>NC_135371.1:31150000-33720000 GCF_049243985.1 Paroedura picta
AATTAAATCTATAGGGATATCTTTAGACTCCTTGTATCTGATATCCGAAAAGACTGCATTTAATTCAATTAAACGCAGACTGTTAGACATAGAACTGCAGGAACTTAGCAGTAAAGCTAGAAACGTTTGCTCGCCATTGAGCTTGGGGATCTCACCAAGGTCTTAGCCCCTAGCTGCGTACTTCTACCATCTAATCATCCCACAACAGCGTAGAGCATTCATGTTAGCTAGAACTAATGCTCTACCTTCTGCTGTTCTATATGGGAGATTTCAACAGATCCTGTATTCAGCTAGGTTGTGCCCATGTGGACAATGCTGTATAGAATCAATTACACACGTTTTCTTCCATTGTCCATTTTATTCTTCGATCCGAGCTAAATTTCTTTACTCACTGCTGTGTAAAAGAGAACTGCATTCGGATGAACGAAAGACTCGGTTTCTTTTGACATCCCAGAACCCTGATATAATTGAACCAGTTGCAAAGTTTTTATATCTTGCCATGAGAAATCGTGAATGTATTATGTCTAATACATGATCTTTGCCTTTGTTCTCACTAGCAGTGGATCCTTTTGCACTTTACCTTCTTATGTTGTACTTTTATATGCCATTAAAGGCTTGTTGTTGTTGTTGAGTTCCTGTTTTACATGATTTGGGTTAGTCTAGCCCTTGTGAGAAGCAAGATGCAGTTATTGCTCTAATCATCAGGATATAAGAAAGATTGTAGGTTTCATGATCGGTATTCCCTGGCATCTTTTAATAGCTCTTTATAAATCATTTTAAAGGCTTAGAACATTCCTTTTTATTTTCAGGTTGCATAGTTGCAAGCTGGAAAAGTGATGATGACTATCAGTTTACAGTTTGGTGCCACGTACAGAGAAGCAATTCATCCTGTACCATTTGATTCAGTTATCACGGTAATTTGCAGATAGGCATAAATCCCATGCAGATAGGTATAAATCCCATGAAGTTGCTCTTCTTTGATTGAATTTAAGAAGGCCATTTTAATAGCTTTACTATATTTTAATTAGTTTTTATTTTGCATAGTAGAGGAGTAGGACAATCCCATTAGACAGTATTGTTAATTAGTATGTTTTGGTTAATAGTGTTTATGAACTCATTTATCTCTTGAAAGCCTCCTTTGAATACTGCATATTACATCAACTTTGCAAAGTTCTTACCAGCTCTTTCAGCATCTTTAGAAACAAATGTTTTTACCATCTGTGCAACCAAGTACAGGTTCGTATAACTCTCAATGTATTATATGACTTGTCTGTTTGATTGCCTATGTTTATTTTTCCTTTAGTTCTCCTTTATTCTTTAATTATGAAAGAGTTGAAAAGAGGTCCCCACTGTGGTGCCATGGCTCCTGCTAACACCTTTCTGGTGCTTGCCAACTGTTTTTAGGAAGTGACTTGGCACGGTGTGGCTTATTGCTGAGCAGGACCACTGGAGATATGATTTGCTGTGCAGAGTTTTAAAAAGTTGATTCAGCAGCAGCTGTCACCATAGGACATACAATGTGTGTATGCAATGAAATATTGTTAAGATATATTATTTTAAAAGGGCTCCTTTTAAACAAAGCTGCTATATGAAATGTTGACGAGTTACTATTATAGTTATGGATCTGACATTTCTAGTGGTCCCCATCTTCTGTGGGAGCCATTTTGTGGTTGCACTCATCACCCTACAATAATGCCCACAGGCTTGAAGAAAGGGGGAGCCGTATATCAGTGCTTTCATTTTATATCCTTATCACTATGCTTCAAGTAGAAAACAAAATACAGTCGCGGAGTTTACTTAGATTTGAACATTTTTCTGTGTGTAAAAAGCTTGTCAAGTTGTAGAATTTGTTGAATGAAGCCTGGATTCACACAGCTTTTTTTTACACAAAGACGCAAGCAAGTACAAAACTGAATTAGCCTATTTTCGGCCATGACTTCAGTATATGTTTCTAATTTGGTTTTCTACCTTTGTCAGCATTATGCAGGCACAAATGTTCTTCCAAGGAATCAGCAATGTGCAGATAATGTCTCCCAGTGCCCCCATGTGAAGCAAACAAAATAGTACAAGTCATTGCACATGTGAATTTAAACATTTTATTTTATAAATTTTATTTATATATTCTCTGCTTGTAGGAGGACTCAGTTTTCCTTATGCCTACATTTCAGAGACAACTGATCAAACCTACTCTGTTTGTGGGTGTCCCTTGTGATGTGGTGCTCAAATACAAAGAATGAAAAGATGGGGCAATATTATTCTACTATCTGGGTTTGTGAAATTCTAGGTTTTCCTGTGGGATCTATCTTGTGATCCATCCTAATTTGGATCCAATTCCTGCAGGTAACAAGCTAATGGGAAGAGGCATGCAGGATCTGGTTGGCTGTGTAGCTGAATCAATTAGGGTAAACCTGAATCGCCCAAACTCGAATCACTACACTGATATGGGTATACAGAAATGAATTTGGGCTGAATCGACACAATTAAAAAATTGGTGCTGCCTGCCACTCTGCTGCCAGCTCACCTTTGGTGTTCTCCGATGGCTGTCGTGGCTGGGGCTGCCCCTTGGTGTGGCACTGCGCAGCTGCTGCTGGCAGCGTCCTCCAGTGGGCAGTGGGAAGTCAGGGGTGCCGGCGGGAAAGCAAGCGGAGCAGGGGCTCAGGTGGCAGTGATGTCCCTCGGCAAAAGACTACCTCCCCGAACCTCAGTAAAATTGTCAAGTGTTGACCGATCCCTGGTGATAAAAATATTGGGGACCATTGCTTTAGAGTACATTCTGTGAGGGCCCAGGCAGTATCAGCTGAGAATGTTATTATATCTGTGACATTTGCAGTGGCTCAGAAGGACTGAGGGAGGGGGTGGGGCCCTCCAGGGCCCCCCTGTAGAGCATGTTTCGCCTCTCGCTGTAGAGTGTATGACTGGGTAGGTTAACAGCCTCTAATGGGCTATACAGGCATGGGGCTTCTCCTACAGCGTAAGAATTCCAGATTAAGCTGGAAGAGACCCTCTAGTTCAGTGGTCCCCAACCCGCGGGCTGCGAAGGCCTTGGCGCCGGGCCACGGCTCCTTCTTCCCTCCCCGCCCCCGAAGCGAGAAGCTCACCAGGCCGCGAGCAAATCGGCCGCCAAAGTGGCCGATTAGTTCGCGGCCCGGCAAGCTTCTTGTTTCGGGAGGGAGGCCGACTTGATGGCCGATTTGCTGGCGGCCTGGAGGGGCCGGGAGGGGGAGCCGCGGCCACCGGCATGGCAGCGGCGCAAACGCGCATGTACGGACTGCCGCACACGCGCGTTTGCGCCCCTGCCGGGTGCAAACGCATGTGTGCAGCAGTCCGCACACACGCGTTTGCGCTGGGGCTGCCGTGCGTGCCCGGGCCCGGGGCCCCGGGCCGCCCTCTCCCCCCACTCCGGAGCAGCGGTCCGCGGCAGCCAAAAGGTTGCGGACCGCTGCTCTAGTGACTGACCTGTGCAAATACAGTCCTAATATATGCCTGCACAAAAGAAATCTTGATGAACAATAGTTACAGCTGGGTGAAACACTGCTTTACCTAGCAGCATTCATGGCTGGGATGGGATTAACAATGCCGTGAAATGACCAAATGAAACCAGAAATAGAATGAAGTAACACGTGATGGGATTCTTAAAATGTAGAATAACATGTCTGGAAGAATGCGTGAGATTGAATATTTACCAGCAGAACATTGTATTATGATCATATTATGATGCTTTTAAAACTATATATGTTTAACTCTAGTACAGAAGCAAAAGGAGCTCCTATATGTAGTACAATACTGTTGCCAATAGTAAATCCTTTTTCTTGAAGGAGAATGAAAAGACAGTGTGAGTGCAGAAAATGGGCAATTGGAGACTGACATTCTTTTATCGAAATCAATGAATAAGTTAGTCTGAATGTGACCAAACTCAGAACTGTCCTAGAGTTTTATTTTTTTTAATTGTACTAAATATTATTATAGGCTATGGATGCTATTTCTCCCATTATGTTTTAAGAGGACAAATTTTGTCTTTCTTTCTCTTCCTCTTCTTTCACACAAAGAATTAAACATAATTATAAGTTGTAACGGTTTTACTGACGTTATTAGTAATCATTAATTTCTAATATGCAAAATATGTATTTTTGAACCCATTATGTAACTTTTCTTTTGGGAAAAAATCATTTATAATTTGCCTTTAAAACCCTAGTACTGTCATTGAAACCTGCCTATTTTGTGCCTGATTATCCAGTACCTTCACTCATTTCCAGTCAATGAAAGTTCGGCATTCTGCAAATAACAGACCTGAGCTCTGAAAGCTTGAGTGAACTGAAGAAATCCCCCTTTATATCTTTTTTGAAGGCTCCTTTTATAAACATAAATATCACCAGGTCAGAAACAGCTCAACAGCAATGATCTTGTGATATTTTCCCAGATAGTCACGTTTAATGACATTTTGAAGGAGCTAACTATTCCAACGGTGGGTGAGAGGGAACATATGGTGGCATAGGTATGGGATTTGCTTCCTATTGCTTTCAGTAATGCTTGATCTCATAAAAAAGTAAAAAGAAATATTGCCTAACCTGGAACATTTGATTCCAGTGGATGTTACATCTGCATTTCTTCAGTGGGATAGAAACTCATCCTCCTTCATATGGAAAATTAGCATCCCTCCAAGCATTGTCATAGAAGGAAACAGCTATTTTGGCAATACATCAGCTTAAAAGTATCTTGTGTTTTATATGGAGATGTGATTGTTCATCTCTCTGAACAAATGATTTTTCAAGATGAAGGGTATTCAGAAGAACAAGGATTCAAATGAACTACCTCGTTTCAATATAGCTTTGAGAGGCACTTGTCTTTTGTAACATGCCTTAAACCATTTCAGTAAAAGCATTGAGTAAAGCAAAGTCCTGAAGTGGGTCTGAATGCACAGATATTGAGAACTTTATTATAGTGAACTGTAACAATCTACTACCATTTTAGTCATTATTTATTCCCATTTCCCTAAATCAGTCGTGCTTTAATCAGTACATGTTAGAGAAAAAAAAGAAAATAAATAAGACTTTTTGTACATTATGTATACATACATTCATACGTGTAAATACGTATGGTTATCCTCTTCTCAGTATCTCTAGAATTCAGGGTGGAGCGCATGTGTACTGAGGCATTATAATTTTCTGACTTCTGTAAGGGCTGTAAAAAACCAGCCCTCACTTTTGCCCTTGTTAGTACATGCCGCCATTGTGAAATAAAGCCTGAAATTTGACAGTTACTCAGTGGGATTCTTGGGTTCATGGAACAAGGATACCTAAAGGGTGGAGGTAAAGGGGCAGAAGACAGGATGGACATGTTTTCAATTGTGTTGGATGACAGGATTAGGACTAATGAATACAGCCTACAGCAGAGGAAGTTCTGTCTAAATATGAGGAACAACTTCATGACAATGAGATGTGCTTGACAATGGAACAGTCTCCCTTGTGAGGTGTCATTCTTTGTCACTGGTGGTTCTTAAGGATCTGTTGAATACCTACTTGCCAGGGATATCATAGCTGTAATTCTTGGACTGGGGAGATATTGAATTAGACGACCCTGGCAGTCCTTTTAAGTTCTGAGATGAAGTATGTGTTTGACCGTGGTTAAATAACTAAATAAATAACTGTGGCTCACTTGTTGAGTATGGGGCATGCAAAAAGACCCAGGTTCAGAATCCTGGCGTCTCCAATTAAAATGATCAGGCAGTAGGTGATGGTAAAGACTTATACCTAAGATCCATTCCCAGTTTGAATAATATAGTATTGACTTGATGGATTAATTCACTATTTAATAGTTGTCAGGTATAATTAACAAAATTTAACCATTAAGTTGAGCCGTATGTCAACTCTAATCAGGACCTCAGTTATCTAATTTTATATAATTTTATTTGTAATAGCCAGTTAAGTCCATTTGTACACCCTACCCACTGTGGTCTTACTTTGTGATATACCATGCACCCTTTGTGATCATGTGTTGTGATGGATGATGCATGCTATATTCCAGTTCCAAAGTATTTTCGTGCAGCCTTTGCTTGCCTCACTAGAGGTGATAGGGTCATCAAAAGCATGATTTTCTTTTCCGATCCATCCATCTACTTGCTAATTGGTTCCTATAAAGAAGCAGACAGAATGGAAAATCTTATTCCTGCCTGCCTGAATCATTCTTCTCTTCTGTTATCAGTAGATTAAGACACCCTATTACTTTTCCTTTGTGAAGAGTTAGTAATTGGGTTGAAGAAAACCAGTTCATGCACCATGTCAGGGAGGGTGGAACTTTTCATTCTCTGACTAAGGAAATACATCTTGGATATTGGAATGTATAATATTAACTTTAAAGGCAAAAAGCTTAAACCAAGCCTGAGCTTTGAGAGATGATTGTTCCAATTCAGGTTGGAGGACTACCCCTGCTGCACAATTCAGAATTCTGCCAGTAGATCATAGGAATTTAAGAAGAATTGAATCCAAGGATTCCCCTATTTTATCAATCCAGATATCAGCCCCATATAAACTTTGCACAATTTATTCACCATAGTATTAAACAGTTTCATAGCAGCTGGGATATATTGAGCCCAAGATGAATTAAAAGAAATGACAGGTTATATTTGATGCTATTGTAGCCAGTCTTCTAACATAAGCACTTTGCAATGACTAAATTAATCTCTGATCAAACCAGACCCCATTGTACTTAAAACAGAGGATCTCCTCATTACCATTACCCATACATTTTCTACTTGTGGTGCACCTGATCTTGGATTTTTGATAGCTAACTATCAGACATTCTTCCAGACAGTAAGAGACAAAAGTGTCTATAACAGAGAGGAGAATCCTGATTTTGCACTTGATAGAACTGCATCGTGAGCAGAAAGTAGGATTGATACATTCATGTTAACAATGGGGCAGAGTCTGCAGAAGTCATATTTTTTTATTTATAAATTAAACAATAAAGGGCCAGCATATACCTGTGATGCGCTCTCTGCTGTAGGGAAATTACGGTGGGTTATTGCAGTGGGATTAGAATACAGAATCTCAATCAAAGATAACAGTCTCATGGGATTTACTGTTTGGTAATGCAGAATTGAGCTAAAGAAAACAAAAAACAATTTGTGCCCTGATCGCTCCTATTCCTTCCCTAATCTCTGTCATCTCATCTCAGGTTTCCTCTTCCAGACAGTGGCATTGAATGCTGATTAGATGATAACCTATCCCTCAGGCAGAAAATGTTAAGGTCATTCCATCTGCATCCCCGAAGCATAAACTGCTAATTTTTTTGGTTCAGGTATGTCAGCTGCCAGATTACTTATAGCTGTGCTTTACTATTCTAGCCTTGTTCTCCGTCTTTTTCTTTATGTCAGTACAAATAGTCTAAGGAGAGAAATGTCTTACACAGACTGCTGAAATGAGCACTCAGTTAGAGGCATGCAGCCACAACAACGCAATTGCCAAACATTTTTAATTGAAATATGGTGGTTGGTGTTCCAGGATATTTTGTCATGTCTTGTGGACAGCTCTGTAGAAAGTGTGAAGTTTATTAGTATTGTATAATCTAACAGTTTCAAAAAACTACTATTAGAGAAGTTAAATATAAGACTGGAGCAAATATGATAAAACAAACAGGCAAGCTTCTGGAACCTGCATGCCTGTCTGGGGGTGGTATCAGTCCCACTGCCTTTCTTCTGTATCAGTTAACATAATCTGAAAATGGCTGGAGAGGGGGAATCTTATGATCCTTGCATTTTTCATACTGTTACTGCATTTCCTGCCTGTGCTGTGGTGAAATATCATTAGAGATCTTAAAGTAGCTAGAAAGGATGATCAGCAGGATGCTTACCAATGCTCTTTGCCATAGTATTGCTGATCTGCTATTATTTTGGTCAGTGAATTAAACTGCATGAATAGAACAACTTATATGCATATAGGTAAAGGTATCCCCTGTGCAAGCACCGGGTCATGTTGGACCCTTGGGGTGATGCCCTCTAGCGTTTTTATGGCAGACTCAATACGGGGTGGTTTGCCAGTGCCTTCCCCAGTCATCACCGTTTACCCCCCAGCAAGCTGGGTACTCATTTTACCGACCTTGGAAGGATGGAAGGCTGAGTCAACCCTGAGCCAGCTGCTGGGATTGAACTCCCAGCCTCATGGGCAGAGATTCAGACTGCATTTCTGCTGCCTTACCACTCTGCGCCACAAGAGGCTCATTTATATGCATATAACAGTGTGACATTTATGTAAATTCAGATTTGTATGCTGCCCTTCACCTCCACACACACATACACGCGTGCATGCACACACACACACATTTTAAAATCAGTTCAGTTAATTTAGTTAAAAACCATATCAAGTCTTCACGTTCTCTCTGTCAGGAGAGGGGGGGACTTTAAAATGCATTTCAATATTAAATCAGCAGAAGGTTTTTTGATGGTCAAAAGTTGTTAAATGCATTAGGGAGGCCAGATATCATCAGAGACAGTTTTAGGCCTCAACCATAGGCATGGCGGAACAGCTCTATTTTACAGGACCTGCAGAATTGTTTAATGTCTTGCAGGGCCCTCATCTCAGTTGGCAGAGTGTTCCATCAGGCCGGGGTCAGGGCAGAACAAGCTTTGGCTGTGTTTGAGGCCAACTTAATATTTCTGGGGCTGGGAATCTTGATTCTGTGTGCTTGATCTTAAATTTCTTTTAAGATTTTCTTTTACATTTATTTGGCTTATTCATGGAGTGGTTACCAACAGATTTTCCAAGATGTTGGATCAGTGATCACGTTGCGGGACAAGTTTTCATCATGTCTTAATATCCTCATACATAACTTGAGAAAGCAAATGAAAAAAAATGTTGAAGCTGTTTCTATCGTTGTCCGAGTGTTGAATATTTGCACAGCAGAAATATTAGCAATGAACATGGCATTTTAAATGAAGCACGTGTACATATACAGGTTTAATTGTGCATGTACGTATTAACAGGTTATATTCTTCTGCTGGTGCAGAAAGTATTGAGAGTGAATTGTATTTGAAAGCATTTAAAGTTCTCTAATGCATGAAAAGCTCTTTAAAGGTCAACCTAATTAAGACAAACTTTGTACCAAGAGAAAATAGATTCTATTGTTGGAAATTCATTGAAATTCAATAAGAGGCATTGTGCTTACAGTTGGAAATCTGAAAGTGTATTATGAAAGAGGAGCAATTTCCAGATGTCTTTCTTTTTAAATGATATTTTAAATCAATAGTAATGATTTTGGTTTGTGATTTAGAGAAGTTGGTCTTCCAGATAACAATCAGAGCAAAGTAGTTAAGCAATGATCAACATAATCTTGAAAATGAAAAGGGATAAATGGAGGAATCAAATCTTGAGTCCAGTCTCAAATTCATAATACATTGAAAGTTTTAAAAAAATAAATTGAAAAAATACAAATGCCATCATAAATCATAAAATTGCCTATCAAAACTTGAAATGTTTACAGAATACCTCACTTGTCCAGATATATTATTTATACCTTGCTTCATAGCTTCTTTCCTTAATATGTCAACTGTTGACTGGCAAGTAATTCATTCTTGACTTAAAAATTGTTTTTCCATTAAAAATGTTCAAAGCCACCTTCAAAATATTACAGTTTTGGCAGCATGTGTGGGATCTGCACAGTGATCCTAAAAAAAACATGTATTTGGACCTTAATCAAGAAAATCAGTATTAGTTCCATGCACAGTTCAAAAGACGGAGGTAGGGTTGCCAGCATTGGGTGGGAAATACTTTGACATTTGGGAGGGGGGTGGAACCTGGGGCAGGCAAGGTTTTTGGAGGTGAACTGATCACTATTGCCTGGAAATAAATACTAATCACATGAGATCTCCCGTTCAGTTTTCAAATGATAATGCCCTTGCCCACTCAAAAGCATTCCAAAAGGAAAGAGAAATAGATTTTCATTTTTATTTCAAGCATATTGCATGCGTGTGTGTGTGTAGTTGTACATGAATATATTTGTTGGGGTACTTATCGGTCTGGAAACCAATTTGATACCTTCCTAAATTAATCAGAAATTGTGGTTGGACTGTGTTTGGACTAGGCAGACTGTTGGACTATGTTTAGGGGGAATTCTTCAAATTCATGGAGATCATAATCCTAGGCTTTCCAGGGGTTTGCAAAAAAAACCTTTAGAACTTGAGAAATGCAATGCATATTTTTGCTACTATCTATATTAAGACTTTAAAAAATGTCAGCATTTGTGTTGTGCATATTTCCTAAAATCAGTGGCCGTAAATCCTTAACACTATTTCCCTTATATATTTGGGAAATAGCCTCCTGGGAGGAGACTTTCCATGACTTTGTCCGTCCAAGTCCACCCTGATTGGCCCTCCCCCTCCAGCTCCCACCCTCCTTCCTTGCCTGCTGGAAGCCTTGTGGCTGTGGCCTCCATTGTCCATTGTTGCCCACGAGGAGAGAGGCAGCGACAGGGCTTTGCGGCCCGCAGGTATGCTTCTGCTGGGAAGTAGCTGGGGGGGGGAGTTTGCAGCCTCCCTGGTGGCCGCAAAGCGCTATCGCCACCGGTGGGGGGGGGCTTTCCACTCCCTTTAGCCTGCTTTCTGGGCCAAAGGGAGCTGTGGCCACCCTCTCACGCCCTCCTGCCTGCCCCCCTTTCAAAGCCCATTTTTAAAATGGGCTTTGATACTAGTACAAGCAATAAATGACATTAACCTCTCTCCCACAGAAAGATTACGTTATTTCTGTTTATTCTACAAGTATTGCCCACAGGGTCCAGTAAGAGTTGAGCTGAGGCTCTCACAATTTCTATTTTATGGTGTTATTGTTATGATCTTGTTAAGTTATTATTGTTATAATATTACTGCTGTTACTGTTACCTGTTACCATGTGTTAATTGTATCCTTCCCTGTTTTCTGCAAACCTCCCTGAGCCCTCGGGGAGGGTGGTATATAAATATAATAATAAATATATATATAAATATATTTAGTCCTACTTAGTCTGCATTAACTAGAAAAAACAGCTGGGCCCTAAACATCTACCCTTTCCATTTTAGACTATTTCTATTCTTTCTGTCTTTAACCTATTTCTGTGGCATCCAAAGTTAGCTGAAATATATTCACACATCCACTTCCCCTCTCATATTCACCCCTTTTATGAATATACAGGTTATGATACAAATAAGTAAAATTCGAGTCCAGAGGCACCGTTATGACAAACAACAGTTTTATTCTCGGTATAAGCTTTCATGTGCATGCACAGTTTTTTATATTCAATGAAATGGAAGTTATCAGTCCATACACATAGGCAGAGTGTGAACAGTAAATTAGCATGCAACATAATGAAAATGTTTAGTAGATTCAAGGACAAGAATAACAAGCTTAGTTTATGACACAGTTTACTAATTTCCCACAGTTTACTTTTGCCTTATATCTGTATGCTTATGATCCCTGTTCCATGTAGTCTAAGGAAGAGAACATGCACTCAAAAGCTCATGCCTTGAATAAATATTTGTTGGTTTTAAAGATACTATAGGACTCAAATTTTAATATGTTTACCATTTGTTTGGGTTTAATTCAGGGGGAAACACAGTGAAGAAAATAAATATGTTAAAATTGGAAATTAATGGGCAAATGTTTTCTTATTTGTGGAATGCTGAAATTAATTAACTGAGACCCAAACACATTTTAGTCCAGAGGGCCTTCTTCAGTAGTCTACATAAAAAAAAATACATGGGTGTTGTTTGGGATAGTGGTTGTTGTATGTCTAACCAACATTTTGTTCTTAGTTATTGTACGTACAACTTACTTCTGTCACTGTATGCTATATAGATGTAATCTGATACCTACTACCTTTGATTTTATCTACATCCCACATATGTTATTAATTTGTAGTTACTGTGAGCTTTGTAATAAATAGATATGTTTAATTCTCAGTTTTAGCTGCTCAACCTTCTAAGTTCCTGACTTGTTTCCCACGTTATATCCCCCTCCTTTCCCCTATTGCCCCTCCCCCTTTTGCTGTTTATTTCCATGGGCTGTGATGTCACAAGTATGTGGATGATACCCTGCTCTAGATTTCTTTTCACCTAATTGGGAGGATGTTTTTGATATTCTAAACCAGTGCTTGGGGCCACTAATGGGCTGAGTGAAGGTGGACAAGTTGAAATTGACCCCTGACAAGACATGTAGTAGTAGAAAGGCAGACAAAGGACTTCAGATGCTCCTGTTTTGGATGGGGTTATGCCAGGTTTGTATGGGGAGGAAGACAAATAAACTGACAAGTTCCTATTGTTAAGAACGTTTTTAATCAAGTTCCTATAGTTAAGAGTGTTATATATTCAAAAGAAGATGTCTGTTATATTGTACTATTTTCATGATAGTTCCAGTGTAAACCACCCTGAGCCACAAGGGATGGCGGTGTATAAATATGCTAGGTAGGTAGGTGGGGGGGGGGAGAGAGAGAGAGAGAGAGAGAGAGAGAGCGCTGCTTGACACAGTAATCTACTTAGAAAACTGGGTGACTGTTGTGGCCTGGCTTTGTGCAACTCTGATTGTTGGCCTTTTTTGTGCATTCCTGAGTCAGTAAGATCTAGTGCCACAGTGATCCACACCTTAATAACACCAAGAATTGTAATGAGCTATACTTGAAGAGTGTTTGGAAGCAGCTGCTAGTACAGAATGCTGCAGCTAGACTTCTGATTTAGGCCAACCATCAGAAACATGTTCCCAGTAACAGCAATTAAACTGGCTACCAATCCAATTCATGGTGTTTGTTTTGTCCTTTAAAGCCTTTCAAGATTTGATACTGGGGTATTAGAAGGACCATCTCCCATAACTTTCTGCTCAGGAATTAAGACCGTGGGGCAGTGGCCTCCTGACTATTCCACAAATTAAAGATACTTCTTTGGTGGGTATATGAAAGTGGGCCTTTTCTGTGGCAGTCCCACAATTATGAAATAACCCTCCCCAAGGAGGTGTGCCTAGGCTGCTCACTGTTGATCTTCAGGAGGCAGTTGTATTTAATACTGCATTTTGACTGATTTAGCTTTCATTATTGGCAGTTGTAATTGGAGTTTTAAAACTGTGACTTTTATGAGTAATTGTTTTTATTGTGTTTTTTTCTAATGTTGTAAGCCACTTTGAGTTCCACAATGAAGAAGTCTCTTAAACAAACAAACAAACACAAACAAACAAACAAACAAACAAATGACATTTTAGAAATGAGTAAACATTTGTCCAGTCCAGTGTATTGGGAATGCAGCTTCAGCAGAGTGTTTTCTTGGAAAGTGGAGTAGAGAAAAAGAAGGACACCTTCTCTCCCTCCCGGCCTTTACTTCATCCCCCCGACCCTTTACAACATACTTCGGGTGTCATTGTCTCCCATCACTCCCAGATGGGACTATCTCGTTGCAAAGAAACAAGCTCAGGGTTCCCATTGATTTGTCATTGTCATGAGTTAAATTTTCCATGAAAATAAAATGTTCCTTATGTTCATTGTTGTGGCGTGTCTGTTATCTTATTTTGAAGGGATGTTTAAACATTACCATAACGATCAGAGAGTGTTAGGGCAGTGGTTGAGAGTAGAGGAGTAAACTATCCCCCCCCCCCGGGCCTCAGTAAAATTGTCAAGCGTGGAGTGGTCCCCGGTGATAAAAAGGTTGGGGACCACTGATTTAAGTCATGAACACATGGAGTTGCTTTATACTAAGTCAGATCATTAGTCCATCAACATCACTATAGTCAATCTTAGGCACGGGTTTTTCACATCATGCCTTATAGCAGGGGTAGTCAAACCGCAGCCGTCCAGATGTCCATGGACTACAATTCCCATGAGCCCCTGCCAGCATTTGCTGGCAGGGGCTCATGGGAATTGTTGTCCATGGACATCTGGAAGGCCGCAGTTTGACTACCCCTGCATTATAGTTTTAATTGGAGATGGTAGGGCCTGAGGCTTTCTTAATGCAAAACATGCATTAAAATCTCTCCCCTCAACAAGCCACTTTGTGAACTTGTTGAAAAGTGATATAAATAAAAACTAAATAAAATAGGTTTCCTTCTATCTATTTTTTTATTTCTGTCTTTAAAACATATCATACTAGAGCATGGCATGTAAATCCGTGACCCCCTGAATTGTATGCAATACACCAGACAGGTGAATCAGACCATAAATCATGGCTTGATAAATTCCTGGTTTTACAGGCCTGGGCAGGCTACTAAAACAGGAGTTTACTGGGCATATGGCAGGTAAAATATATGGCTCATGTGCCAAGTACAGCCTATGAGCTATGAATTTGACAGGCCTGTGTGAGATAGGATTTCGTACTTTCTGTGCCATACTTCATGCACAATTATTTCTCTGTAGACCCCAGGTAGAGTAGCCAGATAATGCCATATTAATCATTGCATTTTAACAGCTTGGAAGATGTTCTACTCTGTACTTAGGCAAATAGATTGGGCATTGGATGAAATTGACCCCGCTTATCCCAGTGTCATGATCAGGTAACTAAATGATGCCTGTATGGATGATGTGTGGAAAGTTCTGATCCCTGCGGGGCTGAGTGGCAATGCACATGCACAAAGTACTGCAGATCCGGACAGATCACCAACTGTTCTAATATGTATGCTACTGATTCAGATGGGCAACAGATCATCTTGTTTTTATAAAAAGGCTTCTTCATTAGAAACAGTGATGTATGGTGGTGATAACAAGTGGGCTAGGTGGGGTAAGCGCAAAGCAAAAGTGTTCATGTGCCATCTGAATTGCGCATCAAACAGTCAAGTTAGTGCTTGCAGTGGGGCATAGCCTCCGTAGAATCATAGAATCATAGAGTTGGAAGGGGCCATACAGGCCATCTAGTCCAACCCCCTGCTCAACGCAGGATTAGCCCTAAGCATCCTAAAGCATCCAAGAAAAGTGTGTATCCAACCTTTGCTTGAAGACTTCCAGTGAGGGGGCGCTCACCACCTCCTTAGGCAGCCTATTCAGTAAATCCATTTTGCAGTAAATCCATTTTGTTTTTCTTCTCGTGTCCAGCCATGAGTTGCCTGGGAAGATGGTTGGCAGGCTGATCGTAGTACTTCTATTAGTACTTTCCCAAGTTCTTATCTAAGAAAGCTGACTTGTTTTCCTCTGCCACTAGATACCAGGTGCAAGATATGACTTGGTTTTTCTCTCAGTGTTTAGGAATCTAGCTTTGATGACGATATTCAGCAATAGAGTTTAAGACATACTTCTGATCTTGGATTGTGTCTATCTTCATTGTGTGTGTTTGAGGCTAGTGGATGGAAGCTTAGCCTGCTATTTCTGTAGGTTTGATGATTCTGTAGGTAGTAAAATCTCCTTGTAAGCAGACCTGGATCTTGCATCTTTTCTTGGGATTGCTGCAAACCTTGGAGCTTCTGGCCTGGGTTCCAAACAAATGGGTCATCTGAAAGTGAACTACGTAAATCAGTAAGCATTCAAGTGGAATGTGAAACAGTTTCCTCTAATGGAACATAATTTTTAAACATTTTAAAATGCCAAAAGTTTTATCAAAAATTAGGTTTTTAGGGATTAAATAGCACAGTAGTTGAGATTAATACTATAATTCTCTCACTCTTCATCTGGCTCTCAGGCAACGTGCAAGACATACAGGAAAGATTGAAAGTCCTGGAAAAGGGGAGAGAGATTCCTGTAGAAGCAGAGCCCACTCATGTTTTGTTTCCACCAGCCCAAGTTTTATGTTACTGCTAGAAAATACCTTTTCTGTTTATGGAAGTTGCAAACAGGTAGGGAGAAATTGAGAGGCCTGTAGTAGTTCCTCCTCCTCATTCCATCTTTCCTGGCAAGTAGCTTTGGAAGGCGATTCTATGATCCACATTGGATGTGTACGTTGTTTAATACTGTGCCTTCACTGCACTATACTAATCATCCCCCTCCTGAATTGTCTTCTCACAGGAAAATCCAAAGGTGAATAATTGGTAGAGTTCAGTGATATTGCATTATCCAACAATTCTTTCTTTGTAATATCAGTATTAGATTAGTATCACAATGTTCTGTTACTTAGACTTACAGCAGTAGCTTTGAATGAAGATTGTGTGAATTTTCCCTGCCAAAGTGAGACAGTTGTTGTATTGGGAAATTTGAAAAATAGGATAAAGCTTTAAAAGCAGAAACTCTGGCTATATTTATAACCATAATATGATATTGAAACTGAGACACTTTAACTGTAGCTTATTCATTGCTCACAAAATGGAATGCTAAGGCACAATATGACATACCTGTCTCCCTGCCTATACCCCCAAAAGAGCCTTACACTCCACCACATCCAACTGGCTGATGATCCCCTGCCCCAGAGAAGCACGTCAGACCAGAGCCTTTCTGTACTGGCTCCTACCTGGTAGAACAAGCTCCTTGAAGAGATCAGGGCCCTATCCGAACTCTCATAATTTCATAAGGCCTGCAAAAGGCCTCCACCAGGCATTTGCTTGAGGCAGACCAACCCAAAAACATCCACTCCCCACCCCCTCAGACACCCCCTTCTATGACCGAACAATCCGACCTACCCAAGGCTTTGTCAGTGTTACTGTTTCTATTAAAATATTGTTCTGGTTGACATGTTACATTATGATTATTATATTTGTTATAATGTTCTATGTAATTACACTGTGACATTCTATGTAAACTGCTCAAAGCCGTATGAAAGGGCAGTATAAAAATCTTAATTAATTAATTAAACCCTGCTTCAGAATCCCAGTTCATAGGCAAGAAAATGCATGGTTTTTAAAAGTTCCCAGTTTGGATGTCACAACAAACTGTGGTCAGGTGCCTCCGTTTTAGCGCTCTGGTGCAAATAGATTGTGACATTTTTGTCTGACTGTATATGATTTCAGAAGAGCAAAAGAATCAAGGAGGGGCTACTGTCATTTTAATACTAATTTTTAAGCCAATCATATCTGTTGAACATCACTTTTAGTGGCTTTCCTCCATTGTTTAGCACTTTCTTTCTTGGCTGGTAGTGTTGCTGTACCTGCTTGTGCTGAAATGGCCACGATGCTCTACTCCTACTTCCTTCTTGAACTGACAACATTTATTGCTGTCATCCTTTTGCCTGTCTGTACTTTCCTGGGAAAGATGCAGATAGGGTATCACATTACTGCTGTTACTAAAATGGAAAAATGTACCGCTGTAGTGCTTGAGTTCCAGATACTCTACCCAGTGGTTTTTACATGTGGGAGATAAAGATTTCCCCCCTTGATAATCCTGCTATCTGATAGGTTCCAAATGGAGTGGATAGTTCCCTATCTAAGCATCTGTAATATAAATACCTCGTTGTGCCTTAATGTAGAGCTCATTAATAGGATACTCTGCAGTGACTGTCTGACTGTATATGTCTTTGTCTTTATCTGCTTTTCTTACCCACACGCACTCGTGAACTCTGTTGGCACTGCAGATATTCCCTACTTCAGCTTTTCTCCTTGGTGAGAAGATGTCTGACTGCAAAAGGTCAGGCCAGTGCCCTCGTTTTCCTTGCATTGACTTTCTGTTTGATTTTCCAAATGGGAAGCAATATTAGGCAGAAATCTTGAGTTGTAGAAAGACAAAATACCAGCTCTGTGGCCAAGCAAAATCTCTTCTCTGTACAACATTGAAGAAAACTATTTGGAGTAAGGTTGTGGACATTTCATGTAGTCCATGGGCCTTTAAGTTATATTCTCAAAACATACAGGCATGATCCAAGGAACACTGTTTCCTGCAGGGAGCCTGGGATGCCCTTCAATATACACCATTGCTGTATGGTCTTAATTCAATTGCTGTACAGTAATAATTCAATGAATTTGCATCATAGTTATTTAGACTTTCTAACTTTCTGGTATTCTATTCTATTTTTCCTGTGTTTTCTACCTTGAGCATTGTAATGTAATCAGTCGCATCCCCATTGTTTTATTTTTTGTTATCTTTGAAACAGGGTAAAGAGATTCCTCCCTCTCCTTAAGCCAGTGGTCCCCAACCTTTCTGAGGCTGGGGACCGGCAGGGCATCGGACCGCACCCGCGGGCCGCGCGGCCCGGCCCTGATTCCCTCTCCCCGCCCTCCCACGGTAAGAAGCTTCCCGGGCCGCAAGCTTGCGGCCTGGGAAGTTTTTTACTGCGGGGGGGGGGCGGGGAGAGGGAGCCGCGGCCCGGCGCCATGGCCTTCGCGACCCGGCAGCGGGCCGCGGCCTGCAGGTTGGGGACCATTGCCTTAAGCCAGCAGACTGAACAAAAGTAAAATTACTCAAGATGAAGGTTTTCATAATTGCTGAGTTGCTTCTAATTTATTCTTATATACCCTAGTTAGCTGTGATGAGCAAATATAGCAGGAAAATTAATTTTTGTATGTCTTATTCCAGCTTGCCAGCATGGAGCTTGCCCACACTGTTAATGTTTTTCCTCGACCCAAATGAACGGTGAGATGAAAGGAATTAAAATGCATATTATCCATAAACTGCAATGTAAGACTTCCTCTGAGTTTTGAAATGCCTCCTATTACTAGGGTTAAAAGCAATGCGTGGCACCCAGAAATCCCCTCACTGCTACCGTAAACATCTGTCCGAAAACATGCCTAGTTTTGATTCCTATTTATTTCAGTACTGCTTTTTTTTAAATAACTGTGTCTTGAATCTCTACATGACAGAGATGAAGTAATATTATTTATTGCTCCTTATTCAATGATAATGGTCAAAATGAGGAATCATAATTATTTGAATAGAAAATTGAGAATGACACTAGGGATAATAATGCACTGCTTGTCAGAGGAAAATATTAAATGAGTTTTGCTTATTGTTCATTCATTTGAAAGGCTTTGCCTTCTCTGAGTATTTATGAGTAAGACAAAGTTAACATCCTTATTCAAGATTGCTAGATTTCCAGAGTCCATAGAAAGGCAAAGACGCAACTGGGGATTACCGAAAAGGTACCGTTTATATTGCTTTTCTATTTGATCATAAAACTTCACCTTGATACATCTGTGGCTTGTGATACATCTACTATACTATGTTAAAGAGATGATACAAATATAAGAAATACAGAAAAAAGTGCAAAGGAATCCTCAGTTGTCTTTCTCACATTTATGCCCTTTCTTTTTTCTGACTTAAAGAGAAAAAGCACAAAGGATTCCCAGGAGGTCTCCCACCCACTACACTGACTGCTTCAAGAAGATTGGTGTATAATAGTTCTTCCAACTCTGTTAATATCTGGGTTGACCTCTGGAATGGGGAAATGACCTGGGCAATTCACACAATCACATATAGGAACCCTTTCTCAGGTCTAGGAGCCTAGGCAGCCCCTTAGTTTATTGAGGGGCTGGGAACAATGAAAAGATTGGGGAAATGACTATTTCTTATTTTAAAGCCTGTTTTGTGATAGTGGCAAAACCAACATTTCTCTGTTGCCTTTGCATCTGCCCAGTGTAGAGCTGCAGAACTTTTCCAGGAGGACATGGTTCTGTTGGGTTCTGGCCAACAGGAGGAGGTAGACTGCTCTGCCGCTCACTACAATCATTTTGCTAGGTATTTTGTGGATAAAATCTCTTAAATCCATTACGATTTGGCCTTTTCATTAGCAGCAACAAGTCTGGACGTTCCCAGTGTACCAGTTTGTTCAGTTGTGTGGGATACCTTTCAACTTGTATACTATGATATGAACAGGATTCTTGGAATTTGTGACATCCCATCTACTTTTATGAACCTTGCCCATCCTGGCTGAGTCCTGGAGATAGTGAATGCCTCATTGAGAAAGGGGGTAGTTACTTGTGCCTTGAAGAGGGCATCCACTTTTACAGAAACCTACTTGGGACCCAGGAGAATTGACTAACTACTATCACATCTCAAATGCATCATTCTTGAGCAAGGTGATTAAACATGAATTCTTTTGGATCCATTCAGTCAGGTTTCAGGCCCAGTTATGGGACTGAGACAGCCTTGGGTGTCTTGGTGACATGAAATGGGATATGGAGGGATATGACACTGTTAATTCTCCTTCTCAGTAGCTTTCAGTATCATCAACCTTTGTCTCCTTCTAGATTACGTTTTGAGACTGTGACTGAGAGACACTGTGGTGTGGTGCTGGGCAATTACTGCTCTCCCTCTTGACTGCTGGCCTACTGGGTTCCCCAAAGTTTTGTAAAGGGGTTTTTCCCTGTTCTGGATACGGTTGCACCACTTCTTACAACCGTGGGGTGCTCCTAGACCTGGATCTCCTGTTGGAAAAACAGGTAGCAGCAGTGGCCTGGGGATAGGGATAGAAATAAATGGGGAAAATATTGTTCAGTTCAAGGCTTAGCATGAGCAGAATCACAAACCAGGAGGCCTGCTTATGAATCAAATTGATGAATGTGAGTCGGGGCCCTGCAAATACTATCGAAACAGACCACAGTCCTTTTAAACAGGATTTGAAGAACGCCTGAAAAACCTTTGAAACCGCGAGCCTACAACTCAGCTTTTTTTGGGCTGTCTTGTTCAGTCCCTTTACACTTTACACTTTAAAAGGTCTGCAGAAGACAGTCTGAAAAACAGCAGTCAGCAGAAAGGGGGAGGAGAATAAAGAGAAAAAGGGGGGATTGTTGGGGGAGAGGCTTCCTATCTCCCTTTTTCCTGGTGGCACAGGAGTGTGCTGCCGTGGGGACCCCAATCAGGTTGAAAGGCATCATTAAAATGTTTTAAGTAAAATAACTAAATCTTGGGATTGTTAAAAAAATACAGTTTTCTCCTTGGCTACAAAATAAAACTGAAATGGGCAAAATATGTTGATGGAGTTGAGAGTCTAGGAGCAGATCCTACTCTTCTGATGCAGATAGGTTAATGCAGTGACCAAAAGAATGTTTTACTATCTAAATTTGCCGTGGAACTTGTCCTCCTACCTGGACGTAGCTCACTGGAGATACGTTTTTCTTGCATAGAAAACCTCGGAATTGGTGCGAAGAACTTATGAGGAAGGAACCTGAATTTACCTATATTAATTTAATGTGTATTATGGGCCATTACAGATTATCCGTAATTTGTATAGTAAATTGCACTAAAGTATGTACAGGTTTATTTCAGATTATGTTTGTGATATGGGAGGTTAAAAACAGCTGGAGGTGAATTCTCCCGTTTCTGTAATCATAGTAGAGATAAATCGAAGGCCAGCCATGAATGTGAATACATTAACATAGAAAAGTTGGGCAATCTTTTTCTTGTATATAGATTTGAAGGTCTCTTAAGAAACTGTGACTTCATTGTAACTGGTGAAATGGTAATGTTGACCTGCTCCTCCCAAATGATGAACTTAAGGGACTGGGATGGGGATGAGCCCTGGGTGAGCATGTAGACAACTATGCTTCCCAACCATATTTGCACAATCATACAGCTTCTGGGGTTTCTTGAAAACTTAAGAATGTTTCAGGGGGTTTCAACTGCAAAAAAGTTGATAAAGGCTGCCCCAGGGGAAGCGAGAGAGACATTTTCTACTTTGGCTGTTAGAAAACCCTTTCTGCTGAGTTGTGTATTACCATTTTCTGCCTTGTTTGTGCAGCAGTTGCTGTGTGGTTGTCATTGTGTCAGATGCATATAAAAGTGGTTTATAGTGAAAAGTGGAATACAACAGTTTTAATAATATCACTAATGAATTTAAAGAAGTGAGAAGGAAGTAACTACCCAGACCTCAGTGTTGTTGTTTTTTGTTATCGTTACATTTAGGGAGGGGGGAATTTCCCTGTTTTTCTCCTTTCAGATCCCAACATGTCTATTTCATCATTAAATTTCAACCATGAAGCTCAATTTTAAAAGTATTAAAACTTTGTCCCCCATTTTGTTCTGGATCCCCCCCCCCCTCATGGTCATATATAAATCAGTGGAATTAAAAAAAACTAGTAAAAGCGGCTGCATCCTTCTGGCCTGCAATTTGGTGCCATGAATTATTAATTATTTGACCAGTATAGCATCAGCTCTTCAGAACTCAATATAAACGTAAAAGGCTCACCTTATCAGTCATAATCTAAGAAGCAGCAGTAATGCAATTCTTACCATTTAGCACTTTGTGGCATGTCGAAAAGGAATAGGATATTCGTTCGCTAAACTTTCTGAAATGCAACGCAAAGTAAGGAAGTATTTTTCCGCTCATCTGCGAAATGCTGTAAAAAGAGATGGATTTGCATGGATTTCATCGAGGTTTTAAAAGGTGAAAGGAGATGAGCATCAGTGACTGAGCCAGCCTACATGAGTTACAGCTCCAAATGGAAAGTGTACAGTGTTGAAAGTTCTTTGCAACATAGCAGTTATGAGGGAAAGGAAATGAAATAACCACACATTTCAAGCATGCTGAAGCATAAGGAAATTTCCAATAATAAGTCTCATACTGTAAGTAAGCTTTTTTTTTGGGGGGGGGGTAGTCATTGAGGTCCTTTTCTAAGTTTTCCTGTGGTAAGCTGTTGATCTATAATGGTGGTACATTTGGCTGCTTTTAGGTGGGGAAAGAAAATCCAAACTGTCACAAAGACAGAACTTAAAACAAAACCAAAATCTTTCTAATCTCTCTCAGAATTTAGTTAATCATATACGTTATATATGCTTTAGTTATGTTTAGAATTTCAAGTGAGGGGAGTAGAAGTAGCTTAATATGTACATTTGTTGTTGTTTGAGGTTGTGTGTAGTTGTCTGTTACAGTTATTTAGAATGTTCTGTTTGTAGTGCCTTTAAAAAATTTTATTGTATGAAATTATTTTTAATGTGGTTTTAATTGGCTAGCACGGATACATACTGTTTTAGTGAGGATTAATATACCAAGTTTGAGATTTAACACATCAACGTTGTACTTTACTGGTCTGGTTTTTTTCTGGTTGAAGAACAAATTAGACCATTTAAAAAATCCTTTTTGATACAATAGATATTCATACCTTTTAGCAGCTGCCTGAGCTGGGAACACTTGGGGAACAATCCATTCAGAATTAAGTAATCTTAGTTCCCATTGATTTCAGGGAGAGATTTATTATGCACACACTTAACTCTCCAGTTGAAAACAATGGTAAAAACTTTGTGCTCATTGTATAGAGGCATGCTCTGATTTTTTTTTAAATGTAATTCTCAGAGCAATGTCAGATTTTTCTCGCCAGTTAGGATTCATTTTAAAATGCTGCACATTGTACCTTCCTTTACAGTCACATTTGAGATCTACATAATTTCATGTGATACTGCTGGAGAATTATTATTTAGCCCCATCTGGAGTATCACAAGTATGCACAAAGTCACAAAGATTGCTTATAGAAGGAATACTATAACTTGTAGGTATAGACACATGTATCATTCCACCGGGACGTCTAAGCAGGCATAGTTATAGCAGTGAAATTCAGCAGTGAAACCTCCATAACAAACGTTTAAAAATCAGCACATTGACAGCATAGTTTAACAATATAATTTAATAGCATAGAAAGATAAGCACAGCTGTTTTTAAACTTTCATGTTAGAATAGCCATTTGGCCATTTTGAACATCTGGTAAGGTATTAGCGAGTTCATCTATACTCCGTTTATTAATTCCAAAAATAAAACTTTAACCCAAATAATCAGTCTTTGATTACCTTTTAATTTATTTCTACTTTCATGGAATGTATTTTAATTTTCAGTTTACCGTTTCGTTTGGTTTATTCAATTATCCTGGAAATACTTTTTTATTTTATTGAGAGAAATAAAATTATTATCTTAAAACCATTATGTCTCTATAGTAGGAATAAATAATTGTTCACTGTTGTCAAACTCAACTATTGAAACAAACATTAAATTTTTTTCCGTATTGCACTGCGAGCTTATTTTTAAAAGAGTGACTTTTTCAAATACTGTGCATTATTGTTTCTACTTTAGCCTTTGTGCATCCTGCGATCTATTGTCAATTTATTCTCTACTTGCTTTCTAACTAAAAATGTACCTTTCTATTTGAACAAAAGTTGAGGTTTTTGGAATCTTTTTTAAGCTTTTGGACCTTTGAGCTAGTGTTTGTCAGTCCTGGTATGTTGAATTCCAAAAAAGCAGGCAAGTTCTGAAGTGCATTTTAATCAGCTCCAGAAACAAGTGTCTTTCATTATTAGCTTTCCATATATATATTCATGGTGCATAAAAGACCAAAAGGATAAAAAAAACTCTTGAGTTTTTTCCTTCTGAAGGTGACTACTAGATGAGGATGTTTCATTTTCAGCTATAAAAACAGCACACTCAGAGCCAGTTTGGTGTAGTGGTTAGGAGTGCGGACTCCTAATCTGGCATGCCAGGTTCGATTCTGCGCTCCCCCACATGCAACCATCTGGGTGACCTTGGGCTCATCATGGCACTGATAAAATTGTTCTGACTGAGCAGTGATATCAGGGCTTTCTCAGCCTCACCCACCCCACAGGCTGTCTGTTGTGGGGAGAGGAATGGGAAGGCGACTGTAAGCCGCTTTGAGCCTCCTTCGAATAGGGAAAAGCGGCATATAAGAACCAACTCTTCTTCTTCTTCCTCTTCTTCTTTCTTTCATAACGGAATCTTTTAAGTTTAAGTTCGTTTCTAGGCTGCATCTTCCATAATTTAATGTAGCAAAGGCGTTTAGACAAAATTGGAACCTGGAGTCACCGTACCCTGTAGAGTTTACCACAGAAAAAGAGACGTTTATAGATTATGGTCTCAATGTGGGCAAAACTTTGGTTGTGTACGGGCTGCATCCAGTAAGGTGATCTGTGCAGAGAAGCTTCCTTACCGTGGTGTCTACCTGGGGATAGTTACCTATTAGCAATTGCTTTCAATTAAAAATGAATTTAATGAAGGGTGATTAGAGTTTGTAATTTAAGATCCTAAAATGCATGGTGTATGATTAAGAACCACATAGTGAATAATACAATTTAGTGATCTTTTGCAGATGGATTTTGCTGTTTCACAGTCAAATCCAGTTGAAAAGTGCATTGAAAGTGCATGATTCAGCATGTGTGAAAGGAAGTGCTTCAATGTATTCATGGGGGTATTGTTTCCTTTGGTAGCTGTTGCTGGTACATCATGAAATATTAGGCCTGCCAACTTTTGGGGGGAGTGGAAGGGAGGCTCTGCTAAAAACTAGGTTCTGAAAAATACTGCTGCAACATTTGGGATTCCGTCCTCTTTGTTTACAATTTAGCACCAATATTAAGGAGCTTATTTTATTTCTGAAACTTTATTAGCTTTATTTAATCAATATGTACAAAGATGCCTTGTAGTGAGATGAGAGGTGGTGTGTTAACCAAACTAGACCTGTCTTCTGAATTTATGATTGGGGAATTAGTAATTCTGGGAGACTGTGCTTTTTTAGAAGTCACAACAAGTGAGACAATTCCATTGTGGATATGTGGGGAGGATCTAGCTGGAACTCTTAGACTGAGGAAGACTTTAGAAAATAATCAAAAAAGGATTTTTATTGAAAAACAGGTAAAAAGTCCTTAACACACATTCATGCTATTTAAAGAAGTGCACAGAAGAAAGTAAAGAGTCAAGATAATGCAAAAGATGATTTAGTTTTGGGTTAGTAAAGTTTTGAATGTGCAGGTCTGCGTAGGAAAACAGCAAAAAATGAACCAGTGTGCTATGCTGGGTGAGTGCCAGGTCCAAAAATACACCACACTTAAGAAGAAGAAGAAGAGTTGGTTCTTATATGCCGCTTTTCCCTACCCAAAGGAGGCTCAAAGCGGCTTACAGTCACCTTCCCATTCCTCTCCCCACAACAGACACCCTGTGGGGTGGGTGAGGCTGAGAGAGCACTGATATCACTGCCTGGTCAGAACAGTTTTATCAGTGCCGTGATGAGCCCAAGGTCACCCAGCTGGTTGCATGTGGGGGAGCGCAGAATCGAACCTGGCATGCCAGATTAGAAGTCCGCACTCGTAACCACTACACCAAACTGGCTCTGAGTGTGCTGTTTATATAGCTGAAAATGTATCCTTGGGCCAAGTTTGGGGAATTCATTTCTAAGACAATGTATTTGGATTAGCTGCCAGTTTGAGACAAAGGAGTGAAGACTTTGCTAACAAGTGAGCTAGTGCTGGACAAAGAAGGCTTGATTTGCTTACTGGGAAACTTCCAGTGTTGACTTAACAAAAAAGGAGTTCCTGGGGTTTCGGCCATGTTTGCATTCTGGCTTGAATTGGCCTTCTGTGTGATAGAGTCCAGTGGTCCCCAACCTTTTAATCACCGGGGACCGGTCAACGCTTGCCAATTTTACTGAGACCTGGGGGGGGTAGTCTTTTGCTGAGGGATGTCGTTGCTGCCACCTGAGCCCCTGATCCACTTGCTTTCCTGCTGCCCACTGGGGGTCGCTGCCAGCAGCAGGTGCACAGTGCCATGCCGTGTGGGAGCCTCAGCCGTGGCGGCCGCTGGGGAGCACCAAAGGTGAGCCGGCAGCAGAGTGGCAGGGCAGCCCCTGAGGCAGCAGCCAGGGAGGGGGATGAGGAGGACCTGCAGTCTGGTACCAACTGATCTACGGACTGGTACCCATCCCCAGACCAGGGGTTGGGGACCACTGTGATAGACCACCTAGTCAGTGGTAGTTTGGTGACCCTGCAATTAAGGATGGAACAATGGCTGGAAAGATGACTTTGAAAGATGCTGGGAAAATGCATGAAAGAAAAACATTTCTTCCAGGTGTGGAGGGTCATTGAGGAGATTAGCCAACTGCCTGAAATTCCTTTGTCCACACTGTCTCAGGGTCAAGGAGCAGTTAATGGCCCATTCCTATCTTTGTGCAGATTAATTGTTTCACTCTAAGATAGCCAGATCCTCCTTGCATGGAATGTGATCTCTCCCTTAGAGCTAACCTTTGGTCTGTTTCTGATATATTAACATTTCTGGGTAGGCTTCCTGACCACCCCTGCTTAAAGTGTACCAGAGGTAACATGTCAACTTTGATTTGTTAATTAATAACTTTGTTAATAACTCTTGAAACAAGTTTTGGTGGGTTTGGAGGCCCACAGCACAGTGCCTTGAATATGCCCTAGCACATGTGGGGGTAAGGTATGGAAATGGGAATTGTTCCTTTTTTCAAGGTTCCTTCCTTCTTGTTCCCTTCTGGTTCTTCTTTCATGATTCCTCTTGGTTGGGAATCCTGAGGACTGTGCATTTTCCCATGAAGGATGATGGGAGGAATTACACGAAAGTGTGGAGTATCCTACAACTATCCAAATCTGATGCATCATGGCTTGTAAATGTTTTAGTTAGAACTTGTTTAGTTTATTTTCCTTAGAATGTCTAGATCCTTTGTCTTGTAGAAATAAAGTTTTGTTTAATATGAGTCTACACAAATCCTTACCTGCCTGCCTGACTCATTGGCATGCTACTGAACAATTCCCTTGAGAGATTGGCTTTATACTTTTACTTGGCAGTAGCAACTGGTAAATGAGGGCAAAATATTTGTTAGTCTCACTTACAATATGAGAGACCATGGCATACTTAAAATCAGAGGTGACGCTGTGCCATTGTTACAGAGTGACAGCACTTACTGTCTTATGTGCAGCTAGTGTAGACTGAGCCCATTGGAAGCAGTGGACTTGGATTGATGTAGCTCTGCATATGATTGCAGTGAAAACTGCGTACCATTAGATTTTTGTCATGCTGGACATCATGGTAGGGGGGGGGGGGAAGAAGAGAAGAAAAAGTAGAAGACAATACTGGAAATAAAAAGTTGACTTTTTAATTTAGGCTTAAACATTACATGTCCTGAAGTGACCCTCTCCCCGGCCCCCAATGTTGATACTCCTAGGTAAAATAAATGAAGAAATGTTATATTTTACAGTATCTAAAGTAACTTGAAAACCAGGTCGTTGTTTATTTAGACATTCTGTCAAATGCTAAACTAAAATGACATTTTGAATAGTGGATATGAGAGATGCGGTGTAGTGTAATGGGAAAGAGAATCAGGAGGTTGCTAGTTCAAATCTCATCTTTTCCAAAAGCAAGCCTCTACCTCTCATCATCATTTATCTATTTGCATTGAGGTGACATTTGTCCCACCATATGGGGCTATTGGAAGAGAGATAGCATAATATATCTGAAGTTGTTTGAACAGTGAATGCTAAATACTATTATTTCCAGCAGTGTGACTTGACTCTAATAATAGAACTGTAGAATAATGCTTTAAAAAAGATTACACTTCTCCTTCTGATAGGACAAATATGTTTAGAAATGTGGGTGGGATCATTTCTAGTTGGTTTTTTGCAGTTTCAGGTTTGAGTAACAGAGAGGGAGAAATGACATTCTTTTTGTTTGTATGTTCTCTCCCCCCCTTCACATCTCAATTCACAAATACTCTCTGGCTTCTTGAAAGTCAGACTGAAAGTCCTTGAAATGTTTTACAAAACACATTTGAAAATGATCAAGCTGAGAACATTTGTTCTTATTAGTTTCTGTCACTTCTGACAGAATATAAATATTATAATGCATCATGTTCCCTGCCGAAGTAAATGTTTCTGTGGTTACTGAGTTGCATGCTTGAAGCAGATATGGAGAAGGCAAAGGGGGGGGGGGGTGGATGGGAGAAAAGAAACAGTTTTGCATATTGTTTTAGTTGCTTGTCAACAAGCGGTTAGTGGCGCATTGGCAACATCTTCACTTTGGGCCCATTATAGGCATATTTTAAACTTCCGTTAATTGCATCTCTGCATGATAAAATCCTTTGTATGGCAATCACTACGGTACAATGTCAGCTCCATTGTGAAATATCCTGGCTCATCTATCTATAAAGAGCTTATTGCATGTTTGTAGAATGCCTAAAGCCATTGTGCTACAATGCCTCTAAGTAACACAGCTTTAGACTGTTTGCTTTTTATATTTCTTTGTATTTTATGCTTATACAGGGTTTTAAAATTTTGCATTTTTTAACTCTTGAAAGAAGTTTACTGATGAAAAGAAAAGCCAAAGAGGCCCATTCCTCATGGCAGCGGCCATACCGGGCCCCCGGCAGCGTGTTGGTGCAGAGCTGCATGTTCCACAGCAGACTGTGTCTACATGGGAGACACATTTCAGTGGAACTCCTGGCATCCCGCTGAAACATTTTATCACAGGAAATAAAGCAGTGGCAGATTACTTCTGCTGCGTGGTATGTGTGTGGGGGGGCTTTTAAAAAAATTTGCAGAAGGTGATATCACATTGAACGCAATTCCACCTTCTTGCAAAATAAAAATTAATTCCCTGGTCCACCCTGCCGCACAGCAAAGTGCCACAAAGATGACTGGGGTATTTTTGCCCCCTTCGGGCCACCTGTCGCATGGACCTGCTGCAAGACAGGCCCTGTTGGCCCCCACAGTGGTCTAAGGGAATAGAAGAGAATCTGCATTCCCTTAGCCCGGGCTTTTGGGGCCTGATCCATGCCAGGACCAGGAGGGTAGTGGCCTGGTGGCAATGTCAGGTAGAAGTCGGGATTTTCCCCATTTCCATACGACTGCTCTCTCAGTCTTTTCTACCCATGTGGATTTGGCCAGTGTGATAGTACCAAGTTGTTTTCATTTAGAATGCTTGAATCAGATATTTATGGGACATTCTGGTGGTGTGTTCATCTTGTGTATTTAGCCTTTGACCATGGGAGGCTGAAGACATGTATACAGGGTACAACAGTTTGAGATAATATCTGATCCCATGGAATGTGGGGCAGGCACAGTTTTTTGCCTTCTTTTGTTCATAGTTAGAAACAGATAATTTGGCATTGTCTTTGAATGCTGCTCTCCCACCACAGCGGGGGCAGGGGGATGCCCTGGCTGGCTCTTCGGCTCTGGGGAGCTTGCAGGGGCGTTTGGTGTCTCTGCAGGGACACTGTAGGTTGGGGTGGGGCAGGGCCGAAAGGCCCGGCACTGTTGATTATGCACAGCGCCGGCCCGCCCCAGCCCCTGATAGCGCCCGCAGCATCTCAAGGACCGCGGATGTTTCTGCGTTCCCGTAACACAGGCCTTCCATGGGCTTGGGCCGGGAAACACCCACGCTGGTGGCGGCGGCGTGCATAGTCAGTGTTCTTCCCCGATGCCCTGATGCTGCCAGCTCAGGCTTTCCAGCCCGTGCATAATGGGTCCATAAGTGGTATGCAGCTTAACAGTATTTTCCACCACTGAAAATGAGAATCATCATAATAGCTGAAAATAGGGTGATTGTATTCTTTTATTAGGATTCATGCCAAGCACGTGAATGATAATCATTCAGAATTCATAATATTACTTCTGCACCTTTATAAAATGTGTATGTACACCCATGCCAGCCTTTCTCAACTTTTTTATGGTTGAGAAACCCCTGAAACATTCTTCAGGCTTTGAGAAACTCCCGAAGTGGCACAATTGTGCTTAATATAGGTAGGAAGCATTTTTGTGTATCTGCCCACATAGGACCACTCATCTTTACACCCCTTCCGGGTCCATCATTGGCCATTTTGACAGGGGAAGGCAGGTTGACGTGACCATATATGGTCATATCACTTGATAACAAATTATATATATATAATTTAATTAACCCCTATCCATTCAGGAAACTCTTACAGGGCTGTGAAAAACTCCCCCCAGTGTTTCACGAAATTCTGGTTGAGAAACCTTTATCTGTATAATAGTTCTGGTATCTATGGGTGTATGGTTGTTGTGTTAAGTATACCAAAAAACCCAGCAATCATTTGACAGTGGCAAGTATTTTACTTCTCGTAAGAATTTAATATTACTTGTGATACAATATTCTTATATTTTTAAGGCTTGATGCAGCGCACATTTCCAAATCATTCTTTTGATGCCTAAAGGTATAATCTGTAGTACTTGAGAGAATCTTTTGGTTAGTAGAGAAGCAACTATGAGCTCCATCATACCCTGGAGAGTTAAAATTTTAATCCTTAGAAGACCCAGTTTGATAATGCTCTAAAATGATATTAGGATTTCTATTTTGTTCTTCCTAGAGGAAGCAGACTTTGACTTGAAAGTATGTCATAGCTTCCTCTGTGTGAAGAACTGATTGAATAAAATGGAATAAGTGTGATGCACGTAAAGATGATGCCTCTGACATATCACCAGTTTGTAGCCACACATGAAAACTCATATATTTTATTTTAAGATATACTGTGAAAGCATTATAGAAGTGTGGTCTGATGCAACTTCCCCATCTCCAGTGACAGGATTGACCTTGAAATTTGTGCTGTATCACACAGAAGCAAATAGTCAAATATTTCTATTTTTCCAAACTAAAACTTTGAAGAACTAATGCTTCCAAACAGCCTGTTGGTTCTTTGTATCTAATCAACTAACTGGCTTTTGTGTGGATAACAGAAGCAGCAACAATGTCTTTTCACACATAGTGGACAGCTCAAATAGCAAGAAAATTCTGATTTGGGGAGCAATTACAACTGAAAATGTGGACAACAGATCTGTTATATATTGGAAAAAGGAAGAGCTGGCAAGTTAAGATGTATAGGCATCTAAGAGTTTAGGAAACAACTAGATATGATGCTGTCTCCATGTTCTTCCATGGGATGCACCTCCATTTTATAGTGCCTGTTAAAACTGTTTATTAAGCCGGGGAATTATCACTAGGAAACCATTGCAACATGGGATGGGAGATGAGGGGCTCCTGCCTTCCACCTAGCATTTTTCATAGCTGAAATAGTATTTTCTGAAACACCATTTCAAGTTACATAAAGGATGAACGGGAGAGAAGGTAGGAGTCCATCCTCCCCACATGCCACAGTGATTCCAACCAAAATTAGAGCTCTTAACCAACTTTCCTGAGGCCTTAAAATAATGGAGGTGCTTCCCCAACATTTAGTTGTATTCTTAGATAATCCTGAAAAGAGATTTTTTGGGAAAGATTGATATTTCCACATCATATCTCTCTACATCATTTCTTATGAAACCCCAGTTTGTATTTTTGAAATATTATTATTAATAATACAATTATTTAGGTGCTCAGATTGTCATATACTGCAGTGGTCCCCAACCTTTCCGAGGCTGGGGACCGGCAGGGCATCGGGCCGCACCGCCGCGGACCGCGCCCGTGCGGGCCACGCCCGCGGGCCGCACCCACCTATCGGGCCGCGCAGCGGGCCGCGCCCACGCCGCGCCCGCGGATCGGGCCGCACCCGAGCCGCGCCCGGGCCGCGCCCACGGATCGGGTCGCGCCCACGGGCCGCGCCCGCAGATTGGGCCGCACCCGAGCCGCACCCGCGAGCTGCGCCCGAGCCGCGCCCGCGGATCGGGCCGCACCCGAGCCGCGCCCGGGCCGCGCCCACGGATCGGGCCGCGCCCACGGGCCGCGCCCGCGGATCAGGCCGAGCGGGCGTGGCCCGCACAGGCGCGGCCCGGCCCTGATTCCCTCTCCCCGCCTCCCGCAGTAAGAAGCTTCCCGGGCCTGGGAAGTTTTTTACTGCGGGGGCGGGGCGGGGAGAGGGAGCTGCGGCCCGGTGCCATGGCCTTTGCGGCCCGGCACCGGGCCGCGGCCCGCAGGTTGGGGACCACTGATATACTGTCTGTTCCTGATGATATCACAAGATTCCAAACTACCAGTAGTTTGGAGATAGTGTTTGTTTGGGATGGATGGAGGGAATATAATTCTTATATTTTTGCCTAGCGACACTTATTCTGAAAGCAATTTAATTAGCAGATATTGCAATTTACATTGTAAGGAATTATTAATTCTATTGAGACTTTTCACATGGAACCAGTAGGGAGATATCTAATAGTAGCGGGCACTGAATTTTTTCATTTCAAAGTCATTTAATCTGAACCTTAAATTTGATCTTATGCAATACCCTTTTCTTCTGGGATGGATTCTGTTCTTGATGGCTCCACCTCTATCTAACTTCGCTTTATGTCATGTCCATTTCATCTGTTCTCTATTACGCAAACAGGAGGCAGGCTATACAGCAGAAAGGATATGTTTTTAGGTTTTTTTTACAATAGGTTTTCTGATGGAAATAATTAAGTCTGCTCAACTGTATCTCTACAGGTATACTCAGAAGTTCCTGTTCAGGTGGCACAATCCAAGAGAGACAGAATTACTTTATAAGAACTGGGTATGAGGGATGTTTTTAAAGGTGAAACAGGGATAGGTCTAGCACTTTCTTATTCTGGGGCTCATTCCTCAGTCCAGCCCATTCTACAGTTTCTGTGATCATATGCAGATTGTCTTTCGCTTATGTGAGAATACCAACAGGAAGTACCTCTTTTCTTTCTATCACTCTCACCACTTTGATCAAGAGACATAATAATAAGTAATAATGAGCAATTCTAAGCATGTCTACCCCAAAATCTGTGACAAATTGATTGGGGCTTAATCCCTGAAAAGCATTCCTAGAATTGCAGTCAGAAAGACCTAACTCAAACACAAATTTCTTCGTGTTCTTGCCTGTCTGGTATTTCTGCAAATTCACGGAATAAAAAAAGTTTTCCTCTGCAGTAACAAGTCAATCTGAAACTATTTCCCAAGTTTCCTAGTTAGTGATCACCAGTAACTTAAACCAGTGGTCCCCAACCCCCGGTCCGGGGACCGGGACCGGTCCATGGATCAGTCGGTACCGGGCCGCAGCTGCTACTCGCCCTCCTCCCCAGCTGCTGCCTCGAGGGCTGCCCTGCCACTCTGCTGCCGGCTCACCTCTGGTGCTCTCCAGTGGCCGCCATGGCTGGGGCTCCCCCTCAGCGTGGCACTGCGCAGCTGCTGCTGGCAGCGCCTCCCAGCAGGCAGCGGAAATACAGGGGTGCCCGCGGGAAAGCAAGCGGATCAAGGGCTCACTCCGTGCCAACGTCCCTCGGCAAAAGACTCCCCCCCCCGGGCCTCAGTAAAATTGTCAAGAATTGACCGGTCCCCAGTGATAAAAAGGTTGGGGACCACTGACTTAAACTATTAATTCTAGCATATTGTATAGTTAATGCTACTCAGGCAAGGCTATCAGTAGTTCAGTATTCAAGGTCATGAAAACTGAGTTTAAAAAAGCATTAAAAAAATTCTAGGTACGAAACGTAATGCTAAATCAAGATGTTCAAACTCATACTAGTTTAATATATTTTTTAACAACTGCTATTAAATGCATTTAGAATGTATTACTCTGGATTTATATATAGAAAATTAAAGTGTATAGAAATGACTTATTTTGTGTTATTCTCCAGAAGAAATATGGACTTGATATAACCAAGAGTGTTATGTAAATGTTCATTGCTAGAAATGAAGTACATAAAGTAAATGGCTGTTATCCAGCTGTAACTTCACACACTTAAATGCAAACAAACCAAGGAAATGAAATCAATTTTTAGTTTAATCAAGTTTCATGAGTCTTCTGGGAAGACCAGAAGTGTTTGCAAAGAAGCCTCTGGGAGGTACTCAATTTAAGTAAGAATTTTGCAGTCTCTTCAGTAAGAAATGGAATGCTACGTTTGGTTGAAAAATTATGGCTAGCAAGGTGATGAAGAAACAGCGCGAAGACAGTAGTTTGGTGAAAGCAACCTCTTGATGCTCTGAGAGCAGTTTATTTATACATTCTTGCATACCACCTTGCGAAAGCTCAGTGGCTAATACTTGCTGCAATAAGGCGGAGACCCTGTGACCTGGTCAGGCAGGTAGCTCCTGACCGATGCATGCCATGTCCTTATATGGTTTGCTGACCCTCCTGTCCACATGCTCAAAAGGGGGCCTGATATGGTTAGTTTAACTACGTGTTCTGTTCAGGGCAAAGGTGCAGTGTGGAGCCACTATATCCTGGCATGGTTTGCCAATCCCAGGTAATGAGTCCAAAGTGCACCTACAAGGTGACATCTTCCTTTAAGTGAATAGGTAACAAGCAAGGAGCTACTACAGAAAAAAAGAATGGTCAAACCACATTATAGGCTTAACCCTGCCTGAAGTAAAGGAAATGATGATGATATTAGCTGTTCAGTGATGTCCGACTCTTGGTGATCCTATGGCTCAGCTGTATCCATATCTTTCCATCTTTCATTGCTTCTTTTAGTTGTATAATGCAATGGCTAGTAAAGAAAATAGGTATTCTTAAGTTCTGTTTAGGTTAATTGCTGAAAGTAGCTTTTTCCAGTGTAAAGTGTGTTGCTTTGCTATTATGGGTCCTCCCTTATATTTTTAAATAATATTTATTTTACAAAATGTGTGTCTTTATTTTCTTTCTGCCCTCACAAGGACCACCAGGGTGGCTAACATTAATTAAAACATACACAATAAAATAAACCAGTCCCTCCAACACACATACATCATTAAAATAATTAAGGATAGAGCCCAAATACTTACAGGGACATAAAAAACAGCAATTAAAACAATGGTAGCTGAGTGGGTTCATACAGGAGTAGGTGGTACTTATACCTGCTAGTATGAACAGCAGATTCCTGACACTGCAAAGCATACCTGAATGCTGGTTACTTAACTGTCAACTATGGTTGAGAGTACAAATGTCTGTCAAAAATCCAGGAGTATGATGACATTGTTGACAGGTACATAGTCTGAACATTGATTGATTGATTGTGTGGCAAAGCTTTATTGGCCGATTGTTTCCTTGTGTGTAGTGTAGCCAGGAGATCCGTTGATTCTCTGGCAGCCAGAACTTCTAGCTCCTGTTCTGCCATTGCTAGCATAACCTTTTTAATATGACCTGCCAGGGACATAAAAAATTAGGGCACATTTATTTTCTAGTGAAATATAGCATCATAGGCCAGTAATGTCCTTCTTCTCTCTTCATAGAACAAACCGCTTGCTCTCTTCATAAATAAATAAATGGACATAACATTTATTTACATGGAAATATTCAGAAATGAGTGAAATATTATAGTGCCCCGGGATGCTCTTGTGCTTACCTTGAAGTCACCATTCTTTCTCAGAATAAGTTGAAAGGAGCACTCTCAAATGAAACTGCTGAATTAGAATTCATCAAGAAAACTGAATGCAGTTTCTTGAGGCTAAAACACAAGGATTCATCAGCCTTTATGACTATTGTTCAGCTTAGCAAAAGTACCCTGCATTATCAGCAGTTATTATGCATATAAAATATGTATGTATGTCTGCCAGCTGAATATCTGATTTGAGCATTTGATGAAGTGAGCTCTTGTTCTCGCAAGTTTATGCTAGACTAAATGCTTTGCCACAAAACTGTTCAGTCCATAGTCTTTCCATTTGTATAAACTGGAAAAAGTATCTTTTGATATCAGGTCTGATAAGTTTCTTGAACGATGAATACGCATACTGTGTGTGCACCTAGGTGTCCCACACTAACTGAAATTACTGGAAAAATTTCTGATAAGCTATTTGCATAAATTCCCTGTTACCTTAAATCAGTCATTGTTCTTTACTCTTGAAATGAAGTATAGCACAAACAAACTGAATCCAAATAGTGTGTATTAACACTTATCAGTTAACTAATTACTAATTAAAAAAAGAAAATGGCTGTTATTACTGTAAAACTCGAATTGTACTTTCTTCTTTAGGTACTAATTTAAAATTGTGGGGAGGGTTGTCAGACATCAAAGTTAGAAACAAAAACCTGACATTGCAAAAAGAAAAGGCTGTAGAATTTTGCTTTTAATATTCTGGATATTTGATTGAGTAGAGACTATTTTTTGTTGATGTACTTAGTGTTAGATTTCCCATGAGACCAATTAGAAAAGTTCACATAGTGTTTTCTTTTTCTTTCTCTTGATGCTTTTAAAATGTGGGCTACTGGTAACCAGCATGCATTGTGCTTCCTTGCATTTCTGTCTACTGCCTTCAAGCATTTATTATGAATACCTCTGGGAACTGATTTATAAATTAAATATTAAGAAAATGTACTTACACAATGTAGAAGCATTTGTGAGGTATTCTCATTTGGGGAAGAAAAATCATGTTACTTGCTAATAGCAGTGCTTTCAAACTTACTCTTAAAATGTGTTATGATTATATGTAAAGGAGGTTTTAGTGCACATATTTGGTCTCTTGGTTTGTCTTAATGAGATATGGTTACAGATATCCTAGTTCTTGTTCAGGATGTTTTGCAAATAACACAGCTTTATCAGTAAATGTTACTAGGCAGCAGATTGTTGATGTATTGTGTTGGTACAACAGGGCTTGGAAGGCAGGAGAGATCATAACTGCTGACTGCCATTGGCTTAGCTTATGTGAGGTCACGAAAGAGAAAGGTGATATAGAAATAGATGATTGCTGAGCAGGACTTAGTAGTCTCCAGGTTATCAGTTATTGTGAATATTACTGTGTATTGGCCCGGAGCTGTGGTCAGGAGTGTCTTTTACCAGCTTTTATAGTTAAATGTTACTAGGCATCACATCATTGGTAGATTTGAAATGACTACTGCTAAATGTTAAAGCCAAAGTTAGGTTACAGTTGAATGTCAAGAAAATAAAACAATTATTACTAGGGAATTACACAACTTTAAGGTTGACAATAAAGAAATGAAAATTGTTCAAGATTTTATACTCCTTGGCTCCATCATCAACCAAAAGGGAGACTGCAATCAAGAAATCAGAAGGAGACTGAGACTGGAAAGGGCAGCCATGAAGAAGCTGACAAATATTCTTAAATTTATGGATGTGTCACTTATCAAGTTAATTTTTGAGAAATAGCTGTAGAAATTATGTAGACTTCTCCCCTGAATAATTTGTTCTAAATTCCATAGCCCCAGCCAAGATTAGTCTTTGCTAGAGACTGAACAACCCCCCCCCCCTGCAAAAATCTCCAAATTTTTCTGTCCGTTGCATGGTAAAAAGTTAGATATGCTTGATAAATGAAATGTAATTCTGACTAGGATGGTGGACTGAACTTAATAAAATCTATATTGATTGTTCATAGAATTGAAGATGAATTTGTAATGCTTTGTATCCAACTGACATTTTTAAAAATTAAATACCTTTCCCCAGAACTCCGCAGACCTTTTCTTTTGCCATGATCCACCATCCCCTAATTAATATTTTGTTCGTTGTTCCCTAAATGATCCTTTCTTCCTGATAAATGTTTTAATTGCTTTTATCTTTTTTCATGTGAATTTTGGTTTTAATTGTTTTAATAATGTTTGCATTTTGATGGCTTTAATGATTTTTAATGTGTGATTTTGTTATGTACGTTCTTAATCTGTTAGTCACTTTGTTGGTTCTGTTGAGGCCAGAAAACCAGCTCAGAACATATTTACAGTTTCTTCGTTCCTTTTAAACCAAGTTTGAAGGATTTGTCTTTTTCTGATATTTTTTATCCATGTACACACTTAGAGGCAAAATCAAAGTGGTTCTTCTTTATTAAGTACAAAAAGATTTTTTCCTGTTGTGACAGCCACATTTTTTGTATATATATGTTATTGATTGTATTTTGGTTTGGGTAAATATTTCTCCTCCTCAAGAAATATTTCACAAGTCTAGGTTTGATTTCATTATCATATTCATGGTATGTATATGATTAGGTTTTGGAGCATCAGTCCAAATGAACACAATACCAATGCATATGTGTCCGTGGACAGGCTAGTTTTCTTATGTTGGTCCTTTTACGTTTTGAGTGTAATATCTGCAAGCAGTGAGGAACCTTCTCCTTCCATTTTCATGTTTAATTTCTAAATTAAGTTTTTAAAAATAATTTTGCTATATGAATTTCACAGAGGAATTTTTTTTTTAAATCTGTATACGGCTCGGGGAGCAGTATAAATAATTCGCTAAGGGGGGTGGGCCAAGTCTGGGATAGGAAACAGGGGCCAGTAGGAAGGCGTGCAGTGCAGAGCCTCGGGAGCGGCCCAGATCCATGAGGGGGAGTGCCCAGGAGGGGTCCGGGAAGCACTTACCCGCACCCCCCCAAGCACAACCGTGGCCTCTCTGGGCCGCTGGATGTGCTCGCCGAGGGGCGGGGCCCCTTCCACTGAAATTGACAGGTCACCTGGACAGATTGAGCTGTGTTAAGGCTATGCAATGGTGGATGAATGTTGGACCAGAACTCCATATATAACATACTGCACAGCTATAGTCTAGTCTAAACACGTTACCAGTGTCTACTGTGATACAGAAGCTAGATGGCACTGTCAGGGTTCGAGGGGTCCGCTCCTCTTCTTTGCTCCGCCACGGTGTCGGCAGACGGGAAGGCAGGTCGGAATAGCACTTGAGGCAGATAGCCGACGTCTCAGAATGGAGTCCACCGGGAAACCCAGGCTGAAACTCCCGGGTTCGTGATAGTTTCTTGCACTATCTCGAACCCCCCCTCCTCACTGACGCCGACCTCTCCCATTAAGTAGCTTTCCTCCCTCGCATCCCCCTCCCACCGAACCCTTAAAGGAGAAGCTCCGGCGTCTTGCATCCGTCGTTTCAATCTTGGGCGGCTCCTTGCCCGGCCAAGACCGCTTCTTGCTCCTTCCCGGTCCTCCAAGCGCAAACACTGCTCCTCGTTGAGGACTCCCCCCGCCGAGGACTCCCCCAGACCCGACTCTGCAGGGTTGGATAAAGGTCCAGGTGATACGCCTCTCGTTGGTGAGTCCCCGGGTAGGAGCGGCGAAGTTGGAGAAACCCCGACAGGCACTATGACGGGTTGAAGCAAATTCCAGATCAGGTTTTATGTAGTTGTAGCTTTATCAGAACTTCACATTCATTATTGCTCCATGTCTGATTCTTTTATGGAGTTGTAAATTCAAATGACTGCTCTGCCAAAATAGCTCATTGGTAAGTACATATTTATTTATTTATTTGAACCATCTGTATTCTATTTTCCCCTCTTTCAAAAGTGACCCAAGGAAGTTTAAAAAGAAATGCATCTCAAAATGCAAACACGTAAAAGTCAATGTTTTCTTAAGTCATAAAAAACCAACACAACGACCTGTTTCATAAGCATCAACTGTCTTTCCAACCACTCAGTAAAATTCAGCAGTACTTCCTTCTAAACTTCCTTGGAAACAAAAGTCTGTTATAGCAACTCTTGAAAGCCAGTAGAGTGGGATCAAGCTGTTTCAGGGAATTGGCACCTTGATGAAATTTATAATTCATTAGTATCCAGTAGATGGGAAGTAAACATGAGGGCAGAAAAGGGTAAATAAATAAGACTTTGAGATAGATTAGATATGTACATGAGGGGAAAAAAAGGTATATAAGTCTTTGAGATACTCTAAAATGGGTGTGGTTCACCCAGTTGCTTATAAATGTACAGTTCCCCTACTCCTCCTCCGAAAATATGTTTGCACAGTCTCCCCTTTCTTGTCATTTGTTGGTTTTTGTAAGGGGGGAAAGTGAAGAAGCTTGTTATGTTTCTTGACACTCACTAATATGCATTGGATTTAGGATCCCCAAAGTTTTCTTGCTTTTCTTATAGCTTTATTTTATGTTTATGGCTGTGTGAACATTGATTTTAATGTTACAAGAACAAGCACAATAAGTATTCTCTCATATCTATTTATTACTGACTGCTATGTTAGCATCAGAACAGTCTTCCCTTATTTCCTGAACTGCCTGATTAATATTGTAGGTTTATCTGGAGACTCATTTGTCATTTTATTTATAGTCTAGCTACATTGTTGGAAATCTTGAATCCATTTTTTGTGCAAAACACTCACGATTTACAATGAAGAGACGATTTCCCAGTATTTACTAAGATCTGTTATGCATAATAGCATGATGCTGTTTATCTACAATGTTATGGCTGAATTATAAAAGCAAATACTTTACCACATGCTGAAATCAGTACTAGTTCATATCATTATTGTATGAGAACCTGTTCACAATTTAACTGTACCAGAGACTGTTTCTAGGACAGAAGAGATTACTCAACAGGTCATCATAATAGGGTCAGAAGGAGCTCACTAAATAGAGGATAGGTTTACATACTCTCATTCTGTATCCTGAAAATAACCACATCTTGCCGTTGCATAGTTTACATTTATTTAGATAATCTACCCTTTTGAGGTAAGACTATAAATGTAAAGTCTTATAAGCTTCACCACACTGGAGACTACTCTTCCAGATTGCAAAGCTGTATTCATGTATGGACACACATCTAAGCAAGAGATATGGGGAAATGATCCCTATGTGATTATGGGGGTCTTCAGTGCCACTCAGTGGACTGTTAAGGAAGAAATGACAGAATCAAAGAACAATCAAAGGTACATGAACAGGGACCCAACCTTCATCATCTTCTCTTCCTGATAATACCATATTATTTTTGTCAAATCATGGAATGCAGGTCCTTTTAGAGGGAGAGGAATTTACTTCTTCAAGGTTCAAGATCAGGGGGAGTCAAACTGCGGCCTTCCAGATGTCCATGAACTACAATTCCCATGAGCCCTTGCCAGTGAACTCTGGAAGGGGCTCATATTAATTGTAGTCTATGGACATCTGGAGGGCCGCTGTTTGACTACCCCTCTTCTAGATGATTCAGACCCCAAATCATGGATGGTCTCAAAAAATTATCTGTCAAGCCAACACTCCATATGTTCGATCTCTTAATAACTATCTCTTGCAAATAATATTAATTACCCCCTAAAACAATGTCTGATAAGGTAATGATTTGTCTTAGATATATCTTACTCATATCTTGGGTCCACTAAATATTCCTGTAGATGTAAGGTGTCAACAATAGAGTTGCGCTAGCAAATTCATTAGGAGAGAATATAATTTGGCAGTATGGTAGCACAAATATCCCATTAATTTGTAAAGAAAGCCTTTTTTCAGGAGTTTATTTCACAGTGCCAAAGGTAATTTCTCTGTGAATGATAAACATAAATCTTAACACAAAAGAATGCAACACATTCCAAAAACCTTGTCTAAGAGATGCAGGCAATTTTAAGGGGTTCAGCTGGCATCTCCAGCTATGGCATTCAAGGTCTTTGGCATGGGTGGGAAACAACTAATACAGCTCATGTCAAAGTGTTTCTTAAGAGTTGGGTTTGGAGCTCTTCTTTAAAAGACAAAGCAAGAGAATATCTTTCCATCCATATAATAAAACCTGTATTGTGGCTCCCAATGACTTACTGCTTAAAACTTGCAGGCAACCCCTTTGCAGGAATGAACACTAAGGGAGGCTTCCAGACCTGGGGGTTGCAAGTTTTATGCTTTTTTCTTGCCATCTGCCAGTCTGTGTGTGCATGTAAGGGCGAGCATGGCCAGCCCCACTTCACACCCTCATGGCAAGGCTCCTGCCACTGTCATGACCCTTTCCTCCCCATCCCATTGTAAGATTCCTAGATTCCTTTCTCCTTCTTCTGTGGATGAGTGCAGAGTTAATTCAGAGAGAGAGGGAGAGAATTCCAGCTGATTCTATTGCCTGGAGAAGAAGTGTCATTCCAGAGGATTCCTAGGTACCACCTGGAGTCTGGCATCTCAGTGGGGTACAATGCCACTGAGTCCCTAGTCCCAAGCAGCCTTTTTCTCCAGTGGAATTGATCTCTGTTACCTGGAGAGGAGCAGCCATTCCAGGGATCCCCAGGTCCCACCTGGAAGCTGGCATCTCTGGACCTCAGTGGAAAGAGAAAAGGAAGCAAAAGGAGGTTGTTACTCTTGCCAAGCCATTTATTTTAAAAGAATCACAGAACTTTGATTTCTGGAACCAGTGTAGTTGCTTTGAACTATCTGTTTAAAAGCTGTGCACAGTCCTGAGACCTTAAATACCTAGTTCACACAAATGGCAGGTGAAATACCTCACATAGTTAGGTACCACTTTCAAATTCTATGTGGGGTACCCTATATACAAGATGTCCCTATGCATAGAAACTGTGGCTTAAATTGTTTACCCTGGGATCTAGCCTTCTTTCTCATGTAAGATATGTGTGGGTGGGCATAAATTAAAATTCTGATAATTGTATATGCCCCCTCACTCAAGAGATATGTCAGGGCAGCTCGCATGACAATGAAAACATGGTATTTAGTATGATGGAATCATGCTCCTGAATTTTTTGGCTGGCCACATGATGCAGAAAAAATTTCTCAAGGACTGTTGTAATATTTATTTATATATACCGCCATTCTCAGAAAATTCTGGCTTATGGCGGTTTACAACATATGTAATAAAACAATAAAATCATACTTCATAAAACAACAATCTGATAAAACATCCTGATATTACACAACTCCCAAGATGGTGGTAACAATAATGCACCCAGACCTCTAATGCTGTTGAATTAGAGAGTAGAACAGCTGAGGATGGAAAAACCTCGGGGTAGTTCTTGCTGGTCTAATACCTACACATGGCAACTGAGGGAGAGGGTCTAATTTCCTTGGTACTTACTGCATTCATCCTCAACCAAACAACTGGTGGAAGAGCTCTGTCTTGCAGGATGTGCAGAACCCAGAGAGTTCTGACAGGGCCCGCAGCTCTTCTGGGAGCTCATTCCACTAGGTAGGGACCGAAAAGGCCCTGTTCAAGGCCAAGCGTGCTTCTTGGGGGCCCGGGACCATCAGCAAATTCATACCCGCAGAGCGAAATGCCCTGCAGGGGGCATAAATAGGTAAGCAGTCCTGTAGGTAAGCAGGACCCAAGCCACATATAGCCTTAAAGATCAAAACCTTGAACTTGATCCGGACACAGACTGGCAACCAATGCAGTTGCCTCAGCAATGGCTGGACATGGGTCCTGCAAGATGAATTTGTGAGGATCCATGCAGCTGCATTCTGTACCAGCTGTAATCTCCGGGTCAAGGACAAGGGTAGGCTCATGTAGAGAGAGTAAAAGAAATCTAACCTGGAAGTGACCGATGCGTGGATCACCGTGGCAAGATGTTCCGAGGGCAGGTGGGGCACTAGTATAACTTTTGATATAATTTGTACTTACAGTGAATTAAAATAATAGCTTGATCTATGAAAAACATTTATCTTTTGTGTTTGTCAGATGTATTGTTTTTAGCAACTGTAGCTTGCCTTTCTTGAAAATTACACTCATGTAAGTAATTGGAGAAAATATTAAGTAGGAAAGATATTGTGCAGTGTCTTCGTTGGAAAGGGACTCAAAGTGTCTTATGACATTATTCTCTTTTTAATTTCATCTTCACAACAGCCATGCGAGGTAGGTTACTCTGAGAGAGAATGACTAGCCCAAGAGCGCCCTCTGTGGCAGAATGGGGATTTGAATTGGCATCTCCCATACTGAACCTTCATCACTGTATCCATTGTACAACAGAAGGGAACTTTCCATCTGGCAAGCATACAAGTCTTTTTAAGCCATTTTGGCTTGTCAGTTGTTTAACTTAGTAGTCTTCTTTTTAAGCATACTTGGCTCCCTGGAGTAGATCTTGCTGTGTTTTACCATACCAAGGGTCCAGGAGTGATAGCTAGTCCTTCAGATATTCAGCCACAGCCCATAATAATGAACAGTAACATGACATGGTACATTGCTGCTGTTGAAAGAATAGTTGAACTAATCTGTGTCTTTTTCATACCTCCTGCCCCTCACCTCCCTTGATCAAAACTGAAATTTATTTCTATCATTACATCTATTATCCTCCAATTTGTAGAAATGAGAGTGCTTAGAAGGATGTGAGATATAGTATTAGTATTGATCTGATTCCTGCTGCAGCATAAACAATCGGTTTACAGCAAATTTAGATATAAAAGAAATCTGGTACTATGCAGTACCAAATCTTGAACCAGAGGGATGCAAATAAACTGTATTCCAGTTTGATGACCAGTGAGGCATTCCATACTAGCCAGTTTTACTGTATACAGTTGTATATTTGCCATTAAAATTGTTTCAATAGGCTGGACTGGACAGGGTCTACTACTGCAAACATACAGGCCACACAATTCTGAAACTTATATGCGTAATGGGATAAAAAAGGTCAAGGTAAAGGTATCCCCTGTGCAAGCACCGGGTCATGTCTGACCCTTGAGGTGACGCCCTCTAAGGTGTAATGGCGTAAAGTATGCAAATCAGAGTTCTGCTTCTTGGTGTAATCTGTGGGTCCAAAATGTATAGCTTCTAGCTTCTATTAACAATTTTATCCTGTTGTCTTTCTCCATCTTTGCAGTCCGTGAATCTTGTCATACATCAATAAGGTAAAGGTAAAGGTATCCCCTGTGCAAGCACCGAGTCATGTCTGACCCTTGGGGTGACGCCCTCCAGCGTTTTCATGGCAGACTCAATACGGGGTGGTTTGCCAGTGCCTTCCCCAGTCATTACCGTTTACCCCCCAGCAAGCTGGGTACTCATTTTACCGACCTCGGAAGGATGGAAGGCTGAGTCAACCTTGAGCCGGCTGCTGGGATCGAACTCCCAGCCTCATGGGCAAAGCTTTCAGACGGCTGCCTTACCACTCTGCGCCACAAGAGGCTCTATACATCAATAGAAATGCCAATACTAGCTTGGGAAATTAACTGAAGATTTGAAGGTGGATCATGGGGTGGGGTGGATTTGATGCAGGGAAAGACCTCTGCTAGAAAACCACTCTCCAAACTGGTCATTGTCCACGGGGAAACTAATCTATGCAGTCTGAAAATCATTGTAATTCTAGGTAAATTCCAATCCCCCTGTTACCCAAAACATATGCTTGATTGGGGAATTTAGCAGCTGCTAATTGGGAATTGCCGAGGGTCGGACATGACTGAACGGATAACAACAACAACAATTGAGTTTCAAGGGTGTGACAAGGAGAAATTGGGAGTTGATGAGATTAGTAACACCTTACTGGAGGTCCTATTGGCCTAATGGTATGCATTCTGGTTTTGGGTGGAGAGAAAAATCAAGCAGTCAGTCAGCCCATGGCCATCTCACTAATCTAATCCAAAGAGCTGAGAGACAGCCTGGAAACCTGGTAACTGGCTGGCATCCATGATGGCTGCTTCAGAACAGGTTGCATACCTTGACTGTCTTTGCCATCTATTCCAAAGTTCATTTCTGCTAGACAGTACATTGCAAGGTGAACTTGGAGGTGCTGTGGATGGGTGTTTATGCTTTGTCTGTCTATGAACTGCCCCTCAAGAGTAAGGAGGGGTCGGGGTGTGTGGCTAAAGATGTCGTCCTGAGAGGGTGGCAGGGCATCTGCTCTGCTATCTCTGAAGCCTGACAGGGGTCAATTGTGCAAGCAATTGGCAGAAAAGAGGAGGGGTACGCAAACCCCACCTCACCTTTCTACCCAGGAAGTTCTTGGGGCCGTCTCCAATCCTTTAGGGAGTATATCTCCCTGGATTATAGGCTGTCAGCGTTCCAGGTCCAGAGGACGACTGCCATTTTCTACCTCGGACTTTCTTTTCTTTCTTTAATCTTAAAGTATCTGCTTCAACCCTACATGATGATTTACCACAAATGAACGTTTTGAACTGAGGGGAGGACTTCGGCTGAGTTCCAAAACATCATTTACTGCAAGTATCTCTCGCTTTTTTTTCTCCGTCTCTCTTCCTGCATCAAAGCCCTTTGTTTCCCCCCTCCTCTTACTCTGCTCTGCCCGAAGCCACCTCGTTAAGAGGCAGGCTAATTCTCCTAACTAAGCAGAAGAAGGACTCAAATCAACTCGAATTAATTGGCAAAAGCTCTTATTGTAATTGTTTTGGTTTTCGGAGATAAGAGATAAGAGCACTGAATGGGAAAATCTCACGAGAACTTTGTGCCAGTACGAGAATCCCTGCCTTAACTGGCTTCAATACGTCACATGCCTGTGCCGGAACATTAGAGGATAAAACAGAGGACCTCTACTGGCCACTTGTAAAATTGTTTGGGGCCGGTTTTTTTAAAGTCAAAATCATGTCTATGTTAAAAAGATTGGCTCATCTAATAGAGATACAAACCCAAGATTACAAAGTATTTTTAGATGGATTGATCAAAAATATCTCCAAGGAGATCCAAGATGGCAAGGAAGAAGTCTTCAATAGGAATGATGGATCAATAACAGTGACTGATGACAGCTTTAAACAAGGTGGAAAACCAACAGCAGAAGAGAAATCTGAAATTCATATCTTCAAGGAGATCCAAGATGCCAAGGAAGACGTCTTTAACAGGAATAATGGATCAATAACAGTGGCTGATGACAGCTTTAAACAAGGTGGAAAACCAACAGCAGAAGAGAAATCTGAAATTCATATCTTCAAGGAGATCCAAGATGCCAAGGAAGACGTCTTTAACAGGAATAATGGATCAATAACAGTGGCTGATGACAGCTCTAAACAAGGTGGAAAACCAACAGTAGAAGAGAAATCTGAAATTCTGGAGACGGAAAATGGGATGCCGGAGTTCTGCAGCCCAGATAAGGACACCCTTTTTAAAAAGACATACAGCCATCTCAAAGCAACAGTGTACAAAAATCAATCAAAAGAAATATGGATCTGCAGTGAAAGTAACCGATTTAAAGGATCTCTCTGGGGAAAAAATTGTATTGATACTGGAGTCCAGGAGGTGCAACGGCCTCAAGATTTATCGATGCATATTCTGCGGGAAAGAATACAACTGCACTTTCTACGCCAAAGGCCAATGGGACAGAATATAATTTTACGGGAACGACAAGATGTAGCAAGCCTCGAGATGAGACCCCCTTAAGAAGACCGAAAGCTCATATTGTTTTATGTTTAATGTTATACTGTATTCTATATTTCCATTTTTATGAAAAAGGGGAAGCAGTGTCTCTTTCTCTCTTGTTTTTTTTTTGTCTCTTTTCTTTTATAGGCATATAGGTAATATAATCATTAGTGCTGAAAATGTAAAATGGGGTTCTCCCCCCTTATTTTTTCTTTCTTCTATTAGTGAATTGTCCTAGGACTAAAGCCTACACTGACTTGTAGAAAATGTTTAATGTTAAGCTTTCAACTTAAATCTGAAAATATATATGTCAGGATGGTTCTTAGAATGGGTCAAGCATAAATTGTTTTGTAGATGTATCAGAACCAAGGATAAGGAGAAGCTATAGAAGACTGAAAGCTTATATTGTTCTATGTTTAATGTTAAGCATTTAATCTAAACCTGGAAATCTTATTATTCTCTGTATTAACAACATATACTGTATCCTACATTGCTATTTTTATGAAAAAGGCGAAGCAGTGCCTTTTTTCTCTCTTGTTTCTTTTTCTTAGTAGGCATATAGGTAATATAATCGTTAGCGTTGGAAATATAAAATGGGGCTTTTATTATTTTTTTTATTGGTGTATTGTTATAGGGCCAAAGCTCATATTGATCTGTAGAAAATGCAAAGCTCTCATCTTATACCTGTCAGGATGGCTCTTAGAATGGGCCAAGTATAAATGGTTTGTAGATGTATCTGTATTAAGGATAAGGAGAAATTATGAAACCCTTTTGTAATTTTTTTTTTCTTTGTACATTTTTAAGGCAAAGCCCTACTTTCCTCTCCCTTCATCAGGGTATCGATACAGGGCCAAAACTTATACTGTGCTATAAGAAATGTTTAATGTTAAGCATCTAACTCAAACCTAGAAATATCTGCTAGGATAGCTCTTAGATTGTATCAAGCAGTTAATGTGAGGTCTACGATCTCTCAAGTAAGTTGATTAATAATAACTTTTCTTTTGTATATCTAAACAGGCCTTTTTTTTTTTTTTAAATGTAGTGGAAATGTGGACGGCTCTTAGACTCATGGCTCTTAGAGTTTTGGGCAAAAGTTTATATCACTGTGGAGTCAATGTGGGGTCGTATATTCTCAAATGATGATTATATTTCTATCTTTATGAAAATAAAAAAAATCATTATAAAAAATAAATAAATAAAGAGCTACAAAAAAAAAAAAAAGAGTAAGGAGGGGTCCAGCTGCTAACGCACCTGGAGGTTGGCAACTACATGCTTCCTTTTCAATTGGTCTACATATTGTTTCTTTAAATCTTGTCTATGCTGAGGAACAATCAAACATTATTTCCAGGCTGGTTGTTCATGAGAATAACATGTGTGAGTGGCTGTAGATATACCCTTAGGCTTAGGGCCTATAGCATATAAGAATAGGCATAGGGCCTATAGCATATAAGAACCAACTCTTCTTCTTCTTCATTCATTACTTGTAAACTGTTTGCAAGCCTTCATTGATATTTGTATTGTACATCTGTCTGTACCAGATCTCTAATGATATGTTGGGAGGGAGGGGTGGTATATATGAGACACCAGAAGCCTTAGCAAAGCAACCCTTTGGGAGAACGCGTAAAAGCAATGATCAAAACCTTTGGCAAAGAAGAGTGCACTTACTTGATAGCACTGCTGCAGATTCCACTCCCGACACACATTTCAGTGGCACCACTATAGCTTCACACTAGACACAGCACTACCTTGGTTTAATCATATATCATGCTGTCAAATGCTCTTTACCTTATCACACTTTATGCCTGAAGTGTTGAGCCTTTTATCTGGCCTTGTATCCCTAACCTTTCTCAGTGTGAGTGACCATGCCAGGAGCAAACATATTTGTCATACTATTGATTGGGGTACTCTTTTTAAAGCCTCTGCGTTACTCTATCGGAACAAAACTGGAATTCTCTCAGTATGCATAACATTGTGGTCTCCCAGTTGTTAGATTTTACTGATTTGCAGTTCAATTTCACCCCGTGGTGTGCAATCTAATTGGCTTAAAATGGTATGTGTTTAAAATATTTTTTTTAAAAATCAGAACCATTAATAATGGTCATTTATTTTCATTATTTATTTTTAAAATAGCTTATAACAAAAAGAAAGCATTTCGAATTAAGTATTAGTTCAGCAGGGGAGAGGGAGTAACCTGTAAAAAAATCAGTTAAAAAGTCACACACACAGATACAATTTTTTTTCAATGGGAATTCTGAGGAGCACTAGGGGGAAAATCTCTTAAGAGAGATTTCTCTTTTGAATTTAATGGAAAATAGTTAACACAAGATTTTATTTCTCAGAATATGCAGAATGAATATTTTCTGTAAAAAAAAACCCTAGGTAATTAGTGTTTCTCTGTATACCATCCTTATCCATGGTTCCTCTATGTATTTGTAAAACAGCCTGGGGGGTGGAATGTGTCTGGCTGTCCAAGTTGGAATAGGGCCAATCAGGGTGTAATCAGAAAAGCTGTCTGCACCCTGATTGGCCCTGCCCCTGTAGCTCCCACCCTCTGTCCCTGGACTCTAGCCTTTTTGCTCTCAGACGTGCCTCAGTGCCTGGAGCCAGCAGCAGGTAAGGGGAGAGGGTCCTGGCCAAAGGGTTGTGGTGGAGGGCCTGCTAACGAGGGCCTCCCGGCCTGCTAATGAGGGCCTCTTGGGCTGCTAGGCTGGGCCTGCTAATGAGAGCCTCCCGGCCTGCTGACTGTCTGCTAAGGAGCTCTGTCCTGGCCCTGCTAACGAGTGGGCTAGCCCTTGCCTGATCCATTTGATCCAGCTGCGAGCTGCGGCCCAAAGCCAGCTTAAGCTGCCTGGCCAGGGAGGGGACCCTTTCAAGGCCTGTTCTTAGGAATGGGCTTTGAAGCTAGTAGAAATAAACAACTAGGGATGTGCAATTTGGCTTGGATAAGCCCCCACAAACCCTCAAAACAATGTAATCCCCATCTGTTTAAATGGGCTGAATTAAGTAAAGGTAAAGGTATCCCCTGTGCAAGCACCGAGTCATGTCTGACCCTTGGGGTGACGCCCTCTAGCGTTTTCATGACAGACTCAATACGGGGTGGTTTGCCAGTGCCTTCCCCAGTCATGACCGTTTACCCCCCAGCAAGCTGGGTACTCATTTTACCGACCTCGGAAGGATGGAAGGCTGAGTCAACCTTGAGCCGGCTGCTGGGATTGAACTCCCAGCCTTATGGGCAAAGCTTTCAGACGGCTGCCTTACCACTCTGCGCCACAAGAGGCTCTTAATTAGGGCTGAATTAGAGGAGCACAAATTGATTCTGGTGATTCAGCTAATTTGGCTGGCCATTTAAACTGAACAAGGTAAGCAAAGTGAAAGGGACTGCTGAAGTCATTCCAGCCTTACATTGGGCAGGCATTAGCTCTTGGGGTGTGCAGGGGGGAGGGTTTGGGACTGTCCCTCCACATAGCCCAACATCCAACTGATTTGGGCTGTGTAGGGAGGCGGCCTGAAAAGAAGCATTTCTGCTGATCAGCTGTCAAACTTTGGGACTGTGTGGGTGTATGTGATTCAAACAAGATCCTCTCTGACTTTGCTGGGGCTGGATGCAGGCTAATATTCAGTGGGTTGGATACAGAGTTGAAATGTTAGCTCTTTACCTGGCCAGCCTGATTTTGCTCAAAACAGCTTACAATTGTCTTTCCTTTCCTCTCCCAACAACAGACACCCTGTGAGGTAGGTGTGGCTGAGAGAGCCCTGATATTACTGAAGAAGAATTGGTTCTTATATGTTGCTTTTCTCCACCCAAAGGAGTCTCAAAGCTGCTTACAATTGCCTTTTCTTTCCTCTCCCCACAACAGACACCCTGTGAGGTAAGTGAGGCTGAGAGAGCCCTGATATTACTGCTCGGTCAGGACAGCTCTATCATCAATGTGGCAAGCCCAAGATCACCTAGCTGGCCGCATGTGGGGAAGCGGGGAGTCAAACCTGGTTCACCAAATTAGAAGTCGGTGCTCCTAACCACTACATCAGGCTGGCTCTTAAGTAGTCTGTCATGATTTTCACAGAACACAACTATGAGTTCACCCAGTCCTGATGGCTGATTGTGGATAAATTTATTGCTATCTGGTGCTTCCAGTGTACACTGACCAGGAGACCTTTATAGTTTACCTCTATAGTTTATAGTTTACCCGCTGCATTTGCACCTTATCTCCTAGTCCTATGTACAACCTCAAAAGTGCTGCATATAATTAAAGACAAAGCAGTTCATTAATGTAGATGCTTTTAGAGGGAACACTTGTATACAGCGTTCCACTTTCTGATTTCTTGAAGACAGCTCTCCACCATTCCCTCTCCTTCCGAAGGAAACATTAAAATAAGAATTCATAAGACGGAAGTCTTCTTAATAAGTTTTCAGATATGAGCCTTAGATTCAAGTGGGTAGCCAAGCTAGTCAGAAACAGCATAACGAAGTCTACGTCCTGTGGCACCTTAAAAGGTCTTAAAAGATCAAAAATGTTTTATTCAAGGTATAAGATTTTCTATGCATGCATGCACAAAAATGCTTATATCTTGAATAAAACATTTGTGGTCTTAAAGGTGACACTGGACTTCAGCTTTGTAAATATGAATCTTGTAATGCTTGAGCTTTGTGGAAGACAAGAGAATCCATATGAGTGGAAGTGATTCAGAATGATTTCTGATTTTCCTGTTTTTGATTGTTACTCTCTTCACTGCAGTTTCTCTGCACCTTTGAACAGACAGGGAAATAATCCATCTTTGCTAAAAGGGTGCAGAAGTTACTAGCTAGATTCCATCTCTTTATCAGGCAGTCCATCTGCAGCCCCCCCCCCCCCACACTGACTTCCTGGAAACCGTTTTCTGTTGCCTAAGGTATAAACTTGAGGTAGTCAGGTGCCCTGATCGTGACAACTGGTTAATGGTTTTCCCTTCTATTAGATTGTCTTGTTAGTTAAGTCATAGTTCAGTGTGCTGAAGAGTAAGTCAGAGATGTAAGAAAGAAGTCATTCTTTTTAGGATTCTACTATAACGTCACAGATTACTGATTACAGTTACTCCAGTATATTGTTTAGTGCATATATGTAACCTATGAATTTGACAGATACAAGTTTTCAAATAAATATAGGTAGACTTGCTGATCATTTTGAAGGCAAATAATGGATATTATTAAGTGAATTTTGAAAAGAATTGTAAGAGTTTTGGAGAATATGCACTTCCAAGTAAGAATGTGTAGAATGTTTAGTAATTAATTTAAACATGATGATGGGGAGGAAGTAACAGTGTGCAGACAAACCCCATTATTATTCCATTCATCACTCCCCCCCCCCCCCACCAAAGACTGAGTAGAGCAGCAGGCTGTTTGCCTAAAGATATGAAGTCTGGCACGTGTAATGTCACAGAAGGACAAGAATAGAAGAGCAGGCACAGATGTAGCACCGACCTCAGGCTATAATACATCTTTCCAACAGTTTTGGTAGCAGTAGAGGCACCAGCCTCAGCGGAAAGAACAGACATATGCAAGCTATGAGAGGTCTTTGTGCATGCTTTGTTTTAGATCTGAAGTATCTAGCAGCCTAGTAATATCATGGAAGAATGGATAGCTGCTTCTACTGCATCATACAAATGTTTCTGTTAATCAATGTTTTCCTGCAGCATATCCAGAAGGGAGAATTATTGCCTTGAAATGTGCCTTAAAATTACTACTCGAATGCTGTGTTACTGATTCAGAACAAGATGCATAAGAAGAAGAAGAAGAAGAGTTGGTTCTTATATGCCACTTTTCTCTACCCGAAGGAGTCCCAAAGCGGCTTACATTCGCCTTCCCTTTCCTCTCCCCACCACAGACACCCTGTGAGGTGGGCGAGGCTGAGAGAGTTCTGATATCACTGCTCGGTCAGAACAGTTTTATCAGCGCCGTGGCGAGCCCATAGTCACCCAGCTGGCTGCATGTGGGGGAGTGCAGAATCGAACCCGGCTCGCCAGATTAGAAGTCCGCACTCCTAACCACTACATCGAACTGGCTCTCCAAATTAAGCTAACCAATAACCTTAATTTGAAGGCATGTTGAAAGAATGGTGGCATCATTGCATATTTACAATTAACATGCCAAAAAGAATGTTTGTGTGAATATATGGTATGGTTATTTTTCGTAACTTAGTTAAGAACATAAGAAGAACCCTGCTCGATCAGAGCAGTGATCCACCTAGTTCAGCATTTAATGTGGCAACCAATTCATCTGGCATTGAACTTCATTTGCCACATTGTTGTCCTTTCACCTAATTTGTGAAGGAATCACCCAATTTGCGAAATTCTTCACAGTCATCTTGGTTTTCACCACTCTGAATAATTTTTATATCGTCTACAAACTTTGTCATTACCTTACTCACCCCTAGTTCCAGATGATTGACGGACTAATTTGATAATATCTGCCTAAATACTGATCCTTGTGAGACTCCACTGCTCAATTCCCCCCCATCGTGAGAACTATTCACCTGGAGGTGACCATTGCATGGATCATAGTGAGTAGATTGTATGCCAATAGATAGGGTGCTAGCTGTCATGCCTGACAATGATGTTAAAAAGTCAGGCATGCAACATTTGTGATCTGGGCCTTCATAGACAGAGTGAGATCCACAACCACACCCAAATTCATGACAGTTCTCAGCAGTGTTAAATGGACACCAACAAGAGTTGGGAGTTGTGAAAGATCATGCGGCCCAATCAGAGGATCTCTGTCTTCAGTTCCACTTGACCCAATCCACCACAGCCTTTGCAGATCTGTTCTTAGCTACTGTAACTACAAAAGTAGCCTAGATCTTGACTATGCTATTTTGGAAACTGGCTTTTACTACTTCACCTGCATTCTAATCAAACAACTATATACCTATATTCCTCTTGTACCCAATATAGTAAAGGCACTGGCTATAAGCGACCGTGTCAACTACCACCATAATTGTATAGATTATGTTTTTATGGGTTTTAATGGGGATTGTATCTTATGTGGGTCTTATTGTGTAACCTGCCACAAGACGGCTTGAAGTGGGTGATTTAATAATTTATTTTTTAAAGTTAAGGGCTATGATTTGAAGCTGTTGTTCCTCATGCCCAGGTGCTTTCTTGTATTGTGTAGAAATGTCTTGGAATGCTTCAGGGAGAAGGGGGTATTGTCTGATGTCTGGCGTCCCCCGTGTGGTTCACAATAAGCTTTAGATTCCAATCTGTGTGGATATAGGGTTTTTTTAAAGTGATACTGCCTTTGGAATTATGAAGCAAGCAAACAAATCAGACCCCTTCTAACAGCAGTCAAGTGTCAGATGTAAACTTATGGATGGTGCTAGTCTGCATTCTGAAGCACACACTCCATTATTCATTATAACTGTGTGGAAGCTTTCATGCACAAAAGCCAGTGGTGCTTCTTGTGCTTGTCACTGAGGCCCTTTTAATAAACATTGATCATCTTTATCCAGACATATATTTGAATTAAGTAAATAAGAAGTGCTACTAGAAATAACTTTTTCAATCTGAACATTATTTGAAAGGACCCTCATGATGCACCTAGGAAAATGGTTATCTGTTTCACTATATCTTAATATGAATCCCAATAAAACACGATCCCCTCTGAGAAAAGCTAGTACCGTTTGAGAAATAGGTCAGTAAAGAACACTCCAGTTCCTCCTGAAATAGCCCTCAACAGTTTATCTGGTGACTTATCTAGTAGATTATAAATATGGTTATAGGGTGTCCTAGGGTGTCACTTTGTAGTAGAGATTTCTTACTGAACAAGTGATAGCTTAAATGTTGAGCCAGCATCTTACAGACAAGTGCAAACATTTTGATAGATACTGTTTGGCTGCATATATAGCTTGGCTTTCAAAAAATGAATTCCTTAATGGCAGTATTATTTTTTTAGTTGTGCTTAGGATGAGCACAGTTTAAAACTAGCCACTGTTGCTATGTTGATGCTTTCTTCAAGGCAGAGAAATGTTAGACTGACAAGTGAATACATTTCCCAGACAGAAGACACACACTTCTAATTATATATTTTCCTCCTGCTTCCATGAAGACAGTTGTACAAAATGGTCATGAAGTTGCTTCGTTGATATGCATCAGGACTTATTAGTGGAGTGGATTTTGCTGATAAAAAAGAATTCTCATGGAAGCAGACACCATCATTAATGGGAGTGAAATTTCTCCACAATAGCTTCGAACTCTGTAAGGTTTCCCATAAGTTTCGTTCAGAATAGACAACAGACTCTACATAGGCTGCATGTAGTCTCCAGAGTCCCTTTTGTCATGAATCATGGACCCGATGTTACTCTCAAATATTGCATTACTTATCTAACTTTAGTCATACTGGTGCTTCTCAACCCCATGTACTGTTTCAGCATACAAACTGTGAATTCTCTCTCTTGTAGGTAGATGTCACACATTTGGGACCTTTTGACATAGAATGCAGAAGAGCCATCCCATGGACAGTTTAAGAAGTAGTTCCAAAAAAGGTGAGAATAATTACTGAACTATGTGTCTTGTATATTTCTATACATTGAAACATAAATAAATATTTTTAAAATGCTTTGGGTGTGGAAACCCTTAGACTGATTATGCACAGCAGCCGCTGCGCCAGGCCACTGCTAGTTTCTAGCACTTCTAGCCCCGCTGCTTCTGAGAACTCATGGGAGAAGGATTCCCCTGGCCCACGCAGACTGCCCTAACATTGTCCATATGCACACACAATACCAGGGAGAGCCCGCTGCGCTGTGCAGCAATGGCATCAGGGGATGGGGGGCATGGGGCCCCACTGCATACTGGCAGGAGATCAGCATGCTGTTATCCTGCCATCATGGGGTTGGGAAAATGCTCTGTTTCGTTTCGCGCCTCTGCGGAGCTGACCGGGGCATTTGGTTTCCCTTCAGGGTGCTGGTGCTGCCTAACCTCCAATGGCGACTACGGCATCACGGAGAACCCAGAAGAATCCATGTTCCCTTACCGCGAGCCATCTGAGGGCCTGATTCAGGCCAAGGTTGGGAGGGTGCCAGGATGGCATCGGCATTGTGTACAATCGGGGATTTGCCCTACTGCCCTGCCTCCACTTAGGGATCAATCCTAAGCAGACTTGTTTGGAAGTATTCAGTGAGGCTTATTTATTGTGGGGGGAGGGAAATAGATATCAACTTTCATCCTAATAATTTTTGAGGGACTTTTATATTTTTTATCTTTCTTTGTCTTAAAACTTCATATTTATGTGTAAATCATACTCAGCTGACAGTTAATCAATCACAATTTGCAATTTTTCATGGAGTTTTGTATAGATTTGTTATTTAAAATGTTGTTCTGTGTGAGACTGGAACACTAATTGGAATGCAGAACTGATCACTGGTCCTGTTCTTGTGTTACTGTGAATGCATGTACATCCTGCCTGTATGATCAAACATCTGTTGTAAGAAAGAGCCAATGTTCATTCACTTTATGCATAAAACTGGGTACCAGTACCTGGATAAATGTGGTGTTTGCATCATACGTTTAGCTGTACATGCATTAACTAGAACATGAGAAGTGTAGTATGAGCATATACAAAGAATAATCAAATGTATGCTAGACATGGATTGTATGTGCATTCATTGTAACATATGAATAAAGGTTCATAGTGCTATGCTCAGAATACATTCTTGGTAATAACCCCTATTGAATAGACTTTAGTAGAATTCTGAGTAGATGTTTTTAAGATGGCATTGTAAACATACTCATATTTCTTTGATATAAGAATGTACATTTGTTGGTATATTATCACTAAACAAGTACCTGTATGCTTGGGATGTTTACAGCAATACTTTTTGGTATAGGACATCCAAGTTTTCAGAGTCAGCCTCTAGAATATGTGGATATAGAGCTGATCTCACAATCTGTGGGTGCAGGGATGCTCCCCTTTCCCCTGGAGCCATTTCTGATCCTGGGAATGTTGCTTCAGGGAAGGGAAGAAATTGCTCTTTTCTTTCTCTTTCGTGGGAGGGACAGAGTTGGCAGGCGCCTACTCTTCCTTCTTCTGGCTGTGAGGGAAGAAAGGTTGGGCTGGGTGACAGAGCATATAAGCTGAGGTAGGAGGAAAGGTAAAGTAAGGAAGAACATTCACCCACGTGCTGCTTGCTTCCCTCCCTCTTTTCTCAGGTGTATTTGTAAGAATTGGTTTGGGGTTCACTTACTGAATTCTTTATATTTGTGTTTAAGAGTTTGCTGTGGAATATTAAGTTTCAGTGAACTTAATTTCACTGTTCAGATTTGTCCAAGCAGAACGGTCAAATAATCTTACCTGATTAGCTTTCCTCATTTCTGACACAGGCTAATGCTGACATTTCAGCCTAATAGAGCTGGTCAAATTATTCATTGCAAATAATTTATCTGATGAGTTTTGGCATACTTCTTTTCAAAAATTATTCAAGGCTGATTTTCCTCATTCTCATCATTTAACCTGCTTTGTAAAGGGGTTGATGAGGAAATAATTTATGCAGCAAAATACTCTGAATTTTTTGGTAAATCATGTGAAATTAGGTGTTCTAAATAGGGTTGCCCCGATTGCTCATCTGTACGAGGGAGGGGAAGCAATGGGCTTAAAATACCCCTCTCAACCTCTTCAGCTATACCTTTTCTGTATATTGGCATGCCATTCAATGTTTACAGAAGTTACTTCTAATAGCTGTGAACGCTTTGGTACATTTTTTTCCAGCTGTCCTTCTGTGTGATCAGGAATCATTTCATTACTGCAATGACATTATGATGCCATGTAGCTAGACTTGATTATCTGTCACAAAACCAATTCAAGGTAATGCTGGATTGGATAATTGCAATGACATTGTGATGCCATGTAGCAAGACTTGATTATCTGTCACAAAACCAATTCAATGTAATGCTGGCAAGCTTTAGTCTTGCTTTGAAATAATGGTGAACAAACTCCTCCCCCAGCACTATTTACAGAAGTTCTCTGTTATGAGACCACTGTTGAACAACTGTGTAATCCTCCCCCATTTTGGAAGGATATTACACATATGACATGTTTTAGTCCCGAATAACAACAGAACCCTTTCTGTCTCAGATGCCTTGAAAGAATAGTTTTTAAGGTTCTGTAGAACGGCCAGCAAGCTAGGAAGATTCCAGAAGTTTGGGGAGGGAGAAGGTTTGTCCTTGAGATTGTTGTGAACAGTTTTGGAAAGCTCCTCAAGACATAATCCAGTATAAAGGCTTTTAATGTATTTGCTATTAGCTAGCCTTTTTAATCCTGACCTGAATAGCCCAAGCTTGCCTCATTGCATCGGATCTCAGAAGCTATGGAGTGTGGGCACTGGTTATTTTTTTTATTATAAGTCTACTAAGGAATATCAGAGTTGTGATGTGGAGACAGGCAATGGCAAACAATCTCTGAACATCTCTTGCCTTGAAAATCCCACAGGCTTGCCATAAATCAACTGTGAGTTGATGATGAAAAAATGTCCTTGTTATCATCTCTTTGCTTATTCATTTAGATATGGAGCCCACCCTCCAAATTAATGATTAAGGTCTCAGTGTGTTAATTTTATTTTAATTATGCAAATATGTTTCACTCTGAAGCTTTTAAGTAATAATGTTTTGGGTAATGAACATGTAAACAGAAGCTTTATATTTCAAAATATTATATTTACAATAAATTTTTGCCATCTGAAAATTATGTCTTAAATTAAATTATGTGTCATGCCTTTTTTACTAATATTTATGTTGAACTTTTGGATTGTCATTTCTAACTGGAAAAGGAACATAGCTAGAATTAAAATGGCTTGTTGGTGTGGTTTCTAACTCTGGATTGGGAAATTCATGAACATTTTGAAGGTGAGGCTTGTGGAAAGCAGAGTGCTCAGAATCTACCCTCCAAAGCTGCAAGTTTCTCTGATATTAGCTGTCTGGAGATCTGTTGTAATTCTGGGAGTTGTGCAAATCTTGTGGGAATAGATTTTTGCTCATGCGAGATGCAGGAGGGGAGCTATTACTTCATGTAGACCTTATAGTCACAGGAATAAACTTGAACTTGATCTTTAAAAAAAAGCAAGGGGAGAAACAGTAGCAGATCCACAGTTCTGGTGAAGATCTAAGAGATTCCAACTCAACTAGAAACATCTTGGGTTTCTCTTGATTTATTCTCGGGTAGTGATAAGGTGTCTTCTTACCTAATGGCCTAGATATGTGTGATCCCTCTCCCTAACATTGGGGACATCCCCCTTGTGTACCAGGAACACATACACCTGTATATGAGTAAAATTAAATTAGACACAATTCTTGGTCCACACTCCAGACCTTGTGCATACCAAGGTCCAGAATTTGATAACAGCACCTCTGTATGGGAATTTGGAGGTTCCTGGAAATAAAGCAGGTGGAAAATAGAATCAGAGGTTACTTAGAAAAATAGATCATGAAAAGCAGGAGGCACTCAGGCAGTTTTAGGCTTGCACAAAGACACACCTTAACCGGAGAAACCTAATGAGTAAGCAATAACAAAACACAATATATGGGGCAAAGTGAAAGCATACAATCCTGTCTGATTTGGGGAGGATCTGGAATGGAAGAAAAGGAAGAGGGAAGAAGCAGGTTAGAGACTGAGCCTGGCTACAGATCTCAGTTCAAATTATACAGGAGTTGTAGTGAGGCTGTTTGGGAGAATGGCTGCTGCAGCAGCAATGTTCTGGGGTTGAGAGGAGGTTATGCTTATACTGTCAAAATATTGGAAGGTGAGTAGCCAGTGGACTCCAAAGCCAGGAGCCCAAAAGGCCTATTTGATTGCAGCTGCCAGGTGAGGAATTATGGAAGTAGCACACCAAAGGAAGTAAGTAACTGAACCCCTTCTACTAATCTGGAGTGTGGACCAAGAACTGGTAAATTGAGGACCATATCCTTGGGGAACAATAGGTTTAAGATAGGGATGATTGCCAGTGTGAGCTTCCTGTGCAATAAGAATATGTTATCGTTGAGATATGGCCTTCAGTTTTGAGTAGGGAAGGGACTATATTTATTTCCTCCCATGTAGAAGTATTCAGGCTGCATCCCTTTCATTATGCTAGGAGGTGCCTTCAGGATGAACTATTAAATTTGAGTCCAGTAGCACCTTAGAGACCAACAAAACTTTTGAGGTATAAAGATTTCCCTTTGTCAGACAGTTGACTTTCCAAAACTTATACCTCAGAAATCTTGTTGGTCTCTAAGATATTACTGGACTTGATTGTAGCTGTTCTACTGCGGACCAACATGACTGCCCTCTGTAACTATGTAATCTGCATTACTCAATTTTTTAAATTCATACTAATTGATGGAATACAATTGTAAACCTCTCGGAATTTATATTGGCTTATCATTCTCATGAACTAACTACTCCTTTCTTTAATATATCTGGACAACCTAATGAAAATTATTGATAAACTAGAATTTAAGCCCGCTGTAAGAAAAATACAGGGGGTTTAGTGGGCAGGGCCGTAAGGCGGGCCCAGGAATAGCCTGCGTCTGCGATATGGTGAGACTGTTCCTGGGGCCGGGAGAAGGGAGGCGGCCACCCGCCCACCTGGCCGCGACCGGCTGCCTTCTGGCCCCAGGAGCAGCCTTGCTGCGTCGCAGACACGGCGAGGCTGTCCCCAGGGCCGGGAGAAGGCCCCCACCCACCCGGCTGCTTCCCGGGGCCTTCTCCCGGCCCCAGGAACAGCCTCGCCACGTCTGCGACGCGGCGAACCTGTTCCAGGGGCCGGGAGAAGGCCCCTGCTCACCCGCCCACCTTCCCACGACCTGGGGCCTTCTCCCGGCACTTTCATTTATATAAGTGCACTTTCATTTATATAAGCATTACCTGACTTGGAACAAAGGCAGCAATTTTTGCTCATGATTCCTGTACTTCAGTACTTAACAGAAATTTATGTATGTAAATTGCCACAATGAAGTAGTATAGTAGGACTCATATCTAATTTGAGTATAACATCTTTATTTTATTGTCAGTCACTCTTACAAAATAATTCTTACTGTGACCCAAGAATCAGACCTATACAAAGTTAGTACATTTGCCAAGACATGTTTCCTATAATACTCTACGCATGGGATAAAGAGTGAAAATGCATGCCCTAACCTTACCACAAAGCAGGAAACCCCAGAAATAGATTGTCACAGTTTAAAATGCACTGGGGACCAGTCTGTATTCACAAAGTTACTCAGAGCTGCCCAAAATAGATTATATATCCCAACTTGTCATCCATATATTAAAAGGAATCAGTCAGCAAATAAGATTCTGTGGAGACAGGAGGCAGCTGTGGTTGATGAACTTGGCAATAATTTCAGTGTCTGTAGGAAAGAGGATGACTGAAAGAAACATCATTATGTGACTTTCTCTGCTTCTCAACCCAGAGTGTGCCAACCTTGCATTCTGTGATAGTTGTTAGAACTGCCAAAATGTGCTGTGAGCACCAGTGTGTGCATACACACACAAAAGCTAATACCTAGAATTTTGTTGGTCTTAAAGATGCCACTGGACATAATTTTTGTTCTGTTGTTTCATATCAACATGTCTACCCATTTGAAGCTAACTTAAATAATTGCTCATTTGAGTTTTGTGATATCTGACCAATCCAGCTAGTTCAGCAAGATAGATCAACTACTATATAAGCTTAAGTAACGTTCATCGGTTTACCTTATACATTTTCATGAAATTCTGCTGCCTTTTGTCTGGAGTTGGGAAATACCTGGGTTGGGAAGTACCTGGAGACTTTAAGGGTAGAGCTGGGAGTAAGTGGGACTTAGAGTACCGAGGGACCGCAATGGAGTCTAATGCTATGGAGTCCACCCTCCAAAGCAGCCATTTTCTCCAGGAGAACTTATCTCTGTCTTTGCAACGCTTCCAAAAAATCTCCATTAGTGACAGCACTGTTAGGGCCTGGATCTCGACTGACAACTCATTCTACCAGGTAAAACGGTTTTGAGGCTAGGAACCAGCAAGTTGGTATTCACAGAGCCTAATGCTCTCCAGGGAACATATGGGGAGAGGTGGTCTGTCAGATAATAGCCATATGGTATAACTAGTAATAAATCCTGTTGTACTTAAAAATATAATGGGTGCTGGCGGGGGCTCCCACGCAGTTTGGCGTAGTGGTTAGGAGTGCGGACTTCTAATATGGCGAGCCGGGTTTGATTCTGTGCTCCCCCACATGCAGCCAGCTGGGTGAACTTGGGCTTCCCACAGTGCTGATAAATCTGTTCTGACTGAACAGTGATATCAGAGCTTTCACAGGGTGTCTGTTGTGGGGAGAGGGAAGGGAAGGCGACTGTAAGCCACTTACACCTCCTTCGGGTAGAGAAAAGCGGCATATAAGAACCAACCCTTCTTCTTCTTCCCCATGAACATGCAGTCTCAGGCCCTCCATCCTCCCTCCCAGCTCCCACATACTGGTCTGGCATTTCTTCCATATGGAAAAAGTTGTAGGGGGATGCAGCCAGAGGTGAGACACCCTTCCTGATTGGCTGTCTGTTGTTGACCAATCAGGGATGGGACAGCCAGGACATCCTACCTGATTGGTGTTTAGATGATGAGTTCCAACTCCTCCCAGCACCCTCTTGCTGTGTTATTTATATGTTCAGATTCAGATTGTCCATGTGTGTATATGCTCTTGCTGTTTCTGGCCGTTCAGTATTTGTTTTATGCCCTGTTTTCAGTGACCTGCTTCTGTCCATTAGCCACCTCAAGTAAGTCTCTAATGAGGCAGCTCTTACATTTTCAAATAATTAAGTGGTCATACCTCTGTCATAGAGTCATTAGATGGCCTTTAAGCAAGCTAAAATTAATTTTGTCCTCAAAATTAGGATAATGCTACTGACCAGTTTTATGCTCATACTGTATGGGTTTTGAGTAGACCACTGAATACACAAAATAGTTACGTATTTTAGCAGCATCTGCAATCAGCAAGATGCCATTAGTTCATTTAACATTTTTTATCCCATCCTTCCTTCAGAGAGCATATATTCATTGTATTTACTCAGCAACCCTGGATGGTGACTTTTTCTGACCCAAGGTCACAATGAGTTTCATGTTGAACAAGCATTTGACGACAGGTATCCCCCAATCCTAACTTAGCAGTCGAACCACTGCCCCCCACTGGCTTGTTTTATATTCTGTTCTACTTGTGCATAAGCATGTATACCACAGTAGAGGAAGTCCTTTGTTTTGGATTGGCAGTGGCTGTATTTTTCAATATTTTGCTGTTGGGATTGCTATACTTGGCACAGTGAGATATAGACAGAGATATATTAAAGCTTTGGAAAATGTGAAGCAATATGACATACAGATTATTAATTGCACTGTTTGTATTGTAAGGATTGTTCGGTTAGGGAAGAAAACTTTGTGGATAACTAAAACTGATCCTTCTACAGTTCTTTTGTCTGAGACTCACAGCTCCTCTGCAGGCTGAAGAGGTGATGTTCTGAGACCTTTTATGAATTAATTTTAATACAACACACAATTGGATACATTTTTATTAAAATGTGAATATGTGCAAACCATTTGCTTAAATGCGTAACTGCCTGAAGACAAAAGGCACCAATTTGAAAAGCTACCAGTCAATAATGCATCAAATCATTTAAGCATCCACTGCCTAAGAAATATGCTTGTAACCCTGATATGCAGATTCCATTACACAACTGACATTCAGAATATTGTGGGATGTGATAATTTTTTTATCCATGTTTTACGTCATGTTAAGAGCTGGTGCTTTTAAGGGAAAAAAGAACTGGTGTGTGTGGGTTTGTGTCTTGACAGTCAAAAATTATTTTATGAAGATAGATTCAGGTGGGTAGCTGTGTTGATCTGAAGCAGCAGAACAAATTTAGACATAGGTGACACCTTTGAAACCAAGAACAATTTGTTCAAGATATAAGCTTTCCTTGCATGCACACTTTATCAGATACAATATCTGAGGAAGTGTCCATGCACATGAAAGCTCATCCCTTGACTAAAACCTTGTGAAGACTTTATGAAGACTTTACCACATCAGTAAGTAACCTAATTAATACTCCCCTCCCCATTAATTCACAGTTTCTTCATCTTCTGAATATGAGCAGGACCAGATTACAAGGGGGGGGCGGATGGAAGAAAAATTAAACACAAGGGTTAAACTACCTATATTATAGCTATTGTTTGACAGTAGCATCTGTAGAGTCCCCAGAACACTATTAAATTCATTCTGGCATACATTTTCACTTTTGTTGTTGTTAGTTGCAAAGTTGTGTCCGACCCATTGCAACTCCATGGACAGTGATCCTCCAGGCCTTCCTGTCCTCTACCATTTCCTGGGGTCCATTTAAGCTTGCACCGACTTCTTCAGTGACTCCATCCAGCCACCTCATTCTCTATCATCCCCTTCTTCTTTTACCCTCAATCGCTCCCAGCATTAGGTTCTTCTTCAGGGAGTCCTTCCTTCTCATGAGGTGGCCAAAGTATTTGAGTTTCATCTTCAGGATCTGGCCTTTTAAAGAGCAGTCAAGGCTGATCTCCTCTAGAACTGGCTGGTTTGTTCGCCTTGCAGTCCGAGGGACTCACAAGAGTCTTCTCCAGCACCAGAGTTCAAAAACCTCAATTCTTTGACACTCGGCCTTCCTTATGGTCCAACTTTCACAGCCATACATTGCAACTGGGAATACCATAGCCTTGACTAGATGCACTTTTGTTGGCAGGGTGATGTCTTTGCTTTTTAGGATGCTGTCTAGATTTGCTATAGCTTTCCTCCCCAGGAGCAAGCATCTTTTAATTTCTTTGCTGCAGTCCCCATCTGCAGTGATCTTGCAGCCCAGGAAAATAAAATCTGTCACTACTTCTTCCCCTTTTATTTAGTCTTTTATAAAAATCCCATTTTGACTTTTTAATTAAGATATGTATTTTGGCTCGTTTTTGGGATCAATATTCTGTTCAAATACAAATCATGGTTGTAGCTTTCAGAGCCAGCATAACCATTTTAGGCACCCTAGGCCACGGCACCCAAATACCCTTCTCTGCACTGCAGGGAAATAGGGACATGCTGAGTGTCAAGGTTGCCTGTCAAAGACCAGGCTGTAGGGGGTCCCCATCATTGGCCTCATCGGAAAGCCTGGTGGAAGAGCTTGGTTTTGCAGACCTGTTTGAATTCTAATAGGACCTTGATTTCACTGGGGACCTCATTCTACCAGGTTGGGGCCATAGATGAAAAGGCTCTGTCTCTAGTCAAGACCAGATGGGTTTATTTGGGGCCAGGGAATACGAGATAGTATTATATTAAGGAATATATTATAAAGTGCAGGAAGGACCTTGCACCATCCCAAAACTATACATTTGTAATATTGGTATTTTCAGGTGAGAGGGTAGCTAGAAAGGGCAAGTATGTACGTGGGCTAGTATAGTACCATGTGACCTGATTGACATTTCAGTTTGACCTCTGAAGAATTTCTTTCAGCAGAATATTCATCTACCCCCTCCCATCCTTATACCCTTCAAATGCTTATCCTAGGGGGGGAATCTCATTTTTTTAAAGGAACACTGTAATCTCATATGTTCTAAATTATTTTCAGGAACAGTCATTTTATAATACAATTTGCTTCTCAGTGAGGAAGGTGGACTATAAATGAAATAAACCTTTTTAAAAAGTGGGCATCTGCTGTATAATATTTGTGAATTTTCCCTGTTGTTCCTGTGTAAATGTTTTTTTGTGATATTCTTTAAGGGGAATCGTTACAAATAAATGCCAGATAGAAACAAGAAAAACAATAATTATGATCTGGAATAGACAAGGAACTCTGTGAAACAAAGGGTTTGTTTTGACAAATCTTTCTTTCAGCTATTGTCACCTTTTGTTGAAGGAAGCTATTAAATAGAGCTGAAAATAACATTCTACATACCAATAAGTGAATTAAGTATTTTGGAGGTCTGTTTTGTTCTCAATAATTGGTACATTGGACACCAGCTACCCATTCTGAACATATAAAAAGGGTACTTAATTTGTCATCCGAAACTACCTGCTTTTTGTGATCTATTCATGCTGCATAAACTCCCCCCCCCCCTCAATTCCATTCTGTACCTTTTGGCTGATTATCTTTTCTCTTTGGTTATTTTCTATTAACTGGAGTAATGCAGCTGCCCTCTCAGTAGTGTTTTAAGAATTTCTTCTTAGGTGATTCATTTGTTCACCTTAAAGCAGGGGTAGTCAAACTGTGGTCCTCCAGATGTCCATGGACTACAATTCCCATGAGCCCCTGCCAGGAGATGCTGGCAGGGGCTCATGGGAATTGTAGTCCATGGACATCTGGAGGGCCGCAGTTTGACTACCCCTGCCTTAAGCCCTGATAAAACCTTTGAAGAAGCTGATTTAAATAAGAAAAAAGTAGAGGAACTAGATTAATAGGTTAATAGAATTCCTTTTCAAAGTTCTAGAGTGTGTGTACAACACTGAATCTTCTCTAGCTTTGTTTCCCATTATGTGGACATGCCACATGTGATGTTGGAGCTCCAGGCGCCAAATGAATGTGTGTGTGAGAATGTGCTGGGGAAAGTGATCAATAAGTTCTCCCTGTCCCATGTTATTTTCCCAACCGAAAGTACTTCCCACTAGCTGTTTTAAACTCCACTGTAGAACAAGGCTTCTACTGGGTACCTACCCATCTTTCCCTGGCAAAACTTAAAAGCAGTCCAGAGGAAGGGGTAAATCAGAAAGAAAAAGAAAATACTGGGGAGAATAGTTCTTTCCCAACTTTATAGGCCTAACACATATCTGGTCCTTCCATCCATTGCTTTTCCAGATCCAAATCATGGAGCAGTAACTTAATGTTACCTGAAAGGAAGCCTTAAAAACAACAACAGCAACAACTTATTTGGCTTTCTAAAAAGGAGTTGTATATTCTACAGACTGCTGAATGGCAGTGAGATGCGCTGGTAAGGAGGGGTTGGTGTCTGAGGGGATTTGCGTATTCTCAGAGATATCACTATGCAGGTGAGAAGAGCACAGGAGAAAGGGCACAATCTCATTCATTCACCAGCTGAGAGCAGTGAAAAGCCTGTAGTGTCTGCAAACTTGCCTTTGTGGTATGAGAATGAGCAGAGGGGGTCAGGTGAGTTCATTAGCTGGCTTTGGGACTCTCTGCAAGGTTCTTGCTTCACTGCTGCGGAGTGACTGTGGTCTCTGTTTCACTCCATATTCACTCCTCTAGTGGCTAGTGCTTCTGGCACAGAATTGCATCCCACAGTGGCCTTTGCTTCTTCTGTGCTTCAGGCAGGGTTTGACCTTTAAAAAAAAAAGGCATCTGAGTTTTTGCCTAGTTCTTTAGAGTGTTTGGGGATGCTTTGAAAAGCCTTTTTAAAATTTGAAACAGCCTGAACCAATGCTACTTGTGAACAGTTATAATGCAAAGAGGTGCAAAAAGTAACAATCATTGATTTCTTGTCTAGTGGATGTGATTGTTTTGATTACTATGCAATCAAAATGTTGTTTTATACTTCTAATTTCAACCCAGTGTTCTAGTATGACCCTCTGGGGCAACAGAAAACAACTCTGTTCTCTCCTCTATATAACAGCATTCAAGAAATTGAAGATGGTAAGCATATCACCTCTTCGTCTTCTTTCCAGGCTAAACAGACCATGCTCCTTCAACTTTTTGTCATACGACTCGCTCGCCAAACCCCTTACCCTCTTTGTTGACCTCCACTGGCATGCTCCAGTTTGTCTACTTCTTCATTTGTTATGTGTGTTTCAGAAGTTACAAAAATATTCTTATTGTCCTGGGTTAAATATCAATTTGTATCTTCATTGCCATGGATATGATTTCGCTGTTTGTGGAGTCTAGCAATATTTGCCTTTAAACCATCAGAAATGTTGTATATATCAGAGAGAATTAAGGAGTTTGAAGGGTCGAACAGGGATTCCCAAACAGGGGTCTGTGGAAGCTCCAGAGGGGGTCCGTGATCTTTCCCCTCCTACTTTAATGAACTTGGCCACAAGCAAGGAAACTGGCAGCCTCCACCCAGAGGGTTTGGTGATTAGGTTGTGGGAGTAAAAATCAAACAGGGGAAAGTTGGTTGTGCTGTGGTGTGGGGGGGCATGGTCCATCTCCTTTGTTCCTACCATTATTTCAACCCAACGTGAGGCAGAGCTGCCTTGGTAGTAGTAAAGGTGAAGGGAAACAAAAGGAGGGCGAAGGGTGCAGGTGGCGATGTCACTTCCAGTGACATATCACATCCTGGGGGAATGACAGGGAAGCGTGGCCAGCTGACAACACTTCCTAGGGTCCTCATAGAATCATAGAATCATAGAGTTGGAAGGGGCCATACAGGCCATCTAGTCCAACCCCCTGCTCAACGCAAGATTAGCCCTAAGCATCCTAAAGCATCCAAGAAAAGTGTGTATCCAACCTTTGCTTGAAGACTTCCAATGAGGGGGAGCTCACCACCTTCTTAGGCAGCCTATTCCACTGCTTAACTACTCTGACTGTGAAAAACTTTTTCCTGATATCTAGCCTAAATCGTTGCACTTGAAGTTTAAACCCATTACTGCGTGTCCTCTCCTTTGCAGCCAGCAGAAACAGCATCCTGCCCTCCTCCAAGTGACAACCTTTCAAATACTTAAAGAGGGCTATCATGTCCCCTCTCAACCTCCTTTTCTCCAGGCTGAACATTCCCAAGTCCCTCAACCTATCTTCATAGGGCTTGGTCCCTTGGCCCCAGATCATCTTCGTCGCTCTCCTCTGTACCCTTTCAATTTTATCTACGTCCTTCTTGAAGTGAGGTCTCCAGAACTGCACACAGTACTCCAGGTGTGGTCTGACCAGTGCCGTATACAATGGGACTATGACATCTTGTGATTTTGATGTGATGCCTCTGTTGATAAAGCCCAAAATGGCATTTGCCTTTTTTACCGCTGCATCACACTGCCTGCTCATGTTTAGTTTACAATCCACAAGTACCCCAAGGTCTCATTCACACACAGTGCTACCTAGAAGTGTATCCCCCATCCAGTAGCCATGCTTTTCATTTTTCTGACCCAGATGCAGAACTTTACACTTATCTTTATTAAATTGCATCTTGTTCTCATTTGCCCATTTTTCCATTGTGTTCAGATCTCGTTGAACTCTGTCTCTATCTTCCGGAGTATTTGCCAGTCCTCCCAATTTGGTGTCATCTGCAAACTTGATGAGTAGTCCCTCCACCCCCTCATCTAGATCATTAATAAATATGTTAAAAAGTACCGGGCCGAGCACCGAGCCCTGAGGTACCCCGCTACTCACCTCTCTCCAGTCTGATGAAACACCATTGACAACAACTCTTTGATGCGGTTCTCTAACCAATTCCCTATCCACCTGACTATCTGAAAATCCAGATTGCAGTCCTTCAATTTATCCATCAGAACATCACGGGGAACCTTGTCAAAAGCTTTACTAAAATCCAAGTAAATGACATCAACCGAATTTCCCCGATCCAGCAAACCTGTTACTTGGTCAAAAAAGGAAACCAGGTTGGTCTGGCAGGACCTGTTGGAGACAAATCCATGCTGACTTCCTTGGATCACCAAATTGTCCTCCAGATGTTTGCAGATCGCTCCCTTTAATATCTGCTCCATTATCTTCCCCACAACAGAGGTCAGACTCACTGGTCTGTAGTTTCCCGGGTCATCCTTCCTCCCTTTTTTGAAGATCGGAATAACATTTGCTCTCTTCCAGTCCTCCGGGACATCTCCAGTCCTTAAAGAGGTTCCGAAGATGATGGAAAGCTTGAACATTTATTTCAGGGGCTCCTCCATCATCAAAAGGTTGAAAAAGATGGTCTAGAACAACCTTTTTACTCATTAAACATTCTTCAGGCTTCAAGAACCCCCAGAAGTGGCATGATTGTGCAGAATGTGGTTGGGAAACATAGTTGTGTACCCATCTACCAGGGGCCCCTTTCTCTTCTTACCTCCTACAGGCCCATCACTGGCCATTTGTGGAATGGGGGAACAGGTTGACATGACTATATGGTCATATCACCTGATGAATGTTTAAGAAACTTAAAAATATATTAAAAATAATTAATTCCCACCCATTTGGGAAACTGTTCCAGAGCCATCAGGGAATCCCATGGTTTCACAAAACCCTGGTTGTGAAAGCCTCGTATAGAAAATAGAAGAAACTGGAAGAGAAAATACTGTCATATTCTATGTACATGTTCCCTATGCTTTCTTTAAATGAAGTGTTCCTCACTAACTGTTGACTAATGATGGATGTTTACTGAAGTTACTGTAATTCAAGATTTTAGGTTCTGCTGGAAGGTGGGCATTGGAATTTGGTGTAACATTGCTTCATGGAAAGTTATGTTTTTTTGACGGGGGTGGGATTTCTCTGTATAGCAACAATCAGACCAGGATTAGATTACCTCAGGAGCAATATATGATAATGACAAATTACTAATTTATGTTTTAATATTTTTAACAGCATAGTATGGAAACATAGTTTGATTTGTGGAAAAAGGAACAGGTAGTAATCTTAAACGGAAATGGTAAGAGGTGTTAAAGTGCTCACATGATATTTTGAGAGATCATATTTTAAGTAGTTGTTAACAAAGTGTTTTCCGATATTTGCTACATTATACGTTAACATTATACCCTAAATATAGGGAATAAAAAATAGACTGTATGTATAGCACTGGCAGAAAGTACAATGTTGTTTGCCAAACAGTATTTCATGTCTTTGCTTTATGATCATCCAATTTTGTATAGATAACTTCAGTATCTCTCAAGAACTGGCAAGCTATATATAACATACTTGTAAGTGCCAAGGCCAATTCAGTTTTTCCCCTCCCCAGTTGCATATAGGCCGTTTTAACTATAAAACACAACAACATTACAGCATCAATAACAAATATGCAGTTGGTAAGATGTTGTTCCCTTTAATCGTTCAGTTGCTATGCTATAGAATACTTTCCACAATGAAAATTATTTCTGCATTTGCCCACAATGCTGGAAAATGGTTTTGTGCAAATTTATTTGTGATGATACGTAGACACATCAAAATAGTGAGTAGGAAGAAGCGCGCTATGGCAAATCACTCTGCCACAGATGAGGAATTGCTCAGGATACATACCACTTGATATTTATTCCGCTACATTGCTCTATCATTACTAAGTAGTAAAGGATTGAAAGCAGTCCTAGAGCAGTTTCAGTGTGGGAGGAAATGTTTTGGCTATGGTAGGTCAAGGCTTGAGGAAAGACGTTTAATAGTGTCATCCTCTTATAGCTATTTCCTGAGTATAACCCCCATTTAGCAGCTAGGATTCTGAGTAGACCTGTTTAGAATTGATTAAGTCCACTGGGAAAAAGGAGAGTAGATTTTATACCAGCTTTACTCTACCCTTAAGGAGTCTCAAAACTGTTTACAATCACATTCCTTTCCCATTCCCACAAAAGACACTTTTGGCTATTCTACATGGCGGCCACACCAGGCCACTGCGGTGTGTTGGGTCCTCATGGGGGACACATTTTGGCGGCGGAGCTGGTTTTCTGCTTTCTACAATCCTGCAAGGGATACATTTTGGCAGTGGACCCAGTCCATCGCTGAAATGTATCCCCGCAGAGAACACAGACGTGGCAGAAAGGTTCTGTCGCTGTGTTGTTGGTGGAGCAGTTTTGCAGGAAGGTGGGATTGCGTGAGAATGCAATCCCACCTTCCTGCAAAAAAAGAAGAAAAGCCCAATTTTTCCACACAGTAGCACAAAGTGCTGAAGCCACGTGGAGCATTTCTTTCCACCTCCTTAGGACTCATCCCGTCCACACAGATCTCTGCTGGGCTAGGTACTGTTGGCCACTGGAGTACCTAAGTGAATGCGGAAAATATCCACCTTCCCTTAAAGCAGGGCAACTACGGCCTAATGTGTGCCAGACATGAGAGGGGGCCAGCCCGGCAGCGACATCATGTGGAAGCAGGGATTAGACCCACTTCCACATGTGCGCACTCCCGGCCTCTTCCGCTCATGTGGAATTGGCCTTTGTGAGCTAGTTGGGACAGTCAGAGTTCCAAGTGTTCCAGCAGGCTTATGTGACAGAGTGGAGAATCAAACCTGGTTCTTCATATTCGAGTCATCTGTTCCATTTTTCTGGGATCCATTCAGAACGACATGTATATGGTTGGTTGATCCTTATCTGTTGTTGATTTGTTGTTATATGTTTTCTTTAATTGTTCCAAACACACAGTTATCAGGAAGAATTTATTTTGCAGAATGGCTATTAAAATATTCAGCTACTTCTGATATCCATGAATTGATAGTTTCTGAGTGGTTTTTGTAAAGCATGTGCTTGATGTGGCAGATTTTTTATTTTGCTATTGTTTTTAGTTCTTAAATATTTTCTTGGTGTATGACTGTTAAATCTGAATAAAGTGAAAGTAATTTTGTTTTAAGGTTGCTAATAAGAATGACACAAGAGTCCTACCTGAGTCTTCATTCTTTTTCTAGGCTTGTTGGTTTTTAATCTAGTGATATATTAACATTTTCATTAATATTCAGTTTGAAAGTCAAGCGAATAATGCAAAACCCATTATGGGTTCTCATTTGTTCCAGGGACATCAGTTGTTGCGTTTCTGCTTTCCTTCCTAATAGTTCTGTCAGGGTAGTATTAAGGTAATTATTTCTTCAGCATCATTTCCCCTTAGATATTACAAACCTCAGGAAATGACAACTCTGCGTTTGGGAATTACTGTATTCAAGTAAGGATGTTTCCTTACTTGATGACTTTTCATCCACATCTATCTTAGACCTGAGACACTAAACTGAAAGGGAAAGACCAGAACGAAGAGGAGCTCATTAGTATAGCATTTTGTCCACTGCCATTGCTTTTGGTTTTGCGGTCCCCAAATGATCCCATTAATTAGGTTATCAATTAGAATTGTAAGATGACAGAAACATTCTTGATACTCTCAATGCCAGTGTCTTGCTTGTTTTGTGTACCCTGACTTTTTGTTTTGTCCTTACTGCACCACTTGTCCAAAAATGCTGAAAAGGCTGTGTGTGTTTGTGTACTTTTGCTGTTCCTCTTCCATCTTCTTATGCAGCACCACATTAGGGACTATGCTTGTGCAGGCCAGTTGTGCAGCATGTTTTGTCTAGCCCAAAACTTCAAAGAGGGGGCATACCCCCCCCCATTTGGAGCCAACACATGCACAGAATTTCTGACTGTGCTTTGTAAGCAGGTGGCCTCTTCCCTCATTTCCTTTTTCACCATCACGAGAATAGGAGGCTTTCCAGCATGATCCGTTGATTTTCTTCATTGTCATTATGGATGAAATAAGGCTCCTTTTTATCCACCAAGGACTTGCTTTGCATTCCTCAGGAGTCTGTTTGGTACTAGGCAAGCTCCATCATCCAGACTCTCCCTGTTTGTTGTGCTTGTGGTCCCTCATCATGGCATCGAAGGCACTGTTTTTTTTAATATGCAAAATGTGGAACAAAGATGATGCATAACAACGATCAGGAACTCCTGTCTGCTTACGAGAGGCCCACAACGTTGGAGGTTATTCAGTTTGTCAGTGTTTTACCCTGAAATCTCAGTCGGCCTCTGGGCTGAAAGCTTCACTGAGGGAGAAGGCTTCCCCCCCCCCTGTTCCTTTGAAATGTGACTCTGAACTCTGTTTCTGCTATCTTGAGTTCAATTCCCTTGGCTCCAACTACTAAACTACATTCTCAGAATGGTTCTGATCCGTCCAAAAAGAGCTCTAGAGGAGGAATCTAGGTGCCCACATTCTCCAGAATCATCAACCAAGGTCTGGTCACATTGACCATTTACGCACTGGGGGTTTCATGCCAGGCTGCAGGCTGGAGTTTTAGTCGTGGCAGGTTGCACCATTTCTTCCTACACCCACACAGGGGAGCATTTGGCCCAGTGTTCCTCATCCGCCCCCAATTTTTGATTATGTACGGGAGCTGGGACAATGAAGTTCCCAGTGAGTAAACAGTCATTGAGAATCTCTTACAAAGAAGCATAAGAAATTGAAGCATAAGGAGAAGACCAAGAAGCCACGGTGGCATCTTGTTATAATTCAGAGAGTGCCACGGACCCATCACACGATACCATGTGCAATCTGATCCCATTATCTCCAAGTGAATACCTCCATTTCTATGGAAAACAAATGCTAAGAATGGCAAAAGCCCTTGGAATTGATATTTCCATTTCAAGTAACTGTCCAAATAATAGAATTTTGATTCATCTCTACTCTGACACTCTAGAAATAGTTGCCTTTCTGATTCTGGAAGGTCTTTCTGACCTTATGGTTTGAATCTTACAGAAACTATCCTCCATTCAAGCCACACCTTGTAGCATTGAAAACGTTATACAGAGTAAAACAAGATTCCTGTGAGTTTCTCTCCTCCCACTATCTTCATTAGTCATGGAAGGCATGTAGGCATACCAATGGCCTGGCTCTTATTCATCCCCAGCTGACAGGGGAAGCCACTCTCTAGAATCTTTGGGAAGAAAGTTTTATCTTTCCTCTGTTCTTAATTTTTGAGTAACAAATTATCAAGTTATTATTGAAGGCTACCAACTTTCCCTCTGGGAGAATTTTCCCCAGTACCTGACGAATTCAATTTTCTGGCTAAACTTATCCAGTTTGAGAAGATTAACACAGGCAGACATGCCACTGATGTATCAGCCAGATTGATGGCCTTTGCCATAGTTTTCGGGAGGTGCTCATGGATATACAACAGTGGTCCCCAACCTTTTTATCACCCGGGACCGGTCAACGCTTGACAATTTTACTAAGGCCTGGCGGGGGGGGGGTAGTCTTTTGCCAAGGGACGTTGCCGTGGCCTGAGCCCCTGCTCCACTTGCTTTCCGGCTGGTGCCCCTGATTTCCCGCTGTCCACTGGGGGGTACTGCCAGCAGCAGCTGCGCAGTGCCACACCGAGGGGAAGCCCCAGCCATGGCAACCGCTGGAGAGCACCAAAGGTGAGCCGGTGGCAGAGTGGCAGGGCAGCCCCCGAGAAAGCAGCCAGGGAGGAGGATGAGGAAGAGCTGCGGCCCAGTACTAACTGATCTACGAACCGGTACCGGTCCCCGGACCGGGGGTTGGGGACCACTGCTATACAACACTGCTTTCCCTCTGGAGACTCACTGTAAAGTTGAGGAGCTCCCCTGTGAGTGTTTCTTTGTTTTGCTTACACAAGGTTTGCTATTTAGCATACTGCACACACAAAAATGAAACTTCATGGTACAGGAAAATACCTGCACTCTGGGCTTGCTGACTGCTCTTCTTCAGAGAAAAGGTGCCTGAGGTGGTTTTGAGAGGCTGTGGCTGAAGCTTGAGTGAGAGTCCAGACCTCTCTGGGCAGAGTTAAGGCATCCTTTCTCCACCTGGCTACAGCTTCTTCCTCTTCACCTCCCTGCAGTGCAACCTTGCAGAAGCCAGCCTGGCTCCTGGCTGAGAATATTCACAAGATAGGCTGCCAGCTTACCATAAAAACATGAGAGAGGCCATGAGCATCAAGCTTCACCCCAGGTACCTTTTCCCTGAAGAAGAGCAAACAGCTGTTGATGAAGGAAAGGATATCAGTTTGTACTTCATTGAGATTGCCAGACCCCACTTGGAAGTTGGCATCTCTAGCAATGTGTGAAAGTCAAATGTAGGTTGGGGTGGGGTGGGTCTAATATGTATGTCAATTTTGGTGACATAGGAAGAGACCCAGCAACCTCAATTGCTGTGAGGTTCATGCAGTGGTTAGGAGTGCTGACTTCTAATCTGGCGAGCTGTGTTTAATTTCCACACACACAGCTGGGTGACCTTGGGGTCACCACAGCACTGATAGAACTGTTCTAACTGAGCAGTAATATCAGGGCTCTCTCAGGCTCACCCACCTCACAGGGAAGAGGAAAGGGAAGGCGATTGTAAGCGGCTTTCAGACTCCTTCTGGTAGAGAAAAGCGGCATATAAGAACCAACTCTTTTTCATATGGGAGTCGTCTTTTGAAGTCACATCTGGTGGGAGTGGCTGGGTGATGTCACATTCAGTAACATATGATTTTCAGGGGTGTGGCCAGTTGACATCACTTTCTGGGGTCCTTGAAATTTGGAGAATATTTCAGGTGGTCCTCCATGGTCAAAAGGTTGAAAAACACTGCTGCATCAGCTTGTGAAATAGCTATGGATCCTTTCCTAGTGGGATCTACATAGTAGGGACTTAGAATACAGAAGCAGACAACCTCCACAGGGTCTGTCTGACCAGATACATAAAGGCAATTTTTGACACCTTGGAATATCCAAGGGTTTGTGAGTCGAGGCCTAGAAAGCACCACAATTCTGTTCCCTAATAGCAGTTATTTCACTTCCCTGAGACATGCATTCTAGATCCCTTGCTCATTTTTATTGCATCCTTTCCCTCTCCTAAACAAAGTTATAAGTGAGATGCTGGCTAAATGGACAGATTGTTTCTTAGTATCTCCCATCTGATCTCACCAGGTCTGGTTCTTAAAGTTGTTCTGCTTAATGTGCGTGGACAGCACACTATTCTCTCCCATCCCAGATCTGACGCACCATGGTGTAGCGAAGCTACACTTGACAATATGGAGGATCCTGCCGTACAACACTCTCCCAGTGGAGAATGGGATATTTAATTTCAAGCCCATATACCTTAAAGCAGATATTCGTATGACAGGAAGTGGGCACAATTTGAGTTCTGGGTGTCTGTTATAGAGGTGAATGCCATTTAATCTGCCTGTTAGTAGTTTTAGAATACTTGTAATCACTAGCACAGGCCAGTTTAGTGGTGTCTTTATTGAAGACCCACCTAGCAGCCATTGCTGCTTTTCATGAATTACCTATCGCAGGAAATTATCCTACCAGTATTTTCCTCTGCCCCAAACTCAGAAATGGAAAAGGCCCTATATAGCCTGTATGTTAGAACCTTTTCCTACTATTTATACTGACCATTCCATAACAACTGAGCACTGTTCACCATATATACTTGCATATAAGCTGAGTTTTTCGGCCCCTTTTTTAAGCTGGAAAAGTCCCCCTCGGCTTATATGTGGGTATTAAAAAAACAGCTTCCAGACAAGACAGGAGGGTGGGAGACAAGTATACTTGCCTGAAGAAGCAGAGGCAGGAACATCAGAGACGCAGCAAGCCTGGGAGGGAAACAGCAATCTCCCCTCACTGCCTTAACGAGGCTAGCTCGAGGCTAGCACATGTTGCAGGAAGCTCTACAGGAAGCTCTGAAGCCTCTGTCTCAGTGGGAGAGCAGAGAGCAGAAGGAGGAAATGCCCCTAGAGGAAGGAATAAAGGCAAGAGAGGTCAGAGGGAAAGAGGAGGGAGGAGCAGGAGGGTGGGAAGAATAGGGAAAAGAATCCTGCCCAATCCTTGGCTTATATGTGAGTCAATAAGTTTTTTCAGCATTTTGTGGTGTAATTAGGTGCCTCAGCTTATATGTGGGTTGGTTTATATGCGAGTATATACGGTATTTGTTATTGAGGCCCTACGAAGGATGAAACTGTATAGAAGGGTAATTGTTTCTACCTGTTCCTGTTATATGCCATCTAGACGGTTATGTCTGCTTGATGTGAAAACACACTCCACCCAAGTACAGGGGTCTTCCATGTTTAATCAGTGAGTTTCCCTGTTGGACATCTGTATGGTGGCAACTTGGCTGACAGAAGACACATTTGTGAAGCACCAGCCAGAACATTACATGGCTGAAGGAGCCGGTGCGGGATCGGGGATCATGGTGGCAGCTTGGTGATGGGATCGCAAAGAGTGGGACACAACTGAATGTCTAACAACAACAAAAACAAAAATGCTTTAGATCTATAGGCAAGGAAGGAAACAGATATGGGAAAGACTTTTCTGCCAGCTTTGTTCCAGAGAGAGATTCACTCAACTTCCTATAGTAATGGTCTCATTGGTAAGCTCCATGAGAAAATGGAAGAGTTACACTTATCTGTAACTGTTGTTCATCAACATCTGTACTGACACATTCTTTCCCCCTTGCCCCACTGTGAGCTCTCACTAGGCCTACTGTGCTGTCCTGCTGGGTTGCACTTACTCAGCTGGGTGGTTGTGCTGAGCCAGAGGGCTAGCCTGTCCAGAGTCCAGCCTGGGAGGTCAGGAGCCAAGAGAGGCAGAGTACACGGCAGGCAGGGCAGGGAGCGGAGTCAAGCTGAGCCAGAGTCGAAAGCCAGGGTTGGAGCCAAAAGCCAAACAGGAATCAGGAGACAAGGAATGGAGTCAGAAGCTGAGCTGGGAATAAAGAGCCCCGGTATGATTGGAAGTTGAGCTTAGGGTCTGTAACCAAGAGCATAGTCAGAAGACAAGCCGAGGGTCTGGAACCAGAAGTGTAGTCAAAAGCTGAGCTGAGGGTCTGGAGCTGGAGCTAAAGGAACAGAGCTTTGCCACGGCGAACCGGAACAGGAGTTGTCTGGGAAGATGGGCAGGGAAACGCACACATTGCCCCACAAAGGACTTTGTTCCAAGGTCCTCCTAAAATACACAGAACCTGGTGGAACTGCCCTCAGCCAGAAGTACTGCAGCTGGAGGTAATCCTCGCCAGAGAAAGGAGTTGCAGGTGGGCTGCATCCACTCTGACAGCGAGCTGCCAAGCATGCAAATCTTCTGATAGCTGTCAGGATAGATCGCCTCTGCTGTTGCTACCGCTCTGGTGAATGTCCAGGACTTGTGGGGGTCTTGACCTGATGACAGTGGTGCTGCTCCTCTGGCGAGTCCTCAAGTCTGGGGGGGGGGGGTCTTCTCCCGGGGCTTGACATAAGCTGGCACAAAGGGCTGGGTCTCAGTCTGGTTAGGCTCTGGTGTCTCGTCTTCCGGGACATTTGAGGCTGGCAAAACTTCTGGATCAGTGCCCCCTGACACCATCGCTGGTGGTGCAGCCATATATAGAAGGAGATTTGAGGTGGCTTAGCTGGAACTGAGGGAAGGGGTGCCTGCCAATGGAGCATTCAACATGTTGTGTGGGAATCCTGTGCATGCATCAGCTCTGAAAAAGGGTGAGAAATCCCCTCGTAGGAGCTTTTGAGCTAGAAAGAAAATGTCCTGTGGCCAGCCTGTGTAAGAGCAGTCCGCACAGTGTTTCTGCACAAGTAAGTGCAACACTTGATTCTTTTCACGATTATGGAAAAATTGTGGGCAATTCCTCTTAAGACTAATTAACATGATACAACGTGGAGCCTTTACTGGATACATCAATCTGTAGTTCCACCATCAAAAGCAAAAATAGGGAGGCCAATTTGAATTGAAGCTGCCGCATAGAAGAAATGACGATCGATTTTTTCCTCATGCCATTTTTTGATCAAAACTGTCCCTGTCCTCATACTTTTATTAGCTGCCGTGTAAATAACAAAGGCAAGCTCTCTCTATTGTTTGTTTTTATTTGACTTTCAACTACTGGGAGCCCAGGAAAGGAGATGTTCTGTTCTGGAAACAGCATGATGAAAGATATAATCCCTAAATGCTACAGCCTAAATCCTTGATTCCCCACATTATTCTTATCTTCCCCACAAGTATTTTTAAAGGCTAAACAGCTTGAGAGCTGATCAGAAGTATAGCTTCGCTACTGCTGTTAGTGATCTTAAGTTAATAAGGCCAATTTATGTTTCCTACTTTTGATTACAATATAGTAACCTGTATCTTATCATTCAGCTCATCAGAATTTAAATATTCCTCCAGCGTAAGAGACCTACTGCTCAGGTTGGAGGAAGGCTCAGACTGAAGGAAGGCTTCAGACTTTGCTGAGTGGAATGTAGGTCTATGTTAATCTCTTCTTAGACTTTCTCACCTTAATTGCTATAAATCTGTAAATGAACATCTTATATCGTACAGTGAAAAGGAGGCATTTGTGGATACATAAATCTGCAGATCAGGCCCATTTACACAGAAGGAAGATTCTTTGGACAAACCTAGGGCTCCCCAGATTTGCAGAAAAGTCTGGAAACCAGAAGAAAAAATGAGAAAGGGCGTTTTGGTCCATGTACAGATGATGCTTCTCTGATGAAGCCACTGTGAGGCATTTTACTAAGCCCTTATGCAGATGAAAAACGAGTTACACTTATCTGTAACTCTGTATAGACACATATTCCTTTCCCCTTGCCCCACCATGAGCTCTCACAAGGCCTACTGTGCTGCCCATGGGCCCAGTGCTACTCTTTCTGCTGCCATTATAGCTCCCAGTGTTGCCATGACACCTGGGTGCAGTGCTACACCTAGCACCATATCTAGCCTTGTAGAATGGACAAGCCTGGCACACCCAAGAGGCTGGACTACCCAACTACCTATTAGTGTCAATAATAGTGAACCTGTGTCTACACACATTCCTGAAGTCTGATTCCCTGTCTCAAAATCCTATCAAAGGTGGTAGATGAAAGTATTTGCCACCAAAAAAGACTGTGAGGCAATGGTGGGATTGAATTAATAAAACATTGAGTGTTTATACAGCATTGATAAGTCGTTGCAAGGGTACAAACGTACAGACTTGCAAAAACATAACAAACGGGCCACAGAGAGCAGGTATTAGCATGTGTGTGTTTCGGGGGTGTATATAGGTACAGATTAAATGAGATGTGTATAGATTATAGCAGTGGTCCCCAACCTGCGGGCCGCGGCCCGGCGCCGGGCCGCAAAGGCCATGGCGCCGGGCCGCGGCTCCCTCTCCCTGCTCCCCCGCAGTAAAAAACTTCCCAGGCCGGGAAGCTACTTACTGCGGGAGGGCGGGGAGAGGGAATCAGGGCCGGGCCACGCCCGTGCAGGCCGCGCCCGCTCGGCCCGATCCACGGGCGCGGCCCGCGGGTGCAACCCGATCCGCGGGCGCGGCCGGGCGCGGCTCGTGGGTGCGGCTCGTGGGCGCGGCCGGGCGCAGCTCGTGGGCGCGGCCCGATCCGCGGGTGCGGCTCGCGGGTGCGGCCCGAAGCATGGGCGTGGCCCGCGCGGGCGCGGTCCCTGCGGGCGCGACCCAATGCCCTGCCGGTCCCCAGCCTAATAAAGGTTGGGGACCACTGGATTATAGGAAGTGATCACAACTCTTTCTGCCAGTGGAGGGAGCTGCTGTGTGGAATAACTTTGGGGAGATTGTCCTCACATCCTGAAAGATCATGGGCCTTCTCTATTAAAAATTTGTGTATTTCATGAGCCCATATCTCTTAATGAGGATCTTGATGAAAGGGAGCCACTCCTGTACTGCTCAAATGTCCCAATTTAATTGTTAAAGATCTATAGAGGCAGTGATGAGTGAGATTATTTGCTGTTTTCCTCTAACAGAGGCAGAACTTTTAACAGTGTATTAATAAATGCTTCTGAGTGAAATTGAAATATTCCAGCAAAATCATTTAGCAATATTTTGGTGTCTCCAGTGAGACTTTTCCTGAGATAAGTAATATAGAGACCAAATATCTTTAGCTCAGCCTCCTCAATAAAATGGTTCCAGCTGATTTGGACTCAGTCCACTGCAGTACCTATGAAACATTCTTTCAAAAATAGTGCTGTTCAATGTCTCCTAAATAATTTCCTCAAAGATATATTCTATTGAAATCCTCTAAACTAAATGTATTTATGTTGATAGAATTGGAGTCATTTTAATAACACCAACCAGCCAAGGAGATAATGTTGCTGTGACTGACAAGCTTAAACAGAGATCTTTTAAACACAGTAAAAGTATGCTAGCAACCCCATTTTATCTTTTGTGAAATATATTGGCAAGCTCTGCTACAGTATTAAAATAGCATAAGATATTGCATATACTTGCAGTAGATTGGAGGTGGGGGATATAGAAAGCCAGCTGGGGATCCAGTTTTCCTGCAGCAGGGTAGAAGTATAGTTTATTTTCAGTTTTTAAATATATAAATATTTAGGTATAGGCATGTTTAAAAGGATTATAATACAGGTCAAGAGCTGAGGGCATAAAAGTACTTATGATTGCCTGGGCTTAACCTGTGAAGTCTGTGGGATAGTAATACATTTCATATGTATATATCATCATGCAGGATGCCTACCTGTTGGGTTGTTTTTCGACACATCATTATTGGTATTCTAAATAGGAACACTGGGTTGGATTTAATGATTCTGGGAATATAGGAGTGTGCTAGAAGAAGGGGAAACAATATTCAGTAAATATGCTCAGTTCATGGAAGCAATTGATCGAACCACAGATGATCTTTTCTTCTGACCAGTCATCATTAAGGAAAAGCAAACACTCTTAAAATAGAATCTATTAACTGGCAATGCTTGTTTGTTTTCTGAAAAGATGGTGTTCTGAGAATGAACAAAGTAAGTTCGGCATATCAATAGGCTAACTATCAGCATCCTTAGGTGTCCTATAACAGTGATGATGATGATGATGATTTTAGCCACTCGGTCAAGTCCAGCTCCTGCCGATCCCATGGCTCAACTGTCGCCATGATTTCTGATCTTGCACTGCTTCTTTTAGTTGTGTAATGTTCTGGCCAGTGTCTATTTTGTTAATATATACAGTTAACAGGGCTTCAACTTTGATTTCCAGGAAGGAATGTGTGATGGACTATGATCATAATAAACATGTGATGGACTGTGAAGGGTTACTGCCTCACAGAGCCAGAAAGTTTTTGAATGACAGGCTGCTTGGATGGATTTCATTGAAAAGTGCTAGTGGAGAAGAAAGACTTGTGAACTGATTACTGAAGTGAATTCAGTTTAACTTTTCCTCACAGGCAGAAAAGGCCAAGAGGGTGTTCATATGGAAGTGGGGCAAATCCCTGCTTCCACGTGATGCAGCTGCTGGGCAGGCCTCCTTCTGGGCCTGCTGCAGATCAGGCCCTCAGTTGGCCCACCTAAGGGAATGCAGGAGATTCTGCATTCCCCTAGGTGCTGCGGGGACCAACAGGTCCTGTCCTGCAGCAGGCCCATTTGGATAGGGAAGAGCTGCACCTTCCGGGCCTGGCTGCTCCCTACGATGGCCTAGAGGGGCCAAAGAATACCCCAGTCAGCTTTGTGGCGCTTTACCATACTGCGAGGCAGACCAGGGCATTCATTTTTATTTTGCAGGAAGGTGGGATTGCAAAATTAAACCCTGTCCCATCCCCTGCACATGTGGACAGATTGCTGCGGAGCATACAGCTCTGCAGGAACATACTGGCGACAACCCAGCTCTGTTTCCACCATGCGGAATTGGTCTGACTGAGGATTGGGAAGGTTGATGAGGAAGACCCCCATTCAGGCCAGAAGAAGTGACATACTCCTAGTTTAGTGAAATATTTCCCTGTCCAGTTGAAAAGGGAAATAACTCAAAAGAGAAGAGTAATCTGTGGGTTGTTCAGAGAAGGATTTTGGGTAGTTGGTAGGATATCCCTGCATCTGAAACCTGGTAAGTTTAACTCAAAAATATATATTGGAGTGATTATCCACCACTGAAAATACAGCCTCTCATCTCAAAAATTCTAAGGCTTTGTGAAAAGCTTAAAATTCTTACTTGTTAGAAACATATTAACTGGAGTTTGTGAATTTACTAAATTACCTCAGAGTTTTTATTGATTCATGTCAGATATTTTACTCCTGATTCTACCTGACCTTTTCCCTTCTTAGTTCAAAAGTAATCAAAATATTTCCTCATGTGCTGTGTCTCTTCCCTCATGTTCCTGGGCTGAGCCAGCATCAAAATATAATCACATGACAAGGTGGGGCAGCCATAAACCTTCAAGTAATTAGAAGATAGATGAAGGGGTTACTCAGTCAGAAAGGGAAAGAAAAAAAAATCCTGCTTGTGAGGGAGGGAAGATGTAGAGGTTCATAGTATGAATCCTGGTATCTTCCATGGAACAAGTTTACAGATGTATTGGAAAGATCAATGGAGCGAACAGGGTTTTTAAAATGTGAAACTGAAAATAAGGGCCCTCATTATTTTGAGTAACAATGGTAAGCAGGTTTTCAAATGAAAAAAATCCTGATTTCTTTTTAGAAATAACTTTGGAAGATAATATTGGAACAAGAGGCCTGAAAACCTCTGTAGATTTCTTGAACTAATAATAGACTTTTATATTCTATTACAGAGGCAAATAAATAATTAAATAGGACAAAGAAATAATTGGACTAATAATTTCTATCTCAATAATATGTATTTGGAAAACAACACAGTGATACAAATAAACATAAATCTGAAAATTTGATTAAATAATCAATAATATTTATGGCAACAATAAAGGAAAATAACATTGTAAGGGAATTAGAGTGACCTTGAGTCCAGGTACATTATTATAGTGTAGATATTGTTTGACTTTAATTTTTATTAATGTAGATAATGGCTTACCAAGGCCTTATGGCTGCATTACTAGTGCTCTAAAATTTAATTAGATTTTAGAGCAGCCGTTAATTTTTTTTTTTAAGATTCTATAATTTGGAGGCAAACTTCATCCATTTCATATCATTATGCTTTGAAAAGAAAGTGAAATGTGATGTTTGGTCTACAATTCCTTTCAGCATTAATAAATAAAAATTGAGGTAATATGTGTAGCTAATTATCTTTTTAGCATGGTTTGTACAGCAAGTGCAGAGTTTTTACAAATAGTTTACAGTGTATGAGACTGAATAAAGATGTCATCACTGAACACTAGAGGAGAGCACGAGTCCAATAGCACCTTAAAGACTATCAATATTTGTAGCAGGGTATGAGCTTTCATTAATCACTCCTTACTTCTCAAATACAGAAGTGAACATGTAAGACCCCTCCCCTTCCCCTACCCCACTCCTTTTCTTATGGCCCTTATCTTGCTGATCATATACCAATTGAGCTGAATATCAGCTAGAGACAGCTTTTTCCATAATGATACCTCACCTTTGGCATATGTGAGTTTTGCCTAATGCCTTCCTTACTTTCCAGGCTAAAAGATTTCCAACATTAATTACTAGACTTTTAAGTAACAGACCTTATTTTGTTTAGTTGTCTTATAGTCTACTTCTGTTGTCTTATAGTCTACTTCTGTCCTGAAGACTTATTTATCTATATCATTTGTGCTCAGTGCAATTTTTATGCCTTGGATTGTATTGTTTTAAGAGTTGTTTTAGTTTAGTTTTGTTGTTTTACTTGTAAACTGACCACCTCCCACTGAACTGCTTCTGTCCTTCTCCTTTAAAACAGACAGTATAGCTGGGGGCAGGTATTTTCCTCATCCTGGTTTGGGGAAAAAAGAAATACTGCTTCTGCATACATGCATCTGTGATTGCATTTCTGGAAAACTTATTCTCCAAATGAAGTTGTAGCCAGTCTTCTTTTTGTCCATGATGAAGCTATGTTCTTCTCACAATCTGATACATATATTTAACTAGAAAAGTACCCTTTTCCCTAGCCTTCTTACAAGCTCTGTAGCTTGCTGCACTCAAAATCTAAGAAAATAAATAAATAAAATAATATTTAGTGGTAAGTGGAATACTTAATGAACATTTCTGTCACGTGCTAAAAGAACTGCAGCAATACCGGATGAAACAACAAGAAAAGAGATTATCCCTTTTTTTAAACTGTATCCAAAATTAGATTCATAGCAAATGTTCTTTCTCAAGTAAAACAGATTACTTTGTTCTCATCTGCTCTGTTTTATCCTAGCAACAATCCTGTGAGGTAGGTTATGTTAAGAGCATACAGCTGGCCCAAGATCATCCAACAAGCTTCCATAGAAGAGCAGGGACTCAGACCTCAGTCTGCCAGATCCTAATCTGACATTCAAACCACTAAATTGGCTAACATGGAGTATATGTGGTAATTATCATCATCATAACCCATAAAATTGTGACTATGGACCCCAATTTGCAAGATCTCAGATTGGCCCCTGAGGGCCAGTCAGAAGAGCTGATGTGTCATTTGGAAGCACTGTAGGGCCCTTGCTGTGAGTGGGTCCTCGCCCACTGAGGGCTAATCAGAGGCTCTTCCCTGCATCTGTGGGGGCCATGAGTCCTGGCAGCCTCTGCCATGAGCGCTCACCCTTCTGGTGGGCCTCCCCACCACCATGTGGGACCAGGAGTGCAGCTGGTCTCTGCTGCAGTGGCCTGATCTTCTGGCTGGTCTCCCTGCCTCCACACTGGTCGAACACCCACCCTTCTGAGCTGCCTTCCCAACTTTGTTGGAGGGGGCAAGTTGCACCACAAACCTCTGCAGCAGCTACTCACCCTTCTGTACAGCCTCCCTGCCTCAATGCACAATGAACTCTGTCTCTATCTTCCGGAATATTTGCCAGTCCTCCCAATTTGGTGTCATCTGCAAACTTGATGAGTAGTCCCTCCACCCCCTCATCTAGATCATTAATAAATATGTTAAAAAGTACCGGGCCGAGCACCGAGCCCTGAGGTACCCCGCTACTCACCTCTCTCCAGTCTGATGGTGCGGGAGGGCTTCCAATTCTGTGATTCCTACCATCTTCTGGCCTACTTTTAAAGTGGGTTTAGTTCCTAGTTATGTTATAATGTAAGTGCATGTTGACTCCGATAGTTTAGAGAAGATTCTTAAACTGCCTTTTGGTTGTAAGTGCCATAGCTTCCATTGGAAATTTCAATGGTATGTGTGTGTAGTGTTGCTATAATTTGAACCAAGGTGTTCTCCTTCCCTTCATCTTTGGCATCCTGAAGCTGGTGGCCAATTTGAGAGTGCCAGCTTTATTTTCTGCTTAATTATTCCTGCCCCAAATAGATCTCTTGCAAATAGCATGGGAGATGGTGCATGGGCTTCTGATATAACTTAGATCAGGATATGCCAACTCCTTTCATTTTTTCATTGCAAGTCCCATGATCATCCTAAAGTTGGTGGCCAATTTTGAAAGGCCTAGTTTTATTTTCTGATGAGTTGTGCCTTCCAAATAAAACCTTAGCTTCCTTTGCAAATGCCATGGGGGATGTTCTGCAGATTACTAGGACCCAGATGTTCCAATTCTTTTCATGTTTGGCACTTCACCTCCCACGATCATCCTGAAGCTGGTGACTAATTTTGAGACACCGTCTTCATTTTCTGACGTGTTATATGTATCTCCGACAGAGAAACTGATAGATCCTTTTATTGTTGTAGATAGCTCTCTCCTGCTTCTTCCTTGAAAAGAGAAAACCTGTGAAGAAAATAATAAAATAACCAGTGGGTGTTGTCATTGGGCTGTTGCTGTAGGAGAAATGGGAATCAAACATAAAAATCTTCACTCTGCTCTGAAGACTTATGGATGACCTTGCAGATATTCTCAGCCTATTCTACTTTACATGATTGTTGTGAAAATAAAACACAGGAAAGAGAGCCATAATGTCTTAAGTTCCAAAGGCAGTTTAAAAGCTGACTGATAATTTTGCTGGAATTTCTCATTTCAAAATAAAAGTATCTATACATGTTCCACTTGACAGCGACTAGTTGGGCCAGCTATTTAGATAGATCCATAGTGGTTGGTCACAAATAAATATTATTTGGTTGGCACAGAATCTCTTGTTCCTAGGTTGCTTTTTGAAATGGCTTTACTTTTGTTGCAGTGAAAGCAGAGTGGTAGGAAAGCAGGTCTTCCCTGCATTTTTTCCTCTAGTTAAAAATAAATGTTTTGATATAGCACCTTAAAGAGAGTCAATTGAACTTCTAGGCGAAACTGGGGGGAGCGGGCATTATCAGGAATGTTGTCCAGTCTGTATAAACTGTGAAAATAAAAGCACAGAATAAAAGCACAGAAAGGATTTGACCGCACCAGATAATTCCTTTCCTTTCTTAGTTATTATCTCTAATCTCTAATATAAAATAATTGAGTTGTTGGTCTGTAAATATGTATTTTCATCTGCTGTACTGAATTTATAAGCAGAGTTCAGTGTAGCTAATAGACTGGCATAGAACAGTATTTCAAAAAGTTACAGTGATATGTTATACTGTTTGATGATTTTGACATGATTGATTTTGTTCTTGGTCAGTTAATTATATAGCTACAAATTAGAGAATTATTTTATCCTGGGAGATGATTCAAGAAATTAGGTCACTGTCATTTATCATTATAATTTCCTTCCCTAACACATCTGATCTTTGCACACATTTTTTTACTTTATAAAATCCCCCTCCAGTTAGCATACATTCTCAATAATTACCATGACACGGTGAAGAAAAGCTAAGCTGACAAGATCTTACAAAAATACCCGCCTTCCTTTACTCATTACCTTAATCTTTAAAATTGTATATTAAGAACTACACTACATATATATGGACATTAAGAGAACTCAATTCTGAAATGTCTGCTTTAGGCAACAATCTAAGTGCATCTCATTACAAGGCATTTCTTTTAAGAACATAACCCACTGCAGAGACAGACAGCATCAAGCACTGATTTTCAGCTATGGAGAACAATGGGATACTACAATGGCTGCTGCAAATGGTTGCAAGCCTTAAGCCCACTGGTGCCTTCTCTGCTAGGCTGTGGCTCTGATCTCCGTGACCTCAGGCAGCCAAAAGAAGAAGTGCCAATAGGCCGTACCATTGTGTACCAGCATATATATGCACAAACTCTGCATTAGGTTCATATTGTGAAATAAGCATACTTGTTGAAGGATAAACAAAGGAGTTGTTTGTAAACTGAAGAGGTATACAGACCGTCTATTTTCAACAGTTATAAAAACAAGGTATTTGAATAACTAAGAAGATACAAGAACTTCAACATGGGGATCTAGGGGTCAGCCATGCGATGGGTGGTCTCCTTTCTTCTTGGTTGGGGACAGAAGGATCGTGATTGGGGAGACACAATTGTGCCACTGTCCAGTCACATGTGGAGTGCCTCAGGACATGCATCTATTCCCAATGTTATCTAGAAAAGGAGGAGAAGAGTTGGTTTTTATATGCTGTTTTTTTTTTGTTTACCAGGCTTCAAAACATCTTACAATCGCCTTCCCTTTCCTCTTCTCCCAACAGACACCCTGTGAGGTAGGTGAGACTGAGAGAGCCCTGATATTATTGCCTGGTCAGATCAACTTTATCAAGGCTGTGATGAGCCCAAGGTCACCCAGCTAGCTGCATGAGGGAGAGCAGGAAATTAAATCCGGCTCGCCAGATGAGAAGACGCTGCTCTAAACTACCACACCATGATGGCCAGTTTAATATCATTATGTGCTCAGCTGATCTGGGGATATGGTTTGGGTGCCATCAATACGCAGATGACACTCAGCTGTATTAATGAATGGCTGGCCAGATTCACCCCCCAGAGTCACTGGCCTGGTGTCAAGAGATTATAATGGGATGTTTCTGACAGATTCACCTGAACCTAAACCTAAAAAGATAGAGGATGTATGGTTGGTTAAGGCAAGGACAGAGTAAGAAGTGCACCTTCCATGTCTGGGTACAGTTAACAGCTTGGTGCTCTATCAGGAAATTGGGGATTTTTGATGTCTCCCTTACAAAAGAGTCACACATCCTGAATGTATTTCTCCTGGCGTTTTACTATGTTAGCTAGGCAAAGCTACTAGCACACTACCTGGCCACAGATGACCTATCCACAATGACCCATGTAACAGTAACCTCTAGATTAGATTAATATAACTCACTCTACACTGATCTATCCTTGGCCCTGATTTGGAATCTGCAGTTGATAATAGAATGTGACTACATGGTTTATTCAACCTGCCCTGCAACAGTTGCATTAGTTTCCGATAGAGTTCTGGATCAAGTTCAAGGTATTGGTATTAACCTTGACGTAGGTACACAGTCTGGGCCCTGTGAATCTGAGGAACCGTGTGCGGCCCCGCAGAGTTACACACTGGGTCTGAATAATTATTCAAAGACCAAGTTGACACACAAGGGCAGAATCCAAAAGCCAGTCCGTAAGGTCAAATCCTGGAGAATTTGTCCACCTGGGGAAATGGGAGAGGGAAAGGCAGAGTCAGGAGCCAAGCTGGGTTCAAGGAGTCAGAGGGAGTTCCAAAGCTGTAGTGTGGTTGAGTAGCCAGGGAGCAGTCCAAAACTGAGCTGAAGTCAGGAGCTGGAGCATAGTCAAAAGACAAGCTGAAGTCAGGCTCTGAGAACAGGGTCGAGAGCAAAGCTGAGGTCTGGGACATTTGAGAGCCAAGCCAGAGTAAGGAACCAAGAGCAGAGCCGAGAGCCGAGAGCCAAGGCCAATATCAGGAACCAGGACAGAGTTGAGAGATAAAGTTAGAGTCAGGAATCAAGACCACAGTTGAGTGAACCAGAAGCAATGTGTTTAGTCCAGGGTCAGCATTTGAGTCTGCCACGGCCTCTGGAGTGCCCTCTAGCAGCTTGTTGGGAGGTACAGATATGTCAAATCGCCTCTCCCAGTGTGCTTCCGGAAAAATGTTGCACTAAGCAAACACCAACTTTCTGATGATCATTGGCCCCAGAGACATTAACCTGGCCTCAATCAGAGTCATGGCCTTTTTGGCCCTGGCTCCTGCCTGGTGGAATGAGCTGCCAATAGAGATCCGGGTTCTGATGGAGTTGGAAAGATTAACCAGGCCTTTACCATCAATATGGCTGGAAAATGGCCAGCAAGATGGCAGTGATCTGAATGGCAGAATGACGGAGCATTTTAAAAATGATATTTTAAAGATAATTTTATTGTGTTTATTTTATTGTAGATTGGTTTTAATGCTAATATTGTTATGGAGCCCATTTGACAGGGAGCGTGCAGTCAGAAAATTGAATAGATAAATAAATATGACATTTTCCCCTTGATCCTTAGAAGTTCAGTTGAATACTAGAGAAGCAAATGGATGAATTCTGCTCTGTCATGCCTTTCAAATAACATGTGACTTGAGCTGTTTACACTGATAGCTCAGTAGTTCTTTGAGGCAGGGGTAGTCAACCTGTGGTTGGCAGGGGCTCATGGGAATTGTAGTCCATGAACATCTGGAGGAACACAGGTTGACTACCCCTGCTTTGAGGGACAGAATTCACATAAACAGGAGCTCCCAGTTAGCAAGTTCTTTGAGATGCTTGATGAAGGGGCCAGTGCTTTCTTACTTACTGGCACTTTGAGCGTATCATCAAGAGACAGAGACATACAAAAAAATAAAACGTACACAAAGGATTTTGCTTTGGGTCAGGAGATTATGATTATTCTCTGGCTGTAAGCAATGTCTAAGGAAAGGAAAATCCTTACCTTGCAGTTACCTACATTGTATTTGGCTACATACCAGCCATATATTTGCTGCCTCTGTTTTCAGCTAGTATAGGGGAAAATAGATATATGCCTCTTGTCTACAGATATCTATCTAGTAATGTCGGCATCTTGTGACTTTCAGGAGATTTCATATTAAACAGAATAGTGCAACATAATATGTATAAATTAGGTTGTTGTTGTTATGTGCGAAGTCGTGTCCGACCCATCGCGACCCCATGGACAATGATCCTCCAGGCCTTCCTGTCCTCTACTATTCCCCGGAGTCCATTTAAGTTTGCAATAAATTAGGTGTTCAAGCCATATTGCTGTTTCAGCAGTGTTACTCTCACAAAAGGACATTAATAGTCATGATGAAAGCTATACTGAACTGGTAGTAGATCCCAGTCCTGGAGGGGGAAAAAAAAGTCTAAGACTAGGGAGAAAGAATATTAAGGAAGCATATTCCTTCCTGTTTCTTTGAATAGGTTTCATTTGTCCCACCCCATCTTACAGCAGTCCCTCCCAAATCAACAATAAGGGGGAGGGGACTTTCAATAGCTAATAAAATAATAATGAAAATTATTTCTCTCCTTACTTTTCATTTTGTAGAAGACTGCATTTAAAATGATTGCTTTATAAACAGTGTCAAAACCAGTACAAATACCTCAAAGTTGCCACCAGTTATGAATGCCATCAGATGGAATATCAGCAGATTGGCTTGTCTTTTGCTGATAGATGTCTAAGTGCAAAACTAAAAAAAAACCACACACATTGGATGTGTTACATCTGTTATCATTGCAGAGACAAAAATAAAGCCTGTAAATACAATATGGAAGCAACAAATCATAGAGCAATTACTCACAAAAGGATATCTAGCAGACTGTGAAGCGGCTGGCCTTGTATTTTCTATTTCTGTAACAGAAATAGTGTTCGGATTTCATTGTGCTGGATAAAGTGAAGAATGGGCAGCTCTCGACAAATGGGTCAGGAAACTACAAGCTAATTATTTATCAGTAAGGGAAAGTCATCTGTGGCTGATAACCATTATTCATCATTCATTGTTATTGATTTTTACACAAGGCAATGATAACTTGTCTAATGAGAGGTTATTGTATAATTCTGTCTGAAGGCTGACTGCTGAGAGGGCCATTATCCAGAAATAACTTTATTATCCAGCTAAAATGTCTAAAGTGCTGTGGAAGAGATGAAACCAAAACCCAAATGGGGTTGTTTTGAGGACTAGTACTGGAATGTGACCAGACACCACTTATTTAAAACCTACATGATGCAACAGGAGAAATTTCAAAGAAAAGCTCAGCTTCTATATTACTTCAAGGAGCCTTTCTTTAATTTTTGCTCTTACAGATGTAATGGAAGGCATTTTCCTATGGTTTTTCCACCAGGGATACCCTTTCCACATCACCTGTAGAAGGAGAGACCACAGTGATAAGTAGGGTACTACAGAGATATGAGATTATGTGGTTTTGAATAGTCCATTGTCTTCCCTCACTCCTCTTATCTACAAGGTTGGTCTGTGCTTGGCTTGGTCAGTTTTCAGCCAGCAATTGTCTGTCTGTCTGTCATGTAGGCATACTTGGGGCTAAGATATATGCTTCTGCAAATCTGGAGGAATAACCATGTTTGTTACAAAATATTAAAAAGTTCAACAACTACAAAAACTGTGTGGATAAAAGCCTGAAAAGTAACATGTAGACATTATGGGTGTGTGTGTTTGGGTGGGTGGGTGGGGTGGGGAGACAGAATTTGACTTTTAAGCCTCTAAATAATTTGGGATCAGGATACCGTATGAGTTACCTGCTGACATTTTGAAATTATCATTCTGTACAGCAGAGGTCTGCAACCTTTTTAAGGCTGTGGACCGGTGGGGGGCGAGGGCGATCCGGCAGACACGCATGCACGGCAGGTCCGCACATGCACGTTTGCGCCATGCACTGCTGCAAATGTGCATGTGCAGACCTGCTGCACATGTGCGTTTGTGCCAGCGGCCGTGCTTCCCTCTGCCGGGCCGCAAGCTAATTGGCTGCTTTGGCAGCCGATTTGCTTGCGGCCTGGGAAGTTTCTCACTACGGGGGGGGGGGAGAGGGAGCTGCGACCGGTACTGGGGCCCAGTGGTTGGGGACCACTGCTGTACAGCTCTGGATTTCTCAACATATGGGTCTGTGAAGTTTGTTAAAAAGGTACCTTTTCTGCTGGTGTATGTTGATTATGCTGCCATTTTCCAAGAGAAAAGGTTGAGAGGGGACATGATAACCCTCTTTAAGTATTTGAAAGGTCATTTGGAGGAGGGCAGCATGCTGTTCCCATTGGCTGCAGAGGAAAGGACACACAGTAATGGGTTTAAACTACAAGTACAACGTTATAGGCTAGATATCAGGAAAAAAAATTTCACAGTCAGAGTAGTTCAGCAGTGGAACAGGCTGCCTAAGCAGGTGGTGAGCTCCCCCTCACTGGCAGTCTTCAAGCAAAGGTTGGATACACACTTTTCTTGGATGCTTTAGGATGCTTAGGGCTGATCCTGTGTTGAGCAGGGGGTTGGACTAGATGGCCTGTATGGCCCCTCCCAACTCTATAATTCTATGATTTTATGAAGATAAGTTCTCTGTCCCCTGTTCCTTGTGAATTCATCAGCACATGGGTTTGCTGCATTTATATTATTCTAAGAACACTTGAAGAAGAGCTGGTTTTTATATGCCGCTTTTTCTCTACCAGAAGGAGTCTCAAAGTGGCTTACTTTCGCGTTCCCTTTGTTCTCCCCACAACAGACACCCTATGAGGTAGGTGAGGTTGAGAGAGCCCTGATATTACTGCTTGGTCAGATCAGCTTTATCAGTGCTGTAGTGAGCCCAGGGTCACCCAGCTGGTTGCATGTGGAGAGTGAGGAATCAAACCTGGCTCACCAGATTAGAAGTCCACACTCTTAACCACTACACCAAGCTGGCTCTCTTGAACAACATTATCTGTGCTTCTTCTTTTAATATTACTTTATCACTTGTGACTTTAGAGGACTTTATGGTAGAGAATTATGTATTTACTAGAAATTAAGCCCACTGTAAACAAAATACAGCGGGCTCTAGCGGGCAGTGGGTGGGTGCGGGATGCCCCCCCCAGGAGGGAAGGAAGGAAGGAAGGAGGGAAGGTAGACAGGCAGGAAGGCATAGAGAAAGGCAGGGAGAGGGAGACTAGCAATCATTCAGCCACTTCCTTTTCTACAGACATTTCCACTGCTTTGATTGTTTTCCTTGTTTGAGAAGAACCAGAACGAAGGAAGAACTCTTTTGCCATCCCCTCTCCCCCTTTCTTGACATACCTTTCAAGCTATCACAACTTTTCCCCTTTCCATAGATTGACCTCCTCCAGCTCTCTCTTTAGCCCAAACCCTTTTCCTGATCTTTCTGATCTCAGTGGATAATCTGCAAAGAAACTGGGTGGAGTCTACAGTAGAATATGGACTAGTCTGAGGATGCTGCTGCTGTTTGCAGCCGTATTGGACAGAGTTGCAAACTTGCATACAGTCTCATTCAGAAATACACTACAAGTCTCATACGCTCATTGAGAAGAGAAACTAAAAGTGGAAATTCATTAGCAGAGTACAACAAAAATACATACATATAACATGCACTTGTATAGTAGAAGCCCCCTGTTACTAAGAGGGCATCTTAGAGGGAGAGGTAAAATCCTGAGTTACTGAGCTATGGACACAAAAATCACACATGAACAACTTGGCTTTTATGTGCATGCATTGCAGACACACACAAAAACAAAACCAAACATGAAAATGAATACATTTAGGAAATACATTCAGAATAGACAGAAAGAAATATTACTTTAATTCAATGAGTAATTGAATTATGGAATGTGATTAATATAGATTGCTTTAAGAGAGGATTGCACAGATTCATGGAGGATAGATTCATCAATATCAACTAGCCATGATGGGTAAAGAGGACCTTTGTATACAGAGGTGTCAAACCTCTGAATCCCATTGCTACAAGGAATATCTGTGGAAGGCCTTGGTCCATGGGCATTCCAGGGCATCTGGTAAGCCTTTGTGTGAAATGGGATGCTGTACTAGACAGACTGCCGGTGTTATCCAAAAGGGCCCTTATGTTAGGTGGAATGAATTATGATGTTTGTGCTTTAAGGTGTCTTCTAGGTACCTCCCCCTGCCCTTTTTGTGCATATGACACTGCTCTAGAATAGCGGTCCGCAACCTTTCTGCGGCCGTGGACCGCTGTCACGGGGTGGGGGGAGAGGGCGACCCGGGGCCCCGTGCACATGCGGCAGCCCCGGCGCAAATGTGCATGAGTGGACTTGCTGCGCATGCACATTTGCATCCAGCGGGGGCACAAATGTGCGCGTGCAGCAGTGCTGCTCATGTGCAAAACTGTACTGCGCGTGCGTCTGCGGTTCCGCTGGAAGCAAACACGCATGTGCGGCAAGTCCGCGCATGCATGTTTGCGCTGCCAGCATGCTAGTGGCCGCAGCGCCCTCTCCCTGCCCCTCCAAGCCGCGAGCAAATCGGCCGCTGAAGTGGCCGATTAGCTTGCGGCCCGGCAAGCATCTCTTACCCCCCTCCCGAAACAAGAAGATTGCCGGGCCGCAAGCTAATTGGCCGCTTTGGCGGCCGATTTGCTTGCAGCCTGGCAAGCTTCTCGCTATAGGGGGGCAGGGAGAGGGAGCCACGGCCCAGCACCGAGGCCTTAGCGGCTCAGCACCGGTCCGTGGCCCGGGGGTTGGGGACCACTGCTCTAGAATGCTGATAAATATTACTGTATTGGTATCTGAAAGCTTATACCCTGGCAAATTTTGTTGGTCTTTAAAGTATTTCTGAAACCAAATGTTGTTCTATTACTGTAATGTAACCTTTGTCATATATGCTGTACTGTATGATATCAGAGAAAGAGACAAAATTACTTTACGCCATTGACAAAGGAATGTTCAAGGTAAATGGATAATAAGAGAAATAGACCACTGAGGCTAATAACATGAAGTATGCAACACTGGAAGAAAAATTTAATTTACCCAGCGAACTGCTAAATGCATAAACTTGTTATTTAAAAAGAATATAAAAGAGAGTGGGATTACTGCTATAATACACTTGTTCTCTGAGGGGCACTTTGTATTGTTTTTATTTACTTAGGTTTAGACACTTTTCTTTTTAAAATCAAAAATGCCTCTTCATTGTGAAATATATTGGTTGTGCATTGGTAAGTTCACTAAAGAAATTGCTCGGCTGTTACATTCCTCTACTTCTTAGATGTTTTTATAGCGGTCATTTAATAGAATTTGTAACAAAAGTGTTCAATGTGTGAATTGAATAAATAAATTAATTAATTTTCTGTGATTAAACGGCTAACCTTAGAGATGATGTATAACTATAGGTTTTCTTTACAAAGCAGCATACATTATATTAAAATTGTTTTTTTCCTGGTTTGTGTTATTTTTTTAATTGAGGTCCTCACATTTATTACACTGCTGTTTTTCTTGGCATTTCCCATCTTTTTACATAAAAAAGGGTCATTGATATCTTCAAAACAAAATAAACTTTTGTCTAAAATGGCTTTCAGATATTACTTCCTATTATTCTTGGCTATTAACATTTCCACACAACTGAACTTCAACCTTCCTTGTGATTTAAAATTTGAACTGTACTTTATTTAAAAATCCTTTTATTAGAGTAATGCTGTTTTGTTGCATTGAACCGACTACAGGGTGTCAACATCATTTTCCCCTCTTCTGAATATCACATCTGATAATGGATACCCCGTGGTTAGGAAAATTACACATACTTAATACCTGAGGCAAGTGAATTGCAATCTCAGCATAAGCTTAAACGATTACATTGTTTCTTTTGGATGCCAGAGGGAGGGTTAACACTTTCCTGGCAGTGTGCAGCATGAGAAATCACTTCTCATATATGTGTGTGTGTGTGTTCAGGCACAGTTTCAAGGAGGGAGTGCACTGCTACCCATTCACTGCAGAATATCAAGAATAGCGTAGGATTAAATAATTCACTAACCTGCTTATTATGGACCAACATGCTTTATTAACTGCTAATGGGAACCATGAAAATATGAACTCTAGGCAGACATTAATATTAATTTTTGTAGTAGCAGTAAACACTTACTGCTGTATGGGACATGTATAATGGACTGTTGTCCCCCCCCCCAAAAAAAAAAAGTTAAATAGAGGAATCTGGAACATGCTAAAGCCTATTTTTATCTGCCCAAATGGCTGAGAAATGTTCAAGTGGGCATCAACCTAGAATAGCTAATAACCAGTTCCTGGTATAGTTTTTGATGCATTTCAGTTGCCCCCCCCCCAAAAAAAAACAACAAGCCTAATGATTTATCTATTTATTTCATATATCCTAAAGACATAGTTGAGTCAGGTAACAATAAAAGAGAAAACAGAAATATATATATGAAGTATGGAGATTTCTAGCTTGTTGCCTTGCTGATGTCGGAATATGGGAGTCAGCCCTTCAGTGGCCGATCTCCTTCCTCTGGGGGGGCGGACAGAGAAATCATCAAGCCGCCGACAACTCTCTTGCAGAGTCCCCCAAGGAGCAGTCATCTTGCCAATGTTATTTAATATCTTCTTGCGCCCTCTTGCCCAACTGGTATGGAAGTTTGATCTGGGATGTCATCAATACCCAGGTGACACCCAGCTTTTCCTCCTTTTCCTTCCCCAGAAGCATTAGCCAGCTGCCTGGAAGCAGTGACAAAATGGCTCAAGCAGAGTCATCTGAAGCTCAGTCCTTCGAAGAGGAAGGTCCTATTGATAGGCATTAAGGGACCATGGCAAAAAGCGTGTCTGCCCAACTTGAATGGTGTGCAGCTATCAGTGACTCACTCCACCAGGAACCCTTTCAAAGGAAGCTCAGGTGATGAGAGTACCACTTTTGGCAAGCCAAACTAAAAGCACCCTACTTGGCTCTGGAACACCTAGCCACAGTGATCCATGTGACGGTCACCCTTAGACTGGACTTCTGTGACTTGCTCTACATAGGCCTGCCCTTAATCTTGAACTGGAAACTACAGCTGGTCCAAAATGCAGCAGCCAGGGTCCTTACAGTAACACCATGGTGGTCCTACATCCGGCCCATCCTCCAACAACTTCAGTGGCTGCCAGTCGAATTCCAGATCAGGCTAAAGGTTCTGGTAATCATCTTCAAGGTTATATGCAGTCAGGGCCCAATGTTCCTGAGGGACCACCTTTCTATTTATGCCCCTCAAAGAGCTTTGTGCTCTGCCACCTCCATCTGGTTAGTGATCCCTGACCCCAGAGAAGTCTACCTGACCTCAACCAGCCCAGAGCCTTCTCTGTCCTGGTCCCCACCTTGTGGAATGAGCTCCTGGAGGAGATCAGGGCCCTAACGGAACTAAAACAGTTCCGCTGGGCCTGCAAAAGGGAGCTCCTCGACCAGGCATTTGGTTGAGGTTGACTGGAATCCACAATACCCACTGGGCCCCTGAACCTTCACAGGAATCCATGTACCTGAACTTAACCATGAATCTGTTTGATTGTTATCCTGTTAAATTGTTATTCTCTGTTGTTATTGTTATTATTATCTTTGCTGTATTTCTGTTTGACACAAAAAACGAGTTCGATGCATTGTTCCTTTACACGTGGTCCATGTGTACTGCCCTGTGCCTCAGGAAAGGGGAGTATACAAATATATAATTAATAAAGCAAACAAGCATCTGCTTTCTTCATCATCTCTAGAAGAAAGGATCAGGTAATAGATGGCATGTGGTCCTGGAGATCTGCTATTAGTCTAAATAGACTGCTTTATAAGCTGCTTTATACATAGTCATACCAGTTGTGTATCTGAATTGAATATTGCCTCAAGGCAGATAATTTTGTTGTGTCTATGGTCTGAGAAAAGAATCCCCAGAAATGCTGGGGGGTTGAATTTGGGACCTTTTATATGCAGAATTAGGGCTTCACATCTGAGCCATGGATCCTTTGCATGGATTAAAACACTTTGGATGCATGAACCATCCTTATGAATATTTTTTCTCCCAATATTCAAAAGCGTATGTATTCACAGGGGTTGATTCATATAACATCCTGATAATGTTTAGTGTTTTTTGTCTTTTCGGATTGCGCTTCCTGAAAAATATGTGTATATAGTCTTATAGTCTTAGAGAGCCAGTTTGGTGTAGTGGTTAGGAGTGCGGACTTCTAATCTGGCATGCCGGGTTCAATTCTGCGCTCCCCTACATGCATCCAGCTGGGTGACCTTGGGCTCGCCACGGCACTAATAAAAACTGTTCTGACCGGGCAGTGATATCAGAGCTCTCTCAGCCTCACCCACCCCACAGGGTGTCTGTTGTGGGGAGAGGAATGGGAAGGCGACTGTAAGCCGCTTTGAGCCTCCTTCGGGTAGGGAAAAGCGGCATATAAGAACCAACTCTTCTTCTTCTTCTTCTTCTTCTTCTTCTTCTTCTTCTTCTTCTTCTTCTTCTTCTTCTTCTTCTTGTTCAAAACTTTTAACCATTTGAACGTGTCTTGATCTAGGTATTTTTCTCCAGGTTTTGTTATGGGAAAAGTCAAAAACACCAAGTGCACAAGTACACTACTAATTGGTTGACTTTTTAAAGCTTTGGGGAAATCAGTCTATTACATACACTTCCGTGCCCTAAACTAAGGCTACATGGAGCCAGCAGACCATAACACAGAGTCACTAATCTGTAAACCGCCCGTGGCGCCGCGGGCGCCACGGACTAAATAAAGCAGTAAGGGGTCCTGGGGCGGGATGAGTCCGGGATGAGGAAGGGTCCAGATTGGACCCTTCCTCATGACAGACAATCGGAGGGACCAATCGGCAGGCGCGAAGCGCCTGCCGATTGGTCCCTCCGATTCCCAGCCGCAGTTGCTCCCGGCCTGACGCGGCGAGAGGCGCGAAGCGCCTCTTGCCGCGTCAGGCCACCGCCTGATGGAGCCCCCGGCGGCCTGACGCGGCGAGAGGCGCGAAGCGCCTCTTGCCGCGTCAGGCCGCCGCCTGGGGGAACCCACCGATGCCTTGAAGAAAAAAAAAGACCCGCCGCTCGGGCCGCGGCCTGGGGGAATCCCGGACTCAAAGAAAAAAAAAACAGCGAGAACCGCCGCTCGGCCCGCCGCTGGGGGACTCCCAGACTCAAAAAACAAAAAAAAAAGGGGAGAGAACCGCCGCTCGGCCCGCCGCAGTGGGACTCCCGGACTCCAAAAAAAAAAAATTAAAACGGACGCGCCGCTCCGACCGCCGCCTGGGGGACTCCCAGACTCAACAAAAAAAAAACCGGGAAGAGACCCGCCGCTCGGCCCGCCGCAGGGGGACTCCCGGACACCAAAAAAAACACAAACAGAGACGCGCCGCTCCGACCGCCGCCTGGGGGAACTCCCGGACTCAAAGAAAAAAAAAACCCCCAAGAACCGCCGCTCGCCCCGCCGCAGGGGGACTCCCAGACTCAAAACAAAAAAAAAAAACGGGGAGAGAACCGCCGCGAACAAGACACCCTGCCCGCCGCAAAGGAGCCTCCGGAGCCGCACGCCGCGAAAGAGCTGCCCGCCGAAGGACCCGCCCGCCGCTAACAACACGCCCAAGGAGCTGCCCGCCGTCGCTACAGCCCTTTCAAAGGTAAGCCATCCCCGCCTTTCCCACCCCCACCCCGCCCGTCCCTTTCCCCGGCCGAAACACACTCGCTCCGCCCGTCCTTACCTTCCTCCTGCCCCTCCAACGCCCTTTTCTGCCTTTTCTGCTGTGGCTAGGCCGCGCGTCCTTCACGGCCGCCGCCACAGCACTAGACTGAACCAGGCATGCGCGGACTCCGGCGCATGCCTGGTTCCCTTCCCCAACGCAGCCCTGCCCCACCCCTCTAACACGCACGCGCGCCATCCCGCTACCGCGCCGCCCTCCCCGTCGCCTCGCTGCCCACCACCCCTCAGCCTCGCTACTGCCTCCCCCAGGCCCGCCATGGACACCGGACAACACCCGACGCCGAGACTTGCCCGCCTGCAATCGCGACTTGCCCGCCTGCCGCGCCGGCCTCAGCACCCAGGGTCCCTGCAAGGTCAGTCGCTGCCGCCTTTCGCCTACCCTTCCTTAACAGGCCCGCCCAGACCACTCCCCCCAGGGTGCCTCTCATTGATCGGGATGGGTGGCTTCCTGTGCCCGCCTGTCTCCCTTGCCCATACTCCCCTTTCAAAGCCCATTTTTACAAATGGGCTTTTTTTACTAGTAATTATATAATTACTAGATTTAAAGCCCATTGTATGTTGAAATACAATGGGTGCTAGCATCGCGCGTCCTGGGGCTGGCCCCTTGCAGCCCTCCTGAGGCCCCCCCGCACCCCGCCGCCCCTGATCCTTGTCGCTCCCTGCTTTGGGGCAGGGAAAGAACTGGGCCGGCACGTCTGTGACGCACCAGCCAAGCTCCTTCCCCATCAGCGAAGTCCTCTCCCCCGCTGTCTGGGGCGGTCTGGGGCTCAGAGAGCCAATCAACGTGGCTCCTGATTGGCCCCTTGGGCCAGGGTTAACAATCGGGGGGGGGGGGAATCAGGAGGTGCTTTGCGCCCAAAGCAGTGTAAAGATTATTTCAGGTGTGTCTGTAGCACAAGAGAGGCATTTATTAGCCAGTGTTCTTTAAAATGCAGGTCTAATACAGTTCATTCTTAGTCGTTATTAAACTTTGAGGTATATTATTTAAAGTTTGTTTTTAGAATAATGATCTACAATTGAAGTTTTTTTCTTTTAAAAACATGTGTATCACTAACTTATCTTTTAGCCATTAATCTAAAATTCATCCTAGAATCTGTGAGACTGGTCTGGTGTAGAGCTCTGCTATAGAAATAAGAATAGATTCAAATGGGTAGCCGTGTTGGTCTGAAGAAGCACAATAAAATCAGAGTCCAGTAGTACCTTTAAGACCAAAAAAGATTTATTCAGGGCGTAAGCTTTTGAATGCTTGTACTCTTCCTTAGTCTGACGAAGAGTGCTTGATTTTATAGAAATAAGAAATTAATCCTGTATTTTGGGTGCAGTGTTGAGATAAAACCATGTGTTACACAAACAAAAATAGGATTGTCTAGAATGGTCATATGATTGGATAACCTCCTAAGAGTAATAGAGTCATGATCCACAAGTCTGCTGTGACCTGTTAACACTTTCCTCCACCACTACACTTCTGAATAAGCATTTTGTTGGTCCATCGCCTCGCCGAATTGTTGGTCCATCGCCTCGTCGAAACGGGGATACGGGGCACAGCTTTACGCTGGATATGCTCCTTTCTCCAGGACCGGACCCAGAGGGTAGCAGTGGGGGATGAGCTCTCGAGCTCCTACAGACTTCCATGTGGAGTCCCACAGGGCGCGGTCCTCTCCCCCACATTATTCAACATCTTTATGCGCCCTCTGGCCCAGCTGGTGCGGAGTTTTGGACTGGGTTGCCACCAGTACGCTGATGACACCTCATGGACGGCCGCCCGGACTCTCCCCTGGAACCATTTGCCAGATGTTTGGAAGCGGTGACAGAATGGTTCGAGCAGAGTCGTCTGAAACTCAACCCCTCCAAGACGGAGGTCCTGTGGCTGGGACGTAGGGGGCGGGATCAGGAAGCGCGCTTGCCCACCCTGGGAGGGGCGCATCTCACCATCGCGTCCCAGGCCAGGAATTTGGGCGTGATCATTGATGCCTCCCTAACTTTGGAGGCACAGATCAAAAGAGTAGCAGGCCAGGCATTCTTCCAACTTCGCCAGGCCCGACTACTAGTGCCCTACCTATCCCCCGAACACCTGGCCACGGTGATCCATGCAACGGTCACCTCCAGAATAGATTTCTGTAATTCGCTCTACGCGGGCCTTCCCTTGTCCTTGATCCGGAAACTTCAGCTAGTGCAGAATGCAGCTGCTAGGGTCCTAACTGGCACACCTTGGAGGGCCCATATCCAGCCAGTGCTGAGGCAGCTGCACTGGTTGCCAATTGCTGCCCGGATCCGGTTCAAGGTTTTGGTTTTTAACCTTCAAGGCTTTACACGAGTTGGGACCCACATACCTGAGGGACCGCTTATCGCCCTATGCCCCCCGTAGAGCTTTACGTTCTGCGGGAGAAAATCTATTGGTCGTCCCCGGCTCTAGGGAAGCACGCCTGGCCTCGACCAGGGCCAGGGCCTTTTCGGTCCTGGCCCCTGCCTGGTGGAATGAGCTCCCGGGAGAGCTGCGGGCCCTGCGGGACCTTCCATCGTTCCGCAGGGCCTGCAAGACGGAGCTCTTCCGCCAGGTTTACGGTTGAGACCAGGCTTAACATCTATGCCCCCCCGGGACCTGAGGATTGGGATTAGAGACGGGTACCACCAGTATCCCCTCTCCACTTGCTAGGGGGGGAATGGGTAGTTGATTAGCCGCTCTTGCCAGGTAGTTATTAACTATTGATATGTTAATTGGTTTTTAATGTATTTTATGGGGTTTTATACTGTTGTAACCCGCCACGAGCCGCAAGGGAGTGGCGGGTAATAAATTCAATAATAATAATAATAATAATAATAATAATAATAATAATAATAATAATAATTTGTTAAAAGTGAATTAAGAATATATGTAACTTGTGGGTTTGACCCATTGTCAAATGTATTTCCAAAAATAAACACAAAAATTAAACAATTTTTTCCAAAGAATTCTCCTATACTGTCCTAATCACCAGATTTAAATATGTCTCTTATTTTTGTTACATACTGTAAAACAGTGGTCCCCAACCTTTTTATCACCGGGGACCACTCAATGCCGGGGACCACTCACCAGGGACCACTCAACGCCTTTTACTGAGGCCTGGTGGGGGGTAGTTTACTCCTCTACTCTCAACCACTGCCCTAACGCTCTCTGATCGCTATGGTAATGTTTAAACATCCCTTCAAAATAAGATACAGACACGCCACAACAATGAACATAAGGAACATTTTATTTTCATGGAAATTTTAACTCATGACAATGACAAATCAATGGGAACCCTGAGCTTGTTTCTCTGCAACGAGATCGTCCCATCTGGGAGTGATGGAAGACAATGACACCCGAAGTGTGTTGTTAAGGGGTCGGGGGGGGGGGGTGAAGTAAAGGGCTGGGGGGGGAGAAGGCATCCTTTGGGGCCCACCTCCAATTAGTCGAAGGACCACATGTGGTCCGCGGCCCACAGGTTGGGGATCGCTACTGTAAAATACAGAAACTTCGTAACTATCAAATTATTAATCTGAATTATAGTAGATATGCCACAGTAAAGATTACATTAGGCTGTATCCTTCTACTGCATATGTGTCCTTTCTCAAGTATAAGTGCCTTCCAACTTGTGTGCTGGCATAGGAGTCCCTCAAATTGGAGAAAGGTTACTTAGGCTTAAGGATTGCTCAAAGTTTTCTAAGTGGACTGTCTACAAATATGTCTACAAAAGTTCAGGGAAAAGTCAACATATTTTTCAGGAAGCTTCAGTAATACCCACTTCCTCTCTTGTAGAAGCCTTCCTTATAAGTAGGTAGGTATGTAGATAATATTCTTTTATCAGAATGCTGGCCAGCATATTTCTATCAGCATGTCTCCATTCAAGACATTATGGTATGAAACAATAACATTGAGTCTCTCTGTAGAAGTTGTTTTGAGTTCTTAAGTATTTAATCTCTGTAGGATATCCTTCTTACATACTGACTGACTGACTGACTGACTGACTGACTTCCTTATTTATGTTTCAACTTATTGCCTGCCCTTGTTATACTGGCTCATGGCGTGTTACAACAGTCCATATTAAAAGCCCCGTTAAAACCCCATTAAAACACTTCTGGACATTCATCCAAAACAAAACTTGCATTATTCTTATATCATTGGTACTGATGCCCTCATCTGATAACTTTAATCAAGTTACTCTGTACGACATTGATTAAAATAATGCTTCTTTTTGTAAAGAACCATTCCAGAAATATGTTCTTACAAGACCATGTCTTTATATTTGCCTTCATTGATACATATGCATTGTCTACAGCAGTGGTCCCCAACCTTATTATCACCAGGGACCGGTCAACGCTTGACAATTTTACTGAGGCCCGGGGGGGTGAAGTCTTTTGCCGAGGGATGTTGCTGCCGTCACCTAAGCCCCTGCTCCACTTGCTTTCCCACCGGCGCCCCTGACTTCCTGTGACCTGCTGGGGGGTGCTGCCAGCAGCAGCTGCGCAGTGCCACATAGAGGGGGAGCTCCAGCCATGGCGGCTGCTGGAGAGCACCAAAGGTGAGCCGGCGGCAAAATGGCAGGGCAGCCCCCGAGGCAGCAGCCGGGGAGGAGGATGAGGAGGAGCCGCAGCCTGGTACTGACTGATCAACGGACCGGTCCCGGTCCCGGTCCCGGTCCCGGTCCCGGTCCCCAGTCCGGGGGTTGGGGACCACTGGTCTACAGGATTTGTTTGGTCTGTGTTCAACTTCCCATTTTTTCCTCTCGTCTCTTTCTCCCTTTGTATCTGGAAACTTTTTGTTACTTCCATTAGTCTTCTGACAATTTTTGGTAATGTTTCTTGCCCTTTCCATCCTTTCTGTGTGTGTTTTTATCCTTCCTGAATGCTTTCTGCCCTTATGATTTTCTGAATTTTATCTAGTTTTTTAATGGTTGGGTTAATTCAGGTTCTTTCATTCTGGCTGCTGAAAGCATTATAGATCTTTCCCAATCACTTTGAAAAGTGAGTAGAAAGTAATAATCTTTTTCCATTTGCAAAGAAAACACCTGTCATTTTGCAGACATGTACAAATGGTGATCTTTGCCATTTTGGACTGGTCATATACATCTCACAAGTAATAACTGTTTTCAGGATTCAGTTTGATAATCTTCATAAGCAAAAGAACTGGAAAATACAGTCACATTATTATTTGTATCAGAGTTAGGATTTTAAAATCAAACCATCTAGGTTTGGTTTCTCAGATTTTAAATAAAATGAAAGGGTGACTTTAAAATTATTTTATTATGTTATCCACATTAGAAAAAACAGAAGATGAATAAGTGAAGAAGTGTGTATGCACACAAAAAGCTGATACCTTGAATAAAACTTTGTGTGTCTTAAAGGTGTCACTGGACTCAAACTTTGTTCTGCTTGAGACCAACACCCACCTGAATTTATAACATCTAATATTGAAGCAACAATCTTAAAAGGATACCGTCTGGTGGAAGTAACTTTTGGTACTTGATTTGCCAGTTATATTGTGCCTGATCAACCTGTAAAGCATCTGTGAGTGATTGGGTGAGTTTCCTTGCAGCCTAACAATGCAGGGCTTCTGTAGCACATTCCCCTGCTGTGCTGATCTTTGTGTTGTGCATGGATTTTTCTACTGATGTTTTTTGCTTGTTCATCTCATCATATCCCATCAACTTTTGCCAAAGGCCCTTGTACTCTCATGTTATGACTTCTTCACATATTTGTGATTTCAGGAGTCATCATCTTTCTTCTTATAACACACAATATTTCACATTGAAAAGTTTTTTCTCCCCCCCTCCCCCGATATCACCACTGAATTTCTTTCTCTTTTAAAAACCAGTGGAAAATAAGCATTTTATATTATTCCTTTCTTAAATGTTAGAGACTTGGCACATTTGATGGTACCTTTTAATAGCACTGCCAAACGTATACTGGTTAGGTGAAAGGAAAAAAACAAAACATTTGGATGTATAGCCCTAAGCTCAAAAATAAATCTTCAGTTAATGGTTCAACTGTTCATGTGATATCCTAGTCCTAAAAATTTTCGTTTTATTTCCCTTACACACAATCTTTTTATGCAGGCTTTTTACACATTGTGGACTGTCACCTGATCTTCATGAATAATTACTGCCTCAAAACAAGGATCCCTCTGAAAATGCTTTGAAAGCAGTCCATTATCACAATCATATGGATTGTTTTTATAGTTCTATGCTAAACAGAGTTACACCCTTACATTACTATGTTGTTTGTTTAGATGAGTTATGTATATTGTCACAGTGGATGTTGACACAAGGCAATGAAGCTGTTGGAGGGGAGCCGGTGTGCGATCGGCCTCCCCACGGTGACTGGGGCCTCCTTAAAGAGGTGGTGGTAACGAGCCGCAAGCAGACCCTGCAGGGTGGGCTTGGGTAGCTCATTCATGACCAGTTGACCCTGGAGATAACCAAGGCGGTTTGCGCCCCATGGCCCCCCATATGGGTCAGCTCCCAGGAATAGGCAGATCCAAATGGGAGACCCGTATTCTCGGCGGGGAAGTTGATGGGCTCCCTGTGGGGTTTTCATATTCGGGCTCTGCAGTCAGCGGACTGCATAGGTCAGCTTCAGTCCCTTGTTGCCCCCAACCCTCTGCATTGGGTGTTGAATAAAAGCTGTGGCTATTTTAATGCCAATGGACTGGAGTCGTGTCTTCTTTCCTGGTGACCCTTGCCTGCCAACCTAGTCCTAAAATTTTTCGTTTTATTTCCCTTACACACAATCTTTTTATGCAGGCTTTTTACACATTGTGGACTGTCACCTGATCTTCATGAATAATTACTGCCTCAAAACAAGGATCCCTCTGAAAATGCTTTGAAATCATATGGATTGTTTTTATAGTTCTAAAGTTAAAGTTATAGTTCTGAAGTTAATGGGTTTCGAAGGGTATAGCTTTGTTTAGAATTACACTGTTAATCTCCCAAATTTACAGTTCTCTTTGGTAATGCTCATAGAGTCCGTGCCTATGGATTTGTCTTCAGTTGTAGAGAGCACTGATATAGATCATTTAAACTTTGAAACAAATAAAAATATAGCTGCACTAACAAATTGTCATTTTGTTTGGCATTAATCCTACTGGTTGGAACATTTGTTTAAGTTTGTGTGAGCGTCAGAACATAGAAGACACCTGCCAATTTGGAAAAACCAAAGGGAAAGTTACTCAGCTCTCCTTGTATGTTTTTCGAGCACCTGGTTTTCAAATTTTATTATTTCCAATAAAGTATCATTGTTGCTTGATGTTCACCATTTAACTTGAACATTTAATCATGCTGTCTCTTGGTAGAATAAAGATTGTATTTAAGAGTTACACTAGTGACTGGAGTACTTCCTTAGGCACTTTGACCTTTTCCTGGTCTGGGTTAGTAAATCGGCTGTCAGGTCAGTTTAGGTCAGATCTACATCTTGGGTTTGGATTAAGAGATCACCAGTGTAACAAAATACACTCCCAAGTGTTTCCTTATTCTCCCCCATGCCTAGTCACACAACACTCCTATTAATGTTAACAGAATTCCAGTTAAGTTAAAGCAACATTGGCTTCAGACTCTTGTATATAAATAGTGTTCTACAAAAAAAAAAATCTAACAGGAGCAGCATGTTAGTATGCTAAAGTATCCAAGACAGGGGTAGTCAACCTGTGATCCTCCAGATGTCCATGGACTACATTCGCTGGCAGGGGCTCGTGGAAATTGTAGTCCATGGACATCTGGAGGACCACAGGTTGACTACCCATGATCCAAGGGAGAGAAATGTTGGTAGTCTGGGAATATGTTCATAATAGCAAAGAGTGGTGGTAGTGGTACAAAGTGATCATTGCCTTTCTACTGTTCACACAATCTGCTGCTGGCATGTTTCCCTTGGGAAGCAGGTCATGTACTATAATGTTCACCTTTTCTAGTTTTTTGCTACTTTTGGTTCAGATACTTTACAGTTCAGATAGAGTGAGGAAAGGGGCCTATGGAAGCAGTGGGACAGACTTGACAACTATGGTCAGTGTTGACCTGCACAAGCAGTTTACAAATTAGAAATTTGTATTATATTTATATTCTAATTTGAATTTCTTCTAACAGGGACAATACAGATTAGGAATGAAAGACTTCTGCTTCTTCCTGGTTGCTATTTTTTATAAATTAAAGACAATAGTGCTTTAGTGTTTAGAATAAAATCCACGCAAGTACTGCATTATTTACATTTCAGAAATTGCTGGATACGTTACATGCATTCCACAAAGCTGCGTCAGTGTTGATGAGGAGAAGGTGAGGGATTTGTTGATGTAGAAGGTTGAGGTGAAAGCTTCTAGCAAGGCCCTGTCCCCACTTAGGTTGGTTGCAGCAGTACCCCACATCATCACTGATCTTGCAGCTAAGCTCTGAGGATATGTAGAGGGACTCCTGTAGATATTAATTATAGGATTCTTATATCTAACCTTACTATGTTGCTGTGAGGATAAAATGAAGGAGAAGAAAACAATGGAAGCCACTTTAGGTCTTGACTGGGGAGAAAGATGGGTTTTAAATGAAATAATAAATAAATCAAACACAGATGTTGCCATTTATCATCTCCTGATATGTATGGTATATTGTTTTATCCACTCAGAGCAAGCATAAAAGCTGCAGGATGCAAGTCACTGACTACAGCGACATTATGTTGATAAGTCTTTCTGCAACAGCTTGACTCTTGTCATCTTGTCTTAATTGAACATTGCCCATGTTATATCACACTCACTAGTGGTATGAACAACATGAAAGTGGCAATGCATTACTCAGATTCAATTTTGCAGTGTTCTGAGCTACTGGATACAGTCTGGCAGATAGTTTTCCCCCCTCTCCCATCTCCAGGCCTGAGTGGAATATTTCTGTTTTGGAACTGCACACACTGCAAATAGTGCAAGTAATGTTGAAGTCTCACTAATAATTGCTATATGATCACTATGACCAGTAATTTGAATGGTTTTGAATGAATATTATATGTTAGCATGACCATCTGCTTTGTCTAATATGTTTTGCTTAATATGAAGGAAATCTATATTGTACTGCTGAGCAGTTTGAGTTTCATGTTCTCACTAGCAATATGTCGCCTAGGTTAGGTTAGTTCATACAGATTCAGAAGTGTTTCCAATTTTTTTTTTGTCCACTGTGTCATTGGATTAAAGGCAAGATATGCCTCAATCCTTTTGTTCTTGTGGACATTACATAGCGGAGAAGTAGCCTCAGCCTCTTTCCTCTTTTTGCACTGTTTTTTTTTTGGGGGGGGGGCTGCGAACTGCCCCATGGAGCTCTGTTGTAAAAATTACATTTAGAAGACGTGGTGGCCCTGCTCCTTTCCCGGCAGCGAAGCCTCTTCCCCCGGCTCCCTCACCTGCGAGTCCGGGACGGGCCAAGGGACCAATCAGGAGCCACACAGTGCGCGGCTCCCGATTGGCTCCTTGGCCCCAGACTAACAATTGGAGGGGCCCATCAGTAGCTCCTTCGAGTTTTTAACCCGGACTCTCCCCACCCCTTTCTCTTCTCACTTACCCTTTACCGCATTACCACTCCTGCAGTAGCAGTTTACAGATAATATGGCATCAATTTTTTATACTAATAATATCGATCATAGTCTCTAGCATTGTATATGATGTTGTGTAACAGGTTGTTTCTGTTATATAGAGGAGGGGCCGTTAAATGGTAACCACATTCTGACCTCAATCAGATGCATGGCAGAAGAGCTCCATCTTGAAGGTCCTGCAGAATCGAGATAGCTCTTCCAGTGATGGTGTTGTTTGGAGAGTAGAGGTATCTCAGCAGTGTATGATGCCATAAAGTCCCATCTGTAAAACAGCCATTTTCTCCAGGTGAACTGGAGATTGCCTGTAGATTAGTTATAATAGAAGGAGATTTCTAGCCATCACTTGGAAGCTGACAACCTTAATCATAATGGAATTTTGTAAGTGACTGTTAGCAATGCCTTTGCACTTTCTGCAAGAGAAAATGGCTGTGGATTGTTTTATGTATAATGATGATAGTTTGTTAATTGTGCATTTGAAATAAAATAGTGTCTTAAGCATTATGTCAAAGAGCAATAGTAGTTTTCAAATTATCTAATTTTCCAGATGATATAAAGCCAGTACTTGGCAAACAAATGTTTGGGCCTACAGACATTTTTAGTCACACATAGTTACTATGCTTGATTTTTTAAAAAGCAAATCTAGAAAACTGGCTGCCATGTTCATGTCTTGGACAACAGCATTTCTGAACATTCTTAAAATGTATAAACCTTCCCTATCTTCAATTACATTACATAATTAAAACAAGAGACATATGGATCCAGTCTTCCATTTCTTCAATCGAAGTTATTTTTGTTAACTGAATGCCTAGGTCATTGTTAATAATATTTCATGGGAAGGTTTACTCATGGAAGGTTAGTAGTTAATGTTGTTTCTGACCTTTCATAGTTAATGTTGCTGCCTCAGCAGATTCTTACAAAGCAATAAATAATAATTGGACTCTGTTTGAATAGCCTTCACTGCCTGTTGTTCTTACCAAGTAATGCTGGAATAATTTCCACAACAAAAGATAGAGCATGAAAGCAACATTAGGTATGCTCTGAACAGTAGTTTTGACCCCCCCCCAAAAAAAAGCCAGAAGCTCCTCCACATAACCAAGCCTTTGTGGATATGATAATTCAGCATGAACAAAAATAGATGAAAATATAGGTGGATTGTGCCAATAGACTTGTCTTTTTTCATTTGCTGTTCTGTGTGCAATCTGTAAAACACTGCATATTGAATTTAGGCAACAAAAATGCATTGCCAAATCTTTTACATCATAATGCTTAGGTAGGGTAATTTTTTAAAGCTTTTCCAAACTATTAGACTCTTCTCCACCAAGTCCTTTCTAGTATATATTTTTACTTGTCTGACATACCAGCCCCCCCCCCCCGAAGGTTGAAAAAAGTAGTAACCTGAAATACAAATAAGGACTGTGTAAACAAGCATGAAAAACATCGCTAGCCTTGTCTTTTCTTGTAAGGATATGAAACACAATGCATAGACTCAAAACGTGAGACCTCTCTTAGCATCTAAAATATTTGTTATGATAAAAATTACAATAAATCATCTCATGGTGCCATCCTGAATGCTCTTCTAACAACATTAAAATGTAATTGGCCTAGAAGGATTTAACTCTGCCACAGTGAATTCTGTTGGGAGTTGTGTTTTATATAAGTACAGCCAGCTTTGGAATTTAGTTTGAATGATGTTATTTGGAAGGGTCATCCTTTACTTTTTATTGACTCAGATGAACATATATTCACTGTTGAAAATTAATTATGCCAGTTGATCCTTGAAACATATTCATGAAGACTTCTTAGAAAGCTTTCATCTCTTTTATTAGAGAACATGATATCTCATGATGGCATACATAACAGTAAATCTCCAAGATTAAGTTGTATCAGGTAACTCAAAGAGTATAGAACATGAATGGTTCCAAATAGTACTCATATGCCGAAGACTTGCAAGGCTGTGTCTGTTTAGTTTCCACACTTGTAGTGTGCTTTCAAACCATTATGTGGACTAATCTATTGAAGTCTTACACTTAACAAATAATATTATACCATTCCAGCTTTTATGGCAGCATTCCAGCCTGTATTGTATCATACACAGTAACGTGTACAGACAAAAGTTTAGAATATATTAGGCATGTGAAAATATAAATTAAAAAATCAGTATTTTTTCAGATTCAGATATATTGGACATAAAAAAATATTGGTATTTGCTGATATACTCAAATACCAGTACTGGTTATTAGTATTTGAGTCCAATGTTATTTGGGAATGCTAAATGTTTCTGGCTCCAGTATACCCTATGGGGTTATTAAAGTCAATGACAAATGCAGTCTAAGTATATTCTGTGGTCTGGTGGGGGCAGGGTTTGAGGTAGAGGCACCAACATTGCAGCTTAGGTATTGGAGCTTCTCCTCAAAAGAATTGCCAAGTTCCAAAAAAGATTGGACCAGGGGGTTCAACTCTATGGGCACCCAAATTTCTGATGGGGAAAATAGCTAGTCAGCAATATAAGCCCAGGAGAATTTCTTAGAAAACCTCTGCAGTGATATTTGGTATTCCTCTATATTTTAGAGTTTTTTTTTTTGGGGGGGGGCATTGATTGTATTGGTAGCCAAATACAGAATAGAGAACGTATATTCGGTGTTGCAAATACCCCAAAATACCAGTAAATGTCTTTCTGTCTTTTTTTTCTCGGTTTACTAAACCAAATGCACATGCCTAGTTTATATTGATTGGATTTTGTACTTCAACATAGTAATAACTTCTGCTTCATAAGGCTACACTGCAGAAGACATTTTTTAAGTATTTTATATTCTGTTTTATGTGTAGATTATTATGTGTAGATGTGTTGTACTGCTGATTTATGCTGTTTTAATATTTGGCTTAAAATTATATTTCAAGTCACCTTGAATTCATGGAAAGTACAAATACAATTTTTTTTAAATTATATAATACAGGCAGTATTGTCTTCCTCTCTTTAGCATGCTGTGTTACCATACTATCACAATCTGGGGCCATTTAGGAAAAAAGCGTGAATTCATAAGGAAATAACAGTAGTCACATGTATCAGTTCTTGATACAATTAGGAACTTTCCCAAAGGCATCAGAGTGATAATGGATTAGAATAGTGGTATATTTATGGCTGGAATACTGACTTTCTGGCAGTAAAAATTGTTAGGATCTAAAATGGATTTTCCCCCTTATTTCTGACCAAATTTGGAAGCAAGATAATTGAGAGTGGATATTAGAGTCAAGGGAATACAAGTCATATTGAAGAAATGATGAGCTATTGATCTCCTGAGGGAACCCTCTGAAAAGCTCATCTCAAAAGCTATAACATTCCCAGGCTAGCCTGATCTTGTCAGATTTTGGATGTTAAGCAGCATTACTATTAGTAGATTTTCAGTGGGAGTCCACCCAGGAGGTCCAGAGTTGCTATGCAAAGACAGGCAGTTGCAAACCACCTCTGAATGTCTCATGCCTTGGTAACCCTATGGGGTTGCTATGTTGGCTTCAACTTGATGGTACTTTTCATCACCAAAGAAGATTTCTTTTGGACAAAGTTTGGTAGCAAGGCAATGCTGAGTGGACATGAGAGTCGAGGGAATACAAGTCATATTGAAGACATGATGAGCTATTGATCTCCTGGGGGAACCCTTCAAAAAGCTCATCTGAAAAGCTATAAAGTCCCACATACTGGTGGAGGCACTTGAAAACAGATTAAAAACCTCTTTCTTGGGCTTCTTCTTTTCCCAACAGGTGGTATGTGGAACATTTGAGTTTTGAGATAGAGAAGAGGAAGGAGTAACAATTTAAATGGCTTATTGACTCTCTTGATGAGAAACTAGAAATGTAAGATGGAATAACTACTATGAAAGCCTACAAAGAAATCTGCTTCAAATGTGATAAAGGAAAATCTGTTACTTCACAGAATGTCCTTGGGTATTTTCCTGTTTCTCCATAGATAACAAAGTCAGACACGAAATCCATGTAAGATTAACAGCTTCATTATCATTCTAGAAATGTCTTCCTTGTATACAGGACACAGGAATCTGTCATCTAGAATTGCCTCTTCTGTTGGTAGTAGACCATGCTCTTGTAACAATTCTGTCATATTGGAAAAGGGGTTCCTACATGTCTTGTTTGTCCCTTATTTAATGGTTGAAGGCTTCTTGTGGTGAGCCCCTGGTAAAATTACTGTAACTCTCTATAATCAAAGTAATATCTTCTTTGTCTCCCAATAGACTCTGTCAGAGGACCACAAAAAATTCTGATGCTCTAAATTAGCGATCCCCAACCTGTGGGCCGCAGACCACATGTGGTCCTTCAACTAATTGGAGGTGGACCCAGAAGGATGCCTTCCCCCCCCCGGCCCTTTACTTCATCCCCCCCAGCTCTTCACAACACACTTCATTGTTGTGGCGTGTCTGTATCTTATTTTGAAGAGATGTTTAAACATTATCATTGCGATCAGAGAACGCTAGGGCAGTGATTGAGAGTAGAGGAATAAACTACCCCACCCCACCGGGCCTCAGTAAAAGGCGTTGAGTGGTCCCCGGTGATAAAAAGGTTGGGGGCCACTACAATTTATTTTTCTAAGTGATAAAACAATATCTTCCTTCCTCTCCCCTCCTCAAGATGTACAAGTAGCATTTTTACAAATTCAAAGAATTAGAAACTGTGACTTCCTTATTTCCTGTACAGTGATTTACAGACTAGTAAATTAAACTAAAGGCAGAACATGTAAATGTATCTCCCCCATTTGGGGGAGGAGGAAATAGTACTACTTTATTTCTGAGAGGATGAATGCCTTGTAAATAACCAGCCAGACATTTCACTGAAGTAAAGTATAAATTTTAAAGTTTTGTATGCCAATCAGAGTGACCGTCAATTTTGACTGAAGACTGTATGGAGTTTGTTCACTACAGTTTGGAATGAAACTGCTGGTCTCAAATGGGAATATAAACATATGCATATATATCTGTTCTAGATAGAAACTGCTTGTGCATTTTTAAAATGTCCATTGTAGAACGTACACAAAAATACGAATTGTTGTGTTCTTTCTGCCAATCTCTTCACAAATCATTCTATTGATTAAAGAGTTTTAGGTGTACTTTTCATTTTCTTTCCTGAAAAAAGCTGTGACTTACTGGTAAAGCACATTCTTTACTTGCAGAAAGTTTTGGGTTTAATATTGGACATTTCCTCTCTATGTCTGAGAGCATCTAGAAGTTAAAATAAGCAATACTTCACTAGATGGGCCAGTGTCTCACTCAATATGCATATATTTCTTTTATGTTTCTCCAAATGCAAAGGACCTTCGGGCAGAGATCACAGTGATGGCATCTCAGTAGCTTGGCAGTCTTGATTTGTGGATTTTTATATAGTGGGACAATCCTGAAAGATTTCTGAAAGTAATTGATTGCATTTTATTTGTTTTAAAATCGTCTGTCCCCCATTTCTACTGCTAATCATCACCCAAGGCCCACAGTACTAGTCACATCCAAGAGACATGGCAGTACAATAACAGCAACTATTATAAAAATCTTTCCCACAATAGCTTTTGCCGTGCAAACTGATCATTCTTTAAAAACATATTTCTCGGGGATATATTTTTGTTCTCAAGCAAATATAGTCTGCCTAACTTTCTGGAGAATCCATGGCCCCAGTTAGCAAAGTTTGGATATTCCTTTACAGAGTTATCCTACTTTGCTATATTTTATTGAGGTAACCCTTTCAGCTTATTGCAGACCTGTTTTTGCCTTAGTATAGATTTGCTGGTGTTGGATACAGTGATAAATCCATTAAAGACAAGCTCTGTTAAAGTTCTTTAAACTCCATGCCTATGCGCTTGGAGAGTCAATGTCAACTATTGTTTCAGTTATAAACCCAGTAGGGCTTAGGCTTTACAGATCAGACAGTTCCTGAAATGGGTGACTTTGCCCAGTTCTCCAGTGGTTCATAGGTTGGAACCTCAATGAAATACTAATGGCACTCTTGGGACTTTCACTGAATCTTGGGCTGGTGTTCCATTAGAGCTCACTTTGAAGCTTTGTTTCAAAAGACACAGCCATTTATTTTCTTATAGCATTGGAGGTGTTCTCTGTCAGTAAATGTGTGTGCATTATTTTCTTCAGGACAGAGTACTTGGATTCAGTCTCAACCCAAACTTTTTACTTAAGTGAAATTATTGGTTCAATGTAGGTTTTTTCCATATCTGAAGGAGAACAGGCACTGATTAGAAGTTAAAAGGCTTCTCAGTTTAATCTCGGAGGGTCCTGAGCTTCCATACAGAATTAGACCATTTCTTTCATACAGATCTTACTAGGGAAGAACTCCTGTTTCTAGATGGATTAAGGACTCAGTTGTCACAGTCTACACATTTGTCTGAATAAGTCTTAGTGGATTTTACAGTTTATGCACTGGAGGTTTCATGCCAGGATGCAGGCTGTAGTTTTAATTGTGACAGGTTGCCCACCTCTTCTGGCACCCACATGGGGGAGCATTTGGCCTGGTGCACCTCATCCACCCCCTAGCTGTGCTCCTGATAGGGGGGTGGGGCAGTGAAGTTCCCAGTGCATAAACGGTCTAAGAAACACAGCATATTTACCCCTTTTTGAGCAAGGCCTCTGATTGCAAAGATCTGAAGGACTGGGCTTTTATTGTGAGGTTTCTACCAATTGCCACAATAACAGACCTTGACTTGGTGCAAAGATTGATTTATTGAATAAATGCAAGCAAACCTGATCACTACATTGCCAACAACAGGAAAAGGGAGCATATATCAGTTCCCCGCCCCCTTCAACTCCAGTTTTTGGTGGGAAACAGGCTATGCAACACAAAAGACATAACAACCCTCTGTAAACACTGATGGGGAACCTAGTACATAGAACTTGGGGTGTGGCACCTTTGACTGTCTGCTAGACATTAACAGAGAAATGGGAACTGGTACCAGGCCAGGCCAAAGGGCAGACAAAAAGCTGGGTGCAATAAATGGGGAAAGGGGTTACTATGAAAGAGTCATGAAAGACTAGCTAGCAGATGAAGATTCTCTCAAGAGGAGAATTCCTGGAGGAACTGAAAGAAGCAGTGGCATGCCTGTTGCTGAAAAAAATCCTTGGACCTGCAGGAGCCTGCCAACTATCGACCCGTCTCGCATTTAGCGTTTCTAGGGAAAGTGGTGGAAAGGGCTGTGACAGACCAATTATCAGCATTCCTGTACAAAGCTTCAGACTTAGACCCACCACATTCAGACTTCCAGCCTGGCTATTGGGTAGAAACAGCACTGGTCACCCTGACAGACAACCTCCATTGCCAGCTGGACCGAGGCATGTCAGTGCTGCTCGTGCTAGTAGACCTCACATAGTCAACCATAAGCTTCTAGCTAACCACCTTGCCGATGCCAGGATACAGGAGACAGTTCTCCAATGGCTGATCTCCTTCCTCCGGGGTCACAGACAATTGGAGAGAGACAATCAAACTGCTATGAACTCGTGAAGTTCCACAGGGAGCAGTTCTTTCTCCAATCTTAATTGACATCTTTATACGCCTTCTTGTCCAACTGGTGTAGGGATTTGGGTTTGGGTGCTATAAATATACATATGACACTCAGCTCTGCCTCCTGATGGATGGCTGCCCTGATTCACCCCAAGAATCAAGCAGAGTTGTCTGAAGCTGAACCCTTCAAAGATGCAGGTCCTGTGGCTGGGTAGAAGAGGTCCAAGTGAGTAAGCGAAATTGCCCATCCTGGATGGAGTGCAACTATCAATGACACACACTATCAGGAACTTGGGTGTGATCCTGGACACCTCCCTCTCCATGGAGGCAGAGATCATGAGACTAGTGTGGCTGGCGTTCTGCCACCTGTGCCAAGCCAAGCCACTAGTGCCCTACTTGGTCTCAGAACACCTGGCTCATGCTCAAACAGCTGTACAGGTTACCAGTTGAATCCCTGATCAGGATGAATGTCTTGGTAATTACCTTTAAGGCCTTACATAGGCTGGGCCCAATGTACCTAAGGGACCGCCTCTCTGTATATACCCCACAAAGAGCTGTACACTCTGCCACCTCCAACGGGATGGTGATCCCTGCTACTGAGGCAGGTAACGAGATACTTTCCAGAGACTGGGTTGCTTAGGCCACTGTGTGGATCTGCTCTCCTCAAGAGAGCAATGAAATGCCCTGCAAACACTAGTTCTATCACAGAGTTACATAACAAAGTTTTGGTTGGGACAGGTAATAACTTTCCTTTGGAAAGCTGGTTATCTCATCAGGAGATGCATATTTATTCCATGTAGACATGATTATGATTCACTGGTTTTAAACAAGTTGACGTCTCTCTACCTCTAGCTGCATGGGGGCCTGAGATCTTAGGAAGCTCCAGGTTCCATGGCTTTTCAGCAGGGAAGAAGCTGCAATAGTGGGAGGAATGGAAGCTGTGCTTCTAACAGAAATCTCCTCCATTTGTGGAAATTATCCAATGCATCCAAGCCTGTATCCTCTGGCATTTTACTTTTGACAGTGTCTTCCAGAATCTGAGTTTACCTCACAAAGAGAAGACTTTTCCTTTGACCAGCTTTTCTTTTCAGAAAACACATGGTTTTATCTTTGAGGCAAAATGCTGAAGATCTTTTCCCTACCCCTGCTGCTATTATTGCTCTGGGTGTTTGCAGTGTGAGTTTGGCTGTAGCTGTTACTTCAGTTGTATTTTGTCCTTGTGATCTTCTAAAGAAATAGTGGATCATATGAGACCTGCATATAAGAGATAAGATGGCAGAGATTGAAAATGCTGAAGATATAGCCTTCAGCACTTGGTTCATGAGAACATCTTTTAAGAACATTTTTGCTATTTAGTGCAACAGTAGATAATATCCCATTATATATTTTTAAAAGGTTTAAATCATTATGTCAGTGGGTAGTTATTTTTTTTTCCATCTTTCTGAATTCTAGTTGTGGGATATGATATATTATAAAATAAAATAATTGCCATTCACTGTTTTGCAAGCATTTTGATTAAGTATAATAGACCTAATTTGAAGCCCAATTATGGATCATCATATTTAAAGATGAAACCTGCATTATTTCATTTACGGGTGGCAAATACATCATTTCTTTAGATCATCAGATATTTTGTTGACAGAAAACAGCATGCAGGAACTGGTCACGTGTCCATCAGAAAGGGAAGCATGTTTACACGCTTGTCTTCAGCAAGTAAAATAGATCATATTTTGGCCAGGGCTTGCCTAGAGTCAGTTCAGCCTCAGCAGGCAATGTAAATGAAAGAATGAAGAAAGTCTCTTATTTTCTTTCTCTGTTCTGCTTGTAGTTAGAACTTGGCTGGACATTTCTACAATTCGTAATCAGTACTGACAAGGGGTTTTCACACCACCAGTATCACATGCCCCTATCCCTCAGTTAATTTGGCCTTTTGTTTCTTTGTTTGTTCTAAAGAGACTCTGTAGCCTCATAGTGTGTTGTTTAGCTCTACTAGTGACCTAAAAGTAAGGTGACCAGATTTTAACATTGGTAAAGCGGGATACCATTGGCCGGGGGGGGGGGTTCTTGATTAAAAATTTGGTCTATATAGAGCAACAAAAAGTTTCATAGAACGCATAGAACGCCAAAATAGTATTGTAATATATATTTTTTTAAATTTCAGCATAAGTACTATTTGCCAGGTGTCCCCAGATGTCCCTCCAAAAGTGGGACAATCTGGTCACCTTACAAAGTGTCAAAAATGGTTTTTGGCATCCAAGTCCTTATTCAAGAAATATGCTAAGTGTGCAACAAAAATACCTACCTCTGATGAGCAATCACTCTGCCTTATACGGACAAAAGCCCTATGGTGGAAACATGCAAAATCTGCCCTAAAAATTGTGGCCAAGGCCCGCTCAGATAGAGCTTCTAGATTCCAGCTTGCACTTGAATGGGCCCTTTTGTTTTGGCCCCACCCAGAACCACTCCAATTGCCTCAACTCCATTGTTGGTTACATCAGTGTTGGTTCCACCATTGCTACAGCTCATTCTGGTGGTTCCTACCTCTAGGTTAGTTTTTTGTTCCTCTGTAGTTGCCCCTGTAAAGGTAAAGAGGATGAGCCTCTTGTGGCGCAGAGTGGTAAGGCAGCAGACATGCAGTCTGAAAGCTCTGCCCATGAGGCTGGGAATTCAATCCCAGCAGCCGGCTCAAGGTTGACTCAGCTTTCCATCCTTCCGAGGTCGGTAAAATTGCTGGGGGGGTAAATGGTAATGACTGGAGAAGGCACTGGCAAACCATCCCGTATTGAGTCTGCCATGAAAACGCTAGAGGGCATCACCCCAAGGGTCAGACATGATCTGGTGCTTGCACAGGGGATACCTTTACCTTTAGTTGCCCCTGAGACTAAGACTTCGAGATCCTTGTCTGCAGGACTAAGCACTTCGAATAATAGAATCATAGAATCATAGAGTTGGAAGGGACCTCATGGGTCATCTACTCCATCCCCCTGCACTATGCAGGACACTCACAACCTTATCACTCATCTACTGTCACCTGCCACCCCTTTGCCTTCACAGAATCAGCCTCTCCGTCAAATGGCTATCTAACCTCTGTTTAAAAATTTCAAAAGATGGAGAACCTACCACCTCCCGAGGAAGCCTGTTCTACTGAGAAACCGCTCTAACTGTTAAGAACTTCTTCCGGATGTTTAGATAGAATTTCTTTTGAATTAATTTCATCCCATTCGTTCTGGTCTGTCCCTTTGGGGCAAGAGAGAACAATTCTGCTCCATCCTCCATATGGCACCCTTTTAAATACTTGAAGATGGTTATCAGATCCCCTGTTAATTATCTCCTCTCTAGGCTAAACAGACCAAGCTCCCCCAGGCTTTCTTCATATGTCTTGGACTCCAAACCCCTCACCAACTTTGTTGCCATCCTCTGGACATGTTCCAGTTTGTCAACTTCAGAACCTTCCAATTATGGGTGAAGCCACCTGCTAAGCAACATAAAATGCTGAAAACTGAGGATATGAAAGATTCCTGTTCTATACACTGAAGAAGGGAACCAGTTTTCACTATAATTCCCAGCCTAAAGCAGAATCCAGCTTCACACAGGACCTTGTATTCTGCTTTGGGAGATATTGGACTCCTATTTGGAAGGCAGCAATTATTATAATAATAATTGTGTTTTATACCCTGTTTTTCACTGCCTGAAGGAGTCTCAAAGTGATGTACAATCACCTTCCCTTCCTCTCCCCACAACAAACACCCTGTGAGGTAGGTGAGGGTGAGAGCCTTGATATTACTGCTCGGTCAGAATAGCTTTATCAATGCTGTGGTGATCCCATGGTTATCCAACTGGCTGCATATGGAGGAGCATGGAAACAAACTTGGCTTACCAGATTAGAAACTGCTGATTTTAACCACTGCACCAGGTTGGCTTCCAACATTACTGCAGGATCATTATGATCGTCAGCTGAGTCCAGATCCCCTGTGACTTGGCAACTTGCTGACCCTACACAGATACTTTTCATGTCTCCATCCTTCTTGGCTAGATGGGAAGAGCATCAGCAATTGAACTGCAGATGCCAAACTTAATCAGGGTCACTTCATTGAGCCACCTCCCAATCCTATGTGCCAAGTGTTATCAGCCTTTTATTGCAATTTGGAATTGGTGTCAATGCCTTTCCCAAATAATACCATGAAGGAACCCACACCTGTATCTCCTAGAGCAGCTGTCCCCAACCCCCAGTCTAACGACTGGTACCGGTCCGTAGATCAATTGGTACCAGGCCGCGGCTCCTCCTCCTCCTCCTCCCCGGCTGCTGCCTCGGGGGCTGCCCTGCCATTCTGCCACCGGCTCACCTTTGGTGCTCTCCGGCAGCTGCCATGGCTGGGGTTCCCCCTCGGCATGGCACTGCGCAGCTGCTGCTGGCAGCACTCCCTGTGGGGGTGCTGGCGGGAAAGCAAGCGGAGCAGGGGCTCAGGAGGTGGTGACGTCCCACTCTGTTATATTAGTTCCATGTTCAAAGGAGTCGATGAACAACAGATTCAAGTGGGTAGCTATGCTGCTATGAAGCAGCAGAAGAAATTTAGAGTCCAGTGGCACCTTTAAGACCAATACAACTTAGTTGGTCTTAAAGGTGCCACTAGTGTCTAATTTGTTCCATGAACAACAGTTAAAGCTGAGCGCAGCTCTGTTTTTAATTCAAATTTGGTTATATTCCCAGATATTTTCTTATTTTCAGAATGTTCAAAAAAACACGTGAGTATTTTGTAGTTGATGCATACTGTTTTTCAGGGTTCAGATAATGTGAGACCTTGTCCAAAGAAGACTAAAGTCAGTTTCAGAATAGTGGAAGTCAGTTGAATTGTGGGTGACCTTGGTTGACAGGGTGTCATTAAAATATACTGTTGTAGTGGGGCATTGTTTCACAAACCATAAAATAGTATCTGCATGCTTATTGGAAACATTTGACCAGTCATGTCTGGAATATGCATGTTATTCTGAGAAATTAGATACAAGTCTGTGCCCTGTGGAATATTCACGATGATATGTCTTTGGAAGTGATAGCAATAATAATGGCACTAATAAACTTTACCTATATTTAGTACAATTTGTCCACAAATACCAAATTGCTTTTTAAATATTAACTAAGCCTCAGCACACCCCCGTGGAGTAGATAATTATTATTGCTATAACCATTTTGCATATGAGATGGAAATAGATAAATGGTCTTGAATTTTACAAACAGGAAACGAGGCATGTAAGTAAGTATGCATGGGTTTCTTTTTAACGTGGCTGACCTCTGAAGATTGCACATTTTGCAGCATAACTACAGAGGTGTATCTATCACTGATCATTTGCATATACTTTTTCTGTTATAGTGGCTTAAAATAATCAGTCTGGATGAGAGAGAACATGTAGGGCTGTCCAAAGAAACATGTGCATTACATGGGGCAGTTTGTGTGGTTTTGTTTTGTTTTTCATTACAGAAGCTTGATTCCCGCCATGGCACGCCTTCCCAGGGCAGGAGCTGCATTGTAAGATGATTTTAAAGGAAAATAATTTTTAAAGGTGGCTTGAGATGCACTGTGACTGTTGTGCATCCCATTATTAAAGTTGGTGTGAAAGATGACTTATTAAACATTGCATTATCTCACTGTTTTATTTGTTGCTTTGGGAGTGAGTTGGTTTCTCCTTATACCGCAATTGCACTCATTCAAAAATGAACTACATCTCCTGTGTGTTCTAATAAATATACTATGTGGTTGGGGACCACTGATATAAGGTATTACAGTCCAGCATATTTCCAGGCATTACTATGGAGAATCAGATGCAAAATGAGATACCATATACATTTCTTTTTTAGTTATGTAATACAGTTTTGTAACAAAATTAAATGATTTTGTAAAATATAAATCCTGCATATTGACCATAAGATTATGGTCTATTGCTGCATTTTTCCAGAACTATCACTGTGCTGGAAGTGGGGAGTATGGAGATGGACACTCTTTGATTCTACAGAAAAAGGTGTTTTTTTTGTCTAGTATACCATGGGTGTTGACTTTAGACTGGGTCAGGCAAACATTTCCACAGGAACACAGACTTAAGCTCATGTTGATCCACTTTCTCAGCTCTCCTTTCATGTGGCAACCTGAAATGCCATATGCACATGCACACCCCACCCAGGAGCAGTGTTGTCACAGCCCTTGTAAATACATGAACATACACTTAGACAGACACAGTGAATTAGCTTTCATGTTTCTGCAGGAAATAAAAAGAAAGACTTTAACCAAACATATTCAGTAGCAAAAGGATGCATTAGAGCAGATCAAAGATTTAAAAATAAATAGGGTGTTTATTGAAGGATTGGGTACAGTGTTAGGAAGGAGGAAAACAAATACCAAATCTTCACAGACAAACAGAGCTAACAACCAGAAAGTAACTGGAACTACTTCTGTTTTTAGCAAAAATTACATTTTAACTAGAAAAATAAATGTGTAAATCTAGGGAAAGGGGGGCTGGCTCACTGGCAAGGCAGTAGTGCTTTGAGGAAGAAAAGTGTTTGTCGGGGAATATATAATCCTGATCCTGAAGAGAAACAGTGGGTGAGAGTCTAGTGCAGGAAAATGGGATGAGAAACAGGCCTGAGAATGAAATTTCAGTTCAAATGAGGAACAAAACTCAGTGATGTCAGTGGGGGAGGGGGGAATTATCCAGATAGTGACTCAATCATAGATTGAATCATGGATTCAGAAAACCAGTTATGAAGTGAAGATCTAAGGTGAGGAGGTTCAGTGGCTTCAGCTGTGAAGGAGTAGATCAACTTGGATGCTTGGGCAACTGGTGGGATCCAGAAAAGAGCTGCAAAGGCTTGAGGGCTTTTATGTATGTTTAATTGGACTGAGAATGGAATAGAGTGTCTTTTGCACTGGGATTGTGCTCAGGCTGGAAACTCTGAATCTTATTGGAAGATATGAATTTTTGGAGAGTGGAAGGTCAAAGTGGTGCAAAGCGGACTCTGGCCCCCTCTGGGCTACTGTAGGACAGGGAGGGGATGGGCCTGGAAGTCCTGGTTCTTCCCTGTCCACATGGGCCTGCTGTGGGACAGTTTCTGTTGGTTTCCTCAGTGGACTAAGGGAACTCGGAAACATCCGCATTCCCTTAACCTGGGGCTTCTGTGGCCTGATCCACAACAGGCCCAGGAGGGCGGTGGCCTGGCTGCAACGTCATTTGGAAGCAGAGATTTGTCCCGCTTCCATATGACTGCCCTCTCAGCTTTTTCTGCTTGAGCGGAATTGGCCAATGTATCCATGCCTGATTTTAAAACCAGAAAACCGAGATATTCTGTGGCTACAATCCAATACAATTAACTGCACTTAGCCCATTGAAATAAATTATTTAGTATGTATTATGTTTTTCTCACACTTTCCAACCAAAAATAGCTTTAAAAGCAGCTCACAGGAACCAAAAACCCAGAGAAATGACAATTAAAATTTAAGTCAAGTGCTGAATGGGAAATGAAATTCTCAATTGAACTGGATCCCAACATGATGGACAGATGCCTTGGCTGCATTTTGCCTACTGAAGCCAGTGGAAAGCTAGGAGGAATTTTTCCACTGGACCTGGTCCATAGGTGCTGGATTGAGTGCCTGGATGCTGCTTCCCCATCTTGAATGGCCTTAGCAATACAAGGAGTCCTCCATTGTAGCTTGGTTCAGACATGATAGAAGACTACCTCCCTCTGATAACTTAAGGGTAAGTGCTGTTGGGACTGGATATGGAGAGGTCTTTAGTGGAGCTGGATCTAGAAATGATGAATGACTCCTAGTTGCTCTCTTCTCCCTCTGACTGGCTCAACAATTGCATTTGGAAGCCAAGAGGGGGAGGTATCATCCAATGGAGCAGCATCAAGGAACAATAGATGCGTGCATGGCTGCTGCTTCTGTGCCTCAGTAAACTCGCCTAAGCACGTAATTCTGTTGGATTGCTGCCTTTGTGGCTTGTGAATCATAGCTTTCTTTAGATTAGATTCAGAAATTGGCGTAAAGAGTATATAACACAAGTGAAATAACTTCATACTTTTAAAAATATGCGGTAAACCCCTTCTCTTTTTTTAATTGCTAGCTTAACTCTCATCAAAGTTTGATTGACTAAGTCTGTGAAGATTAATTGAGCATCCTATTAATAAACAAAAACTGTTGTCTGCAGCAGTTTTAACTACAAAAGATGCCTGCCACAAGCATATATGTATATGTATATGTATATGTATATATACATATATGTATGTATATGTATATGTATATGTATATGTATATGTATATGTATATGTATATGTATATGTATATGTATATGTATATGTATATGTATATGTATATGTATATGTATATGTATATGTATATGAACCGAAATATAATTGAACTACAGGAATCTTGTATGTAGACTGACGGCTCATGGATTGTGTTATTTAATTAAATAGAAGTCTAATATTGTCGATCCATGAATACAGTTAACTGGTGTTAAGATATCCGGCTAGAGATGTGTACAGGCTCTGCATGTGTGCATCTTTGATTCATGTGCTAATTGTGAAAGTCCTTGGGGGAGGGGGAGGCATGAAGCGGTGGAACAACTGTATTCCCTGATTAATGCTTGTGAGCAGGCATACAGTGCTTGGTAGATAGCGGTTAGGCATCTCCAGTCCCAGCTGAGAATATGGTTCCATTATCTCCCTGCTGCATAGACAATCCATAAGGGCCTGTTCTGCCTAGCTGATCAGTGTAGTGAAAGCAGTGACTTGACGAGAGCCTGAGATCTCTGTTTCATTTGCTGTAACATGTAAAAGAGAAACTGGGACATTTTACTTTACAGCTCTGTAAGTACCAGTTTTTCTTCCATCGCTGCATGTGGATGTGACTTTGCCAACAACATTTAATTTTCTGTTCCGTTGCTCTTTGTTGAATGTAACAGGCAAGGCGGAGTGCAATCTGTTTACAGTTTGTAGGTTCTGTGGGCTATTTAAACGACAGGCATGTGGTTAGTGATTCATATAAGCAAGTAAGCTGATCTTTTTTTTTTAAGCACAAAAACCTGTAGTTTTTTTTTTAAACGAGCTGAACAGAATTTAGCTGTATCAGTGCTTTGCTTAGAAGCCTGGCTTGGGTTCCCCACCAGCCAAATAGATTAGGACCTTCTCCTTTTCATATCCTTTAAGAAAGCAAAGGAATAAAATAATTGTTTTCTTAAACCAGGGGTTTCTGAAATGATTTGTTAGTATTTGGAGAGATCTTGGGAGTTCCCCTGTTTTTTTTTTCCTGGGGGAGGGGGGAGAAGGGGTGTAGTGTCTGACTAGAGTATTAAGGAATGCTCTCCAAAACTTTATGTGCAGAATGGGCAGAGAACTTGTAATGCTGAGAGGTATGTTCAGAGCTGGGAGCTGTTTTAGGAGGGTTACATATTTGCTTGGGTTCTAAAACAAACTGCGTTTTCCAGCAGGCTTCATTTTTTATCTTTTGTACAGCAGTTGAAGTGTGTTTACTTCTAATTCTTGCCTGATCTGACTCATTATAATATGAATAACTGTGAATTAAAGTATCACAGATTTAAGTTATCAGGGCAGCATAAGCTTTGCAGCTGACTTGCAAATTACAGGTTGCAGCAGCAGAGGAACTGTCTGTTGCTGGCTGAATGAAAATAAGTAGGCTATGTCATTAAATAATATATTTTCTGGTATGTCTCCGTTTGTTTTTTCAGTGTCAGTTGCCCTTTTCATAGATCTGTGTTCTAATTATGGTATCCCAGGGCCTCTTGTACTGATGCTCCATCCGATTTGGGACAAGGAGTTGTAAAGCATTCCCGTTTGGAAGGCTGCAAATGAAACCATGTGGTTCTGGAGTGCAAATGATCCCCCTCCCCTTTTCCTGAACAAGCAGTAAGTCTCAAAGCAGATCAAAACCACAGGTAGTGAAGTATGTCTCATTGCCGAGGACAAGAGTATGTTGTCGTAGATGGTTACTCCGAGTAGCTGAGAAACAGCCTCACATCCTGGGAGTAAAATAAGGAAAGCCTTTCAGTAAGAAGTGATAGAGAATTAAGGCACCATCTCTATTTGTATCCCCTTTCCCCTTGTCTGACTCAGTTTGGCTTATGGACGGATGTTTATATTTCAGTGTAGAATTTGCTGCTTCCATGGAAGCGGCTTGTTTGAATTATATATGCATAATAAATGTATTTTAAAGCTGATTGTTTTCTGCAACTGCTTCCTCAAGCACTTTCTTCTAATTGAAAGAAGAGTCAGCAGCCGTTGTTTCAAAAAGCTCGTGCAATGAGTATTTGTGGTACTGAAGCCATATCTAGGAATATTACAGCAATTTATTTTCTCGCCCTAGTTGTAATTTCAGCATTTCTGTAATGATTACAAGAAAACATAATGGGGAATGTTATATTGCTTCAAGGTATCATATTAGCTAAATTAATGTAGTTAGTTATATGGGCAAGACTTTTGATAATAAGGCTGCACTCCTAAGAGCAGTTTCCTGGCAGGGAGGCCTGTTGAGTAAAATCTGACTTCCTTCTGATTGGACCTGCTTAGGCATGCTCCTAATTACTTATTCCCCCTAAAACCAGTGAGTTTACAATCTAATTCCTGAACCCTTTTTGTTTTCCTCTTTACCTATATACATATGGACTGACGATCAAACCAGATCTCCTAAATCAGGGAAAGCAAAACAGAATTATAGTTTGGCACGGTATCGCAAGATGAAGGACTTTATACTCTTTTACGTGGATTGTCTGAACTGGTTATTTTGATGAGTTACATAGCAAAGTTTGCAGTCACTGGGGAAATGATGTTGGGCTTCCAGAGATGAAGATTTGATCTGCTGACTACATCCATTGTTTCTGAATGAAAATCCAATATAGGAGACCCTTGTAGTGAATGTCTGGGAAAGGATTAAAAGTTTGGCATTATGTTATGTACATGTGTAAAATAGCTGACATTACCAAATATCGGCAAAACATTTTGTCAGAGGGAACAAAAGAAAATACTTTGATTTAGATTTGAAGGTTCCAGAATGAGTGGAAGGAAAATAGTTGAATCAGCAGTGATTCAGAATATTTCCATAAGTGCCAGTCTTATTATCTGGTGCACTCCTGTAAGTAACATTAATAGGAAGCTATTTCTCAGTTGGAACCTGGTTCTGGTGATAACTTCAGTACATGGATAGCTTGGGGAGTTTACAAAGAAGATGCGTATGGTCAAGAACTCTGCTGATGCAAACAAAGACTTACAGTAGCTTTTTTAAAAGAAGAACTTTGCAAATGTTTATATGATTTGGCTCACTTTTCAACACAGCAGTTCTGTTTCTTTTGATTTCATCAGCTTCATTGTGTAAGTTCTTAACAAATAATTCTTCAGTGTGGGAAAGACACAGAAACTGAATCATTATTTCCAACCCTGAAACCAGCCTAGAGGTTTTTGAAAACAGAACACCTGCTAGTAGATTAAGAGACTACTACTTATTTTGTTGTTGTGTTGGTCACACTGATGAAGTTCATTGTTTCAAATACTGAAATGTATCATTCTTCCCAGGGGAAAAAAAAAGTTTTTCAGCTTTCATCTAGTATTATCTGGTCTGTAAATCTTGCAGAACAGAGCAGAGGGAGAGAATGTGGAAAGTAGCAGTACATGCTTGAGAAAATTCTGTCTGCTTGTTTAACACTAAGTGGCTTGTTATTTTTAAAGGCCAATTTCCTCACACTGTGTACTGAGGAAGAAAGGCAACATACACAGCTCTTGGGAATTCAGACTGTAACCTGTTTGCTAGTTTTCAAAACCAACTTCTACGCTACACCCTTGAGAAAGGACAACTGAATGAGAAAGAGTGTATTTGGGTCTTCCTTGCCAGCCTCACCCCTCCAGTTTTGTTCCACTGGTAGGAGTAACAATAGGATTTTTGTTACTTCACACCATTTTACATATGGGATTGTTTCTGCAAGATGGATGGTTCCTCCTTACAGTGATTTAGTGGCATGTAATCGTCAGTGCTGGAAAACCTGTTGGCACAGGCTGAGTTTTCATTTCTCATCGTCTATAGATGGCTCTGGAGAGTATTCACTTTTTGACTGGAATGTCCAGAGTCCATGTATGCCATAAAAATGGTGATAACTAATGAGTTTCAGTGCCATTATAATGTTTAAGTGCTTCAGACCTCTGTTTGGCTTCCAAATTGATCTCCATGTTTTCTTTCTGATCTCAGCCTTTTGAAGGATCCGTATGATATTTTGTATCAGTTACTCTTTTGCTCCAGTTATGGTCCTCAGCCACCTTTATCCTTGTGATTCCCTGATTTATGATTTGTTTGTTTATTTATTTATTTATTACATTTGTATATACCGCCCTCCCCTAAGGGTTGGGGCGGTTCATATGGAACAGAAACAAAGAGCAATACATTGATCTCTGTGACTATATCCCCCTTTGGGGGAGGGCGGTATATAAATACAAATAAATAAATAAACAGTAATAGTAATAGCAATAAACAGCGAAAATAACATTCTAACAATAAACAGTAAACAATCCAACAGACCCATGGTTGGTCAGCATATGGGTTCAAGGGAGGGAGGTCAGTCAATGTTGTTTGGCTTCAGTCAACCTCAACCAAATGCCTGGTGGAGCTCCCTTTTGCAGGCCCTGAGGAACTGTTTTAGTTCTGTTAGGGCCTTGATCTCTCCTGGGAGCTCATTCCACCAGATGGCAGTCAGGACAGGGAAGGCTCTGGTAATGGCTCCTGGCGCAGCGAGCGCCGCACTGCGGGGGAGCGCCAGCGCCTCCCTCCCCCCACCGCAGCCCGGTACCGAGGGCTCTGCAGCCCGGGGGTTGGCGAAGACTGCACTAGTGGATTGTATGGTATTTATCAGCGGTTTGCCAGGCTAGAATTTTGAAGCTGAATCTCAGCAGCAGCAGGTCTTTCAAAGGATTTAAGACATCACCGACTCTTGAAGGGGTTGAACTCCCCTTGAAAGAACAAGTCTGTAGCTGGGGTAGCCTCTCGCCCAGGTTTACTGATGAATATGCAGGTGGCAGCTGTGGCCAGGATTGCTATTTACTAGCTTCAATTAGTTAGACAGCTGTTGTATTTCCTGGGCAGAAAAGGTTTGTTCACTGTAGGGCATACCCTGGTTGCATCGAGAATAGATTACTGTATTCATTTATTTATTTACGGTCATTTAGACCAAAATTTTTGAAGCACTACTATACAATAGCAGTTTGTAAAGGGAAGGTAATACATTAAAAGGTAAAAAATGCATCAACAATAACACTTAAAACTTCTCCACCATAAAAGCCAACATTTAGAAGCATTAACTGTCGTTGACTATTTTACACGGATAAAATGAGCCATAAAAGCAATAAAACTAATAAAGCTGGTAATTTGAATAGATTACTGCAATGCTGTCTATGTGGGGCTACTTTTAAAATGTGTTTTTAAAGTATTTAAAAAACTTCAACTGGTACAGAATGCTGCAGCCAGAATGATGAGAGTAGTCCAAGCCCCAACTACACTGGCACCCAGTTTGTTTTCAGGTACAATTCAAGGTGCTGATGCTGACTTCTATGTTATTTAAGACCAATACACCAGGAAGAATGGCTATTTCCCTATAAACTCGCCCAACTGCTATACTCATCTTCGAAGTCCCTGCTTTGGTGCTCCCAACTTCCGAAATTTGGTAGGTGGCAACTTGTGAGAAGCTCTTCTTGGCCATGACACAAAAAGTTTGGAGACAGTTACCTTTCTGTCCCCTTCTGTTGGCATCTTTCACTAGTGGGTGAAGACTTTTTCAAATGGCCTGGTATTCAATCAGTGAAGCCTCCTTCTGGTTCTATGTTATAATTGGTGTTTTTGGTATGTGTATTATAATGGACTGTATGTGCATTTAATGGTGTGTTTTCCTTTAATTTTAATGATTTTAAGATGTGTTTTAATTACATCTGCGTTTTTAATTTGCCTTGCTAACCTGATCACAGAAGAAAGTTAGGCAATAAATCTTGTAAATAAATAGGGGCAATTTATTTCAAGGAGCTATATGCAAATGTATATTCCAAGCCAGGAGACAAGCCCCTAACAATATCAGTTTTTGTTATTGGTTTTCTACTTAGTAAAATGTCCTGAGATGTCTCTTTGTATATGAAGTGGTCTGTAGCTCTACAAAAAGAAATTTGACATCTTACTCTTGCACCCAGTCAAATTATTGAAGTACTATTTTACATGTCATGTTGATGTGAAACCTCTTAGATGTTCTTTGAAGCCAAAGGTTCATATGAGATCTTACTTTAATCATATTTATATCTGACCTATTTCTTATTGTATTGTATGTAAGAATGATGGAATATCTCCTTAGACTGTGACGGCAAGCACACTTAATTGGAATGACATAACTAGAAATTAAAGGGTCATCTCTTGCAAATAAAAGTGTTTAATGTTGCACTCCAGATAACTGGTAGAAAGAAGAAGAAGAAGAAGAGTTGGTTCTTATATGCCGCTTTTCCCTACCCGAAGGAGGCTCAGAGCGGCTTACAGTCGCCTTCCCATTCCTCTCCCCACAACAGACACCCTGTGAGGTGAGTGAGGCTGAGAGAGCGCTGATATCACTGCCCGGTCAGGACAGTTTTATCAGTGCCGTGGCGAGCCCAAGGTCACCCAGCTGGTTGCATGTGGGAGAGTGCAGAATCGAACCTGGCATGACAGATTAGAAGTCCACACTCCTAACCACTACACCAAACTGGCTCTCAGAAAACCTACCGTATTTGCCGGCGTATAAGACAATTGGGTTTATAAGACGACCCCCCCCAACATTTCCACTCAAAATATAGAGTTTGTTACATTACATTACAGTACCTGTCATTGTCACCATTGTCCGGCTGCAGTGCAATTGCAGCGCCTCCGGCCCGCCCCTGCATCTCAATGTGACAGGCACTAGTGCGCAAGTGTGCATTTGTGAGCTCTGAGTAGACAAGGGGCGGGCCAGAGCTCCGCTGCTTCCTGCCGAGCAGAACGGGCTGGCCGAAAAGGCTGACCTGCCGCGGCTGTGCTGGATACCGCGTGATATTGGATGGAATGTAGAATGAGGTGGGCGGGCATTGGGAGGCCACTATGGTCAACTATGTCTATCCCAACTGAAGTGCACCCGGCGTATAGGACGACCCCCCAACTTGGAGGCATGTTTTTCAGGGGGGAAAAGTAGTCTTATACGCCAGCAAATACTGTATTTATGAATGTTAAATATTTCTATACTTGATCTTAGTCAAAAGGCTGAAAAGGGTTATTAAATATTTTTTACCCATCTAAAGGGGGGGGGGTGTGTCAATTGAGGTAGTGATCACCCAAAGATAAAATGATGGTTGTTGTCATTAACAACAATTATAATAACAACTTGCAATTGGTGATAACATTGTAGTGATGCAGAACACACTGCTAAAACTTGTAATATAGGTCATATTTCTAGAATTATTTCAGTGCCATGTGATAATCCCCTAACAGAAACTACCTAAAAAAGTATAACTGATTCTATGATATTTTTCTTTCTTTCTGTTCAGTAGGCATATGAGAGTTAACGTTGCCCCTGATTAAGTATCCACACCACAGCCTATTGAGCGAAAAGTCAGTTAAATATTTTATACAATCGATGTGGCATATGAAAATCAATTGCTTTTGTTTCCTAAGTATCAATATATTTGCTGGGCAACAGAAATCCAATTAAGTAAAAGCACTGATGCAGGTTAGCCTGGTAATCCTCCCCAATTGCTTTCCTTTTCTCCACCTGGTAAATTAATTTACATATTAAAGCAAGGCATATACATTTCTTTGATTGTTTGGATTACATCAGTCACTTGCAACTTGAATTTCTTTGAAGCTTTTGCTTTCATGTTTACAGTTTTCTTCTGACTGCATTGATCACAGATGGATTTAAGTGGGCAACTCAGTACATTTTGACAGTTATCCTTCTAACTGATTACCACGTGGTTGCATTATATGGTGTAAAGCAAAGGCTGATGTCACAAATAAGTCCTATCTGCGACAACTAGAGAAACAGAAGTACAGCCTTTCTCTTGCAGTTCACATTCTTGCCTTCTTTGAGAAAGATGGGGTTATATTTCTTCCAATTAAGGGGGTTGTACTTTCATGAGTTCATATTCCAGTTGAGGAAATGCACATGATTTAATGTTGACAAGAAAGCATCAGACGCACAGCAAAGAAATAAAGTATAACTTACAATGAGATATAAAATGCAGAGAAGTAGATTTTAGAGGAGATGGAAAAATTTACAGAAGCAGAATATCCCAGGCAGTTGGCCAGGGAGGACCCAGGACGACAGATTTAAGACTCATCAGAAAGAAGCCCTTATATCAGTAGCAAGAAATGCAAATGACTTGCAGAATGGTTGCTGCTGTCTGGCCAAAAAGAACAAAAAGGAAATAAGCTGAAGGAAGCCTGACCTTATTGTGGGCAGAGAAATGCAGGGGAACGATTTCCAAAATAGAAAAGGAGTGAATGTGTCTGAGCATTTGGGGAGGGGGCAGGGGAGATCAGCAACATAAGGGCAAATTTGGGAGCAGCTGTAATGTTCACTGGTAAATGGCCAAATAAATTACTGTGAAACTTGAATAGTTTGAAAGGTTGGGGGGATGTTTATAGCAACATCTCGATGATTAAACATGTTAATAATATCTCTCTGTGCAAGGTCTGAAACAAATGATATTCTGCAGGAAGGGGTTAAAAACTCACTAGAAGTTCTGGAAGGAGCCACTCTTTCGGGTAGCCCAAATGGTAAATGCTTGATAACTTTGATTTAATAGGAAACGACACAACAAAAAATGTGTCCAATAGTACCTTTAAGACCAACAAAGATTATTCAAGGCATGAGCTTTCGAGTGCATGCACTCTTCCTCACACTAAATGGAACAAGGATCAAAAGCCTACGGATATAGGGCAAAAATAAATTGTGGCAAATTAGTAAACTGCGTAATAATATCCAAATTAAGCCATATCATGCCATATGATGATAATCTGCTAAAACAGCTAATCAGTCCTTTTGAGGTCAGTTGTGTGAACTATAACTAATTAGTTTGCTAATTTGCAACAATTCGCTTTTGCCTGATATCTCTATGCTTATATCATTGTTCAATTTAGTCTGAGGAAGAGTGTCTGCACTTGAAAGCTCACGCCTTGAACAAATCTTTGTTGGTCTTAAAGGTGCTATTGAACTCAATTTTTGTTTTGATACTTCAGTCCAACATGGCTACCCACTTGAATCTATCTTAATAGGAAATAGACAATCCTGGTTAGGAATGTTACTCACTGCACATGTGAGTATAATTATTATTGTAACTCAAAGTCATGATACTTATAAAAAGATTAATCCCTTTGGGGGGATTAAAAGACACTATAGATGTTCTGGAAATGTTAGCCTGGTCTGGGCGTTTTGGGATCGTTTACCTAGTGTGCAGTACCCAAACAGAGTGACCACTAGACTGGAAAACCTTTTAATAATTTTATTTAACTGCAGTAGAACAAAATGACACAGGGGGGTTGTCCCAAAAAACCTGTGCCCCGAACAATAGAGATACATGAGATTAAATAACTTTCCATTGGAGGTGGGTAAAGGTGATGCCTTTACGGGTCAAACCAATAACCTAAAATCTCCACCCTTTGCACATCCCACCTGGACCACCCTTTACCAACTTGCAAAGTCACCGGAAAGACCCAAAAAGGCAATGTTCCATTCCCCTCAACCCTCCGCCCAACCTCAATGGTTTAATATCAACAATTCTAGTAGCTTCCACTGGCCTTGAAAGTAGGCCAGTCTGGTTCATAAATATTGGCACTATTTGGCAGTAAATACATCCTCCTAACAAGGCCAGAAGCTAAGTTACAGAGTTAAGATACAAAGACAAAACATTACAGAACTTTGCATTGTCACAAACAATGTTTAACCATTGAATGGGCACCTTAAGAAGTTACAGCATTTTCATAATACAATAAAAGTAAAGAGTAAATTACAGCACTTAATACTAAAATGAAAAGTTCCATCCCTGCTCCATCAGAAACATTGTAATTAATTCATATTAACTTCAATTAGTCTGAAAATCCCTATGAAGTAATATCTGAGTGTTGCTGATGTTTATCATTATATATTTCAGTATATGTTTATTAATAAATTTTACCTAATTAGATACAATGAGTTGAAACCTATGTCTTTAAGCTTTTTGGGGGGTACATTTATATACCTTTCAGATTCAAAGAAATCTATAGATTTTTCCTAAATACCTTCTAAAGTGTTACACAAATAATGAGATCAAAAATATATTATGCAAACTGCTTTCCAGCATGTGCAGAAAATCTTCAAACACGTATCAGTTGAATTTAGAAGAATAAGCATAGTTTTTATACCTAACTTTTCTCTACCTTAAGGTGTCTCAGAGAGGCTTACAGTCAACTTTCCTCTCCCCACAACAGGCACCTTGTGAGGTAGATGGGGCTGAGAGAGCCCTAAGAGAATGGTGACTGGTCATCCACTAGGTATCATGTTAAGGAATGGGGAATCAAACTCAGTTCTCCAGATTAGAGTCCACCATTCTTAACTACTATACTCCATAGTACATGGTAGAATTTATTGGTGGAAAAGCAACCAATATTTAGTATTGCCCACATATATGGAAAAAAAATGGCAAGGCTTGTAAGAAACTTCCTTTCATATTAGCAGTTACCTTCCTAGTCATGATTGAACCCAAAACTCCCACGGGTAAATCTAGTTTATTATTGTAATTAATTTCTGATCTAGTTTTATGTGTCTGAAACCAGCTGAAGAACGTAACATTTTGAAACAATCAAAATGAGTTTGGGATTAAAGCAAAGCCCTTTTAACTGTTCGGCACAAATGTTCAGTAGCCTATTTTGTGGCATGGGGATACATTGTGTTGTCAGGCCTATGTCGTCAATTCGGTGCAGTTTTAAGAGTGTGTAAAATAGCAAGGGTGTTTCAGATGCATCCTAGCTTTTTTGAACTACAATAGCAAGACTACTACTCTCAGTGAGGGTGACAGCATGCTCCATCTTTAAGAAGTTGGCATTTATATCCGGCTTGAAGAACTGAATAAGGACTGTGGACAGCTCTCTGGATTCTTTGTTCCGGCAAAAGCAAAAGAGTTGCAGCTGCAGTTAATGAAGAGCTAGTGGGTCATCCCACATCTGTCAGGGAGCACAGAGAAGGAATGACATTCAGGGTAGCGGGGGGGGGATTGTCTTGCTGAGTCGGGCAGAATAGGCACCGTTGTGCTGCACTAAAAATAGAAAACATGTAATTATTGCTTGTCTGGACAAGTTGTGTGCTTTGTGGAAAGAAGAGAGCAGCATGGCAGAATGTTGCTAAAACATAATTATTACATGTCTTTCACTAAATACAAACTTCTTTCAGTGAGTTTTTGTATAAGTAGGGCTGCAGATAACAAAGTAAGTGCAGATACAAAGTGAAGAGAAGCTACTGCTTCTGTTATCAGACTCTGAGGCCTATATTTCCTGTAAAATGTCTTTGTTTGATAAAGCTGCTAAGAAGCTGAGGCCCAGTGTGGTCTCTCTGTAAGGTGTCGAGCTAATCTTATTCCTTGTATTATTGTTTTATAGATTATGTCGTGTTTTATGTTTGATTTCTTGTGGTATTTAGCATTGTTTTGTAACGGCCTATGGTTTTATGCACATAAAATTAAATCATTAATTTATTCATTCACAAGGTGTAAGTGTTTTTCTCATCCCATCATGCTTGTTAATTGGCAATTTTTAAATCTTCAATATCTTCCTGTAGAGGTAGGACCTTAATATGGTTTCTGCAGATTAATAATATTATTTCAGGGCAAGACAAGACCTTTGGACTAGGCAGAGTACTAGTTAATTAAGTACTAGTTAACAGCTGCAGCATCAGAAGCATTAATATTTGTTCTTCCAGCCATAATAATAAACTGTGCTCTGAGAATACAAATGAAACCTGTTTGTACTTACTAGTACTATACTCTATGATCCTTACAAGATTGCCATAGAATCCTGTGAAAAGGGTCCAGGTGTGGACCCTTTCCCATGGTTTAGTAGATCTGCACCCACTTCCCAGTGAAAGAAGACTTGGCCTCCAGCTGAACAAGGTGGGAGGGGACCGATTGATTAGAAGTTGTTGCCACTTGTTGCATATTGTAAAGTGGGGGGTTTATGGTGTTTTACTGGGTTTTAACATTTTATTATGTGAACCGCCAGGGGTTCTTAGGAAAATAAGTGGTATATAAATGGAAATAAATAATAAATAAATAAATGCCCAGGCAAGTTGCAAAGAAGCATTCTTGAGAAGGCAGTATGTTTGCTTTCTTTTCTCTTGTTCTGAAAATGTATCTTGTATTTTTGCCATGTTTTAATCCCTCGTCTATCATTCTGTCTCCTCTCCTGTTCCTAATTCCTGATTCTGTATGCTGCCCTGACTTCTTTGATTCGTACCTCTCATAGAGGTTCTGATAGAGTTTTTCTTGTAGTAGGACATTGGCTGAAGTCCTACTTCATATTATTTTTACAATATTACTGAGAGCCCTGACCTGGAGGCCCTGAGACTTGACCTTGCCTGTCAATCCTTGACAGAAAATCAGGAAGAGGCATGTCATCCAAATTCATGAATTTTAGATGTTTTATAAAAAATGGCTAAGCAGTTCATGGGGAGGAATATCTGAGATATACAATATATGAAGAGGCAAGCGGGAGAATAGATGCCCTTTGCCTCTGCTTAATTGCTTCAAACCATTTATCTCAAAGCCAGTATGTGCTTCCACGTACACCGAGCATTAGAGTTGTCCCTGTGTTTGTGTCCTACATAGGCCATGGCGATACTTGAGCAAGTCCTACTTCTCACTCTTAGTTTCCTGTGTATAAAATATGAAACACAATTTAGCTGTGCCCAACTATATTTCTGCTGTCCTCTGTCTGGCATCAGATGCTTTCTGCAGCTGTTTTCAACTGCAGACAACAGCAGCCTCCTATTAAAGCAGAAAGGGACTGACTAGGCAGTTTCGTATTGTACTCTTGAGTCCGTTGCAATGATGCTGAGTAGTGACAGGGTCTAACTCCAGACAAGAAGCATGAAAAGCAAATGCTCCTGTGCTACGTGCTTGGCTGAGCCAGTGAATTCCAGTGGCCCATGGAGGCTCCTGTTCATGTGGTTCTTGATGACCGTGTGAAGAAGTTCAGTGTTTCCTGGGTTATGTAAACTGGCAAGATAGCTTCTCATGCAATTAAATCAATACAAACTTGTTTTCCAGTGATCTGCGTACAGTGAACTGCTCTGTTGATTGTTGTGGTTCAGGCTGCCTTTTGTCACGTGGGTTGAATGGAGAGGTGAGTTTAAATCCCCGTCTGCACACATATTGCGTCATTCATATAACCGGTTTCAAAACACATGCACACACATTTATATTTAAAAACCTAGATATTTTATGTTGACATCATCACATTAACAAAATGTACTTACTTATGCTGTGCAGTGGTGGCAACATGTGAAAATTAAGGGACTTTCTAGATAGATGACTTGTTTTGGAAGTTGTTGCATCATCTATGTTGCCTATGCAGCAGCTATAATTACCAGGTAGTATGGCCCTGGGGAGGTCATGCAATATGTTACAGTTTCTGAACATTATATACATATATAATGTTCATATATATATATGTTGTATCTTGCAAATGTTCTGTGGCATTTTCTTTGGAAGATGAATTGGATACCTAAGATTTTTATGCCTGATGTGTTTAATATGAGGTTAATGATTTTGTGTTTTGAAGAGGTGCTGCCTCAACTGGATTGAGAAAAATTAATATCCATTGGTCATGATGTAACTGATCCAGCAGCTCATAGAAACAAATATGGCATTGAAATTATAGTTTCTGCATATTTTAAGCAGTGAATATTTTAAGGAGTAATCAGTAAGCAGCTTCTGCTCAAGATCTAATACACGGTTTGCATGCTGAGGTTAGGACTATGGATGGGCATGAATCACTTCACAACATTAACGGCATCAGAAATTTGGCTGGTTCCTCTGCCTCCCCCACCCCTGGTTTCAGCCCCTGGACATTTTCTGGACCTTTTGTCCATTTGGGTTCAGGGTTTGGGCCATTGAAACCATCTGTTTTGAAGGGTTTGAAGGGGAGAAGTGAAACAGAGGCTTTAAATGGTTGGCAGCTATTTTGGCCCCACAGTGGACACTCCAAATCTCATACCCTGAAGTAAACCTAAATGTTCAGGTTTGGGTCCAACCTTAGTGAGGACTTAATTTTTACAACTGCTATTAACATAGCTAGAATTCTAGAAGCTATGTTGTTCTTTGCATCAATGGCCTTCAGTGTCTCCCCAGCCCTCATGGTCCTGTAATATAAGAATCAGCAAAAGACTTGCTAGTATACTGGCCAGCTACTGCTGCTGTTGTTTGTTGCAGTGAGTAGTGTTTTTCTCTGCATTGTGTTACTAACTTCCAACTCAGAGCTTAGATATAATTCTTGGGTGCAGGGATACATCAGCATCTTTGTTTTGCCAGTCTGATGCAAACAGGGCAATACAGCTGCAGGTGTGATCAGTTGATTAATGTATATGCTGTTGCATGGGTGTTTAGTCCATTCCAACAACACCAGGAGCTGCTATTTATGTTTTCCACTGTCCAAGCTTGTTGAATGCTTTTTTGTTGATGTTTTCCCTTGCTTAATTTTGCTGATGTTTTTCCTTGCCTCTTATATCTTTCTTGTCTGCCTGTAAGTAATATATCCTGAGATCTCCTAGCTACTTAGAAGGGCTATAGCTAGTTAATGTTTTTTTTGCAGTTGTATTATTGCATTAAACTTTATTGAACGTAGCTCTGCAGGAGTGGGATTGGTTTATTTTTCGTATGTTTTCGATTAATGTTATGTTTATATGTTGTACACTGCCCTGAGCCAGTCCACTGGGAGGGTGGTATAGAACTCAAATAATAGTAATAACCTCTGGTAACACACATACAGGACAGACATTCATGTGTATATGTGAAAGATGACAACTTGTTGATGCTCAGAATGTGCAGGGTTCCAGATCAGGGATTCCAAAGCAAGTACATGGACCCCCAGGATACGTGGGAACTCAGGAGGGGATCCGCAGCTTGCCCCCTCTTGCCTTAATGGATAGGGGCCACTTTCATTGCTTCCCCTCTCCCCCTTCCAAGCATGAGTGAGTTCTCTCGTAGTTTTTGCACCTATGAGGGGTTGAAACCTGCATGCCTCCTTTGGGCTTAAACCTTCTCCTGTCTTTCCCCCCTTATGCATCCTTCCTGTTAACATGGGTGGTGCATGTTCAGTATGCAGAAAATCAAAGAAATTTAATAACTTAAGAAGATCCTGCTGGATCAGATCAATGGTCCATCTAGTCCAGCATCCTTTCTCACATAGTGGCCAGCCAGTTCCTCTGGATGGCCAACAACAGGGAATAGGGGCCAAGGCCTTTCCCTGATGTTGCCTCCTGGCTAAGGGATTCAGAGGTTTAGTACTTCTAAGTATGAAAATTCCTCATCCATAAAATTATAAATCCATAGTTCAAAACCACAGCAAGGTTTCAGAGAATGGAGATAAACATCTAGTCCTCAACCCGCCTATATATGGGGGGAATTAAAATGCATATAATACTGACTTCTCTGTCAAGCTGAAACTCCTTTTACCTATTTAACAACATAACATGCATTATTTTTATATATTTAGCTATCTTTATTTATTTATTTAGCTATCTTACAGAATTGCACTGTGTGGAATATTTATATAATTTAAAAGTATAAACATCTTCATTTTGTATAAGAAAGTTTTTTTAATGGTTCTTATATGCCACTTTTCTCTACCAGAAGGAGTCTCAAAGTGGTTTACAATCGCCTTCCCTTTCCTCTCCCCACAACAGACACCCTGTGAGGGAGGTGAGGCTGAGAGAACCCTGATTATTGCTGCTCAGTCAGAACAGCTTTATCAGTGCTGTGGCAAGCCCAAGATCACCCAGGCATATGGGGGAGCGTGGAATCAAACCTGGCTTGCCAGATTAGAAGTTGGTGCTCCTAACTGCTACTGCAAGTTGGAAGCTGATTTTATTTAAACATTTATAAAATCTGATTATTAAATAATCATACATGCAAATCCTAGTTTTGTTTTAGTGGAAAACTTTGTAAGGTAATTTATTAAAAATTATATATTTTTTTCATTTTTCCAAAGGTAACAACTCAAAGAAGATATTAATATTTTTTTAGGGACGGAAACAGTCCCTTCAATTTGTTCAGTATCTTGTAAATTTCTTATGCTAAATTAAAGTTTGGTATCAAATTGATATTGCAAAGCAAAGTTAAAGATCTGTACAAGAGTGTTAACAAGGTTTTTGCATTTTCCATTGAGACATGAAGAACTGATGTAGTCTTAAGTATCAATTGATTTAGATTTTATTTTAACCACCTGTCAATATTAGGGTTTAGTGTAGCTCTCCCACAAGTAATCTATAGTCTGATCTTGGTCAATGATATTAGAGTATATTTTAAATGCAACATTTTATTTTGACAAAACAAACAAACAAAAACACTGTGGTGGTGTGGTTAGAATGTTGAAATTGGATCAGGAGTCTGACATCCAAATTCCCACTCTTTATCATTAAAGCTTGCTGGGTGACCTTGAGATGTCCACAATTCACCAACTCAACCCACCTATTTTCTCTTTCATTTGACATTACTATCAACTCTCCTCTACTATGATACATGGGTTGAGAGGACATAGATGAGACCATGTCCTGCATAGTTACTATTGTCCTCTTTTCCACCCTGTGCATATTGGCAGAAGAAATCTTCCACGAAAATAAGGAGGTTACTACAGTGATAGCTGCTTAGGAAAGTGGTTGTCATATATAAAGGTAACAAATTATTCCTTGACTCTTATTTGCTTCTCCCAGAATATGAAATAGGTTGATAAATCCAAATAGTTTATAGAGCTCTCCCCTTGGAGCTTTGCCAGAATTAGCAGTCTTCAAATGTCAAAGATTGTAGCACATGCCATCTGCATAGAATTAATAAGGATGGAGGAAAGGGAGAAAGAAAAGTCATTTCCCCTGGTTTTTCTATCTCCTCACACCCCCGGTTTACATACATTGACTAGTTTCAACACCCAGCAATTATTCTGCGCAGATTCCTCTTGACATTCCCTACTTTGCAACCCTCAGCATCCAGTTCCAGTCACTGAAGGAGATTATTATGTTTTCAAAGTCTGCTGGATGCTTTCCTGGTTTCTAATCCTGAGTAGTTCCCACTCACATTAGTAGATATTTCAAAAAGATGTTCAAGATAGTAATTTTTGCAGTGCTTTTAATAGAATCTTCAGACTGAACATCTGCAAAGAAATGACCTGTTGTGATAAAATTTTATCAACTCCAAACTGTTTTTTTCCTGTCTGTAAAGTATTTCTCTACAACAAGCAACTCATATAAAATAAATGCTATTGCAACTTGAATAGTTTACAGGCAGTTATCTGGGATTACCTCTATAACCTATGATCTACTTGTGTGTAATCAATCTACCTCAAGTTCACATTGGAGGAAAAAACCATTTATATTACCTGTAAGTATTAATTTTATTGCGCATGGATCAACAGACTGATGAACAAATAAAATTATATTACTGCAGTTATCTCCCTCCCAGATTTTAAGGTACAAATATAGATTGGCAAGTCATTGGGCTCAATGTAAATATCGCAACTCTCATACAGAGCTTTTTTTCAGTTCCGTATAGGAGTAGCTGTAATGTTTACAAGCTGCTCACCTCTTAATTTAGTCTAGTTGCATTGGGGGATATCTATACTAGCACTGTATTTTTGTGTGCTAGATAGTGCTAGCCAGGATGTGGGCAATTCAGTTAATAAGTGACATTCACATGCTGAAGCAGTGTCACACAAAAGCAATTTTCACAAAGTATAGTGGATGATGTAATGTTGAAATCAGTCCTTCTATCTGGTGCATATTTGTGTCACACCCTTATGTTTCCAAATAAAATTTGAGTCCAATGGCAACCATAAGTCCAACAAAATTAAGGTAACCACATTTTAACATTGGTAAAGAGGGACACCATTGTCCGGGGAGGGGGTGTACTTTATTAAAAAATTGGTCTATATGGAGCAACAAAATTTTTCATAGAATGCATACAGTAATAGAATAAATGCAGATGCACTCCCCACCCCAAAAAAACACATGGATCAAAGAGTAGGGTTTCAGACTATGTGAAAACCAGGTCCTAGTTTACAAAGGAAGAGGCCCAAGATCCCAATTATGATTCAGAGAGCTGTTGAGGGGTAATGAAAGGAGGTACATGGGAGATCAGAGAGAAAGGGGAAAGACTGGGGGGAAGGAGAGATTAAGGAGGAGAAATTAGAAGAGGAAGGAATAAGAGATGTGGAGGAGGAATGAAGGAGTTATTGGGGGGATGAAAATGGGGGTAGGAACAAAGAAAAGAGTGAGGGATGAAGGAGATAAGGGGAAAGGCAAAAGAGTGGCTGGAGGAGGGAGGAAGAAGAGATTGAGTAGAAGAGATTGGAGGAAGATGGAACAAGAGATTGGGGGAAGATGAGAAAGAAGGAGAGATGGGAAAAAGAGATACTGGGGAAGGAAGGAAGAAGAGATTGGGGAGAAGGAGAGACTGGGAGTATGAAGATGGGGAGGAAGGAGAGATAGGGGAAAGGAAGGAGAGAGACTGGGGGAGAAAGGAATGAGAAACTGGGGGGGCAGCTAGGCAGATGTGGTGGGGTCTATTTGCAGCAGGTAGAGGCCGACGTCAGCCTTGGTGTTGCCTGCCGAAGAAGGAGGCCCAAAGCCGGGGCAAGGAGCAGGGCCGCAGCCCGAGCGGGGTGACTGTGCCCTGAGCTGGATCTGGGGCTCCATTCACCCAGGCTGAGCGGAATGCTGCCGAGTCAAGAGGCCAGGTGTGGTGTGCTGGCCCCTGGGCTCAGCTGGGCTGCTCACCCTTGTAGTGGAAACACAGGTTGTTCGAGAGGCTGATATAGCTGAATTTGCCCTTCAGTCTCCAAGGGTGGAGCAGCGGCCATATATACCCTTGCGGGGAGATGCAAGCCAGGAAACTGAAGTCCGATGGCGGAACTCATGTTCAATAGGGTGCCTGCCATGGGGAGAAGGCATGGGCTCTTGGCAAGGAGAGAGTACTGAGGCAGGAGGAAGGCACGTCTCTGGGCAAGAAGGGGAGAGCCTAGGGCGGCTGCCAGAGGCTGCACTTGGCCTGCCCTGCCAGACCTCCTCCTTGCCTTTGTGGCTTCCTGGGGTGTGCAGCAGACGAGGCAGGTATGCAGGGCAAGGTGTTGGGGGAGGAGAAGGGGAAGGTGTGCGAGCGGGGGAAGCTGGGGAAGCCCCTTCCGTGCTCTGCTCACTGTCCATCTGGGCTGCTTCTCCTGCCAGCTGGTGGAAGGTGAGAAGGGGTGGACTGTGCAGCTATCTTGGTGATTTTATCCTAATGATGGTGGGGAGGGGTTTGGTGTGGACTGCCGGACAGACAAAATCCCGAACTGCCCCCACTTGGAAATAACCTGCCTGACCTGACCGTGCACTTGCTGCCAGCCCCGGGGAGAGGGGCGACGCTGGCTGCGGATGTTGGTCTTGCACTAGCTGCCACCGGAAGAAGAGCGCTACAGACAGATCCTCGCCTGCCAGTCGGTAAGGAACCCCCAGCGCTTGCCCTGCACCAGACGCCACGGACGCCAACGCAGGACATTTCAACGATGGTTCAGGACACGGGACATTTAGATCAAATTCGTGACCATCCCGTGATTATCGGGACACATGGTCACCTTAAACAAAATATAATTATTTAAGACTTCGTTGCCCTTAAAGGTTCCACTTGACTTAAACTATGTTCTATTGCTTCTGACCAACATAGCTACCCACTTGAATCTATTAAAGTATAACGTTCCCTGGTTTAAGCTATTTATTGCATTAAGAGGTTAGACCAAATGTGACCAACAGTACTTTAAAAGCAAGCCTCAATATCAAAGAACCAGGAGGTGAAGAGTTAAATGTTCACACATGAATGACAGGGTGTTCCAAGCACTCTGATGGCTTAGCAGCAGCTGGGAAAGAAGTCCTAGGTTAGTAGTCTACTGATGGGATTCTGATTCTGACAGAGGCCAGCATTGAGAGAAAACCATTCTGTACCTTAGCTGTTGAATAACTACTCTGAGGAGTTTTTAGTCAGAAAATAGTTTTGACTAATCAGTCTGGATTCTATTAAGACTGGAGTACTGGGAATAATATTTGGCTGGGTGATTTGGGTAGTGGATTGAGACTTCCAGTCAGGCCAAAGGAAAGGAAATATGTCTTCTAAGAAGAGAAGAAAAATCTGCTCAGTTCAATAGAGAAATTAGCTCTGAGGATTTCTGTGGCCTGGTGTGAAAGATTACTGCTTTAGACAACCTAGGAGTTAGAGAGAAGCTGGTGTTTCAGAGAAGGGGAGACTGAGTACTGACAGTCTTCAGAAAAAGTGTCAAGTTTAAGTAAACTCCAAGTGTTTAGGAGAATACGTATACAAAAACCTGGCATGAGTGAGCCCTCGGCACAAGAAGACTCCTCAGGAGACAAGATATCTGGTGCTGTCTGAATCTAAAGGAAACAAGCAAACAGCCTGTTGCACAGTCTCTGGAAAGAGATTCTACAGAAGGTTCATCTAATAACAAAACTCCCAAACCTGAGCCATCAGTACTGCCAGAAAAAAACTTACTTAAAGGACACACACACCATTAAAGCAAAAGAGCTGGCAGCAAAGACAAGAATTTAAATAGATAAGATGTAGTGGTTGTCTACAGGCTTGCTACCACAAGGAACTGAAAGAAGAGAGATCTTCATAGGATGAAGGATGAATGCTGCTGGAAGTATTCAAGATCAGGACTCCAGGATTGTCATGCCCTATATAAGTGGTTTGCAACAGCAGGTCAGTGTGGGTGCAACATATATGAATACTGGTTCACCTTTGCACAGGATCCACCCAACCTGCTCTGAAAGTCGGACATTTTATTTTATTTGATTTCTTTGCCTGTTTGACCTTTGGATTGCTTCTGAACTATGCCTTGATGTTTTCCCTGTCTCGACATTTGGTCCAGCCTCTGATCACGTTCCTGATTGCTGGCCATCCTGACCTTGGGCTGAATTCTAAGTTCCTGATTGATGCTTGCACCAACCTTGGACTGCATCTCTGACTTCATACTATAATACCCTGGTGCTGTACTTTTCCTACTAGGTACCACAAAACCCCTCAGTATTAATTTAGCTTCTTTAACTCTCAAAAGCCTGTAATTAAAAGCCCTAAAAGTTTCAACTCCCCATTCCACCAAACCTTTCCCTGTGTATTAAATACAATTGTGTATTTTGTTTGACTTTAATAATGTCTCAAGTGTCATTCTGAAGGGATTTTGGCAAAGAAGGCACCTACACCTCCTTTTGATGTTCTAGAACTAAGTTAAAAGCTAAATTATTTTACAATGACATGGTGTGACAGCCTGGTTTATAACGCTTAATAAAAAACCACATTAGTCAGGAGGCCCAGGTTATTTGGAAACAGAAATTTTGGAGGGAAAATGTCCTCAATGTGGGGAAATATGGAGGGGGTTATCATACTAGCACTTAGAAGAGTGCCTAGAAATAACTGAAAAGCCATTAAAGACTTCTTTTAAAGCTAATCCAATATGGTACAAGGGTTACAAACATATTAGGCCAAACAGTAAAAGGTAAAGGTATCCCCTGTGCAAGCACCAGGTCATGTCTGACCCTTGGGGTGACGCCCTCTAGCGTTTTCATGGCAGACTCAATATGGGGTGGTTTGCCAGTGCCTTCCCCAGTCATTACCGTTTACCCCCCAGCAAGCTGGGTACTCATTTTACCGACCTCGGAAGGATGGAAGGCTGAGTCAACCTTAAGCCGGCTGCTTGGATTGAACTCCCAGCCTCATGGGCAGAGCTTTCAGACTGCTGCTTTACCACTCTGCACCACAAGAGGCTCTTAGGCCAAACAGTAAAAGCACCCCCCCCAAAAAAAAAAACACCCCAATGACATTTAACAATATTTTATGCTTTTGCATTCCTCAGTATTCTTCATCAGTCCAGAATGTTACAAATAAAAGAAAGGAGGCATTTCAGGTCATCTTCCCTCATGCCAGGATGTAGTGAAATTTTGGGTAGGCAGGTATGGTCAAAGTCCTGTTAGAACTGTTCTCACAGAGCAGTTCTTTCAAAACTCTCTCAGCCCCACTTAGAAAGGGAAGGTGTTTGTAAACTGCTTTGAGATGCCTTCAGGTAGAGAAAAGCTACAATCCTTCCTACTCCCAACACATTTATTAAAATATTTTCCTACAACCAAAGAGACTCAGGAATGGTCAAGTGCGATCGAGCTTAACATGAATTAACACCACATTATCATCACTTTGAACCAATCCATCAAGCAGAATAGAACTATGGCATCATCATGGTTACAATTAACATCCCAGGCAGAAAGATACCATGGTTAATGGTATCAAAAGTCTTAGAGAGGTCTCAGGTAATCAGTAATTCCATCCTGGCACAGATTGCCTCCTAGGGCAACCAGAAGAGTTTTGGCCTGAAGGCAGATTGTAATTTGTTGAGATAGTACCACACCAAGCATATTTTCCAAACCAGCTGTTGGTACCTAGCCAGGAACTGAAATAATCACCAGGGCCCATTTTGTTCCAAGTGGCAGCATGACCACCTCTTCCAAATCCCTGTCTTTCAAAAAGGCATTTACCACATTCTAGGCCCAAGAGATCATACCCGCTAAGCCAGACGTTCTGAGCCAAGAAGGGCAAAGGAGAAGATTGTAGACTGTACCTAGCCAAGTACAAAGTCCAGTTGTTAAGTCTCCAGTGATTGAAAGTTCTCCAAGCATCTATGTATCAAAGTGACTAGCCAGTAACATTAGTTCTATAATTGCCCCATGAAACATAGCTGATGTCATATTGTTCATATTTATTACATTGTAGTGCTGATATCTGCTTCACATTTTTCATTGGAACAAATAAACCTCTGACATGCACAGAACAAAGGAAGAGGCAAGAAAACAGAACCACACTGGATTGTTTTTGTTAACTGGAGCTGAATTAATATCAGCAGGGAACCTCACCCCTTGCCTGACATTCTGATGATAAGTCAGAGACCCTCAGTTCTTACTCAGTGTGCTTATAGTAGTGTGCAGTGTGCCACTAGAAGACTCTTATAATTATTATTTCAATAACCAAATCATAGGTGGGGAAGTAAGTTTGCATGGTATAACCTGACCTTGTCAGATCTCAGAACCTAAGCAGAGCCAGTATTTGGAAAGAAGACCGCTAAAGACGGCTCTGCAAAATAAGGCAACTATCTCTGCTTTTTACTTAGATTGAAAACCCTTGTTGGGCTTGCCATAAGTTAGCTGTTAATTGACAGTACTTCAAACACACAAACAAACCCATAGGTGTAATTAGAGTTGTCAGCCATCAGCAAGAAAAGGAAGGGCAGGGAGAGGGGAAACAATGTCATGCTGAAAGAGTGTGGCATCAGCTCTGGTGAACATACATGAATGACCAATATAACACTAGGGATTCTAGAGTGTTGTGTAAGTGTTGGATTGGTGATAGTACATCACTTCCTGGCATTTTCTAGAAGTGAATTTGTGGTTTCAATTCAGTGTACTTTTCATAGACCCCCGAGTGGAAGTGGACAAGTAAGAGGGAGACTGGGATGTCTCCTGTTGTTTTCTTTTTGTTTTCTTTTTTTGCCTGTAGACTGCATGTTGGATACTATGGTAAATATTCATTGACAGAATGGATTTTCAATAGCAGAACAGGATCCCCCTGTTTCTCTCTGACTCCAGTCGGAAGCATTGGTCCAAAATGTCACTTCTGGAGAACAGGGACACCATGGAACGAAAGACAGAGGGGACTTTGAAGTCAGCAAATTTCTCATTTAGTCTTAGTTGTATTACTGGTCTGTGGGCCATTTTGGGAAAATTAGAATTTAAATTCTAAATTTAAGCCAGCTTTTCTCTAGGCAAAAAAAAAAAAAAAAAGCAAGAAGGAAGCTTCCTAGTACATTTTATTAGAGAGTAGACTTTAGTTCTGGTTGGACAAAGGGGCCATATTGACTCAGGCACCTGAGTACGGTAGTTGTGTACTCTGACCACATGGTGATATGTATTGGCCCATATGTAGTAGACCCCACATCGTATAGTGAAATTCTACCAGGTGGCTCTCTGTTCATGCAATGAGGACGGGCAAGTATTCATGCTTTGCTGCCATTAGAGGCAACTGAGAGCTTTGTCCTGTATGACAGTTGGCTTCTGCCTGACTGTTCTTGCACCTGTGCTTTAGCTGTTCTCCCTACTCATTTAGTGTCCCAGTTTCCAAGAATCTATGTCTTGGGGATTAACAAAAAATGTGATTTGTTTTCATTTGATGTATTTGTTTCATTGTCTCTTTCTCATGTATTGTTATTCTCTTGTGCTATAGCTTCTTATAACGAGAAGCACAGAAACAGATGAAGGGTAAGAAATAGGAAAACAAATATTGCACGGACAGAAAAAAAGATTTAGTTGTGATGTGCTCAAGTTTCCTTCTTCTAATGCTAAGATGGAATCCTTATTCCACCATGAATTACCCATCTCCCTGGTTGTCTTTTTGTATAGAGATGACAGTGTTCTTTAGGATGTCCATCCAGGGACATTGCAGGAAAGTTAGTGCTTCTTTAATGAGGCACTAACTTTTTCCCAGGATGTACCCCAGAAATAGATTCTGCAACAATTTGAAATACCGTCCATATATGTTCTGCAATTGATTCAGGAGAGGGGAGGTAGAAATGCTGACACAAGCAAACATTTTTTTAGTTTTCCAACAGTGCAGTATTGGTGAGAGTGCGGGAAAGTACAACCTGGTCCTTTGGAACATTGGGAATACAAAATGTATTTCTTTGACGCTTATTATTGATGCTTATAATTCTAGAATACATTTTTAGCGGGGTAGGAAACTTTATTTGGTCTTGCCTTCTGTAGTATGTGCAGTGACCAGGGCCTGCTGCACAGTTTGTATCCTCAAGCTTCCAATTTTAAGTCATTTTCCACACATGCCCCCTCTGCAGCAATGTATATTTCATTGCTGTCTGGTGACAACCTCAGAAGTGGCAGAGTGACACTTAACTGCTTCCTGCTACAGTGACAGGTTGACAGCTGTTGTGTGAAGAGAAAAGATGCAGTGATTAAAATTCTTCCAGTGAAACTAGATATGCTTTTCTGATGTAATGGGAATAGTTTCTTAGAGAACATTGTGTGGACTGTGTTAAAGATACACATTGCAGTTTGACTCAGTTGTTTTAAGTTAGTTTTGAGACAGTTAGTTGTGCACTGCTATGTTTTTGAAAGTTTCCTTAAAGCATTTATTTATATTTTTCATTAAGCTTTTAATTTATCTAGTATTGCAGTAATGAAAATATTAATTAGGTTTCTTTGATTCTGCCTGATGCTACAGGGGATAGTATATGTACTTCCCCCCCCCCTGTTATAAAGTCTAGACAGCTGGCACTGTGACACAAGCTGTAAGACGCTGGAACTTGGCTGGTAGAAGGCTCAGCTTGAGTGCTACTTCGATATTTTTCACTCTTTACCAGCCTGTCCAGTTACCCTGTGTATAAATTGCCTCTGATTAAACTATTCCAAGACTCTCATGGAGACCACTTAGAAAGGAGATGGACTGTTTCCCTTTTCTCCAGCCTTCATGAGGCAGCTTGTTATGTGATCAGGAATATATGCATGTACCCAAATTCAATGTGAATGTGCTTTGATTTTAGTTCAGTAAACATACACTCTGAAGTAACCCGAATGACAGGAAGGATTTGTCATTCTGGGCTCTTATGCTAAAGAAGCTGCTGGCTTAGCTGATCTCTTATGCTCAGTGTATAAGGCCAGACAATTAGCAAATGCAAGCAATTAATACAATAGCGAGCATAAATCAATAAAATATCCAAAAGGAGCTGCTAGTTTGACAGCATAAAAGTACATTCAAGGGAGGCAAGGAACCAAAAGAAACAGCAGTATAATAAATTGGAGGCTGTGCAGAACTAGGAAAAGACATAGTTGTCAAGATATATTTTTGAGCATTTTGGCAGTGAATTATCTGAAGGTAATTAAGAAGGGGCAGGAGCAACAGAAACTCCTAGTGTATGATCAGACTGAAATTTCCATAACTACACAAACATGGGTGATTGGGATCCAGGGTAAGCATATATGTAATGGATTCCTGCCCTTCTGATAAGGGCAAGTGACTTAAGTAAATACTAAATTATTTTATTTTCGAGCATAACAAGAGAATAGGGCAGGTGAGCTTTCATATAGGCCAAGTGGTGAGGGGGTTCAAGTAATACTTTAAGGTCCAAGGAATGTTTTCATAAGGAAAGAGAAGAGAGATTTGCAAATGAGGTTTCGGTGGACCCACCAAACAACCTTATTTGTGTTTTGAGACCAGTGTACACGATTGGAGTAAAATACAAATGTGGTTATATTTTATTGTACAGCAAGATGCTAATGTAGTTGAATCCTATTTATTTTATTAAATTTGTATACTGCCCTTCCCAAAGACTCAGGGTGTTAATAAATATTCTGCAAAAGTCAGTTTTACAGATGACATGGAATTATTTAAAATCTACAACATAAAAATGAAATGGAAGAAAGTAGCATGGCAGTTCTATGTAAAAGTCAAAGGCATACATAATACAAACAATTTCTGTTTATAACATCAGTAAAAGGTGAAAATACATTCTTAGAATCATAGAATAATAGAGTTGGATGGGACCTCCTGGGTCATCTAGTCCAACCCGCTGTATTATTCAGGACACTCAAAACCCTATCGCTCATCCGCTGTAGCCTGCCACCTCCTTGAACCTTCACAGATTCAGCCTCTCCATCAAATCGCTGTCCAGCCTGTTTAAAAATCTCCAAAGATGGAGAACCCACCACCTCCCAAGGAAGCCTGTTCCACTGAGAAACTACTCCAAGTGCCAGGAACGTCTTCCAGATGTTTAGACGGAATTTTCTTATCAAAAGCTTTACTGAAATCCAGATAAACCATGTCCACAGCATTCCCCTGATCCAGCAAGGTAATAACTTTCTTGAAAAAAGAGATAAGGTTGGTCTGACATGACTTCTTGTGAAATCCTTGCTGAGTCTTAGAAATCACAGGTCTCTGCTCCAACTGCTCAAGGACCAACTGATGATTTGTTCCACAATTTTGCCAGCTCCATATGTCAAGCTGACAGGTCGGTAGTTACCCAGATCCTCCTTTTCCCCTTGCTTGAAGAAAGGGACAACATTTGCCCACCTCCAATCATCTGGCACCCTCACCTGTTTTTCAAGAAGTTTCTAAAAATAATGGACAGAGATTCAGAGATTACATCTGCAAGTTCTTTTAGTACCCTTGGATTCTATTCATCTGGCCCAGAATACTTTGTTTCATTTAAAGAAACCAGGTGTTTATGAACTGCCCCAACAGTGATCCTAGGCCACCATTCCCATCCCCCTTGTTGTGATATATTTTTGCCAAACTGAGCATTATTTCCCTCACAAGAGAAGACTGAGGAGAAATAGTAGTTAAGCAGTTCAGCCGTCTATTCATCATCCATTATAATTTCACTTTCTTGCCCTCACAGTGGCCCTACAGAGTCCCTACTCTTTTTCTTACTTGAAATATAACTAAAGAATCCTTTTTTGTTATGTTTAGCACTTCTTTCTAGCCTAAGCTCATATTGAGCTTTAGCTTTTCTAACCCTCTCCATATAATCATTGGTTATTTGTTTATGCTCATTCTTGGTAAGAAGGCCTTCCTTTCATTTCCTAAACAACTCTTTTTTATTCCTCAATCATTTGACAGCTGCTTATAGCTTTCTTAGGCTCCTTCCATCTTTTCTTCTCACAGGAATTGTTTGTGATTGAGACTTTAGTATTTCATTTTTAAAAAACTCCCATCCCTCTTGGACTCCCATCTCTTTAAGTCTTTCTGACCATGGGACTCTACCCAACATTCCTTTAAGTCTGTTAAAATCTGCTTTCCTGAAGTCCAGTCTATATGTCCGACTACGTAAAGGTATTACTAAACTAATTTGACCCCATTACTGTTGAGAAACTGCCACTACAGCTTAAATGGGTAGAATCAAACTTGCTGATCACTTTGAATTTAACAATTTGATGCTGGAGTCTTCCTTTGAAGTTTTTTGTTGAATAGCATGTACTTTTAAGTAACCCATAGAGTAACCTTGGCGATGCAAGTGCCCTTCCACTGGTTCCTGAATACTGCTGGTGTTTATGTTAGATGTTTGTCAGTTTATTCTTTTGCATAGGGGCTGTCTTGTTTGATCTGTGTCACTGTAAGAAGGGCAGTATTGGCATACAATAGCAATATTACATTTGAGGATGAGACGTAACGATATAGCTGGTTTTATTTGGTCTTGTAATAGCAGTGCTTGAGTATATATGGAACTGAGAACAAAACTTCCTTCTGAACAAATCTGTGCCCTTCAATTTTAAGGAAATACAGAACTCTCTTTTTGTAATTCAGCCATTTCCCTTTCTAGTTCCAAAAGTTCCTTTGCAATAAAACAGCTACTCTGAGGTCATGCATTGAATATCTTGGAAAGCTGAATGTTCTCTTACAGTTTTCTGAGATGATTCTTAATGTCAGACTTGTGTCCATTTTATCCTTTGGGTTTGACCTGTTTGCCCTATTTGGGCACTGTTGGCATTTAATGGCATATGCAATGTTAGAAGATTAAGAAATGAATGAGCCTTGACCCATTATGCATAGCAGGAGCCACATTGGGCGGCTGCTGGGTCCTTACGCCAGGGTGGCATGCCCCGTTGCTTCCTGCATATGCACAGGGGAAGGAATCCCCCGGTGTACACAGACTGCCCTGGTGTAGCACAAGAGCATGCACAATGCCGGGGCCAGAAGAACCCAGGGTGCTGCACAGCGGGGGCGGCAGCAGAGGGCAGGGTGTGGGGCAGGGGGACCCCACTGCACAATTGCCGGGGAGCGGCATGCTGCAGTATCACAGGAGATGTGGGAGTTCCCGTATTTGCGGCACTATCTGGGGCACTGCGCTGGGCCAGGGCAGGGATGGCGGCAGTGTCATGCGTAATTGGGGAGTAGTCCTGCTGCCCTGCTGCTGCCACCAAAGACTATCTGCCCCGTGCATTATTGGTCCCTGAGATGCTGTAGTTGATATTGTTAGGTTAAGTGATTACATTGTCTAGTTGGATGTTGCAAGCTCTTCTACCATTATCCATGTTTGTATTGTGTTATATTGTGGGTGAGGATTAAGATTGAGGGGCTATCTGTGCACAAAAAAATGTCTGCCCCTCACTGCTTGTGAAAGAAAACTATCATTATTTAGTAGAGGTTGTAAGTAATTCATATGTTACTGTTGAAAACTGTATCTGACTAATAGTAATATGATAAAATGAATAGTAGAATTGTTATTCCAGTTTGCATCTGTCAAATAACTTTAATATTCTGTCTGTTAATTTACTGCTCACCCTCTACCTTTACTGCTCACCTCTGCCTTTATGTATGAACTAAATTTCATTTCAATATATTTGAAATAATATATTTGCACACAAACTATTATACCTTAAATAGACCTTCATTGGTCTTAAAGTCTGCTACTGGACTCGAATATAACATGTTAACATAGCTGCAGTTTAGTGTAAAGTCTTCTTAATAGAGGCACTAATATTGGTATTCTATTCCATTTGGAGGGTAATGCCGTTATAGCTTATGGCAAACATATAATCATTTGATTTCTGAATGACTGGGATGCTTTTGTTTGTTTGAGAAAATATTGTTTGGTGAATACTGACACCTCAAGATTCTTCCTCTTAAATTTGTCCTTATAGAGTGATGTTTATGAACTACATAGTGTTCTGTCTCACTGTATCATCCCTTCATTTTCTATATAACATGTTGTGTGCAAGCAGAATTTCTAGCTTTATTTCAACTCCATCTGGAACTGATCTCTGCTGTTCATTCACTATTCAGAACCTGATACTTGGGGAAAAGGGACATTCACATTAGTGTTCTTTGGCTGAATATTTGCCAGTAATCTTGGAGGAGCCAGAAGGAAATAAATTGTCTCTTGAGGGGCAAAAATTAAGGTGACGGAGTCTCAGAGTGGTATGCATTGGAATTGATGGTGGAAGAGATGCTAAATTTGGTTAGTCCTTTTAGACAAGGATAAAGAATAAAAAAAGGGGGAAAGAGACATGATTCAAGTTCAATTCAAGATGTCTTTATTTTTCAAAATTCTGAGCCTTCTCCATGTAATGCATTTAAAATACTGAAGAAAGGGCCCAATGCAGGATCCAAGATGGCTTGATTATCATCAGTGAAAGCAAAACTAACAAACATTCTCAATTGGTGTAGTTTGGTGTAGTGGTTAGGAGTTAGGAGTGGTGTAGTGGTTAGGAGTGCGGACTTCTAATCTCGCATGCCAGGTTCAATTCTGCGCTCCCCCACCTCACAGAGTGTCTGTTGTGGGGAGAGGACTTCTAATCTCGCATGCCAGGTTCAATTCTGCGCTTCACCCACCTCACAGAGTGTCTGTTGTGGGGAGAGGAATGGGAAGTCAACTGTAAGCCGCTTTGAGCCTCCTTCGGGTAGGGAAAAGCGGCATATAAGAAACAACTCTTCTTCTTCTTCAATTAAGAATCAGTTTTAACAGCAGATAAGAAATATCACAACAGCTATATTTCCTTGGGAAAGGCAGGAACAATCACAAAAGAGAGAAGCATGTCTCCCAAATCCTGGTAAACAGGACAAATTCTGTCTGGCACTGGAGTTGGGGTTGCAGAAACAGACACTGAAATATCCCCCCCTTCCTAATTTCCTGCCACTTTAGAATTGAGGACTAGCTTCCATCCCATATTTGCCGTCACCATACCAATCCCTTATAGCAGTGGTCCCCAACCTTTTTTAGGCTGGGGACCAGCAGGGCAACTGCCCCGCCCGCACATCGCGCATCGCACATGCACGGCTGTGCCCATGTATGACACATGCGCGGCCCAGCCGCGCGGGCGCAACGAGAGGAGAAGGAGGGGTAATGGGAGTTCGGCGTTCCTGCGATCCGCCATGGTGGAGGCGAGGTGCTCCTCTCGGCCACTCCTCCGCCTTGCCTGCCCACGCTTGCCTCCGCTGGCTCCGTGGCGCGGGCTCTTTGTTCGCCGCGCGCACGCCAGCCGCCCGCCTCTGCCCTCCCAAGCAGCGGCTGAGGCAGAGGAGGCGGCAGAGGTGGCGGGGTCAGGGCTCGCCAAGACCGCGGCAGCACAAGTCAGCAATGCCCCCCGCTGCCGCAGCAGCAGCCCCCGCGGCCGCCCGGCCCGAGCGAGCCCTCACTGGCGCATCCAGGCAGAGCCCAGCCCAGCGCGGCCCTGATTCCCTCTTCCCCCCCTCCCAAAGTAAGAAGCTTCCCGGGCCGCAAGCTTGTGGCCTGGGAAGTTTTTTACTGCGGGGGGGGGGAGAGGGAACCGCGGCCCAGCGCCGTGGCCTTCGTGGCCCGGCACCGGGCCACAGACCACAGGTTGGGGATCACTGCCTTATAGAGAGTGGTCAAAGAAATTTGTTTGACCCTATTTGCTATTAGCCACCCCTGAGGTTAGTCACAGTGGAGCTTCTGAGGCACACATCCTGCACTTCCTTGGTAAATCCCTCATTTGACCTTGTCTGCCCTAAATTTACAATACAGGAAAGATATTTTTAAAACAAGTGAAAGTTTAATTTTACATTTCAGGGAAGGTAAGCTGTAGATGTTCAGGACCAATTTTATACAAATGTGACTTTGGAAACGAGTGAGTTGTAGAGATATCATTTGTAAGTGCCAGAGTACCTTAGACTTTAAAAGATGTTACACCTAACACAGTTTTCCTTATCTTTTAAATTCTTCACTAGTGCCTTTTTAAACTCACAGAACTCTGATTGTCCTGTAGCTTCAAATAAATCCCCAAAACTCTGCATGAGAACCATAAATCAGTGTGTACAGTGTCACACTAGACCACCACACTTAACGGTCTACATCCATCGAAAGTGACTAAAGACAGGGCAAGATCCTTAACCTACCCAAGGAAGCTCTAAATCAGTGGTTCTCAACCTGGGATCGGGACCCCAAATGACCCTTTTACAGGGGTTCCTGCAGGGCAAGCAGCTTGGCCTGGGGGCACCATCCACACAATGGCCTTGTGGGGTAGATTGATAGAGCATAAAAGAGTGAAATCGGCATGGTGGGACAGGAGGCAGAACTGAATTGAGAAACCCCAGAAAAAGAAGCCAATTTATATATAATCTTGAACAACAATCTTCACGCCATTTGTCAGTTTTGGTTTACTTTCTATGAAAGAACACTTGCTTAATTTTATGGTTGGGGGGTAATCACAACATGAGGAACTGCATTAAAGGGACACGGCATTCGGAAGGTTGAGAACCTCTGCTCTAAATACTGTCTGTTTCACACATCCCCTCTCCCACAATTCTTCCTTGGCGTGTCAAAGAACCTTGTTGGCCATTGCTATTGTTCTTTCCAGACCACCAGAGCACAAGAAGGATTGGCAGTATTAAAAAAGGGATGGATGTGACACATACCTGAAAACAATGCAGCAAGCATTAGGAGGATCTTCCTGAGAAGAGTGTTCTATAAATAAAACTGTAGATTAAGGCCTCTTTCCTCAATCACTATTCTTTGCATTTGAGAAGGTAATGGAAAACAGAAATGAGTCTCAAAAGATGATTTTAGATGGAGGTCCAGTTTGTAAGGAGGCAGCAATTTTTTTACTTCTGTATGTTTGGAGCACTAAAGATAAGAACCTATAGTGCAAAATGGCTTGGAAGCAAATAAACAACTAACTGAGAATCATCAATACAGGTACAATAGGCTAAGAAAATATTATTATTAGATTTATTTCCCACTGCTATCAACAAGCTGTCTCATGGTGGGTTACACATGAAATACAACAGTTATAATACCCCATTCAAATTACATACCCTGGTGGCAAAAAAACAAACAAACAACCAAAAAAAAAACATTCCCCCTCACCCTTGCATAACTTACTCCCTCTCAATGCCATCCTAGGGCAATCCACAGATGTTGGCAATCTACCGCAAAGTGATGGTCTGGCCTGGTGGTTTTCTCTCCTGGAGATAAAATAACCTAGCCATGTCATTCAGAGACAGCCCAATGTCCAACGCATGGTTAAAACTGCATCCTTTTTGCTACTAGAACATAACACTTGTGCAAAATAAGTTATTTCCTGGAGTAATTGGAAGTGATACAAAACCTAAGTTCAAAAACAAATATCACGGATGTCCTCTGTGCATCGAAAAGCAATTCTGAACATAGGAATGCTTCCAGCTGCAACATGTCTACTCTTTAAGGAAGAATATATCCTCATTCACTCCATGGTGACATGAAGAGTCTACTCACAAACAATACTTCTGCCTTATCTGAATTCAAAGTTATTTTATTAGCCACTGTCCATATCATTAATGACTTCAGGCATCTCTATAGAACACACTGTGACATATGGATTTGATGGAAGAAAAAATGTGGGTGTCATCAGTGTTTCTTTGTACTATATCACTTTTATGTCAGCCTAGGGTCCTGTGGAGCTCTGTGTGATATTTGCCACAGGACTGAATAATAATCTTGTCCCCCATCCAGGTTAAGTTCTGAGCAGAAACAAATATGGCTCCTGCTCACCACAGGATGCACATTTTGATGTGGGAGGTAGGTGAGGCAAAGGAAGCATAGCTTGCAGCCTCATGCTGCCTGTATGCTGTGGGGGTGATGTCTGGAGCAGATGTGGGGAGCGTTGCCTGGTGCCTTTCAAAACCCACTCTCCAGCTGGCTAAGCCTGTCTTCAGGTCTTCAGCTTTTCCTGATCAGGAACATTTCAGAGGTAATCACAGCTGCAACCACATACTCTGACCCAGCCCCTTCCTGATACCAGCAAGCAGCAGAACAGGATTTCAAGGGACTACAGTGGATTAGTGGACTAGAACGCTAGCATATCAGCTCTTTTGAGGCAGCTGGGTTTTTTTCCTTTTAAACTCATCCCGATAGAAAATATATTTTTGCATCTGAGGACCCTGCATTGACATGACTCAGTGGTACTGGGTTTCTGAATGGGGCAGTGGAGGTGCCCAGCATTGCAGGCTTTATTTTCCTTTGACTGTGCTAGCTTATTAAGCATTGGCCTATCAGTCAAGGGGCATTGGACTAAGGCAACTGCAGCTTTATGACTGGAAATTAGCTGCTCTCCATTTTACTTTCCTGTCATCCTGCAGATAGTCCTGTGGAACTCTGTGCGATAATTTCCACAGAACTGAACAATAATTTTCTTTCCCATTTTCTGAAAAATACCTGGTAGTTCTGAGTGGAAGCCATGAGGTACTGTTGTCTTCACTCCCCCTCATGACTGCTGATCAAGAAATGCACCATAATCCATCAGTGATATGGAAATGATATCGAAAGCTGCTAAAAAATCCAGAAGGTTAAAAAGGATTACGCCACCTTCATCTAACTTTGAGCAAAGTAAGCCACGGCAAGTGTTTTTATTTTCCAAACATGCCTAAAACTTGATTGGAATATGTCTAGATAAAGGTAAAGTTACCCCTGTGCAAACACTGAATCATGTCTGACCCTTGAGGTGACGCCCTCTAGCGTTTTCTTGGCATGTTCAATATAGGGTGGTTTGCCAGTGCCTTCCCTAGTCATTGCCGTCTAGATAGGCAGCATTATTCAAAAATGCTTGGATTGCCAACTGCTGTTTTAACAGTTAGCCCGGAAAGAAAAGATTACAAATACATTATGACTGAAAAAAGGGTTTTTGAGTTTTGTTTTGGTCCAGAGAAGCAATCCTAGGATGAACACCACTCTGAAGGAGGTTGTGGCTACCCTTTCTTTCAACAAAGGTGCTAATCACCTTTTGGACTCAATTGACTATCCACCTCCAGCCAAGAGGAGAAAGGATTATAATAGCACATCTAAGCAGACCAAACTGCTTTAAATATATTGTCATAAACCTCAGGGTAGAACTGAAATTGTTCAATAATCATGAAAATAACTATCTTTTAATATAAAATGATGGGTCCTGTGCAATGTTGCAGGAAAATATCCTTTTATTTTTGGCTTTTAGATCTGCCTTCCATCTTACATGTACATACTTTTTTCTTCCGCGGTTCCTTGGAGGTTTCATTCGTAGCACAATGTGTCACTAGCAGTGACGTTTATATTTTATATTTGCAAAACAATATTGGCAGATTGGACTTTCTGTGTTGGAGGTCTAAGGTCTACATTTCAAAAGGTTATTGTTGTTGATGGAATAATTCAATACTCAAAATATCTTAGGATCATAATACATGATGATAGGTAACCTGCACATATACCAGGGGAGGTGAATCTGTGCTCCTTTCTTGTTTATCTGCCAAGTAGCTAATTACATAATTATATATATTTGGGCAGAATGACTGTAATAAAGTTTGATTGATTGATTGACAGTTATATTTTTTTCATTCTTTCTGCTGTATTAATACTTTCTTCATGCAACACAGATAAAGAATGAAATATTCCCTAGACTAATGGAAGTGACTACCAGAATTACTCTTACTTTATATGTTATACTAGGGGCAAAGCCCGTTGTCTCCAAGAATACAACGGGCACTAGAGCTTGGCAGTGGGAAGAGGAAGGGGAGGAGTTGTCCAGTCTGTAAGGGCATGAGGTTGTCATGTGTGTTGTGTGGGAGGTTGTAGTGGCCTGGTGGCAAATGAGGCCAAATGAGGCAACCTACAGGTGTGGCCTGGAGAGCTCCTGGAATTACAGCTCACCTGCAGAGTATAAAGATCAGCTCCCCAGGCAGAAACGGCTACTTTGGACAGGGTTGTGGTAAAGAAGAAACATTTAAGGCTTCCCACACAGGTTGTTGTTGAATTGAAAGACTTGAGGCCTACTGCACAGGGTTGTTGTGCAGATGAAACAGGAGACAAAAGAGCCAGCTTCCTCTGCAGAATAACGCTGGGTAGTGGCCTCAAATCTGCAGAGAGTTGCAAAGAAGAAAGGCACATGGCTTGGCTGTGTCTAACCCCCGGCCAGAGCAGTATTTTAAGTGAGAAGGGGCTTTTCTGTGGCCTCCCTGTCAGGCAACTGTTTGGCAGAAGGGGAAAGTCCCCCCCCTCAAAAGGAAGGCCCTCAGGGTCCCCTGCGTTGCTCTTGGAAAGGCCTCCCTCCCCTCAGTCAGGGCCTGTCAGAGGCTCCTTCGCAGCAGGCCTGAAGGGAGGGACGGGGAGGGGGAGCACTCTGCAGCCTCCTGCCAGCTCTGCCAGGGTTCTGAGGCAATTTGCAGTTGGACATGACAGTTAGGGCAGCCTTGGGCCGAAAAGGGCTGGCACAGCCTGTCCAAGCCTCTGTTCTCATCCCCCTTGGCAGCCCTGCTGACCTCCTCTCCCTGTGGTGGTCAGGAGCAGACTGGCAGCCAGACTGGGCTGGGTGAATGGAATTTTGGTCTGTCCTGGTGAGGGGCCAATAGGAAGGCACTTTGCGCGCCTCCCCATTGGCTGCTTGGCCCTGGATGGACACTCAGAGGGCCCAATCAGGAGCCGGAAAGCGGCTCCTGATTGGGCCCTCTGAGTTTTTATCCTGGACAGGGCCCGCCCTAACTCCTCCCCAGGTGGCCTTACTCTTTTATTTAATAAGACCTGTCCTATTTAAAGATATTTGCACATACATGCCTTCAGCGAAAGCAGTACTAAGCAGGCCTACTTAGAACTAAGTCCCATGTTATTCAGCCAAAAAAGTGTTTTTAGGATTTCACCATAAGTCAACTTATCTCATATGCTGTGTATGGGTGACATTTCACCTTTATCTATGTTTTGTTCTAAAATCTAGCTGAAAAATGAGTGTTTAAGATTGGGTATGATGGCTGCCCTTCGTGCTTTGTTGTACCTGGTTTGAACCAACCTGGATTGTCATTCCACACAAGATGAGGCAGCAAAACAGTGCCTAGCCCATAAGTGTCAGAAAACTGAGATTTGTTTAAGGATAATCTTGAGACTGTTATATGGTATTCATAGTGTACATAGTACTGTGTGTTCGTCACATGAAGACTGCAATATCAAATGATAGCTTTCATTTATTAAACTGCCCTTGTGAATGGAATTGTATTCGGTTTTCATACCATTTTAAATCAGTTCAAGCACAATGTTTCAAAGTGCAAATGATGACCAATTAAGTTTAGCTTTAATAGCACCTTTGAAGAATCTGATTTGGTTTGCGATTCTAAATCACCAACACACATACACCCATAATATGCAGCTATGACCTCTGCTCCAAGCCCTTTGGATATTGATATATAAACTGTTTATGTATCCAAATGAACATATTTTAGATCATGTCATCCAAAGGTACTGATTTCATGGCGCGGTTTTCTAGTACGTACTAGCTGTTGGAGTATCGCTACAAAATGATTGTAAAGCATTTTGTGGGATACTGACATAGATACTACATGGAAAACTTCAAATCAGCTTTCTATACCCCCCGAAAGGGGACAGGTTTCTCAGGACTGCAAACATTGAAAAACATTGTTCTTTCCAGTGATGTATTAACAAATCATTTTCATAGAATCATAGAATCATAGAGTTGTAAGGGGCCATACAGGCCATCTAGTTTAACTTCCCGTTGTCATGTTTAAGTAGGAAGCACTTGGAAACCAACATTACAGTGCACCCATAGAGGAATGGGAAGGCGACTGTAAGCCGCTTTGAGCCTCCTTCGGGTAGGGAAAAGCGGCATATAAGAACCAACTCTTCTTCTTCTTCTTCTTCTTCTTCTTAAACTGTACTACAAAAATAAGAATAAAAGCTCCTATTCATACCAGAGTAACAAATATTGTTTCAAAAATTATAATCCACTCTGTGTTCTTTCCTTTGAATTTCATTACTGCAAGGGCTGTTCTCCCCTTCCTTTTTTTTCCTTTTCTGATTTTAAAGTCTCTTGTCTCCTATTCCTTTCTTTTTGTTTTGCTTGTCCTCCTCTCTCATTCCCCTGTGTATATTTATATCCCAGAGCTAAGATCTTTCCTTCTCCCCCTGGTTTGCATTCTGCTTCTAGGTTTCCCTTTAACAGTCTGCACTTCCTGCCTCATGTGCTTACTCCTGTCTTCTCTAATATTGATTCTTGCTCATGCTGCACAGTCACTCCTAATGATTTTTGACATTTTTAAGGGCGGAATGCTTCCTTGCACACTCCATCATGATTCTCCCCTGGCAGGATACAAGTAACTCCCGTTGAAGTCAATGAGAGTTACTTGCAATTCCATATGAAGAGAAATGCTAACCAGTCAGAGCTGGTTGTAGGAATGTTGGCCACTATAGGTCAAGAAAACTTTCTTCCCATAGGGAATGATCTTTATGTGGACTTGAAGGGTCTGTAGAAGCAGAGAGGATTGCAGGAATGATCCCAGGAATGATCTTTATGTGGACTTGAAGGGTCTGTAGAAGCAGAGAGGATTGCAGGGGAAATCCATGTGTTTTTCATACATGGATGGGTAGATACAGACCACTAACCTGACCTTTCCGATAATGAGTAGTACTGTAGTTCCTATGATTTCTGTATCATCATCAGCATACCAAACAGTAAAATATATTTTCAGAGACTGCCCTGCTCCATCTGTACTTCGTGTTTCATATATTTGTCACTGCAGCATAGACAAGCTGCTGTTCTAAACTGCTTATTATATAGCAATGGAGAAACAGCTACAGTGTTTTAAAATGTGAATAGCCACCACAGGAAGAAAGGGGTGCAGAACCTTGTTAACAAAATATTTTGGAAATGGTTAGTACAGTGCTGGGAAGTGCTTGCAGGTTGCATGCATATACCACAATGGGTCAGTGCAGCACTTTGATATGGACATTGTACAAGTCCATAAGAGCACTCCTGCAGAGACTGAGTGTGCCAACCCTGGGGACTAAGTATGGGGATTTCTCCCTCCCCCCATTGTACTTTTTGGGCGGTTGGGTATATTGAAGCAAAAGAAAATTGGCATTTCCCAATATTCAGGAATACCAATTTTTTCCAGCTCAATTACACCTTGTAGAGACCATTCTAGTCAGTGGTCTCTATAGGTATAACGGAGAATCAATTTGGGGATATCTGGGACTCTGAGGGGTGGTTGAGTTAGAGGCACCAAATTTGCAGCATAGCTACTGGTGTCTCTCCTCACCCCCTCCCCCAGTTTCAAAACAATTGTATAGCCCTCCAAAGAAGGAATACCCATCCTCCACTGCTTTTAATGGAATGGGGAGAGGGAACATTTAAGGGGAATATGCCTCTGTATGCCTTTTGCAAGCACAAGTGAACTCCAAAGGCATTTGAAAGGCTGGCTATCCCTTTAAACACCTTCTGTAAATGTTAAGCTCACCCAGAGGGAATTTAATGAGACTGCAATCATTTAAAATGCCTTTTAAATTAAACTATTCAGCTGTCCTGAAAAAAATCACAAGTATTTTTGGGATGGGGGGGGGGGTGAGAGAGGCCATTCTGGATAGTCAAAATTCAAAAACTGCTGGAAAATACCAATAAGATGTTTTTCAGGTTTTTGTTCAGCTCAGTTATACTGAATGCACATCCCTAGGGTACAGGTATGTGATAGAGGGTTGGAAAATTTTCTGCCTCATTATGCAGATTTCTGTCATAACAGAAACTGTATCCATGGGTATTCCACAATAGATGTTGCTGCCACTTTTCTGCAAAGCCTGGATTGCTGTAAATAGAACAATTTATAGATTATTGCACAGAATATGGGAGACAGTAACTTACCATAAATCTACTGGCGTTGTTGAATGACCTTGAGCAAGATACTGTTTCTCAAATCTTATTAAAGAGCTATATGGACATGTTTGTACAACCTCATACACGTATACCTGCCACCTGTGGCATGCCATATTTTCACTTATATTGGATGGATTAAAAAAGCTGATACCAGTACTCATTAGAGCAGGGGCTGGAAGCAATGCAGCAGATATGTTTTCATTGTTTTGATGTTTAAGAGCCTATGCTTTAATTGTTTTTATGTGTGCGTATTTTATATTATATTGTACTATAAATATATTTTAGTTTAGTTTTCAGATTTTAATTAAATGTTTTAAATTGGGTTTTAAAGACATTTAATGTGTATGTTCTCAATCTGTCAGCCACTTCAGAGGCCCTGATCAAGAACAGAAGTCCTGGCATAAATTTTGTTAATAAATAAAATAGGAATAGAAATATCTTAAATCCTCTTAGCAATTTGATTCCCAATGGGACTTCAGTGACTTACTATCGCAATAAATGCTCAGTAATCTCTCTCTCTTTTGAAAATACCATGTACCCATTTTTGGTTGTAAAACAATCTGTCTGGAAGAGCAAGAAAATATATGTTTCTTCCTCATGAAGAAAAGTTAAGTGTAACCTGCTCTAACCTGCTAAAAATGGGCACTATAACTTCCGTCAACAAAGTTGACGGAACAAACATGGTTGACTTTGAAAAACACAGAGAAGTAATTGAAAGTAATTTCTCTTAATAGCATGTGGTGCTCTCAGCCATGGGAACTCAGAAGTTGAGCTGTACAATAAAAGAATGTAAAAATGATGATTATTTATTATAGTGCACAATTAAAAACGTCATAAAACCTATACAGAACTAACAGCACATAAGACCAAACACGTTTTGACCCAACTGGGTCTTCCTCAGTGGTCAGAACTGTGATGACACACTCTATATAAAATATTTATATTAAATTCATTATAAAGTGTAGTGAAGTGGTTGAATGGGATCTGTAAATTATGGCTCCAACCAATATATGTAAATTTTAGACTTTTTGGAGACCACCTCTTATGACATATGCCTAGGGTCACCACTGTTCGCTATTATATAATTCTGTGCTGAGAGTGTTTCTCATGTGCATCAGAAAAAAAATTTTTTTTTACATTTTTTTATTGTACAGCTCAACTTCTGAGTTCCTACCTGTTAAGGTTGGGTTGTGTTCCTTTTTTGGTTTTGGTTATGCTCTCAGCCATGGGACAACCAGAGGAAATGTTCAAGAGCCTTTGTTGGCCCCACTTTGCTGCGTTCCAAAATTCCAGCTGTCTTATAACAGGTTGCCAACCTCTAGATAATGGCTGGCAGGCTTGGTGAAATAGAAGTGAGTCCATAATTCCTGCCTACTGAGCATGCCAGAAGACTGTGAGTGGCAGCCACTATGGAGGCAGCCAGTGGGAGTGTGGGTGGCCGAGGAGGCTAGTCCAGCTGCTGGAGAACCGCCCACCGAGTAAGGGTCATAGCAAAAAGGATGGTCCAGCTGGAGGTTGAGGTAGCACCTGCCCTGACCTTTGGTGCGCAGCAAGCGGCCATGCTGCCTGCGGGGACTGAGGCAGTGGCCATGCCACCCCCCGGAGGCCCAGTCAGCAGCTGCACCACCCATGGGGGACAAGGCAGTGACTGTACTTCCCTTGAGAGCCCAGCCAGGGCCCACATCCCCCTCCAAGACAGCAGCCGCACCATCCACGGAGGCCAAGGCAGTGGCCACCCCACCCCGGGCCACCTAGCCAGCAGCTGTGCCGCCCTCAGAGGCCAAGGCACTGGCTGCACCCCCTCCTCCCTGGAGACCAGGGCAGCAGCTGTGCTACCTCCAGTCCAAGGGTAAGGAGGGAAATGGGAAGGGGAGAAGGGAGTCTGTGTGTGTTCGTGTGTTTGTAAGAGAGGGAAAGGGAGGAACCAAGGAGGAGATTGGGAAACAAACAGGTAAGGGGGATGGAGGGGAAGGGAGTCTCTGTGTGTGGGTTTGCACGGGAAACAGGCGGCCCTGACAACAGGCATGTTCCACATACCCTCTGAGATTCAGATTATCAGCCAGATTAATTCAGCTGATCATTTGTGTGTGGTGCTTGCACAGAGACCATACTAATCTTCTCTGTATTGTTCCAACTTTAGTATTCATTCATTCTTTCTTTCATTTATTCATTCAGTTTCTTAATCATCACTCCGGATCTGAAAGCTCACAGCAGGTTACAACAGTATGTGTTGCCATAACAAGTACTTGTTCAGCTGTTTTTCCCAGTATGGTGTAGGGCAGTGGTCCCCAAACCCTGGGCCGGGGGCCGGGGCCGGTCCGTGGATCAGTCGGTACTGGGCCGCGGCTCCTCCTCGTCCTCCTCCCCAACTGCTGCCTCGGGGGCTGCCCTGCCACTCTGCCGCCGGCTCACCTTTGGTGCTCTCCAGCGGCCGCCATGGCTGGGGCTCCCCCTTGGCATGGCACTGCGCAGCTGCTGCTGGCAGTGCCCCCAGTAGGTGACGGGAAGTCAGTGGTACAGGCGGGAAAACAAGCGGAGCAAGGGCTCAGGCAGTGGCAGCAATGTCCCTTGGCAAAAGACTACCCCCCCTCGGCCTCAGTAAAATTGTCAAGCGTTGACCGGTCCCCAGTGATAAAAAGGTTGGGGACCACTGGTGTAGGGGATTAAAACCTATGCAAACGTCTATCTCGCTCTCTGATCAGTCCTTTCTTTTACTTTCATTGAGGGTACCCATTGGTTTCTTTACTGCTGAGCTTGTGTCCACACTACACTTGGCTTTGAGGGCTTGCCTTGCTGGGAAGCATCCCAGCCTACCAGCTTTTTAAAGATGCATATGCTCAAGTCACCTTAGTCCCAAGACAGAGCTCACACATCCCTTCTTTCAAGGGGATAAGGAAGGCAAGGAAAATGTAAGGGTAACCTAAATGCAACAATTTCTAGAATCCCTCCTCCATAGCCCTCTATAATCTTAACAAAAGCAACATATTTCTGCAGTTTCTATGTAGACCAGCTCTTACTAAGAGTAAAGCTGGTAGGGATGGTTTTGCTCACTTGCTTATTTATTGAGATGCACATTTAATAGGTATGTGGATTTTTAATAGGGTTTGATTAATAAAAGAGTGTACTGGTGAATTGTTTTTAGGTACCATGGAGTAGAGCATAATTTCTAAGGGCTGGTTCAAGCATGCAAACCAACTGCTGTTTTTCTCTGCCCAATCTAGTATGGAATCACATAGACCGTTTATACACTGGAGGTTTCATGCCGGGCTGCAGGCTGGAGTTTTAGTTGTGGCAGGTTGCCCCATCTCTTCCTGCACCCACATGGGGGGAGTATTAGGCCCAGTGTGCCTCATCCGCCCCTAATTTGTGGTCCTGCACGAGAGCTGGGCAATGAAGTACCCAGTGCATAAACGGTCATAGAGAAGTGTCTGTGTGATCCAGGTGGCGGACAGATACAGCCTGCAGTAACAACCTATGGTGAATGCAGAAACAGCTGTTGGTAACTGCTAGTAACTCAGTTTATATTTAACATTCTTCCATTTAGTCCTCCATGGGACTAGCTTGGGGGTAGGAAGCTATGTGAAGAAAATAAGAGTCATCCACACTTCAATTTGTATAGTTTTTTAATGGAATGGGAAAATAGAAAATAATCATTTAAAAATCAAGCAGTCTGCGTATGTGTGTGTGTGGGGGGGATTAATTAGCACATTCAAAGACATTATTCTTACATTTTGAAGTGTGTGCAGTTTTCCTGTAGAAGAATGACTGGAAGGTATAAAAAGGGTTCTACCACTACATTTGCACTGTCACCTGCATGTTTATTTAATATATACAAGGTCTGATTATTCAAGTAGATTTACTATGGAATGTTAAAAAATTCCTGTGTGTGTCAGTTCTCTTTGAAGCGATAAGACCTAGCTGTAAGCTCTTAACTGCAAGCTGGTAACAGCTTCTGGATATGGATCATTTAGGTGATCAACATTTGCTAAACAGCTGCATATGTACTGTATTGAATTTTGGCTTCCTGCTAGGAGTACTGGTGCTTACATAGCTTTGGTTCACTGTACAAATGGTAAGTTGCATTCCTGGTGAATAACTAACGTCCTCCAAATCCGTGGCTACTTTTTTTTTTAGTGGCAAAAAAAATCTTAGTTCAGAATTTAATATTAAAATAAATACTTTAGAAAACAATCTACAGCATTTGAAAAGTGCTACATCAAGGAACACTGCTGATAGTGACCTGGTTTGTAGCAAGACAGATCATATGTTTTCAAAAGTAGATTCGTTTAATGACATAAATTAGCAGTCTGGGTTTCACCAGCATTGGCTGAATTAATGTTGATGTTGCTAAAAAATTCTTACACAGCTGAATATTGCACAATGGATATGCCAAAGGAAGCTGGGAGATAAATTCCAACAATTTACTTCTAGTCCCAATTGCTCTGGGAAGGCTATTTTCTCAGTAAGAGAAAAATATATCGCTTTCTGGATGCCATTAGTTTGAAAAATTAAGGGTGGATGTCTTTTTACAGAGGAAAGTAGAACGTTAATGGCATCACAGAAGTAATAAAGAACTGGGCTCCCTAACCTTCTGTTTGAAAAGTCTGAGGGTGAAGACAAAACTGTTCACTTAAAGAACTAAGATTTTGAAGCAGCCTTGAAAGATAGTATCTGTAAGCTAGGGAAAAGGCAGTTAAACAATCAGATAATGGGGGCTACTGAGAAATGGCACTTGCAATCTTTTCTGGAATGTGAACTCTTAACAAAACAGTACAAAATATTTGGATAGTGAATTTTATGTTTCTAGGTTAGAAGCAAAGAATCTCATTGGATTAGTAGGCTTCAATAGACTGGTTATTTCCTTGCTTAGTTCATTTATAGCCCTAATTTTGCCTTAGCATGATTTTATAAACCTTTTAATATAGTCAGTATAATTAGTATTAGTGTAAGACTTTATTGTTTCCAGCCATAGGCCATTACAATGCACTCAATATCATATTAATTGATATAAAAACAGTAAAAGAATTAGATCAATACATGTGGTAGTCCATAGATAATAAAAGACAATAAGAATTCAGGTTTCTAGCTCTCTGGTGGCGTAAATATAGTCAGTAGTTGTCCTGTTTTTCTGTACTGAAAGGTCTTTAGCCTTTCCTCAAAGCAAAAACAAAAGTGTTAAACCTTAAACTCTTTTCAGTACTCTTCTCAGCTTTGCACACAATTATCTAAATGATCTATACATGGATGCTCCAGTAGTGGTGGGAATGGTAGGTTCTGTCAAGCTGCAGCTAACTTATGGTGACCCCAGAAGGTTCTCAGGGAAAGAGACGAACATATATGGTTTGAGTTGATCTTTCCATTTATCTGTCCACTGGAACCCCAAGGTCTTTTTCCTACTTAGTCTCTGTTAGGTCCCCATCAGTGTATATTAAAAGTACGCATTATTTGAATCATATAATTTTGTGCTTAATCTACATCATTACCCATTCACCTATTTCCAAGAAATGTCAACTTATTCCTACTCTTTCCTCTCCCATTTTTTTTTCTGTAGCTCATTTTATTATTGTAGCCTGAGTCATAGTATTATCATCAGCGGTGCATGGCATATATTATTATATATCATAAAATGAGAAACTGTATCTTGCTTATAAAATGATAGTATTTTTAAAACAATGTACTCATGCATAAGTTTGGTAAAGGAAATATTGCAGTATGATTAGAATGTATTTCTCTGCTATGAGAACAGGGGAGATAACTCTAGAGAGTCAATTAGCACTTCAAAGAAGATGCCTGTATGGTCACCTCCATACTTTCAGTTAATTATTCTCAGCATTCTGCAATCAAGGATACATCTGTTCATCAATCACCAATTTTGACTAATTTATTTCCTTCACTATGTTTTCCTTTGAGCCCAATGACACCTTTAAGACCAACAAAGTTTTTTTGAATGTTGGTCTTAAAGGTGCCATTGGACTCACATTTTGTTCTGCTACTTCAGACCAACAGGGCTACTCACCTGAATCTGTTTTGCTTTGAAATTAAACCCAAGCAAATGGCTGCCATGTAAACTAAGCTTGTTATTCCTATTAAGTCTTTGAATTTGTTAAGCAACTTCATTATGCTGTATGCTGATTTATTGCTCTCCCTCTACCTATATGTGTGTATCTTAAGAAGTGCACATTCACGTGGAAATTTATACCTTGAATGAAACTGTGTTGGTCTTAAGGGTGCCACTATACTCAAATTTTGTTCTATTTCAGATCAACATGGCCACACACCTGAGTCTATCTTCATTGGCTGAGAATTGGTTTTTAAAATGGAAATTACAGCCAATGAGAAAATAGCCTTTTCATTAAATAAAAACAATGATTTTTCTAATGAGTCTGAAATAGTCATTTAAAGAAGACTGCAAAATGCAGGTTTTAACAGCGTACACTGAATATTGTGGTTTAGTGTTCAGCACTAAATTTGAAAATATAATGCAGCTCAATAAAAATTACATTGAATATGGATGCGTTTGGTATTTCTAGTGGGACTTGTCCAAGGGTATATGTGACACATAGCAAGGAGCTGAGGCTAGCTGTCCTCCCACGATATCCATTGCCTCTTGCAGATCTTTTGACATTTTCATTTTTATGATGTGAAAATTGTCTTCTAAGCTAGATAGGAGGTGCTATATGTCCTCAAGTGTGTCCTTTAAAAGAGTAGCCAATTGCAAAAGCAATCCTCCAGCATGAAAGTACAAAGGAAGAAAAAGCCTGCCATCCTTCCTTCCTTGAAAGATGTATAAACTTTTTTTGAATGTCGAAAATTACATGTAAGCCAATGTAAACTGATAATACACCGATCTTGGGAATAACTTTCAAAATGTCCGTCACCAGACACACTGTCTCCACTGAGCTCTGCTAATTGATAGAAATCTTTTTAAAGCTTCTGGGATCTTTTTGGCTATGTCATTTATATGCCTAGTAATGTCAGTTTGTGCACTGTGATAAAATATAGTATGTTTATGCAAACTGGTCTCAGGACATAGAATACTCATATCATCTCCATTTCATATTTATATCCTTAATTATTCCTCCTCTTCATAGCTTGTTTTGTGCTGTTCAAATACTAAGCATCAGGCAGGAGAGCCAAAGTACCAAAGACATTAAATCTACAAGACAGTCTTGGGGATGGGGCATCATGTCACTATTGACATGGCAATTCCATAGGCTTTTCATGGCAGACAATATTCAGAGGTGGTTTGCTATTATCTGCATCTGCACCATGACTGTGTTATTCCTTGGTGGTCTCCCAACCAAATTTTAGCCAGGACTGATCCTGCTTAGCTTCCAATATTAGCATAGCCTGGACTATCTAGATCAGGGCCTATAGTAATCGCTCCCTCAAAAAATAGTGAGAAAACTTTAATGATGTGGGTTTTTTTCTTCAAATTAACCACCTAACTCCATGTTTCAAAACTTTGTGGTTTAGTTCTTAAGTATGAAATAAAATACAGTATGGTCCAAAAAGGGGGGGATAATAGGGTTTTTGGGTGGCTAGTAAAATGATGTGAATTAGTTCAGCTGTTGGGTAAAATGTACCAGCTAAATCGTATCCGTAACAGAGCATTATAGGAGTCTGCTTCTGGGCTGACATTTGGACTTTTCTGTTCAAAGATTTGGAAGATATAAAAGATGAACAAGGTACAGAGCCAATATACTATTCCAAGATATCTCATGTCTCTTTTAGTTTACATAACCGTTGAGTTTTGCAACTGTGGATGGCAGATGTGCTTTAGAGAAACAGGGCTTCCAAGGCTCCAGAGAAAGAAAAAAGTTTGACAAATATAAATGACTAGGCTAAGTTAAGGCCTTGCTTCTTTTGTGTCTGTCTGTGACTTCTTGTGTTGGATCAAAATGAAATCTCTTTCCTGCCTGAATGAAGAGATTTCAATAACTCAGTGTATTTTCAGATATTTCAATACCATTCATCTCTCCCAAGATGAATGGTCTGTATAAATGCGATAAAGAAACTGCACACAGTAAGTTGATTGCATACAAGTATTTATCATCTGTGGTATTTATCATCTACCAAATTGTTCTATAATGTTTAAATCTTACAACCTGTAAAACAGAGGAAGGTGCTGAGACTTTTTGTGTTGTTGATGTGCTTGTCGGAGGGATGAGTGTGAATCCATTTCATTTGGTGATGCCTTTGGCAGGCTGCCACAGCTCTTCCGGATTTTCTGTTTACTCTCCCTTCAATTGCAATGTGGAGGGGGATGTGATTTTTGAAAGACTACCTTTGAATAAAGTTTTCGTCTATAGAGTTTTAGTCATCTCAAGTTCCATCACTGCATTAATGTCAGATAATTCTTTAAAAAGGGGGATGGGTCTGTGTGGAGCACAATAAAGGAGAATACAGGCCATCTAGTCCAACCCCCTGCTCAATGCAGGATCAGCCCTAAGCATTCTAAAGCAATCCTAAACTTTAATTGACCACTGCTATATCAAAGTCAATCCTTTAGTCAATCCTAAAGCATCCTAAACTCTTCACAAGAAGAGTTACTTGTGTTATGAAAATTATGTAACTTTCACCGCTTCATATATGATCATATATGGCCAGTTTTGCGGGGGCATCTGAATGGAAGTGACTAAGGTGGTGGCATGCTTCCTTGTGTTTTTGTTGTTTGTATCCACTACTTGTTTTAGTCGCTCTATCATTGCTGCAAATTAAAGATTTTGTACCCCCTCAATTTAAGTTGAGTGCACCAGGAGGAGGGGGCTGCTGTTGATACATGACAGTGATGACAATCATCAGAAATACAGATCACTGACTTCCTTACCTTTCTTATCAAATTAACATGCTTAGAATTGTCACATGACTATATTACAAACCACAGGAAATGAGAACGTTGATTTAAAAATGGAAACAGTGTAAAGTTAAGAGTTAATTTTTCCTTCCATTTATTCAATCCTATTTTTATATTGCAGTTACAAGAACAAACTTGATACATAATGGAAGAAAAATGTTATACACGAGTAAAGTTTAGATAAGTCACAAGTGGAGATAAGGGGAAGAGGGCAGAAACTTTTTTGTTTCTGTCAGGTCTCCCTTTGTTCTGTCCCCTGTTCACAGGTTATTATGCTTCAAAACGGAACTGTGAACACTAACAGCAGAGATAACAACTCTACTATTGCTTACATGATCATTTATCAGGGGTGAATTAGTGGAGAATGAAGAGTGCCCTGATCTTCCTAGCATCATTAGACTTTAAAAGGGGAAATTATGCCAGAGTTGTTTTTCTTAATCTCTGAACTTGAATGTGATGTTTATTGGAACGACTGTAATAAAAGCTTAAGAACATGCAGATTTTTCAAACTTGAAGGTTCTTTTAGAATACAGGCACATGAACAGTAGGCTCTGTAAAGAAAGTGGACTGTTCATGGGTGAGTTCTGCTAGTTTAAATGAAGTCAGTCTTCAGAAAGCCAAAGGACATTTTATATTTTTGCAGCCCAGCTGGACATGATCCAGCCCATTTAAACTACATAATTTAATTTTGTCTTCCAAAAAAGAGAGTTGTTTCTTAGTGTTTATCCATACTTGGCATAAGTCCCATTTAGCCATTGCATAGCAAAGATACAGCCCACTCTTGTGCCTATTATTGACCGTTTATGCACTGAGAACTTCACTGCCCCAGCTCTCATGCAGAAGTACAAATCCGGGGTGGATGAGGTGCACCGGGCTAAATGCTCCCCCGTGTGAGTGCAGGAAGAGGTGGGGCAACCTGCCACGGCTAAAACTCCAGCCTGCAGCCTGGCATGAAACCTCCAGTGCATAAACGGTCATTGCGAAGCAAATTCCACTGAGAAAGCTCAGTGGGTCTAATTTTGGAGTAAAATGTTTAGGCTTACTCTCAAGTCAGTGTGAAGATGATTGTGTTTGCCTTAACAAATATTTTTAGTTGATTTCAGAGGTGTTTATGCTTATATATTTCATTGTATCATATTTAGGAGATATGCAGTACAATCCTAAATCCATTAGAAGAGTGTCACTCTCTTTAGGATCACATGACAAATGCCTGTTGTTGTGGCATCTACTTCATTAGCAGTGATTTAACTTGATGTTTAGCATAATTGACACACTCTAGCACAGGGGTAGTCAAACTGTGGCCCTCCAGATGTCCATGGACTACAATTCCCAGGAGCCCCCTGCCAGCAAATGCTGGCAGGGGGCTCCTGGGAACTGTAGTCCATGGACATCTGGAGGGCCGCAGTTTGACTACCCCTGCTCTAGCATATCATTGGGCACAAAAAAGGTAAATGGGAATCAACCGCTAAGAAACCTACTTTTGTTTGTAGTTGTTTAGGGATGTATCTGAAACATTTTGTTGAGTATTCTTTGTGTGTGTGTGTGTGTGTGTGTGTGTGTGTGTGTGTGTGTGTGGAGGGGTCTGTCTATGCAAACTTTTGTGATGACAGACTGTGCTATTTTCCTTTTGAATGGAAAAAGTGGAATTGCTTCTTCTATGCAATATTGCTTATCAGTCCTGGTAACCTATAGATTTAACAGCTTGTGTATTGCATTTGCTCAGAAACTCTGAAAAAGAGCCTCTAAATGCTTTTTCGACTATGCCCATGTAGCTTCTTCCTCTGCGTTAACATGCTTAAAGTTCTTACAGTCAACTTTCTATCAAAATCCAATTACAAACAAAGGTGCCTTTCAAAACAATTTGCTGCAGCTGGATGGAATTGCCAAAAATGCAGTTAGGAAAAGTGTCAGCGCAAAAGTGAGGCCTTTTCCAGGGGGAAAGAGTTTTAGATATAGATAATGTTTTCACACATACACAACTTTAAAAATTAAAAGCAGTATATATGTATGTGTATTTTTGTGTACAACATATTTTTAAAAGGAGTAATAAAAATATCCTCTCTTATTCCTTTTTGGTCTTCTTCACCATTAGGATAGTTTCCAGGCTCTCCTGTGTTTATGAAAAAATAACTTGCATAAACTTGATAAACCCATATATGATGGATGTGTTACTGGTGCGTGAGCTACCTGGCATGGGTTTACTAAATAGAAACAAATTTTATGTCCTATGAAAAGTACAACATACAATAGGAGAAGCATGTTGATAAATATTGAAAGCCATCTTGGAGCATGAAAGCATAATCAACCATATGACTTTCCAAACATCTTGGTTATGTCTTTATTGTAACTCATCCAAACTCTGAATGTGTCAATCCCAGTGTTTGAGAATTCTTCTAAGTGGAGGGGAGGGTGTGAAAATGATGACATTCTTTACCTATGCCAATCAACCATGAGATTACTCCATGAAAATGTACAAGACAGTAGGCTTTGGAAGCTGGTATATATTCTCTCATACAATGAAAGGTAATAATTTTACAAGCATATGTATAAGAAAGGTATGGTGATGTGAATGGAGTCAAATTTTGCTGAGTACATGCCATTATAGCATGTGGAAGATGCTAGGCATCAACCCTTTAAACTATGTAGTAGCTGATGGCTTGGATTTGCAAATAAAAAATACAGTAATCTTAGGCCCCTTCTCCATGCATCTATTGACTGGGCTCACTGGTGGATGAGTCCTTTGCAGTTAAAAATACAGGAACTATCAAATGCAGCAAATAAACTAAATGATCTTAGTTTGATAGATCTTAACAAAGTGCATACAGACAATCATATACTTGAACTAAGAGATACTAAAGATACTAAAAAAAAAGACTCCTATATAAATATAGCAGTCCTGAGATAAGAAGATGTGTCTTAATGGATTAAATATTGGTTCAATGGCTGGAAACAGAGAGTAGGAATAACTGGACAGTTCTCTCATGACACTCTCTAAGTCTGACTCAGATTTGGAGTCTTCAGAGGAGGAGCCCAAGGTGCCAAGGCTGGTGGCTGAGGAGAACCAGGGGTATTGGGCAGGCACAGGACTACAGATGTGCCTGATGACAATAATTTAGCAGTGTGAGATGGATCCTGATTACTTCCCAGCTTTTTAAAGAAGAGATTTGGAGAAGCTGCCTTGTTGGATCTGTTGGTCCAGCTCCAGTTCATTATTTGTAGCACCTGTCAGTCCTCTCAATCCTTGCTACCTCTCAGTTCTTGCTGCTTAGTGCACAGCTTCCAAGGAAACTTGATTGGGCTTGCCTACAGAGTGCAGAACAAGTTTGCACAAAGTGTGTGTGTGTGGGGGGGAGAATTAGAAGTGAGGTCCCAGAAGAATTGGTATTGGGTCAGGTGCTGTGTAGTTGGTTCACTGGAGTTTAGCATTGGAAATCAGCACTGCAGTAACCAAATTTGCAGATGATATCAAATTATTCCAGAAGGTAAAAACCAAAGCAGATCATGAAGACCTAAAGGAAGATTTTTTCTAAATTAGTTGAATACACTATACTATGACAAATGAAATTCATTATGGGCTAGTATAAGCTGATGCATAGTGGACCATAGTGGACTTTTCAGTCTAGAACAGAGTTTCTCAACCAGGGTGAAAGTTATATATATATATATATATAAAGTTAAACATTTATCGTGAGATGACCATATATGGCCATATCGACCTACCCTCCCACCCAAGAGGCCAATAGTGGGCCTAGAAGGGGTGGAAAGGTGAGGGGCCATGGGTGGGCATGTACACTGCTGTGCTTCCCAACCATATCCTGTATGATATCACCACTTCTCAAAACCTGAAGAATATTTCAGGGGTTTCTCAATGGTAAGAATGTTGAAAAAAGCTGGTCTAGAAAAAACAGTCAGCCAAGGGGATTCATGCTAGATGTTTATATTTATGGGGTGGATAAAGTGGGTAGAAGGAGATTTTTCTCCCCATCCCTTATACCAGAAATCAAGGTAACACAAGAAAGTTATTAAGAAATCAGGACAGACAGAAATATGTCTTTACTTAATGTGAAATTCACTGCCAGGGAAGGTAGTGATGGCTGCAAGCAAAAAATACCTTTAAAAGGGAGAGAGATCCATCAATGGCTATTAGGTAAGGTGACTGGCAGGAGGAAATGGTGCTCCATATCCAAAGGCAGCAAATTCTTTGTATTTCAGTGCTGTGAGACAACTGCAGGGGAGTGCCTTAGCCTTTGTGGTGTGTTTGGCTCTTCAGGGCAACTTGTTTGGCTGTTGTTTGGACAATATGCCAGACAAGAAGGACCACTGGTCTGATCCAGCAGGTTCTCCTTATGTTCTTATATACATCAGACATAACTAGTTTATTTAAAAGACTGTGTCATATTGTGTTTGAACTGAGGACTGGCTAAGACCTAAATTTGTTTTCCATCTCTATGGCAATATTCATGTTCATATGGATACAAGGTTGACATCATATTTGTCATGTCAGTTTACCATAATCTGTTGTATGTCCAAATCAGGGACTTGTATTTTATCACGAAGTGCCAAAGCGGTATGGGTTACTAAATGTTAGTTTCCAAGAGGACTTATGGGAAAGCTTTTATATCTTACCGTGAAAGTAATGCATTGAAAGCTGTACTCATTCTAGGAAATCAGTGCCTTCTTTCAACAAAAACATTTATGAGAAATGACATGAGAAGATGGGACTACGCTACAGGGTTGGTGAATTTCCAGTATCTCTCTGAACATCCTGGACTAATATATTATAAGATCATTGCTGCATTTTTTTTTTCATGACAGCATCAGGAAGGTTTAACTATCAGATTTTCAGTGTTTTTTTTTTAATAGTTTAAATTATCTTTTAACAGAGCTGGTGTTCACAAATGAGGAAATATGTTGTCTGTGATAAGCAAAATGACAAAAATCAGCTAATTAACTTTCTGACGAAAACAGTCAAATTGTCAAAGATTAGTTGTGCCAGCAAATAAATAAACAAAATTTTAATATGGCTTTATTTAATCTCTTTTTCAAGTAAGAATAGGCAGCATAGCTGGCACTGGTGAGCATATGAGAAATGTATCATACCTTTTAGAATGTTTTTTAGCCATAACACAATTCATATTTTCAGAAATGTTGGGGGTATTTTAACAAACACAAAGAAAACATAAGTAGAGCCTCCTGCTGGATTTGATGAGTGGTTCATCTAGACCAGCATATTATATACATAATGGCCAAACATTTGCCTCAGAGGGCCAAACAAATGGCATAGAGCAGTGGTCCCCAACCTTTTTGAGGCTGGGGACCGGCAGGGCAACTGCCCGCCCGCGCATGCGCGAAAGTGCCGCGCACGCGCGATTTCGGCCGTGCATGGTGCATGCGCTACGCATGCACAATGTGCAGACGCGGCCCTGATTCCCTCTCCCCCCCTCCCGCAGTAAGAAGCTTCCCGGGCCGCAAGCTGGCGGCCTGGGAAGTTTTTTACTGCGGGGGGGCGGGGAGAGGGAGCAGCGGCCCGGCACCATGGCGGGTTGGGGACCACTGGCATAGAGGCCCTTCTCCACTCCTGCTGGTGCTGCTCCCCAGCATTGGTATTCAGAGGCTAATTGTTAAGAGCAAACCTTTTTTTTCCTGCCATGCCTTGACCCACAAATTCAAAATTAGCAGAACATAGAAATTGGCTATTACATTCTTGGTGTAGTTGTTAAGAACAGTGGACACTAATCTGGAGAACCAGGTTTCATTCCCCAGCCCTCCATTAGCCAGATGGGTGACCTTGGGCTAGGTACATTTTTCTCATGTCTGTTTTCACTACGCAGTTTTCTCAGAATCCTCTCAGCCCCATCTGCTTCACAAGGTGGCTGTTGTGGGGAGAGGAATTATAAGCCACTTTGGGGATTCCTTTGATAGTAAAAAGCAGGATATTTTTTTAAAAGCCCTTTTCTTTCTTTTTTTTTAAATGCTGGGGTTACCAGCTTTTATTGGTTGAAAACCAATACGAATGGAAGAGAAAAAGAACACATCAAAGTTGGATACATATATGATAATTCCCTTACTTATTCAACTTTGTTTACTATCTGTCTATATAGTTTGTGTAAAAATGGCATTGTTCTTTGAATTCTTTTGTAGGTCAGTTATTCATTAAGCTAGTCAGCTTGACCATCTTGGATAGTTCTCCACATTTGTCTAAAAATCTGTTATCTCTGGTATTTCCTATTGTTTCCTAATCTTTGCTGTCACTATTCTTGCTGTGGTGTTTGAATGTAGGAAAAAATCTCCAGCCATTCAAGGAATATTTCCTGCCATTACGCTTAGTAACATGTAATCAGGGTACATAGGAAATTGAATGTTTAACATTGCTACTATTTTCTCCTTTATTTTAAATGAATATTAATTTAATAAATAATATAGTTTTTAGATCAAATACCGCTACAAATAGAAAAGAGTTAAAGCACACAATGAAATTTAATTATTTTTAAAAATAGTACCAAGTATTTTGGGAATGACATAAGCACCTTGTCTGCAATTACCAGTTCAGAGCTTCACTGTAAGGATTGTTAAATGCATCCTAGCCAGTGAAGACTATGAATTGGTAACTGAAATAACTGGGGGGGGGGGGGGAAACCCTGAAATTAAGCTTTAGAAACCAATGTTAAGGGGTTCTTTCCTCAGATACGCATGATCTATAACATGGAGATAATTGTAGAGGGGAACTTCATGAAGGTAGAAAGCCTAAATACCTCTGAATAAGAGCACCATTAGATTATACAGTATATAAAGTCTGGGTGTGTTGATGTATTTTGTAGTACAAACGTTATAAGTTGAAAAGCATGAGGAACAAGATAGAACCTTGGGAACCTGGTGGACAGAGGCCAAGGGGCAAAGCAGCAGTCCCCTAGGATCCTACACGGGAACATACCCTTGAGGTAGGACTGGAACCACTACACTATAGTGCCTCACAGTCCTGAAAAGTAGAAAGATATCATGATTAATGATGTCAGAAGTCACCAAGAGGTCCAGGAGAATGAACAGGATCATTGTCTATCCCAGTGTCTCCAGAAGGGTACCTTGGTTGATAGCATTTAAAGCCACAAAGAATTAAGAGCCTTATCATTCTCCTGGTAATAGCAACCAAGCCACTTCCACACAAACCAAGGCCTGAATCCAGCCTAAAATGGATTTAGATTTGGGGAGAAATGCGGGGGGGGGGGGGGTGTTTGATTTTAAAAGTCATGTTTTTTCCTGAGTACCTGAGAAAAGTTTGAGTAGGTAGGGATACATAGCTTATCAGTGAGTGGTCCAGATTTGCTACTTGCCTAATCATATGGGGCCTGTTCAGTTTGCTGTTATATACACGGAGTCTTTTAAATGTTCTTAGAGAGAAGCTGATGAATGTTGTATATAATTTAGTAGTCTATAGCATTTCCCTTATAACGAATGTTGTAATCATTCACTTACTTTGCTATTAGATTCAATTGATCAGCATTTTCCTGCTTATCTACAGTCAGCCTAATCACCATGCGTGTCAGAATATTGGAGTATATTCCATTAGTCTTCTTGCTCTTCTGTTGCATTGGCAGATGAGTCGGGAAGAATTTTTAGCCCTCTTAGCACACTGCACCTGACTTTATTAGAATTTGAGCAATTTAACTCTACAAAAGCAGTCAGGAATCTCTAATGATACCACTTCACTTTCTATTAGGCATGTAGTTTGTCTTGTAAATATGAAGGCTCCTTAATCCTGAGACATCAGAGGGATGGTTAAATGATGAAAACATATGGTTACATGGGTTTATATCTTTAGTCAAAAATGTGTGCTGAGGCTTCAGAAAATCAGTGTGTGCGGTATTATATGATATTATCAGAGTTATAGTGGACTATTTAAAGGATCTCCAATATCACTTACAATTAAAAGACTGGAAGAGGGAACTAAAAATTCACAGTGTAAGATTTAGGGGAAAGTCCCTTTGTTACAGATGCCCTTACTTAAGGCTTGGAAGGACATTGATTTTTTTTTTAATATCTTGGTGACGGAATGGTATCGTGAATTTCTGAAAATCAACTACCTCCAGTCAGATTGCTCAAAGAGTTTAGGTGTTTTACCAGTCAGCATTCTGACCCTGACCCTCCCCAGCTGCTCCCACCCTCAGCCTACCAGGAAGACAACATGCTATCTTACAAGTGATTTGGCTTAAAGTATGGCAATTAATCTCAGGCTATCTGCACAGCTGGGTGACCATGAGCAATAGGGAAGCTGTGCTCTGGCTTCCTGTGTAAAGAGGGGATATCTTGCTATCCTCTAATGGCTGGCTCTGACTTTTTAAATGGAAGTGCATTTATCATCTCCACAGGGACCTGTATGTGTGTCCCTGTTACCATTTGACTTGCTGCAAAAAGAATGAGTTCAAAGCTGCCAAAGATTTTTTTTTTAAGTGAGATGATATCTACTCAGTGGATTTTAATCTTCTAATGATTTTTCAGACATAATTAACTATGGGTGCAGCAAGATGGAAACATTGAGGCAGAGAGGTTAATGTGCCCTGCATAAGGCCACAAAAAGATAAGTGAGCAGATCTGAGACCATCAGGAAAACATTTGGTCTTGTTTTGAGGTTAAAGTTGTTATTCTACATGTATGAAGTCTTTCTCACACCAAGGATTTGAAAAAAAAATGAAGAACATGATTTCCAAAGAGTTATTGTTTCCACTCTTTCTGAATGATTTAAAGTACTGGCTTCTCTGTTTTCCTTCAGGTGTAAATTTCTTTCAGATCACATGGAGAGAATCTCAAAGAACATAAGGAGCTGTAATCCTAAATCTCATTGTGATATTTTTCTTTGTATCCCTACAGATTAAAGATTGTATAAAATTTAAAAGAAGCAAAATTCTAATCACTCCGTATTGGACTTGGGCCTCCTTTGACCTTGGAAACTGAAAATGAGGTTGCTATGGGAACTGCTCGTGCTGCAATCATTCATGTTGTGCCTTGCAGGTAAAGTGTCATTTAAAAAATAATTTTTTGCCCTTCTGTATTTCTGTTTCTGTACATTAATTTAAAATGGCACTGAGTTTTTAATGCAAGTGATACAGCAGCAAATAAAACTGCCCTTCTTAGCTTCTTATAACACGCAAGATTCCATTTTATTATATACCACATTGGTCAGGCTGCACTTGTGTACAATCTGGATGCTTCACTTCAAAAAGGATGTGGCTAGAATAGAGCAGGTGCAGAAGAGAGCTATGAGGATACCCAGTAGCCTGGAGACTAAAACCTATGAGGAAGGACTGAGGGACTTGGGAATGTTCAGTCTGGAGAACTGGAGGTTGAGGTAGGGCATGATTCCTCTCTTTAAGTATTTGAAAGGCTGTCATTTAAAGCAGTGGTCCCCAACCCCCGGTCCGGGGACCAGTACCGGTTAGTGGATCAGTTGGTACCAGGCTGCGGCTCCTCCTCGTCCTCCTCCCCGGCTGCTGCTTCGGGGGCTGCCCTATCACTCTGATGCCAGCTCACCTTTGGTGCTCTCCAGCAACCACCATGGCTGAGGCTCCCCCTCAGTGTGGCACTGCACAGCTGCTGCTGGCAGCACCCCCCAGCGAGTGACAGGAAGTCAGGGGCGCCAGTGGGAAAGCAAGGGGAGCAGGGGCTCAGGCGGCGGCAACGACCCTTGGCTAAAGAGTACCCCCCCCCCCGGGCCTCAGTAAAATTGTCAAGCGTTGACCGGTCCTCGGTGATAAAAAGGTTGGGGATCACCGATTTAAAGGAGGGCAAGAAGCTGAACCTGTTGGCAGTAGAGGCCAGGGCTTGCAATAATGTGAAAAGGTACCATCTGGAAATTGGGGAGATGGAATTGCAATAATGGTAGTTCAGCAGTGGAATCAGCTGACCTTAAGCCTGAAATCAAATGGTAACAAGCTGTTGGAGGAGGTGCTGGATGTAGGACCTCCATGGTGTTGCTGTGAGGACCCAGGCCACCGCATTCTGGACCAGTTGCAGTTTCCGGATCAAAGTTAAGGGTAGTCCTGCATAGAGTGAGGTGCAGAAGTCTAGCCTGGAGGTGACTGTTGCATGAATCACTGTGGCTAGGTTTTCTGGGGCTAACTTGGGTGCTATTAGTTTGGCTTTGCTGGCCATGCTACTCTTGTGACCTGGGCCTCCATGGAGAGGGAAGCATCCAAGATCATGCCCAGGTTCCTGGCGGAATGAGCCACTGATAGTTGCACACTGTCCAGGTTGGGCAGACATGCTTCCTCATTTGGACCCTTCCTGCCCAGCCACAGGATTGAATGATTTAGCTTCAGACAACTCTGCTTGAGCCACATCGTCACTGCTTCTAGACAGCTAGCTAATGCTTCTGGGGGAGAATGGAGGCAGTCATCTATCAGGAGGAAGAGCTGAATGTCATCTGCATACTGATGACAACCCAGCCCGAACATCTGTACCAGTTGGGCAAGAGGGTGCATGAATATGTTAAATAGGATTGGAGAGAGGACTGCTCCTTGTGGGACTCCACATGTGTGTTGTTGGCAGCTTGAAGATCTCTCTCCTAGTACTATCCTCTGTCTGTGACCCTGGAGAAAGGAGATTAGCCATTGAAAGGCTGTCCCCTGAATACCAGCATTGGTGAGGTCGTAAGCTAGAAACTCATAGTCAACTGTGTGAAACACTGCTGAAATGTCTAATAATACAAGCAGCACTGACCTGCCTTGGTCCAACTGGCGACAGAGGTAGTCTGTCAGGGCAACTAGCACTGTTTCTATCCCATGGTCAGGCTGGAAACTTGACTGGGATGGGTCTAGGACTGAAGCTTCTCCCAGAAATGCTGATATTTGTTCCATGACAACTCTTTTAGCCATTTTCCCCAGGAATACTAGGTGTGAAACAGGTTGATAGTTGTCGGGCTCTAGAGGGTCCAGAGTTGTTGTTGTTTTTTCCAGCAGCAGGTGAACTCCTGCTTCTTTTAGCTCCTCTGGGAATTCTCCTGATTCAAGGGAGAGGTTGATTATCTCCTGGAGGGGGCCCCTTATTCTTATATCTGGTGTTTTTATTAGCCATGATGTACAAGGATTTAGTGGGCATGTGACTGCTATGAGCATCCTGTCCACTTCAGTCAGCGTGAGTTAAAACGAAACACCCACCTTGCTCATTGAGGGATCACCAATGCAGGTCAACTCAAAGTGAGTGAAGCTTTGAAAAAGCTGGAAAAGCTTTGAATGGCCAGGGCCCATCCGTTTCCCAACCCTGGACCCATCAAGGGGGGAAAATCTTAAATTTAAATAATGGAAAATGGTAAATAAATAATAATTTCCCCCATGCTTTGCCATATCTTGGTGGTTTCCATGATACACAGGTGTGCTGTGACACCCTGGTTGAGTATCCCTGCATTAACATTTCGGCTGACTTGTCAACTGGTGAGTGATTTGGAAGCTAAAAGGGTCTTCATGGTTGTTAATGGTCAGGAATGACTTTGGTTTTCAGAATATCATATTATTTAGATTAGCGATCCCCAACCTGTGGGCGGCGGACCACATGTGGTCCTTCGACTAATTGGAGGTGGGCCCCGAAGGACGCCTTCTCCCCCCCCCCCGGCCCTTTACTTCATCCCCCCAGCCCTTTACAACACACTTCATTGTTGTGGCGTGTCTGTATCTTATTTTGAAGGGATGTTTAAACATTACCATAGCGATCAGAGAGCGATAGGGCAGTAGTTGAGAGTAGAGGAGTAAACTACCCCCCCACACACACACTGGGCCTCAGTAAAAGGCATTGAGTGGTCCCCGGTGAGTGGTCCCTGGCGTTGAGTGGTTCCCGGTGATAAAAAGGTTGGGGACCACTGATTTAGATAGTAGAAGGGATAAAGAAACAGTTTGTGACCATTTTATCAGATGAGTAGAAAAATATGATTATCCTTTAAATTGAGGGTGATTACCAATCCTATATAGAAAGTCCAGTGAGTCATCAGCAAACACAAGATTCAGGAAACATGGAGAAGTGTATTTCTGTACTTTGGAGCACACAAACAGAATGAGGGGGGATTGGAGGTCTGCTGTGGAAGACTGCAAAATAGGGGGAGGGGAACCCTCCCCTTCTGTCAGCAGAAATTTTCAGTGCTGTAACAAAACAAAACACTTTTACTAAGGCAATAAAAGGCGGGTAAAGCTTGATTAAGATTTGGTAATTGGCATTCCCAGTCCATCTGTTCCTAGATAGTCATTATCTTGCTTTCTGGTTTGGGGCTGTTTTATTTTTGTGTCATCCCAAGAGAAGCGGAAAGCAGAAACTTTTCAATGTTCCGTATTTTAAAATAAAATTAATTTGTATGAGAAAGAGCATGTATTTTAGGTTTCTTGCTTTAGGCATCCAGGATTACAAATGTCAGCAGTCAGCCACTAATTTGTTAACTTGTAGATGAAGGTAGAATCTCATTGTTCACAATTAGAATAAGGGAATAGAGGAAGTTTGTTTCTTCAGCATAAATACACCTTGCGGTTATAAGAAATCTACATGTTATAAAGTAGTGAAAGGGATGTGATTCAAACTGTCTGACCTTGTTTCACCTTGGATCAACTTTGTGAAATGCAGTTCACAACCTTCAGATCAAATACCACAGTGGCAAACTGCCAATGTGTATGTGTTAGGGCAAACTGCTTGATACTTTTTGCCAGAAAAGACAATGTTTGGTGTACAAAGAAGAAGGGCAGAGCAAGAAGACAATTAAGATAGTGAGGTCAGCACCTTCTTGTTAAGTGTCATTCCTTTCCTGTCTCCACATTGCTACTGTTAGGGTACTTTATGCCTTGGAAGTGCCACGTTCAGTCTTACCTTCTCTCTCAGCTAGAAATGTAGTAAGCAACCTATATTTGTCTCTCCTCAAGTATATTAATTCATAAATAAACCTTTGATCAGGTTATGCACTGTTGGTTATTACTCTGCCAACACATTCATGTTACCAAACCTAGCCTTAAGCAGAACTTTTGACAGCCTTTAAAATGCGAAGGAAAAGTTGCTGTGAACCATTGCATAACAAGGATTAGAACGGTGGCTCTCAACCTGGGGTCAGGACACCTTTGGGGGTCAAACAACCATTTCACAGGGGTCACAGCAGGGCAAGCAGCTTGGCTGGGGGTGGCGTAACCTACCAACAGCGGGGTAGATTGAAATAGAGCATTTGTCTGTCTGGAGCAGTGGAAAAGAGCGAGATCGGCATTCTGGGACAAGAGGCAGAACTGAACTGAGAAACCTCAGAAGAAACCAATTGATATACGATCATGAACATTTATTTATTTATTTAGATTTTTATACTGCCCTTCCCTACGGCTCTGGGCAGTTTACAGAAAACATTTCAGAACATTTACATGGACAGTATCAATATAACAATATAACAACAATAACATACCAGCTAGATCTAAAACAGTATTTAATCAACAATAACTTTGACATTCCCTCGGTAGGTTCAACCTCTCAGTCTGGGGGGGGGGGACCTGTAGATGTTATGGATCAGTCGGCCTCAAGCAAATGCCTGGTGAAGAGCTCCTTTCTCCAAGCGCTGCGGAATTGTGGAAGTTCCAGCAGGGCCGTGATCTCTTCGGGGAGCTCATTCCATCAGGACTGAAAAGGCCCTGTCCTTTGTTGAGGTCTGATGTGCCTCTTTAGGGCCAGGGATCTGCAGCCATATGGAAGTGGCAGGGCATAAAGCTCTTCTGGGGTATAGGCAGGGAGGCGTTCTCTCAGATATTCTGGACCCAGACAACGTATCACCTTAAAGGTGATTACCAAAACTTAATCTGGAATTCAACCAGAAGCCAGTCGAGTTCTTGGAGTACCGGCCGGATGTGAAATCTTCATGATGTCTTAGTGAGAATCCTGGCCGCAGAGTTCTACACCAGTTGTAGTTTCCTGATCAAGGATAAGGGTAGGCCTGCGTAGAGCGAGTTGCAGTCTAGAGGTGACCATCACATTAATCACTGTGGCTAGGTGCTAGGTTCCAGGTAGAGTGCTAGTAGTTTGGCTTCGTGGAGGTGGTAAAATGCCAGCCGTGCTACCTTTGTGACCTGGGCTTCCATTGTAAGGAAAGCATCCAGAATCATGGCCAGGTTCCTGGTGGAGTGAGTCGCTAGGAGCTGCACACCGTCCAGGGTGAGTAGGCGTGCTTCCTCCCATAGTCTCTTCCTACCCAACCACAGGACCTCCGTTTTTGCAGGGTTGAGCTTCAGACCAAGTTTATATCAAGTATATAAACAGAATGAATATCAGATAAAAGAGTACCAGCTTGGATCATAGGCACCTTCTTATTACACTATCTCTGCTATGCATACACTATGTTTTTGTATTATTTGGTTACAATGCCAAGGAGAAACAAGGGGAGTAAGGAGATCAATCACTTTAAAGGGTTAAAGTCTGTCTGTACTGTCATTTATTTCACAAAAAAATGTACCATTATTACATGGTATAATTCTGCAGGGACCTGAAATTCTCAGATTTCCAGTGTTGCTAGTGCACCAGATTTTACCGAGAAAGAAGTATTTCCTAAGCAAAATTTGATGTCTGCATTTCTTTCATAGCAGAAGTCAGTATAAACACACAACGTTTCCAAATTGATCCCTAAGCTATAGCTTGATGTGAAGTTTAATGGTAAAGCTTTTGTTTTTAAATATTTTTGTTTAGCTCAGAATGTTAAAGACATCTGTTTAGTTGAAGTTATTCCCCACCTCTTCTGAAATTATAGGTGCCACTTCACCAAAAGAGTACCGGACAATGGATAGGCATTCAACTTACTACAAAGATTTGTGTGTGTGTAAAAATGCGCATAATTGATTAAAATGCACAGATTTGCACTTTTATTCTCTAATTATGTGACTCAGGAATGAAATAGAGGAATCTAGTGAGGTGCATTGTATAACTACAATATTAGCATTGTTGGTAGCAGCTTTTTATGTCTGCGCCTACATGTATGCGTCAACTGGCAGCACCACACCACCTGCGCCTCCCTCCCCAGCAGTGTGGCGCTGGTTGCTACAGGCAGGAAGAGCCGCTTCAGCAGCTGAATTGCACAACCCTAAGAGCCTCTTTGAGACTCCTTCGGGTAGTGAAAAGCAGCATATAAGAGCCAACTCTTCTTCATTGTGTGCATGTGTATGTATGGGGAAAGCAAAATCTAACCAAGGCTTTACAATATAGATTTGGGAGTGAGAATGTCAGTGCAGGTTATCTTCTTCTTGGGGAAGGGCAGCCTATAAATTGAAAAATAAATAAAAAATAAATAAAAATAAATAAAACTGCTGCATGAGGATAGTAAGCTAGCTGAACATTTTAAAGTCTGGCAGTTAGGCTGACTTCAGGCTCACTTATCCTGTAGTATAGATCCCCTGAATTTTTGAAGGTAGCAAAAATTCATTTCTGTTGGACCTCTCTGTGGCTCTTAATGCCATCAAGCATAAGTCCAATGTCAGCTTTAAGACCAACAAAATTCTATTTGACTTGAGAGCCAGCTTAGTGTAGTGGTTAAGAGGGGTGACTTCTAACCTGATGAGCTGGGTTTGATTCCCCACTCCTCCACGTGTTGCCAGCTGGGTGGCCTTGGGCTCATCACAGCCCTGATACTATTGCTCTCATACAGCACTAACATCAGGGTGCTCTGAGCCCCACCTACCTCACAGGGTGCCTGTTCTGGAAAGAGGAACAGAAAGCAATTGTAAGCCACATTGAGATTCCTTTTGGTAGTGAAAAATGGTTTATAAAAACCAACTCTTCTTTTGTGTTTCTTTTGTGAAAGCTTGTACCTTAAATAAAGCTTGTACCTTAAATAAAACTTTAAACAAACGTTTGTTGAGTTTAAAGATGCCACTGGACTCAAACTTTGTGCTGCTGCTTCAGACCAACATAGCTATCCACCAGAATCTGCCACCAAGCATAGTATTCTTCTAAACCTTCTAGTCAGAAGACTAGGAACATAATTTTATTGAGCCTCTGTTCTACCTTGGGGAGAGAACCCTGGTGGTTTAGTATAAATATTCTTCCTTTTGGCCTTTGGCTTGTGGATTTCAATAGGCTCCTTCTTTTCAACATTCTTGTTATTTTACCAGGCATGCTGCATTTCAGTACAGTCAGTATGATGATCATCTAATCTCTTTGTCTTTGTCTTCTTTCCATCTATTTCCAAGGGAATGTTTTCTTTCTTTACTATGTAGTCCACCATTCTCACTGAGACTGAAGGTAGATTACAAGCATAATTGAATGCAGTCAATAGGAAGAGATATCTAGTAAACAAAGTAATAAGCCCAGGATTACAGAAGTCTTCTACTTGCAGACCAATATAGCCACCCTCTGAAACCAGAATGTTTGTAATATGCATGTGCTGTCTAGCTCCTGATAATAACTCGGCTGTAGCATTCAATACCAGTCATTGGCCTATTAAGGTTGGTTGAAATCCTGAGCTCTGTTGAAGTCATTATGGTATATTCGAAATATATTTGAATGCAACAAAATAGCAAGTTTAAATGGTCAGCAGTGTTGGCCAGTAACTAGACTGATACGGAAGCAGGGATGGAAATTGTTTTGCAGCTTTTATGTACTGTTAGGTTCATCTGTGGTTCAGATTTATTGCTGGGGCAGCTAGTGGTGCTGTTTTGTCATTCAACAGTAGCAGCCTCCCTAGAGACTGCAGACCAGCCACAGTATCTCTTAACTTTAGTTGAAGCCAGACTGGAGTACTGAAGTATTCTCTAAGTGGAAATGCCTCTACAATGTGTTCAAAAATGATAACGGATTCAAAATGTGTTGGTGAGAGTCCTAATGCAACAGACCCCAAAACTGAATATTTGAAGAAAACTTGTCGAATTGTAAGAGCATTGGTCTATCAAGGACAGTTTTGCCTATTCTGACTGACAGCAGCTCTCTAGGATTTCAGGGAAAGTTATTTTGTATTACCTGCTACCTGATTCTTTTAGCTGGAGATTGAACCCAGGATATTCTGCAATATTTATTTATTTATTTATTTATTTATTTATTTATTTATTTATTTATTGCTTGCTTGCTTGCTTGCTTGCTTGCTTGCTTGCTTGCTTGCTTGCTTGCTTGCTTGCTTGCTTGGATTTATAGCCCGCCACTCCCCTAAGGCTCGTGGTGGGTGACAACATATACAAACCCATAAAACCCCTAATACATAAAAACATCCTACAAAAACAAATACACTGTCCAACCCAACCAACCCGACAGTGGTGGCATTTCCAGGGGGGGGGGGACCAGGGAGCACTGCATATACAGCCCTGAGAGGGGAAGGGGGGCCTGTTCTTACAAGGAGGTGCTCTGCCAGTGAGCCCTGCCCTCTTCCACACTGTGTCAATGGCATTAGTTTTTACTTTGTTTCTGGGTACAATTCAAAGGTCTGGTCATGATTATGCAAACCTTAAATGAATCCAGGCAAGGGTAACTTGAGAATCACCCATCCTCTTCTGGACAGTACTATCTAGGGATGAACATGAACCTAAAAATATAGGTTTGGGGTTTAGGGCATCCCCCAACTTAAGCCAGAATTTCCCTGAACCAATCAGGAGAAAAGGGTGGGGGAAATTACCCAGATACGGTTAAATGGCTGGAAGTCATTTAAGCCATCCACTTGGCTCCCCCCCCCCATCTTGGAAGGGGGGAAATCAATATGGAGGCATTTAATACCACAAAGTCTTTTAAACCTAACCGCTGGTCGGCAGAGCTGCAGGCAAAGGCACCTTCCCAAACATCAGTTTAGGGGCTATGAACTGGGCCAAGTTCATGCCAGATGTTGGCTTATTAACCCGTTCATGTCCATCCGTACTGTGGCCTAATGAAAGCAAGGTTATTGATGGGTGCATGTTATTGGTAGCAAAGTGTGGTGGTTAAAAGTGGCAGCTTCTAATCTGGCGAGCTGGGTTTCATTCCCTGTTCCTCCACATGCAGCCAGCTGGGTGACCTTGGGCTTGCTACAGCATTGATAAAGAGAATTAATCTTTAAGCATAATAAAGTTCAAGTTACGTGCAGACAACTCACTACTTACCTGATTGGCCCTTATTGTTGTTACAATGTTAATGTTATTGTTATCACCTTGTTGTTACTATAAATGGAGTTTCCTGTTATCATTTTCTTTTTTCATGTAAACCTCCCTGAGCCTTCAGGGAGGGCGGCGTATAACTAAACATATATATAGAGAGAGTACTCTCCCAATAAAGGCCAATTTGCAGACAGCTCACTCCCTGTCTGATTGTTTTTTTTCCTGGGAGTGCGCCACCAATAGGGAAAGAGCATGCTCCCAATGAGGGCCGATTGTGAGGTTTAAATTTCCTGCTGTTCCTGCTGCTTGCTGGATGGAAGAGGAGCCAGTCTCTCTGAAAGAACCTTTTGCTGGTAAATTTCCCCATTCTTAGCCTCTTCCCACCCTTCATCTTCCCCTGGGAAGGGAGGGAAGTCAGCTGCTTTGCCTTCTTTGTTGGTCTCAAGCTTCAGCTCGGCTAGAAGGAAGCACAGATAAGCTGACAGGAAGGCAGAGAGAATCACTATTTCAAAAACAGAATGCCAAAAGACAGAATGCAATAAATGTCTTAACAGTCCAGTTAGGCAAGGGTTTATTCAGGCAATTCAAGAGCATCAGCAGAAGAAGCTGGTCTCAGGTTGCGTTCATAATCCAGGCCTCCCAGCCCCAAGTTAATATAGGCTGTTAGGAGCCTCTCAGTCCTTACTCTGTGATGACTCACAGGCTTCTGCAGTCAGCAACTGTGGTGTGGTGCCTTTTAGACTGGAGCTCTCTTCCAGCACATAGCTGGCATTCCTTAATTGGCTCAGGTGAGCCAGATGGACTGAGAAGGCAGGAAGCTGCAGCAGGAGACTGGACAGAGCAATGAGGATCTCCTGCAACAATTTTGGGATCTACGCCTTGGTTTGTCTGTAGCTCCATATCCTCCTTCTAGTCAGAGCTCTCTGTCTGTTGAACTTCATGCTGGGCTAAGCTCTCATCCAGCTAAGGCCCGGGTGAAGCTGGGAACTCCTGGCAAGTCATTACCTCTGAAGAGTCCTCATTAACAGGATCTGGGCTCACACCTCCCCATGGCTCTGCAGCTGACTCTGAGAGCACTCTTTGCTTACCCCCACTATCTCTCTCTTCAGAGTGGCTGGGGGGGGAGATACAGCAGCCTTACCTGTCCTGCCATTCCTTTGGGAGATGTGTGTGTGTATGTTTGTGGGGGGGGGGTGAGTTCCATTTTCTTGCTGCATGCAAGTGCCGTTTCCACTGGGAAGTAGAAGATTGTTCCTGAGATCTCTGAAGTTTACTTACTTTTATTTATGCTCAGTTTTTTCTCCCCAATGGGGATCCAAATTGTTTCTCTACATATCCCCATTAGGTTAACAGTGTTTGGTTTCCCCAGGGTCACTCAGCAAGCTTCCAAGGCAAAGTACAGTTTTAAAATTGGGTCTCCGAGATTCTAGTCTGACATTTGGACCACTACTTTTTTGCTGTCTCTTAACATCATGTCTCTTTTCTTCTAACTGAATAACAAGGACCAGCTCCTAGGTCAGTAGACTTGTTCTCCCAGCATGTTTGAACACTGACAGAACACTTTGTACAAATTAGACTCCAGTCTATGTTAATGAAAATACAAATCTTCCTCAATCTAATTCATTACTTTTGGCATCTAGTAAGTGGTATTCTGTTCTGCTGGAAACCATGCACATAACATAACAAAGCCCTGTCATAAAGAGGTTTAAAGGTAAGGCAAAAGGGAGAGAGTAAGAGGTGAGAAATATGACAGCGGCATGTGTAATATATAGTCTATTATTGGTTTCAGTTCAGGGAGGTGAGATGGGAAATTGTCCAGGGTGAGTTGTTAAATTGAAAGATTTAAGCTCAGGCACTGAAGGGAGAAGAGTAATGGTGGAGATCTCTGGCAGGTAGGTTGAAGATGCGGTGAAGGGACTGGCTTTGGGACTTCAGCCTCCTTCAAAGTCAGCAAATGCCAGAAGACATTAATCATGTAAACTGGGGTAGAGAGGTGGACTCCTGTAATGAGAGAGTCATTAATGTTTTTGTATTTGAAACTGATTCAGGTTTTCTATTCTGTTCTTTTCTCCGTCACTGAACTTCACAATTCCATACAAAGTTATAGAACAATTGTTCTGGAGGAAATGGATGGTAATTGAGGTTATGCACTTCACACATTTTTTTTTTTCATAATTTCAGATTGGAATTGGAAGTGCTTTTTGTGGGTTCCTGGAAATTTAGGACCATTGCTTTTTTCATTCCCTCCTCAAGAAAACACGAGTAGGGTGGCAGGGGAAGAGAGGGAGCCAGTCCCAAACTTACCATGCTGGCATTGTTCCTGCTAGAAGTTGTTTCCTGCCACTAACATCAGAGGTAGCGGAGGGCATCACTTTAAAGTGATCTTATGGTGGCTGTTTCTTATTCTGGAGTTTTTGTAAAGGAAAAAACGGCAATTGACTAGCACTATATGGATATAACAGTATAACAATACACAAACCAGGTTCTCTGAATTTCCAGCTTTCATTTTCATATAAAAGTAGCATGCCCATTACTAGCTAGGAAAAAAAATTCAAAACTATGTTTCCTCTCTTTTCTTCCCCACCTTCCATGCTTCCATGAAACCCCCAAACAATCCTGAAATTATTGTTACACCCATATTTTTGATAGATTTTGTTCCACCAGCCATTTCCAACATATTTAGGGACATGCAACATAACACACTCCAGGCACTCACATCCCCCTGGGGTGTTTAATTTTCTCTTTGAATGTCACTTGATGTTCACAAGGATTTAAAGAAAAAGTGGTGCTTTAGGACCTTATTAGCCCACAAGTAAGTAATCTGAAATAAATAATTCCTTCCATTATGCTGTCCCCATCACAAGCATTCTTAACATTATGCATCTGTCTTGGCTTTCTTCAATTGTACGCAGTTTTGTGCCTTAGTTGTCCACTAGGTTCTCATCCACAGGTATTTATTTTCACAAATAGTAATTTGAAAAACTTGCACTATAGTGAGTTAACATACAGTCTAGCAGATATCTCCCTGTTAGAGATGTCTCATTACTTATTAAAATCTGTTCTCGTGAAGTATAAGAATTAAAGCATCACAGAATGCTTTTTAAGATTCTAATCACAGTGTCTTTCAATTTTCAAGAAACCAATTTTAATCCTGCTATTTGACACATTTAAAACTAGAGATGGAATATAAAAATGAGTTCAATATTTGGTACTTCAGTGAAGCTGGAATGTGTGACCTAACTTTAATTTCTTTTATGTTACAAAATAAGAGAAGAATGCTAAACCAAGATGATTGTTGCAGCTACTGTAATATGCATGAGTTCAGTACGTTGATCATTTATTAATTTATTTTATTGTTTTATTGTTTAGACTTATTCCCCGCCACTTCCATAATTGGGTCACAATTGTCTGTGTTAAAAGCCCCATTAAATCCTCATTAAAACAATTTTGGACATACATCTATATACAAATAGACTCCTAAAAACTTTTTTTAAACCATGGCACTCTACAACCCACTAAACCCCCTAACTACCTAAAACTGTGGAGCCCCTAGGAGCCGCCTCGACTGGCTGGCTCCGGCATACACCACCTTTTGAGTGACTTAGAGAATGGGGAAGGATGCCTGGCTGGCACGCCCTCACGAGCCGTGCCAACCAGATCCACTTGTTGGCTTGGTAGCTGGGAGAGCGCCGTTCTCCCCTCCCAAATTCCCCACTCCCTAATTCACTGGACATGTAGTGTGGTTTTGAGCTGGCTGGCCCAGCTGGCTCCTGGCTGCGCTGCCATTTCAGTTAGTTGGGAGGGGAGGGAGGGCATCAGCTGCCTGGCATCCTTCCTTCCATTTCTTTCTCCCATTGTTTCTCTCCTTCTTTCTCCTTCCTTCCCTTCCTTTCTCTCCTTCCATCCTTCCATCCATCCCTTTCTTTCGCCCCTTCTTTCTCCTTCCTTCCTTCCTTCCTTCCTTCCTTCCTTCCTTCCTTCCTTCCTTCCTTCCTTCCTTCCTTCCTTCCTTCCTTCCTTCCCTTTCTTTCTCCCTCCCTCCTTCCTTCCCTTCTTTCCCTTCCTTCCTTCCTTCCTTCCTTCCCTCCCTCCCTCCCTCCCTTACTTTCTTCCCTTCTTTCTCCTTCCTTTCTCTCCTTCTTTCCTTCCATCCATCCCTTTCTTTTCCCCTTCTTTTTCCTTTCTTCCCTTTCTTTCTCTCCTTCCTTTCCTCCTTCCCTCCATCCCTTTCTTCCTCCCCTTTCTTTCTTCCCTTTCTTCTCCTTCTACTTCACTTTTTTACTCTCCTCCCTCCCTCCCTAAAAATCCAAACAGGACACTCCACCTTTGCACCATGCTAGCACCCGTTGCATTTACAGCTACAACGGGTTTAGATTCTAGTATTCAATAAACAAAGAACACACCAAAAAAGTCTTTGTTATGGAAATGATTGGATTGTAAAATGACGAATGAATGCTGACATGGAATAAAACATTAAGGTATTTTTTTAAAAAATCTAAATAGCTGATATATGTTTAACCCAAGGATGGTAGAAATTAAGAGTATAACCGTTTAAGAATAACCTTTCCATGTCAAACTAAAATTCCCCTAGTCCAACAGTATTTACCTCAAGATAAAAATAATTAATAAAAAAATAAAAATAATTAAATTGTTTTGTTATATCTGTGATACAGAATAAGAATATTGAAGTGCCCACTAGGTGGGCACAACAGTGTCCAAGACTCCCAGGAATATGATTTCGGAGGATAGATGGGGTGTCATGGAAAGGAAGAAATGTGTGGAAGCAATAGCCAGAATCCGAGCCTATTGCTACACTGGATCAGATAAAAAAGCCTAATGTACTCTTGCATCCACACCTACCCAGGCCTGCTGTGATGTGTTTTGTTGGGCTGACTTGGAGATATTTTGAAAGCTTCAGGTTAAGCAAAGGTCTTTTTTGGGGGAGTGAGGGTTATTCCCTCATGTTGCCAAATGTAATCAATGGGGGGGGGGGGAGAGCAAGCCTTCCTTTCTGTAATTGTACCATTCAGTTAGCTCAGAGAAGCAGTTAGGACTCACTTGCTATTAGATTCACAGACACATTTTTAAATGGCTCTCAAACTAGAGAATGAGATGGTTAATAGATTTTAAATTGTGAGGTTTCATGTATTCCTTATATTTTAAATGTTCATTATTTTATTTGGGGTGTACTGCAGTGTTGATTCTTTTGCTAATGGCTTTAAATGCTGGGAAAGCTGTTTAAACAGCTGCTTTTTAATGCCTTCTAGCTCACATTGTCTACTGGATTATTTTAGCAACTTGTTGATTTTGCATTATTAATGATTATTTTACATGTAAGCCTCCTCAAGCCGGACTTGAAGTGGCAACAGAGAAGTCTCTTAAATGAATATTGGTCTGAATATGGGTATTTTTAGGATGCTGTATCTAGGGTGCAAATTAATGCCATTTGATTATAGTGAGCTAAGGGTAACCTTAAACAGACTTATGCAGAAGTATAAGTTTCATGGCAATTAACATGTTTTACTGAGGAACTGCCCTGAGCTGGATAGCTCAGGCTAACCCAGCTAATCAGGGTTGGCCCTGGTTAGTATTTTGACATGAGACTACCAAGGGAAGCCCATGGTCATTATGCAGAAGCAGTTAGTAGTAAACATTTTCTGAACGTATCTTGCCGTGAAAACCTCACATGTACATTTACCACACCACCGGTGCTGTAACATGCCGCCACTTGGTGTTGGTGATAAGGCAGTTTGCCCTACCGCTTCCTGCAACCCCACGGGGGACCATTTTGTTGGCGCACCCCATCTGCCCCAGGTTTATGCCTTTGGATGAAAGGTTCTGCCAGAGGGTAGGTGGGGGTCATTATTTTCTCTGTTTAGGAACATGGTAGCAATACAGTATTCCTAAACAACAACAGCAACAACAACAACAATGCCCAGCCAGCTTGGCAGCACTGTGCAGCACCGCAGAGTCAGCTGGGGCATTTTTTGTCCCTTCTGGGACACTGTAGTCACAGGAACCAGGCCTGGATGGCCCAACTCTTCCCTTGCCGCATGAGTCTGCCCTGACATTGGCCTTGTTGCCAACCAAGAATGCAGATGAGCTATAAGGTAGGCCTAATTCCTGGTGTGGAAATGGTCATGGAGACCATAAGTCAGCGGTGACTAGGGTGCAAAAAAACAAATAAAACCCAAACCTGTGGAACTGCCTTACACCAAATCATTCAATCTAGATTAATCTGATCTGTTTCCTGTGACTGGCAGACACTCTGTTAAGAGACTGAACCTGGTTCGTTTTTCTTTTAAAGCATGTGTTCTATCATTGATCCATTTCTTTTCTACTTAATATATTTTGGAGGATGTTCCTTTTGGGCACACTTGAAAGCTGTATTCTTGGCTCTCTAGAGAATCTCATGCATGAGGCCAGAAGGACCAAAATAAAATGAAGACCGAAAGAGGTTTTATGTTGCTTTTGAAAGCACCCATCCATAAGTTCCTGAAAAGTGCTTCATTTATGTGTTGTGACCCCATGAAAGAACTCTTCTCAACCCTTTCTAAACAAAATAAATAGTCAGTTAAAAAGTTGGCCAGGATAAATGATCTCTTCTTTTAGTGAACAGCATGCTGTTTTGTAGTTCAGCTCAGTCACTGCCTAGCTCACAGTTCATTCAGTTGGGTTAATGCAGCGAAATTTTCCACTGGGTCATGTCCATTGTTTAATGCTAGGTTATTAATATGTGCATCAAATATTGTGACATTACAGCTTGTGAAATTAAGTACTAGCTCTTCGTTGTGCTGTGTCGGCTCATTATTATACTAACTTTTAGAAGAAAGTTTTGATATAAATTAGGATAAAAGCAAAGATTACAAATCATTACCATGGTGCTTCAGTTAGATTTTTATTTTTTTATTGTGCACTAGCATTGTTGATTAGCAATAAAATATACACATTTAGTACCATAAATAACTTGGAGACACCAATTGTTAAACAGTCTATATCATATTAATTAGGCTGTGGAACAAGACAAGCATTACAGTCATTTATAACTGAGTACTGCTTAAGTTGCTAATCAATGAAAGCGGCAACTAATTAACAAGTCAGTAGTCAGCATCTTGAGTAGAAGTTGAAGATTTCCAACTTAATTAAACATCTGAGGTGTCTGCATGGGGAGAGAAATTGTCTATAGCAAAATACTATTTTTCCTTTTATATTTTAAAAAGTATGAAAGGTTTTCACCTGTTAACATAATCATTATGCGCTTTACATTCTTACTTCATGTTGTTTTCGAAAACAAGAGCCATTAAATCATATCTGAATTGTGCATAAAGAGTGGTAGATTAAAATGTTCTCATTACAGTGTTTCAGAAATGCAGGGACATTGATTTTAACTTGAGTTCTTGAGGACTGCATCATACATCATATTCTTACTGCACACGGCTGTGTATAAATCTAGTTATATGCTCCTGTGTCATCAAGTGTGAAAACAGTCTGGTTTGTGTATGACTGTGCTGGCCCTGGCCAAGTGTCCTTTCTTAGATGAGTTACTCAAAGACATGCCAGACTGGAAAACCTTTTTTTTTTAAATAGCTGCAGTGAAAAGACAGAGTCACAGGGAATGTTCGTTCATCAAAACTACAAAGAATAGAGGTTTACATAGTATTTTATACATCTACCTCATGGTTACCTCATAGGGACGGCCTAGAGGCATGGACCAATACAGTACTACCATGCCTTCAGAATCATCTCCAGGAGTACCCATAAAGTTTCCAGGCCAGCTCTGGAGCCCTTGACATGGCATGGGGCCATGGGGTCAGCGCTTAGCATTTCAAACTTATGCTAAACAGAGTTCTCTAAACTCTTAGCACCTGCTTGTACCAAGCTGACATTGTCTTAACAGGATGTAAAGTTATAGCAACCTAGAATCTTGTCTTAGTCAAAATAAAATTTCTTAACATATATAGAAGGCACTTCTATAAAATATTTCCTCTATGTTCCATTGTAGGAAAGTTTACAAAACAACCAGCATTTCTTAATACAGAAAGAAAGATCTGATCTTGGCCTCCAATGTGAAACTAAAGCCAATTTTCAGTATCTGGATGATCAAGTAGAAGGTTGTAATCATTTCCTTTATCATCTGCTTGTATTTGGAAACAACTTTCAAAATGTCTGAACAAAATAATTGTTTCACAGGATTTTCATAAACAGAGAACACAGAATTTCCAGCTGCTCAGGAAGCAGTAAATTAGCATACAACATAATGAAGATATTTAACAGATTCAGTAACCAGGAATAACAACCTTAGTTTATATGGTTACCATTTGTTTGGATATAATTCCTGGGGGAAACATAGTGAAGGGAATAAATATGTCAACATTGGAGGTTTATGGCCAGATGTATCCTTACTTGTGGAATGCTGAGAATAATTAATACAAGGAAGAATAGTCTTGGCCATTTTGCTCTCTCCTTATTGTCAGGCTTCATGTCAAATGAAAAACAAAAAGGCAGCAAAGGAACCAGCCAATGCAGAAGTTCAGTGATGGCTGAGAAGGGACAATGCTATAGGCTCAGAGGTATTCTGGTAATTTAAAAAGTTTATACTTATATATTTAAGATTAATAAGTGTAGCTTATAGTATTGTATCGGTGTGCTTGGTGAGCTGATGCACAGGGCACAGTTGTCATGTGGTTCTTTTGGTTCTTGGTAATTTGTGATGTGGCTTTTTGTGAGCTACAGAATGAGTACCACTGTACTCATGGTTATAATGGCAGCATTTTTTATCTGTGTAGACATTAGGCGATAGAGTAGATGAGAGGGATACCCTAAATCGTCATCTTAAATAATTCCACAGAGATCCCATAAGGCAAGAGCACAAATAAAGTGAGTTTTCTCCTTTAGGCCAGTAAGCATGTGCTATTTGTCACTATAAAAGTTGTCAAAATTTGCATATCATACTTTATTTCACTGTATAGTTTTCTGAAGGAAATCTTATAAGAATCTTTTTGGTCTGGTCCTTTTTATCCAGCATCCCCTTTTTGCACAGTGAACAATCAGATGCCCTGGGAAAGCCTGAGGGCAGAGAACAGATTTTAAAGCCTTTGTTGTTGTTTCAGAGCAATAGTTGGCATTCAGGGTTATGATGCCTCTGAACAAGGAAGTTCTATTTAGCCATCCTCTAATTTGCTTCACTGAGCTACTGACAGTTGGCAAGCCAGCATTTACTGAAAGATGTAGACCATCTGTCTTTTATGATTGTTCGTTACAGATTTAAACAATGGCTTGAGATGTAGAACTATACCAAGAATGTATCATTACTGGATGAAGACTTAATATGCACTTGCATATCCAAGCTGAGAGCCTGGATTTATTATCTGGAACCAGTGGCCTGATTCAGGACTCTTGGCAGACCTATGAGCTCTGACTTTCTCTCTGGAATTATCATGGACTCTTATTGAGTCCCCTACCATGAATTCCTGAAAGATTTGGACAGAAAAGCGTCCGATAGAAACTGATCGTGTGTAGTTAGATTGTGTGTGCACTCTCTTCCCATGCTTGAAAGAAGAGCGACTGAACATCTGGAATACTGAAAGGAGACTATTTCAGATATAGGGCACAAAGGACAAGGTGTTGCAAAGAGGAGAAGAAGTGAATGGAGATTTGAGAAGGTGAGAGCCAAGTGCTTTGGTGGAACAAATAGAGTGAAAGATAGAAAGGGAAGTTACTGTACCGCTTAGATGCTCCAGAGATCTCATTGAAAGAGAGAGAATATCACTGCAGTGCTTAGAATGAATGAAAAGTATAAACAATGGTTTAAACAATTTTCCCCAATCCGAATAATTTGTAGTTGAGTTTTTGTCCAGGATATAATTTGTGCTACTAATTTATTAAAAGTTAACACTATCTCAAAGCTGTTGTGTGTGTTCAGCTTTCCTGCTATGACATTTTCCCCAAGAGTAAACAGGATTAATATTTAAAAGATATTAGACACCTACAAAGCCAAGTGACATTATGGAACTAGAACTTTCCATGGTTTTTGGATATGCAAAATAACAGCTTGTTTAAAAAGCAAGTTTTATCTCAAATTTATGGAGACAAATATATTTAGTTGCTTCATTTATAGTTGACATTTCTTGCAAAGGCTCATGGGAAATATAACTGCAGCTATTAAAAATCATGACTCTTTCTCTTGACACACAAAAAAATCTCTTCAGTACATTATGATGTGGCTTTCTAAGGTGTGTACAGGTGTGAATAAATTGTAATTCTATTTTCCCCTAATTGTCTAACAATTTTAAGTTTGCTTACCTCCAGGTGGTAACTAGAAATCTCCTGGAAGTACAGCTGCTATTATTAACTTTATACCCTGCCCCTCCCAATAAGTCGTCTCAGGGCAGCTTACAAACAGAGGCACAATAGCCTAATACAATAAAACAATAAAATCAATAATCCCCCCAGTTAAAATATAAGGACAATCAACCCCCAAAACAATAAGATGGCAGGCAAAAGACCAAAATAATTCCCAACTCCTAGCCCGCTGCCCATATCCCACCAATAATGGCATATGATGTAACAACTGGCAGATGTGCTAGCCAGCCACCAAGCTTGGCAGTTTGACATAGGGTGGGACCCACAGATCGATCTATCAACCCTGGCCTCAACCAAAAGCCTGGCAGAAGAGCTCCATCTCATACGCCTTGCGGAACGTTGATAGCTCCACAGCTCTTCCAGGAGCTCTTTCCACCAGGCCTGGGCTAGAGCCAAAAAGGCCCTGGACCTGGTTGAGGCCAGGCGGACATCATACAGAGTGGAGCATCCTGCGGGGGGCATATAAGTTCACCTGGAGAAAATGGCTGGAAGGTGGACTCTTTGGCATTATACCTCACTGAAGTTCTCCCCTTCAGAAACCTCAACTTTCTTAGGCTCCACCCCAAATCTCCAGGTATTTCCCATCTTGGAGCTGGCAACAATTTGTAACATAAAGGAAGGACTTGCAGACTTCATGGTGAAATCAGTGAGGTCCTTGTGATTCTCAAAGATTGCACCATAGACCAGAGCTACCAAGAGAGGGGAACTGGAGAGTAAAATATCAGTGTCTTAAAAACCAGTGGAGTTCCAGATAAAGTTGCCAACTAATCATGGAAGAGAGTCAGTTTGCACCTGTGCCTTTGATGGCAGCCTGAATTATAATCAACAGACTTTTGACAAAACAGGGGTTTTGGCAAAACATATTACTGGATTGTTATAGCAGGCTGAGCTGCTGTGAGATGCGCAGGAACTAGTAAGGAAAACACTGGCAACCCCTAGATCTGGGTGAAGGTAACTGTGAAGGATTGGTGGAGGTTGGGTGGCATTGGTGCTGGTGAATGGAAAAGGATTGATGCTGAGTAGCTTTGTGGGAATCAGAATAGACATGAGGGAGTGAATTGAAGATTGCAGTCTTGATGTGCATATTTACATACAAGCAAAGAGCATCACAGTCATACTTTGAGTTAACAAGGATAGTATCCAGATAACAAGCCAGGCCTAGGAATAGGGAATATGCTTAACTTTATTTTTTTTAAATCAGAATTCTTATACATTGACTGGGAAAGGAGGATGCTGTGTTTTTCCTTGCTTTTTATTTCTGCTTAAGGAGGCAGCAGCAGAAGGGGAAGAGAGGAGGAAAGTGGAACTGGATGGATTTCAGTACCCAGGGACTAGAGTTGCCATCTTGGTATAGTGGTTAAAAGCAACAACCTTTGTCTTGAGAACTGGTTTTGATTCCCCATTCCTCTTCCGCATGCAGCCAGCTGGGTAACCTTCTCTCTCAGCCTCACCTACCTCACAGCAGGATTTCTGTTGTGGGGAGAGGAAGGGAAGGTGATTGTGAGCCACTAGTAAAAAACAGGCTGCACCCCCCCCTCAAAAAAAAAAAAAACCAGTTGTTCTTCCCTTTTTAAAGTTAGTGTAGATGCAAGGTTCTGATCCCCTGCTAGGTCTTGTTTGTTTCAGAAAAGAGATGCTTTGGGGTAAGAAGAAAGTGCTTGCTAAAAACACACACCTATGAGTGTCATGTTGGCCAAGAGTGCCAGGTTTTTTTTTAAACCCAATATATTAGTTCTAATCAGCTTCTTCCTTATTTTCAGCTTCTTCCTTATTGGAAACAAAGCAAGGTGGTAAAACAGAGTGAGAGTTTGCAGAGTACTGAGCTAGATTTTGAGCTAGACGTCTTCAAATTTGTCTCATCTCATTATGTTGTTGTTATGTGCGAAGTCGTGTCCGACCCATCGCGACCCCATGGACAATGATCCTCCAGGCCTTCCTGTCCTCTACCATTCCCCGGAGTCCATTTAGGTTTGCACCTACTGCTTCAGTGACTCCATCCAGCCACCTCATTCTCTGTCGTCCCCTTCTTCTTTTGCCCTCGATCGCTCCCAGCATTAGGCTCTTCTCCAGGGAGTCCTTCCTTCTCATGAGGTGGCCAAAGTATTTGAGTTTCATCTTCAGGATCTGGCCTTCTAAAGAGCAATCAGGGTTGATCTCCTCTAGGACTGACCGGTTTGTTCGCCTTGCAGTCCAAGGGACTCGCAAGAGTCTTCTCCAGCACCAGAGTTCAAAAGCCTCAATTCTTTGACGCTCGGCCTTCCTTATGGTCCAACTTTCGCAGCCATACATTGCAACTGGGAATACCATAGCCTTGACTAAACGCACTTTTGTTGGCAGGGTGATGTCTCTGCTTTTTAGGATGCTGTCTAGATTTGCCATAGCTTTCCTCCCCAGGAGCAAGCGTCTTTTAATTTCTTTGCTGCAGTCCCCATCTGCAGTGATCTTGGAGCCCAGGAAAATAAAATCTGTCACTATCTCCATTTCTTCCCCATCTATTTGCCATGAATTGAGAGGGCCGGATGCCATGATCTTTGTTTTCTTGATGTTCATCTCATTATACTAGGTTCATCTCATTATACTAGGTGTTTTTATTTAAAAGTGTGGGGGGTTCCACATGTACTTCACTGAAGTTCTCCCCTCCCCAATGTACACTGTAAATAATTCAGTCAAATCTGTTTCTTAATAATCCCACCAATTTTCCTTTAATGTCTCTTACTTATTGAACAATTATTATTCTGTTTCTAAATGGTTGCAGCAAGCCAATAGTATTTGCGTTTGATCATGGCCACATGGGGGGGGGGCAGAAGGAAACTTTGTCTGGGGGCCCATTGTAGCTCCTAGCAACCCTTCCATAGATTACAGAAGCAAGAACCAATGCCTACTTAGTTGCTGCAGTCAGTAGTAATGTTAGAGGCATTTTTGTGAGGTTTTAAAAAAATAACTATCCGTCCCCCCGCCATGGCTAGGGTTGCCTGCAATCTGGAGAGGGGGAGTTGTGTTCATTGAGTAGGGGTTTAATGTGTTAAAATGGGCAGGCAGAACCCTTAAGAGTATGGAGATAAGTGCTCACCTGGTCAATAAGCCTTTTTTTCAAGGGACAGGACATGATTTCTCCACTTTGTTGTCACCATTACTCATAACAACTTTTTCTAAGTTTTTTGAATTAATTTGGGATTCACCAAAGCTGTTAACATTTTTCCGTTTCCATCAACTGGTCTTCACAATCAAGTTGCATTTTATTTTCCTAAAGTGGTTTTAAAATAACTTCATTATGCATAAAGTATTCAGAAAGCATTTTTGTCTGTATGACACACAGTAAAATGTCTGCCAAAGTAGATTTCAGAACTGAAGTGTGAAAGGTTATTAGCCTTCTGTTAGGTCTTACACATTTGAGTCAGCTAGTGAATTAACAGCTCATATGTTGGATTAAAAGTAACACAGGGTTTTAGCATAATAGTATGTATATATACACTGATGCAGCTCCCAATTAACCAAGGGGGAGGGAGTGAATCTAAGCCAAGATGTGTTATTTTTCTTCTAAAGAACACAGTAATTCTGTGGTGTTTAAATAAGTTAGAGATGTGGAAAGATTGCTTGAGCTTGCTTTAATTTGGGGAAACCAAGTTATTTGTAAATAAGAGGCAGTGTACATGTTTGAGGTCTATACTGAACTGGTGTGAAACGTCATGTTTCAAACCCGGAGGGTTTGAAAGAGGCTGTGGTACGTCCACTGTTGAAAAAAACATCTCTAAACCCACAAGAGCCTAACAACTACAGGCCCGTTTCGCACTTAGCGTTTCTGGGCAAGATGATAGAAAGGGCAGTCGCAAACCAACTGATGGAATACCTGGAAGAAGCTTCGGTCCTAGACCCATCCCAGTCAGGCTTCCGGCCTGGCCATGGGGTAGAGACAGCACTAGTCGCCCTGACGGACGACCTCCGTCGCCAGTTGGATCGAGGCGGGTCGGCACTGCTGATATTATTAGACCTCTCAGCAGCGTTCGACACAGTCGATCATGAGCTTTTAGCTCGCCGCCTCATCGATGCTGGAATACGAGGGACAGCCCTTCAATGGCTGATCTCCTTCCTCCAGGATCGTGGACAGAGGGTTGCAATAGGAGAGAAAACATCAGACCGCCAGCAACTTACTTGTGGAGTCCCACAAGGAGCGGTCCTCTCCCCTATCCTATTCAACATCTTCATGCGCCCTCTCGCACAACTGGTACGGAAGTTTGGGCTGGGTTGCCATCAATATGCAGATGACACCCAGCTCTTCCTCCTGATGGATGGCCGCTCTGACTCTCCCCCAGAAGCATTAGCCAGCTGCCTGGAAGCAGTGACGAGATGGCTCAAGCAGAGTCGCCTGAAGCTCAATCCTTCAAAGACGGAGGTCCTGTGGCTAGGTAGGAAGGGCCCATGCGAGGAAGCGCGCCTGCCCACCCTGGATGGCGTGCAGCCCTCTACGGCTCACTCCGCCAGGAACCTAGGCGTGATTCTGGACACCTCCCTCACAATGGAGGCCCAGATCACAAAGGTAACACGGCTGGCATTCTACCATCTCCGCCAAGCCAAACTACTAGCGCCCTACCTGGCCCCGGAACACCTAGCCACAGCGATCCATGCGACGGTCACCTCTAGACTGGACTTTTGTAACTCGCTCTACGCAGGCCTGCCCTTAGCCCTGACCCGGAAACTACAACTAGTTCAAAATGCAGCAGCCAGGATCCTCACAGCAACACCGTGGAGGTCTCATATCCGGCCTATTCTCCATCAGCTGCAATGGTTACCAGTTGAATTCCGGATCAGACTAAAGGTTCTGGTAATTACCTTCAAGGCCATATGCAGTCAGGGCCCAGTGTACCTGAGGGACCGCCTCCCCGCCTATGCCCCCAAAAGAGCTCTACGCTCTACTGCCTCCAATCAGCTAAGGATCCCTGGCCCTAAAGAAGTCCGCCTGGTCTCGACCAGGGCCAGAGCATTCTCTGTTCTGGCCCCCACCTGGTGGAATGAGCTCCCAGAGGAGATCAGGGCCCTGACGGAGCTTAAACAGTTCCGCAGGGCCTGCAAAAAGGAGCTCCTCTACCAGGCATTTGGCCGAGACCAGACATAATCAATCAGCGACCAAGGGCCCCTGCTCCCCCCCCCTCAGAATCCCTGGACCTGTTTGTATTACTATATTGTTTACTGTTATACTGTGTTGTTATTTGGTTACAATTATTAGTTATCAGTTATACATGTTCTACAGACTGTTTTATGTATTGTTTTCTGTTATAATGTAAACCGCCCTGAGCCTCCGGGGAGGGCGGTATAGAAGTATGATTAATAAATAAAATAATAAATAAATAAATGTGCATGTATCATAGCCCTCTACCACTTAGGATTCTTTGTAAGTCATAGCACAGGACTATATTCCTTCTAGAGCAGTGGTTCTCAACCTGGGGGTCAGGACCTCTTTGGGGGTTGAACGACCCTTTCACAGGGATTGCGGCAGGGCAAACAGCTTGGCCAGGGAGCCCCATCCACACAACAGCCTTGTGGGGTAGATTGAGATAGAGCATTCGTCTGTCTGAAGCAGCGGAAAAGAGCGAGATCGGCATGGAGGGACAAGAGGCAGAACTGAACTGAGAAACGCCAAAAAAAAAAAACAATTTATATACAATCATGAACAATGGATCTTCACGCCATTGATCAGTTTTGGTTTAATTTCTGTGAAAGAACAGTGGCATAGTTTTATGGTTGGGGGTCACCACAAGATGAGGAACTGTATTAAAGGGTTGCGGCATTAGGAAGGTTGAGAACCACTGCTCTAGAGGTTAATGAAAAGGATGGTTATATGTGGTCATTGGCATCATATCCTGATATACTTATTTGTGTTGTTTTATATTTTTTGTGAAACCAAGTAGATATGCAACTAACTGAATTGTTTTAAATAATTTAATTTCTAGCAGTTTTATGTTTTAGTTTTAATTTTTTTAAGATAATTGTTTTATTCACTACCTTCAGAGACAATATAAAATATTTATTATTTATGTTAAATAAATTTTGAAGGGTGAACTACTCAGTATGTACCCCATAAATTGCCAGTTTATATGGGTGCAAATCCTGTAGCTGTAAATGGTGGTCCCAGGTTCGTCCTTGGATGTATTTGATGTCCATAATTTGCATTTGAATGCTTTCATAGGCATGCCAAGACTATCCCCATATGTCAAAGAAATGGCAACATGAGAGCTCAATGAATATTAATGTTATCAGATTGTATTAAGCTTTTCTTGTTTATAGCCCTGAGGGACTTACAAATTCCTTATTATTGTATTACTTTCCCTATTTTTTCTTCAACTCTGTCTTCTTCAGTTGACCTGAAGAAAAAATCCTTTCCATCTTCAGAAGCATACGTCAGTCATTTGTAGCCTAGAAATAGTAAAATAACACACACACAAATAAAATAGATTCATTTTTAATATTTAGATCTATTAAGTAATAATAAGAATCCTGTTTATTGACATCATAGACCATGATTCAGAAATTCAAACCTTTCCTGACGACACCAGTGACATAGCCAGTCATTTATTTGCGTGGTTTTTCTCTCTTTTCCTAAGCCATGGCCACTTACAGGAAGGACTGAAGAAAACACAACTTGCGCTCCCAGGTCCTTTACCTTTTTTTCCCAGATACACAAAGTCTTCCTTAATATGTTCCATGCTGTGCTGGGCAGTATTATTTGTTCCTAAGTGGATGAGAAGAAAGGGGTAATGATCTGTGGGTTTGATGAGCCTGTCCAGCCGTTCTGTGACATCCTTGATGTGTGCACCAGGTAGGCAGCAGACCTCTCGAGACAACAAGTCTGGTTTACATACTTTGGCCTCTACACCTCTCAGCAGAGAATTTCCAATTGCCAGTACCCATTTCTTTGTAACCTTGGGAGCAGACCTAGAACTCTCACCTGTGGGGGCCTGTAAAGTGTTTCTTGGGCTTTGTGAGATCTGTGGGGGAGAAGTTGTAGAACTCTTACCTGTGGGGGCCTGTGACTTGTTTCCTGGTCTTCATGGGGGCTTGCTGTTCATGGGGAATTGCTCATGCTCCTGTGTTCCTTAATCAACATCTTCTGGCAGATCCTTAAAACGATTGCTGATCATCAATGGGGCAGAGCTTCTCCATATTCTTGTACTCCTATGTGTAACAGCCTTCCATTTAATACCCTTCTGGGTTTGGTGCTCCTGTGTTGGTTTTGATAAATTTGCCTCCTCCTGCACTTGCTCTCTCAAGAGTGCTTTATGAGTTCTGTCCACTAACTCTTTACCCTCCTTTATGTATTGCAGTGTGTTCAAGCATTTCTATAATCCCCGTACTTTCTCCAGTAGAGCCATTAATTTACACTTGCTGCATGTGTAAAAGACATCCCCCCAAGGTAGGAAGACAAATATGGTGCATACGGAACACGTCAGCAAAGGATCTTGCCTCCACCATGGTCAAAGTGGGGCTCAAATGGAATCGAGGCTAAGCATCCAAGTTAATGTTAGTATATTATACTATTTAGTAAATTATATATACTAATATATTTAGTACTAGTTTCAAAGCCCGTTCATAAGAACGGGCCTTGAAAGGGTCTTCCCTGTCAGCGTTCCGGCTGCTTTCCAGGGTGAGGGGGGTAGGGGAGAGGGAGCACCTAGGTGTGCTTGCCAGGCCTTTGGGAAGCACTCCCTCTCCGCAACCCACCCCCGCAGCCAGATGGCTTCCCAGGGGCCTGGAAAGCACACCTGGTTTCCAGGCCTTTGGGAAGCACTCCCTCTCCCCCTCCCCCCTGTGGCGCAACAGACTCATAGGCATGCCTGGCTCTAACAGCCAGGCATGTCTGTGTGGCAAGGGGTGAGGCCTTGGTGAGGGAGGGCAGGAGCTGTAGGGGCAGGGCCAATCAGCGTGCAGCTGGCTGCACCCTGATTGGGCCTGGAGAGGCCAGACTGTTTCACAAGGCTGTTTCACAATTATTAAGAGGCACCAAATGATAAGATTAGTGTATATTGGTGAAAGGCAGATGTATTTTGTATGCATTTTGCCAAGACGGTCAGATGTCTCTTGACACATTATGGAGCTAGTTTTAGGGTCTCTGCCCTGAGACATATATAACAGATGTGACTTGTGTTTTCCTCAGTTCCTGTGACAGATTCAGGTTGCAGCTGTGGTGCATATGAGACTTTAGCCATACCCATGTCACTTTCTTGACATCAGATGGTAAAAGAGGCACTGTTTTGCCCATTGGGGAAACATACCTGAACACACTTTTTTTCCAGTGGGCCAAACAGCACCCCCCCCCCCGAACAATTCCATGCGAGGAAAGTGTTGGAGGGACAAATAGTGAAGGCCATCTGTACACATATCTGCCTTGTCAGTGAGACACCAAACAGTCTGGAATTGAGGGAACCTATTACACAGAGCTGGTTGCCTGGAACCAGCTACAGTATTCCATAGTATTTAAGGAAGTCATGGCCGGAAGACCCAAAGGCCCAGAAGTATTTTAGCATCAGACTCCTTGATCGTATTTTCACTCTAACTCAAGCATTTTCTGAAACTTTATTGGGGGAAAGTACGAAACAAAGTTTAACTAGCACACATAGTCATTACCTACTTCAGAATTAAACATTAAAAGACAAAACACCTGCAGATTATGTAGGTCTTTTAACATAATGTTCCTTTTCAATTAACACATGCCTTGATGCATTGTACTAGCTCAGTCTTGGAGATAAAACTGCTCTGAAAAAGCGGCAAATTGGTTATGTCACGTGTTTCAAAGGAATTGCTGCTTGCTTCAAAGGCATAGATCAGTAGGGCTGTATACAATTATCTCACTAGATGCATGGAGGGACACTGATACTCTACTTAGAGCTCTGTGGTTTCCTTTGTTAAAAATTGACCCTGAAGTGACAGCAGTGTGTGTGTGTGGGGGGGAATTAAAGAAGAAACTAAAGGTATATTTAAGCAATATATGCATAGAGCTAGTTAATAGCTGAGATAAAGGCGTATTGATACTTTATTTCAGGGGTAGTCAAACTGCGGCCCTCCAGATGTCCATGGACTACAATTCCCAGGAATGCTGGCAGGGGCTTCTGGGAATTGTAGTCCATGGACATCTGGAGGGCCACAGTTTGACTACCCCTGCTTTATATTAATACGAAAGGCAAAGCCCATTGTACTCAGGAATACAACAGGTGCTAGGATGCATACCTGCAATGTGGCCTTCCAGGGGCTGGCTAAATGCAAAAACCTCCCCCCCCCTTCCATTGAAAGAAATAGAGGATGGGGCACCTAGTTTGGGGGCCCATAGAATTGACCCCCCCCAATCCAGTCTTTTCCAAACTTTGGGGTATGAGGAGAGGCAACAGCAGCTATGCTGCAGATTTGATGCCTCAGCTTCACAAAATGCCTCCATAGCCCCAAATACCCTTTGATCCATTCTCCATTATACCCTATGGAGACCTTTGATTATAACTATACTTAAACCTGAAAAATACTAGGTGTTTTTTTTTTTTTTTGCACACTCCTAGTTTGTAGTGTTTTAAAAATTAACTTTGGGACAACTCGTATAAATTAATTAGCAAGTGTTCTGTCACCTCACATTGTATCCAAGTCATGAGAAAATGTATTCATTTAGCCATACAGATTTTTAAATATCTGTACACACACACGCACACACACACACAAATCAATTGCCAACCAGATATTAAAAAAATAAGTATAGTGTGTGTGTGTGTGTGTGTATATATATTCACTATACTTACAAGGATTGTCATTTCTTTGTAATCAGATGTACTTTCATGATACTTAACTTCAACAAGTCCTTGAAATACGAATGCTTTTACAAGTAAATTCATTATAAAACTAGTTCCTTTTGAAGTGGAAGGAAATATTGGTTCACAGTATGTTCATGATAACAGATGTTAAAGGAATAAAAGCAGAATCTAAGAACCAAAACAAAACTGAAATGCTCCTGTGTTTTTGTGTTAATGATTGAAAAAAGCCTTTTCTTTGAGAGCTGTCTTTAAACCTTTGTAATTGTCATAGATCTTATTGGTTATGCCTCAGTAAAAAAAAAAAAAAGGGCTAGTTTTCTGTCCAGTATTTGTACATTTACTAATTGTTTTAATTAACAACTCTTTTGCTTCCAGTCAGTCTTTCTGCACTGTGGTGCAAATGTTAATGTTGGGGCATTAGGTAGTCAAGGAGAACACACTTATGGACAATGACAGATGATGGGGAATTTAAAACAGTGTCACAAACACTGGTTAAATCTGGCTGCTTAACAATTTATTGACAAAGTTTTCAATCAGTAAACTATTTGAACCTATGTTGTTGTTGTTATGTGCGAAGTCGTGTCCGACCCATCGCGACCCCATGGACAATGATCCTCCAGGCCTTCCTGTCCTCTACCATTGCCTGGAGTCCATTTAAGTTTGCAATTTGAACCTATAGTCCTATGTTATTGACAATATCAATTAATTGTCTATATCTAATTAAATCTCTACATTTGTTTTAAATATTTTGATTTTACTTTTATTTCCTGTTCATGTTACATTCTGCTGGATGTTCATGTTTTTCTCTGTGTGTTTGTTTTTGTTTTTATGGTTGTTATGACTCTTGGCTTCAACATATATACATACATACAATCCTGTTTATACGTATAAACTCCATTTAACTCTGTTGGACTTACTTCCTGGGACTTGTAGTAGAATCATAGTAGAATCATACTAGTAGAATCATAGAATCATAGAGTTGGAAGGAGCCATACAGGCCATCTAGTCCAACCCCCTGCTCAACGCAGGATCAGCCCAAAGCATCCTAAAGCATCCTAGTACCCACTAAGCTGGTAAGAACCCCAAAGAGCAGAGGCATCCTGGTTTAATAGACCCGAATTAACATTTAGGATTATGGGAGTGGTTTGCTAGGCCAGTGGTCCCCAACCCACGGGCTGTGGCCCGGTGCCGGGCCGCGAAGGCCTTGGCGCTGGGCCGCGGCTCCCTCTCCCCGCCCCCCACTGCAGTATGCGGCATGCGTGGGCGGGCAGTTGCCCTGCCGGTCCCCAGCCTCAAAAAGGTTGGGGACCACTGTGCTAGGCCACTTTTGAATTTTATAAACCACTGTTTGAATGATGGATTATAAGCCTCATAGGAAAACTGTTGAATATGTTACTATGAACTTGATATTATATAAGGAAGATTGTGTTTGCAGGGACACTAATCCACAGTTGTTTCCTTCCTTCTTTATCTATGGTGCTGCTGAAAAATGCATCAGGGAAATGTTTTAAGTTTGGTTATAATTGAATAAGTCCTAGTGATGGACCTTAAAAAGGTACAGGATATGTATTCATAATATTTAAGAAAATAATATTGGATTTCTTAGAGACTAGTTGAGGGAATTACATGTTTAAAAATGGTATAGCATCTCATGCTCAACTCCCTATAGAACACCCAGAAATATCTATACCACATATAGCACTTCTTTGAACTGGTTAGTTAATAGCTGCACTGGTTTAATGGAACCTTCTTTGGTATGCCTGTAAATGATAGTTCTTGGAGGGAAACCGCAGGGCAAAAGTTCTCAGACCTGCCTGGCTAAGTATAGGATGTTGAATCAAATGGCCTTTTGACCTGATCCAGCAGGATGTGCTTATCAAGGACTCGCCGCAGAGGCTGATGCACATCTATGGTGATACACATCATGATCCTTAGGATAAAAACCTATCCCTTCCTTAATCAGGATCACAATTACCTGATGCAACCAGAGAAACAAATGCTGCCACAACTAAGCCAATTATGCATCATGTTCCAGGTATCTTTGTTCCTTGTGCATTCTTATTAGTCCTGTAAACATTATTTTTGACCATTCTTTTTTCAAAAGAGGTCTGACATTTATAAAAGGCATATATAGCAATATTCAGTACAAAATAGGAATGTAGGAGAAATCCAATTTGATTGATAGGTGCACATATGGAAGATCAACAGCTCTCCTCCCCTCAGCTTCCATAAAGCTGCAAAATCTATAGACATTTGAAATTACAAACTTTATAAATATTTGATTATAGATCTAATGTTTCACCTGTTTTGACTATAATGTGTACCTGGCATCACATTTGGTGGTGTTAAAAATGGTCGGTGGGGAAAGGGTTAAGTACCTACTGTGTGATATGGAAAAAAATCCACTTTTTATTTAAAACAGAACAAAACAAAAATATCCTAGGGCTTTCAAGGCCTGTAGCACCAGAGAGGCCAGTAAGATTTTTGGCATAATTGGTTTCATGAGTCAAAGTTCCCTCCACAAAATGATCCCTTTTGAAACAGTCTCCATTGGAGAGTTTCATACATTTTCCAAGTTATATGTAGTTGCTAGTAAGGACAGGTATTTTCTCTTTCTCGCTTTCTTCTCCGTGCTCCTTTCCTATCATCTCTCCAAACTTGTGAGGGTTTTTTTGTTTTGTTTTTTGCAGCATTTCCCTCAGTATATTGCCTTCCACTTAGCCTACGAGCCCTCTGTCTGCAGTCAGCAAGCCAGGAGCTTCATTTCAGTCATCCCACCGATTATTTTTAAATAGCAGAAGTGCAGCACAGCGATAGAAGCATCGGGCAAAAAGTATTTTTGTGTGGCAAACTGTATTCATCAACATGAACTTGCACTTATTCTGAATTTATATCTTCTATCTTTTTATTGTGAAGCTGAAGGTGACTAAGCTACCAAGGTCAGCGTAGGAAGCTGTAGAGCACAGAGGCTCTTATTACTATGACAACAAGAGGGCACAGAGGCAATATCATGGCCGAGCTTTATTTCTTATGTCACTTTCATGAGCATGGCCTCTGTGCCATTGCATCAGTTTTAGTTATTATTAAAAGTTAAAGCACAAATTGTTGGCCAAAACCTCAAGCTGGTTAACCACTATAAGCTTTCCTCCTGGCATAATGTAGAGAATTTGAAGGCCCAAACACCAATATTGTAACAGAAACTCTCATATTTTGTCTTGAATCAAACCAATTTAAAATTTGTTTATCTTTCCCACAGCTGTACCCATAGTTTTTTTTTTTTAAATAGCTGTAATACTTTGAAGGTTCTGTGATACTGATGAAACTAACCTGGTCTCCTCAAGTACAACGATATAGGCTAGATATCAGGAAATGTTTTTTCACAGTCAGAGTAGTTCAGCAGTGGAATAGGCTGCCTAAGGAGGTGGTGAGCTCCCCCTCACTGGAAGTTTTCAAGCAAAGGTTGGATACACACTTTTCTTGGATGCTTTAGGATGCTTAGGGCTGATCCTGCGTTGAGCAGGGGGTTGTACTAGATGGCCTGTATGGCCCCTTCCAACTCTATGATTCTATGATTCTAAGAACTGTTTTATTCAATTGGACTTGTGCCCAGAAGGCTGGTGGGTGAATATGATAGTCTCTCCCAATTCCCACCCTCAGAGGTAAGATTTTGCCTCCGTTTTTATTTGCCTTTCCTGATTAAGCTGCCCTAGCAATGTATTTTCTTCTTTGCCACACAGCAACAATACAATATTTTAGCTTTTGCTCAGACCAGGAACCTGAGGGATGGATCAGGAACCCACTTTAACTTAAATGGAGCTCAAAGGATCTTGACATTCAAAAATAACAAAACATTTAATTTAACATAGAGGCGGAAGGTCAAGTGAAATCAGGACTTGAAATTTCTGAAATCAGGACTTGAAATTTGGGGACTACATCAATGGTCCCCAACCCGCGGCCCGCGGCTCACGGCCCGGTGCTGGGCTGCGAAGGCCTTGGTGCCGGGCCGTGGCTCCTTCTTCCCTCCCCTCCCGAAGCAAGAAGCTCGCCAGGCCGCGAGCAAATTGGCCGTCAAACAAGCTTCTTGTTTCGAGAGGGGAGGGAAGAGAAGCTTGCCGAGCCGCAAGCTAATCGGCTGCTTTAGCGGTCGATTTGCTGGCGGCCTGGAGGGGCCGGGAGGGAGAGCCGCGGCCGCCGGCATGGCAGCGGCGCAAACGCGCATGCGCGGACTGCCGCGCACGTGCGTTTACGCCCCTGCCGGGTGCAAACGCACGTGCGCAGCAGTCCGCACATGCATGTTTGCGCTGGGGCTGCCCTGGGCCGCCCTCTCCCCCCAAAGCGGAGCAGCGGTCCGCAGCGGCCAAAAGCTTGCGGACCGCTGAACTACATAAATAGAATTCAGTTGTTATGTTTTAGACCAATGGCTTATGTTGAGAGGTTTTTGTACTTCCCTGTTGTATTCTCTCTTTTGGTTTCCAGAAGGGTGGTATACTCTTTCCAGTAAAAAAAACAACAACAAAACAACAACAACAACAACAACAACAACACCTTCCCTTGAAACACCATTACTCATCTTGATTTTTAAACTGACACTTAAGTCTCTAAAAGTAGTCTCTAAACATATCAAACCAGAGATTTCTGCCTCCTTCATAGCTAATTCCCTATATGACTGAGTAGGAAATGTTTAGAACAGGGGTCCCCAACCCCCGGTCAACGGCCCGCTACCGGGCCGCAAAGGCCATCGTACCGGGACGCCAGCGGCCGCGCCTGCCTCCCCCCTGTGCAGCGAGAGGGGGGAAAGAGGCTGACACGGCAGCCAGCGCAGCAGCCGGTGCACCAGCGACGCTAACGCGCACGCGCGGAACTGTCGCACATGCGCGTTTGTGCCCCCTGGTGGCCAAAACGTGCACGCGCGGCAACTCTGCGCATGCGTGTTAGCGCCACCTGGTGGCCAACACGCAGTTCCGTGCATGTGTGTTTTTGAGCAATTGTGGCAGCCAGGCCGCTGGCTCTCCCCCACCCCCGGAGGCGGTCCCCGACCAGATGAAGGTTGGGGACCGCTGGTTTAGAAGATCAATCCCCTTTCTTTGGTCCAAATGGAAGTCTTGGCCTACTTCCCAAACAACATGCAACTCTCAATTCTTTCTCTGCTCCGCTAATGCTAACCAATCAGATCTCTTGAAGCAGCCTTTCACTCCAAGCTCTATGAAAAATTAACCCTTCACAGTCCTTTAGTTGTTTGTACAGCATGTCTAAGCTTTAAAAAGTGCAGTCCCATGAATCTAACCACACTTGTTCAAGAACTATTTTATTCAATTGGACTTGCACCCAGATGGTGATGGTGACCCTAGGCCAGTCATACACTCTCAGCCCAAACTGTTTCAAAGGGTTATTTTAAGGATGTAAATGAGGACAGGATAATTATATAAGCTACATCAGGTTGCCAGGAGAGACAAAGGGAGGATATAAATGAAGTTTTAAAATACATAAAATATATTTGGGATAATTGTTTCCCCAGAGTTTTCAATCACATAGAGATGGCAGCCTGGATGCATGCATTTCTGAACATGGGATCAAAGCCTTGATTGTCAAATTATGGTTTAAATTGATGGTTGGAATGTTTTTTTTTGGGGGGGTTGTTTTGTTTTTTTTAGTGATTGGAACTTCAGCTGTAAGGACAAAATAGAGCCATCCCTTATTGCACATGAACACATTTTGCACAGAAACCTACTCAGGTTTTCTGTTAATTTAAGAAAATTTGTATATATGTATATATATGTATATATGTATATATGTATATATGTATATGTATATGTATATATATATATATATATATATATATATATATATATATATATATATATATATATATATATATATATATATATATATATATATATATATTAAAGAGCAAAAAAAGTGTGAGCATTTGTCATGATCAAAATTCTATTGAAGTTAATGTCAGCATGTCTTTGAGAGGCTTTGGTATAATCGCTTGTGCCATTTAAAGTGATTTTTAGTCCTTCTCCTGTATATATGTATATATATGTATATATATGTATATATGTGTATGTATGTATATATATATATATATGTATATATATGTATATATGTGTATGTGTATATATATATATATATATATATATATATATATATATATTAAAGAGCAAAAAAAGTGTGAGCATTTGTCATGATCAAAATTCTATTGAAGTTAATGTCAGCATGTCTTTGAGAGGCTTTGGTATAATCGCTTGTGCCATTTAAAGTGATTTTTAGTCCTTCTCCTGCTGCTGATGTACAAGAGTGACAGATAGTTCACAATGTGTTTGAAGTGGATCTCCAGAGGTTGATTTGTAATTTCATTTCATTTTTAAAGCTAAAAAGTTGTGTGATTTTCATCTTTATCTGAATATCCATCTAGTACATTTTATCCTTTCTTCCTAGGACTTCAGGCAACATATAAGTTTATCAGGTCTCCATATTACCATACAAACAGTTCTGTAAGCAGGTGTTTGGTTCAAGTTTATTTATTTATTAACCAATTTTATACCATCCTTCCAAAAAGCTCAGGGCAATTTACATACCTGTGAGCTTCATAGCAGTCCAGGGCTCTAATCATTACATGATGTTCATTGATGTATATCAGATTCATCAGTGAAACTTGAGAAGAATGTACTGAAACACCATTTGTTTTACTGGTCAACAAGAAAGATAAGCTTAAATCCTCCATCTGCTTGACAACTAATGTGACTTGAGGTTAAGTGGTACATATGCTAGAAGCAAAAGTGTCAGTAGGTACAGACCAGCAGGCAGGTAGGCTGGTGAACGGATTGTCGGCATACTTAATAAGCTATCCTTTTAATCATTCTATTTAAGCCATTACAGTGCTTATCTTTATTTTTATATACCCAAGCATCAGCAATATTAAAGATTATTTTAGACCTCCCCCCCCCCAAAAAAAAAAGTGTCGCAGTATCTGAAGTGATTAATTTTTCAGCAGTATAGGCTGACATCCTGTCTGCTGGGATGTACAGGCAATGTAACTTCAGGCACAACTGCTGAATTCAAAATCCCAATGTATCAGGTGACGTTAAGCTGTATTTCCCACTGATGATCAACACCACTAATAATGAAGCTTTTTTTGGAGGGGGGGGTTAACTTGGATAAAGAAGAAGAAAAAGAAAAATATTCCTATGTTGATAGAATAAACTTTCAACAGTCTACTGAACAGTTAATTTGTAGTCCAGCAGTTCAGTAAAAAGTAAAAGAAAATGTTTTATTAAACTGCGAGAGTGTTCATTTTCTGTAGTTCAGGAGTTTGATTGATTCAGTGTTTGGATGTTTCTGATAGGCCCATTATGCACGGAGTGGAAAGTCCACATTCGGGGTGGAATGGGGGCGACTAAAATCACCAATTATGCACACAGCGGGCGGCAACCGGGTGCAGAGTCAATGTATGCCGCCGAAAAAGCCACGTTAGTGAGATGTGGAAGAGAGTGGAGCTTCCTGGGACCAGGGCGCAACCAGAAGTGGCTCCGGAGTATCCGCGTGCATAATCGGATACTCTGGGTTTTGCCGCTGTTGTGTTCCGTCCCGTGCGTAATCGGTTTGCTTCACTTCTTCCTCCTCCTTGTTCTCCATCCCGCCGTTTCAGCGGCCGTGCATAATAGGCCGAAATGTAGACAGTGTTCCTTTTGTATGTACAAATTAATGATTTAAATGTTCTTTAAATATACATTTCCTTTTCTTTTCATATTTTCTGTACCAATTTAGGAAGCCACAAATTAGGTATTGTAAATTTATAATCATATAGAGTTGGAAAGGGACATACAGGCCAAATAGTTCAACTCTCTGCTCAATGTAGGATCAGTCTAACATATCCATGATACATATTTGTCCAGCCATTGCTTAAAGACTGCCAGTGAGGGGGAGCTCACTACCTTCTTAGGCAGCTGATTCCACTGAACTACTTGGACAGTGAAAAAAATGTCCTAATATCTAGGCAGTACAGCATGGTATGTTACACGGAGAAAAAATGGTCTGCCATGTTAACACTTCCTTTTATAGGAAGGAACTCGGAATTGAAACTATATAATAAAATAATGTAAAACTTGTTATTTATTATAGTGCACAATTAAAAACAGAATAAAAACTTCATAAAAACTATACAGAACTAACAGCACATAAGACCAAACACATTTCAACCCTATTGGGTCCTCCTCAGTGGTCAGAACTGTGATGACACACTCTTATATTAAATACCTATATTAAACTCTTTATGAAGTGTAGCTGAGTGGTTAAATGGGATCTTGGAAGATAAATAAATATTGAAAAATATCAGAATGAGTAGGATTAAAAAGGAGAGTTTAATACGTAAATCATTCAAACATAGGTGGTGACTTACTGTAAATTATGGCTCAAACCAATATATGTAAATTTTATCCTTTTTGGAGACCACCTCCTATGATATGTATCTAGAAGAAGAGTTGGTTCTTATATGCCACTTTTCTCTACCCGAAGGAGTCTCAAAGAGGCTTATAATTGCCTTCCCTGTCCTCTCCCTACAACATACACCCTGTGAGGTTGGTGAGGCTGAGAGCCCTGATATCACTGCTCAGTCAGAACAGCTTTATCAGTGCTGTGGTTTAGGGTCAGCACTCTGTAAAAATAAAAATAAGAGACTACTTTTGAAAAATTAAAGAGTGAAATTGCCCATACATACCTTCCTTTTATAACATGGTACCTTAGCTATCAGACTCAGAAAACTTTTATTGGAATATAAAAAAAGAAAACAAAAAAAAATCATAATGCATTGTGGGAATATTAGTTTTATTTTATTCATTTATTCTTGTATTTCTATACCACTGCTCCCAGAGACTGGCTCGCGGCGGTTCACAACAGCATCAATAAAATTCACGCAAAAAGCAGTAAAACTATATAAAATATAAATACAAATACAAGTACAAGATGGCGGCATTTTAAAAATTGCTTCCCACATTTCGGGCATCGATCTTTATACGTATGTAGCGGCTGGGAGATGGAAACAGGCCCCTGGCACAATCTACCACCACAGTAGGAGCCAGGAAACAAGGGGTTTTTATTCTATGTGGGGGTTTTTATTGTGTAACCCACCACAAACCAGTATGCTGAGAGTGGTGGGTAATAAGTCTAATAATAATAATAATAATAATAATAATAATAATATAGTTACAAGACCTCATAGCAGTCAATTAAATTACTAGAGAGTTTATGTTTGCTAGTAAGAAAATGATCTTACCCTCATTCACAAATCTGTGTAGTTTAGAAAAAAGGGGTTAATGTGCTGGCCACCAGTAATAGAATAGAGTGGACAATACAAACACATATGTAAAATGGTTTCAACTCAGCCAGAATTACAGGGACAGATTCTTTAGAGCCAGTCTTTTCAAATATCCCCTTAAGAGCACAGCGGAAGGGAGAGTGTTAAATCTCGCTAACATAAATGTTCGCTGTAGTTGGAGAGCTGTTAAATGGTAAAAATACGAGGCAAGGGACCCATAACTTGGTAAAAGTTACTGGCTGTTAGAATCCGTTCTAAAGTGCACATGTAGCTGTGTCCCATGTAGGAGAGCTTTAAGCTGGAGTTTTGCAGTAAATTATCCTACACTTTCGGTTGGCTGATGTGAAATTCCTGGTTGAGTGTAAACATGTGTGTCGATCAAATATATACATAGAACATGGGCGGATTTTCAGCTCTGGATTGGGACATTCCCGTAGATTTGGATGTGGAGCCTGGAGAGGTTGGGGTTGTGAGGAGGGATAGACCTCAATGAGATGTAATACAAGAGAGTACTGGAGACAGTCTGCCTGCAATCTGCAGTTACATTTAAGTGTAACTTGGAATCATTCTGCTCGGAGCCAAATAAAACAGTTTAAAAAGCAGCCAGTTTAGACCACTTTATTATATTACAATTGTTGTTCTGCATTGAATATAGTCTGTTGAAAAACTACTTTCCAATGCTCTCTGCATGAAACAATTCATAGCCCTGCCCCCTGTAGTTTTGCCAATTCCGCTTTGTTCTCTAATGCAGTCATTAATCTGCATAACTAAGGAGCTTCTCTGCATGACTAATAGTCTCATCTCAGGCAAGCAGGTGATAAATGAATCGATGAAAAACAACGCTTAAAAGACGCTTAAAGCACCGAAGAGGCAGTTCACCATGCAGAGCAAAATCAGTTTTGCAGAGTAAATTCACTCTTCTGTGCAGAGATCAGAAAAATAACGATGTATTTAGTGAGTTTTCATCAGCTTATCCATCATGCAGGAGGCCCTGGTTTTAGTCTTCCAAGCATAGAGCCATAAGCTATCTCCGTGGCTTGGTTACAACCAAAGTCCAGGTAGTACCATTGCTCCAGCTCAGCCAGGACTCTCACTTCATAGTGTGTGAAGATTCTCATGCCCTCTGAGATGAGTCTGGTCTCTGCCACCTGCCTGAAACTTGTGTGGGAGATGTTCCTTTTGGATCTTTATATGGCCTCTGCTCCTGATACCATGAAACAAAAAGGAGGACATCTTGCTATAAAGGATGCACATGGGAATACACAGGAAGAGAGGTTGTTTCCCTCCAACTTTCTGCCTTAGAATCTTACAGCATGACAATGTTAGATGCCTGGGGTTTGATATATATGCATTATAAATCCTAAATCATGTTGAAAAGAACAGGCTTGACATGAAGATTAAGGTTCATCTGCTTTTTATGCCTTACTAAAGAAAATCAGACAGGAAAGGAGGGAATATTCTTTGACTGATTTTTTAAGGAGTGGGTTTGTTGCTGTCCTCTTGACTTACTCTTTTTTTTCAGGTCAAAGCACCACATCAATAGCTGCGGATGCGGTAAATCTGCTGTCTAATTGTTCTGCAAACCCTGCTGGGTTTTTGCTAGCCTGCATGTTATTTGAGTTTGTTTTCAGGTTCATTCTTTGAAGTTCCTGGCCTATACTGCTTTGATCTATTCCTTGTAGGTTGCAGTAATAAACGCTACGCTTCATCTCATGATTGAATGTATGATTGGCCTTGATGTTCTGCAGAAAGTCAGACCGAATGATTTCAAGATTGCCACCCAGGACTGCCACCAAAAGCTGCCTTCAGGAATCTGCATCCACAGAAGGATATTTCAGACCTGATTCCTGAGTTTCTGGCTTCCTTTAAAAACAACAAGAACAACAACAAAACACTCTATAGCTCTTTTGAAATGCAATCCTAACTGGAGTTAAACTCATTGAAATCCACTGCAGCCAGTAGATTGAGAAACTCAGTTTGGGATAGCCCTGCAAGTTACTAAGATCTAAGGGAAACAGTACAGATAGTATTTTATCCACTTGCTCAGCAAATTGACTTGGATCTGCCTTTCTATGTCCTGGGAATTAGTGCAAAGCATGATTGACGGGATGGCAAGGCGGTGATATGCTGCTTCATATGACTGATGAAAGAAACAGGAACGGATTTGCACACTAGTAGCTATGGTTGTTGTGTACATTCTAGATCAGTGGTCCCCAACCTTTTCATCATGCTTGACAATTTTACAGAAGTACGGGGGGGTAGTCTTTTGCTGGGGGATGTCGCCGCTGCCGCCTGAGCCCCTGCTCCACTTGCTTTCCTGCCGGCACCCCTGATTCCCGCTGCCTGCTGGGGGACACTGCCAGCAGCAGCTGTGCAGTGCAATGCCAAGGGGGAGCCCCAGCAATGGCAGCTGCTGGAGAGCACCAAAGGTGAGCTGGCGGCAGAGTGGCAGGGCAGCCCCTGAGGCAGCAGCCGGGGAGGAGGACGAGGAGGAGCCGCGGCCTGGTACCTACTGATCTACGGACCAGTATCGGTCCCTGGACTGGGGGTTGGAGATCACTGTTATAGATGATTAGGCTTGCAGAGTCCACAACCCCCCCCCCCCCAGCAACTATTTTCTCCAGTAGAACTGATGTCTGTCATTTGGAGATCATTTGTAATTTCAGGAGATCCCCACTCTCCACTTTGAGGCTTGCAATCCTGTTACACAAGAATGTATGTAATTTAGAACATGTTTTATGGCTTTGCAGATTTTCAGACTTATGTTCTCTCTTGTAAACAGGAACACATTTTTATCCTTCAAGTTAACCTCCTTCTGTCTGGTTAGTAATCAGGGCCAAAGGTTGATTACTTTCTCCAAGGAGAGAGAGACCTTCCTATCGTAGGCCTGCCATGCCTACTGGCCTGGAAACATAATTCCCATTGAACTGAACTCTAAAGTGGATTACTGCTCATTCTCTCTTGGAATTTTCTTAGATAGTTCTCCATTAAATGAGACAACAGTCGTGTACAGCTTTTGTAAAGCACTACTGCTCTGAAAAAGACATCCGTGGTTATCCCTTATTTGACATGTGGATGTGGACTTGTATGATAAGTGTGCTAAGGCCCTTACTGCACCTACCAAATAAGACTACTATCAAGGGACTATCTTTTATGTAGTTCTAAGAAAAGTTTAAGCTCATTCACCTCAGTGGCCTTAGAAAAGTGCAACTCTGTTTAGGATTTTCCTGTTAACGTCTTTTGGATCTATGGGGAGACATCTCTAGTATTGAGTGAAAGTATTTGGGCACATTTTCACTGTTTCTTTTTCTTTTTAATTATTGTTATCGGGCCATTTCTTGCTTTAATAATTCTCTTCCCCCTTCCCCCCCCCCCCCTCCAATTTGCTGCTTACTGTAAATAGTCCCTGTGTGTCCATGTTCTTTGTATATATGAAATTCAGCAGACTTTAAGCACTTAATGGCTTGGGACTCGCATATCATCAAGACAGCCTTTCCTAATATATTCCTGTATAGGCTTGCCAGGTCTGCCCTGGCCACCAGCAGGGGATTCCGGGGGGGGGGGGGGGATGCAGCATAGCCAGATACAGGTTGGGAAATTCCTGGTGATTCAGGAATGAAGCTTGAGAATGACAGGGACCTAAGGGGATACAGTGCCATAAAGTCCACCCCTCCAAGCATCCATTTTCTCCAGAAGCACTGACCTATGGAGTTTGGAGATAAGCTATAATTCCAGGGGATACCTAGGTCCCACCTGGAGGCTGGCATCTCTACTCCTACGTGGCAGCTCCATTGCTGACTCCATAAGTCAGATCTTACTTTAACTTATCAATACAAATTGCACATAATGACATTTTGTGCTATCCATTTGGGGGTTAGTTATAACTATCTTTGTTCAAAAAAAATTCATTAAAAGTATTTAAAAGTAGAACTTTACATGTAGGAAACATCTTCATAACCATCTCATCTTTCTGATGGCTCCTCTTCCACACATGCATTGTTGAGCTGAATTGCCCCATTTGTATATACATAACTCTATTTTCTGAATGCTGGGAGTTATTCATTTTTCTTGGTAATCCTCCCAACCATATCACCAAAAATGCCATACTGATTTATTTGTCAAACTGTATTTTAATGCAGTTGATTTCTTTTCTATATCCTGTGCAGTAATGAAGCACTCCCTGATTTAGAGATCAGTATATTATCTTAAAACATTGTTTGCAATTAAAAATGAATCCTCCGTTACTGTGTTTTAGTATACACAAAGCCTAATAATGGAATATTGTAAATTGGTATTGTAAGCCAGGCGTCTTCTAAAGAAGACACTTTTGACAGATCTTTGAAGAGCATTGTGTTATTAATGTCAGCATAATGACTGTCTTTAAAATATGGCTTTGCCATAGTATTTCATTGTGTTACAGGTGGTTATTTAAGACAATCAATATACAGAGTACAATTTTGTTCTTTTTCATGCTGTTATAGCAAATTGGTATGTAATTAGATTTATATACTGAATAATCTTATTTACATATCCAATTAATTCTTCCTGTTTTAATTTGCTAAGACTGAATTCACATTAGTGGGGAAAATAACATTTAAATTATCTAGGACTCAACTTATCTTTTTGCTGTAATTCATTCAAGATGTTTCATTAAAAGTTGTTCCTGAGTATGTCTGCCCTTTCTTTTTAATTATTGAAGGCTATTGCACACTAAACAAGACACTCTTTTATAAAGAACATGAAAGGTCTCATTTAATCTGACCAGACCTAATGCATCATGAATTCTGTTATTTAAACCATGATACTTTATGTAAGCAAATTGTAGGTATATGCAACGGCTCATTTCATCTAACTAATGCTGTGTTCAGGTTATCATTTTCCCCCAACTATATTAACATGAGAGCTTTTGTTATGGGAACATCAGGATCCCCCCCTTTTGTTGGATAGCATTTATGTATTTTTAAAAAGATTACTTATATGGGTTTACACAGTAATCTGGGGCTGCCAGCAGTTAACATAAACATGCATTGTAACTACTTTTGTCCATCTACATGGAAATAGCTTGCAGATCCCACTCTAGATAGTAAAAAGTACACATTGTGTCAGAGCATAACTTGAATTAACCTCTAACCATGTATTTTTGATGAGTATTTGCACTAGAAATGTGTATATGAAATAAATCTAAAATGAAAAACAATAAAATATATGCATAGTGCTCATGTAGTCCTTCCTGGCCTCAAGTTGTTTAGGGCCTCTGAATTATGCCTGGAAACAGCTAGGTAGCCAGTGCCAGATCTTTCACTTCAGGGGTGCTATGATCCCTGTAACCAGCTTCTGACAATAGCACCATATTTTGGACGTATTAAAATGTCTTATATAGAGTACATTACTGCCCTATATAGAGTACATTACAATAATATAACTTGGATGTGATCATAGCATGAATCACTCTGGAAATATCAAGCTTTTCAATGAGCAGTCATAGCTGGTGAACCAGCTAGAGCTGGTAAAAAGCCCTGTATGTCAAAGAAAAGACCTGAACCTCCAGGCCAAGTTCCAGTAGTATCCCCAAAAGCTACAAATCTTCTCCTTTAGATGAGTTATAACTCCTTCCAGCACTGGCTGACTCTGTGGTCCTCAAGCAGCAGCTTCATTGACCAACAGTACCTCAGTCTTGTCTGAACTGAGTTTCATGCATCCCATTACCAATGAACTGACCCTCATTCATCCCATTACCTTCTCCAGGCACCTATTCAGGACTTTTGAAGATCCACCTGGCTAAGCTGTAGAACTGGAGCTGAATGTCATCTGTATATTGGTGACCTCACTCCAAAATTCCTAGACAACATGTTACAGTTATTTCACGTAGAGATTAACACGGGATTCAAGATGGAACTCTGCTGGACTCCATAGCAGCAGTAACTCAGCACCATGTTTTGGAATCATTGTTCAGCCTAGCCAACCTCTTTAGACTGGAGTGCGCTAAGGAGATGTGGCATCATAGTTGATGCCATTATGAGAAAAGCACTTAATAATAGACATTGAGTTCAATATGGCCAAAGCAACTTCCTGACAGATCTAATGTTTGCCAATGATAGTGCTATATTTAATCGATACAGATGCAGAGGCCACTAACTATGACATTGTCTGCATTGCCCAATCTCACGGCTTATAAATGTGGACAAAACCAAAGTCATAACCACAGATGGATTACCAACACATAGAACCTGAATTGAGCAAGTCAAAGAATTTAAATAATTAGGCTCACTGGTGCAAGAAAAGAAAGTGTCATCTACCACTGAAGCCCACAATAGGATTGGCCAAGCAACACAACATTAGTTTGTCTGTTCCAGACACTAATCCTGCCAGTCCTTCTATATGGATCAGAAACATGGACTTCACTAAAACCAGACATAAACAACTCGAGACCTTCCAAATGCAATGCCTGCGGCAGATTCTGGGTGTCTGTATGTGATCATAATCAAAATGAGATAATGTGTGACAACCAGCTGCTAATTAAAGAATAAATCCAAAAGTGCAGACTGCAATGGTTTGGTCATGTCTGCAGAATGAACACCAGCAGACTACTTTATAAACTCCTCTGGCGAGAACGACCAAGCAAATGGAAGATCCAACAATTGGCACAAAAAAACCTCAAACAAAACAAGGCTTAAAGAGATCGAGGAATACCGTAGAAACCAGTGATTGACTATCTTTATGGCCAAAATTACTGCCATCAATCACCAAGAGTGGAAACATTGTAAACAAGGCAAAAAATTCAGCGGTCCCTACTGTAGTGTATTGACTGAGAGGGCAACCCGAGAGCTCCACTAATCACCAGCTAAAGGATAAAAAGGAAGGAGAAGATGACCATTTTCATTGGTATCAAAAGCCACTAAGATGTCCAGGAGAATCAGCAAGGATGTCCGTGTTACTTTCCTGGCAGGGTGACCAAGGCCACTTCTGTCTCAAATCCGGGCCTGATTCTAGATTGAAATGGTTCTAGATAATGCGTCTTCCACATTTTCTGAAGCTGTGCAGGTAACACTCAATTTGAACGCCTTGCCCAAGAATGGAATATTAGCCATTGAGCAACTAATAGCTTTAATATGATACCGAGTATGTCTTCTTTAGAAAGAGTCTCATAACTTCCTCTTTCAAAGTTGTCAGAACTATGCCCTTCCATAGGGAGGCTCTGATTTCCTCCTGTATATAAGCAACTTTTTACAAGGCAATAAAAAAAAACTGATCACCCCCACCTGTTTACAGTTTTTATCCTACATTTAAAAAAAATCTCATTTTTGAATTACTATCATATTGGGAGCACAATCTAGCATTATAGAAAGAGAGCAGTTACTGGAAAAGAGAGCAGTTACTGAATTCCATTCAGGGTACCAGAAATATGCCTCTTCCTTATTGCATGTGGGAAGACATGGGAGTGGATTCCTTGGAAACTGCTGAGTGCTGAAATTGCCAGTCAGTTATATAGATCAGTAGGGAGCACATTTTCAAAGGTATCAGAAGGACTTGGAAATATTCTTCTGCCACCAAAACTGCCTTGCAGTAATTTACAAGTTTAAGTTTGTATAAAGCAAATTCCATATTCTTATTGTTAAAAATAGTATTTCTGTACTTTTTTCTGAGAAAATGCACATCTTTCCTTTTGGATCACCAATGTGATATTCAAGGTGACTCACAAAATTTAACAAAGAAAAACCATTGTAAAGTGAGCTTAGGAAGCCAGTCATACGGTTAAACAAATATAGGCTATATACCCACACACTGTTGGATAGCGTGCTGTCATGGCACTAAAGCAATAATTCAAAACTCCATGGGATAATCATGTTGTTCTTTGTATTAGCCGCACACAAATAATGGATATAATCAGCCCCCACCATTTTTGTAAGCCTTCTTGCATACAATATAGACAGGTGAATGTAGCATAGCACTACCAACCCCCCAAGTAGGGCCTGGAGTTCTCCAAGAATCCAGTCTCTAGACCAGGGGTAGTCAAACTGCGGCCCTCCAGATGTCCATGGACTACAATTCCCAGGAGCCCCTGCCAGCGAATTGTAGTCCATGGACATCTGGAGGGCCGCAGTTTGACTACCCCTGCTCTAGACTAGGATTGTGTGCTTTGATGCGATTCGACTGCTTTGGTGATCACCAAAGCCTGAAACAGCACGTAGGAGGCCAACGGCGCTTGTCGCCTCAGGCTTCAGTGATCACCAAGGTGGCCGAAGCACACAACCTTACTCTAGACTACAGAAATCATTTCCTTTGGAGAAGATTGCAACCTCAAAGAGTTGATTCAGTGACATTATCTCTCTGCTGACTTCTCTTCTTTCTCCAGACACTGATCTCCCAGGCTTCACCCCCAGATCTCCAAGAATTTCCCACTACCAATTTGACAACCATAGATTTAAAATGGAAACTAACCACTAAAGTATATAACTGCAGTCTCACTCTGTCTCCTTTAAGTAATCTGCCTTGTTTGTTTATAATATATATAATTTGATAAATGTGTTGTGATAAATCAAGTGTCCCCAGCATGGTGCCCATGGGTTCCACGGCACCTGCCACCAACTTGCCTGGAGCCTACCAAGTGTTTTTAGAAATAACAGAGGGCCACTTGCCCTCCAGGGCTTATGATTGACAACTGGACAGATTAAAATAGTATTGTTCGGACTCTAAATATGTTCTGCTGCTTCATACCAATTCACTTGAATCTCTCTTTCCCCCTGTACTTGGACTTCCTTTGTTTCTGTGTTTTAGGCTCCTTTGTGTATGACTCCTTAGCCATTTAGGTGGCAGCCACCGCCCTGAATCAGAATTCCAAAGCTTTCCATAAACTTAAAAGGTTTGGGGATCCCAGATGTTGAAACTGGAATTATGTTATTTCTTTAATTTGTATCATCATTTGAATAACACACAGTAGATGCCAGATACTCATGTTTTGTTAACAGTTCCTAATGTAAAAAGCATAGCAATACCTAATTTCTCTTGTTCTGCTTTTATTATCCGGTTTTATTTATTATATATTAATAAAATTTTAGAGCTGAATTTCTGCCTCTGTGTCATAGTTTATCTAATGAATTTACTGAAATCTGTAGTGGTTTTATATTCATTATCATGTTTAACTTGCAATGGTATGTTTATAAATAGATTTATTCTGAACAACCAGTAGCACCATCTTAATCCACCGATGTTGCTGTACTTTAAAAGATATAACAGCTTAGGGCGGCAGTGTAATTCTTCTTTAAGTATTCTAACTTATTTGTAATAAAAGTGATTTGTCCCGGAAAGCAAACCCTTTCAATATGTTTTTTAGGCTATAAGTGATGTACCATTTCTGCTCAGACATTTTGAAATACAAACAAGTAGTAAGTTGATGACATTTATAAATTGGAGGGACCTGCTGAGTTTTTATTCTTTTTTTTTTTAATGTGGACTAGTTTGTTATCACCACTATGGTTAGTGCTAAAAAATAAATAACATAATGGAGCCTGAAAACTCTATTATCTTTTGAAAAGGATGTGTATAATATAGGTTAACACCATAAAGCACTTGAATAAACTACTAACACTTTTTTAAAAAAGGATTCTAAGGGCAGGGAAGAATGTAAACATTCTTATGTGCCAGAAAAAGTAAGCAAAAATGACCTCTAGCTTGAAAGCACTTATTGAAAACCTATGTTAAATTGAATGCACAAGCCAAGATAATAGAAGCTGTTTGATAAGAAACATTAGAGAAATCCATAACATGAGGCTTTTTATTATAGGTTTCTAACATCAATCTCTCCAGTGGGTAATGGAACTTGTAAATATACTCTTATGTAGGAGTCTCCTTGCAGGCTTTTTATTCATGCTGAAGTAAGCACAGCAAACTTATTTGCTGTCAGGGTACATTGAATTTAAGATTAGTATTTATTTTGGCTCTAAAGAGGTTTTGCTTTTGTGACGAGGAAGTTGGATCAGCTGCATTAAAAAAAAAAAACAACAGCAATGGGGAATACAGAAAGTAAATTAGTTTCTTAACAGTACTTTTACACATCGCTAAATCAGCCCAACACATGAAGGTGAGAACCAGCATTGTGACGTGTGGAGGTGGCTGTCCCTTGATAAAGACCAGCCGTAATTGGATGTGGTCAGGTATAGACAGGTGACGCCGGCACTCTAAGTGTGGTTGGTTGTCCCTAGTTAGGTTGCTATTCTAATACCTTTAAAAGAGAAAGGGATTCAATATCGTGAACACTGAAAACTAAGTCTCCCATAACTGGCTCCAAACTTCTTAACTATTTTGCTATTGTTGCTGTTGCATATAATAATTAGGGCTGCAGTACCAGTCAAATGTCCATTTTTTGCTTGGTGTTACTAAAGAAAATTTAGATTGGTGTCATCTGAAAGTATTGAATAGATTGTTATAACTCTTTTTGTGGACCTATAGAAATAATCTTCAAGTGATTTTTTTTCAAGCAAAAAAAAAGATTAATGTTAATGGTCTTTAACTTGCTTTTATTTCTGCTACTGGAAATTAGATTGTGACATGAACAAATGTTTGTGGTTGTTGTCAGAGACAGGTCACTGGATGCATCTATATATTGGGAGCGCAGTTTCTCCCCCCCACCCCCATTTGTAACAACCCAAAAAGCATTCACTATTGATATTGTGCCTTCTTTTATATTAACTCACTACAAATGTCGTTTGAAATTCTGTCACTTTATTCCTTTTATCCAAGTGATAATTGCTGTAGAAAGTATTGTGAAATGTGTTTATTTGTTTGCCCCCAATTATGAAGATGTTGCATGGCAATACATAACAAAAATATTAAAAACACAAGATATAATACTGCCATTCTAATGAAGTCTATTCAGGGGGGCTTACTTCCACAAAAATACCCATAAGATTGCCACGTAAGGGTTCCTTTGAAAGAATCCATCTTGGAATAGAGCTCTTCATTTCAGTTTAACTTGGTTAATACGTATCTTATACCTATTCTAATATTTTTCAACACCAAGATGTTTTACTATTCTGATCCCATGTCTTGCATATTTAGTGCAGATTTAAAAAAAGGAATCCAAGATGATATCCTCTCCAGGCAAAACTTAAAATGGAATCTGGCACTAGCTGGTGGGGAAGGCCCTCAGTTTCATATATCACATTTCCTATAATCACAGGTGTATAAACTTCTAGTTATTATCAAATTGCTATTTCTGCCTAATCTAGTCTCCTTATAACATGTTTATGAATCATTTTTATACCTGAAGACAGGCATCATTTATGAAAACTCCATATTATTCATGTCACAACACTAAAAATCTTATGCCATTTTTAATAATGTTATGTTATGAAGGCTAATCTCTGGTGGAAATCCTTGATCTGCCTCTCTAATTTGTAATTATAGCTGTCTAACCCATGGGAGAGAGTACAACGGCATATCTAGGGTGTGGCAACCACTGCTCAAAAACCTTTCCCCATATCCATGCTCCCACTGTGGCTTTCCACGTGTCAGGATGCTGGAGGAAGACCAGGGCATGATCCAGCCCTGCTGGCCAAGGACTTGCTTCTCCTCCTGGCCACTGGGAGCCAGGCAGGAGATGCCTTTACTTCTGAGGTGGAGGGATAGTGACAGACAAATTTGGTGAGGAGAGGGAGCTGCTGGGGTAGGATAGGTGAATGTGAAGTGAGGCTCAGGTTGGCCAGCTGGGCACGAGGGCACTGTCACGGGGCTTCAAGGTACCTGGCAGTAAGTGGGGAGAGGCAGCTGGGTATGCATTCTACCAGCTGCAGAGCATACCTGGGCATGCCTTCCAACCCCACATCACCAAGACCCATCCACCTACCTGCCTTCCCTGGGTGTGCCAGTGGAAGCGTGTCATATAAAAATGAACTGCTACCTCTCCCTGTTCAATTATTCATATAAATTGTGATGATTATGATATATCAATCAATCAATACATTTAATGACATATGAAATAGGTAACATAGTTTGAATGTAAAATCAGTACAAAATCACAATATCGAGCAGAATATTAAAACAACAGCACGTGTACATAGTTTCAATGAAACAGACTATCTCTAGAAATTTGGCAACTACCTTTGTGGTATCAGGATCGTTGTCCTTGAGGAGTTGATGACCTATATCTCCATTGTTTGCATTAATCCTGTTCTGCAGGATAGTTGAAAGAAATTTCTGGCGAGATGCTTCGTGAATAGGGCACCCTATTATTATGTGCGACATTGTATTGGGAAGCTCATGCCATAACGGCAAAACCTCTCATTCAGAGGGGTATGATGATATTTTCTGAATAGAGTCATAGAAGGAAAAGCATTATTACGAGCTAACATAAAGGCTCTACACTGAGAGGGAACGTCTAAGGTGCAAAAGTAATCAGCCATTTTTCCAAATTGAGTTGGGATTTTATGATATATGTATTGACCTGTATGCAAAAATACACATAGCACTTTATAACAGCTTCCTTGGTACCAACTAATGATGTTTCACCATTTTCCCAGTACATTCTATTTCTTTAGGCTCACATTGTGTGGTTTGCAAAGCAGTCCTTTCCCTCTGAATTAAGCAATGATCGTGTAGTGAGGCTCAAAGCCCATTTCAGCTGTGTCACTGAAGGTGTCCAATCCCATGTACTAGAACGATCTCAACTGGAATGATGCATCATCCAATGGAGATGCAAATACTCCCTGGGGTGACACAGCCTGTCCCTGAAGTTTAGATCCTCCTCTGGCTGTGCATCCTCCACCTCCCACCCTGAAGTATGCAGATCCATGGGCCTGCAGACACCATGGCTTTGGGCTTGTTAGTGCTTACTCACCCCTCACCTGGCTTTGCACAGATATGCTCCGGGACCCTGTGGGTCACCATCCCCAGTGCCGGCATCAGCATCTCCAAGTGAGCTTGACCCAGGGACTTTTCCTATGAAACGGGTCCTCTATTGCAGGGGTAGTCAACCTGTGGTCCCCCAGATGTTCATGGACTACAATTCCCATGAGCCCCTGCCAGCAAACGCTGGCAGGGGCTCATGAGAATTGTAGTCCATGAACATCTGGAGGACCACAGATTGACTACCCCTGCTCTATTGCATGTGTGCACCGAGTCTTGCTCCCTTCATCACACACTGCCTGCAGTGGGCGAGAGGTAACTGTTGGTGCTTCCCTCCCCTGGTATGATTTTTTTTTGAGTGTCAGTTTCCCAGTAGCCTGGTGGCAGACGGGGTGTGCCTGTGGAGATGAGCCATGGGGTGAGACCATTGCTTTGGTCCATCAGTCATAGCTGGATGCTCAGAAAGGAGGGAGATGCCGTGAGGCCTGAAAGTGAGTACCTCTTCCCAATCCCTCTCCATCCTGCTGATCCCTGAAGATGATAAACACCCAGGACAAGTAACGAGAGGGATGTGGTGGCTCTTCTTTACTTCCTGTGACACATGGGCTCCCTGAGGTCTGAAATTTTGTTCAGAGCTTCCCCAGGGTCCAAAAGTTTGGAACAGGCAGCATGACCTACCCATGATTTTTCTGATTTATGTGATCACCATTTTACCTACATAGGGTACCATATATATTTTCCACTTCAGAACCTCCAAGAAGCCCTAATATTCTGTGTATCATGTACTGAACATGTCTTACAATTCAGAATTTATGTCACAGTTGCCATAACTGGATCCACATTCTATATATGCTGAGAGGGTGCTACGTGCCTTTTAAAGTCTATAGGTACCCACAGGAAAATAGTGTCTCTTGTTAAAGGATTAGAACTCTTTATGATATTGCTATTTAAAAGCTCTGCTATGTCTTTTGCAATTCTTGCTTCGCTGTCTCTACTGCTGCACTAGCACACTCGCTTGCACACTCCGGGGATGAAGGAATCGACTGTAGTCCCTCCCCTTTGTTTCTCTGTGATAAGCATGACTGAAGGAGCTTAATATAGAGAGCAGACTACTAATATTCAAAATATAATGTTAAATAAGAGATTTTAAAAAGTGGGCACAGGGACAACATACACAACAGATGGAACAAGGATAAAATAAAAGTCTGTATAATCACCATCCCTCAAAATTAGGATAACCTGTTTATTCATGAGTTAGGAAGCATTCTGAAATGACCTTAGTTTTATTGCATGGAGCTTCTCCCCTTTGTCCAGCCACACATGGTCCTGGTAGCCGTTGCAATGGGGTTCAGGTGTGAGATAGCTCCAAGTAAGAAGATAGCTAATAACTGAGTCGAGGAGAAAACGGTACAGATCATGCAGTTTGTTGAGTGTATGTAGTAAATGTAATGTTCACTAAAAAAAACAACAACACCAAACAATGCTGATTGTTTTGGATCCTGTCCACAGAACTGTGGTTGGCATTCATTCATTGTTTCAGTGGTTAGAGTTCCATGACCTGAGTCGCTTCACAAAACTGGCCTATCTTGTTTGATGTCAAAATAGCTTGGCACCATGAGATTAATCCCAGCTCCCACTTGCCTTGGTTGCCATGATGGCACTGAATGGTGGGAAATATAAAGTCTTATGAACCATGTTATGGAAATAGGTCAGGCTTCAGGGGGGGTCTAAACCCTGCTAAAATACAGGCACTTAGTAGCCACAGTATTTTGAAACTGTTCACCTGGCCACTGCCTCTTAGTACCTGCTTTCTTCCTTTCCCACCGCTATCAGATCCATTAGCCTAGCTGTATTTTCAAACAGATAAAGAGGGTGAGCCACATAGGACATGCACAACAGTGTTAATCCCAACCAACAACCACATACTTGGAAGAACCTCCAAGTAAGGAGCTGTTGTTTCCCAGTAGATTTACTGATACCTCTCAGTTAAGAACTACTACTTGAAAGAAAGGAGGTAGAGGTTGTTGATAGATAGGTACCTACCGTTCATTGTCATGTTCAGATCTTCCTCTTTCTTTCTCCACCCTCCCTAATGTGGCGGTTAGAAGAAAAAAAATCTTTTTGCCTCCTAGGTTTATTGGGGTGGCAGTTCATTTTTTATTCTAAAATCATTCATGTTGCCCTCTCTATTGGTTTAAAATGCTCCAATGGAATTACAATTGATGAACTTCATAAAAGGAAAGATATGCATCAGTTTATTTGTGCTGAAGGTTTTAGTGGTCAAATCAGTGCAAGCCACACTACACCTTTGGAACTGCATGTATATTTAGGCTCAAGGTGCTCAGGAACCCCAAACAAATAACTAATGAGAGGTGCATATCTGAGAGGTCTTAAGAAATAATCTGTAGTTTCTGTGTAATGTGTTAGTACATTAACATGGTCCTTAACTTTTTAAGTATCAGAACCCCATTTTTAACTTATACTAAAAATCACTAAAGCAGGATACAGATTTTGATTACCCACTGAATTTTTTCTCCTTAATAAATAGGAAATAAATTACCCCCCCACACACACACACACAATAGTAATTTTTGTTGTTTTCGTAGCTTACAAGGTGGGGGTTGTTATTGGATTGTTTGCCGTTCATCTGGTAGAACACAACAGAAAAGCATGAACATTCAGCTAATCAAAATGGGAAATTTCCTGTATTTCCATGTGAATGATTTCCCCCCTATACTAATCACATTAAATTCATCAAAGGATAACATTTATTATTCTCTATTAAAATTCAAATGTGTGCCTTGGAAGTATACAATATTTGGAAGCCAGCATGTTTCACATAATTCTGTTGTGTCTAAAATAAAAAATTTGTGTGTCTGCATACTCATACATTCACTCTTCTTGCTTCTGCAATAAAAAAAGCTTTATTCTTTTATACTGTAGCATCTTTCCTATGGACAAATGCCAGCTCCTGCGCATATGATTTGTTAACATTCTTCTTTCATTAATATATGACCTCAACTCTATTTGGGCATCAGTTTTATTTACCATAGTATATGTCTTCTCAGTTTTTGCCAACTTAACATCCTTCATCATAACTTCAAAACAAGCATCTCCTCAAGGGAACAACTAGCTATACTTCATCTCCTGAGACACAATTATTTTGTGTTTATCCTTAATGCCCCAGGGATATGATGATGCAGGAGGGTTTATTACTTTGTTCTGCCAAACACAATCACCTCTTTGTTTATTAGCACTGTAGAAACGAACTCATGCCATCTTGCATCACACCTCAATAAGATAACCTTGGTATTTGGATGTGCTGGGCAAAAGACTGCTTTGAAATTAAATGAGCCTTGCAAAAACCTATATTCATCTGTAGTTTACATAGCTGAGTGGAATGTAAAATTTTGGTCTTACATGGATTTTGAATATCCCTATTTAGAAGAGACCCGCTCTGTTATCCTGGGATAGTATCTCAGGCTAATTGTATCCCTTGTATCCAAAGTGCCATCAAGTTGTTAAGGAAGTAAAGTTCAGTATGCCGTGTGTAACAAATATGTATATCTATTTATTTACTGTCCCAAAGTCACCCAGGAAACTTCCATGGGTTCCCCAGATCCTAGGTTGACTAGGAGGTGAGTGGTAGCTTCCTGATAAAGCCCATCATTGGGGAATAAGGAGGCAATAGCAAGGTGATGCACCTCATTAACTGTCTTCAGGCTCCTAGCCCTGCTGCTGATCTCATGTCATGTTGGCCAGGAGATGCAGGGGTGGGGGCAGGCCTCCCAGGGTGTTCCTCTGCATCAGAAGAATCATAGAATCATAGAATCAAAGAGTTGGAAGGGGCCATACAGGCCATCTGGTCCACCCCCCTGCTCAACGCAGGATCAGCCCTAAGCATCCTAAAGCATCCAAGAAAAGTGTGCATCCAACCTTTGCTATTCCACTGCTGAACTACTCTGACTGAATTTTTTTTTCCTGATATCTAGCCTATATCGTTGTACTTGAAGTTTAAACCCATTGCTGCGTGTCCTCTCCTCTGCAGCCAACAGAAACAGCATCCTGCCCTCCAAGTGACAACCTTTCAAATACTTAAAGAGGGCTATCATGTCCCCTCTCAACCTCCTTTTCTCCAGGCTGAACATTCCCAAGTCCCTCAACCTATCTTCATAGGGCTTGGTCCCTTGGCCCCAGATCATCTTCATCGCTCTCCTCTGTACCCTTTCAATTTTATCTACGTCCTTCTTGAAGTGAGGCCTCCAGAACTGCACACAGTACTCCAGGTGTGGTCTGACCAGTGCCGTATACAATGGGACTATGACATCTTGTGATTTTGATGTGATGCCCCTGTTGATACAGCCCAAAATGGCATTCACCTTTTTAACCGCTGCATCACACTGCCTGCTCATGTTTAGTTTACAATCCACAAGTACCCCAAGGTCTCAATCACACACAGTGTTACCTAGAAACGTATCCCTCATCCAGTAGGCATGCTTTTCATTTTTCTGACCCAGATGCAGAACTTTTCACTTATCTTTATTAAATTGCATCTTGTTCTCATTTGCCCATTTTTCCATTGTGTTCAGATCTTGTTGAACTCTGTCTCTATCTTTCGAAGTATTTGCCAGTCCTCCCAATTTGGTGTCATCTGCAAACTTGATGAGTAGTCCCTCCACCCCCTCATCTAGATCATTAATAAATATGTTAAAAAGTACCGGGCCGAGCCCCAAGCCCTGAGGTACCCCACTACTCACCTCTCTCCAGTCTGATGAAACACCATTGACAACAACTCTTTGGGTGCGATTCTCTAACCAATTCCCTATCCACTTAACTATCTGAAAATCCAGATTGCAGTCCTTCAATTTATCCATCAGAACATCATGGGGAACCTTGTCAAAAGCTTTACTAAAATCCAAGTAAATGACATCAACTGAATTTCCCCGATCCAGCACACCTGTTACTTGGTCAAAAAAGGAAACCAGGTTGGTCTGACAGGACCTGTTGGAGACAAGAAGAAGAGTTGGTTCTTATATGCCGCTTTTCTCTACCCAAAGGAGTCTCAAAGCGGCTTACAGTCGCCTTCCCTTTTCTCTCCCCACAACAGACGCACTGTAAGGTGGGTGAGGCTGAGAGAGCCCTGATATCACAGGTCGGTCAGAACAGTTTTATCAGTGCCGTGGCGAGCCCAAGGTCACCCAGCTGTCTGCATGTGGGGGAGTGCAGAATCGAACTCGGCGTGCCAGATTAGAAGTCCGCACTCCCAACCATCACACCAAACTGGCTCTCACAGCACAGTGAGTTCAAGATGAAGAAAGGTGAGGTAGCTGTGCCTGGTAGTGATAGCATTCCTGCTACCATCCCCAGCTTCCTGCCCGAGCTCTAGCTGCTTGTGAAAAAGACACACACACTTAGAAGGGGAATGGCAGTCTTTATCAGAAAGGTGAATTATGTTAAACCGCCTTATTCTGTCGATGCGTTCATAAAATCTGTTTGTGTTTTTGTGTGTTTGTGTGTGTTTTCTAAATTACATTTTATGGATACTCTCTTTTGCTTGTGGCTGTGGCAGGCAAATAAAAAGTGACAGTACTACACAAAAAGGAAGATGAATGCTATATTCAGTCCTAAACTAAAGAGAAGAGAAATGATCCAGTGACTCAAAGCAAGGCTTCAGATAGATGGAACTGCTGATGTGAAGTGGGACTCATAAACTACAAACAAATAATAGGAAGATAGGTGACTTGAAGAAGAGAGCCAGACTATAAGAAGTCTGCAGAGAATTATCCAAGTCAAGGCAAGTTGGATTTAGAGATAAGTAGGGAACTATTCAAATGGATATGTATGAACAACTCTCCATTTTTAAGGTAAAGGTATCCCCTGTGCAAGCACCGGGTCATGTTTGACCCTTGGGGTGACGCCCTCCAGCATTTTCATGGCAGACTCAATATGGGGTGGTTTGCCAGTGCCTTCCCCAGTCATTACCGTTTACCCCCCAGCATGGGTACTCATTTTACCGACCTCGGAAGGATGGGAGGCTGAGTCGACCTTGAGCCGGCTGCTGGGATTGAACTCCCAGCCTCATGGTCAGAGCTTTCAGACTGCATGTCTGCTGCCTTACCACTCTGCGCCACAAGAGGCTCCATTTTTACAGCTGTTTAAAAAAAAACTTTGCAAATGAAAGTTCTTGCAACATGTCTTGAAAAAAAATCCTTTGGTATATGTTAAAAGTTACTCATTCAACACAGATCCCAGTTCCTTCATTTATTGTTCCAGATCTTTTCTTTCCCGTAATAAGTTATGGATAATGCCAGCCTTGAATTCATAGACAATAAATACACTGAAGGCTAGGAAATATTACCATATCAAGAGGCAGCCAGCGACTTTAGCCAGTTTGATAAATATCAAAATTCAAATAATAAAACCTCCCCAAAATAGGAGTGAATTCTTATTTTTTTCTTGTGTAATTTTGGAACCAGGAGCTCCTTGAACACTGTGTTTGGGTGAATGGATGGATGTGTCCACTTTGTGCATCTGGGCCCATGTGATGAATGCAAAGAAACTCTCTTTCATTTCCAGATGACTGTCTATTGCTTAGTCCTGGAACACTGTCACTGATCCCATTACATGAGCCACTGTACATATTCTTTTTCAAAATTTATTTGTCCCTTTAGTGAATATTTTGTTATTCCTAGGTTCTAATTATGTTCCTGTTACTTTTGAACATTTATTTCTTCACTTACATGGCTTACAGTACAATCCCAAACAAAAGTATACCTTCCTGAGCCCACTGACTTCAATGTACATACAATAGTATGTGTCTGTTTAGATTTGCCCCATTACTCTTTTAAAAATGGTTGGCTCAGTTATCTATTTATTTCATTTATTTCAGCCCTTCCCCCTTTGGAGCCCCAAGGTAGCTTACACTGTGCTCCTTGCTCCCCTTATTTTACAACAACTGCATGAGTATGGCTAGGCTGAGAGTGTATGACGGACCCAAAGTCACCCAGAAAGCTTCCCGTGGTTGAAAGGGATTTGAACCCGGGCCTCCTGGATGCTAGTCTGAAACTCGAGCCACTGCACTACACTGCTTCATGTCTAGTGAATACATTGTAGCCTCTTTACTAAACTCAAAATATATTGAAAACCCAGTTCTTGGAAACTGATTAGGTATTATGCAGTAATGCATATGTGTGACCCAGTCATATCCAGTATGCAACTGGGTTCTTGGAGTGTTTGTATGAAAATGCCTATGACATTTTAATCAAATGTTTGGCCACAAGGAGGGTGGATCTGTTTATAAGGATCTGTATCCACAATACTGGACTTTTGATTATATGGTGCTATTTCTTTATCATAATTGTTCATATAAGATCATTGCTGGAGCTGGTGTTTCTGTTCTCCTACTCTTGACCCTAGTCCCTTGTTTCTCTTTGGCTTTTATCCTAGAAATTTTATGTGAGCCATCCCATCTCTTTTCTGCCTTGTGCCAGACCACCTCTAGCCATATCTTCATGTTGTTTTTAACTGTTTGGATATGATGTTGTTTCTTCTGCTTAAGTTGTAAGAATTAGAAGATTTTGGCAATGGTTGCTCTGGTTTGATATCTTTGAAGCTTCTCACTAGCTTATATTTGTTGGGTATATTGAGGGTTTTGTGAGCAGTGACACTGCTTCTTTACTACTTCTCAAAAGTGTATTTGTACAGATAGTATATTCAGTGCCTTTTTACAGTGATCCATTATGTACTCAAGAGGATACAGGTCATTGGCATTGATTTATATACAGAAATCTTTGCCACTTTCTCTCTGGCCTATTTCTTTTGTCTGTGCCCAAGAAGATCAGGATGTATCTTAAAAAAATCTTTTTCTTTTTTAAATAAGGATTTTTATATATGATCTAGTCTAGGACAGTAAATAAGATTTGAAAGTAGGTCAGGTTCTTTCTGTTATCTCAGTGTTTAATTTATATTTGATGTTTGATCAATATTTGATCAATGTTTGATGTTTGATCAATATTGCTATTATAATGTAAGCACAAAATTAATTAGCACTAGTTTGGTGTAGTGGTTAGGAGTGCATACTTCTAATCTGGCATGCCGGGTTCGATTCTGCACTCCCCCACATGCAGCCAGCTGGGTGACCTTGGGCTTGCCACAACACTGATAAAACTGTTCTGACCGAGCAGTGATATCAGGGCTCTTTCAGCCTCACCCACCTCACAGGGTGTCCGTTGTGGGGAGAGGAAAGGGAAGGACTGTAAGCCACTTTGAGCCTCCTTCGGGTAGAGAAAAGCGGCATATAAGAACCAACTCGTCTTCTTCTTCTTCTTCTTCTTCTTCTTCTTCTTCTTCTTCTTCTTCTTCTTCTTCTTCATCTAGTTATCTAAGTCAGTGGTCCGGGGACCAGCACCAGTCCATGGATCAATTGGAACTAGGCCGCGGCTCCTCCTCTTCCTCCTCCCCGGCTGCTGCCTCGGGGGCTGCCCTGCCACTCTGCCGCCGGCTCACCTATGCTGCTCTCCAGCAACTGTCATGGCTGGGGCTTCCCCTCGGCATGGCACTGCACAGCTGCTGTTGGCAGCGCCCCCCAGTGGGCATCAGGAAAGCAAGCGGAGCAGGGGCTCAGGTGGCAGCGGTGATGTCCCTTGGCAAAAGACTACCCCCCCCCCAAGCCTGAGTAAAATTGTCAAGTGTTGACCGGTCCCTTTTGATAAAAAGGTTGGGGACCACTGATCTAAGTGACTACCTCTCTCAGCATGCCCCCAGAAGAATTTTAAGATCTTCTAGTATCAACATGTTTGTGGTCCAAGGCCTGAAGGAAGTGTATCTTGGCAATGGCCCCATCCTGGTGAAATGAGCTGTCAGTTGATCTGGGCCCTAATGGAACTACCTACGTTCTACAGGGCCTGCAACATAGGGCTCATCGCCAGGCCTTTGGTTGAGGCCAGAACAAGCATCTAGCCAAGAAAATCTACAGGCCTCCCTCCATTCATCTTTGAGTTACTCATTCCACAAAACCAGAACCCGATTAAAATGGACTAGTGGATCAATGAGCTAATGAGAAGAAACAACAGAGTACTATTTGTTTTATTTATTTCATTTGTTGTATTTATATACTGCCTTTCCCAGAGGCTCAGGGCAGTTTACATAAAATGTAGAAAACAATACAAGGAATTTAGTTTTTCCATAACGTATAGATAACCACAACAATAACAATACTAACATTAATAACTGTAACTGAGGTAAGTATCACAGTTCAAACAGGTCCAAGGGCAGAACATATGAATGGATTTCTGGGAGGGAGGGAGCAGCGGCCCTGGAGATGTTGCTGGTTTTGCTTGGTCTCAACCAAATGCCTGGTGGAAGAGCTCCCTTTTGCAGGCTCTGTGACACTGTTTTAGCTCCGTCAGGGCCCTGATCTCCTCTGGGAGCTCACTCCACCAGGTGGGGGGCAGGACAGAGAAGTCTCTGGCCTTGGCTGAGGCCAGGCAAGCTTCTATAGGTCCATTATCCGTATGGTGGTGCTGGAGCATAAAGCTTTTTGAGGGGCATAAGCAGGCCTGTTCATGGGAAGGGGCAGTGTATCGAAATCAATCAGTAAATTAAAAATAAAAATAAATAGTTGTGGTTAGTTCCTAGAGAACTTGGTACAAAATGGAATGATGTAATTAGATCTTAACAGGGTCTCAGTATGCACATTTAAGTCAGTATTTTAGTCCCAAGGGTTATATTTAGAAGGTAATATTCATTGGGAGAACTTTATGGCCATGTCTGTGGTGTCAGGATAATCCTGCAGTGAAACAAAAAACCACACAGATGTAGGAGGGATGAATCCACAAAACACGTGCACAAAGAACTATAGAATCAATATCTTTTCCTTGGAGGCTGGGAGGGTGACCTTAGAGGCTGGCCAATAACCTGAGTTCTCCACCCTTCATTCCATTACTCCAGAACTCCCTCCAGTTTCTAATAACTGTATGATCAATAAGAAGGTTGCAATCATTTCCTTTATCGCCACTCCATCATTAGCAGCTTCTAAATTTCATCCACCTGTTTTCCACACACACACACACACACACGCGTGCACACACACACACACATTGTTTGTGCTATCAAAAACAGTGGTAAATCAGAGTACAGTGACTGTAAGGATAATAGGTTCATAAGAACATAGAAACAACCCTGATGAATCAGACTAGTGGTCCATCTTGTCCAGCATATTGTTTCACACAGCAGTCAGCAAGTTTCCCTTGAAGACTAACAGACCGGAAAAAGAAGCGAAGACCTGTCATTAGTGCTGCCTCCTAGCACTTACATTCACAGGATTGTTGCCTTTGAATATCAAGGTTCCCTTTTATCACCATGGATGTATCATGCCCCCGTCCCAGTTGTCTTTTTTCTAATTTTTTGTCCTAGGATCTTTAGCCTTTCCTTATTAAAAAAAGAAAGGTGCTCCAATACCTCAATTGCCCTTTTCTCTACATTTTCCCAGCTCTGTGTGATCCTTTCGGAGAAATGCTGCAGCATCAGAATAGTATAAAAAGTGCCTGTGGTATTCATTGACAACCAATGAAATAACTATTCATGTTCACCAGCACTTCAACATTTTCATCCTGCTTTTAAATTGCTATATTTGCAATAACCTCTATAAAACCTAGACTCTTGTAGCTGCAGACAAATTTTGGAACTAAATAGTGAGCGTATAAATAAAGGACATGAATCAATAAACCAATGTAGCTTGCTTCCTTAATTGTGAGATGAAACACTGGAGGACACTCCTGTTTTGACAAGCAGATAGCATGAAACGGCATTATTGCAGCTCAGCTATTCAGATATTAAAGGAAAACATGGATTTTGAAATATCTAGAGTTTGAGATACTTAGTGACCAGCTTATGGTATCTTATGTCTAATTTTGTAAATATATTTCTATTATAATTTACGACATGTCTGCAGAAACAAACAAATCATTACAGAACTAGTGATTAAGCCAGCTGTAAAAAAAAAAATACAGCATTCCCAACCGCCCTGGCAGCGCTGCCCAGGTGGGTGGTAAGGGCTGGGACCCCCAAACTCTCCTCCCCTCCATAGAGAAAGGCTCCCCAGGGCCCAGGGAGACAGATCGCCGGATGTGCAAGCCGGCGATCGGCCTGCTCGGGACCTGGAGAGGATTTTTCCTCCCCCCCCTTGATGGAAAAAGCCTCCCCAGGGCCCGGGGAGGGCGATCGCCGGCTGCATAAGCCAGCGATCTGCCTGCTCGGGCCCTTGGGAGCTTTTTTTCTTCCCCTCCCTTGATGGAAAAAGCCTCCCCAGGGCTGGCGATCGGCCTGGCCGAGCCTTGGGGAGGCTTTCTCCTCCCCCCTCCCCCCCACCCGGCCGCGTCCCAGGGCCTTCTCCTGGCCCCAGGAGCAGCCATGCCGCTTCTGCGACACGGCGAGGCAGTTCCTGGGGGCGGGAGAAGGACCCCTGCTACCGCAGGGGGGCCCAGCAGTAAGGGACCCAGGGTGGGAAAGAAGCAGGGACACCGCGTCTTCGACACCGTGTCCCTGCTCCTTTCCCTAGGTGGAGGAGAACCCGGACTGGAGCACTTACCATGCGGGCTGACTAGTCTGTCTGCGTGGCGAGTCCCCGGCCAGGCCAGGCCAGGCGAGGCTGGGCCAAGCAGCCAATGGGGAGCAGCGCAAAGCGGCTCCTGATTGGGCCCTCCAAGTTTTTATCCCAGACAGGGCCCACCCTAACTCCTCCCCAATAGCCCTTTTATTTAATCCGCTCTGCAGGAGCGGTTAAAGATACTACTTTCTACAGTTGCAGAACTTTATAGCAACATGCTATTCCATTGCTTCTCTCTGTGTGTGTATAACTATACCAACGAAAAAGTATATTGTATCTCAAAATACAATGGGTGCGTGCCCTCACCCCAGGCAGGCCAGCCAAGGTCTGGAGAGGCCTCAGCTGGCATCTTCGGGGCAGTGGGGGAAGCGCTTGTGGGGACTCTACTCCTCCCAAAAACAGCCTACCGAGGCCTCTGCTGGCCTCAATGGGCATGTTCAGGGTGGGTGGGGAGTGCTGGTGCAGACTCCGCTCTTTCCCCCGCCACCACGGGCATCCCTGCCACAGTCTGGCAAGGCTGTGACAGGAGCTGCTCGAGGTGGGGGGAATGCTGGTGGGGACTGGCCCACCCTCTCCCCCACCTCCATCGTGCCGTCAAAGCCTGGTGAGGCCACGGTTGGGGCTGCTCAGGGTGGGCATGAGCACTGGCAGGGGCTCCTTCCCTCCTTCCCCACCCCCGTGGGACCCACAGTCCCAGGCCCTTTACTCTATATATTTAGCTGAAACTATATATAACTACATATATAGCTGAAATTATCTGTGGTATAGTCAAATGCCATTGTGTGTGTTCCATAAGACTATTATTTTCTTGTATGGTTTTCCAAATGTACAGATACAGAATTAATCATTTTAAATATTTTAAGGCCTATTTTAACCTGCATCATACAATATGATTTTTTTTTCTTTTCCCCTATTGGCTGCTGTCATTTCAATTAGTGTCCAGGTCATTGCCTTTGAGAAATCTACCAGATTGATTATTTTCAACATTCTTATATTCAGCAGGAACATACAGCCTTACTGCTGACTACCTGCTTATTCACAAATATTGGAACACTGAATCTCCTGCTGAAATCCTTCTATAAATAGCAAGGTAGTGACTTGGCAGTTATATCTTACAGTATCTAAATATACTTCGACTTGAAAACAAAATATGTACATGGTTCTCAAAAACATTCTTGAAAGAGTTCCTCTTGAAAGATGTACTTTTGTCCACAATCAATGTGCACAGTATGTGCAACCTCATAATATGTGGCTTTTCTCATCTTAAAGCTTCAGTAATACAAAGAATATTCTCTCTTCCACGTTTCCAGTTTCAGTGAATGGTTGTGTGTGAATAGTACGTGAAGATGAGACAGGCAGATGTCATAAATGTATTGTGCAATTCATATAGCTTATCTTTTTGTTTTAAAAGCCTGTTGTATGTTATGTCAAAAAAAAAATCAACTAATGAGTTGAAGTCCGGGAAACATTTTATTGCGTACACATTTATAGATCCATTATATTTTAAAATAGTTTACATGGTAATCTTAATTAGTTTACAATACAATATAGCGGTTTGTGAATTGGTACATTCAGGGCTCTTGCAGGTACAGCATCTAGCCTACCACTTTTCAGCCTCCCCCCCCCCCACATGACCAGGTTTCCTAGTTACACGAGATAATTCTGTTCTTTGTGTCTTTCACTCCATTCTTGAGCTTCAGAGTCATTCCAGTCAGAAAGACAGATGATACTGGTGAGGAGAAGAGAGTATGTGAAGCATGCCTCTTAAGGGAGTATGTGAAATATTTATTTACTTCTTTTCTTGAAGGTTGTAATGCAATCTTTAGAATGACCTGGGCCATACTTTCTCAAATTTTACAAAAGCCAGTTTTCTTTATTTTACTCTATGATTGATAAAGGTAGAAGCCAGAATAGGTACCAGTAATAAGCTATTTTCTATTAGTATGAAGTAGGACAGTAGGAAACAAAACAGAATCTGATATTGTTGGGAATTTGGGGCTAGGAGCATGAAATGAAGCAGGAAAGATGCTCAGATAATTCTACAACAACAATTTGTTCATTGCAAACACATATTTCAGCCAACCCAACAGACAATTTTATTTGTGGACATCACCAGATGACTAATCAAGAAATTGAAAATGGTATATAATCAGAAGCTGAAGATGGAGAAGCTCAATTCTGTCTTCTAAAAAAAACCCCAGGAGCCAATTTGGGTACAGACCATTAACCATTAATATTAAAAATTAGAATAGGGCTGAAGAAAAATGCTAAATCTTTCATACTGCTGAAATATCATCTAAGAAACACTCCTGAGGAGTATAAAGATCATGTAAGGAACAGATTTGCATTGATAAGTTCAAGTGAACATGAACTAGAAGAACTATGGCTTGAAACCAAATATATTATCACAGAAGAATGTAACATGAATAAATGAAGCCTCAATGGATGACTGATGAAACTATTAAAATAGATAGAGAAAAAGCAGGAATAAAAGGTGATTGAAACAGAATCAAAAACCTAAATGCAGCATTCGAGTGATTCATATGTGGAGACAAAAAGAACTATTATAATAACCAGTGTAAAGAAATAAAAGGGAACAACAAAAAATAATAAGATCAGCATGGAAATATGCTAACTGAAAAGGACAAATTAAAGAAAAGATGGGAATAGTACACTGAAGAACAAAAGAGATGAAAGGATGATAGATCTCTTACCAGAAGAATCTTAGGAAGATTCGATAGTTTCAGAAAGTGAAATGAAAGTTGCATTGAGAGCATTTGGGGGAAAAAATGTATCACCAGGAGTAAATGGAATATCAGTAGAGCTTTTCCAAGACACAGAAATGTTGTCCATCAAAATCTTAACAAGATTGTGCAAACAGATGTCGAAGCAAAACAATGAACCACAGACTGTAAGTGCTCTTTACATTCCAGTTCCAAAGAAGATGTCAAAGATTGCAGCAATTATTGGACCATTACATTAATTTGTCACATGAGTAAACTGATGCTCAAAGTCTTACAACAAAGACTATTACTATATTAGGAATGAGAAATGCCAGATGTTCATGCTGGATTAATAGAAGGACAAAGTACATGAGATTGTATTGTAAATTTACATTGGCATATTAGTGTATTTATATGTCATCCTCCTCTGAGGCTCAGGGTGGTTCACCTGAAATATAGTGGAACTGGAAACAATACAGAGAAATCAATGGCTAAACATAACAATCATAACAGTAAATGCTAAATAACAATAGAACAGCAAATGCTAAATAACAATAAATTCTAAATAACAATAGTACAGTAGAACAATAGAGCAATAGTGAGAATAGTACAGTACAATAGTACAGTAGAACAGTAGTGAGAACAGTAATTCATAATGGCAGCATTCATAATGGCAGACTCAGGGTATTTCATATGAAACATAGTGGAACTGGAAACAATACAGAGAAATCAATGGCTATACATAACAATAATAACAGTAAGTAGTAAATAACAATAGTACAGTGGAACAATAAAACGGTAGTGAGAACTGTAATTCATAATGGCAGCATACTGATAGACCTGTGGTTGGTCAGATCAGACGTTGAGTTTCATGGGAGGGAGGCTCGTGGGCCCAGTAGAAGGTGTTGGTTCTGGTTAACCTGAACTAAATGTCTGGTAGAAGACCTCACTTTTGCAGGCCCCTCAGAATTGTTCTAGTTCTGTTAATGTCCTGATCTCCTCTGGGAGCTCATTCTTCTATATGTGGGCCAGGACCCAGAAAGCTCTAGCCCTGGTTGCAGACAAGCAGTCAGGAAAAAAATCAGCTTGCATTTCATTGATTATATCAAAGCTTTTGACTGGGTAGATGATTATATGCTATGGTTGATTTTAAAAGAAATGAGTATGCCATGGAATCTGATTGTTTTAATACACAACTTGTACTCTGGACAAGAGGTTACTGTTCGGAGAAAAGTTGGAGAAACCTAATGGGTCGCATTTGGCCAAAGTATCAGATAAATATATGTTTTATCTACCTGTCTCTTCAATTTGTAAGTAGAAATGGATTACATTTATATAAAGGTGGAGTGCAAATTGATGTAAATAATATTAATAATTTGAGATATGCAAATGACACCAAGCTGGCGCTTGAATTAAGCTATTTACTTTTTTGCGGATCCTAGAGTATTGCCCACTTTTGCCCTGGAAATGACATTACCCATTGGTGCCACATTAGCATGCCTGTCCCTGTCTCCCAGGTTCTTTTGGTAGGTTGTCTGCTGCCTCAGTCAGGAAAGGGATAGAAATCAGCTAGACTGCTGGTCGGAACCAACTATCAGGAACATATGTCTCCAGTACTATAGCAATTACGCTGGCTACCAATCCGTTCCCAAGCCAGTTCTAGCCATTTGTCCTTTAAAGCTGTGCATGGCTTGATTCCAGGTATCTTCTTCCATAGGTTGCTGCCTGGGAATTAAGACCATGGGCAGATGCTCATTAGATAGGTACATGTTAGAGGGCTTTTTCTGCAGCAGTGCCACAGTTATGGTACTATGTCAAGGAGGTGGGCCTGGCACCTCATATTGTCTGTCTTCAGGAGGTAGTAGAAGACAGTTTTATTTAGGTCTACTTTTGATTAGTTTAGCCTTCATTATCGGCAGTCTTAATGAGAGGTTTTAAACTAGGACTTTTATGTGTTCTCTGTTGTTTTATTGCGTTTTTGTAATGTTTTAATTTATGTTATAAGTCACCTTGAGTCCCACAAGAGAGAAAGGCAGCTATTAAATGTTTTAAAATAAAAATAATGAATAAATTGTATTTTATGGAGGATGTTTGTGGTTTCTATGGGAAGTCGCACAGATGATGTCATAGATATTTTTACATATTCTCTGTCAAACTAGGCATACCATGTTCTCTGTCAAACATGTTTATTTGCAAGTGAAGAAGAGAGAGAGAGAGAGAGAGAAAGAGAGGCCTATTCATATTTCCTCAGAAACATATGTCTCTAATTGCAATTGGACTTTCTCCCATATATCTTAACATAGAGTTGCAGTATTAGTTTTTCCTTCTGCTGTGGACGACTTAACACAAGTTACCCGTTTCAGTATGGCAAAGTTTTAATCAGTGATGCCCTTTAGCTGTCCTATCTGCTTGGTTTTTTTAGTTTCCTGAAAAGAGTTTGTTCTTCCCAAGGTACATTTTTATCTTGGAGAAATGCTCTCAGCTCAGTGTGCCCTTCCGCTTGTATTATGAAAGGCAGTTAGGATAAATTCCCTGAGCAGAAAACAAGGACATCTTTTAAAAATCATTTACACTGGATATAATCCAAAAAAAAAATGCTTTACTTAATTATTAGCTTTTCCCCACAGTGAGAAATATTCAATTAAGCCTTCCCTCAAATTGGCTATAATTCTCAATTAAAATAAATTAAGTTTCATTCTGCTAACAATATCAATCAGCAGATTGAGCAAAGAGTTGCACAAAAAAAGCTCACCTGCTCACTTATACTTAAGAGTTTAGCCTTAGCATTTTGCCTTCTCTCACACCAATTTTAATTGCAGGCTTGCTTCACAAAGCTTCCTCTTGAGAAAAAAAATCTTACCTTTGTGACCAATAACAGTTCCACTGGCAGTGTGAAAGTGTCACCTTATGTTTTGAGTTTGTTTGTTTTTGTTTCCTTGTTTGTTTAATAGTGAAAAAAGTATTATTTATTATATTTATATATACTGCCCTCCCTTGTGTCTCAGGGTACGTTACATAAACCATAGGAATAATACAGTATAATTCAATGACTCAAATAAACACAACAGTAACAATGGTTTCAAAAACAGTTCAGTGATTTTTTTCCATACAGATTCCAAGACTAACTAACTATAATAATGTTAATCTGTTGACTGTGGTCCATAGGTTGGCCAATTTGGGTTCCATTCATGGGAAGGGGTTTCTGGGGGTCCCAGCAGATGTTGTTGGTTCAGTTGACCTCAACCAAATGCCTGGCAGACAAACTCTGTTTCACAGGCCCTGTGGAACCACATTAAATGGGGAGGTTTGGTGTTTGCAAAGCTACGCCCCCCCCTCACAAGCACACGTGCCCATATGGGTCTTTTTTGTCTTTGGGGTGCTTGATGGCTTGTAGGGGTTGGAGTTCACTTTATTGTGCACGTGTCTCACACACACACCAGAAAAGCTGACATGTCATGAGAAAAGCTTGGGGGTGTCATCTGGTGGCCATGGAAACTTCAGTCTGTCTCCTCTGTACATGGCAGGCATCTTCAACCACCTATAGTATCCCTCCCATTCTGTGAAAACAGCATTCACATGCAATTGCATTGCGTTCTTGGTTCTTGTGGGTGGCATGCAGGCAAGCTATAGAACAAGTGGAGGCAGGAAAAAGATTTGCGGGATAGATAGTGGATCTGTTGGAAGAGGGAGAGACAATGACCGTTTATGCACTGGAAGTTTCATGCCGGACTGCAGGCTGGAGTTTTAGTCATGGCAGGTTGCCCCACCTCTTCCTGCACCCACATGGGGGAGCATTTGGCCTGGTGCACCTCATCTGCCCCCAATTTGTGTTCTTGCATGGAAGCTGGGGCAGTGAAGTTCCCAGTGCATAAATGGTCATTGAGCACTTCTGCATTACCAAGTTTTCAACTGCAAGTGGTGTCAGATTGTTTTACTGAATTCAGCCCCCTTTACAAAGACGCTGTTTGCAATCTCAGCTGAGATTTTTATTGCTGTTGTTGACTGAAGTTGCACTGCAGTCTAGTTTATTCTTGTTTGGCTTTGAAGAAATACCCACTGTTAGGGCATTTTGTTGCATTTCCTTCTCTTTTTATTTCTTCATGCAGGGGTTGTTTGCTGAGCTTATGACTTTTATATTGAAATGAAATAAAACCACCATCATACAGTAGACCATGTCTTAGACACCATAAAAATAACATCCACTGTGTCATGGGCCCACAATAGTGCAAAAATGTAGTTGAAACACATGGATCCGTATGCATCCTCATGATTTTTTTCCACTGGATCGTTCCAAACTCAACATCAGGTCATCTATAATGTCAATAGCAATAGCTTGCACCAGAAAAATCATGGGTCCATGCCTTCATGGCAACATCATGGAGCAAAAACATGGTTCCAAAGCACAGATTCTGATGGATCCTCAGGCTTTTTGCACTGGGTTACCCCACACTCACTATCAAATCACATATCATCTCCATGGCCACAGCTTGCACCACAAAATCAGCAATCTTTGCCTTCGTAGTAACACCATGGAGCAAAAAACATGGTTCCAAAGCATGGTTCCTGATGGGTTACCCTAACATAACCATCAGCAATTCACATTTCATTGCCACAGATTGTGCCACAAAAAGCATGCTGAAAAACATTTCAGCATCAAAGAATCCAAGAAATAGTACTGCCTTTACTCGTGCACAAATGGGAGTCAGGGATCAATGTGAACTCTATTTGAGAGAGTATTGAAGAGACTAGGTGCTACTGTTGAGACATCCATTCTGTATAACCACTCATATATCCAGTGGGAAAGGCAATGAAAAAAGACATTAGAGGAACACTGGAAGAGCCTTGCTGGATAAATCCATTGGTCCATCTACTCCAGTTATTCCAGCAGTCTCTCTCACACTGAAGGCCCTAAAATATAGAATATCTATAAGTTGTTTTGTATACACATGAAGATTGCTCAATGTATAGTCATACAGTCAATAGGATGGGACATCTAATAAGCCAGGAGTCCCCAAGATATTGCTGTGGGTTATAGAGGAGGAACATCTGCCTCAGCTGTCTGCCTCCAGGGAACACAGCTTCCCAACTCTGGGGAAAGGCCATTACTGGTGATTACCTGGGATGCGGGTGGTATCAGGCAGGCCAGACCAGTTCTCAAGAAAGGTCACAGTAACAGTGCACCTAGCCGAGCTCTGCAACTTTAATCTCCTGGAGTACTGGCCATTTAAGACTGTTGTGCGGCCTGACCTCTTGAATCATTCCTTGAATCTGCTGTCCAACTCTACCCCTAGCATACAGAGTGAATGAGTGTTCTCTCACATGAGAGATATTATCAGGCCATACAGCTCATGACGGGACCCATGATATGGGGAGGTGGGTGGGTGACCACCTCCCAGGGGCAAACTAAACTGGTCTGCAAACACAGTGGGATTTGTGTAAGTTTGGTGTTTAAAGTTTTTTAGGAATTTAACTTTAGAAGGAAAATCTGCTTGAGGACAGAATAAAGTATATATCACCCACTGGGAAATTTTAATTTTTGAGGAGAAAAATACATATGTACACAGAGGGAAGCAATGCTTAGAGTTGCTTCTTCAAGAAAGATCCAGAGAACAATTTTAAATCATTCATTAATGGCAGGCTATTTTAAATGGCCAACAGATGGTCAACAGGTGCACACTGTGTAAGCCTGTTGTATTTAATACTGATTCATATTATCTGAGAGTTTAACCCAAATGGTTACAATAATGGGCCAGCTTATTTTTTCTTGCAAAAGGAGTGTATGGGCTTCCGACTAAACAGATTATGAACTTCGTTATCTCAGTTACACAGTGGCAGTAATTTCAGGAGCTGAGAAGAAGGTAGAGAAGAATAACCAGTTAAATAATGCTAATTGTATATTGTTGTCATTTCCATCCCTTCCTCTCTTTGTTCTACTTTTATGCTGACAGCTGCTACCCAAATTTTCTTTGCCCATGTAATTTATTTGCTTCAAAGCAAGTATTAATTTTATTGTGTCATTTTGTCTTGCTTAGAAAGACACTTTTTCCCCCTTCAGTGCTCAAAAGACAAATATTAAAAAGGTACCTGTTGGTGGCATTTTAATATATAGACAGTGACCTTATCTACTGAACTGTCCTTAAGTGATTTTGATATAATTCCATTTTCTTCTCCATCTACTTATTTGGCACAAGTTTATTAGAAGTCTGCACTCCTAACCACTACACCAAGCTGGCTGTTGAGACTCTGTGCTCTTATCTGTGTCCCTTTGATACATAACAATCCCTCTAGCAGACCTAGCACCTACATGTTAGAAAGTCAGTTTGCCTCCTGTTTGGGCACTGTTAGATCAAACTTGGTTAGCTGTGGGAAAGGGGCTTTCCTGGCTGAATTTGGGTTTAGGGCGGTGTGGGGTCCAAAGGTATAACTAGCCATGCTCTTCTTTGTCTTTGTTTTTAACAATGCTTATATGCTGCTGATTCTCCTGTAGATGCTACCTTCCCCAAATAAAGACTGACTTAGTTTTTTTCCCCCAGTGTCTGGGACTCCTGTGTGTTTGTCTTGAGGGGTTTTTGGAACTTCACCCTGGGATCATGATTGTGGGGTTTGTGATCTTTTCCTACCTGGTATTGAAGAGATCAGCATCCTATTGTTCTAGGGCTAATGTGTCTCAGTATGGAACCAAGTAGCTCTTTAAAAAATAAAATATTTAAGTTAAGATATACTGGGGAGAATGGGTTGGATGCTAGAATAACCAATATGTGAAGGGAATACTGTTCAAGGATTTTTGTGAGGCCAATAAGCTTTACAGAAGGGAAAATGGTAGAGGTGAATAGTTGCCATAATTAAAGTGCAAACCATGCACAGATTGATGCCATTGCACTAAAATAAATTTTGTGCAGGGTCTTTGTGTGCACACTTATTGTGAGATCTTGTGTGAGCCACTTTCTGATAGCACTGCCAACCTTCTAATAGTCCCTACTGTTCTTGAGAAATACAACTAATCTCTAAACTACAGAGATCAGTTCCCCTGTTTTGTTTTGTTTTTTAAATGGCAGCATGGGAAGGTGGATTCTTTTTTTTTTCTGTTTAAAAAGAAGCTTCTTCCCAAAACATGTAGTTTGCCTTATAGCAGACTCTCTACTTTTTTACCTTTGAGAACCTCTGAAACATTCTCGAGGCTTTGAAAAACCCTAGAAGTGGCGCAATTGTGCAGAATATGGTTGGGAAACATGGCTGTGTACATACCCACCCGTGGCCCCTCCCCTTCCTGGCCCCTCCAGTCACATCACTGGCCATTTGGAAGGGCAGGTCAACATGGCCATATATGTTCATATCACCAGATAAATATTTAACAATTTAATATATATATATATATATATATATATATATATATATATATATATATATATATATATATATATATATATATATATATATATATATATATATATATATATATATATATATATATATATATATATATATATATATATATATATATATATATATATATATATTAATTAAACTCGCATTTGGGAAACCCTCCCTGGGCTGTCAAGAAACCCTAGTTGAAAAAGTCTGGCTTTTAGTGTCATTTATGCAAAGGGACTTTCTTATTTTGGTTCTTACTTATGTAGTTTGACTCTTCAGTTGTAAAAAGTTGCAAACCCCCATTGTATTGACTTGATTTTGTGATGTGATACATGTAGAAAACTGAATTTGTATATTTCCTTAATGTGTGTTTGTTGTTTTAGATTGTAAGGCTGGGGGAGGTTCCTTTTCAACATAAGAATTGTACAATTCTTAATGTCAGTGTGGATCATCTGTAAGTCCAAAGGTGAACAGGGACAAGTTTGTCTCTTCTGTAGCAGCTTATAATTCTACTTCAGCTAGTATTTACCTGTTACAGACTAACTGTGCTAAAATCAGCACATAACTCCAATATTGCCTTGGAGGCACAAGAATCCTGCGTCCCTTTTGAACATCACAGGGAACTTTGAGGCTATGACCCTTGAGCTTCTGCCCCTGGAAAACATATACCCAAGCAGATATACTTAAAACAAGTAACTGATATAGGAACCACAAAGTCAGTGTTACATCAAGTAAGTGAGGGCATGCACTTATATAGTGCTGAACCCTTTCCTAGTGGAAAATTCAACTCATTGCTGAAATGAACTTTAAGAAGTGATAACAACAGTGGAGGTGCTATTGCATTTGGATTCAAATACTTTGGTGGTGGTGATTTTCTTTCAGTTTTCTCTTCTGAATACAGTCTTGCCCTCCTCTCCAACAGATCTTTTGTAATGCTTCCTGTGGGAGTCTCAACAGCCTCTTGTTCTTTCTCAGCACTGCCACATTCAGGCAAAAACAGCTGCGTAGCCATCTCTGCTGTGGCCCATTGACCAGAGCTCTACTGCTCTACTTACATTCCAAATCAGCCTTTTTCATGATTATTTATTAAGCCATTTACTTTCCAAGACTTATTGAGTGCTGCACTTTCCTCAGACAAGAACTGCTGTGAACATGCATGCTTATTCCATGACTTCTTCTGGAAGTGGTCATTTTGTTGTCTGGATGCAATGACTTTTCCCTTTTACTTGGCATTTTGATTGTTATCTGGTGATCACCCTTGTAAAATATTAATAAAAGTTACACTTCCCTGTTGTATCTTTTATTCATAACTGAGATTTAGTGTCAAACCAGCATATTTTCCCACACAAATTGCAAATTCATCTTGTTTCAGAATTATTGATGCAGACATATTATTAATACAGAATATCAGGGTCTGCCTGGTCCCGGCTTGCACCTTGCTCCACCACGGTGTCTAGCTGTGGTCCGCAGGATGCAGAAGAGTACTTCTACTGACGTAGGCAGGTCTCAGAACGAGAACTCTGTTCTCTCTCTCTCTCGCTCTCTCTGGGCTCACAGTAGCTTTCCTGCTACTCCCAAGCCCCGCCTCCTCATTGACTCTGCTGTCAGCCTTTAAGTATCCTTCCCTCACCTGCCTCTCAAGGTGATAAATATCACCTGTCTCCAGAGAACTTTCCCCGTTTGTTCCCGGCCTGGGATTCTGCTCTCGTGGACGCGCTCTGCCCAGCGTACCGGGCTGGCTGTCCCTCACAATGTCTTCCTTTCCCAACTGAACCAGATCTCCTCTGTCGCTCCTCTCCAAGGTAAGTTGGTTACCGCTGTGGGAGTGGGCGTTGGCTTCCATGTCGGGGACAAGGGTTCCCAACATCGACCTATTATATTTCTAAAATGAATTTAGCCCCTTTCAGTGCTGTTGTATAGTGAATAGAAATGTTTACTGCTCAGCATGACCCCAAGTTCTTTTTTATCAAGGATGTTCAAAGCAAGCTTAAATGTATACCTATAATTGTGAAATGTGAATCTCTTTATAACTTAGATATTGTCCATAGATTCTTTTGGAATATTTTAGAGCTTGAATATTCAATGCCCTTCTCATTTTCTATTATATCAAATTATTTATGAATAAGTTAAATAGCATTTATAATCAACATAGATCTTCCGCTTAAATAATTGTGAAAATTGTCCACCCTTTGTTTACTGTGGTTTAAAATAAGAAGCATACATGTATCAAAGATTATCTATCCTCTCTACACTATGGGTGCTCAGTATAATTGGGAGCTTTTGATGAAGCTAAGGTTCAGTGGTAGAGCATCTGCTTGGCATGCAGAAAGTTCCAGGTTCAATCCTTGGCCTCTCTAGTTAAAACGATCAGGCAGAGAGGTGGAAAAGCTCTGACTGAGACCTTGGAAAGTCGCTGCCAGTCTGGGCAGACAATACTGACTTTGAGGGACCGATTCAGTATAAGACAGGCTGATATGTTCATGAGGCTGTTTGGTTCAAAACATTTTTGGGAAGTCCTAATATGTTACATCTATGGGATCACCTGTATCTCTGTATTGTCAACATTCACAAAGAATATTTTAAAATCCATTCAGAAGCAATGCTAATTACTTTTTCATTAAGGCTTATTCTTTTATATGTTGATTAATTAATAGATATAATAATATTTGCTACCAGTTTATGAGGGGCAGATGAATCATCCTGAATTTCCTGGTTTCTCTTTTGATCTCTTTTAAAACTTGCATTCTTCTGGTCCTCAAGAAGTAGGCAATTCTGTTTATTTTTTAGAGTTTTTTTTTTCTGTACCACTACAGAGCCTGTGTGTCAGGTACAGGGGCCCAGGGAGCAGCAGAGAGACTGAGGACATGGTTGCAGGAGCCAATGGGATAGACCTTTCCAAAAGGTCACGATATTGGTCAATGCTAGGTGATAGGGTTAGTTACAGCCCTGACCATGGGAGGTGTGTCCACGGGCTACTGGAAGCCGTGTAAGAGGAGAGGTAAAGGACTACTCTCATGGTTACCAGGACAACTGCAGTTACTGGGGCAAAACATGGAAAGGAGATGGAAAGTGGAATGTATGGCAAGTTCCAACTATGTGGATCAGTTGGTCAGAGCAGGGTGTGAAGACATGGAAGGTTGGCCACTCCCCAGCGTATTGTGCATCCCCATGCTTCCCTCTGCCCACAGTGGGCAGAGGTGGACCCCCCCAGGACTACAGCCTGCCTGAAGCTGCTCACAAAGTAAAATATAATAACAAATAGCATAAAAGTTATAACAATAAATAATAAAAGCAACAGCAGCTTAAAACAGCCTACAATATATAGCTTTAAAAAAATCTTATAAATCACTCCTCAAAATCAGCCTATCCATGAAAAGTAAGGTTTTAGCCTGATATCTATGACAGGAAGAAGAAGAAAGGCATTTTACAAGCATGTCATCATCTACTTAATTTCTAAGACAGAAGCATACATTTTTTCTTTATTTAAAATGTTTTTATGCTGCTTTTCCACTCAATCCAAAATCAGTGAACATAATAATAAAATAATAATAAAATAATAATAAAATAAAACATCTGAACATATAGTGCAAAGCTTGTGAGCAACATCTTAGCTGGTGGCCGGGGATGTATGAGAGGAGTTTAAATATCCTGGGCTCAAAACATTTAGGATCTTAAAGCGAAGATCGAGCATTCTGAACTATGTCCTGAAACATTCAGACAATTTTATTAGAAGATCATCACTTTTGTATTTGACCTCTCAGATAGCTATTGTCTGTTCTCAGAGACTTGTAATTGGTAAATTTGTTATTTCATCTTTTGTCATATACTTTTAACATAGTTTTGACACAGATGTCCTCTTTAAAAGAAATGGTTCAGCCATAGTCACCTATCTAAAATCTTTTATAGTGAAGACTGATGCTAGGAATCTTTCTGTCTGCTTTCCAAATCATTCTGTCTCCTTTAAGCAATACTTTCCCATCATTTTAATGGAACAGCACAACTGCTTCCATGGCTGGTTTATTGCTTATTTTATTTTTTTCTCAATATGCTTAGGAAGTTACTTACTGCCACCACTCTGGTCTTATTCTAATGCTACTTTTGTTTTGTTAGGATTTATGTTTCTTGTTAGTCTGCTTATTTGAGTAAGACTTTAGCTTCTTAAAGCATATATAGAATTGTGGAGCCCAGTTCTTTGTGTCAATGATAATATAACTGTTTCATATAAAGTGAACATATATTTCATTGTTGTTTATACTGTAGATGACAACACACTGCATGGACCAGTTTTCATCCAGGAACCAAGCAATGTGGTTTTTGCACTCAATTCAGAAGAAAAGAAAGTCAAATTGAACTGTGAAGTAAAGGGAAATCCTAAACCAACAATAAGGTATGTTGCACATTTATTTAATTTTTAACCACTGTTCTGAAGCAAATAATACAACTCTTTTATTCTGCTGATTTAATTTGAACTCCTGCAATAAACCTGAAGCACATCATCAGGTCTAGCTTAACATGTTAAATTTTAGAGTGCAGCCCTGATGCTGTATAGCATCAAATTAGCAAAAATATGGCAATTTAAAGAGTAACAAATTTATTGTGGCACAAGTTTCTATGTTGCAGAGCCAATTTTATTTTAATACACATATAAAAACATCACCTAAATGCATCACCACTACACGATTGGTATATGAGTGGTTGCCTATAAAAACAGATGGCAGATGTTTAAACTTCGGGGGGGGGGGCGGCAGATGACGACAAACAAAACCTTGCACAATTTTATGGGGGGCATATCCCACAAAAGTAGATATATGATAAAAGGGAGTCGGAAAAGGGGGTGCAACACTACTGCTGCAAGTAGGGTTCACGGAGTGGTATACCAGTGACATCTTTGTGGCACGCCAATAAAAAGCCAGTCAGCACACATTGATATAATCTCATTCCACCTGCCATAAGGCTGCCACCACATGTCAAGGGAGCAAAAAAAAAAAAAAAAAAAACAATGGGAATACAGCTGATTTCACTGGAAGAAGCCTTGTGAAGTGGCATGGGGAACCCCCAGAATGAATATACTGCATGGAGTCTGTAGACATTGTTACCCAAATTAGTGGTCTCCTAATTCATTGGGAATTAGCTTAAAAGAGAAAGAGTAAGAAGGGATGAGGTTTTTCACCTATGTATACAAGGATTTTTTTCCTTAAGAACTCTCAAATAAACCAGGCAGATGTTCAACCAGAAAAGTTTTTATTTAAAAGAAAATAATAAAATAAAAATGCATACTATACTCACAATCAAGAGCTAACTGAGGAAAAAGGAGGGTGGAAAGGGGAAAGTAATTTTAGGGAAGGACAATAATTACCAATCTTGAAGAAGGCCTGCAGTAGCAATAAAAAAAGCCTGCATTTCATAACGAGAAGAAGACCACCAAGTGGAGATGTATGCAGTTGTTACCAGGAACACACACACTTCAGGGAAACAGGGTGCTCAATATATAGGACAAAGCATATCCTCAGCTGGATAATGCATTTGCCAAAAAAATAATAATAACTTAATGGGTTTTCCTGAGGTGTACAATGGTGTGGGAGACGCTCGATGACCCTTCTAGTACTGGGCTAAAAGGGGTAATGGGTTAGATTAATAGAATTGTGTTGATTAAATAGCTGCTTAATGAAAGTAAAAAGGTACTGAGGAAGTGTTGATGGGATTAATCCAAGGCAGAGTTAATAGGTTTTGCAAGACTAGTTATCATAAATTATGCATTTCTGCAGTGCATGGAGGGGGCCATAGACAGTCAACCTCTATTAGACCAATTATGCATGGTGGGAAAAGGCCAGGCTGGCACTCACATTGCCAAAAGGCTGATCTCCGTTTATGCATAACATTGCCGCTGGCCCTGGCCCACTTTAGGGCCTCCATTACCCTGTGGCAAGATAATGCTGATTTTTTTCCAGCTTCCCTTTCATGTCATGGGTGCCATTGACACCTGTGCATACGGTGTGCCATGCCAGGCCCGTGCATATGCCTACGGTGTCCCAGCCGGGACAAAAATATGCCCCAATCGGCTCCATGGTGCTTCACAGCAGAGGGGGGCTGACTGGAGCAATATTTTTCTTTACAGGAAGATGGGGTTACATTGGCACACAATCCCACTTTTGTGCAAAGAAACTCCACCACCACCTGGCGGAACCTTTTCATCCAGCTGCATCCATGGGGAAGAAGTGATCTAGGGCAGACAAGGTCCACCACAGTAAAAGTTCCCCCATGGGGGACATGGAAAGTAATGGAACATGCTGTTCTGCTGCGTAGCCACCGCCATGCATAATCAGTCTAATTCACATTTCTAAAATACTTGTTCCTGAAAGGCATCCATTTTGTTTCAGTTTGGGCCTGGCAGTGTCCTGCACTTATGATTTTGGAGTGACATTGTAGGGGTTTCCATCTCTCTCTCTGATGGTTAAATTTCCCCTCTACAGGATAAAGGGTCTGACTGCTGACAACATGAGTTCATCCCCGTTTCCCTGGTACATACACAGAGAACAAAATATAGCCACATTCCAGCCAAAGCATATTTTTGTAGCCCACTTAACAGGGCTCAGGATGGGCAGTTGTGGTCCACAACTCACTCAAGAGCAATCCTCAAAGTACACATACAACTATGTACATAGGAGCAAGATATCACCAACAGCATTAAGTTCCTCCCACCCCCCCAGTGGTTGACAGTAGCCCTGTATATTGGAGCAGGAAAGATTGTACAGGAAGTCATAGCACAGTGGGAAGACACAAGCATAAGATATACAAAGTTCCTCGTTCAAATTCTAGGAAGCCTAGAAAGGAGTGTCAGGCTGCCCCAGCCTGCATGCCCATTTTTTTGACTAAACCATCTTTTACCACCAACCTTGTGGTCTGTCTACACCTTCCTATTCTATGTCATGCAGGCTGTTTAGCAGATGCTGCTAGTCTACAATCTGAAAACTTACATGGTCTCTCTTGCTGTAGCATTCCAGAAGAACAATAAGCCCTGCTTGAGGTTGATAAACCCATGGAGTAGGGGCTTCCTTTGGTGTTTGTGTCTGATGGGATAAGTGGCAGAGCATCTGCTAAGCATGCAAAAGGTCTCAGGTTCATATTCTCTGAGACCTTTTGGAGCCACTGCCAGTCTGAGTAGAAATCAGTGACCTAAACAGACCAATTCACTATGTAACTTTATGATTTCACTAGCTTGAAAGCCCGTTCCTAAGAACAGGCCCTGAAAGGGTCCCCGCCCCCTACCAGGCAATTTGAGGTGGCTTTGGGCCACAGCTCACAGTCAAATCATGTAGGGTGGGCGGGGGTTCATTAGCAGGCCCGCGACAGAGCTCCTTAGCAGGCAGTCAGCAGGCCGGGAGGCCCTCATTAGCAAGCCCTCCACCACGACCCTTTGCCCACGGCCCTGTTACCTGCTGCTGGCTCCAGGCACTGAGGCGTCTGAGAGCAAAGAGGCTAGAGTCCAGGTCCGGAGGGTGGGAGGGCCAATCAGGACAAAGCTGGCTGCACCCTGATTGGCCCTATTCCAACTTGGACAGCCGGACACATCCCACCCCCTAGGATGTTTCAGAAATATATAGAAGAACAACAATGGATAAGGTTGGGTATGAATGTATCTTAGCAGATAAGAGTTAGCCATATACTATAACAAGGGTTTTGAAAAGTGTTCCCTTGTGCATTTGCTGGCAGGGACTCATGGGGATTGTAGTCCATGGACATCTGGAGGGCCACAGTTTGACTATCCCTGGCTTAGAGTGTTAACTCCATCCCTGATGCTGCTCATTCTTATACCAGACCCAGTGTCATGTCAACACAGTTCTGACACAGCTTACCATTTACACTGGTGGATCCTCAGAATGTAGTTGAATAGGGCTAATCACTTTCCTAAACTATTCAGAGATGGAGTTTAGGATTATACTGAGAAATAACAAGCCTTCTTGCTGCCAGTTTCTTTAAGAAAGAGAGTGTGTGTGTGTGTGGGGGGGACTACTGTGTTTTGTGATTCTACACTTCACAATTTTGTCTTACATTCTAGAACCATATTTATACAACACCTAAAGTCGGCTGAGATAATTTATTCCTTTGTGAAACCGGGACTTCTGAGGAATGGTTCTGCAGTGTCTGAATTGACTTAATTTATTGTGAAATGTGGAGTGGCTACACTCTGTGCAGCAGATCTGCAAAATAATGGGGAGAAAAACCGTAGATGGATAATAAAGCATCTGTTCTGAAATTATGGAGGAGGGAGTATCTTCAGATATAATATAGGAGTCTAGAGCAGCTCCATAAATAGAGAGGGAGTAGCTAATTTCTGCTCATCTTCTAGATCTGTAAAACTGAGATAATGGCATTTATGGTGTCCTAAATTATAAACGGTGTGTGGAGCCCTGAGTTAAGGCTGCAGTGTGAAAATATGCTATTACAAGCAGAATAAATGCTCCATTATAGGCTATAAAGATGGCAATGTTTTAACATGGAGAAAATCTTAATGGGGGGAAAAAACTATTACATTTTCTGAACGGTAAAAGAAACACCTAAGACTGAAGGAGAAAATAAACTCACCAAGAGAGTCAAAGAATTTTTTTCTTGATCTTTTCCATGGAAAAACCATTTGGATCATGTGGTTGTGTGTTCTTCATTCATTTTACCTTTTTTGTCATCGGTGTTCTCTTGTAGTCTGGATTTAGATAGCTAGTATGGAGCTAGTATTCAGTATGGAGGCCCTTGACTTAACAAAGATGTTCTAAGGGTAGAGCTGTTTTGCTCTCTGAAAAGAATGAATCACAAGATGCATCAACAGCATCAAGGATGCGAGCATTAATAATATATTTGTGAATAACACACTCATCAAGTGTTACATCATGTTACATCATTTTAGTTTTAGGTAGAAATTGTGTTTTCATTTTGGTCTGAAAATTAAGAGAATGTCTTTTTGCTACATTTTTTTTTCAAAAAAAGAGTAGAAATCTTGTCATGTTAGCAACATTCAACTGCTGGCATTTTTGTACTATAGGTGGAAGTTAAATGGAACCATTGTTGACAGTGGTATGGATTATCGCTACAGTATGGTTGAAGGCAGCTTGTTGATCAATAATCCCAATAAAACTCAAGATGCTGGAACATACCAGTGCATAGCAACAAACTCGTTTGGAACAATTGTTAGCAGAGAAGCTAAACTTCAATTTGCATGTAAGTAGCAATTATATCACATGGCAGATATTACATTGTTGAAACATAATGTTGGGAAAAAGGCTATAAAATTGCTGTATTATGAAAAGCTTCTACATTATTCCACTTAGAATGCCTCTTGATTTGTAGAACAAACACTTGCTTTGTTTGGAAGTTCAAATATTGTGACAGTTTTTGATGAGTGCATTACTGAACTGGGTCTAGCTGCCTCACTACATTTTAGATTTTATTTTTAAAGGGAAAAGGGATATATGGCAGAGAATGGGAAATCATTAAAAGAAAAATGCACCCATACAGACTTCAAAGGTGTCATATTGCCATGTCAATGTGTAGTAGTTTCCCCGGGCTGGATCTGGGTTCCTCCACTCCACCCTCCCTTCCAGGTTCCTTTTTTGTTTATTCCCAGCATTGCTGGTAAAAAGCAATTGGTATCTATGAGTTCCCCTTTGAAATGGTAAACCTCCCTTGTAGGGGCTAGTTGATTGCCCAGCCCAGCTGGCACCAGTTTTCACAATTCTGAGTTATAATGGGTTCTGGGAACCCGTTCTCCTGCACAGCATTAGGAGAAGGGGTCTGAATCTATTTATACTCTTGAGGGTCCTTTGTCTCCTTGTCTTCATCAATTTCTCCCTGTTCTGTGACTGACTTCCATTGATGCCTGTTCCTGTATGTTCCTTCTAATAAACTGACATTGATCAAGTACCTGATGCTTGGGACTTTGCTCTGTTGGCTCAGAAGGCAAACATCTGGATGCACATTTTGTGGGTCGGACACAAGGTATCTGACGGCTTCAAAAAGAGAAAACCCCAAAAGACTGTATTTATATTTATGTACATAGTGTGAGATTTGATGGATGCATGTGGCAGTGGCATTTTGGAGTACAAGTATCCTTTGACTTTGCTTGCCTCTTATGAGTGCTCAGATTGTTTTTCTAACACCGTTTGTAAATTATTTCAACTTTTGTGGCATGTGATTTACCCATGATTTTGCCTGTCAAATTCTTCAAGCTGGAAAGTTACATAGTAAACCCCTGTTCCCTAGCCTGAAGACATTTCTTTTACTAGTACAGGTTTACCTTAATTGATGAAGTATGAGGATGATGTGATGTTACATAATATAGATGTTTGATAAACTACACATTTCAGATATATCCTGAAAGTCCATGTATATTTTTGGAAAAGTATTCCTAAAATTAATATCTTTGTTTGTGAAGCTCAGCTGATTAGACCCACTTAATGATATAGTTATAATTCTGGTTAAATATTCAGTTTATGGTTGCTTGTGGTAATGATTAGGGAAAATTGATTGTTGACACATTTTTCCTTTTTCTTTTTTCTGACCTGTTATGGAGGATGTCCTTGTGATAGGCTTACCAGTATTTTTCTCTTAGTCCATTTTTCTCTAACCCCAGTTTCTCTGGATACAGTTTTATGTAAAAGATAAGGAAGAAGTAGGTCAGGGATTAGGATATTATATTCTCACTCTCTAGGCGCATTTCTGCTAATTATGAACAATGATAGATGTATTAGTACTTGGTTAATTTGGACAGGAAGGCTACAGTTTTGTCCTTTAAAAATGGGTTCTGAAATGGTTGAATTCCCCACTTCCCATCTCAATTTGGACTGGTTGTACTGTTTCCTAGATTTTCCATCGAAATACTGGTGGGGGGCAATTATCTGACTTTTTGTAAGTCTTCTCTTAAGTCTCAGAAAATTCTAGTTCTTTGTCACTGCCCCCAGTCTTTTCTTCATCTGGGAGGGGTATGTGAAGGTGAGAGGTTTAATTTGGCACAAAGTCTGAGTAATAAGAATTTTCAATACAGTGTTCTCTGAGATTTGAAGTCAAGTTATTGGCAATGATGGGACAGACGCATACCCCTTACACAAAGCACAGTTGTGAGCTCTGCTCTGGAAGCTCTCCTCACACAGTCCTGAAGCTATACTAATTCACTTTGACCGGGGTCCATTACATTCCTTTTTGTTATAGTTTCACATACACCACATTTGTTCATCCACATATGGCCCGTAAATTATCCCAAGTACCCCAGTAGCTTCCTTTAAAATGCCACCACATCAACTGAATGGCAGCAGCTGGCTCAGTAAGAGGCTAGGTGCATTTTACTTGGATCCATTGCCCTTTCAACTCTTTGTGGGCCCTTACCGGTTTATCTGTCAAACAAAAGAGCAATGAGGGTAAGAATATATCAGTGTTGCAATTTTGCGATATCTTGATTTTAAAGATAGCATCTGTCCATACCTCTAGGTCAGGTCTTTCAACCAGGGTTTCGTGAAAACCTGAGATTTCTTGACAGTCCTGGAAGGGTTCCCTGAATGGGTGGAAGTGAATTGTTACTTTAATTTGTTAAACATTTATTAGTGACATGACCATATGTCGACATCCATCCCCCAAATGGCCAATGATGGGCCTGGATTGGATGGGAAGAGGAGGGGCCCCAGGTGGGTGTGTAAACAGCTATGCTTCTCACCCATATTCTGCACCATCGTGCCACTTTGGGGGTTTCTCGAAGCCTGAAGAATGTTTCAGGGGCTTCTCAACAGTAAAGAAGTTGAGAAAGGTTGCTCTAGGTCAACCTGCTTTGAATTGACCACCATACTAGTCTCTCATCCTGTGTCATGCCAGTTCCTGACTGCTGCTTTCTTAGTGCAAGCAGGAAGTAGGTGAGTTCCCCAATCAGGCTTCTCATGTGTCCAAGGCTAGTGTCATCTAATTGTGGAAATAATAACCGTAAATGTCAGTCTTTGCAGATGTTTTCTCAAATTGTCAGTCCCATTAATAAAAGGCCAAAGGCATACTTGAAAGACAATTATATTCCGTGGGCCATTTCGCACGGGGATCTTTGTTGCAAATTGTTTGCGGAATGAAAAATCGCCATTTAAAATAGTGGAATTCGTCGTTTTGCACACCTGGCTTTGTAGTGGAATCAGTTGCGTTTTTTAGCGTTTCCCACAGGCTTCCGGTCTCGGCAGAAATCGCTAGAAAGGAAGCGCTATTGCCAAGCTCGTCCCGCCCCTGGCCGTCAAGCAGCCAATGGGCAGCCGTTAGCATGCTCCCAAACAGCCGCTTTCCCTTTAAGGAAGGTTTTTTTTAAAAAAAAACAGACCCATAGCAACGAATCTGTGTAGATTCGTTGCTACGGAGAGACCCATCCAGCTGCCTAATGTGAGCTATCGTTTGATTGTATGATCGTTTGCACGCTGCCTCGAGTGATAAAAAAAAATTCCCCCCCCCTTCTCACGGGCTCGATTTTCGGCTGAATTTATGTGTAAAAAATAAAGGGACTTTATTTCAGCAAACGGGCTTTTAAGTGGTTTGTGCTTAGTGACTAAAGGTGAAGGACTGAAGCCAGGGAAGCCTCTAAACAGAAAGAGGCTCGCCGGTGCGTTTATCCCCGCTCGCTCCGAGAAAAAAAAATGGCGATCGCTTCGCCGGAAGTTTGGAGGAGAGATCCAGGGGGAGGGACTTTGAAGAACCAGCTACAATGGTAACGCACAGGTCTTTAGCGCTAGTGTTGCAGATTGGTTGCAGGAGTGTATCGCTATCCGGAGGGTGAATCCACTTTTCTGGATTCCCCTGAAAGCGCCACAACGAAGCGCTTATTGCTGATCGGTTTCAGGATTGTTGCAGATTGTTGACGACGTCGTGCGTTATGGCAAATTAGTAGCGTTTTCAATCGGCAACCATTGTGCTATTTTTAAGCCGTGGGAAATGCCCCCCAGTTTGAGAATATAAACTATAATATCTGAATTAATGACACAAATCTATTTCAAAGGGAATGGTTGCTGTTCTTATAGAATCATAGATTTGAAAGGGACCTTCTGGGTCATCTAGTTCAACTCTCTGCACTATGAAGGACACTCACAACCCTATCGCTCATCCACTCTAACCGGCCACTGCCTTGAACCTTCACAGAATCAGCCTCTCTGTCAGATGGCTATCCAGCCTCTGCTTAAAAATTTCCAAAGATGGAGAACCTCCCACCTCCCGAGGAAGCCTGTTCCACTGAGAAACCACTCTAACTGTCAGGAACTTAATCAGAGTCCAGTAGCACCTCTAAGAACAACAAAGATTTATTCAAGGCGTGAGCTTTCTAGCGCATGACAGGGAAGATCATAGTCTAACGAAGAGTGCTTGCACTCGAAAGCTCACACCTTGAATAAATATTTGTTGGTCTTAAAAGTGCTATTGGACTCTGATTTTATTGTGCTACTTCAGACCAACACGGCTACTCATTTGAATCTGTCAGGAACTTCTTCCTGATGTTTAGACGGAATTTCTTTTGAATTAATTTCATCCCATCAGTTCTGGTCTGTTCCTCCAGGGCAAGAGAGAACAACTCTGCTCCATCCTCTTTATGGCAGCATTTTAAATACTTGAATATGGCTATCAGATCCCCTCTTAGTTGTCTCCTCTTCAGGCTAAACAGACCAAGCTCCCCAAGTTCTAGCTCCCCTTGTGAATTAGCAGTAAGCTATGATTAGCCTTTTCAGACAGCTATCTCAAAATTGTCCAAAGATAACATTAAACATCATAAATATGTGATTAACTTTTTGAATAAGTCTCATTTTTCATGTTTGCCATTTCCTTCCTCCAGTTTAATTGTGCAGCTTAATTGTGCTGATTGTTATATGAATGCTGACCTCATGCTAATCTCACTAAACCTGAGCATTTAAAAACATATACCAAACTGAAAACCAGGTTTTAGACAAGGCTTCCTTGAATGCATACCAAAAGATGATAGGTAGTGAAAAGTAATACTCTTGGGGGGGGGGGGGAAGCCTTGTATTTGCCATAATAATTTACAATATACTATCCAGCTCTGTTTAATCTGGTAGTGTTCATGACTGAAAAATGCTCTTGTGAAAGATAGGCAATGAGCAACTTCTTGGAGACTAATAACTACATATTTCACTTTGTCAGGGAAATTCACATAAATTCTGTTTTTGGCATGTTCCTCTGATGGCATGTAGGTGTTCCACAATATCGCAAATCTCACAAATAAAGGAAACATCTCAATCAAGCTAAATGTCAATACATTATTATCCATAGCCAAGAACTTCCAGAAACCTGTGTCGTAATCGTATCATGTGTGAAAGAAACGGGAACGATGGCAAATTCCATTTATTTGGCTAGTATTTTGCCATTGATTGAAATAATATAAGTTTATAGAGTGGTCTTGCTTGATCAGAAATCAAGGGTTTGTTGTGTGACGATTCCTTTGGCTTGTAAATCAGGATGTTTTGTCGTTTAGTGAGAAGATTGTAGACAGACCTCTTCGGCTTTTGATATAACCATGAAGGAATAAGTTTATTACACAAGATACTCTGAAAAGCAATTAAGCTGCACATAAATTTTAATAATTCATTGTTTTTCAATTGCCACATTTAAGTTAGTTGTATGTTAAACTCTCATGTAATAAATTCAACAATGATGGACATTTCTTGAGGTGGTCCCAGGAATCCTAATTGATTTAAGCCTCACAGTTTCCTTCCCTCTTTTTAAATAATTTGTTATCATTTTACACTCCTACTTACTGGCATTTTATAGAGGAAACTGAATAAACCAGTTTGCTAATAAACCAGTCTAGATTTTGAAATGTCTCCCATAACGTTATCTCTCTTCCCCCCCCCCCATGCCTCTAGATTTTTATTTCTTTACAATTCCATTTATCCTGATTTTAACCTGCCCTTTTCCGGCAACTCAGGGACCTCTATATTGGCCGTTCTTGTACTTCCAACCTTTAACCCACCTGTAGATCCAACATTTCAGCTTCAGGCACCCAAGTATTATTCCCATCCCATGTTAAGATATTTTTAGAAAAGCATGATACTATTTTGTCAGACCCACCCATTTGTCTTAAAAACTGGGTCCTTTTACACTTTCCCCTCCAATCTATACCATTCTGTTGCTGGGTCACCTTTCTCTCATGCCTCTCTTTAACTTCTTTGTGAAATTGCTTCCGTCCCTTTGGAGACCGAAGACTGCCATTATACTCAAGGGTTAAATTTTGAACAGAAGGACATGATTAAAAGATGTTCCTGGTTTTTCTTTCTTTCTTTTAAAGGCTAAATTATTCTTTGTATAGCTTATTCCCTGCAGATTAAATTCTGAAGTAGCTATTTAAACTCCTGAAGAGGTCAGAGGGGGTCAGCAATTTATGCCTGAAATATGTATTTAGGTTACACACTAATTATGATGAAAGTGCTAATATGTGCCCGCAAATACTTGCTATGTTGTACATCATTAACGTTTTAAATTTGTTTCTTGTAAAGTCGGTTGTCTTTTAAATAGAATACATCTTGAATATTTAAGGCTACATCACTCTAATATGATCTGGACTGAAACTTTTGCATCCAGTAACAAAGATCTAATATTTAAAATATACATGGCATGCTCATATGTTGATTTATTAAACAGTAGTGTATAAAGGAAGAAGGCAAGAAAGTTTAGCATAACAATGTGGTTTCTTACTAGACACTAGCTTGATTTCAGAAATAAAAGACTTACAATCTGCAGCCCAGGATACAGTTGCGTGGCATGAATCCCTTTGAAGACCATGGGAGTTAAGCAGCCTGCTTGCAGGATTGTTGCAAAAATCTACAGGGAACTTTGTCTAGGTAAGGGATGGTCGTAGGAGACCATATGTTGGTTTGCCCTATTCAGAAGATGATCTTTGAGCTATTAATTATTAATGCATAACCTAGTAGCAAAATAAATAATTGATCTCATAAAGTACTCTGCAGCTCTTTTCCCTCAGGGGCGTTAAATTTATTCCTTGTCATACAAGCACCTATGGGAGTTAGTACACTTTGATCCTTCTGCTCTCTGCTTATGGCACATGATGATCTGGATTGCCATATTTCCTGATTCACGGGTTAACATTTTAACTCTGATGGAGTATGGAAGATCTATCGTGTCTGAGTGGCAGTGTCCAGTGCCAGTCCAGTGGCAGCTTTAAGACCAACAAAGACTTATATGTGAGCTTTTCTGTGTATGCACACCTCAGACAATTGACTTTCTTTCTCAGTTTTTCAGGCTTATTTACTACTTAAAAAAACTGAAGCAACAAGCTGTTGTTCTGTGGCCTTGTACACTTAAATGTGTGACACACAGCAGCCCGCCCAGTTGGATTCCCATTGGGTGGGTCGTCACTCCTGGGTTCTGGGGTGTGGACAACCCTCAGCTGTCTGTATAAGTGGAGGGGAGTGTGCTTCCGCTTCTGAGTCCTCCTCCTCCTCCTCCTCCCCCTCCTCCACCACCACCACCACCACGTCACTTGTCTCTGGGGACTCCGTATGTGCTGCTGTTACTGCCAAGCTTTCTCCTGTTCATGGCCCCAGCTACTGCTCTTCTATACCATACCAGATGATTTACTGCATACATCAGCCAATATTTCTGATTTACGTGATTGGGTGTTCAAAGCTGACTCACTGATTGACCACTCTTCAATACAGCTATCACAAGCAGCCCCATGGTATAAAACAATTTAAAAAGGCCATTCTAGAGCATCATATTTAGTAAATATAACAACACGTAATCTTAGAATGGCCCTAACATCTTTGCGGTTTGAAATGATGCCATCAGCCATGCTCTCTGGGCGATATCTCCGAATACCCACAGCCCAACGCCTGTGCATATGTGGAAATCCATCTGTGGAGGACCTGCCCCACTATGTTTTGGCTTGTCCCCTGTACTCCGAACCCAGGGGCAAATTCCTTGCCAAGTTATTACCAAACTCTTACCCTATTTCTGATTTTAACAAAGTCACCTATCTGTTATCAGATGTCGACCCCTATATCTCTTATAGGGTGGCACTTTTGGCACTGGCTGCCAGGAAGATTCGAGCTAATGCATTTTTACAGGAGCCTCCACCTTGATACACCATTTTATCCCTTTTATTGTATCTTAGTTGTCCATGTTTACATTTTTAGGTACACCATATTGGAGAAATATTGTTTTATTTATTTATATTTGTGCCATATTGTTTTAATTGTGTTTTGTAATGGCCTTTGGCTACATACAATAAATGTTATCGTATCGTACTGCTCTTCTCCTTCGTCTCATCTCAACTGGTCTTTCTTCTTCTTCCCCTTTCTTCCTCCACTCTCCTCCGTCATCCTCCTATCTCTCACAACAATTCCTCTATTACTTTGTTCTCTTCTCTCCTTCTCCTCCTCTGTTATCATCGCTACACCACCACTTGTTCAGCATTTCCTTCCTCCCCAACAATCCCAGATCCACCTCTCTGCTTCTCTTCCCCTCTCCCAGTTGGCTCCTATTGCTGTCTCTTTTCCCTTCCCCGCTCCCATTGGCCTCCCCTACTCTCACTCCCCAGTTGGTTCTTAAGCAGGGGCGGGCCCTTCCAACCCCATTCCCCTCCAGCCCAAAATGAGTGGAGTGTGGATGGCATTCAGCATCTCTGAGCCTGGTTCATGGCTCATACTGGGCTTGCACCAATGCTTCGGACAGCTGCACTGTCTGACTGTCAGGCAAGCCCTATCCCAAGGTTGGAGGCAGCATGCTGCTTGAGCTGGACCTGGTGTTGGGTTGCATATTCGCCAGCTGCAGCTGGCTTGCTGCATGAGTGAGTCGGTGGGTGCTCTTAGGGTGGGGGGTCCACGGGCTGCTGACCTCTCTCAGGAGGGGGTCGGGACAGGCTGAGGTCAGACAGATTGTCAGAAAAAATGCTCCTTAGCTTAGTGGGAGTTCTTATATCCTAGCAGTATTGATGGAGGGGGGGGGGTCTTAGAAATCTAAATGCCAAAGGGAAGACAGTGCTTTCAGACTACCTATTGTGCTTGAATTTATTAGTACGGTGACTTCATGGCAAAAGAAAACTATTAAGAAAATAGATCTTAAGGGGCAGGGGAGGGGGATACAGTAATGACTCATTTTTTTTTATAGGATTCCAGCAGGTCTTCTTGAGTGATAAAATTCAGTGCTAATAAAGCAGTCAGTTCTATCAATGCATTGATAAGGAGAAGAAAAAAAAACCTCTCTTCATATTATCAAACTTGTCTTCCAGGCACATTTGAAGTGTACACGGGCAAGGCCCTACGAAGCTGGGCAGAGAATTGAAGTGCAGTTGATATGCAGCTTTCATTGATCATCTGTAATAATTCCTCTGAAACAACTTTATTAAATTGATGATTGCCATTGGTTCCTTTGTTTTATTTGATGGATGCTGCTGCTGTAAAATGACAGTTGTTCACAGCAGCATTATTGAGCTTGCCATACTTTGATGGTCTGATAGACTGAAACGGCCATAGGTCTTTTTACACTTCTGGAACTTGTGTGCCTCTGACTAGAGGCAAGCCATGCTGCTTTGTGAATTGTCTGCTGTATGCATAACGGTTGTCCTTATAAGTTTCCTGATCTCTGTACCTCTGGTAGTAGTGGGGGGGGGGCTTCATATTTGACTGAGTGCATGCTTATTTATATTGTACTTTTTTTGTAATGGGAGAGGAAGTGGCATGTATAGCCCAGTCTCATCAGATCTTTTGAAGCTGAGCAGGGTTAGTTCTTAGAAGGATGACCTCCAAGGAAGCCACTGCAGGGGAAGGCAATGGCACCCCATGGCTACAACTTGACAGTGCTTGACACACACCTTATTTTCTTAATAATCCTATTGCATCAAATGGTTAGGCAGTGTGGATCCTGGAAGCCGGAGGAAATGTGTGTATGCAGAACCATGCCTTGTAATGTTTACAGAAACATGCCACATAATCTGTTTAGTTCTTTAAATGAAAATGCATGAAAGCATACTCAGTCTTACTGGCAACCATCTTGCTTTACTTACTTTCCCTTATATTGTAAAAAAACAACTGAATATTTTAAGCGTACAAATGAATCCTGAACGTAACTGCTGTAAAAAATAATAGACAGCATCGATAATAGGCATCATTACTCCTTAAATTGAGTAATGTGCCTAGCAATATAGTATCTTTTTCCACAATCCTTGGCCTGATCTTCGTTGTACTAAATTTATTCCTTGTCCTAGTTGCATTTCTGATGCCCCCCTCACACACTCGCTTTTTCATTGGTTGTACACTGTGATGTAACAAAACTTTTAAATACCTGAATATGGATGAACCTCAAGTCAGCTGGAATGTACCTAGAAATCATTCCTATCACATGTTTGTTGTAGATGCTGAAAACATTTGGAGGCTTAATGTATAGAATTATGGGTGTATTGGGGGGGGGGGGAAGAAAGCTTACAATTCTGAATGCAAAGGATTTGAGGGGGGGATGGAACTGATGCTGCTTTCATTCTGCACACACCCCTACAATATTTGGGCAGCATATGTATTGTAATGATCACATATCCCAACACTGTACTTGGCAGAGCTTGAAATCTTCCTCCAGCTCCCAAAGCCAAATGGCTCTTCTTCCAGCATATTGGAGCAGGCTAAATTCCCAGTGTTCTTTCCTGAAAAGGAAACTGGCTTTTCCATGGCCTCTCTGCTTGGGGAGAGGTTTTCTTTGGGGGGGGGAGAAGAGTACAGCCCGAAAATAAATAAGAGGGGGAAATTACAATGTAAATAAAATCTAAAATAGATACACATCTTGCTGACTTTTAACCACAGTTGTAACAATTCCTATGTTTCGTTCAGTTGCTCCCTTGTGCTTCCAGGAGCAGTGCACTCAAGCGAGCCGTGTAACATAGGAGGAGAGAACCCATTGAATACAAAGCATTGATTCCGGTGAGGAGTGGAGCTCATAAAACTGACAGGCCCATTCTTGAAGTTGATTTTGTAGTACTGTCTGATCGTTCCCACTTCATAGGCTGCACTGTTCTGTGAGTATATCACCCCAGCAAGCTGATCGGCACCTGTTGTCTCCAGAGCATTCAGCTGACAGATGGCATGATAATATTTCTAACAAATAAATAAAATATTAAGAGCTGGATGTACTGACTGATATGGCCCTTTGTGATGTAGCACTGAAGAATGCCAACCGAGTCAGCAGCTCTTTCTCTTGCACAGGTACTGTTTGTCAGATATGTCCATGGAAAACACATTTGTTTCCATGGGTGAAACTTTTTTTAAGGGAAGAAAAAATCCCCTCTAAGGCCTGAGTGATAGCTTTATTTTGAATTCTGTGCAAAGAGTGTCTTTTCCCTAAACTCCTGCATGTACTGATTACATAGAATATTGTGATTGATGCTCCTTTCTTCTCTAGGGATGGGGCATAAAAACTTGAAATCGTCTGCCTTGGCACAGTCTAGAATAAAGCAGCTCCTTTGTTCTGTTCCTTTTAAAGTTTGCATATGAGAAAAAATGTTTACTGCGTTAGACCAACAGTAAAATAGCCTCAGATAAAATATCTGGGGTTTTAATGTATCTGTGCTTTGACTTAGGATAATGATAAAATTGCCCGTGTTGAAGAACTTCGAAAGCATTTGCCAAGGACCCCCAAAAACAGTTGATTAATATGGGTGAAATGGCCTAGTTATTGAGTTACTGGTTGAGAGATTTATTCCTCCTCTTTAAAAAAAAAGACTAGTCCTAGTGGGTTTTGAGGCTTTTTTAAAAAACACATACATGGATGGACCTTTCAATTTCGGCATGAATTTGGGGTCACTGTGGGTAGGCAGGTAGTTGTGAGTTCCTGCATTGTGTAGGGGGTTGGACTAGATGACCCTGGAGCTTCCTTCCAACTCTGTGATTCTACCAAACTGGACACTGTGGGTTCCCAGGGCAAATGTGCACAAGAAACAGTCATTTGTAAATATACTCACAAAGGGAGATTTTATTGGAACAAATTAAAGAATAACACAAATCTCCAAAAGTAAGCAGGTTCAGAAAATCAAATGCTAGTTAAACTGTCTAGTACAATGAAAGGTTACATTATGGCACATTCTTATATTAATTAAGTCTCAGGCCATAGCTTAAACATCCTGTATATCAGCGGTCCGCAACCTTCCAGCTGCCGCGGACCGCTGTTTCTGAGTGGGGGGAGAGGGTGGCCCCGCGCCCGCGTGGCAGCCCCAGCACAAACACACGCATGCGCGGAACTGCTGCATGTGCGCGTTTGTGCCCCGCCGGACGCAAACGCGCATGCACAGCAGTCTGCGCGTGTACGTTTGCACCACCGGCATGCCGGCGGCAGCTGCTCCCTCTCCCTGCCCCTCCAGGCCGCCAGCAAATCGGCCGCTGAAGTGGCCGATTAGCTTGCAGCCCGGCAAGCTTCCCTTCCCCCCCTCCTGAAGCAAGAAGCTTGCCGGGCCGCGAAGTAATCGGCCGCTTTGGCGGCCAATTTGCTCGCAGCCTGGCAAGCTTCTCGCTGCGGGGGGGGGGGGGTGGGAAGAGGGAGCCGAGGCCTTCGTGGCCTGGCACCGGGCCATGGCCCAGGGGTAGGGGGCCACTGCTGTATATTATTGTCTGTTTGCAAATAGGCAGATCATAGCTGGGGCTTTATACAATCAAGGTCCAAGCTAGCTGACTTGATTCCAAATTCCTAGGCCAGTTGTAGTTTTTGGCCAACCTAGGTCAGGTGATGACAGTGGCTCTATGGAGGACATTCTGGCTAGACTTTTCTGGAAGATTACTTCATCACTCCTGGCTTTACCACTTCTGTCATGGCTCACAAGTTCTCACCTAGAGCTAGTTAGACATCTTGGAGATGATAAGACACCTGTAGGCTGCAAACCCCAGTTAATACCTGAAAGATAACAGGTATTAGTTATTATATCCATTAACCCTTGAGGGGAAGAGTGGGGCAAGTGTGCTTTCATTCGTTTGGTTTATTAAATTTCTATACCGCCTACCCCAGAGGTTGCCTCACAAGACTATTTTTCAAAGGATATCTAGCTACATAGGAGAAAATTATTATGGCCAACACCAAACAAGAAGGGAGAAAGCTGTAATTGGAGCTCCAATTGCTGGTGCTGGATTTTGATAGACAGTTTATGAAAGGCATTGCTTTGATTGTCCCTGAAGACACCCGAGAGAGCCCGTGGGGCAGCACTTTCCCAGTTGCCTAGGAATCAGACGGCACAGCTATTATGGCTCTGTAGAACTGTATAGTTGTGTCATCTCTCATAGATACTTTCTTCCTGTGCTATCTGCTGCAAACTCAACCTGAGTTTGCAACTGGGAAAAGACATGTTGTAGGAGGAGAGTGTAGTGTTTCTTTTGCTCACTTTAACACATGTCTATTTCTTCCATGTTATAATTCAGTATGATAAACATATAAATGATTTGGATGAGGGATTAGAGGGGATACTTATTAAATTTTCAGACGATACTAAACTGGGAGGGGTAGCAAACACAGCAAAATACAGAAACAGAATACAGGATGATCTTGATAGGCTCGAGAAGTGGGCTAAACAGAATAAAATGAAGTTCAATAGGGACAAATGTAAAGTTCTGCATTTAGGTAGGAAAAAACAAATACACCAGTTTAAGATGGGGGAGACTTGTCTTGGCAGTAGCGTGTGCAAAAAGGATCTAGGAGTCTTTGTAGACCATACATTGAACATGAATCAGCAGTGTGACTCGGTGGCTAAGAAGGCAAATGGGGTTTTGGGCTGTATCAAATGGGCTGTATCATGTTCAGATCGCGGGAGGTGATGGTAACACTTTACTCTGCTCTGTTTCAGCCTCACTTGGAGTACTGGTTCAGTTTTGGGCACCCCAGTTGAAGAGGGATGTAGACAAACTGGAGCATGTCCAGAGGAGGGCAACAAAGATGGCGAGGGGTTTGGAGACCAAGACGTATGAAGAAAGTTTGGGGGAGCTTGGTCTGTTTAGCCTAGAGAGGAGACGACTAAGAGGGGATTTGATAACCATCTTCAAGTATTTAAAAGGCTGCCATATAGAGGATGGAGCAGAGTTGTTCTCTCTTGCCCCAGGGGGACGGACCAGAATCAATGGGATCAAATTAATTCAAAAGAAATTCCATCTAAACATCAGGAAGAAGTTCCTGACAGTTAGAGCAGTTTCTCAGTGGAACAGACTTCCTCGGGAGGTGGTTGGTTCTCCATCTTTGGAAATTTTTAAACAGAGGCTAGATAGCCATCTGACAGAGAGGCTGATTCTGTGAAGGCTTAAGGGGGTGGCAGGTTACAGTAGATGAGCGATAGGAATGTGAGTGTCCTGCATAGTGCAGCGGGTTGGACTAGATCAGTGGTCCCCAGCCCCTGGTCCGGAGACCGGTAGCGGTCCGTAGATCATTCGGTACCAGGCTGCAGCTCCTCCTTGTCCTCCTCTCCGGCTGCTGCCTTTGGGACTGCCCTGCCATGGCTGGGGCTCCCCCTCGGCGTGGTACTGTGCAGCTGCTGCTGGCAGCTCTCCCCAGCGGGCAGTGGGACGTCAGGGGGGCCAGCAGGAAAGCAAGTGGAGCAGGGGCTCATGCAGCGGTGATGTCCTTTGGCAAAAGACTACTCCCCCCCCCCCCGGGCCTCAGCAAAATTGTAAAGTGTTGACCGGTCCCCGGTGATAAAAAGGTTGGGGACCACTGGATTAGATGACCCATGTGGTCCAACCCCTTTTTTCCTGCTGTTTTGTTTGTGTGACAGAGAAGTAGCCCAGTTCTGGGTTTCATAACTGTTTCAAGAAATCAATAACCAACCATTATCTCACAATATTTAAACAATGTTTGACAATATTTTAGAGTTAGAAAACCAAATTTGACTGGTCAACTACTGAGTGATATGATGCTACAATTTCATATTCATGGATTGTTCAAGACTAGTTCTGCCCCACAGGTTTATACTCTTCCACCCCCCCCACATATATTATTAATTTTCAGAAGTAAGGTTAAATCTAGTACACTATTGAATTTTTGCCTCTAAATAATAAATAATTATATTTATTTTAACTAATGTATTGTTCTATTGTTATTGTTATTTTCATTATTATGTTTAAATCATTATGTTGTTAACTGTCCCAAGCCACTTTCCCAGGAGGGGCAGTTGTAGAAATCTAAATAATAAATAATAAACACTAAAATTTAATGTGATATAAAAATATATCAATTTTTGTATAAGCAAACAAAATTGTTCTAGAAACACATTGAGGGTCAGTTTATCATAACTGGAAAATGTAAATGACCAAATTATACATATAATTTACATTTTTAATCTTATGCCACAGATTACCTTTATTTTTAATACAAGCTTCAATTATTTTTTTACTTACAAGTTTGAAATTCTATTTCACTAATGGAATCAGTCCGACACCCATTTATTAGACCCTCGCAACTAACTAACAAACGTGCAGAATTATTAGCACATTTCAGTTCTAGCAAACTGAACTCACTCTTGCAAAATATCAACCATCCTTAGTACATTCAAATACATCCCCGACCTCCCACAATTAAATACATGGCTGCAGCTAATTAATAGATAAATGAATATTTAACCTCTCCACTGTTTGGCAGATCCCTGCTAACATTTTTAGGATATCCATGAGAAGTTGAGACAGTTGATGCTAGTGACCACCCCTACCCCAGTCATATTTCTGCACACAAAAATTGCTATTGCAAAATCATTTAAATCACTGTTATTTAGGAAAAAATAGATTTTTTGTGTGCCATTTCTTCAGAGAACCTCTTCAAGGAAATTTGTTTCAAGTGTGATCTCGTTTGGGTATATTAGTTTTCAACAGCTGATTAATTCTTACCCACCCTGTATTGATTGTCTACCAAGCTGGGTGATATACTTTCTCAGAGACAAAAATATCAAGCTGGGACCCTTGTATCCTCAAGATCATGTCTCCCAAATTCACCCTCCTCAAGTGTGCTGAGATCTCGAGACTGAAATTTTCTCAGGTCTTCTGCCTCAAAGAGGTGAAATTGGCCCCATCCAGGGCATTTTTGGCCCTGGCTCTTGCTTGATGGAATACTCTGCCAGATAACATCAGAGCCAAGAGCCTTAACCAGACAGAGCTGTTTCACCAGGCCTATGGTTGAAGCCAGAGTTAACATCGAGAAGATGGTGTCATCCCTGCCAGAATGTTCACCTATAGGTTCACCATATGCCTCCTCAAGCAAAAATTTAAAGGTAGAGTTGGTTGTAATTTATTAAGACTAGGACCTTTACCTTACAATTGCTGTTACTTCTAGCTGCAGCCTGGGGTTTGCCTTGGGGCAGGTTGCCCCGCCTCTTCCTACTCCCACATGGGGGAGCATTTGGCCTGGTGCACCTCATCCGCCTTGCATTTGTGCTCCCGCATGGAAGCTAGGGTGGTGAGGTTTCACCGTGCTGCGGGACAGCGAGGGCCTATGTTAGGTTTTATTTCTAAAAACATGATAATACGTTGTATTGCCTTCTTTAAAATTAAAAAATGCCCCAGGCAGCTCCACAATTTGTCCCTTCTGGGATGCCGTACTTGGGCTGCAGGTGGGGAAGAGCTGGAACTGAAGACCTGAGTCGGGCAGGCCTGTATTGAGCAAAACCACAACAGATGCTTCACAGCAAATTCCTGGTACAGAAATGGTCTAGCTGAATTCTAAATCCAGATTTAAACAATTTTAAACTTATATTACATCCTTTGTATCTAATTTTATTTTAAGCCACTCTGAACCCTTTTAGGGAATGCTGGGATAAAAATCAAATAATTAATATTAAATAGCTAATTAGTAACACTTGCATCCTAATGTCCTTCTGTTATCAATAAATATTCCAACCAGAGCACTTTGCTGTTTAGGACATTTACCACAACTACCACTTCAGTTTGAATATTTATTTTACTAGAGTTTTGAGCTCCTGACATTAAATTTGGGTTTCTTGTATATATATTTTAATTATTTTGATAACTCAGCAGGGAGTGGATGTGAAAGTGGTTATGCACCTATTGCATTTTGTCCAACATACCATGGTTCATACCATGAGAGAAGAGCCGCACCTAAATGCATAAAGTTCTTTATATAAGCCGTGCCATAGTAATTTCCCAGATGTTTGGATAGTCCCTTGTAATGAGGTCTTTTTAACCTCCATTAAAATGTAAAATAGAACCCTTAAGAACATGTTTGAATCAAGATATCAGGGCAGTGTTGCAACCCCATCCAGAGATTAATTTCTAGATGAGTAATACTCTTTCGGAAAAAAAGGGGGGGGGTCATGTTACAAATTGATACAAGAATATGCATTTTTAGGAATATTCTTTTGCAGTAAGATTTTTCCCCCCAAGAAGTGTCCATGAGGCATTCATTTAGCATTTATTCATTATTCATGTATCATCACACAGCATCTTGAAGATTAAGTTTTAGGGGAAGGCAAAGCTCAAGATAGCACAGATGGTACAGGTGAAATGTGTACAGCAACGGAGTTGTAAAGTGCGTGCGAGAATGAATTGTGTTTGGAAAATCTGCTGCACTGGGAATAGCAGGAGTCCAAAACTAACACTTAGTTAATAGCATAATGCCAACAGAGACCTGCATTGCTAGCTGTGCTCGGCATCTGGGACCATGCACAACACACACATACTGGATAGAAACTGACAAGCAAAGCAAGGTTTTATTCTGCTGCTGGAGGCATTTCAAAGATTTAGTGAGGAGATTCTAGAAAAAGGCTGGTTGGAAGCAAAGAACAAATAAGCATATGAGGCCCTTTAGTCTGTCCCACTGAAGGAAAGAGAGGAAATTTATCTCCACTTCTCATGTTTTATGGGGCTGTTGTAAGAATTACGGGAATTATCTGCATAAAACCCTTTGAGTACTTGAAATGTTCTGTATAAATAGCAAACGTTATTATTAGCCAAGAACTGCATGCATTCTGTTTCCTCCCATACCATTATATGTAATATGTAATGCCATCATGTGGCCTATAACGTGCAGTCAGATAATAAATTCGCTTCCATGTCAGCCACCATATACAGTCAGTTGTTAATTAACAATGTTAGCTGTTGAATATCGTAAGCTATTAAGTAGCTCAAACATATCACACAGTGAAGTAAATTACCATTATATGTCAATATTTTTCCTAATGTTTTGATATCCAAGAAATATTTCAGAGTAGTTGACATTAGTGCTCTCTGATGAAAATTCATTTAAAGGAAATTAATGCTGGCCAAGTATCTATTCTCATGGGTTGGAACCCATCTATCATACTTTCACTCACACATGCACAAACAACATAAGCCCAGTAGCAACAGCAGGAGTTCCTGGGAACTTCTCTGAGTTACTCCCAATAATCTCCATTATGGCAACCAGGCCTAGAGTGATTCCCAGGATCCCCTGCCATAGTGGTAAGGCCTGGAACCTCTCCTAGAGATCTCATCTACAGTGGCTTGGCCTGGAGCTTCTTCCAGAGTTGTCTGATATGGCGGCCGGACACAAAGCCACCAAAGCAGCCAGGCTCAGAGTATTTCCTGCAGCAGCCATCACCAGGTCAACTAGTAAGTGCATTGTCTGTGCAGGTTTTTAAAAATATAATGAGGAAATTTAAACTTTTTTTATGTTTCAGATTTTTCTGCAAGCCTGAGAGTCCAGTTTGTAGAAAAAACCGTTTAGTGTGAGTGTGGCCCCAATCAACAGATTTAGGCATCCACAGAAGGAGGCCACATCTGGCTATTAGATATATAGATTACTACGTAATACTAAGATTGGTTATTTTTTTCCTCATCTCAGAAATAAGTCTAAATTCCTTCATTCATCCCAGAAATGATAACTCTAAATTCCTTCATTCATCCCAGAAATGATAACTCTAAATTACTTCATTCTTCAGAATTCAAAATAAATATCATGCCAAACCTGATTGAAGGGGCTTTGTATGCCGTTTGCACACAGTAATGTATGCAGTTCACTGAACTGAATAAAAACCATGCTAAGATAGGACAATTTCCTTGGCAACCGGCATATTCAGAAAACAGTTGTTTCTATTTGTTACTCTCCTAGTTGTAGGTTTAGGGGTTGCCCCACTGCTATAATTCATTGTTTCCCATTGTTTGCTTTCCCATATGCTAGCTTTCCCTTTAGCCCAGCCCACCAGAACTTAGGTGTCCTTCAGGCCTGTCATTATCTTCATTTGTTACCCTGACTTTGAGCGGAAAAGGATCATGTTCCCCTTGCTATAGTGCTAACCAAACCACTGCTGGGACTCCCCCTCCCCAATCTATGTCTTGGGAACACAGAATTTTAAGCAGCTTCCAGTGTTACTGAAGTGATATAGTAAGAGCTACTCCTCTTGTGTGAAGATTATTTAGTAGTACTCCCTAGAGCTTTAATACATTGTTTTGGAGAACAAATATTTTCTGCTAAATTGAATGTACTAAATTGTTCTGTGTGGGTGGTATTTTCTGTCTTTTTAAAAGCACATACATATCACAAATGTTCCTAGTCAAACACTCTTTGGCGTAGCTGGTTGTTTTTTGGGAACTGTTCAGTGTTCTTTTTCAAATTTCTGCCATCAAATTATGCTATTTATGCTTTTGTTCAATTAGGCTTTTAAATGAACACATGTGATTGATTGAGCTTTCACTCACTGTCTATGATTTTGTGCTTCTGATCAGCAATGCTGCTAAAAGATTAGCATTCAAAGAATGCTGAAAAGAGAAGTTGTTTGCTACTGTCAGATCAATTGTCAATCTTGACTTATAGCTGCTGCTATCCTGATATTTCTGATTGATTGATTGAATTTTTCCCTTCCATTCTGAAAGGGGCTCCGGGCAGCTTACAATAAAATTAGATACAAAGTACCGTATTTGCCGGCGTATAAGACGGCTTTTTTCCTCTCAAAAACATGCCTCCAAGTGGGGGGGCCGTCTTATACGCCGGGTGCACTTCAGTCTGGATGTGGCAGCGGCGGGCGGCGGGCGGCGGGCGGCGGGCGGCGGGCGGCTCCCCCCCCGACACTGAGCTCACGGCGGCGGCAAGCAGCGGCGGCGGTAGCCCCCCCCCACTGGGCGAGCGGCGGTGGCGAGCGGCGAGCGGTGGCGAGCGGCGAGCGGTGGCGAGCGGCTCCCCCCCACTGGGCGAGCGGCGGCGGCGGTAGCTCCCCCCCACTGGGCGAGCGGCGGCGGCGGCGGTAGCTCCCCCCCCCACTGGGCGAGCGGCGGCGGCGAGCGGCTCCCCCCCACTGGGCTCACTCCATATTTTGAGTGAAAATGTTGGGGGGTCATACGCCCAGTCGCCTTATACGCCGGCAAATACGGTAAGTAATAAGGTTAAAATTTTAAAATCTAGGTTTAAAATGCAGCTGGTCCAAATAAATTTAGAAAAACCCATGACCTTGCTTCATTATAAGCTTCTGTCTGAGGAGGCATATGGCGCGCTTTGATGAAGAAAAATTTTTTTATATGCCACTTTTCTCTACCAGGAGTCCCAAAGTGGCTTACAATCGCCTTCCCTTTCCTCTCCCCACAACAGACACCGTGTGAGGTAGGTGAGGCTGAGAGAGCTCTGATATTACTGCTCAGAACAGTTTTATCAGTACTGTGGTGAGCCCAAGGTCACCCAGCTGGTTGCATGTGGAGGAGGAGCAGAGAATCAAATAATCAGTGCTCCTAACCACTCCACCAAGCTGGCTTTCGGCTATCTGATATAAAATGGGTGCTGAGTAGTGACCATGCTTTTTCAAAAAGTATAAGCTTTTAACTTAAAAATACACATATTCACATACACTACACGACCATATTATAGTTATACTTTTGATGTTCTTGATGCTCTAAAAATATCCTTTGTTTGGCATGACTGTGGGGTCTTTGTACTAATACAAACATGTGGAGGATCAAGAACTGAGCCGCTACATTCAATAGTATATAGTATGTGATATATGATAAGTGTATAACTTCCTGTACTTGCAAATGTGATGGAAGGGCTCTTAACTTAAAAGAAGCAGAGGGATAAGGATTTATGTATGTATTTGTTTCCACTGGAGGGTTATAAATAAGAGGAACACATTATTAGTTAAAAGGTCTTCATGGGTATTTGTACATAAATTATTGTCTTGTGAGTTTGTATTGATATGTAAGAGAAGTGCTTTTGCTTGTACCACCCACAGAAGCTTCTTTCACATTAGCAACACAACACACAAAGGATTGTTGTGTTCTTAATATGGAAGTAGCTTCAAAAGGATGTCACAAAAATACCTCCTTTCCAGGTCTGGAATCCTGCTATTGGTTTCTTTTCCATGTATCAAGCTGGGATAAAAGTGAGATAACCACAAGCAAGTTGCGGTTTCCAAGCAGTTGATGTTATTGCAAAGGGACTGTAATGGTCTCATTCTCACATAGTTTTATTTCAAATTAATTTACTAATGTACTAAAGTACACTATGTATGTAGTGTCAGAAAGTCAGTCTAATTTTAATGAGTGAAAGGTATCTAAATAAACTGACTGAGTGTATGCACCGAGTTACACACCGGCACCTCCCCTCCCCCCCTCCTCAGTTGGCATTGGAATGTGGGAAAAATTAAAATGCACTTTTTCAAAAATGAGCCAGCCTGAAAGGAAATCCTGTGTTTATTTTGTGGAAGGCATTTTTTTCCTTTGTGTCTTGAGAGTATCAAAAATGTTCCCTTGGGAAATCTGGGGCTCATTCTGCACAAGGTTCAATGTGGCAAATTGGTTTCGGAAAGCAAAAGCGGAATTTTAAATAGTGGAATTTGGCATAACGCATACCTGCCTTTGTAGTGGAATCCAGTTGTGTTTCAATCGTTTCCCACAGGTTTCCGGTCTCGCCAAAAATCGCTAGAAAGGAAGCGATTTTTTCCGTGCTTTGTCCTGCCCCTGGCTGACAATCAAGCAAGCAGCCAATGGGCGGTTGTTACCATGCTCTGGAAAAGCCCCTCTGCCTTTAAGAACAGGTTTAAAAAAAAAGAAAAACACACATTGCAACGAATATGCTTTGATTCCTTGATTCCTTGCTTCCTCCTAACGTAGAGACCCATCTAGCTGGCAGCTGGCGTGTGAGCTGCTGATTCATCGTTACCACGTTTCCCCGAGTGAAACCCCCCCCCCCGTGCACAGGCACGATTTTCGTCCGAAAATAAGGGGAACTTGCAAACGGGGCTGTGTTGTGCTTGGTGACTTGAGGCGAGCTTTAAAGCAGCTCTGTGGAGGGACTGCAGCCGGAGAAGCCTCGCTGGGTGAATGAAGGCTCGCCGGTTCATTGCTCTCCGCTCGCTCCGAGAAAAAAAAATGGTGATCGCTTCGCCAGAAGTTCAGAGGAGAGAGCCAGGGGGAGGGACTTTGCTGAAACCGCAACAATGTTAATGCACAGGTCTTTTTCGCTAGTGTTACAGATTGCTTGTAAGAGAGTAGCGCTTTTCGGAGGGTGAATCCATTTTCCCGATTTCCCTAGAAGCGCTTCAACAAATCGCTTTTAGCGGGACTGTTTCAGGAGTGTGGCAGATTGTGTACGACGTCGTACATAACTACATATTAGTAGCAATTACAATTTGCCACACTCCTGCAACATTGAACTTGTGCGGAATGGACCTGGAAGTTAGTTAGGTAAGTATCTATGGCTGGATATATGTCCTGACTGGGGAAAGGTAGCAGTCTTCCTCTCCAATCATTTAGAGAGCTTGGAAAGTGGCTAGAAATTTATTTTGGAAATCTGGATCATTAATTAGGACTAAATTAACTGGGAAGAGGCTTCAAGATCCTTGGAAGAAATGGCCCTTGACTGAATTTCTCTGGCATTGCTATTTGATTGATAAAGGACCTGCCCTGCATATCTTTCTGCCTTGCCATGACTCAGGCCCACATTGAAGTATACATGTGTATAGGAAAAGAGACAACAAGCCATGACACCCTGGGGGTCCCCTGCAGGTGGGGGGGGGGCATCAATCCTCTGAAAACCTCTTCGAAAATAAACGGGATTGAACACAGTGGATTTCTGAATAAGTTCCAGCAGTAACAATGTGGCTTTTCTATAAATAAACCCACCAGAGAAATTAAAACAGTGTGAAGGAGAGCAGGATTTGAAAGCCAGGACATACTAAAGTACTTCTTTCCCCCCACTGGCATCCTGCCATCTGGAATAAGGGTTGCCTTACTTGACATATGCAAGATCACACCTGAAGTCTGTGTTAATTAGGAATATCTTCAGTCACGTATATCAGTACTCAGAGCTCTAATGTGGATAAGCAGTTTACTTATAAGCTACATTGAAATGACTGGGAAAGTACCTCCTTGTTACATCCCCTGATATTTCCAGTGTATCAATTTCAGTTCGGTTTCAACTAGCAGACTTAGGTATGGAAGTGATGCAGCCTTGATTAGCTCGATTGATGTCTTTCTTTGTAATATGGAAAGGGAATTCTCAGTGGCTTCTGATATCATTGACTATAGTACTTTTGCTGTTCCTGATGTCTGGAAACATTTTGAAATTCAGGGTTTTCCTCCGGTCCTTTATGGCAGGCCAGCCACAAGAGGGTCTCTTACAATTATTCTTTAAAAAAAGAAACAGTCTAAAGTAGCCTTTCTCAACTTTTTAGCATTGAGAAACCCCTGAAACATTCTTCAGGCTCCAAGAAATCCCAGCCTCAGCCTATGCCATCTTTAAGATGGATAGATTTCCCTTGAGGTATGAACAGGCCAATCAACTGTGCTTTTGGAGCTTCAAGCACACTCTACACAGGTACAGGTAACATCAGCAGCATTCCAGAGAGTCTCTTCCTTAGAGCAGGGGTAGTCAAACTGTGGTCCTCCAGATGTTCATGGACTACAATTCCCATGAGCCAAATGCTGGCATGGGAATTGTGGTCCATGAACATCTGGAGGACCACAGGTTGACTACCCCTGCCTTAGAGGACAACTGCCAGATAGTGACATAGTCTTCATTGGATACCCCGCCTCCAAGATAAGGAGCTCTATAGTAGGACTCCACAGAAGATTGAAGATGAAAACAGTGTGGCACTAGCCTGTAACAATTGCCTGTAACAGTTGACTCAGGAGGACTGAGGGAAAGGGGGAGCTACTCACTGGGGAGCACATGACAGGTGGGAAAACAGCCTGTAACGAGCTTTGCAAAGGAAGGGCTTCCCTTGGGCTGTTAAAGAAATACCAGAATAGCTGTCAGAGAGCCTCTGATGGCTGTCCTGGTCAAGCACAGTCCTAATGTCTGCCTGCACAGCAGCTGCCACCAGTCTTATGAATGTAACTGCATCAATGAACTCACAGGAGGGCAGGAGAGAAGGAACACACAGGATACAAGTGAACAACAGTTATAGATAAATGAAACACTGTTTTGTGATGGGTAGTAATAGGAGAGAGCTCCTCAAGCCAACACCAGCTTGCATGTGGAATCCTTCAGGGAGCAGTTCTCTCTCAAATCCTATTCAATATCTTTATGCACCCTCTTGCTCAACTGGTGCATAGGTTCGGGCTGGGTTGTCTTCAGTATGTGGATGACACTCAGGTCTTCCTCCTGATGGATGACTGCCTTCATTCTCCCCCAGAAGCATTAGCCAGCAGCCTGAAAGCAGTGACGAGATATCTCAAGCAGAGTTGTCCGAAGCTCAGCCCTTCAAAGACAAAGGTCCTGTGGCTGGGCAGGAAGGACCCAAATGAGGAAGCATGTCTACCCAACCTGGATGGAGTGGAGCTATCAGTAGGTTACTCCGCCAGGAACCGGGGTATGTTTTTGGATCCCTCCTTATCTATGGAGGCTCAAGTCACCCAAGAAACCCGGCTAGCATTCTACCACTTTCGCCAAGCCAAACTACTATCTCCCTACTTGGCCCCAGAACACCTAGCCACAGTGATCCAAGTGATGGTCACTTCTAGACTAGACTTCTGTTACTTGCTCTACGCAAGCCTGCCCTTAACCTTGATCCAGAAATTGCAACTGGTCCAGAACATTGCAGCCAGGGTACTCACAGCAACACCATGGAGGTCCCATATTTGGCCCATCCTGCAACAACTACACTGGCTTCCAGTCGAATTCCGGATCAGGCTTAAGGTTCTGGTAATCACTTTTAAGGCCATCCACAATCTGGGCCCAGTATACCTAAGGAATTGCCTCTTTGCCTCCACCCCTCAGAGAGCCTTAAGTTCTGCTACTACCAACTGCCTAGTGACCCCTGGCCCCAGGGAAGCTCACTTGACCTCAACCAGGGCCAGAGCTTTCTCCATCCTGGCTCCCACCTGGTGGAACAAGCTCTCGGAAAAGATCAGAGCCCCAGTGGAGCTTAAACAGTTCTGTTGGGCCTGTATAAAGGAGCTTTTCTGCCAGGCTTTGGGTTGAGGTCGACCTGAATTCAATCACTTCCCATTGGCCCCTGAGCCCCCATGAGAACTACCACTGACATGTCCATCCTATGGGGCCGTCAGTACGTTACAGTTAAAATTGGATGTTCTCATCATGTTTTTCCATTATGTTACTGTTCTCCTGTTATGACTCTTTCACTACTGTTCAATTTGCCATGTTATCTGTACTGTTTTTTATTCCAGTTCCATGTAAACCACCCTGAGCCTCAGGGGAGGATGGCATATATAAATATAATCCTTATCCATTGTTGTTCCTCTATATGTTAGTGAAACAGCCTAGGGGGTGGGATGTGTCCGGCTGTCCAAGTTAGAATAGGACCAATCAGGGTGCAGCCAGCTTTGCCCTGATTGGCCCTGCCCCTGCAGCTCCCACCCTCCATCCCTGGACTCTAGCCTCTTTGCTCTCAGATGCCACAGTGCTTGGAGCCAGCAGCAGGTAAGAGGAGAGGGCCCTGGGCAAAGGGTCGTGGTGGAGGGCTTGCTAACGAGGGCCTCTTGGACTGGTAGGCTGGGCCTGCTGACAAGGGCCTCCCGGCCTGCTGCCTGCCTGCTAAGGAGCTCTGTCCCAGCCCTGCTAACGAGCTGCCCAGCCCCTGCCCACCCTATTTGATCTGGCTGCGAGCTGCGGCCCAAAGCCACCTTAAGCTACCTGTCAAGGTGCCAGGGGAGGTGACCCTTTCAAGACCCATTCTTAGGAACGGGCTTTGAAGATAGTAGATAAATACAAAATAAATGTTTAATAATTTTTTTATTTTTATATAAAAAATATAATCCTGATGATGAAACTCAAATACTTTGGCCACCTCATGAGAAGGAAGGACTCCCTGGAGACGAGCCTAATGCTGGGAGCGATTGGGGGCAAAAGAAGAAGGGGATGACAGAGAATGAGGTGGCTGGATGGAGTCACTGAAGCAGTTGGTGCGAGCTTAAATGGACTCCGGGGAATGGTAGAGGACAGGAAGGCCTGGAGGATCATTGTCCATAGGGTCGCCATGGGTCGGAGGGCTGTCAAAAAGCTCCATGGTTTCATGAAACACTGGTTGCGAAATCCTGCTTTAGTTTGATTGAGTATGGTGATGGGGAAAGAGGGCACTAGATATCAGGTTTATGTATAAAGGATACTATGACAGACAACTAGTCTTAATTTGTGTCAGGCACATCTGAATTATTCCCCCCCCCCCACTACCACCAGGTTTCAGCATATTAACATGTACAAAACAAAATAGACAGTGTCTGGGTTGGCCCAACAATTTGACCTTGCAGTCACTTCTAAGATTTTCACATATCAGAAATTGCAGGGATTTCAGCTAAGAGGAATACGACAGGGCAAGGAATTTGTCAAGACACTATATCTTCTCATTTTAATAAACTAGATTGGTCTTGCCTACTTGGGGAGAGCAGATACAAGGGAACAGGAGAAAGGGAAGAACCTTACAAAACAACTACTAACCCTCACTTTCTGTGTAGGAGGGCCAACCTCTGGTGGCAGGCAAAATACTTTACAACCCTTAACTCCCTTCCAAATGGGATATCCTTCCTGCACCCAGGGAAAAAACCACATTAAAATAAGCAACTACACAATCGATCGAGAGTGTAAATATTTCTTAACTATATTCACACACAAGATGAAGTCCTTACCTACAAGTAGATCTTGGTTCTTGGTTCATAGCCCCAAGTCATGTAAATTCTCTGTCTTAGAAAAATGGTTTTAGATATGTTGGGTTCCTGATAGTAGAGTATCAAACATTTCCTAGGCTAACAACCCCTTTATGCATTCCTCTGTTTAGCACTTACTTTCAGTGGGATATTTTTGGAGAATGGTTTCTTATATATGGATAGGCTGGTAAGACCTTTTTAAGCCAACGATTGAATGAGATAAGAGAGCCAATAAGAGAAGGAGTGTTAGATAGTTAGACAAGAGGAATAAAACTAACTAAATATCTCTGAATGATGGAAGCGTCAATTGATGAACAAGTTTATAGTTCATTCTCACTTAAAGCTAACCTGGCAAAAATGGAGATTCTTGCCAGCAAAATGTAATCCATATTCAATAAACCAGTAATTAAGGTAGTGAAGGAACTCTAAGTCACTACTGAGACTCTCAGAAGAAATATCAATGAACACTTAAAAATAAGAAAAAATCTTTGGAGGGCCTAAGCTCAATCAAGATTTGAAACAACCTGTCTATGTGTTTGATGGCAGTTTTAAAAAAAAGTGAGGGGAAAGCTAATGAACCAATTTTTTTACTGCTAAATTTCACTGTTTTATGACATCTCCAGTCCAGGATTTCTGCCTATGCTTTATGCAGCCTTGCCTTCCAATAAACAGATTTTTTTGTTCTGGAATGGTAGAAAAGACATAGCTATAGAGAAGACAGGGTATCTTGAGCCAATAAAGACATACTGCTTCACCAGAGGAAAAATCCTTTGCTCTAATGAGCAGCTCCAACTCTTCCTTGCTAATTGCAACAGTTGACACTCCCTTGTCTATCCACAGTGCTACCGAAGCATTAATAACCAAGCTGTTATGAATGTATTGTATGGATATCATAATATGCAACATGTGGAAGATCACAACACATAGCAAAACTATATATCCCCATTTCCATGCTTCCTGTTTTGGTTTCCATATTTTTTATTTAAAAACCTTGCATCCATGGTTACCAGTAAAAAGCCTTCTATAGCTCCTAGCTACAAGAGACAAAATAATTCACAATGTTTCTGTACTATTCTTATTAACCTATACTTATGCCTTAATGCTCTACAAAAGAGGTTGCTTCAACTGAATAAGCTCATAACATTTCCACATGCAAGGATGCTTACTACTTGTCCTGAAATCCTACTGAAAGCTTTTTTCCAAAATTTGAACTGAAAATACATTCAAGGCTAGTTAACTATTAATACTGGGCTTTTAACTAAAATACTCTTAAGCCTGAAGTTTCAAATGAGCTTTTTATTTTGAACTAGATAAGCATCAGCCTCACAGACATGTCACTAAAACCAAGGGCACAGGCAGAAGAACATAATCTTCATGTATTTGTGCAAAAGGCATCACATAAAGCCCTGCTTTTAAAAAGTCAGCCGCATATGACATAGAGACAGTGCTTAGGGGTATTAGAGCCATAAATATCAGAAGACAAATATTGACATATATTTCAAGAGGAAAAATCTTTAATGCTTCCGCAAATGCTACCCCTTATCATGAGAACTGCTTTTGGATGACTTTTTTGTAGACAGGTAGTGATTTCTTATGAGTATCAGCCTTTAAGCTGTATCTGGATCAACTAGAAACAAACTGTTTAGACTATTATAAGCTGACCAGGTGTCCTGACTCTTGCAGGACAGACATGCCTTTTTGGGCAAAGTCCCGTGTCCCTCTGGAGTCTTTAGAAGTCCCGCGGCCCGGAAGGTTGCAGTGTGAAGCCGCCCGGCCGCTCTGGTGCAGGGATGGATTTACTTGCTGCTGCTGCTAGGAGCGCTTCCCCCACCTCTTTCTCCTCTGGGCAGGCAGCGCAGCCACAGTAGCCTCAAGAGGATTGAGCGGGGCTGATTCAACACGTGCACCACTCAAGGAGTTGTGGTTTTGCCGCTTTCCGCTCCCAGACCCTCGTGGGTTATCATTCCAGTAGAAGGATCCGCCCTGGTTGGGGACAACGAGGGGCCCTCCCCCCAAGTGGCCTCCTGAGAAGCATTCAGGCCAGGAGGTATTCGCCCGCTTTCATGTTTTTTGGGCCACGGGAGTTGCTGGGGGGAAGGGGGGTGAGGAGCCCCGGCGGAGTCGCATGAGTGACGGCCTGCCTGAGCTCCAGAAAGTGGGGAGAGCAAAAGGAGTTCTGTTGTTTTGCCAGAGCCCTGGACTGCACAAGCAGCCAGCCTCCCCTCTCAGGCTCTAGAACAGGGGTAGTCAAACTGCGGCCCTCCAGATGTCCATGGACTACAATTCCCAGGAGCCCCTGCCAGCGAATGCTGGCAGGGGGCTCCTGGGAATTGTAGTCCATGGACATCTGGAGGGCCGCAGTTTGACTACCCCTGCTCTACAAATTTGTAGACTCTCCCCCCTCCCCCCTTTCTTCCACGTGCCTGAAAGTATTTCTTTTAAAACAGCTCCACACTTGTTGCCTAACGAGGGCGAAACTCCTGGAATTTTTAATCGGAAGGTTTTCTGGATGGTTGTTAGTGTAGCTTGTTGCGTAGGTGTGAACATCCTTTTGTTATTTGTGGTGTCAGAATGAGCAGGGTGGATGCCTCTTTGCAGGCTTTGAAAAACATGTGTGATGGATTACTCAAGCCAGAGTGTTCCTTATCTTGCCCGCCCCACCCCCGCCATCAAACTGGGGCCAAAGAAAACAAGCCTCCTTTCAAGTTAATAGACACGGGGGGGGGGGGGGGGAGCGATTTCTTTTGTTAGCCGGCAACGGGCAAGTTAAGGCGTCTATTCATGTTGCTTACTCAGTATTCTGCTTGCTAATAGTTTGGATACTCCTCTTGTTTCCCTGCAAGTAAGAGTTATTTCTAGATTCTTGGTCACTCCACACTAAAATGTTGAATGAACGGCTTGCAATAATAGTAACTGGCAAACTGACATAATTGTATAGGTCACTGGTAAATAATTCCAGCTTAATTGTTTTGGAGAAGGGGAAAAGAGTTTAATTTTACCTTACAGGCTCTTGCTGTATCTCAGCATCTGTACCAGATCAAAGCAAGATTACCAAGTGTTATTTAATTTAAATAAGATTTTTGACACTTGTAAATAAAGTATAGGAGAGCAATCTTTGTTGGCTAGAATGAGCATTCCTGAAGCAAAATATTCGTTGTACATTTTATAAAGGAATGCACAAGGAATGTGTCACTATATATCCTAGGTTTCCTTACTTAGGGCCATTATAAACTATATCTAAGATATTGGTGACCTTGAATATAGTTTTATATTATAACTTGGCATGGACTGTAGATTTTTAAAATATAATTGTTTGTCTCTAGTGCACTGTGTTTGCCAAATGACATATGCCTGCTCAGGACAGACATACTATAACTTTAATATCTGGTTGTTGTGTGTTTTCTGGGCTGTGTGGCTGTGGTCTGGTAGTTTTAGTTTGTGACCTTTGGCCAGTTACAGTGGCTGGCATCCAGGCCGTGCCTGGAGGTTGGCAACCCCCTCGTGTCCCTCTTTACAAGTTTTAAAATCTGGTCACCTTAGACCAGGGGTAGTCAAACTGCGGCCCTCCAGATGTCCATGGACTACAATTCCCAGGAGCCCCCTGCCAGCAAATGCTGGCAGGGGGCTCCTGGGAATTGTAGTCCATGGACATCTGGAGGGCTGCAGTTTGACTACCCTTGCCTTAGACTATCACAGACTGAATATTTATTTCATATGTAGGCATCAGCATATACTGCCATTGAGCTTTTCATGTCCTTAAAGTATCTCACTTCTAAAACACGAACATGTAATTTTAAATTGTTAAAACCACAATAAAATTATAAACACATTAATTCAGTGATACTGTAGGTAAATCAACAGAAGCAGAATACTAAAATCAATTCATCATCTAAATAATGGCCATCCCCCGCCCACTTTCTTGTGACGTAAATTATGCTGGAATACAAAACTATCCCAAGTTCATCGGGTGAGTTTCTACAACAGAATGGGAATTTGTTCAAGTATGAAACTCTAACCACTACACTACACTGGTATTCTTCAGGGGCTCTTGTTCTGTTCAAAAGCCTAATGAGGTATTGACTATACTGAAAGTCAGGGCAGAAAAATACCATATAAAATGTTTCAGTTCTTTTCTTTTTTTAACAAACAAACAACAGGTATCCAAATCTTGCAAGGGAGCAATGTTGCATTAGACGGATTCCCTTGCTTTAAAAAACTAAAATTTACAAGATGGGAAAAGTAAGCAATGTAGGGGGGAGAATATTCATATTCAACAGAGAGATCCAGCTTGATGTAGTGGTTAAGAGAACCTGGTTTGATTCCCCACTTTTCCACATGCAGCCATCTGGGGCCATTCACAGTTCTCAGAGCTCTCTGAGTAATACCTACTTCACTGTCACAATCCCCAAAGTGCAGTCCCAAAATTTCCTGAAGGCAAGAAATGCAGGAATCCCAGGCATTGGAATAAAACTGAAAGTTGGTCTTTATTTAGGAAACAGGCAGCACTAATGGAAAAATCATAGGTAGGTAAACATTCTTGAAGACAAAATACGAAAGGAGAGAAGGATAGTTATACCATCTGACCCCACACATCCCTATAACCAGATTTTGGGAGCTAATTTACTTTCCCACATTATTTGCATTTAATCCGCCACAGTGTGAAAATAGGAGACAGTCTGTCTAACATCCAGGTTTTAGGGAACAAGTGGGGTTGTTATTCATTCTGCCAGTGTACAAGCAATACAGAGAGCCCCTAAAATGCAATACAGAGATCCTCTGAAATGCAAGAAGGGCATCTTCCAGGAGTACAACTCCAGACATGGAGAAAACATCCAAACTGACATGAGCCAGGCATGGCACATGACACTTTTTCAAGGTTTGCCTTGTGGGGAGATGAAAGGTAGCGATTGTAAGCTGCTTTGAGACTCCTTTGTCCAGTAAAAAAAGAGGTACAAAAAACCTAGCTGTTCTTCAGAGGGCACAAGTTTAAACAGCACACATACACATCCTTACCATTGTTCTCCCTAATATTTGGGAAAGGGCCCTGTAGGTGGAGTGTTGCCCAGGACAAATCCAGTGTTCGGACTGTGCTTCCACCCGCGCAGGCCAGTCTAGCAGTGCCTGCCTCCTGAGGCCACCTGCGAGCCACACAGACCACCTTGCCACCAGACACTGCCTGGCCGCCACCTCTCTTCCACTGACCTGCCCTGCCTGCTGCGCCTGCCAGCAGCTATGCCCACCTGGCCGTGCCCAGGCAGGCCCGCACCCTATGGAGGCTGCCTCCTGAAGCCAGATGTGAGGCGAGCTTGCCGCTTTGCACCCACATATTCACCGCCCGCTGAAGGCAGCTAGCCTTTGGCAGCCAACCTCTGGCGGCCTCACTACGCCTCACTAAGCTGCCACCACACTGCCCATGAATACACCCACCCCCAACTTCGCCCATGCTGCTACCTGCCCACCTTCTACCAACCCATTCCCAGCCTGCTGCTCCACTTGCATGGCGGTTATGGTGGCACCCAAGAACTGGTGGGCCTGCCCCCAAGGCACCGGAAAGCAACCGATGGGCAGCCAGCAACAGCTGTGATCCATGCTTCAGGACAGGCGCTGCCATTGACAAGTGGCCGCTGCCACTCAAGCCCCAAAAGGCCGTTGCTGCCCCGAGTGCAGAGGGATGGTGAGCCCTGCAGTGAGCTGCCAGCATTCACCCGCTGGAGGTAGTGGCAACCCTCACTATGCCCGCATCATCACTGCCACCCCCTCTGCCACTGCCCACTCACCCCTCTATCTCCCTTGGGGACACCTGCACAACACAGCAGAGAGGCTCCTCCATCCACACGCTGCCTCCCCACCTCACCCCGCTAGCGCTTGCTTGCTGTACTCCTAACCGCAGTGGGCTTTTTTACTAGTACCATATAAAGCTATCCCTGATTTTTTTTGTTTTAATCCAGAGATCTGAGGTTTGTGAGGCAGCAATGCATCACTAGACTGATAACCTTTCTCTTAAAAATTGAAATTGACAAGATGGGGAAAGTAAGCAAAGAAGGAGAGAGGACCTTTTGTTAAGATGGCTACCATTCAATAAAAGCAGCTTGAAGTATGTCTTCTGACAATTTAAAAAACACACCCCATGGAAAACTTACTAATAGAGATCAACCATGCTGCCCCCTCCCCCCCTCCAAAGAAAGGGGATCATTGCTGCGAGAATATCCTATTTTTCTCAGTGGTATTCAGAGCACAAACTCTGCAGTTCCAAGGGAAAAGTTCAGATTTCTTTAAAGGTGCAGAGTGCAAGTACAGGCATGAAAGTAAAGGTGAATTAATTGATATCACAAATTCAGTGATAATCAGAAATAAACTATACATGCAGAAAGGGCCTAAGTTTTCTGTTCATGCAAGGCACTCATTTCTATGGGACAAAATACACCTGCCCAATCTCACTGCAGCTGGCTGACCTCCATTAACGGTACTTCTGAAAAACAAGATACCCTCAAAAACCCTCAAAAATGAGGGTTTGCAGCTTGAAAGAGAAATTGCTGGAAATTACCCACCCTTTCCTATAGTGGATTATTATTAGAAGAAAAATGATTTAAAAAATGCTGGTGAGAGGCTGATTCCCCAGAAGGTGGCATTGGTAGAATCATGTTTAGTCCCTAGCCTTCTGACATATGAGCTGTTCAAAGGTTCCATCTTGTTCTATGTGCTTTTGATATTGTTGCCAATCTCCAGGTGTGCCCTGGATATCTCCAGTAATTACTGTTGGTCTACAGATTCTTTTAGAGAAAATGGCTGATTTGAACGTTGGGCTGTCTGGCATTTTATCCTGCTGAGGCCTTTTTTCCAGGTTCCATCTCTCCCCCATCTGCAGTAATTTCCTATCCGATTCTTGCATTATAGCTTAGCAAGAGATCCTTTGGAGTCAACTTCAGCAGAGTCCAGCATGTAGTCTGTCCTGGATGAATTCATGGAATTATAACTGTCCTGTTTCTGTCTGTCCGTCCGTCCGTCCGTCCGTCTGTCTGTCTATCTATCATTGTCACCATTATTGCTACTGTTATTATATTTCCAGCCCACCCCATGTGAGCTCAGGACAGTTTAAACATAAATATTAAAACCAGTTCAGTAAAAACATGATAAAATACAATTTAATAAATTGGGCTTTGCCATTTTCTGTCTGCCATGTTCTCGATGGGAAGATATTCCCTTAAATGAACAAGTAGGATAAAAGGGTATAAAGTTGATAGGAGGGAGGCTGGTATTTTTTTCAAGATAATCCTGGCTTCAACCACAGGCGTGGTGGAGGAATGCCATTTTACAGGATCTCCTGAGAGATGGGCTTGCAGAAACTAAATAAAAGGACTCTTTCCAACCTTTAAATTTAGTTGTGTTGAGAAATGTTAGTTTTGTTTTAGTTTACGCAAATACACTCAAGAATTGGCACAGCTCTTCTCTTTCAAGGGTCTAAAGATTCCCTCGGCTGAACTTGCAAAGTATTTTCCTGGGCTTGATGAAAAGCAGTGAAAGTTTTTGTTTGTTCGTTTTTTAAAATGTGTGTGTCGTTTGCTAAGCTATTCTACAAAAAGAGTATTTCTCGTTGAACATGCAAATACCAACATGAAAATCAAATTTATGAACTCTTCCCATTCTCATCTAAGTGAGAGAGAAGAGTAGATAGCAGCAGTGATATGTCTGTACCAGTTCCCAGTAACAGGATGAGCCTTATGTAAAAGCAGGCAATCTTTCATGACAGATTTTCAAGTCAAAGACCTCCAGCAATAAAGAATATCCTGAGAAAACGAAACCATTTTCTATTTCTGGGTTATAATCTCTTTGCATGTCATACCAATTATAAACCACTTGTGCCTCAAGAGACAGATTCTGAGTCAGAAATAGCAATGTAATAGCATCTAATATTTTTGCTGTAAGCCAGAATATTAATCATGTTTGCTTTCATAAATCTGGTTTTACCAATGTATAAAGAATTGATTGATCTCAATGTTTCCTCTTAGGTTACAGTACAACATATAATCATTTCTCATTTAAGCATATAAGTAGTATATGATAAGCAGTAAATTCTGACTTACCCATACTTAAATAAGATAGTAACCTAACAGTACTTACACAGTATAAGGTTAAACTTATGAAATGCGATTTTTGACCACCATATTTTTAACCTTGCATATTTCTAATAATAATTTTAAATATAATTTGCTTTGCAATTGATTTCAAGGATACTGCTGCAATTGAAGATAACTTTTATAACTTACTAGGGATACCCCATCCTTTGTACAAACTGAACAAACTGGAACAAAAATCTGTAATTTGTTTATTTACTTAATTTATACACCGTCTTTTTCCACAGTGGGGACTCAACACGGTTTCAACATGGGCCTGCCAGATCCTAGTATGACACTCTAGCCATGTACAATATTGACTAAGAAATTTGTATTGATGGAAAAGAAGCCAGACTTTTTGGAATTAAACAGCCCCAGACTAAATGTATTAACGTATTCAAAATTAGGTCATCAGAACCTAACAAGTAGTTTGGAGGGAAATGTTGAGGAATTTGCTTCTAGAAAGAAGAATAATTAAGGACAATTTAAAAAATAGACCAAGACAAGAATTCACAATGCTAGTTTATGCCTATTAAGCCTTGATAAGACATCAAAGGAAACTTTAAGAAATATTCAAATTAGTTGTGTGGCATAATTTAAATACATTCTTATAGGGTTGGAAATCTTAGATGCTGACAAAGATGAATAAAACAAAACTGCCTGTTTCTTAAAACTGTTTGGTAAAGAAATATCTGATTAAGTACACACACATACACACAAAAAGAAGAAAACATACATAGAAGCTCACAGACTTCTAGAGTAAAAAATCCTTCTGTTCTGAATAAGATAAATGTCCAAGGAAAAAATGACTAAGACCTATCACAAAGGTTGATGGAAGTCACATGAGCCAGATTTTTAGAAATTGAGATGGATAATGCCAAAAGTTGAGGAAAAAGTAGGCAATGGGGGCAAGGTGTGTGTGTGTGTGTGTGCACATGTGCATATACACACCTATCTAATCTGCTAAGAATTATGATAAGGCTACAAATTAGAAGGTAATAGCACAAAGCAGAATGTAACTGGAGGGCTTAGTCAAGGCAGTCGTGACCCGTGATACCAGATAAAATAATGTTCTACTTTTAATGTTGTATATGCTCTTTTTCTTTTCTTTTTTGAAAGTTTCTACAGCAGGCTTAATTATGATAAAGCATTCTGATTTTCAAAATATGTTCCATTTTTCTTTCTTGGGGAAGTGTGTATGTGGGGAGTTGTAAATGGACACATAGGAAAAAGGACTGTGGAAATACTGATATAAGAAATAAGAAAATGTAAAGCAGAGCATAGCTTTCACAAAAGATATGCTCCTCTTTGTTAAACTGCCAATGACCTGAAACCCCCTTAGGGATGTTTTAGTGTTTTTGTTATTATTTAGGAAGTACATTGAGTTCACTAGTTGAATTATTTCCACATTGTAGCTAAGAACAAGAGGGAAACCGCTTTTCTGTACAAAATGTGCAAGTCTTATTTCCAGAGGGAAGTGAGGGAAAAGAACTGAATTGATTACTAAATGCCCTTCAATACATGTAAGGTGAAATGAGAGGTCATAAAACCTCACTATTGAGGAAATATGGTATATGTGGCCTGTTGTGCTCTATGACACCATAGAATAGTGCATCTTTTCCCTCTTGTCTCTTATAGCAGGTTTTACTTATGGGATTAAGATAACAATATTCGGCTGTAATTGCAGTTTATTTTCACTGCTTGTCTTTTCTACAGGAACAACAGCATACATAGAATTTAAACAAAGGTAATCATATAATCATCCTCAACAATTACCAAATAGGAGACAACTAAAAGACAATAAGTTGCTTCTATCTTCTTTCAACTAGCACTTATTAGTTCCCGGCTGTATTAATGTGCAGACAGATTTGAAATTATTGCTTTGTTTTCACTGAGATGAATCTCCTGTTTCTTGGCTATCCAACTTCTGGTAGAGGGCAAGGTTCAATTACTGTTCATCCACAGATACAAATCACTCCAGACAGTAACCAGATGCATTCATTACATATTATTTGTTTATGAATGGGAATTATGAGTATTATTTTGTGTATGGTTAAGAATTCAGCTGCAAGAACTCCAACTCCAACTTGAAGTCCAAAATAGTACTATCTGGACACAGTGCTATTACCTCAGGAAGGACAAGCCCATCATCAACAAAGATAAGGGAAACAGTAGATGGTTGATGTTGGTGGCAAGGTGTTGCCTCAGTTCCCCCTTCTCTGTCCCACATCCCAGTAGCAATGATGGAGCAGCTTTGGGTATGGTATGTTAAAAGTTCAGTAAGATTAAATATCCTTGTTCTGTATAATATGCAGCTACAGATGGGTACATAGGGCTACATATGCAGCTACCTCATGGTATAATCCATCAATATCAAAAGGTAATTGTTAATTGCTCATAGAAGACATCAGTGGCTAATCATAAGAATGGTGTTGTGATGACAGGCATGGGATTTAAAAGTGCTTTCTTTTTCTAGTGTTTCCTGATCACTTGTCCAGTATGGCATGACTTGTCGAATAGGGCATATTCCAACCAATACCTGGCTAATAAATACACTGTAGCAATCAATGTTTCTTAATAAACTCACCTGCAAAAGGGCTTTCATGGGCTAATCGAGGAAGTACTTGTCATTGTGGTGAGTGTTCCCCAAGCTATTTGGCTCTTTCCCATTCCTGACCCTCTGTATAGATTCTGCTGTTTGATAATAAAACACATAGGTTATTGAGGACAAGCATCTTGGATTTCTTCTTTTGGTTATTTCTGAAGTGGCCTTAGTGTTTTGTCTAGTGGATTCTCACAAACTCCAATTTGTTCTGAACTTGCCTGTTGAGTCAGTCCATGTTGGCTAGATAGCAGTCTATCAATAGCAGCATGTACCCAGTTTCTTGATCTGCTGAAGATCCAGGATTAACACTGTTTTAGTTTTCCACAGGGTTTCCAGAGACAAAATTTATATGCCAATGAGACAGCCCAGCCCAATACTTGGGGGCTTTAAGGCATGGCCAGTGTCAGCAGACTGAAGGCAAGTAGTAATACAGGTGTGGGGTGAGGGATGAACCAGGGAATAACCCAAGAGGCAGAAGGGAGAGTGGCAGTGGGTAGAGGGTAGAGCTGCAGCAGCAGATGTCCTTAAAGATGCCCCAGCAAACCTAGGAACAACCGGCAAGTCCTTGATCAGCAGGCCAGTTGACAAGGACTATGACAACAGGTCTCCACCTAATTGATGCTGTGGTAAACCCAGGAGATGGGGATGAACACCTAATGATACCCAAGATCATAGAGGATTTGGAACCAATGTTAGGTGGGGTTCTGGAATAGGGTCCTGGAAACGCAACTATTTCAGGAAGAAGGAGCCAAGGTGGCAGCTTGGCACAGCAAAGGACTCTGCAATGATAACTGAATCCCAGGAGTGAAGTATGGAGTTAAAGGGGAGCCTGAAAGACTGGTGCCAGTTTATGGGCTTTAAGATGGATTGAGCATAGACCTGACATGCAGCTGCAACTGAGGATTCAGATTGAATTCTGACAGATTGAACTCTCTCTCCCCTCCCCACTCCTTTGTCCCATTATCTCTTCCAGTTTACCAAAATTTGTAGGTTATTTGAGACAAGACTATTTAAAATAGTAAATTGCTGCAGAACTTTGGTAGCTCCAACAGGGCCCAGACTTCTGGAAGCTCATTCTACCAGGTTGGTGCCAGCCCTGGTTGACGTCAAACGTGCGTCCTTTTTGGCGGGGAATCTCCAGCAGGTTGAAGGTGGCAGAGCGTTGAGCATATACACAGAGAAGGTATAGACAGAGAGGCAGTCCCTCTGGTACACAGTACCCAGCCCGCATAATACCTTAAAGGCGAGTACCAGTACCTTAAGCCTGATCTGGGATTCAACTGGTAACCAGTGCAGCTGTTTGTGCATAGGCAGGATGTGGGATCTCCACAGGATTCTTGTAAGGACCCTGGTCACTGTATTCTGGACCAGCTGTAGGTTTCCAGGTCAGGGATAAGGGTAGATCTGAGTGAGTTGCAGAAATGGATTCTGGAGGTGACTGTTGCATGGATCAATGTACCTAGGTATTCTGGGTCTAAGTAGGGCACTACAAGTTTGGCTTGGCTCAGGTGGTAGAACGGCAGCCACACTACTCTTGTGATCTGTGCCTCCATAGAGAGGAAGGTGTCTAGGATCATGCCCAAGTTCTGGGTGAAGTGGGTCACTGATAGTTACACCTTGTTGAGGATGGGCAATCATGCTTCCTCACTCAGGCCTTTTCTCCCCAGCTACAGGACTTCTGTCTTCAAAGGTTTGAGCTTGAGTCATTTTGTCACTGCTCCCAGACATCTGGCTAAGGATGCTGGGGGTGAAATAGGGTGGCCATCCATTAGGAAGAAGAGCTGGGTGTCATCAGCAATGATGGCCCCCAAGCCCAAAACTCCATACCAGCTGGGTAAGACGGTGTATAAAGTCGTTAAATGAGATTGGAGAGAGGACAGCTCCTTGTGGAACTACACATGTGAATTCATAGCAGTTTGATTGTTTCTCTCCAATTGCTACCCTCTGTCCACAGCCCCAGATTAAAGAGATTGGCTATTGGAGGGCTGTTCCCCGTATCCCAGCATCGGTGAGGCAATGAGCTAGAAGCTCATAGTCAACTACGTCAAACACTACTGTGAGGTCTAGTAGCACAAGGAGTGCTGACTCACCTTGGTCCAGCTGGCAATAGAGGTCACCTGTCAGGGCAACCAGCGCTGTTTCTACCTTATGGCCAGGCTGGAAGTCTGTCTGGGATAGGTCTAGGACTGAAGCTTCATCCAGGAATGCTGATAATTGGTCCTCCACAGCCCTTTCCAATATTTTTCCCAGAAACACTAGAGGCGAGACAGGTTGACAGGCTCCCATGGGTCCAAAGGTTTTTTGTTCTTCCCAGCAGTGGGCACACCACTGCCTCTTTCAGCCCCTCCAGGAATTTTCCCATTGAGATATAATAATAATAACAATAATAAAATTAATAATAATAAAACTATTTTCATCTGTCATTTCAAGTCTTCAGGGCAAGTAACAACATTAATAAAAACAGGTCCTGCAGGGCCCTGATATCTCCCAGGAGTGCATTCCACCAGGCTAGCCCCAGAGTTGAAAAGGTCCTGGCCCATGCTGAGGCCGATTTAACCCTCTTCTGGCCAGGTATCCTAAGCAGATGATGATCTGCAGATCTTAGTGCTCTTGGGGGGAAGAGTGGTATAAGGGAAAAGGTAGTCAGTCCCAGACCATTTGGGGCTTCAAAGGTTAGCATCAGAACCTTGAACATGATTATGTCTCCAATCTGGAGCCAATGCAGTTGGGAGAGCACTTGTATGTGTTCTCCACTATAGACTATATTCACTACAGACTATATTCAATGCAGAACAACGATTGTAGTATGATAAAGCGGTCTAAACTGTTTGTTTTTTAAACTGTTTTATTTGGCTCCGTGCAGAATACCTCCTGAGGAGAAATCAAAGTGAGTAGCTGTGTTTGTCTGTAGCAGTAAAATTGAGCAAGAGTCCAGTAGAACCTTAAAGACTAACAAAATGGGTGGCATGGTGTGAACTTTCATGAGTCCCTGCTTCCATCTTCTGCGAGCAGTACCTCATGAACCTCACATCCTTCCATGCATTTATTAATATTTACAGTGCTACTGGACTCTTGCTATTTTCTCCTGGGGTTGAGGATAAGATGCCTTATTATGACACAGTAGTGCTCAAGGGTGCTGCTTATTGCAGCACCATGCATCCAGATCCTACCCCACACCCTGAGGGGAAAGTCCCACCCGGTGCCTTGGTGTGTTGCAATGCTGTGTCTTCCAAGCTCACTACAGACATGCCAACCCTCTTCACAGGTGCTCAGTGCAGTACTGCTCACTGCAGCCAACAATGCAGCTTCCATATTTATGAATGTTAAGACATGAATGGAAGGGGTTTTTCTAATTAGGGGGGCTGGCTTGACATCACTCAGTCTCTGAGACAGATTGGTGGTGCCCTGGTGTTTGTCTAGGTACACTTAATGAATAAGTTGGCTCAGTCTCCACTGGGGATAAAGGTTGCTGCTTGTTACAATATCATGTCTTCCAAGCCCACCATGGACCTGGCAATCCTCAGTCTCTGAGACAGCTTGGTGGTCCCCTGGGTGATGAAGTAGCCATTCAGGGCTAATATGTAACTAGATGAGACAAACATTGGGAAATGTGTCTAGCTAAGGGGGAGAGTCCAGTCAGCACCTTCTAGGATACTGCCATTCATCAGTTTAATAAAATTCTTCTCTCCATGTGAGTTTTTCTGGAAAAGAAATACTATTATTATTGCAGAGAAATGTGTACATGTATGTGTTTCTGTATTAAAAATAAATATCTAGCTAAATGGTTTCTATAGCACACACACAAAAGAAAACACACAACCACTCTAAAACATATATAAAAGCAAACAGCCTAGTTGATAAGGGGGTTCGGACTGGGATACCATCAGTATACCGATGACACCCAGCTTTTCCTCATGATGGACAGCCATCCTGACTCACCCCCAGACCCATTAGCCAGATGTCTGAAAGCAGTGATGGGCTGGTTCAAGCAAAGCCATCTGAAGCTTAATCCTTCAAAGACAGAGTTCTGGTGGCTTGGTAGGAAAGAGCCAAGCTAGGAAATGTGATTGCCCGACCTGGATGGGGTACAACTATCAGTTACACACTCAGCCAGGAACCTGGTCGTGATCTTTGATACCTCCCTCTCCATGGAGGAACAGATAGCAAAAGTAGTGTGGCTGGCATTCTTCCACATATGTCAAGCCAAGGTATTAGTGCCTTACCTAGCCCCAGAACGCCTAGGCACAGTAATCCAGGTGATGGTCACCTCCAACAGCTGCACTGGCTACCAGTTGACAACCAGGTCAGGTTTAAGGTTCTGGTCATTACCTTAAAGGCCATATGTGGTCTCAGCCATGAGTATCTGCCTCTCTACCTACGTCCCAAAAGACTACTACACTCCACCAACACCAACAAACTGGTGATCCATGGCCCCAGAGAATATCATTTAACAACAGTAAGAGCTACGGCTTTCTTGATATTGGCCCCCACCTGGTGGAATGAGCTCCCAAACCAAAGCAGGGCCCTGCTGTAACTATAACAATTCCACAGGGCTGGCAGAAAGAAACTCTTCCACCAGGCTTTTGGTCCAGACTAGTAAACAAGCTACCAGCTATTAACCAGAAGCCCCCATGAACTACATCTAGAGAAAAACAGAACCACAGTGCAGGAAAATTGAATTGTTGATTGTTGTGCCCTGATTGTTAATTTATAAACTGTTTGATGCCAGTTTACTGTTAAATATGTTTATATTTCAGTCAAGATGTTTATTGTACTGTATTGCCTTACAAATGTACAATATAAACCACCCTGAGCTGAAAGGGAGGGCAGTCAATCCATCAATCAATCAAAATGTATATAATATTATACTTAAATGCCAGTTGTGAATTTTAACTTAGAAAGCTACTACTGGTGAGGAAATGAAAAGGCTTCATTAAGAGCAGGGAAAATGACTGCAGTGCGGGTGGGACTAGGAAAATCCATGACAGCAATGCAGGTTTGTGAAAGTTTTTTTTTTTTTTTAAGTCAAGAGAACAGAGGTGGTGCACTACCGTGCTGTAGAGAAATTAGGAAAAATGACGCTTCCCTGAAGTACGCAAACCGGTATCCAAATCACCAGTGTGGAAGTGGCCTCTTGTGCATGTTGTAGTACTTTAAAGAAGCTCTTAATGTTTCTCAGCAAGGCTTGAGTAGAAGATAGTATTGTTAATGAAACACATGCTTTCAGTATTGAAGAGTTAGTCATTTTTACAATGCAGATGTATTATTAATAAGCAGTGTTAATAATACAAAGTGCTTTGCAGTCTCTTTCTCATTCATCTTCGCAAGTCTTGTGTGGCTATTGCTATTCCCACTTAGCAAGTGTTGAAATAAGGATGTGAGTTATTAATTTGCATATGGCCACTCTGGGAATGTTGGTTCCATCCTAAACCACAGAAGTTTCCATATTTATGGATGTAATATGCATGAAATGGTTCTTCAAATTACAACTCACTGTGATTTAACCCAGGGAGATCCATTGGCCCAGGGTTTTATCCTCCACTCCACGCTATTGGTCTACATTACTCTCTAGTCTATAGGGAGAAGTCAACAGGTGGAAATCCCAGGTTCAGATAAAACAAATCTCTCCCCAAATTGATTTATTTACTTTAGGAGAAGGGGCTAGAGCACAAGATTTGCAAAAACTGGAGTAAAAATTAGGCTATACATTGTATGCATGTTGGTCTTTCTTGTAGTTTATTGCACTTCATTGATTTATTAAGGCTTGGACTTTATTGCTTTCCACTATATAGTAAGGAAGTGTATATGCATGAGAGAGAAAGAGACTAGGAGCAGCCTTCTGGTGTGTGTTCTTTCACTTCCTTTTTCCTGTGCAATATTTATGAAAATCTATTGCATCATATTTTGATTAATTGCAGAGAAAACCCTGCACTGTAATAATTGTGAGATCCATCAAGAAACCCTGATTGAGGAAGCCTGTTGTAGGGTGATAACTTCTGTTACTGGAGTGGTGGCAGGTTGCTATGTTCAACCTGCCCTGAGGATGGGTAAAAGGGAATAAGACATGATGATAGAATTCAGGTCCAGCTGTAACCCCATGGAAGGACCTCAGCCAACCCACCCTATTCCAACCATCTTTGTGTTACAACAGAACACAGATAAATGTTTATTAATAAGGCTGTTTTCTGGGTCTCAACTTATTTCTTTTAACCATTAAAAGCCTTTATAAGCTATTATATCACTACCCAAGTCTTAGGATTAAATAATTATTATGATCCTTTCTCCAAAAGAACAGCTTGACATAACTAGGTAAAATAGATGATTTTGTAAGACCAAGCAATATTGTCAGTGCATCTATGTTCTTAAGTTTTTAAAAGGAAAAAAAATCAAAGGGGGATAAAAATCAAAGACTAATTTCTCACCTTTATAACAGTATAATTACTTTGCAGCTGTTCGATATATTTATCTCCTGTGCTCTCTACTGTGCTGAACAACAGTTTTGAGAATAGCAAATACAAGGTTCAGTTTCTAAAAACAAAACAACCCCCCTCCCACACACACACACACACACACACACACACATAAAACCCTGGAAACTTAAAGGAAAGTAACTACCTAAAATAAAAGGCCACCGAGGTGATTCAGTGCTGCTGGAGTTTTTGCACTGAATTCCCTTGGCAGCTGAAATTGCTGATCAATAACTGGTGCCACTGGCTGGGTCACCAATAGTAACCTTGGCAATTAATGAGCTTTTTAAGTGTCATGTACAAGGCAGAGGAAAAGGATGTTTCAGAATGCCTGGTTTTGGAAAGGGTAAGGAGAGGAGAGGAGAGAATTTGTTGTGTTGCAGTTTTTCTTCTTAGACCTGGAACTTGTCACTGTGTTGTTAATTAATGGAATGTGAAGTAGGAGTTACCCATATTTTACTAACAAAGACTGAGCTATTAGTTCTTACTATACTTTAAGCAAGCTTATGTTGAGAGAATTTGGTCCCAAGGTCTAGGGTACTCCTTTCTGCCACTCCCATTTTTAACTAAGACATAAGAGCACTATTGGTGGGCTATTTGCAACTCATGTGGACCAGGCACATAGAATTTATTTGTGCTTTCCCCTGTTGTCTGCAAAGCACCCACCATCCCCAACCCTCATGTGAGATTAGCTTCTCACTTCTTAGAGACCCGCACAGGATTTAAAAAAAATTCCTTCAGATTAGTATTGGTTTCTTGACCACCCTTCTCAACAGAGCTAACTCTGGGAGTTTTCCAACAGTTTCAATAAAAACCATACTGTAATTCATAAAAACAAACATCAGTTTATAAATTAATGTAACAATTATTAACAATTAAAACCTGTTAAAAAGATTAAAACAGTCAAACTAGATGCTGGCTGATAATTGCAGTGCTGTGCTGTTAGTTCATATTGGGCATTGGGAGGATTGGCTCAAAATGCTGATAGTCATAGTAGACTGTTTGCAGCCACTAACACTAATTCAAGGGTGTTAAATTATGTTGATAAGCAATTAATAAGCTAGATAACCTTCATGATGGATTCTTGTGTGTTTGTTTGTAGCCAAGAACTTTTTCATGTATTAGTTTAATTCTTCTGCACTGAATTTTTATGTGAGATCTAGAAAGTATGAGTTCTGAGAAGAGACAACTCAGTTTTTTGTACGTAGACCATTATAGGTTTGTTAAACATACATAGGTACCTAATAAATACTCACCCATTGCTTATATTTCATCTTATTTAAACATCCTCCTCCAATACCATCCTGTTGTTTGTTTATTTATTTGTGCTTTGTATAGTTTGCCTTTCTTACTGGGACTCAAGTTGGATTGCATAGAATAATGATTGTGATTAACAGAATAGGATATCCTACCAGGGGTAGTCAACCTGTGGTCCTCCAGATGTTCATGGACTACAAATCCCATGATCCCCTGCCAGCAAACGCTGATAGGGACTCATGGAAATTGTAGTCCATGAACATCTGGAGGGCCACAGGTTGACTACCCCTGCAATAGACAATGTGATAGAATTTGAATTGTAGAGATCTGGAAACCTACCAGAGGTCAAGCTCACTATAAATTTTAACATGACAAACAAAAACAAAAATTACATGGCAGGAACCTACATACATGAGCAGGTCATATACACCATACACAGTGATACAGTACTTAACTGTTTACCCCTAGCATCTTTGATAATATGTATATGAGAGTCAGCTAATAGACTGAGGTTATGAGAAACTAGATTTAGAATTTAGAGTAAACAAGCGAGGACCCATGATAGTTACAGGGGGCAATTTCCCCCATTGCCGACAATTCCCTACACTTGATTTCATCCTTATGGCCCATATCCCTACCACCACCACCACCACCAAACCTTGTGCTACTCCAGGCCACATCATCTTCTCTTAGGCTGCTATCTTTACCGCCACAGCTGGGCCCATGACATCAGCTGGCGTCCTGCCACCACAACCAGCCCTCCAGCAGCTGTCAAACTCCTCCACCACCAATGCTGGTCCTAGAGCAGCCGCTGACTTCTGCCACAGGCCTGGAGCTGCAGCTGGCATCCTACGCCAGTCTGAAATGATTCCATTCTGCTCAAGTATATTTAAGGGGGGATTTAACACTCCTATATATTTTATATTTGATTTCAGATTTTTCTGGAAACCTGGGGCATCTCCCAAGTTTGAAGAAAAATTTGTTTAGTATTGGTGTGGTCCAAACCCATGGATTTAGGTATCCACAGATGGGACTCACATATTGCTGTTAGTATATAGCTCAAGCAAAGTGAGCATCCATGAGCATTCTGTTAAATTCATATTGCTGTCTGTGATTAGGCGTGTTTCTTGAAAGATTTGCACAGATGTCTGTGTCTCTAATAATGTTTCCGCTCCTCCTGATATGGCTTTTGAATGGAGCGGGGCTGCCTAAGGATCTACCTGAGCATTTCACTGGATCAGGGCCATTTGGCATAGACCAGCAAGCTTTGAACAACTGTTTTGGAGACTGTGTTTGCATCAAGCTTAACATTGACTTTGCACAAAATCATGTTTGTATTATTTTCTTCATATAACCTGAAGTGGCCCTGCAGCCAACTATCTGCTTCAGGTGTCTTCTGCAGTTTAGGATTAACTAGGTATCAATAGGCTGTCCATGAAAAGAATGATGTGATGTTCCATTGCAACTGTCCTGAATTGTTGATTTCCCCATGTTGCATCTCCTGCAGCAGAAGACTGAACCGTTATTTCACCAACAGAAGAGTTTTCTAATGCTAACGTTTGAACCTCTACTATGGATCTAAATAACTGTTTCTTGTAGGCAAGCAGTCTCTTCCCACTCATGTGCATGCATCTTCCTTGAAGGAAAGGTGTATGTGCATTCCTAAGATTCTGTCCGCTTCCCCATTTGGAAATGGAATGCTAGCCATGTATTAATTTGTGTATTTATTTATTCATTTGTCTATATATTCCTAACAGATCTTGAAAATTTCAAAACCAGCACAAGAAGCACAGTATCAGTCCGGCAGGGGCAAGGAATGGTGTTGCTATGTGGACCACCAGCACATTCTGGAGGTGAGTAATATCAATGTCACCAGTTCTAGAAGCTAAACTTCTTCCCTTTTAGAGAATGAATACAGTAGATCTATGCAGTAATGAAGAGCTGGAAAGCACCCTTGAGAGTAGTGGAGTTCATGTATAAATTGCATTGCCTGAATTGTGCCTACCAGATGCCCAGGCTGTCACATTAAATCATGCCATCCTGATTAAATCAATTATCTCTGTCCATCATAAATGCAAAGGCTTGGTTTTATTGAGGATAATCAGTAATAACATCTTGTCCAAGTTTCTGGTCTCATATGTAACATTTGTATCAACTGCCTCAAGGTAATAATGTATAACAGGAACTATATATATAGTTCTCCTGTTCCTATGTCTAATCACCCAACTGCTTAATTTTCATCAAACCCTAGCTTATTTTATACTTGTCAACTCCTGGTTAGGAAATTCCTGGGAATTTGGGGGCAGACTCTGGGCAGGGGAGGGTTTGGAGAAGGGGAACCGTCCACAGGGCAAAATGCCATAGAATCCACCCACCAAAGCAGTGATTTTCTTCAAGAGAATTGATCTCTTACAATTGAAGATCAGATGTAATTCCAGGGGATCTCTAGGCTCCAACTGGATCGCTAGATTGAAATGGATCAGGTGATACATTCTTTGAGCACTGCCTTCTCTCGGTTTTTCCATCACATCCATGACCCTGTCATGCTCTAAATCAGTGGTTCTCAACCTTTCTAATGCCGTGACCCTTTATTACAGTTCCTCATGTTGTGGTGACCCCCAACCATAAAATTACGCAAGTGTTATTTCACAGAAATTAAACCGAAACTGACCAATGGTGTGAACATCCATTCTTTATGATAGTATATAAATTGTTTTTTTCCCCGAGGTTTCTCAGTTCAGTTCTGCTTCTTGTCCTGCCGAGATGCGCTGTCACATAGAGCGCCTAGTGGGAGACTGCGTTGCGCTGGAGGCACTGCTGGAGTGGCTGGCAGCCAAGTGTGGGTGCCTGCAGGAGGAGCAGCAACAGTCGCAGAGCCCTCCCTCCCTCGGCCAATCTGCTCACCCTGCCACAACCCCGGTGAAAGGGTTGTTCAACCCCCAAAGGGGTCCTGTCCCCAAGGTTGAGAACCATTGCTCTAGATTCAAATAATAAGGACACACAGGAAAAGCCACAGCAGCAGCTTGGTCCCAAGTACCTTCCAGGAGTGGTAGAAAGTTGTCCTAAACATTCTTTGGTGTGGGAGCGGTACCTTACCACACTACTGGGGAGGAGACCTTTTCACTCTGATATGAGGCTGATATGTTTTCTTCTTGAGGATAAGGACCCTGAGATTTCCGCTGCTGTAGCTCTTTTTATCTGCAAAGTTTTTTTTTGTTTTAAAAATATCTAACACTTGTATCATTCTCTGGAATATTTTTTTTCTTTATCCTTGTATAGGCATTCTTCATGCCATTAAAGGTGTGTGTTTGTTGAGTGATGGAAAGTTTTACAGTCTGAACTGGCATTCAGCAGTTTAGGCATCTCTGCAATCTATGTTTTAGTTATTTTTTTTGGTTTTGCTTTAAACTTTTAAAGTTTTGTATACATGACTGCATTTTTGAATGAAAGTCTGTTTACAGTTTAAGGATGCCATCCGTTGTTTTTTAAATGTTAAACTATTCCTCCCTCTTTAATCCATAAAAAGGCTGTTTTATTATTAATGGGAGAAACCTTTTCAAGTCAGTTAATTTACCGATATCATACCCTTTAGTAAACTATTTAAATAAAAGGATTTCCTGGGAAACCAGTCTGTATGGCTATGTAAAATGATTCATTGTCCTCTGGAGACATAGAATGTCTATCAAAACCTGTTCTGTAACTCGAGCCAACTTCATTGATGGTGCTGCTCTGAAAATGAAGTTAACAAGAAAGTTGCATTAGCAACAGTCAAAAAGTCAATGTTTGCTTGGTGGCAGATGGCAGAATCAGTAGATAAACAAAATGGTCAAATTTCAGTGAGAATTTTTGACAACAACAATTATAATGAAGAACATAACAGAACACTATTATCTGTGCTTTTCTAAAAGGTGATATGAAATTATCATTATGTTAAAGCATATTTCTCAAAGATCCATATCAGTATCGCAAAGTACTATTATGGAAATGTTGCTATAAGTAGCCTGAGAGAACTTCAGCAGCATCTGCTAATTTAAATCATTCCACTTGGAGGTTGTCTCCATGAGGCTTGTTAGTGATCACAACACAGCACATTTATATTTAAAACACCTCATGTCCTAGGGTTATACCAGAATGTGACATAAAAAATTCTCCACTGGATCAATCAACTTAAAAAAAAAGTGATGCAGAAAGATATGTGCTTGATTGGAGCCTTGGTAATGAAAGAGGGGGTATTTATTATGGATGTGCATTTGGCTGTAACCAAGAACACAAAAAAGTCTATTTTCAGCTAACCAATGTAGCCATTCTTGAAAAATCATGAAAATATTTGGGATTATCCAGGAATGATGCATAGCCACAGTTAAATTATTTTTAAAGGACTCTCTGTCCCTTTAAATATTTCCAGAGTTAATTCACAGCTTACAAACAGCATTTAAATGGTCTGCACATCCCTTAAATGAACCCCTCCCAGGTATGCTATAAATTGGGTGCCTTTACCTAAAAACAAACAAACATACCCCCAGATAGATTCTCCATTATACCTGTGGAGATCATTGACCTTAAAGTATTACGTACTTCCCCCCCAAATTGGAATTATCAAAAGATCCCAAATCTGAATGCTATATTGGCATTAGGATTCAGGATATCAGGTAATACCAAATTCTTTTGTTCAGTGTACCCCTAGTATTCCATACCCCTAGTATTTATTTTGTCCATGATGTTTTACCAATATATCCATCTTTAAAGCACCGTCTTTTAAGGTAAAGTAAAACAAGGGCCATTTTATGTTGCACTTTCAATCAAATCTCTCTCTCTCTCTGTATATATATATATATATACACACACACATACATACATACATACAGAGAGAGAGATGTCTTTTGGTTTGGTTCACTTAGGTATCTTTATGTGGTGCCATTGCTAATGATTGCTCAGCAATTGCTGATCGCTTATATTGTAGTTGGTTGGGTAACTCTGCATAGGATGGCACTGTTAATTATGTGAATTTCTGCTAATTACATATACCTAACAGTCAAGAGATGAAAATATAATTAATCATCCTTTACAGTTTTTAACCTGATTATTATTAGGTTCCATTTCAAGTCTGATGACAGCCAATGTGTTGAGACATCAGCAGAGAAGTATATCAGATAATTTCCCTTGTTCTAGTGCTGCAGCCACGAGAAAAGAAGGATTGCCCAGGGATGGATGAATGGCTGGTAGACATTTAACCCATTGGCGTTTCCCCTCCACTTTGAAGGTGGTGAGCAAAACTAACAACTTTAAAAGGCAGACAGCCCACTGTTAGTTTTAAATGGTTGGCAGCCACTTTGAAATGGGGCACTTTGCAGCCATTTAAACCTAGTTGATGGGTAGACCTGACAATGTTAGGTTTAAATGGCTGGCAGTTTTTTCTCTCTCTACTTCCATTTGGGGCAAAGTAAAACTAACTGATGAAATGGCTCACAGTGGGGTGGATGCTGTTAATCAGAAATGATTGGCAGCCATTTCACTGGTGATTTCATTTTTCCCCTGCTTGCAGCCATTTAAACCTAACAGGTCAGCTGTGGGCCTATGCTGTTCAGCTGTTAGGTTTAAGTGGTTTGAAAAGCTGAACCAGACAAAAAGTCTAATAAATGTTCAGGAAGCTAACTTCCCTGAACATTGGTTTTAGGGCTCCAAAGCAGGCCACATTCATGCTGAATTGTGACTAGGTTCATGCCCATCCCCAAGTCTAATGTTGCACAACTCATTTTGTGGCGGTCCATTTAGTGTTGGCATCAGGAATGTAAATAGATCTTTGATTTGCTTACCAGGGACATTTCAGACCCATTCTCTGAAAGTTTAATTTTTCATTAAAAAAACAAAAGATGCAGGCAACCATGATGATCCATTTAGACAAATGCCAAATAGCAACAATAGTATTTTTATTTGGGCCAACTTAAAGTTCTGAAGTAATCCAGCCTTTAGATTTTTTTTAAATATGCTCTTCACACTGGATGTTAAAGGGGATTAGAGAGATGAGAAGGGAAATGGGTGTTGCTTGTAAAGGCCATTAGAAAACCCAGTGACAGATGTTTATAATAGGAAAGGACTATTTACATTTTGTTCATAGGAAATAAGGACTAACCCATCTGAGGAAGTGCCTAAGGATGTAATATGTTCTGGCCCAGTTTGAGATATTTTGCCTTCTCTAGTGCAAGCCTGGAAGGTTACAACATATACTAACCACATTCACCATTTCCTTTGAGCTTCTGTGAAGCTGCCAGCTGAGAGCAAGATGAGTTCGGGTGGTGAGCGGGGACATTTTGGTATAGGAATTAAACTTGTACAAGGATTTGGGAGACTCCCATTCAAATCCATAGTCTGCCATGAAGATTGTTTGGGTGAATCTTAGGCCAACTAAACACTCTTGGCTTAAACAACTTTACAGGATTTTTTATATAACGATAATGGAAACCCATGTATATTGGCCTAAGCTTCTTGGGGGCAAAGCAGGAGAAAGTAAGAAAGAGAGACATTGGCTCAAACCCATCTAGTACACCAGAGGGTGCAGCAGTATAGTGAAGAAGACGCCTCACACCAGGTTTTGCATATTATTTTCTCTTCTGAACTAGTTTGGTATAATAACAATGGCTGTTTCCAGTCTAGTGTACAGTTGCAAATTACTTGCTTTGCATTTGCATCATCACTTCTAAATATGGAGTGTTAATATATGTCCTGAGAGAATTCTAAGAAGTATATCCGTTATTGAGCCAACTAGCAAGTAGTTAGAATTTAGTAGATAAAACATTTGAGCAAGCATTTATATTGCAATTTCATATGAGGACAGGACACCAGGGAATTCAGAGTTCCATTGTTAAAGTATTCAGTTTTATCTTCAGGGACAGTGTCACATTTATAAATAAACAGTAACATTGTCTGTTAACACATGTTATTAGAATACATGTGTGTCTTATGCCTGTGAATATGACTTATGGTTATAGCCAAAATTTAACAACAACAAAATCCTGCAGAAGGATCTGCCTTCCTCCCACTACACCTTATTCTTTGACTAGGGATTTGCTGGCTTTGTTTTTAATTGTGACCAAAACGGTAATCACTGATTTTACCAAAATCACCCCCCATTAGTATTAGTGGATCCATGATAAACAAGACATGTGCTACTCTAAATGTGGCTGGAACACAGAGATTTAAACAACAACAACAACAACAACAACAACAATATAGGATCAGAAATAATGTACCCTTGGTGGGATTTGGGATAATACAAATATATAGGCAGGACAATTAATTACCTGTTCTAAGCAATGAAATAATACTATTGAATATTCAATTATAAGTGACTACCAAATTTATTTATTTAATCTATCCTTGGATTTATATAACCACCCCTTCCAGATACCAGCTTGGGGCAGTTTACAATATATCACTGCATTAAAACATTGAGAGCCAGCTTGATGGAGTGGTTAGAAGTGCTGACATCTAATGTGGCAAGCCGCGTTTGATTCCACGCTCCCTCACATGCAACCAGCCGGGTGACTTGGGGTCACCACAGCACTGGGAAAACTGCTCTGACCGAGCAGTAATATCAGGGCTCTCTCAGTCTCACCTACCCCACAGGGTGTCCATTGTGGGGAGAAGAAAGGGAAGGCGAATGCAAGCCGCTTTGAGACTCCTGATAGAAAAAAGTGGCATATAAGAACCAACTCTTCTTCGTCTTCCTCTCCTTCTTGATCAATAAACAATTTAAACAGTTAAATATTAAAATTATAAAATATTCAAAAGTTTACTTGCAGATGTTGTATTTACTGCTGGGAAGTCAAAATCCTTGATAAACATTCTCAGGGCTGGTTTTGATGAGGTTGGGCATTTTCCAGGCTGCTACCTGGGATGCCTGTTCACCCCCAGTAAGCACGATTAAATATATAATTTTGATTTTAAAATAAACATTTAACCGGTTTTATTGTATTTATATCTATGTCTCTGCACCCTGAGCCAGCTTGCCAGGAGTCTGGTATAAAAATCAAATAAAACAATGCATCTTGTATTGTTCTGCTTTCTTACTCTTCCTTTTTCCCCATGCCTGTCATGTTTATCTGCTCAAATTTATTTGCTCTCTGAGGCTTCGGGTTGGGCGGTATATAAATATGAACGAATAAATAAATAAATAAATAAATAAATAAGTACAGAGGTCTGTAATCTATATATCCAACAGTCATTGTGACTCCATCTGTGGATACTTAAATCTGCAGATGGGGGCCGTATAGAAACAAAAGAGATATTTATACAAACTTGGGAGGGGGGGAGACCCAGAGCTACAGAAAAATCCAGAAGTAAAAAGGGGGAAACAAAAAAAACAACAACCCTCAAACAGAGAATAACACATGCAACTGTTCTCCAGATGCAGGGGTTTGCAAGGAGAAGGAGGGCAGAAGAAAAATAGTACAAGCTGCTGATCTCTGTCCCCTTCAGCTGCTGAAGGAGCAAAACTGAAGACAGGCAGGGTAAGTCATGGGACCTGCCAGCCCTCCCCACTGCTGAAGCTATGCTTCTTCCCTCATGGTTGAGGTGTTAAACCTGGAGGTGGCTGGGGGAGGAGACGTAGGACTCATTAGCCCTCCCCACAAGTGAAGTGGCTATATTCCTGCTCACCAAGGAGGTGATATTTGGACAGGTGAGGGTGTATATAGCTCCATAGCCATCCTTGTACTGTTTCCCCTGCCCTGGTTCCAATGAGATGGCTGTGCTGGAAGCAGGTGTGGTAAGGGCCCAGGAGTCTTTGCTGCCCTTCTAGCCACTGAGGCAGCAGGACTGGAGCTGGGCTGCAGGGACACCCAGCTGCCAAGGGGAAAGCTTAGTGAGTAGGAGAGGATGGAATCCCCCTCCATGAATCTTGTGGTTCCTCACTTGTTTCTTCTGCTTCCTATCTTTACAAGCAAAGCTGAATGTTTATTTTTTTTTTACATCACTTATAACTCTATCCATTACTTATACAAGCCAAACCACACAGAAATATATATTGGAAGTATCCTCTTAGATGTTGCTGTCATTTTGAGAAAGTTTTATAAATGCTTTGTTTTATATAAACTATTTAAATAATTTCCTTTTGTCATAAATAGAGAATTCAGTACCAAAGGAAGAGACCCTAGGGCATTCTAGTTCTTGTGGGTTTCTTGTGGTAGGAGAATGCCTTGCTATTTTCGAAGTTAAAAGCTGTACAGCGTAAATTGAGCTAGCTGGCTAAGTTCTTATTGTTGCTCTTGTTTTAAGTGTAGCAGAAGGAAATAGTAAGTGAAAATTTATTCAAGTGATGACTTGTTAACACTAGAAAGGTAGTTCTGCATTACACACACACACACACACCCCTAATATGGCATGGTGACTGGGAAGTTTTTATATTTTCTTGAGAAATTATAAAATCCTATACCTCCCTGTTTCCACGCTGTAGATAATTAATTAGAAGCCTTTTTTCCCCTGTAAAAGTCCAATATGATTAATTATATTAGAACTGAACTACTTCTTGAAAAGATCTACTGGTTAAGAAATGGATCAATGCAAATTTACTCCAGGTTGTTATATCTGTTAGGCAAAAAAAGAAAAGGAAAAAGGTTTGCAATAAATCTTGGATATACCTTTGTAAAATCCTATATCCTTCTATAAACTAAAATACCATAATAGTATAGGCTTCTACCTTTTTTGCAATGAGAATGAAGAATGCATACATATTAATATGCATACAGTTGTTTATTTACATAAATATCACACATATCGGCACCATAGATACAACAAAATCCAAAGCAGATGGGGAGAGGGACATTTAAGGATAGAAAAAAATGTGGAAGGAGTTAAATTTGGGAACTCTCATGATTGGTCTGCAGGTGTTGTTATTATTTTATACCTTCTCTTTTGATAAAACAAATGCAGTTATTAGGTAGATTAAAATATAGATTTTTAGATTTTGTTTCATTTCATTTATTTCCTTAATCTACCAAGGGTTATGTATTTGAAGATGAGAGTGAACAGAACTGCTGTTCAATAGTTATACTATTTCATATTAAAAGATGTGGTATCTTTCTTTGTACAAGTGCCTCTCTGCTAGATAGGAAGTCCCATATGAAGAGGACAAAGCCCAAGTTGTATATGCAAAACATACCTAAAGATGCTGAGTTGCTTGGAGGAACAGTATTTTTTTTTCTAAAAAAAATATTATTGATATGCCTGTCTTTTCCCCAATAACGTTGGGACCCAAGGTCTCACCATTCTTCCACGGAGCTCACCCAGTCTTTTGGTCTCTTGACTAGAGTTCCCAGGTCCCTCCAGGCCACCAGTAGGGAATGGGGGGAGGGGTGCCAGATACAGGTTGGGAAATTCCTGGAGATTTGTGGATGGGGTGTAGAGAGGACAGGGATATCAGTAGGATACAATGCCATATAGTTTACCTACCAAATCATCAATTTTCTCTAGGGGAACTGCCCTTTGTAATTTGGATATGAGGCTTAATTCCCCTCCCCATAACTTCCCTCCCCCCCAAAAAAAAAGTCTACCCAGAATCTCCAGGAATTTTCCAGCCCAGATTTACCAGTTAGGCAAGTTGAACTATGAGTAGAGATTTAACCAAGGCCAGTCCACAAGTGTTACAGTTGACAAGAACTCAGACAAAACATTTTGTCATAAAAAGAAGAAAAATCGTAAGGAGGAAACAGAGCTTCACAAAATGAACCCTTGTAAGCATGAGGTAAAACTTTCTTGGTAAATAGATTTTATGATGGGCTCTTGCTCTCGCTGACAAAATTATTTCATTTTCAGTGAGGATTGAGTTGGGTCTCTTCATTTGCTTATCTAAGACCAATTACGAAGTACTTTGTACAGCAATTAATGGCATTAATACTGTTCTGCTCTATTTGAAAAATAATATAATGATAATAAAACAAGTGCCTCTTTTTATATAAAATGCCACCTATTGCTAAATGAGCCAAATGATAAAAAAAGTATTTTCAGCATTAAAAAGTGGGGTAAATAAATTTTATACGGAATAAATAGATTTTCTTAAAAATATATATTTTAATTCAAACACACGATGGAAACATGTTGCTAAACCTGTTGTTGTTTTAGACTTTCATCTGGGAGATAAAACATCACCCATTTTTTGAGCTGTATTTTCGGTAAGGAATCAGTGTTTCTCAGGTCATTTCATCCTGGATGCTGTATTGTATTAAGCAGCATAATGATGTAACACTATGGAATCATTAAAGCCATACACGATCTGGACCCAGTGTATCTGAGGGGCTGCCTCACTATTTATACCCCCCAAAGAGCTCTGTGCTCTACCACTTCCAACTTGCTGGTAATCCCTGGCCCCCAAAGATATACATCTAACCTCAATCAGGGCCAGAGTGTTCTCTGGTCTGGGCACCACCTGTTGGAATGAGCTCTCTGAAGAGATCAGGGCCCTGCCTGAGCTACCACCGGTCTGCAAAACTTGTAAAATGGAGCTCTTCCACCAGACATTTGGTTGAAGTTGACTAATCCAACATCTGCTGGGGCCCCCAGAAATCCCCTCAGATCCCTGAACTGACCAACCTATGAGACCATAATAATAATAATATAATAATAGTAATAACAACAATAATAACCATAATAATAATTATTAATTATTATTATATAATAAAATGTATAGTATTGTTTCATTGCTGAAATATGTTTTTATCTTCCCTTACAAACCTATCCTGTGGTGAACGTTTCACAGTGGTTCAGGGCCTATTCCAATGTAGGGTCCTGGTCAACCTATACATAGGACTTATTATGGAGGAAAGTAATATATGCATCAGCAGTTGCTAGACAGGAATGTAGCTGCGATTTTAATGACTGGTGGAGTTCTCTTTATCAAGGCAACATACTCTGTCCTATGATTATCTTAAAGAAATTGTCTCAGAAAACATTTGATTTGCCATCTTTGATAGTCCTACTACTACCCAATTGTTTACTTAGTTTTGTAAGGAATAATGAACGTCATTTTGATATCCGTTGGTCCTGGAGGTGCTACTGGACTCAAACTTAGTATTCACATCTGTTTGTTGACTCTTACTTTGTATGCTACTTTACTGCTATTCATAGATTATACCAATCACTTTATTCCAATCTCGGCTATAATGACCCAGTTAATTATACATCTTGATTCTAACTAGCCCTTCTGGCAACTAACCATTTGTAATGGTTGAGGATATCTTGTTTCACTGTATCTGAAGAAGTGTTCTTACACATGGAAGTTTATATCTTGAATAAAACTTTATTGGTCAAAGGGGCCGCTGGACTCAAAATAATTGGTATCTGTATGTTATTCACCGTAAGCCATTTTTCATTGCTGGTATTCCCAGTTAATTTTAACATCATTTTCTGCCATTTAAAACTCATTTCAACACAGTATAGCATTTTGGAGCATTCACTAGAAAGACTGTAAAAAACAAAAACATGTCCCTTCTGCTAGGAATTCAACATTTAAAACTGGACACAGAGAAAGCAGTAAAAAGGAAGGGAAGAGAAGGTAAGCAAGAGTAAACAGCAATGTACCATGACAGGTGCTTATTCAATGTCTGTTTGCGTACTTTTCTCTCTCTTCCACTCTTCCTTCTTGCACAGAGCATGAAACCAAGCTCCAATTTCTGTTGTATCCATATAGAGCCAGTCTGGTGTAGTAGCTGGGACATTGTGTTAGGATTGAGGAGACTCGATCTGGAGAGAACAGGCAAGCCCAACCCTGTCAGATCCTGGAAGCTAAGCAGGGTTGGCCCTGGCTACCACTTGGAAGGGTGACCTTCAAGGGATACCAAGATTGTGATGTGGGGGCAGGCAATGACAAACCACCTCTGAATGTCTTGTCCCTGGCTGCCAGACAATCTTAGGATCTTCTGGCTGCATTACACACATGCTGTATGATAGATAGATAGATAGATAGATAGATAGATAGATAGATAGATAGATAGATAGATAGATAGATAGATAGATAGATAGATAGATAGATAGATAGATAGATAGATAGATAGATAGATAGATAATATAAAGGAGGAGACCTAAGTTTGAATCAGCACTGTACTATGGAAGCTTGCTGACCTTGGGCTAGCTGACTCTTAACCTAACAACTCCCTGAGATATTCTGAGGATAAAATGGAGGAGATGAGAATTCTGTAAACTGCTTTGGATCTCCACTGGGGAGAAAAGTGGAGGAGAAACAAAGTTAAGTAGAGAAAGATAAATAGGTATTGTATATTAATTGGAATTTCCTTCCCACAAGCCAGTATCTGAAGCAAACCAACACCAGTTCGTCCAGGTTTCTACATTCAGATGCCATGAGTAACTAGAGTTTGTTTTTGTTTGAAACAGGAGTAATATTTCTGGGCTCATAGACAAAAACTACAAGAATAAGGACTGGCTTAAAATAATGTTAATATGAAGAACAACTACAATATCTTGTACAGTAAACTTTAAGCCTCGCTTTTAAAGTTACTATTTCATTAACATTATACAAATGTAAGAGAATGTTTCTAAACCGCAAATTCTGTCACTACAGGACAGACCTCCCATCGTCATGAATGTAATAATTTAAATTCAGATGTGTGAGAGCAGTAATCTTCATTTAAAGTGCATAGCCCATCATTTATTTTTTATACGCTGCCACAGCCAATGTTTAAATTATTAAAAAATACAATGTAGAAAGCTTCTCATGAGAATACAATGAATGGGATAAAATTAAGCTCCCTTTTTAAAAAGAAGTAAACTATTCATTCATTACCTAACCATGCAATTATAGAAGCAATTAAAGGTCCAGGGTGAGAGTGTTCGCTATTTTTTTGTTTGTTTTATATTTCAAGACTTATTTGTTTTCAGGACTCTGTCAACTTTCTTAAAAAGAAATCCGATGGTTCTCAGTGGAATAGTCTTTGTTTATAGGAACGTTCTACCTCTCACTTACTGGTTTCAGAGCCGCAATAAGAGGAGCAGCCCACATTAGGTCCCAAGTGCTAGTTCTTCCTGGAGTCTTTACTGCAGTATGTGGAATGTTTGTCTTCTCTTCCTCATCCTGTCTTCATCCTAGTTAGTTGGGTTATGGGCCGCACTAACAAAGAGTGTATGACAAGAAAAAAAGAATCATTACAGTTTTGGATTTGGGCTGGATAAGGGGGCGGGGGTCCTATCACAATTGCTTTTTTCAGATAGAACATTACCAGCATGTGAGTCACATCTATGTGGTAGCTATTTATAACAATCATAATGGCACCAGATTTGCACAGGACACCTTGACGTCTGTAGAACCCCTAATTTTCAAGAAAACTGTGCAAAGGAGCTTACCTTTACAGACCTCCAAACTAGGTGACATACTATGCAGCCACATTTTTCTTTAATAATTTCTAAAATGGTGGTCAAGCAGCAGCCTAGCAGGAACTTTAAATTGCCACTGCCTTTTAAAAAATGGACTGCATTTCCCTACTCTTACAGTGATTGGCTGTCAATAAAAATATTATTTTTCCACTCTGCATTTGCCATCCTTCCTCCCTGTGGTTTGTTTCCTTTCACAAACAGAAAGTGACTTCCTTTGCCACACCTTCCATTTCTTTCTATCAGTCTGCCATTATTTCCTATGAGGCACTTTTCAGGGGGCCTGTTTTCCAACCAAATGAGACCAATTTCAGGCAAAAAAAGGCAGCCCAGGCTGCTCCTCCTTCTTGCGAAAGACCTACAATTAAAACTAAAGTCATTACATCAAGTATGTGTCTGAGAAGCACTGTCCTTTCCTGGTGTCAAGTAAAAATGTCCTGCATTAATATTGGATGGGCTCTGTACACACCGTTTACATAGGACGGGTGTGAAAAGATTTCTTAAGGAATGCAAAAAAGAAAGTAGGAGGGGGGATTACAAGTCTGCAATTGGAAGGTGGGTGGTAAATTGCATGCCTTGTGCTTAAATTTCAGTAACAGTGGAATTTTACCGTCTTTGTGCACGGCAGTGGTTTGGGGCCTTTGTAAGCTGAAGTTCTGGAACTGTTTCATTCTTTGATTGCCTCAAATGAGAATATAATTTGGCTGCCTGTGCTTCTTTGAGACGGCTCCTTCCGAATAGCTGCTTACTGCTTGAGAGCCCGTGCTGCTTGATTTCTACAGTTAAGAGTGGTATGCAATTCTACCAGTCTTTTTCCGTATAATTTTTTTCTGCCTTTGTAAACATTTATATGAAAACATTATGGTATGCTAACCTCACCATATATAATTTATGCATTATTCTTGTCAACTGTTACCTCTTAATCACTCAGGAATGGTGACTTGTCACACAGACTAATGATCTCCATCTGACTGCTTAGCCTGCTTGCAATTCTGTCTTGAACACATCTGTCACCATGGCTTTCCCTAGGGAACTGTGCAGAAGTTTGAAACTTTGACACATGTGACACCCAAAGACTTTCCCCCCATTAGTAATGGACTAAATCTTTGAAAACTGTACGTTTCCTAGCAAACACCTACTATTTTACCTTTTAGATGCTGGTTGGGCTGCCACATGATAGACAGCCAGGGGAAAGACATCTGGCATTTGTAACTCATGCAGCATTCATGGAAACAGAATTTTAATAGTATTCTCATTCTGCAGAGTCCCTGGGAATTTTGAAAGGATACAGAATATGTCATTAGTTAAGTAGGTTGCTCTTTTGATGGACCCTCCTTGGCATGCAAATGAAACGTTGTTAGGCAGACAATTGTAGAATATGTTTTTTCGGCTTGTTGTTATTCTTGGAATGTACAAGTTCCTAACCACTTGCAAGGACACCATTTTAGGGAAATTAGACCTAATAGAGCATGTTAACAATGGGCCATGATCCTTCCCTAGTCCCATAGTTATCCTAGAGAACAAATGCTAGTCCCATGGTTATCCTAGAGAACAAATACAAATGTTCAATTTATCATGTTGTTTTTATTCCGGTTCCATGTAAACCGCCCTGAGCCTCAGGGGAGGGCGGCGTATAAATAAATAAACAAACAAACAAACAAATATATATATATATATATATAAATAATACAAGTATATTGTCACACATCATTCTGCCTTAAACATTTACATAATGAAGATACTATACATTAAACACCATACATCCCAATATTTCCTAAATGAGTGGACCCATGGGCAGAGTCCATCAGCCAGACTCAAATCTGCTAGAACTGCATGCAAACATGACTCCAAGCTGACTGAAGCAACAAGGTACTTGTATTACACATGTATTCACCATACTTCATTTATATCATTTTAAAAACATTGGTTTGATTTTGGTCTTGAAGAACCTGGTACACATGAGTAACTAATACAAGACCAGGTAGAACGTTTATGCTGCTGAATTCCTAATCAGAAGTAACAGCTAACAAAGCAGGTATCTTGAGTACATGCTTAGAAGATGAGGAGGAATGGTTGGTTTTTATATGCTGCTTTTCTCTACCCTAAGGAATCTCAACATGATTTACAATTGCCTTTACTTCACAGGGACTTTATGATATAGGTGGGATTGAGAGACCTCTGACAGAACTGTGACTGACCCAGCAGGCTTCAAACCAGGTTCTCCATATTAAGAGTTCACCAAACTTAACCACTATACCACTCTGGCTGTCTTTTCATCCATCACTTTGAAAATTATGTTCTCCATACACTCAGAATTAAAAAAAACAGGGACTGCAGTGTTATAGTTTAAAGTCCCAGCACCTCCCTAGTTCTGACCACACTTCTATACTGGTACTTTTTATTATCTTCCCAGTGCAATAAGATCCCTTGATTAATTCTGTTTTAGCAATTTCATGCTAGAATGTCCTAGAAATACTTTTACTGACCTGCAAGTTACCATTTTTCAAAGGGAGGTTCCAGAATGAAACTCATGAATTAGAATTGATTGAGAAATGTAATTGAATTTCTTGAGGCTTGAACAAGGACCAGGATTCTCCACCATTATAGATGTTATTCAGTTTAGAAAACCTAGAAGTATAGCATGATTACCTCTTAGACCCATTATGCATGGGGGGAATAACGCACATTCGGGGTGGAATGGCAGCGACTAAAATCACCGATAATGCACGGAGGTGGCTGCAACCGGCCGCAGCTTCGGTGCATGCCGCCGAAAAAGCCGCGCAAGCAAAACGCGGAAGAAAGCACAGCTTCCGGATGACCGGGGCGCAACCAGAAGCGGCACTGGGATCGCCACGTGCATAATCGGTTACTCTGGGTTTTGCCACCGTCGCGCCCCGTCCCGTGCATAACCGGTGTGCTTCATGTCTTCCCCCTCCGCGTTTTCCATGTGACCTGAAATCGCCGTTTTGGTGGCCGTGCATAATGGGCCTTAGTGTTATCATGAATAATCATTTTACTTTTCTTGATTGCATTTTAATTCTTATGTAATAATGACATACTGTGTGGTTTTACACTTAATGGCCACAAAACACTGCTGTTTACATTTTCAATCTATGATTGGTTTATTGTCAGAATCAAAATATCTTTAAGGTGTAACCGTCCAACTTTGCAAAATTCTCTTAAAGTCTGACCTCTACTGTGAATGTGTGAGAGACAGAAACTGACAGTAATCATATTGTAGTTAATAGTAAGGGTATTCAACACTGAGGCTTTGAGTAAGGTGCCCATCCACCCCGCATCTCATGGGGCTATCATGGGTTACAACGAAATGCCCCGCATCCTGAAGCTTTTACAAAATGTCCCGCCTGGCCTGGATGCCGCGAGCAGCCTTACAAGCCGCTCAAACCAGCCTGGCTTTGGGCGGCAGCAAGCAGGACCCGCTGGTGCTTTCCTAAGGTGTCCCCATCTGTTCTGCATCTCGCTGTGCTAGGGAGGTCAGTCACAATGTAAGCGGCAGCGGGCTGATGAAGCAACGGCGGCTTGGGTGCGACACGCTCCACTGTGGCCAGCTGTTGCTCCGCTGTGGCCGGCCTCTTCCGCAGCTGCTTCCTGGCCCCTCTGGCTGCCTTCTCCAGCCCCTCGCCAGCTCACGAGGCCGCACAACAGCCGAAGCAGCCACCACCCTGTAGGCACAGGGAGGCCACCACCCTGGAGCCCATCCCCCCGCATGATGTGGAGCTGCTGGCCAATGTGGACCGGGCCGAGTTTGAGCACTGCTTGCCCTTTGGCTGCTGGCCAACAGAGCTGACGCTGGGCTACCTGAGCCACAAGGCTGCATCTGACGGTGGTCCTTCCGCTGCCTTCTACTGTGCGGCCGCGAGTGGGGGTGGGGCCTACCGGGAGCTGTGATGCTTCCGCAGACCCAGGAAGGGAGAGACGGACTGACGGACCCCTCAGGCTCTATCTCTTGTAACCTTCTAGGGCAGTGGTCCCCAACCTTTTTATCACCAGGGACCACTCAATGCCGGGGACCACTCAACGCCTTTTACTGAGGCCCGATGAGGGGGTAGTTTACTCCTGTACTCTCAACCACTGCCCTAGCGCTCTCTGATCACTATGGTAATGTTTAAACATCCCTTCAAAATAAGATACAGACACGCCACAACAATGAAGTGTGTTGTAAAGGACTGGGGGGAATGAAGTAAAGGGACGGGAGGGAGAAGGCATCCTTCGGGGCCCACCTCCAATTAATCGAAGGACCACATGTGGTCTGCGGCCCACAGGTTGGGGATCGCTATTCTCGGGATTGGGAACAGGGTGGAGGTTCCTGCTCTCTGCTGTAACCCCCACTGGTGGGGAGTTTCATGTAAGGAGCGAGTGGGGGAAGGGGGACTCCTCAAAGCATTCAGGGTTTGCCAACCAGCCTTTGCCTGAAACGCAAACAAGAGAGCGACTGTTTCGAAATCTACCTTTTATACAAGTCTGCTTGTTTTTATGTTTTGGTGGGGGAGGGGGTGTTGTACAGAATGATTTCAGTCTTCTCTGCATCACCTTAGCATTGGCTCATTTCCAACCATATTTCCATATTTCCATAGCTTCTCCTGCTCCAGTGGTGCTTTCGCTGCACTCTGCGTGCTCAGCATCCCAGTGAAGTCAGAAGCGAGTGCCCCCTTCCCCACTCCTGATCCATCCTGAAGCAAGTTGATCGTGAAGGGAAAAAAGCAAATGCGTGGTGTTGGCAAATAGATCACCCCAAAAACAAGTTTTGGCTTCCTGGTAGCTTGAAGGGGAAGCTCCAGTCACTTTCCATCCAAGTGCCCTTTAAAACCCCGAGGCCAAATGCTGGTCACTGGTTACTCCAACCAATAAGAGGAAAGAGTGTGTTCTTTTTAGGGGTCTAGAATTCTTCCTGAAACGGGGTGTTAACGAGGAGGGTTTTCCCATTCGTGAGATGCATGCAAAATTCAGCGCCTTCCTGTCCCTCCTCAAGCAGCCCCTCTCCCTTTTCGTTCTAAAGAACAGTGAAGTGATAACTCATCCAGAGGCAATGAGCCCAGCTTCGCTGAACCCCCAGATGTGGAGAACACCTCACAAGGTGTCTTGTAACATCCAGAAAGCCGGTTACCGCACAAGGAAACTCTTCTCGATTGAGCTCGGCTTGGCGCGTTGCCCTCTTGGCTCTCTGTGCCATTTGCCTCACTGCCTGCTCATCACCAACACCCCAGGTAAGATGAGCCATGAGCAGGAGCCGCTGGCTCGTCGCCCCCCGCCCCTCCCCCCCACCACTGCCGCCCTCGGTGTCCCGCTTTAGTTCCCCAACAATCTGGTCACTATAGCTTTGAGGGATTTTTAGAATACAAAAAATTCATTTAAAATAATATCCTCCAAATTCTTTGCATGGTTTATTTTTTTTATGTGCTTATATGATCCATAATTACGGCCTTGTGTGTGTTTAGATACATATGCACGCACACAGTTGAAGTTTTTATGTATGTTAAACTTTTAATTTTTAATGGGTTTTTAATTTATTGATGTGAGCTGCCCCAAGACCATCTGGTGAGGTGCAACATATAAAGCAAAATAGGAAGGAAGGAAGTCTATTCTAGGCTTTAGTTATCATAGACAGATATAACAGCACCCTGAGACTGGGAAGATCCAAGGTCAAGTCTGCACATGTCAATGAAACTCACTTGTTTCATCCATTCTCTTTTTTCACATAACCTACCTAAACATCTGAGGACAATATGGAAGAAAGGAGAATAATGTATGCTTCTAGAGTTTCTCGGCCTTGGATAAAATTAAAAATTTAAAAAAAACCCAACAAAAGTTAAATACCTGGAATGGTTGTATGCCAGTCCACAGGCAGGACATATATCTTTGATAAAAGTAGAGTAGTACATAGAATAGGAAGGATGAGAAATACCAGATTAGTGAAAATGTATGCACAACAATGAAAGACCAAGAGAGAAGATAATAGCAAAGAATGGTGCTACCCTGTGGTGATACAATGTCCATCTAGTGATTATGATCTTCCAACTCAGTATCTCTCTCATCCTTACTGTAAGTGGTTCTTATATTGTGGAAAGTGCCGTGTAGGTGGCCCTGTCCGCATCCCGGAGGCCCACCCTATCCGGGTGGTTTCCGGGTGCTGTCTGGGTTCATCCGGATTGGGTCAGCCCCTTAAGTGCCCGTCTCCAGGAACCAACCGAGCAGGCCAACCTGGACGTGCCCAGCAAAGCTGGGTGCTTCCAGATTGGGATGGCCCCTGGAGCAGACACCTGCAGCACCTGCTCCTCTTAGGCCCGCTCCTCCTCGCTGATGCTGCCCCTATATCCTCCATGACTAGAGGCCTTCCCGGACCCTGGGGCAGCTCTCCACCGGTGCACCCAGCATGGAGGGGCCTCTCTGCTGCCCCTGGGTCCGGGAAGGCCTCTCACTGCGGCGGCAGCCCTTCCTGCACCCTGGCGCATCTCTCCGACAGTCCACCAGGGAGGGTCCTCCCCGCTGCCCCAGGGTCCACCAAGGCATTTCACCGCAGCGACAGCCCTTCCCGGACCCAGGGACGGCTCGCCGTAATCGCCAGGGGCCTCTCCCCTCTTCACTGGAGCAGCTCTCCACCTCGACAAGCCTGGAACACCTGGATCAGGTAGGCTGGGGGGGGGTAACTCCTCCATCTCTTCTCCTTACCCCTTCTCTCCTTTCAAAGCTCATTTAAAAAAAAATAGGCTTTGAAGCTAGTATACAATAGGGCCTACCTCTAGTAGCAATCTAGGTATCACTTCCTCCGGTACCTCTTGCATTATCACTGGATTACCTTCAATCATGGGTGAATGAAGGCTGTAGTCCTTTACTTTATTGGTATTGCACAATCCCTGTCCATTCTTTTCATCAATTTCCCTAGATTTTTAACTTTTTTTTATTGCAGTGTGTTCAGATGCAGTGAACACCACACTGTATAGTAATTATGCAATTATACACAGAAACACTATGCATTTATTCATGCTCTATTACAGGGATATCTTGTGTTTACTGACATTCCATCCTTGGAGTCAACTATAATCGTAATGCACTTCAGAAGGGAAGTTCACAGGCATTACTTTTTACAAAACTGTTTGATCTAATCTCTTTTAGGTGCAGTAAAAAGCTGATTAGAGGTAGTAAGAGCATGGTATTAAAGGATTATCTGGGTCACACTGAAATATGCTTCCAAACAAACACAGAGTCCTTTTGCTTTATTAAAAGCAAATGTCTATGACTTTTTCAGGATAATCTGACTTAACTTTTAAAAAGAAAACAAGCAACCTAGATGACATCTGTACGTAATTCCTTTAAGGTAGCATACATATATGTATATATATGTTTAGTGTGCATTAAACTGTTGGTTGTATAAATAATTATTAAATTATATGTAGGGTATATTAAGTATAAAATCGGTTTCACCGTCATATGCATAACTATTGAGGGCTTTGCATGACTAATTAGTGACATTGTCTAGTCAACATAATATTTTATTCTGTTCTGTCTTTTCTCTGTAATGTCTCTTTTCGACCCCTTTTCTGCTGACAAGATCTGCCACTGAGGCACCTTATCTCAACTTTGCAGTTTGAATTGAATAGTTTTTTTTTCCTAAAGCTGTCAGTACTGTTCTTCAGATAGTGTCATACTGTGGTATTTTTGTTTTAAAGGGAAAATTTCTTGCTGAAGCCAGAAGTGACGGATGACCTGAAAACTGATGGCATAATATTCTTTTGATTCTTTAGCAAAAGTTTTGCAAAATTTCTGAAGTGATGAGGCAAGTGTACTATAACTAAAAGTAGAAACACGGTTGTACTACATCAGCTGAGTCAGTATTCTATATTAATGGAAATGTGCTGAATTTAAAAAGAAAGATAATTGGTTGAAATATATCTGAGTTTTCAAGTTCCAGGTGAATAAAAAGTTACATTTGGTATTACAGATTAATTCATTAAATGTGGAAGTCTTATGCAGTTGAGACTATGAGTTAATAGTAAAGTACTTGTTCCATTGTATTGAAATAAATTCTACTATGGCTTTGTGGTTCTCTACCATTCCTGTGGCTGGGTAGGAGTGGGCAGGATCAGGAAGCACGCCTCCCATGCCCGGACAGAGTGCAATTAACACCTGCATCAGTCGCCAGGTGCTTGGGGGTGACATTTGATGCCTCAATATCTATGGAGGCTCAGGTCACCAAAGTAGCTCAGACAGCTTTCTTCCATCTTCACCAAGCCCGGTTACTAGCGCCCTACCTGTCCTCGCAACTCTTGGCCACAGTGATCCATGCAACGGTCACTGGAGATGTTCACAGTGATCATGGGACCAAAGCCTGCATGGGTGTAGCTTGTCTATAGATACTGTGTCCATGATCAGGTGCAAATGTATAGATGGGATAAGGCTTCTTCAGCTTGTATGCTTGTCCTTAAATGTTTAGGATATGAAGGGGATCAGGCAGTGTCATCTGTTACCCCACTGATGACTAGGGTTGATTTGTCTGATCCGGCTGGCAAGGCTTTCTCCCCAACTGCCTTAGTACTCCAATCTGGTCAGGTTGTTGGTAACTCCTCGATTGACTCTGCCAGTCTGCAAGGAACTTCTTCAACAGGATTCAATTTGCTATCCCAAACCAGGCTGGTGGTGTCTGACTGCCTGAAGGTTGAGAGGTCTCAACTTAGAAAATTAGGTTATTCGCAAGGAGTTTCAGAGACTAGCCTGGCATTCTATAGGCAATCCACTAACAATCTATTCCAGCTCTTGAATGGCTTTCATTCATTGGTCCCAGAGAAAGAAGGTAGATTGTGTGTGGGTCAGTGTCCTGGAGTTTTTACGGGAAGGCAGAAACCAGTGGCCACACTGAGGAGGCAAATGGTGGCCCTGGCTTTTGTGTTCCCTTCCAGGGATGGGGGGGGGGGGGGGTCATTGTCAAGGCATCTCCACATAGTGTGCATCTTTAAAAGGGCATCACACAAGGATCCCCCTGTGATCCATAGTTTTCCCACTTGGAAGTTAAATTTAGTTTTGACAGTACTGACTAAGGCTCTCTTTGAGCCAGTAGGTAAGATATGCATTAAATTCCTGAGGATGAAAGCTCTTTTCTTAGTGGCTATCACTTCTGCTAGGAGAGTTTCAGAACTGGTGCAGGACAGGAAGTTAGAGTTAAGTCCTGCCTCCCTGTTAAAGTGGCGGGAAAACACCCACCAAGACGTTCTCCTGGCCTCACAGTATATTTTGGCTATTGGCTCAGCTCAGGAACCTGAGGGAAGGATTGGGAACCCTCCTTAAGTCAACTGTGATCTTTTCCGTGAGTTACTTCTTCATCCTCATTTCTCTGAAAAGCTTTAATGGATTTCTGCCACTTCCTAGTTTGTCCCACATTTTTCCACAAGTTCCTTCAGGTTTCAAGATCAGCTTTTCCAATGACATGAGAGGCCTACAGTGGCAAAAGATAAGTTGGCAAGTATCCCTGCTATGAACTGGGCTTAGTTTGCTGTTGTTTGGGTCCAAGCCAAATAATACAATCTCAGATCACATGCAGGAGAATAACTAGAAGCCCCCCCACCCCACCCCATCAGTCCAAGAGAGCATTAGAGTCTTTACGATACAAACTTTTATTTAATGAGTTAAACAGTATCACTGGCATGATTCAGCTGTTTTGTGGGGATGTCTCCCATGGAAGGAGAATGCATTTTGAAATATATCCATAGTTTAAATTTCTTAATACTCTGCAATACAGATTTTAGTTATAATCCTAACATCAACTCTGTATGACAGTATTATTATCCCTCTTTTGCAAAGGTTGGGATGAAGCTGAGAGTGGCTTGCCAAATGGGAGTATTTGAACTACATCCTCCCTGATTTGTAGCTTAACCTTACTGCTTTCTAATTTTTGCTCCAGTTTCCTTATTGCTGGCAGGGAGTCAACTTGAGTTTCTCTTAATTAGAATGCACACCTCCATTTTCAGTATAAACTACTCTCATCTGCCTGTTCCTCTTATCCGCCTGCTTCTTGGGAGATTTGGGAGACAGGTTTGGGTTTAACTGGAATAAATACAGAAACATTTGGCTTTCAGCCTCACAGTATCTCCTCCTCTGTCATAGATAGAGGCTGCTACTGATTTTTCTCCCCCAAGGCAATTTAAGTTAAGAATGTGCTGAAATCCCCAACTGCATGTTGGGGTAATCATTAATGTTTACAGTTGCTATAGTAACTATGATAGCTGGCAATTGCCTAGGAAAGGAGCCTGTTGGTAGGAGATAAGCTGGGGCAATTATTGAACAGCTGTCAAATCCTTAACCGTTTTAAAAATAGAGGAGGCACTAGAGATGGGGTGGCAATTTTGGTGCACCATGGGTCCGCGATCCAAACAGAGTAATGGCTTCTTCATTAAAAGAGAATTAGTATATGTGGAATCCTTTACACTGAGCGAAGCAGACATATTTTCTCTGCCAGGATGACTGGTTTATGTGAGCAATAATGTTGATCTTCGCAACGCATAGGGACCTTTGTTCAGACCTACTGTAAGCTCTGTTAATACAGGTTTGTATTGACTATTTCACCAAGAGTTGCGTATGCCATGGCAGCCCATGGATGGCTAGTCATACACTGCAGTGTGCAGCCAGGGTAACCAGGAAGGACAAGGGGGCGGCAGCTTATTGTGAGCCAGTAACCACCACTGTGATTGTTTGCCCTGTGTCTAAAAGCAACAGCTCACAGCTTGGAAATACAGGTTAGGGTGAGATCCTTCTACATGTAGCCCACTTTGCACCAAAATATTTTGATCTGTGGGGCATCATTGAGCCTTCTCCATAAAAGCACAAGCCTATTTCCCAGATATGCAGAGAAATTTAAGAATAAGGTGGTAACATCACACATTGGTTAAAGTAAAAAAAAAAAAGCATTGCTTAACCTAGCTGAACTACATTGTTTATTATCTTCATTACATTTTTATTCTGTCTTCTTCAAGGAGTTCAAGGCAGTGACTCTGGTTAACCTGAAAACTAAGTAACAAATGTATTTTCTCAATAAAATTAATGCTGTACACTTTATGGAATAGTTGTCCGACTTTGACTTACGGTTCCTATGAATGCAATTGTATTTAAAAGGGCCACTCTTGTTTATAAGAAGCATAAATATGCATACATTCGCGTGCACATAGTTTTAAAGACATCACTTCCTCAATGGGTAGGTTTTCCCACCTCCAGGTTGAGCCTTGAAATCTCCTGAAATTACAAATGCTCTCTAAAATACGGAAACCATTCCTCTCCAAGAAATGGCAGATTTGGAGAATTATCTCTATAACATCATATCCCTCACTGCTCTCCTTTCCTCCTCAAACCCCACACTCTTGTTACCTGAATTGCGTGGACACGTGTCTTAGAACACAGAGCTTGTGGGGAAGATAACTCAGTTATAGCAAGAGGAGGGTATCTAACGTCATGAATCGTTGTCTATATATACCAGGGTAATTGCCCGTGTAGGAACTCAAGGCAGACACAAATGTAAATGGTAAAACAGTATAAGCTTTATTGAAGAAAATAACAACAACAAAAACACAAATAGCTAACACACCTACAGTTGTTTAGAGAAAGGGAAGAAGGGTGAAAAGCTTGGTATAATTACCTGTCCGAAGAATGGAGAACCAGAGGAAGCAACATGAAACAGCGTGGGAGGTCTCCAAGGGTCCCAAGTTCGAAGACTCTCAGAGTGGCTGTGTGAAGCCATGGTTTATACGGCATTTTGGGAAGGGGGCTACGTGACAAGACTCAGGTGAGCACATGATGGGCAGTTTCTATGGGCTGGGATGTTGGACAATGCCCTGGCCAGATCTGGTGATTGCTGTAGATGGGCTTAGACAAAGGTGTTAATGTCTCTGGGGAAGGGAGCCATCATATCTCAGTGGATCTAGCTGAAGGGTTTGGGGAGTAGATTTCCCCTTGCAGAGGGACCAAGTGTGAATATGCTGCAAGACAAAGAGGATTGCCTAGGAGCCCCTGGGCAAACAGGATGGAGCTGGTCCACTCGATTAGCAGTACAATAGAGTGGTGATTAAGCTGGAAAGCAAGAGTTGAACCAGGAGGCACCTGGATTTGGCAGAGGCTGTCAGTCTGAACCTAAGGCAGAAAGCAGGAATTCTAAGATAGAGTCTGACCTGGCTTAGTTAGACCTTAGCAGTGTCATGGCTTTGGCTTAAGCCTAGACTACTGAGGGGTGCCATTGGTTGTAGAAGACAGTGTGCCTGTCTGTGAGGCAGGGGGTCCTGCCATACTTAACACTCTTGAGGAGAACTTTCCAAGAACTTCCCAAGCCAGAGTTGGCAGTCAAACATGATCCATCTCTTCAGTTCAAGAGGATATTCTCCCCCCCCTCCCTCTTTTTCTGCATGGCATGCACACAGTAGCACTCAAAGAATCAGGCCATTATAACAAATGGAAGAAGAAGAAGAGTTGGGTTTTTATACCCCACTTTTCTCTACCAGAAGGAGTCTCAAAGTGGCTTAGGAGCATGATCCCTTTCCTCTCTCCACAACAGGCACCCTCTGAGATATATGGGAGAGTTGTGATGTTACTGTTCAATCAGAACAACACTATCAGGGCTGTGACGAATCCAAGGTCACTCAGGGAGCTGCCTGTGGGGGAGCCTTTATTTTTTTCCAGTGAAGCTGGAATGACACTTTGCTTTCCATGTCCTCTGTAAGAAAGAAAACAACTTCCCATATGTCCAATGTCACATTCTGTAGATAAAAAAATTAAAAAAACAAATGAGTTGGGCAAAACGAGTTTGTCCTTCTAAATTATTTACTGTATATTTTAACAGCAGATTTAAAAGAAAAAGAAAGGTGGATTTGTTTTTAAAACAGGGACCAGCTCTTGTGTGGCTTATGGAGAAAGAAATGAGCTAAGCAAGAACACAGCAAATATACATAATGAATAATTCAACCTATTATGCACTTGTACAATAATATTCATACGAAAGATGAAGAGGAAGCTGCAGGTCTCTTGGGAACCTAAAAAAAAACCCTCTCCTCAGCTGAAAAGCAGCTATCCAGGCTGCAGATAAACAGGAAATGATGTTCTCTGAATATCATTGATCACAGCTGAAATGCTTCAATTTAAACTCAATCAAGGGATTTCCACTGAAATCAGCCATTTGGCATGTAGTCACTTCCTAAACAACTCTGTTCAGTCTTGACTTCACCGATGTCATTCCGTCTGTGAACTGCCATCCAGCTGTGTGATGAATACCCTGGTGATTCCCACTGGTTTCCACCCGAAAACGAAGGGTGAAGATTGTGAGGAGGTCCACATTATTGGAACAGAATAAGTAGTTTAAGCATAGATTTTGGGACCTCATAGCAAATGTCTGTTAATTCTGCAAATCTGTTTTTAGACCACACCCACTACGGTTAGAATCTATGTTTTTGTTTTCAATTATGAGTTTGCACCCTACCTTGATGACAAAATTTTGTATATTGGGTTCGAAATGTTTCAAATATAGAATCAGAAGACTTCTGGTCTCAGAATCTGATTCTTATCCTACTTATTTGAATTTTTCAATATCAGTTTACAGCCTGGGTTATACTTCTGAATCTCCTTGTTGGTGTAGATGTGTACACAGCCAAAAATGGCCTCAGCTGCTCATGTGGAGAACAATGAAATTGGTTGATGTGTTGCTTTGCTATAACCCGCCCCCCTTTGCTGACATTAAAAAGCCTTCAAGTCAGTTTGCAGCTAATATAGTACAGATCTAAAGACTTATCCTTGTTTTGTCTTCCAGCTTAGACATGTTTATACTGATACACAGTCAGAATTCTCAGCATGCCCATGGCTCACTCAATAGTAGGACAAGTTTTGATCATGTAATTATTTCCAGCATGGAAGTGACCATGGATTTCACAGCCCCCTCCATTGCATGCACAGTTTTTATGCACTTTTCATCTGCCGTGAATCATTATGCCTTAGTTTTATTTATTATTTATTTATAGAAACATATGCATTGCTTTTGAAGTTAAGGAAGAGCAGCAAAGAGCAAAACAAAAATAATTATAAAATTGATAATAATGGCTAAAGATATGCGAAGTAAGATTGCCTGCCTCCATCTCTCCAGGGTAGAGATCCCCTGTTATAACAACTGATTCCCAGGCAACAGAAATGAATCCCTAGGAGAAAATGGCAGGTTTGGAGAATGGACTCTATGGCATTATGCCCTGCTGAGATTCTGCCTTTATTCAAAACCTAATCTTTCTAGGCTCCACCTCCAAATCTCCAGGTATTTCCAAAGCATGAGTCAGTGACCCTAGAGCCAACATTGTATGGCCCCTGAATTTTTTTTTAACCCACATTTTTATTTGCTTCTGTGACAAATATTCATTTTCAAAGGGCACGGGGAATGATTTGCCTCCTCACACTTGTTCTATCTCTATGTCTAGTTTGTCTTGAAAATGCAGTTCTGTCTGGCTTTTAGTGGCATTAAGTTGTTAGCAGAGGGAGGAATGAAAGAAGAAAAAGCTAGAAGGGATACCATCACTGCAATTTATACACATTTCTAAGCCTATTAACCTCAATGGATTTAGAACACTCTATGTTTAGGATTGCACTGTAATTTTGCTAATGAAAGTTTGGATTTCTGACTTCATTTTTAAATTTTTGTTTTTCTTCCTGTTTTTTTTTTAATTGATTGATTGATTTTATTTCTATACCACTCTCCCGTAAGGTTCAGGGCAGTTTATATAAAACATAGGAGTATACATTGTAACAGTAATAACAATAATCATAACAGTAACAATAACAGTAAGAGCCAGTGTTGAGTAACAATAACAATGAACAATACAATAGAACTTTTTGAACAGAACCCGTAGTGGGTCATTTGGGTTCAGGATGTGGAAGGGATGTCTGAGGGGCCAGCAGATGATGTTGAGATTTTATTGGTGTTCCCAGTTCAAGCCTTTTTGTTGTTGTTTTTTTTGATAAAGTGTGCTAGAAAGAAATACAACAATCGTAGGCAGGTCTAGCCAGAAGCAAATCTCATTTTGCTCAACAGAACTTGTTCCAAGGAACATGGTTGTGAAATTGCAGCCTTCTACATAAAATCTAGACTAAATATATAGAGGTCTTTTGATAAGCAACTCAGTGGTGTAACTTCCTATGTTGTAGGAGTGTGCTGGGTCTAGCTACTTTTGAGGAATACTTTTCTATTTGGCAGTCTTTCCTTTCAACGTTTTGCGAAGGAGATAGATAGGTCTTTCATTGCGCTCAGGGCCCCATGTCACTCCTCCCTGTTTTATCCCTTTACAAAACGGATTGCTTTGTAAGGAAATAAAAGTGAAGAATGGGAGCGCTTGCGAGAGGGAAAGGGAAGTGGATAATATGAGGGCCATCTCAGATGTATAAAATGCATCCTGTGGATGCTGGGGGAATGCAGCAAAGCAGCGGCTCTTTTTGAGTGTGTTCGGTTAAGTCTCCATGGAAATTACTATGGAAATTCACAAGGAGATGTATTAAGCACAGTGCTAAGAGCCCACCTTCCACCCTCCACAGCAGAAACATTTTGAGATAAATCTGACGTGACCTGTTCAATTTGGCCTCCTTGAGGCATTGTCATGACAGCCTGCTGCATGGCACAGCGTGCTCTATCACAGCCTGCCATGTGGTCTGTTTTGTATATAGGAGTAATACACTTTTATGTGGGTTCCTCTCGTATAGAAATTGTAACTTAATCAGCAAACATTTCTGTTACACCCTTTGCCTAGGTACAGTGCTGGGTTGTATATTCTATTTTAATGGAGTTCATTTGTCAGCCATAATCAGGAAAAAAAATAGTGTTTTAAACAAATATATGCCGCAATCGTTATATTGTGGCTATTCATCAGGGCTACTGAACACTCCTAGGAAACATACCAAGCAAATGCTGATACTTTAGCTGTGATTGTTCTTCAGGAAGTCTCTGGGAATTAAAGGTAACAGTCAACACTGAGGGCCATTCCGCACAGCGTTAATGTTGCTGAAGTGTTACCATTATGTAACGCTATTTATTCTTCATTTTTCACGACATTATACACAATCTGCAACACTCCTGCAACACTCCTGCAAAAATTACTTTGTTGTAGCGATTTTCAGGGAATCCATAAAAGTGGATTCCCCCCCCCAAAAAAAATGCTCTTGAGAACAATCCGCAACACATCCGAAAAAGACATGTGCATTCTCAATACAGCGGTAGCAAGCATGTCCCTCCCTAATCTCTCGCACCTGAGCTTCCGACATCGCGATCGCCCTTTTTTTCCTTAAACCGGCCAAAGCAACAAATAAGCGATGCTTCTTTGGCTGAAATCCCTCCACAAGCAATTGTCTGTAAAGTTTCCAAGCACAATACAGCGCTCTGTTTGATACTGCCCGTAATTTCAGCCAGAAATAGCATTGGAGGGGGGGGGGGTATTTTTTTTTTTTTTACTTTCAGAGCATGTAAACAAGAAAGTGCCAGCTCCTAAACCACCAAAAAAGGTCTTTCTGATACATCGAATGAACAAATATGCATTGTGTGTTACGAGAGCAGCGCTAGTGGGAGAGCCTTTTTTCGATTGGACCGGCTGTGTGCGTTACTGAGACCTGCCAGTTTTGCTTCCAGCACTTTTCAATAGCGCTCAGACTTAGCGGAATTGCCCTGAGAGTTTGGTGGTGCCACATAGAACTACATTTCTCCCTCAGTGTACCAAAGGGCAGACTAGAAACATACTCTTATTGCAATAATATTAGAAGAGACATGAAAATATAATCTGTTCCATGTAAATTTCAGTTATTTCTCCCATTCATTCTAATTCTGTTGTTTATCCATATCTGCACCTGTTTCTAGAAACCTTTTTTCTATCATCAATATGTTACTTCAAACTAGGTCAGATTTCCCCTTTAAGTATGAATTTGAGGGAGTAAATTTCCCAAGAGTTTAAATGCATCATGCATTTAGAAAAATCCCATATCCCCATCTATTGTCAATTTATTTCTAATTCTGAACAAGGAGGATTTAATATGACTGTGAAAATAAATCCTGATATTTCACATACACGTGCTGTCAACTCATAACCAACTTATATTGACCCCAACAAGCCGCTTTCAGGGCAAGCAAGAAGCAGGGGTGATTTGCCAATACTTTCTTCTACAATATCTTCATTGGTGGTCCCTTGTCCATGCCTGATCTCTGCTTAGCTTCTGAGATCTGATGAGATAGGGCTATATCATGCTGCTTCCTTTTCCCCCTTGATATTTGAAATGAAAGAAAATCCAATGCCTAGAATAATTAGAAATATTTCTAAGTTTATACTACATGTGTAGTGTTACAATTAAGGATGGTTATGAACTGGGAAAATGCAGTTTGGTACATTGTTTGTAGTGTGCCCAGTTGTGAACTGTCATAAATGTTTAGTCATCAAACAAGTCAGTAGAATGGCCCCCTGCTGTGACAGAGATACCAAATAAGCAGGGGATATGTAGGTAATTTTCCTCTACCTTGCCTCCACATTTGGTAAGGATTGGATTTATGGGGTCTGAGTTAGAGCCCCCCTCCTTGGAAGGTGCTCTCTGGAAGAAGGGTGTCATAGACAGGCAGTCATTTTGACAGGTGCAGGATCAAGATTGTATAGAACAGATCCTGTGCAACTTAAAGACATCATAGTTGCAAGGGACTCCCTTTAGATTGTTGTCTATATTATCTCCAAATTCCTCCCCTCTGTTGCTTTAATTAGATTGAGTCGAGATAGTCAGTCTGGAAATATATCCATTCACAAACCTCTATGAACAGCTTGAAATTTGTGGGAAATTCATGCCTATTAACCTGCCAGAAACATCACTATGTGAACCACGAACTGGCCAAAATTAATCATAAACACTTGTTTGTGAACTGGCTCATGCCCATCTCTAACTACAGTCCTCACTGGAACAGAGAAACGTCATGAGGTTGCTACCTAATGATACTAAGTCTTCTGTTGATAAGATCTACAGTAGGGATTGAAACGGGGAACTGAGTGTATTAAATGAAGAGCATAACCCTCCTTTTTTCTGTACTGACAATGTAGATTGCATGTATTTCACTGTCTCTAACTCTGGAAAATAAAAATAAAAATTTTCTATAAAAAAAAAGATCTACAGTAGGGGTCACCAGCATGGTGCTTGTGAGTGCCATGGCACCCACTGACACCTTTTCAGGCACCTGGCAAGTGATTTTTATGTATTCTGAGTACACCTGCCTTTTGAATATAGCCCAAGAACTTCAGCTGGTCAACCAAAAAAATTACAAACCTCCTCCCCACCAAGTTTTGTATAGTTTTCACTGACTTACTTTTTTTCCAGTCATAAAACAAAAAAAGCAATTTGACCTAACACAATGTTATTTTAATCTGCTCAGCCCATCAGATCTTTAGTAGCCAATGAGAAGCCCTGCCAAGCAGTATCTCCTACTGACTTTCTAACAATCACTTGCCAGGTGCCAGAAAAGGTGTCAGTGGGTGCCATGGCACTCACAGGCACCATGCTGCTGACCCCTACTGTAGTGATATTTCTGGCAGGCTAACGGGCATGAATTTCCATTTGTGATTGTGAACATTTCTTCAATAACAGCAACAGCTGGTAGAAAGCTTAACTGTCTCCATTACCTTTTTACCAAGGGACAACAAGAACTACAGGAACACCCAAAATTGCATATTTGATTGTTAGATGCATGTTATTATTCTCTGTTGGTAGGTAGATATATAAATAGATAGACAAGAGATGTATCTTTAAAATGGAAAGGTCAGCAAATCCATGCTTAAATGTTATTTTATAAATCTCTACATAAGTTTTCTACTCACTACTGGTTTGGTTTTTGGAGTTCAGGGTCCTAACCTGCCCATATGGTGGTTCCACTTCAGGTACTCAGGAATCTGTGAGGAAGCATCAGTTGCATTCTCAAGTTTGTTTGGTGGTTGTGGGAAAATTTAGAATGTAGCATCCTGTCTTGACAGATAAGTAGGAAAAGACAATGGTAGTCTCAAAAACTGTCACAATTTCAATGTTTTCTGCAATTATTCAAAACTGATGATGGTAGTCAAGCACAACATTTTCATCCATTTACTTTCAGACTTAAACTTTGCTTGGTTGCTTCTTACATCTGAAATTTTACAGAACTTAAATTTCACAGAACTTAAAAGCTCTGTGAATTCAAGGGAGTCTCTTTGGGGGGGGTGGAATACTAGATTATAATCTGTAGGTCAAAGTTATCATTAACAAAGTGATGTATAGAGACATATATATTGCTTTCCTGACACCTTGTAATATCTAGTTGCATATTACAATATTCCATTGTTAATAAAAGTTATGAATGTTCTCATTTTGTTGATTATATTAATTTAATTTTCAGTCTTCTATTTAACTTTATAGTGAATTTAATCATGGTATTTTGATAGCTTCTTCTATAAGCATTAAACAGGTCTTTTAAATTTGTTCAGGTGGTAAGTCTGTCTTTATGGAAAATGTAAAAATTCAGTTATGGTTCATAAATTGTGTGCATGGAAGGCAGTGCAAATGTACATGGATGCATTATCTTTGTTAAACAAAAAGTAGCTTAAAGACACTGAACAACTCACCCCCCCCCCAAGAGTCTCTCTTTGGAAAGCTACCTAATTAAAATTATTTAGATACGTTTTTGTTATATTTCACTGTCCCACATGCCCCCCCCCATTTTGATATTTCCTTTCTCATAGCTTGCCAAAACTGATATTTATGAAATGTTTCAGTTTTCATAATAACTTCCTTAAAATTTTAAACTTTCAACTTAGGCAGAAGTTATGTCATGATACCTTGTTAGGAATGTATTGGGGGGGGGGCTTGCATTCAACTCAATGTAGATACTATCTTGTAATTTTTTTTAATGATGAAATCGGAATTTATCCTGCTGATGTAATCTAAAGCTGACTTTGCTCCATAATGGAGCTTAAGTTTTATACAAGGAAATAAAAGTTCCCGTCTCTCCCTTTCTCTGTTATAATATAGAATTACTATGCATGGATAAAGAGAACATATCATCAGTTTGTTTATTTTGGTACTAGTAAATAAGCCCGCTGCAAGCTTAATGCAGCGGGCGCTAGCGGGGCTGGGGAGGCGCGCTGGGGCTGGGGCGGCTCGGGCTGGGCGGCGAGGTCCGGCGGCGCGGCCTACCTGGTCGTGTCCGAGAGGTTTGGCGGGCCGTTGGGTCGTCGGCAAGGCGCTCGGGGGTGGCGCTGGAGGGTAGGAGGCCGGGTGGGAGGCTGGGCGAGGCGCAGGGCAGCGGGGCATGGGCCAGGGCTGCAGGTGCGGCAGCGGGCGGCGGCTTGTCGGTGTCGAAGCACTCGGGGGCGGCGCTGGAGGTGGGAGGCTGTGCGGGGTGGCCGGCCGCAGGGCGGGGCCTGGGGCGGCAGGCGCGGCAGCGGGCATTGGCGGCGCGTCGGGTGGCGTCGCGGGGCGGTCCAGCTGTGTTTTCCAAGAGCCAAGGTTGGGGGAGGCAGCGTCAGGGCTGTGGCAGCGGGCGGTCGGAGGGCGCGGCGAGAGAGAGCGTGCGTCCGGGCCGCATGGCAGGGGGACAATGGCGGCAGCAGGTAGGTCAGGTGGAAGGGGGGCGGATCAGGAGGCGCTTTGCGCCTCCCAATTAGTTAGTTGGTCGGCAAGGGATTGGTCCCTTGCTGCCGGACTGACACTCGGATTGGGCCCTCCGAGTGTCAGTCCTGGGGAAGGGGCCTATGGGCACCCTTCCTCATCACGGACAGGGCCCACCTTCAGAGGCCTTAACCAATTATTTAATCCGCTCCGCTAGGAGCGGGTTAAAGATGTAAACCACTTTGTTATCAAGTGGCCTTGAGAATATCAGTGCAGGTTCCCACAGTAGTTAATATATCTAATTTCTTTGTGGCCTCTGTACAACATACTAATGAGTTATACACAGAAACCTATTTCAGAAACTTCCAGAACTACACAAAAAGTGCAAACGGAAACCCTTTTCCTCTGTGTGGAGATACACCTTGCCTGTTGTAACAGGTGGAGTTGCCTCTCTGTTCCTTTGTGCGGTAGACAATTCTGGGAACTTCCTTACTGTTCTTCTCATCATCTTGAGCTACCACTAATGGAATGCATTATCCAGAGCATTTGTTGGTTCTTGTTTGTGTAGGTATCCCTCCTATATCATGGCCATTGGGATAAATACCCAAATTAATCCTATGGCCATCTTCAGTATTCCAGCAGCACTCAGAGGAGTGTGATTCCTGCTGTTACCAATCCTTTTACTTTCTAGATAATGCTGGTTCTGGTCACTGCTAGTTGCCTTGTTGTTCTCACCCCCCCTCTCCCCAGACCACTCATCTAATCCAACAAGGTTCTTATTTTGTTCTTATATTCATAATGATCCTGACATCCTCATTCTCCATGTTGATCTCTGGCAGTGCACCATCAGTTCAAAAGATATTGTCCTCCATACCAGAAATCCTGATATTAACTTAGAGAGTTCTTTAATTATGTTCTCACTGCCAGAATCAATATAGTATGAATCATGACACAGAAGCTCCTATCAAACCCAGACTCTTGGCAACTGTCTCATAGATTCCTGATGTCTCACTGACCCTTATAGTGATACCAGCACCCTTACCCTCTATGTTCATTCAACTTCCAGTTGTAGCTCAACCCCAAGCCAAGACAATGAAATGTCATCTTATCCACTTAAGCCTTAAGCATACACAGCAGCAGCCATCACATCAGTCACCTTAGACCACCTTGAACTACCTTCACCATCCACAGCTATCACAACAGTATTCTTCAGAACCAGAGGACCATCAGTCCTCTGTCCCTGTGCATTCGCCTTCAGAGGCTCCAGACTTTAAATGTCTGTTTCTGAAGATGAATCTGACCCAGTCTCATGTTTACCTTCATCAAAGGAACTATCTGATGAACTTCAAATCAAATATATATGGAGAAATGATTGTTAATAATTGGTAAGGAAAATAAATGCTGCTCATATTTTTAAAGCGCAGGACTGCATACCAGAACCCTTGACTTGCAAAACGTTTCATTTGCACAATAGTTTTGACAGAAGCTTTGGTGAGCTATGCCATGCAATCCTATTCTTGTTTACTCAAAAGTAAATCCCACTTTGTTAAATTTAGGCTTATTTCCAAGTAAATTTGTAGCCTTAATTTGTGGACAGAAATACTTGCAAATAGGGTCTGGAGAACTCCGTGAATGGTGGGAGGAGGCAATTGGGAAATACAGAATGCTTATACAATTCATAAAAGACCCAGAGATCACAGATCTTTATTGCAGGGTGGAGGGAGGTTCTGCTTTAAGACAGAAATGCGGATGAGCTCTGTTCAGATTCTTCTATCATGGAAACAAGTACAATTGGAAAAAGCTACATTTTCCCATCCAGTTTCTTCTTTCTCTAACGCCTCAGAAGACTTCAAGAGTCGCCAAGCACATAAAAGCACTGAGGAGCATTTTGTATTTTTTATGGATAGAAGTCAAACATTTTATGTGTATCCCTAAAACTCTAACATCTACAAACCGCTAACGCTTGTTTTCACCCATAAGTTTGCTGCTGTGTAAAATCTTGAGCAGTTCTACAGGGCAAGCAAGACAGAGCTGTTCCTCCAGGCCTATGTTTCCGGCCTCTAATTAACATCAGAACTTTAGCTGGCCTCTCTGCCTAAATCCACCCAATAATCCCCCACCTGAGAAATAATATTCTCTTACATTGCCTTCCTTTATAAGTAGAAATTTGAGTTTTTATACATTGTAACCCACTCTGAGAATTCAGGGAAGGGCAGGCTAAAAATATAATAATAAATAATCAAATATACTGAGCTCCTTACCTTCTTCAGATTTCAACCTTTCCCAGGCTTCACCACAAAAAGGAATTTCTCAGCCCAGAATTGGCAACCCTGTGATGGATGGATGCAGGATAAGAAAAAAAAATGGAATCAGATGTATACAGATGTTCTCGAATTATCAGGCTTTCTACCTCAAGGGGTTCAGGGTCGTGCATATGGTTCTCCTTTACACATTTTATACTCATCACAACTCAGTGTGTTAGATGAGGCTGATATGCTGCCTTGGACAGTCCAGGTTAGCCTAATCTTGTTTTATTTCAGAAGCCAAGTTGGGCCAGCCCTGATTAGTACGTGGATGGAAGCCCACCAATGAAGCCCATGGTCACAATGTAGACATAAACCACGTATTTTTCTCTCTTGCCTTGAAAATCATCCAGAATAGTCATAAATCAGCTGGTACTTGAGGGTACTTCCCATCACCAAGAATGACTTGTCCAAGGTCATCCAGTAAGTTTCATGACAAAAGGGGAATTTGAACACAGATCCTAGTCTAGCACTCATAAGTCCTGTGCAACTCAGACTGCAGTCCTACGCATGCATACCTGGATTTAAACTCCACTGAATAAAGTAGGATGTGCTTTTGAGAAAATGTGCTTAGAATTACAGAATGAATTTTTCAAAACTTCTAATTAAATGTACAAGTCACATCAAAAGCTTATTGCAAAAAAAAAAATTGAACCATTGAACCATAATTGTCCTTAAGGACAAACTGATTTTATTGGAGTAATAATTTGTGAAACAAAAAACATTTTGGTAGATCCATAAAGCATTATCTTCAATAACATGCAAAAACACAACGAGAAGTGTTAAATGTAGACTCAGTGGCTAAGTTTGTTGAATTATTCTGCAGATCGTGTACAAAAATATAATCCTGTCAAAACAGTAAACATTCAATTCAGTGTTCTCGTTTGCCTATATCTTTTGCAAAATAATGTGTCAAACCTTATCTTTTTGATTACTTGAGCTTCTAAGTCATTTTGTAACAGTTGTGGTTGCAGATTGTGTATGGGCACATGGAAAAAAGTTACACTCCAAGAAAAAATGTGGTTATTCTATTGTGCTTTGACATATTTATCTAATTCTTGTTTAAACCTAACCTACAAACATGACTATTTCATGTATTCTCCATTTATTTCAGTGGCATGGATAGTGTCTTTTATAGACATTAATGTAAGATGGGCAGGAATTTCAGTTCTTGAATTGCCTCCCATTGCTTAAACTCACTGGCTGCTGCCTTCTGCCCCTGATGACTCAAAAGGAAGAAGGAGATAACATAGGAGTCCCATTACCCTGATGGGAGATGATCTCCTGGCTCCTGTTCTTGTTAAGATCTTTTTTTTTTTTTAAGTAATGCCAGCTGCTGTACCACATCACTTCTGGTTTTAAAAGAAAGGAAAGTGACATAAGGTAGAACAGGAATCACCAGAAACTCTATGGTTAGAGCTACTCACAGCCCTCTCACCAGTTGTTCAGCAACTTCACCCTTGCCTATTCCATGCTGCAACCTCCCAGCCCATATACATACAAACATCATATGGTTCCCACAATCTGTAACAGCTTTTGCTGTTAAAATAATTGAGAAGAGCCCTCCTAGGCAGACCTCATCCAGCCTTCACTTCCAGACCATGGGCAAATCTGGACACATGCAGTGCATCCTGATTGGCTCGTGGACTGGTTGTGCTCACCTCACCAACCTGATGAGGGGCACTCTGGCACTATCACTGTCAGTCTGCCCCTGACTGCCTCCATGGACGGAGGTTGGTGTGACTGTGGGGGGGGGGGCAGGAGGAACAGAGTTCCTGCCTTAGGCCAAAAAGGCATTTCATGGCCTCTGCAAGCCTTGCCAGACCTTTTCGGGGCCAGGGGGGTAGGAGCTCCCCAAAAAGGTCTGCCAAGGCTTGTGGAGGCTGTGGCAGGCCTTTTAGGCAGCATGCACCGAATCTGCGGCTGGTTGCAGCCGGCTTCGTGCATTATCGGTGATTTTAGTAGCTGCCATTCCACCCTGAATGTGCGCTATCCCCCCCCATGCATAATGGGCCTCGGTCTTTCTCTCTATATGTCTTTCTGTTCCATCTATCTATCTATCTATCTATCTATCTATCTATCTATCTATCTATCTATCTATCTATCTATCTATCTATCTATCTATCTATCTATCTATCTATCTATCTATCTATCTATCTATGTCTTTCTTACTTTCTTTCCATCACTTTCTTTTCTCTCTCCCTTTATATCGCTCTTTCTTAATCACTCTTTCCTTTTTTTTACATCCTCCCCCCCCCCATGCTAACGCCCATTATATTTACAGCTACAACGGGCTTTTATTCTAGTATTCAGTATAAATTTTACTACAGTTGAGAATGACTACTGAGTATGTGTGTGAAGGCCCCACTTTCTGACCATGGGATTCCACACATAGTTTTCCAAGCTACTTGCAAGAAGAAAGATAAAAAGAATAGTTTCTGAAAGGGAAACAGCCTTAGGAAAAATATTGTCTTTGTTTTGCTGTTGTCATTGCTTTGTTAACTATACAAACATTACATTTGATTCTGAAATAAAAATACTATTTAGAGGAACAAGCAGCAAACTTGTATAGCTGCAGGGAAGAACATGCTGCATGAATTATTTTATTCAGTTGGTTAAATACTGACACTAAAAGATTAATTCACGCTCTTGCTGTGTTTTTACATGAGATTTCGTTTAATTGAAGTCCTAATGATTTGATGGTGTTGCATCAGTTGTACAGATCTGTTTGAAACATAAATTTAAGAACCAAAATGGGAGCATTAATTCCAAGGCATGGCAAAGTAAGGCAACCCTCAAAGGGTCCTAAGGAAACTCTTTATTGAAGCACTCCAAAAAAATGTGTAATATCACTAATGTATTTTAAGTATCCTAAATTCATGTTTCCTCCTGAGAAAGAATTTTGTCCTACTGAGAACACATCAAAGGTTTATGGTAGTTTTATTTTGAGTGTTTGTATAGGAGTGCCTTGAATGACATTTCTGTAAGATACTGCAGGAAGGAGAATGCCCATGTCACAGTCCGGTTTGTTGTTTCAATTGAATATCTGTCTCTGAATTCCTTTTGTTTTGTCAAAAGTTTGGATTGTCTTTAGGGTAACTGAGGGATTTTGGAAGAGCTAACATTTTGTTTCATATCATCATCTGCTTCACTGCTGCAGAACTTTAGAGCAGAGAGAGGGCCATTTCCCTGGCCTCTTCTTTCTCCCCTCTTCCCCATTCCACCCTGATCATTGATGTTCTATCCACCCACTTATTCTCAAAGCCACCGCCTCTTGTATTTCTTTCCTCCCTCTTTCCCCAACCCCATCCCACCCTTGTTGCTCTGCCAATAATCCCTTGTTCTCAGCACTGCATTTCTTGCCTTTCCTTTCCTCATAACTCTTACTCCCACTGACCCCCTTATCAGTGCTTTGCTTTCCTCCCCCTCAAGTCTTCAGCAATCTTCTGGCTGCCTCTCCCCATTCCAGACTAATGTGGGAAGCCCTCTTTCTGCGTCCCTTGCTGCAGCTCAGCTTGTCCCGGCCTAACAGGACCAGCAATGCAGCAGAGAGTTGGGCTGGGCTCAGGCAATGCTGGTGATCCTAGGAGCTGCAGTAGCTGCATCAGCAAAATCAGGAGCCAAGCTTGGGGGTTGAGGCATTGACACCAAGAGCAGTGCTGGGTCCAGGGACCACAAAGCAACACTAGAATCAGTGGCAGCGATAGTGAGAGAAGTGCTGGGCTCAGTGGCATCATTTTCAAAGTCAACTAACATAGTAGCAGCTTACTTATATGCCTGCAATGCCTTACCCTCACACTAGTTCCAACAGAGAAGCATTGGTTGCACATGTGCAGATCACATGCCTCTGCTGGCGGGGTGCTCCTTCCATTTCCCCCCCTAGTTTTCAGATGTTTCTGAAAACCTACCCCCAACATTCAGAGAAAAATTTTCCATTTCTATAAATAGGCCAATCCATGGATTTAAGTACCCTCAGGTGCCCCCCCCCCCACCCTTTATTGCTAAAGATAGAGTCAAGTGTGTAGCCATGTTGGTCTGAAGCAGAAAAACAAATTTAGAGTCCAGTCCACCCTTAAGACCAACAAAGTTTTATTCAAGGCAAGAGCTTTAGTGTGTACAGCACACTTCCTCAGATACAATGTCATAGAAAGATATATTGCTAAAGATATATTGTGACTTTGTGTACAAAGAATTTAGTTCTTTGGCAAATGCTGATTTGCATTCCTTCCCTCTAGGTGTGATAAGCTTGTTATTATTGAGTACCATAGGAATGTGGAAAACACACCAGGACCTAGTCTGCACCAGAGGTGGTGCACTGTGCTGTTGCTAGGCATCCGATCCAGAGCAGACTGCCCCAATCCTTCTGGGTTCTAGATGGGGGAGCATTTTGCCCACTGCACCAAGTCCACCCTGGATTTGTGCCTCTAGATGGGGCAGTGAGGTTCCACCATGCTGCAGAAATGCCTGGGGCATTTTTTGACCCTTCTGGGATGCTGTACTCAAGAACACAGGTGGGGAGGAGGCGGGCCAGGATGGCCCAGCCTTTCCCTTCCCAACAGCCCAGGCACAACATAGGCCCCGTTGGCATTCAGGGTAAAAAAGATAATGCAGAATTATCCATGTTCCCTTCCCGCAGGACAAATGAGGGTCTGAGTCAGACCAGGCCTGGGACGGCCCTGGCCCGGTGACAACAACATGTGAACCCAGGCATTTGCCCGATCACTAGACAAACAGTGAGTCGGGGCAAATTCCTGATTCCGAAAAGGTCCGAGAATGAAATAAACACAGGAAATGAATTTCCATTGGTGCGTAGAATGTTTATATCAGAGTAGTTCTTCTATTCAGAATGTATAAGAGAATTTTGGGTTTGTCTATGTGCTTACATTGGCTATTTAAAGGATACTAGGAATATAGGCAGCATAACAGAGAATATAGAGGGTAGAAAAAAGATTAGAAGTGAATGGATTAAAAGCAAGGTGGCTAATAGGCACTAGCATTAAAGCCATTAGATGAGCATCTAACAGCTAACTATTGGGATGCTTTGCCAAAATGCTAAAATTCAGCCACAGTAACACAAAGAAAAATGCTCCATTGGATGTTTAATCCAGTGGTCCCCAACCTGCAGTCCGCGGCCCGGTGCCGGGCTGCGAAGGCCATGGCGCCGGGTCACGCTTCCCTCTCCCCGCCCCCCCCCACAGTAAAAAACTTCCCAGGCCGCAAGCTTGCGGCCCGGGAAGCTTCTTACTGCGGGAGGGGGGAGAGAGGGAATCGGGGTGTCTGGGAGGGGTCGCCGGAGGGACGGGACCTTTGCTGGGAGCCCAGCCCAAGGGGGCCGCTGCCTTGCCTGCCTCTGGGCTCCTTCGTCCTCCGCCTCTCGCCTCGGCCCCGCCGCTGCCGTTGCTCCGCGCTTGGCTCCCGGTGTGGCCCGGCCATGTTGGGGCTGCTGGGCAAGCTGTTCGGGACGGGCCCAGGCAGGAAGGGCGCCGGGAAGGGGCCTTCTCCGCAGGAGGCCAGCCAGCGGCTCCAGGCACACATGCGCGAAAGTGCCACGCATGGCGCATGTGTGCATGCGTGGCCCGGCCGTGCATGCACGATGCGCGGCGCGGCCGTGCATGCGCGACGTGCGGGCGGGGCAGTTGCCCTGCCGGGCCCCAGCCGAAAAAAGGTTGGGGACCACTGGTTTAATCTATTATTTGTCCCCTCCATTTAAAAAAAACAGGAAAAATCACAAAATTCTTAGTTACCATTATGGCTGATATCAAGCTTGAATTCCTGTAAGCTGACTTTACAGAACCATGGACCTTATGAATGCAGCATCAGGCTACCTAAGCCCACTACTGTGATACAACTTTGATATTCTAAGATTTTAGATTAAGATATTTTCCAGTCTAATGTTTTCTTTAAAAAAATTACTGGTGATGGGGGATTGAACCTGGAAATGTATGTATACAAATAGTCCTTCTACTTGATTTTTATGCCGAAAAATGCAGAAGTTGGTTTCTTAGGGGCTTAAACTTTAGGGAAGTATTGGTTGCACTTATAATTCCCTTAATTGTTACCATAATGATAGATGTGTAATATATATGTAAACAAGTTACACAAATAAAAAAATACATATGGGCAATAAATATGGACATATTTATTGAACCCAATATGTTTCACAAGCAATCCAATCTCAAGTGAATACAAAAATCCAAATTGCTGTTTTTTTTCCTATTTATCTCTGGAATCTGTTAACCATTTTCATTATGCTACATGTAAATTTATTCTCATTCTTTGCCTATGACCTGCTTACTTCCATTCCATGACATTTTATCTGCGGAAGTATGCTTGCACACGAAAGCTCATACCTTGAATATAACTTTGTTGGTCTCAAAAGTGCCACTGGACTCTAAATTTGTTCAAATAAAAAATACATAAGTGGCGTTTCAGGAATGAGACGTCTAGGTCAGACCAACTAAAATAAAAGCTTACCTCCTGTAATTCCTGGATGGCTCTTATAAATGTTGATGGCAAACCTGGTCCTATCTAGCTGGGATGCCATAAATTTCCCTCCTGCTGTACATCCACTCCCAGCATTGGCAGGCATCTTGTTGTTGTAAGTTCTAATACTGTTTCAGTTGTTCAACAGACTCGCCAAAAGCCATTTCCTATTGTATTTTAAGCGTCTGTTTACTCAGTTGTTACAAATTGCCTGTGGGACAGGAACTGCCTGTCACTTCTGGAGCAATTAGTATGTGAAGCCTTATCAGAAGGAATCCATCAAGTTTGAACAGACACAAATAGCATCTAGAAATCTCTAAGGAATTCAAAATTAGTATTTTGCTACATATTTACATTCTGCTCTTGTCACTGTTAAGCCAGTATTGAGCCATACTGTTAGTTAAATATCTCTGAATTCGTCTTCATAGAATAATTTCACAATACATCACGATCTCCTACTCTGGACACATTACACTAAAATACAGAAAAGTATCTCCCACATATTTTCAATGTTGCCTGACCGGGTTTGCCTCCTTGCTTCTGTTTATCATTGATAAATAAATGTGGCTATATGACATGTAGTGTTAATGGATACAAAGGAGAACCATGCATAACCTTTATAACAGGGATAATAATGTTAAGCAAACTGATGTGTTAATTTTGGATCCTGTTTTATAAAGACACAGTTCTTTAGCATAGTGTCTGAAAATGAGTCCTAATAGACCTCACTAATCCCCATTCCAATACCTGTAACATTAAAAAAATGAGACAAAGTGTTTGATTGAATAAAAAAAGGTCATACAACATTAATCTATGTGATAACTGCACTTGTCAGCAAAGATGTTCCAACTGCTGCATCATGCACTAAGTCACCATTAAGGCAGTCCAAGAAGGAACTCAGATAGGAGGTGATAAAAGGCAATGATCCTTGGTGATTTACCCTGTCACTTGGGAGTGATGAAAGTATACGAGCCTGTTCTGCCTTTTGCTTTCTGTAATGCCCATATCTTGTCTGATCACTTCAAAAGCAGATTGTGGCTCTCTTCTAATGTCTTGGAGGATGGAGTGTAGAATGGAGCAGCATCCCATCAGCTCAAGCTGGCAGGCAGTCCAGAGGTTACAGGCCACTGGCCAAGTAAATCTTTTTCTGGACTTTGTTTAACCCTGCCCTGCAAGCAAGCATATCCCTCCCTACAAAATATTTTTCCTTAGTTACTGTAGCTACTTGGGCTGGGAACCGTAACTCCCTCTGAGATTCTGATTGGTCAATAGATTTGTAAGCATCTATTGCCCAGGACTCCCAGCCTTTCTTCTTTCCAAGGAATGATGGATGGAAAGAAAATATGACTATTCATTGACTGTCTCAGGTGGAGGAAATTTTATGGCTAACCAATCATGTTGTGTACAAGCTCTGTAAAGGTTCTGTTTTTTTCATGTTCAGAACTTCATGCTGAGATTCAAAGCGCCTTGCATCTCCAATCCACAACAAGCCAAGCATCATTGGGGTCATCTGGTAGGAAGGGTCTTACTACAATCCCCAAATGAAAATTATGTCTCAGTGTTAGATGGTTCTTTTCCCATTGTTTACAGCTACTTGTTGTGGTTAGATGTTCCTCATGGAATGTACAACAAGCACCCGATATTGTATTGTTGCAGTCTCAGCAAAAGTCACGGTTTCTAATGGCATTTTTTCAAAAAATGAAGTCTAATTTAGCTAACCCAGAGCTCAATACGTTCTGAATTAACATTACTCTTCTAAATATTATGCTAAATACTGGATTTTAGCAGTGAGAGAACATGTGACAGGGTTTCTCTCCTGCACTGGGTATTTTTATTGTTATTGCAAGCGGTGTAGCAAAAGTAGAAGTTGCATTAGGTTGGCATCTGCGTAGGGGTTGTTATTCCCCTTTGAATAAATTCCGTTTCCTGCAGCGATGCAAAAGAGAAGGATGGGAGCACCTACTGTTGATCCTGTCTCCAGCTACTATTGACCACCCTGTTCTCTGCCCACCATTCCTGAGAGGTATAAGCAATCTTGAACAGATCAGAATCTGTTTCTTTGTGTCTGTCCTGAGCTACAGGGGCACATGGGTGGGGGTGATCAATGGTTGTTTCCTTAAATTATTGATCGACCCTCTAGGGGAGTGCTGGTTTTGTAATGAAGGTCCGTATTATTGGAACAAAGTCTCGCCATCCAAATGAGTTCTCCCTCAGCATGGAACAGCTTTGTGCTGAAGTGACTCCCTTTTTTCGTGATACGTATGCAAGGGCAGCTGTGAATGCTATTTTGAAGTTGCTAAACAAGTTTGTGTACTCAGGTTCTTGTTTTTGTGTATGGAAGAGTAGGGTCTGTGGAGAATAACTGAAAGCTAAAGGTTTCTCTCTGCATGTTGAATGGTTTTACAGCGAAACAAGTTAATTGTTTGGCAAGTGTAAATTAAAACACAAAAAAGGATGCTAATTACTTGCTGAAAATTTTAAGCCTGCTGAGAAGTGCTACCTTGTTTACTCTGAGTATCCTCTTGACATCAGCATGGGGCTACTCATAATTAGATGCACATGTGTAAATACAATGATTAGATAGTCCCCCATAAACATAATTATCATATCTTCCTAAAAAAAAGACCAAATGAAGATGGTCTCCAACTCTGTGGGGGCTTCGTTATGATAAAAGCCCGACAATCTGCACACCTTCATTCTACATGAGTAGACAATGAAGTATTAGCATAGAATGCAATCCCATGCTATCCCCAGTGAAATGATTGGTGGTTGCACAGTGATACCATTTCACGGACTGAGCCCAGTTAGTCCTAAACTGCATCATAATAGTGGAGGTCAATTACAATGATGACTCATTAGAGAGTATTAAAATAGGAATATACATTTTCACTACAGTTAGCATCTCTTCTGTAAAGTTACAACAGCTTGCCGATGTCCGATTTCTCGAGTACTTCCAGGGTGTTTGGGGTATTAGTCTTCTATTACTATAGGAAGGTTATAATAAATTAACCTAACTGCTTTATTCTAGTATATAGCTTGCTAAATGTATCCCTTCTGTTTTTTCCCCCCCACCTTGGAAAATTTCCAAAGTCTTGCTTTAAAACTGGGAATATTATCTAATTAGTCATAATGAAGTTGATTGCTGCTTAATTTAGTATACAGTTTGTGGGCATTTTTTCTTACCCTCGTGGGCCTATCACACCATATCTGCTCAAGAAAACTGTTTGGCAGAAGGAGAAGCAGTTGTGTTTGAATTTGGCAAGTCAGATAAGCAAAACAGTTGCCTGAAAAACTAAATTTCTCTCTGTATACTAACATGAATCCCCCTTCCTGTTTGTGCATTTGGGAAAATAAGAGGGGGGGGTTGCGATTGTCGTTGGAAACTGGAAGTACAGTAATCTGTTTTGTTGATTTTTTTTAACCAGTTGTGGATACATACATTTGGGTTGCTATGCTGTAGTCCACAGAGCCTAACTGTCCATTTAAAAGTTTGGGAAAGTGGGAGAGAATTCAGCAGGTGTACTCAGGGTTCCTTGTTACTTGCTTCTCCAGCATCAGCTGTAACTCTCACTAGGGTATGGTAAATCATATCTCAAACTGGGGCCTGGGAATTCCTGAGGGATTTGCAAAGGTTGTCCACAGTTCCTTTACAGGAACAGTTCCTTTACTGCCAGCGTTCGCTGGCAGGGGCTCCTGGGAATTGTAGTCCATGGACATCTGGAGGGCCGCAGTTTGACTACCCCTGATCTAGATAATGTCAAATGGAATGGGGACTGGGGCCACCTGCTTCCTGGAAAAGGGAAAGGATTGACTTCTTCCTCTTGCAAAGAGAAAAAGTTCATAGAGTTTGTCAATACCTGCAGCTTTCTTATTACCACAAAAACTGTACCACTTGGTTGCCATGTGGCCATAGATCATTCTTAAGAATACTAATTCAGTGAATGGTATCAATATCAAGGATGTTTAGTTGCAATGATGGCATCATTTCTGGTATGAAATGGAACTTGTTTCCCCTCTGACTTTCAAAGTGGAGGATGTAACAGAGAGCAGAAGAGAGTGATTCTGTATTGCTATTGTTAAATACTGACATTTTGCATGATTCTAGTATTTTTGTTCCTGACTTTTCCCCAATCCCCTTTCAACCCTTGTTCAGCTTGTCTATGTCTAAAGATCATTAATGAGTAATGAATTTTATTGTCATATCTAGTACAAAGTCCCTTTCAGTCAAGGGATGAGTCTGGTTAGAACTTTGGTTGGGAGGACCTTTTGAGTTGTGGCATTATAAAATTAGTTGTTCTCCGAGACCAAATTTCAGGTAATATATATAGATAGGAAAAATATGTTTTTAGTCAGTATTTTTCCCCTGTATGGTTTTGAGGATGCAAGAGGATGAACGTTTCCCTTGGTCATGCATGGCACACCACACACATTTTGAAAAAAGGATGGGTGGCCTGTGGCAATGCACATGAAGTAGGAGACAAGGGCTCAGGGCTCACAAATTGGGTTGGATTGCTGAAGTTTGAAAATTGATGTGCTAAGTGACTGGCAGAAAAACTGGACAGGAGGCTCATCATTTTCAGTCTCTCACTAATGTTGATTTGTTTATAAACCGAAAGACAGGACCTAAGAGCTGTAGCTTGCCACATATGAAGTCAAAGCAGAGCAAACAAGTGAACATTTGGTAGAAGGTATTACTACATGTAGTTCTGAAAAATGAAAAACAATCTATTGACTAGAAGGGTGGTAATTCCGCCAAGGAAGACATGACTCGCTGTTTGGCATGAACATGGCCACAGCCTTTAGTGAAAACCCAACCTCCAAAGGGGTTGGCCCTGCATGGTAGGAAGCCTGACTAACCCCCTGCTGTTTGGCTGCGTAGCCTGAGGGTCCTTGAATGTCTGAGACCCCACTGAGATCCCAGCCGGGAGAGCAGGTCCTCAGCGTCCGGAATCCCTCACCAGGAAGCAACCCCCCCCGGGCCCACTTTCTCTTTGCCTTTAAAAAAAATTTTGGATTCCCCGCCGGCTGTTCCGGCCACAGGTGTGGGGCATGGAAACAAGGGAGGCCTCCCTCGGCGATTGCCAACTGGCCACTGCTGAAGCCCGGAGGCCATGAGGAAGCAATGATTTGGGGGGGAGACAGATGCAGCTGCCCACAAAGGCTGTCCTTTGCCAGCCGCCCCGTTCCCCGAGATCCACCAGCGCCCGCTGCCTCCGCCCCACCCATAGACCCTTCCCCCGCCACCCGTGGACTCCTGCTTTCCTGTCACAAGGCACACAAACTTGCCTGGAGCCAGCTTGCCGCGTTGTTCTCCACCACGCAGCCGAACACCAACATCTCAAATGTTCATTTTACTTGCTGTTCTTATGAATAAAAGCCCTACCGCTCTGTCCTTTGATTTTCTTTTGTTTTGTTCTACATTATCTTTTATCACTTTGCAGGAAGTAAGAATAAACTTGACAGAATTTGAGAGTTCATTGATGTGACCCTGGAGATCATTGCTGTGGCTTATGTTAGCTGTGCATTTCAGCATCAGTCACTAATTTGCAAATATCATCAAGAGGAACATTAACATTTTTGCATACCACTGTGCACTGACATTGAGCATTTCTCAGAAGCAAGCAATAAGCAGCAGATTTTTAAAATAGTAATGGATGTTAATTAACCTTGCTCTAAGTGAAGATTAAACTCTACAAATGCACAGACTGTACTGCATTTAAACCTCTAGGATATCTTTGTAGAAAATACTGTATGTGTTAACATTGTACAGATTTCCCTCCTATTTCTGGCCTATGGTTTCCAGGTACAGTACGGAAAAAGAAATCTTTGCCGTAATAATAATAAATATTTTTCTTTAATTTTCAGAATTGACCTATGTCTGGATTTTCAATGAATATCCATCTTATGTGCACCAGGATAACCGTCGTTTTGTCTCTCAAGAAACTGGGAATTTGTACATTGCAAAAGTAGAGAAATCTGACGTGGGGAATTATACATGTGTGGTGACAAACACAGTAACCAACAACAGAGTGCAGGGACCTCCTACACCTTTAATTCTGAGAAATGACGGTAGGATTTCTTGTTCAATTCTGAGTGGATTTCTTGTTCTTTTTTTTTGGGGGGGGGAGTGGTGTAATTTTAAAATTCAACTAACTCACTGGTGTTGTAACAGTTTTTTTTAATAAGCCCAAACCTTACTGTCTTCAAGTAGCACCATCTAGCCTTGTTCTCCAAGTTGCAACTGTAATTCAGATTTATCAGAAAATTCTTACTTTAGGTATGTATATATTTATGTTATTCATAGTTTGCTTTTCTCACTGTGTCTCAAGGCAGATTACACAGTGCAGATCAATGCAGTTATTAGGATGGGACATCCAATAAGCAATGTAATCGGATTAGGATTGTGGAAATTAAAATAAAGTAATGATCTGGGACAAAGAATAAATATTTATATGGTATATTAAATGGTGGAGAGATTACATAATAGGATAGTACATACAGTAACAGAATGCGTACTATGCACATAGTATGCGTGGTTTCTTCCCCTTTGTTAAAAGATAATTTGGTACAGCATGGTGTAACTGCATGTTGCACCATACATACTATACCAAATTATTCTGGAGAGCAGTATTAGAGGAATATTTGGAGAAATCACTGGTGACAGACCATGTAAGCCCTGATGTTAATCATAGCACCTATGTCAATGAAAGGTGTAGACTTCATCCCTGTGATTGGACATGACTGTCCCCAGTTGAGGGGATGGAGCTTAGGCATGTATACTGCTCCTACATGCAAGGAAGATATGACAGAGATAAAGGTGCCCCATGTTCCAAGAAAAATGGAAGTGGCAATGCCTTTGCTTTCCTTCTGTTTGCACTGATTGATCCTATATGCCAGTGGTTCTCAACCTTCCTAATTCCCATTTAATACAGATCCTCATGTTATGGTAACCCCCAACCATAAAATTATGCAAGTGTTCTTTCACAGAAATTAAAACGAAACTGATCAGTGGTGTGAAGGTCCATTGTTCATGATTGTATATAAATTGTTCCCCCCCCCCGGGGTTTTTCAGTTCAGTTCTGCATCTTGTCCTACCATGCTGATCTCGCTCTTCTCCACTGCTCCAGGCAGACGAACACTACAATGTTGTTGTGTGGATGGTGCCCCCCCTGGCCAAGCTGTTTGCCCTGCCGTGACTCCTGTGAAAGGGTTGTTCAACCCCTAAAGGGGACCCTACCCCCAGGTTGAGAACCACTGCTATATGCTTATGTGGTGTTTGGGGTGTGAAAGTAGTAATGTGCTGTCACTAGAGAAAGCCTTCATCATGGGACCTATAATTAGGATGTAATTATATAACAATATTACTACAATACTGCACATTTATTTTGTTCTTCAGATTTTTCAAAGAGCTCCCTATACAACATTTATTACTTTTAAAAAATGTGCTCATTTTTTAAGTATGTGCTCATGGAGTATGTGCTCATGGAGTTCTGTATGTGCAATAGAGTAATAGCAGGTCTGAATTTGTAAAATAACTATGCTGTTTTGACTAGGGATCTAAGTTTTCTTCCCTCGTATCTCTGAAAATCATAGAGTTTACTTTAATGAAAGCAACCTTGGGACATCCTTATCCATGGTTCCTCTATATATTTGTGAAACAGCCTGACGGTGTGGAATGTGTCTGTCTGTCCGAGTTGGAATAGGGCCAATCAGGGTACAGCCAGCAACGCTGGCTCAATGTTGGTTGCACCCTGATTGGCCCTGCCCCTACAGCTCCCTCCCTCCCTCCCTGGATGCTAGCCACGTTCCTCTCAGACACACCAGAGACAGAGAGAGACACACAGACCAAATTCCCTCCTATCGCTCCTTCTGCGAGGGAGGCAGAGAGAGACACAGAGAGAGCTGCCCCAAGCTGCTGACCAGCCCTGCTTCCCTCCTAAGCACAAGCCCTAATTACTTGCTATAGCTCCTGCTGCTATGGAGAGAGAGACACTGAGAAAGCCTCCCCTGCTGCGACAGAGGGAGATAGAGACAGACAGCTGCCCCAAACTGCACACCAGCCCCACTTCCCTCCTACAAACCAGCCCTAATTGCCTGCTATGCTTCCTGCTGCGAGGCATATGGAGAGCCACGCAGGAGAGGCAGAGAAAGAGACAGAGAGATCTGCACCTCCCAGTGTCCCCTGGGTCCTAGCACCCATTGCATTCCTGGTTGCAATGGGATTTCTTGCTATTACTTGATATAAAACTTGAAATCATGCCTTAATGTGATGGATGCTTTTGGTGGTTACTATAAAGTATGCTAGTAAGAACTGTTTCTCTAAGGAATTTTTGTTTTGTACCCACTCTAGAATATTGATAGGAGCCAATTGCCTTTCTGAACTCATTCATACAAATATAATTGAAACACATATATTATAGATGTATTCTGCAACAAGTTGGTGACTTTAAACAACAGCATCCATGACCATAATACCTTCATGTTTGCCTGTAGCTGAAGTGATCAGTATAGGTGAAGACATATTAAATGTTTGAAAAAAAAAGTCTAAGAATGCAATTTAAAATTTTCATTTTCTAGTTCTCTATTTCTAATTGCTCACAGATTGAAATGCAGTTGACTCTGACTGTCCATTCATTTCAGTACATCAAGAAGGTATATGGCAGGACTTGCTCTTTCGGAAAAGCAGGGAAGAAAAGAATTAAATGCTAACTATAAAGAACTTTTGTTGTAGCAGGCTGACAGATAAATTTGGATTCCTTTTTTATTTGGTTTGGGTTTTTTTTTAATGGAGTTTGGCATTTCCAGTATATTTCAATATATATGATGGATTATTTTTATTAGAAAATTTCATCATTAAATTAGCAGACTGAGAGGCAAATTCATCAACATTTAATGTCCCAATTACACAAGTAATTGTTACATAGAAAAATTTCATAATGTTCCTCTCCCATTTAATATAAAATATACTGAGCTGTGTAATTAATCAATTTTGCTGCTAATCATGAAGTTTACTACTTTCCTCTCTTAATTATGATATGTACAGAAGGGTATTTCTGTAATAAAAATATATGAATATTTACTGACAAAAAGAGATGATTGGGGGGGAATCATCTTTCCCCACCTATTTTCTCCATCAGCTATACAAATATTGGGGCTCCTAGCTATCTCTAGAATTTGTATGGCTCTTGGAGTGGGGAGATATCATTTTGTTATGAAAATGATACAAAATAAATGAGCTGTCCTAATTATTAATAATAAATGTGTGCCATCATGTTCCAGCTGACTTGTGGCAACCTTGAGAACATGAGGTTTTCAATGCAAGAGCTGAGCAAAGGGAATGTGTTAATATTCCTCTGCACAGCAGCTCCAGTCTTCCTTGGCAGTCTCCCATCAAAGTATTAAGGATAGGTAACCCTGTTTAGCTTCCAAACTCTAACAAAATCAGCCTAGTGAGAGCAATTCAGGCTGCTGTGATATTCTTAATTAGACTATATTCTGTTGGTATAGGAGTATGAAGACAGTCCAGAAACAGCCAGCGGGGGACTGATTATGCACAGGGGAGAAAGACCAGGTCAATGTCTGTATGGCAGCAGGGAAAATTCCCACTTATGCATGACATTCCCCCTTCAAGGATCGCTGCCTTGTTGTGGCAAGGGGGCTTGCGTAGTTCAGTGAAGCTATGAGCTATGCCGTGCAGGGCCACCCACGACGGACAGGTCATAGCTGAGAGCTCTGACAAAAGGTGATCCACTGGAGAAGGCAATGGCAAACCACTCCAGTATCTTTGCCATGAAAACTCTATGGACAGTTCCAATAGGCATAACGATATGACGCTGGAAGATGAGCCCCTCAGGTCGGAAGGTGTCCAATATGCTACTGGGGATGAGCAGACGGCTAGTACGAGTAGCGCCAGAATGAATGAAGCGGCTGGGCCAAAGCCGAAAGGACGCTCAGTTGTGGAAGTAACTGGTGGCGAAAAGACAGTCCGATGCTGTAAAGATTTTTATTCCATAGGAACCTGGAACGTCAGATCCATGAATCAAGGCAAGCTGGACGTGGTTAAACAAGAAATGAGAAGACTGAACATCGACATTTTAGGAATCAGTGAACTAAAATGGACAGGAATGGGTGAATTTAATTCAGATGACCATCAGGTATACTACTGTGGACAAGAATCTCGCAGAAGAAATGGAGTAGCATTCATAATCAATAAGAGAGTAGGAAAAGCAGTCTTGGGATACAATCCCCAAAATGACAGAATGATCTCAGTTCGAATCCAAGGCAAACCATTCAACATCACAGTGATCCAGGTCTACGCCCCAACCACTGCTGCTGAAGAGGATGAAGTTGATCAGTTCTATGAAGCCCTACAACACCTTCTAGAAGCAACGCCCAAAAATGATGTGCTTATCATCATGGGGGATTGGAATGCTAAAGTAGGAAGCCAAAAGATAACCGGGATAACAGGCAAGTTTGGCCTTGGAGTACAAAATGAAGCAGGGCACAGGCTGGTAGAATTTTGTCAAGAGAATACAATGGTCATAGCAAACACTCTTTTCCAGCAACCCAAGAGACGACTCTACACATGGACATCACCAGACGGTCAACACAGAAATCAGATTGACTATGTGCTCTGCAGCCAAAGATGGAAAAGTTCTATCCAGTCAATAAAAACAAGACCAGGAGCTGATTGTGGTTCAGATCATGAGCTTCTTGTTGCAAAATTTAGGCTTAAATTGAAGAAAGTAGGGAAAAGCACTAGGCCACTCAGGTATGAACTAAATCATATCCCCGACGAATACACAGTGGAGGTGACAAATAGATTTAAGGAATTAGATCTGATAGACAGAGTGCCTGAAGAACTATGGACGGAGGTTCGCAACATTGTACAAGAGGTAGCAACTAAAACCATCCCAAAGAAAAAGAAATGCAAGAAATCAAAATGGCTGTCTGAGGAAGCTTTACAAATAGCTAAGGAGAGAAGGGAAGTGAAAGGCAAGGGAGAAAGAGAAAGATACACCCAATTGAATGCAGAATTCCAGAGAAAAGCTAGAAGAGATAAGAATGCCTTCTTAAATGAACAGTGCAAACAAATAGAAGAAAACAATAGAATGGGGAGGACCAGAGATCTTTTCAAGAAAATTGGAGATATGAAGAGAACGTTTCATGCAAAGATGGGTATGATAAGGGACCAAAATGGTAGGGACCTCACAGAAGCAGAAGAGATCAAACAAAGGTGGCAAAATTATACAGAAGAACTATACAAGAGCGAGCTTAACATCCCTGATGACCACAATGGGGTAGTTACTGACCTGGAGCCAGACATCCTGGAATGTGAAGTCAAATGGGCCTTAGGAAGTCTGAGCAACAATAAAGCTAGTGGTAGTGACAGCATTCCAGTTGAACTATTCCAAATCTTAAAGGACGATGCAGTAAAAGTGCTACACTCAATATGCCAGCAAATTTGGAAAACTCAACAATGGCCACAGGATTGGAAAAGGTCAGTTTACATTCCAATCCCAAAGAAGGGCAATGCCAAAGAATGTTCAAACTACCGCACCATCGCACTAATTTCTCATGCTAGCAAAGTTATGCTCAAAATCCTACAAGCTAGGCTCCAGCAATATGTGGACCGAGAACTTCCAGAAGTACAGGCAGGATTTCGAAGAGGCAGAGGAACTAGAGATCAAATTGCCAACATACGCTGGATCATGGAGAAAGCTAGGGAGTACCAGAAGAACGTCTACTTCTGCTTCATTGACTATGCTAAAGCCTTTGATTGTGTGGAGCACAACAAATTGTGGCAAGTTCTTAAAGAGATGGGAATACCAGAGCATCTTATTTGTCTCTTGAGAAATTTATATGCAGGTCAAGAAGCAACAGTGAGAACTGAACATGGAATCACTGACTGGTTCAAAATTGAGAAAGGAGTTCGGCAAGGCTGTATACTGTCGCCTTGCCTATTTAACTTGTATGCAGAGCACATCATGAGAAATGCGGGATTAGAGGAGTCACAAATTGGGATCAAGATTGCAGGGAGAAATATCAACAACCTCAGATATGCAGATGATACCACTCTAATGGCAGAAAGTGAAGAGGAACTAAAGAGCATGTTGATGCGGGTGAAGGAGGAGAGTGCCAAAGTTGGCTTGAAACTCAACATCAAGAAAACAAAGATCATGGCATCCGGCCCTCTCAATTCCTGGCAAATAGAAGGGGAAGAAATGGAGATAGTGACAGATTTTATTTTCCTGGGCTCCAAGATCACTGCAGATGGGGACTGCAGCAAAGAAATTAAAAGACGCTTGCTCCTGGGGAGGAAAGCTATGGCAAATCTAGACAGCATCCTAAAAAGCAGAGACATCACCCTGCCAACAAAAGTGCGTTTAGTCAAGGCTATGGTCTTCCCAGTTGCAATGTATGGCTGCGAAAGTTGGACCATAAGGAAGGCCGAGCGTCAAAGAATTGAGGCTTTTGAACTCTGGTGCTGGAGAAGACTCTTGCGAGTCCCTTGGACTGCAAGGCGAACAAACCAGTCAGTCCTAGAGGAGATCAGCCCTGACTGCTCTTTAGAAGGCCAGATCCTGAAGATGAAACTCAAATATTTTGGCCACCTCATGAGAAGGAAGGACTCCCTGGAGAAGAGCCTAATGCTGGGAGAGATCGAGGGCAAAAGAAGAAGGGGACGACAGAGAATGAGGTGGATGGATGGAGTCACTGAAGCAGTAGGTGCAAACTTAAATGGACTCCTGGGAATGGTAGAGGACAGGAAGGCCTGGAGGATCATTGTCCATGGGGTCGCGATGGGTCGGACACGACTTTGCACATAACAACAACAACAACAACAAATGCATGACATTGCCGCTAGCCCAGTCCCCTTCCAGCCCTGGCCCGCTTTAGGTCCTCCGATGCTCCGTGTTAAGGGAATGCTGATTTTTCTGTGTTCCCTTTTTAACGCAGGTACCATCAGCAGCTATGCTGGTCCGGGTCCATGCATGCAGGGAAGATCCAATCCTGAAGGTCTGGCTCCTCCCCACACCTATGGTGTCCCAGCAGGGGCACAGAATGCCCCGTTTGGCTCCACAGCACTTTGTGATGTTGCTTTTTTCACCCCCATAATGCTGGGATAGCATTGTGATGCTATCCCACCTTAGTACTGTGAAACTCCTGGGCCCCCCTTCTGCCGCTGCAGTGAGGTGCATTCTTCTGGAGTGAACTGTGTGCACCAGGGGATTAATACACAGGAAATGGCAGGACATGCCGTCCCACCACAAGAAACTGGTGGCAGCCCAGCATGGCTGCCACCGTACATAATTGTTCAAGGAAATGCAAATTCAAATTACTTCAAATAGATAACTATTTCTTGTTCCCAAACCCCTACTTTTTAAAGTATATCATATTTATATTCGGCTTTAGACAAGCCTCATATAGCTACATAAATCTGTGCTTTGGCCTTTGTTCCCCTTTGTCCTCATTGTTTCCTCAATACTGACTGGCATAGTGAGGGATGCCAAAGGTAACAAATTAATATTTTACTGAATTCTGTATCAGTTATGAGCCGTACATTTTTCAGACTAGTTTTGCAAGGAAGGCTTGCCCCCATTTCATTCACCATATTCATTGTCCTGTCTGTTCTTCCCTTTCTCCTCTTACTGTGCAAGACCTTACATCTATCAATAATGGAGTTTCATTTTCCTTCTAATTCTGGACCTCAACCTACCTCTTGAGGCTTCTAAATTGTAAAACTTCAGATGTTACTTTAGTGCTTTCTGAAAGCAATAGTTCATTCTCTCGTTGGATTAAATTGGGCTGTTCCTTTGTGGTGTATTGCACAATCAGAAAGTGCTCCTTAACCCACTGGTCAAGCATTTTCAATACCAGGTAGCATTTTCTCCTCTGAAGAACTAAAATATATCAAAAGGAGAGACAGCCAAGCAGTGGTAAAAGTAGACTTTGTTTAGTCAGTTCCCTAGATCAATATTAGACCAGTTTGTGGTTCCTCAATAGAGACAGTTTTTATTTCACTGTGACAAGAAGAGGATAAAAGGCAATCTGTGTGGTATAAAATCTTTTAAAAGTAGCCTTTGCTCTTGTCTTTCCATATTAGGAATTCTCTTCTTTAGTCTTTCCTTAATATCCTCAGTCAGACCTCAATTACTAGATAAGCACCCATAGTAACCATTATGCAGGGAAAGAGTAGCAATGGAGAGCAGAGCCATAGGTTTAAAAGGGAGTTAGGTCGCCGTATTAAAATATAATACGAATCACACTTTTAGATGACCATAGATGATAGACACATTCCTTTTCTGCTGACTTTGAAAGTTCTTCCCTATAGTGTTTTGTTTGTAAAGTCTGTATATGTGCACATATCTATTTAAGCATTGGCAGTATTGTTGAATTCTAATGCTACCAGTATCTCTGCATCTCTCGCCCCCCTCCCCCCATCACTACTTTCAGGATATATCATGTGTCATTCATTGCTTCTAATTTATGTTGGACCTTTTTTTAAATTTTGGATAACCCATATTTGTTATGAGCCACATTTTAAAAATATTTTTACAAAGTTTGGTGGTATGCAAGTGTTTTAATTAACAAATAAGCGTATTCATTCTAATACTTAGCAGCAGCAGATCAAAATGTAAAAGTGCTAGAAATTTCATAATCACAGATAACAATAGCTCCCTTTTCTTCATCCCCCAAAAGCAAATGGCTTGCATGGGAGAGGTGATTGAAATATATTTGGTGCTGAAGGTTGATTCACACATTAGTTCATGTATATTTTCAGTCCAAGTGTTCTTGGAGTTCCCTCACAGGAAATTTAATTCTCAGGTTTGTATAGATGGGATTGCTACAACAAAATCAGTATAAGAAAAAACACTGGCAAAATATCAAAATATTCAATTTTATCAGTAAAATGGAATGTTGAATTAAAGTTTAGAATAGCATTCATCCATACAGTAATGTATCATCATTACACACAGTGCCATAGTAAATATGACAAAATTAGCTGCAATAAAATCCATATTATGCAATTTAAATAATATATATACTTCAAATGTTGCTACCATGTCTCTCAATGATAACTTCTTTGTGCAATAGGTTTCAGTCCAGAATTTTATTCTTTATATATTCACAGAACTGAAAAATATCTTCCATCCATTCCCCCCCCCTCTATTTTTCTCCCTAAGCTGCCACATTTCTAGTAAGATATCAAAAAACAAGACATCTCATAGCACTTCCACTTGGATAGAACATGGGTCAAATACATTTTCTACTCTAGGAAATAATATGTATGTGGCAAGCAAGAGAACTGTAAGGAAAGCTGTAAATAGGTGTTAAACATAGGTCCATGATTAAATTCCAGTGTATTTTGTGTTTCCCATTTTCCTAGCTGGAAAATTCCAGCAGTAACTTGGAAATATTGTTATGTGGTCCTGCATGAAAAGTTTAGGTTAGTATGCCAAAAGTTAAAATCAGTACTCTCAGAAATGGCAGTCTCAGAATTCTCAGCTATATAGCCAGTTTTCAGAAAAGAAGATAGTGTTAGAATAATTGGTTAGATTTGTTAGGCATTGGGGAACTTTCTGTGGCAAGCCAAACCTGTACAACAGAGATGGGGGAGCTGGAGTGTTTGATGTTAAATGATATATAGACTGGACATCTCAGTAACATGGTAGAATGAGGAAAATCAACGAGACACTATTATTTATGGAAATAAATTCTACAAAGAGAACAGGGAAGAACATTCAGAAAGTGGTGTTTCTTTGTATAGAAAACATCTGTTGAATAAACTCTCACAGAATAACTGTGGGCAGTTACTTTACAGTGTTTCCTGTGTTGTTGTGGTCACCGTCGGTGGCCCTGCCGGGCCAGTCCCATGCATAATGGGCTGGCCCCAAACTACACAGTCCTTGTAGTGACACCAACTGCCCTGGACAGCTCCGCGATGCCATGGGGCCAAACGCGGCAGTCTCCCCCCATTGTAATGGTGGGCTAGCGGCACGCCGCTCCTCTGCCATTCTGTGGTGGGCCCCCCATGCCTGCTGCTGCCACCACAACCACATGGCACAATTAAATCTTCCAGCCCCAGCGTTGTGTGTGTGTATGCACAACGTTGGGGCAGTCCACCTGTGCCAGGGGATTCCATCCTTTGTGCGTGCTCGGGAAGCGGCAGGGAATGCTATCCCGCCACAAGGAACAAGCAAGAGTCCAGCACAGCCGCTGCTGTGCATTATCAGTCTCAGTGAGCAGCTGCTGAAAAGGTTCAGCTCCATGCTGGGGACTATTAGGAAAATAAAACATCCAGCCAGTATTGTAATTCAGTGTAAACATCCATGGTACAGCCTCATTTATTATGAACAGTGATAGCTGTATTTCTTAGGAAAGGTTACAAAAATCTTGTAATTTCCATATTGTTGTCTTTTATTTTTAAGACAACTAATGAGGTTTATAAATTGTGTATGGTGGAGAAAGCAAATAGCCCTTTTCTTCCTATAATACTAAAACTTAGGAGCATTCAGTAGCAATGAAGGCATTATAGAAAAAAATACTCCTTTATTCAACTAATGAGTGAATTATGTAATACACTGCCAGTGGACATGCTGATGACCATAAGATTAGACATTTTTAGGAAGGAATTAGAATCATGAAAAATGGCTCCTTCAAGGTTTACAAGCTGTGGTGAATAAAGGAAGCTTCCAGCAAACTTCTGAATACCAGTGGTAAGAGGCAGCGTAGAGGTAGTTTCTGTGCCTAGTTTCTTGGCCCCACACTGCTTAGCTGCAGTATGAAACAGGATGCATTTCTAGATGAATCACTGATCTGATCAAGCAGGGCTCTTTTTGAGTTCTTAGCATTCATGAGGTAGGTTGGTTTGTTTTTTGGTGAGATACCACTGAGTTGCCACTGGAGATATTATGGCATCTTTGTAAAATATGTCTTGCTACAAACAATCCAATCAGAGCATAGTTAAAGCAAATATACTTTTTAAAGCAGAGAGTACATACTCCATCAAATTCCTAGAAAATAAGTGAGCTGTCCCCTCATGTGCACATCATATCACAGCTAGAAAACTCTTATTGAATGCACGTTTCATCTCTTTCACGCAGACTGCTTTGGGGAACTGTTTTCTTGCCCTGTTGGCCCTGTCCATCAATGCCATGGAATATGACATTTTCTGCATTCTCTCTCATTCCAAAAGCTGTAGAGCAGTTTCCAGATAGCCGGACTCCATCTCCCATAATTTCAGTTTTGTATCTTAGACTATCAGTCAGTTGCCATGCTAATAACTAGAGTTGCTAGTTATGGGCTGGGGAATATCTGGAGATTTTGTCGGTGGAGCCTGGGGAGAGGAGGGACTTCAGCAAGATACAATGCCATAGAATCCCCCCTTTAAAGCATCAATTTTCTCCAGGTGAACTGATATTTGTTTTCAAGAAATCAGTTATAATAGTGGTTGATCTCCAGTTACCCACCTGGAGATTGGCAACCCTATTAATAACTAATCTATAGCCAGTGCTGTTATCAATAATAATAATATAGTAAATACAGTACACTTCTTTTAAAATTGTTTCATTGTAACACTCTTCCTCTTGGGTTTACTTTGTAAGTGTGGAGGCTTGGTAGAAGGTCCATGACATGATCAGCCCAGCCAGAATCACATTTAGCCAACCTGAAAGTGATATGGCATTACCATGAGTGTGATGGCCACCTTGAAGCTACCTCAGATACCTTCATCATTGAGGAACAAGCCACCAGTAGGAGCTGTGGTCTGACAAAGAAGGTGGTCACAGCTGTTTCTGGAGGAAGTCCAATGTGGAAGACAATTGGAATGGCATGATAATTCAAATCTAATATTGATGGTTATTACTTTCTTGCTACTACAGTATTTTCAGTTTTCTACTGTATTCATCCACTTTTCATACAGCTGATAAAAATGTAGAAGGATCGTGGAATTGTTATTTTTTAAAAAGTATCAGATGTAACCAGTTCTGGAAATTACTTGTTTTATAAGAATTGTGATGATTTATTTCCCCATTTAACTAAAACACAACAATACTCAGTTGATGCATGATGTACTAAGGAAGTAAAAGTTAAAGCAACTACAACCCAGTGCAGAATCTCAGAGGGTATTCTGCATTAAAGTTAATAGGAAATTTGATTAGCCCTCAGTGCTTTATCAACATTTTTGCAACAGTTGTTTGCTCTGTATTGCTCTCTCCAAAAGGCATTGATTGTACTTTATTAGCACTTTCCTGTTCACAAAAAGAATATAAAAAATGAAAAAGGAAGGAGCCATGATGGGATGCAATCTTAGGCAGATGGCTGAGAGCTGCAAAGCAAATTTTCCTCTGGCAGTTAATGGCAGAGGGAGCCCACGGTGTTCGGCTGTTGGAGACGAGGTCCTGTTTGAAATGAACAGATTAATTGGGCACGTAATGATGTATAAAACAGCCCTGGGTTAACTCAGGAATACTTAAGGATATGTAATGCAAAATTCAAGCCAATTTAGCATCTATTATATGTTCACAGGAGTGATGGGTGAATATGAGCCAAAAATAGAAGTGCAGTTTCCAGAAATGGTTCCATCTGCAAAAGGAACAACTGTGAGACTGGAGTGTTTTGCACTTGGAAAGTAAGTTTTTGCCTTTTAATCGTGTGGCTGAATAAAAGTTTTGTAAGAAACTGATGTTGTATAATGTGTACAATATATTATTTATAAGCTGGGAGGGAAGCTTGCTGGTTAACCTTGGGCCAGGCCAGTCTTGTTCTCTGAAGCCTAACTTGCCTCACTGGATTTCTGCAAGGGGAAGATGGGATAACCAAGTATACGGCTGTCAGCTCCAGGTTGGAGATTTGGCAGTAGGGCTTGTGGAGGGCCTCAGCAGGGATTTAATTCCATAGAGGCCACTCTCCAAAGCAGCCATTTTCTCCACGGGAACTAATCTCTGCAGTCTGGAGATGATTAGTTATTCCGAGAGACCTCCAGGCTCCATCTGGAGATTGGCAACCTAAGCAGTCCATCCTGAGCTTCCTAGAGAAAGAGGAGGATATGAATGCAAAGCATATCTGAATCTATCAGTGTTGGTTTTATCTTTTGCACACCGTCCAGCTCCAATTCTACTGCTGTTGACAAGTTCAAACCCAATGTACACATAACTTTGATGAACAGATCACTTTTTCTGAAATCACTTGCTAAACAGATGTTTGTAGGACATTTTGCTTAGTAATCCTGTTGTGTGCTCAGTAAGGAAAGTTATTGATACAATTTGCATCACAGCGTGATGCATGTCAGGATAAAACAGGCCAGCTTGATAGATAGATGAAACATTACTGCTGGAAGATATCTGAAATATATAGCTTTACCCAAAAGGAATGTACTTCCCTTCAAATCAAGGAAAAGAAGTTCATGCCTCAGGGACTGAAGTGCCAAGTCTACCAAAGCTTAGTTTAGGAAATAGTTTTGCTTAAATGGAAAAACAAACTGACTCTAGAAGAAGCAATAGGAGAAAGAAGGGAACCTACAAGGCTGGCCTAGAGAGCATTTAAGAAACACAGTGTAAAATGCTCTATGTTGTTGACATGTTTCTTATTATAAAGACATGATCTTTCGTTGAGATCCCCACAACCCTAACATGCCCTGAGAAATATGGCATCTCAACTGCTCTATGGCAGATGAATGCTGCAAATGTTCCCTGAAGAAATTCTACTGGCAATACATTTATAAAGGCCCAGAGTTGGAGGCTGGGACTTCAAGATGCAGATTATGCATTTCAAGCCTGTTTTATCTAGAAGATGTATCTGCATAATGTCTTTAAGAATTGAAGACAAGAGCTGTTGCCAAAATGTAGAATTCTGGGTATTGCTACATCAGACTTGCCTGGTTCCCTTCCAGACAATTAGGCAAGGGGAGCTTTACCAAACTTGTGGGATTTATTGTTCTATTTTTCCCCATTAGAAGGCCAATTACTGTAATAGCATATGTAGGGGGGCACACAAACTAGTAAATTTGTGACAGACAAGAAGTGTTTTGTGCACATTGTTGCAATGTTTGCTGGCATATTTAAAGAAAGAAGAGGGGATGTGTGCAGATTTATCTGTAAATATCTCTGTGTAAAATCCCACTAAAAAGGATGTTGCCCTTATCAGATTCTTTGCCCTTTTGTCTTTGTTGTCCTTGATCAACAGTCCGGTTCCTACAATCAGCTGGAAGAGAGCAGATGGAAAACAAATCCCCAGAAAAGCTCGGAGGCACAAATCAAGCAGTATCCTTGAAATCCCAAACTTTCAACAGGAAGACTCGGGCCTGTATGAGTGTGTGGCTGAAAATGTGAGAGGCAGGAACGTGGCCAGGGGACAGCTGACATTTTACGGTACCCAGATTATTTACTCCCCTGTTCTTCATCATGGCGGAAGCCCAAAAGTGGCAAATGCTTTGCTGCGTTGTCAGCGTTGCTTTTCCTTCTGAAATTTTGTCTTACAAATAGGTCTGCTCAGCAAGTGTAATTTTTACATAAAATAAAATAAATCTCTAAGGCAGGCATATTGATTGTGGCCGCAAAGCGAAGGAAGATATAAAAATGTATGTTGTAGGAAGGAGAGCCATTTTTCAACATGTAAAAAGTGGGCTGGGAAGCAATTGAAGTCCCTCTCCTGCATCTGGCCACAAACTGTGTGCTCTTGGATTAATTGTGTTTGGCTTGGCCTGTGTTTTATTTATACAGCCATTTGCTTCCTTCATTGCTAGAATTTTAATTTCTGATTAACATTTGTCGTTTGTAACTGCCTCTGTCTGGGTCAGGACTTTTTTTTTCATTCGAATGCCCTTCACAGGATACAGGAAAGGAAGGCTTATTTTTATTTTTTACTTTTGTTTGCTGCATTTATACATTGCTTTCCTCCCCAGCGGGGGTCCCAAGGGATCTTATTTGGATAGGGATGTACATCTCCAGGTGGTAGCTGGAGATCCCCCGGAATTACAACTGATTTCCAGGTGACAGAGGTCAGTTCATCTGGAAAAAATGATTGCCTTGAAAGGTAGATAATATGGCATTATACCCCATGGAAGGCCCTCCCCTCCTCAAACCTAATTCCCTTCAGGTTCCACCCCCAAAATCTCCAAATCTCAAATACATAAATCCAGGGGTAATCAAACTGCGGCCCTCCAGATGTCCATGGACTACAATTCCTAGGAGCCCCTGCCAGCGAATGCTGGCAGGGGCTTCTGGGAATTGTAGTCCATGAACATCTGGAGGGCCGCAGTTTGACTACCCCTGCATAAATCCCCTCTCCCCTATTTTCCCCACCTTGTTCTAATCCTTATTGACCTTTGAATATCTCTTCATCTTTTGTAATAGTAAGGATTTCCACCAGACATTCCTGATCCGCATGTCTGATATGTTTGTTTGTTTGTTTGTTTGTTTCATATAAAGGCAAATTCCCTAATGTAGGATCACCAGGAAGATATTAGATAGCAGTAGGTTAGTTGTTTTTCACAAGGAATAGTGAGCTGTTGTGCAGGGCTAGGAAAATATTGATGTTATATGAGGATCCTGGTCCGGTTTACTAGGACTTTATAAACATTTGGTAGGCAAGTGGCAAGGGACAAGCTGTTCTGATATGAGGCATCACAAAGGCTGTCAGGTGGTCTGTTATTCTTGTCCTCAAAGTGTTCATTAAGGTTTGATATTGTGGAGGGCTCAAATTCAGCTCCCCCCTCCCTGTTTCTGTGCTGATTTCATAAAATCATAGAGCTGGAAGGGGCTATAATGGCTATCTAGTCCAACCCCCAGTTTAATGCAGGATCAGCCTACAACATCGATGTTAAGTATCTGTCCAGCCACTGCTTAAAGACCGACAGTGAGGGGGAGCCCTTAGGGATGAAGTACACACTTCCCTGATTTGGATAGCTCGGTGTAGCACAGTGTCATCAGATCTTGGAAGCTAAGCAGCATTAGCCTTGGCTACTGTTTGGATGGGGGACCTCCAAGGAATACCAGGGTCATGATGTGGAGGCAAGCCATGGCAAACCACCTCTGAACATCCCTTGCCTTGAAAACCCCATGAAGTGACTTGATGGTGCTTTCTGCCACACATGCCACTGAGCTATATTGACCTATGGCAGCCCCATCCATGGAATGCCTCAGACAAAAAAACAAGCAGAGGTAGTTTGCCATTGCCTCCATCTGCACAGCAGTCACAGCCTTCCTTGATGGTCTCTCATCTTAGTATTGACCGTAGCTGACTTTGCTTAGCTTCCAAGCTCGGATGGACAAGGCTAAGTTGGGCTATTTGGGCTGCTGTGATGAAAGCTGTAAAACAAGCAACGCAGCCATCCCACACCGGACCCTTTCCAAGTCAATCATCTCATGAACCATAGGAATTCAAGTAAAGTGTGAATGAAAACTCTCACATATAGTTCCTGTATGAAATTTTTTTATCAGATCCTCGGGTTTCACACTTCCTCTCCCTCTGGCATGAGCAAGGAGTTGGGGCAGGTGTTAATTATCTTAGCAAATCTGGAACTGTCCACCCAGTACAGCTGCTTACTAAATACAACTTTTGAGCGGTGTCTCTGCTTTTCTTGATTAAATTTGAATTTCACATAATTATGTTTTACTGTATACACCCTGCATTTCCTGCCCTCTGCACCAGCTGTTTGTTTATTTTAATACTTCTACACAGTGAGGAGCTAGTCAGCACATCTGAAGAAGTGGACGCTAGTACATGAAAATTCTACTGGATAAAACTGTGTTAACCTTCATGGTGCCACAAGACTCCTCTGTATTTTGCTGCAGAGGCTACCCCTCTGGAATTAACAAACCAAAAAAAGTGTTTAAATGATAGGATTTCCTGTCGCAAACCAAATTTTGCCTTTCATATTCCAACCTCGTTTTGAAAAAGGCTTCTTCGTGGTGTTTGTGTAACAATGATATGATTTGAAGAACGAGACAACTTCCATCTGAATTCCTTGCTGATAATATTGTATCAGATAGCAGATTAATTGCAGTGTGGTGTTGCGCTCTTACTTGGATGGACTCTTTGAATAGGCTGTAATATTCTCCAAGGTCATCAGAAATTCTAAACACTGTAATGCTTCCAGAAGTGACCAAAGAGTTATATTCTCTGCTGTAAGTCAATGTCATCTACAAAGAAGTAAAGGTAAAGGTAAAGGTATCCCCTGTGCAAGCACCGGGTCATGTCTGACCCTTGGGGTGACGCCCTCTAGCGTTTTCATGGCAGACTCAATACAGGGTGGTTTGCCAGTGCCTTCCCCAGTCATTACCGTTTACCCCCCAGCAGCAATCTGGGTACTCATTTTACCGACCTTGGAAGGATGGAAGGCTGAGTCAACCTTGAGCCGGCTGCTGGGATTGAACTCCCAGCCTCATGGGCAAAGCTTTCAGATGGCTGCCTTACCACTCTGCACCACAAGAGGCTCTTCTAAAATACAAAGAAGTATTGATCCAAAATTGGGATTCCCATCCAGGGTTCTAGGAGAACCCTGGGGTTACATGAGAGCTCCCTGGAACTTATGCAACCTTTCCAGAAGTTCAGATGGCTGCAGAAATCACTAGACAGCACTGGAGCATACTTCGTTTACAGGCCTCATCTCTTTCCACATTGGAAACAGTAAATGATCAATTGATGAATTGGTTGGCTCCTGCATCTTACTTCCATGCCCACCTCTTTGAAGGGGCACTACTTCCAGGGTTCCTCAAAGCCTGAAAAATATTTCAAGGGTTCTTCCATGATCAAAATGTCGAAAACATCTGGTCCAGAGGATATTTACAGGGGTAGTCTTAGCTATAGGGCAGTTAGGGCAACTGCCTTGGGCCAGGACCCCTGAATACTGTAAAACTGCTCTGGTTTCATAGAATCATAGAGTTGTGAGGGACCTCTAGGGTCCAGATGATGCCCCTCCCCCAAAAAGAAACCCAGAATCCCTGGTCAGTCTGGTCTCGAGGAAACTCGCCTTCTGACCCCAAAGTGGTAATCAGCATTCCCTGGGCATGCAAGAAAGGGCCACTAGAGCCAAGCTCAGACGCAATTTCCTCTGCCCAGCCACTTACAATCTGCCTAAGTCACAGAATCAGCATTTCTGTCAAAAAGCTATCTAGCCTCAGCTTAAAAACTTCCAAAGAAGGAGACTCTTCCATGAGTCTGGAAGAGCTGATGAGGATGGAGTGCAGATGCCCTTGCCTTTCGTCTCTGAAGCCATCTAATGGAGCTACAGCAGCAAATGGGTTGGGGTGGGGACTGGTTTTAACTCTGAGACAGCATTGCCTTCACCACCCTGCCTGCCCACCCATGATTTCTGCCCAGTCACCTGCTGGTTTTCTACTTTCAGAACTGGTTAGGTTTCTTTAAAGTTGTCTAGAGCAGGGGTCCTCCAGATGTTCATGGACTACAATTCCCACCAGCAAATGCTGGCAGGGGCTCATGGGAATTATAGTCCATGAACATCTGGAGGACCACAGGTTGACTACCCCTGCTCTAGAGTGATGCAGTGTCCTCAGGCCTGACCTGCAGGCCAAGAGCTTTTTGACTCTGGCCCTTTGACTTGTGCCAAAAGCCCATGCCTCTGCCTAGGTGGAGGAACCTTACAGTTCAGAGACCCACAGTCCACAGCTCCCAACAGCAACAGCAAAGGGTGGGGCCTCCAGTCAGCCCCAGACTCCTTGCCCAGTGAGCAGCAGACCAGACAAGACCCAAACAGACCTATCCAAAAACAACCACCCTCCAGCAGGCTGCAAGCACCCACTCTCAAACACTGTCATCTCATAAAGCAAACTCAGTTAACCTCAGTTAATACTCCCTAGAAATTAGTGGTTTAGAAAAGGCAAAAATACACTTCCCAGCAGCTCTCTTCTTCATTCTTTCTCCAGCCCAGTAGCCTCAGTTGTGCATCTGCCTCAAACAAGCCTGTATTATTCTAAAACAATATTGATGCATCTGTAACCACTGGTGCTTCTACACCTTCTTTTAAAAAGCTACCAATGATATATGGGATTATAAAAACAACTTCAGAGTGCCAAGAGAGAGGAGGAAATGTATTGCCATAGGATTGTCTTTTTTTTAAAGAGAATATTATACATTGTGCAGTGCAGATTAATATTAGCAGGAAGCCACACTGGTGGAGAGTATTCATGCAATTCATCAAGTCACAAACTTAGAACATAGCAAGCTGTACTGTGTAAATCAGACCTGTCGTTTTCCTCATCTGTTCCCTCTCTTATTCTTGGTGACTTTAACATTCATACTGATTCTTCTCCTGATTCCTCCATTCAGTGCTTACTTTCTCTTCTTGATTACTTTGCTCTTACTTCCAATTCAATGCATGCGTATAGACATTTCTTCTTGATGCTGTCTCCCAAATTAAGTAGAGAAATCAGTGCTGCCTCAGTAGATTGAGCCATGGGATTCTGATTGTAACTTGGAGAACTGTCATAGGAATGGCCTTCAAGAGAGAAGTTGTGTTGGCCTCTTCAAGGTCAACAAGGTTGACAGCTGAAGCAGAAACATTGCTGGAGGCCAAGAAACCTGAACTGTTTTGCATAAGGAATGAAGAGAAAGAGTGATGTGACATTAACAGCTCCATAAATGAGTATGAGACAGGAAACAAGAACACTATTGGGTAACAGGAGACCTCTCCCCAGCCCTGGCCAAATCCTCCTTTGTTCTGCTACTTGGGTCAGGCTCTCATTGTCCTCTATTAGAGGCGGAATGTCTGAAGTGCTGCAGCCTGTCTTGAACCAATGTCTTGTATGTCTAATAGATAAAAGAACTTAAAATTCAATTCAGGCAGGATAAAAATAAAGTTGGTAAGTGATTTAATTATCCTACACATGATGAATATGTTTATGACAGATGAGGTACCTGTATCCTTGTCTTATTGGTTGGAAAATCCCAGAAAATTCTTGAACCTCCAATTATATTATGAAATGCATAGGGAAGGTATAGCCAGGAATGCCTTTTTCCATTGATATTCTGTCCGGAGTATTTTCTCCCTCTTGGACAGGTCAGACCTTGCTTCTGTTATCCAAGCTTCATTAACTACCAGGCTCAACCACCGCCATTTGACATGGACAGAGAAACTGCTGAGAGGCACATGTCTGCATTGGATGAGTACAGGTTCCCTGAGTGCGATGGTGTGTACCCGAGAGTGCTAAAAGCGCTTTCTAGAGAGCCTTCCTTTGTTCATGATCTTCCAAACCTCTTCAAAGACAGGAGAGGTGCTACAAAACTAGAAGTGGACAAATATTATCACAGACTCCCTGACCCAGGAGACTACATGTCAGTCAATCTGACCTTTGTTCCTGAAAAGATACTGGAACAGTTTTTAAAGGGGTCAGACTGTGAGCATCTGAAGGAAAACTTGGTGATCCTGGAAAGTCAACACAAATTTGTCTCCAACAGGTCCATTTTGCAGACAAACACACAGCGGGATTTTCAAGTACCCAAGCGAGGAATAAGAAATATTTGCTGGCTAGGGATTCTGCTAATACAAATACTTTGCAGGACCAAAACCAGCCATAACAGATTAAATAAGTTTTTACCACCTGTTGAAAATTGGGAAAAAAGTTATATAGAACTGTGTGTAACTTTATGAGGAAGATGACTGAGATTGAAACACACTAGGTCTCAACTTGTTGGCATTTGTAGTGTACACACTGGGATTTTTTATGTGTGTCCACTAGAGAAGATATTATTTATGGTTCTTAAAACATTTGTGAGCATCTGAAGGAACTTGTTTTTTTCAGGGGAATCAGCACAGATTTGTCTCCAACAGGTCCTGCCAGACCAATTTATTTTCTTTCTCTGATTAAGTGATTAACTTACTGGATAGTGGGAATGCCATCTACATTGTCTACCTGGATTTCAATAAAGCTTTTGACAGGGCTCCCCATGATATTATGATGGGTAAACTGGAGGATAGTTTGGTAGATAGGGAACTGGTTGGAGAACTAAACCCAAAAAGCAATTTACACTGGAGTTTCATCTGATATCTAGTGGAGTGCTCAGTTCTGGACCTGTTACCTTACAATATATTTTTTATAAATGGTCTGGATGAGGGAGTAGAGGGACTACTCATTAAATTTGAAGATAACACCAATTTGGGAGTAGTAGTGAACACCCCAGAAGAGAGAGAGAGAGAATTCAGCAAGATATGAACACACCTGAGGAACCGCCTCTCTGCCTATGACCCCTGTAGAGTGCTCTGGTCTGCAAATACCAACCTGTTGTTAGTCCTTGGCACAAAGGAAGTATGTCTGGCCTCAACCAGGGCCTGGACTATTGAGTTCTGGCCCCTACTTGGTGGAATGAGCTCCCAGGGGAGATCCAAGCCTGGTACAGTTCCGCAGGGCAAGATGGAGTTCTTCCGCCAAACTTTTGGTTGGGGGCAGTGATCTGATATCTAATGGCCCCCCTTTAAAAAACACTCCCATGTCGACATCTTAATCCGGCAATAGACCTATTCAAAGGGACAGCACTAGAAATACTGGCTGTAATTGATGTTGTTGTTAAAGTTGGTTTTAATAAGTAATGTTTTAATTATACTGTTGATGTTGTACGCTGCCCTGAGCTAGCCTAACAGGAGGGCAGTATATAAATGGAATAATTTTTAAAAAGGGAGACAGATGTGAATATATACAATTTAACAGGGATAAGTGCAGAGTTCTACATTTGAGTAGCAAAAATTAGAAGCACACTTACTGGATGAGGGACATTTCTTGATAGCAATTGGATCTTGAGATATGGGTGGTCTGTAAGCTAAATATGAGCAGTCAGTGTGATGCAGTGTCAAAGAAAGTCTCATGTGGTCATGGGATTTAACATCAAAGGTATAACATCAAAATTACAAGATGTTCTAATCCCACTGCTTGCTGCATTGATCAGGCTGCACCTGTGCACAGTTCTGGAAGCCTCATTTCAAAAGAATGGAGCAGGTACATAGGAGAAAGACAAAAATAATCAGGAGTTGAAGTTGAGGGAGGACATGATTGCTATACAGGTGTAGTGGTTAAAAGCAATAGCATCTACTCTGGAGAGCTGAGTTTTCCCCTCTGCTCCCCCACCACATGCAGCCAGCTGGGTGACCTTGGGCTAGTCACAGTACTGTTAGAGCTGTTCTCATAGAACAATTCTATCAGAGCTCTCTCAGCCTCACCTACCTCACAGGGTGTTCATTGTGGGGAGAAGAAGAAGAAAAAGAGTTGGTTCTTATATGTCGCTTTTCCCTACCCGAAGGAGGCTCAAAGCGTCTTACAGTTGCCTTCCCATTCCTCTCCCCACAACAGACACCCTGTGGGGTGGGTGAGGCTGAGAGAGCCCTGATATCACTGCCAGGTCAGAACAGTTTTATCAGTGCTGTGTCGAGCCCAGGGTCACCCAGCTGGTTGCATGTGGGGGAACGCAGAATCGAACCTGGCATGCCAGATTAGGAGATGGAGGGAAGGGAATTGTAAACCACTTTGAGACTTCTTTGGGTAGTGAAAAGCAGAGGATAAAAACTCAACTCTAAGTACTTGAAAAGCTGTCAGTTAAAGAAGGGCAGGGAGCAGTTCCTGTTGGCAGCAGAAGATAGATAGGATTTGCAATAACTGGTTAATGTTATGGCAGAAAGATAATGGCTGGAGATTATGGAAAAAATTACCGTAAGGGTAGCTCAGCTGTGGAATCAGCTGTGTAGAGAGGTGTGAGCTCTGCCTCAGTGGCAGATTTCAAGCAGCTGCTGGATGAACTCTTTGTCAGGGTGCTTTAGGGCAGGGGTAGTCAACCTGCGGTCCTCCAGATGTCCATGGACTACAATTCCCATGAGCCCATGCCAGCGTCTGCTGGCAGGGGTTCATGGGAATTGTAGTCCATGGACATCTGGAGGACCGCAGGTTGACTACCCCTTCTTTAGGGGGATCTCTCATTGAGCAGGGGGTTGGACCAGATGGCCAGTATGCTCCCTTCCATGGTTCTAACCTTCTCTAAAGCCCCCCCAGTTCAGCAATTTCACCTGGCATAGCTGTAACTACCTTTTAAATCTCTTTTGCCTGATCCACTGAATCTCTGTAGCCAATTGATTGATACCCGCAGTAGTTTCCATTTTGTTTCCAAGGGTTTTTTAAAATTATTTTAATAATTTAATCTCACTTTTCTTAAAGTGCTCAGTGCTTCTCATGAGGCCAACTGTATAAGCATCGTTAGAATATAAACAAAAATGATATTGCATAGCAGTTTTAAAAAAAATAGTAGGGTTTTTATTTTAGGTTTGTAAATGGCTCTGGAAAGCTATTCAATTTTGTAAACTAAGGGAAAACTGCCAAATGCCCAAGTGAGTTTCAAAAACCTTATTAACTAACAGTACATTTCTACATCTTATAAAAGGAGTGTTTGCTTAGTGGTATCCTCGTGGATACGTCCCGTCCCCCCCCCCCCAATATTAATGCATGATTTCTTATGGCTTGAATTATGAGGGTTTTTTTAGCTGCCATTCAAATTTGAAATGCCTGTTTGTTTTGAAAACATCAACTTTGAAAATGGCCTTTGAGATTCATACGAATTATCTATTCCAAAACTGTCATTGTGAAAATAGTTTCACATAAAGCTTAGATGAGGAGCAAAAACGATTGTCATTTCTTCTGTCTCTCTTTTTTTTAATGTGGGAAATCACACATCTGTCTTGAGATAAAACTGCAATGCTAGCATTGCCTTTTCATGTTGTTTCTGGTGGGTCAAAAGTTCACGTTCAAGGAAAGGAGCACTCCAACATATTTGATACGGAAAATCTAACTTGTCACTTACTTGCAGCCTTTCTCTGTGAAATGTTCTATCACAATGTATGCCCCGGAGATTAAAATCTGGCTCTCGCAGTGTTACTCTTTTAAACTAAGTTATCTGCCTCTATGAGCAGTGGAAAAAAAGAGAGGATGAAATTCAAATTTCCCTGTTAGCTTCAAATAAAGGATACCACTCTCTTGCTTTCAACCATTTGATTCAATACTTGGGAAAGTTAAGAGTTGTGTTTGTTGGTGCTGTGCTGTTGCACACTTTTCTTTTAAAGCATGCAATAACATCAGTGGTATCAAAATATACATGCTTAATATATTTACACAGGTTAATTCAAGGAGGGAACATTTGTTCCTTCCTCTGTTTAGGTTGTATAGCAGCACAGTTGAGCAATCCAGAACGAGAATTTGGATGAAGTATTTTATTAATTTATTTATATCCTACTTTTTTCTTCGAACTAGTTTACAGTACAAAAAAAAAATACAAGAAAAGTACAAACAGGTGAACCAGCATGGTGGAGGGGAGTCTTCAAAAAGCAGAGCATGTCTTCCTCTTTTTCTCTTCCTCTGCTGGCAGATCTTCTTCCCTGTCCTCTAGTTAAGAGCCCTTTAACTCATTTGTTGGAATGCCAATCTCCAGGTAGGGCCTGCAGATCCTCTGGAATTATACTTTATCTCCAGACTACAGAGATATTCCATTGTTCCTTAGGAACTATCTTGAAATGTGTCTGAAATGTGTAGATGAGGCCTAGCCCCTGTTTAAATGGCACTCTAATCAAAATTGCCCAGACTTGTATCCAGTTCTACAGTATTTTCTCCTCTGGAGCAGAATCACAAATGAATTGTCAAGTGTCCCTTTAACCTGCGTTTAAACCTTCAAATTCAATTGAGGAACCTAAACGCTGAGCTGCAAAAAAAAGTTTGAATTTAAAATACAAATATACGTCTTATAATTATACCATGAAAAATGAGGAACAAAAACCACATGCATTTCTACCGCTAAGCATCTTCCTTAGTGGTCAAGGCATTTAAAATGCACTTATACAATAAAATAATATAATGTTAGCGCTTGCTAGGTGGCAAAATACCTATGTGATGCTCCTATTAATATGTGTTGTATATAAAGCTGTCTAATACAAGGACCCTATTTTAGAAGAAGAAGAAGACTTGGTTCTTATATGCCGCTTTTCCCTACCCGAAGGAGGCTCAAAGCGGCTTACAGTCGCCTTCCCATTCTCTCCCCACAACAGACACCCTGTGGGGTGGGTGAGGCTGAGAGAGCACTGATATCACTGCTCAGTCAGAACAGTTTTATCAGTGCCGTGGCGAGCCCAAGGTCACCCAGCTGGCAGCATGTGGGGGAGCGCAGAATCGAACCTGGCATGCCAGATTACAAGTCCGCACTCCTAACCACTACACCAAACTGGCTCTCTCTTTTAAAATATTAGTCAAAAGTCATTACTTTCAGTGTTGCCTGGCTCTTATTCAAAGTGCATTCTCACGTGTCAAGATGGAAAAAGTAACCAATTCTGGTGCACCCAAAGAGGAGGAATCCATAGTTACCATGTTGGATGCCTTTTATATTACCATTCACTTGTATATGTTTTTGTTGAACTGTTTGAACAGAGGAGCAGATTCTTCCAGGCAGCAAACCTTTGTAATTCAATCTCTACCATATCCCCAAAGAACTGAGCACTATCCTGAGCGTTTTCTTTTTTCAGTTGTCTTGGTCATAAAATTTAATCTTAGTGACCATTTACACATACACATACACACACACACACACACACACACACACACACGCACAAAAGGTTCATATCTCACTTCAGAAGTAAAATAGGTTCCCTTGTGAGCCTTACAATGCTCTAGAGCTAATGCTGAAAGAGCTTATCCCAGCCTTGGAAAAACAGCATCAGAATGATAGTCTTTTGAACTGTTACAACTGGGGGAAAAAAAAGATGTTCCAAAAAAAGAATGAAGAGAATAAACTGACTTAGACATCAGAAAAGTTATCTCTGCTGTGGAGTTAACCCTATGCATGATGTGACTGGTAGGGTGAATCTTTCTATGATTTGTTCACAGGTGTGTATAAACTGACATCATATGAAATGATCTAAAACAGGAACTGGGTGCTTTCAATATCTTTCTATTGATGGTTACAGTCTTTGGCCTTCCTGGATCACATCCTTGGGTTCCAGTGACGGTTCTTTTAGTGAATGCTGGTCCTTCACGATTTTCACTGGAGGCCTGTTAAAAGAATAGATGTCCTGAATAATAAATGCTGGCCCTATGCAGATGGAAATGGGGACCTAAAAGTAATGTGATTTTAATGTAATTTCATTCCAGTTGAACGTACAGTAGATTGGTGTTCTTTAGATTACTTGCATTCCCTTTGTATTTTAAGGATGCAAAGAATCTTTGTTTCCTTTTTGTATATCCTGAACAGCTCTGGCTCATAAATGAAAGGCATATGCTTTGTTAGTGTCTGACAGTCATTCTATTGAGGAGTCTTTTAGTGTTCTACTAAGATTCAAGGACACCCAGTTGTCATAGTACCTTTATAAACATCCACAGTTACTATTGTGTATTTATCAATAGTTTGAAAATAGCCTTGAACTTAGGAATGTGAACATAGGAATGCATGCTTGAACAAGCAATTTCAAGTAGAAATTTGACTTCTGAGAATGTTTCTTCTGCTGATTTGTTTTTCATGATTTGTTTTTATATGATAATAAAAGGATGAGGAATTGACATACCTAGCTCCTCAGAGAAATACCGTTCCAGGAAAGCCTGCCCTGGAGAAACAAATATTTAACCACATCTAGTTTAGATTTAGATATGCACAATTACGCATATTCAAAGAAGCAAGGAGATGCCCTAAAGATAATAGAATACACCTTAACCTGAACTTTTCTGTTTCCTGATACAAATTCTATGTGCCAATTTTTTTTCATACTTTCTTTTGTTTCGTTAAGACTAGATCTGAACTTCTTGCAAATGCTCTTCAGGAATGTCATAAACATGTGATGCAGCCTTTAATTCCTAAATATGCATCGGTGTAGAGCAGGCTTTCTCAACAAGGGTTTCCTGAATGAGTTGGAGTTAATTAATTTGTTAATATATTTTTTAAACTTTATTAAACATTTATCAGGTGATATGACCGTATATGGTCATGTCGACCTGCCTCCCCGCCACTAAAACAGCCAATGATTGGCCTGTAGAGGGTGGGAAGAGGAAAGGCCCCAGGTGGACATGTACACAGGTATGCTTCCCAAGCATATTCTGCACAATCACACCACTTCTGGGTTTTCCCAAAACTTGAAGAAGGTTTCAGGGGGTTCTCAACAGTAAAACGTTGAGAAAGGCTGATGTAGATTAAACGTATCTGATGACAATACGCCCATCCTTATAAAAGTGGTATTTGTCCTCATTGTAGCTCCTCCCAACTGGCTCCAGAAAATAAGTGATGCTCATGTGACTATAGAAGAAAACATCACTTGGGAATGTAAGGCGAATGGAAGACCAAAGCCTTCGTACAGCTGGCTGAAGGATGGTGAACCACTCATCCCACAGGTAGGAATGTTCTTTGTGTTCCAAGTTTGGGGGCTGCCTTCAAAAGGTTGTTTTGATGTGATGACCTTTTTCATGTCTCTATAGATTGTTGCTGTTGAAAGAGAAATGCACGCAACCATGTGGGCTTAAAAACTCCATCTGTCCTGGAGCAGACTTCCTTCCCTGCTGAGAGAATGTCACTGAATCACCTTGAGCTTTCCTTGTAGTTAAAACAATGATACTTCAAACTAGATTGTTCAAAGGCAGGAATTACCCTTAGGCACCTAATTCCCAACCAATATCCAATGAGAGTTAGACATTTAAGTGCTATTTTCTGCCTCTGAATTCAGTGGTTTTTGGAAGCTCTGGGACTCTTTTCTAGAGGACATTTGCTGTAAGAAAAGAGCTACAAAAATGGCTGCGTATTTGTTACTCTTCATAGCTCTGTAGGGAAAATATAGCTTTGTCACAAGTGTGTATGGATTCAGTGAGGTCAAAATGACAATATAGGTATTTGGGCTATAAAATGCCTTTTCTCATTTCTGTTTTTGAGCTTCTAAAGTTTAATTGAACTTTACAGGATATAAGACCTCTGTCCTGTAAAAATAACCCCTTTCCTCTTCTTCAGACCTGTGCTGACATTGACAATAGGGGAGCTGATCTCCCATTAGCCGTGGCAGAATAAACTGTTTAAAGATTAATTATATATGGAAAGTCAGGAAATATCTTCTCAATACCCCTTCTGTTCAGTGTCACACCAAGGGGATCCTTGATTTCTTTAATTATGTAGCTAAATTAAGCAAATTACTCAGACTCCCTTATCAGGGAGGCTGTATTTCCCTCCTCCATGCTGACATAGACTGTTTTGTTCATATTTGATCAACCCTGTATTGGAGATTACACACAGTAATTGCAACTCTGCAGTTAAGAAATCAATATATATATATATATATATATATATATATATATATATATATATATATATATATATATATATATATATATATATATATATATATATATATATATATATATATATATATATATATATATATATATATATTTAAATGTATATTAGTTATTGGTTTGGTTGTTCAAATACATGGAAGTACATTATTATTAAAGCTGATAACACAAATTCCATATCCTTAGTCAGACAAATTATGGTAGGATCTTTGGTCCCTCCTGCTAAATTCACCTTTTGGTTGCAGGTCAGCGGCAAATGTTCTTGAACTTAAATCACATTAGACCATAGTAAAGGATTGTTAAATTATCAACTTTTACATTTTTAGTTCTTTTTTAAAATTATGTTGCCAAAAAACCGCATACAACATTACACCATTAGGAGTGATTACGGCTCCCATTATGCTTCAAGAAGATGCTGACTAATAGTTCTGCCTTTCTAAAGGTTCTGAAGAGCTTTCCTGGTTGTGATAGGCCATGGTGCACTCTAGAATAGAAGTAGTTTTAGATTCCAGTTTATCTGCTTGAAGAGGCTATTAATCTGAATGATTCACATGTTCAATCAATGAGAAGTCAAGAGAGAGGAAAAAAAAAGAACGAGGGTTCCTGTTGAAATGGCATTTACCAGCTGTAGTACTGGTTTTCCCTGTTCTCATTTAATATGATATAAATTTTGTTGGTGGGCAAATAGATTGCATTATGTAAATTGTTCACAAATTTGCCTGTTTCATCTTCAGTTTCCCCCCTGCCATGTTCTAATAATGACATGACTCTAGAAAGGGATAAATTTTGAAGCTGTGCTTCCTCTATTAACGTTTATTGTATTTTGCAGGAAAGAATTCAGATAGAGCATGGAAGCCTCACCATAACCAATGTGAACCTATCAGACACTGGCATGTATCAGTGTATGGCGGCAAACAGACATGGGGTCATCTATGCCAGCGCAGAACTGAGTGTAATCGGTGGGCTCTTTTTCCTTAACTAATACTTTAGAAATACTGTTAAACTGATTCGGTTTGTTAGTTTTGTAGGCATTCACAAATAATTCCTTACAATTCCTGTATGATGAGGCTGTTCACATATATGAAGTCATTTTACTTGACAGATTTCCATTTTTTTTCCATGCAGTTGCTAGTACATCTTTTGTTATGCGGGTTCTTTTCTAAGTCCTTGAAGTATAATATGTTGTACCACAAACAAGCAGTTCTTGGAGAAAGTAGAGCCCTTGTGATAGCAAGGACATAAATTACACAACTCTTCTCTCCTACTTTTTTGACTTTTGCTATGGATAAATTTAATGAAGGGAGGTTCTAGTGGCTGAATGCTTCTCAGTTATGTCAGCATTTTCTCTCTCTCTCTTTTTTAAAGACCACAGTTTAAAAAAACTTGTTTAAAACTGTCTGTATCCGCACAGCAAGAATATCCAGGCTCTCTTTGATTATGGAGCATGAAATTGTATAGAATCAAGCAAAATGATAGCACTTCCCTTTTGATATTTCCAAAGCCAACTAATTGATAGTCAACAGTGGCAGTTCTTTAATGGTCAACAATGGTTCATTGTTTGTCCTTATTTAATAATGTACTGTGAATTCCTAGATAGGGGAATAAATTAACTGTTTATGCAATTTGAATTTGTTATGCACAGAAAGGGACAAAACATGCAAGAGATCTATGACCAAGTCTACCAACAAGGGTTTTTTTTTCTTCATCACATCCATAAGAGACTAGAAGCTGTACAAGAGGAAAGCCTCAAGGCCTTGCAGGAGGCATCTCTTTTCCTTTTCCACCATTATTTCCTCTTTCCCTTTCCTGCAAGTCTGCATAACCTCACTCTTTTTTATGCTACCTTCTCTTCTTCCCACCCAACAACCAACCTATATTTATTTATCCCTCTGTTGTATGCACACCCTAGTAGCCTCTACTTAGGAAAACTATGGCACAATTGTGTGGTGGTGGCCACAGAGCCAGGCCCAGTTTCATGGTAGGAACCCACAAGGACTTGTGGGAGGGCACCTTATTTTCTCTTCCCCACACTTTTCCTGTGTCCCTCCTCCTTGCAACCTCCATAGCCTCTCACTTTTTTCAGTCATTCATCAACCTCCCTTTTATCTGTCTGCCATCTTCAGCTATATTTATTATTTATTTACTCATTCATACCCCACCTTTCTTAACAGTGCAGACAAAAAAAGATTATATTATTTGTTTTTTGCTTGTTTATTTGTTTACTGGACTTTTATCCCGCTACTCCCAGGCAGGCTGGCTCGTGCTGGTTCACAACATAGTAAAAACATAAAAACACCATAAAAACACCATATAAAACAGATAAGAACAGCATAGATGGCAATCACAATAATCCCTCATTAGGCCCTTATTCCTCAGTTCATCTATTCCTGGCCATCCCAACCAGATGCAAATTTGGAGGCGATGGTCGGCCCCCCCCCCCTTTTTATCTTCAAAGCAACCTTCTGTGGTAGCCTTGGCTGACAGCTAAGACCACTCAGACCTTTTCAACACCAGGACTTTGCCCCACCTTACCACTCGTCAAGAGGTGGAGCAAATTCCCAATTTCAGATGACATTGTCGCTTCGCCTGATTCAGACCCTTGTTTACCCTGGAGCAAAGGAATATGGATATATCCACATATATCCACATTCTCTTTTTTGCTCCGGGTGCCAACAGGGCCTATGTCAGGCAAGGGCCATGGGGAAGGGCCATTCTGGCACAGCTGCTTCCTACCTGCTGCCATGACTACAACATTCTGGAAGGGACACAGAAAGCCTTGTTCAGTGTGGCATAGCCACCTGGGGCTTTTTATTTTATTCTTAAGAACAGGGTATTGTGTTGTAATGCAATACCCCATTCTTAAAATTTTTAATCAGCCCCTACCGCCCCACAGCTTGGCAGAAACCACTTCCATTCACTGCTTGCCTAAAGTCCCCCTCCGGAGATTGCCATAGGTCAGTTGCAACTTGATAGCACTTAGTTATTGCTACACTGTTATTATATTATAATCTATTTCAGTTCTCCGAATTCCCACCTTTCATACTGAAAAATAAGTTCCGAGCTCCTTTCATTGCAGAATTATATCTCTGCAGCAAAAGGAGCTACAGATTTTCATTTTTAAAAAGTTGGAAATTCAAGGGAATCAGACAAATTTTATTGTATTGTTACACTTTGTTGTATTGTTATACTTTATTCAATTTAAAATTAATTTTTTTTAATTATATGATGCTAAGAAGGCAGTAGTTGGTGCAGGGCTGAGGTTGTAAAAAAAGTCACCAATGTGAGTAGGGCAGGAAAGATCTGGAATTTTCCTTCCATATTAATGCCACCTTGGCTTTGCTTTAATATTTACTAAAATATCATTGCAAAGCAGGTTTGGGAAAGACCAAAGGAGGGATAGGGAACACCTGGCGATTCATGGAAACTGTCATGCAAGCTGGGGCAGTTCTACATTTTTGTATTCCGTTTGTTTTATCTAGTTTCTGGAACTGGCAATAGAAAGGGAATATGTTGAGCAGGTGCTGTTAGAATTTTACTTTCACTTTTGGGACTGATGCAGCTTTAGGACTAACCTTGCTGGCATATTCACCTATTTGCTCGGTGTAATAAATAAACAGATGTTACAAAATAACTGAAGTGTCGAGTACTCTCTCCTTCAAAGAAACTGAACCTGTCAACATGTCCTTACAGTTTAGGAAACCAGTGTAAATGTACAATCCCTAATAACTTCTGTTTTTCCACTGTTGTCTTTGAACAGAAGAGAGTTTATTTCTGAAAAGTTATGGGATTTGAGTTGACAACTTGCCAGACAAATTGGGAGGCTGCAGTGTGTGTGTGTGTGTGTGTGTGTGTGTGTGTGTGTGTGTGTGTGTGTTGAAGGGGGGAGGTGGCAAAGTCTCCTTTTCCTCTCCCATCAGCAAGACTTTTTTGCCTCACAACTTTTAGAATATATAAGTAAGGCTTCTGTGAAACAGCTCATAATAATGCTTCGTTAATTGTTGCCAGCATCACATCTCCAGATCAAAATATAAAGTCACCTAAAGAGGTACCTATTGCCTTCCTCCTGCTATCCACACCATCTTTCTTTCTGCTGTTACCATAAGTTTGCAAAAACAATGCTTTGATTACTTGCATTGCAGTAAGAAACCTCTTGTGTATAACAAATATTGGAATCAATAAAGAAGTATCATGTTCAAAAAAGAGTATACAATTTGCAGTTAGATTACTCCTTTGAATATCTTTCAAAGTGAATGTTCACTATTGTCATTTTAATCTGTCCTGAAGATGAATGTTTGAAGTGTTTTGAAAACACCTAGTTACTCTGTGCAGGCTGTCTTTTATCAATACAGACTTGCATGGGGGGAAACACAGATCACCCTGTCACTGTGATGGTTTGAACAAAGCAGTGAAATTCAACAAACTAAGACTCACAGTAGCAAGATTTTTTAAGCATGTTGCATCTTGTGTATTTTTTTTTAAATCCAAACCGAGCAGTCGAAGCTGCTTCAGACTATGTGGCAACTCTTTGTACAAGTCTCCCTTACAGTGTATACAAATAACAACATAAAACTAAAGTCTCTTCTTTATTTTGTGTTGCATTTATAAGAGGACATGTAAAGGGTTTTACTGATCTTGGAGTACTTGAATATGTTAAATGGACTAATGAACAAAAACCGCTCCTATTTTTACATGCTGTGAAAAGAACTTTGGCCTCTTGTTTTTCATATGCATGAAGAAAGGCATTTCCTTTGAATCTTGGTACTAAGGACTTCAGAAGGCAAAGATTATAGGAGATCTATGGTTGTGTCTTTCAGGGTTTGTTTGTTTGTTTATTGGAAATTACTTCTGTTCAGCTGATCTTATTCAGATGGGACCATATCAGAATTGTATTAACCCTTCCAACCCATAAGCTTTACCAATTCAAATATTCATACATACGGTACTGAATTCTTTCCCCCAGGAAAGGGAGAGAGTGTCTGTCTTTTTTCTTTTTTCTTTTTGGGACAATTGTTTCCTTTTTCAGTGTTAGTTCTCCATATGTGTCTTCACTAGCAAGTGTGGTGGAATCACTACAGCTATATGAGAGGCAAGTTCAATAACTGAAACCAGGCAAGGGTGGTGAAATTAAATCTGTCTCCTGTGTTATGGCCCCAATCTGAATCATGAGCCCACATAGCTCCCATTTCCTTATTTTAAAATTAGTGGGAAAATACAGCATATCTGAGGAAGTAGACTCACGAAAGCTCATACCTTGACATAAGTGTTGTTAGTTTTTTAAATCAGTGGTCCCCAACCTGCGGGCTGCGGCCCGGTGCCGGGCCGCGGCTCCCTCTCCCCGCCCCCCCGCGGTAAAAAACTTCCCAGGCCGCAAGCTTGCGGCCCAGGAAGCTTCTTACTGCGGGAGGGTGGGGAGAGGGAATCAGGGCCAGGACGCGCATCACGGGCGTGGCCCGTGCGGGCGCGGCCCGATGCCCTGCTGGTCCCCAGCCTCAGAAAGGTTGGGAACCACTGTTTTAAATTATTCTTTTCTATTGGGAATATCCTATTGAACTCTTATTCTTTTCTATTGGGAATATCCTATTGAACTCTTATTCTTTTCTATTGGGAATATCCAATCACAGATTTTACATTTTATCTTGTTAGGTTCTAAGTGGGCTTTTTTTTTTTGGAGGGGGGTTAGTGGTGGGAGAGAAGGTAAAGGGAGGCCATATCCTTGAAAAGCACCATTGAAAACTGAATGCTGCTGAAATTGCAGGATTTCCGTTTGATTTGTGCTTCCCACTTGATATGTAGGAGACTAAGAGGAGTACTTTGAGGGACAGACTGTGGGCCAGTGGTGGAGTATCTGCTTGGCATGCAGAAGCTCCTAGGTTCAATCCACAGCATCTCCAGTTAAAAGATCTGGCACTAGATGATGTGAAAGAGCTGTGCTTGAGGTCCAGAAAGCTTCTGCCTTTCTGAGTAGACAATACTGACTTTGATGGACCAAAGATCAGTATAAGTTTCATGTGTTTCACTGTGACTGAATAAACTGGGATTTCTGCTTTCCCACTACGAACAAGCATTTAGTAAAAACTAGTTGACAAACCAGATACAAATCACAATTTATTGAGCAGCCTGCATTCAAACATCACACTAAGTTTAATCAAAACATGGTGTAAAATGGTTCATTATGACATCTAAATGCAATAAAAATGCTCATATACTCTGATATTGGTGGTTTTCAGTGGAGCTAGTTCATAGATTCAGGTGCAAGTTGTTTAGTGACATCATATGTCCCTTTAATAGTAAATAGTAATGAGATAGTCATCTTACTTGCATCAATGCAAAAATTAAGAACTAAATCACTTTCTGCCCATGTGTGTGTTTACCTTATATTTCCTTTATTGTGAGATAGAATCATGTTTTTCTGTAGTTTGTGCTAGCCTGCTTTAGAGACATAATGGTCAGGCCAGGATCTCGGAGACCTATGGAAGCTTGCTGGGTGAACCAGGGCTAATTTCTTAGTCTAACATATGAAATTACCTTATACTGAATTAGACCACTGGTTCATCAAAATCAGTATTGTCTATGCAGACTGTCAGTGGCTCTTCAGGGTATCAGTAGAGGTCTTTCACTCACTAAATGATCTTCTGACCTTGCAAAGCCAGGGCTTGAACCTGGGACCTTCTGCATGCCAAGCAGATATTCTGCCTCCGAGCCATCTCTCAACTCAAGCCAGTTCAACGTATCATTAACAACCTACAACTCATGCTTAGCAATGATACTCTCCTATCACAGGCTTTGGGAAGTAAACAAGTTCTTGCCCACAGACAGCCTCCTAACGTTAAAGAAACTTTTTACCAACAGCAATACCCCCCCTAACATAGGCATGGACTCTGGAACCAAGGCCTTCAACAAACCAAGATGCCAGCTGTGTCACCATATTAACACTGACAACACAATCACCAGACCAATCAACATCAGACACACCACCATGGGTTCTTTCATTTGTTTATTATTCAACTTTATATATGCCATCGAATGTGAACATTGTCTTTAAAGTCTCTACATCGGACTAGTCTTTAAGAAAAAGAATCAATGGACATAAGCTCAATATTGGAAACAACAACTCAAAAACCAGTGAGCAAACACATATTCCAGGACATTCTACTACTGACTTAAGAGTGGCCATTCTCAGAGAAGCTTCAAGGAGAGATCACAAACTAAGATGGGTGCACCTGAGTTCATTCACAAGTTCAGAACAATGGACCCCACCCTTTCTAGGTCTGGATAGAGACCCAGAATTCTTATTACAGTTGCTAATTTTGCCCCCAAGTATTTCTGTTCTACCCTACTCCAGCTAATAGCTGTACATTGTACCTCTGCTTCCTAACTCCCTTCTTTACAAAACCTCTCCCACCTTCTGACTAGGATATAAGGACTTTGATCACCATTCCTACCTATATCTGATCAAGGGAGCATTGAGTCTTGGAAACTCATACCCCTGTGCGTCTCTGAGATGCTACTTGACTTTGATCTAGCTTTTTTACTGCAAATTGTGCTACCACCTTGGACTTCCTGTCCATTGATCCTAAACACTGATGTTTCCTGAACCTGACTCTGCAGTACTCAGCAACTTGTAGCACTCTGGCTTGGCTTTGTACACTTATATCCTGCCTAACTTGTCACAAACCTCAGCATCTGATACATATTGCTTTCTTGCAAGTGTCTTACATCCCTTTTTGTTCTTTATCTGAACTCAGTGCTGGCTAAAGGTAGCAGTTTCCTGCATTACTGTTCAAAACACGTAGGGAAAATGCATATGACAACATTGCTCAGTACTCTACCTTCATCTGTAGCTATACTGGGAACAAGCATCTTGCTCATGTTCTTATCATTGTTTTTTTTTCTTATCTATCAGTGACAGTTCTGCCTTCACTTTTGCTGCAGAAGTTCTTCTCCCTTTTGTCTTTGACTATTTCAATAATCAAAGAGCAAGAATGCAGAAACCATGTTTGCTTTGGCATTGAGTTTGCCAGTCATAACTCCCCTTAGCCAACCATAACTCTTTTTACAAAACGTTTGATGGCATTCTTGCCTTCCATCAGTCAATCACATGTATAAGAATGTGACTGAAAGAAAGAGTGCTAGATGCTTTTGTTCTCTCTTTTAGTCTAGGGAGAATGAATATATGATCCTGAGCCTTGGGTTATGACCTCACCTGGCACTGGAGATGGGGGGGGGGGAATCTACAGAGGGCACTGAGTCAATAGAATCAAGGGTTTGCAACTGTGTTGAAGTATCATGGAACTAAAAGTGAATTTATAAGGAAGACAGCACAGTGTTTATTTGTCCTGTGCCAGAAGGTAACTTTTTAAGACTGACTGCTTTTAAAACCTAAAATCAGGTTATTTCTACCTTCTTAACAGCAAAGTTTAAATTGCCAAAATGCATGGCTTTTATTTTCCATATATGTAGTGTTGTTGCTGGGAAGCATTCTCTGTACAACTTCTGCCCATGCCCTGTACTGCTGCTTTCTTCTAGGCTCTGAACTATTAGCCCCCAAATACCTAGGATGCTGAAAGAGAAGCAGGATAGTCTGCTGACATCTTGTTTTTGATTAGAAACTGTGTAGTTCTCATCTCAGCCAAAAGAAACTGATCCTACAAACAGCAGAGGAAGGAAAGAGATAATTGAAAGTGGTGGTTTCCAAACTGTTGACTGGATCTTGCAAATGCTTTGGAAAGCTTAAGGCCCATGTTGGATGCAGGTCACCGTGCTATGTCCACCAAAGAAGAAATGGCGGACATAGCACTGATGCCTACCCTTTCTTGGCCAAAGGAGGTCATCTTCCCCAAAGAGATTATCAGCTCCAGAATTTTTAATGCAGTCCACACTACACCTGACAGATATCACAGAAGTATCATGACTGACCAGCAAGCCTGGATCCCTCCCTGAACCCTTGCTCGATTTAAATCCAGAACAGAATTTAGTGTCAGTATCAAATTTTGAGGAACGCTGGTCCTAAGTGTCCCTGTAGATTTGTACATCACATTCCTGTGAATAAGAGCTGATTTCGTGACTAATATAGTATTAATCTAAACAGGCTCACAACCAGCTTTCTTTTTTCTCTCTCAGAAGGCAAAGCATTTTAGGTCTTCATTGCATGTAGCTGTAACAGCAAAGGGATCTGCACTTTTCTCGCTGCAGCAAGTTGCCGCAACGCCAAGGGACTTAAAAATGAACATGGAGTGAATAGGTGTCCTAAAAGGTGTTGAAAATGAAACATGGAGCTGATGCTTGCTGTCCAGTGAATACTGTGGGGATGAAGGCTGCTATAATTAGAAGTCATTAATTAGAGCACACACATCCAATAATATACTCCGCTTCACTTTGCATTGAGCGGCTGTGTTCTGTACTATGAAACACTGGCATCTGCCTTTTGCTGATAATGTTTAGATCAGGAAGGGAAATGGCTTCATTACCATGTTGTCAATGTTTATGTCCCCCTGTTCCATTGTTCAGAAGCCTTGGGGTTGCCACTTCATGTTCAATCAACACCATGCAATCCTTTGATAGTTAGGGAGTGTGTTTACAACGTGAACAAGTGAAGCTGATGGGAAACAATCCCATCTGATATTTTACAACTAGCTGGTTAAGTTCTGTTACAGTTCTTTTTGATCAAATCCAAATATGGTTGGCCTTGGTGTGCTTCCTTCAACCAGTATGTTTGCCACCATAGCTTTTCAGGCCTAGTAGCTCTAGACCCCCTTCCTCCATTCATGTCAACTGGCTGCTCATTTGAGGGAAAGCATAGATGGCCTAGATCTGGATTTGCATAGTGTGCAATGCTGATTTTGTCAAGTCTCAAGATAAGCAGGGTCATCCCTGGCTAGTATTTGACCACCAAAGAAGTCTAGAGTTGCTATGCAGAGGCAGGCAATGGCAACTAATCTATGTTCACCTCTTGCCTTGACAACCCTATGAGTTCATCGTAAATCAGATTTGACTGGGCAGCACTTTCCACGACCTTCTATTCTCTGGTCTCTTCTATGCCTCTGAACGAGCCCTGCTGTTTGTAACTTGATAGGAGACCATGCCATGTCTCCCAATACCTATGCAGTGAATGTTTCTTTTCTGTTACCTGCCCTTTGCCCTCATATGGCATCAGGTCCATAGACCTTCATTTTCCTATCTGCTACAGGGTAGCAGATGTTCCTATCCCAAGCTGACACTGGAATTAGAAAACCCTTTCATGGTGCTAACCCTTTCAGCCTAAAGGTTCTGGTAATTACCTTTAAGGCCATATGCAGTCAGGGCCCAGTGTACCTGAAGGACTGCCTACCTGCCTATGCCTCTCACCACCAAATGGCTAATGATCCCTGGCCCTAAAGAAGCCCACCTGGCCTCGACCAGGGCCAGAGCATTCTCTGTCCTGGCCCCCACGTGATAGAATGAGCTCCCAGAGGAGATCAGGGCCCTGATGGAGCTAAAACAGGGCCTGCAAAAGGGAGCTCTTCCACCAGCATTTGGTTGAGACCAGGCGCAACCAACAACATCTGCTGAGCCCTGCTCCTCCCTCCCAGAAATCCATCAATGCATTCTGCTCCTGGACCTGTTGCACTGTTACCATTGTTACAATTATCAGTTGATCAGTATTAATATTATGATTACCTATATGTTATGGATTGTTTCTTGTATTGTTTTCAACATTTTATGTAAATCACCCTGAGCCTCCGGGGAGGGTGGTATATAAATATAATAAAAAATAAAATAAAATAAATGAAATAACACTTTAGAGGTGCTGTCTACAAATTTCTTTGATAACTACTAAGCTGTGGTTGTTCTGTTGTGAGGCTAGTTCAGGCATGCAGGTTATTAGCAGCAAGGTACACATCTTGGTAGATGTGAAAGGAGTGGCACAAGGGAATGGGGAGGTATGCCCAAGAATTTATAGATTGGATCACCCAGGGCTGGCCAAATTGTGGTCTTCCAGATGTCCATGCAGTACAATTCCCATGAGCCCCAGCCTGGACATGTTGCTGGCAGGGGCTTGTGGGAATTGTAGTTCATGGACATCTGGAGAGACACAATTTGGCCACTCCTGGCATAGATTCATGACATAGAGAAGATGGAAAACACCTCATACAGTGAATAATTAATTCCATATTATGGCCCATTTTGTTTGCAAAGCTCTTGCAGCCCCCCAAAAGGATTTTCTAAACAAGCATCAGGCTGTTTTGGGGAAACAGTGGCTTTGTTTCAGTTTCCAAACGAAGATAAGGGATTGTTTCCTATATGGCTACTGAGAGACATTTCCAAGGGAAGAGATGATAGCTGTGTCACAACTGAGGGTGCTGTTGCACACCACATTGGGGAATCACTGGATTTTATATAGAAAACTTCATAAAGCTCTAGGGGTGTTATTTGTTTGTAGTATCAGGTACAAGAGCTCTGGTATTGTTTATTAAGAATTACTGGTCTCATCACTGTCTATGAAGGACAGTTGTGTGTACTCAGTATGATCAATAGAGATAACATAAACATTCAACAGTTTTTTTATGGTTTGTAATGGCTGTGATTGTTTCTAAGCCTTCTTCCATGTTGTCTTTCAGCTGTGGGTCCAGATTTTTCCAAGAACTTCTTGAAGAGATTAACTCTTGTGAAAGTTGGTGGAGAAGTAACCATCGAGTGTAAGCCTAAAGCTTCTCCGAGACCCAACTTTACTTGGAAGAAAGGAAAAGAGATCCTAAGAGAAAATGAGAGGTAAAAGCCACAAATAACTCTTTCACTGCAGGAGTTATTAATACTTTCTGTGAAAACTGCTTGAAAATAAATGGGAAAAGAGCAAAGTGTTCAGCCTCAGCAAAAGAAGCCAATATTGATTTCTGTAGTTGCTATGCTCAGTTACATTACCCTGCCCTTTCCAGTATTTAAAGAGTAGCACTTGTGTGCTGAATTGCTTTCAAAGAGCAGTTATCAAAACCCTCTTCTCAGGGGAACCTCACGATTGTTAGTTTCTTATTTTTGGCAATCTCTTTTGGTGTCCTATTAAACATAAGTAATTTAGGGATCAGCTGGTCAACTGTCATGTTATTTTGGAGAGTTCTTTACAACTGGTCAAAGCAGGATGGTTAGAAATGTATGTCAGCAAACACACACACACACACACACACACAAGAAGTAATGTTTATAGGTATAGGAAGACCCCTAATTTAATTTGACTTAAGCAAGCAGACGGCTGGAATATTTTGAAGTACTTCCAGCATGATTTCTAAGTATGCATCTGTGCCTTTTAGTCATACAGACAGATGGTAGAATTAATGCTGGTGTGTTGTATCATAATCTGCATTATCATTCTTTGAGGGTGGCATAATACAATAGTAGAAAAGTGGAATTTTACTTGAATTGTTTTGCACAATGGCATAGTGAATCCTTTTTTTAAAAAATGTAAAAGAGCAGAACACTATCAGTATCATCATATGTGCATACGCAAATCCACGTCACAAAGCTAATCTTAGTTCCCATTTAGGGCTCTGAAATTCCCCATGGTTACCCCAAAAATCTATTTTAAAAAATGAGGGGGTATCCTGCCCTCCCCTATTTAGTTTTTGTGTTTTGTTTTTTTAACTGTCTAGAGTTTGGCTACTAGTGCCATTGTGGTCTCTCCATTCCATTCTCAGTGTTCTGTATACTCTGTTGAGATAACTTAATAGCTGAACTTAATAGTGAGTATTTCCATGAGAGATTTAGTAAGTGCTGCTCTTACATTGCAGTCTGGTTGATATAGATAAGCCTGAAGCTGATCAAGAAAACTGATATTGATGGAATGTAGTTTGCTGTTGTCAAACAAGAAATATTGATAGGAATATTAAGGAGGGGAAAAGGCAGAATAGCAAAGGTTTTCCTTTAAAGACTTTAAAGATCTCTTCCTGTCCATTCCCAGACTGTTTCCACACTAGGAATTTGCTCTAGTTGCTGGTGAGTTTTAGTGCTGCTTCCAGTAACCCGAGGCTGTCTAGGGGCTAGTGTGAGTTTTGGCCAGATTTGCCTCATGAGGAGGGAAATTATCAAAATTAGATTTTCCACTCCTTATCACGCTTTACATCAGGAAGCAACCAGGGTCAAGCCTGTGTGGAGGGAGAAATGTGTGAGAGTCTCACTGGCATTGTCACACCCTCGCACCCACCCTCCCCTTTCTGCTCGTGAATTTTTTTTTTAATGTCACGGTCTGCGTTGTTGCAGGACAACAAAGCTACATTCCCCAAGTTAAAATAAAATGTTCTGTTCATTGTCCTTGTCTGTTTTGGGATCGGGCAGCCAAGACACATCCCTGTTTGTGTTTCCTGGTATTTGGGTTTTAACGAGGAAAGAGGTGTGTGTGTGTGTGTGTGTGATGAAGCAACCCTCTCCCAATCAGCTGCACAACCGTGCTGCTTGTTTTTAAGCCTTACTGTTCACACAAAATCACTCATTGGAGAGCAGTTACCATGTCCAGTCTCTCACAAATCTACCCCAATGTAAATAGAGCCCAAAACACCAAGGGCCTTTTTGCACGGGGATCTTTGTTGCAAATTGGTCACTGAATGAAAAATCGCCATTTAAAATAGTGGAATTCGTCGTTATGCATACCTGCCTTTGTAGTGGAATCAGTTGCGTTTTTTAGCGTTTCCCATAGGCTTCCGGTCTCGGCAGAAATCGCTAGAAAGGAAGCGCTATTGCCAAGCTCGTCCCGCCCCTGGCCGTCAAGCAGCCAATGGGCAGCTGTTAGCATGCTCCCAAACAGCCCCTTTCCCTTTAAGGAAGGTTTAAAAAAAAAAAAAAAAAACACCCATTGTAACGAATCTGTGTAGATTCGTTGCAACGGAGAGACCCATCCAGCTGCCTGGGGTGTTTGAGCTGTCGTTTGATCGTTAACACGCTGCCTCCGAGTGAAAAAAAAAATCCCCCCCCTCTCACGGGCCCGATTTTCGGCTGAATGGAATGTGTGAAATGTGTGTGCTTACTGACTGAAGGGGAGGGACTGAAGCCGGGGAAGCCTCTGTTTGAGCTGTCATTTGATCGTGGCCACGCTGCCTCCGAGTGGAAAAAAAAATCCCCCCCTCCCCCCCCCCCTCATGGGCACGATTTTCAGCCGAAACAGTGTGAAAAATAAAGGGAAAATACATCAGCAAACGGGCTTCTGCGGGCTTCTTGTGCTTAGTGACTGTAAACAGCTCTGAGGAGGGACTGCAGCCTGGGAAGCCTCACTGGCTAAACGGAGGCTCGCCGGTGCGTTGATCTCCACTCGCTTGGGGGGAAAAAAATGGCGATCGCTTCACCGGAAGTTTGGAGGACAGGCTCAGGAGGAGGGACTTTGAAGAAACCGCAACAATGTTAACGTACAGGTCTTTATCGCTATTGTTGCAGATTGGTTGCAGGAGTGTATCGCTTTCCGGAGGGTGAATCCACTTTTTGGGATTCCCCTGAAAGCGCTACAATGAAGCGCTTTTTGCGGGTCGGTTTCAGGAGTGTTGCAGATTGTCTACGACGTCGTGGGTTATTCCAAATTAGTAGCGTTTTCAATTAGCAACCATTGTGCTATTTTGAAGCTGTGCGAAATGGCCCCAAGTATCCCAAAGGGGGGGGTGTTTTATTGTGGTGTTACTCCATAGCAATGCTGAAGTGTTAATTTTTTTTAAATGCACTTGTATTGTGGTGCTACCACATAGCAATATGGAAGTGCCAGGGTTTTTTTATTGTTATTAATTTCGGGACTCATGGTGGAAGGAAGTTTGTGTCCCCAAAACAACCGCTGTGCTGGGATTGGTGGCTTGCAGTGATTGACAAGCCAAGGAGCAGGAGGAGAAGTTTGCTTTGTTTTCCCTTGCTGCCTCATCGGGGGGGGCGGGGGCAAAAAGCTGCTACAAGGTGGCGAGAAAATACAGGAGGGGTCTTCCGTCAGGAAGCTTGCAAACACATTGCTTACTACCACACATTTGCAAGCAGGAGGCGTCGTCAGTATAACGCCTCCGTGAGGAAACAGTGCTACTGTTGCTGCCCTTTAGAGTCACTGTCAAATTCCCATCTGGAAAAGGAAGTGGGAGCCCTCAATAATGCTTGAAAGGCTTTAAGTGCTTAAAGTCCATTCAATCACATTTTCAAGATGTTTTCTTGAATAAACACTTCAGTCAAAGTTGCCATGGTCCCTTGGTGAAAATAATCCTTCAAAGCGAGAACATGCTCATGTAGCCTAATCCTATATATATTTACTTGAAAGGAAGTCCCTCTGATTCAGGAAGACTTACTGTCTAGTAAGTGTGTTTAAGATTGCTCCCTTAGAAACGTTCAGACTATGGCAGTGCAACTTGATGTTTTCCATGGAAAACTTGCCCTTTTGGGGAAATGTGCAACAGAATGTCATTATTTGGAATGAATATCGAGAGAAGGCAATAGCATTACTCTTACTGTGCTTCTGGGAATCTTCCTCAAGAGGCTCCACAGATGGTGAAGTAGAACCAAGTGCAATGTTAGATGCTTGCCTGGAAGGCAGAGCTTTTCCTGAAAAAAGGAATTTTGTTTCTTTGGGTTTTCTGTTCTTTTTATGAAGCAAAGTTAACTATATACTGCACCCATAATGAATAACCCACCCTGAAGATATCTCTTACTGGTTGTTTGAAAGCTATACTATTGCATTATTAGGAATTTTGCCCCAGGGTACAATTACATTATTGCAGTCATTAAAGGTACTTCATCTCCATAATAATGGAAATCCTCTCTTGGAAGCATAACTGTATCAAAGGTACGGCTTAGAAGCCTCACTCCAGAAGGCACATTATGTGTTGCCATGAAATAGATGTAGATATATTATACATTACAAATTCAGCTCTGGAAATAAGGAGTGGTTGATCCAGAGTTCATTATCAGTCTCTGTGATTTCATGAATATAAATGTCCAGTAGTTGCTTCAAGAGCGTAATTTCTTATACAGTACATTTATTCATACATACTGGATCCCTCTTCTTAAACCACAACAGTGTTCTATGGTCCTGCTTGCAGGAGAAATGCCAACTGATAACCCATTTAGAAGAATTTTTGCAGTCCTATATTTTAAAACAACAGCCACCACTTCATTTATTACTCCCACTTCATTTATTACTGCCCCCACTTCCCCCCCTAGCTGCTGCCACTGCTTACCTGTACTCCCTGCTCCGCATTGCGTGCGCGGGGCCATTGTGCCAGGACAGCTGGCAGAGCTCCGCCCCCATGTATACACGGGGAACGGCAGGGCTTTTTGCCCTGCTGCAACGGCTCAGCGGAGTAGCTGCCGCCATGCATAATGGGTCTATATGTGGCAAGGAAGCAATTGAGAATCTTATACATGAAATTTTTGACTGTCCTCTGTATGATGACTCGAGAGCCAAATACATCAAGAAATTACTGCCCACTGCTTAGGACACAGCGAAATCTGAGAATCTGATTCTGTCATCATCATATACCAATGTGTACATTTCTAATACAGTTGCTCTACTTGTTTTGCCACTAAGGAAATTAGGCTGAACTATGCTAACAAAATTGTACTGTCTTAATCATTTTAAGTCTGATTTTTTATCTATTAGTCAACCTTAACTTTTGTCAATTTTAGAATGTATGCTTTTGTTTTATTCTGTGTTGTTTGTATATCTGGTTTATCTGGTAAGCTTGTGAAGGCCAATGCCTAATGCAATAAAACTAAACTGAATCTAGTAAAGGAAATAAATATTTCAAAATCAGGGATGGATGGGCAGATGTACTTTCACCCATGTCCTCTCAAGTGTGTAGGTAACAGTTTCCTCTCAATGAACCAATCTATGAAAGAAATACATTTGCTGGTCACCACGGTACAAATATTTTTATTTTTATACTACTATTGTATTTATAGACCACCAGTCTCAGCACAGCCGGCTTGTGGCAGTTTACATAAAAACATAAAAGCAGATGCAAACCCCAATACAACCAAAATTTAAAACAGGCGGCAGCAATCAACAATCTACAACCCACATATCATCCCGTAACCCTTTCTGATAGCCACCATTGTTTCCCTGGTAGATGTTCACAGACTACAGGCTATAGAGGGCTATATGATGAATACATAGCCTCCATCTTACACCAGTAACCTAATGATCAGCAAATGTAGCTACATGCATCTAGCTACCATCCTAAACATACTAAACAATCTATTGTCTACAATATGATCACTGGACCTAACAATACTCATGTCTATATTCTTACCAACCCCCCAGAAGGGTTATACATAATTTCTTATTTAAAATACTAGCTCGGAATAGTAGATTGTAATATTATTATAATGTAATTTGGAGTGGTAGATTGGAATGTATTTCTCAGTTCAGAGAACACAACTAATCACACCACCTCAAAGAGGAAGATGCTAAATTGTTGTCTCCATGCTTGACATGAGACGGATGGAGCATAATAGAGTCTCAGTTAATTAAGGATGCATGAGTTGGCTGTCTAGCATCTCCTGATAGCTACTTACTCCATGCTCTGTTAACAGAAGATCTGTTTACCAAAAAAAAAAATGCATGTGTAGGAGGCTAAGATGGGGTTTTTATGAGGTTCTTCTCAAGCTGTAGCTCCTGTGTTGCATCCCATTCAGTTCTTGAGGATCCTTGACCCTGTGGGTCAGCTTTTCAAGGAGTACCAGGATGAAAGGAAAAAAGGACAGGTTCATTTAATTCACATCCTTGCCCCTTCTATCTGCTGTAGACCTTGTTATTGGCATTCAGGCTGGCTTTTATAGCTTGTGGCAATTTGTTCTGTTTGGATTTGTTCTTGGATATTAGTTGTAGAACTACTGTGAAACTCTAAGCAGAATTATCTATAGATCTAATTTTCACCATGGTCCCATCTGTGGATACTAAAATAGATAGTTTATGCACTGAGAACTTCACTGCTCCAGCTCCCATGCAGGAGCACGAATCGGGGGCGGATGAAGTGCACCAGGCCAAATGCTCCCCCATGTGGGTCCAGGAAGAGGTGGGGCAACCTGGCATGACTAAAACTCCAGCCTGCAGCCTGGCATGAAACCTCCAGTGCATAAATGGTCATACAGAGTCTTGAGACCATGGACACACAAGACAGATGTTCCTACAAACCAGAGAAAATACCCAGGTATGATTGACTGCCATTTTAAAAGCTTAGAAGTGCTGTACCAGCAGCTGAAGGACACTGAAGGGTTAATTCTCCAGAAATTTATAAAATAATTTCTTATTGTTTGTATTTATGGTGAGACAAACACCATATTATTTTTAGGGTGTTATTTTTGGGGTTTTATTTTTGTATCCCATTGCTACCAACAAATATGACAGCCTCATTCATTTACCTCCTCATATTTTCTTTTATTATTATTATTATTATTATTGAATTTATTTCCCGCCACTCCCTTGCGGCTCGTGGCGGGTTACAACAGTATAAACCCCATAAAATACATTAAAACCAAATAACATGTCAATATTAATGACTACCTGGCAAGAGCGGCTAATCAACTACCCATTCCCCCTTAGCAAGTGGAGAGGGGATACTGATGGTACTCATGTCTAATCCCAATCCTCAGGTCCCGGGGGGGCGTAGGTGTTAAGCCTGGTCTCAACCGTAAACCTGGCGGAAGAGCTCCGTCTTGCAGGCCCTGCGGAACGATGGAAGGTCCCGCAGGGCCCGCAGTTCTCCCGGGAGCTCATTCCACCAGGCAGGGGCCAGGACCGAGAAGGCCCTGGCCCTGGTCGAGGCCAGGCGTGCTTCCCTAGGGCCGGGGACGACCAATAGATTTTCTCCCGCAGAACGTAAAGCTCTACGGGGGGCACTTTTCTATTTCCCTTCTCTTCACTTTTCTATTTCCCTTCTGTGTCTGAACCACATTTGTAATGTGTTTTCTTTTCTTTAGAATTCTGGCTGTCCCACCATGTCACAGTATGATATTTTTGGCTGTTGATTCAGCATAAGAGCCTGGGGAAAGGGTCAGGACTTTGCCTTAATATAAATAACTTAAATGGCACTTGAGGCATTTTGAAATTCAAAAATAACAAAATACTGTTTTACATAGAGGAGAAAGGCAAAACCAGTACAAGCACAGACATTTAGTTATTTTGTTTCATGCTAATGAGAGTTTCATAAGCTATTCACTGTTACTTAAATCTTTAATTTGAGAGTTTTTTGTTTCACTATTTTGCTCAAACACTTTAATATACTTTCTTTGAGTATTCTCTTAAATCTTTTGGTTTCCAGAAGTGTCATACACTTTCCAGTACCCAGTCCCCTTCTCTTGAAACAACAGTACTCATCTTGAGTTTTTCACTGACTCTTAAGATCTCAAAAAGCAGATTATAACCATACCAGGTAGGGAATTTTCTTCTCTCTCTAGAAGATCTAGTCCCTTTTCTTGGCCTTGGTCTTCATCTCCTTTCCAAACTTCCTTGCCAACTTTTCCCCCAGTTCTCTGTCTGTGTTAAACTGCTCTCATCTAAGGCTGAATCAGAACCTCTTCAGTCAAGACAGAAATCTGACTGATCATCTTCTCAGCATGGATCCCTCAAGTATTTCTCTGCTCAGCTGATGCTAATCAATTTGATTACTTGGAACACCCTGTCACTCAAAGCTCTCTTTCTTCACAGTTTTTCAGCTGTTTGTATAGCACTTGTAAGAGCCAGTTTGGTGTAGTGGTTAGTAGTGTGGACTTCTAATCTGGCATTCTGGGTTCGATTCTGCACTCCCCCACATGCAGCCAGCTGGGTGACCTTGGACTTGCCACAGCACTGATAAAACTGCTCTGACAAAACTGTTTTGACTGAGCAGCAAAATCAGGGCTCTGTTGGCCTCACCCACCTCACAGGATGTCTTTTATCTATTGTGAGGAGAGGAAAGGGAAGACGACTGTAAGCCACTTTGAGCCTCCTTCGGGTAGAGAGAAGCGGCATAAAAGAACCAACTCCTCCTTCTCCTTCTCCTCCTCCTTCTCCTCCTCTTCCTCCTCCTGAGATCTAAAAAAGGAGGGAGGGTTAAAACCATCCTAAATGATAGAAGCATCACTTGTAGCTTTAAGAAACTAATATCCTCAGTGGCTATTGCAACCACAGTAGTATGACCATAGTGGCAACCAAAGTGATATTGCCAACCTTCAAACTTTGGTTTATGTCAGTACATGTCTGGGGAGGCCTCAATGCCATTCCCAGAGCTGTTTTGGCCTTATCAGAACAGACATGGCAGGAAACACCAAGCAGCTTCTTACTGTGTGACTAGCAAGTCTTAACCAGGCTAGGTTGCTTGCTACTATTAAGCAGTAGCCACCTCACACAATCCAACATGCCATAGCAGTTACAGTGTCAAATTAAGATCTGGGAGACTGAGGTTTGAATCACCAGCCTGCCATGGAAGCTTATGGGCAACTTTGGACCAGTCATATCTCAGCCTATCCTACCTTGAGGGTAAAATGCACCTATGCATCTGGGGGGAGGATCCGCATTAAAAGTTTTTAAAAGTGAAAATTAATTATTTGAGTCTCTATTAGGGGTTCTTTTTTCGTGGTATCAAGAAGGAAACTTACTGACCATGCCCCTTACAGGTAGTCCTTTCAAAAATTCTCAGTGGGAAAGCAGAAAAAAAGAGAATGAGAGGATACCTGTTCTCTTTAGGATAAGAATTTGTACTTTATTGCCTGAATGTAAAGGCTTTCTCGGGTAAACAGGTAGTTGTATCACTCAAAATTGAACTTCCACAATGACTCGGTATTTTAAAAACCCACAAGAATGAATGTCAGTATCAGAAATGGTCTTATTTCCCATCATATACAGGTTTAGTGATTCTCTCTAGAGAAAACTGCAAAAACTGCCCCTAGAGCAGACTTAGCCTCAGATGAAACTTCTTTGTACAAGTGCAGGCAAGTGAAAAATGTTGTCTTCATTTTCAGAATATCCAGCTGTGCATTGTGTAGTGGAAATGACAAGACCCCATGCTAGGTCTTGCCTCAATATCACCATTCATCTTTTCTTCCTTCTTACATCACATATTTTCTGTTGAGCCCTAGAGTTTGCTGTCAATTATCTCCTTTGCCAGCTCACATCAAAATCATTGCTTCATCTTGTCCGAACCTATTCATTCTCATATAATAATGGCTTTAAAAAAATATACACTCAAAGATTGTCTCATTTCTTAACATTTCACTTTCAGAATAACCTGTTCTTCTGGTAGAACAAAATAAATAGAAAAAGGTATATCCAATTATTACTTGTTTTTAACTCCTACACGGTTAGTCCTACTTAGTCTTTTCTTTCCTACATGTTTTGTTTTGTGTGATATTTTCAAAAAGCATTAAAACATTCCCTCACTCACCAGCTTGCAGCAAAGATTCCAAAAGTGACCCAGAATAAAGGTCTCTGAAATCCTAGTGGACCATAAGCTTACCGTGAACCAGCTGTGTGATGCCGCAATAAAAAGGCTAATAGAAGAAGAGTTGATTCTTATATGCTGCTATTCTCTACCAGAAGGCATCTCAAAGCAGCTTACAATTGCCTTCCCTTCTCTTTCCCCCACAACAGACACCCTGTGAGGAAGGTGAGGCTGAGAGAGCCCTGATATTACTGCTGGTCAGAACAGCTTTATCAGTGTTGTAGCAAGCCCAAGGTAGACCAGCTGTCTGATTGTGTGGGAGGAGCAGGGAATCAAACCCAGCTCAACAGCTTAGGAGTCTGCGCTCCTAACCCCTACACCAAGCTGGCAATTTTAGGCTTCATTAGTAGATGTGTAGAGTCATGGTCCTGCAAGGTATTGGTGCTAGTTTGCACTGCCTCGCTTAGGCCTCGCTTGGAATATTGTGTTTGGTGTTTAGCAGCACAATTTAAGAAGTGTGTTGATAACCTGGAACAAATTCAGCATAGATAAAAGTAAGAAAATGAAGGGGTTAGATATCATATCCTACAAGAAAAAACTGAAGGAATTGGGAATCTGTATGTTGGAGAAGAGAGGGATGTAATTGCCATCTTTTGATACCTAAAGGGATGCCATGCAGAAGATGGGGTGGATGTGTCCTCAGTTGTGTCAAACTCATAGATACAAAGTAGAATCATAGAAGCATAGAGTTGGAAGGGGCCATACAAGCCATCTAGTCCAACCCCCTGCTCAACGCAGGATCAGCCCTAAGCATCCTAAAGCATCCAAGAAAAGTGTGTATCCAACCTTTGCTTGAAGACTGCCAGTGAGGGGGAGTTCACCACCTCCTTAGGCAGCCTATTCCACTGGTGAACTACTCTGACTGTGAACATTTTTTTTCCTGATATCTAACCTATATCATTGTACTTGTAGTTTGAACCCATTACTGCGTGTCCTTTCCTCCGCAGCCAATGGGAACAGCATCCTGCCCTCCTCCAAATGACAACCTTTCAAATAAGTAGAGCAAAGGAAGTTTCAATTAAATTTGAGAAAGAATTTCATGTTGGTGTGGTTGAAGCTGGTTCAATCTCTTCTGAAGTGGTGGATTTTTTTTGTCAGAGGTGTTTGAATATCAGTTTGGATACCTATTTGTTGGGGATAATTGCAGTTCCTTCATTGGAAGGGGGTTGGACTACATAACCTTGGTGGTCCTTTCCTTTGTCATTAGATAAATACCACTATAATTACAGCATCTTATTGTAATTGTATGTGTATAAAGTGCCATTGAGTTGCTGATGTTGTGTGGTGATCCCAGCAAAGGGCTTTCAAAGCAGCTAAGAAACAGAAATTGTTTGTCACTAGTTTCTTCTGCAGAGCCTTCATTAGAAGCTTCCTTTCTGAGTACCATTCCTGCATATCTTCTGAGATCTGAGTCTGGGCTATACTGTGCAACCTTTTCCCATGTACCTTTGTTGTACATTAGACTTTGGCCTGAATACATCAGGCTTCGGCCTGAATATTTGAGATATATCCAAACATTTATCAGAATTTTCTCAGTTGATGCCTTTTTAAGATAGCAGTGTCCCAGACTGTTTTGATCCTGGAAGAATTGTGATTAAAATCAAGAGGAAGGCAGCCTTTTAGGGATGACTGTTTTAAACCTGGAGGAAATTGTGACACATTTCCTTTCATTCTTGTCCCATCTGTTAGCCTTGCCTAGTTAAAGCATGAGTCACTGGTTTTACTCCTTTAACTTCTGAAGGCAAAAAAAAAAAAAGATCAAAAGAGCAACATGGTGTGAACGCTTACATTTGAAGTTCTTGCAATGAATATTCTGTGTCATGGATTTTGCTTTGAACTTGTGGTTTTACAGGTCTAGCTCCTATGTTAATTATCACTCAGAAAGCTTGCCACATTCACCCCCCACCCATAGCCTCTGCTTTTCACACATAATTAAACAGGTGCTTTTGCAGATGACACTTAATAGAAGTTTTAGATAGCCTTTCCAAGCTAGTCTTAGTTGCTTCTCAATAAAGCACAAAGTCATTTTCACCATCTTGATTGCTATTGCATTCAGCTTTACAAGTGACTTTAGATTCCGGGTTTTATTACAAGATTACAAGTGTATTTTTATACATACTACATACATAAGACTTTATTGTTTCCAGCCATAGGCCATTACAATGCGATCAATATCATATCAGTTGATATAAAAACAGTAAAAGAATTAGAACAATACATGCGGTAGTCCATAGATAATAAAAGACAATAAGAATTCAGGTTTCTAGCTCTCTGGTGGCATAAATTTGGCTCGAATTTTTCTTGCTGCTAATGCAAATAGTGAAACATTATAACTAATTAGGGGGTTGGTATCTGATAATAAAAGGACTATTTTGTCCAAATTTGCAGGGAAGTTCTGGCCACTCAAACATCTCACAATATATTTGGTTCTTGGCTCCAAGTATAGTGGGCAAACCAAAACATAATGATAAAAGTCTTCAACAGCAGGTTCTCCACAAATACATAGGCGAATGGCAAAAGGTACACCGGAAAAACAGGCTGAGAGTAAGGCTGATGGCATAACTTGAAAGCGTAAATGAGCAAATGCCATTCTAAGTTTTTGTACAGAAATGGTTACTAAATAGTCTGATCTGAGATGGACTGTTTTGAATAGTTTAAACAAAGGAGAAAAGTTAGATTTTATTATTGTTTGTCTATTCAGTATGGCATCAGTATTAAAGATCCAATCTCGCAGATTAGACCCATCAACTTGTGCTCTTAATAAATCATCTGGGATGGAATACCGTGATTGTATTTTATCATAACTGGCAAGTTGGAAAGGATCAGTATTTAAGGTTAGTTCAAAACATTGATTGAATATTAAGTTGGTAGTGTTTTTCCTATGTTTTGCCCAAAATTTTAACAAAGCTAAGTGGACTCAAGCCCTGATCGATGGAAGCCCTAACTCTGCACGCATATGTGCAGCAGGAGTTCCTTTAGGTAAGCCCAAAATACGTCTAAGGAAGTGATTCTGAATCACTTCCAAACTAGAAATCAGATGATCCCTCCATCCCCAGACTTTGATACCATAAAGGAGATGGGGTAAGGCCTTGGCTACAAATAGTTTTATTGCTGGAGCAATAAGAAATCCTCCCTTAGATGCATAGAATCTTAATATGACCCCAATTATTTTAAGAGTGGAGGCCTTAATTAAGGCTAAATGGTTGTTCCAACTCAGTGTCTCAGTGAAGGTCACTCCCAGGTATTTGAATGAGCTGCTTTGTTCAATGGGAATATTATGGATATTCCATTTAAATCTCTTTGGCCTTCTCCTAAAGACCATGACTTTGGTCTTGTTGTAATTTATATTAAGAGCCTCCTCATTACAGTAATCTCCTAGTTTGACCAACAACCTCTATAAACCAATGCAGGTGCATGAAATTAAAACCATATCATCCGCATATAATAAGATTGATACTTTTTGCTGCCCAAAGGAGGGAGGAGTAAACTCTGATCCAGTTAACCTCAAAACAATATCATTTAAATAAAGATTAAACAGCATGGGGGCCAGGACACAATCCTGTTTAACTCCTCTCTGAATTGGAATTGGGTCAGTCACTGAGCCAGAAATACCAACTCTGATTTTTGCATGTATGTCCGTGTGTAGTGCTTCTAGGAGGAATAACAGGCATTTATCAATGTTTGTTTTGGCTAGCTTTTTCCCAAAGGCGGGCTCTATTGATTGTATCAAATGCTGTGGCCAAATCCACAAAAGCTAAAATAAGGGCTTTGGTGGGGCCATTAATGCTTAAAGTGGCAAGTTGAAAAAGACTCTGACAGTGTTCAATAGTACTTTGTCCTTTTCTAAACACTGCCTGATTGGGGTGAATAACACAATTAGATGATTCCCAATCTTCTAATTTATGCAACAGATGTTTACTATAGAGTTTAGCAGTTATATTCAGCAAGCTTATAGGGCGATAGTTCTTTGGGTCTGTTTTGTCCCCTTTCTTGTGAATAGGAACCACAATGCTCATTTTCCAGTCGGGTGGAACAATGCCTGAATCATTTATTTGAGTAAATATCTTGGCTAATACTGGAGCCCACCAGTCCGGAAAGAATTTATACAAGTCTGGGGGAATCATGTCCTCCCCTGGAGATTTTCCTCCTGTTAATGATAGAATCAGTGACTTTAGGACCTAACATAACACTACAAAACTAAAGCCAGGGTCAAAGCAAAGACTGTACAGTGTAGTGGTTAAGAGCAGTAGAGAAACAGGTTTGATTTCCCCACTCTTCCACATGAAGCCTGCTATGTGACCTTAGGTTCTTTCAGAAGTCCATTAGGCCTACCGACCTCACAAGGTACCTCTTGTGGGGAGAGGAAGGGAATGTGATTGTATGTGGCTTTGAGAGTTCTTAAGGCAGGGTATAAACATCTGTTCTTCTACACTTCTAAATTTATAAAATTAAAAGTATCCGTATGTCTGCCCATCATTTCCTCTGTCCATTAGTGGCAGATATAACTCATCAGAATATAAAGCTAGCAGTCTCAGAATTTGCCATCTATTTCAGAGAGATCGTTGAAGCTACAGCACCAAAAGTGAAGGGTACTGGAACAGTCTTGCCTAATTTATCTTCAGGATCCTATCCTGTACTTCTACTATTTCCAGTGGAAGCTAAAAACAGAATAATACATGCAACAAGTAGTGCAGTAATACCTGCCTATAATTTTCACAGACTTTAAAATTACAGCCTTGTTCTCTATGTAAACATGCCTTATTATTATTTATTTATTATTATTTATTTATTGGATTTGTTGGCTGCAACTCCCAGGCAAGCTGGCTCGCAGTGAGGTTACTGTATAAAACAGGATTTCTCAACCAGGGGTTCATGAGACCCTGGGATTTCTTGATGGCCTTGGAAGCGTTTCCCAAATGGGTGGGAGTTAATTATTTTAAATATATATTTTAATTTGTTAAACATTTATCAGGTGATATATTAACCATATATTAACCTATCCTCACCTCCCAAAATGGCCAGTGATGGTCTTGGAGGAGGTAGGAAAGGGAAGGGCCTTGGGTGGGCATGTACATAGCTATGCTTCCCAACCATATTCTGTATGATCATGCTACTTTGGGGGTTTCTCAAAGTCTGAAGAATGTTTCAGGGGTTTCTCAATGGTAAAAACCTTGAGGAAGGCTGGTATGAAAGATACCCCACAATAAAATTCCATCTTAAAACAATTAAAATACAATCATAAAACATTCCCAGGTGGTAAAAAATTACTTAACCCCACCTACCATTCAACAGCCCTCAACTGACCAGTGTCCTGGAGTATTGATGGGGTGGCTGTTTCAAGGAGGGGCCACGATCTCACTTGCCTTGGCCTCAACCAAATACCTGGTGGAAGAACTCTGTCTTGTAGACCCTGTGACAGTTCCATCAGGGCCCTCAGCTATTCCAGGAGCTCATTCCACTAGACTGATGCCAGGACGAAAAAGGTCATGGCCCTAGTCAAGTTCAGGCATACCACCTGTGGGCCAGGAACCACCAACAGATTCACACCCACAGAGCAAAGAGCCATGCAGGGAGCATAAGGCCTTCTGGTCATCTCTGATGCTCTTAGTTTGAAATGATGGGGCTTGAGTATTTGGATGTCAATGCCCCTCCCCCAATCTTTTGCCTTTTTCAGTGAAGAACTATTGCTTCTATAGCAAAAGGTTGTGAAACTTGAATCTGCTTGAGATATAACCCTTCAGTCCTTCATCCCCAATTCCAGATTTTTGGGAAATAAAAGAACAGGAGTGGTTCAGTAGCCGTTCAGTGAAGGCATTCTGCACATACTGAAAATTATGAATTCTTTCATACAGGCACATTGCTTTAAGGTTACTTGCAGTCAGTTAATAAAAGCAGGTAACTGGTAACAATGAATTTGGGCATATTCTGTTCTTCTCCTACCTCACCTCATGTCCTGAGGCAAATATTGCTGAGGCAGATTTTCTACTGCATACGTAGGAAGCAACACGGTATTTTTCTATCAATTATCTCAGTTATTTTGTATCAGTTATCTTTGCCAGTTTGCATCAAAACCATTGCTTTATCTTGTCCAAACCAATACATTTGGCTATGCTTGAGGCAAAATTTCCCTCAGCAAATATTAGAAACAAATCCTGAATAGTATAAGTCCACTTTTCTGCCCAGTAGTCTTACTTGTGGGTGTTAAAGGGGTCAGCAAAAAAACAAGAAAGAAGTAAAGGTGATAGGATAGAGCAGAAGAGGAAGAATTGTGTAATGAAGGGGCTAACTAGCTCAGCTCAGGCAATCTTTCTTCTTCCCTTTCCTGTGGTAATCTGGACAAAAACTGACTGTGCATCCCCCGTTGTTCTTTTAGCAAAAGAACTTGAGTCAGAATAAAGATGTAGCAAGGCTTGAATCAAATACCAGTTGACTCTGATTTTCAAAATCATACACCTGTGTAACATGAACTGTTTTCTTCACACAAAGCAGAATTTTAAACTGGGGTTAATTTTAGAATCTGGGCCCTTTATGGGCTGGTGTTTTACTTTACTTTCACTGTGCAGGTGGGGCGCTAGTAGTTTGGCTTGGTGGGAGTGGTAGAATGCCAGCCGTGCTATTTTTGTGACTTGGGCTTCCATTGTGAGAGCACCATCCAGAATCACGCCCAGGTTTCTGGCAGAGATCCAGATCATCTCCATCCTCCTCACAGAGAAGAGAAGTGGATTCTGCTTCTTTACTCACTGTTCCTACCTTTAAATTTAGGAACTACATGGAAGGCTTCTCCAACATTCTAATATTACCAATAACTCTTGTATCAAAAGACTTAACCTATGCTTGTAAAGAAACCCACTCTTTAAATGTCTAAACAGTACTGGAGCTTATACACTGATTAAGAGGGGGAAACTATTAAACTTTCAGATAAGATGGCTTGAAGAAGCTCTACTTATTTTTTTAAAAAAGCTAACACAAAACTGACCAATAAGGAGAGACCAATCTCACTGCACACATATGCAAAAATACCCCTTGGCCCTATGACACAATCTGGTTTTTATCGTTGGTGTGCCGAGTATATATTCCATGATTCCTAGGATAAAAATCAGAAAAAAAGAAAGATGCAGCATGCATGCACAGTACTTGAAGTAAGGCCATACTAATGACACTTCAGTGATAATCAAGAGTAAGCTGTGCTTGCAGAAAAAATCCTGGTTTGTGGAGCAGTAATGAATTCCAATTCACCAAGGTATTTGGAGACCACAGTAAACTGATCCAAGGCTTTCCAAGCCAACAAGCCATTCATCTTTCCTGCACCTTTCCCAGTCACTTCATCAAATGCTTAGAAGCAGCATGTAATGCAATATGGAGGTTTGCCAAAACAAAACAAAGCAATCAGCAAAAATAAAATTGTTTTTCTGCAGGCAGAATTGGCCTTCCTCTAGCAGAATACAACTTTGGATTCAACCCTGTTTAAGCCCATGTTTGAGATAAGATTTCAGTCAGGGTGCACTGCTCTGAAGTCTCCAAAAGAAAAAAAAAATGTTACGAAGCCACAGTCTGAGATAAGCAGTCAACGGGGACTAAATTCTACTTAGAAGTGGGATATTCCTTCAATTATTCTCCACATAAGTCTTTCTCAACCAGGATCCCATGAAACCCTGGGGTTTCATGACAGCCCCAGAAGGGACCAATTCAGAGGGAGTTAATTAATTTTATATATTTTAATTAAAGAAAAAAATATCATGTGATACGACTGTATGTGCTGATGTCAACCCACCCTTCCCAAAATGACCAATGATGGACCTGGAGGCGGTGGGAAGGGGATGAGCCCCGCTCATACAAATCCTTGCTGGCCGAGACTCATCAGACATAGTAGCAACTGGAGTCCAGAGAACTAAGAACTCTCATTTTAACTTAACTGCAGGAAGGGGGATCGGCATAGGCCTGTTCTGGTCCTGTTTCTGCAGGCTCCCACTGCAGGCTTACTTTGATGAAGAAGAGCACCCAGTAGCCAGCCCAGAGTACACATATGGTTTTCTGTATTGTCACTTCAAGTGCTGTGGGAGTGGTCTGGTGATGTCATATCTGGTCGGAGTGTCTGGGTGATGTCACTTCTGATGACATGTGATTCCCAGGGTCTGACATCACTTCCAAGATTTCTCGAAGCATGAAAAATGCTTCAGAGGTTTTTCAATGGTAAAATGGTTGAGAATACTGTTGTATTTATCTTTACCAGGGGGTGGGGAAATATAGCTCTACATTTAGTTTGCAGTGTCTGAGAAACTCTGAAAGATCCATAAAGCATTATGACACATGTAGATTTGCACTCACACAAGTTTTTTTAGGCTTGTATCTCAGACTGTATATAACATAAGCACTTGAGTGCATGAAAATAACTTGAAAAGCATCCAAAGAAAAGTGATGGCATAAATCATAGGTATTTTAGGGACACAGTTGTGAATTATTTTCTGAGCTCTTTTCATCATTAGAACAAGAAGATAATCATTTTACATTCAGGACTAAGCTTTGAGAAATTCATGTAATGAGTTTTAAATGCAGGGAAATAATTATATGCCTGAAGGAAAATGTGTGTGTACAGAGGAGGGGGAAGAAGGAACATGAAAAGAGATTTCTAAAGACCTTTTTCTAATTCTACTCTCATGATGTTTCTGATGAACATTACATATTTTTTCATGACTATAAAATGCATTTAGATATTCAGGATCTATATAAATCTCAATTACGAATGAAGTGGATAATCTGTCTTTTTACAATGGCCAGTTTGAGCTGAAACCAAGAAAAAAGATGCCTTATTTTTCTCAAAGATTGTGCCTTTGGGCTTCTATTCAGAAGGCATCAGCTAGAACAAATAAGCTGAGAGTATGCTTCCTGCTTGCATTCTAATCTCTGAAAATGGGCCAGAAACAGTCTGTCAGCAGTTGATTCACACAGAAAAATCTGGGAGCATTATATTTTCTCTTTAAAGAAATAAGGTTTTAGCAGTAATATTTACCATTTAAGTTCCCTTCTGGAATTTGTCTTTTCAGTGGCAGAGTTCTTAAAAGGCAACTACAATGCTGTACATTCATAAGTTTTATCTGTCTCACCACTGCTAACTCTCAGTAACCTTGAGAGCCACTGTTAGCCTTCTTGGTGCCTCCAGTTACAATTATTCCTGTGCAGAAACAGGCTTAATGACACTTAAATTATCTCAATGGACTATAGACAGACTAAGAGAATTAAATAAAGCATTCTGAGATCATCATATCACATTTACTGTCTCTTTGGGGAAAAATGGGCTGAGGGCAGCAATTCTGCATTGGATCTATGGGGCTTAGTTCAGAGGTAAGCTACCATGACATTCTTTGTCTTGATGTTGTCCTTGACAAAAGTTGCAGCTCTTTCTGCCCTCTGATGGAGGTGAAATACTAGGAGCATCATTGCTTTTGTGACCGTGTTGGCTCCTAAACACAACTCACCGTTTTATCTCAAGACATTAAATGACCCCAAATTGCTTAAGACATCTCCTCCCCTAAGTCACCTTACCAATATATTTATTTAAGACGGTTGGTATTGTACTTGATGCTGCTGGAAGACTTCAAACTTTTGCTTAGTGGAGTATGGCCTGCCTCCCTACAGGTGGTTTATTTACAGTTTGAACAATCCTTATCCTTGGTTCCCCTATGTATTTGTGAAACAACCTGTGGGGGGTGGGACGTGTCTGGCTGTCCAAATTGAAATAGGGCCAATCAGGGTGCAGCCAGAAATGCTGGCTACACCCTGATTGGCCCTGCCCCTACAGCTCCTGCCCTCCCTCCCTGGACACTAGCCACGTTCCTCTCAAATGCACCAGAGACAGAGACACACAGAGCCCTGCCAGACTGAACACGAGCCCTCATTCCCTCCTATTGCTCGTGCTGTGAGGGAGGCAGAGAGAGACACAGAGAGAGCTGCCCCAAGCTGTTGACAGCGACACAGAGAGAGCTGCCCCTGCTGCGATGGAGGGGGAGAGTGAGTCAGATGGAGAGAGCTGCCCCAAACTACACACCAGCTCTCCATCCCTCCTAAGAATGAGCCCTAATTACCTGCTATGCCTCCTGCTGTGAGGCACACCGAGTTACATGGGAAGAGGGAGAGAGAGACACACAGCCAGAGATCTGCACCAGAATGGCCTTAATGACAGTGTCCCCTGGGTGTCTCCTGGGTCCTAGCGGCTATTGCATTCCTGCTTGCAGTGGGCTTTCTTGCTAGTAATATAATATGAGAAAGCCAAAGATTTAATCAACAATAAAGCTGCAGAGATTAGGCGTATGAGATCAGTATCCTAAAAACACCATTTTAAAAGAGTCTTTAAAACCCATATTCTAAAACCACTAGCAAGGTAGGATATTGAAAGCAACTGCAAGGGTGGAAAAGACTTGAGAGATTAAAAACTTTCTTCCCTGGTGTCCAACAGAATCCCTGGTGTCCAATAGCAAGCCTGTGTTAGAAAAAAATTCTAGAACATTGCCACCACCACTGAGAAGACCGTTCCTGGTGCATACACACTAACTTCACAAGATAAGCAGGGAGCAGTGACTTACCTGGACTCTCAGGCAGTTCTTTGGGCAGGTCAACACTAGTGCTTTGTGTTATTCCTGGAAGCAAGCCAGTAGCCAGAGTAAAGTGACGCCTATTAGGAGTCTTGTTAATACAAAACAGGCTTCAAAGGCAGCCCCATATAGAATGGTTTGCAGTAATTACAGCATGGATAATTTCAGCCAAATCCTGCCCTAGCCAAAGCAGGTTGAAATGCTACGGAGTAATTGTGTGCCTTTATCTGTTGTCCTGTGCTCTTTAGGGGAGAGAGTGTCTATTTTCAGGACAGATAGACCCTACAAACCCTGACTGCCTTGTTATTACAGTTGCATCCCTTTATTGGCATTCCCAAAATGTACAACAAGCCATTAGGGCTCGACAACTCGACAAAGGTTTCCCCATAAACAGTAAATAAAACTAAACTTAAAATAGGAGAAATAGCGCAATATAAAGTTAAAATCAGCTATAACTGACCCAGCTTTTGCCAGAAATTTAGCAACCTCAGTAATAATTTCAGGGCTTTAGTTGTTCAGTAAATACTGGCATACCTTCTCTTTGTTCACTAAACCTGGGGCACTGAACTGTTTCCTTAGACTTTTATCCAGTGATAGCATTGAAAAAAGTTCAGGGAACTATGGGAAAGGGGCAATCTAGGATTATCTGTTGTATAGAATCAGGCCTACGCATTCCACAGGAACAAAGGCTTTCATGGTAGGGAATATGACAGAATCTTCCATATAGGAGCCTTGATGGAAAAGAGTTCATTTGGGCTAGCATGAAATAAGACGGGCTTGTTATTTGCCTAAAGCACTTCAGCATTAACCAGACCATGTTTCAGTTTGATTGCTCCAAAGAGACTCATGCTAACCAGCTCAGGAGATTTACCATCTGACCTGACTCAGCTCAAAAAAAGAGTGGAGCTGGGAGATCTGCCCACTTGATGACCCACCAACTCCAAACTTCCAGCAGTGCTATTCTTGATATTAATCATCTCACTGACACACCATGACTATCTTGAGAAGATAGATTCAGGTGGGTAATCGTTTTGGTCTGAAGCAGCAGAACAAAGTACACAGAAACATATACTTTGAATAAAACTTTGTTGGTCTTAAGATGCCACTAGGCTCAGACATTTATCTTGAAAAGAATTTTGTCCAGATTATAACTTTGAAGGTTCACTGTCCAGACTAGTTTGGGTCAGGAAAGGATGTAAAAGCTCCTCCCCCCCCCCCACTCCAAGTGTTCAGCGTACATGGGAATTTCTCATTCATTCATCAGCAAAGAACAACTACAGTCATTTATGACGCTGGCAGTTGTCCACCAGCTTATTCTGCTTCCGAACTCCACCTTTCTGTGTGAGAAGGCTTTCTGCTTCAAGTTTATTGGCTGGGCTTCTTGACTTCTAGTTCTTTGTATCCCAGTGCCTGGAGGAAAGTAAGGGAAAAAACAACATAGGTTGTAGCAGCCCAAGTCCTAATACATCTATGATAGCAAATCAAAAGCGACACTAAAAGCGACACTGTGACCAATTTCCACACAATTCGTTTTGTTTTCGTTCCATTTATATGCTGCAGTGCTTGGACTCTGCTTGTAGTAGAGTCATTGTATTCCATTCATTGATTCTGCTTATGACACCAGCAACCTGTTATAAAACTATTTTGGCTATAACCCATTCCGCTGTGTATTTCTACCTGAGACTAGATCTTCTGGAATGGTGTAATTACATGACAACCATTAAGAACAACTACTTCCTCTCATCCCTTTCAAGATGATGTTCCATCACTTTTATGCTTTCCTTGAAAAGTGAAGTTGTATATGGAGGGGGGAGTTCCTTGAATAAACAGATATTAATAAGTAGTTATAAACTATAAGAATAACATTTAGCGGGAAACAGAAGTATCAGCGGAAAAAAGGTCCTTTCTTAGTAGAACAAATTATGCATTTTCTTTTGTGGAAGTTATTAGCATTTTCTAAACTTGCCAAAAACCCAGTTTATGACTATCTCAGACTTGGCCATTGGGTCCCTGGTGAGAATACTGGAAATGGGTTGTAGGCAGCAATTTGCTTCTTTGAATGAAGTGCATTTAACATTCTGTATGAGATTAATATTAAGAATTAGCTATGAACTGTTGAGACGAAAAAATCTAATTGCCCATTTTTCAAATGCAATAGGCTAAATGCTGCTCAGTGTGATTGGCAATTATAAAGACCTCCTGAAGTTTCGTTTTATTTTAACTTTGTTCTTCTCCTGTGGCCTTAGTGCATTCCCAAAGCCACCTTCCTCCCAATCACACAAGATTCCATTTACCTCTGAGTTTTCTAAGCAATTTACCTCTTACAAAATTGAATCACTCTTCCGAGCGATTGTGGTTCACAGCTGCTAATTATATAAGACCAGCGCTTCCCTTTAGATTGTCATTTAAGACCTTTTCATGTGATAAAAGATTTTCATGTCATCATAATTATATTTCTGTAGCCCCCCCCTCCCCTTCCAAAATGTTCTTAGTTCTGAAGGAAAGGGCAAGAATGTTTTGAGAGGACTCTGTAATGCTCTTTCATTAGACTGCTCCTGCTCCCTTCTCAGGAGAGGAAGGAATTAATCCCACTGGGAATGCATAGCTTCAGACATCAAAACTCACATGCCCCTGACATATTACTGTGCACAAGCTAACTCACACATTTCTGTTTTTGTGCAGACATGAGACTTATGCCTATGCCTGCTTATAGAAAAGCAGATTTGTTCCAATCTAGGACAGCAAAAGCAGAGAAGGAAAGTTACTGACCAGTTGCTATTCACTTAAAGTGTTATTATTTGCTCGTAACAGATGATCAGTGATGTCAGGGCCAAAGTGCTAATCCCTTGGCCAAGAGAGACAGGAGTTAGGCATGCCTGGTGTTCAAGTTGGCATCTATTTACATTCACCTCTTGTCTAATAGGTGCTCAAACAAGCCTTCCTGTGCCTAAACAGTACAGACACTATTTCCGTGTACTGTCTGCAGGTAGCTATTTAAAAGCCAACTGTGCAGATTAGTAACACGAAACTGATTCCATGGCAGACTCATGTACCTGCTCAGTGATTCAGATTTTGGGGACGGTGGTTGAATAAGAAGTGGCCAGTTTAAATTAATAAATATAGGTAATTTGTTTGTTTGAAGCAACATCACCAGTTGTGAGATAATGGCAAGTGACCTGTGAATAGCATGCCATGATTCATATACTATATGGAAGCATAAGCTTAACATTCACATTATGTAGTGCTGATTGGAGTAATATGCAGTGATGTGTATTTTGATGTGGGTGTATATACAGTCAGTACTGACAGAGCCACTGTGGTGTAGTGGTTAGGACCAGGATCTGGGAGACCCAGGCTTGAACCCGTCTCTGCCACAAAAGCAGACCCTGGCCTAGGCACACTCTCTCATCCTAGCCTAACTCATAAGGTGGTGGTTGTGAGGATAAAATTGAGGAGAAATATGTAAGCGGCTATGGGGAGTAAAGGATATATTGAGCGTAATGGGTTAGAAGCCCTCACCGAGGAAACTCAGCCCAGTGTTGGAAACTATGCAAAACCAAAACCGAAAAAGGAACACAACCCAACCTTAACAGGTAGGAACTCAGAAGCTGAGCTGTACAATAAAATAATGTAAAAATGTTGATTATTTATTATAGTGCACAATTAAAAACAGAATAAACACTTGATAAAAACTATACAGAACTAACAGCACATAAGACCAAACGCGTTTCGACCCTACTGGGTCTTCCTCAGTGGCCAGAACTGTGACAATACACTCTATATAAAATATTTATATTAAACTCATTATAAAGTGTAGCTGAGTGGTAGAATGGGATCTGTAAATTACGGCTCCAACCAATATATATAAATTTTAGACTTTTTGGAGACCACCTCCTATGACATATGCCTAGGGTCACCACTCTTCCCTATTATATAATTCTGAGCTGAGAGTGTATCTCATGTGCATCAGGGAAAAAAAGCTATGGAAACTATGCACCATGTCCAGTGTTTAATAAGTATTTGAAGTGAATAAAAATACCAGATTTAATATTTTTGAAATTGCTTAACTTTTATCCTGATAATTACAGTTGCTTATAAAATTATCCTTTCCCCACGAATGTCTGTCATTTTATAACTTTTGCATTTATTCAGAATATTAATCTCTTAGGCAAAAAGTTCCTTTGGTGCCTGCAGATGAATTAGTCATTAAAGCTTATTACCTGGTTGATTTCACAGCTGTCTCCAGATTATTTGCTGATCATGGAATAAGCTTCCTCAGAGAGAGAATGAGAGAGAGAGAGAGAGAGAGAGAGAGAGAGAGAGAGAGAGAGACTGTCTATTATCTAAAAAGGAGATGATAAGATTGATCCATTAAACATTCAAATTTTTCCTTATTGCAGGCATATTTCATGAGATAGTAAATAGCTTACTATTTCATTAAAAATGTATAATGACTATATGTGCACATCTATAAAAGACAGGATAGCTCTGTAGAAATCCCCCTCCCTTTTTTTCTTTTTCTTTTTTGTTTGTTTCATTAAGCACGTCAACTCCGGCTATGAAACAGCTTTGCAATGGAAGTTTTAAGTACAATTTCTGAAACACTCACAGATCACATTAGTTTAACTTCTTGCTGTAATGTTTCTTTCTACTCATAAAAGAACATTTCAGGCACTGGGAAATTAAAAACTGTGTTCTTTACTAAGCACAAAGCAGTTCTGATTTTTATGCTTAATCAACAATAAAAAATCTCAGTTATCTCAATTGCATTGATCTGGCACACTTACAATATCAACTGTGTAGCATCAATTATCTGTATTGCTAGTATGCATTCAGCATGTTCAAACCCCGTCACATGATTACAGTGAGTGTTTGACATAGGGGTTGTATGACTGGTGTTTTCCTTTACTTTTTTCATACATTCTTGTTAGGTATATTTTTCCCTTTTGCATGCCAACTCATTTTCATGTCACAGTTGTATCAGGTTTTCTTTTTTCTTCTGTATGGATGTTTTTCCATTCAGTACTCAACTCGTATTCCATTCATTTGCTGAATCTGCATGGAGCTTTTATTCCAATCCCAGGTCGATTCAGTCCCAGCTGTCTCCACTGAATGCAATTTCCATTTTGATTTTGTTCGATTTAAATTTTCCCTCTGTAACAAGCATGTTTGATCTGAAGTGACCCTACCTTTCCCCTGCAATATCCTAGTGGATATAACCCTCAATATTTGAAGAATAGGTATGAGAAAGCATACAGCTCTCTGCTTGCTGCTGCCTACAATGTTGTAGGAAAGCCCTGATTGGTCAAGGTTTCAGTTCAAAGGCTTCCTTGTTCCCAGATTGCAAGCTTGCCTTAAAGGGGAAGTCCTAACTTCTCTCAGCAGAAGCTCCAGAAGCCCTAATTTCTCTCAGCAGAGATTTGCCTCTATTTTTTCTTCTCCCTCCTCTGCTGTCTCCAATCCTCTTCCCCCCCCCCTTCAAAAAAAGAAAGAAAGAGTTTCCTGCTGTGCTTGGCTCCAGTTTTTTGAGAGTGTTAAAAACATGTGGGAAGCTGTGTACCCTCCCCCAATCCCCTGGAAGCCAGGAGAGAGTCATAGCAGACACACAGCACACCTGGCCAGCCTTTCACTCCCTCCCCCAGCATTGAGGAAGGTGGCAATACCAGCGGCAGCACACAACACACCCGGACAGCCTTCCCCATCCTCCCCCAGCACCCTGGAGGCCAGGGAGAGCAGCGCAGCCAGCAGAGAGCGGGACAGCCACGGCTTTCCTCCTGCCGGCTGTTCATCATTGTGGAAAATGCTGGGAGGAGAAGGATGAGGGTGGAGAAGAGCCTGTGATTAGCCCTCAGTGGAGCACAGCTCTCACAGCACGTCATCAGGAAACACATAAAGGATTTTATGTCTAAATATTATATATACTAGTAATTAAGCCCGCTTTACCTAAAATACAGCGGGCGCTAGGCATACAGCGGGCGCTAGGCGCTAGGCATGGGAGCCCCCGGCAGTCGCGCGGAGCAGCTCACAATTGTCTTATTTTCCCCCTTGTGATGCGGGTGGGGCTGAGAGAGTTCCAAAAGAACTGTAACTGGCCCACCATCACCCAGAAGGCTTCATATGGAAGAGTGGGGCATTAAACCCAGTTTTCCAAATTAGAATCTATTGCTCTTAACCACTATACCACACTGGATCAGTAATGATTTACATGTTTTACAGTTAGCAAAGATTGGGGAGGGGGGTAGCTGCTTCAGCATTATAAGAGCATTTTACAAAATTTAATTTACTTTTCAAATTGAAACTAATAATAAATTAAGATCAAATGGCTTTCCAAAACCCAGATTGAGCTTTACAAACGTGAAGCTGAAATGAGGTGTGCCCATCATCTTCTGAAGGCCCGGGGGTCCGAAGCACTATTTTAATAATAAAAAAATAGTTTCAGTTTATCTCCTACATCCAGATGCATTTGAGGTCTCTGTGGGACTCAGATCTCCAATTCACAGCAATGAGCAACAGCTTCTGTACGTTATAGATAATGTAATACATTGTAGATAAGATGACCTGCCGTTATCAGGATGCAGGAGTACCTTGCATAACCCCAATTATTTCCCTACGTAAAATTATCTCTTCCTCTCTTTTTCTTTTATTGCTGATGAAAAATCTGTGATTAGAAAGCAGCCCACAAGTAGCTCGTTTCTGCTAGCTTATAACAGAATAAGCAGGTGTATGTCAGCTCTTATCTAGCATTGTCAAAATCCGTATGTATTAGCGGAGCACTGATGCTCAGTAATAGATTAATGGCTTGACAGTAAATTTTGAAGCATTTTGACACTTGAGCCTGAAGAAGCCAACCTGGGTAATCATGGTGCTTCAAAAGAAAAACGGTCTCTGAGGACTGCGTTGCATATTATAATACTGCAATCCTGAGCAGAATTGTGAGAACTCTTAGATTACAAGACTCTGCTGCTTCCGACGATATGGGAAGTCTCTCTTGGAGGGTGTCACTTTCGAGTATGGTTTATTGAATCAGATTTTTAGAATCAGGGGGCTTTCTTCTAATGGGTAGCCGTGTTGGTCTGAAGTAGCATAATAAAATCAGAGTCCAGCAGCAACGTTAAGACCAACAAAGATTTATTCAGGCCGTGAGCTTTCGGGTGCAAGCACACCCAGAATAATTTTTTGTTTGTTTTAAAGGTGCTACTGGACTCTGATTTTATAGGGCTTTATTCTGACACTCGTAAGGGGACAATCCAGTTTGGGAATGTTTCAAACCAGACTATAAATCACTGTTTCATTAGATTAATTGGCCTGAAGGCTTCCTCTTTATATGATACAGAAGATTTAAAACTGTGCCTGGGTGGCTTTGAAAAATGTATCAAATGACAATCTTTGTCAACAGGTTCTGAAACAGCGAGAAATTAAATGTGAAGATGTCTTTGTCTTCTCCTCTGTGCCCATTTTGGTGTCTGGGCCGTCTTATTATTCCTGTATGTCTGGCTTTCTTTACTGTCTTTCTCTGACCTGTAGCCAGAAAATTATAATTGGGTGGGGCAAATGAGTACAGTGGCAGTGACCACGTCATTATTTATTTACTTCATTATGGATGAGCAATGAATGCAATGCAAGGCTTCTACAAAGGATCATTCTACGAAGAAGGTTAAACAATAGTCCATTTTGTTTAAAACCAAACATCCCCTTCCTTTATTGACACATGATGAACATAGTCGTAAATTCATGAAGATCCTGACCCTTATATTGTCTGACTTCCACTTTCCTGGTTTGCACAATCAAATCAGAGTCCAGTAGCACCTTTAAGACCAACAAAGATTTATTCAAGGCATGAGCTTTCGAGTGCAAGCACTCTTCCTCAGACTAAGAACTGACCATCATAACAGTAGGAATATATAAGCAAAAGTTAATCCTGTTACATTAGTAAACTGTGTCACAGCAACACGGCTACTCATTTGAATCTTTCCTGGGTTGCAGTATCTCAAATACAATTCCCCCCACCCCCCACACACACAGAGTATCGTTATAAAAGTGTCCGTTTCTTTCTCTAAGCATAAAATGAGACTTGATTAATAAAGATCCCAGAAAAGGTGTATTTTCTTGGATGGATGGCCCCTTTGATTCACCACACCATCTTCCATTGAACTCACTCCCCCTCCCAAAAGCCCCAAATCCTGCTCTGGTTTGTATCCACATAATTTAGTACAGCAAGACTTAAAGATAGCTATCAGCGTTCAGACTGGATTACAATAGAAATTCCACCGGCCCAATAGTAGGTAAGAAAAGAAGAATAAGATAGTCCAGATAGTCTGCTGTAACCCCTTTATGTACCACCATGGCTACAGGCCTAGACTCTGTCTCACATGTAATATTCTTCCTTTCTGAGATGGCTAACAAGAAGAAAAATTTAAAACTACACATTTTAAACAGTAGCACATTAATTACAATTCGGTACAACTAATTCACAGCAAACATATGCATATGTTTTTTTGCATTCTTCTATCATCTATTGGTTCTTTCTCGTTTTTACCTCATTTACCTAATGATGGAGATTGAACAGCATCCCAGTTCCATTAGTTCAATTCTTGAGATAACAGTTTAGGTTGTTTTACAAAACCTGTCATACTTGATGTATTAATAAGACTGGAAAATATACAGATATCTGAAACTAAGTGATGCAGGGGGAGGGGGAAGTCCGGGTTATCATAGGCAGAAGTGACAAGAGGATATTTCTGTGGAGTATTCCTCAAAGGAAGTAGGTTTGTGGGTGGGTGGGAGGCTGTTTTATAAAACAACGCTGTGCTTGAAAAGTAACAGTTTATGACTACAAAATGATGAAAGAATGGTAGACACAGAACAAGATAAATTGCTTTATAGAGAATATTTGGCACTCAGTCGATAAACACACACACCGTAATTTGATGGATGAGTTCTTTTATGCATAATATTTATATAATACCGATTATCTGTGGCACTTAGGGAATGATGACTGATGATGACCAAAAACTAGAAAATCTGTGGAAATTTTCAAGAAAATCTTCACATTTTCTAATAAAACTTTTAATGACGTGACATTTTTCCTGTAAATTAACTCCAGAGCCCTGGAAGTAAATCAGCATTGAGCCAATGAAAGCTGCTACTACTCTGTACCTAAGTACATTTTATCCTACCTTTCTGACAAATATATAGTTCTCTACTCCCCAAATTATGTTCACAACAACTCTATGAAGTTAATTTGGTTCAAAAGAGTGTTCCTAGTGCTGTTAGCTGAATCAGTCCCCATAACAGGCCTGCCATGTCCTGAGTGCCCTCCATGTATAGAACACAATTTCCAAGGCTATGAGGGTTATTTTTAGTCTATTGTAGACATAGGGCACAGTTTTATCCAATAAATCTCTGAGAAGATAAAGAAGAAAGGGAGCCAAGCAGTTAATCATCAAGTAAATTTATTGCCTATCCAAGTTACAGATTAAGAAATGAGGAATCAAAGCACAAGACAATAAGACTGAATGTTCTCAGGAAATCTTACATCAGACCTAGACCTAAAAAAGGTTATTGGGCAGATTAATTATTTTATGCAAAATAGTTATATAAGTCCATGGGTAGGAGCCATGGCTCAGTGGTGCAGCATCTACTTTGGATGGAAAAGGTCTGAGATCCAGTTCCCCAGCACCACCAGTGATCGAGATCAAACAGTGGATGATACAACAGGTATCATCAGCTTTTTTACAATGGAGAAACCCCTGAATCATTCTTCAGGCTTCTAGAAACTCCGGAAGTGGCATGATCATGGAGAATATGGTTAAGAAGCATAGCTGTAGACACCCTCCTGGGCCCCTCCCCACCCCCTCCAGGTCTATCATTGGTCATTTGGGGAGAGGGTAGGTCGACATCAGCATATATGGTCAGGAAATCAGTCCAGAGTCATCTCCAGGGTTTCATGGAAACCTGGTTGAGAAAGCCTGCTCTAGAGAGCCTCTGCCAGCCAGAGTAGGCAGTACTGATCTGTAAACCAATGGCCTGATTCTGAATAAGGCAGCTTTGTATGTAGTATATGATTATTACAATTAATCAATTTATATTACTTTATTCACACGATATCTCTGATAAAAATATTGCAGTACTGTAAAAGCACAAAACATTTGGGCTTAGCTTTTATTACATTTGGTGTGAGAACACAACACAAGCTCCCAGAGCAGCTGCTTGAGGGATTGTGTGCAATTAAAATATCAGTCCATTGAACTATATTTGATTTTTCACAATAAACTGCACGATTCTCAGTTTAATTTCAACTTCTCACCTTGTTTATTTTTAACTGTTTCAATGAAGCCATTCGATGTGGTTGAGCCAAAGATGCTCTCTTTTCAACCCAATTAGGAGTTTCCTGGCTTCCAGTAGGGCTCTTCCCCTGGTTTAACAGGATTTCCGTACAAAGAAAATGTCTGAGGCAAGCAACACGAATGAGTGCAAGTCAGTCCTATTTCCTGACCTCGCTTTAACAAATTTCAAAGTGCTGAAATAATTGCTTGTGTTAACATATGTCGCTTCGCCTTCAAAACATATGTATGGCTGAGAGAAGCACCTTCAGCAAAATGAATGCTTAGATCGGTGACCGTGAAGCCCTTTCATCGATGAGTTTCAAAGAGAAATATTAAGGCTCTGATTTATTTAAAAACTATGGTTGTTTCAGCCAGGTATTTGTCAGATTTATTGCAAATCCTTTGGCTAAAATGACTGGCTGAAAGGATAGTGGTCCTAGAATAAGTTTGTACTGATTCATGCAATTACACAGTTTCCTGTTTGCAGTTTATCTGCTGTAAGATGCACCCTGACATCCACTTAGCATTGAGAGCCAGCTTCAGTCCTCAAGTTCACACACCCAAGCAGCACAGATTTGTATTCAGCAAAGTAGTAATAACCCCTTGAGGCATGCACAGAGCTGATACAAGAATTACTGGGATCATCTGCTAGGAAGTAGAAATCCTGAAATCCTTTCAAGTGATCAGCAGAATGTCATTACACTACAAAGGTAAAATTATAGAAGAAAATGCAAGAGTATTAGAATACTGGATAAGGGGACAGGGGAGAGGACCTGCCAGGAAGTATTCAAAATGAAACTTGATTTTTAAAAAAAGTTCATGTTACAGAAATAGGTAACAGCCAGCAATCATGGTAATTCTGATATTCAGGAACAGGGGGAACCTCAAGGACTTGCCAGCGACATCTCATTTTCTTCTCACTATTTCCTTTTCACATTCCCTATCAATATCTTCTTCCCTTTTTCTGCTTCCTTCTCTCCTTTGCCAATTTATATCTGGCCTCCTAGCTTCAGCTTTTTCTCCTGCTCTCTCCAGTTACCTCAGCATAGAAAAACCATTGCCCAGTGGGCCAGACCCAGTTGTGTGATAGGAAGCCTTCAAGGATTTGCAGGGGCACACCTTACTTTCCCTTCTCTAACCTCCTCACACTTTCTCTTTTCCTCTCCTAGCAGCCCACATCAATAAGGCAGCGATGCCAAAAAGCATCTGGTCAGTGGCGTCATTAGTATGAATGTACACTTGGATTTTAATGAGGCTATATTTTAAGCCTTGGGTTTTTAATTTTAATAAATATTAATATTCAATTTTACAACATGTTTTACCCTACAGAGAAGAACACATTTTCCTTATTTTGATCATTTTTTGTTTTTGTTTTTTTTTGGGGGGGGGGGGCTTGACTTGGGCTGTAGTAGTTAACCACATGGGTCGATGGAGTCTAATTCAGGCTCAAGTAGTCCCAGGGTTGTCAGGTCTTCTGCTAACAATTCTCTGTTTCAGCCACTGCACTTTGCTGAGATTGATATGATGTTTCTTCTGTGGGAAACCAGAAGTGACTTTACAGCTATGAGGCCAAGAATGCTAATCTCCTCTCACGGGTTAACAGGAATAGTAGAAGGCCTAGTCCAGCTCACAGGTGTTCATGAGCTCAGTGTTCCTGCAGCTCCAATCCTTATCTCTTTCAAGACCACACTCAAGAATGTGGGCATTTGTTAATCATGGGAACCTATGCCCAGTTGTATAACTAGATGGGAAGATTGAGTTAGGCACAGTTACCAACATCCTCTGGAAACAAAGAAGAGTCTTGATTGGACTTGAAAGACCACCTCATGACAGAAGCCAACAAACAATAAAAAGTGTATAGGTCATAGAGAATAGTGCTAATGTTATACTAATGCCACACAAGTATACCTAGATTCATAATTTATAGATCACCCTTCCTCAATGACAAGCTCAGAGTGGCTTATATTTGAATACTTTTAAAAATATAAAAACATATGATTCATCATGATAGCAACATATAGATCATTTTAATACTACTATGTGCACTCTCTGCAAGACATTGGCCATCTTATACTAAAGTACTCAGTGTATTAGATTAAAAAAAACTTAGCTTCTTTGTTGCTTAGCCTTAAAGTCTCTACTGCATAGTCAATTTTTTAATTTATTTAACAAACTTTTATATATATTTTACAAGGTCTAATTTCTTGTATCTATCCAACCTGGAGGACCCACAAGTCTGGGGAGTTGTTCAGGGGTTCTGTACAGTGAACAGGAACAATAACCCCAGGCTTGGGTCTCTGACAACATCCATCTAAGAATCACAAAAATGGTTATAATTTTACTATAGATTCTCTGGGGATTTCTAGAGCAATGTGATAACCTTCCAGTTTCCCCCAGAAGTGATGTCATGTAGTGCCTAACACAGGTAGCCCTTATCTTCCTCTGGGTGCCAGTCATTAGCTGTCAGCTCTCCACACTCCACAATTCTCCATAGCTGTACTGTGATGAACCAAGATGACCCATATGACTATTTCATTCTTGAGTCTGTGAGAATTTAGCATGTTTAATGTGTGCAAACCCCGTCAAGGATCACCCTGCCAACGAAAGTGCATCTAATCAAGGCTATGGTCTTCCCATTTGCAATGTATGGCTGTGAAAGTTGGACCATAAGGAAGGCCGAGCGTCAAGGAATTGAGGCTTTTGAACTCTGGTGCTGGAGAAGAGTCTTGTGAATCCCTTGGACTGCAAATCAAACAGACCATTCAGTTCTAGAGGAGATCAGCCCTGACTGCTCCTTAGAAGGCCAGATCTTGAAGATGAAACTCAAATACTTTGGCCACCTCATGAGAAGGAAGGACTCCCTGGAGAAGAGCCTAATGCTGGGAGCGATTGAGGGCAAAAGAAGAAAGGGAGAGAATGAGGTGGCTGGATGGAGTCACTGAAGCATTGGGTGTGAACTTAAATGGACTCTGGGGAATGGTAGAGGGCAGGAAGGCCTGGAGGATCATTGTCCATGGGGTCGCAATGAGTCGGACTCAGCTTTGCACCTAACAACAACAATGTGTGCAGAATTTTATAGAGACCACGATCTTATATCTAGCTAGTGTGACTTCATCTATATGAAGGGATTATATGACTAAGACTCTCATATCTGGCAGCTGTATGATAATATATCAATACTTTAAACATTCAGATTGCCTTAACCTGATGCAAATCTATGAACTAGTTGGGTCCAGATCTCACTTTACTGAGATGGAAAACCTATTCGGTTGTTGTACCAAGTGAGTACTCAGTCTGATGAGAACCCCCTGAATGTTTGGGAAAGACTTATTCTGGGTTTAGTTCTTTGTGTAATTTTGACTATTAGAGTACTAATCCCTTTCCTGAATAATTCCCTGAGTCAGAAATCAGAACAAAAGGCAATTGAGGGGTTCTTTTACTAATTAAATAACAGTGTGCAATAATTCAAAGCATTAAATTTTAATTAAATTTTTAAAAAGATGTTACGTTTACAAAATCTTAGGAATAGAATCTTATGAATTGGTCTTATGAATAGAGAATAAAATGAAATGTACTTAAGTAACATGAAAGATGGCATAGAAGCTGATTGATGTGGCACATTTCAGAGAAACAGATTTCTTAGGTTCATTCAAGAATAATGGTCAACAAATTGAAATAGATACATTTTTAAAGAATTTGAGCATATCACAGTTATCAAAAACAGTCATGATATCAATGAACATTAAAGGAAGTCATACTTGGTGGATCTAAGATTGGCAATTCCCAAGAGCTTTTATTTTATATTTTAAAACCATAAAGATGGTTTTCCATACTCTTTTTCCTGATAGTTCTAACAACTTAGGTAGTTGTGAGTTCCTGCATTGTGTAGGGAGGTTGGACTAGATGACCCTGAAGGTCCCTTCCAGCTCTATGATTCTATCAGTTACTCTAGCTAGTCAGGTTCTTAAGGGACTTCTTACATAGCTTCCAGTTTATCAGCTCAGTTCATGTCTGGATATTGTTCCAGTATTTCATGATTATGTTGTACATGCTAATATTGCTATTGGCTCAGTACATCTTCAAAACCAGTTATTGTTCCAATGAAGCCAGTCTTCTTCCAGCAAAATCAGTGCAAATTGTGGTCCTTCGGTGAGTCAGAAAACATTTATTTCTATGGATTTTATTGTTTGCAAGTTATTATTACAGACAGCCTGAAAGACGCACAGACATTTAGCATAATCTTGTGTGAGACAGAAAAAGTATAATTCCCCCGAAAGCAAGGTAAAATACAATAATGCCATGTAAAAACTAATCAATACCAGCCCAATAGTGGAAAGTGCTATCAAATTGCAACCATTTTATGGTGACCTTGTAGGTTTCAAAGCAAGAGAGAAACAGAAGAGATATGCCATTTTCCTAGACTTTCTTGGTGGTTTTCCATCCAAGTATCTATGGAGGTTGACCCTCCTTAGCTTCTGAGAACTAACAAGACTGGGCTAACCAGAGCCATCTAGGCCAGAGCAAATGTTAGCCTATATGGTTCATGTTCCTCAATATTTTGTTTAAAAATCCCCCACAAAAGATTACTAACCTTTTCCCTTCTATAAGGAGAATCAGACAGTACTATCAAACTATCTTGAAGTACAGTGGTCCCCAACCTTTTTATCACCGGGGACCGGTCAATGCTTGACAATTTTGCTAAGGGACGTTGCCACCTGAGCCCCTGCTCCACTTGCTTTCCCGCTGGCATCCCTGACTTCCTGCCGCCCGCTGGAGGCACTGCCAGCAGCAGCTGCGCAGTTCCACACCAAAGAGGAGCCCCAGCCATGGCGGCCGCTGGAGAGCACCAAAGGTGAGCTGGCAGCAGAGTGGCAGGGCAGCCCCCGAGGCAGCAGCCGGGGAGGAGGATGAGGAGGAACTGTAGCCCGGTACCGACTGATCCATGGACCGGTACTGTTCCGCAGACTGGGGGTTGGGGACAACTGCTGAAGTACACATTTCACATATTTTAATGGCTTCCATGAAACTGGGCTGTAGTCTTTGCACAATATCATTTATGGCTCCTGGACATACCGACCAAATCAAAGAAAATGTTATTCAGTGGCTCAAAACTAAAACTTAGTAGGCTTTTTTAGGTATGTGAATCATGCTGGTTCTGGTGCTGTGAGACAAAAATAAAGAGAAATATCATAGAATCATAGAATCATAGAGTTGGAAGGGACCTCTTGGGTCATCTAGTCCAACCCCCTAAACTATGCAGGACACTCACATCCCTATTGCTCATCCACTTTAACCTGCCACCCCCTTGAGCCTTCACAGAATCATCCTCTCCATCAGATGGCTATCTAGCCTCTGTTCTAGGTCATGGTCACAATTAATGGTGGAAATCCATTTGAAGGGTATTAAGATACACAAGCCTCCATCTTGGAAAAGGAGATCACATTTTAGAAAGGCTTTGTTTAGGCTGCTTTCATACATCATTGGATCATGTGCTCTCAGTGCAGTTGTTTGCAACTGAAATTTCCAATATTAATTAATTAATACACATCTTGGAAGGGTTGTCATATAGATATCAAAAAAGAATATCTACAGAGTTTTACCATTTTCACACTCTGTAGAGTTCCCCAAAGTAAGGACATGTAGAACTCACGCAAATGGTATATGTAGTATCAATGCATTTCAGCCTCCTGAGAATCCTCCCTCGTCAACTTTCCTTGTAGTTGGCAGTGATTTCTCAGCTGTTCAAACTCTAAATAATTTATGTTGAGTGATATACTACGTTGTTTTTTCTTAATCTGACCCCAGTCCTCGTCTTTTCAGAATAACTCTTCTAGAAGATGGAACTCTGAAAATTGCCAATGTCACTAAAGCAGATGCTGGAAGTTACACATGCACCGCCACAAACCATTTTGGGGCAGCCGGCAGCACTGGAAATCTGGTGGTGAAAGGTAATGACATTCCTCCCCATATATTCAAGATGCCTCAGCTCTAATTTCACATTAAAACAACTTTATATTTTTTTAAGAAACTGAGTTTAAAATATGAAACAGCTATTGTTGAAAAAGAAAACAGCCATCATTCGGGGGGGGGGGAATGCAATCGCAGAAAGTGCGTTCTATGCTTGCACTAGTAAAACACCTGTCACTTGCCTTAAAGCATATTTTTACCTTCAAGTCTTATTTCTTATACGCAAGATCTTATCTCAGTGCTGAATTTTTTTTTTTTAATCCAGATTGCTCGCATTCAAAACCACCGATTTCAATCATATTTGCAATTTGTTTCCAGGACTGCGAGATTCTAGCTGTTGTAGTTTGCTGCACCTCCTGCAAACTATTGTAAACAAAATACATTGATAGGCCGTTCACCGCCCCTCCCCCCAAAAAAAATGTGTTATTTACATTAGTGATTTTTGTATCCCAATTTGGCTTTCTTTGTATCTGTCTTATAATTACTAAACCAAACTTGTATATGTTTAGTACATAGTCCTGATCTCTTGATTCCAGTGACAAGAATCTTTTCATATTCTTGGTCCAGAATAGTTGCAACAATACTCAAATGGGAACTCATTTGGCCCTGCTCTTCATATGAGGTCATGAAGGAATCCAGTTGGTGTCACCCTGCTCCATTCCACTAAGGTGGCACTTTTGATCTAGCCACGTTTTGTTCTTTCTGGTATAGGATTGTAAAAGAGCACTAAGGTGGCTTGTTTATGTCTCAGCAAAATTTCTCACACTCCACCTGGGTGATTGTCTGTTTACTGCTCTATAGATAGACTTTAGTTAGTTAGTTGCTGGTTTCTGGACTGAGAGAAAAGATCATTCCATCTTTTCTCTTCGTGGTGATTCTAGTATCATTCCAATTTGAGTGGCTTGTTTTTAAAGATGTTGCATTACTATCTGTATGCTGCTGTTAAGGCTGGTGTTTTGCTTGTCTTAATGACTGGTGTTTTAGTGTCTTGATGACTATAGGGCAAATGGGTCTTGATGCCTGTCTTGACTGGTGTTTTGGTGTCTTGATGACTATAGGGCAAATGAGTTTAGGCACCCTGCAGTTATACATGGACAGCAACAAAAACAAAACAAAAATAATAACAATACAACAATAATACGTAGGTAACAAGAATAATGCATGCATACATACATACATACATACATACATACATACATACATACATACATACATACATACATACATACATACATACATACATACATACATACATACATACATACATATCTGGTCTGCAGGACAGTCACAACCTTTAAGAAGCTGAAGAATAGGGTATCCTAAATCACGTACCCCCTGGAATAAGGTACTCCCAACTTCTAGAAAGCTGCCTAGGGATATGTGAGTCCACCTGTTTTGTACCTTGTTCTGCTCTCATTATTCCCTTCAGATTTTCCTATTAGGTATGTTAGGCCAGCACAAGCTCCCTTTTTAGTGACGGGATTGGACAGGATTGGCTTCTGTTCTTTTCCTCCTATGCTAACCATTTGTCTGATAAATAGATTTGGGGAGACTTTTATTTGCCTCGTTCTGTCATGTTTACTCCCTGTTTGTTACTGAAATCCCCTCAGTGGAAGAAAATAAACGGTGAAACTTTTTAGTCAGTGTTGCTGAAGATATTCCTAGCGTTTTGGAAAAGACAAAAGAAAACTAAGGAAGAATGACTAGCGCTTCTGCAGCACCCATATGTATATTTGGGATCTGATTGTTGCAAGAGCCTATTGATTACATCCATGACAAGCCACAACTTCTGCTATCCATCTCTCTCAAATCTTGGAACTGTTTTTAATTATACATGAGCACATAAGAGGATGGCTGTAAATTCATTTTGCTGGCTTCAGTTATAGTCTTTTCCCCCTGAGTAGTTCCCATCTAGCTCCTAGGTCTTCTGTCAAAGTTGCTTCCTTTCAGCTTTAGAACTGCTTCATTCTCTGGAAATAAGAACTGGGAGAACCAAGTGTTCAAACCAAGTGACATAAATTTCCTGTCTAGGCAGCTGTACTTAGGTATATGTGCAAAGATGAGTATGTCTGCCTAAACCATGTTTTGTGTGATCTGATATAATTTGTTTGTATGGAGTCAAGTCTGCAAGTAGAACTCCGGAGTCAACAGGGACTCGCTTCTCCTTCCATCTTCCATTATACTGGCACAGTTACCAAGCTCCTATACAGTGCCCTTGCAGAAAAGAGAAGAAAGTAATTAGTGTATTCTAAAGAAACTACTGTTTCTTTGGAGTCACAGTTTACAGTTGCTTTCAAAAGGGGGGTGGGGAGACCGAAATGGCAGTTTAGACTATCTACCAGCAAGGTACGAGGGGGAGGAGAAACATAGTGTGCTGGGAGAGAACTCTCAAGTAGGAATTAGGAAATTTGCATCTGAATCTGCATAATGTGTAAAATGCCCATCATGTTCAGTGGGGATGGGCACAAACTGGAAAATTTTGGTTTGTGCTTCAGGGTATCCCTAAACTCAGACTCCGAACTGAACCAAACCAAAAGTCTCAGAATGAACCAACCATTTAAACAGTCCATTTTGGTTCCTCCCACTTCCAAGTTGGGAGTGGGGGAGCAAAATGGATGGTTTAAATAGCTGCTAGGCAGAAATGTCAAGGTGTTAAGTTTATATAGCTGGCAGCCATCTCACTGATTGATTTTGTTCCTTCCTGCTTCAAAGCAGGCAAAAGTGAAAACAGTTGGTGAAATAGCAAATATTTCTGCAGTCCATTTGGCTTTTCCCCATTTGGAAGGGGGGGGGGGGCGGTGAATCAGCCATTTAAACTTAACAGCTTCTAGGTTTAAATGGCCTAAACCAAACTGGACAAAAGTCCAGGAAATGTTCAGGGGAGTCTGTCGTGGTTCGATCCTTGGTGGCTTGGGAACCAGACCGAACCCCGCCATCAGAGGCGCCCGCGATCACGGAGGTAGGGCATGGTGATCACAGGCAAGCCGGCAGCTGGGCGCCCCACCCGATCGTTGAGGTGGCAATGGCCGCTAAAGAACCTCAATGTCCCCCTCCACCTTTTGACAAGGGCCCGGAGATGGCCCTTTGTTCCAGGAAAATGGGCCATCGGGAACCCCGGAAAACCTCGCATATGTGCATGAGTCATGATTGTATCAGCATGTTCCCTCCGGAAGTACTGGGTGGGGCAATACAGCCAAAGGAGGTGGGTTTTGTATAAAAGAGAGCTTCCACCTGGAGTTCGGTGGAAGCTCTTACTCCATACCAGCGGACTCCACGTTGCTGAAATAAAGCTTGTTCCTGTTGTATCGTCCACCCGGCCTGGCGTGACGTTTTCTTCAAGGGGCACCCTGTTTTTTCAGTTAGCAAGCGGGTTCCCGACATCGTAAGAGCTTCCCCCCGAACTCCAGGGTCGGCATCGCATCCGAGCGCTTATCGGGACGGATCCAGAGATGGCGTTTTCAAGCAACGAGGCGGTCTCGACCCCCACGAACCCCGGGAACATGGGTTTAATGTCCCCGGGAGATTTCCTCCGAAAATCGGGGGGCCAGGAGCAGCTGTCCGGGACCCCGAGACCCTCGGCAGCGGCGGCCAAGGGAAGGCGCCGGGCCATGGGGTTCCCAAGCACGGCGGGGAGCGCGCCGAGGTCTGGGGGGTTGGCCCCAACCTGGGACACCCAGCTGAGGCAGGCGCTTCGCCCGGTAAGACCTGAGGAATCCCTAGAGGACCTGCGGCGGGCCATGGCGGACTTGGCCAGGCGCTTGCAGGCAGCTGAAGCCCGTGAGCAAGCTCGGGCCGGGCCCGGAGGGACTGGTAATACAACGGCGGAGGGGATCGCGTCGAGTGAGGACGCCTCCACCGACGAGGACGAGCCCGGCACTGGTGAGCGGGCCCCGGACCCCGACCCGGAGCAGTTTTCAGTCCCGAGTAGGCGAGACGGCCAGCGGAGAGGCGAGACAGCAGAGGATCTCGGGGGAGCAGGTGAGCCGACGGGGCGGCGAGAGCCGGACCAACGCAGGAGCGACGTGCAAGGCAGGGAGCGGCACGGCGTCGTTGGGCAAGTTGGTAGCCGGTGGAGCGGAGCAGGACGAGACGGCGGACGCCGAGAATCCCGGATCCGGAGGGGGTCGGACTACTCTCCAAAACGTTCCCCCCCAGAGCTTAAGGCGCGTTTCGACGGGACGCCGGACGACCTCCCGCAGTTCCTCCTCCACGCGCTGACGCATGCCCGGAGATATGGAGACCGGTATGAGGACTCCGAGGACTTGGTCTGGGGGGTGGCCTCGTGTCTCCAGGGCAAGGCGGGTCAGTGGTACCTGGGGTTGGCCGAGCGCGGCGACCCGGCAACTCAGGACCTGCAGGACTTCGTGGTCGCGCTCCGCCGACGATTCCAGGACCCCCAGGCTGAGGACAAGGCAAAGAGTCGGATCAAGGGACTTCGACAGGGTACTAGGGGGGTTATGGACTATATAGACATTTTCCGGAGGGAAGCAGGCAAGGTGTTCTCCTGGAACGAGGAGACCCAAATCGAGTACTTCCGGGAGGGCCTTAACCCGAAGCTCAGGGAATGGGCCGTGATCAAGGGGACGGAAGAAGATCTGTCTACACTGGAGGGGTGGTGTTTCGTGGTCGCCAAGCTGGAAGCCAGCCTGGGTTGGGCCGCCGCACCCCCCCGGGAGGCCAAAGGCGGGTCAGCCGAGGCGCCAAGACCGGGCCCCGACAACTCTCGCCCCAAACGACCCCCGAACCCCGAGCGGGAAAGGAGACGCCGGGAAGGACTGTGCCTGAAATGCGGGGGGTCAGGACATTTCGCAGCAGCGTGCCAACGGCAAGGGGGGGAGGACCGCGGGCTCTCCCAGGGGGGAGGTGCGACACGCCCCCAGCAGGCACGCCGGGCGGAGGACCTCCGCAACGAACCGGGAAGCGTCCAGGCGACGGGAAACGGCCAGGACCTGCTGTAGACGGCGCCGGGCAGCAGGTCCCGCGGTGCGAGGGAAAACCCCTACAGCATGAGGCGCGACCTCCGAACGTGGTAATTTTAGAGCTCCGGAACCCAGAGAACGGACTAAGTTGGGTGGGGGAGGCTCTTTTGGACTCTGGATGCGACCACAGCATGGTCCACCCCCAGATAGCCCGGGCTTTGGGGCTACTGAAGCGCATTCGGAAGGTTCCCCTGGTTTTCGTCCAGATGGACGGCAGCCCGATTCAGGGGGGACCTTTCGGGGAGGAGGTGGGTCCTATCGCCATCCACATAGGGGACCACCAAGAGCTGCGGTGGCTGATCCAGGTCCCCGTAGCGGGATATCGGGCGGTGTTGGGCCTGGATTGGCTGAAGGAACACAACCCCGTGGTGGACTGGCGGGCGGGGACCCTGAAGTTCGACTTGACGGTGGGTGCACGGCATCGGGTCCCCCGCGAGAATTCCAGCCACAAGAGGACGGCGGCGCGTCCCAGGGGAGCGGCGGCGGCGCAGCAGGAGAAACCAGAGCCCGAGGTCCCGCCAGAGTACCGAGACCTCGCAGCCGTTTTCAGCGAGCGGGAAGCGGACGAGCTACCCCCACACCGCCGCACGGACTGCGCTATCAACATCCCAGAGGGGGCGGTACTGCCCAAAGGGCGCATCTACAAAATGAGTGAGGGTGAGCTCAAGGACCTCCGGGAGTTTTTGGAAAAAAATCTGGCCCGAGGTTTCATCCGGCCCGCTTCCAGTCCCATGGGAGCTCCAGTCTTGTTCGTCCGGAAAAAGGATGGGTCCCGACGGCTGTGCCAGGACTACCGGGGCCTCAACGCCATCGCAGCGGGGAACGCTTACCCCCTCCCGCTGATCCCGGATTTGCTGGCCCGGCTGGGCAAAGGGACTCTGTTCACTAAGCTGGACCTAAGGGAGGCGTACTACCGGGTACGCATCCGGGAGGGGGATGAGTGGAAAACGGCGTTTAACTGTCAATTGGGACAATTCGAATTTAAAGTGATGCCGTTCGGTTTAAGCGGGGCACCTGGGGTTTTCATGAGTCTAATTAATGAGGTGTTGCAGGACCTTCTGTTTCAGGGGGTGGTTGTTTATTTGGATGACGTCCTGATCTACAGCCAAGATCCCCAAGAGCACGTGACCCTGGTGAGGGAGGTGTTAAAGCGCCTGCTGGCAAACCACCTATACGTGAAGCTGGCTAAGTGCGAATTCCACCGTCCCTCCCTGGACTATTTGGGCTACCGCATCTCAGCCCAGGGCATAGCTATGGACCCCGAGAAGGTGCAGGCGGTGCTGGACTGGGAAAGGCCCCGCACCCGGAAACAGCTACAAAGCTTCCTGGGGTTTGCTAATTTTTTTAGAGGCTTCATCCCCAGATACTCCTCCGTAGTGGCTCCCCTCACGGACTTGCTAGGTACCAAGGGGAGAGGTCCTCGCGCCACGCGGCCCAGCGCAGCGCTCGGCTGGAATGAGAAATCGGAGGCAGCGTTCCTGGCCCTCAAGCAAGCTTTCGCGTCTGAGCCCACGCTACTGCACGTCGACCCAACCCAGCCGATGGTGGTACAAGTCGACGCCAGCGACGCAGCAGCCGGGGCGGTTCTCCTGCAGCGAGACCAGGCGGGACAGCTGAGGCCGGCGGCCTACCTCTCACGAAAATTCGCCGAAACGGAGCGGAACTGGTCTACCTGGGAGAAGGAGGCGTTTGCGATTAAGTTCGCCCTCACCGAATGGCGGCATTGGCTGGAGGAAACAGAGGAGCCGTTCGAGGTCTGGACAGATCACAAGAATCTGGAGGCGCTCCGGCAACCGCGATCCCTGAACGCCAAGCAGATGAGGTGGGCGGAGTTCTTTTCGCGGTACAATTTCAAGCTGGGTCACATCCCCGGCAAAGAGAATTTCCTCGCGGACGCCCTCTCCCGGCTGCCGCATCATGGGGAGGGGTACGCTCCCTGCACCAGGTCTGTGTTCGGTGAGGAGCAGCTGGGACGGGGGGTCGTCACTAGGCGTCGGGCCCGGGGGGAATGGGAGCCCGACCCGGTGACCGCCCCGCTCCGAGACCGCCTAGTGGCAGCCTACGGGACAGACGAGGAGCTGGCTGAGCTCCGGGACTCTTTGATTTTGGACTCCGGTCTCTGGCGGAGGGGGGAGGCTGTCTACGTCCCGGAAGGGCTACGACGGGAAGCCCTCAGCCTCTGCCACGATGCTAAGACCGCCGGGCACTTCGGTTTCGTAAAATCCTGGAAGTTGGCCCGGCGGCGGTTTTGGTGGCCCAGTCTGCGGCGGGACACAAAAGCTTACGTCAGTGGTTGTCCTGTCTGCCTGACCTGCAAGCCGGGGGTTGGCAAGCCGAAAGGGCTGCTGCACCCGCTCGAGGTCCCGACCCGGCCGTGGTCAGTGATCTCCATGGACTTTATAACAGACTTGCCTCCCAGCAAGGGGAAAACGGTGATCTGGGTGGTGGTAGATCTATTTTCCAAACAGGCCCACTTCATTCCTTGCGCCAGTGTCCCCAGTGCTTCACAGTTGGCTCGGATGTTCCTGGATCACGTGTTCCGACTGCACGGGCTGCCGGACAAGGTGATTTCCGATCGGGGCTCACAATTCGTGTCCCGGTTTTGGCAAGCTTTCCTGCGCCTGTTAGACATCGAGCAAGGGCTGAGCTCCGCTTACCACCCCCAGACGGACGGGCAGACCGAGCGGGTTAATCAAGTACTGGAGCAGTACTTGCGGTGTTTCGGTTCCTATCATCAAGACACCTGGGTGCCCCTGCTCCCCCTGGCCGAGTTCGCGTACAACAACGCAGACCACAGCAGCACGGAGATGTCGCCTTTTGCCGTCGTCTACGGGACAGACCTGAGACACTTCCCGGAGCTTGGAGAGGTCCCCGCCCGGGAATCGGCCGACCTTCGCGAGTGGGGGAAGCGTGCCGGGAGCTGCTGGAAGTCGCTGCAGGAGCAGCTCCACAAAGTCAAGGCAGCGCAGAAAGAGGACGCCGACCGGAAGAGACGACCAGCTGAGGAGATCCGACCGGGGGATCGAGTTTACCTTTCCACCCGGAACCTCCGGTTGAATTTGCCCAGCAAGAAGCTAGGCCCTCGGTTTTTGGGGCCTTTCGAGGTCTTGGCCCCGATCAACGAAGTTTCGGTCAAGCTCAAGCTCCCCAAGAACCTCCGGCACATCCATCCCGTTTTTCACGTGAGCCTTCTAAAAAAAACTCCGGACAGTGACGTTTGGCACCCCGTGTTTTCCCCGCCAGCGCCCGAGGTCCTGCTGGGGGGGGAGCACCACGAGGTGGCGGATATCCTGGACTCTAGACTCCACAGGGGGAAGTTGCAGTACCTCGTGGAATGGAAGGACTTCGCTTTGGGGGACCGGGAATGGGTCTGGGCAGCGGACGTCCGTGCGCCCCGACTCACTGAACGTTTCCACAAGCGGTATCCTGGCCGTCCCGGGGGGTTGGAGAATGGACCTTTGGGGGGGCAGAATGTCGTGGTTCGATCCTTGGTGGCTTGGGAACCAGACCGAACCCCGCCATCAGAGGCGCCCGCGATCACGGAGGTAGGGCATGGTGATCACAGGCAAGCCGGCAGCTGGGCGCCCCACCCGATCGTTGAGGTGGCAATGGCCGCTAAAGAACCTCAATGTCCCCCTCCACCTTTTGACAAGGGCCCGGAGATGGCCCTTTGTTCCAGGAAAATGGGCCATCGGGAACCCCGGAAAACCTCGCATATGTGCATGAGTCATGATTGTATCAGCATGTTCCCTCCGGAAGTACTGGGTGGGGCAATACAGCCAAAGGAGGTGGGTTTTGTATAAAAGAGAGCTTCCACCTGGAGTTCGGTGGAAGCTCTTACTCCATACCAGCGGACTCCACGTTGCTGAAATAAAGCTTGTTCCTGTTGTATCGTCCACCCGGCCTGGCGTGACGTTTTCTTCAAGGGGCACCCTGTTTTTTCAGTTAGCAAGCGGGTTCCCGACAGAGTCATCTCTGTGAACCTCAGTTAAAAGGCTATGAAATGGGCCAAATTAATTACAAATGTAGACTTGTGAACCAGTTCAGTAGTACTATACTATATATTTATACATCCTGAACATAAAACATGAAAGGTAAACTCATTAACTTATATGGAAGTCCTGTATTTTATGCTAGGGAAGAGGAAGGTAGCATGGAGTTATATCTGTAAGTGAATTCACTGTGTGGGAAGTTTAGATGCGTGCCCTGTCAGAAAAGGCAGGGTGGACTGCATGTATGAGCATGCCTCACTTTTACTCCTCCCCCCCACACACACACATATTCTGGACTGCTACCACCCAAGTACACTTGCTTTTCCTGCCTTACCATTGGTTTGGGACACTTGATTTCCCCACTCAGGTCTTCCAAATACCAGTGCATCTTGCCACTTCCTGATGGCTGGGCAAATGGGAATCTCCTTGCAGGAAACTAACTCTGCTAGCAAACGAAGCAGTTTATTTATCCCTTCCTTGGCAAAGAGGTTTTTTTGCAGTTCTTCAGGGCTCCCTGGGAGTAACTCTGAGCATCTTACATTCCCCTTTCCCCACAGGGCCCACTATAGAAAGTTTGAGAACAATTCCTGTCTGCCATGGAGCTAGTTTCAGCATTAAGGCCTTAGTTGTAAAGTCTTTTCACTATATGTGCTCAGACTGGAAATAAAGACTGGGCAATAGTGACTTGCCAAACTACAAATCCAGGACTAAGCATGAATTTGAACTCAAATCTTGCCCTCTGCTGAGCACTACTGTCTCTCTGATCTTCCTAATATGGAAACAGAAAATCATGTTGTTATTATCAGATAAAGGTTGTGTTAAAAATCCTGCTAAGTGCTTCAATATAATTTGTCATGTTCAGAGAAAATTAGTAACTTACTCTTGTTGCCCTTGCAATAGCAGCCTCTTTTTACTCCCTCAAGATATAATCAGCACATGATTTAATACTTCTAGCCACTGTTCATTTTTTATGTATCTGAAGACTCTGTAATATATGCCCAGAAATTCTCTATCACCAAATTAAACGTAATAATAAAATGTTGGCAATAGCATTTGGTGTTGTAATTTGTTAGATGTGCTGACATTGACAAATGTTTTAAATTAAATTATGCACTTTTTATGAGTAGTCTTGCCTCTGATGAATTATTTTAGGCAGCAGACATATAGATTATAACACTGATAAACACTTTCTATTTCCTACTTATTTGTGTGTGTGTGGGGGGGGGGAATCTCCATTGGAAAATAGATCAAAGGAGACTGATTACAGAGCAATAAATCAATCACAGTGTTCTAACACTGTCAGTTTTAATTTTACCGAACACCAGCATAAATGGATGGCCCAGATCTGCAGTTTTTCCTTCCCACAATTTTTAAACTTCTCCAAGTAGTTTATGACATTCTTAAATGGGTGATCTTTAGGCTTTTTCTGTCAATCCTTTGAGCCACAAATATAGGGGGGAAATGTGCTTCAAGAGATCTTCCCCACATATGCAATCACCGTTTTGTCTGAAAAGGGCAACATGCATCTTTTCCACCATGGTCTACAAATACCAGATCCTGGAGGGTTCCAGTTTGTGTGTACTGAAGGTAAAAAGCATGTTTCTCCTTTCTGCCAAAAAGGAACTTGTGTTTACCAGGTGTACAGCATGTATCATGTTCTTAAACGTTGCAACTAAAATATAAGTTTTGTAAATGTTGATAAGTGAAACACTGAAGGCTGGAGTTAGGGATTCTGATCTTAAAAACGAAGCTAATGTGGCACCATATTTTATTATTAGTATATATGTATGAAAAGATATTGAAGCTGCGCATATATGTGAGCATTTACAATTTGTTACCAGCAGAAAACAAGCCCATTTTTATTGGCATAATGTTTCCCAAATGCTGTTTAGCATTTACCAGTGAATTTTTGAAGAGCCTTGCTGTGTCTGCATTAGGAACAAAGGAGGGCTATTTTATGTGATGTCCTCTTCTCATTGACCACAGTCCCACGTAACAGCTTGTTTGTGAGAATCCTTGGATTATCAGCAGAGGTTTTTAGGGTGCACAGAGGCTGCTCGACAGAGAGAGAGGAAGAGCAGATCCTGCTGCACCAGTTCCTTCCAGTCATGCAAGCAGATGATTCACCCCATGTATGTTTTCTATGTCTTGATCCCAAAAGGGCAAATGGCAACACTGTAGGCCCAGGAAAAGGGTACAGGGACTGCTGTTTACAAAAAGAAAATGATCAGACGCTCCTAACTTCTGTTTGTCCATCTAGTTTGAAAGCCGCTTTGTTGTTGTTTAACCTGGGATATTCAGCTATGCCACATAACAAAAACCCACAGAAACCCAAGGAAATCTGAGGCTGTGAATAAATGTTTCCAAATCTATGGCCTATTCTGCACACAATAGATAATGCACTTTCAGTTCACTTTAGAAGTAGATTTTCCTGTTCTGCACAAGAAAATCCAACTACCAAAGCACATTGGAAGTGCATTATCCTATGTTTGCAGAATGGGCCTATGTATTGTCCAATTATTTATTTTCCAAAACTTTTGTTGTTGTTGTTATGTGCGAAGTCGTGTCCGACCCATCGCGACCCCATGGACAATGATCCTCCAGGCCTTCCTGTCCTCTACCATTCCCCGGAGTCCATTTAAGTTTGCACCTACTGCTTCAGTGACTCCATCCAGCCACCTCATTCTCTGTCGTCCCCTTCTTCTTTTGCCCTCGATCGCTCCCAGCATTAGGCTCTTCTCCAGGGAGTCCTTCCTTCTCATGAGGTGGCCAAAATATTTGAGTTTCATCTTCAGGATCTGGCCTTCTAAAGAGCAGTCAGGGCTGATCTCCTCTAGGACTGACCGGTTTGTTCGCCTTGCAGTCCAAGGGACTCGCAAGAGTCTTCTCCAGCACCAGAGTTCAAAAGCCTCAATTCTTTGACGCTCAGCCTTCCTTATGGTCCAACTTTCGCAGCCATACATTGCAACTGGGAAGACCATAGCCTTGACTAAACGCACTTTTGTTGGCAGGGTGATGTCTCTGCTTTTTAGGATGCTGTCTAGATTTGCCATAGCTTTCCTCCCCAGGAGCAAGCGTCTTTTAATTTCTTTGCTGCAGTCCCCATCTGCAGTGATCTTGGAGCCCAGGAAAATAAAATCTGTCACTATCTCCATTTCTTCCCCTTCTATTTGCCAGGAATTGAGAGGGCCGGATGCCATGATCTTTGTTTTCTTGATGTTGAGTTTCAAGCCAACTTTTTCACTCTCCTCCTTCACCCGCATCAACAGGCTCTTTAGTTCCTCTTCACTTTCTGCCATTAGAGTGGTATCATCTGCATATCTGAGGTTGTTGATATTTCTCCCTGCAATCTTGATCCCAATTTGTGACTCCTCTAATCCCGCATTTCTCATGATGTGCTCTGCATACAAGTTAAATAGGCAAGGCGACAGTATACAGCCTTGCCGAACTCCTTTCTCAATTTTGAACCAGTCAGTGATTCCATGTTCAGTTCTCACTGTTGCTTCTTGACCTGCATATAAATTTCTCAAGAGACAAATAAGATGCTCTGGTATTCCCATCTCTTTAAGAACTTGCCACAATTTGTTGTGCTCCACACAATCAAAGGCTTTAGCATAGTCAATGAAGCAGAAGTAGATGTTCTTCTGGTACTCCCTAGCTTTCTCCATGATCCAGCGTATGTTGGCAATTTGATCTCTAGTTCCTCTGCCTCTTCAAAATCCTGCCTGTACTTCTGGAAGTTTTCGGTCCACATATTGCTGGAGCCTAGCTTGTAGGATTTTGAGCATAACTTTGCTAGTATGAGAAATGAGTGCAATGGTGCGGTAGTTTGAACATTCTTTGGCATTGCCCTTCTTTGGGATTGGAATGTAAACTGACCTTTTCCAATCCTGTGGCCATTGTTGAGTTTTCCAAATTTGCTGGCATATTGAGTGTAGCACTTTTACTGCATCGTCCTTTAAGATTTTGAATAGTTCAACTGGAATGCTGTCACTACCACTAGCTTTATTGTTGCTCAGACTTCCTAAGGCCCATTTGACTTCACATTCCAGGATGTCTGGCTCCAGGTCAGTAACTACCCCATTGTGGTCATCAGGGATGTTAAGCTCGCTCTTGTATAGTTCTTCTGTATAATTTTGCCACCTTTGTTTAATCTCTTCTGCTTCTGTGAGGTCCCTACCATTTTGGTCCCTTATCATACCCATCTTTGCATGAAACGTTCTCTGAAACGTTCTCTTCATATCCAAAACTTTAGTTTTCAAATAACTTTGGCAATCAAAACAGGATCCTAGGTATTTCATTCACCTGCTTTCCCCTCTTCATCAGTGATTGCTCCTAATAGTTCTCAATCTGGAGATAGCTTTTTCCAAAATCAAATGTATAGGATATCACATTGGCATATGCTCATCCATTATGGGGTTGATTTTGGAAAAAGCTATCTCCAGATTGAGAACTAATAGGAGCAATCATTCCTCTTGCACAAACCTTGGTTTTGTTACCTGTGCAATATTAGGCCTCGGTGAATTAAAGTTGCTTGATTTCCCTCATCCTTTGCTATCCCTTGAGTAGGAAGGCTGCTTCCTAAGGGGTACAGTAGTTAACATATACTGTGCTTGCTGATTTGTTCACATGCCTTGTTCACACTGCTGAAAGGTCAGGGGATATTAGAACGTACTTTTATTTTCCCCAGTGCTCACTTCTGTCTCAATCCTATTAGCATTAATGGGAGCTACATGTGTGAATGAAGCAGAGAATATACCCATAGGGCTGTCATGGATATTAACAACAACCTAAGATTCACAATGTTAAAAACCTGTCCCATAATGAAAGATACAAAATGGAGAAAACTGTTGTGAACTCTAAATGAACTGTGAAAGTCCTCTATTTTACATGTATATGTCTTATAGTTTGTCCTAATCAAGATGTATATTCATTTGGGTAGAACCACAGAACTATGATTTGGTGCCATATTCTAAGTCAGTTTTGTGGTTTTCAAAACTTATAACATGAAGGATATTCAGATCATAAGATATGCATGCTTTCCTTTTGATCTCCTGATATGTTGACTAAAATGCCATGAAGTTCATGCATGGAGACTTCCTATTATCCATGACCTTTTGGCATTCTTCAATTTACGCTGGTCGTTCCTGGAGAAGATGTGTCTTTTATTTTCCTCTGAACTTTTCAAGCAAGATGTCAACAATATCCAAATACTGTATTGGCAAGAGTCAGGGCAGAAAAGGAACTCGTACTGACTCTTAAAACTACTTTTACCTTTAAAACTTAAAACATCTCTTCCTGATGAATAACCAGATATATGAGAAATACTTTCTCATGAAAACGGCCCTAAGCCGCAAGGAAAGTGGTATATAAATATAATAAGTAAACAAACAAACTGAGAGCCAGTTTGGTGTAGTGGTTAGGAGTACGGACTTCTAATCTGGCATGCCAGGTTCAATTCTGCGCTCCCCCACATGCAGCCAGCTAGGTGACCTTGGGCTTGCCACAGCACTGATAAAACTGTTCTGACTGAGCAGTGATATTGGGGCTCTCTCAGGCTCACCCACCTCACAGGTTGTCTGTTGTGGGGAGAGAAAAGGGAAGGTGACTGTAAGCCGCTTTGAGCCTCCTTCGGGTAGAGAAAAGCGGCATAAGAACCAACTCTTCTTCTTCTTCAAACAATAAATTTGCCTTTGTGTGGGTCTCGCCTCTCTGTGTAGGAAATACCTGAGTGCCTCCTTCCTTGGATTCTCTGAGAAGCCATTGACTAGAAGGTCCAACTTTAAAGGAAAAGAATCCCATAACAGTCAATGAGGAAGTAAAAAAAAAGACGTACACCATCCTCCTGCAACAGTTTCTTCTGCCTCTGTTCTAGCTACATCTAAGGCAATGGCAATTTGTACAGTTTGTTGTAGTGGTTAAAAGCAGCAGCTTCTAATGTGAGCTGGATTTGATTCCATGCTCCTCCGCATGCTGGGTGACCTTGAGCCAGTCACAGTCTTATTAGAAGCTGTTCTCACAGAACAGTTTCTTTCAGAGCTCTTTCAGTCTCACCTACCTCACAGGATGTCTGTTGTGGGGAGAGGAAGAGATTATAAGCCACTCTGAGACTCCTTTGAGTAGTGATAATAAGCAGGGTATAAAACCAACTCTTCTTCTACTTGGAAGGTGGTACTGTTGCTACTGTGAAACAACGTCTCCCCCCTCCACATGTCCCCATGGCCTCACTGTGCTTCTTTGCCCCATCTACAGTTTCCCCATCTTCTATGCCATTGGTCTCAAATTTGCTCTGTTGTGATGGTCTTGGAATGACTGCAGCAAGATCAAGATGGTATCCATATGGAAAGGGAAAATCTACATCTTCCCAGTCCCACCCACATTAGCATTATTTTTCCTGCTTCAGTTGCCTGTGATGGTCACCACCAAAGCATTCCTCCTTTCTCAGATTGTAAATTGCAACTTCACATGACTTATTCATGAGTAAACATTCCCAGGACAGAGGCTTTTCCTGGCCACTATGGGTCCCAGAGGGCCAGCATAGGTAGGTTTCTGGGATTCCTGCAGTCCCCAACTCCAGAAGACACACAGAGAACTGCCCCAGGAGGAGGAAGAGGCTCGCTCCCCCTCCATGTCCTCCAAGTTAAACGTTAATTGGGGCTATACCAGGGCAGGCCATTCCTTGCTGATGGCCATGCTTACTCATGAGTAAACATTCCCAGGGCAGAGGCTTTTCCTGGCCATCCTGTGTCCCAAACACAATTATATTTAGGTTTGAGAGAGAGAGAAGGGGGAGGGGCAAGAGTAGAAGAAATAGAAAGAAAGGCAGAAGCAACAAGGTAGCAGATAGGTGCAAATGTGCCCTCATTTGTAACAATTTGCTTCAGTAGAGTGGAACCATCTGTTTTCTCATGCCATTTGATATGCTACTTTTGAACCTCTGGGAATCATCCATTAGTAATGTATTACTGGGGGATGTTTTTTTTAAGGTTGTCACTTGGAGGAGGGCAGGATGCTGTTTCTGCTGGCTGCAGAGGAGAGGACACGCAGTAATGGGTTTAAACTTCAAGTACAACGATATAGGCTAGATATCAGGAAAAGGTTTTTCACAGTCAGAGTAGTTCAACAGTGGAATAGGCTGCCTAAGGAGGTGGTGAGCTCCCCCTCACTGGAAGTCTTCAAGCAAAGGTTGGATACACACTTTTCTTGGATGCTTTAGGATGCTTAGGGCTAATCCTGCGTTGAGCAGGGGGTTGGACTAGATGGCCTGTATGGCCCCTTCCAACTCTATGATTCTATGATTCTATGTTTGATAGGAGAGAGCAGTGTAAAAAGCACCACAGCATCGGAAGACCTCTTTAATGGCTGACCCTAGCCTGGTTGAATGAGCTCCTGGAAAAGCTAAGGGCCCTGACGGAGCTCTCTGGGTTCTGCAGGGCCTGGAAGACGGAACTCTTCCACCAGGCTTTTGGTTGAGGCCAGAATATAGACCGGGACAGTACAATCAGGTCCTCCCATCTCTTTGTGATCTTAGGCTAACATCACTTGGGGTTAGCTAGTGCCACAATGACTGTGAGCAGTAGAGTTGAGGGTCTGCAAGGGAGACTAGTTCTTGATTGTTGCCGCCATAATAATAATGGAAAATTGTATTGTATATTGTATCGGGGTTTTAATGTGGATTTTATTCTAATGTAAACCGCCACGAACTGGCTGGGCTGAGAGTGGCAGTCTATAAATTTAAACATAAATAAATAAGTAAACAGTGGTACATGGTCCATAGAGTCTCACATTCATATGTTATTACAGTACTAATGCCTGAGCCACAGATATTTGAATCTGCATGATGACTTGGAATAGGGCTGGTTCAGAGCTGGTGCCATCAAAATAGTGTCTGGAAATGTTATAAGTTAACTATTTGATTTGATTAGGGAATATGTTCATAGTATAGGTATTTGTACTGTAATAAGCAGCTGGGTTATCGGAGGTATGCCATAGTTTTGATAGTTTATAAGATGTAATGACACTGTAGAGACAGCTCTGTATTCTTTTTGCCTTGCGTTTTGCAATTATATGAATCCAATTTGCACAGATTATATTATGCGAATATAAAACACTATGAAAATCCAAGTGGCAAATATTTGAATTAGGCTGTTCAGCTTATAAATTCTGACTTGCAGGCAAGTTTGATCTGCTAATTAAGAATGTTACCAGCATTTGAAAGTGTATAAATTATTCCTATGGGCCAGTTGTGGACAAGTATTTTTTAAAAACAAAATAAAATTGTATGGTCATTGATTCCCTATCCGAATCCAACAAGATCCAAGAGTATTTCCCTTCTTTTCTAAGATGAACTGCTAACTATGGACTCATTGTTCCTTGCACATGGCAGAGCTAGCCTGCCCATTTCCAGTGCTAGACAGTTGTGCAGAGCTCTGGTGGGAGGAAAGCTTGCCAAAAAGAACTCAGGAAATGTTCTAATAGAGGAGGGTATGCTGTGACAAGGGGCAGTCCTGGATGGTGGCACTGTTCCCAATGATGCACCCTTGGTGCACCGTATAATCAGTAGTGGGACTGGAGGCCATGGTGCACAAACACAGCCTGCCTTCCCTTGCCCCAGCCCATGCATCCCTCAACAAATGGAAGGAAGAAGAAAAAGCAGACCAGCTGTGGTAGTCCTTCCTTACCTGCCCATCTGTACACATGGCCGGGTTACAAGGGAGGTTCCAAAGTCAAGGGCTGCCTAGAAAAATAAACCTCTTCAACCACACCTGTATGTGCCCTGATGGCGGAAAGACTAATGCAACATTTTTTACTGGTATTCTTTCCCAGCAACAGTGTAGAGCCATAAACTGATCCAACTGAGGAAAGGTAGTAAACGTCTAATATGGAGAGGGAGCATGTGACCACAATAAAAACTACCATCTGCTGTTCAAGACGTCCCCACCTCTATCAGCATCCACCAATTGGAACTTCTAGGAAAATGACATCATGCCCTCCCCAACTATAGGATAGGATTTATGGGCAATATTAGAAATATTTTTCTGAATTTTAACCATACTAGGTTTTACATTATATTTTAAGTTTTTATGTAATTTTTAAATGTTGTAATCTGCCCTGAGTCAGCCAAGAAAAGGTAGAATAGAAGTTTAATTAATAATTTTAAGCCAGTTTTTAACAAACTGTAATCTACTTGGAACTATGATAAGGTAGCCAGATTTTAACATTGGTAAAGTGGAACACCATTGACTGGGGGGGGGGGTTCTTGATTAAAAATTTGGTCTATATGGAGCAACAAAAATGTTCATAGAATGCATAGAACGCAAAAATAGTATTGTAATATATATTTTTAAAATTTTAACATAAGTACAATTTGCCAGGTGCCCCCAGATGTCCCTCCAAAAGTGGGACAATCTGGTCATCTTAATCTATGAGGTCAATTCCGCACAGGCTGAGGGGGTGGTCATATGGAAGCGGGGCAAATCCGCACTTCCAAATGATGCAGCTTCTGGGCAAAAGGGGAACTCTGACTTCCTAGAAGAAAGGACAAGATGTAAATATATACTAGAATGCTCATGTATTGCCCTGCTTTTACATCCCAATAGGCTACTATTGAGTCCATCCCAACATTATTTCAGTAGTAACAATTGATCATAGACCTTCTACTGTCTTTACTGCTGTCCTTTAATAATTTGTTCATTTAATCATCTTCCTTGTAACTTCTTGATTTAATCTTGGTATACATCTCATCACTTGGCATTTCTCATTTCTGTTTCAATTTCACATCAAGTTCAGACTTCTGACCTTATATATCTTCTTCATCTCACACTTCTCAATATGACTTCAGTGTTCTGTTTTCAGTTTCCTGTCCATTTTTCCATTAGTTACTAATTTGTTAACGTTCAACTCTTTACTTCTGGTTTCTCCTGGTTCCAAAGGCTTTTTGTCTCACATCCTCCTACAGAATGAGTTCCCTTCCTTTACTCATGGCAAGAATTATTTTATCTTTCTTTCCTGATATCATTCTGTCCTAACTTAAATTACTTCCCATTTCACAATTTCTCTGTTATCTTTGTTTCCCTTTTGCCCAGGATGTCAAAGGTTTCCATTTCTCTTTTATGTTTCTTTCTCTTTGTTCTTCGTTTTAATTTAGATTGTAAACCTGTGCCAGGACCTTGTTTATCTTTTTCTCAGCTCAGAACCTGTAATATTGCAAGTGCTTTATAAATCAATGATGGTGAAAAGATGGAAGTATTGCTCTCAGTAATGAAAGCAATCAAAGCCAAACCAACTTCACATCTGATCTGGCTCATAGAATGAATTCAGTCGATTTTTGTCAGGTTTAGGGGTGTGAACATGCTCCTTTCAAGTAGTACCTACCTTTTCCTTAATATCCACCTTCTCGCAAGGCATTTTTTTCCTGTTCATTGTTTGAAATGCCAAATCTTATATTTGTTGTTATGTGCGAAGTCGTGTCCGACCCATCGCGACCCCATGGACAATGATCCTCCAGGCCTTCCTGTCCTCTACCATTCCCTGGAGTCCTTTTAAGTTTGCACCTACTGCTTCAGTGACTCCCTCCATCCACCTCATTCTCTGTCGTCCCCTTCTTCTTTTGCCCTCGATCACTCCCAGCATTAGGCTCTTCTCCAGGGAGTCCTTCCTTCTCATGAGGTGGCCAAAGTATTTGAGTTTCATCTTCAGGATCTGGCCTTCTAAAGAGCAGTCAGGGCTGATCTCCTCTAGGACTGACCGGTTTGTTCGCCTTGCAGTCCAAGGGACTCGCAAGAGTCTTCTCCAGCACCAGAGTTCAAAAGCGTCAATTCTTTGACGCTCGGCCTTCCTTATGGTCCAACTTTCGCAGCCATACATTGCAACTGGGAATACCATAGCCTTGACTAAACGCACTTTTGTTGGTAGGGTGATGTCTCTGCTTTTTAGGATGCTGTCTAGATTTGCCATAGCTTTCCTCCCTAGGAGCAAGCGTCTTTTAATTTCTTTGCTGCAGTCCCCATCTGCAGTGATCTTGGAGCCGAGGAAAATAAAATCTGTCACTATCTCCATTTCTTCCCCATCTATTTGCCAGGAATTGAGAGGGCCGGATGCCATGATCTTTGTTTTCTTGATGTTGAGTTTCAAGCCAACTTTTGCACTCTCCTCCTTCACCCGCATCAACAGGCTCTTTAGTTCCTCTTCACTTTCTGCCATTAGAGTGGTATCATCTGCATATCTGAGGTTGTTGATATTTCTCCCTGCAATCTTGATCCCAATTTGTGACTCCTCTAATCCCGCCTTTCTCATGATGTGCTCCGCATACAAGTTAAATAGGCAAGGCGACAGTATACAGCCTTGCCGAACTCCTTTCTCAATTTTGAACCAATCCGTGATTCCATGTTCAGTTCTCACTGTTGCTTCTTGACCTGCATATAAATTTCTCAAGAGACAAATAAGATGCTCTGGTATTCCCATCTCTTTAAGAACTTGCCACAATTTGTTGTGCTCCACACAATCAAAGGCTTTAGCATAGTCAATGAAGCAGAAGTAGATGTTCTTCTGGTACTCCCTAGCTTTCTCCATGATCCAGCGTATGTTGGCAATTTGATCTCTATGTTGGCAATTTGATCTCTATAAGATCAAATCTTTGGACACTTAAGTCTAGTGACTGGAGCTGTGAACAGGCAAGACAGATCTTCTTACAGACCTGAAAAGAGTTCCAGGTTTGGGGGAAAAAAATGTGAAACCTTAGAAAAAATACAGTGGGGGCTTAAAAATGTGAAAATGATCAAAGTAGCACCTGCAGCTTTTAAAAAAATGATTCCCTCAGCTGTTGTTGCTAGGCAACCACAGTATTCCAAGCTTGGCTGTCAGTAAAAAGTAAGGGGGAAGCATGGCCCTTTCTAGGTGTACTTTGGCCATTGAGGAAGGAATCCTTGGGGACAGAGTTGCCAATTCCAGGTTGGGAAATTCCTAGAGATTTTGTGATAGAGTCTGAGGAGGGCAGGGTTTGTGGAAGGCAGAATTACAACTACTCTTTGAACGTCAGAGACCAATTCCCCTGGAGAAAATGGCTGCCATGGAATTTCACCCTACCAAAGTTGCTTCTCTCTCCAGACCTCAACGTCCTAAATGTCCACCGCTTAGATCTCCCTAAGGGGAACTGATCTCTGTAGTTGGGGACAACATTGTGATTCCTGGAGAACTGCTGCCGCCACTGCTGCTGTGTGTAGGGGGGGGGGAATCAGGTGGGCAGTTGGGTGCTCAGGAGAGTTATGAGAGGCGGAAAGAGAGTAAATGAAGGTATGAGTGAGAGACAGAGTAAGAAAAGGGGTGGCAGAGGGAGAAATAGTATGAGAGAGGCAAAGAAGTGGAGAGAAAAGAAATGTTGTGGTAAATGAGATAACCACCCCATACATTTCTTGTGAGTCCCCACTTGTTTTAAATAATACCATAGAATGCCATAGATTTTTTTAAATCTAATACCATAGATTTTTTTTTACAAAAATTGAATGAATTAATGACATTTTCTCAAAAAAAAAACGTTCTGGTCATATCATACAAAATGTACTCATAGGATATAAAACATCCTGCAGTATTTTTTATTTGTGTGTATGTGTTGTTTTGCTAAACAATTTAAATGGTCTTCTTGAGTACTGATTTGATTCAATTTAGCATATCACTACAAGCAGACAATAAGAAATATATTGAAGATATCCATCTGGTTTGTGTTGAAAGGCTTGTTCATTTCATTCTCCATGGTTGTCACAGGCCTTACTAATTGCCTCATTACAACTGCTTTACAATCAGTATGACTTAGCCATTAATGTGATGAAAGGTTTATTGAAGAGTAGCTAGATATTAAAAACCATAGATCTCTGACCTACAATTCTTGGCAGTATCAGAGCCTTCCTCTGGGTTTATTAAAGCTATAGATATATATATATTTAAAATCTAAAATTAAAATGGATCTACCACCTCTGAACATCGACTTCAATTGCATTTGTTATTCCGCCTGTAGAAAACTTATTTAATGAGAAACTGGATACTCTAGGAAAAACTCTGTAAAATGCTAAATTCAGCATGTTTTATTTCCCTTGCTATTTACTATTTCAGTCACTTAAGTGGTTTTAAAAAATGTAATTGCTCACATAAATAAGGAAACTCAGACAGGACCAAGTGTCTGATGTTCCTCAATATTTGTTTCACTAGGTAAAACAAGACAGAACATATGCTCTTTTTTAAAAAAAAGAAAGAAAAAAAGACAAACCCTCAGCATTATACCCTATAGAAAAATTGTTCTCTCTTCTTGAGAGAAGTGTTCTGTTCATTGTATTACCTCTTATTTTATTATTAAAAGATAATCCCCAAGAGATAGGGCTAATAGCTTTTATAGTGTTTTAAGACTGCTCTTGTGACCCTCCCCATATTTATAAAAAAGTCCAATCGTTTTTGCGTCGTTTGAAGATTATTCTTGATTTCACATTAAACATGCGTTCAACTCACAAGAAAAGGGATAAAGCAGACATTAGAACAAAAGAACCCCAATGGATCAACCACAAAACCTATCTAATCCAGCAGGCTGTTTCCCAACAGTTGTCAGCTAATTGATTTTGGAAAGCCCACAAGCAAGGTATGAGGGCAAGAGTTCACCTGCTTCTTTGAGCACCATCAACTGGTATTCAGCGGTGCACTGCCTTTGGATGTGCTGATTCTATTTAGCATAAGATGCCCATCTGCCCCGCATCTCGCGGGACAGTCACGGGTTCCAAAGAAATGTCCCGCATCCTGGGGCTTTTTTAAAAAGTCCCACCTGGCCTGAACACCGCAAGTAGCCTCACAAGCCGCTCAAACCAGCCTGGCTTTGGGGGGCGGCAGTGGCAGCAAATGGGACCCGCGGGTGCTTTCCTAAAGTGCCTGTCCGTCCTGCATCTTGCGGTGCTAAGGAGGTCAGTCACAAGGTAAGCGGCAGCAGGGCCAATGAGAGTGATGGCGGCTCGGCCGGGATGCACTCCGCTGTAGCTGGCCATCGCTCTGAGGAGGTGTGGCGCCAACCTATGTAAGGCTCAGTGAGTCGCCCTCTTGGCTCTCTGTGCCGTTTGCCGTTTGCCTCACTGCCTGCAGCACCCCAGGTAAGGAGAGCCATGAGCAGGAGCCGCACTGAGCAGGAGCCGCTGCTGCTCCCCTACCACCAAGCAGGAGCCGCCCCCCCCCGTCGCCGAGCAGGAACTGCACCCACCGCTGCCCCTCCCACCGCCACCCCAACAATCTGATCACTATAATTTAGCTACCATATCCCCCATGTATTTGTGTAATCTTTTAAAATGCCATTTATCTACCACTCTGTCTGTCTGTCTGTCTGTCTAGCCTGCTTTTCTCACTAAGGCTCAAGATGGATTATAGAGTACAGAAAGAGAAATATGGTAATACAGCATTGAATAACAACATGGTGGGGCAGGTGGTCTTGCAGATGTATGGGACGTAGGCCATGGAAGGTCACAACCAGCATCTTGAATGGAGCCTAACAGCTAATGCAGCAACTGCAGAATGGATATAACAAACGTTCTAGGCTTGGCACCTACTAATAATGTGGCTGTTGGTATCTATACTGCAAGGGAAGACTCATGCAGTATTACAGTATTCTAGCCACTGGGTAACTGTGGCATGGAATCATGTGGCCAGATTGGCTAAGTCAAGACCTGCCAGGTTAAATGAAGCTGATAGGATGCTTTTTGCAGCTATATCAGCTTGCTTCTCCAATGGTAGGTCTGTAGCCATGGGGAGGGGGGTTGACAAAGAAGACATCCCACCCCAAATGTGTGCCCTGACCCTCACCAAAACAGCCTTGAAAGAGGTCCCCTCAGTAGTCATACCAAGGGCAGATGCAAATAATTAGAAACATTGGGCACTTGGCATCAGGGAAGGAAATAGTGGTTGGAAAACAACAGGCAAGTGCTGGCTGGCCAGCTGAGGCAAGGTGCTTGCATGAGCAAATTAATCCAACAATCACAGGCACTGTTCCAGGCATTTTTGTGTCTCAAGACCAGCCTGCCCTGGGTGCTGCCTGCCAGACACCAATCTGTCCCAGATGGAAACACTCGTTCACTGCACTTGGCCACCAGCAGCTGCTACAGGAAGATGGCACAGCTAGAACAGTAGCTTACTACAACTCCTGCCATTTTCCTGGTTTGTCTCGGCATTCTGTCCAGCTGAGGTTCAAGCAGACCTTTCCCGCAAGCACTGAGCTACCTTCCTGTCCTTGGGGAAGGAGTTCTGCACACAGCCTAGCAGGGTTACAGAATGCAGCTTGATTGTTGGTACCATCTCAGCTCATTTTGGCTAATCTCAGCTCATTTTCTCCCCCTTTATATCCTGATTGCCTTGTGGCTTCTAAAAAAGAAGAGTTGGCTTTCATTATAAAACATAAAGATAAACATTAAATAATTGAGTCAAGTTATGTCCATGTTCACAATATACATGAATAAACTATCTGAGAAGATCTAGAAATAATGATTTTGCCTTAACTTTGGCATTTTGCCTCCTCCACTGCCTTAACTTTAGGACAATATAGTAATAATCGGTCAACAAGGGGTACATGGGTATCTCTCTCTCTACAAGACTGCCCACACGACACTGGAAAGTTTCTGTAAATGAGATTTCATTGGGCTTAAGTACTATCTGGTTATTATTTTATACACAGTGGACAGTGTCATACCTTACACTGGGGGAAATTCCTCTAGCCTAAGGAAACTTCCCCCAGCCTCAGTGGCTCTTCCATTGGTGGAAATGCTGGTTAAATTGGCAGGAGACTCCTTATGCTGCAGGAAAGTTACAGATTATCTTTATGGAGTGGTAGGATACAGATAATTGGACTGAACATATGGACAATGCAGGGCCCAGAGACCACATCCCTCTCCTCGCCCAAATTCTTTGGCAGCAGGGAGGGGTGAGGATTTCTCAACCTAAGCATCTATGTTCTAAGCAATTAAATAATTATATAACAGGACACTTCTTTATAACTAAGAACGCATTTTTAAAAATATGTATGGGAAATTAAGCCCTTAACTGCATCCCTCGCCTCAGTCAGGAGCTTCTGTCGCAGCAGGCCTAAAGGGAACGGCAGGGGGCAGAATCCTGAGCAAGAGCAGCAATTGGCCCTGGTGGGGAGAGATTCCACCAATAGCAAGCTTTGGAACCATTTTGTCAAGGTGTACAATCATGATTTTATTTATCTAGAGAAGATATAAAGGTAAAGGTATCCCCTGTGCAAGCACTAGGTCATGTGATGCCCTCTAGCGTTTTCATGGCAGACTCAATACGGGGTGGTTTGCCAGTGCCTTCCCCAGTCATTACCATTTACCCCCCAGCAAGCAGGGTACTCATTTTACTGATCCCGGAAGGATGGAAGGCTGAGTCAACCTTGAGCCAGCTGCTGAGATTGAACCCCCAGCCTCCTGGACAGAGCTTCAGACAGCATGTTTGCTGCCTTAACACTCTGCGCCACAAGATGCTCTAGAGAAGATATATTTCCCTGTAAATGATAATCCAAGTTTTCTGTTTGGTACTCTGTGCAAATGGATGTTTGGGACTGATCTATTTGTGCAGATACTTTTACTTGCTCAGTTCTTCTGTTTAATCAAATGAAGCCATTAGGGTTTTGTGCCTATTTTTAGACTCATAGTTGACTTGAAATAAAAACAGATTTAATGTTGCAAAAATCAATATTTGTTATTAGGGTTGCGTGATTCGGCCACTGAAGCGGCCATTCCTGCCAGTTGCAGCCAGTGCCATGCTCTGAGGGGGGGGGAGGTGCAGGCGTGCCAGTTGATGCATGTACGCAGGTGCAGAGCTCTGTGAGTGTGTGCGTCGATCGGTGCCCCCGTGCCTGCGCCTTTCCCCCCACCCCTCGCGGCTCGGCACTGGCTAGAACAGGTGACAACGGCCGCTTTGGCGGCTGCCTCGCACAAGCCTATTTATTATAGCTACAAAAGTGTGTTAATTCAGACCTTCCTACCTGCGAGATAGAAAACTTTATGGTCAATGTCAGCCATTCTAATTTTCCAGAGGTTCCAGCATTTTGGAAGAGCTGGTTATAGCCTCCCAATTTCAGATCATTAATCAAAGCCTGGAAAGTGATGAATCTTCATTCTTGGGTTCTTTCAGTTGGCGAAGAAGGAGTTAGAAGTCCTCTTTGACCACCGAAAACATTACAGTATCATAGAGTTCGGCCATACAGGCCATCTAGTCCAACCCCCTGCTCAATGCAAGATCATCCTAGAGCATCCAGGATAACTAGCTGTCAAGCCGCTGCTTGAACACTGCCAGTGAGGGGGAGCTCACCACCTCCTTAGGCAGAAGATTCCACTGCTGGACTACTCTGGCTGTTATGCTTGGGACTGTTGGATCTCTATGGACAAAAGTCATGTGGCATGGGGGCTGTGGTAAGGAGGGTAATTCGGCAGAATTGAGAGAAATGCTGGTTGGATCCAACTCAAGGTTCACTCTCTCCAACCTCCAACCCAACATTATGAGCTAGCATCTGTGCATGGGTTCTTTCTTGCACAGTGTCCCCTTCTTCTTCTTCTAAAAAGATTTAGATCATTATTGTTCGCTCTTGTAGATTATTGACTCTAGAGTAGAGGAATATTTTACTCATATTTTTACTACTGATATCCTAACTAGAAAATACTGGGGTAGCTAATGTTGTTAGAGGAGCAACTTGCCTCCAGGTCATAATGTCTCAAACATTAGTTGAAGTGGTTAAAGGTAGACTGTTTAGAAAACTAAGATGGTCATTTTCCCCTTGGGGAGAAATAAGTGCAAGTCCCTCTGCACTAAACTATGATTTCTTTTCCACTCCATCTGTTGTGTTCCTTTGCAGCTTAAAGCTGTTTAACAACACAGAGAATTTGGTTTGCACTAAAAATCAATGAAGCCTAATTGTCCGTTTGCCATTTGAAGTATGTTTTAGAAACACTTCCAAGAAATAGATTGTTGACATTTTGTATAGTGCATTTTAAAGCTGTGAATCGTGAAATAATGTCTCGTTGTTTGTGTTAGAGGCATCTTGTTAGATGTTGCAAAATTTAATATATCAGATAGTACAGTTTGTTAAAGACCCAGAATAAGACATCGCACAGGAATGTGTTTCACAGAATTTTTTTCTGGATAAAATTTAAAGAAATAATTCATTTGTATACTCCCAAAAGCTTGATTTTTTTTAAGGGCGAAAGAGGAAAAATTAGGCTTTAGAAGAGTCTATTCCCTGGGGACCTCTTGTGAGGCAGATTCTGAAATTGCATTCCTGATTCATATACAAGATGAGTTAGAACAAACACCATGTTTTGAGGTGATTTGGAGCCTTATAGCTACAGAATCACAGAAATAGAGTTGGAAGGACCATACAGGCCATCTAGTCCAACCCCCTGCTTAACGCAGGATCAGCCCTGGAGGGCTTGTGCAGGTAGAGACCCTCAGTGTAGTGCCATCTGACTTCCTAGTTCTCAGTTTAAAGGAAAGGCAAATGTAGCTCTTTTCCTTTTATAAGGGAAAATATTTGTGAATGTCTTCATAGAATACTTCTGGAGGAGTGAAAGAGCAGGGAACTCTTGGAACTCCTGTAGCAAATCACTCTGTCATTTCTTGTAAACTGTTGTTCCATCATCTTTCCCGAAGACAACAGCCTCCAGCATGGCACATTTTCCATAGTGTAAACCAACCCATAGAATTCATTCTTCCTTCCAGCCATATGTTCACTTTTTTGTCCAAAAGCCCTGCTGGATCCTTGGCCTCTTTTCTCCTTCTTGTGTACTTAAAGATTTTTGTTTGGTTTCCTTTTAATGGTTTTGCCTTCGTTTGCAGCTCCTCTTTTAATTGGCATCCTTGTTTTGTTGACAAATTTACTCCTCTGAAATCAGATGTAATTATGCTGGCCTTTGGGGGCAACCTTCTACAATCATAACCTGAACATACATTTAACTTGTAAGCATCAGGGTAATTGAAGTCACCCATTATTTTTCTTAAGTTTTCTTCTTGCTCCATTGCAATATCACCCTCAGAATTTTGATCTGTCAGCATGCCCCTAGTATGAAATGAAAGAGGAAATAGGCAGGGGATACAGGAGAAAATTTGGTACTCTTCTGCAAGTTCTTGTGCATCCCTTGCTTGCTTGTATGACCCATTACGCACGGGGGTTTTAGCGCACATTCGGGGTGGAATGGCGGCGACTAAAATCACGGATAACGCACAGAGCCGGCTGCAACTGGCTGCAGCTTCGGTGCATGCCGCCGAAAAAGCCGCGTCAGTGAAACGCGGAAGAAAGCGCAGCTTCCGGGTGAGCGGGGCGCAACCAGAAGCGGCGCCCGGATCGGCGCGTGCATTATCGGTTACTCTGGGTTTTGCCGCCGTCGCGCCCCGCCCCGTGCATAACCGGTATGCGTCGCGTCTTCCCCCTCCGCGTTTTCCACGTGACCCGAAATCGCCGTTTCGGCGGCCGTGCATAATGGGCCTATGTGATGCTCCTTTCTGAGCATGGTAGTTCAAACCATAATGTTTCTGTAGAATTTGTGGGACCACTCACTTCCTTATGCCCCTTCCCCCTGCAGGGCTCTTTGCTTTGTGAGAACGAATTTGCTGGTGATCCTTGGTCCACAGGAGGTAGCCTGGCCTCAACCTGGTTCTGGTATTGAATACCTTATTTCACCTTCACTTTTTCACAGCATATTCCATCAGCACAGACTAAAATTCTAACTTCCACGCAGTATGGCAACCTACATTGTATGGATCCAGTCTGTTGCAACTTGGAAGCTAGAATTTTAGCCTGTGCTGATGGAATATGCTGTGAAAAAGTGAAAGTGAAATAAGGTATTCAATACCTGAAACTTGTAGCATTTTGGAATAAAAAAGAAGACAACTTTTATATGTACCTTTAAAAAATCTTTTTTGGTTGTTTTTTGCCAATCATCCCAATGCCTTTTGTTTCACTGATGTTGCTGTAACCATTTCCTGTGGCTGCCTATAGCTACTTGCTTTGGCCTCAACCTGGGTCACGGCCTTTTCAGCTGGATCGAGTTGTTTGTTGGCCACTATCACTAGACTGAGCCCAGTTTTATAGGCAGTGAGTCCTGGGTAGTTGCTGCTGGACCCATCCCCAACAAGCCCTGTTCTGTCATGGTTGCGACATGAGAGGGAGATAGTTCATGAGCTGTTTTCGTCTCCAGATTATAGAAGCCAAGACTATAGAAGCCAAGGCTTGGAAGATGTTCCCTACCATCCTCCAAAATGGCCACTGAAAACTCAGTGGACATTCTTTTCATATATTAAAGCTACAGGCATTATTTATATTATATTTGGGGGAGCTTTAACCTCCTCTGTTAAAAAGTTTTTTTCTGCAAACCTGGAACTTCCTCCAGATTTGTTGAGATGTACTTCCTACCTGTCCCTAGCTCTGTTTTGTGAATCTGTTGATCCTCATTCTACTGCCTGGTTTGGAATGAGACATACAATATACACAGTAGGCTTTCTTTTTGAAGGACCCTTGGTATGCACATTTCCCCATACAGACCTTTACAGTGCCGTGCTAAGCAGGTCATTCAATAATCTTTTAAATGGGACTTAGCCAGGGAAAGCATTTTTATGCTGCCACTGTCAGTCTTTCATTTCCTGAGACTTGCTTACTGTCAAGTTCTAGTTGTTCTTTCTCCATGGAAGCTATTGAACTTCATGGGTCAAGAAGCAAAGGAAAATTGTTTTTTACATTCATCCTCTAGGAATATAAATGGTCTTTTATTTCCAAGACTTAAAAAAAAACCTGTTTTGATACTTTGAAATAAATTAATCCTGGAAATGTTTTGGCTCAATTCAATATATGCATGTTACGTGGCTATCCAAAATATAGCAGTGATAGGACTCACATGTAAATGTTGAAATCTTAAACATGTTTTGTGAATGTTTAAGATCTCAGATGTATACTGAACCTGCTGTCAGTCAGTGTCAGGAGCTAATTATATGCACTTCCCATTGAAATCAGTGATTATTGCTCAGCTGTCTGCTTACTATCTTCTTCTCGGGGTTAGGTTTAAAATATGTTTGCTCTCATAAACTGTTGACAGCCACTCTTTCTGTCTGTGTTATTATTAATCAATGCTAATTTTCTCGAGAAACATGCAGATGTACACGGCAGATATCATGGTTTTCAATTTCTCCATTTTTATCCTTACGACAAACTTGTGAGATATGAGATTTTTTTTGCGTCCAATGAGTACTGAACAAAGAACGTATGAAGTGCCCATCCAGGATCTAGTTTTGTACCGCAGCCAACCAGTTGGTCTGAAGGGTCAACAAACACAGCAACAAAACCAAGTCCTTCCTGTGATTTTACCTCTTAGCACTGGTATTCAACTATTTACTGTCTCTGAATGTGGAAGATCCCTTTACTCATCATAGCTAGTAACCACTGATGGACATATCCTCCATGAATCTTTCAATTTCCATTGTTTCCAGTCCAACAGCTTTTATGTTTTCTAGCAGACCTCATGCTCCTCCCAGTCAGAACCAAATCTAGGGTTAGGGTCAGTACCCCTCCATGACAGCTGCAGTGTGCAGTCATTTATGCTAGCTAGAAATGTGTCTCTGTGGGATGTCTAAGCACACATTTAGGGTAGTTGAAATAACGTATTTTTGCCACATTTTCTAACTTAGTTGTTCCCTTATTTCTACATCTCAATTCCATCCCCATAGTTTCAGTCAGGCAGAAAGCTGTAATACCCCACATTCAAATTACCCTTAGGAATTGGTATCTCCAATTGCAATAATTACATGAGGCAATTATCCCCCTTAAGTTTTCTTTCTAATTGACTGTATGCCCTCTTTAATACATTGAACACCCCCCCCCATACCTTTCTCTTCCCTGTCTGTAGACTTTATATCCAAGGAAAGCAGCATTACATTGATTTTCCTCATTGCACCATGTCTCATACAAATCCAAGTGTTTTGTACAAATCTGGTCATCTGTGCCCTGAGTCAAATGACTGAGGGTAGAAAAATAAACGAGAGCTTGTAGCAGATGAGGACGGTGGCTAAATCCTGTTGCACATAATCCCTGGACTATTTGAAGCAAAAACCTCTGAACAGTGGAAGCTTAGCATGTCACCAGAGGAGGATGCACAAGAATTTTTCCTTCACCTGCTAGTTTTCCTCTGGCAAGGTAATGGTTTAAGGCAGCCACCTGCAACAACATACATGTGAGCCATTTCAATGGCGTAATCCTTATGTCTCTATATGCTGCATCGATTATGTGAGTGTATGTAATGTGCCCCAAATTGGTGATGTTGTAGAATTCTTGATTTCCAAAGAGCATGTGAATGGAACATAGTTCAATACTCTCTGCTTTGTTTGGCTGGACACACTCACCTCATGTACACTTTTGAAAAGATAGCTGTTTCTTGCACGCTTATAATCCAGTGCTTGTTTTGAAACAAATATTGAAGTATACATTTTTAAAACTGTCAGCACTTGATGTAAGAGTTGCCCTCTCAGGAATCAGCACTTCCCTTCTTCCAGCAGAGGGACAGGGCATTCAATCACCAGAGAACCATTCTGGAGGCTGAAATATGTGCTCTTTGTATAGCTGCATAATAAATGAAGGTTAATTTAAATCTGAAAACACATTAGGAAATGGAATGGCATCAGAGGGTGCCAGGGAAGGATGCTCACTGTGAGCGCTATGAAGACTAAACAAATGGAAGTCTATCAAGTGCTAGGGAAAAGAAAGAAGAAAAAGAGAGGGGTTCCCCCCCAAAGAACAAGGGGGGCATAATGCCTTGTTTTAATTGCCACTTTATAGAAAGGATTGCAGTCTTATTAAATCAAGCTTTCCCCCCCATGCAGATGTGACACAAAAGAATCATATGTAATGGTATCTAGAAATGACAATGAAATCTGTCATTTGACGGAACTTTTATTTGGCCCTTTATGGCAGCCACACGGCTGCCTGATTATCCTATAAAAACAAAGCATACAGTTTTACTGCTCATGGTTTGTATGTATTAAGCCACAAAAACAGAGTACCCATCATTTCAGGGGCATCTTAAATTGCACTGGCATGGCAAATTCTAGCAGCATCTGTTGCTGACTTTATGAATTTCCCAACAAATTCAAGGTGCCGTCCTTTGCCGAATATTGATTAAACCTAGCCAATATCCATCTCTTCAAGAATAGAATAATCTACTGTCATTACAAAAATGATGACCATATTGCAGAGAAGGTTAATCAGATGCAGAAGAAATCATATGTGGTCTTTGATAAATCACGAGCTACTTTGGGAGCAGTCTTTGCCTCCTTAATACACAGACCATTTCCTTTTGCCTTGCAAGGGGATACTTACTGCCTTAATAAGGACACTGGACTATGTGTCTTGGCATGAATTTGGCCACAGCCTTTATTAACTTGAGCGTGGCAAGCATAGAAGGTATATCTAGCCCTCCTGCGGTCCAACACAGCAGATGTCATCTCTTCCAGACATTTAACTTTTTTCCTATTGGTGAAATTAAAGATAAACAGCCTACTCACAGACTTGTATTTTATTTGCCCCTAGGTTTTACTCTCCATATTCTAGTTTTCATCCAGTTCATTGACTTTCTGTTGGGATCACAGGGACAAGCATTTCACATCCCCATTCTTGGTGCTCTTGACCACCAAGGCATCTGTCTTCTTTGATAATAGTATAGTAGGTGACCATACCTGTGTTTATTGGCATTTTCCAGGTACAAAATTATTTTAGGATTACAGGTAACTAAGATTTACCCCTATAATTAATTTGATAATTATTCATAATGTGTAGGAATTTCTAGATTGTACTGAATTTATGCCAAAACTATATGCACTTTTCCTTCAAATATGCTAATATTAAATTTGCTGGGATTTACATTGAGGATTTGGAAATTATAGCTTTAGATGTACTAAATAAGCTGTAACGTTTCTTTTCTCCCTTCCACCCCAGTGTTCTATCACACCCCCACCCCGATTATATCCTACATGTAAAGATTATCAATCTAAAGGTGGGATTTGGAGTTCATCCAAAATTACAACTAACTTGCAGACTTTAGAGATTATGGAGTTCCCCTGGAGAAAATGGACACTTTGGAAGGTAGACTCAGTAGTATCACGTCTCTATTGAGATCTCTCCCTTCCTTAAACTCTGCACTCCCCAGGCACTACCCTATCATTGCAAGTCTCCAGGTGCTACCTAGAAATTTCTCTTGGAATTACAACTGGTCTCCAGGTGACAAAGGTTAATTCCCCTAAAGAAAATGGCTGAATCATATTAATCTGGGTTACCTCCCCTACTCAAACCTCATCTTTCAGACTCCAGCCCTAAAATCTCCAAGAATTTTCTAATCCAACCCAATGCTACCCCCAAACCTCCAGCTGTTTCTCTGAGCTGTATTTGGTAATGCTAAGTACAATGGACCCCTAGGAATACTGTAGGGCAGTGGTCCCCAACCTTTTTATCACCGGGGACTACTCAACGCTTGACAATTTTACTGAGGCCCGGTGGGGGGGGGGTAGTTTACTCCTCTACTCTCAACCACTGCCCTAACACTCTCTGATTGCTATGATAATGTTTAAACATCCCTTCAAAATAAGATACAGACGCGCCACAACCATGAACATAAGGAACATTTTATTTCCATTTAAATTTTAACTCATGACAATGACAAATCAATGGGAACCCTGAGCTTGTTTCTCTGCAACGAGATAGTCCCATCTGGGAGTGATGGGAGACAATGACACCCGAAGTGTGTTGTAAAGGGCCGGGGGTGGGGGTGAAGTAAAGGGCCGGGGGGGGGGGAGAAGGCATCCTTCACGGCCCAGAGGACTAGCAGCAGGGCCTAATAATGATTTGAGGAAGGAGCTGCAGTTGGACCCCTTCGGGACTAGCAGCCGAGCTGATCTTCTGACAGCTGTCAGGTTTGCACACTGTTGCCATCGCTACCACTCCAGCGATTCCTCTGAACAAGATGAAGCCCTTCCTCCAGACCGAAGAGGTACCGGCAGATAAAGAAGGGTGCGAGCCTGGCTGGGACTAGACCGCACATCATCTGGATGATCGGGCTATCCCCAATCCTCAACAAGATCCTCAGTGGCAGGGTCTTCAGGTGGCAGTGCCCGACATCGGCAGAGTGCCCAACCTGGGCAATGCACCTGGGTCAGCTACGGCCTCTGGAGCGCCCTCTAGGGGCTAAGCCAGGGATTCAGCAGGTACAGGCATGACTCCCTGTAGTACAATTGAAAGGGAGTTTGTGATCCATACCATAGTATCTAGAATGTAGACTTAGTATGATATTGTCAACATTTGTTGGGCATGAATTTTAAACCATAATTTCTTTAAAAGTGTGGGGGGGTATGTGTGTGTGAAATTGTAGGTATCCAAAATGTTTAATGTAAGCTAGAATGAGGCCTTGGAAATAAAAGCATGTTCATTTGTCCTGCTCATCTTGTCCTACAGATGAGTTATTTTGTCCTGTAAAACATTTGTGACTAATTTTCACTTGATATGAGTGTCTTTATGGTTGAAAGTCAATCTGGGTACACTAGTGCAAACAAAATCCACATCCACAATCCACAACATGAATATAAAAGAGTTATCTGGACTATAGGCAAATGAATATATACATGTCTGTATAAGATTATTTAAACTCCAAAGTGGATCCTCAAGATAGTCCGTCATTAGCTGCAAATCAGTCAAGTAGAAATCTGCTCATTCTGGTGGCTCTGTTAGTTCATGCATCATGAGGTAAAAGAGGGGAATTTTAAAAACAACATGTGAACGTATTAACACACTGAATTCGCATGTACCAGATTATCTTCCTCCCTCTCCTCTCCAAGCTGCTTTTTAGAGCCACGTATAGAAAGAATGGTACATCATCTTCTGGTCATGTAGCCTTCATACATTTATTCCCTCTGTAAAAAAAATGTCCTGCCCTTTTCCAGTACAACAAAACTCAGACGTTTTAGTTTGGCATTGTTTTCCTTTGTCCTTTCTGCTTGTCCAAAGCATCTGGTGAGTAAGCATAAACTTCCAAAGTAAGGCCTTCATGCTTGAACTGAAATTACCTCCTCATCCATGACAACTCCGGTCACCCTGTATAATACTGAAGGTCATTTTCATACATGTGCTGAAATGGCTTTGGCCTACATCATGTCCTTTCTTTCCAACAGAGAATAAATGGCTTGTTTGCTGTGTTTGCCAGGAGACAGGCTGCCTACTCTCTGCCTGAATTGTTCAGGTTGTTTAACCCAAATAGTACTGAAACTCAAAGCTGGATTAACCCTCATCTTAAATATGGTGTGGGGCTAAAATCCATACAATCTTATGGAAAGCATAACCATTTTCTGCTTAGTATGTTGAACTCTGTTAAATTTTCCCGCAACTCAGAACACTGGAAATCTACCTTTCATTTTTTAAAATTATTTCTCATGACTGAGCCCATTTGGACAATAAGTCCATTTTCCCAGTCTCAGAGGGATTTGGAATGTCTGGGATAAGTAATAGCAGTTGAGACAGGAAAGTGTACAGGCTTAAGCTTTGTCATACCTTTTAAGTAGGCTGCTGTGAATAGGCTCCCATTATTATATTTGAGTTTATAGTGATAGGGGGAGAATTCTAGAACTATTTCTCAAAAATGCATTTGGGACAACATTTTGTGCTGTTATTCCTCATACTGGATGCTCCTCCAATATGATTTTTCTTCTGATTATTGTTTTCTTGTCCTCCTTGGGCTAGTCTGTGATAATGTCATAATACTGTTTAGCAATCCAGTTTAGCTGTATGATGAGTATTAAGTCAATCAAGAGCCATGCTGGTTCTTGATGCCATGGGTGACCACAATGAGAGAAAGTGCTGCAAAAAGGCTGGCATGAGTACACTATGTAGCAAATTTATTTTAGGCCTATTTTACAGCTTGCTGCTGAGAATCTAAGCAATCAAGCCTCTGTTGTGGGGAAATGAAAGGTAGGTCTTTGTAAACCACTTTAAGACTCCTTTGGATAGTAAAAAGCAGGGTATAAAAAAGCAGGATAGTAAAAAGCTTCTTCTTCTCCTCCAAAGCCTGCAAATGAAACAAGTAAAACCTCTTGATCCACTCTGTTGACCTTTTTGCAGCTGCTCTCACTGGGAACCATGGCCTATATTTATTATGTCTCTCAGCTCTCTTAGAACTAGATTGCAGTCCAGAGGTACCCTTGCAAAAACTCCACCACCTGGGAAAAACAAACAGACCAGATTATCTTCTAATTACTCAATTTCCCAAAGGTCCCTCGTTCATTGCAGGTCTTTCCATTTCCCCTTCCTCCCCCATTTCATAGCTTGCAAAGAGGCTTCTCAGAAAGCTGCCAGGGAAGTACGTTTTTCCCTTTAATTTTTCCCTTGGTGATCCAAGACTAATGATAGTCCTATATCATTGATAGACTCATGCTGTTTGTAAAAAATAAAAATAAATTGTACAACAATGAGGGAAAGAGTATTCAGTGGAACTTGCACATCACTGAATGGTTAAAATACAAATTATTTTGGGGAGTGACCTTCAAGGGGCAGCAAAGAGGTGGGTGGCGGGAATCCAAATGTATCTGTATGCTTTTAAATTACTTTCAACTCTGAAGCAAAACAAGGGAAAATTGGCACAAAACCACTCTCAGAAAACCTGGGGAAATGGAAACCAGAAAATGAATTGAAAATCAATGCAGAATGAAAAAGAAAAGAGAAACAAGTGGAACATGGCAAAAGTGAGGGAAAGAACCTGTATTTAATGTGTCACTAGGGGAAATAAACCCAGTTGGAAAAGACAGCAAGAGGAGACTGTAAATCAACAGAAAAATATTTATGCAAACAATGGTGAAAAAATGTTTAAATAGGAAGCTATTATTAATGGGGGGGGGGGGAGAGTTTCTAAAAAAACATAGTCCTGCCATTAACCAAGGGTAGCAGAAGATACATACACAATATGGTATTTCCAAATACTATCAAAGGTTTAGATGAAAATGTTTATGCAGTTTTCTTTCTTTCTTTCTTTCTTTCTTTCTTTCTTTCTTTCTTTCTTTCTTTCTTTCTTTCTTTCTTTCTTTCTTTCTTTCTGCACATCAAATGTTCTCCTCACCATTGTCACCTACCTGATACTTGCTTCCAATTTTCATGGGCTTCCTATTTCCCCCCAAGCCATATGGATACCTGCAATGTTTTATTAATCAAGAGTGAGAGAATGAGTGCAAATTTGAAAATGCAACCCTTCTTTTAGCAATTGGTAGGCAACTGTTTTTAGCAATTGTATTAGCTTCCATTAAGAAGATATTTGAAAGCATCACAAAATTCTTTAATAAGGTAAAATTGTTAGAGCTGCAAGCATTTGCACAGCCTCTGGGTTTTTTTAAAAACATGTCAAATGTTACAGCACTGTTGAGAATTTTTTAATGAACACATTGCCCTGAAATATTATTTGCTGCTTCTCATTCCTTAAAACTCCAGTTACAACTTTCTCTGCTATGGCTATGCCATGACTCCTTGAACTTTTTTCATGTTCCTTTGCTATAAATACAATGCATCTTCCAATAAAAGAACATGTTATTCAAGGCACAACCGATTTATGGCAACCCCATTAATGCAGTGTTCCAGGCAAGAGACAAATAGAGGTCATCATCAGCTGTAATGCACACGCTCCTATTCTTCTGTGCATGCTGAATGTTCCAAAGCCTCTTGGTAGGCGGGGCTCATTCTGGAGTCTTTCGAACATCCAACAGTTGTTAGAAGTACACGCACTCAGTTATTATTATATAAAGATAATATAGTGCTATCCTAGGCAGAATTACACCCTTCTATGTCCATGGACTTTAATGGGTTTAGGGAGAATGAGTTAGAATGACACTGTTAATTACAGACACTTGAATGCTAAGTTCCGTACACACTAGACTCTACTATGAAGCATACTTCCTTTTCCGTTAACATTTGCCCAAGATCAGTGACAACTGTTTATATTGGGAAGGGGAAAGATATGTATCCTAAAAGAGTGAAGCTGGGGCTGTTAACTTTGTTAGCTTTCAGAAGTCTGGCCAAGACAAGCCGTTCCCATTGTATTACTAAAGCAACTAGTGTTTGTTTGGGAAAGACTCCAAGTCTACGAAGGGTGCACAACTAGTAGTTCTGTAATGTGTTTTTTTCCCTGTATCTTCTAGATAGTTGTACAAGTTAGTTGACAACTTATGTACAGTGCAGGGCAATCAAACATTATAAAAGCCAATGGAAAGGGAGCATTTGAGCCAGTAATTCAATATTCTTCTTCACATACTACCTCCTTCAACATTCCTTTATTCTGTGGAATTCACTGCCACAGCCTGTAGCATTGGTGGCTTTAGAAATTAGACAGACCAGTGAAAAGTAGAGTGGCTACCATTTTGGTAGCTAAATTGAACCCTCGTGGTGTGGGAGAATACCTGCACATACAAGATGCCTGAGGGGTAATTACAGAGGTATGCTTTGGCCTCCGTTACTCTGTCTTCTGTGGGAAATAAGATGCTGGATACTTATGATCTGAAGTTTGTGTTCAAATCTCTTCCAGTGAACTAAAAAGTACATTCCTCTCACTGGATTGTTTCCAAAATATTTAACTCATCTAGAAATTCTGTATATAATATTTCACACAATAGAGAACTGCAACAAATATATGAAAATAATACCTGAAAATAAATTCTTCCTTTATCCCATTGTTCTTTATTTTCAGACTTGGTTGGTGGAGTGTTTGTCCATTAAACCTTTTATGCCCTAACTTGAACGAACCTAGCTTGCTTGATCTTGTCAGATTTCAGATACTAACCAAAGTCATCCCTTGTTAGTATCTAGAGGGAGACCACCAAAAAAGTCTAGGATTGCAGTTCAGAGGCCGTCAATGGCAAACCATCTCAGCAATGGCAAATCACCTCTCTTGCTTTGCCTTGCCTTGCGGTTGTCATATGTCAGCTGCAACACAATGACTTTTTCCACCAGCAACAGATTTTACATTCCTGTACAAAAACTAGGAAGTTACCCAGGTCTTGGTAGCAACTCCCTTTTGCCAGTGCTTATGCCTTAACATTTTGTCTACAGTACCTTCATTGAGGATCATGAAGGGGTGCCACCTGAAATTGCCCAGTTATATCTTTATCTGCCTTTGCCTGGCCACTTCATTCTGAAGCTTTTATTATTACATTTGGACTGAGTTTGAAAAAGGCATCTGCCTTTTGAGCGTCAGACTGTAATTTATTTCCTGTTGCCTGTTTTCAAGCCACTGCAGATAATGTCCCACTGTGTCATGTACTCTAGATTAACATAACACAACACGGACGCTGCATGATCTACAACAAGCAAATAAGACAATGGAGAGCTGCTTATTCTAAACAATGCCTCCTAATGGACACACAATCAATATAAAAGCAGAGTGGATTTTGTTTTCAAATTGGATAATTTGTTACAGACTTACACAGCTGGGTGGCTTGTAAGTCTAAAAAAATGCAATGCAGCTTGGTGACAACTGCAACACTCATGCAAACAGCAAATTCCCAACTCTTTGAAAGGCAAACCTTTGCAAAAATAATTGATATAACCTGAAGTTGGGTCTGTATTTCTGCATAATTTAGTCCTTCTTGCTGTTGTATCTTCCAGAAAGAGGAAGTCAGAGTACAGTTTATCCTCCCTAAAACAGGTGTGATGTGACCTGCCATCATCTGGTTACAGCACTTAGCTGAGTATCTTGATGTCATTATTATCCATGTGATCTCCCCAAATGTAAGCCTGAATATACCATAAAGGGAGATGCAAAGAGAGAAGCATCCATGGTCAATACACCCATAGAACTGCAAGGTTAGAACAGATACATAACTCCATGTCCAGAGGGATAGCTGTGCTCACAGGTGAGATAGACTGCATTTTTAAAAAGCTTAGGAGTTCTGTACCAACAGTTAAAGAAACAGAAACAGAGAGCCTTGAGTGATGGGCTGCTCCAAGCAATCTGACTGGTTATAATTAGTTGAGCAGAGGGAGCCTTTAGAGCTGAATGCTGAGGAGGAGAATTCACTTGGAATCCAGTCTTGATTGAGAGCAGGTAGGAGATCTGGGAAAGTTGGTACCAAGATAAGGAGGTGGTTAGATGGAGACTTCCAGTCGGGCCAAGGAAAATGTTCTGATCCAGTTAAACAGGCAGTTAGCTCTAAAGAGTGCAGATATCTCTGGTCTGATGTGGTTAGAAACTACCTATATAAACCTTATTAGTTAAAAACTAGAGATGAGTATTGGGGTATCAAGGGTACAGGAAATAGTGTATAAGCCCTCTGGAAACCAAAAGAATCAGAGACCACTCTAATAAAATGTTCTAGAGTGTTTGGAAAACACTAGAACAAAAGCCTCTAAACAAAAGATTTTAAGTACTTTAAGAAATTATAATTAGCATGAAACTTAAGAACTAAAGTGTGTGCGTGTGTTGGTTTTACCTCAGAGTTATCTGTATTGATTTTAGCCCTGATTTCATCCAATATTTCCCCTCTATGTTGAATTAAATCTTTTGTTAATCTTAAATTTCAAAATGTCTTCTATGCCATTTTCAGAGGTTTAACTTAAAGGGCAATCCAGACCCTTTCTTTGGGTTCCTGAGCTGAGCCAGCCGTAAATTATTGTACTAAGACAGATTGGGACAGCCAGAGTTCTTCGGGAAGGAAGAAAACTGACCACGAGGATTGCCCAATAAGAAACAGAGGGGAAATTTTTCTCCTGAGGGACAGAAAGGGAAAGGGGCCATGCGTAATGTTACACTAAATGCATATAAAAATCCATGCACAATTTACACTTTAATTGTTCTTTAGACATGCATTGAGTAATTATCAATGTTACATTCAGTGCTTGTACAGTCGAGTGCGTGATTGAAACCCCAGATTTATCCAGCTACTGATCTGTGGTTTTATTTGCAAGGTGAACACAAAAGTTCATACAAATGAGGGGCAGGGGGACAGACAGTAAGAAAATAAAATCACATCAATTAGGATATCTGTATTACCTCTCTCACAGGAACAAATGAGGCTGCCTAATACTGAATTAAACCTTTGGTCACTCAAATTCAGTATTGTCTTCTCAGACTGGCAGCAGCTCTCCGTTGTCTCAGGCAGTGGGCTTTCTCATCACCTGATGCCTAGTCCTTTTACTTGGAGGTACCAAAGATTGCCAAGTAGATGATCTTTAGATGCAACTCTGAAGCCTCTCTAGGTAGTAATAGAAGTCAAGTTGGATGATGCATGGGAGTGGGAAACAGTTACTGGGAACAAAAGGTACTGCTCACCTGGGAGGATTCTAGGAATGGGACGGAGCCCTCAATAGCAGACGGGAAAGTTCAGGGAAGCTGCAAGTGCCAGTATTTTGACAGTCCTTGGTGTTTCCTTTGTGGCTGTTTATAGCCACCGAAGACTTGAGCTGTTGAGTCAACATGTGACCTAACAGTGCACTTCTAAGACATGGTTAAAATACAGCTAGCAGAGTCCTGATACTTCCCTCTCTCATGCAAAGCATAAGCCCTCTGTGTAGTCAAACAAGTGCTGTTGTTTCCTTTCATTGGATAAGAGCTTCAGCTGCAGTATAAAAAATTGCTGACAGGATGAGAATTAGAATTCTTCTGATCTTTCAGTGACACCTGCAGTCAGAAGCACTCAAGTTTTTTTCTGGGAGAGTTTGAATTGCCAGGCTGCCTTGTAAATTGATTCAGTTCTGGAACACTTAATGAATTAAGTCTTTGTTTTATTTCTGTGGTCTAAACGTAACCCTTATCAATGAAAACTGTCTATGGAGCAATCAGAGTTGCATCTAATAAAACACAATGCATTGATTTTATGCTACTAGTGGGGTTTGGTTTCATATGCGATTTTGTAGGCTTTTACGCATTTTTCTGATTTAAAAAAAACCCCACACAAATAGACGTGACTTAACACGTCTTAACACGTGACTTAATAACAGCCCGATCTCAGACACAGATGTCATCCTCTCAGGCTTGTTATCCTGATACTACAATCCCTGTCCTCATGGACAAGAAATTCCAGGGCATTTCAACCGCACACAACTCTATTGACTTTTGGATCACTTACAGATTGCTCTGTGTCCCTACAGTACTTTACCTTCCATTCATCTCTGCCAAGCCAGTTTTATTATCCTTATCCATTGTTGTTCCTCTATATATTTCTGAAACAGCCTAGGGGATGGGATGTGTCCGGCTGTCCAAGTTGGAATAGGGCCAATCAGGGTGCAGCCAGCTTTGTCTTGATTGTCCCTGCCCCTGCGGCTCCCGCCCCCCGCCCCTGGACTCTAGCCTCTTTGCTCTCAGATGCCTCAGTGCCTGGAATCAGCAGTAGGTGAGAGGGCTTTGGGCAAAGGGTCATGGTGGAGGGCTTGCTAACAAGGGCCTCCTGGCGTGATAGGCTGGGCCTGCTCATGAGGGCCTCCCGGCCTGCTGACTGCCTGCTAAGGAGCTCTATTTCGGCCCTGCTAATGAGCTGCCCAGCCCCCACCTGCCCCACTTGATTTGGCTGCGAGCTGTGGCCCAAAACCACCTTAAGCTGCCTTGCCAAGAGCCAGGGGAGGGGACACTTTCAGGGCCCGTTCTTAGGAACGGGCTTTGAAGCTAGTTGTATACATAATAGTTCATTTGAGTATGAAAGACAGGTGAATCAGGAGCCTTTAATTTTGCCAGGGGTGGTTGACTTGTTCTCAGTTTACCCCTTGAATGCTTTGCTTCTAAGCATACTGGATATTGGAAGTACACTAAGGAATCGTTACCCATGGTAACCCATTGTGTAATCAGGCCCAACGATTACGGCAGACAGAAAGGACGCTTAGATTACAATTGGAGAGATGATAAGCACAGCTGGCGGTACAGCACCCCCCTACCAAAAGGACTGGCATTGCTATTTGAAGCAGGAGAGAGAAAAGTGGCTCTTTCTTTAGCGATATATTTACAGCAGCCAAAGGCAGCTGGGAGATGGGGGCAGAGGCTTGGGTGCATCTCTATGTAGGCGAGGTGGAAAAGGAAATGGCTGGTATTTTATGCATTCAAATGCATTTGAATAGTCTGAGTACCATATGCTACCCTACATGAAGATTCAGAAACTCTAAAAGAATTGTCAAAATGTTTTATAACCTCACAGATTATCCATTTAAGCAAAAGAGATCACTGTAAATACAGATATCCTGGAACAAAATAACCAGCATCTAGAATAAGTTAAAATAGAATGCATGATGACATCCATGGCTTCAAGGTATAGCAGTGGTGGAAAGTGCTGACTTAGGATGGCCCCATAGGTTTTCAAGACGTGCAGAGGTGGCTTGCCATTGTCTGCCTCTATGTAGAAGTCCTAGACCAGGGGTAATCAAACTGCCACCCTCCAGATGTCCATGGACTACAATTCCCATGAGTCCCTGCCAGCAAACACAGGCAGGGGCTTATGGGAATTGTAGTCCCTGGACATCTGGAGGGCCGCAATTTGACTACCCCTGTCCTAGACTTTCTTGGCAGTCTCCCATCCAAGCACTCTCCATGACCAACCCTGCTTAGCTTCCAGTATCTGATCTACCTTGCTTTAAAGGGGTAGTAAATTTTATGCAAGATAGTCTTGTTAGTGGCTGATGACCTTTATTCTTAGCAGCATTTTGCCTCTGAGTACCTGCTGCTAGAGGATAGATGGGGCAGAGGAGGTTGTTGACTTCATGCCTTATTTGTGGGCTCCCCAGAACAGTAGGGTGGCAACTGTGTGAAACAGGATACTGGATCAGATGACCCTTTGATTTGTCCCAGCATGACTCTTCTGATCTCCTTAACTGGCTGTGGAAGAAAACAACCATTGTAATTTAGCATTCAAAGAATTGTTTTTGTTGGAAATGTTTTAAACAAGGATCAGTAGAGACTAACTAAATGGATGGTCAGGACATGTCACAGCCATTTATAACTCCAAGGCAAATTCATAAGAATCATTGATTGATATTTGTAACCAACTTTGAAATATGAAAGGTGGTCAGAGCAACTGGGAGGGATAAAATCCTGAATAAGTAGATGCTTCTCATAATGCATTGACAATGTCAGTGCAATATGTTTGATTGCCATGTGGCTACACAACAGCCAGGCACATTTGGCTGCTCTAATTTAGCCTCTGTATTGCAGTTTGTTTGCTGCTCCCGTAAGGTCATTAAATAGATCTTTTTCACTTTTTCAAGTCCTTGAAAACAGATTGGTAAGCTTTCTCCTTCGGGGTGATTTGTAAATTGCTTAGCTGAAGGCTTAAGCTTGTGATGAATATGGCTAGAAAAAGTTTCATCAGAGTTACACTTGGGTGTCATTTTTCATCAGGTTGTTTCAGCCACTCACAGAAATGCAATATGTCAAGCTATATCATTGCCTGGTTTCTAGAAAACATTAACAGATTTTCTTTTTTAATGGTCACCTTCACAGACATCGGACATTTCTGGAGTTCAAGTAGATAAGGTGCTTAAAACTCTTCTCCAATTAGGAAGAATTTTTTAAAAAGAAAATCCTTCCAAAAGAAAATGACTTAATAGGTATCCTGCCTTGGATGGGTTGGCTTAATACTGGAAGTTCCCAAGGCTGATGGTAAGAAAGTAAGATGGTGATAGATGGTAAGATGTTTCCTCCATAGGATACAGAATAAACTGAATTAGAAAAAAGTTTTTTTTTAACCAAGTCCTACCAGATCTATGCAACTTCAACGGGAACAGAGATAGGCAGTGCTCTGTTTTTCATAAAAGCAACTCCATATAGATGAGTGCTACACAAATATGCAGAAAAATGCAAAATAAGGGATCAGATTTGGCCTAGGAATTGCATCAGACCTGATCGCATACTATGGCATGTCCAGAGTATTAATTGCCTTTTGTAAATTATTTATTTATTTATTCAATTTATATACTGCCGCTTTTCCTAAGAACTCAAAGCGGTCCATAGAATAAAATGTTAAAAACCAGTAAAATGCTGTAAAACCCCCACTTACAATAAGTAAAAGCGGCGACAACTTCTAATCGATCAGACCCCTTCCTACATGTTCAGCCAGATGGCTAATCTTCTTCCAGTGGGGAGTGGGTGCAGATCTACTAAACCATGGGAAGGGGTCCTAGTCGGAATGCTGCCTGGTGGAAGAGCTCCGTCTTGGAGGCCCTGCAGAAAGCTGACAAATCTGGCAGGGCCCTTAGCTCTCCCAAGAGCTCATTCCACTAGGTTGGGGCCAAGACCAAAAAGGCCCTGGCCCTGGTCGAGGCTTGGCAAACATCCAGGGGGCCCAGGACAACCAGTAAATTCATACCTGCAGAGCGAAGAGCCCTGTGGGGGGCATAAGCAACCAAGTGGTCTCGCAGGTAAGTAGGACCCAAGCCACGTATAGCTTTAAAGGTTAATACCAAGACCTCTAACTTTACCTGGAAACTTACTTCTTAAAGGATATTGGAGCATATTTGTTCCTGTTTTATGTACAAAGAATGTTACAGAAGATTGGCAGCTCCAACCTGGGGTGAATTTACAGTGGGCTTTTTATCCCCGGTGACCCCAAATTGAAGAAAGTAATGTACATGTTATTTTATCTCCATTCTGATATTTAGTGCTTTAATTTTTTCCTCTGCAACATCTATAATTGATCCATGGTGACGCTACCTTTCCCCTACAATATCCAGGTGCAGATATAACTCGCTACATTTGAAGAAACTGCTCCAAGAGCCCCAGTATTAAGTGTAGATGTATTGCGTTTTGCTGAATTAACTTCCTGCCCAGTGCTTCCAACACTGACAAAGTGAAGCAGTTTGTTTCTATTATTATTTGGATGGGAGACCTTGAAGAAAGTCCAGTGTCTCTATGCAGAAACAGGCAATGGCAAGCCACCTCTGCTTATCATTTTCCTTGAAAACTCCACAAGGTCATCCTAAAGCAGCTGTGCCTTGAGGCCCCCCAAAAGGAAATTGGCAATAATTGCTAGTCAAGCAAACAGAAATGACTCCAAACCACATATGGATTAGCTCTCTTCCTTTGAATTGGATGCGTTATGTGACTCAGTCTGTCGGTTGAAGCCAAATTCATCCAATGCACATTTTGAGTTCTTTTGTTTTTCCGTTGGTATCCAATTCGTGGATAAAGCTAGTTCCACAAAAATAGATATACCTATGCTGTGCTCCAAATAACAAGATTCCATTTTACACTGAGTCACTTTTCTGTTCTCCAGCATCAACTATTCCACCAATTACTCCAGCCCATACTATTCCATGGATTCCTGTATGCTAATGTTACGTACTCAGGGTCTTTTTTAAACTTTGAAACATTCTGGTGGTGCATTTAAATCAGGCCTGAGATTCAGGCGGTTTAGAGAGTGAGGCTGAATGTGTGCTTGAGATTGATCCTTGCTATAAATTAAATACTACAATTCAGAACTGGTTTTGTTTTGTGTGTGCATTTTTAAATACAATCCTTATAGCAAGACCAGAATAATCCTAAACTTGTGATACTGTTTGATTTGTTTGATTTCTTGGATGCTTTAGGATGCTTTGGGCTGATCCTGCATTGAGCAGGGGGTTGGACTAGATGGCCTGTCTGGCCCCTTCCAACTCTATGATTCTGTGATTCTGTCTGGACTAAAACTATCCACAGCTTCACACAATCTGAAAATAATCTCATATTCTGGCACTGACAACATCATACGCTCTGTGCATGAAAAGAAACACATGAAGATTCTGCTGGACAAGTCTTTTAAAAAAACTTTTAAAGTCTGGGGGCTGCTATGTGTACATGTGCTGTTAGGGGTTTCTGAGCATGGTGGCCACGTGGATGCAGAAATACAAAGAACATGTATGGAAGGGAAGGGGTTAATGTTACAGAATGTGAATGAAAAGTATTCTTCTAACTTACTGCCCACTGAGGGAGGCAGAACTCATTTATTTGTATTCTGTTCTGCTTCCAGGATCTAAGTCCAAGTGAGTGGAGTAAAGCTATCATTTGATAATATAAGCTGCTGAGCTTTGAGGTGGGGGGAAAAAACAAAGCAACAAAAGAAAATAATTATTTGAGTCTATCCAGAGTGTTAAATGAAATTTATAGCACTGAGTAGATGGAAGGAAAATTGGAGGACATGTGGAGAAAGAAAAATGATGGCAGGGAAGTTCAGGCAAGGATCAAAACTTCGGGGAAGTGGCAGTTAGCTTGACAGGCAGATACATTTGCAGCTAACAATTGGTGTAGATCTTGTGTATGTGAGAGAGAGGCCGATTATAGACTACAGCAGAGACAGATTTCTGAGACTGGGGGAAAACTGACAAAGTGACTGAAGGTAAGCAACAGACAAAAGTGATGAAAGATCATGAAATCAGAGAAAAATAAAAGGGGCAGAACTTCTGAAAGGAAGATGGAAATGACAGTGGCTGATAGAACTCCTTAGAGAAGTAGGTCAATAGCAGTTAATAATATGAAAACAAATAAGAGCAAATGGAGTGTGAATGCAAATATAGAAAACGTGACATCAACTAAATAATTGGGTGGGTAGGAGCAAGGAAGCAAACTAGCACTGTACACATAAATTATGGATAGGGACATTGTTTTTCATGTAAGTATTCATAGGCTGATCCTGCAATGAGCAGTGGGTTGGACTAGATGGCCTGTATGGCCCCTTCCAACTCTATGATTCTGTGATTTTATGATAATTTGCTACATAGCTGAGAAACTTCCTAAACATGCAGAAACGACTCTGGCTGTGAATGACCCATTACACTGCTTTGTTGACAGGAAGTTGACAAGTACATTGACTTGCAGGCGTGCTGTTGGGCTTCATGGATGACGCTCACATCTCTTTCAACTGGGATAATAGGCCACAGTTCTTATTTTAACAATAAACAACCACAACACTGCTGACAAAGGGAACAGGAGCCTAACTAAACTACTTAGGGTCATCCAACACTTTCGCTTATGCTAGTGGTACCCTGGGTCCCCTGCTGGGCCACGGGATCCCATGCTGCAGGGTATTCCTTCAAAAGAGGTGAACATGGAATGCTTCAGGAGGCATAGACCTCCCTCAGCCCAATCCAGTGTACCTGATTCAGTGAGTATTTTGGGCCTTCCCAGCCGGCTTGGCCTCTTGCAGAATCGTTGCCTCTTCCTGAGGCCCCCCAATCTGGGGAGTCCTATCAGACACCCTTTTTTCCTCCCATTCCCTATTAGGCTCCATCCCCTTGTCCTCCACCAGCTGTGACAATTTTTATATAATCAGTATAAAACCCACAATGCTATGCAACTTTTAATGAATTCCAAACCACGAGTGATTCCATGTACCCTCCGATGTACTACCGAGTGGGAGGGTGGGAAGCTGCCTGCTCGGCTGGCTGGGAAGAAGAGACCAACCAGCAAGCACACAGTGCCTTATAGAATCACAGAATCATAGAGTTGGAAGGGGCCACACAGGCCATCTAGTCCAACCCCCTGCTCAACGCAGGATCAGCCCTAAGCATCCTAAAGCATCCAAGAAAAGTGTGTATCCAGCCTTTGCTTGAAGACTGCCAGTGAGGGGGAGCTCACCACCTCCTTAGGCAGCCTATTCCACTGCTGAACTACTCTGACTGTGAAAAAAAATTTCCTGATATCTAGCCTATATCTTTAAATAGGACAGGGTCCTATTAAATAAAAGAGTAAGGCCACCTGGGGAGGAGTTAGGGCGGGCCCTGTCCAGGATAAAAACTCAGAGGGCCCAATCAGGAGCCGCGAAGCGGCTCCTGATTGGGCCCTCCGAGTGTCCATCCAGGGCCAAGCAGCCAATGGGGAGGCGCGCAAAGTGCCTTCCTATTGGCCCCTCACCAGGACAGACCAAAATTCCATTCACCCAGCCCAGTCTGGCTGCCAGTCTGCTCCTGACCACCGCAGGGAGAGGAGGTCAGCAGGGCTGCCAAGGGGGGTGAGAACAGAGGCTGTGCCAGCCCTTTTTGCCCCAAGGCTGTCCTAACTGCCATGTCCAACTGCAAATTGCCTCAGAACCCTGACAGAGCTGGCAGGAGGCTGCAGAGTGCCCCCCACCCCCCTCCAGGTCTGCTGCGAAGGAGACTCTGACAGGCCCTGACTGAGGGAAGGAGGCCTTTCCAAGAGCAACGCAGGGGAGACTGAGGGCCTTCCTTTTGAGGGGGAGGGGGACTTTCCCCTTCTGCCAAACAGTTGCCTGACAGGGAGGCCACAGAAAAGCCCCTCCTCACTTAAAATACTGCTCTGGCCGGGGGTTAGACACAGCCAAGCCATGTGTATTTCTTCTTTGCAACTCTCTGCAGATTTGAGGCCACTGCACAGCGTTATTCTGCAGAGGAAGCTGGCTCTTTTGTCTCCTGTTTCATCTGCACAACAACCCTGTGCAGTAGGCCTCAAGTCTTTCAATTCAACAACAACCTGTGTGGGAAGCCTTAAATGTTTCTTCTATACCACAACCCTGTCCAAAGTAGCCCTTTATGCCTGGGGAGCTGATCTTTATACTCTGCAGGTGAGCTGTAATTCCAGGAGCTCTCCAGGCCACACCTGTAGGTTGGCTACCCCTGGGTTGGAAATATTCCTGGAGGTTTGGAGGTGGGACTTCAAAATCGTACAATGCCTCAGAGTCCAGCCTTCAAATGAGCCATTTTTGCCTGCAGTTGGTAGGGAGTGGTGCAGGAGTGTCCCTCCTGGCCTATGGGTTATGGCCAGCCCTTATCAGCAACTGTTTGTATTCTGGGGCGCAGACAGGCAGACCAGCATCAGTCCTGTGAGTCTGGAAAGTGCAGGAAGATCTAAATAAATATTTACAGCCTGAAACTAAATAGAGAACAAGTAAATGTCTATTTTGTCACTGAAATAGTAACTGGCAAATAACCTTGGCCTGGCAAATAAAAAAAACAGTATTAAAAACCTTACTAAGGTCAAGGCTGCTGTGCACAGAGAGTCTTCCTCTTAGGGCTGCCAGCTTCCCTGTGAGGCTCGCTACCCCACCTCCCTCATGGGGAGTCTGCTATGGGGAGAGAAGGGGAAGACGATTGGAAAATGCTTTGAGACACCTGAGGCCTGCTGGGTCACTGCGGCCCATTCCCAGTTCTCTCAGATCTCTCACAACCCTACATACCTCACAGTTTGACTATTGTGGAGAGACGAATGGAAAAGGTGTTTGTAAACTGCTTTGAGACTCCTTTGGGTAGTAAGCAATAGGGTACAAAAATCCGTTCTTCTAAGGAGCAACCATGAAAGAAGCATGTGGGCACATAACATTTTACCAACAGTGAAAACATGGGAGATAGAGGGAACAGGGTGGACACCTGTGTACTGTGACTACCCCATGTGTATTAGGGCAGAGGGGCATTTTGGTGAATGTGGCCTAATTCACACAAGAAGGGAAATGACGCAGAACTGGGGGGAATTGGTTGCCATGTAATCTTCCCCTAAGAAGAGTCTCCAGTCTGATTTTCCCTTCACATATCTGAGGACATGCCTCTGGAAAGCTCATCTGTAACCACTATGCCACAATTCCCAAAGGCCAGTCCTCTCCCACAATCAACAAACATTCCACACCACAGGTTCTTGACACCAATATTTCCACACCCATGCCTTCATTTGCCACCATGCCACCACAACCTCCCACACAACACACATGACAACCCCATGCCCTTACAGACTGGACAACTCCTCCCCTTCCTCTTCCCACTGCCATGCTCTAGCGCCCGTTGTATTCTTGGAGACAACGGGCTTTGCCCCTAGTATCTATATAAAGGCCCTGCATCCTCATTCCTCCCTTCCTCCCTCTGATGCGGCACATCCATGCTGGGCTCCCCAAGCTCTAATTCAGAGTGTCATCCTCCTCCCCCCCCACACGCCGCTTCTTCATCAGCAGCCGCAGTAAGTCAAGGCTGCTCTTTATTAGTGGTAGCAAAGCCAATATCATGCAAGGACAAATATCTGCCATGCCTCCTGATCACATGGGTACTTTCTTAGTGACCAATTTTCACATATTCATCTGTTGTTTTCTTCTTTAAATTATTTTCACCTGGTTGCACCATTCCTTGTTTTTAAAAAACATCCTCTGTTTTTCAGATAATTTATTTTTTAAAAATTTGAATTGATTCACAAAGTATGTAGAAACCCTCAGCGTATCACTGGGTGGCTTTGTTTTGTTCCCCCCTCCCTAGATATCAGAAACCTATGTTAATATTCACTATAGTAAAAGAAATAATAGTAATATATACACAACTATAAAGGAACAGAAAATACTACAGTATGTAAATATGTAGACATATTAACACAGTGGAAAAGTTGAAACTTTGGCAATGTAAGCAGAAATTATTAGGGTAAAAATGTTTATTAAGCCAAAAGAAAACTTTGTGGCAATTTATTGAAAGTACGGCTGATCAAATGAATGTACAAATGCACCTATTTTAGATGCATATATGTTTAGACAAACATTTCAGCTGTGAGAAAAGTGAGGGTCATTATCATAAGGTAACAAAAACTTCTGCAAATTCTCAAAGTGGTCAGAACCTGCTTTCTCAGCACTTCCAAGAAATATTAATCACAATAAGTACACTTTTGTTGTTGTTTCTGTTGGAGCAAAATTGAATACTTCTTCAGGGCATGAAAATACTGTTTTGTGTACAGGGAACAGTATACACATCTATCACCTGACTTACAATTTCTGCCAGCCTGTAGCCAATTGTATATTTTAAATACATCAGAAGAAACTCTAGTAAAAAGTTTGCTATCCAGCAATCATGGAAACTGAGATGCCACTTAATCAAACATGCCAGATACTCAAGCTTCTTTCTCTGCCCCAGCCCTGCCCAGAGAATCCACGGCAACCACCCCACCACACTGAGAACATCATGGTGACAGCCCCCCACACCTGGCAAGACCCTTCTGCTTCCCCCTGAGCCACAGAGAACTCCTTGCCAGCAGACAGCGAAGCAGGCCAGCTGCCTGAGAGCACTACTGCACAGCTGTCTCCCAACAGCTTGATGGATGCTGAAGAGGGCACCTGAAGATAACATCAGCCGGCACCTGTTGTTGTAAACCCAGCAATGACCAAAGACAGGAACACAAGCAATTCAAGGTGCAGGAGTCCTTGTCCTCCAGATACTGCAGGTTCACTGAGCTCAGTGGTCCCCAACCTTTTTATCACCGGGGACCACTCAACGCTTGACAATTTTACTGAGGCCTGGTGGGGGGGGGGTAGTTTACTCCTTTACTCTCAACCACTGCCCTGACGCTCTCTGATCGCTATGGTAATGTTTAAACATCCCTTCAAAATAAGATACAGACACACCACAACAATGAACATAAGGAACATTTTATTTTCATGGAAATTTTAACTCATGACAATGACAAATCAATGGGAACCCTGAGCTTGTTTCTCTGCAACGAGATAGTCCCATCTGGGAGTGATGGGAGACAATGACACCCAAAGTGTGTTGTAAAGGGCCGGGGGGGGGGAGAAGGCGTCCTTCAGGGCCCACCTCCAATTAGTCGAAGGACCACATGTGGTTCACGGCCCACAGGTTGGGGATCGCTAATCCAGACTACAAAACTTGTAATTTAAGAATGCAGTAAAGTGAAAATCCAGAAATAAAGCCAAACGTTTGGGATATGTGTTGAGCTATGAGAGAGTTACCAACAAAAGCTGCGGCTTGGCCCCCTTTTACTAGCTGTATCCTAAGATTTCATTTCAACTATGTCTCCCTTCATTGAAGAAAGTCTCTCTGTTGGAGGAAGTCTTTGCTGGTTGCATGAAGACTTGACAGAAGAGAGTTGAGAATTCAGATGAATGGCAATTGAACATTAAAACGTTCTCCTTTTTTGTAGAAGTTGTCAGTTTTGCATTTGCACTGGTAGTGACTGAGAGAATTTGAATTCTTGGCAAGTTTAGGGAAGAACAGGGGATGACAACTGACTTGGCAACAGCTGTGACTGAACTCACGTGTAGTGGGACAAATCATTGCTCTGAGTGATGAATTCTGAATCTGCTCCCTGCTGGCTGCCACAGCTCTCTCCTCTCACTTTTTGAAGTTCATTAGAAAAAAACTTTTCATTCTATTCATATTCGTTAACGGGTTCTCATTAAATCTTGTCAAGTGGATAAATGCTGAGTCCTTGTGCCAAAGAAGAAACTGAGGACCAATGCAATTAATTTACTTGCCCAAAGTGACATAGCAAATTATTGAGTGGTGGCTGGAAGTCACTTAATATTCATCAGAAGACTTTCCCTTACCTCTCCTTACTTATTACAAGTCCCTGATAGAGGCAAGAGATTACAGGCTACCTCCTGCATTCCACCCTCTCTGTGGGCACTTACACAGATATCTGCCGCCAGTTTTCAATAGACATGGTTCCAGAAAATTCTTGCTTTTATTTAAATTGCATGTAATATTTAAATCAGAAAGAAATGGAGGTGAAACGCTGGGATCCTGCAAGAAAATGGGAGACAGCCCAAAAAGAAGGAAAAAAGAAAGAAAAGGCAGTGACATAATTTTATATTGCTGCTTGCCACAAAACCCGGATCGGGATCAATGTTTCTGTCTCAGACTTGGATGAAAGCAGGTGTTTCCCATGATAATTTCCTGATATGAGAGTCCATGTATTCTCATACTTGTTGATATACTGCAATTCCTGTACAATAGTGCATTTTGTCTGATATTACCTGCAAGTATGATCACTCACCCACCCACTTACTTACCTGCTTGCTTACTTATTTATTTATGTAAGGCTGGTAAAGGCATGAGAACAAATCTGTGTACCTTTTCATATTCACATATTATACATCAAACCTGCACACATTACTCCTGTCGCACTTTTTATTAATATTGGACTTCACACTCCCTTTTACTTTGTGGGACCTGGAGGGCAACCACAAGAGCTGCCTTTGCTGCCACTGATTGGGTGGGGGTAGAGTGTCAGACTAGGGTGTAAGAGACCCAGGTTTGAAGTCTCACAGGTCAACCTTGGGCCAGGCATGCACTCTCTGCACTCTCTACTTGACATTTATGTGAGGAAAAAGTAGGGGAGAGGAGAATGATGTAAGCCATTTGGTTCCGCAATGGAGAGAAATATGGGATATAAAATGGGGGGGGGGGGATAAAATGAATATGTTTATAAATCTCCTGTGCTGCTGATCACTATCACCACATTGCTCAGAGTCTCTTTTTTAATCTACACAGCTCAAAATCACCTGTTCCATCTCTACTCCTGTCTCTCTTTTTCACTATGACCCATTATGCATGGGGGTTTTAGCGCACATTCGGGGTGGAATGGCGGCGACTAAAATCACCGATAACGCACGGAGCCGGCTGCAACCGTCCGCAGCTTCGGTGCATGCCGCCGAAAAAGCCGCGTCAGTGAAACGCGGAAGAAAGCGCAGCTTCCTGGTGACCGGGGCGCAACCAGAAGCGGCGCCCGGATCGCCGCGTGCATAATCGGTTACTCTGGGTTTTGCCGCCGTCGCGCCCCACCCCGTACATAACCGGTATGCGTCGCGTCTTCCCCCTCCGCGTTTTCCATGTGACCCGAAATCGCCGTTTCGGCGGCCGTGCATAATGGGCCTATGAATCAACACTGGGACTTGAAGGATTTAGAAGGAATGGGCATTCCAAGCTATTAAGTTTTAAATACCACTTTCCTTTCTCCAGATTACAGAAACCAGTTTCCCTAGAGCAACGGTGGCCAAACTGTATCTCATCAGAGGTCCTTGGACCACAGTTACCATCAGGCTGGCAGGACCTCATGATAGCTGTAGTCCTTGGACATCTGGAGAGACACAGTTTTGCTACTCCTGTCGTAGACGAAATGGTGGCTTTAGAGGACGAGCTCTGTGGCATCACACCCTCACTGAGGTTTCTCCCCTCCCAAAACACTGCCTTTCCAGGCACTACCTCCAAATCTCCAGGAATTTCTCAAGGCACAGATGGCAAACCTAGCAATAAATAAACACTTGTACCATTGGTAAATGTTTAGTGGTGGTGGTTTACTGCAAATGATTATTCTACTGAGCACCAAATGAAGTCATTGTAATGCTTGGGCCCTGTTTCAAATATATGGTTTCCAAGTAGACAAAAATATTCTCTGAAATTTCTTCTCATTGCCTCGTCTCCTAACCATGTATCACTTTAAGAATCCATCCTGGAATGCCGCTCTAAGGCATGTAATATCTAATATGGCACAAACCTCTTTAAAGGTGAGAAACTAGGTGAATTGATATCCATAACTGCATATGACCTGCCAGCTAGCTGCTAATGTCCAGAAATAGTTGATGATTCAAAGAATACATCTCAGTGTTGCTAACAAATACACTAAAACATCATGAGCTAGGCTACCAACTGAAACAAATAATGAAACATTAAATCATTAAATGATTCTATTCAGCATCTTTTCATAGAACTTCTTTGCCTTTAGACTGTTCCATAGTAGAGGATCAAACAGTTAATTGACACTTAGGGCCTTTTCGCAATTTGCAATTTGCAAATTGTTTGCGGAATGAAAAATCGCCATTTAAAATAGTGGAATTCGTCGTTATGCATACCTGCCTTTGTAGTGGAATCAGTTGCGTTTTTTAGCGTTTCCCACAGGCTTCCGGTCTTGGCAGAAATCGCTAGAAAGGAAGCGCTATTGCCAAGCTCGTCCCGCCCCTGGCCGTCAAGCAGCCAATGGGCAGCCGTTAGCATGCTCCCAAACAGCCCCTTTCCCTTTAAGAAAGGTTTAAAAAAAAAAAAAACAGACCCATAGCAACGAATCTAGGTAGATTCGTTGCAACGGAGAGACCCATCCAGCTGCCTAATGTGAGCTGTCGTTTGATTGTATGATCGTTGGCACGCTGCCTCGAGTGATAAAAAAAAAATCCCCCCCCTCTCACGGGCCCGATTTTCGGCTGAATTTATGTGTAAAAAATAAAGGGACTTTATTTCAGCAAACGGGCTTTTATGTGGTTTGTGCTTAGTGACTAAAGGTGAAGGACTGAAGCCAGGGAAGCCTCTAAACAGAAAGAGGCTCGCTGGTGCGTTTATCCCTGCTCGCTCGGAGAAAAAAAAATGGCGATCGCTTCGCCGGAAGTTTGGAGGACAGGCTCAGGAGGAGGGACTTTGAAGAACCAGCAACAATGGTAACGCACAGGTCTTTAGCGCTACTGTTGCAGATTGGTTGCAGGAGTGTATCGCTATCCGGAGGGTGAATCCACTTTTCTGGATTCCCCTGAAAGCGCTACAACGAAGCGCTTTTTGCGGGTCGGTTTCAGGATTGTTGCAGATTGTCTACGACGTCGTGGGTTATGGCAAATTAGTAGCGTTTCCAATTAGCAACCATTGTGCTATTTTGAAGCCGTGCGAAATGGCCCCAAGGGATCCACAATGTTATTGGATCCACAATACTAATTCCTTAAAAAGCTGCATTGGTACCAGGCTTGATCCAAAGTACTTCTCTTATTTGGGGTTTTTTAGGAGGAAGGATGGTTCCTTGAAAGCCCTAAGTGGTCTAGATCCAGAGTCTTCCACAAGAAGTACTTCCTCTTTGAGCATTAGCCAAGGAGTCATTGGTCAGGAGCTTCTCACAACCTGAAAACTGTTGAGAGGCTTCAAAAAGCAGAATCTTTTGAGCAGCAGAACTATGGACCTATCTTCCAAGAGAAGCTATTCGGCTGATTTCCTTTACCTTGCTGAGGGGAAATTCCTTGTTTAGAAGGATTTTTGTTTCCTGTTGTAGGAATTTGGTGCCACTGATGACAACTCTGTCTTGTTTTATCACATAGTATTATATAGTTTGTTGATTTGTTGTATTTTTATTGGATGAGTTTGCAAGGTATTTAAATAATAATAACATGCTATAAATTTAAATATAGTGGTGCATTGTGTTTTATGAAGACTGTTTTCATTTTTGGGATAATCTTTGAGTGATATCTGAATGGCCTGATAGAAATTGTATATATTAATAAGTACTGGTTGAGTACTAAATCCAGATAAGACTTAGCTGCTACCACTGGTCACTATTCAAACATGGAGGGAGGAGTCAGCTTGTCTTAGATGGGGCTGCACTTCAACTAAAAGAAAAGGCCTGTATCTTAATTGTTAGCTTTTCACAGAATCACAGAATCATAGAGTTGGAAGGGGCCATACAGGCCATCTAGTCCAACCCCCTGCTCAACGCAGGATCAGCCCTAAGCATCCTAAAGCATCCAAGAAAAGTGTGTATCCAACCTTTGCTCGAAGACTGCCAGTGAGGGAGAACTCACCACCTCCTTAGGCAGCCTATCCATCCATCCATCCATCCATCCAGTGCATCATGGCTGCTCTCTGAAACTAGCTGAATTGTTATTTCTCAGGCAACCAGAACTAGTTTGCATCCCAAGTTATACTCAGCTATTTATATTTACAGAACAGCGAGTTTTTTTCCTCACAGTTCTTGGTAAGTGATGCATAACAATAAAACCTATACCACTAGTATAATAACCTCAAGCTGTGTGCATGTATGCGGATGGTTTCAAAAGATACATCAAGCACTAAAAATTGCTTGATTTTTCTTTTTCAAGCTTTTTGCAAATGTTGCTCAATCAATACACATCCAACTCAAGGCCAAAACAGTTACCGCTGAATGCATGTTCTTTTTGTTGGTACTATATTTATTCTTATTTGTTAACTTAACTTAGCATCAGTTTTACCTCAGCCTAGTACATGTACCTGTCATTTTCTTGCATATTTCATACGTCTTTTGAAAAGTAATGCCATAGTAAACCCGTCATAGTATGTCATAGTGAAGAGGCAGCTCTTTCCCAGTTCACCTTAAGTATACAGTCCTGCTCCAATTCATAGTCTGAGGAAGAGTGCTTGCACTCGAAAGCCTTGAATAAATCTTTGTTGGCCTTAAAGGTGCTACTGGACTCTGATTTTATCTGTCATCGTATGGTAAACCTGTCAGAGTAAAGCACTTCTGCGTCAAATAGATTTCCTATAGATTTCACTGGGAGAAGGTTAAAGTGTGTACTCTACAATGGTAGATTGGATAGATTGTGTCCTTCATCTCTATGATATCATGATTCGTTGTGTCAACTACCAACACAACCGCCATTCTGGAACGTAGCTGGTTGGGGCTTCTGTTAGTTGAGAATACAATGGTTGTAAACAAAAGGAAGCCCACTACAGAGATACCCATAGGAAATGTAAGTCAAAAATACTTTCTAGTATTTGGACAATTTGGTTGTTAAGACCATTTGCTTAACTCCTTAATTCTAATTTATCATGTGCTATGCTGCATGAAAGAAAACTATCCATTATGGGCTGGATCTTAGTAGGTTTTCTGCTAGTATAAAGGGGATAAGGGGCAGCCCCAAACTCACATAGCCCTTTCTCCTTGCAAGTTTCACAACCCCTGGCATAGCCTTTTGGAGGGCCCAGGACCACCTTTTATCATGTAGTGGGAAAAATCTGTTAGAAGCAAATCCTACTCCTTAGAGTTGCCAGTGCAGAGGGCACAATAGTGAAGTGAAGCCATGTGCTGCTGCAGTTATTGCTAGCCTAAGTTACTGTTGTTTGAGACTGTAAGTATAAAGGTTTCAAGGCCAAGCAAAACCATATATGAGTTCTGTAGCTCCTACAGCTATTAAGTACATGTGTTGATGGCAGCTGCTTATTTCTTCTTAAGTGCAATAATGTGTCGTTTTTTTACCAGATGATAAATTCACTGCTTCCTTTTCTGCCCTTTGTTATTTACAGATCCAACACGGTTTATAGTAGCACCTAACAGCATGGATGTCACTGCTGGTGAAAGTATACTTCTGCCTTGCCAGGTGTCTCATGATCACCCACTAGACATTCTCTTTACCTGGTCATTTAATGGACGCCTGATAGACTTTGAAAAAGACGGGGATCACTTTGAAAGAGTTGGAGGGGTAAGTATTAATATTAGTAATATCACAAAGCTATTCACAATGCATTCTGGGGATTTCAATGATGGAACAGGTCAAACTTTAATTGTAGGATGTTTTATATTTATTAATGTACATGCTATTTTTTTCTCAGTGGGAATCCAAAGCAGCTTACAACATCATGCTCCCCTTCTCTATTTTATCCCCACAACAACCATGTAAGATAAGTTACTCTGAGAACGAGTGATTGGACCGAAAGCAAGCTGGTATGACAGAGTGGGGATTCAAACCAAGGTCTAACACATTAATCCCACAGCCAGCTGGGGTAGCGGTTAGAAGCAGCAGCCTCTAATCTGGAAAACCAGGTTTGATTCTCCACTCTTCCACATCAGCCAGCTTGGGCTGATCACAGTTCTTTCAGAGCTCTCGGGCTTGCCTACCTCACAGGGTGTCTGTTGTGGGGAGAGGAGATTATAAAGCCACTTTGAGACTCCATTGCATAGTAAAAAGCAGTGTAAAAAAAAAACAGCTATTCTTCTATTCAGCAAGATCCAAGCTGGAAAAAAATTAAAATGAGAGAAATTAAGATGATCAAGGGGTTAGACAGCTTTCCCATCAATAAAAGCTGAAGAGTCTAGGGCAGAGTCTGCACTTACTTTCTTTATTCCATTGTCAATCCTGTTGAATTCAGATCGCTTTGTACTCGGGTCTTCCTCTCCCCCCCACCCTCCCCATTGAAACAGGAAAGTCTTTTGCACGTGGTTAGGGTAGTTCAGAAGAGGGGAGAGACAAGCCTCATTCTTTCTTTTCTTGAAGGGGGGGGGGGAGAGGAGCCAGGCAGGGAGCCTCTTTCTTTTCTTGGAGAGGTGGGGGAGAGGATCGAAAAAGGCAGAGGAGGGAGGAAAAATCCAGGACCGACAGAAGTTGAGAGAAATTAGGGGCTTCTCCTTTAAGGCAAGCGTGTCACATGACCAGGTGTAGCCTATCAGAGGTTCTCTACCACGGATCTTTCTTTCCCAATCCGGATATTGAGGATTAAAAGCACTCTAAGATATCGCACAATAAAGGTAGGGTCACTCCGGATCAATCCTTCTTGCTGCAGAAGGAAAATTTAAATCGCCCCAAATCCAAACGGAAATCGCATTCTGTGTAGAGGGCAGGGACTAAATTGATCTGGGGTTGGAATAAAAGCTCTGTGCAATTTACACCCAGGACTCTTCATTTTAGAAAAGAGAAAACAAAGAAGGGGAGAGATTACTTATTAAAGGTTTACAAAACAGGGTGGGGAGAGTGGAGAGGGGGACAATTTTATCCCTTTCCCAGAATACTAGAACTTGAGGGCATCCCGTGAAGTAATAGATTCAAGATTGACAAAGGGAAATACATTGTTATGCAAGTGACTGAAATATGTAATTCATTGCCAGAGGATGTAGTGATGGCATAAACATCTTCATTTCAACCCAAGCTACAGACCAAAGAGAAAGCTGGGGCTCCAGGTCCCTTACCCCCCACTCTGGGCTGGCCCCTTGAAGGCAGTCTATGGGACGCCACTTGATAGCTACCTGGTTTACAGCAAAGCTTGGCCCATTCCTCCAGAATGATCCTTGTTTCCCCCCATCCCTCAGGCATACATGGTCCCTCCAGCTGAATGACTGGTAGCCTGTCGTAGATTCATGCAGACAAATAAACACAAGAAAGCCAAAAGAAGGCTAGTGTTATTGTAGATTCATGCTGGACAGGCTACTAGCCATGATGACAAAAAACTCTTCCATATTCAGAAACAGTTAACCTCTAAATATCAGTGCCAGGTGGCAAAATCAGGAGGAGGCCTCAGCTTCTGTGCCCTGTTGTCGGCTTTCCAGGGAACTAGGTTGGCCACGGTGAGACTTGATGCTGGACTAGACTGACCACTGGTTTGATCCAGCAGGGCTCTTGTTATGTTCTTCCCTGCTTGTGGAGGTGTCCCACTTCCCCTTCCTGCTGCAGCCTGCTAAGTCCCCCAAATTTTGTTCCTGAGAGTCAGCAGACTCTCAAGAAGAACACATGAGAAAATATAGGGCTTTTCATCTTCCAAAGGTGCAAGTGATCTTAAGACTTCTGGACTGCATGGCTGGATGCAGGTCAGTGATGAATTCACAGCTCTATTCTACTGTTTAGTCAAATGCTAACTACCAACAAACAGAAAATATTTCATCAAGTTTCACAAGTAAATTACTTCACTTCTGTACTGTTTGCACTGCCATTTTAGTTTACCAGCCATTGACCAGTTCAAGTTCAGTTAATTTACCAGTTCAAGTAGTATGGAAGTAACACATTTCCCTGAATTAAATTGGCAGCTACTGTTAGATTATTGAACTCAGGTACCAGATGTGAAAATATATATGCTTAGTTTATTGGGAAGATTAATTCTGATTTTTGTAGAGTGGCTTTGTCGCTAGGACATTGTCAAAATGATGTTTTTGTTGGTATTTTCTTCCTTTTGGAAGCTCCAAGTCATTCACTCGCTGCCTTCATACAGAATCATGCACAAATTTGTGTCCTTTCTTTAGCATTTGTTAGAATGCTACAGTATTTGTCATCATCTCCATAGCAACCCACACTGCTGCAGGACGAACAGCCTTTGAAAAGTTAAGACATTTCAAAAGCAACTTGTGGCATGGCATGAAGGAGAAGTCCTTCAGACAGAACAAACACAGAATTCCACTAGTGGGTGATTCTTGGGGGATTCTAAGGAGCTCTTTAGGCCCCAGACCTAATCTACTTGGACCTGGCCAACATTATGCAAAATTCTTTGCATCTCTATTTCAAAAAGCAGTTTAGTCAGCAAAAAAGCTTGGGGCTTATTTGTTTCCGCCCATCTTTCTGTTCCTTATGAGTATGATATTAAGTTACACTTGGGGGACACAGCAAGGTGGCATCCCGAAGTATAAAGATATTTGCATGCCTGCCTTTGGCAGTAGGCTTACTTTGTTTCTTTGTACATTCATTACATCCATTTGATAACACTGCATTTTTGTGTTGCAAATATTTAACCATTTTGTCAATGTATAGATTCCTGTTATTTGAGAAATTCTGATGTTAAAAAATAATTTCCAACGGCAAACCCCTGTACACTTTTCACCCTTTTGTCACCACCTGCCTCCTTTGGGCCTGAGTAGAATTTGTAGGAACAAAAAGCGGTGGAGAATTCTACCCCAGTTTCATTGATGTTATGAAAAAGAAAAATCCATTCAACTTTAAACACCAGTAGGATTTATATCACATTCTGTCTTGGAATAGTATACCATCTTACTTTCCCCCTCACAGGACCTCTATAAAACTGTCATCAGCCATTTTTAAGTGGGGAGCTGAGGTTGGAAAGGACTAATTTACTGGAGGCCACCTGGTGCTCGCTGTCCCAGGTCTGAGACATTGGGCGACCAGTGTTTCCTCCCCGAAAGCAGGAGAGAAAATTGCAGTTTGAAAACTTTTAACTGTTTTCCTCAAGCACCAGACAGGTGTCGGAAGACTGAAATCTGTGCAAGATGAAATGCATCGCTTAAAAGTTCTTCCCTGCAGGGACCACAGCTGCAGCAACACCAGCTGTTGCTAGCAATTATAACAGTGCCACAAAACCCAAAAACATGCACTGTATTAATATTCTTCAATTAAAAGCCTGGAATTGCAGTTTCATCCTTAGATTTCTAACGGGTTTGTTAGAACCCGCTGTACCCGATGGACTGTGAGGGACCCTTTTTTGGAGCCACACGATCATGCAAAACCATAATTAGTTCCCTACAATTGCTAATCAGACATGAGCGTTTGGCAGTGGGAAAAACAAATTGCCTGTTGTTCCACGGCAGGTGATGCGAAATTTCCACAGAGAGTGTTGTCCTCCTGACCTTTTTAATGCTAAAACGGCAGGCAGTCGAAAACACTGGCTGTGGCAAAGACTGCAGATGCCTCATAATTCGGGTCGGTGTTCTCCTGTTAAGTGGAAGTGGGCGGAAAGCAGACCTCTGCATACCAATGAAGGCTCCAAATTGGAAGTCTGGAGCCCAGCAGAGCAAAGCCCTGCCTGCCATCACATCTTCTGGTAAACGGTTTGACTAAGCCGTAGCTCCTGCGTCCCTGAAAGGAAACTCTATTTCCAGCCCTTATCTTCGAGGAAAGACGCGCAGTTTTTTTTTAAAATGGGCCCCGGCTTGCATTACAAATGTTTTCATCATACGATGTAAAATAAATCCATTAGTCTCAGTGTCCTTCATGTGATAATGATGTTTAGAGCTCATTAAAAAGTCATTGTGACCACTTTCCCCTACTTTATCAGCAGGATTCAGCTGGCGATTTGATGATCAGAAGCATCCAGCTGAATCATGCTGGAAAATACGTCTGCATGGTAGAAACAAGTGTGGACAAGCTATCGGCGGCTGCAGACCTGATTGTAAGAGGTATTTGAATTTTGTTGCTGTTGTAGTCAGAAACCACCGTTTGCGCTAACTGCTTGTGCGGATAATAGCCTAAAGCACAGTTTGAAAGAGTTTGCTATCGTTCTGACTAGCAAGCCATAAGGGACCAACAGATTACTTTTCTCTCTCTCTCTCTCTCTCTCTCTCTTTGGCAAATGGTGAGGCAAAAAGAAATCATATATTGTAACACCGTCTGCTAATAACTGAAATATTGCTGCCGGTGTTAATAAGATGGAACTTGATGTGTCCTGTTGCAACTTATGATGAAACAGCTTGCTTCACTGGTAAACTTGAGGACTTCATGTGTACACAGATTCCCTGTAGTGCCTCCTGGAGTGGGAAATGTGTGGAGAGCCAGTTTGGTGTGGTGGTTAGGAGTGCGGACTTCTAATCTGGCATGCCGGGTTCGATTCTGCACTCCCCCACATGCAGCCAGCTGGGTGACTTTGGGCTCGCCACAGCACTGATAAAACTGTTCTGATCGAGCAGTAATATCAGAGCTCTCTCAGCCTCACCCACCTCACAGGGTGTCTGTTATGGGGAGAGGAAAGGGAAGGCGACTGTAAGCCGCTTTGAGCCTCCTTCGGGTAGAGAAAAGCGGCATATGAGAACCAGCTCTTCTTCTTCTTCTGATTTAGAGCCACGGCCTCTAACCTGGAGAACCAGGTTTGATTCCCCATTCCTCCACATGGTGCCAGCTGGGTTATTTTGGACTAGTCATGGTTCTCTCAGCCCCACCTACTTCACAGGGTGCCTGTTATGGGAAGAGGAAGGGTAGGCCATTGTAAGCAGCTTTGAGACTTCTGTGGTTAGTAAAAAATGGGGTACAAAAAAGCTCTTCTCACTTCTCTTCATGTGTATACAGAGTTTTCCCTTTTTTGTTCTCAGTCAGGGGCTGTATAAGAGTCAGGCAGCAGAACCTTGACTGACTTTTGTATTTGTTTTTATCTGCTTTCAGTCGAATCTTGACTCCCAGCAATCAGAAGTCAATGTAAATAACAATCACAATTCAATAAACATTTTCACTGGGGAAAGCCTTCTCAGAATGCTGCTTCATGACCTCTCTCCAATGGCTGGCAGACTCTGAATTATACCACTTCCTCTGCTGCCCTCAGTAGTGGGACTGGTAGTTCCCTCAGCTTAGACTCCAATAGCACCTTTAAGACCAACAAAGCTTTATTCAAGTGCTTGCACTCGAAAGCTCATGCCTTGAATACATCTTTGTTGGTCTTAAAGGTGCTATTGGACTCTGATTTTGTTGTGCTACTTCAGACCAACACGGCTACCCACTTGAATCTGTAGCTTTCAGCAAGAGCTACAACACACACTTGGCAAGGTGCCTGGTGCGGCACTTGATGGCTTCAGCAATAACAATAGTGAATTTTGCTTGGGCTGCCAGCTTCCAGGTATTGGCTGGAGGTCTCCTGGGATTACAACTGATCTCCAGGTGACAGAGATCAGGTGAAAGAGACACTAGAATAAAAGGGCCACTTTAGGAAGGTAACTGTATGGCATTATACCCCATTGAATGCCTTCATGACAAAGGCTTCCAGCCAGAACTAGAACCAGAAACTTGGAGAGTGCTTGCTGCTTTCTGGATTTCCTCTAACAGGAGACAGAATTGTAGTTTGTTCATCAGGTTTCACTGGTTTGTTCCCAGTTTAAGCATTATTTGATAAATTCTCTACTGTATACGAATAATGGCTCATGTGAAATACTATTGCCCCAAACCAGTGGCCTTTGTATCATACAATCATTTAAACCATTCTTTTAGGACAGTTGTGTATCTGTTATGTGTGGATGAACCAAACTCATTCAATTCCTATTTGGTTATTGTCAGTATTATCGGCAAGAGTAATCAGCATTCAAGGTCTCAGAAAGCTTATACGCTCAACCTGCCTCTCAGATACTAGGTTTAAATGGCCCGAACAGCCAAAACAAACCAGACAAAGGTCCAGTAAATGTGCAGAGATGATACCTTTCCCAAACATTGGTTCAGGGCTCCAAACCAGCCTAAGTTCATGCCAGATTTTGGCTCATGAGCTGGTTCATGCCCACCTCATGCCTAATATTCATAGCATGGATAATAGAAGGCCCATGGCCAGCTAAGCAAAATAAATAACGATTTTTATAGTGGTCTACAACCTCTCCTTATAATTTAGTCAGATTGCACTGGGGCTCAAAATGGTGTCTAATGTAATCCTATCTTCGACGCTAATATACCTTGTGTTGTCCAGATGGGAAACTACCTTGAAGCCTCATGTAAGCGCCTTGAAAGAAGAACTGTTATGTAACTGTTATGTAATAAATAATATTTCAGTGGTCCATTTTCAGTCAGCATGGCTTTCAAGCCCCAGGATATGTTTCCAGAATAGTATCCCACCCTATTCAGGGGCCCCAGAATTACCTTGGGCCTTGTTTGAGGGCCTACATCAAGGAGAAGAGGTTAATGCTGCTCACCAGCCACCAGGGCCAATTGGCAGCATGGCTAAGGGGGGAAACAACTGGGGAAGCCCCTGTAGCATGTAGGCTCCCCCATGCCCCCCTCCAGCCTGGCCAGTCAGACTTGGCCTGATATGGATAGAGACCAGGGCACAGGCCAGCGGACTGCAGGGGGGGGGGAAGTTCTCTCTCAGCTCCACTGGCCCAGGATATAAAGGGCCCCTCGGCGTCCCCATGTAACTCCGCTACTGAGATACCTAATTAAAGTGATCTAAAATGTTTGGCTTGTGTAGAACACTTTCTGCCAGCAGCTTGAGCTGTGGGACAGAATAGTTGAGCTGCTTCCACAGAGCAGACAGTAGTGGCTGACAGCAGGGGAGCTTTTGGGCCCCTAGCCGTGTCTTCCCTCAAGCCACTTCTTGGGTCAATGGGAGCTGGCAACAGGCCAGGAGCAGTAGCAACAGACAGCCGGGGGAGGGGGGAGATTACAAGTGCTTGCCCACATCTTCACTCAGGTAGCCTCTCTACACGGCAGCTGCTTAGCTGACTAAAGGACAGCGCCCCTCCCCTCTGTGATTTCACTCAGGTTGCATTGAGGCCAGGCAGCTGCTTACTGAAGGCTGGACAGCACCTCCCCACCATTCACCACCAGAGTGAAATCACTGGGAAATTGGGCTTTGTAAGGCTGTTCATTGGTCACAATTTTTGCCAGAATACGGTTCCTCCATATTTTATTTGTTTTCTCCATTCATATCCATCCATCCTTTCTCCTCACGGGGGCCCCAAAGTGGCTCACAACATTGTCCACTTCTCTTTTTTATCCACACAACAGCCCTGTGAGGTAGGTTAAGGCCAAGGCTATCCAACAAGCTTCCATGGTAGAGTGGAGACTCAAACGCTGATCTCCCATATCCTTGTCTGACCACTCCACCACACCGGCTTTTAATATTCCCAGTTTATGCTCATTGGCATATCGAAATCACCACAGTTAGCCAGATCCCTTTGTTTTAATGCAGGGGTAGTCAACCTGTGGTCCTCCAGATGTCCATGGACTACAATTCCCATGAGCCACTGCCAGCAAAAACTGGCAGGGGCTCATGGGAATTGTAGTCCATGGACATCTGGAGGACCACAGGTTGACTACCCCTGTTCTAATGCATTATGTGCTTGGTTCTGAATGCCACGATCCCACTGTGGCCTGCCCAAACTCCAGGAAGTAGCTATCCTGCTGTAGCCAGGAGGGAAGAAGAAAAGAGAACGAGGAACCTGATCATTGTCCGTTTAAAAAGACAGCGGTGGTTTATCAGCTGTTTCCTCATGGGAGCAAGATATATTGTTGCTGCACTAAATGTATACTCCATTTAATGAGGACGAGGACCAATGAACAGTTTAAACACCAATAAATTAGACTGCTAAATATTTAAAATCTGTAATAGTTGAAGTTCCTAACTGAAAGTAAATGCATCATTTTGCAGGGAATGATCTTAAATTCTACTAGGAGTCTGTTAGAGGAAAATATATTGGGAAGTGCTGGCAAATACAGTTAATGACTTTACTGCTGCATTCTGAATTCCCCCCCCCCCCCGAAAGACATTTTCCTAGCCCATTGCACCATCTACTGGCTTGGGGAGACAACAGCATGCAAACTTCCTTATCTGTGGTTGACAGCTAGTGATGGAAAGGCACAGTCAAACACTATCTCTTAGAGCTTGACTTGAGCTGAAAAACTCATTCATCAGAGTGGCTGAGAGTCCCCCACTGGTATTATGACTGCATACATTTTAGGTTTGCCATCTTCAATATGCCACCTTATTTGACTGCCAGAAACCAAAGAATAAAGGGCATCTTGCAGACCAATTAACACAGGGTAGCATATGTGTTTTGAATCTGATCACGTGGGTTCTTGCCTGCAGAACAACATGAATGCATTTAAATTAGCTTTGTCTTTGTGATGCCTAACAGTAACACAATTTCTTTCCTGGATTTTAAGACTTAGGATCCATCGTTTTGTTAAACCCAACTTCTACAAGGGTTCTGATGTTATTGATCATCTGAGTATTTAACTAGGATTACAGTTTTAGAAGGGCTAATATAAAAGACAGCCCACGCCATTAACGTCAAAGGTCCTAAAGACAGAAATTTGAATAATCAGTTACTAAATATTTAAATGCTGTGTTAGAATATGTGCCTACCTTAAGTCCATCAAGCAGAGATGTCTGATTTATGTATTTTGGGGTTCATTACAGAAGTGTTCTGGTCTTCCAAGTGTATTTTGCTACATACAACAAGACCCTTATATGGATATAATACCATTGATACTACCTAGAAGCAAGGGCCTTAGAATTATGGGGCAGATGTGGTTTTGCATATCTGGAACAATACACACACACAGATGTAACATTGACATGTGAACTTCCTCTGCATCTTACATCTTGCATCTTACATCTTTATTTTATTTTTATTTTCCTTATGACAGGGTGTAGTTTTTGCATTGCCTTGATTATTAATAACCATGAGTCAAATGAAACAGCTTTAGAGCCAGATTGCTTATGAGCCATCAGTTTGGCTATTCATGCCGCAAAGCTGATCCATGAATTTCCAAAAGACCAGTGGAACAGCACTGAAGGCTTGATGACAGGCATCCATTGTCTGAACTATAAGCTAAGTGTCATGCAGAAAGGAAGCCATCGCAAGAGTACAACAATGGAAGCAATTTCTTGTCTCATTCGCTATAAATCATTGGATGTCTTTCCCCCCCTCTTTCCGGTCTTTCCATTTTAGAGTTGCTGCTGAACATGCACACAGAAATCAATAGGGGTACAGAATTCATATGTCTGAAAATGAATTCCCAGGTCAGAATCTGCACCAGGGTTTAGATCATTCTAGGGATGCCAATCCTACTGCTAGTGCAGGAGACCTCCCACCATCCAGCTGCTTTGCCCACTGGCGTCTCAAACACCAGCAGGAAGAAATGTGTGTATGTGTGTGTGGGGGGGGAAATGGAGCACACACTAAAATGGTACTGGATTGATGATGTCACTTCCAGTAAACAACAGATGTAACATAATGGATACTCTAAAACAGTGGTCCCCAACCTTTTTATCACTGGGGACCGGTCAACGCTTGACAATTTTACTGAGGCCCGTGGGGGGTAGTCTTTTGTCGAGGGACATCGCCACTGCCGCCTGAGCCCCTGCTCTGCTTTCTTTCCTGCCAGCACCCCTGACTTCCCGCTGCCTGCTGGGGGGCGCTGCTAGCAGCAGCTGTGCAGTGCCATGCTGAGGGGGAGCCCCAGCCATGGTGGCTGCCGGACTGCACCAAAGGTGAGCTGGTAGCAGAGTGGCAGGGCAGCCCCTGAGGCAGCAGCTGGGGAGGAGGACAAGGAGGAGCCGCGGTCCGGTACTGGGGGTTGGGGACCACTGCTCTAGAATATGGAAACTCTAGAATATTTGCCTACCTTATGAGGGTGAAGACTAGATAATCCTTGTTTGAATTCCCTAAAAACTATACATTTTGTATTTTAAGTCCCTTTTTTTCCATACCCAGTTCCCCCTATGTAACTGAGATTTAAGCTTAAACATTTAAAAAGGGGGTCCTTTCCGTGAGACAGTCTTCACTCCCCAATGGCCAGCTGATCAATTTATACTTCTTCAGCTACAGGAAAATTTAAAGAGGAAGAGGCAATTGCTAGAGAGAAGGGGCTTACCTACATACTTCTCTTAGACAGAGAAGAGACTTCCGTTGACAAATCCATCCTCTAGTCTAGCAGCTAAGATTCTGTAACAGTCTATGTGGCAACAAAGAGTTAACCCACCCCTTCAGTGCAGTCCCACACTGGATGGGTTTTTTTTCCTGGCTTGATACCATCAAAAGCCTCTCCCTCCTCAGAGCTGATACAATGACACTTTTGTACCCAAACTATTACATGCACCAAGGGAAGTCTCCTCCTCATTCCTTTTCTGTTGCCATGTAGATAGCACTCTGGGAGAAGACTTTCACCTCCCCTGAACCAGCTAGATCAACAAAGGTTTGCTGTGCCCTTCTATCATGGTCAAAGACAGTTAACATCAAGATGCCTTGCAGTATCCTAGTTGCTAGTCCCAGCCTCCTCACTTTCAGAAAAGAAGGAGCTCACCTGAGCCTAAACCAGGAAGCCCCCAAGCTCCTCCAAGGGACCAAAGCCAGAAGAAACAAGTTCTGGCTAGATGTCCAACCCCAAGGCAAGGTCTCCTTCTTTAGGGATCAGCTTGTCATTTTCTGGCAGAGTATTTGTTCTACTTGGATTTTGTCCATAGTTGGCAATGGGCATTTTTTACAGTTTGTTTCACTACCTACTTGTTCCCCTGCTTTTAGCAGCAGTAGATCTCCTATTCCCCCAAGTTCCACATGCAACTGCAGGAACTGTTACAGAAAGGGGCAGTAAAAAGTGTTCCCCCTGGCCTTAATTCCTGGGGGTTTCACTCCAGATTCTTCCTTGTAGCCAAATAGGGTGGGAGCCAGAGATCCATTCTTAATTTGAGAAAATTACATAAGTTTCTGAAAGTAACAATCTTCAGGATGGACTCTCTTTTGCATTTGACTGCAGATGTACGACTGATCTAGGTTATTTTGTCAAAAGTTAGGTCTAATTGTTAATAAGGAAAAATCCAGGTTAAAACCCTCATGTTTAGTGCAGCTAATTAGATCCACTGTTTATTCAGACAAAGCCAAGGCCTTTTTGCCCCAAGATAGGGAAAGGAGCTTCAGGGCATTGATTCTATGCTTTACAAGAAAGAGGTGGCAACCTGTGAGGCAACTTAATGTCTAATGGGCTGATGGTGTCTACTACAGTGGTCATTTCCCTTGTAGGCTTCATATGCAGGAGTTACAAAGCTGGTTCATCAGGAGGTTTGACCCTATGATTCCTCAGAGTGATGTTTCATTATCCCTAGGTATATTATCAAGTTTCTAGCTTCGTAGAGGGAGGAAGATAACCTATTTAAAGGGCTCAGTTTTGTGTACTAGATAGCACCCTTACTACTTTGCTGGGATGGAAAGCCAATTGTGAGGGTGTTTCTATGAAGGGTAAATGGTCTTCACTGAGCAGGGAGCTTTCCATTAACATTTTTGAGCTCTGAGCAGTTAATTTCACCCTTATCTCCCTTGCAGATATCCTTCAGAGCAATAAGGTCTTAATTCACACAGTCAGCACTAGCTCCAAGTTCTATTTAAACAAGTAGGGAAGGATGAGATCAAAGACTTTTGTATGTGAAACCAATTGCTGTCAGGGAAGTGGCTGTCAGAAATCATAACTCTATCAGGGCTATTCATATAGTAGACTCTCTCTTCTTCAATCCAGCTAAGCTGAGTCTACCTCTCCAACTACAAGTGGTCCATCCAGACCAAGTATTTGGTTTGGGTGCTCCACAGATGGAGGCTCCCTCAGGTGGATCTGTTCACTGTAAATAAGAGTCCAGGAAAGGCTAAGGTTTCTGCTCCCTGCTCCCTGGCAGACAGTGATCCCTCATCTTTAGAAAATGCATTCCAGATTCCCTGGAGATAATCTCTATTTCCCTCCATTGCTTACCCCTCCATTCCTCCTCTTGAACAGGGTGCTGGGAAAAAATCATAGCAGAGAATTCGACCCAGGATTCCACATTTCTAACAGGTTTGTAACATTTTTATTCAGGTTAAGAAGTCCTCTACAACAGTGGTCCCAACCTTTTTATCACCGGGGACCGGTCAACGCTTGACAATTTTACTGAGACCCGGGGGGTAGTCTTTTGCCAAGTGATGTTGCCGCTGCCTGAGCCCCTGCTCCACTTGCTTACCCGCTGGTGCCCCTGACTTCCAGCTGCCCGCTGGGGGGCGCTGCCAGCTGCTGCTGCGCAGTGCCAAACCAAGGGGGAGCCCCAACCATGGTGGCTGCTGGAGAGCAGCAAAGGTGAGCCGGCGGCAGAGTGGCAGGGCAGCCCCTGAGGCAGCAGCCGGGGAGGACAAGGAGGAGCTGCAGCCCAGTATCGACATCCACGGACCAGTCCCAGCTGGCTGTATGTGAAGCAGTGAGGAACTAGCTGTTATTTGAGGAATGGGCCAGCGACATGAACATCTCACTTTTTACCTGTTCAAAAGCACTACTAGTTTTTGAATATTTGTTATTGTTAGTACAGAGGGAGTTAGCAATGTCCTTTATTAAGATACACCTGCCAGCCATTTCTGCATACCACAGTCTGGTTGAAGGTTCTTCTTTCTTTGAGCACAAGCTGTCCCAACACTTCCTCAAATGCCTAGCTCATGTCCCCTCCCCCAGTTCTGAGTATATTTCTGCACTGGTCTCACTCTTTGGTCCTGGTAAGTCACAGGTTCCCCTTTCAGGCTTTTGGCCACATGTTCACTGGCTTTGCTGTCCAGGAAGGTGGTGTTTCTGGTAGCAATCATGTCTGCTAGGATGAGTAAGTTGGCAGCCTATAGAGTGGACTAAACTTTCCTGAAGATGTTCAATGAGAAGGTCATGTTACATCATCATAGTTTAGAGTTTCTGCCCAAGGTAATTTCCAAGTTCCACCCTGGCTCCTTCCCTGTCCCTTACATCTAAGGTGAAAAAAGCCTTACATTCCTCAGAAGTTAGAAGGTCCCTGTTATATTGACAGGAAAAGACCTTTTGAGTAAGCAAGAGCCTATTGGTCTGTTATGCAGGTTCTACGAAAGGCAGGGCAGCTTCCTCACAGTCCATAGCTAGGTGGGTTATAACAGCCAGCAAGTCCTGTTATGAAGCCTCTAGGAAGCCCTGTCTATTGGAGGTTAAGGCTCACTCCACAAAACCACAAGAGTCCTCAACGTTTTTCCATTGCAGAGTACCTATTGTGGATATCTGTAAGGCTGTGACATGAGTAGCTGAGGGCATATTTGTCAAACACTATATACTAGACTTGCAATCAAGGAGGATACAGAGCTTGGCAAGGCAGTCCTCCAATCATTGTTCCAGTGAGAACCTCACCCTCTTCCTGCTTGGTGAGCAGCTCACTAAAATCCCAATTGGAGGCTGCACTAAAGACAGAAGATGAAAATAACATTGCACTTACCTGTAACTGATGTTCACTGATGTCTACAGTGCAGACACACGTCCCCTCCCTCCTGCCTCGCCGTGAGCTCTCCTGGGTGCTTCCTGCTCTGTTGAGTGTTTTGCAGCAGCTTTGAAGGAACTGCAGGTGAAGGGGGATGAAGACATCCTCAAAGCATGTGATGGTTTAGGTGCAAAATGCTGTTGGGTCAGCTCCAAAGAGGAGAGGTTCTCCCATTTTAAGATATCATCAAACTAGAAAAAATAACTATCCAGGGCAGGCCTGCACAAGTCCCAATGTGTGTCTGCACAGAAGGTATCAATGAACATCAGTTACAGGTAAGTGCAACTTTGTTTTCTATCCAAAACCAGAAAAGCTACAGCTGAAAATTGTATTTCCTGTTGGAAGCAATCTCAAAAGGTAATGAAGCAAGCAAGCAACTGTCTTAATTATAATGAAGCAAAGTTTCAAAAATTTAAAAGGCAAATAAATTGTATCATGTTTTGTTCATTAAAAAAAACAAAACCAGAAAACCCAAAAGTATAGGTAGTTGTGCAAAATCCTTTTTAAACATACACTCCCTACAGCGGATACTTGCTCTTCTAAAACTGCTGTACTCTGGATTCTGCAAGCCAGCATGTAGAACCTAGTAGAAATTCTGTTTCTGCCCCACTGCTGCCTTCAGGAATCTTTGGAAGCCAGGTTGCTAGCTCTGGGTTGGGAAATACCTTGAGATTTGAGGGGGTGGAAGCTTGGGATGTCAGGGTTTGGAGACGGTTCAATGGGGTAGAATGCCATGAGTCTACCTTCCACAGCAGCCATTTCCTCCAGGTTAACTGATCTCTGTTGCCCTGAATTAAATTGCAATCCAGCCATCAGCTAGGAGTTGACAACCACATTTGGAAGGGAAAGAGATGGAACTCTTCATAAAGAAAGAGTTTTGTATGAGGAGGTGATGAGACACAATTAAACTGGGCCGCCCAGATTAAGGACTTTTGGCATGCTTTGATTAGGCAGATTGTACTTGAGCCCAAGGGAGTTCACCTATCATCTCTAGAAATCAGATGTTTCCTTATAGTTAAGCATATTTGGGACTGCATTATTGCTTGGACTTCTGCATGCAGTATGGACATCTATCCATTCCGCTATAGGACGCCTTTAACCTTCAAGCATTTGGGTTTAAATTATTCCATAAAACAAGGCATGGTCTGCTTAGCAACCTCAGACTGAATTAAGTAATTTTTGAAGCATGAATTTAAATGTCGACTCTTCAATATAACCTTACTTCTCACTGTATTATGGAATGTAGAACATCTCACTGTGTGAGCTATTTCCCTCCAGCAAGAACATTTAAAGTATTCACTTTCACAGCTGGTCAGACTTCTTATGGCGAATGTTTCAAAGGCAATATGGTGTAACATTTTATATGCCTAAAAATGTGTAAGTACGTAATGGTCAAGAAGACAGAACTACCATAGGGACAGATGAGGCACTTCTGACTCCTCTAATAGCCTCCTGCACCTTTATTTCAGAGTAATCTCATTGAATCGCCACTGAAATTAAACTGGAAAAGGTTATATTTGTCCAGCAATGGTTGCTTCAACCTTTTATTTAACTTTCTTACTTGTTTCCTGACACAGTATTTCAGGATGATTTTGCCAAAGCATGCTTTTCTCCTTGAACAACCAAGTATATTATATATAAGATTGCTATCATTGCAGTGACAGCTAGAAATACGATAAAGAATTTTGTACAGGTGAATGTAGTTTCTCCTTACAAAGACTTTATGACCTAAATGCCACACTGGTGACAGCCCTGCCAATAATTGGCTTTTTCATTCAATACATTGTATTTCAAGCTGTGTTACCAATATACACTTAGGATGGATGCCTTGTTAAAATGTGTGGCTTAAAACAACTAATCTTGTTGGTTGATTGACTACATTATTTGAATTTCTGATCTCTTCCAGCTTGGAAGGATCAAAATTTTCTTGTTGTTTGTAAAAAAAAAAAAAAAATCCAGATAGTTTTTTAAATAGGGAAAAGATAAACGTGTGCAGTCTGATCCAACCAGGGTTTTCATTCCTGAAAAAGGGAGGAGGGTCTCCCTTTTGCTTGTCGTGAATCACAGAAACTCTAAGGGTAGAAACTATGTGGAAGGGAATTGCACTAAGGGAAGGAATCAGGTGAAGTTGAATAAAACCTCTCAATTTATATTAAACATGTTCATCTCCAGATAGTAGTCATTAACCTAAATAAATACTTCTGTCTTCAAAAAAATGTACCCACTGGTGATGTGTTTTCAGCACAAGGGGATTGAGAACCCTTCTCGTCTTCACTGTTTCAAGTGGATATTGTTATCTCACCATAATATCCAAGATATATATATCTTTCTAAGTGAAAGCAACAAACATAAATGCAAGTTACATCTAAAATCTAGCAGCCAACCAGAAAAATATCAATAGGTGGGGAAAATCACTTAAAGTCATTTTTATAATAGAGTATGCATTCTTTTGATTCAAAAACAGCTAACTGGGTCATCATCTTGCATGATCCAAGAACCACTCTCACTCTGTTTCTTCTTGCTTTTTTAGAATGATTATAAAGCAGCAGCGAAAAAAATACCTATTCCTTTAACATAAATGTCTTTCCAGTGGTACAAAAATATGCATTTAAGGTTGTTTGCTATGAAGTAAAATACTGTCTTTAAAATGCTAGTAGTCAAAAGCATGTTTGGAAATACATGAGAATTTTTTTTCATGAACTAAAAATGGGAAAAGTAACTTTGTTTATAGAATGTTTGATAATGTTTAACAGGCTAAATGGAAACACATTCTTGATTAAGGAACTGCAAAGAATCCAAAATATATTGTCCAAGTAACCTGTTGATTTATTTTTACGTTTATTTTTACGTGTCGTTATACTTTGAGATGAACTCAGTCACATCAAAATCACAAGATGTCATAGTCCCATTGTATACGGCACTGGTCAGACCACACTTGGAGTACTGTGTGCAGTTCTGGAGGCCTCACTTCAAGAAGGACGTAGATAAAATTGAAAGGGTACAGAGGAGAACAACGAAGATGATCTGGGGCCAAGGGACCAAGCCCTATGAAGATAGGTTGAGGGACTTGGGAATGTTCAGCCTGGAGAAAAGGAGGTTGAGAGGGGACATGATAGCCCTCTTTAAGTATTTGAAAGGTTGTCACTTGGAGGAGGGCAGGATGCTGTTTCTGTTGGCTGCAGAGCCAACAGACACGCAGTAATGGGTTTAAACTTCAAGTACAACGATATAGGCTAGATATCAGGAAAAAAATGTTCACAGTCAGAGTAGTTCAGTAGTGGAATAGGCTGCCTAAGGAGGTGGTGAGCTCCCCCTCACTGGCAGTCTTCAAGTAAAGGTTGGATACACACTTTTCTTGGATGCTTTACGATACTTTGGGCTGATCCTGCGTTGAGCAGGGGGTTGGACTAGATGGCCTGTATGGCCCCTTCCAACTCTATGATTCTATGATTCTATGATTCTAATTAGTAAATATGGGGAATTTTTCTACCAAATGTTTTATTCTTAATATATGTCTTATTGATGGGAACTGAAACATTTGTTGTGTGTATTTTACAACAGGTCCCCCAGGTCCACCTGAAGCTGTGACAATTGATGAAATTACCGACACAACAGCTCAGGTATCCTGGAGGCCAGGAGCAGACAACCATAGTCCCATTACAACATATGTTATTCAAGCAAGAACCCCTTTTTCCGTGGGATGGCAAGCAGTTAATACAGGTAAATATACTTCTTGACATTCAAGCTTTCTGTTAATGTAAAAATTATGATAAATTACTTCCACTGAGGAAAATGTATTTATACGTCTTGGGTTTTTTCTAATGAATACATAAAGGTAAAGGTACCCCCTGTGCAAGCACGAAGTCATGTCTGACCCTTGGGGTGACGCCCTCTAGCGTTTTCATGGCAGACTCAATACGGGGTGGTTTGCCAATGCCTTCCCCAGTCATTACCGTTTACCCCCAAGCATGGGTACTCAATCTACCAACCTCGGAAGGATGGAAGGCTGAGTCAACCTTGAGCCGGCTGCTGGGATCCAACTCCCAGCCTCATGGACAGACAGCTTCAGACTGCATGTCTGCTGCCTTACCACTCTGCGCCACAAGAGGCTCTCAATTAATACATAAGTAATCTAAAACCACAAGACGTGATGATTTGTTTTAGTTTTATTCTTGCTGACTTTTTGCCCGCTGATGAAGACTTGGTTGTTTGGTTAGGTGAGCTTGATCTGTATCACAGATTCCCTTCACCTGAAATTGTGTTTTGTCTGTCTTTTACTGACTGATGTTATGAATCTGTCTAATCCTTTAGTGCAGTGGTCACCAACCCACGGGCTGCGGCCTGGTGCCGGGCCATGAAGGCCTTGGCACCAGGCCGCAGCTCCCTCTCCCCGCCCCCCCGCAGTAAAAAACTTCCCAGGCCGCAAGCTTGCGGCCCGGGAAACTTTTACTGCGGGAGGGGGGGAGAGGGAATCAGGGCCGCGGCCGCACATTGCGCATGCGCGGCCAAAATCACGCATGCACGGCACTTTTGCGCATGCACGAAAGTGCCGCGCATGCACGATTTCGGCCGTGCATGGTGCATGTGCGGCCCGGCCGCGCTTGCACAATGCGCGGGCGCGCATGCGCGGCATGTGTGGGCGGGCAGTTGCCCTGCCGGTCCCCAGCCTCAAAAAGGTTGGGGACCACTGCTTTAGTGTCTTTAAAATAGGATGTCTGAATGTTTGGAAAATACTTGGCAAATATTAATGACTGTTAATTGAACTTTTTTTGAAAGTTTAATGAAAAATTATACACAATTTGCAAATTAATAATTACCAAAATGCATGATGTGGCCAATGTCCCATGCTCCTATCACACTCAAATAATGTGTCCCATTTGGGGCGGCCTTTGAAAAAAAGTAATAAACTTCAATTGGTCCTGAATGTGATGACTAGGCAATTATCATGAGTTTGTTATAGAGATTCTGCATATGACCCCTGTCATGGAAGATCTGAACTGTCTACATATCTGTATCACAATTAAAAGTGCTGTTTTTTTTACCTTTAAGGCTTTTAAATGGCCTTGGGCGTCCTCACCCAAAGGTTTACTGCCTCTGAATGTGGAGCCCATGTCCTCATGTGTACTATAGCATCCACATTAATGCTTTGATTAAGGGGAAAAGGACATAGTGATAGCACCGTCTTCAATGTGCTTCCTTGAAGCTTGAGCTAGAGAAAGAGTATGGTACACTGACTAGAGAACTGGAGGATTGTGGAGAACTCAGATCTGGCTATAAAGCTCAATGGTCATCACAATTGGTCTTGGTCATCACAATTCTCAACCTAAATCATTAGAGTTACTGGAGGTTAAATTTTAGCCAACCTAGTGATGGCTCTTCAGTAAGGACAGGGAGCAACAAAGATTTACTTTGTCCTCTCTTGACCTTGGATATTGTTTTACCATTTACATGCAGCTGAGTTACACTGACTGGCAGTGATTCTTCATGGTCTCAGGCAAAGAGCTTTTCCCAGAAACTTCTATCTGAAGGTTTAGGAGAGGATTCCAAGCAGCACAAAGCCTATTCCCCATCTATGTAATGGTACTGGTAGGCCATCAGTGGCTATTAGCTATGATAGCTGATTACCACATGAAGGGGACATACAATGGAAGAGAGCCGGTTTCTTTCAATTCTACTTGTAAACATTCTGAGACAACTTGCTGGCCACTGTTGGAAACACAGTACTGGATGCTCCAGTCCAGTAAGGATCTTCTTATACATTGCATGTGTCAGCAACTGATTAATTTTTTTTCCAGTGGTCTTTTTCAGCACGCATCATATTTTCCATTTCAAATTAAACAGAAATGAAAGAGAAATCAGCCAGCTACAGGCTCAGCTGCATCTCCTACAGTGTTCTGCAAATACTGCTATACAATATTTTAATAACAGAATTCAGAAGACTCAGATCTGAGTATCATGACATTATTCATTACCCAGTCCCTAATGGGGTTCCAATAACTCTTACACTCTCGACTTCTGTTTTTCTTTCCTAGTTCCAGATGTCATTGATGGTAATACATTTACAGCCACAGTGGTTGGCTTAAACCCATGGGTGGAGTATGAATTCCGAGTAGTTGCTGCCAGCCTTATTGGAATTGGAGAACCAAGCAGGCCGTCAGAGAAACGGAGAACTGAAGAGGCTCGTAAGTAATAGAAAATACCCAGTTTGGAATTTTGGTCCATTTCTGATACCTCTATTGAGGTACAGCTATTCTTCCTGCTACAAATAATCTGCATATTGAATGGGAGATTGGTTTAATAAATGACTAATGCTTTATTAACATTTACGGATGAATCTGCATCTTGGCTATGGTTCCTTTCCAAACAAGAATAGGCCAACACCCCTAGTGTCAAATAAAGCACAGTATCCTGTTTTTAGGGTTACTGATACAGGTTAGTTGTAGCCAGAAGAAAATAAGTCCAATAGAACAGAATCCCAGTGACACTTTAACACAGCCTTGTAACTCCAGTAGAAGTCCATCACCAAACTCTGGCTTGCCAAGTAATCGTAATTACTGTGTGTACACAAAGGTGGGGAAGGGCTAGAACATGATCCTTTAGGCTTTAGGATCCTTCAGGTTTGATCATGTAGCTACAAAACATGTTTTTTTTCTTATATCTACCTGTGATTTAAAGTATCCATGAAATGTTAATTAGATTGTAGATTGTAGGTTAATTAGATTGTAGATTAGATGTAATGAAAATGATAGCCGTAAGTTAAAAGCTATCAGTTTCGTGAAGACAAATAAATGCAGAACGTTATTTTAAAGCTATTTTCAGGGGATAGTTGGCTCATATATATTTACTTTGTGCTCAGCCCATTTTCAAAATTACGTATTAAATGCTTTTATTATTTACCTATCTATCATGAATTTATCCATAATTGATTTTTTATTTATCCTTTGTTATTCTTACTAAAATCAGGGTACTTTATTAATTCCACTTAATATGTACCTTTTGTACTACAAGAAAGGTACTGAAATGTTTCAGGTTTTTTTTTCTCCTCATTTTAAAATTGTATTTCTGGAAGAAAAAAAGATTTCCTGTTTTTGGGGTCTTTGTGGCAGAAAAATTAAATTCAAATCAAAGGTCTGGGTTTTTTTTTAAATAGTAAATACAGGAAATTACAAAAGCAAAGAGTAAAAGGTGAAACACCCATAAGTGTACAGAACCTCAATAATATAACAAGCTCACTTGCACTACTTTGTTGCTCAGAAAACTCCAAAGTTTCTCTTTCCTGAAATCTTAGCCACTATACATGGCTCCAGTGACCTGAATTCTTGTAGTTCAAAGTTCAAAGTCAGCAAAGATTTGTTCTATATAAAAAATTAGCTGTAAAAAATCTGCTTAAAATTGTAAAAGACAAACCAATTCTTCCTGCCTCTGAATACTAACTGGTATTTTGGGCTTCTATTATGCAGTTCCTGAAGTCACCCCAGCTAATGTCAGCGGAGGTGGTGGTACTAAATCTGAGCTGGTCATAACATGGGAGGTAAGTCAGCTATGAATCCAGAGGGAAACTGATTTGTCTGTTTTAGTATCCAGTTGACCGTTACCACAAGGTAACATTTCAAGGGAAAGTTCATACATTGCATCCTCTCATCTCTTAAAGAATGGTTGCAATGACTGTAAATTCCAGATATGAAGGGACTATAGCACTGACTATAAGCAAAGAGGAGTTGGAAGTTATGTTCAGGCTTGTGGGTAGGGAATATCTATGTATCGTTGCTGATGCCATTGAAGTGGATGATGACTTGGCTAGAAATGCAGATAAAACATGTAAACATAGCTTTCAAGACAAGCAACATTTTTCCCTGAAGAAGTTCTAAATTGTAACAAAGGATCTTAGAATCATAGAATCATAGAGTTGGAAGGGACCTCCTGGGTCACCTAGTCCAACCCCCTGCACTATGCAGGACACTCACAATCCTATTGCTCATCCACTGTTACCTGCCACCCCCTTGAAACTTCACAGAATCAGCCTCTCCGTCAGATGGCTATCCAGCCTCTGTTTAAAAATGTCTAAGGATGGAGAACCCACCACCTCCCGAGGAAGCCTGTTCCACTGAGAAACCACTCTAACTGTTAGGAACTTCTTCCAGATGTTTAGACGGAATTCCTTTTGCATTAATTTAATCCCATTGGTTCTGGTCTGTCCCACCAGGGCAAGAGAGAACAACTCTGCTCTATCATCCACATCAGTGGTCCCGAACCTTTTTATCACCAGGGACCATTCAACACTTGACAATTTTACTAAGGCCTGGTGGGGGGAGGGGGTAGGTTACTCCTTTACTCTCAACCACCGCCCTAATGCTCTCTGATTGCTATGGTAATGTTTAAACATCCCTTCAAAATAAGATACAGACACGCCACAACAATGAACATAAGGAGCATTTTATTTTCATGGAAATTTTAACTCATGACAATGACAAATCAATGGGAACCCTGAGCTTGTTTCTCTGCAATGAGATAGTCCCATCTGGGAGTGATGGGAGACAATGACACCCAAAGTGTGTTATAAAGGGCCGGGGGGGGGCGTCCTTCGCAGCCCACCTCCAATTAGTCGACAGACCACATGTGGTCCACGGCCCACAGGTTGGGGATCGCTACTCTACATGGGAGCCTTTTAAATATTTGAATATCGTTATCAGTCGTCTCCTCTCCTGGCTAAACAGACCAAGCTCCCCCAACCTTTCTTCATACGTCTTGGTCTCCAAACCCATCACCATCTTTGTTGCCCTCCTCTTGACATGCTCCAGTGTGTCTATATCCCTCTTCAACAATGGTGCCCAAAACTAAACACAGTACACACTGTGCATCTTGTGCATGTGTAGATGGTTTAAGATAGTCTTGTTCTAGATACAGACAGTATTTGCAACTTGAAAGGGTGGTTTTTAAGTCTTTGTGGAATGGTGAGCCCTGTTTTGCCCTGGGAGGGCTGGGGAAGACTATGTAGTCCCTGAGATTGTCTGACAAAGCTCTTCATTCTCAACCCAAAAGCCAGTAATTTATACAAAGGCTTTTTGTTAGCAATACCTCCTTAGACCCTATTATCTTGTTCTTTTCATCTACAGATAGCCCAAAGCAAACCTCATTTGTTCCCAAAAGCTTTAGTGTGAAATGTAATCGTGTAATGCAAATGCATTTCTCACTAACGCTTTTGGGAGACATTTTATTATAGCTCAGCACTGCCAAACAGAACAACAAAATAGGAGCAATGTTTTGTTTTCCAGCACTTGCCTCATTGCCCAGTGTGAATTTCCATCCTTCCTGTGACTAATTGGATTAATGCCTTTCCTTCCACCACTAAAAATAAAAGAAGTGTTTAAAAAATGAGTCAGGTGCTGAAAGCATCATCCATAATTTTAAACCATAATTTCCAAGAAACATAAGAGGCATTTTTTTTAAAGGTGACCACAGTTCTACAAGTTCTGAGATTTTTTAAAATCCCTAATGAGCAGACACACCCACATTGCCATTCTGATTTAGAAGCACACAATCCCCAAACTACTTCCACATATACTAATCACTTGGCCTCACTAGACGGGAGGGGCATGTTGAACTGGCAATCTGGAAAAGGGTATTCCCTGCAAGGAGGATTTTCAGCTTCTTAGATGAGACTCAAGTTGTACAAGATGAGATAATTGCAGCATAGATACCAGTGACCAGGATGTGATGTGTCTGTTTCTGGAACCAGGCAACATTTGCCAGCTAGTCTAAATGGCGCTTCCATGCAAATTTCCTGTCACACTGTAGAAAAGAGCAAGACTCCAGTAGCACCCTAAAGACTCACAAAATACTGGAGTTCATTGCATATTTAAAGTAGGTCATGCCCTTTGCTTCAAAGGTAGCAACCTAGTGTGTCTAGTGAAATGAAAACAGTGCACAGGGGAGTAGAATGGGATACTGGGAAAAGTCAGAGAGAATCCTTGTAAATCCAGAGATCTAACTCACATTGAACACAGTGGTGGCGGAAAGTGTCATCAAGTCACAGCTGACTTATGGTGACCATGCAGGTTTTGCCACCCTCCATGTCATGGCCCAGGTATTCCTTGGAGGACCCCATCCAAATACTAGCCAGGGCAGACCCTGCTTACCTTCCAGGATTGCATGAGACTGGGCCAGCCTGACTAGAGCCTTTTCCCACAAAGGGGAAATCGGTGCTGGCTCAAAATGAATGGGGATTAAACATATGCATATTCTTTCTGGATTCTAGCCTATACATTTATTAGATTCCTTCAAATCCAGGAACTGCCTTACAGATGGCAGTTAGATGCCTAATTGCTACCTTTCCATTATGTTTACATTTTCACCCAGTTGCTTATCGGACTTGTCCAATTTTAGTATTAGGTTCTTTCAGTGGAGAAAACAGACCATAAAAAACACATGAAAGTTCTGAAACAAATTAGTACTGAAACATTCAATGCTTATTTCCTTTGCTAGGCATTATGTTTCCAAATTGCACTGTGTGGATCCATTACTTTGGGGGGATTTAAGCTTTACTGAGCCTCTTTGAAAATCTCTATACATAAGGCTGTTTCTGTGATCCCCCCCCCCTTTTCTCTCCCCCTGATAGACAGTTCCTGAAGAGTTACAGAACGGAGGTGGATTTGGTTATGTGGTAGCCTTCCGTCCAGTTGGTACCGTAAGCTGGATGCAGACTGTAGTAGCTTCTCCTGATGCCTCCAGATACGTCTTTAGGAATGAAAGTTTACCGCCATTCTCCCCATACGAGGTCCGGGTGGGAGTGTACAACAACAAAGGCGAAGGCTCTTTCAGTCCCGTCACAATTGTGTATTCGGCTGATGAAGGTAATCTAGGCTGAGGCTGTGATTTATAATAAACGATAGGTTCCCAGTTTTAGAATTCATTTTACTGACAGCCCTTAATTGAAGATTGCTCATGATGGCATTGTTTTAACATCATTGAGAATGACTCAGGACAGTATAGTTTTCGATGTTAATTAATTAATTGCATTAAGCTGAAGTGTGAGATCTTTTTTTTAAGGAACTCATAATTCTTAGCTGCTTAAGACAGTTGTTTTCAAGGTAACACATCAGGAAGTTTGAAATGTGTTAGGTAAAGGTAAAGGTATCCCCTGTGCAAGCACGAAGTCATGTCTGACCCTTGAGGTGACGCCCTCTAGCGTTTTCATGGCAGACTCAATACGGGGTGGTTTGCCAGTGCCTTCCCCAGTCATTACCATTTACCCCCCAGCAAGCTGGGTACTCATTTTACCGACCTTGGAAGGACGGAAGGCTGAGTCAACCTTGAGCCGGCTGCTGGGCTTGAACTCCCAGCCTCATGGGCAAAGCTTTCAGACGGCTGCCTTACTACTGTGTGCCACAAGAGGCTCTTGAAATGAGTTAAGGTTTGTTAAATGTTTAATGACACTATTTGTTCAGTGAGGAGGGATATGTTTGTTTGGTAGCATGTTTTTTATATTAGGCTTAAATCTCTTATTAGGTATTGGGAATTGTAATAATACAGTTTATGGTTCCGCTAAATGGATGTAAGTGTACTGAGATTTACAGTGCAGTCCTAAACAGTGTTACAGAGGGCAGTCCAAAACAGGTCCACTCAGAAATAAATCCCATTGTAGTCAATGGGGTTAGTCTGAGGAAGCTGTTCTTAGGACTGCAACCCAAGTCGACTGTTAGTATGAAATATCCTCTGACTGCAAACTGGTCCTTCTTTTCTCCGTGTAGCAACATGACCGTTTATGCACTGGGAACTTCACTGCCCCAGCTCCTGTACAGGAGCACAAATCAGGGATGGACGACATGCACCAGGCCAAATGCTCCTCCATGTGGGTGCAGGAAAAGGTGGGACAATCTACCATGACTAAAACTCCAGCCTGCAGCCTGGCATGAAACCTCCGGTGCATAAATGGTCCCTATAGTGCAATTCCATATATTTGGCAGCAGCATCTTTTTATGAATTATCACAAGCTGATGCTCCGTCAAAGGAGAAAGACACGGTCCAGTTGCAGAGCACAGTCCTTGCAGTTTCCATCTGCGAAAAAATCACTCGTCTCTGATTAAAGAGCAAGGAAAGGCCTCTACTTAAGACCCTTTAAGCATCTGCCAGTCATGTTTGGGTACAGTCAACATCTCAAGGAAGAATCAAGCTTGCAGTCACTGGCCTCGTCTTCAACTGTCCAAGGGTTCATTCTTCACTTATGCGGAGGACCCGTGTACAGAAAACGTTCACTGTTTCCACTTTTTGAACACCAGAACAGAACTTCTATAATACAGACCCATGAACATCCTGTAGTGTCATACTATGCTAATGATCTTGCTCCTGCTATGCCTTTAAAAGGATCTCAGTTAGCAAATGGTGAACAACATGATTCTGCTTTCTGTTTTTGGCCTCTCCTTCTTTTCACTACCCATTATCATGTAGAATTTCTAAATATGCAAAGAGAGAGGCTGCTTATAGTTTCTGTTTGATAACAGAGAATGGAACTAGGAGGCAGAGGGCAGGCTCTGCCACTAGAAACAATTGCCTTTTTCTCTCTTTCCCTAACATCTTGGGATACCCAAGACATAAATTCAGCACACTGAGAGTCCCCCCCCCCACTCCTTCACCTGGGTGTTGCGAATCTGTGTGGATGAACAACTCACAGCATGACAACTCTAGTATCCCTAGGGCAGGAGAGAGGGCACCTTGGGGCTACTGCTCAATCATGTAAAATCAAACCATGGTTTAGTTTATAGCAAGATCCAAGCCGCTGGCTTGCTTAATGTCACACGGATTCCTAGATCCAAAGCTGAGTACTGAATGGCAAAGAATCCAGTTGTCTTAATTAAGAGTTGGGATCATAAAAGTGCATCAACAACTAACCATGGCTGTTTCTTATTAGAACCCACCAGAGCTCCAATCAACATCATCGCCAGAAGCCTTTCCTCTTCAGAAGTAGAAGTGTTTTGGTCCTTGCTGCTTGAATCCCAGAGCAAAGGAAGGATACAGGGCTATGAGGTAGGAGAGTCAGAATGGAACAAGCAGACCTCTTCACTCACCTGATTGCTCCATGGATAATATTAGGGCATTAATCTAAAGCAGTATAAAGTGCACAGTGAATTCCTTTTGCAGATCTGTTACTGAGTGTGTTTTTCTTATTGCTTAGAGAAACTTAGACTAATAATTCCCATTTCATTGTTGGTATCAGGACAGAGTTTGAGTCCAGGGGCACCTTTAAGACTAACAAAGTTTTGTTCATGGTATAAGCTTCCATGTGCATGCACAGTTCCTCAGATACAATGAAATGGGAATTATCAGTCCATACATATAGAAAAAGAGAACTGTTTTTTTTATACCTCCCTTTTCACTACCTGAAGGAGTCCCAAAGTGGCTTACAAACACCTTTCCCTTCCTCTCCCCACAACAGACACCCTGTTGGGTTGAGAGCTCTGCTCTGCAAGAACAGTCCTAAGAGAATTGTGACTAGCCCATGGTCACCCAGCTGGCTGCATGTGGAGGAGAGGGAAATCAAACCCGGTTCTCCAGATTAGAGTTAAAGGAATAAATCTATCAAAAATGGGGATTAATGGGCAGATGTATCCTTAATTGTGGAATGCTGAGAATAATTAATTGAGACCCTGTCATTATACTCCATCCATCTCCTCACACGAATGGAAGCATTTTTATAGCATCTTCTTCTTTGAATTGGGGTGATGGCTGTGCGTGATCCTCTCACCTGTCCCCAGACCAAAGAAAGACATACCAATCTACCATTCCAATTTATATTACATACAATTTGTTATGTTACATTACAGTCTACTATTCAATTCTGTTATTCCAAATAATTAAAATAAAGAGAGGGATTGTTAGGAGGGCTGGGGGATTGTTAGGAGGGCAGATACAAGAGCTGAATGAGGTGAGCATATGTAGTGTGATAACAACCAATAACCCTGTTGAGTCCTGATGGCTCTATTGTTTTGAGCATTGTAATAACTTGCAATTCAGCAATTTCATGTTTAGATGCCCAAGCATAACACTGTGAGTTTTCACAAGGTACACCCCTGGAATTTTATAAACGCTTTTGAAATGTAAAGAATGTGGAGGTTAAATATCGAGTTCAAACAAGAAAATGTACATTTTATTTGTGCAGGTTAGATACTGGAAACATGAAGACAAGGAAGAGCAGGCTGGAAGAATAAGAACCATGACCAACCAGACCTTTGCAAAAATCAGCCACTTGAAGGGAAATGCTTTGTATCACTTGGCTGTCAAGGCTTACAATACAGCAGGGATGGGACCTTCCAGTGCTATAGTCAACGTCACTACCAAAAAGCCACGTGAGTGTCATTTAAGAAAACAAAGAGGGATTAGGCACGTAGGAAGCATTTATGTCACTCTGTGTTGTCTTATGTTGCTCTATCAGGGTGATGTGCCCCTAGGAGAAGGCAAGCAGAAAGCTTGAAAAAGTAGGCTCACTCATCCTCTTTAAGGACCTTTCCAGTAGTCTGATCCTAAGACTTGCTGCACATCTTTGTTATTTATATATTTATTTGTTTTTACATCTGCCATCCCAAAGGCTTTCAAAGAATCCTTGTTTAGTCCTGTGTGTGTCACAATTACCAACCACTGAGCCATGGGGTGTGTATGATGAAATGGTTAATTCTGATCCTGATCATTCAGAGATTATTGGCAAAGGGTAGGTGGAAGTGCAGTTTCAGAATCAGCATTCCAGTTTGGGGATATCCCATTCCTTTTGTCTTTTCTTTTTTTAACAACCAGTTGATGTAAGTTAAGGATTCTTCAAGAGAAGGCGAACAGAAAAGCAAGGCCAAGAAAGATAAATGTTTGCCTTTCTCTTCAGAGTGGGGCCTTTATCTGCAAGTCACCAGTATGGTGAATTGCCATCCAATTACCTTATTCAAGCATGTCATGTCAAATCTGTTACTAAACTTGAACACGCATTTGTTCGACAGCTCATTAACTTCCCAAACATGGAGAGTTCAGAGCTCCTGAGACACTATCAGAGGCAACGCTAGCACTAGAATAAGAAAAGTGATACTACCTCATGATATTCCTCTGTTTTGAATATAGCACCCAGTCAGCCCCCTGGAAACATCATCTGGAATTCATCAGACTCCAAGATTATTCTGAACTGGGATCAAGTAAAAGCACAGAACAATGAATCCGAAGTGAAAGGATACAAAGTAGGTAACTTGTTCATAGGCCGCAAAGAATCCACTTGTCATTGCTGTATGACATTGAACAGTACTGCTGTCCTGAATTCGCTAAGCATCAGTAAACTAGTATACTTAGGTTGCCATCCTAAGTACTGGTACATTCTGTTAAAGCTGTCTGCATTAGGATGGGCATGGACACATCAAAACTCGTGCCAAATTTTAGCCAGATTGAGGCTTGGGAGGCAACATTTTGTATGCATGTGTTATCCAAAGAAATCTCCGAGCTTTGGGGCATGGCGTGGTGTGGATCGGAAAACTAAACCCACCCAGAAACTCTAGTGTGAAAATGCTAGACAATGGTGGCACTTTCCAACTGTCAAAACACAAATAGGGACCCTCCAAAGCTTAACGGGTACTGCTACCTGCCAGTAACAGAGTTCCCGTGCATCACAATGGGACAGAGATCTATAGAAGTGTAGGAAGACTGTGTATTGCCTTTGTTGGCATTGTGGTTTTGGATGGAGTGGGTGTACTTGCTGCTAGGTATGTGTGTGTGTGGGGGGGGGGATTGCTTAGGTAGCATACTCAGTCAGGGACCAGGGGGATTTGTGTTGCCCTGTGTTCCTCTGTGTTGTGATTCAGTGTTTGTTTACTGCAAAGGGTGAAAAAAATCAAGGTTTGAATTCCTCTTTAGTATAGCAAGCTTTTTTGTCTAGTGATATTTTCCTGCTGTCTACTTCCTTTGTTGTTTTCCTTCCTTTTTTCATTCTATTTCACAATCCCATACCACTTGGCATTGCAGCAAGACAAGGGATTAATCTGGGTTTTTTGGGGGGTCATGGTGGGTCATGGTGTTCGGGACCTGGTGGAGTGAGATCATTGATCACTGGCAAAAACATGCAGTGGGTGTAAGACATCTTTTGTAGTGGCACAAGCCATTATATCCACAGGTGTGGGGCATTGTGTCATCCTCCTCATGTGTCATGGCTTGGTGTTTTCAAGTCAGCAAGTCAATGTCCGGCCCTTGCTTCAGTGCTCAGTGACTCCCCTTCTTATCCAAGAGGGCCTTACTTCATTTCCTGGGCCCTGGTGAACCCCTTTCACAGTTCCCACTGACCTAGTGGCTGCAGCAATCCCATCTCCCACAGTTCCGCAGGGCCTACAAAAGGGAGCTCCTCCACCAGGCATTTGCCTGAGACTGACTACAGGTCCCCCCCCCCACCTCTGACATCCCCTCCATGGCCTGAAACAGCCTGACCTCTCTAGGGAGTTTAGCTTGTATGTTGTTATTGTTGGGACCACTGAAGTTGTTGTTTAGAACCTCTGTTGGGTTGTTATTGTTGTATATTGACTATGTTGTATGTTGACTTAGAATCATAAAATCATAAAATCATAAAATCATGGAGTTGGAGCCAGCCTCTTCTATTCACTCCACTAGTGTGGACTCCCTTATCCATTGTTCCTCTTAATATTTGTGAAACAATCTGGGGAGGGTGGAACAAGTCCAGGGTGTCCAAGCTGGAATAGAGCCAATCAGCAAAGCTGGCCACACCCTGATTGGCCCTGCCCTTACAGTTCCCACCCTCCTTCCTTGGAAGCTAGCCACTTTGCTCTCAGATGCCTGAGAGAGACAGAGAGACAGAGAGCCAAACTGCAAACAAGCCCTTATTACCTGCTATGGCTCCTGCTGTGAGGGACAGAGAGAGAGAAAGACAGAGACAGCTTCCCCAAACTGCAAACCAGCCTTGATTCCCTGCTAGGAAAGAGCCCTGATTACCTCCTACGGCTCCTACGGGGGGGGGGGGGAGAGAGAGAGAGAGAGAGAGAGAGAGATCTGCACCTGCCCGTGTCCCCTGGGTCCTAGCACCCATTGTATTCCTGGTTGCAATGGTCTTTCTTGCTAGTCAAAAATAACTATGGAGGGATAGTAGGGCCAACCCTTCCAGGGAATTCATTGTTGTTATTCGTTCCATCCCTTCAATCTCTGGCCATGGAATGGGTTCGGTTTGGGTGCATGTTGTATATGGTGGGCACTGGACCTTGAGCCATCCTCTGACTCACCCACTGCTTACTTCAGCTTATGATGGCTCTTTATTCAGCATGCTGTGACCAACCCCTCCCTTCCACATACACCACTAGGATGCAGCATTTCCGTGTCTCACACTCAGCTAAGAAGGTGTTGCTTACTGGGGGCAAGATTTGAAGTTGTCATAACACTCTGTCACTGTTATGGTGGGGGGCTCGAGATGACAGCAGGAACCACCTTTTCCCTTGGGCCTTGGTTACATGTAAGGTTTGGCAGGTCTTCTTCCTTCTCCTCCTCCTCCTCCTCATCCCATGGCTCCAGCCTTTCACTTGCTCTTCACTGATGGACTGGCTGCATTCCATTTGTGGCTGGGTGGGGAGTCTGTTCCTGTTCCACAGACAGTACTGTGCTTAATTCTACCACTGCATTGTGTTGCTATCTTTGAACACTTTTCCTGCATGCAGCAGCATTAGTGAAACACTGCCACTCATAACAGTGCACTTTGTGTGGGCATTTGTCCCTGTTGTAGCTTTTGCTGCTCTGCAAGATAAGGTTATCAGCTGAGGTTCAGAGCTCAAATTAGAATTGAAAAGGAAAGGGTAAGATTAATGCCTCTTCAGGATGAGGGATTTTTTGTTGTTGTTGTTGCTGTTGTTATTTGGTGAAATCCGCACAAGGGTTTTGAGGCTGGGGGTGGTAAACCTGTCTGAACACCTCTGATTTCACAAAGCCAATGAGAATGAGGGTCAAAATAGACAAGATGAAGATCACAGATATACAGTCATCTTTAAAAGTTAAATTATAGCTGCATGGGATCCTCATTCAGATCACACGATAGACCAGACCAAAATCACCCACTCTAGTTGTCCCTTTAAAGAAAAGGCAGTTGCTTTTTTATTCTTTAAAGGGCAAATAATAGCATAGGGATTGGCATGAATTAGTGGAAACACATGTTCTTCTGATGTGTCCTGAATCAGAATCGGGGGCTGCACAGCTGTAATTTAGCTTTGTGAACTTCATATTATTGTGTAATCCTTAAAGTGTTTAAAAAGGAAAGTTAAGTATGTGCAGCTTCTCCTAAGCTCAAACACTGTTTAGGTACAGCAAGCCAAGAGCCACATGACTTCTGGAATATCAGGGCACAGATTATTTTTGGAAAATGTGAGGGTTGCTCAATTATTATTATAGCATTAGAAACAGAGGCCGTTTCCAAGGTTATATCTAGTCTTTCTTCCTTTTATCTTTCTCCCTCCCACCTTTGGTTGGTCCATGAGATATAGTGCCAGGATTTATATTTTAGAACAGTTAAATTTCCTGCTCTTTAAGAAAGGCTGAAGGCACATCAAGGAAGCAATTTAACTCTGCAAAACCGACTTGTTCTTACATGAATGGCTAAGTTCAGTGATTGTCTCTCTTTGCTTCTTTCTATGCCTTTGCAATGTGTTCTAGGTTTTATACAGATGGAACAGACAAAGCAGCACATCTGTTATAGAAACAAACAAAACATCTGTGGAGCTTTCACTGCCTTTTGATGAAGATTACATTGTAGAAATAAAGCCATTTAGTGATGGAGGAGATGGAAATAGCAGTGAGCAAATCCGAATTCCAAAGAGATCAAGTAAGACCAATGTTTGCGTGTTTTCGTATGGCCATTTGTAGCTCTGTAAGTAATTTGTAGCCTGCCATCCAATATTCTTATAGCTGTGAGAGCTCTGCCAATAGCATAAATAGGAAAGAAAGAATAATGGAATTGCTCCATCTGAGCACATCTTTTTGCAAGTTGCACTTCCCTCCTCTGCTCAAGTGAGAAGGGAAGTAGCTCTTTGTTTTGGCACACTGGTGGAGGACTGTAGAAGAGGCATACTGGTTTGGTTTTGTTTTTTTCATAATACAAACGTGTTTTACAGAAAAAATTATTAAAGCAAGGTTTTTTGTGTGAAGGAGCCTTGTTAATTTGAGGCACGCATATTGTTTGTTCATGTTCATGGACATTGCCTTGCTACCTGAAAAGCAGGTTAGCATGGTAGCCAGGAGCACCTTCTATCAGCTGTCTCTGATTCACCAACTTTCCCATTAGCTCATCTAGACATGCTGATCCATGCTTCTGTAACCTCACAGTTGAATTACTGCAACATAATCTCTGTGGGCTACCCTTGAAGACAACCCAGAAACTACATCTGGTCCAGAATGCAGCAGCCCAACAGTTGTTTGGATAGCCACCAGAAACATATCTTGCCCATTTTGAAACAGCAACACTGGTTGCCAGCCAGTTTACAAGTTCAATTTAAAGTGCTGGTTGTGACCTTGAAAGCCATTCATGACCTCAGGAACTACATATTTGAAAGGCTTCCACATGTTCCTGTACACCAGTTATGGACATCAAGTAGTCATTTTCTGTCTATCCCACCACTTAGGCATCAACCAGAGCCCAGGCCTTTTCCATCAAGGCTCTGGCTCTGTGGAATGGGGTCCCTGAAAGGGGGGCCGGGTCCCTGGAGATTTTCAATTGGCAATGCAAGGCCTGCTGGGGCTTTGAGGGAGTTTAAATGGCAGGCATCGTTTAAAGAATAAGTTTTTTTATCCCATTTTTCACTCCCCAAAGGAGTCTCGAAGCAGCTTACAATCACCTTTCCTTCCTGTATATATAACAGATATTCCGTGAGGTAGGTGGGGCTGAGAGAGCTCTGAGAAGTGGGGAATCAAACCCGGTCTTTCAGGTTAGAGACTCTCTCTCTTAACCATGCCAAAAGAGGGATTTGAGGGAGAGGGGGAGGGTTTTGAGGCTTGCTATTTTATCTTTGTTTTTTTACCTGAGGTTGTTTTAGTTAATGAATTCATATGAAGCTACAATATATTGAACCTCTTGTTTTTCCTCCCCTTCCCACAGGTGCATATGCAAGAGGGTCGGGCGCTTCTACTTCAAACGCTTGTACATTGTCAGCCATCAGCACAATAATGATTTCCCTCACAGCTAGATCAAGTTTATGACAAAAAATATCTAAAGGACTTCCTGTTTATAATATAAGCAACATTTAGCTAGTTGTTTTGAAGACACCCAGTACTAAGTAATATTGTTGTTCAAGTACATCTTACTACTGGAAAGAAATGTTTTATGCTTCTCTAGGAATGGCATTATACAGTACTTCCTCAAAGCAAATATAGCTTTGTCTGAAGTTTCCTTGGAAACTCTGCAATGCACTGAAAACATCTGTAATATGATGTTACCAAAGCAGTTTACATATGTCCTTATATGCATATTTTTTATTATATATTTAGTGTTTTATAGACTTTTTTAAAGTTAACATATGATGTAGATATTAATTTCTTTTCCCTGTGCTATAAAATGCTATTGATGACATTCTCGTTACAAAGATATATTCTTTTTTGGAATGTTCCATGGCTGTAAGCTCAGAGCTCTCAGTACATTGGTTTCAGATTGATTGTATAGTTTTACAAGAGTAGTATGCTCTAGCAAAGCTGTTTTGGTCTTCGCTTATCCTCCAGGGCATCCAGAGCACATCCAGTGTGCATGAAATAGATGTTCTACAAACAACCTGCTCCTCTCAGTTCATCAGCCTGGTATACATTGCAATATCCCTGGCTGTTGCTGATCTGGTGATACACTCCTGCATCTCATATAAGGTTATTTAGTAGCTCCTTCTGCTTAAGCACTTGCTGCACCAGTCACTCCCAAACAGAAGAAAAAGGAGTGCTGGATTTGGCATGAAAATGCCTTACATTGACACCTGTCAGTCATGGGCCCGTCTATCCAGCACCATGGCAATGAAACCGATTGGGGGGAAGGGGGCTCAGTAAGGATCCTTGTATCTGTGAAACGTTTCATGCCACCATTTAAAACTATTTGGATGGTTTTGGTTGAATCCAACACTTCTGACATAAAATATTCCATATTGGATCAAACATCTGAAACAAATCCAAAATATCTTTCAATACAGTTGCTTTTCAGTTTGTATAAATAAACTGCATAGGATCGTCTAGCTAATGTTTTAACGATGGACAGCAAGGATTTGAGCTTTTTGTTTTCAGTTTATTTTGATGTCCTGATTTAGCTAAAAGCTAACGTTTCAAGTTAATGGTAATTTCATATATTTGCCATCACTATCGTAATGTAAACCAGAATCTGCTATAGCAAAGAACAAGATTCTAAATACGATAAAATTTGAAATCCCACCAGTTGAACTACTGATGCTATTCTGGGTTTGCACCATTTTAATTGGGACGATGCGAGTCTTTGAGACTGAAAATGAAATATTCTTTCCATGTCTGAATATGTATTTCTTTTAACAGGTACACGTCAACTGTAATTCTCTATGGATTGGTTTCATAAATTAATTACAAAACGATCTATGTTTATATGATCTTGTTTGAGTATAGGACATAAAACTAAATCTAATAAATAATGTTCTAGTGAATACCTCTCTAAAAAGGCTTTTTTCCATTAAAAATCACATGTATGTCTGGGTGTCTCTATGCACTTCTAAATAATTCTTTCGTTCTAAGACTTTGAATCCTCCAGGCTTTCTGCTGGGCATGAGGGGATAGAGCCTGCCATCTTAAGCATGTTCTTAAGATCAAGCTTGCGTTTTCTTGACAGCTCTACTCTTTATACGTATCCGGCGTGTTTATAAGACCCCGTTTAGATGTGTCCTTGACTGCAGTCTACCACTTAGTTTTCTCATGCAGCTTACACTCATTCCAGCAAGAATTCTGCTGGATCAGAGTTTGTGGAATGCCTGGCCCAGGGGCTCCAGTGTGCATGCGGGACGTTTCATGCACACCTGACGGTCTACACAAGCAGGGGCAGCCTGCTCTCGCAGAACTCTGCGCGTGCACCAGAGATGGCTCGGTTCTGGAACAAAATTTACAAGGAAAAAAATATATTAATATGACAACGTTCGTTTGTTATTACGGGAAACTTTTGTAAGCGTAGTTCTAACGGGAGAAAGAATCCTTTAAATGGCAGTGGGATTTTATAATGAATTTTTTTTCCAAGTCTAAAAAAATGACACTGCAGAGGATTATGATTTGTTCTTCTGGAGAGCTTCAATTTGCCTGTAACTTAAGTCTTTTTTGCTCCAAAGTGATACTTTTAAACCTTTCAAAAATATATTTATTCAGTAATTCATAATCAGGATTCCACTTGTGTAAGTTGGGGGTGTTAACCAGAGAAATATTGTCAGTATTTCAAGCTGTGTTCCTTTCTTAGTTTGATATGGTTACTTCTATGTAAAAACAAAAATGGAACAAAAAAATCCACAAAAGAAATAAAATGAAAGAAAAAAAAAGCCTATGTAGTTTTTCTCCCCAGTGTAAATGATATTTATCAGTGATCTAGAAGATGTAATCTTTTTTAAAGTTATTGGTAATAAATATTCTGTTATTTGTAAAGATTATTGTCTTTAGGGGCATTTTTCATGAATTCTTGGTGGTCCTTTGTGATTGAGGACCTATCATGTTCTTAAAAGGTCATCAGGAGTTCAGAAATACCTAGAGATTTGAGGGAGGAGCCTGAGAGAATGGGGTTTTGGGAGGGGAGAGACCTGGGTAGGATATAATCCATGGAGTCTACCTTCCAAAGCAACCATTGCCTTCAAGATAAGTGGGATAAATGTATTAAAGAAATAAATAATAAAGTGAAGCAGATCTGGAGATCAGTTGTAATGCCAGGTGATCCTCAGTCCCTGCCTGGAGGCTGCAAACCTAAATACAACCTCTGTCCTAATACATCTGTCCAATTGAAAACCGTAGTCATGGCTCTCAATAGGGACACAGACATTGGTGCATCTAAAGAATTCAATGGCTCAAATGTCTCTCAAGTTACCATGAACAATAGGAACATCATTCCCCATACTTACTAATGAGCCTTAATTGCTGCCACAAACAATTCCCCTGTGTAATTTCCCTATCAGTGTCATCAGGTTAATTTTTTAAAATGGCGATGAGATAAGGGTGCTGATGAGTATTCAAAGCAGCTGGCATCCCATGTAGAACCAGGACCAAACTTCAGAGGGACTTGAACAACTCAGCATGGAAGTATGCTGGGTAACCTTGGGCCAGTCTGGGTCCCCTTTGGTGAGGAACAACCCAATTTTACATCGGTCTGAGGTACACAGTCTTTCCTTCTACATCTGGAAATCAGTGGGTTGTTTTATGTAAACCAGATAGGTGTGAAAGGGGCTCATTCTGTGCTCTTACAAAGGACACTCCCCCCCCCCCCCCCGGTACCTTCACAACCTGTCAATCCCAGGTTGAAAACTGCTGTCCTTGGTTAGCATTCCTTTGTGGAAACAAGGGAACAATGTGTATTCATGCCTATCTCGTTCACAAAAATTCACAGAACTCTGGCTCTAGACAGGGCTGTGTTAGCTGAGAGACAGGCTGACTTACAATGTAATACGAGTTTTCTACTCCAACAGACAATGGGAACCTGGAAACTCATATAGACCTAATGCATTATAAAACAGAAAACATGCATCAGAATTGGAGGTACAGAGAAAAGAATGTTAAGGATGGCAAGATGGGGAACCCAGTCTTCCCATTTCTCCCAGTAAAACTGCTCCCCCAAAAAACTCATTTCTAGCCCTGCTGCTGATACAAACCCTTTGTGTTCCCTTTCCATCTGTGGCACAAGGCTGCTATTCCACGGACAAGGGTATATCCTGTCATCACAGGACTGCCACGCTAAAATGCTAGAGAAATGTCACTGGGCTATGCACAAATCACGAGCCTGTGCTGGCAAAGTGGTCGTAACTTCCTATGGAAAGACACTTGTCTCCTAATAATGCAACCCCAAGTTTCAAACAAGTTTTAAATCTGCCAAGAATACAGCCCTTCCTGCCTATGAAAATGCCCATCCGCACTACCATGCTCCTCACAGGCTTAAGTGTTTGTTTTTTAAAGCTGGGGTAGCTGTTTATACAATTTCCTACAGAGGCAAATGACCATCTGGCACTTGTCAAGTAACACCAAAACTCCCGGGCCTGCCTTTCATTTTTATTTATCAGGCATTAATCAGAAGCCCAAACATTTGTCCCATTGTACTGAGCTCATATGCATATCTTTCATATTTAATCATATTCTGTGCTGATGTGGACAGCTTGACAGCTAAGTGCTGAACATTATTAGAGACAATTTCTAATCACTGAACCTGCTGTACAACAATATAATAGGTATGCACAGAAATGCTCTGTAGAATCCCTGCTTGTAACTCTATTAAAGACATGTCTGTAGCTCAGGGGTGGATTAGCATTCTCATACAACACAGTACTAAAAGAGCAAAAGAAATAAGACATTCATGTCATTTGCTTTCCTATTAAGCTGCTTCTTGTGCAAACAAAAAATTACCTGCAACTTGCTACTTCAAGCAAAATACTTCCCATACAGGGCCTACCTTGTAAGAAGATTACAAGAGACCAAGAGAGCAGTTTTTTCTATCCTGAGCATCATTATCAGCATTTTACCAAAAATCAGTATTACAGTTTATACATTCAACTAAGATAGTATAGAGCCTCTTGTGGCGCAGAGTGGTAAGGCAGCAGAAATGCTGTTTGAAGCTATCTGCCCATGAGGTTGGGAGTTCGATCCCAGCAGCCAGCTCAAGGTTGACTCAGCCTTCCATCCTTCCAAGGTCAGTAAAATGAGTACCCAGCTTGCTGCTGGGGGGTAAACGGTAATGACTGGGGAAGGCACTGGCAAACCACCCTGTATTGAGTCTGCCATGGAAACGCTAGAGGGCATCACCCCAAGGGTCAGACATGACTCGGTGCTTCCACAGGGGATACCTTTACCTTTACTTTAAGATAGTATAGCAACAGCACTGTGGTAAAACATGTGGCCTGTTTCCCCTACACGGTGTGAAGTAGCCTTGTTGTAGCAACCATCAAACAGAGCTCTTATTTCTGTGATTCTTGGTCCAGAAATTCATGCTTGTAGTGGAGGTTATTTATGCCAGAGTACTGCTTGTCTTAAATATATGAACCAGGCTTCTAAACTTCCGTATTTATCACATGCAGCATCATTTGAAATTGATGCAGAATCAATGCCACTGGACAAGAACATGTGGGAAAGTATTCTTGGATTGTCAAATGACATGTATAGAAGTTTTAGTCCTAGAACAATTAGTTATGTCATAGCTGGCTATTGTGGCCTATGCAAAGTGGACACAAAAATGAACATGTAACGGAAACAACACAATTCAAAGAAGAAATAGCAATATGGTCTGGTGACCACACATAGACTATACATGTGTGTAAAATATATTGACAAAGAATTTGAAGCAGAACTCTCACCGATGTTCTTCAAATATTCATGTTCGTGTAGAATATATTTACCGAAATAGTGTTCTAAGGAGTGAGAAGTTGATTTGCTCACCCAAATAATGATTGCCACTTGAGAAAATGACAAATCTGGTGTATATTAATAAAGTAAAAACATTGAAAAAACACTATCAAACAGCCAATCCAGCAAGTCAGAGAATAAATTTGCTCATAATTGTTAAACACTGTACTGTATATTGTAATTAGGAAGACTCAGTAACTTTAGCTTCAATATGTCATGTCTCGTCTTCTGTGCTTCGGTGTCCACAAGGATAGTCTTTAAGCAAGAGATAGTCATGACTAAGAAGTCAGGGGAAATGTTTATAGTCACGAATCACTTTGGTCCTTGAGATTCTACAACTCATCTATTATATGCGAATTCACAAAAAGAAAAAACATATGAGCTGGGAGGGTCACCAATGTCCAGCTAGTCCAACCCCCCTGCACAATGCAGAAAATTCACAGCTATTTCCCCAGTGACCCTTGCTCTATGCCCAGAGGAAGGCAAAATCCTCCAGGATCCCTGGGCCAATATGGACTGGAGGAAAATTCCTTCCTGACCCCAGAGTGGCAACCAGTATTACTCTAAGCATATAAGAAAGCACCATGAGAGCCAGCCAGGCACTGGGTCATCCTTTTCTATCCATCCACTCACAATCTGTCTGAAGTCAGAGTGAGTCACAGAATCAGCATTGCTGTCAGATGGCCATCTTTATTTTTTTTGCCATTGTCACTGCTGATTTATGGAGACACCATGGGGTTTTCAAGGCAAGAGATGTTCCAAGGTGGTTTGCCATTGCCTACCTCAGTGTCATGACCCTGGTGTTCCTTGGAGGTCTCCCATCCATATACTAGCCAGAACAGACCTTACTTAGTTTCTGAGATGGGAGATCAGAACAACTTGGGCAGAAAACCCTCCAAGCCTCCATCTTCATCTGAAAAAATAACTGACCTTCTTTGTAATGCTGAGGTGTTTTTAGCAACATAACACTCCTGCATTCTACATGTCAATAGAAAATGGCCAAGAACAGGGCTTGGTGGGCCTGGAAGTTGTCACCAGTTACACTCCAAGTGAAGCCTTTGCTCCATCTTACCACACTTTACTCAAATTCTAAAATGTTGCCATTAATTCCAGTTTTGCTGCAAGTAATGCACTACAACAGGGTCGAGGATTTGTTTGCTGTCTCTAAAGATCTCTTTTCTACATTGCTAACAATTGCTGTTTCTTTTTATGCTGAATGCAGTGCATTTTGTTTTCCACAGTGGATGGTACTTTAATTAAAAGTGAATTGAAAGCGTCATACAATAATTTCGAGAGCCCTTTCCCTTGACCACATAGAAGAATAACAAAGAAGAGGAAGAAATGAAAAATAATAATGGAAAAGTAAACCTTTGGATTTCTCTGTTGTAACTAGGGGTGCAGTAATTCAATATGCAGCCCACCAAAAATATATATTCCATGCTTAACCAGAATAACACATGTTCAGGGGAGGGGGAATTGGAAGATGTTGGGGTTCTTTCACTTGTTGTTCTTGTTGTTGATGATGATAGTAGTTGTTTAAGGTAAGTCTTGTGTCACGATTACAGAAATAGATGAGGAACTCATAAGGACTGGCCGAGGGCATTCCATTTTTCCTACCCCCACTATTTATTGTTTGGCTTTCCTGAAAGCCTCCATAGCATAGCTCAGCTGCAGCATCCAAAGATACACTGACTTTGCTACTAGAATAGAAGACCGATGGAAAGAAAAATCATATTGAGGGCATTTTCCTGTTTATTTTAAGAGATTTTATTTGATGCAGCCACCATAAAACAATCAAACTAATGCTAAGGTACAGCTATTTCATTAAATAGTTGCCTAACCTTTTCCCTATGCTTTGTAGCTTACAGCTCACTACCAGAGGACATACTTTACATTTTAAATAGAAGGTCTCAGATACAAGTAAAATATTCTGTATGTTAAGGTAGAATAATAAATTATTGCTTAATTAAAGGAGATCCTGAAGCTTCCATGACCTTCTAAAGGTCAAAAGTAAAGGAGGATTCAGTCAGGGGAAACTTTTCTATTAGTTACTGGGGGGGGGGGGCTGCCTTCAGCTACTCAGGGGCAACTTTCTACCCCCTCTCCCAAATCTCTGGCTACTTTTAATTACCTTCTCAACATTTGAGGTGAATTATCTTCTCAAATTGTATTTTGCTGAAATAGCAAAGTACAGACCAAAGTGACTCTAGAACCTTTTCTTCGTATTAGGTCACCAGTACAATAGTAAACAAAGTACAGCCATTTACTACTTAAGAGTTTTCTTTGTTTCCACAATAAAAAAAACCTCAAATGATACCAGAATGTGACTTTGGGATAGTTTTTCCCCCCACCCAACCCATGTACTGGGGGAAGAAATATACCCAACTTTTCTATGTAATACACTGTTCCAGGGATGCCTTTTAAGATGTGCTGAAGTGATCCAGTCTTGCATTATAAACTAACTAGGGAAAGAGCCCATTGTAATTCCAATACAATGGGCGCTAGAATGGGAAGGGAAGGGTAGCAAGCAGAAAGGGCAGCAAGAAGAAAAGTAGCTAACCTTACCGGAGGCGTCGTTGAGGGCTGGCGGGCGGCAGCGGCGGCGGCGGGGCATCCTGGGCTGGGTGGAGGCGGCGGCGGCGGCTAGCTGGAGGCGGCGGCGGCCATTTGCGGAGGTCGGCGATGTTCGTCGGCGGCCATTTTCGGCGTCAGCGGCTGGCTGACGGCAGCGGCGGGGGATATTCCCGGCCATTTTCGGCCATTGTTCTCGTCGGTGGCTGGCTGGCTGGCTGCGGCTGGCTGGCGGGGGCAGCGGCTGGCTTGCGGCGGCGGCCATTTTCGGCGGCATCGGGGGCTGGCTGGCGGCGGCGAGGGCTGGCTGTCGGCGGCAGCGGGTGGCTAGCGGCGGCGAGGGCTGGCTGGCGGCGGCAGCGGCTGGCTGTTGGATGGCTTGCGTCGTTGGCGGCTGGCTGGCGGCGGCGGCGGCCATTTTTGTAGGTCCGTGGGAAGAACGGACGGGAGTCCCCGGCAGCCGCACGCTGGCCGGCCACTGGGAGCTCCCTGGGCGGCGGCCTGACGCGGCGAGAGGCGCTTCGCGCCTCTCGCCGCGTCAGGCCGCCGCCCAGGGAGCCCCCAGCGGCCGGCCAGCGTGCGGCTGCCGGGGACTCAGTAGCCGGCGGCCTGACGCGGCGGGAGGCGCTTTGCGCCTCCGGCCGCGTCAGGCCGCCGGGCAGGGAGCACCCGCCAGCCGCGCTACGCGCGGCTGGCGGGTGCTCCCTTGCCAGCGGCCTGACCCCTCGGGAGGCGCTTCGCGCCTCCCGAGGCGTCAGGCCGCCAGCCAAGGAGCAACTGCGAGCCGCGCTGCGCGCGGCTCGCAGTTGCTTCGGCAAGGAATTGGAGGGACCAATCGGCAGGCGCTTCGCGCCTGCCGATTGGTCCCTCCAATAGTCTGTCCGGGGGAAGGGGCCAATCGGCACCCTTCCTCATCCCGGACACAGCCCGCCTTCCAAGGGCTTACTCTTTTATTTAGTCCGTGGCGCCCGCGGCGCCACGGGCGGTGTACAGACTAGATATTAAGCCCGCTGTGGCCAAAATACAGCGGGCCCTAGCATGATGGGTGGGTGAAGGGATGGGGCAAAGGAAGGAGGAAAAGGAGAAAGAGAGACAGAAAGACAGAAAGAAAGGGAGGGAGATAGAAACAGAAGAAGAGGGAGAGAAACAGGTAGCCAGAAAGAGGCTGATGGAAGAGAGGTAGGAAGGGAGGAAGGGAAGGACAAAGGGAATGCTGGGAGGAAGGGAGGAACAGAGGAAGGTAGGTGGCCTTGGGAGCTTCTGCTGGGGCCAGGGGCAGGCTTGGCTGCTCCAGGGCCCGGCAGAAGGCTCGGGACGGGGGCGGCAGGCTTTGAGGCCTACTGCCGGGCCGAGGAGCAGTCTCGGCTGCCCCAGGGCCCGGCAGAAGGCTCCGGACGTGGGCGGTGGGCTCTGCGGCCTACTGACGGGCCAAGGAGCAGTCCCGGCTGCTCCAGGGCCCGGCAGAAGGCTCAGGAAGGCGGCGGCAGGCTTTGAGGCCTACTGCCGGGCTGAGGAGCAGTCTCGGCTGCCCCAGGGCCCGGCAGAAGGCTCCGGACTGGGGCTGTGGGCTCTACGGCCTACTGCCGGGCCAAGGAGCAGTCTCAGCTGCCCCAGGGCCCGGCAGAAGGCTCCGGACGGGGGCGGTGGGCTCTGCGGCCTACTGCCGGGCCGAGGAGCAGTCTCGGCTGCTCCAGAGCCTGGCAGAAGGCTCTGGAAGGCGGCAGCAGGCTTTGAGGCCTACTGCCGGGCCGAGGAGCAGTCTCGGCTGCCCCAGGGCCCGGCAGAAGACTCAGGACAGCGGGAGTGGGCTTTGTGGCCTTCTGGCGGGGCCAAGGGCAGGCGAGCCTGCCCCAGGGCCCAGCAGAAGGCTCCGTAGGTGAGGGGAAGCCGGCCAGAGGACTTACCGCTGGGGAAGGCTTCTTCCTCTGAGCGGTGACTCTCCAGCCGGGTCAGGCGAGGCTGGGCCAACCTGCCAATGGGGAGCCGCGCTTTGTGCGGCTCCCCATTGGCTGCTTGGCCCCCGAGTGACACTTGGAGGGGCCAATGAGGATTCCGCTTCGCGGCTCCTGATTGGGCCCTCCGAGTTTTTATCACGGACAGGGCCCGCCCTAACTCCTCCCCACTTGCCCTTACTCCTTTATTCCTCCCGCTCCTCCGGAGCGGGAGGGGGGAGGTTAAAAGATGACCCTTCCTGATAACTGTTTACCTCACATCACCTATATGGGCTTAGAACAGAAAGAAAAATGTAAGAAATGATTGATTTTAGATATTTGTAATTGTTCTTAGATTCTTTCATTTAAAATTGAGGAAACTTTGTCCTAGTTATAAAAATGGCTTTTGTTTTTCCAATAACTAGGTTTTCGCTAGCGTTAAAAATATACCATAAAGGAAAAATGTGGAATTTGTTTTACAATGTTGTTATAAGGTTAAATTTAAGACACTGGGACAGCCACTGAGATAGTCTAAGGCAGTGGTCCCCAACCTTTTTATCACCGGGGACCACTCAACGCCTTTTACTGAGGCCCGGTGGGGGGGGGGTAGTTTACTCCTCTACTATCAACCACTGTCCTAACGCTCTCTGATCGCTATGGTAATGTTTAAACATCCCTTCAAAATAAGATACAGACACACCACAACAATGAACATAAGGAACATTTTATTTTCATGGAAATGTTAACTCATGACAATGACAAATCAATGAGAACCCTGAGCTTGTTTCTCTGCAACGAGATAGTCCCATCTGGGAGTGATGGGAGACAATGACACCCAAACTGTGTTGTAAAGGGCCAGGGGGGGATGAAGTAAAGGGCCGGGGGGGGGAGAATGCGTCCTTCGCGGCCCACCTCCAATTAGTCGACAGACCACATGTGGTCCGCTGCCCACAGGTTGGGGATCGCTAGTCTAAGGAAAACTCTTGAGCTGTATTATCAATCACCTTTTTCCCTTTGTGATTTATAAAGGCTACAATTCACAGAAAGAATCTAGATAGCCCATGCAGTAGTCCTCTTACTTGAAGCTATGCCTGCCTAAAATCTACCACTACTAAGCATCAAAAGCATTTTTATTTCACATGAGTTAAAGGAGAGTAATTGGAAGAGCTGAGAAATATTTTACAAAGCATAACATTATTTATATAAGTAATACTATATTCATCCTATGCATAAAAGGAGGTAATCAAGAAATATTAGGGACAGAAAAAATACAATCCAAACAGTATCCATTATCTCAGATCAGTTTAACTCAGTGGTCATATTTTAGCGAGATTTAAATTCAGTCAAGGCAATAGAAGCATGGGTGTCTAAAGTTCAGTTATGATGGGAGAAGCAGCACAGGTCAGTCAACAAAGTTCCATGGAATTAGCTTATTAGACATGGATATCAAGGGTGGAACATTAAGAACAGCTTTCAGGCAAATCAAAAATCCAAATGATGCACACCTGTATTCCATTCTCCACCTGGCTGTAGGGAGTTCTGCAGTTTATTAGGATAGATTCCCAGCCTCATATCCTGAAATTCCTTGTTCAAGCCCTGGAGTCCAGTTTGGTGTAGTGGTTAGGAGTGCGGACTTCTAATCTGGCATCTGGCATGCCGGGTTCGATTCTGCACTCCCCCACATGCAACCAGCTGGGTGACCTTGGGCTCGCCACGGCACTGATAAAGCTGTTCTGACCGAGCAGTGATATCAGGGCTCTCTCAGCCTCACCCACCCCACAGGGTGTCTGTTGTGGGGAGAGGAATGGGAAGGCGAATGTAAGCCGCTTTGAGCCTCCTTCGGGTAGGGAAAAGCGGCATATAAGAACCAACTCTTCTTCTTCTTCCCTGGCATTATGGTATGATAGATTGTGGGTGCCTTTTTTCTTTTATAGTGATTTCCAGTATCCCACATCCAAAATCTATGAGCTGAGAATTTAATGAATTGCCTAGGGAGATTTTGCACTGAATCTACAACTATCGTATGTATCTGTTCCACTTAATAAAATTTCCTCATTTTGCTAAATACTTGTGTTCTGCACATTACAGCAAGAAGCTAAATATCTGAACATATGGACAGTATAAATAAAACTGAAAATCCTCTCCAGTGAAATCAGCTCATCTGGCTCTCGATTTTAAACAAACTATGCTAAACATTATTGCCTATCCTTTTTGCACCACAAAAGCATATTAAAATTACTGCTTGTAATCACAACAGCCCAGTAAAATAAATCATTAGTGTTGATTTGTACTTGTTTGTTTCATAAATGGAGACACTAAGGCTTTAGAGAAATAAAATCAGAGGCACTGCTGGGAAGTATCTTGATCACACAAGGTTACAGGGTGGGGGGTAAAAAAGCAGAGCAGTAAATATGAAAATATGCGCAAGGCAATGTACCTTTGCAGTGAAATCCCCTCATGTGGGCTCAGTCCACAGCCCAAATTCATACACAACTATCATGGGCCAATTCTAACAATCTTCTAGACCAGGATTTTCGGGACCATTCCCTAAAAACACAGTGTCAATGTTTAACATTGAACTACTGGCATGGATTTTTGCCAACTGACCCATGCTGCTACTTGTGCAAAGCACATACAAGCTTAGCTTAGCACACAAAGGTCCACAGAACAGGAAAGTGTTGCACTAGCATGGTAACCAAGATTGTGTAGCTGCATAGGTACCTCCTCCCAATTTAAACAATATACGGTGAAAATACAAAATCCTACAGGTAGATGCTTTTGCATTGCTATGATTGTGTTTAAAACCAGTGTATCTCAGTACCCAGGGCGGGGAGATTTTCCTCGCAATAAATAGAATTCCTCACAATAAATTGAATTGTAGGTCTCTGAAACAGCTGTGAAGGAAATCGGGAAGCAAAACACCATGACAGGGCTTGCTGATCACCAAAACTGCTGGAAAATTGAATTATGAACAGCAGTTACTGGGAGGAGAAGCCAAAATGAACAGTTGGTAAGCAACACAGAGAATTAACGAAGAGGAAGGAGATGAGCTACAAAGCTGTATTTAATAGGAGCTCAAACTAGTGATCAAAAAATGTAGCTGTAAAAATGAGTTTGTAGAGGACTTTCAGGATTGACGATGTTACTGTATTGCTCACAGTGAACAAAGGATACAGAAGACAAAAAATGTGTTTATCATGGTTCCAAAATGTCCCGAGTCTCATGGCCACTTTGTCCTCTCAGAGTTCTTCATAGAACAGAAATGTCTATGGTAGACTAGTACTTTCAAGATTCAGAAAGGAACAAGGTTGAGAAAACACATAAAACCAGACTATAATTGCCATTATCAGCATTGCACACCTGGAGAATGCATCACACAAAATGATTCAGAAAGCAAACGGATCAACAGACAAACTAACAGGCATGGGGATCATGGCAAGAAGCAGTGGCATTCTGTGAAAAGCAGATAGCAAAATAAGAACCATTTTTAAAGGAAAGCCAGAAGTTTAAAAACATTGTGGTAGAGGGAGAATCACATTTTAGACAGTCAATTGCACATGATGTAGGAAAACTATTAAGTAATATTGAGTGGTTGGCTGTCATCCAATAATTTATGTAAACTGGTATGCAATATTATGGACATTTTGACACTGAATACCAGTTGAAAGTGTAGATGGGATTAATAATATAGGTGGAAGATACTGCTGGAGGATAAGCAAGGATTGTTGGGACTGTAATTTGCAATGTTGACACTTAACCAAGTGTTTAGTCCCCACCAATTTCCAGCAAAACTTGATTTTGGAGTGCATTGAGAAAACAGCGTGGAATTATGCACATTTGAGTTTTGATTCTTTAGTGGAATATCCACACGGATGCCAGAATTCTGTGCCCCCTCCCCATTTATCATTTTTGCTTCTGTCTCAGGAGTCACATCCCCAAGATACAATTCTGCATATTGAGCAATGAATATTAAGTGGACATTGTTTCTGTTGCTAAGCTTCATGTTCACTCTGACACCCCTGTCCACTTCCCTCCCTCAGTGACAAGATGTTCCCTCTGTTTTTCATTCCCTTTTGTGACTCAGCCACTCTAGTTATCTGCTTTCTTCTTTGATGAAGAATTCTGGCTGTCCTGCCCCATCATAATATTATATTTTGGCTGTCTGCTTAGCCTAGGAACACGAGGGAAGGAATGACAGCGCCCTTTAACTTATACAACTGAAACGACACTTGAGAAGTTTTTACATTTCACATTAACAAATACCTTATTCAACACAGAGATTAAGGATCAGGTGATATCAGGGGTCACATTTCTGAGGTAACTCAATATAGAGAACTCTGAGGTAAGATCAGTACATGCACAGATTATAGTTCTTATATTTCAGGGGAACGAGAGTTTCTTAGGCTTTTCACTGACCCTTTTATGCATGGCAGCAGCCATGCTGGGCTGCTGCTGGGCAGTGCGCCGGGGCAAGATGCGCCAGCACTTCCTGTGTACTCACAGGGGAAGAATCCCCTCGGTGTGACGCAGGCAGACACACATGCACAAAGCCGGGGCTGGAAAGACCGACATACTGCCAGAAGGCAGCAACAGCGAGGAGGTGAGTGGGGGGAGGGGGGCCCACCTCATAATGTCGGGGAGCAGCATGCCACTCTCCCACCAAGGTGGGGGTGGGGGGACTCCTCCGTCAGCTCCACAGTTCCATGGAGCTGACAGGGGCATGCAGTGTAGTTTGAGGGAAGGGCCAGGTCTGACCCAGCCCCTGCTGGCACCTGCAGCATCCCAGGGAACACGGAAGATTCCATGTTCCCTTGTCGTGGGTCTTCTGGGGTGCTGTGCCAGGCCAGGGCTGGGATGGCAGCAGCAGGGTGCTGCCCTGCTGCTGCCATCCTAGATTTCCAGCCCCATGCATAATGGGTCACAGTGACTTAAATCTTTATGTTTAGAAGCTTTTTTTCCCAGTGTTCTCCCCAAACATTCTTGTATGGTTTATTATCTGACTCTTGGTTTCCAGAAGGCTGGCACACTCTTTACAATACCGTTTCTCTTAAAACATCAGTTCTCGCCTTGCATTTTTAGCTGACTCTAAAGGTCTCTAAAGGCAATTTCTCATCACAACAGACCAGGGATCTCTGCACTCTTCAGAGCTAACTCCCTGTTTATCTAGATAAGGAATTTACTCTAGAACAGTGGTCCCCAATCTTTTTATAACCGGGGACCGGTCAACGCTTGACAATTTTACTGAGGCCCAGGGGTGGGGGAGGTAGTCTTTTGCTGAGGGATGTTGCCGCCTGAGCCCCTGCTCCATTTGCTTTCCCACCGGCACCCCTGACTTCCCACTGCTCACTGGGGAGTGCTGGCAGCAGCAGCTGTGCAGTGCCATGCTAACGGGGAGCCCCAGCCATGGTGGCCTCTGGAGAGCATCAAAGGCGAGCCGGCAGCAGAGTGGCAGGGCAGCCCCCGAGGCAGCAGCCAGGGAGAAGGATGAGGAGGAGCTGCGGCCCGGTACTGACTGATCCACGGACCGGTCCCGGTCCCCGGACCTGGGGTTGGGGACCACTGCTCTAGAACAGCGGTTCTCAACCTTCCTAATGCCACAACCCTTTAATGCAGTTACTCATGTTGTGATGACACTGAACCATCAAATTATGCAAGTGTTCTTTCACAGAAATTAAACTGAAACTGACCAATGGCATGAGGATCCATTGTTCATGGTTGTATATAAATTGTTTTTTTCCCCCCGGGGTTTCTCAGTTCTGCCTCTTGTCCCACCATGCCGATCTCTCTCTTTTCCACTGATCCGAAAAGATGAATGCTCTATCTCGATCTACCCCGCAAGGCTGTTGTGTGGCTGGTGCTCCCCCCCCCCACCGGCCAAGCTGCTTGCTCTGCTGCAACCCCTGTAAAAGGGTCATTTGACCCCCAAAGGGGTCCCGAAACCCAGGTTGAGAACCGCTGCTCTAGAAGCTATATAAGAGTCTTCACCTACTTCCCAAACTTACTTGCCAACTTTCCCCCAGTTCTCCATCTGTATTAAACTGCTACAAGCTAAGGCTGAAATCAGACTCAGTTCTGCTCAGCATTCAGCTCAGAAGTCTTTCTCTGCTCAGCTTATACTAAGCAATAAGATCTCTTGGAACTGCCTGTCACTCAAGGCTGCTTTAACAGACCTTTATCTATTTACACAGCACTTCTAAGCTTTTAAAAGTGCAATATGTCACACTGAAATGTTCAAGAAAAAATCAAAGAAGCCTTATGCTCAGGGAACTCAGAGAACAATATTACAGGACCTAATAACACCATCCATACCATCATTTGCCAACACTGCCATTGTACTGACTACACAGGATAAATCAGACTCTGAACAAAAGAATAAATGGATAGGAATTGGTCATCCTGATGGTGACATTCAGAAACCATGGTATAGTCTTTGCTAACCATGGAATTGCTATTCTTCAAGGGAACTTAAAAGGAATAATCCAGTGTACAAGTGCTAAATTAAAACTTTTCAAAAGGGCTTCAGCACTTTTCTCTCACGGTAGGAGATAACATTAACTATAGACTGTGCTATCATCAGTTACAGCTGTTACCATAGTCACTGGCCTTTAACCTCACTGTTCAATTCTCTTTCTCTATATGTATGTTGACTGAAGTTTCATGTCACATATTCAGTTAAATTGGCTCTAGTCCACAAAATCTTATCATATAACGAACATGTTAGTCATTAAGTGGCCATGATCCACCTTTAGAAAGTGGCTAATAGTGTTGTACTTCTTCTATTTATGCTTCACATAATTTTATTTTTGTCATTTATCCTGCTAAATTCAGTGTGAGAACAGAACTGACATCAATTACTCTGTAACTGAATATGTAATTCTAAAGGAAATGGCATTCTATCAAAAGCCATGTTCTTTTTTCAAATCCTTTCAGATACATCGTTTGCCTGCCATCCAGCTTATTACCTAATTAAATACAGTCATATTAACAACATATCTAGTGCTGGGAATTGGACAGACACCAGCTCAAATTTTATTTGATCTACTCAGAGAGCCTTTGTTCACAACTCCACTAGTCTGCCAGGTAACATACAGCTTCTCTGTGGCACCCCTTAAACTGCTAGATTGACAGTTTATAAAGGTTAACAAGACCACCTTGCTGTTATATTTGCAGAGAATCTGTAGTGTATTTTTCTGCCAAAGGGTTCTGGTTAATCACTAGCAGTAGGTTTTGGCTGGACACCTAGAATTAAGTTTTCATGTTGTGATTTCCTTTGTTTATACTGTGACTAATTTTAATATTTTGTTTTGACATTCATTGAGACGTCAATTACTGTGAATAATGGAAAGGCAGGATAAACATTATAAGTGAATGCATTTCAAGAGTGATGATGTCTACCTTCATTTATACCAAAGGAGAATGTCTGGTCTCATATTGCTATGTTTAAATGCCTCACAAGCATTGTAAAGATCACAGAATGAAAAGATTTTACCTTCAAACGAAGTCAGATGTACTGTATCCTTAAAGCCAAAGTTTGTAAATAAACAGGACTTCCCAAATTTAAAAACAAGCTTATTAAATGTGGACATGATCTCCCATGCACAGCTTAGCATACCAGTTTCTCCTTACTTTATTCAAAGCATTATTGTTTTGCAAGGATGAATCAAGTCCCATGGGCCAGTTCTCCACCCAGCCATTTCAGCCTTCTTCAGCTTCTCCCATAACAAGGGAATAGTTATGATTTATTGCATAGATCATTTGCAGTAACAGAACCCTAGGTTCAAATGCCTAGAGTTCCCCATCCATTAATACTTGGATGCAGCTCTCAGCCCTAGGTTGCAAGTTTTCTCAGCCACCTGTCTCTCCACCACCCCTTTCCTGGTCTGGCCCTTTATTCCTTTCTCCTGCCATGCCCACTCCCTTGGTCTCTTGGCCTTGAGCAAATCATTACTCCCTAAGAGTAGTACTGGCAATCTTTGGCAATCTACCTGCCTTTCCCTCCTCCAGGTAGCCACAGTCTTTCTTAGTTCCTTGGTTTCCCCAGCCGAGGATACCATGGGGCTACAAATTTTCAAACCTCTTTGCAAAACTACAAAGGTTTCTTAGAGACATATGATAGACAGAACGGCTGAGAAAGGTTTACAGCATTGGTATAGGTCAGATTCCTGAAAATAAGCACAGGGTTACATATTTTGATTGTTGTGGGAAACACCACAGTTGCTGTTTTCCACAGTGGATGTGCCAAGCTTGGAAGTAAAAAGTTCTTGCGTGCCCATCTTTAAAGTCCCATGTATGCATATTTAGGTGTTTAACATGCATACATTACTTCCACATTTGATATCTTCACTGGAAATCTAAAATACTGGAGAAGGTTGCTGCAGCGACCTAAACTTTCAGTGCTGCCTTTAGTAGATACACCACCTGAATTTAGGTTTACCTCCCCTTAGTGCAGGGGTAGTCAACCTGCGGTCCTCCAGATGTCCATGGACTCCAATTCCCATGAGCCCCTGCCAGCAAACGCTGGCAGGGGCTCATGGGAATTGGAGTCCATGGACATCTGGAGGACCACAGATTGACTACCCCTGCCTTAGTGCAAGGGTGGCCAAACAACGGCTCTCCAGATGCCCAGGAACTACAACTCCCATGAAACCCCTCCAGCGCATGTTAGTAAGAGTTCATGGGAAACGTAGTCTATATGGACATCTAGAGAGCTACGCTTCGGCCGTCCCCGCCCTAGAGTCTCACACGAGGGGCTCAGCGGCAATGCAGGCGGCGACCCCACTCTCGTCCTCCCGGATTCCTTACGGAAAGGGCGGGAAAAGCCACAGAGCGAGGTCTGCACCCGCCACCCCTTCGGCTGAGGAAGAAAACTCGACTTCCGCCGGACCTCTCGCCGGCTCCCCCTGAACGCAGCCAGGACTCCAGCCGCGCCCGCAGGAGCCTCCCTCTTCCCCTCCCGTCGGCCTTCCTCCGGGGCGGAGCTGACTCCCGCCTCCCTCCGTCCCTCCCTCCCTCCCTCCGTCGCAGGCTTCTGAGCTCACCGTCGCGCTCGGCCTGTCGGCTGCGGCGACGGGAGAGGCCGGTTCGGCGGCAACCGCGAGCGCCTGGGTGAGTGGCGCCCATCCCGTCTGCAGGGAGGCTTCTCTTCATCCCTCCGCCAGCCCATGGCCCAGGAGTAACGGGACGGGGGGGGGGGGCTTACTCCCGAGTCGACCGGCTGGTGGCGGCCCCCTTCGTCAACTCACAGTGCAAATCCCAGGCAGAGTTCCCCCAGTTTGAGCGAATTGGGTAGAGTGAAGCTACTACAGGGAGGTGGTGCATACAACTACCTTCTAGTGGGGCAGGTCATGGGTCTCTTGGGGTTGAGCACAGGCCGCATTGTCTCCTCGTTTATGGGCACGGCATAGGAAAGACAGTTGGCAAGAAACAGAAGAAAAATTACGTTATTACCTGTTTGCTTGCCTGTCACTTGAGCCCAGGTTTTACATGTTGATTGTGGTATAACTCAAGAATATTTTAGGTTTTTTTACTCTGCTGCTGATATCCCTGTTGGAAGGAATTTAGGTGATGGAAATACTTTGTTTTAGTTCCGGAAAGGCGTGAAGGCCGGTTATCTTACTAACTGTATTGGTCACTAATGTATATTATAATAACTTTAGTTTTATAGCCAGCCCTTCCTGGTGGGTTTAGGGAGGGTCACAACAAAATAAAACATACACACAAATGATGTTATGTAGTCAAAATTAGTATAAATAAATATATATTTATAAATTTAAATATTTGTTTAATTGCCTCTTTAAAACCTTACTGAGTGTGCTTAAATTATGTTGGACAGGTCAGTGTTTTATGACTAGTATTTTCTGATGTCTTCTCTTTATCACCAAGATGCGTTAGAAAAAAAGATTGAATCATATGGCATTTAATAACCAACGCTGTCTTCTGTAGATGCGGACGTGTCTGTTCCTCCTGGGCCGCAGGGCAGGTTTTTCTCTCTTCCCCTGCGGTAGCAGCGGCAGCACCACCACCACCACAGGGCTTACCATCCTGTGGCGGCACTTAACTACAATGAAGCTACAGTCTCCAGAATTCCAGTCCCTCTTCACACCTGGATTGAAGAGTGTAGCAGGTACAATACAATACAAAACCTTTAATGGCATTGACGATATAAAACAATATACAAATTGGTTCTGTAATACAAAGTCTAAAAAACTGTGAGGAAAGTTACAGCAGGCAAGGGAGCAGTAAATACAAAAAGATGAAGCCAGTGATGTTTACTTCTTTACCCTATGGGTCATTACTATAGATAAAAACTTGGCTACCTGTTCAGTGGTCTCCGAGCAATTATCGATAAGCAGCAATTCAAGAGCCCTGCCATCTGAGACATTAGGGAAAGGTAGAAGTGGGGAGATCATGTCAGAACGTTTGTTGTTATACAACTCACATCGCAGAATGATATGGCAAACTGAGTCTGGTTCTGTATGGCAATACCTGCAAATTCTTTCATTGCAGGGAATTGGTGTAGCAGGTAACAGTTCATCATTCCTTCTTTTTCTTTGATGCTGAAAATATAAATAATTAATTTTGAGGAACTACCAATATGAATGACAAACTTAGAAGTATTTATGTTCTTACTACAATGGGGATTTAGAATTTGCTTTTGTGAAGGTCTTTGGCGAGAAAAAATTCTCAAACGCTGTAATTTAGATGTTGGTTATTCTGCAGTTGAGATGATAGAAAACTTCACCACAACATCTTGTCCCATTTGGGTCTGCGTACTACAGTAGATGCTGGCAGGATCCTGTGGAGGCTACTACTTATATATTAGATCCATGGTCATTCTGGATTAAAAGCATGTAAAGATCACATCAGTCAGACCTTTATAATTCCCCAAGAGCACTAAGGTCTTTGAATCAACATCTGCTCAGGGTCCCTGGCCCAAGGAGGTGAAACCAGCCTTGACCAACCCTGATGCCAGCCTGGTGGAATACACTCCCAGGAGAGATCAGATCCCTGCAGGACTTAAATCTGTTTCACAGGGCCTACAGGATGGAACTCTTCCACCAGGCATTAGGTTGAGGCCAAGTGGGGATCCCAGGGTATGAGATCAGGCTCCCTCCTTGGATCCTGGGCACAGTGTTAGACTGTGCCCGGAGCCGTTGGATGATTTCTATTCTTTTCTATTACCAATCATATGCTATCATCTGGACCCCGACTCCAATGGCCCAAATGGGGAGAGGTTTTTAATTATATACCGCCATATTATTATTATAGAGTTTGGATTGTTTTAGGATTATTAAGTGTTTTGTATGTGGATATCTTGTTTTATGTTATGACTAGTAAAAAAGCCCATTGTATCCCAAATACAATGGGCGCTAGCAGGGGGGGGGAGAGAGCGAGGGACTGGCGAGGGCAGGGTGAGGAAAGGTGGCTTACCGTTGAGAGGGCCGCAGCAACGGCGGGCGGCTCCTTGGCGGCGTCTTCTTGCCGGCGGCCATCTTCTTTTGGTGGCAGCGTGTTGTTAGAGGCGGGGGGCTCCGTCGTGGCGCAGCTTGACGCGGCGAGAGGCGCTTTTGGCTCTCGCCGCGTCAAGCCGCCGTGCAGGGAGCCCCCGGCAGCCGTGCGGAGCGGCTCCTTAGGGGCAGGCAGCTCCTTCGGCGGGCAGCGGCTTCACGGCGGCTTCTTCTTGTTCGTAGAGGCCGGGGGCTCCGTCGTGGGGGTCCACTCCAGCAGTAGAATACTTCAGTTGGATACATGTGGGCACACCAAAGACAGTTGGAGTAATATATTCCCTGCTGTATTGGGGATGAAACTCTTGGGTGGATAGGTAGAGGGAATGTGGATGTTTGTCTAACATAATCTGGCCAATTAGGTATGAGGCTGCTTTAATAATATCAGTAGTTTCCAGATCCTTGCAGTGATCCAATATGGAAATCGTCTCTTTCAAATAGGATATTCAAGTAAAAATGTTGAGGTTTGCAGCATTATCACTTAGAACCCATGTGGACTGCAGAATCCATAGTAAATCAGGAAAGAATGGATATGGTTGAATATTTTCCAGACTGCCTAATTAATTGCCTAGCTTGGGCTTCTAGCTTGTCTGTTCCAACTACAGAAATTGCATCAACTCTAATTGGACTGAGGTTGTACTAGTAAGCAGGGAATTATCACTTACACGAAAATTATTTAAAAGTTTTCCCCTTATGACTGTTTAATTTTGTCTTCTTCAAACTTGCCAGAATTATTTGACAACGCAAACTATGAATTAAGAATAGCGGGAGGTGCTGTCAGGGACTTGCTGAATGGGATGACGCCACAAGATGTTGACTTTGCCACCACTGCTACTCCGACTCAAATGAAGGAGCTGTTCCAGAGCGCAGGTGTCCGCATGATTAACAACCGTGGAGAAAAACATGGAACCATCACAGCAAGGGTAAAAAAGGTTTATACATTCTGTACGCTGAAAGTAGATGGGGGGAAAAGTATGCTGGAAAGGAGCCCTTTCTGAATACCATCTTGTTGTTGCTAAATAAATGAGAGTTATAGACACACTAGAATAGAAGAAGAGTTGGTTCTTCTATTTCTTTTCTCTACCCAAGGTGTTTCCAAGCGACTTACAGTTGCCTTCCCTTTCCTCTCCCCACAACAGACACCCTGTGAGGTGGGTGAGGCTGAGAGAGCCCTGATATTACTGCTCGGTAAGAACAGCTTTATCAGTGCTGTGGCAAGCTCAAGGTCACCCAGCTGGCTGCATGTGGGGGAGCAGGGAATCAACCCTGGCCCACCAGATTAGAAGTCCACACTCCTAACCACTACACCAAGCTGGGACTGGAAGGAACTGGACAGAACCTGCTATGTGTGCCCATGCTCCTTTGCCTCTCCATTGTATGTTCTCTGCTCCTTACTTCAAAAGAGAATGAATGAATGAATGAATGAATGAATGTTTAATTTCCATATGAACTTGGGCGGTTCACAACTATAAAATTTATTCAATAAAATCTATTGCAATAGTAAAATTACAATCAAATGTAATTTAAAGCCCCATCCCTCACCCTCTGCCAGCTACCCCAGACTGGAGATGGCATCGTCATCAGATAAAAATAAAGAAGTAGGGGGAGCTCAGAAGGAGGAGATGGAGGGAGGCCTCTGCTATGAGATTTGGTCTGCTATGATTTTGGCCATAGGCTTGATGGAATTCTGACAGCTCTGTCAGGGCCCAGATCTCAACTGGCGACTCATTCCACCAGGTTAGGCCAGGGCTAAAAAGGCCTTGGCTCTAGTAAAAAGTGCATGTCTTTGGGATCAGGATCCCCAGATAATTGGTATTTGCAGAGTCTAATGCCCTGCAGAGGGAAACCCAGCCCCAAGCATTAAGAAAACAGCATATGTGTATCGCACACCTTATAATATATAGTGGTGGCTTGGGCTTCCTTGCCCAATAGGTAACAGAAAGATTGGGAGGGCTGTGTGCTGTTGGCAAAAATGATAATAAAAATAAAAGCAAGACAACAAACATGGGGTGGTAAATGGGAAGAGGGCTTAGGTAGTAGGAAAATTCAAAGATAGGATATAATAGGCAAAATGTGAGCCTGAGCAACAAGTGAGTAGGGAAGACAGGATTAAGAAAGTATGGAACTTTAGTCTGAAAAAAAAACATCATGTCTAAGAGTTTTGTGACTCGTAGTGGCTGAATTCACAACATTTGAGTTTAGTTGAGGGATTGTCCCAGCCCAACTCACATTTCACCTGTGAGAGCCTTCATCATTCCCTCTCTTCTACTCTGTGCAGTTTCATCAGGAAAAAAAAAAGGCCAGTGGGGGCAAGTTGTTTATTCTATTGCCAGTTCTGTGTGCCTCCTGCACAGGCACAGGGTGGAAGGAAGGGAATGCTGAAGCCTGTCATGCCAGGCTCTACTGCTAATTTCCACCCCCCTTTAAGGTAAGTTCCAAGTCATATGTGAAGCAGAAGTTGCTTCGGGAATATATTTCACATACCAAGTAATGGGATTCTTATTTAAGTGAGTGGGTGTCTTTTCATGAGAAAGGCCCAGTGGTAGAGCATCTGCTTTACATACAGAAGAACTCGGGTTCAGTTTTGGCATCTCAAGTTCAAGTAACAAGTGATGTGAAAGACCTTTATTTGAAACCCTGGAAAGCCACTGCCAGTCAGAATATTCATAACTGACCAATAATAAGGCAGGTTCAGATATGGATATTGAGGGGGAAGGTGGCCACTTTTATTGATGTGTTCTTCCTTTACCTAGCCAAGAGATGTTTAAATGAAGAATTCATGCGGTCTCACATCAAGGAGTAAATTGATTCCTGTTTGGCTTTAACAGTGACCCTGTCCTCAGACTGTTATCTGGGTAATTTACTGTTAAGGGAAGGGGCAGACAAAGATACACAGAATCTATACAAAAAGCATATTGTATTCCCATGTTGGGAAGATTATATTGTAAAGAAGCTCAGTTAACACCTTAAAAACAATCTTTTATAGCTCCATGAGCAGAACTTCGAAATTACCACATTGAGAATTGATCTGATTACCGATGGACGACATGCGGAAGTGGAATTCACAACTGACTGGGAAAAAGATGCTGAAAGAAGAGATCTTACTGTCAATTCTATGTTCCTAGGTAACATTTCCCCTCTGAAATTAAATAGTAACTGCTTAAGTTCTGATCGTTCACATAGTGCATTCAGTTTTGTGTACTGTCGTGTAATTTCAGCAGCCGCTATGAGTGTATATTGGCCTGTACACATGTGAGGTTCAGCAGTGTGTGGATGGTGAGCTCTTCTGGGACACACACACATGACGGCCTGAAAAGACACTCAAAAGGGAACAAAATAATTTTGTTTAATGAATTTGTGCCCCACTTTTTCTCCATTGTGGAACTCAAGGTGGTGTGGAATTCTCAAGGAGTCTTCCATCTGTGCAGTGGCTTCACCCAAGGCCACTTTAATTGTAGCCCAGCTGCTGTCACATACTTTCCAATCATACCCTGGGAAGTAACATTGATTTCTGCTTGATCAGCAGTTATTTGACATGGATGTCAGTTAGCATAACAACTCCTTGTAGCATTTTATCTAATACCTGAATACTTCACTAGTGTTATAGTTCAAGTAAGGTCTTTAGGAATCTGCTAGAATGCTTTAAAAATAGGCACGATCTTTTCTCATTATGGTTCTTCATTGGTCTATTGTTAATTCTCCATTGCAATGATGCCTTTTAACAGTTGTGCTGGAAACAATAGCTGCAAGAACATCTCACTTTGATGGGAAGTCTAGTTATTTTTAATATTTTTGTGTATAGATAAAATCTTCCCACTTTAAATGCCTGTGAGTGTTACACTAGAGCAGTGATAGAGTGGCTAAGGAGTCAAACATGGCATTCTTCTGCGAGGAGAGCTTTCAAATATGCTTTATGCCAGAAGATGCCTAAATCAGAATGAAACTTCTTACAATGGGAGATTTCATCCATTTGTTCTGCAGGAATATAGAGGCCAGAAAGTGAAAAAACAAAAACAAACATGGCATTTATGAGCACAGTACCCCCCACTTGGCACCCACTCCATGTTTCAGGAATTTGGACAAGAACCTTGCCCATTGGGACCATGGCTGACAGTTGGTTCCCACCTTGAAACAAAGAAGCAGTAAGCTGCAGGCTTTGTGCTCAGGACAGAAGTCAATGTGGCTCATATGATTGATGGTAATTGTTATTATGGCTCTCATCAACCCAGAGTGAGTACCACTGCATTAGGGGAACCTGAAAAAATGTCCTCTTGCCTTAAGGAGACTCACCGTAATATAGTTTGTCACAAAAGATATTACCTTGGCATATTTACTTGTGCTTTTTGTACAAATTCTGGTTGAGTAAAGAAGTGGAAGTTAAATCTCTTTCTTGTACCTTACCAGGTAAATGCCACAAAGTGAACTATTGTTGGAATAGATGTCAGGCCACATTCAGTGAACAGAACAAATTCATGGTATCTTCTTCCCTTTGCAGCCTTCTTTGTCCCTCTCTTCTGAACAGCCCTGGGCCTTCGGGGAGGGCGGTACATAAATATAATAAATAATAATAAAAGCTGTTTCTAAGTGTTGTGTGTTACTTAGGGAACAATATGAAATGTGTTGCAGGGGTTGCAAGAAGCGAACATTAGAAAACATAGCCCCTGTCAACCCTTAGTGACCACTCACTCCATTTACAAATGACCTGTATATGTGTGTGATTTCTGCCAGTGCGTCACCTTGAGAACCACCCTACAGTTCCTGAAGGTCTCCTTCCCATGGCAATACTTATGAGGAGGGCTGCAAGAGGGAGGGTGGGAACTACTCTATGAACTTGTTCTGTTCCTGGATCATTTGGTCCAAACAATTGCGCTCACAGTTGCCTTGATCAAATGCCAAAGGTAAACATGAATAATTATGCATTGCTGTCATTGGCTCTTTGACTCTTGAAATCATATGCCCGGAAAAATGTATTGGTCACTAAGGTACTACTACACTGGACTGTAGCTGTTCTGTCTCAGATCAACCCTCTGAAACGGCATTGCTTTTCTTTATTTTTCAATGATAGGCTTGGATGGCATGCTTTATGATTATTTCAATGGCTATGAGGATTTAAGAAAAAGGAAAGTCAAATTTGTAGGATATGCAGACCAGAGAATAAAAGAGGATTACTTACGAATACTACGATACTTCAGGTAGTAACTTTATTTTCCTAAATATTAAATGTACTTACTGACGCTATACAAAGAGATTCCCTTCAAGTTTATTAGAACCCCGTTTCTTCATGTCTTCTGTCATAATCAGTGCATTTGAATGTTAGGACATTTGGGTACCCCATCCAGCACTCCCTGTTCAGATCAATCAAGAATCAGATCAACTTGTCTTAAGGTTTACATTAAATGTCAATGTTTGCAAAATAATGAAATTCAGCATTTCAAAGTGCTATAAAACAAATTGGTTCTAGGTTCTAATGCTGAGGGAGGGAAAGTGGCATGATATACTCCAATCTTGTCAGATCTCAGAAGCTAAGGAGAGTGGTTATTTGGATGGGAGACCACCAAGGAAGCGTCTAAAGGAAGGCACCTCTGCTTCTCATTTGCCTTGATGTCGTTTATGCATATCCTAATGCTGATAAATCTGCTTTCAGGTTTTATGGGAGGATAGCAGAAAAGCCTGGTGACCATGACTCCAAAACATTGGAGGCAATCAGAGAAAACGCCAAAGGTTTAGCTGGAATATCAGGAGAGAGGATTTGGATGGAGCTGAAGAAAATTCTTACGGGGAACCATGTCAGTCATCTGATTTGGCTGATGTATGAACTTGAAGTGGCTGGCTATTTGGGTAAAGTTCAGTCATAATTATAATGCATTAATAATGCTGACAACCATTAGTGTAGTAATTGGGCACAGTCACTAATAGAATGCAGTGAATGTCAGTATCCATTGATGGTGGGAGATAGATCTTGCACAAGAACAACTTCTTCATGCAGTGCATTGGCCTTATCCAGTGGGGCTGTTCCTGGTATTTTGCACATAGGGATGGACTTGCGTGATTTAGCTGTTGCTTCTGTAGTTGCTGGTACGGCCACATAACAGATTTCTCTCCATTTTCTGTGCCCCAGGTCCCAGAATAGCCGTTACCTCTACATGCACCCTGGGGAAGGGAGTGGCTTTTTAAAAATATCTACCACTGACACCGTTATAGCATTATCAGGTTCTCTGAATTTCCAGCTTTCATTTAGAAAAAGGAAGTCTCTGTCTCTTTTAATTGTGTAGAGATATACTTACCCCTCCCCTAAATAAAAGCTGAAAACCTGATACACTGTCAGTGGCGGGACTGTGGCTCACTGGTGAATTAGGTGAGAAAGACCTCTTGAGACCTTGGAGAATTGTTACCAATCTGTGTACACAATACTGATTCCATAGAAGGCAACTTCCTTTATGATCATGTGTGACAGTGCTATAATGATACGTTAATTGCCAGTTTTTTAAAGCCACCTAGTGATGGGGAATCCTACTGTATATTGGTTAGGGTGATAGCACTGGAGTAGAAATGCCAGTGGTTGCTCTGGTCCCAACATTCAGGCAAGCAGGCCTAGGAGTGTTCTTGGTCTACAGTGGACATGCAGTCCGGTTGTAGATGCAGCAGCTCAGAATTCCAGAACAGAGTTGTTCTGTGAATTTAGTTTGTGTTTGGTAGAATGTATCTCATTGTGGCATTCTGATTTCCTGGTGACTTTATTCTCATCTTCCTTTTTTATTTTTGTATGTGTGTCCCTTAGGATTACCTGTTAATGGGAGCATAAAGGAATCTGACACAGTCTGTAAAAATGTTCAGAATCTCTTTCCAAAACCAATGACTGTTCTAACATCACTATTCAAGGTTCCAGATGATGTCTTGAGACTGGATTTGAGGTTGAAAATTTCAAAAGAGGAAAAAAATCTCGGGCTGTTTTTGCTGAAGCACAAGAACTTCTTGGTCAAAGCTTCTGATGCTGCTGAACCACTTAAACTTTATAAAGACTACGTTTTAGATGTAAGTGTTATCTCATCTTTATATTATAAAAGCTGTGAAGTTTGATGGTTAACAGCTATAGTTAAGTTTGGACTTGAATCCACTGGAGGTATCTGTGGGCAGAAGGGATATTCCCCCTGAAATGCTGTTCCTATTAGAATATACACGAGGAACTGGTGCAACATAATGATTAAGTAAATTAGCTGTACAGAAAGTAATATTGGCTTATCTCGCATCATTGTTGAAATCTGCATTGTTTATGGGTAGAGCAGAAAAGGCAAGATGAGGATCCAAGGTTTCTCAAGAAGGTTCATGAATAGACAGCAAGATGGATCAGACTGTTTAACTAGTTGAATTTAACTTGTACTCAAATTTGCGAAGGGGTATGCATTTAATCAAGAGCCTCTTGTGGCGCAGGGTGGTAAGGCAGCGACATGCTATCTGAAGCTCTGCCCATGAGGTTGGGAGTTCAATCCCAGCAGCCGGCTCAAGGTTGACTCAGCCTTCCATCCTTCCGAGCTCGGTAAAATGAGTACCCAGCTTGCTGGGGGGGTAAACGGTAATGACTGGGGAAGGGAATGGCAAACAACCCTGTATTGAGTCTGCCAAGAAAACGCTAGAGGGTATCACCCCAAGGGTCAGACATGACTCGGTGCTTGCACAGGGGATACCTTTACCTTATGCATTTAATCACAGGACTATAGAGCTAATTTAAGTAGGGTCACACTTGAAATTTCCAGAAAAACATAGAGGTCTGTTCTCATATTTTAGAAATTTTGCAAATGAAATAGTGTTCACCTTTAAATTTTAGTACTCTGGCATTCTGATTAGTCTGAATTCTAGAAGTGAGGGAAGAGAGAGATCAAAGGGTTAGAATTACTACAGCACGTCTCACAGTGAAACGGGATCCTGTTCTTTGTAATTGATGCAGGTTGAAATTTTAAGGAGACTAGAGCTATAAACACTGTGGGGAAAATGGTTCATTCATGCCAAGCAATGTTAGAAGTCTGCCATTCAGTAAATATTGTCTGCTGTAACAATATATTTGAATTTGGCTTCTTGCCATTTGAGTGGCCTGGGGCAACTGTTCCAAAATAGTAGATTACTTATGTAATTCTAGGTATCTTTACCAGACTATAAATTGCATTGAATCCTTGGGGACTTAATTTAAGGGGGAAAATATGTAGACATAGGTTAAATATATGACCTCAGGTTCAGGGGGTTGTGGGTAGGTTTGCAAGTTGTTTGAGGCCAGCATACTGTTTTGATAACAAACATAAACAAGAGCGCCCTTCCACATACAATACGGTCAAGCCACTCTCCTTCAAGATCTTTTGATAGGCACTGAGAAAAATACTGGTTTGTATATAAACACACATGAAGCTTCCTTATAGTGAATTAGTATTATCTACTCAAACCAGTAGGGGTTGTCCAGGTGTTTAGGGAGAGGTCTTTCACATCATCTACTTTCTAGTCCTTTTTAGTGGAGATGCCAGGTATTGAACCTGTGATGTTCTGCATGCCAAACATATGCTCAGCCACTGAGCCACAGCACCTGAACCAGGAATTCTTGTGCAAGAGGGAAAGTTTTTGATTTATGTTGTATGCAGTGCTTGTGTGCTGTAGTTTTGTTCATGTCTCTCACATGGTGTATTTTTTGTAAAGTCAAGGGAACCTGATGCAGTATCCAAAATCTGTGAGCTTCTGAAGTACCAAGGTGAAGAAGATCTTCTGAAAGAAATGCAAAACTGGTCTATACCTACTTTTCCAGTAAGCGGCCATGACTTAAGAAAAATTGGGATTTCTTCTGGGAAAGAAATTGGGATACACTTACAACAACTACGGGACCAGTGGAAGAAGAGCGGGTACCAAATGGAGAAGGAAGACCTCTTAAGCTATGTAAAGATTGAATAAAACAAAACTGGGGAATCCTTGTGAAATAATACAGTGCACCAAATTAAATCAAACTCCATATGTAAATATTTACTCTTTGTAAGTCAGTGTGGTAATTTGGCTTTGAGAGTTTTCAGAAGAATCAACTTCTTCATTTTATAACTAAGGCAAGGTTCCAAAAACAATTTTTATATTTTTGTAGTAATGTTCTGACTCCATTTTCCACACTAAGGAACATATTCTTGGTATTCAGTTTTTAACCTTTGGTCATAATGGTGAGCGTAAGTAATAACACAGATCTACTTGAGCAAAACAGGCACTTTCCATGCTTCAAGTAAATACCTGTTCAGGGCTCGGCTTCAGCTGGTGAAAGAAGGATCAGAGTAGGATTTATAAGGTTTGCCAGCTCAGAGTGTCAGTGGAAATCTTACTTTGCCAATCTTTTTCCAGATAAGCTGCTGTATCTTGGATAACACCAATGCCCTTCTGTTATTTACTTGAACAGTTGATTGCAGCATTCATGGGGGGGGTCCTCCTGGAGCAGCATTTGGGAGGACATTTTGGGTGGCTGCAGGCAGGAGCGGGCAAAGAAGTAGTTTCATTGTCAGAAAGCTTTCAGCCCGTGGTGACAGAAGCACAGATCTTATGAGTGTGTTTGAACTACATTCTTCTTTTTTAAAAGATCTCCAGTTTTGCAAAAATTGACTCCTCTGTAATTTGGACATTTCATTGAACTAAAACAGCTCTTTGCATTTTCTTCTCTCTCCATATTTTACTTCCTGTAAACCACTGAGCTGCTCAGGCCTTGAATTTAAAAGGATGTAATAAGGCAGCCACAAACCAAGTGCAGCTGTCGTGTTCAAAGTACTTTGGCACACAAAGGAAATAACAAGGGAAGTAATGAAATGCAAACAGGTTCACAGAGAGTGTTCTGGGGTCCAAATTTCCTTCTGTTTCTTTTGAGGAAAGTCCTTGTCAATGCAGTTGTTTTCCTGTTGTTTCTTTGGATACTCTAGTGTTGATTGGCACTCTCTAATGTTCTCTGTGACAATAAATTATGAGAGGTACAAGGCCAGTTGTCAGTATTGAAATTGTATGCTACAGTCTTATTTTTGAGTGTATTGAATCTTATGAGTGTGTTATCACTTCATGGGAAAGCACCAAGTACAAAGGAAGGAGTCATGGACTCAGCCCAAAGGGCTATTACAGGAGTGGAAACACTTATGAATACACTTCTGAATGATGAGGAGTTAGAAACCTGTTTTAATGGAAAGGTAATGCTTCTCAGTTCCATATTCTGCCATGCAATTGAAAACAAGTCTTCTGGGATAGCCTGGGCAAATGAAGAGATGATTTGGTTTAAGTTGATGTTCATTTGTATTCTGCCAGACTGCCCATACCTGCCTTCAGAGGCTGGCAGTGGACAAACCAAATGTGCCTGAGACGTCACAGAGAAAAAAGTCCATGACAACACTTTATTCCAGTCCATCTGGCATTTTTATACAGGATGCAAATTTCACATATATCAAAACCAGACCCCAAAACATCTATTTTATAAAAATACCAAAGCTTGCACAATTTTGGGTTACATTGGTTGATGCTATTACCTAAAGTAGACCTCCTGAATTTATGATGGAGGAATCGGCAAATCTGGAAGACTAAGTTTTGTGAGCGGTGGTAAGAGTGGCAGGAAATATATCCCAAAATAAAATTCACTGTTTATACAAACGAAGAGAAGAAAATAGATGTTGCAAAAGAGGATTAAGTTTGCAGATCAACAAAAGTTTAAATAGCCACCTTCTGATATGCAGAATCTCCAATATTTATTTATTATTTATTTATAAGTGCATAAGAAAACAGCATAGAATGAACCAGTATGTTATGCTGAGTAAGAGTCAGGTCCAAAGGACCACACTGGACTGGGCTAAAATGTATCCTAGGACCAGGTTTGGGTGATTAGTTTGTAAGACATAGATTTTAATGAATGAGCTGGTCTTCAGCAACAAAGCCTTAGTTCAATTACTGGTGTTGATGTAAGGGGAAAAGGTGTGGGTCCTATTTCATCATTTCTTTCTCAGATTTTTAGGCTGCCCCTCCTTAACAGCAATCTCAGGGTGGCTGACAACAGTTATTTAAACTATACATAAAATTATAAACTATTTGCATTTACAGTCAATATTAGTTGCAAATGTGTTTTGACACAACCTTGAGTGCCTGAGAACAGATCAGAAAGGTTTACAAACCCAGGCTTAGATGGAGGTTGTGAGGAGTAGAAGGAAGGCATTCAGATTCCAATAAGTGTTGACTTGGGCCTCAACCACATGCCTGGTTGCAGAATGCCAGTTTACAGGCCTTTTGGAATTTTGACAGCTTCAATAGGGCCAGGATTTCTACTGGCAACTCATTCCACCAGGCTGAAGCTATGGCCCAGGGTCTGGTCAAGGCCAAGCATGCTTCTCTTGGGCTGGGACCCACCAACAGATTGGAATTGGCAGAGCAAAGCATTGGTGGTCCCTGTGAAGAACTTGAAGGTTAAAGCCAACACCTCACAATCTGCCTATAAGTTTGAACTGATTACTTCCATTCCATGACATTGTATCTGAGGACGGGTGCATGTGCATGAAAGCTCATCCTTAACACTATTTCGCTCCCTTATATATTTGGGAAACAGCCTCCTGGGAGGAGACTGTCCGGGACCCTGTCTGTCCAGGTCCACCCTGATTGGCTCTCCCCCTCCAGCTCCCACCCTCCCTCCTTGCTTGCTAGAAGCCTTGTGGCTGCAGCCTCCATTGTCACCCACAAGGAAAGAGGCAGCGACAGGGCTTTGTGGCCTGCAAGTACACTCCTGATGAGAGGGAGCCGGGGGAGGGGGTTTGCAGCCTCCCTGCGGGCTGCAAAGCCCTGCCGCTGCCAGCGTGGGGGCTTTCCACTCCTTTTAGCCCGGGAAGCGCTCTCGCTGAGCCCTCGTCAGTCCAAAGGGAACCTCCTGCAGCAGCGCCGCCACCGGGGGGGGAGCTTTCTACTCCCTTTAGCCCGCTTTGTGGGCCATAGGGAGCTGCAGCCATCCTCTCATGCCCTCCTGGCTGCCACCCCCTTCAAAGTCCATTTTTAAAATGGGCTTTGATACTAGTACCTTGAATAAAACTTTGTTGGTCTTAAAAGTGCCACTGGACTCTAAGTTTGTTTCGACAAACATAAGTGACTGGCATCAACTCTGTTGGCCCATATGGAAAAGCAAGAATGCATAGGCCATCTACTGGCCTATCTCTACACAGTTCCATTTTGGACCACACAGAGGCGTGAAGCAGCATGAGATTCAGGATCTACAATCATAGTTGTCCTCTACGTTGGCCAAACTTTTTTTTTTGGGGGGGGGGCACAGGAGAATAGCGAATGCAGTCTAGGCCAGTTAAAAGTGCTGTTTTGCTCCTAAGTACCTCCATTCATATTAATCTCCAATCTTTCAAAACATTGGATGTTTCCTTTGCTTCAACCAGAAACATTCCGGGGTGCAATCTTTTGTTTCCCAGCCTACTGTGGAGAACCTCGCAAGGATTGTCTTCCTCACTCATGGATCATCCTTGCCTCATTTCCCACAAGGATGAAAAAGTGGCCCTCCTTAAGAGGCAATTAATATTTTCACTCATGAAAATGTCAGACAGCATGCTGAGCATATTGAGGGCATATTGAGACAAGACAGAATGTGGCCAGCATGGAAGAACCGGAAATTAGGACTTCCACAACAAGCAGGCAAATTGACTGATGTTTTGCTATCTCCTAAAAGAAACAGGCAACCCTACTGAAGGTAAGTGATAGTCTATTCAAAAGGGGTTGCAGGATTCAACCCCTGATGTATTATCCGCCTCTGCAAATCATGTACAGCATACTAACATATTTACCAGTTATGCATTGGCTTAGAAGAACAAAGCTTTTGCTGGCAAGGTTTTTCAAATTTGTTTTCTTTTTAAAGAAAGTTCTACCTCTGCAGTGCTCCTATGCAATTTCCATTTATTTCACTGGCTCTTGTGCGGAAGCCATGAAAAAAAAAACCACTGAAATAAAATGATTGCTATTCATCAAGCACAGAATATTTTTGATGTTCCCCAACTTCTAAAAAAGGGCACGTTAACATTATTTTAATCATCTGCAGCTGCTTGACAATTTAAGAATCATAAAAATTCGAAATCATTTGAAGAACCTTTTGAGAGCGCAACAGGATTTTCTGGTAATAAAGGGCTTCAATTTCATGTTTCCCTCAAAGCACTTCAATTGCTTTTAATGTGCCCCTAGCAACACAGCCAGGATAAGTTCCAATCAAAATGAAGCTTGCTTAATTTGGGGACAAGAAAGTATTTTGCAGATATTTTTAAACTCCAAGATGATAAGAGAGCTCCCCTCATCCCAGCATGCTTTACAACAGGATTTTGAGCCTGTCAAAAAGAAAACCAAAGAAGCAAACATTGTTTTGATTTTTCCCTTTCTGAAAAGAGGATGGTGATTACAACGAAAGAAATTTGAAGAACAACAAAATTAGACCTGTCCTGGGCAGAAGTTTTAAGATCTGTAAATGAAACAGACAAATTAAAAATATGGTACCTTGAAATACTTTGAGAAAGTAAAGTATTAGGAATATTAAAAATACAATATTGGAAGAAACTTGTTAAGCAGATCAGTGTTTATGGACCAATAAAGTGATGTTCAAAATGTCGCTTGACCGGAACAGCGAGAAGTAATGCATTTAAAACTGTAAAGCTGAATTCAGGAGTCACTGAAGCAGTAGGTGCAAACTTAAATGGACTCCGGGGAATGGTAGAGGACAGGAAGGCCTGGAGGATCATTGTCCATGGGGTTGCGATGGGTCAGACACGACTTCTCACCTAACAAAGCTGAATAATATATTCATGTTTGGTATTAGGCCCTACCAAAAGTCAATTTTTTGCAATACTTTTAAGTGTATTTTATAGAGGCTCAGCATAAATGAAAACCAACAGTTCATTCTAGTATTGTTTGCTTTGGGAGCATTGGAGAACTGAATTTTAAAAATCTGGGCACCTGCAAGTAATCATAAGCCAGGGTGACACTATCATTTCATTAATATTCAACTGAATTTAGATCTCCCAGATCCTAATCTGCCATTCTAGCCTCTACAGCACACTGGTAATAAGACAAATGAACAGATGAGGGCTATGCCGTACTCAGGCTATCAAGATAATTGAACTGTAGCTTCTTATTGCTCTCACCTGCTCTCTCCAATGTTTCTGGTATTTTGCTCTCAGAGGGCTATACTGATATCTTCATTTTAACGATTGCCTTACCACTAAGTTACTCACCTCTATATCAACCTATTGGTGATCCCTGGCCCCAGAGGGATCCAGTTGGCCTTGTCCAGAACCAGGGCCTTTCTGGCTTTGTTTCCCTCCTGTTGGAATGAGCTGCCAATAAAGACCTGGGCTCTGACTGAACTAACAAAGTTCCACAGGGCTTGGAAAATGGCACTCTTCCACCAGGCCAATGATTAAGGATGACTTGGGAACACTTATGGGCCTCTCTCTTCTTCCCCTCCTTCCTGCTACTCTGGCACCCAGCCGCCCCCCCCCCCCAGGCAACCTGTATAAACATAGAACTGCCAGTTGGACAATGGTGATAACAGAAACGGTCAACGTTTTTTATGTCATAGTTTTTTTTATTTAAATAGCTTTAATGCAGATTTATGTTGTTAACTACCCTAGCCTGCTTGTGTGTGTGTGTGTGTGGGGGGGTGTCTAGAAACTAAAATATTAATAAAATAAAAATAATGCCTAGAAAGTTTTCTTTTCTCACTGTTGAACATACAACTTTTCACTGTGCAAGCAAAGGAAAAACCAAGCCAAACACACAGAAGTATTAATGTTTTTTTATAACCAGTACTATGAAGCATGTACTCTACACAAAGAATCCTTCAATGAATGGGGCCATTAACAGCCAGTTGGACAACAGGAGGATATATTGTCTTTTGAGTTTGGCAATCTCATATCTGTGATACATACTGGAGCAACAACAGAAACACTTGTCAAAATAAAATTAACCCTTCTTGCTGATCTCACTTGATTTTCCTATTCTCTCCCTCACATATTACGGTGGCAGGTTAGAGCGCTGAGGCCTATGGCTGGGCCTCTGAGTGCTGCTGGTGGCAGCTATGCATCTCTCTGCTTCTCAGGCCTGCACCGCTCTGTGGTGAAGTGGAGCTCTGCTGGAGGCTGATGCCAGTATTAGTATGCTCCCTACTAGTATGCTCCCTAAGGCGGGAAAATGGACATCATGTCTGTCATCATTTCCGTTTGAGGGAATGCACTGGTAGATGTGTTCCACATCAAAAATACGCATAGTTCATGCTTGCTTTCATAATAACTATTATATTTTCATCTGAAGCAACTAAATAGCAGGACTGCATTGCAAACCTGAAATCAAGACTGCACAGAACCTCCTTTTGTTTCAAAGGGCTCTGGACAAACAGTAAAGTTGTTTTCATGATCATGGTAAGTTTCCTTACGAAGGCAGAACCTGTTGGAAGAAGCCTAATTAGACACTACTTCTAATAGAATCTGATTAGACACTACATCAGATTCAACAAGATTAAGATCAGTTCACGATCTCACATACTTCACCTTGTTCATCCATACGGAAGCCAGTATTTTTTTAACGGTGGGACTTAGTTGATCCCGTGGTATCATAGTGCTACTATAATCTAATGGCAGATGTTTAATGGAGGTAGGAAGGAGATCCCATATTCAAAAAAGTGGAACCGCCTTCTACATATATTAAGACAGAGTGTGTAACCATGAGACACTGTCCTGATTTCATCATACTTTGATTAGCACAAATGCCACTTTTATTCCTCTCAGATCAAAGAGCACATTCATCATATAGAAGTTTAATTTTAATGTATGTTTGCAATATGCTAGCATAGGCTGAGAAATTATCTCCCAACACCCCAGCCTATGGTGCAATAATTTTAAAAAATCAGGTCTACCTGACATCCTGGAATATCTTTACCTCCCACTGATCAGAATGAAAACCACAGGACTCAAAGCCCTTCAAAGAGGGCACAGTATTTTATTATACATTTTACTCATTTAAGAAAAAAAGCTCTAAGTTTTCTGAATGACTTTTATACAAGTTAACTTTCACATTCCCTGTGTTTTCAATAATATAGCTTCATATTGCAAGCTGAATAAAATCTAGAATGCTTTCTCTACTAGAAATGCTCCATATTTCACTTCATTTGTTCAAAATGAGGTTTCAGCTAATATTGCTTTCCACAGCTCAATGAAAGGACAAAGCTGCAGTACAAAACAAGATAAACGTATCAACTGTGGCTGGGATGAGAAAGAGAAAGTTTGGCAACAAGAGGTAGACTTCAAGGGACAGCATGAGCTAGAACAATTTCAGCCTGCATATAAAGCATAAAGCAAATGTCACTTTCTCCCTGAAACTAATTTCCTCCTGCAAAATGCAGAAGCGATGGAGTTATAATTAAATGTTAGATTACAGAGGTTTTCAAGCAACATTTCACAGACTTGGTAAATATACTGGTATCTGTACAAAATTACTAATTTTAGCCATTTTTACTTCAACAAAATTACTACCGATACTTAAGAGCTTACCGTGTACATAAAGATGAGTAGGGGAAGAAGCGGCTTCAAAGGGGGCAGGGAAATCCCTATCTTGGTAAGGAAGAGCTGCCCTTTACAAACACTGCTTGTCAAAGTGCTTTCTGGGAAAATAAAACAGCAGAAAATGGCAACCCTGTTTTTGGCCCCCTTTTTCACAACACGGACTGACACTGTTAAAAGGCAGTTGAGACAGCTGCTTCCTTCCAATGCCAAACTTACATGTTACCGAGCAACAGCTCCGCCAAGGGCTCCGCAGAATCTTAAGCATGTACACAAAGACACGTAATGTCTCGGAGGATTTAAACGATCAAGCGGAAATATAGAATAGAATCTCCGTGAAACACACCACAAGCTTCAAGAAAGACAATCACGTACTTTTTTCTTGGGGACTTGGATAACCTGTGGTTCCATTTCTTTAAAGAAAAACGAATAGGTCAAAACATGTCAACCAAGTGGAATCAGAAAAAGAAGGAAAAAACACGGGCAGTACAATTCTACAGGGATTATTTACACAGAAATTGCATATAATAGCTCCTTTAGCAGCAGGTTTCAGCGTTTGCTTTTCAAGCAGCATCCTTTTCAACTTGGGTATTACGATCCCTTCGGCCCCTATGGGACAGTCAGGCCTCATCATCATCATTTAAGGCTTATTCAAGCAGAACACTCTAATGCCTATAAGCTATTTCACACTGTAAGAAAACTGGGATTTGTATACATTCACAACACTCTATAAGCAAATACAGTGGCAATCCCATATGCCTTATGAAATGACACATCGTCTTCACTCCTAATCAAGAAGTTCCTTAGACGGTTCTCTCTCCTCAAAAGCAGTTTGTGTCTTCTTACATAATTACGGGACAGGAATAAACTGTACAATCCTAAAGTTCTGCCAGATTTTGGAAGCAGTCTGCTTTTCTTGTGCTCTCTCGCATTTAGTACTTTTTCCATCCAGAAGTCCAAATTCAAATATTAACTGTTTCATTTTGTCTGGAATCAACAGTACCTTTCCTTTGCTGAAGCTCAAATATACTGATTTTTAAATATATAATCAAACATACGCAGCACATAGCAGACTCCTTTAAGAGACCTCAACTGCTTCTAGTCCATCCAGAAGTAAGGTGTCACAGGCAAAGCAATGGTGTCTTTTCTTGACCCGATTCATTCTCTGTTTCTGGAATCCTTGGCAGTAGGGCAGACCGGGTCAGTCCCCAGAATCTTTGAGGAGACATATCCTTCTTTGTTGCAGTAAACTTCCAACCTATATGGCGCCTGCAGATCCTACACTGGGCTATCGTCCATGCGTACCTACAAGATGACACCATGAACTGAGCATACACATAACTCCAGAACAATGCACAACACCACTTAGAGTTAGTAAATCTTTTGCAATAAGTGGATACACTTGCATAGGACATAAACTGTAACAATCTAAAAAAGTTAACAGACTGGCTTAGAAGGCTACAATGGTAAGATCAGGGATTCCGAACCAGGGGTCCGTGGCTTCCTCCTCCTACCTTAATGGACTCGGCCACAAGCTAAGAATCAATCACTTCTATTGCTCACCCTCCCAAGTGTGAATTATTTCATGGTTTATATGTGCCTGCATGCCTACTGCCTTAAACCACCTTCAGACTCTTCCCCATTCAGTCATCCTTGAGCTTGCCTGTTGATGCAGGTGGTGATGCCACTTCCAGGGACATGGCAGGGAGGCATGGCCAGCTGACCACTTCCAGGGCTCCTTGAAATCTAAATAATTTTTTCAGGGGCTACTCTATGATCAAAAGGTTGAAAAGGGCTGGGCTATATAATTCTGACGCATAAACTTTTGATAGGCAAAGATTTTCCACAGGAGTGGTTCTACACGAGTGGTATTTCCAAGTATATTCTGGAGTAGTTCAAGTGGATGAAGGGCTGTACCAGATGCTCCCTAAGTGTTTCAGTTAAGATCATGCACACCTGGTACAATGACTTCACTCATTGCAATACATGCACTAATAAGGAAATACACCATTGAAAATTTTGGGCAGCCTTTGGAAGAGAGCTAATGACTGAAAACTCAACATCTTCTTTCATTAAGTGACTCTGATACTTTACAGCTCTTACTCTGGAGCTTTTACTGGCTACTGTACATATTTTAGATGTGCAATAGCCTATGGGTTGGACATTTGTTTTTAATTCCTATAGTTGTTTTTTTTAATTGTGCACAATAAAAGTAATATAATTTTAACAACAACCGTTGTAGGTCCTAACTGTTACCAGTTGTTTTTTTCTGGTTCTGCACCTGGTACAATACCAGCAGCAGTAAAGAGCAAAGTGCTAATATGGCATGTTACCTGCTAGTATTAAAAAGAAACATTTAATTACCCAGGAAACCAGCTGTGCTCCGTGGAGGATCTGCCACTTAGATTCAGGTTGCAAGCTTTGTACACAGTTAGGGTCTCGTGCACGTAGCCATGTGGATTCACATATGCAGCCATAGGTCCACACAAGGATAAACTACAACAACCAATGGCTAAGTCAGTTAAGAAGCTACAGGATCCAAGAGCGCTTACAATGTACCATAAACCAGCAAATAACTTGACAGTAATGATTTTACTTTAAACAAATCCCACAGACACTTGTTTAAACAAATTTCTGTCTATTAAAAGCACAAAAAAGGAAGCCTGTAAAGGCCTGCAGGCTCAGCAATGTCTTCCCCATGTAGAATAATTCCCCCAACGCACATATACACCAATTGAATTAAACTATATCCTAGGTTTGTTGACAGTGTTATAAACACAAACAGTTCACAACTCCCAGCCATCTTGTATGTGTGTGTGTGTGTAGACTGAGGATTACAAACTGAGCTTTGAAGTTTTGTAAAATCACTATATCATGACACCGTTCTTCCCATGGAAACAGGTGCTGTTATGGCTGTACCTGGAGTATGTGGGCTACTGTGGAAAGGGGAGGACCACCTGCTTCCTTATGCCACCCCTCTCTCAGGGTAATTTGCTCTGCGTGTGCAAATCTGCTGGAGATCCCTGGCCCAAGAGAGGTTCGCCTGGCCTTGACCTGATGGAATGAGCTCCCGGGAGAGGCGAGGGCCCTGATGGAGCTCTAGCTTCTGACAGGTCTTTGGTTCAGGGCAGGGCAGGCAGTTGAGATCTCCGAGCCAACAAGGTCATCCTGTTGCTCTCTATTAGCCCCCTGAGGCAATTATATGTCCCCCTGTTGAGTGCCTTCATGTCTGCATGTAAGGGTTTTAATGATTTTATGAGGGTTTTATTGTGGGATTTTAACTTTTGTTACCCACCACGAGCTCACAACGGGAATGGCAGGCTATAAGTCAAATTATAAATACATTTAAAATAAATAAAGCAAACACAACCAGTTGCTTAAATGGGAATGAGCTGTCTCTCCTGAATAGACATTTTTCCAGAAGGCTAGCTTCAAGCATGTGAAACTGTGGGTGCTGGATTATCTTAGATCCACTGGAATATTTCCACAGAAGGAAGGGAAGATAATTTCTTGTCAATCCCCCTGTATTACTCCATCAAGCATTACTTGGGGTCCCCAGTCCTCAAGAGTAGCAATCCAAGGGGCATTTTAGGATTGGTACACAAAATGTGACATTACTTCTGTTAGCCTAACCTGAGTTTGTATGAATAGTTGTATACTATGACATTAGACCACTGCCTAGGTTATAATGTAGATTCATTACACACTCACCTGAATATTTCATTTTTTGTTGTTATTTCTGTGTCCTGACAATCCTTACAACACAGGGATGTACACTATAACAAAGCAATGAGAAAAGCTCAAGTTAAGCTTTTAACCGGACTATGTATAAAAATAATTTTGTCTTTACTTTTTAACAATTTCAAATTAGACATAATTAGAATCAAATCCTGATTGAATGTTACGATCTTGAATACTCTATCCATATTCATGGAATGACTTTCCATGTACACTGCATGTTTTTGAAGACTTAAGATTCAACTACTACATCCTTTGTGGCAAAGATATTAGCCTGAAATAAACATATAATTCTTGCAGTTGTTTTAGTGGAAAACTGCTATTACTATAATATATACACACAACTATAACGAAACTAATGTTATTTAGTACATGCATAAGTTTACTATTGAAGTTGGGTAAAAGTGGACTTCATTTTCCTGCAAGAGACCGTTTTGAGGGAGGAAGATGCACCAATTTTCTCATCAAATGATGTACTGGGAAAATGAAAATACAGGGTTTTTCCCCCTCCATAATTTGTCACAATTTGTGGAAAATATAAAAACTATCACCAGCACAACACTGAAGCAAAACATCTGAAGTCATTTTATCTAACTTGAGACTGGCCTGAACATATATGAGAAAAAATATGAGAAAAAATGCTTCAGGTACTGCCAATGTTAAAGAGTTAGAATTTCTGTATTGCTTGAAGTTTCTTTCCGTATAGGCATTCTATTTTTCTGTCTCACCATTTACAGTCTCAAAAACATTTCATATTTGGCCTTTGAAAATTTTGTAAGCATGGATCAACATTAGAACATTGTTTTGTTGCCAGACATTTTTAACATTCAAGCAAACAAAAATGGTTGTCAATGTTGTATCTTTCCAGTATACAAACTTATTTTAAGACTTCCTTTTTTTCCCATTGGAAAAAGATTCAGAATGTCCTTAGACTTTTTCATGCTGTGCATTTGAAATGAGTAATGTTGATTGGACCCCCCAAAAAATTTCAGAATTTTCAACCAATCCTAAATCCCAATAGCAAAAAAGTATTCAGATACAGGTGTTTTTGGAAATCCTGATTTTTAAAGGAAAAAACAGGCAGTGGCGGGACACACACACACACACACACAATGTGTGTGACAAAGCCACAAAGCAAAACTCGACCATGGCTCCTCCCCCTAAACAATTTCCCTGATCTTTTCTTCAATCCCTTTAAATCAGCCAGGTTTAGATGGACTGCAGAGGAAGGGTGGGGGACAGCTGATAAGCAGCTTCCCTGTCTCTCAGCTATTTCTCCAGTCTTCTAGGTTTCAAAAATATCTGGGATTTTTTTCTAGTTGTCCACAAAAAATCCTGGATACTTTGGGATGCCAAAATATACCCAAAGAATATCAATAAGGTATTTCCTTGCGTAAAAAGTCAAGTTTTCCCTCGCATAACAAGAAAAAACAACATTCCGTAGGACAGTTTCTTTAGTGTTCCCCCAAATCAACCAAGCTTTCTATGCAATACACTTTGAGAGTGGAAAACCCTGCCGTGATAAGGATTTTACTCCTTCTAAAAGATAAAATATTTCATGGGAAGTTTTGTTTTTCCAGTTAACCAAATTTTCGAATGTTTTGATCAGAAAAATGGGGAAGGGGAGAGAACAAAAAGCTTTCCCCCCAAATTTAATCAATTTTCCCCTCAGGGCATTTGACTCTCTAAATATTAGCCAACCTTATCTCAGAAAACCTGCCTCTTGAATATAAAATGCTCCTCTTGAGAGAAAGCATTACAGATTTTTCATGTTTGAAAATACCAAAATCAATGATGAATACCAACAGGCTCAACTTAATATGTGCAAGGAGCGGTCCTCTCTCCAAATCTATTTAATATCTTCATGCGCTCTCTTGCCCAGCTGGTACCAAAGTTCAGGCGGGAATGCCATCAATATGCAGATGACACCCAGCTCTTCCTCCTGATGGATGAGTGTCCTGACACTCCCCCAGAAGTATTAGCCAGCTGCCTGAAAGCAGTGAAGAGGTGGCTCAAGCAGAGTTGTCTGAAGCACAATCCTTCAAAGATGGAGGTCCTGTGGTTAGGCAGGGAGGTACTACGTGAGGAAGCATGTCTGCCTAACCTGGATGGTGTGCAGCTATCACGTATCCAGCCCATTCTCAACAACTGGTTGAATTCTGGATCAGGCTAAAGGTTCTGATAATCACCTTCACGGCCCAGTGTACCTGAGGGATCACCTTTCTGCCTACTGCTCTCCAAGAGCCTAGCACTCCGCTAACTCCAAATGGCTAGCGATCCCTGGCCCCATGGAAGCCCGCTTGACCTCAACCAGGGCAGAGCCTTTTCTGTCCCGGCCCCCACTTGGTGGAACAAACTCCCAGAGGAGATCAGGACCCTAATGGAACTAAAACAGTTCTGCAGAGCCTGCAAAATGGAGCTCCTCCACCAGGCATTTGGTTGAGGTCAACCGGAACCAACAACACCCACTGGGCCCCTGACCCTCCCTCCCAGGAATCTATGCACCTGACTCGAAACATGGACCTGTTTGATTGTTGTTCTGTTATTCTTTTGCTGTTGTTATTGTCATTACCATTGATGTTGTTTCTATTCAATGTAAAAAACTGAGTTTGATGTATAGTTCCGTTATGTTTCATGTGAACTGCCCTGAGCTTCAGGGGAGGGCAGTACACAAAAGTAATAGATAAATGAATGAATTAATTAAAACATTCAGTATACTTACTTTGTTCATAATATCTAGCTCACATCGAAGTCGCTGAATTGCACTCCCAATTTTAAGGAGCTGAATTCGTAATGCATCATCAATGGGCAGACAAGCTGCAACCCTGTAAGAAAAATCTGTAGACAGGGGAGGAAAAAGCACACCTCTTTTTATGCTTTTTGTTTAAGAAGTCAAAAGGCTGAATCAGAAGCTTAAAACTGGATTAATTCAGACTTCCTATTATCGGTATATAGTCTTACTTAAAGCATTAACAGTACGTTCTTTTGTGCCAACTCTTAGCAGAAAGGATGGGTGACGGTGATATCATCTATGTACTTTTAACATGTGCTCATGTGCTGAACTCTTGTGTGGTTTACCTTTCATTCACTAGGATGTGTGTCTCATAAACCTACAGGGACATTGAAGGATATACCACAAAGTTATTTGAGCTGGAGACACTATGGAACTGACTTCGAATATATTGAACTGTAAAAATAATCCACATTTAGGAAACCCCTTTTTCCAGTAACAGTACTAACCAAGAAATGAGAAATATAGGATGATATATTAAGAATTATTTTATTTAGTTAAGTGTATTAGAGTACCTATTGGATTTGATGGAAGTGATTCGTCTTTAAGATTTTCATCCCACTCATGCAGCTGCTGCTTGACTCTTTCCATCAAGGTTTCCTTGTGTTAGAAGAAAAACCTAATTTAAACATAAAAACTACTTTTTTCTTTATTAAGTAAGAAGAACCAACAGAGATCTTTTGAGGTTTGTTTTATTATGGAGGGGAAAAAATGTAATATTCTGAACTTGACATAAACATTCCCTAGAAATCTCATTATACACAAACTGTAAGCAATCCAGTAACCAAAGTTATATACACAAACTCAACAGCTGTAAGAAAAAGCTGAAGAAAATACAACAAGGTATCTCATTCTATGCCCTATTTCAGTGGTTAAGAAAACATTGTGACCAACCTCAGTTCCTCCACAAACTTAGTAGGTAACATTTAATCTTGCTCTCCCATCTGCGATACGGGGACATCACTGGCCTACTTTAGTTAGTTAGTATTAGTATTGTATTTATTGCATATATCCAAATGCTTCACAAGACAAGTTAATTGGTAAAAGTATTTCTCAGCATAATATATAAAACCAGTGGAATGAAACAGAGTATGTCTGAGTAGAATACAGAAGATCAGCATTTCAGATTGGTGGCTTTCATTAGAAGTACTTTAGCTCAGATCTTCCTAGCAGCCAGAGCAAAGAGTGCCATCCCATGTGAAACATAGTTTGTTTTCTCAGAACTGGAAAGAAGATAGGAACTAGGTATTGCCTTGGCAAGGAATTCATCCCTGGTTCTGAGTGCAAAGAATAAGCCAAAACGGAGTGGGGGAGTTCTTACAAAACTGAATTCCCACATACGCAGTGGCATTGAACCAGAAGTGTTTGAGAGTAACACCCAGAAAGCGTATCCGATGGCATGGTTTCAAACCTTAAAGATTTTAATGCCATTCTAAGATTGTCTGCCATTATATTTACTAAACAGACTGCTCTAGAATGATCTTTTAAAATGGTTTTATACCTTGGGCCTGATTCCGACTGCAAGATTATGGAGTGGCAAATCAGCAAATGCTGGCAGGGGCTCATGGGAATTGTAGTCCATGGGCATCTGGAGGGCCGCAGTTTGACTACACCTGTTGTAAACCCACGTTTAGGAAGCTGGCTGAGGTACGAAGTAGTTCATCAGGGACGGTTTATCAGGAAAGGACGGAACCCAAAAAGTCTGATAAGATTTTTATTTTTGCTCAGTAAGACCTTGAAGCACTGACAGCTAAGGGAGTCTAATTTTGCGATTATATTTTCTTACCAAGATCTAACAACAGCTAGATGAGCATTAGCTTTGATTGAGGAAAGGCCTAGCTTGCCCTTCATCAGGACCACAGCGGACCCCTTTGTAAGTGCCAAAACTTGTCTAGGAACAAGATTTTGGATAGGCTCCAAGCTGTTGAGTGTTTGGCCTGTCCAACCCCAAACATTAATGCCATACAGTAAATGGGGGATAACCTGACTTATGAAAAGCTTTAAGGATGAGTCTACTAGAACCCCCCCCCCCAGGGTAGTAGAATCTCATGATGACTCCAATAATTTTTGAGGCCTTTATGATAGCTAGGTGGGCATTCCAGTTTAAAGTCTCGCTGTAAGTGACTCCAAGGTATTTAAGTGTGCTACACTGTTTGATTTCCCAATGACCATTACTTTTGTTTTTGTGTAGATGATGGTGAGAAATTCTTCTTTACAATAAGTGCTATTAAGTCATGACTTCTTTGGGACTGTTATTACAAGACAACAATTGTGAAAAACTTTCCCCATGACAAATGCTATGATTCAGTGACATGTACAGATCTAAGTCAACACCCATTTCACAAGATTGGGTTATCACAGAATATTCACTCTTATGTTTACTAACATCTACAGAAAACTAGTAATTTTCTCTAGATATTTGTATGCATACACAAAAGAGGCATTACACCTACTTTTGCCAAGGACACATATTTTGACTGGGAAATCTTCTAAGCTGGCAGCCAACAAAACTGCACAGCAGAAGTACTGAAGCAAGAAAATAAAGCATTCTTCATATTCAGGATCCAGAAGACCCAACAATAATATTAGTACACAAATTATTCAGAGACTTCATACTAACAAGCTTAATGCCTAGCTGTAGGGTAATTAGTGAAGTCTAGTGGCAAATCTGCACAGCTCATCAGATGCTAAAAGCATGTTTTAAATCAATAGTTGATTCAAAACTAAGTACTTCTTGAAGCACAATGTCAATAAGATAAAATAACATATAATTAGTCCATTGGAGGATGTAACAACTTTTTTGGTGGGGGGCAGGGAACACATTAGCAATTCATTAATAAGATAACCATCCAAGCTACAGAAAGTACATGGGGTTGGAGCCCACGTTTTCTTGGTATAGCATGAGCGAGCTGTAGAGTCTGTGATTTTTAAAAGTAAATGTTTTTAAACATTAACAACCCCACTATGATGTATAATGTTAAATGGGACATAGATTAAGTTCTTGTTAATACTTACAGCATCATATAAGGAATACAGCCAAGATGGCCAGGAAGTCAGACTAGCACAGTGGAACTTCCGCTGTAAAGACATATATATTGCAGAATCAAAAATTAATGAAATGTATATTATACTTCTATCAGGATCTTTAAGGAACCTTTATCAATACCAGAGGAAAGGCAACACTATTAGTAAGCACTGGCATATTTAAAAATTAGCCATTCCAGCACCTGCCCTATTCTGTATTTGTATAACTATTCTTCTCAATATTTTCTGCTAAAAACACAAAATACCTTTTGAACTTTAGAACATCCTAATAAGGGAAACAGGGATATATGTATTTTTTTAAGATGAAGGAACGACAGCAACCAAGGACTTGCATTTCTGAACAATATTGACTTGAGCTTCTTAAAGGAAGGTGGGCTGGTGGTGGAAAGGATAAAATGTAAGTAACACACATTTCCATTTGCATTTATGTGCTTGAAATTGCCCCATCCATGTGGGAAATGGCTTGACCCGTGAAGTTGACCTTCTACTGCTGCATATTAAACAGTTTATTATGCAACACGGGGCCTGTTCACAGTTGTATCGTGTAGAACTTCATTCTCAATGGAATCTATTAAAGCTGAAACAATGCCTTCCAAGAAAATGAAGTCTTCATGAAGAACAAAAAAAAATCACGGTGATAAATAAGAAAAACAAGGAAAGCAAGTATATAAACATAAAGATAAATTCTTGGTTATTTTGAATCAGACTTTACATTAGGGACCATTTATCAAAACACTTGCCTTAAACACACTGAGATTTGCTGGTGGACTAAAGCCATCACTAGATTAGACTCTATGTTCTGCCTATTTTTATTTAGAGTTGTGCCCTACTTTTTAAAAGGCTCAACATGTTAACAAACATTTAAAGCTACACATTTAGGCAGAATTGAGGTTTAACCTGCTCACTGTATTACAGAAACCTATCAGGGATTAAGGGATTAAGGCATGTTTAGAGGTGGCCAAGTCCGCTTCTCCGAAGGATAAAAAAGCACAATTAGTTCATCAACTGAAACGAAACAAAAACCTTGAACTCATGACAAGCATAGCTGTTACCTGGGCATCCAGGATTAATTAAAATCCTGCATCAGAATTAATTAAAATCTAGCAGGGAACTAATAGCAGAATTGAACTGTCTCTAATTTAGGTGTTAGGTGATCAAGTATCACCTAATATCAAGTATCACCAAGTATCTTCTTACTAGCCTCTTGCCAATATGATCGCAAGTTCTGCAAAATTTAGTCAGGGACAGATTTCTCTACAAACCTGAAAGAAGTCCTAAATTAGCAGAAAAAGATGAATTGGATCTTTTTAAATTGGGGATTATAATAAAATCACCGCCTGTAGCTTTAAGAAAATAACAGCCACTGAGCTTTCAGTTGCCATTTTGGGGCTTCCTAGGCTACCACTACTCTATTAGCTTCTGTAAAGCAGAGGACAAATTACCCTGGAAAAGGACCCATCCTGTCCCTGACGTGTCCCCTTGAGAAAGGTGGAGTCAGACCTAGTAGCCACCAAACAACTCTTACAATTTGACTAGACTTATCTTGGGGGAAAGGATGTCAGACGGATAGCTGATGATAGCATAGAGAGCAGCTAAACATAGGATGGTTGGTGGGTAGGAAGGAGAGAAATGACAGCAAAAACAGAAGAGGGTGCAAAAATCAGATCCCTCTCCAAGTCTTTATGTGTCACCTGCTTGTAAAAGGTCTAATAATTAAGGTGTTTTTAGAAATAAACAATGACTGAAAATTATGACGATATGCAATCAGCTGTCAAGGTTACAATTCACTTTCTTTAACAAAGGACAGTGCCTTAAACGTAATGTTCTCAATCCTTTATGCAGGTCATGTTTAACCTCCTACCAGCCATTCATCCCACCTACCCTCACTTTCATGCGAATTCCCTCTCAGGCTTAAAAATAGCTACAGCTGCATGGGCACTATTGTTAGTAATCGGGCTTCACTATTAACCAGTATCTGAAACCGGAGTTTGATCTCTGGATTCCTATTAATCCTGGTATAAGCCATTAATTCTTAACTACTGGTAAGTCTGAAAAGGTTTTTCCTGCAAAGTATTGGAGCACACACATTCTCAGATGCAAAAAAAAAGATCAGATTAACAGGACACAACTCTGTCCAGAACTCCTGATTCAGCTATTCGGTGAACCTAGTGAAAACAATGGAAAATCTTCACTTCAATTGGCACCTTAAATGTACACAGTCACATGTAACATTCTCATGGAGAACAATAGGGCAAGAAAATCAAAGATTAAAAGGCAACATTATGTATTAGCCTTGCCTCAAATCTACATCCACAGATCACATGACAATGAAGGACCAGGAGAAAGTCACATACTACATTAAGATAACAATCCTGCATTGCCAAACTGACTTTTCTCAACATTAAAGGCTACAAACAAAGTGGAGGCCCAAGAGGACAACATTGACTATTACACCTTTACATGGATGGAGCCTGTCCTACTTTGAGAATGTAAAGGAACTAAATATGTACCTCCATATGTATTTAGACTCTGGCTTTTCATCCTGGCCTCCAACACGCCCTCTGCTTCCAAAAGCAGCCAACAAGTAATTGGAATCAGCTGGGACTTATCTAGCCAACTTGCAGCTGCCCATTGCAATGAAGTGATAAGCCACCCAAACAAACAGCAGCAACCACAGGAGGTTGATAGATACTGTCCCAGTTTGCACAACTCTCTTTTTTAAAAAGACAGATGGAATTTATATTGATTTTTGAAATGTCATATAAAAATACAATTAGCTTCTGACCTTTTGATATTTCTGCCGCCATTGATGTACATGTTGATCTTGCCATGCTGTAGGCTTGGAAGAAGGAAATAGGTGGCATCTGCTGCGAGACTCTAGCTGCACTGCCGACATCGTTGAAGGCAATACTCGCTCGGGAAGGATTTGTACTTTTGCCTGCTGGATTCTGATAAAAAGATTTCGTATAGTATGAAAATCGCCCCGATCTGGCTTCTACGGACTGAATAAATAGCCCCTTTATCTATGCAAACAACATGTCTCAAAGAGAGTGCCTCACCGAAATTTAAGCTATTTCACATGATTTTCTGCATTTTATTTTCATAGGTAAAAAAAAAAAACCATCACTGATGGCCAAATATTCCATTTCTATCATGGCTATGCTTTAGGTAATTCAATGTTGAAAAGTACCCTGACACTTTAAAATGGGAAAGATATTAAAAACACGCTCAAGCTTATACACTTTCCTACTATCACAAAAAACCACATTGGATTTGGCAGGTATTAATATAATTATTGTCTCTTTGTGGGGCTCATTGCCTATACTATTGCTATTGGAAGTAGAAAAAGTTTCTCCTCCAGCACACAAAAAATAAACACAACAGATGAATTGCTTCACAATAACTGAACAGATGGGAGGCAAAGGTAAGTAAAGAAGAAGTTGCTTACCTACCCTCTGAAACTAAGCCTGGGGAAAAACCAATTCATATACAATCATGAACAATGGATCTTCAAGCCATTGGTCAGTTTCAGTTTAATTGCTGTGAAAGAACACTGGCATAATTTTATGGTTGGGGGGTCACCACAACATGAGGACTATATTAAAGGGTCGCAGCATTAGGAAGGTTGAGAACCACTGGTCTAACTGAAGGTAAGCTTCTTGCAGCAGTCATTCTGTGGCTGCATTCACCACCTTGTGTCTGAATTCAAAACATCCCTGCAGGCTCATAAAGTTTGGGGACCCCTGTTCCAAAACAAAGCTCTCTAGGAGTTATGGTGGAGCTTTACAAGGCAAGATAGTTCCAGAACCCCCCCCCCCCTTTCGGCAATGCTGAGCGATATAGGGATTTCTAGATTACTGGCAGCAGGAATTAAGCCCTTTAAATTTAGCAATACTGGAGATTTTACTACAGGCTTAAACCTCACAGCACTGAAAGATTATTTGCATGCATCTGTGCTACCAATATCACTGTGCATAATAGCTATACAGAAGTATTTGTAAGCAGAAATATATTTATATATAGGAGCAATAATGGGGGCTTTCAGGGAAGTGAAGCAATTTGGGAGACAAAAATGAGATATCTTGCTTGTTCCCAACTATTTTGCAAACTTGTAGTCTATTTCCATCAACACACTTTGCAATAGAAATATAGCACTGAAAATCTGTATAACAAAATTGCAAGTCCCTTAAAATGACTGCAATAACTCAGTGGAAATGACAGCCGGCCTGAGTCATATTTAGGTAATGAAGAACCAAGCTGTCTATTTTTCAACAAGTGTCTTACAGAATAAGCAGTTTATACCCTAATGGATAGCATTCAATAAAAACTATTACAAAGAAGGCAGAACAAACAAAAGTATAAAATCAAACAGACTGGGACCAGAATAAAAGTGGCTTAGTAATTGTTTAGAAGTAAATAGAGACAGATTATATTCAACTGTGAAATTATGAAAACACAAACAAAACAGAACCTCAACCTGCTAAACAAGCAGCAGCCATGAGCAGCAGCAGCAGCTGTCTGGCTAAACAAATAAAATGGTGCTGAAAGGCTAGCTGTTCGGACACAAGGTATCAGGATCATTAGAGGTAGTACAAATGTTGTGACAAGGGTTTTTTTTAAACAAAAGAACAGGGTCTTTCAATGTATCAAGATAGTTTAAGAGATGCAATGGATGTTGGTCTTAATGTGTGCTGCCATCTTGTGTTCACATACTTACAGGTCCAGATATTTTTATTTTATCAAAGATTCTAAGACATTACATGTAACTGATCCCTTCCAAAAAGCTGACTCATATTGACTCTCGCACCAAACCTCCAAATTACTATCTCAGCAAAACTTTGAAAATTCAGAGAGCGCATCTAATGGATATGGAAGTGGAAAATAAAAAAGTGAAAACGAAAAAATGCTCACGAATACAAAGATATATTCGAAAACAAGCTTGAACAAGCGATCTGAAGCCCGAAGTGACCACTTGGATCAAAAGGATTTTTATAGTCTGCTTTTTACTACCCAAAGATATCCTAAGTGACTTACAAACACCTTTCTCTTCCTTTCCCCACAACAGACAACCTGCGACACCCCAAAAGGTGAGGATTATTTCACTATGAATGCTATTTTTTTTCTGGGGTAGTTTTGATTTCTAAATCTAAAGTCCAACTTTAACATGTCAATTTTCAATTGTTCTAATTGGGACATTAAAAAAAATACAGTTCATTGCTCTGAATCTCATAGACAAGAAAGGAAACAGTGTTAATCCCAGTTACTTTTTCTATTCTCTATAAATGGTTTTAGAATGCTACCATCAATATTCTCTCAGCCCATTTTTTGTTGCTTGTGCCCATCCTTCTAATTACCAAAGGAAGGATAACAAAAGAATACTTCCAAGGTATCTTATCCAGGAATCGGTTTAACAAAGACAAAATTGAAGACATAATTTATGTTGTCCATAACATGTTTCACCCATAGAATATACATATTTTCATACCCATCTGACTGAGTTCTTATTTCAAGCACTTTGAACCTCTGTCTTCCTATAGCTTTTACTTTAACTGTTTCAATTCCATACTCCCGTTCTTCACGGTAGGCATAAATTTCAGCAGTCGTTCCAAAATGTGCTTCCCTTTCAAGTATATTGCTAAGAGAGAAAAAACACATAGTTGGACTACTTTTTCAAGCATTTCTTCTTATCAACAGTTTTCCATCACTTCTCCCTTGAATAAAATTCTACCCTACTTTACAATCTAAAAAAGTCTGCCATAATAGCATTCTATACTATTACAAAATATTAACATTTATTATTTATTTTATTTTATTATTTTATTAATTATATATTTCTATACCGCCACTCTCAGCATTTGCCGGCTAGCGGCAGTTTGCAAGCATATCATAAAAACTGTCTCGACAATAAAACACCCTTAGTTAAAAGTTCCCCTAAAACAATTTGTAACAATAATAATAAAATAATAATAATATTATTAATAAATATATTTTATTATATACAATAATATAATAAATATATATACAATAATAAATATATTATTGTAACAATAATAATAAAATTTTAAAATGGTGGTACAAATTTATAGAATTTCCCCTCCAACATTTCTAGTAGTTGGTGACAAATGATACATGTGGCCAAAGATGGTAGACAGGGAAGATTTATAACGGCTCAACGCAATCCCAAAGTCCAAAATTAATTTTATGATATGGTAATATAGAAACACAATGTGTCTGTGACAGACAGCACTATACAAATCAGATTCCAAGTGTTCAACTAACAGAACCCAGTAAGTGACAGGTTAAAAATTCTTAAGAGAGCTTGAGCGACAGGCAGTTCCAAGCACTCTGATAGACCAGCAACAGCTGAAAGGGAATTGATATACCGTATTTGCCGGCGTATAAGACGACTGGGTGTATAAGACGACCCCTCAACATTTCCACTCAAAATACAGTATTATGGGCCACTATGGGCAACTATGTCTATGTCTATCCCAACTGAAGTGCACCCGGCGTATAAGTGCATCCGGCCACTTGGAGGTATGATTTTCAGGGGGGAAAAGCAGTCTTATACGCCAGCAAATACTGTAGTAATAGTATACTGGAGGGAGTCTGATTATGATTGGCATACTGATAGAGCCTACCTGTGCTTAGCTAAACATCTGCCATGAGGAGAAATTTTAGTTAAAGAATTCTTACTAAAGGCAGAAAGCAGAACTCTACACAGTGTCTCGATAACTGGAACAGGTATTTTGGCAGACGGAATTTTGGCAATGAGGGGATTCTTCCAATTCAGGGCAAAAGAAGAGGGAAGAATTCTTCTAAGGAGAGAAGGAGGAACCCTGTCCATTTAAAAAGGGAAAATCAGGTGTGAAGATTTCCTTAAACATGTGTGAGAGAAAACTTACTTCAGACTCCTTAGGAATCAAAGTGAAACTGGTACTTCTAGGAAGAGAAAGTGAAGGTACTAGTATAAGGGACTTGCCTTCTAGAAACCAGGAAGTTTCAGAGGAACTCACAAAGACATTTTGGATACACAGTGACTACAACCTCTCAGTGATAGGAGAATCTTTCAATGCCTTCAGACGACTCACGCTGACCGAAGTGGACAGGATACAAGCAACAGCGAGGCCAACCACATGCCCACTAGACCCTTGCCCATCCTGGCTCTTAAGAACAGCTGACATAAGTATAAAGGGCCCCCTCTGGGAGATAATAAATCTATCTCTCACAACGGGAGAATTCCCGGAGCGACTGAAAGAGGCTGTGGTATGCCCACTGCTGAAAAAAGCATCCTTAGACCCGCGAGAGCCCAACAACTATCGACCCATCTTGCATTTAGCATTTCTGGGGAAGATGATAGAAAGGGCTGTTGCAAACCAACTAACAGAGTACCTGGAAGAAGCTTCGGTCCTAGACCCATCCCAGTCAGGCTTCCGGCCTGGCCATGGGGTAGAGACAGAACTAGTCGCCCTGACGGACGACCTCTGTCGCCAGTTGGACCAAGGCGGGTCGGCACTGCTGATATTACTAGACCTCTCAGCAGCATTCGACACAGTCGATCATGAGCTTCTAGCTCGCCGCCTCATCGATGTCGGAATACAAGAGACAGCCCTCCAATGGCTGATCTCCTTCCTCCAGGATCGTGGACAGAGGGTTGCAATAGGAGAGAAAACATCAGACCGCCGACAACTTACTTGTGGAGTCCCACAGGGAGCGGTCCTCTCTTCTATCCTATTCAACATCTTTATGCGCCCTCTCGCACAACTGGTACGGAGGTTTGGGCTGGGTTGTCATCAACCCAGCCTAAGTGAGATGTGTAACACCTACAGCCTTCTGATACTGCTTCCCCCAATTGCCTATGCTTATAAACCTGTCAAATATTTTACCTGTATGCAAGAACAGCAAAAGTTCTGTCTTTCTGTATTAAATTCCGCACCATGCTGACCTCTTGGGGGTGAAACAGCTGCAGAGGCAATGTCTGTCCAGGAATCAACATCACCATCACATGAGGCAAGACTGGAATCATCTGGCAACTGTCATCATCATGAACAGTCCTCCCATGAAACTCTTCCATATCAGACCCTAAATACTTTCAAAATTTAAGAACAAAATAGAAGAGAGTTCTGAGATTTGCAAATATAAAAATTAAGACACCAGCTAGAGGGTGAAGGGGGAAAATGACTAATACTGTTCTATAAACATTTGTAGAAATTCTGGTGGAATTTGCAAGACAGATTGTGCTATTGGTTGACAAGCCCTGACCTAAATGGTCCAATCTCGCTCGATTTCATCATATCTCGGAAGCTAAGCAGGGTTGACCTTGGTTAGTATTTGGAATGGAAACCTCCAAGAAACAGTAGGGTCATGACACAGAGGTAAGCAATGGCAAGCCACCTCTGAATATCTCTGGCCTGACAACTGCAGGATCTCCTGGCTATACTGCCCACATACCAGTGATAAATAAAGGATGTCAAGGTATAGTTCTGCCAAGTCCAACTAGTACAGAACATCTTCCTACTTGGTCCATTTTCCTGCACAGAGATTATTTTCCCTACCACATTATGTATGGTAATTCAATCAAAAGGAGCACTTGCAGAGGGGATCAAAGCTACGAGGAGACAGAAAATTGTCATACTACAAATAAAGGATGGTTGAATTATGGAGAATACTAATATTAAAGCCCATTTTAAAGATGGGCTTTGAAAGGGGCGGCAGACAGGAGGGCGTGAGACAGTGGCCGCAGCTCCCTTTGGCCCGCAAAGCTCCCCCCCCCGGCTCCCTCCCAGCAGGAGAGTACCTGTGGGCCACAAAGCCCTGTCGCTGCCTCTCTCCTTGTGGGTGACAATGGAGGCCGCAGCCACAAGGCTTCTAGCGGGCAAGGGAGGGTGGGAGCTGGAGGGGGAGGGCCAATCAGGGTGGACCTGGTCGAACAGGGCCCCAGACAGTCCCCTCCCAGGAGGCTGTTTCCCAAATATAAGGGAATGAAATAGTGTTAAGGATGATATTTATTTATATAAGATAAGGTGATATTTTAAAAGTGATGTGAGATTTGAACTATTCCCAATACAATTATTTTCATCTCAAGTCATCTAAATAATTATACTGCATGGATAATGATAACGTTAAGGAAAGCAGAATACTGCAGTGCACATACCATGTGTGATGTTGGCAGACTAGTGTCAAAATTAATGTTTGGCTTTTCAGCATCCTTGCTGTCTTGATCTTCAACTTCCATTTCAACATCCTCCTCCTCATCACTCTCTGCTAGAAAGGCAAAATACAATACATATATTTTAATTAAAAACAACAAACCATAACCCATAAGCATTTAGCACCCAGAAATAGTCAATGTTAGATGTATTTTTTTTGGGGGGGGGGGAAACAGTGAATTTCCTACATGCCTAGTTACAGCGATGGTTTAAGTTTTCATTTTTTCTTCTGAGAAAATATGAGCAGCTTATACCAAGGGTATACCCAGACTAGTATTGTTGATATTGGTTGTCGGGAAATTCATCTACTCAGACAGAAATCCTTCTCAGCTCTGCTAAATAAAATCTTTAACAAGAGATCCCTTGGAGTGAGATAACTTTATACAGTGAGATAACTTTATGCCAGCGAATGCTGGCAGGGGCTTCTGGGAATTGTAGTCCATGGACATCTGGAGGGCCACAGTTTGACTATCCCATTGGCCCCTCATAGTAGAAATCATCCATGGGATTTTTTTCTTTGAATGTTGAGCATTTTCCTTTCCAAGAATGACTACAGGGAATGCTATATATCCCTAAATAAAGCTCAACATGCAAACTTTTTTTTGGGGGGGGGGGAGTGTAAATTTTTTAAAGCACGATAAAGTCTAAATTCATCAACATTGTCCAAGTTTCTCTACACAAGGAAAACGACAACAGAACAAATAAATATATTTGCCACTACTTTTTTTACAACTGTCAAGAACATGGATTTATATGTGCAAGTTAACAGTGGTTGCCTCCACAAGGCTTATTCAAAAAGTTTGGCAAAAACTATCTGAAAATACATAACATTGTATGCACAAATAATTGAGCCTTTCTGGAAAGGCATATTTTTCCACACTGAAACTCTGAAATTCTCTCTCTTTTTTGGCTTTAAACCATATTTCTTCAGTTTTCAGGGGTTTATCCTCATCCTCAACATATTTCTTATGCAGATGAGCTTTTTAGTTTCTTAGCTTGTACAATTCCAATAGTACCGAGCAGGCTTCTGTGCTTCAGCATACTTTGGCAGCCATTCAAGCCCAAGGTGGCCAGCGCAGTGGGGTGGGAGGGGCAGTGCTGGTGGCGGCGCGTGGCAGGCAGGCACAGAGTTCTGTGCCTGCATGCGACGACTGGTACGCCGCCACTGCCCCTCCCCCCTGCGCTGCGGCACTGGCTGCCTCAGGCTCGAATGGCCGCCGAAGCACACAAGCCTAGTATCGAGTCAGATGAATAAGGTAGATGTAGCAAGACATAGTCTGTTTCAGAGCAATGGCAATTTGAATTGTTAATCCCATTACATTATTAGATTTACTGGACACCCCTCCCTAGAGACAAGCTCAGGTGGCTAACAACAACAAAACATATACAAAATAGGATTAAAACTTTTACGAAACATCAATATAAAGTTTAACTTTGTGTGTGGTTCCATTGCTGTGGAACAAAAACTCACTACGAGGAAGAATTTGACATTTTCTTATTCTAATCCTCCTGTAACTGGAGTCTGTTAAAAAAAACTAGACTGCCTATTGGCCTCCTCATACATGTACCCTTGTATTTGGTCAGGAGATCCAGCATTCTTTAGTTGAGGACTGCATAGCTCCAGCTTTCTGTCTCTGAATTACAGTGGATCTTCCATTTTTTCAGAGTAATTGTTTTGTTAAAGACATTGTCTGAATATTTTGCAGCCAGTTCCATTACAGATGTCTTGTTGCACTCCTTTTTAATTAGTGTGAGTATCTGAGATCCGATGAGACTTTATTTATTTGCAGCTGGTCATGTAAAATTGAAATAAGCAAACCAGGACTAATGTTCAGTCTAGGCCAGGGGTAGTCAAACTGCGGCCCTCCAGATGTCCGTGGACTACAATTCCCAGGAGCCCCTGCCAGCATTCGCTGGCAGGGGCTCCTGGGAATTGTAGTCCACGGACATCTGGAGGGCCGCAGTTTGACTACCCCTGGTCTAGGCACTATTTATAGCAGTGGAAGCTGAGTAGCTCTGTATAACAGGCTCTACTTTGGCATCATTCAACTGTGCCATCACTTTGCCATCATTCAACTGTGCAGCACAATAAACAATTCAGCTGTTTTTTGTATTTGTTACATACAATGTTTTTTATAAATAGGCAATAATTGTTCATTTTTTAATTTTAGCTTCTTTGGCATTAGACCCAGAGTTGATCTCTTTCAACTCTATGATTCTATGAAACAATGTTTGTCACCTTAAAGTCCCCAAACAGAGTCTCCTAAGACCTGAAGCCATGCCAGATTTATGGGCAGATAACTACCCTGACCCCCCCCCCCCGTGCCCAAACCCTGAGTGGATGTTAAGCACTGAGTGGCACTTAAGGCAGCTCTTCCTCCAAGCCCTTGCCAGAAATATTAAGTGGGACAGGTTACATGTCACTTCTCTTTGTTCAAGGCAGTTTATAACTAAAATGTTTAACTAAGTGTTTAACAATTAAACACAAGCTAGTGCACACAACAAACAATAAGCAGCCTAAAATGTTACTAATAAAATTTTCAGGTCAGAAGAAGATAATTAAACAGCTAAAAAAGTCATTGAAGCCCAGGTAAAAGCAAATGTTTTGGCCTCCAGATACAGGAAAGGCAGGGAGGAATCAAGAGGACATTCCACAGTTAAAGTATCACCAAATGAAAAGACACCCTCTCTAGTCACAGCTCTTATTACTTCTACAGGCTGGTGCACAGACAAGCAGATTTGAGAGGCAGATCTAAATGGCAAGCTGCATAGCCTGAGAGAAGTCGGTCCTTCTCATATTCTAGCCCGTTCTATTGGTCCTTAAAGATAAGAACCAACACTCTGCAGTGTGACTAGAAACTCATGGGCGAGTAGTACAGATCTTTCAGAACAGGGAAAATAAGATCTCCTTAAAATATTTTAAAAAGAAAAATCTGCATATACTTGCCCTGACCTCGCTAATAAGATATGAAGATTTTCAAACTGAAATATTTTATCTTGGGTTAAAGAAAAATTGCCCAACCATTTATGTTTTTTATATATACACGCCCCCCTGCCCCCCCTCCCCACACTTCTAGAACATGGGCTTGTTTTCACTTACCAAGATTGGGCCTATGAACTGGTTTTAAATTATAGACTTCATCCACGCAATCACAGCTGTAAATCCACTCACACTGTAGTACACTGCAACTACGCTATGAAATATGCATGGAGCGTCTCTATTAAGACAGCACAGTTCTGTCACTACTTGCTATGAGTTATACTATTCTGTCTACCAGGGCTCCCCACCACAGACCTCAAGACTCAAGAGATTTATGTATAACTAACTACTTCTTGTCTTGGAAAACCTCTGTCTATGAAGAGTATTGGCACACAGTAGGGCACACTATACATAATTTTAATAACCAATGTCAAATTGGCATTTCCTTACTATTCTGGGGCAGATATAACAACGTTCTTAGATCACTACTCTTTTCTAAAAATGTTCTAATATATTTCTGATGCAATTTTTTTTTAGGAGCCACAATACAGCTCATTCATTGCTCTTTTATATTTTTCCTTCAATATTTTATCAAGCTGTGTCAGCTTTCACTACATTTTCATACACAATGGCCATTTAGAAGAAGAAATCTTGTCCGGTTTTGCCTACAACTGTTTTAAAGCTTTCTTCTCTCTTCCCCTCCCTGTTAACTATTACGGAACGTTGAATTTTTAAAATAGATTGTTTACTTTCAGCACTAGGCCATGCTTCATAGCTAAATCCTACTCATGGCTGCTCCATTTTCACTTATTTCTGCAAAAAAATAGCCAAACTGTGCGGAATGTTGCCTGGAAAATCCTAAAAGCTTGTGAAGAGTGATGACTCATATTACTGCAGTGGCACAACGGGGGGAAAAAAGCAAGAGGCCATTGTTCTACTCTCATTAATTCACAATACAAACTCAGATTGATGAAGGCACAACAAACCTTGGCCTGCATCATTTGAGAAGAGAAGTCACATACGCTTGTGGTATCTTAATTCAAGACAATACAAAAAGAATGCATTTTATTTCCATTTGTCATTGTCATATTTATCTTTTCAGGACAAGAAATTTATTTGTCAGCACTCCAGCTGCACTATTTGCATTCTTCACTGGATCCATATGATTGTATTGACTTAAAGCTAGGGCTGCTTATGAAGCCTCTTATATAAATATCCTAGTTCTGTTGATCGTAGACTACTGGTTGTCCCAGGCCCCCAGGATGTTCGCCTGGCCTCGATCTGAGCCAGGGCCTTTTTGGTCCTGGCCCCAACCTGGTGGAATGAGCTCCCAGAAGAGCTGAGGGCCCTGCTGGAGTTGTGAGCTTTCCGCAGGGCCTGCAAGGCGGAGCTCTTCCACCAGGCATATGGTTGAGACCAGGGTAGAGTCCCTGCAGTCCAACTAAGGATCCCCCCTTTCTCCCACTCTCATCGAAAGACAACTTGCCCACCAGGCTGAACAAGGGGGGGGGATGGGGTTAGAGGTTGTGACCACTGCTTCCTTGTTGTTGTTAAGTTTGGGAAGATTTTATTGGGGTTTTATAGTGCTTTTAATGTTTTATAATGTAAACTGTTACAAGCCCATTTGGGGAATGGCAGTCTATAAATTGAAAAATAAATAAAAAACAAATAAATAAAAATAAATCTTATCCAGCAGCTTTCATTTTATTTATTTATTAGCATTTATATATTGCCCTCCCTCATGGCTCAGTGTGGTTTACAGAGCATGTTAGATGGGTAACGAAGTACAGGTAATCTTGGTAATTGTCAACAGTTTTAACAAATTCTAACAATAGTCACAGTATAAAAACACGTTTGATAAAAAGTATCATCAGATTTAGTGTGAACAATAAGTTTCAGGTGGTATTCCTTCTGCAGTCTCATAGATTGTATGTGTCTGGATAGGATGGGGGTGGGAACCTGGTAGATGTTATCATTGGCCTCGACCAAATGCCTGGCGGGAGAGCTCTATCTTGCAGGCCCTGTGAAACTGTGATAGCTTGGATAGGGCCTGCATCTCCCCTGGGAGCTTGTTTCACTTAGTTGGTGTTGGCTCAGTGTAGTGGTCTTTGGGGGGTTTAGGCAGCCCCAAAGGCTGGGGTTCTAACCTCTAACTAGGCTGGAGTCCTAACGTTAGTATTACTAACACTTTTTTATAAAAGAAAAACAAACTATCACTAGTAAAAAACGAAGTTCATATCAGAGTGATTGCAAGCAAAACATAACTCAATACAAGACTGAAAAATAACATCAGGGAAGAAAGCATAAAATAAGTAATGTAAATAAATTAAACCATTCAGCGTCCTGCATCCCATAGTCCCACTAAAATGAAAGTATTATGAAATCATACTTTGGCTAAAGATACTAGAGAATATCAGTGCTGAACATTTCTTCTAAATCACTATTCCAATATTAGGGAGCCTCATTTTACATAAATCCTGTCTAACCTGCCAGCAATATTACTGCAAAGCAACTGCTAAACACCTTACAGTAGATATCTTATTCCTTTCAGTTTTCTTCTTTAATCCCCCAACACATAGACAAGTCAGCCTACCACTCTCTATTAAAGAGTTAGCACAAAATCCCTTCATTCTGCCTCATTTCACCTCCAGCTTTATTTTAATTTTGGCTGTAGTATGGTCTATATTTTTAAATTTTATTACAGCAGATAATCTGTGAAGGCAGTACATATATAAACATAGCTATTTCCTGTTTTAAGGAGGAGGCCATACCAACTGTTGCTTCAAAACACTATTCTCTTAATTGCTATGGAATAAACAATAAGGATCTGTTTTTTTGAAGTTTTATGCCAGAAAAGCAAGATGATTTAGTAAAACCTACAGCTGAAACAATAGCACTGTTACCCTGCTGCCAACTCTGACATAACTTGGGTGAAGCTTTCTGAAGAAAGTTGGCAGAACCAAGCAAAATTCGAGAACAAGGAGACAGGCCTGCCCAAGAGTAGAAGGAAGACTCACACAAGTTGCATCATAACATAAATGCTACTGTGTGTTTCCTTCAGTAAACATCTGCTAATAACCGGGGGAGGGGGGAGGAGAAAGAGATAACAAAGATCATTTATTCAGACATTCATAATATATTAATACCACATCTTTTCAACCAGGCAGGTTATGCTTTATTTTACAATTAGAGGGTGACATAATTCTATACCTGGCCCTTTTCCTAAGTATGAATGCTGTCCAAGGTGAAACCCATGAGCACCATGATGCTCACCAGTACTTCCCCTGGTACTCACTAAACTTTTAAAGTGGACAGAGCCACTGTAATGTGGAGCTTTTTATTGGCTGCTCTTATTTAAACAAAAGGACTTTCTGCAGCTGCAATAGCAGCCACAGCCTTTGGAGCAGTGGTTCTCAACCTGAGGGTCGGGACCCCTTTGGGGGTCAAACGACCCTTTCACAGAGTTCACAGCAGGGAGAGCAGCTTGGCTGGAGGGGAGCCACTTCCACTGTTGCCGCTCCTCCTTCAGGTGCCCGCGCTCGGCTGCCAGCCACTCCAGCAGTGCCTCCAGCACAGCGCAGTCTCCCGCCAGGCACACCAGGTGGGAGCACAACTCGGTGGGAGCACAACTCGGCGGGACAAGAGGTAGAACTGAACTGAGAAATCCGGGAAAAAAACCCAATTTATATACAATCATGAACAATGGATCTTCATGCCATTGGTCAGTTTCAGTTTAATTTCTGTGAAAGGACAGTTGCATAATTTTATGGTTGGGGGTCACCACAACATGAGGAACTGTATTAAAGGGTCACGGCATTAGGAAGGTTGAGAACCACTATTCTGGAGAGTCAGGAGGACTAGTACGCACCAATGCTTGCGATTCCATTTCTTCTTCAGGCCTTTTTGTATATTTCCCCTTTCTGTACCCATAACAACACATGTAATTTCTGTAAAGTGTCAATTGGGCAAATTCATAAATCCTTTTCCTTCCATGTCCTCTTCTCAAATCTGCTTGTGACGCAGCACACTGGTTTGCCACTGGTGTTCCTGAAGTATGTCGTGGCATGTTGGGATTTTCATTTTTTTAGTATTTTTTTTAAACCTTCCTTACATAGGCAGGTCAACATACTCTCAACTGGCCAATGATGTGCCTGTAGGGGGTGGGAAGAGGAGGGGACCTGGCCATTCAAACCTTTACCAGCAAAGGCTCCTACCACTTAGTTGACCTGTGTTATTGGTAGCCACTGGACTCGAGCAAGGAGAGTCCTTCCTTGGAATTGGCTGGGTTGGGGGTGTCTTTTGGGTTTTGTTTTAACTTAGGGAGGGACAAAAGGGCCTTCCGCAAGCTCCAGATCTTGCATGATGAGGAGAGAGGCCTTCTGCAACTCCAAAAAGGCCCATCGTTACAATGAAAGCTTCATTACAGTTTTTATTGAAGTTGTAAATTTCATATACATTTGGCAGCTGTAGCCAAAATAGGACAAGGCACTAAAATGAATAACTATCCTAGAATACCTATTCAAGTTTTAATCCTCTGATCCAGATGTTACCTGGTCAGATGTTACAGGATCCAAACAGAACTCCCATTCAAAATCCAAGGAGCAGGTGCTTCAGCTACTCCAGGCCGAATCTACGGTTAAAGCAATCGCAAGGAGGAAGGGAGACCCAAAAGGAGGAAGGTCTAAATTAGAACAAATGATCTTGCCTTTTGCCAGACTGCCCAAAGCTGGTCTGATCTTTGGCCAAGCAGGTGCATTGGTAAGACACATGGCCAATTATGCCTGCAGCCAGCATGTACTCGCAATCAAGCAACTTTCCCACACCCAAGGTTGCGTGCGATAATGAGATGGAAGTGAAGTGCAAGCCTCCCTCCGGGTCCCTGGCCTTGAAGTTTCCAGGTTCATGATTTCATTCATACTAGTGTTTGACTCCATCACATCCCTTTCCTTCCTTGAAAATACAAGTCATCATGCCATTAATCTCCCAGACAGGAGCCTTCAGAAACTTGACTAGGCCCAAATAGCTAACCAAAATTTGAAGAATCAAGTTAAAATCAGAGTACTTATCTCTCTGGACTCCAGTTGCTACCACATGCAATGAGCCCAGGCAAGCAAGGATTTGTATGGCCAGGGCCTCTCTCCTTCCCACTCCCTCCCAGACCCATCATTGGCCATTTGGGGGGAAATGGTGGGCAGTTGACATGACCACATTTGGTCATATCACAGATACATGTAAAAAAAATTAATTAACTCTCACCCTTTCAGGTTTCACAAAACCGTGGTTGAGAAAGCCTGTTCTACACACTGCCTCTTCTTCTTGTACATGATATCAGGCGGAAAGTTTACAATTTTGTATTTCGGTATTTCCTTAGGAATTTGCATTTTAAATAACTGAAAATTGAGATTTTATATTTCAAATTATGTAAAACTTTAAATGGTGTTCTTCTATCGGTTGTAACTGTCCTGAGCCTTAGGGAATGGGTGGGTTAAAAATACAAACAAACAAACAAAAAATCTCGACTCTTTCTACACCTTAATGCTTCCAACTCCTGTCCCTCCCCTTGCTTCAGAGCTCTCCCTTACACGATGTCCCAACCTCCAGTTCCTCAGGCTTCCCCTTCTTCCATTTCTCTCCAGTCTCTCTAATGCAGCACAACTGTTTCCTCCTGGGGAAAAACCAGTATAAAATAAAACAGAGAAGGTTCAAAGTCACTTTGGGTGCCCACGGAGTGGGAATGGCACAGAATAAAGGCAGCAAATACATACGGCGTGCCATCAACACAGCACAGAGGCAGAAATGCCTTTCCATCGCTGTATTTCCATTCTAGGACAAGCCCTCACTTGTCCAACTACTGATAAAGACCTAGGACCCCTGCCAAGAAAAAGCGGCAATCCTCGCTATTTCCCCTAGACATTGTGCTGTCCACCCATATGAAACTTCCTTCCTTTCAATACGTCTGTCCTCCTCTTGTTGCCAGGATGCCTTGCTCCAGAAACGTCCGCCACATCGCCCAGTCCTGCTCCTTGCCATTAAAGCTCCCTGTCTCAGGCAAAACCTTTCTGACCGGCCATAGTGCCCCCTGCCCCCTTTCCCTTGCCTACCTCGCAGTGGAGCTCTCACTCCATTACCACAACCAAATCAGAGTCCAGCAGCACCTTTGAGACCAACCAAGATTTATTCAAGGCGTGAGCTTTTGAGTGCAAGCACCCTTCCTCAGACCTTGCACTCGAAAGCTCACGCCCTGAATAAATCTTGGTTGGTCTTAAAGGTGCTACTTCAGACCCAGACGGCTACCCATTTCCATCTATCCGTTACCACAAATGACCTACAGTTTTGCTTTCTGGTCATCGAGGCCCGCCACGCCCCCATTCGCATCTCTCTCTGCTTGACCCAGACCCCACGGCGGCAATCATGACCAAGCCCTCCCCCTCCCCCTCCCCCTCCCCCTCCCCCTCCCCCTCCCCCCGGACCTTGCCCTCCTCTTGCTCAGGAGCCCCGTCGCTCGTCCTGCGCCCGGCGAGAGCCATGGGGCGGTGCCCCTCCGCCTTCCAGCCCCGGCCCCCTTCGAGCCGCCCCGTCTCCCTTCCCTTCCCTTCCCGGCCTCCCCCGCCGCGCCCCCAGGCCGCCTCTCCGGCCGCCGAAAGGAGCGGGTAGGCGCGGCCATTACCAGGAATGAGCTGCAAGTGGTTCCCCATGTTGTTCTCCTGTTCTCCGCCTCCTTCGTCTGCGGCCATCGCTGTTTACCCGGAGAGGAGCCTGGGAAAGCGCCGCCGGGGGAGGGGGGAGGAGGAGAGGAGGAGGAGGCGGCGCTTCGAAGAGCTCGGCCGCCTCGCAGCGGCTCCTGGTGGCTGGAGCGACGCCTCTTCTCCGGGCCTTCCCGGGACACGGAGCGCCGGGCAGGAGGGAAGGTGGCTGGGTTGCCCCTTCGGCGCTTTGGGATCGCTGCCTCGCAGGTTGCGACCGGGAAAGCCGGCCTCCCTGTGCCGCTCAGTGGCTTCCTGGCCGCCGGGTGCGCTGAAACTTTCTTGAAGGGTGGAGATTTGGGGTTTCGGCTCCACCCCGTTATTTTCTGTTGCACTTTCGGAGCACACATAGTGTTATGATGCTTACAGACATACATTCTCCAGGAGAAAATGGCTGGTCTGGTGGTTGGGGTTTATGGGATTCCACCCTGCAGAGGTCCCTTTCTTCTCCAAACCTTGCCTCCCCAGGATCCATCCTCAAATATCCAGAAATTTGCCAACCCAAAATTGGGAATCCTACAAGTTCAGTTCTGAAAGATGCCATAAAGCCATGATACTGAGGGACTCGAGAAGTAATCTTACTCTGGTTATGCTTTGGGGCCAATGGTAATTGTTAATGTCAGTGCCCATGACTTGATGCCCTAAGGTGGTTGTGATTGTGGCAGAAACCCGAAAAGGAGTTTGGGGAACTTTAAAGCAGTAGTATAACATTCCTGTCTTGATCGTCCCTTCACCCACAACTGCTGTTCTCAGTCACTGAGGGATGTATTTTGCATAAATTTGTGTAATTCTCCTTTGAAGCCTACTGTTATAGCGGCCCTCACTACATCATCTACATGTGTATGTCGATTAGAAATTGCATGAAAATATTTTTCCCTTGTTTGCCTATCATCTTCATTGAGCAGCACTTAATCCTCATGTTTTAGAAGCCAGAGAATGTTTTTCTTCCTCTCTCCTTTCTCCATACCTTGCATAATTTTATAAACCTCTGTCATCTTTTTAATGACCTTCATGCATCATGTACTGAATTCTCAGCAGCTGTATTTACACGAATAGAAAGGAAAAATTATGAACAGATGTGCTAAAAATTATGATCAGAACACATGAAACATCGCAGTGTTTAGCCAGAGTTGGACAGAACACCTCTTTAGAAGTAAAGATTTAAGTAACAAGGAAGGGTCATATAAACAGGGGGCAGACCTCAAACTTCAAAGATCCTGTCGACATCCTCAGACTGAATAAACTGAGAAGTATCCCACACAATTGGAAAAGTCAGCACTCTGGCGTCATCTGCTAATTTAGAGTCCAAGTTGGTAGAGATACATATGATTGTATCTGTAAAGTACTGAGCAAAAAGTGCTTAGAGGTAAAGGATTTCTCTTACACTTACCATTTCTCATATAGAGAGCACATTTAGTAAAAAGAGACATAGAGCTGAGTGCTTTATGAGTTCTCCAAAATTTAGCACTTTGTTCAAAGATGATGGGAGGGAAAACACATCGTTGCATTTAAAAATCGGCAATATAACTTCTACCAATAAAAAGATATGGTTCCATCACTCTTCCATTTTTTTCTTTCCTACTCATAAAAAAACAGATTTATAAGCTGCTAAGCAGGATGTCCCCCTTCAAGGATCGCTGCCTTGTTGTGGCAAGGGGGCTTGCGTAGCTCAGTGAAGCTATGAGCTATGCCGTGCAGGGCCACCCAAGACGGACAGGTCATAGCTGAGAGCTCTGACAAAAGGTGATCCACTGGAGAAGGCAATGGCAAACCACTCCAGTATCTTTGCCATGAAAACTCTATGGACAGTTCCAATAGGCATAACGATATGACGCTGGAAGATGAGCCCCTCAGGTCGGAAGGTGTCCAATATGCTACTGGGGATGAGCAGACGGCTAGTACGAGTAGCGCCAGAATGAATGAAGCGGCTGGGCCAAAGCCGAAAGGACGCTCAGTTGTGGAAGTAACTGGTGGCGAAAAGACAGTCCGATGCTGTAAAGATTTTTATTCCATAGGAACCTGGAACGTCAGATCCATGAATCAAGGCAAGCTGGACGTGGTTAAACAAGAAATGAGAAGACTGAACATCGACATTTTAGGAATCAGTGAACTAAAATGGACAGGAATGGGTGAATTTAATTCAGATGACCATCAGGTATACTACTGTGGACAAGAATCTCGCAGAAGAAATGGAGTAGCATTCATAATCAATAAGAGAGTAGGAAAAGCAGTCTTGGGATACAATCCCCAAAATGACAGAATGATCTCAGTTCGAATCCAAGGCAAACCATTCAACATCACAGTGATCCAGGTCTACGCCCCAACCACTGCTGCTGAAGAGGATGAAGTTGATCAGTTCTATGAAGCCCTACAACACCTTCTAGAAGCAACGCCCAAAAATGATGTGCTTATCATCATGGGGGATTGGAATGCTAAAGTAGGAAGCCAAAAGATAACCGGGATAACAGGCAAGTTTGGCCTTGGAGTACAAAATGAAGCAGGGCACAGGCTGGTAGAATTTTGTCAAGAGAATACAATGGTCATAGCAAACACTCTTTTCCAGCAACCCAAGAGACGACTCTACACATGGACATCACCAGACGGTCAACACAGAAATCAGATTGACTATGTGCTCTGCAGCCAAAGATGGAAAAGTTCTATCCAGTCAATAAAAACAAGACCAGGAGCTGATTGTGGTTCAGATCATGAGCTTCTTGTTGCAAAATTTAGGCTTAAATTGAAGAAAGTAGGGAAAAGCACTAGGCCACTCAGGTATGAACTAAATCATATCCCTGACGAATACACAGTGGAGGTGACAAATAGATTTAAGGAATTAGATCTGATAGACAGAGTGCCTGAAGAACTATGGACGGAGGTTCGCAACATTGTACAAGAGGTAGCAACTAAAACCATCCCAAAGAAAAAGAAATGCAAGAAATCAAAATGGCTGTCTGAGGAAGCTTTACAAATAGCTAAGGAGAGAAGGGAAGTGAAAGGCAAGGGAGAAAGAGAAAGATACACCCAATTGAATGCAGAATTCCAGAGAAAAGCTAGAAGAGATAAGAATGCCTTCTTAAATGAACAGTGCAAACAAATAGAAGAAAACAATAGAATGGGGAGGACCAGAGATCTTTTCAAGAAAATTGGAGATATGAAGAGAACGTTTCATGCAAAGATGGGTATGATAAGGGACCAAAATGGTAGGGACCTCACAGAAGCAGAAGAGATCAAACAAAGGTGGCAAAATTATACAGAAGAACTATACAAGAGCGAGCTTAACATCCCTGATGACCACAATGGGGTAGTTACTGACCTGGAGCCAGACATCCTGGAATGTGAAGTCAAATGGGCCTTAGGAAGTCTGAGCAACAATAAAGCTAGTGGTAGTGACAGCATTCCAGTTGAACTATTCAAAATCTTAAAGGACGATGCAGTAAAAGTGCTACACTCAATATGCCAGCAAATTTGGAAAACTCAACAATGGCCACAGGATTGGAAAAGGTCAGTTTACATTCCAATCCCAAAGAAGGGCAATGCCAAAGAATGTTCAAACTACCGCACCATCGCACTAATTTCTCATGCTAGCAAAGTTATGCTCAAAATCCTACAAGCTAGGCTCCAGCAATATGTGGACCGAGAACTTCCAGAAGTACAGGCAGGATTACGAAGAGGCAGAGGAACTAGAGATCAAATTGCCAACATACGCTGGATCATGGAGAAAGCTAGGGAGTACCAGAAGAACGTCTACTTCTGCTTCATTGACTATGCTAAAGCCTTTGATTGTGTGGAGCACAACAAATTGTGGCAAGTTCTTAAAGAGATGGGAATACCAGAGCATCTTATTTGTCTCTTGAGAAATTTATATGCAGGTCAAGAAGCAACAGTGAGAACTGAACATGGAATCACTGACTGGTTCAAAATTGAGAAAGGAGTTCGGCAAGGCTGTATACTGTCGCCTTGCCTATTTAACTTGTATGCAGAGCACATCATGAGAAATGCGGGATTAGAGGAGTCACAAATTGGGATCAAGATTGCAGGGAGAAATATCAACAACCTCAGATATGCAGATGATACCACTCTAATGGCAGAAAGTGAAGAGGAACTAAAGAGCCTGTTGATGCGGGTGAAGGAGGAGAGTGCCAAAGTTGGCTTGAAACTCAACATCAAGAAAACAAAGATCATGGCATCCGGCCCTCTCAATTCCTGGCAAATAGAAGGGGAAGAAATGGAGATAGTGACAGATTTTATTTTCCTGGGCTCCAAGATCACTGCAGATGGGGACTGCAGCAAAGAAATTAAAAGACGCTTGCTCCTGGGGAGGAAAGCTATGGCAAATCTAGACAGCATCCTAAAAAGCAGAGACATCACCCTGCCAACAAAAGTGCGTTTAGTCAAGGCTATGGTCTTCCCAGTTGCAATGTATGGCTGCGAAAGTTGGACCATAAGGAAGGCCGAGCGTCAAAGAATTGAGGCTTTTGAACTCTGGTGCTGGAGAAGACTCTTGCGAGTCCCTTGGACTGCAAGGCGAACAAACCAGTCAGTCCTAGAGGAGATCAGCCCTGACTGCTCCTTAGAAGGCCAGATCCTGAAGATGAAACTCAAATATTTTGGCCACCTCATGAGAAGGAAGGACTCCCTGGAGAAGAGCCTAATGCTGGGAGAGATCGAGGGCACAAGAAGAAGGGGACGACAGAGAATGAGGTGGATGGATGGAGTCACTGAAGCAGTAGGTGCAAACTTAAATGGACTCCGGGGAATGGTAGAGGACAGGAAGGCCTGGAGGATCATTGTCCATGGGGTCGCGATGGGTCGGACACGACTTCGCACATAACAACAACAACAAAGCAGGATGTGAAAGAAAAAAAAATGATAGCATCCTTTTCTTCTTAAATTGTTTTACAGCTGAAGAAAGATGCTATCGAGTTCAACAAAGTTTGCACTAGTATGGGAGAAAACCACGAACTAGGGTCTTGATTCTAAGTTTTAAAATTCTCAACAGCTCTAAATTTGATTATGGCTTTAGGAAAATAGGGTTTTGCCATCCTGTTTTTCCCATTATACTATTAGTACTATTTATTTAACTCTTATAAAGTGCCAAAACAGTGCAGCTACATGGTGATACAGTGCTGCTTGTGAACTTGATTTGGTTCACTGTATTCTGCTGTCAAGATGGCGTGATTTGATTGCTAGTGCTCTGGACAATGTAACAAATTTATATAGTTGTCATGGCTTTCATTTCTAACAAGTATTTTTATTTTTTTAATTGAAATTGCGCTGTCATTTGCCACTTGGAAGATAGCTTTGTATCTAAAATAGCATGGATGGAAATAACTCATTAGCATGTGTCATCATTTTCTGTGGACCACAGACACCAGTGGGAGGGGTCTTGGCCCACAGATAAGTGTATCCAGATTTGGCACACTGAACTGCCTGGCCAAACACAAGCCAGCTATTTGGCTCTGTTATTGTGTGCAGGAATTTGATGTTTGATCATTGCTGTTTGCAAATCTCTGTAATCTCTGAATGTATTAATGTGCACATATGCAGTAAAATAATGTAGCTAAGCAATAATTGGAGGGCAGGGCCATGTATGTCACTGGAGGATGTCATTGGCACAAATGTGTGAACACACATGAACATAGACCAGACCATAGGCAGTCTGTGAACATCAGCATTGTTTACTCTGCTAAATCTCTTCCGGTACCAAACAATCTGTCCAAAACCTAATTTTCCCCCATAACATAATTACTTTTGTGTTTGATTTAGACAGAAACTGGGTGTTCTGCTTAGCTAGTCAGAAGAAATAACCCTTCTACCCTGGCTAGAGTTTGCTTGATGGCCACTTTCAAAAGGGTAGGGACAATAGTGGGCTAGGCTGCTTTCTCATAGTGCCTGACAGGCAAGATGTCTTTTGCTTCCAAACTGAAAACTTTGATCATTTAGTCCAGTGATTCCCAAAGTGGGCGCTACCGCCCCCTGGTGGGGGCTGCAGCGATCCAGGGGGCGGCAATGGGCCACAGGTGCATTTGGGGGCGATGAATAACTATTAAAATTAAAAAAAAAATTTCCAGGGGGCTGAGTAATATTTTTTCTGGAACGGGGGCGGTAGGCCAGATAAGTTTGGGAACCACTGATAGTCCATGGATCACCACCCCTTGTATGTAGACATCTTTCTAATTTTAATAGGGCCATCTCCTATGGGGGAATAGTTCCAGGGGAGGCAATCAGGTAGGGAGTGAGTTGTCTGCATGCAATTTGAGCCCTCATTGGCAGAGTGCAGAAATTTGAACTGATTGGCCCTATGTGGCAGAGTGCAGTTTGAACTGATTGGTTCTCATTGGCAGAGTGTAATTTGAACTGATTGGCCCTCATTGGCAGAGTGCTCTCTATTGACAGCACACCCTCAGGGAGAGTCAATCAGGTGGGAGTGAGTTGTCAACTTGAGCTTTATTATGTTTAGTGATGATGATTAGGTACTTATGTGCTGAACCACAGGATTGTTTTTAAATTATATTTTCACTCGTCTTATTGTATTATTAAATTATATAATGATGCTTTATACATTTGTACCGTGTCCACAGTTATATTTTACTTTCTTTTTCTTAGTTCCAACCTTTTTTTGTTAGCTTTCTCATTCAGGGTTGTCTTTTTGTTGAGGTTCCCACAGCTAAGCTTGCAAGCAGTTAGTCATGCTGTCATGCTACTAGGAACTAATGTTCCAAGCATGCACAGCCCCACTTTAGATGAGGACCTTAGCATGGCAGGAGGAAGGGGTTTCAGTCTTCTCCCCCTCCCCAAGCTCAGTGGGACACAATTTTCTTAATTCGTATAGGCCATCCATACAAGAATAGCCCCACGCAATACATGGTATTGAAATGACCCCAGAGTCATTTCAGATTGGGAAAACAGTACAGGAGAGAGGCTGAAGCCCCTATTCCTGTTCTGCAGCCCTGATCTGAGCCAGGGCTGTGCAAGCTGAGGAAATTAGTTCCCCGCAGTGTGATGTACTAGTAGGGGGAATCACCTCTACAGCACAGCAAAAAGTGTAATGTGTGGTCTGACCCTTCCTACGTGGCGCTCAGATGTTCATTCAACAGCTGTTTTGCATTGAATAATAAATCAGTGATTACTGCTTTAAAAACATGTCTCACTCATAATTAGCAACCATAGTGGTTGCATGTGTATGTATACAAACATCAAACAAATTACAGCCGTAAACAGATCTAACTATAACAGATTGTATTATGAGACAGAAGGCATCCCTGAAGATTTACTGTCTAATTTAGAAACGTGTAACAAAGCCCCCAAATTTGTCAATGCTTTACTTCATGGCTAGATTAGGTGATAGGCATGTTTATAATTTAACTAATTACAAAAAAGCTCAGCAAAGCTATTCTACAGAGGCACTAAAGTAAATTATTGTAATACATTCCCACGGGTCACATTATTCCAAACTGCTGAATACATTTGAAGAGAAAGAACAAAGCTGAGAGCAGAGCAAATTCTCCCACGCTTTGTGCTTGTGGTAACCTAATATGTTTTCAGTCCATTCACCAGAAATGCTCATGGAGGAACCAGGCATAGAAGCAGTCAGTTGCAAGCTCCACTGTGGTATTACATGACCCTCAAAATATTACTGGGCTGCAAAAACATCCAACCAGGGCCCAAACAATTCTTTCAGACCTAGTACAGATCTGTAACATGAGTTAGGAGTTGTGGAGAGCCAGTTTGGTGTAGTGGTTAGGAGTGTGGACCTCTAATTTGGCAAGCCGGGTTTGATTCCGCACTTCCCCACATGCAACCAGCTGGGTGATCTTGGGCTCACCACAGCACTGATTAAGCTGTTGTGACTGAGCAGTAATATCAGGGCTCTCTCAGCCTCACCTCCCTCACAGGGTATCTGTTGTGGGGAGAGGAAAGGGAAGATGACTGTAAGCCACTTTGAGCCTCCTTCGGGTAGAGAAAAGAGGCATATAAAAACCAACTCTTCTTCTTCTTCTTCTATTAATTAGCATCTAGGTTACTGAGCAGTAATATCAGGGCTCTCTCAGCCTCACCTCCCTCACAGGGTGCCTGTTGTGGGGAGAGGAAAGGGAAAGTGATTATAAGCCACTTTCAGACTCCTTGGTATAGAGAAAAGTGGTATATAAGAACCGACTCCTCCTCCTCCTTCATTATAAATTCTGAAATAATACTGAATAATTATACTTTTGTGGTTGTTCAAAATGCTTCACATATATTATCTCAGCAATCACCACAACAGCCATGTAAATTGGATTGCTATTATTATCCATGTAATTCAAATGGAAGATGGGGGGCAGTTGAGCTGGGTCTCCAAAGCTCTCACCATCTTTATAGCCTTCCTCTGGACAGGCTCCAGTCTTTCTTCAGTGGTGGCACCCAAAACTGAACACAGTACTCCAAGTGAGGTCTTACCAGAGCAGGGCAAAGCGGTAATTTCACCTCATGTGATCAGGACACTATACTTCTTTTAATACAGTCCAAAATTCAATTTGCCTTTTTAGCTACCGAGTCACACTGCTGACTCATGTTTCCTTCTCTCCTTCCTGCCCACTGCCTTTTTCTGTCCTCTGTCTTCAGCTCTCCCTCCTTCGCTTTCCCTAGAAGTCTCCCTGGGATGTCTCTGTGCCAGGTGGGGAACCCACAAAGAATTGCACGGGACACCTCACTATATCTGCTGCCTACACAATTCCCTCTTTTCATTGTCCTGGCAATTTCCTATTTCCTTACCTCTCCGTGCTTCAGAGGCATATGGAGGGAGGGCAGCCAGGACATGTGTCCTGGTCACCACTTGATGAGGGGGTGTGGGAAGGACCCATGGAGGCTGTGACTGCTCACCACCAGCAGGAGCTTGCTGTGCACACAGGAGACTCATTGGCAGCCCCAGACACCCATCCTTGCAGGCAGAGGAGGCAGAGTGTGGCACCTAATCTGGACGCCATGGACCTGAGGGGGGGCACAGCCCTCCCCCATGACGGAGCACCACCCAATGGCTGCCCTGATCATCAAGAACTCTCATGGCTTTCCCTCCTGATTAATGTGGGACTCACAGCCTGAGGTGGCTGGCCCTTCTGCCACTGGCCGCAGGGAAGGTGTTGGGCAATGGGGCAGGTCCGTGAATTTGATAGGTGTTTCTCTTTCAGTGGTTATGCAATTCAGCCCAAATAATAGTGGCAGCTGAACTCTGTGAAGCCCAACACACCCTTAAACTGGCCCTGGTACTACAGGCACCACAATTTTTTTCAAGTGGAGCTAGCTGGTTGCTGTTGAACAGTAACAAACAGGTGGGCCTGGATGAGTCATGCAAGTTGCTGCTGGTCCTGACCTTGATAAGCCATAAGACCAAAACAGACCTGGAAATGGCCCTGGTCCCTTCCCTGCCTTTTATAGACACAGACCAAAGCTTCAGGTGGCAGTACTGTTGTGGTTACATAGCAATGGCCACTGAGGACATTTTTTTTTAACTACAAATACTGCTTCTGTCATTGGGGGGGAGGGGATCACAGTTCCCAGTGGCTTAAAAAATAGATTTCAGGTTTTTCTGCAAACTTGGATTTTCTCAGATTTGTAGAAAAATCTGTTTTATTTATCCATGGCTCCCATCTCCAAATTTAAATATTCACTGATGGGGCCCATATTGAGAAACAGTCATACTGATGGCTACTTCTTGCTTATTTCAGTAGGTAGAACACAGTCTTGGTACATGAATACTTGACATACTTCAATGGCAAGGTTTTGAGCTGAAAACTAACTGCAAAAGTAGCTGACAGTTTTGTTTTTATTTTTAGAAGTTGAACCACATTCAAGTTAGTTTTATAACGGTCATAGACCAGCACAAGATGATACAAAAACATCCATTAAAACCAGGAATTAAAACATCTTAAAACATAACAATACAAAATAGAATAATAATAAGGTACATAAACACAGCTGTCCAGTTCACTTGGAACAGACCATTCTATTACAAATTTTGATCGCTGTTGCGCAGAACTTGGGAACTCTATAGGTTGTATCATTATCTATATCTGCAAGCAGCAGAGAAATGTAAAATTCTCCTGAACGCCCTGGGAATCTGCCTAACAGTGAAAGAATTAGACTAGTTCGAATGTCATTATAAAATCGACATTGAAGGAGAACATGTTCCATGGTTTCTATATGTCCAAATCCACTGGTACATTTCCTTTCGATATAGAGTTGAACCACATCTCTACAAGGAAGTACTCAATGTGGGGTCCCAAGCAAGAATGAAACTAACGCAAAATGCAACCCATATAAGCACAAAACCTAAAATAAAGGTCAAAGTGGTTCGTTTTAAAACAATGCTAGTCTGTAATCTGCCCCGTCTTGTGAGACAGTTTTATTGAATTGTAGCATAAAATATACAGTGTAGAGAATGCCTGAGCAAGACAGTAAACAATAGGACGTTTAGGAGAACATGAATTCATAAGGCCGCCATAATTCAGAAGTGACTTGATGACAATACTCACGCACAGTAAAGACCAAGATATTTTACAGAGCTTTGTAAACTAATCTTAATATCCTGGAGGGAAATCTGTTGAGAGAATCCGTTACCTCATGGTTGGGTGACCTATGCTTATTGGGATTGTCCTGTCCCAGTTTTATGGATAAGGGACTGTTTCCCTCTTCATGTTTTATTCTATTTGTTTCTATTTTATGTTTTATATTAATATTAACGGTTAATACCATATAAATAAATTCTGTTAAGAGAATACATACTCTTAGGACATACATTAAGGTCATTTAGGGCTTTTAATGCAAATGTATTGAGTGACACCCCGCACAAAATAAATTGGCAAAACTCTCAGGAGACACATGAGGTAGAAAGCCATTCTTATGAAAGGTTAGGGCATAACAACCCACATTTTTCCAACTGAATGTGTTTTGTTATTACAGACTAACATTGTCTTTCATCTGCATTTCTTTCTTGCAAATAATTATCTGTCTGTGTACTTGAAGAAGAGATAATACTCTAAGATAATATCTTAAGCTGTTAAATGTAAAAGCTGTAGAGACTTGTGCTTTTATGGTTTTCTTTCATAGTTTTCATATGTCTTCACTGGCAAAATACAGCAAGCTGCATGTTTCTTTGTAATTCAGAAATAAAAAAGAATCACTCCTGTTTAACAATAACATGAAATCAAATGAGTCGATAGTTGTCTTCATGAGCAAAAGATTTAACTGAAAGACACAATGATTTAGCGAGGTCTAAGATATCAAATGGTGTTTTTCAGTAAATAAGTGTTAAGTGGTATTCAAAATCAGCTGTGGAAAATGAAGCTTCTTATCTTTACTATAATTCTGGCCCAAGTGCTTCTGCAAATGAGTTTGCTCTTGAATCACAGCAAGATTTTTATTACAGCTTGGTTTATTGAGTGGTGTCTGTTTAAATATCTTGGAGGATACTTTACATCTGGCAGTTCAATCTCTTTTTATCTTGGGACTCTCAATAATGTTTGAACTTTTCATATAAAATGCATTGAGATTGTAAATGGGGCAACTTGGAGGAAAACGTACAGCAGCCGTTGCTGCAGAGCTGAAAGGTAAAGTAACAGGAGAGGACGCTGCAATAACCAGGAAGGATCATCCAGAATAGCAGTACTGGCTCCATACCATAGAGCAGGAATGGAAGGGCCCCCCTGGCCAGCAGCACAGGATTGGAGCAGTAGAGTTGTCAGATCCAGCTCAAAAAACTCCCGGAGATTTACAGGTGGAGCCTGGGGAGGAGAAGGATCTCATTGGTGTACAAGGCCATAGAGTCCACCCTCCAAAGAATCCATTTTCTCCAGGAGAACTGGGCTCTGTAATCTGGAGATGAGTTTAACTCTAAGGGATCCCCAGGTCCTACCAGAGGGCTGGTATCCTTACACAACAATTCAAACAACAACAACAACAACAACTTGCATCAAATATATGCCTGATTTTTTTGAGATTATAGTGGGGGTGGGAATAGGATGGCTACCTATAGCAGATGGCTATTGATGGTGTCTAGAACTACCATTTTAACTAGCTTTATAGTTGCTTGGGGTACGATTGATTGGAGTGGAGTTCGCCCAAAGCCAACTCTCTCAAAACACACTTGACTTGGTGGGGTCAGGCCTCATCTCATGCCTCATCAGGCAGCTGCTTTATATGTCTCTGTTTTCCCCTTTGGGAACTGTGGCTAATGCTGGAGCAAGGTGCCTCATCCATTGTTTAAGTCAGAATACAGGCAAAGTGGAAATGCATTTGTGGTACAATGTGCTCGACAAACAGAGGAATTAATGGCTGCATCGGTTCTGTTGTAGTACTGCTGTTCTTAGACAATATCTGAGACAAAAAGCAAACAACTTTCACAGTACTTCACATGCTGTTCCAAGTAGAGGAGACTTTCCTCTGAGCCAAGGGTCTTTCAGGATTACCTGAGCCTGAATGACAGTAGAGGATGGAGGAAAAAGCACATTTAATGGAACAGGGATAGCTTTTTTGGAAAGTAGTAGACCAAGAACATGGTTTAGACTCTGCTGTATGAAGCTTAAAAGAGAAAGTGGGAAGGAAAGCAGAAAGGAGATGTGGGGAAATTTGTTTCCCCATCAGTCTGCCCTGTTTTCGATCTTCTGCTGACATGAGATTGCTTAGAAACAATGGGAAGCAGGAATGGTACACAGATCCTGCTCTCTAGAATTTCCCCAGGCTCTAGTGTGGCTACTGAAAGACCACTAAGTACCCACACATGGGAGCCTTGTGCAGGTCACTACTGTTATGTTCTTCATGGCAGACTTCTAAATAAGGGGGCAGCATGACCATATTTACATCCATTTGAGGGGTTGTGCCAGTAGATGTTTCCACATCAACAAGAACATAGTTCAGTGAGTCAGGTCCTTACTCTGCAAGGAACTGCACTGACAACAGCTTCCTCTCTCCTCTCTCGGACCCAATCTTGGAGTGCACTACAACAGTTAAAAACAGTAGTCCATATTAAAAGAATTGACAAAGGCGCCCCAAATGAGACCATGCATTTTGCTTATAAGAAATGTGGGGAAAATAGAATTCTTACAGCCTCAGGGGAGAGGGATGCGGTCTTTTACTCTCCTGCAAACCAAGACTATTTTAACTGCAAAATAAATTTCCATGATTTAAGATCACCACTTAAACCTGCACTCACCAGACACTTTGTAATTCTTGGCAAAGCCATAATTCAGGAACTGGTAGTATACAGAGCAAATTTCTCAGGGTTCTATTTGTTGGGGAAAACTGAAGTGATTTGCATGTAAATGTCAACGGTGTAACTGGAGAAAAACTGTCGTTATTAGAATGAACTTGGAGTGCATTTAAAGTCCTCTAAGAGAGAAGGTGGAAACTTTTATCTTGAGGTTATTATCTCCAGGGGTTCAGGTCTGTTCACACAGTGCAGTTTATTTCTCTCCTTTCACCTGGGATGAGGCTTCAGCCCACTTTGGTCTCTTTGTTGTGGACTAGACAAGCCCAGCATAACATAGAGAACATAGACTCCTCTGAAGAAGCAGCAGCCAGCAGACCTGACCTCAACACACACCCGGTGGTCGGGGTGCTGCAGGAGCAGGCAGGCTTTGAAATCTTCAGACAGGAACTAGCATACTGGTTCTCTCAGCCTTCCAGCTCTGGGCTGGGAACAGAGAGCTAGTTGCCAGTCAGTTTACCTCCTTCCCATCACCAGAGACTTGGGAATGCCATTGGAGGAAGCTGAATAAAGACCTTCAAGCTAGAAGGTGCAGTACCTGCCTAGCAGTCCAGCATCAACAGTGAGGATAAGTGATTACAGGAGCAGGGCTGAGGCAGCTGGCATGTGCATAGTGTAATATAGGTGTTCAGCAGCATGGTGATTAAAAAGAACAGGGAAGGGTGTGACACGTGGAAGTCTATTAGCTACTGATGCTCTGGATTGACAGCTTCCTCTCTGACCCCGATCTGTACCTTTGTAACCTTGTTTTTGGATTGCCCTTTCGACTTGAAGCTGTAACTGTTCCTTAACCTGTGCCTGAGTGCTGTAACTGTGTTTTGATGCCTGACCCTGGAATCGTGTTCCGAATTCTGATGCCCGGAAACTGCCTTGGTGTGCCTGCTGTGTGCCAGCAAGCAGGGCACTTTTATTTGTTCAGTAGCTTTGCAGAGGAACCAGAAGGATTAGTGGTGGTTGTGTACTTTGCACAGCTGGTTTTCTCCCGTCATCATTCAATGCAAATCACCTTAGAAGACAGGGATGGCCATAGTTCAGGCTAAAACAGTATTTAAATCATATTCACATCCACACAGTTCAATTTGCAGTGACACCTAATCAATTCTTGAGCACCGTTGTCATGCATTTTCATTGTACCACGAATGACCTTCGTAATGTGGAGGAGACAAGTCAGAAACTGTTTACAATGCATAAAAATAAATCATCCAGGGAAAAATCTGAGCCATGAAAGTACAGTATTAAGACAACACACGCAAGCAGCCAACCAAGGGATAATGGAATATTTGGAGCCATGACTGACATCTCCCAGTGAATGAATGTACACTCTGGCAGTCAAATAGTCACAACTTCCAAAAAATGGAATACAAACTGTGAGCTATTGCAAAATACCTGCATGTACACACAGAAAGAAGAATGCATGAGAATAACAAAAGAGGAAGGCTAACTTATACAATGTAGCATCTGCAAAGTATTTATGAACTAAGTATGCCACTGTGAAGAAATCAAAAGAAACCCATATGTGTGTGTGTGTGTGTGTGTGTGTATATGTATATGTATATGTATATGTATATGTATATGTATATGTATATGTATATGTATATGTATAATTGTAAATAGAAAAGTGTATGTATTCGATAGAATTTAAGCTCTATATGTGTATTAGAAAGCTCAACAATCATGCTAATTCACGGTTTGTAAAGCTAATCGGCTAGAAGAGGAGGGAAAATAAAGCAGTTGTCACAGTTCTCATAGAGCTATTCATATAGAACAGTTCTCTCAGAGCTCTCTCAGCCCCATCCACCTCCCAGGTTGTCTATTGTGAGAGAAGGGAAAGCTGTTTGTAGGCTAGTTTGAGACTCCTTCAGTAGTGGAAAGCAGGATATTAAAAACCAGCTCTTCTTTCTGTTCTGGGAGGGCTCCATTGCTGGGACATGGAGTCCTGTTTAGGGCTACTGCATTAGAAACTGCTGAGAAACTTGGAAGATGAGAGCGAAATACAAGAAATGGAAAGTCTCTTGTTCCCCCCTATTCAGTTCCCTCCATTTACTATGAATTATCATAGGACCAAATTTTAGTGATCATTATGTTATAAGGGGGCCCACGGGACTGAAGGAAAGCCTTTCATTTTCTCCCGTATACTCTGCTCCAAACTATTGCCTCTATTGCTACTTTTCCATCTACTATTGCTACTTTCCCATCTACCTATTATTTGTGGGTAGATAGATGGGAAAGTAGCAAAAATAGAGGCGATAGGTTGGAGTGGAGCATACAGGAGGAAATGAAAAGCTTTCCTTGGATCTCCATTTCCCTTCTTTCCACTATTTCTTCTTCCTCTTCAATCACAACTTCACAGCCTTCCCCCCTTTTCTTGATTTTTTCTCTTCCACCCACCAGCCAGCCTATCCCCGATTCCCCATTTAGTTTTCTCTCTTTCCCTACCTCTGGAAGCCTCTTCCTGACCCAGCTGCACTCTGTCATCCACCAGGCTGGGCTCAGTTGGTTGTGGGGAACATACAAGGATGTGTGAAGTGGTGCCTTCCTTTCCCTTGAATCCCTTTTACCCCACTATTTCCTCTTTCCAGGCAACCTATTCCTTCTCTCCTTCCCACCCATCCACCAAACTACATTTAAACTTCAGCTATGTTCATTATTTAACTATATTTATTACTTTTCCTACAGCACTGAGGTAAGTTAGATTGAGAATGTGTAGCTAGCCTCAAGTCACTCATTGAGCTTCCCTGGCAAAATGGGGATTTGAACCTGGGTCTGAAGCTCTGAATCTACTGGCTTTCATGGGGTGCCTGCTGTTGATCTGTAGTATGCAGTCAGTCCTGTTGAGTCATGGAAGACAGCTGGTAGTACCTGCCAGGCCTGGCCCTAATGTAGGGTTGCCAGCTCCCCTTTTGGAAGTGGGGATGCCCTGCCCCTAAGCCCTCCCTCCTGTCTGACAACAGGGATGAGGTGCTGAGATTTATTGGGAGCAGGAAGAAGGCCCTGGCTGGAAGTGAGGTCCTCACTACCCCCTGCTAGTTGCCAGGAGGGACCTGGAAGCCCACCCTGAAAGGCCAAAACAGCCTTGGAAAGAGGCCTAACTTCTTCCCCAAGGTGACCAGATTGTCCCACTTTTGGAGGGACACCTGAGGGTACCTGGTAAATTGTACTTACGTTGAAATTAAAAATATATATATTACAATTCTATTTTTGCGTTTTGTGTGTTCTATGAAACTTTTTGTTGCTCCATATAGGCCAAATTTTTAATCAAGCCCCCCCCCCCCGGGTCAATGGTGTCCCGCTTTACCGATGTTAAAATCTGGTCACCTTACCCAAACTTCAAATGGGAATACAGTTGTGGGTAGCTGGCATTTGTTTCTTAAAGCCATAGGTGCTCCTTCAATTATTTGTGTGTGTGGGGGGGAGGGAGGGTTAACCCCCAGAGTATTTTTTTTAAAATGTTAGAATTCAGATTTTTCTGCAAACCCAGGCTTTTATCAGGCTTGTAGAAAGAACAACCTCTGTTCTGTTTCCAGCAGACCTTGTGCTCTGTTTGAATTTTTTGGTCACACACAATTATTATTGTTTCACAATTATTAAAGCTTCACAACTAAACTAAACAAAACTAAACATTATCAGGCTGTGTATTTTTGTTTTTGTTTTTATGATATTAAAGACTCTGAAGACAAAAACTTCTCTTCATATTTAATGTTCACCTCTAGTAGGAGGTAGGAAAGGAAATAGGAATTCTTCTGTTAACTGTAAGTTTTATTGAGCCACAATTCCCCACTCCCTTACATACGTCGTCCCGTGTGCATTTCTACCTTGTTACCTTGTGGAAAGGACTGCCATGTCCATTTATGGCTCCAGCCTCTGAATTAAGTATCCTCAGATTTGGTCATGTTGAGAATTAGATATATTTCTGAATTCCATTATCATACATCAAAAATTTTCTACCTGGGAGGTTGTGGATCATTTTGCACAGTGTATTCTCTTGTGAGTACAACTCATAAAATAGATCCATAGTTATGAAGAACACTTTAAAAAACTTGGAATGATTCTGGAACATATGTGCAGTTGAATTTGGATTCACAATGTGGGGCTTTAAAATATTAATATTGCTGCGCTGGTTTTTATCTGAGAGGTTTCAAAATGCTGGCAGATAGTAAAAGATAAAGCCAGTATGTTCACTGGCCACCAGGTGGTGCTCATGCTGCTTGACTAAGTTTGAGGAGCTCTTCTAATACTCCTGGCCGATTTGGAGAAGCCTTTCAATGCAAGCCAGTAATTTTTACAAAGAATGTGTTGTTTAGTGTCTGTACCTACAGCTGACAAAAAGAACTACTGCATCATATGTTATTTTCGTAGCTTCATCTAAGGGTGACGCTGGCAGCCCCATCTCTTTTCATTTCTTCATAAATTGTAGAAAACCGCAAAAATTCTACATTTAAAATATCAGTGTGCAATGCAAGTCCCATGGGTTCAATACATCCCACTCCCAAACTGATTTAGCACCTCCTCCCATTCTACCTACCTGCAAACTTTTGTCAAGAAGTTTTTGGAAGCTTTGGCCTTGGACCCCTAAAATGATTTTGAGCTTGTGCTATTCATCTCTTATCACCTTTCTCCAGGTCTGTGTTTAATCCTGGTGAATACATAGTTAACTTTATAGTAAAACGAATGAGATTTCGTTTTAGGTAGTCCCTGAGATCATCATGGAAACAATAAAGCAAAGTGCAGAAAACCTAAGCAACCCTTCATAGAATCATAGAATCATAGAGTTGGAAGGGGCCATACAGGCCATCTAGTCCAACCCCCTGCTCAACGCAGGATTAGCCCTAAGCATCCTAAAGCATCCAAGAAAAGTGTGTATCCAACCTTTGCTTGAAGACTGCCAGTGAGGGGGAGCTCACCACCTCCTTAGGCAGCCTATTCCACTGCTGAACTACTCTGACTGTGAAAAACTTTTTCCTGATATCTAGCCTATATCGTTGTACTTGAAGTTTAAACCCATTACTGCATGTCCTCTCCTCTGCAGCCAACAGAAACAGCATCCTGCCCTCCTCCAAGTGACAACCTTTCAAATACTTAAAGAGGGCTATCATGTCCCCTCTCAACCTCCTTTTCTCCAGGCTGAACATTCCCAAGTCCCTCAACCTATCTTCATAGGGCTTGGTCCCTTGGCCCCAGATCATCCCCGTCGCTCTCCTCTGTACCCTTTCAGTTTTTCTCTATGTCCTTCTTGAAGTGAGGCCTCCAGAACTGCACACAGTACTCCAGGTGTGGTCTGACCAGTGCCATATACAATGGGACTATGACATCTTGTGATTTTGATGTGATGCCCCTGTCGATACAGCCCAAAATGGCATTTGTCTTTTTTACCGCTGCATCACACTGCTTGCTCATGTTTAGTTTACAATCCACAAGTACCCCAAGGTCTCGTTCACACACAGTGTTACCTAGAAGCGTATCCCCCATCCAGTAGGCATCCAGGAGCGGAGATAACTTGGTATAATTGATCAAGCTGCTTTGAGGGCTCCCAGTATTAAAGTGTAGATCTGCATTTTTCTGGATTATCGTTTTCCCCACTATGGTAGAGAAGCAGTCTGTCCCTGAATGGCTGGGCGCCAGTTCAAAGACTTCCTAGTTCCCAGTTGCAAGATTTTCCTCACAAGATTTATTTTTTTTTAAGTTTTAAAGTGACTGTGCTGCAGAATCCCATACTTCTCTCAGCAGAGATTTGCCTCATTCTGTGAGAGGCTGCTGCTGGCTCAGCTCAGCTCCGCCCACCCGCTTGCCTGCCGGCTCGCCCACTTGCTCACTCCTTTAGTAAAAAGAAAGAGACGAGCAGCCTCATGCTCAAGTGGGTTTCTGTTTCAATTTTTTTTTTTGGGGGGGGGAGACAAAGCAGAAAGACTTGTGTTCAAATTGATGTGAATTCAGCAGGATTGACAGCAGGGGGGGGGGGAAGTAAGTGCAGAATCAGCCCAGCTTCCATCCCTAATGAAAGAAGGCTCTCCAGAGTTCTCACAATGCTTCTAAGATGATTTCAGTAATTGTTGTATCATTTCAGCAAGCGGGAGTAATTCAAACAACCTATCCCTGCAGATGACAAAGTGTATGCCCACTGTGTATTGACAAATACAGCCTAGCACGTAGGGATGTGGGGCTGCAGGTGGGATGCAGGGACCCCATCACACCATTCCTGACTACAGAAGAAAGTTCCCTTGGAGGATGAGCTATGGTATTGCATCCCACTGAGTTCTCTGTCCTCAGGCTCTATCCCCCAATCTCCAGGATTTTCTCTAGCTGGATCTGGCAATACAATCCCCATCCCTCACAGGTGGCCAGGGATGACCTGGCACTCTTAACAGCATGAGTAAAGCTGCATCAAGGACAAGTTTTCTACTTTCCCCACCCCTGCTGCAATCCTCCCTGGATACTGTACTCATCAAGGAGGTTGAAGTGGGAGTCTTCAGTGAGGGGGGATTGGCAAAAACCGCCTTCCCCTTTTTCTGCAAACAGAATTATCTAGATCAAGCAGAAAGCCATGATAATCTGAATCTATTTGAAAGAAAAGGGGATATGTGGAAACCTAATCTCTTCCTATCACTTGGATTCCGATGTATCAAGAGATTCTCTGCTACTCTGATCTTCAGAGACTATGGCATTATTTTCTCAGTGTTAAAGCTTTCTCATGGTGCCTGAGGCTCTGTAGTGGATGCTTTTCACTTTCCTTTTCTTGAATCAAGACAAATTCTTTTCTCAGTTACTGAAACATATTTCTTCTGCTTCAGGGTTGAGTCCAAGGATTTTGCATTGTGACCATGTATTGGTTTAACATAGCTACCTCAGGCCAACCTGGAAACTGTCTCTCTCTACATTTCTGGCAGTGCTTTATTTCAATTTCCTTCCTCCTGTTGATCTCTTAATCCTTCTCCGGTGTAGATAATTTATGGTTTTTTAAACACAACTTATTTTACAGTCATCTGATGTCATGAACAGGGAATACAGAAACTATGTCTATGATATGCATCCATTTGATATAGATATAAAGAGTTTAGAGTTATCCACTGCAGGAGACAGGATGCTGGACTGGATCAGTCATTCTCAGTGGGGGCTGTATGGCCCCATGGGGGCCCTGGCACATTTGAATGGGGCCACAATGTAAGAAGGGACCCCAAAGGATTTATGGAAGGTCCTGGTAACTGAACTGATGAAATGCCTTTTTTGTCATGTAGAACATCATTAATTGCTAGAAACTTTGACCTTCATCAAGGGAAAGAAAAAGCAATAATGTAATTTGTTCCTTGGTGTGTGTGCTTGAATTAATGCTTTCAAGAAGAAGAAGAAAATGCACATGCTTCTCTTGGTCAAATGTTGTAAACTTTAATTTTATACACTCTTTTTAAAAGTTTTTCCAGTATATTGGACTGTTCAGGTTTTCTTGACATTCAGTAATAAATGATTTTATGTCTACCTGTAACCCCCAAAAAGGTTGAGAATGGCTGGACTGGATGGACCTCCAGTCTGATCCAGCAGGGATTTTTTTATGTTTGTAATCTACACCATCCCCAATTCCTGCTAAAGACCCAGTTTTGTCTTTCATGTCTCTCATTACCCCCCATCCCTCACAGGTGGCTAGAAGGAGACTTTTGAGGAGACCACTGATCTGACATGGAAAGGGGAGGCAGAAAAGTCCCATTCCATTGGCAGAAAAGGCACCCTTGTTTCCTGCCATTGTCGTGAACCTGCCAGCAACAGTAAGGACTCCTCTAAAGAGGAGGGGGCCTTGTGTAGCCAGCCCTCAGTCTACAGAAGCTGACCAGCAGGGAAATTAAGTGCAGTCACTTCTTGACTTGCAGCCAAGAGTTGGTTCAGAATCACCTCCATCCTCCAGTTTTGATCCAGTAGATACAGGCCTGTAAGACACCCCAGTGCTTCAAGGTCACCAGCACCATTGGAATGTCACAGAATAAGGCTGAGAATGGATTTATCGGCTAGGCAGCACAGTGCACAGCTCACTGCTCAGTGACAGCTGCCTGTTGATAGTAAAGATGAATCTTTGCAGGATTGTTCCTGAGAAGCTGGCTGTACATATGATGTCTAGGCATAGGGCTATAAAATCTCCTGAGATAAAATTTCTGGGCGTGGACCCAATGTGTTTCATTAGACACTGCATCTGCCAATACTATCTGGACTGGTTTTTGGAAACCTGACCTCTGACTCTGATACTGGAATTACGAGACCTCCTCGGGCCGTGTTACAATCAGAAATTAGAAAGCTGCTACAACCTCACACTGGAAGCCAGGAAGCCAGACAGAACAGCCATGTTCTAAGACAGACTGCAGATCACCTCTACACCTTGAAGACTTGAAGTCTATGCATGAGGCGTGAGAAGAGGGCACTTGGGACAGCAGAAAAAAATTAAAACAGCCCTCCTCATATATCTGCTGCCCTTGAAGGATCCATGGGCCCTTCTGGGACCTCAGCTGGCAGCAGCGTGAGGAGGCCATGCCAAGCACAAACCACACCTTCTGTCTCCTCCCACATTGCTGTCCCTAGCCAGTTTGATGCCCTAAGCAGCCACTGGGTTCACTCGGGTGCTGAACTGTCTCACCTGGCAGTTGGTTTTGTACAGCCCTACCTTAAAGGACTGTTGTCAAAAACAACAATTCTGTACGTATATATTGATTTGATTTAATAACTCATATCACCTACCCTTTTGCAGGATTGCATTGTTATGTGCTCTCGCTCCAGGATTGTGAGGAGAATTGTGTGGCCATTCTAATGTTTGTTCGTTTTTTTTAAGGGATGTCTTAACTTCCCAGTCCCCTAATTTTATGCCATTTTGGAATTTGTATGCAAATTGCATGTAAAGTAGCGCTGAATCAGATAAGTCACCTGGCTTATTCTTAAACTCTGTTGATGATGCATGAATGGCTTTTGTTAAATTTTGATTAAAATGAATGTTTTATGTATGTCTCTATGCGGGAATGAATGCATTTATCCTTTCTCTGATTCAAAATGGTGAATTGTTTTTACAGTTTCCGACTCTCGTATGTTGATTGCAAACAGTTTGCTTTATAAATATGATCATTAATTGTGCAAACCACATAGAAATATACTGACCTATTTGCTGATCTATATATGATACAGTAGTAACTACAATTGCCTTTTGAGGAAGGTTGGAAGGAAGCCCCTAGCTACAGTAATGCAAAAGGGGCAGTGCCCCATCATTTATCATGCACCTTCAGTCAGCACCAGTGATTGGTGTAAATCTGTCACAACTCTTTCTTCTGCTAATGAGATAAGGCGTCTCTCCCCCCCACCTCCCTCCCTTGCTTTGCCAACAAGACAGGCAGTCTTCCTCCTCCCACAGGATTCCCCAGTGCCAAAAGTAGTCTCCTTCCCTATTTCCACCACCCTCCCAGGCTTTGCCAATGTCGCTGTGAGTCTCCTTCTTTCTCCTGACTTCCTCCCCAGCTTTCTCTTTGCACTTCCTGTACGTAGCAGTTACACCTGTGGCTTTGAAGCCCATGATCCAGTCATTTTTTTGCCCTGGCTTGCTAGCTCATGCCAGTCATGAATTCCCTTCATCAGCAGCAAATAAGATAGAAGGAATGTTTTGACTTTAGTTTTGCTGTGGGGGGAATGTTCAAAGGTGGTTGGGGAGTGGGTGGCAGCAGCTGCCTCTGTATTCTGCCTTCTCAAGTGGAGTCATAACAATATTGCAGTGTGTGCGGGCATCTCCTTATCTGTGTTGATCCTTGAAAAAGCTGTGTGTGTGTGTGTGGGGGGGAGGCTCTGCATCACAAGTCCACAGTGGATCAGGGTGTTGAAGAATTTTGAATTCACTGTAAAATGGTGATGATGAATTGGCTCTGGCCACAATTTTGCCTTATCATTTATCTGGACTTAGTGTGTGTGTGTGTGTCTGTGTGGTATCATTGCCGGTATCTGTAGGAGGGAGACTCCAGCTTTCCTTCCATCTACGTGAAGCAATAATCATAGAATAGAATAATAGAATCATACAGTTGGAAGAGGCATCTGCTATGCAGAATCAGCCTAAAGCATCCATGGTAAGTATCTGTCCAGCCACTGCTTAAAGACTGCCAGTGAGGGGAACCTCACCACCTCTTCAGGCAGCCTGTTTCACTGTTTGTGAACCCCCCCCCCCCGGATATCTAGCTGGTACCATTCTATACGTAGTTTAGTTTAAAGCCATTAATGTGGGTTCTATCCTCTGCTGCCGACCACTCCCTGCCCTCCTCCAAGTGATCAACCTCTCAAATACTTGATACTGTGATTCACCATTTTGCTGCTGAAAAAGGTAGAATGTGTTTTGATTACATGCGCCTAGAGATGTAACTTTCTAAATAATTCCCAGACCTTCACATTCTAAATAATTCCCAGACCTTCTACCACTCAATCCTCCCCCTCAAAAATAGATGTGTTGCATCTATTTACTTGCACAAGGGCACCTTAGGATCTGATCGGCTGGTGAGAATCTTATCTGGATCATGCCCTGTTTCAATATGATATGCAGAGATTCATATGTCATTCATTCCATCCCAGGAGATACGGTAGATGTATATCGACTGGCTTCTTGAAAGCAGCAAAAAAGAACTAAGAATAACCAGCAAACTGATTTTCTTTCTACCATGTAGTAATAAATGTAGGGTGTTTTTTTTCACAAGTGACTCTTATATTGTCTTTGAATTTCTCTTGTTTGTATATCAAACAAAATGCCATATTGATCATTGATCACTGGGTGCTATATTTTGTTGCATTCCTCATTTAAAGTTCCTTCCATTAAAAGATACACCAAAGAGGTTTAGAGGAATACGTTATCATTCAATAGATTTTTGTCTGTTGGATGGAAAAGTATGCTGATAACACCATTTCCCACAGCACTCCAAAGTCCAAATACTGTTATTTTACACAGTCAATTAAATTCCAATTTACAGCTCCATTTTTCCATTTTCAATTCATGGTGGTAAATCATTCCTGTTGGCAGAAATCATGGGTCCAAGTTTAACATAAAAACAAAAAATGATTGAGTGGCCCCAATCAATTTGTACTGCCACCAAATTGCAGCAACATGTCTTCCCCCTCCCACATTTTACCCAGATAGAGAACGTTTATGTACAATACCTATGCATGCAGACAGAAACCTCTGTTGGCAGAATTTAAACATGCAAAAGGAGCAACGTACCAGGGTGCTTAAAAAAATAAAATAGTTTCATTAAGAACAGAGACAAATCTGTATAGAAAGGGAGGAGAGAGAAGAGATCTGTCTAACTGTTGGTCTTTGTTTGATTCTGTTTGTTTTGAAGACAAGCAGGGAGGAAGTATGCTCAAAGGAGCAGGAAGTCTCCAAACAGCCAACCAGGACACTGGAGGACACTATTTGAAAAACATCAGGAAGTCCTGTGATGCCCCTATTGGACATTCTTCATATGCTTTGGAATCATGCACTCTACAGATTCTTTGTGATCAGTTTATCTGATATACTGTGGATTATGGGATCTGCATGAACATAAACTATGTGGGACAAGTAGTAGGGAAGACAAATTGATGAAATTCATAGGTATGTGAGAATCCGCCAGAACTACAGCTCATTTCCAGATTACAGTTCCCTTAGAGAACATGGATTTGGAAGGTGGAATATATGGCGTACCTCACTGAAGACCATGTCCTCCCCAGATTCTATCCCCAAATCTCCAGGAGTTTCCCAAACCTACCCCCTTCCTTCCCTTACCATTGGCCAGGGAGGACTGTCAACCCTAGTCAGTGCCTGGTATATTTCAACTGGTTAGATTCATTTGACCAGTTTCATCCTTGTAATTGTATGCATTCCATGGCTGAATACTTTGAAAATCATTGTATATTCATAACTAAACAAGGTTGCTGATCTACAGAGTAATCCTAAATAATTCATTAGGATTTAATCCCAGGTTGTGTCATTAGGACTGTAGGCCTAGTGAAAGATCAGTTAACAACCATGGTAGTCTACCTCAGGTTTCTGGAATATATAAGTTTGTGTAATGTTGGGTGACCCCAATGTGGGATTTTCCAAAGATGAACAGAAGTGGCTTGTCATTGCCTGCTTCTGTGTAGCAACTCTGGACTCCCTTGATGGTCTCCTATCCAAATATTGACTAGACCCAAGCTTCGTGGAGCTGATGCGATAGGGATAGCTTGGCCCACCCAGGTCAGAGCTCAGGCACACATGCACCTTCCCATGTCTTTCTTGTTCTTCATTGTCCTTACCATCAAAATGCTGTTTGGGGCTATATTCCAACCTAATTTCTGTTGAGGATGTCAGCCATACGGATGAGAATTCTTTAGTGGGGAGATTCAGTTGACTCTTAAGAATAAGTAGCTACTTGGCAAGTTACAAGAGTTGATATGGAGTTGTCCACGAGGGCAGAGTATTACTACTACTACTACTACTACTACTACTACTACTACTACTACTACTACTACTACTACTACTACTATAATTCTATACTATCCTCACAACTCCATTTAATTTTGATAAAATACACAACAATTAAACTTGTAAATTTGTAAAATTTGTAACTTGTAAACATTGGAATAATTTAAACTGTTAACTATATAACTGTATAAAACTGCTACTTGAAGTGGCCAGACTTGAAGTCATTTTGTGCTGTATCAGGTGGCGTACCTAATTGGGTAGGGTTCTATGATGCCCCAGTCAATGGTATTGGCTCATTGGCCCCAACTGAAAGCTTGGTGGAAAAGTTATATTTTGCAGGTTCCTACAAGGCCCTGATCTCCTCTGAATGCTCATTCCACCAAGTGGGGGTCAGGACAGAGGAAGTCCTGACCCGGGTTGATGCCAGATGTGATTCCTTGGGGCCAGGGATCACCAACTTGTTGGAATTAGTTGAGCATAATGCTCTCTGGGGGACATAGGCAGAGAAGTGGTTCCTTAGGTATGCCGGACCCAGATCATGAATGGCCTTAAAAGGTAAGAACCAGCACCTTAAACATGATCTGGAATTCCACCAGAAGCCAGTGCAGCTGCCAAAGAATGGGGCAGATATGGGTCCTTGAGGGATTCCCTGTGAGGACCTGGGCAGCTGAATTCTGGACCAGCTATAGTTTCCAGGACAAGGGAAGGCCCACATAGAGCAAGTTATAGACATCTAGACTTGAGGTGACTGTCACATACATCACATTGGCTAGGTGCTTCAGGGCCAGGTAGGATGCTTGTAGCTTAGCTTGGTGCAGGTGGAAAAATGCCAGGCTTGCTCCTTTTGTGACCTGTTCTTCCATAGAAAGATGTCAACGATCATGCCCAAGTTCCTTGTGGAGCTGCACGCCATCCAGTCAGGGAAATCACACTTCTTTGTTGGGACCTTTCCTACCCAGCCACAGGACCTCCATCTTTGAAGGGTTGAGTTTGGAGATGCCTTTTGTTTCCCAATGACATACATACCTGATTTCAGGGCACTTAAAATATAACTAGGCATCAATTTACCAACTGTAATATTGCACCTTTTAACTGCCATGTGTTACCATCACATTTTTAAGTCTTTCTTCTTGAGAGCCAGCTTGATGTAGTGGTTAAGAGTGGCAGCCTCTAGTCTGGAGAACAGGGTATGATTCTCCATTCCTCCATATGCAGCCAGCTGCAAGACCCTGAGGCAGTCATAGTTCTCTCTCTCTTAGAGCTCTCTCAGTCTATCTCACAGGTGTCCATTGTGGGGAGAGAAAAGGTAGACAATTGTAAGCCGCTTTGAGACTCCTGGTAGAGAAAAGCGGCATATAAAAGCCAACTCTTCTTGTCCTTTACATGTGGGGAGGTTACTCCATAAGGACTATACAAAGTGTCCTCATTCCCAAGAAAGAAAGAAAATCGCAGTTTAAAAAACTGTATGTTAAGACTCATTACTCTAACCAATGGATTTGTTTTCCCCATACCATACGTCCAGAGATAACTCCCAGAATCCAAATCCATCTGGGCCCTAAAATCTCTATAAACGATGGAAAATTAATTGACTGCACTAGGCAGGCCACACTACAACAACTCTTTCATGCCCATGGAGAGGGTGCATAGAGCCTAATGAAATCTGCCTTAACATATCCTTCCAGACACAAACACATTGCAGTTGGCATTCTTATTCATAACTGGGAAGGAATGGAGTATCTGATTAATTTTCAAATTAATGAGAAGAAAAAAATATATAAAGTGAGCCCAGACAGTGTACAAAGAGATTTAGTTCAGAAGTTTCCAGAAAGAATGGTACTTTGAAATTACCTTAAGTTAAAAACTTCAAAGGAGGCTTGAAGCACCAGCTGCTTAAAGAATAAATTAGTATCATTAAGATGAGAAACAACTGTGTAAAGTGGAGAGAGATAGTCCTAACCAGGAATGGGCAGAGATCATAAAATTCCAGTTCAGTTCAGGGTGTTACCAAGCCTGGAATCCAAAACCCAGATTACCTACCATCCGAAATGAAGTGGTCTAATTCAGACCGGTCCATTTTGCTTCTTCCCACTTAGAAGTGGGAGGAAATGAATCAGCATGCTAAAATTTATTCTGGGAGCAGAAGCTGTCTCCCAAGTCTGAGCGTGGAAGGAAAGACATGTCCCCCTTGCCACTCAAACCCAGCACCTAGGAGGCTTCTGCTCCTAGGCGATCTGAAGCACCCAGGAGCAGAACTTTTCTCCAGGATCTGAGGGGGAGGGAGCATGTCCCCCTCCTCACTCAGGCCAGGCTCCTTGGAAGCCTCTGCTCCCAGGCCCCAATGAAGCCCCAAAAACAGTGAATTGTATGAAGAGTGATGTTGTGAGCCCAGGTCCTGTTAGTAAGGATCTTGAGGATAGCCAGGAGCTCCCAGCTTCACTTGTGCCTCAGTTGGATGAGAGATTAGCTCAGCCAGATGTTCAACAAGCAGAGAGTTCTGACTGGCAGAAGAAAACTGAGCCACAGACAAACCAAGGCTTAGACTATTGTTGCAGAAGCCCCTTATTCCTCTGCCCAGTTTCCTGGTGCAGTTCCTGGCCCTGTTAGCCAACCTGACTCACCTGAGCTGATTAACCAATACAAGTTATATGCCCAAAGAGAGCTTCAGTCTAAAAGGAACCACACCAGATTAGTAAAATGGTTGCTGACAAAAGTCTGTGAGTCATCACAATGTGGGGATTGAGAGGCTACTGGCAACCTATATTAACTTGGACCTAGGAGGTCTTCATTGCAGATACAACTTTGCATTATTACCTGTGATCCTTTTTTGCCAACACTCCTAGACTACCTAAACAAACTCTGGACCCTTCAGACTGCGTAACCTTGAATCCTTTCTTACCCTTCAGTGTTCTCTCCTTGGACCCTGAATTTTGTGTCCAGCAGAGAGCTGAAACCTGAAACCAGCACAAGTGAGCTGTTTGGCAGGGAGGGTCATGCATGTGCACTCACACAACCCTCTGTTCATGAGCCACGGCCCAGGCTATTTTCCTGCTCTCTAGTCCTAATAGTTTAACTAACTGTTGTGGAGGAAATGCACAGAGGAAGTATGCTCATAGAAGCAGGAAGTCTCCAAGTGAGCAATCAGGACTAGGGTTGTGCGATTCGGCCGCCGAAGTGGCCGTTCCATCTGGGCGCAGCCAGCGCCACGCCACGGGGGGGGGAGGGCGGTGCCGGCAGCGGCGTGACAGCGGGCGCAACCACGCAGGCGCGGAGTTCCGCGCCTGCGTGGTTGCGCCCGCTGTCACGCCGCTGCCGGCACTGCCCTCCCCCCCGCGGCGCGGTGCTGGCTGCTCCCAGACGGAACGGCCGCTTCGGTGGCTGAATCGCACAACCCTAATCAGGACACAGGAAGAGATTATTTGAAAAATACAAGCAAGTTCCTAATCTGAATATGCTGAATACACAACTCCTCTGGTGTCTCCTGTAGGATATTCTTCATGTGCTGTTGTATCATGCACACTACAGATCTTGCATATTGCAGCAAGAATTACCGTGTGATATACCTGTGTTCCACAGCTTATTTTCATTGTCACTAAAACAGCATACTTCTAGTGTTTAAACGATGATTGGTTTCCAAACAGAGGTTAAACATTCTCAGTTCATTGTTTGAATGTCATGTGTCTAATTTGTGTCCTTGATGTAGGACAGGTTGTCCTTTTGGACACAACTGCTACTTAAAATGTCTTGCCTTATGTTGTAAAATGTCAGCTGTCTGAAGTTAACATCCACTTTATCAAATGAGATACAGAGCTCGCCTCCTCACCTTTTCAATGCTGAAGAATTTTTCAGGTGTTAAGTACATACTGAAGGCCCCCGATAACCAATCTGGACACAGGATAGTCTGATTGACAATGTAATGATGATGATAATGATGATTTATAATATATAGCCTAATTTTTAGCCTTTACAGAGTTAAAATGAGCAAGATTCCAGATCTTTGGCCCAAGCAGCTTGCAGTGTAAATGTAAACAATGACTCACTTCAAATTTAATGCCAACCCAGAGTCCTTGTAGGTTCATATGGTCCCTTCTCCAACCTGACCATCATAGATGAGACTCTTGTTGTACTTCCTAATTTGCACAAACTAGAATTTGTCTGAAATCCAAATTGGAAACCTATAGCTAGTAATAGCAATCAGACCCCTCCTCTCAGAGAGGGGCAGTTTATAGCTTGTTGCTAGAATAACCTGTCTTAAAAATATCACTTTAAAATCATAAGTGCAGGACACTGCCTGGCTCAGAATGAAACAAAATGGATGCCAGTCAGGAGACCACCTATCTGGGTAACTCTAGTGCTTAGCCTCAAACCATAGTTTGCAAAGTAAGATTTGGAAGCAAACTGCAAACCATGGTTGGCTAATTTGCATGTATGACCTACCAAGATCAGTGCAACCCCAGATAGTAGAATAAAAGCTTATTCACCTTGTTTATGGGGTTGTTTTAATGATTACAAGAAATAAGATGCATCAAGCACTTGTTTGAACACTCAAAAACATTGTTTGTTTGTTTGTTTATTTTCTAGAACACCACTTTCGGCCAGTCTGGCTCGAGGTGGTTTACAATAAAAATAAAAAACCATTAAAAACCCTAGTACATTAATAACGAATCATCGCTGGCGGCAACAAACAATACCCCAATTCTTCATACTTTGTAAATACAAATTGCTGTAGCCTCCTGTGTCTTGTTAATCCCCAAAGGCTTCAGTACTTTTTGTTAAAAAAAGAAGTGTTGGTACTCATATATAAGGTTGAGCTGATTTCTACCATGTCCCCCACCCAGGTCTTGGGAGTGCCCCCTAGAAAGGTGCTAGTACTCAGTACTGGTAAGTACCACTGCAATAACTCCCCTGGGCTTTAGTGGGAAGAAATTAAATCCAAGTGGGCTGTTTAATTTCAAACTGTTTGAGACTAGAATAAAAATCTGTTCCTGTTAAACTGATCCATGAGAAACCAAGGGAAAGCATAGCCCATCTATTCAAGTTTCTTCAGATTACTGTTCTTTCACTGAGGATTGCAGTTTATCTCCCTCTTCAGGTTGAGAAAAACAGGAAGCACGATAAAATACTGATGAATGATTTGCGTTGCTTTATTGGCAACCTAGGGTCTTTACTCAGCAAGTTAAGTAAGAAGTAAATTTGTTGTGTAAGTGGATGTCTATAATCCAGTAAATGCACCTAGTATATTTATAGGCTTCTGTCGGCAGAAAGGGGTTAATTGATGAACTGGCAGATAATTATAGCAAAGCAAATAGTAGTTCTCTATTAGTGACAGCCAGACCACTGCAGTTTTAACATTAAATATATAAAAATTAAAAAGATACGAAGGCCATACGGAACTCAAAAGTATAACAACTCTGAAATCAAAGTTTGTACTTCCTTGCCATAGTTTGTTAAAGTACAGTGAGTTTGTACTATTTACTGCCTGATCAATCACAGTTTTAGCTCTAATGTTCATTGTCACCAATGCATAAAGAGAAGCCATGGGAGTTATATGGGCACTTACATCAGATAATAAATAAATTATTTTTCCCAGCACTGAGCTCTAGCTAAAATACACAAAGAATTTATGTGTAGATTCAAGGTAAAGAGGACAGTACAAAATTTACAGATACCAGCTACAGGTATCTGGACATATTGATCACTTAGCATGGCTGTTGGCACAGTTAGAAAATGGATAGCCATGAAGCCTAAGAAAAATTTATAAATTGTAATACAGAATGACCTTTTGACATGGGGACTCTCCTCCATTTAATCCTTAGAACACCAGTCTTGCACGATTGTATTGTAACTTGGTTTAAACTGTCTGAACAGTTTACACTGTTCTTAATCCACGCTTTTTAAAATTATGGATGTTTAAAATTATGGATGTTTAAAATTATGGATGTTTAGTTTAGTTAGTTAGTTTAGAATTGTATTTGTTAACCACCACTCCCAGACCAGCTGGCTTGGGCCGGTTTACAATAAAATCTTTAAAACCCACATTAAACAAAACATATAGTAAACAGCAGACCAAAAGTGGTGGCAAAAAACAATCTATGGAATACCCCCCTCCCCCCACCTACCACAACATCCACCATCGCCCCAGGAGGTGTATTTACTGGCGATGTCCGGCCTACGGACATATACAGGGACTCAGTCTTCCTGGCCTGTCCTCAACCGAACGCTTGGTGGAAGAGCTCCACCTTGCAGGTCCTGTGGAATGCTGAAACCTCTGTCAGGGCCTTCAGCTCTTCTGGGAGCTCATTCCACCAGGTTGGGAGCTCATTTTACTAGGCCCTAGCCCTTGTTGAGGCCAGGCATGTCTCACGAGGGCTGGGGACAACCACCCCACAGGGGAGCACAAAGGGACCGGGCAACTCGTCCGGTTCTGTAGGAAGGAGACCACCCACAGTAAGGCTATCCCCCTAATTGCTGTCCTGGTGAGGCGGTGGGCTAATAACCCGTGGTTGACCACATCAAATGCATCCAACAGGTCTAAAAGCACAAGGATAGCCGAAACACCCGGATCAAGCTGGTGCCAGAGGTCATCGGTTAGCCATCTTGGTGGCCCTGATGCAGGCAGAAAGATGAGGTATAAACTCTGTAATCTTCATTTTCATCTAAAGTGCAATGGCTTTATATATTTTACCTCATTCTATATTTTCAGGCAGAGCCGTTAGGCAGAACTGCTGCTTAAGTGCTCCCATTTACCTCACTCCTCCATAGCTAGCCAAAGTTCTGAGCCACCCTTTCAAATGCTTTGAGGTGAATGCTGTTGATCAAGACGCCAGCAGTGATGTTTAAGTAGCAGTAAGAAGAAATAAGAACTATTACCGCTGGTGGGATTGATTAATGCTCTTCATTCCCCCAGGTCCTTTATCAAGGGAATAAAATCTTGGTTGTCTATTATTGCATTGAAGGTGGGGGGTGGGGGGGGGATCAAGCACCATCAACTAACCACTGATCAAATACAGTTGTTTGAATAAGCGAAGTCAGAATATGCTTCAAACGCTGATGTGGAGCTTTCTACCAAAGAGGCATTCCCATTAAAAAATCAAACATTAGACATTCATAGAGCAATATCATTATTATAATGGAATTACAGTCCAACTAGGCAGCTGCTAACATAAAGCCGTGATTTATGAAAGGGCACGCTTGACATTTTTATCATGAAATAAAACCACATTAATTTTTTTTCACATTTAGTTTTCTTATGATGCCACTAAATCACACTGAGAACACATCTAGAATGCATATATATTGTGTGACCTCTCCTGATCAAAGATAATATCGCTAAAAACACCTTTCAACAAAGCTATAACTCTGCCGTTCATGGTAATTTCATTCATACTACTCCAGGCCCCTAGCTTGCCGGGGAAGTTGTGTTTGGCAGTGTAGGTAAACATACTGATAATAAATGATTATTAGAGATTCAAAAGGTTTAGCTTCATCATTCAGAGCATTATAGATAGGAGACATTGTTTTTTTTTTAATGGAGTCTTCTTAGTTTGTAATCATATTGACCTTGCTTGTTATTTCATCACATCTGACAACCTAACCTCGAAGAGAGTGCATCTAAAAGTTCAGTAATAGTGTAAGGAAGTAGTAATGTATAAGGAAGTCTTTAGCAGATAAATTCGAGAGGGGTGGCCATGTTAATCTGTTTGACCAACAACTAGCTGTATCTACAGACATACCATACGAGTCTTTGTGAGTCTACTACACAGTCCTGGGCTGTAGGAGACTTCATTTTAAGTGGACTCCATTCTTAGCTGTAGAACAGTGGTTCTCAACCTTGGGGTTGCGACCCCATTTGGGGTCGCTTGGCCCCTTCCCCAGGGTCACTAGGCTGTTGGCCACGGTGGTGGTGGCCATTGGCGGCACATGGAGGCGTGTGGTAGTGGCAGTGGGTGGAGGAAGCAGCAGGTGGCGGCAGGCGGAGGCGGGCAGAGGTGGTAGGTGGTGGCCGGCAGTGGGTGGAAATGGGTGGAGGCAGCAGAGCCATGGCAATGGGTGCCTCCATGCTGTTTTGATTGTTGTGTACCTGCGTGCATATACTCTCGCATGCGCACGCCACCTGCGAGAGCATGCATGCTGCCACTGCCAAAGGTAAGGTTGAGAACCGCTGCTGTAAAAGAAGGCCTGTGGTTTTATGGACACCACCAACTTCCTGAAGAAACTACAGTCCATTGGGAGTTTCCCAGAGAGCACCGTTATAGCAATTATGAATATAGCGGCTTTAAACATAACCCCCCTTCCCACACACACACCAAAACTACAAGCCTCCATCAGCTCTCTCAGACACTCTTGATCAATATGGCATGCGTGCCTGGCAGCACACTGGGAAATGTAGTCCCATGGTGCTTAGGTGAGCAGACTAAAGTGTGTTTTTTCATTCTTTTGCAATGCAAGCTTATTATTATTATTATTATTATTATTATTATTATTATTATTATTATTATTATTATTATTTTAAAAAGCAGTTTTCTCCACCTTGTTTTAATATGGGAACCTCGGAATTAAGAAACCAAGATCCCCACTCCATAATTAAGTCAGAACTTTATAGAACTAACAATTCAAAGGCTACAGCTTAAACAAAGGAAGGAGGCCTACAAAGTAGGGCTTCAGGAGGTAATTCCCCTAACCCACCCTCTCATTTACTGCCAGCCATTGGGCTGATGGAGTACTAACAAGAATAACAACTTTAATATTGTCTCCTGTCTTTCCTGGTAGCTCAAGGCAAGTAACAACATGGAGTAAAACAATCATAGAATCATAGAGTTGGAAGGGCCCATACAGGCCATCTAGTCCAACCCCCTGCTCAATGCAGGATCAGCCCAAAGCATCCAAGAGAAGTGTGTGTCCAACCTTTGCTTGAATACTGCCAGTGAGGGGGAGCTCACTACCTCCTTAGGCAGCCTATTCCACTGCTGAACTACTCTGACTGTGAATTTTTTCCCCCTAATATCTAGCCTATAACATTGTACTTGTAGTTTAAACCCATTACTGCGTGTCCTTTCCTCTGCAGCCAATGGGAACAGCATCCTGCCCTCCTCCAAATGAGAATCTTTCAAATACTTAAAGAGGGCTATCATGTCCCCTCTCAACCTTCTTTTCTCCAGGCTGAATATTCCCAAGTCCCTCAACCTATCTTCATAGGGCTTGGTCCCTTGGCCCCAGATCATCCTCGTCGCTCACACAGTGTGGTCTGACCAGTGCCGTATACAATGGGACTATGACATCTTGTGATTTTGATGTGATGCCCCTGTTGATACAGCCCAAAATGGCATTTGCTTTTTTTACCGCTGCATCACACTGCCTGCCCATGTTTAGTTTACAATCCACAAGTACCCCAAGGTCTTGTTCACACACAGTGTTACCTAGAAGTGTATCCCCCATCCAGTAGGTATGCTTTGCATTTTTCTGACCCAGATGCAGAACTTTACACTTATCTTTATTAAATTGCATTAAATTGCATCTTGTTCTCATTTGCCCATTTTACCATTGTGTTCAGATCTCGTTGAACTCTGTCTCCATCTTCTGGAGTATTTGCCAGTCCTCCCAATTTGGTGTCATCTGCAAACTTGATGAGTAGTCCCTCAACCCCCTCATCTAGATCATTAATAAATATGTTTAAAAGTATCGGACCGAGCACCGAGCCCTGAGGTACCCCACTACTCACCTCCCTCCAGTCTGATGAAAACCATTGACAACAACTCTTTGAGTGCGGTTCTATAACCAATTCCCTATCCACCTAACTATCTGAAAATCTAGATTTCAGTCCTTCAATTTATCCATCAGAACATCATGGGGAACCTTATCAAAAGCTGACAGGACCTGTTGGAGACAAATCTATGCTGACTTCCTTGGATCACCAAATTGTCCTCCAGATGTTTGCAGATATCTGCTCCATTACCTTCCCCACAACAGAGGTCAGACTCACTAGTCTGTAGTTTCCTGGGTCATCCCTCCCTTTTTTGAAGATTGGAATAACATTTGCTCTCTTCCAGTCCTCCGGGACATCTCCAGTCCTTAAAGAGGTCCCGAAGATGATGGACAAGGGTTGTGCAAGTTCTCCGGAAAGTTCTTTGAGCACTCTCGGGTGCATTTCATCCAGCCCAGGGGATTTGAACTCATCCAGTGCAGCTAAATGCCTCTCGACAACTTCTCTGTCCATGTCAATCTGCCACCCAGACACTATCTCTTGGCTACTGCCATCTCTAGATGTGCCTAAACCCTTTGACCTGTGGGGAAAAACAAATGTAAAATAGGCGTTGAGCCTTTCTGCTTTCTCTGCATCCTCCGTTAGAGTTTGTCCATCCGCATCCAACAGTGGGCCTATTGCCTCCTTTACTTTACATTTGCTCCTCACATAACTGAAAAATATTTTCTTGTTACAGTGGGCTTCCCTGGCCAATCTTAGCTCACTCTCACCTTTTGGCCTTTCTGGTGATTCATCTACAGTGCCAAGTAACCTGTAGGTACTCTTCTTTAGAGCTCTGTCCTTCCCTCCATTTCCTGAACATTTCCCTTTTCTTTCTTAGTTCCTCTTGAAGTTCTCTGTTCATCCAAATAGGCTTCTTAGAGCTCTTGCAGTGTTTTCGTCTTTCTGGGATAGACATTGATTGATCATGCAATAGCTCCTGTTTGAGTAGTGCCCATCCTTCACATGCTCCTTTCCCTTCCAGCATTCTCATCCATGGTATGACACCCATCATGTCTCTAAGTTTATTAAAGTTTGCCCTACGAATATCCAACATCCGCGTCTGGCTACAACCTTCCTTGCCTCCCCATCTCAAAAGGAATTCTATGAGGACATGGTCACTTCCCCCTAGGGTCCCCACCTCCTTCACCTCATCCACCAACTCTTGCCTGTTGGTCAGTATTAAGTCCAGTATAGCTGAACCTCTGAACCTCAATCAGAATCAGATAATCCCAGAATATTCATTTAAAAAATATACATATATCATCATCCCCACTGAGTAGAACTTGGGGGGGGGGGCTTCCAAATCTTTCTTGGGGAGGTAGATCTTCCTTCTGTTCCAGCAGTGAATAGGGCCATGAGTTCCAGAAAAACCTGAATGTCATGGGCCAGCCATGCCTCAGTGACAGTGAGGACTCTTCTGAGGAAGAGGGACACTGTGTAGCCAGCCCACAACCAACAACAGCAGACCAAAAGTGTAATGAGATCCAAGCTGTGATATATACTTTACAAATCTTAGAAGTGCTGTACAAACAGTGAAAGAACTGTGAAGGATTAAATTTCTCCAGAGACAGGCTGTTTTAAGAGATCTGATGAGATCCATGAGAGACAGGCTGTTTTAAGAGATCTGATTTGTTAGCATCAACTGAGCACAGATAGACTTCTGAACTGGATGCAGAGGAGGATGCACATTGAGTCTGATTTCAACCCTAGCTGAGAATAGTTGAATATTGACAGTTTCAGAATTCAGCCTTGACTTGAGAGCAGTCTTACACACACACAGGAGAACTAAGGAAATTGACAAGGACAAGTAGGTGTTGGACAGAGACCAACATTTGGGTCAAGGAAAATGGTTAGATCTAGTGAGAATAGAATTTCCCAACGCAGTCAAACAGGCAATTAGCTCTGAAGAGTGCAGGGGTCCCTGGGCTGGTGTGGTTAGAAACTGTCTTTGGAGATCTTAAGAGTCAATGAAAAACTCAAAACAAGTACTGATATTTCAAGGAAAGAGGTTGGGTACTGGAAAGAGTGCACCAACCTTCTAGAAAGCAAAAGAGAATACTCAAAGAAAATATACTAGTGTGGTGAAACACTGGAACAAAAGCATTTCAAACACTCATTATGCCGTGGAGCCGAGTGGGACATTTTTTGTTTCCTTTGGGCCTTCCATATCTGCACGGGCCTCTGTTGGGCTAGGCCCCATTAGCCCCCATGGTGAAAAAGGGAACACGGATACTTCTGCATTCCCTCCACAGGGGGCAATGGAAGTCCTGATGCATGCCAGGCTCAGGATAGGCCCAGGACAGCAGCAACATCATTGTGGCTGTGGAGATTAGCCCTGCAGCCATATGGGCACTGGCCTGGCCTTTTCCACCCATGCAGAATTGGCCAGTGTCTCTGTATTAGCTGTCAGGCTGTAATTTTGCTAATGGCCTGTTGGTGGCAGTGAAAAATGCACCCTACTTGTGAAAGGGAAATACTCCAATAAGAGTTGGGGAGGCGAACTCTTCGTTGTGATCCAGCAGTCCTAAGTCTGGTAAGTAAACCCCTCATTCTCTGTGGTTAAAAACAAGGGCTCGAGCAGCTGTTTTCTCATGCACTCAACCTCTGAAGTCAATGACTGTTGGTATCCTTAATTCCTGTGGGTGAGATGGTATGATTTTAATAAGCTTTTACTTTGTTATTTTCTGTTGCTAGTGCAGTGTGCTATTAGGCTGAACAAACCGGTTCGATTCATGGTTGGTCTTGTAGTCACTGGAATAGCAGAAAGAACATGCTGCTCATGACCTATTCAGCAAAGGTGAGCACAGCATAAATACTAGAAAAATGGGTTAAATATTGTTCCCTAAATATTGTGCTGACTTTCTCATAAAGCTGTTTTCCTCTCCTAGGCACTGGATTTCTCTCACTTTCTTTGTCCTTCATGACTAGAAGCATTTATCAACTATGACAAATCCCCGCACTGCACTAAATCATTCCTTTCCATCTCAATGAGCTATATAATAGTAGTTGTACCCACTATCAGTTTCAAGATATCTTCTTGTATCTCATTCTAAAATACCTGCTAGCTCTAGACTGTGGTACGTGAAAGAGAAGGGGAAGCACTGAATCCAGAATACCATGCTATGGGAAATGTCATAAAACTGTTCCTGATTTCAGTTAATATTTTAAAAGACAATAAAGGAGGAGAATGGAAACTTACCACTTTAGATAATGGGTGTAGGAGCTCAGGGCCAGGGTATTCTCATTGGTGGCTGCAAGATCAGCATGGAGATCTTTTGCTTTCCTTTTGGGTTTATAGATATTATTAATGATAAAATTAATGATCAAGAAGTGCTCTAGTAATCTTTATGGGCCTAATTGGTCCTGTACATCATGATGATGTTGACTCATCGATACATTTTGAACATCAGTGTGCTGATATATGTTAATAAATTGGCAAATTTTCAACTTTTCAACTATTTATGAACTGACTGGCTGCAAAGCCTGTTCATACGAATGGGCATTGAAAGGCCCTCCCCAGGCCCCCGTGGGCTGCCGGCACCACAGCCACCTCCCTGGGGCCCACCAAGTGCTCTCGTTGCCTCTATGAGGCGGCGACAGTGCTTGCCAAGCCCTAGGGAAGAAAACCTTCCCCCTCCCTCCCTACCATTGGCGAGGCCAGTTCCCTGGGGCCCGGCAAGCGTTCTTGCCACCTCTGCAAGGTGGTGAGAGTGTTTGCCGGGTCCTATGGAAGGAAACCTACCTGTCCCCTACTGTTGGTGCGGCCAGTCCCCTGGGGTACGGCAAGAACTCTCGACTCCTCGCAGAGCGCTTTGCGGGTTACAGGGAAGGGAATCTTCCCCCCTTGAAAGTGGGCAAGGAGGGAGGATGGGAGGTGGAGAGGGAGAGCCAATCAGGGTGTGGCCACACCCTGATTGGCCCTATTCCATCTCAGACAGGGAGGACAGCCTCCACACCCAGGCCTGTTTCACAAATATATAAGAGGTACAATGGATAATGATGTTATACCAGATGAGACTACTGACCCATCTAGCTCGGTAGTATATATTTTGAATGGCAACTGTTTTCTCTGTCTTTCTCAGAATCAGAAATTTATTAGTCATTGACTAATAAATATAAAAGTAAAAGGAAAGGATACAAAAACTTTAAAATCAAGTCAATCCTCTACATTAAAATCCAAATTTAGAAATTGTAAGAACTTTCAAAGATAATATTACAGTCTGCCAATTTTAAAATCCACTAAATAAATGCAGGGGTACACTGTCTTTCTCAATACCACTTGAGATCTGGAGATGCCAGGACCTAACAGTGCAATCTAAGTAGACTTATGCTCATTGACTTCAGTGCACAGAAGAGTGTAACTTGCCTAGAATTTCACTGTAAATCTGGAACATTCTATATGGACAACATTTGCTGTGCTACTGTCTTATAGCTTATCCCTATGAGAAAACTCAAAATTCCATTACCACAGAGTGAGACAGATTAAGCTGTCCAACACGTCAGTGTAATAATTTTTTTCTTTGTGTTTTGGTCTCCCTAATTTTAAAAAAATCAGATCAGGAGAGCTATTAAAACTACAACCAGTTTTTCACTAAGTAGCCTTAGCTGGTCATCTGTATTTAAAAAAAAAACTCAGCATTTTTTTTAGTTCAGAAACAATCGTAGTAGCTTCCTGAGAATATTATTCAGCTAACATCAGCATATAAACCTTACTGAAATAGAAGTGTTCACTCAGTGGAGCCAGATTTAGACACACGGAGAACGTCAATACACACAGTAATACTTATGATGAATAAATTGATTTTCTTGCTTCTGTGCATCAGGTTTTAAAAAAAAGATTTGATTATGTATTTAGCTCCTAAATGGAAACTCATTAGTAGAATTTCATTTCACGCTTGCTCGCACCTGCAAGCCCCCCTTTTCTGCCAGCCGAAAGATTGTTTTATTTAGTTTGCATGCCACAAATTCTATTTGTTGTATTTTTAAACAGATTAAATGTCACACAAAATGCAGTGCTTGCAGTACCTTTGGGCTGCTTTTTCATCAGCAACTCTCATAAATTCTTAGCTCTTCATCAATTTATATCCATTTGTTTGGACTTTCATCCTCTTTGATGACCTTTTATTTTTGTGTATTAGTTACAATTTCCTTTTAAACTGTTCTAGCAACTATCTCGTACTATTTCCTGTAAGGATTCATGGAACTTCTTCCCAGTTAATAAATCCTGCAAAAATTATTTTGGCTAAAGAATTAGGTGTTCTATACTTTTTACTTGGTCCACATACATTCAACTAAGAACTTGGTCCACATACAATCAAATAATGGTCTTCTGTAGCTCCCATTGTTTCAGTGGCACCTGAAAAGCAGAAGTTCAGATACCTAACACGCTCATACAATCTACCTCCATACAGTTGTCACCCTGTTCAACACCAGGGGACAAAAACATTATTCTTGCTGCCTTACATAAAGTTTCATTTGCTCACAAAATATACTATAGAAATAATAACAACATACATGAGTTCCCAATTCAAGTGATGGATTCTTCTGTCTGTCTGGTAACATTTGCAAATTTAATTAACCATTCGAATACCCTTTCCAGTCTGGGCTACTGATGTACTAATGCTTGTACTGATAGTTCAAAGGATCGTGGCAACATCTCTTGTTTTTGGGTTGTATCTTGCACGTCAGTTGTGCTATGGGAGGACTTTTGCTTGGGAGGAAATAATCTTGTTCTGAAGGAAGGCATTTCCCCCCGCAAAGCAAGACTCCTTTCTCAGAATCAAGCACACAAAAGTGATAAGGAATATCAAAGATTCAACCCAAGAAGTTAGCTATTCTGTCTTCTGAGCAGAAACTGTAACCCCATTATACAAACAATAACAGAAAGCTTGCAGACCGCAAGGGAAACTAGAGCAGGCCCTGATGTGAACAAAGGTATGGATGATGGCCCAAGACCCCCTTCCCTTTACCTACTAAGTAGACTACATCAGACCTCCAGGGAAGCCATTGTATTTGTTGTCCTGATATTTTACTGTTTGATATTTTGTGATTTGTCGTAGCTGGCATTTTGGCATCGGATGGAGCCTGTTGGGGGAGTCCAGTCTCCACCTCAGACTCACCATCTTAGGGGCTCTCTATCAGATGGCATTTATGTGAGCCAGGTGACAACCCAGCTGAGGAAACATGTGGTCCCACATTGCCAACTGGGGGAACCCGAGATCTGTACCTCATGCTGGCTATCTTCCCACAGGCTTCCAGCTAGCAAATTGACCTGCACTCCAGGGCATTGCTAGGATCAAGGTGCCTTGCAGTCTGCTGATTGTAGGAAAAGGTACCTTCCCATGCTAGGCTAACCGGAGATATAATAAAGCTGTGAGTTAATTTAAGCCAAATCCAGTGCTACATCTTTGTAGGCCTGCTTCTAGGCAAATATTCACATTCACATGAAAGCATAATATGAAAAGTCCATGGAGTCCACTCTCTGGGTTAAACCCAAAAGGCTAAGTAGAAATACAAGCCAGTAGTAGTAGTACTAGGAGGCAGCAAAAATCGCTCTTCTCTTGTATGCAATTCAGTTGTAGCAAGATACGTGGGAGTAAAACAATCAGTGGCAACAGGAAGCTAGCTATCAAAGAATCCCCATTTCACTCACAAATACACAAGAATGAACTTTAACAAGCTGCATTTGGTTAAATAATTCTGTACAGATATAAGTGTTATAGTACCCATTATTAAAAGTCTCTAATTAATTTAAATAAGTACATCTGACCAGGAAAAAAAAGGAACTTTCCTCTTTTATAATGCAGCCTGATACAACAGACACCCTGTGGGGTGGGTGAGGCTGACAGAGCCCTGATATTACTGCTTGGTCAGAACAGCTTTATCAGTGCTGTGGTGAGCCTAAAGTCACCCATCTGGCTGCATGTGGGGGAAGCGAATAATCAAACCCAGTTTGCCAGATTAGAAGTCCACACTCCTAACCACTACACCAATTTGGTGATGAGAACTGTCAGTGCCACTGGTGTTGACTAATAAACTCAATTAGGAAATACTTATATGGTAACATAAGATATTGTTGACCAGTAGGTTTTACCCTTAAAAGAAATTTTATACTAATAAATACACAACACATCAAAGTTTTTCAGTTACCGAGGATAACTATATATATATAAAAAAAAGATTTACAAAACTGGTTTTCTCTAGAGTGGGTTCTAGTGGTTGATGCCATGGACAAATTAACTTCCTTGTACTGTCAGTGAATAATAACCCTTAAAAGATTTAGCCTCAATAACATCTTCCATGTAAGCATACATTTATTTCCTGTTTTTATTTCATACTGAATTGTAAAGCCCTTTACTGAATAGAATGAAATTTCAGTTTCTCATTCAATCCAACTTGTTATGGTATATTTAAGGTGAAAGTCCAAAAAGCTCCCTGATGCAGCTCTCTGTTATCCAGATTGCTTCTATTGTATATATGTGATCTAATTTTCTCTGTGGCAAAAAGTTTAGTCAATCTCTTTGTGGTTCTGTTCTACAAAGAGTCGCTCTAGTGGCGAATCTCAGACAGCTTGCTTTATTCTACTCCTGGGCTCCGTATTGATTCTAATCTTCAAAACACAGCTGCTTATATTTACATATATTGCAATGTCAGTGTCAGTCTGGGAATTGATACAGCATAAATTTATTCTCATCTTATGGTTGAACTTTTGTTCTTACTTGTAAAGATCGCAAAAATCAAGAACAATGAATATATCTGAAATGATCTACTATAGCAACACTTTTATGACTCTGGTCTACCTTAGGAATTGCCTACTGCCAGTCAGGAAAGACAGTGTCGTGCAGTATTTCAAGCAATGGACTAGGATCTGGGGAACCCAGGTTGGAATCCCAACACTGCTTTGGAAGGTTGCTGAGTCTCCTTGGCCCAGGCATTCCTTGTCAGCCTAGCCTCAGAATTATAATATTGCCCTAGGATGTACAGTGACTCAACCTAGCAGGGCTACATCATGTTATATTGTCATGTAGGCAACGTTCATATGCTGACAATGGCCAGGGTTATGCTAAGCACCTCTGGCTCATCAGTCCCCTTCTCACTGTACCGCTTCAGGCAAGCTATTGACATTACCTGTTGAGCTAAAGGGTGCTTTGGGACAAGACTGGATAGTGCTTGAGAATTAGTCAGCCTGAACCTTATCTGTCAAACAGCTTTCCTTGCATCTGATCCTTGGCACTCATGCCTGACCCTGACAGCTTTCTATGCTGCTTGTGGCCCAGTCTTTGAATCATGAAATTCCATGAGTTACAGAATCTAAGATCTGATCCACAATTTATTGTGTACACCAGGGGTAGTCAACCTGTGGTCCTCAAGATGTTCATGCACTACAAATGCTGGCAAGGGCTCATGGGAATTGTAGTCCATGGACATTTGGAGGACCACAGGTTGACTACCCCTGGTGTACACCATTTGAAATAGTAGGAATTATATACCCTAGTCACAATTTCTGTTGCTCAACAAAGTAATACTCAGGATCAGCTATTTCCCTTAATTAAAAATGTAAAAACTTGACGAAGAGTGCTTGCACTCGAAAGCTCACGCCTTGAATAAATCTTTGTTGGTCTTAAAGGTGCTACTGGACTCTGATTTTATTGACCCAACCAATGGTTAGGGATGGGCATGAACGGACTTTTGGCCAGTTCATGGTTTGTGAAGCAGTGTTTGTAAACTGAAGAATTTCCATGATTTTCCACAAATATTGATGCTGTTTATGGTGGTGAATGAAGAACAGAAAGTAGGGGTTTGAACACATCAACACTGAACTTCATTTGTCACATTGTTGCCCACTCTTAGACCTCTACAATCAGCCTTGGTTTTCACCATCCTGAATAATTTTGTGTCATCTGCAAACTTGGCTACTTCACTACTCATTCCTCCTTCCAGATCATATGCATTAAATTAAACAGTACCTGATCCGTTTGAGATCTTGCTACTTACTTTCCTCCATTGTGAGTGTTGTGTATTTATTCCCACTCTTTGCTTCCGATCATTTAACTGATTTTTAATCCACATTTTAATCCACATGAGAACCTGCCCACTTATCCACTTATCCTAAGTTTCCTCTGGTGCTGTACATTGTTAAAATCCTTTTGGAAGCCCAAGTATCTAATGTCTACAAAGTCACCATTGCCTACATGTTTATTCACTTTCTCAAAGAACTCCAAAAAGTTGGTGCTAGGATTGTGCGATTCGGCCACCGAAGCGGCCATTCCCGCCCATAACAGCCAGCGGTGTGGTGCTGGCTGCTCTGGGCAAGAACGGCCACTTTGGTGGCCAGCTTGCACAACCCTAGTTGGTGATGCAGGACTTCCCTTTGCAGAAGTCTGTTCTGTGTTTGGTAATCTTTTACAGATGCATAGGCCAGACAGCTGCTCAGCTTGCAATTTTAGTTTCTGTTCCCCCCCCCCATAACATTTGTTAAATATTTAATAGACTAAAGCAACAAGAACCACAAGGCTGCAAGGAGATGGAAGGTCATGTCAGTCAAACCTTTTGCCCTAAATAGTCTCTTTTGCGCATCATTTCCCACACTCTGCCTTGCATTAATCTATGTCACCTAAACGATAATGTGCCACAAGCAGAGAGCAAGAACAAAAGACAAGTACAAAATAACTAAGGTACTCAAGCATCTTTGAATTGAATTGTCTCAAAGCAAATTCTGTCAGCCCCATACCGCTCCTCTCTGTCCTGCACCAGGTGATAGCTAAAGTAACTAAAGACGCTCTTGACCCTAGCATTTTAAGCAGAGTTACATGGTTGTAAATCTAAATAGGCTTTGAAAATAAATTGGAATGGTGTAGGATGTCACTGTAAAGATGGCAATTTCTTAAGCTCAGTTGTCATTAAGACTTCTCAAAAGTAATGCAGTAAACATAATCACTTAGAAACCAGCCGTTGCTCCAGTTCCTAATCAATGCTTCAGTATAATTAAATGACAATTATCAAAAGAAGTGGGAGAAGATATTTCTGGAGTTTGATTAAGCCATCAGTTATTCTAGAATGGCTCAGCAAAGGCTACTTGAAATCAGGGAGAAAAGCTCTTAGATAATACATGATACTTTCCTTAATATCCGTCACAATTAGAGCCAGTTTGGTGTAGTGGTTAGGAGTGCGGACTTCTAACCCGGTGAGCCGGGTTTGATTCTGCGCTCCCCCACATGCAGTCACTGGGTGACCTTGGGCTGGCCACAGCACTGATAAAGCTGTTCTGACCAAGCAGTAATATCAGGGCTCTCTCAGCCTCACATACCTCACACATTGTCTGTTGTGGGGAGAGGAAAGGGAAGGCGACTGTAAGCTGCTTTGAGACTCCTTCTGGTAGAGAAAAGCAGTATATAAGAACCAACTCTTCTTCCTTCTTCCTCAGCTGAGGCATCAGTGACCAGTAGAAATTCTGTATTATCAGTGCCTGGGAAATATCTTGGAGGAGTTGCTGCAGCCTCCTACTGTGATAACATGACTAGGCAGACACTCTTAAGTGGAGTTCTACTCTTCTAAGCTAATTCATTTCTATGGATTTAAGAGTGGAACTCTGATCAGAATTGCACTGCAAATAATGCCTACTTATGTGTGGACACATTTGAACCAGCTTGAACATTTGAACAAGCGTTTGAAGAGTTATCCAGAATTAATTTGATTTGAGCTGCAGTGTAGAAGCACATTTGTAATCACTGATCAGGAATGGACTGGCCATTTTAACCCCGAAGGAATATCCCATGGGCCTGATCCCCTCACCATATCAGACAGGAGGTTGGGGAAGAAATTATTTGTTCTTGTTGTCATCACCTAAACCTTCATGTAGATCAGCATTCTTAATAACAAAGTTTTTGTGCAGGCAAAGTTAAGCAAGGATCAGTGACAGGATAATTCTGGGTATGGGGACTGTGTAGAGTGACCTATATGCTGGCTATCCTTTGGACCACCATCTTTGAAATCCGTGCAAAGAATTAAGCACTCAGTTCAGCTGAATTTTAATAAACTTTATTTTAACTCATTTATGAGCCTCAGGGTGTAGGGGGGGGAATCGTTGGGTTTTCTGTTGGCCAAGATGTTTTAGAACACATGCATTTACCAAAGAAGAGTACATATATATTCTTTAAAATCCTGTTGCATTGCTTTTTATTCTATCACAGATTGATAATTTTATAGACAGCGTGTTAAAAATAATTTTGAAGATTAACTAGATTTATTAATTTAATTTAATTTAATCCATCCATTTATTTGTAATTTGATTTGTGTCCCACCACAAGATTATAAACAAAATTATAAAACCCCACAATAAAATCCCTCCCCATCAAAGATAGCCATAATCCCCCCCCCACACACACCTGACAGCGGAATATTGCCCTCCCTGCCCTGGCTTGACCGAAGGTGTATATGTGCCACAGGAGGGATTAATAGGGGGTAATGTGATGACCACATTCTTTTGTTAACTCGAGGGGACACACCTAGATTTTAATGTTTATATCTGGTTATCTCTGTTTCAGTTATGTTTTGGGTTGCTTCTCCATTATATCATGTATCAGAGAATCCTGTGTGACATATTCATGCTTGTTTTTCAAGGTGTGACCTTTCATTGTTCTTTTTACTGATGTAACTGTTTTTGAGTATTATTTTCACTGGGGTATAATATTACTTAAATAAATAAGCTTTCCACCATTTACTCCACTCTTGAATGTTGGCCTATAGAAATTTGTGGTACTGTTGTGAGAAGCCACTGGAAACAGAGGCAAATTCTGACAGCATTTACTAAATATTTGTGAGCTAGAAAATTAATTTCTCAGATAAATAGCAGGTGCAGCCTATGTTTAGGAAAAATTAGGAATTAATAGGTCAAGTTGCCTTCCTGTTTTCATTTAGAAAACCCAAGATACTGGCACGTAAAGACAACATTTCAAATGAACTCTCCAGATTAAGTTTCCTCGCCGTAAAAGACCACTAGGAATTAATGACGTGCTAATCTCTCTCCCAACTGCTGTGCTTGATTATACAGCAGTCTAATAACTTGCTTAAGAGAGAAAGCTAGTTCAGCTTTTATAGATAATTTTGGTTCTTTTATTAATGTTATTGGGGAGGGAAAAGGAGAGGGGAACTCTTTATCCCGACATTTAAATGAAGAATTCATAACTCAATTTAAATGGGGAAAAAGGAAAATGATGGAAGATGATTGTAATTGCTTGAAAACAGATCGAGAAACTGAAGCTCCAAGGATTTATTTCAAAGCACAGAAGGCAAATTAGAAATTGGGCTTTATCTGCATTTCAGCTGCTTTGGTGATGTCACGGTAGCACTGCCAATCTTGGTTTGTAGCTCAACTGTCTTTTAATGAGACTGCTAATAATTACTGCGACATTCAATGACTTTATTGACTTAGGAAAATTATATGTAAATTCTGTCAATCTCTTCAAATAGCATCACTACCACAAGAGTGCTTCTATGTGATTATTTTGAAAGAAACCAAAATCTTTTCAGTTAGCATAAAAGGCAGCTTTTTCCTTTTTCAAAGTCCATATATTACTGACTATGGTTCTTCTTTCAGATTACACTAAATTAAAGAGTTCTTGTAAAGGCCCACTGGGAAAATGCAATTTACAGAGTGCAGAGAGGACTCTGATGAGCCATTTTACTCAGGTTAAGATCCCTGACCTTCATTAGATCATAAATTGGATTATGGGTTCCTCAAGGCTATGTTCAAAGATACAGAGGCTTGGTTCAGGCATAATGCAAAAGTTCAACTACAGTACCTTTGTGAAACCAGGGCAGAGTCTGCACTTACTTTTTTTATTCCATTGTCAGTCCTGTTGAATTCAGATCGCTTTGAACTTGGGTCTTCCTCTTTCCCCCTCCCCACTGAAACAGGAAAGTCTTCTGCATGTGGTTAGGGAGGCTCAGAAGAGGGGGTGGGGAGGCAAATGGAGACAATTTCTTTGTTTTCTTGAAGGGGGGAGAGGATCCAAGAAGTCAGAGGAGGGAGGAAAAAATCCTTTCTTTTCTTGAAGGGGGGGGAATGAAGAAGGCACAAAAAAAAAATCCAAGAACGACAGAAGTTGAGAGAAATTAGGGGCTTCTCCTTTGAGGCAGGCTTGTCACATGACCACCTGTAGCCAATCACGGGTCCTCTACCACGGAGGAGAGCCCAGATTCAAAACAATGAGATTTTCTGAATATATTCAGGATTAGCAGCAGTCTGAGATATCCCACAATAAAGGTAGGGTCACTCCGGATCAATCCTTCTTGCTGCAGAAGGAAAATTTAAATTGCCCCAAATCCAAACGGAAATCGCATTCTGTGTAGAGGGCAGGGACTGAATTGATCTGGGGTTGGAATAAAAGCTCCGTGCAGTTTACACCCAGGATTCAGCTCAGAGAATCCTGATTTGCCTCAGCAAATACTGGTTTTGTTTCTCTCTCTCTGCTGCTTTATGCAGTAACACCAAAGAAGCAACCAGGATACCAGCATTCAGACATCATAGAAAGTCATATTTAAGACTAAGGTTAGTAAACCAGCTTCAGGTGTCAGATTCATACATTCCTACTAACTATTGTTACTGGAGTTGTCTCACACTAACCTGCCTAACTGCAGCACCACTATCTCTGCCTGCTAGTGGCCACAAGGGTGGTGGTGATGTGGGAGGGGCAGTGCGTCCTGCTTCTCTTCCCCTATGGCAGTAGGTTGTGGACAGCTTCTCCTCCCTCCTCTTCTGTTGTTACGAGACATGGCATCATCTTGTAGCTGCTTTCCCTGATTTGGACTGTTTATAGGGTTGCTAAGCAATTGTCAAAATTTCACCTGAGATCTCAGTCTGTACAGCCATTTTTCAAAATCCCTGCACATAAATTTCTTACAACCTTCTTCCTTTTTAGATGTTTGTGCTTTTTTAGATGTGAAGGAGCTGCCCCAGGTTACTGTGCATTTCCTGAAATAGTGATTGGAGCAAAGCATTTCGCTTTATTTAAGAGGGGATAGATTGGGTAGATTTATTAATGATAACTGGTGGAACGCACTGTCAAATAAAATTACAGCCCACGTGGGCCTTAAACTGCTCTGCGAGGTTTGCACTACAGAGCTGTTCTGTCACACCTATGGGTGTGGCCTGAACATAAGAACCATATTTTGCTGGCCTCCCTGAAGTGACACCACCACCTGCATCCTTCACTCTCCTTTTGCTCCTTCCCCTGCCTTAGCTACTACTACATCAGCTTCATCCCATGTAGCCAAGAAAGAACAGCAGGAGAAGACAGTCCAGACCCCCTCCATATCACACCACAACCGACTCCCCCCTTTTAATTTTTGCATCCAGGATATACCCACTAAGTGCTCCAGGCAGAACTGGCTAGTTCCCTAGCTTGTGGCCAAGTCCATTAAGGCAGGAGGGGAAAGGCCATGGACCCCCCCCCAGAGCTCCCCCAGGGATGTACAGGTCCCTGGTTGGGAATCCCAGGTTTAAAGTGTGAAGACACAGTTCAAAGTTCTTTTTAACCGTTTAAAAATCTGGAGACAGACAAAATGGACAGCAATGGAATTTTTCAGTATATTTGTACCTCTGCCTGAAACCCACGCAAGGTCCATGCTGTGCACACTTGTGACATGGAAGCATGGTTGATAGGGTTGCTAGTTCCAGATTGGGAAATACCTGGAGATCTTGGAGCTGGAACTTGAGCAAGGCCAGGTTTGTGGAGGGCAAGGACTTCAGTGGGGTTTAATGTAAGGTGACCAGATTTTAACATTGGTAAAGCGGGACAACATTGACTGGGGGGTTCTTGATTAGTCTATATGGAGCAACAAAAAGTTTCATAGTATAGAACGCAAAAATAGTACTTTAATATATTTTTAATTTGCCAGGTACCCCCAGATGTCCCTCCAAAAGTAGGACAATCTGGTCACCTTAGTTTAATGGCATAGAGTCCACTTCCAAAGCAGGATTTTCTGGAGATGAATGTATCTCTGTCTCTTGGAGATCAGTTATAATGGTGGCAGATCTCCATCCACTGCCTGGAGGTTGGCAACTCTAGTGGGGTGTGTTTGTGTGCAGGAGAATCAGGAGGCCAGTATGGAAAGAGACCCTAAGCACTTGGCCTGGAGTATCGCAAACTGCCCTGTAGGCCTGTTGGAAGAACTTCACTACCTTTAAACTGCTGTGCCAGTCCCAACCCCAGGGAGCCAACGGGGTTTGTTTGCATCAATGAAGCAAGTGAAATAGGTGGTGCGAGGATTACAGCTTCAGTCTCCCTGGAAGCCAATAAAGTTCATGCTCCATGGGGAAGATTTCCAAAGGCAAAGAAAGAACTTCACCAACGCTAAAAACAAATGCAAGCAAGGCAGCCATTTAGTCTTTGAAAAATAATGACTTTGATGGAATGTAGAAGGAGTGCGTGTGCGCTGGGGGCCCATCGCGCTATGCGCGTGCTGATGTGCGTGGTTTGTAATGGAAGCTTAGTTATAGCCTCAAATTTAGAACTGTTTCCCACCACTGGTATCACTGATAAAAGAAATGATGCGCTAGCAAAGCTGCACACTTTTCACTCTTGCTCATTAAATCTTTTAAGATGATAAACATAACTTGCTCCTCGGCTGCCTGGGGAGATCACACGCATGGGGATAGCTTTTGAAGATGAATGATAAATCTGGAACAGAGACCTCAGCGTTTGTGGCTGCAGCTAACATGTTAGGGGGAAAGCACCAAAATAACTTGTTTGAATTTCCTCTCCCATATGGAGCAGCATTAAGACAGCACTAAGGGCAATGCAGAAAAATGATATTTTTTAATGTCCAACCTCCTCTATAACTTTTGAGCAACAGAAGGAGCATTTGCTTTGCCTGAAAAATGAAGACATTCTACTGTAAAACCTCAAGGGAAGTCAGGACTGGCTATGCAGGACAATTTTTCAAAAAATCCCATTCGATATCCTAGTGCAGTTTGGTGAGGCCCAAACATAATTTATCGGGGACTGGTACAAACTTGTAATTCTCTTCTCCCAATTTCAACCCATATATACAGTCCCATAACAAATGAAAAAATGTTTATATTATTTCTTGAACTGGTATCATTTGGTCATGTAATGATAATCCCCCTTCCCAAAACCAGTACATTATATCCTCCTCTTCCAGTGGCTGGGCTCTTAAAACTGGATCCTTATAGTACTCCATATGCTTGTCTTCAGACCCTGCCCCCCATCTGTACACACAACAGATTTGATGGGAGGGATGCAGGTGGAAAATAGGAAGTTGTCATGAGTCAGTGGTAGAGAATCTGCCTTGCAGGCAGAAAACTCCAGATTCAAGCCTTGGAATCACCAGTTAAAACAGTCAGGTAGTAGATAATGTGAAAAAAGAGTTACTACCTGTCAGAGTAGATAATATTGACCTTGGCAAACCAATGGTATGACAACACAAAGTAGCTTCATGTGGTGCTAATACAGGAGCAGGTGGATACTGCCAACCTGACTAAATAATAGTGAATTTCACAATGTAAAGTAGGATGGGGAAGGCCATAGCTTAGTGGGAACCCACATGAATGTGGTCTGTTCCAAGTTCAGCTCCTGACATTTCATGTTACATGACCTTGGGAAGCAAGTCTCTGGAAAACCTGTGGTTGTTGTTGTTGTTAGGTGCGAAGTCATGTCTGACCCATCGTTACTCCGTGGACAATGATCCTTAAAGAGTCCATTTAAGCTCGCACCAACTGCTTCAGTGACTCCATCCAGCCACCTCATTCTCTGTTGTCCCCTTTTTCTTTTGCCCTCGATCACTCCCAGCATTATGCTCTTATCCAGGGAGTCCTTCCTTCTTATGAGGTAGCCAAAGTATTTCAATTTCATCTTCAGGATCTGGCCCTCTAAGGAGCAGTCAGGGTTGATCTCCTCTCAGACTGACTGGTTTGTTTATCTTGCAGTCCAAGGGACTTGCAAGAGTCTTCTCCAGCACCAGAGTTCAAAAGCCTCAATTCTTTGACACTCAGCCATACATTGCAACTGGGAAGACCATAGCCTTGACTAGATGCACTTTTGTTGGCAGGGTGATGTCTTTGCTTTTCAGTGTGCTGTCTAGATTTGCCTTAGCTTTCCTCCCCAGGAGCAAGCGTCTTCTAATTTCTTTATCTTCTGCTCTTATAGCAGATGCTCCATCTTTCCTCAAACTTCCAAATTGGACTGTTCTTCAAAAAATGATGTTAATTTTACCATAACACTGTATTTGAGTCATTCCAGTCTTCCAAATATGGAAAGACAGCACTTTTCCATTTTACTACATAAATAGTTCTAGTTTCACCATATATTGGAACTAGGGGCAAAGCTCGTTGTCTCCAAGAATACAACGGGCGCTAGAGCTTGGCAGTGGGAAGAGGAAGGGGAGGAGTTGTCCAGTCTGTAAGGGCATGGGGTTGAATGTTGAGGCCTACTGCAGACGGTTGTTGTGCAGATGAAACAGGAGACAAAAGAGCCAATTTCCTTTGCAGAATAACGCTATGCAGTGGCCTCAAACCCCATCTGCAGTGATCTTGGAGCGCAGGAAAATAAAATCTGTCACTACCTCAATTCCTTCCCCATCTATTTGCCATGATTTGAGAGGGCCAGATGCCATGATCTTCATTTTATTGATGTTGAATTTCAAGCCAACTTTTGCACTCTCCTCCTTCACCCGCATCAAGAGGTTCTTTAGTTCTTCTTCGCTTTCTGCCATTAGAGTGGTATCATCTGCATATCTGAGGTTGTTGATATTTCTCCCTGCAATTTTAATCCCAATTTGTGACTCATCTAACCCCGCCTTTCTCATGATGTGCTCTGCATACAAGTTAAATAGGCAAGGCGACAGTATACAGCCTTGTCAAACTCCTTTCTCAATTTTGAACCAATCAGTGATTCCATACCTGGTTCTCACTTTTTCTTCTTGACCTGCATGTAGGTTTCTCAAGAGACAGATAAGGTGTTCTGGTATTCCCATCTCTTTAAGAACTTGCCACAATTTGTTGTGTTCCACACAATCGAAGCCTTTAGCTTAGTCAATGAAACAGAAGTAGATGTTCTTCTGGAACTCCCTAGCTTTTTCCATGATCCAACGTATGTTGGCAATTTGAGCTCTAGTTCATCTGCCTCTTCAAAATCCTGCCTGTACTGCTGTAAGTTCTTGGTCCACATATTGCTGGAACCTAGCTTGTAGAATTTTGAGCATAATTTGCTAGCATGAGAAATGAGTGCAATGGTGAGGTAGTTTGAACATTCTTTGGCATTGCCCTTCTTTGGAATTGGAATGTAAACTGACCTTTTCCAATCCTGTGGCCATTGTTGAGTTTTCCAAATTTGCTGGAATATTGAGTATAGCACTTTTAATGCATTGTCTTTTAAGATTTTGAATAGTTCAAGCGGAATGCTGTCACCTCCACTAGCTTTATTGTTGCTCAGACTTCCTAAGGCCCATTTGACTTCACATTCCAGGATGTCTGGCTCCAGGTCAGTAACTACCCCCTCAGGTTTATAAGGGATGTTAAGCTTGCTCTTGTATAGTTCTTCTACATAATTTTGCCACCTTTTAAAAATCTCTTCTGCTTCTGTTAGGTCTCTACCTTTTTGGTCCTTTATCATACCCATCTTTGCATGAAACGTTGTCTTCATATCTTCAAGTTTCTTGAAGAGATCTCTGGTCATCCCTATTCTATTGTTTTCTTCTATTTGTTTGCACTGTTCATTTAAGAAGGCATTTTTATCTCTTCTAGTTATTCTCTGGAATTCTGCATTCAATTGGGTGTATCTGTCTCCTTCTCCCTTGCCTTTCACTTCCCTTCTCTCCTCAGCTATTTGTAAAGCTTCCTCAGACAGCCATTTTGCTTTCTTGCATTTCTTTTTCTTTAGCATACTCCTTTACTTTATCCCTGTTGTTTTAGTTTCTAATGGAAATGCCTAGCTATTTTAGAGTATTGACCTTCTTGAAGGGAAAGGGTATAATAGGGGAAAACATACACTGCAGAATAAAGTGTTGAAAAACATTTGGAGGCCCTGGATGAAGCCATGCCATCCATCCAGGATCTCTAATTATTCTGAAAACACCAGCTGGACCGTTTATGCACTGGAGGTTTCATGCCAAGCTGCAGGCTGGAGTTTTAGTTGTGGCAGGTTGCCTCACCTCTTCCTGCACCTGAATGGGGGAGCATTTGGCCTGGTTTGCCTCATCAGCCCCCAATTTGTGCTCCTGCACAGGAGCTGGGGCACTGAACTTCCCAATGCATAAATGGTCCTGGTGTTTCCCCCTCCTTCAGTGCTTGGCTATGAGGGATACTGGTTGGACCAAGAAGAAGATGACCTCGTTTGTTTATTAAAATACTTAGTAGGAAATCCTTTATTAGATGATGCTTTCCCCCATGTTAAAAGCAGCCCTGGGGAGTTCAGTCTGTTTGAAATCCTAGTGCTTGAGAAGGGTGGCATTTTAAAAGTTCTTCCCATAGGATCAAACAGAACCTTAGGAGATGGAAATAATGAACAGAATTAAAAAGCTATTCAAATAAGGACAATAACAATGCCGATAAAGGCAGGAATAGGGCTGCATCATCTGCTGGGAGATACTTTATAAAAAATTTATGTGTATTACAGTGGAATGCATTTTCTTCCCTTCTGTTTGCTTAGTGATGTACAGAGTGAGTCTTCCCCCCATCCCCCAAACTTCTTAACTGTTTTCTTCTATCTATATCATTTGGACATTTATCACAACTTTGTTATTTCCCTCGTCCTTCCTACAACTTTTTAAAACTCCTGATGAGGTCTTGTTAAATCGTCCTGGTGTGTGGCCTATGCAGCCTTGGGATGCTGGAGCATAGCTGTCTAGTATTATTCCCAGCTGTCACAGCAGCAATACCCTTTGTTCTCCTCAACATTATGGATAGAAACAGAGAAGGGTGGGGGAGGGGGGAATGATGAAAATAGAAGGGAGCCTTAACCCACCCCACGGCACTTCAGCATCTAGATTTTCTTGGGAGCTGATTTCAAAAGGCAAAGCAAAAGATCTGTTGGGATTGGCTTTCTGATGCCTCATTTAGACCGTTTACGCACTGGAGGTTTCATGTCAGGTTGAAGACTGGAGTTTTAGTCATGGCAGGTTGCCCCACATGGGGGAGCATTTGGCCTGGTGTGCCTCATCCACCTTCGATTTGTGCTCCTGTACAGGAGCTGGGGCAGTGAAGTTCCCAGTGCATAAAAGGTCTTAGAGAGCACTCCTAAATCAGTGTACTCAGAATTTTATTTAGGTCTATTCAGTGGGGCGTAGTTCTAGGAGAGAGCTCTTAGGGTGAATCTGCTAGTGTCGATAATAATAAAAAATAAAAAGATTTATCCATGTCAATTTCATGCTAAATTTAGCTTTGATAGATAATAAACCTGGATTAATTTTTCAAGAACAAAATTTCTCTTTTAAAATTAAAAAAAATCTCCCCACATCTAAAACAATAGGAGATGTTAAGTAGGGTTATCAACTCTGTCTTGGGAAATTCCTAGAGATTTGGGGGTGATGCCTGGGGAGAGATTGGAATTCAGCGGAGATGCAGTGCCACAGAATCCACCTTTCAAAGCAACCATGTCCTCCAGGAGAACTGATCTATGCAGTCAAGAAGTCAGCTATTGTTCCAGGAGAACATCAGGTCACCTGGAGGTTAGCAAGCTTATGCTAAAGCAGGACTTTGAGGGAGTTTTTATTATTATAATTATATATAGGCTGAAAGTGAACAAGGGTGCAGTGGCCATTCAACTTACAGGGCAGGTTCTTATTGGGCTACTGCCCTGGATAGCTGCTGGAAGCCAGGACCCAACTGAATCAAGCTCCAGTAACTCTGCATGGCACTGCAGGGGCCACTCACCCTGGCTTGCTCCAGGGCCATTTTCACTACCCAGTCCATGCCTGAATTCTTTTCAGTGTGAGCATTCTAAACATGGGTACACTACTTCCTTTCTAAAAATTGGGTTTTGATCAGTTCCTTAAGAATTAATGGATTGTTTTTAGTTAGATTAGTTCAAAATATTCAGTTATATTACCAAGTGGTCTTCTTGGTTGGGGTTGCAGATTGGATCAGTTGCCTAAACAAAGTATAATAGAATTGGAAACAGCAGACTTAGAAGAAGGCTTACATAATCATTTATGGATTAAAAAAATCAATCAAAATGACTAAAGTGCAAAAAAAAAGTCATATAATCAGAGACAGACTTCTGAGAGTATGGGCTTCGTGATGGAACTTATTGAACCCTCTAAACTCAAACTTATTGAGCCCTCCAAGCTGATGTCTCCAAGAGAAGCTTATTACAATAAGAACACGAGAAACAAAAATGACTTTATAACCTATGATAAAATGCTAAATGCTCAAGGGAAAGCGAAGTCCTGGCAAGATATTAAAAATGAAGGATTTACTGTTCAATATCAATCAGATTCAAGATTAAAGGAAGCAATGAACATGGCAAGTGGAGCCTTAAGAGAAAAGACTGAGTTTGAATAGATGATTACAAAGCAAAAGATCATTTATTATGATGGATCAGGTTTTCTTGAAACCCTGGGGCTTTTTGATGGCCCTGGAAGAGTTTCCCGAATGAGTGGGAGTTAATTTACTTTTTTCAATTTGTTAAACATTTATCAGATGATGGCCATGTCAATCCACCCACTCCTCACAAAATGGCCAATGATGGGTCTGGGGGTGTATGGGAAGAGTTGGGGTCCTATGTGGGCATGTACACAGCTATGCTTCCCAACCATATTCTGTATGATCATGCCAGTTCTGCATGATTGTGCCACTTCTGGGTTTTCTCAAAGCTTGAAGAATGTTTCAAGGGTTTCTCAACAGTAAGGAAGTTGAGAAAGGCTGTGATGGATATATAAGGTACTTCTTAAATTTGAAACAGAAGAAGAACAAGTTTAAAAAATGCAAGATTAAATGGATGAAAAATTTTAGAGGGCAAACAGCTGTGTCACAATGGGGAAAGTTATGGAGAAAACAAGTTAAGTTTGCAGTGAGTTAGACATTAATAGAAATGGTTTTACAAAATGGTTTTAGATGGTACACCACTCCTAAGGATACTGAACAAAGATAACAACTATAACAGAAAATGTTGTAAATGTCAAGAGACAGATGGAACTTTTAAATCATATTTGGTGGATTTGCAAAAAAGTAAAAAAAAATCCGGAAGGAAATACAAGGGAAAATGCGGAATGTTTTAAAATTTAAATTTCCAGTGGACTCTAGGAATATGCTGTTGGGAATATTACCCAACCAATTACCCAAAATCTTGGAAGACATATTCCAATATATGGTGATTGCAACTAGAACTATTTATGTAGTAAAATGGAAAAGTGCTGTCTTTCCATATTTGGAAGACTGGAATGGCTCAAATACACTGTTATGGTAAAATTAACATCATTTTTTGAAGAACAGTCCAATTTGGAAGTTTGAGGAAAGATGGATCATCTGCTATAAGAGCAGAAGATAAACCTATAATGATAAACATTTTTTAAAAACCTGTATAACTCTATATAGTAATATAAGTTGTATCATAACAATTTATATTTTCCTTATTGCCTTTCTCATGATACCTGATTTATGCTGAATTATTATTTTGAATTATAGTAAAGTTTAAATGTTAATGTGCATTCATTGAGACTATAAAATGTACAGTGGAATAAGCAGCATACAGTGGAATAAGCATTGATGAAAGTATTGGCACAGCAGTAATATGGCATTAAACTTTGCTAAATATTAAATATTTTAAAGATTTAGATTAGAACAAAATGGAGAGGGCTATGCAGGGGATTTGATGAGGAGGAGATAACCTAGATGCTAATTAATCTTTCTTTTATTGCATTATATAATGTATAATAGTTCCTAAACTGTTATGTATACTCTTTTTTCTTTACTATTCACCTATTTCTTTGTTGAAAAAATATTTAATAAATATCACTGGATATGTTTCCTATTAGAATAAATTAGACATAACATATCTCTGTCTCTCTCACCAGCCTTGTGTAGTGGTTAGGAGTGGAGACTTCCAATCTGGCGAACCAGGTTTGATTCTGTGTTTCCCCACATGCAACCAGCTGGGTGACCCTGGGCTTCTCACAGCACTGATAAAGCTGTTCCAACCGAGCAGTAATATCAGGGCTCCCTCAGCCTCACCTACCTCACAGGTTGTCTGTTGTACGGAGAGGAAAGGGAAGGCGAATATAAGCCGCTTTCAGACTCCTTTGGGTATAGAAAAAGCAGCATATAAGAACCTCTTCTTCTTCTTCTTCTTCTTCTTCTTCTTCTTCTTCTTCTTCTTCTTCTTCTTCTTCTTCTCCTTCTTCTCCTTCTTCTCCTTCTCCTCCTTCTCCTCCTCCTCCTCCTCCTCCTCCTCCTCCTCCTCCTCCTCCTCCTCCTCCTCCTCCTCCTCCTCCCCCCCCTCTCTCTCTCTCTCTCTCTCTCTCTCTCTCACACACACACACACGTGCATTCTAGAAAATTCCAGACTAGTGTAGAAGAAGATTTGGTTTTTATATGCCACTTTTCTCTACCAAAAGGAGTCTCAAAGTGGTTTACAATCACCTTCCATTTCCTCTCCTCACAACAGACACCCTGTGGGGTGGGTGAGGCTGAGAGAGCCCTGATATTACTCCTGCGCTGGGTGACCTCTGTGCTGAGGCGAGCCCAAGGTCACCCAGCTGGCTCCATGCAGAGGAGCGGGAAATCACATCCAGCTTGCCAGGTTAGAAGCCATCACTCTTAAACACTACACCGAAGTGGTGTAGGATTGAGTAGAGGAGTATGGAAATGTATAGCAATGTTTCCTTTCTATGTTACTAGATTAAAATCTAAAATTAAATGCCTCATTTTATGTCTTTGCCTGTTTTAGTTTTTGGCAATGCATTCCTTGCACTACAAGGGCAAAAGCAGAGGTTTGTGCTTGGTTAAATTCCATGACATCTAATCCCAGGGGAAAGTCTGAGACTATTAAGAGCCTGGCAGTCTAAATCCCCAAATACACAAATACTTTTACAGGACCATGAACAATTCAGCTGTGAAAGTCTTTCCTCATTTAACTTACAGTCACTTCTTTGCTTCATGGTTTCCTTCTGTCTTGCATTCCTTAATGAGATCATGCATTTAACTAAGGATTCCTAATTGCATCTGAAGCTTCATCTTCAGCTGTGTCATGCATGCATTCTTTAAAATATGTCTGAAACTCCTTTCTTAAAGTTCATAATTATATTTGAACAGTCTTCCTGAAGAGCTACATAAATTGCAGAGTATGGTCCTTGTTTTTTTATCAGAGGTTTCCCAATTTGGACTCTGGTGATATCTGAGTTTCACCTAGTATTCAACAAAACAGTAGATTTAGAGCCGTAGTTCTCAATGTGGGCGTTGTGACCCCTCGAGGGGTTGCTCGGCCCTTTCCCGGGGGTTGCTGAGACAGCTCGGTGGTGGCGACAGCATGGTGCTGGCCTTCTCCGTGCTGCCTCAGAGCTCATGGAAGCTGTGGAGGTCACTGAAGCTGTGCGGAGGAGGCCAGCGCCATGGCAGTGGCATGCGTTGTAGGGGTCGTGGCATTAGGATGGTTGAGAACCGCTGGTTTAGAGCCTCCTGCACCCAGTACATTCCTTGGTAATTATTGCCTGATCTAGTTGCCAAGCTAGAGTTGTAAAGAGACATAGCGAAAGTAGAATTTGTTTAAGAAGTGATGGCCATCCAGAAAAACAGATAAGAAACTAGTTAGAGAGCCTATATTAGTTAGAATGTTGGACTAGGATCTGTCATGACCCCCCTGGTTCATGCCATCCTGACCCCCACTGCTCCTGCATATTCTCACATTCTCAGGCTTTCCCCGGCCGGGGCAACCCAAGGCCATAAAGCAATAAACCTGTCCTCTGAGAAGTTTCCTCCCTTCCTTTTCCAGCGGGAGAGGAGGCCCAACAACTGTATCAATCTCACTGTAAGTGTCCTTGCGGAGACAGCTAAGTCTCAACAATGTGCCATCCTCCCGATAAGGCACCTGGCCATCTGGCAGCCTGGGAACAGGACCCCTTTTGTCATTCCTACCCGCTCTCCCGCCAAACCCTCTGCGCACCCCTCCCTTATTTGGTGGACCCTATATCTGCCCCACCTGTTCCCCATGTACTTTGTTATTATCAAGATCTTTGCTTAGGAAGATCTTGGCATGCTTGGCTAACTGTGGACTTTGCCTAATAAAGCTCTGCTTTAGAATTTGCAACCGACTGTTGGATTCTTGATGCGCTTTTACTTGGGACTCCACCGGCTGGGCTCAGCCTGATTCCTGACAGGATCTCGGAGACCCTGGTTTATATCCCCTTCTGCCATGGAATTTTACTGAGTGAATTTGAGCCAGTTACCTTCTCTATCCTACCCCAAAGGTAGGATTTATTGATGATAAAATGGAAGGGGGGGGAATGTTGTATATTGATTTTGTTTTCACTAGTGGGAAGATCAGGTTGTTGGAAAGTCACAACTGACCTATGCTGACTAGGAATGCCAGTTCTCAGGTGGGAGCTGGGGATCGCCTGGAACTATAGCATATCTCCAGACTGTAGTGATCAGTTCCCCTGGAGAAAATGACTGCTTTGGAAGGTGGATTCCATAGCATTATACTCCATTGAGGTCTCTCTCTTCCCCAAATCTTGCCCAATCCTAGCTCCACCCCCAAAGTCCCCATGTATTTCCCAACCCAGAGCTGCCAACTCTAATGATGACCTTGAAGGGTTTTCAAGGCAACAACTAAGAGAAACTGCTGGTACAAAACCATACTATAACAAGAACCACCTAATTAAGAGTGACTAAATTCACCTGTCAAACTGGAGTAGCACTGACTCTGTTGCCATTTGCTATAACATGGCTTTCTGCACTGACAGACTGAGCAAAAAAACAACACTTCCCTTGTCCATTGAAGGCTCTGATCAGCTGCGCTACATTGCTAGAATTCATTATCACTAAATGAAATTTTCCTTAATTTCTTTGCTCACAATCTGTAACGTTTTAGACAATGTAATAACTAAGGACAAGATGCAGTTTGTAATTATGTTGTTAGATAATGAATGTCCTAAAATAATGGAAATGGCAACAAGAAAAATCACTATGTTGTTCCGTCCTCACCGTCATATGAGTAGCTTTGGGATACACTTTTGCATTCCTTTTTCTGCTTTGTTTTGTCTTATAAACAAATTCTGCATGACTTACACTGATCTAAGACTGATGTGAATTATATTTTAGCTAAAAGTTTCTCATGGTATTAGAACATCTGCTTTGCGTGCTACAGCTCCCAGGTTGAGTCCCCTGGCATCTCCAATTCAAAAGATCAGGAAGTAGGACCTTTTCAGCAATTATGATTTGCCGGGGTGTTTCTACTGCATCGGATAGACTGCATCGGATTTGCCCCTGACAGGTTTTCTCCTGCCACTGGTTAGGACTCCAATCATGACATGCATTTTGCATTTCCATCAGGAGTGTGGGTGATCCGACCTCTCATCATGCCTCCCCCCCCCTTTTTCTTGGTCAGCGCGTGCACAATAAAATAATTGCGCTGTAACACAATTATAAATATCAGCTACAGCAATTTATTATTACTATTATTATTATTATTATTTGACTTTTAGCCCGTCACTCCCGGAAGGCTCGTGGCGGGTTACATTCAATAAAAATCCCAATAAAATACCCCTAAAAATATCCCTTAAAAATACAACAGTATCCTGACAAAAACCAACATCCAAGACATATGCGGTGACATAATATAACTAAAATATCCCCCTAAAAACCAACTCCAGGGGTGACATGGAAAATGATCTCAACTGTCTGTAGAATATTCCAGGAGGGGGGCCCACATCTTCCTGGTGCGCTGGGCTCAACTGTAAACCTGGCAGAAGAGCTCCATCTTGCAGGCCCTGTGGAACCCCGGAAGATCCCGCAGGGCCCTTAGCTCTTCCAGGAGCTCATTCCACCAGGTAGGGGCCAGGACCAAAAAGGCCCTGGTCCTGTTCAAGGAATGACTAGTAAATTTGTCCCCACAGAGCATAAGATTCTGTGGGGGGCATAGGGCAGAAGGCTGTCCCTAAGGTATGTGGGGCCCAGACCGTGAAGGGCCTTAAAGGTAAGAACCAAAACCTTGAACTGGATCTGGGCAGTAACTGGAAGCCAATGCAGCTGCCTCAGCACAGGCTGGATATGGGCCCTCCAAGGTGTTCCAGTGAGGACCCTAGCAGCTGCAATTTTCGGATCAAGCCCAAGGGCAGGCCTGCGTAGAGCAAGTTACAGAAATCTATTCTGGAGGTGACTGTCACATGGATCACAGTGGCCAAGTGTTCAGGGGACAGGTGGGGCACTAGTAGCCTAGCCTGGCACAGATGGAAAAGGCCTGGCTGGCTACTTTTTTTACCTGAGCCTCCAATGTCATCGAAGGTCACACCCAGATTCCTGGGCTGGGACGCGATGATCAGTGGTGTCCTTGCCAGGGTGGGTAGATGTGCTTCCTGGGCTGCCCCCTACCACCCAGCCATAGGACCTCCATCTTGGAGGGGGTGAGTTTCAGGTGACTCTGCTTGAGCCACCCAGCCACGTCTTCCAAATATCTGGCAAATGGTTCTGGGGGGGAGTCCGGGTGGCCGTCCATCAGGAGATACAGCTGAGTGTCATCTGCATATGGATGACAATCCAAGCCGTAACTCCGCACCAATTGGGCCAGAGGACCATAAAGATGTTGAACAATGTGGGGGAGAGGACCGAGCCCTGAGGGACCCCACAAGGGAGCCGAACTGGGCCTGACAGCTCCTCCCCCACTGCCACCCTCTGGGTTCGGTTTAGGAAGAAGGAGTGTATCCAGCTCAAGGCTGAGCCCCGTATCCCCGTCCTCCCCTATTACAATATTTTCTTTTGCTTCAGCAATTTCCTCCCCCACCACAATGGGTGTGAATGACACCATTTAATCGTTTAATCATAGAATCATAGAGTTGGAAGGGGCCATACAGGCCATCTAGTCCAACCCCCTGCTCAACGCAGGATCAGCCCTAAGCATCCTAAAGCATCCAAGAAAAGTGTGTATCCAACTTTTGCTTGAAGACTGCCAGTGACATGCCCATACCTTACTTCACAAATCTCCCACACCAAAGGGACACAAGAAACATGCATTAGGTATTTACAGGTATTTTAAAGGCATAGATAAAAGCTCCATCCCTGACTTAAAAGTCCTGTTCTGCACCCCTTCTCACTCTCCTTTCTCTTTTAAGCTTAGAAAAAGACAGCTGAGAAAGGACATGAAAGAGTTTTATAAAAAATTATGAACTGTGTGAAAAAAGCAAATAGAGATTATTTTTTCATACGAGTTAGTGCTAATGAGACTCCTCTTTGCTTTATGTCAATGTAAAATGTCTATCCAACAAAACTGATTAGGGATACCTAATGCCCCTACTCAGGTCTCATCATAACATTTTAGTTACCTTAAAATTTCATCTGAGAAGAATCCTCCCAAATATTCGGTTAACTCTAAAGTAGTTGCAAGCAACTGTATGCATGATCCACACATCATTGTTGTGTATTTGCTTGAAATGCCAATATAATATGCATGCAATACCAGTGTAATTTTATGGTCTGTAATGTTATGCTGATATGGCACTCCCAATATCTCACCCTCAGCATTTATTTAGTAGTGCAGTAAGCCTTACAACTGGGCCTTTGGTAATTTGCTTTGAAATGCTAAGCATTTACTGAATATTATTATTTTTCAATATGAGCTGTCCTAACTAATGGTAAAAATATATTGGCAAGAAATCTATGATTTTTTTTTTATTTGGACAATAGTTTATATATTAATTTAGCTATATTTAATCAAAGGGGAAAACCCACTCTGCCCTAATTATATATCATTACATCAATACAGTAATTAATGTTAAATATTATTTCATTGAAGTAATATCAATGGGACTTCCAAGTGAGGGTGATTTTGGCCTTTGACATTTTAATTCTTAAAAAAAAACCTGTTCCTGGGAGAAGGGAGAGGGAGGTGGGTGCGAGGGTGGGACATTGGAGGCATCCCTAGATGTGTTCATATTCTTCTGGGAAAATACAGAGGCAAAATAGGTACTAAGTCTTCTGCTTTCTCTCTGTCCTCCATCAGAATCTCTCCATGTGAAACTGATTAGTGCATCCCAGCATTACTGAGTCATATGAACATCTGAAGCTACCTTAGGCTGATTCGAATTATTGGTCCAGCTAGTTAATAGTGTCTGGTGGCAGTTATCAAAGATGTCAAGCATTGGGAGAGCATAACATCCTTTACTGAAGCTGCCAGAGGCTAAGGCATGGACCTTCTGCATGTAAGGCATGACGAATTCCATTAATTAATGGTTTCTTCCTAAGACTTCCTTTGCATTTGTTTGAAGTTGCCTTTGGCTGCTTCCCTGGTATTACTACTACATGATAGACTATAATGCTGCATGGTGTGCGTGGTATTGCTGTAGCTGACAGACATATTAACTTCACATATTATGAAGAACAAGTGTGGTGTAGTGATTAAGAGTGGTGTCTTCTAATCTGGTGAGCTGGGTTGGATTACCTGCTCCTCCACCACATGCAGCCTCTGGGTGACATTGGACTTGCCACAGCACTGATAGAGCTATTCTGATAGTAATATCTGGGCTCTCTCAGCCTCACTTATCTCACAGGGTTTCAAGATGCTTTGAGACTCCTTAGCCTATTATGCATGGCCACCGAAACGGCGATTTCGGGTCACATGGAAAACGCGGACGGGGAAGGAGTGAAGCAAACCGCTTATGCACAGGACAGAACGCAATGGCAGCAAAACCCAGAGTAACCAATTATGCACACGGCGACTCCGGTGCTGTTTCTGGTTGTGCCCTGGTCACCCGGAAGCTCTGCTTTCTTCCGCGTTTTGCTAACGCGGCTTTTTCAGAGGCCTGCACTGAATCTGCAGCCGGTTGCAGCTGGCGCCATGCGTTATTGGTGATTTTAGGCAACGCCATTCGACCCCGAATGTGGATCTTCCTTTCTGTGCATAATGGGCCCTTCAGGCAGTGAAAAGCAAGGTATAAAAAACCACTGTTCTTCTTATTATTACATGAATGCATGTGCCATCAAGTCACAGTAAGGGGCTTTCAAGGCAAGTGAGAAGCAAAGGTGGTTTGCCATTTCCTTCCTTTGCAGAGTCTTCCCTAGTTTATCATCCAAGTACCAAGACTACTTAGTGTCCAAGATCTGATGAGATTGGGCTATGCTATATCATTCCATATCATATTCTACAACTAGTTTAATAATCACTCCTGTTCTACTGATAAATCCAATATATGTTGTTTTGGGCCATGAGAGTGATCAGACAGAATTCTCAGTACCCTCAGGAAACCATGAGTCTAGGATTTGAGATAAGCCATGATGGTATTACTGTTATAAAACCAATGGCATTTCAAGTATAGGCTTTTTCTTGTAGGGTTTTGCAAAATCCTGAGGTTTCTTGACAGCCCTGGAAGAGTTTCCTGAGTGGGTGGGAGTTAATAAATTTGTAATATATATATATATATTAATTTTTGGTCATATCAACCCACCTCCCCTCCCAAAGGGCCAATAATGGGCCTGGAGAGGTGGGAAGGGAAGAGGCCATATGAGTCGCTACACAGCTAGACTTCCCAACCATGTTCTGCATAACTGTGCCCCTTCTGGGGTATCCTGAAGCCTGAAGAATGTTTCAGAGGTCTCTCAAAGGTAAAAAAGTTGAGAACAGCTGGATTAAGATGTTCTATAACCATCACATGGCCAGAAACATAGGGCTGGATCTAACACACTGCAGTAGAGTCCTACTTGCAGAATGTTCTTTGTTGTTTACTCCTAAATAAATTGAAGTCAATTGAAGTGTTGGTATCATAGGTCTGCACCAGTGATAACATTTTTGTCCTCAGAATTACTTCTTAACCACTTAGAAGCCACATTTATAAGAGCAGAGTCTGGCCTTCCTTTTGGTGAAAATGGCAAAAAGCAACTGAGAGGCTTGCTGATCACAGCAACAGAAAGAAAAGGAATGCTGTAATATTCTTTTTCCTTACACTGAATCTAAAATGACATCCTGTATTAACTATATTCTATGCCAAGAAAAAAAAACACCCATGCATATAGATGTTTTAGTGTAACTTGATCCATCTACGATTCATTTATAAATGTAGGTGGATATATCATTTTTTTTGCCATATTGTAACTACAAATTATTTGCAGCCACTTTCTTGAAACTGGATTGTGAGTTGTCCAGTTCAGAATAGTGTTGTCCAAATGATGTCAAGTAACTCACTTAATTGCACTAATTTCTCATGCTAGCAAAGTTATGCTCAAAATCTTACAAGCTAGGCTCCAGCAATATGTGGACCGAGAACTTCCAGAAGTACAGGCAGGATTTCAAAGAGGCAGAGGAACTAGAGATCATATTGCCAGCATACGCTGGATCATGGAGAAAGCTAGGGAGTTCCAGAAGAACATTTACTTCTGCTTCATTGACTATGCTAACCCGAACTGCTCCTTAGAAGGCCAGATCCTGAAGATAAAACTGAAATACTTTGGCCACCTCATGAGAAGGAAGGACTCCCTAGAGAAGAGCCTAATGCTGGGAGCGATTGAGGGCAAAAGAAGAAGGGGACAACAGAGAATGAGGTGGCTGGATGGAGTCACTGAAGCAGTTGGTGCAAACTTAAATGGACTTTGAGGAATGGTAGAGGACAGGAAGGCCTGGAGGATGATTGTCCATGGGGTCGCGATGGGTCGGACACGACTTTGCACCTAACAACAACAACAACTCACGTAACTGGAAATTAACTGTATTTAGATGAGGTCATAACCAGCACAGATGAAACAAAAATGTACATCTGGGAAAACTATGTTTCTAAACACAAGGCACTAAATAATGTTGATATGACTAGGAAAAGTGTATTTTGAAGATCTTCTGCTACCAGAGTGCTTTGGAAGATTAAGCAAAGATGAGTCTAGTATCAGCAGCATGAGATCCTAATCCCCCATTCGATTTATGTTTTACAGACCTTTCTCCCCAATGTGATGCTACTCTTTAAATACACAGTTGCAATGTGTAAAGGTGACAATTCAGTTTATTAGCAGAAAGGCCCTCAGGGACAAATGCAGAGGATTTATATAGCAGCAACAGCTGCCACATGACATTTGATGTGGGCAGAGTGTGGGAATTTTAACACTTATTCACAGTTATGCAAACATTCATGTAGATGACCAAGATAACTTGACAGATTTCTGACAATGTACCTGGATATAGTACATACACATACATACACCATTGCTACAAGAATGTAAGCAAGTAGCCCAAAGCTTTGTCGGTATACTTTCAAATTCTTATAAAAAACTAGAGTTGAATGAGTTATATCCAAATTAATGATTTTCAGATCTTTCAAACCATGACTCGATTTTTTCAGGAACTTTAAAAACATTGACAGATTAAAAGAATTAGGATACTAAAACGGTACAGTTGTTAAACGTGTGGAAAGAGGGCACTTTTGCTTAATCACAGATAATGAAGCAGTCCAAAAGAATATCTCCAAATTTGGGGCCTGCAACTGAAATACAATATACATAAATACAAAATGATAGACCCTGGGATGAAAATTCCTAATTAAAATTCCTAACTAACTAAAATTCCTATGATGATGGCTGTAAATGAACTGTACTATCTACCTTAGAGAGAGGTATTTGATCCAAAGTGAAAACTCACTGAAAAGTCCAGTTCAGCATGCTATTGTAATAACAAAGTCAAATTGTGTTTGGAATTATTAGAAACATTTTTTGAAAATTGAACCAATGTAATTATAATGGGTTAGCTCCAGGAAAGGATCATTAATCTTCCTTGTTTTCTGCTCGAATAGTCCCTTATAACCTAGAAAAAGCACAAATACATTGACACGGGAGACAGGAGGGCTGATTTTGTCCTCTTTCAGCACCTTGCTGCAACCCACCAATCACAGTTATTTGCTGAATTTTGGGGAAAGGTTGATTTCATTCTTTACAATGTGGCTTGTGCTTGCTTTCTGTTCTCTCTTGAGTTGCATGTGCCACAGTTAGGGAAAAACAGATTGTGGCATATAGGTAGGCAGACTTCAGTCATCCCTCCTCCTGGCAATGCCACACCATTGTGCTGTATTAATGCATGTTCCCTCTGATCAGTTGCACAAGGGAAATACAGAAAGACATAGGACCAAACCCTACAAAGCATTAGAAATCTTTTTGAAAATTGTAGTTTAACTCAATGCACTGTGGTTTTGGTGTTGGCTACAAGCATAGACAGCTTCAAGGGAGGATTGGATAAACATATGGAGCAGAGGTCAATCTGTGGATATTAGCCACAAAGTATAGAGGAAATATTATGTCCAAGGCAGTGTTACTCTGTATTCTTGGTGCTTGAGGCACAATGGTGGGAGGGGTTCTGGAATTTGGGACCCACTAGTGGATCTCCTGATAGCACATGGGTTTTATCCACTATGAGACTAGATGGACCATTGGCCTCATCCAACATGGCTTTTCTCATGTTCTTACGCTCTTATGGCTTGTTTAGAGAGTTAAGAAGAAGCCTAGCTGTAAAGCCTAGCTGAGAGCCAGTTTGGTGTAGTTGTTAGGAGTGTGGATTTCTAATCTGGCAAGCCAGGTTTGATTCTGCGCTCCCCCACATGCAACCAGCTGGGTGACCTTGGGCTCGCCACAGCACTGAGAAAACTGCTCTGACCGAGCAGGAATATCAGGGCTCTCTCAGCCTCACCCACCTCACACAGTGTCTGTTGTGGGGAGAGGAAAGGGAAGACGACTGTAAGCCACTTTGAGCCTCCTTCAGGTAGAGAAAAGCGGCATATAAGAACCAACTTTTCTTCTTCTTCTTCTTCTTCTTCTTCTTCTTCTTCTTCTTCTTCTTCTTCTTCTTCTTCTTCTTCTTCATTCTCCAAACTATTCTTTGGTATCAGTTCTTAAGAAATAGGGAATGAGAGGCACAAAGTTCCAATTTGGAAATTTGCACTGAATATGTCTGGTGTTCCCTTTATCTCATTCCATTTGGCGTCCATGGAGCTGTCTTTACAGTACTGCAATTGGGTTTATTTACATTTATTTATTCATTTGATTTATATATCACCCATCACTGTGAGTTGAGAAGGTGGGGCTATAGTGCTTTTTAGGGTGTTCTTTTTGGTTTCACATAAACTTAAGAGTGAGAGAGGGTTGGCTGGTACATCTCCCTCACCCACTAGCTGCTTAGAATTCCATTGACTATGAGCCCTTGGAATTCCAGGCAGCTAAGGCAGATATTAGGCCTTAATGGCTAGTAACACCAAGGTAAACCAATTCTACAGCAAAGCTCTGGATTTGAGGTCATAAGAGGTAACGTGAAAGTTCTTTCTGTGCTGTTCAATCCATGATGGAAGCATGCGTTTATACACAAGAGTCATCACTCAGTGTTGTAATCATCGAGTGATGAGCATTCAGTTGGCCAATTCCCTGTTGTGTTCCATTTAGAAGCCAGATCTGGGTGTAGTGCACTGAAAGTGGAGCACTTACTTTTCAAAAGGTCTCTGACTCCTACCTCCCCAAGTTAATGCACCAATTCTAAAAGCAAGGATAGAAATCTTTCTCTCCTTAGGAAGGGAAAATGTGTAATTGAAATCATCTTGCTGTGATGTTATGAGGTTGTTTAGCATGTACTGAACCAGTGGATGGGGTCTGCAATTCTATAGACTGGAAGTTGAAGAATGAAGCCTGGGAAGAGAAACAGACTGAAAGGAAAGCCAATAGGCTGCAATAATCTATGCCACTGTATTGTCATGCAAAACCCAGACACTCCCATCGTTTGAACAATTTAATTAGGAACTGCAAGAATTTCAGAGCTGATTCACAAGCAATGTATACTAGAATGATGACCATGTTGTAGGAGAGTGTTGTATGGAAATCATGGGGAAGACGCATGTCCAGAACTAGTGTGGTGTAGTGGTGAAGGATGGAACTAGGATGCTCAGATTCCAGTTCCACTGAGCTATGCTGCTCATGGGGTGATCTTAGACTTGTGATTCTCCTGCTATCAAATCTACCATACACAGTTGTTGTGAGGCTAAAAAGGAGAGACAAACTATGTAAAACTGCCTTGAACTCAATGGAGGAAACTAAATGGAGGAATGGTTGGATTTTTAAAAATAAAAATGACACTTCTAGCTTGGCTGCAGCACAAACATTGGTCAGAAGCCAACGTGCTTTGGAGAGCATCTAACTGAAAACATTAGAAAAGAGCACAAAGGAAATGAAACGTTGACCGTTTCCACAGTATGGCAGCCCCCCCCCCCCAATACACACACACATTGGTGTTCTTAATGATCTTAACAATCCAAAAAGTTCTGCAAAAAAATTTAGCTCCCCAGGAGTAAATCCAGATTTCATAAGGGAGTAGGTGGTTTCCAAATACTCCCTTATAGGAAAGATTTCTTAAAAATTCAGATCTTGATTTGCTGTTTCTAGTTAGGAGATTCCAAATTTGAATTGCTTTCCTCACTGCGCCACCACTTTGTCTTGCTGTCATTGACCTGTGTTAGCCCCACCTACCACCCCCACTGTAGCTGCCCCTGAAACTTCTGCCTTCTTAAAAAACATAGTGTTGATTATGCTACTATAGAATGCTTTACGTTAGTATACCACAAATGGGCCAAGAAAGCAGTATAAAGCCATCTGGGGAGAGGCAGGTGCACTTGTTATCCACCAATGAATCTCTGGCTGCAACCAGCAGCAACCTGACAGTGTTATTTGTTTGCTGCCAGTCCATCTTTCATTCCGGGTTTGCCAGTGCCTATCTTGTGGCTGCAGCAATCTGATGAATGGCTCTTTAATAAGGGTCTCCTTAATCTTTCTCCCTCAGGAGATCCCTATTTTCTGGGCTGATAAGGCTGAGAAATTTCAGACAATTAGAAGTAGGCACAGCAGTAGTAGCAGCTGCCACTCCGTTGTCTGGTGATGCTCCCTTTCTCCTTCCCCTTTTACAGCTTTCCATTTCTGCACACAACAAACTCCATTTTGCTCACTTCTGCATAGCCCCACTCTTGGACAAACTCACAGGAGACTAGGGGAGAAGGTGCCACTGGCTGAGTTATATTGTAGTGCCCGCCTCCATCATGGCCCTCTGGAAATCTCAGAACAAAATGCAGCCCTGCCTATAAAAAACACCAAAGCAGACAGCATGGGTGGAGATTTTATTTTTTACAACCTTGTGGTAGTGAATTGAATTCTCTCCCCAAGAGGCAAGCTCCTTTCCCCATTACAAAGTGAGTTTCCTTCCAATGTAGTATGTTGTTTCAATGCTGTTTGCATAAAACTCCCCCCCCCACACAAATGAAAATGGAGAAAGTTTTAGGCAACACCCCCCCCCCCCCATACACACATACTATAACAGGTAGGAACTATAACTGGCAGAAACGACAATTTTCCCTGTTGTGTTTGTGAATGTGCTGAGGACCACGCTTGAAGTCTGAGCAGACATGTAATTGACCAATGTGCTGCTAGATCCTGTCTGCTGGATCCAATCAGTTCAAACCAGGAAACTGACCAATAGTGCACACTGGTGGGAGGAACCTTTGTCTGCACGGTGTATATAAGTTGGGGTTTCTGGAAGGGTTAGTTCAGTTTGTTCGCTGCTGTACCATGTTGTGATCACAATGAAAGAGCTGTCTTTGCACGCCCGGTGTCCTGGCTTCCTTGGATCTAATATTTCCTATTACAAAGTGAGCCTCCCCCCCCCCCCCCGAATGCCAGTATATTGTAACGTTACTGGGCTTGCAGAAAAAGAATTAAAAAAACAAGTGCATGATGGGAGGCAATGGGAGAATGCATTAAGCACATCCAATCCCAGTTTGAAGGTCCTATTGTGGAACGAGTGCCACAAGCTCAAAGAAATGGGGCTTTAACTTGACACTAAAAGGAGGTAAGACTGTGTAGCGGACATGGCCTATGGATAGAAGAAATGGAATATGAACAGCTGAAACATCTAGTGTAAAAGTAGTGTTGATAAAAACCAAGGAGGGTTAGACTTCAAAATGGCACCTTTCATATGTCATGTATTTGCTATTTGACAGCAAGTTTCCTTGGAGAAGTGCTGGAAAGATTCTAGGAAACCTTCCTACAACGGCATGCAAGATTAAAAAAAAAATCAAAAATCTGCCAGACAGTATTTTCAGATCAGAGGAGCTCAGAAGGGTATTAAAGCCAGCAATTTGGCAGCATCCAGATGTGAGCCAGATAATTTGTGATATATGCATTAATGAAACTGTTGCTTAAAAGTCAGGCCACAGCATGTGAGAAGCTGGTGATACAGATTTTTTTAAAAAAAGATTACACACAAAGCTTACTATTAAAAAGGCTCCATAAAAATTGCCTCATTAAAACCCACCAGATAATAAGAAAGCTCATGTCTAGGAAACTGTCAGGTTGAAAGATTTCAAATAGTATAATAAAATAGATCTAGACTAGTGCCATGCATAATCAAAATCATACGTATTATTTATCCTGAAATTCATTTTAAGGAATCTTGTTTACAGGTGATGTAGTTAAAGAATGGATTTCTTTTTCTGGCCAAGTGTGTGACTGTGTGTAGAAATGGTGCTCTATGTTAGTGATCATGCATATGGACTAGGAATGATTGTTCCATTATAATAATGGTTTCTAAAAGGGGGGGGGGTGTCATCGCATTGTTAGAGCAGTTCACCAATAAGGACATTAAAACCTTCAAAATGGCTTACAATCACCTTCCTTCCCTCTCCCCAAAACAGACACCCTGTGAGGTAGGTGAGGCTGAGAGAGCTTGGGCAGAAACTGATCTGTGAGAAGAAGCTTCTAATAGAGCTATGATGACCCCAAGGTCACCAAGCTGGCTGCATGTGGAGGAGTGGGGAATCAAACCCCTCACCAGATTAGACATCCACACTCCTAACCACTGCTCCTAGCTGGCCTGGAAGAAATTTGTCTCCCAACTCCACAGTGGTGATTGGCATTTCCCTGGGCATGCAAGAAAGGGCCACAAGAGCCAAGCACTAATAGATCCCTTCTGCCCCCCACTCACAATCTGCTATCTAGCCTCTGCTTAAAAACTTCCAAAGAAGGTCCTTTCTCAGGTCACCACCTGCCTAGCTTTGGATGGTGGGGGCAACCAGAGCTCAGTCTCTGAAGATGATTGGAAGCAAACTATGAGGAAGACAAATTAAGACACAGGAAAAAGAAGGAAATTATGACCAAACCCAATAATTCAAAATCTTTAAGATTACATACCAAATATTCACAAAGACAAGGGAGTATCAGAGTTCCTGTGATTAAATGTTTCTGAACAAATTTAGCCTGCATCTTTAGAAGGATTCCATATGGAAATTAACAATGTTATATTGACTTATTTTGGCACTAGCATCGCCGTACTTTCTGTATGAAATTCTGAGGGAGAGCGATATATTGGAAGTCTTCCTTGAAGTTAATATTTGGTCTCAGCAAGTGGCCAGAAAGCTAAGTATAACGTCACATCTACTCTGATCATACATTTCTTTGATCAGAAAGGAGAATATTTTCATTAATTTTAAATGTGTCTATAAATACCACCAGGAATCTTTAAAAATAAATGATGAGACAGGAAGCATAATAAACTGTGTCTGTAATCCTTTAAGACATGCATAATATTTCAAGATGTAGAATTTCTAAACACAGACTGTAACATATGTTGTGCTCATTTAGTAATTAACAATCACCTTGAAATCTAAATACCACACAGAAATATAAATCTAAATACCACACCTGTATTGGATCTCCATTATCAAATATCTGTCCATGCTGGGTCATCATAATGCTTATGTATTTGTCGTTACCTCTCCAACACCACTTTTCATTTTTACAATCATTCATACTGATGATTTTAATCTAAGCCAGTGTTAGGCTGGTACAGTCAGTCTTATAGTGGCAGCCTACGTGTTCCGTTGGGCATTCATGGGTTGGATTCAGACAACTTTCCCACTAACATTTCACTTGTCCTTTCTTACTTCAGCTGTCTTTCACATGACTTTTACCCATGCAGGTCCTATTATCCCCAGAATTGCATTTCTTTTTTAGTCAAAGGGTCCCCTTCTTCATCACCATCATTTGAAAACCTAGTTGTATCTAACCTATTACTATTTATTTTCGTTTGGACTGGGTCCATGAGATGAGTATAGAGATGCTTTAGCCATTTCTCTTAGCCATTAAAGCCAGGTGCCATTAAAAATACCCAAACCAGTTTTGTATATTTTTTGTCTGCTGTCCTTACGTGGGTTGGGACCCATATACCTGGGGGACCGCCTGTTGCCCTGTGCCCCCTGCAGGGCCTTACGCTCTGCGGGTGAAAACTTACTGGTCGTTCCTGGCCCCAGGGAAGCACGCTTGGCCTCAACCAGAGCTCCCGGGAGAGCTGTGTGCCCTGAGGGATCTTTCAGCATTCCGCAGACCCTGTAAAATGGAGCTCTTCCGCCAGGTATATGGTTGAGGCTATGTTTAATAGCCATGGCCCTATTAAACATCTGGCCTTTACCTTGTTCCCTTTGTTATAAATTTACTGTTTGTAATGGCTATTTCAGTATGTAACCATGCAGTTGATTACACCACTATAAGCTGCATTGGCAGTCCCAGGGTATGTGAAGTGGGGGGAGGGAATGGAGGAACTATCACTCACCATAAAGAGAAGGAGAATAATAACAGCATTAGCAGCTTCGGCTTTTATTTACCCATGGTAGGAAATGACATCTCAAATATGCAGAGATTTACTGAACCAGAGTCTCTCTAAATAATAATAATAAAAAGAAGGCACTTCTATTGAGGAGTATTTCTATTAAAAGCTGGAAACCATAAAATTTTAATATTCATTTTATAGCTTTTATCTCAAATATCTTGAAGAATATGGCATGATATACGCTGCAATTATGTGCGACGGGGAAAAAATAGGAAATTGTTTTCAGGCTCTGCCAAAAAGATCTTGCTGATATACTGCCTAATAAGATGCAGATTGAGTCTCTAAACTTTTCCCTTTCTCCAAGGCTCTTTGCTGTTACAATTGTCTCCGACATACACCATCAAAATTATAATTTGCCATTGGGATGAACAGTCATTCACACCTCATGTAGATCTGCATATCAAGATGTATCGCTTACTTTTAAAATCCCATGAAAAGATCTCTGTTGAGGACTTCAGACTTGGGGTGTGCCTCAAATGCTTTCTTTTCTTCCCTTCCAAATGCTAGAGTGGGTTTATAAGGTCAGCACAGAATCACTGTTTACAGAAATGAACACAAGACATGCCTTTAGATCACTGGAATTGGTTCAATGGCAGTGGAAGTCCCCGAAAATACATAAATACAAGGGGCAGAGGCAAAAAAGGGGGACATAACATTAATGAAGTGTGTTTCCATTCCACTGATGGTCAAGTAACGTAAGAACAACTTCAGTGCCAATTCCTCTAGATAACAGAAATGTAGCAACACACCCTAATGGACCCCATTTTCCCATACTCTTAAATATGTTCTGGTCAACAGAAGCAAGGCACCAGTTAGGTTTTCCCTTTGCTGTTTAGAAACTGCTGCTGCCCAATTTCCCCCATCCTTCTCCCTCTACAGCCATGTAGCCTGAAAGAGAAAGGGTCAAAAGGATACATTCAACAAGCTCCTGATTGGGTGGATAAAAACTGCCCCCTTTCTTCAAAGCCAGCCAGGATGTGATCCCCTCCCCCGTGTGATTAGACCACTGGCAGGATGCAATCACTGCTTAAGCAATACAAAACAGCAGATGGTATTTCCATGATTTCATCCCAATCAAGAGCGCCACATGCATTCTGGCATTCATGCTGAATTCTCTCCTGAGTGCAGGATATTCTGATTAGAGGTAAAGGGAGACACAGGGAGCAATGGAGGGCTGCCCGTTTAATGTGCACTGAAGTTGGAGCCAAAGGGTGCCATTCTGCTAACAGGTATGCTAGTGTTGGCACTTCAGTAGCAGACTCTGGGCTCATTTCTCCCCCGACACGACAGACCCCACTTTGCTCTCAACATTGTTCCTGAGAACCACAGGAATAGAATTTCTTAGTGGCTGCAGCTGGAGAAGTCCTGCTCTACCAGCTTCAGTCTTCTGAGGGTGCTTGGATCCCAAATTCTACTTGTTTAGAGTTGCCAGCATCTAGAGGAAAAAATTTGTCCTGCCCTTTTAATTAGAGTCTTAATGTTATTTGCCTCCATTCTATGAAAAGCTTCAGCGGCTCATTTTTATACATTAAGCCTCTATTAGAGAAATAGGACATTTCCTCCACTCCAAGCCTTTGTTCCACATGACCCATCCTCTGTTCAGTTAATTGGTCAGTAATTATTTCTTTGGGATCACTCACTCCTGGTATGCTACTCGTCTGTTTTGAATTCATTGCTTTTGGGGAGAATTCAACTGAATGTTTACCTTTTAAAAAGCCCACGGAGCACAGTGCATTTTATTGTTCAGTAAATATTTGTAGGATTGGAGTATTTTTCTTAATCCAAGATGGTTTTCTGTGCTTAAATCTTGGTGTTACCGAATCAGCGGATGCATCTGATGAGTCCATTCCAAAAAGCCTCCATGACTTACTGGCAGCCACTGGTTGACGACGTAGAGGGTGGACCAAACAAACATGGCTAGCGTGGGCCTGCTCTTGGCGTGCAGCGGTGGGGTGTGCTTGGCTGAGCATCGCATGGGCAGTGCCAGGGCACCTTTATAAGGTGCCTCATGGCGAGGCCTCACCATTCCACCGCTGCCAGCCGCCAGGATAGCTCTCCACCCGCCCTCCTTGTTTCCTTGGGGTTTGAGAATTGTCTATTAATACTTTCACTTTATTTTGTCACAGCTGCAGAAAAAGGAATGAGGAAGACCCTTCGGTCAGGGCCCCAGTCAGAACAGCACACCACGGCCCTGAGGATGGGGGGGGGGTCTCAATAAGAGACCAGCTCGCAAATGGGTACAGCCTACCCAGCTGTTTAGGCCAGGGGCACGGAGCCAGGCAGGAGGCTTGGACAAATGAGATGGGTGTCTGTTGCCATCCATGCCTGCCTCCCTGCAAGGTCTCTGGGGGCAAGGGATATGCCCTCCTAGCTGGGAGGTGATGGATCCCAGGGCGCCCCTAGAGCCAAACACTGAGCAGCTGGACAGCTATGGTCTTTCCTTGTACCAGGGGGCCAGTCCTCCAGCTGGAATGTGCTTTTGGGTACCAAGAAATGCTGTGGCCTTGTTAAAGCCAATCTGGAGTCACATCTTGTGTGGCCCACCTGACTTCCTGCTAGTCAAATGAAGTATTAGTTAATGCCTCTTTATGAATGAAGTAAGGATCCAGACATTCCAGTTGAAATACATGAATGACATCCAATGAACACAAAGACTGAGTACTTACGAGTTTACAGATCCTATTTCTTCCTTATTCCTGACATGGGCTATATGGGAAATTATTTTCTAAAAGACAAGAGGCTCGCACAGATGATAAAAGGTGAAATGATCAGGAAAGTGAAATGCCCCAAGGGTCGTCTTGGTCGTCTTCTCATTTATTAAATGTTCTGTTCAATAGTTTTAATTCCAAAATCCTGCTTTGTGTATAAAGTCATCAACTGGCATGTCAGAGGGGAGTGCCAGGGAGGATATGATTATGCCTTGAAGGTTTTCTTGTCACAGGGGAAATACAAAGCCTTCAGAAATGTAAAGATGAAAGGTGCCTGGGAACAGTGACATAGGTGCTTCTCATTTCTCAACTTTGAGCAGTGCATGAAATAAAGGTCACCTCTGAGCACAGCAAAGAAATGAACATCCAGTCAGCAGGGACTGGGAATGGAAAGTACATCATGGTATGGTGGCATTAAAGCTCTGTGCACCAGCCTTTGGGAGAAAACCTTCATTTGCAAGAAAGAGCTGAATATTTATAAAGCATAGCTTTTAGGCAAATTTACAGGTTTTGTAACATAGTGCCAGAGAAATATTTTATGAATATTACAAGGTTAAGCATTATTATTCATGTTTTTATTTTCTGTCCTGCTTAGAACAGTGCAGCCAGTCCAATGTGTTCCAGATCCATGGCTTTCTCAAAATCCAGATACGAATCCAGAAGATTAGCTCCACAACAAGAAGTTTCTGGTACAAGAATATACCACCAATAGCCCGATTCTGTGGTTCATTTAAGATGGCTGCTTCAGTTCCATTTAAAAGAGCCTCTGCTTGCACAGATGCAATGGGTTCAAGACTCAATAAGAATCATAATTAAGATGCTCACAATTTGCAGGCTCTAATTTCTATGTTCAATGGAGTGAAATTAATTTAAATTAATTTAAATTTATTTAAACTAACTGACCTTCATTAGGAGTGTGTATAAATGTGGATCAGTTAAAATAAAATTAAAGGGGAAACTACCCCAAATTATTATTTTCTGTTGGTACATAGCAGCACTTACACAGCTATGCTTTCCAACCATGTTCTACGTGATCATGCCACTTCTGTGGTTTCTTGAAGCCTGAAGAATATTTCAAGGGTTTCTCAAGGGTAAAAGAAGTTGAGAAAGGCTGAGTTAATAAGGCTCCATGACTGATTTTTCTTGAAATCTTTTCCCCATGTTGTAGACATGCATTTCTCCAGGTGACTCTGCTAACCAACTATGTTTTCCTATGCTTCATTGATCTTTCCCCAGCCTGCAGGTCATTAGGGGTTAGTTTGGTCTTTTTTTCTTATTGTCTTACAAATTCTGCATTCCTTATTTTGTTTTGTTGTTTGTCTCTGAAGATAAGACTGCTTTATTCATTTATTTATTTTGCTCTTTTTAATGTAAAAAATTACTATGAATCACTCTCTTTGTTCGTATTCTTTTTCCCATCATGCAAACCTTCTGGCCTACCTTTATTGTTCCTTCTTCTTTTTCTACTCTTATTCCTAGTGATTCTAGAAACTGTACTGAGCCACGTTCAAAATATTTGGTTCAGTATTTTCTCTCTCTTAGATTGTGTGGCTTGAACTTAGTCTAGAGACTTCAGATATCTTCTGACCAATGTCAGCAAAAGTGCAACAGCAGCAATACAAACTTATATTTGCCAACTGATGTTCCACTGACTATCCAAAGTGGAGTGATACGATAGTGAGTTCATCAGGGTTGGCTTCACACTATTCTAACTGCCATGGTTACCTTAGGGAGACTGTTTTGTAGGGCAGTGATATAATTTCTCAGCCTTCTGTCCACTCATCTGCTTGAGAGCCAGATCAGCTAATGCTTCTTGCCTTCTCACTCCCCTACTCCTTTTTAACAAAACACACCCATGGTAAGCCATGAAAGTTTGGGCTTTCCAAAGTCCTGTGAGTTTCCTTCTTCTCTTGGGACTTTTTGTCACAGGGAACTGATGCCAGGTTAGGAAATTCCTAGAGATTTTGGGTTGGAACCTGGGGCGAGGGTATGAGGAGGAGAAGAGGGAGTTTAATGAAGTATAATGCCAGAACGTCCAAAGCATCCATTCTCATCCAGTGGAGCTGAACCACTTGGGAGGGTGGTATAAAAATCCAATAAATCATCATCATCACTTATGTAGTCTGGAGAACAGTCATAGTTCTGGGAGATCTCCAGGCTCCAGCTAGATGTTGGCAACCCTATTTGGTCATCATTTTAGTTGCTTAAGCAACCATGGCATTGACTGAGTTGTCATGGTAACCCAAATGATAGCTGAACTCCTGTGAGATGGATTTGTTGTTGAAGTAAAGGTGACTCAGGAGGCCTGATCTTGGGGGTGGGGATAACTGCATTTGTATTTGAACCCCACTGTATGTGTGTTATCATCTTACTGAATAGGATGTCTCTGCTTGTCTAAGACCAGCTTTCTCCCACTCCTCCTTCTTTTCCTGTCCTTTGTATTCTTCTCCCTTCTCCTCATGGTCTTGCAAGAGGCAAGACGTCTCTGTGGAGAGACCACTCTAGGCAAGTCAGACTTGTTTGACTTAAACTTGCATAAAATACATCAAGTTTACACTGACCCCAATACTAGACAGTTAGCTAATTGTTTTGAGGAAGAATATTCTTTGGGTTAGGCCTCTATCACCTTTCTACTATAATACATGTGATCCTAGTACAATAAAAATAAGTTTGATCTTTTTCTGATATATTTTGATTCAAGTATGTTTGCTATGCATGATCCCTCGTATTATCTGACTTGGCAGCTTTACTATATATATGGAAATGCCATCAAGTTACAACTGACTTACAAGAGACCCCAGCAACAGGATTTGATTTTAAGACAAGTGAGAAGCAGAGGCTGTTTAACATTGTCTTCCTCTGTACACGCTACCTCGGTGATCTCCCATCCAAGTACCAGTCCTACTTAGTTTATGAGATCTGATGAGATTAAAAAGGTAAAGGTATCCCCTGTGCAAGCACCGAGTCATGTCTGACCCTTGGGGTGATGCCCTCCAGTGTTTTCATGGCAGACTCAATACGGGGTGGTTTGCCAGTGCCTTCCCCAGTCATTACTGTTTACCCCCCCAGCAAGCTGGGTACTCATTTTACTGACCTCGGAAGGATGGAAGGCTGAGTCAGCCTTGAGCCGGCTGCTGGGATTGAACTCCCAGCCTCATGGGCAAAGCTTTCAGACTGCATGTCTGCTGCCTTACCACTCTGTGCCACGAGAGGCTCATCTGATGAGATTAGGCTATATATATTAGGGATGAGCATGGACCAGCTCACAAACTAAAGTTCATGATGAATTTTGGTTGGTTTGTGGTTCATGAAGTTCATGAACTGAAGAACTGCCACGGATTTTGATGCAGTTCAGGGCAGACTGTGGTGGTTCATAGCAAGCAGAAAAGCTCTCCCCTGCTTTCTTCTGTTCACAGAAAATAGCTCTTTATGAAAAACAGCTCAGCAGTTGGGTTGAAATGCCCCAGAGCCATTTGAGCTACTGCTTCCTGAGAAAAGCTACAGGAAGCAGCAAGGGTTTACAAACTGGCTCAGAAGCTGATAGAAACTGTTTCAGTTTGTGAACTGGGATGTTGGTTTGTGGTTCAACTCAGGAGAGTATTGGAAGTTGTATTGGGCATGCATGGCTGGCTCGGAAGTTTTTAATGATGGCTGGAAGAGTAAGGCAAGGAAAAATTAGTTGCTCTGGCTTCTGGATAGGGGCAGAAATGAGAAACGTCCTGAGCTGGCACTGGCAACTGTAGATTGATAATCCAGGAAGTTATCAAAATGTTCTACACACTAAGAGATGATACGGATCCTGTGATTTCTCCTAATTCTTTCCTCGAGGCAGAAAAGCTTCCATTAGGGAAGAATGAATTTGCTGAAGAAAGATTTTCTCGATTGGGGAAAAATCCTCCTTTGTTGCAAGAATTTCTTTTTTTTTTTTTTTTTGGAAGAAGGAAGATTTGGTGGAAGGGAGACATCAGATGTAACCTTTTGCCTGGAAACTGTTTCAGGGCTTGAGGCAGGGCACCTCGATTTTAGACCCTACACAATGCAGAGATCCTTGTTAAGGGCTTTCCTGTCATGGTTATTAGCTGCTTCCTATAGTTCTGGCAGTTTCTGTTCCAATCTCTTTTGCAGAGTTGGCATGATAACAGATAGATCAAATTTACATCTATCCAAACCCATAGTAATACCAGTTCTGCATTATTTTATTGCACTCCACTAGCCATATGGATACAAAAGAAAGACATCCTTGATTTTGTTAAAACAGCCAACACTGCCCTATGCATACTAGCATACATTAGAACCAAAATAAAATCTACAGGCATTTATTTTAATCTGCTGTGAGTCATCTGTCAAAATAACACTATTGTCAAAACTAGGCTCAACAAACATTATATCAAATAGATGAATTTATTTAAGGGGTTTAAAACAAAAACGAGCAACATTCAGGCTGAAATAAGCCTGCTGTGGAAAGAGTATTTATTTTATGTTTTTGGCACAGTTGCAACCACTTCCAAAGCATGGAATCTTTTCTTTCATTCAGAATGAATAATCTGTTACAATAAAGCAATATAAAGCATCTAATCCATTAAGAGCTGGAGCCCAGGAATGAAGTTATTTATAATAATTCTGTATTATAAATGAACTAAATCCTCATCTTTTTACTGTAGTCAAATATTACATGGTATTAGGCACAATAAAGAGAGAGAATCAATCAGAACTGGCTACAGAATTGAGATAATGACTCATTTGATTGGATTTCTTTTAAATGAATAACAGTAGACATAATTGCTAACCTAGAAGAGCTAGAATGCATCTTCTCCTTTTATTTTTTTGACGTTCTGCAAATGTTCTGTTTCTAATCAACTGTAACATGGATTGTAGGAGCCCTAAAAGACATTATAGAATAGGACATCTAAGGAGGACTTTTGATATTATCCAAGTGACATTGGAGCATTCCTGTATTGTTGGGTAATGTCAAAAACTTCAGACAATATAGGAGAAATTTACCATGTGGCTCAGCAGGATATAATGTCATAAAGCAGGGGTAGTTAACTTGTGGTCCTCCAGATGTCCATGGACTACAGTTCCCATGAGCCCCTGCCAGTGTTTGCTGGCAGGGGCTCATGGGAATTGTAATCCATAAACATCTGGAGGAGCACAGATTGACTACCCCTGTCATAAAGTATACCCTCGAAATCAGCCATTTTCTCCAGGGGAACTGATCTCTGTAGTACCTGAAATACATGGAGGTGGGCAACCCTATATCCCTTGCCACAGAGACCTGTTGTCACAACATATTGCTTGAAAATCAGTTGTTTAAAGAGTGAGCAAATCACTTAGTTATTTACAGACATTGGGCTTTTAAAAAGCCTTCCAGTTTGGTGTTCAGCTAAGTTCATGATACATGGCATGCATGTTTTTGATTATCACTATAGAAGTCTTCCCTCCTCCCCCCAATTGTTTAATTTCCTGACTTGGTCATCCATAACTGTTGAAGGTGATTTTTTAAACCCACTGCACAGATGCAAAATCTGAGGCAAGACAGAAGGAAATGAAACTCCACTACCACAGCTACTTAAATTAGATGCAGGTAGATGCAGGTGGAATGAGGAGATCTGAGGCTCAGCTCATGCGAGAAGGTGGTTATTGAAAATTAAGATTGCCTGTTGAACATATTCACCATGAAATTTTTAGCACCTCTAGTCCCAGACCATGTTATGCTTTATTACCTTTAAAGCATGTACACTTGAACTGAGATTGATGATGAATCCGCAGTTACTGTACACTGTTCAGAATTGGTGTTCCTTGTAGCTTATACCAGAAAGCAGCCTTGCTGTAGCAAGTTGCACTAACAGAAAATTTTGATGTGGCTCTGCACAGAGCACATTGTAGTGAGCCAAACTGACTGTCAGTAGGCATAACTATATTTGGCTCCAGTAGCATCTTAAGGACCAGCAAGATTTTCAGTAGAGATATGCATGAACTGGAAAAATGTGGTTCAGTTTGTGGTTCACAATGTGCATGGTTTGCAAGACATAAACCGTCACAAATGTTTTGGTGTCAACAGAACCAGTTCAGTTTGTGAAGTTCGTTATGTGGTAAAATGTTCCTCCTCTCACATTTAAAGACAGCAAACTCTCAGGGGATCTCTGGCTGACCCTCTTTTATTTGTCCTCCAAGTTTGGCTAGTATTGGATTTATGGGGTTCAATTTATGCCCCCCCAAAATGCCTTCTAGGGAAATGATAGGCACAGGTTAAGGAGATTCAGGAGTGTATATAATGGATCCTGTGCATGCTAAGAGACACAACAACTGTAGTTAATTTCCATCTGACTCTCCTTTACTTGCCCTCCAAGTTTAGTAAAGATTGGATTTACAGGGTCTGAGTTACACCCCCCCCCCCAGAAAGTATGCCCATCTGCCATTGTTTCCAAGGCCAAACCAGAGACTATCTCAGCAGAAACAAAAGATGGGAGGTTTTTTTGCCACTGTGGCATGACAAACCCAACAAGACTAAGGTCAAGTCAGGAGGAAAGTGCTTTTGGAGGAAATGTGAGGCACAGGTTCAAAAATTTATAGAATGGATCCCCTGCAAGCTGAACATACCAAACACACAGGGAACCTCACCCTGCTACCTGCTCTTCTACAATCTCTCCAAGTAAGGGACAGATTAAAGTTATAGGACCCCCCCCTCCAATAAAAGGTGTCCCCAGTGTTCTCTCTGGAAAAGACAGCTGCAGTTACAGAAATCTATGGAATGACTCATGAACAAGCCAGTGACATCAAAATCACAGGGAATCTTCATCAGGTTGGACCCCGCTCCCAAAAGACAATGGAGGTAGGCAAGCACCTTTGCTATTCTCACAACCGCCCCCCCCCTATCTCTAAGGGCAAATTCTGAAGAACAGAAAGGCAGACATCCCCAGAGTTTTGACAGAGGCTCCCCAAAGTCCCACCAGACTAGCAGAAATCAGAGCAGACCACTTAAAGTGATTAGTGATGCAAGACACAACAGAAAGGCAGACATCCAATGGGACAGGAGCTCCCAAAAATAATCACATGACAGCTTGGCAGGCAGGGCACCCCACCCTCACCAGACCAATGGAAGTCAGATTTTTCAATTTAAAGTGACCATGATGTAGGTGCCGTGTTACGAGGTAGATGTTATTATTTCATGAGGTACGTGTTGGGTGGAGGAGTCCACCCCCAACTAGCATTTGTGGCCATATTCCCACCCAAGTGCCAAGTGTGCAACCAATAGGCCAGATTACCCAGAGAGGGATACTGGTTGACCTGTATCTGTGACCCAGGGACCCTTCGACGAAAATTGCTTCACAAACCATCACAAACTTTAGTCCATGAGTCGGCTCATACCTATCCATAATTTTTGGGATATGAGCTTTTGCGAGTCAAAGCTCCATTCATCAGGTACCTGACAAAGGCAGCTTTGACTTTCACAAGATCATACCCTAAAAACCTGAGAAAGTCCTGAGAGAACTGTGACTGGTCCAAGATCACCCAGCAAGCTTCATGTAGAGTAGAAGGGAATCAGACTCAGTTCTCCAGACTAGAGTCCTACAACATGGTGATGCTGACCTGTAGGAAATTACAACGGCTTGTCTTTTCCAGCAGTATGCATTTCCTTGCACCTTGTCTCAAAAAGCCAACCTGCTCCATTTCGTGCTCCTTCTCTGTTGCTGAAAACTGGCAGAAAATGCTTTTCACAGTCCATCGGCCTAACTCTTTAATTAGCCAGAAAAGACAATGTTGAATGCTTCCCCTTTTTGTTTGAGCCCCATGTATACATTTCTTGCAGGGGCTTTGTTATGAGCCTTCTGCTAGACCGGAGGACAAGGAATAATGAGGACAAGGAAACCAGTGCTAGCCTCAGCTTCTCAAATATTCTTCAGCTCAGCCATAGACAGATGGAATTGTTAAAAGCTGAGAGTATCTTTAAAAATAAGAAGGTAGAACCATCTGTTTGATGCACCCACAGAGAACATTATACTGTGTATGAATAGCTTAAGCGAACCATAATAACATTCACCTTATGCTGAACAGCAAGTGCTGGAAGGGAAGACGACTGCAGCGGATGGAATGCTTCTCTAATGTTGGAAATAATGCGGAGAGGAATAAAACAGCACATTCTGGGTATCTGACACCCTGCTAGACCATAATTGTGTCATATGACTCATCTTCATAGAAGAGCCTAAACGCTAAACACACCCATATACCAACATTAAAGGTAGCTAAGGAAGCACACATACGGCAAGGATGGCATTTGAGAATACATAATACTCCATTTCTCTTCCTCCTCCACTTCCTTAATCTGGGCTGCTTCCAATTCCTGCAGTTTCTTTCTTTGTCACATTGCCAGGTCCTGTCAGTTCTTTTCTAAACCTGGTTCTAAAGACATCACATGTAAGCGGCTAACCTTGGTTCTACACGAACCTCTTTGTGGGCCTTCCATCCTTCCTATTTCTTTCATCTTGGGTCAGTTGAGAATATCTTTGCCCATCAAATGCATCTTTCACTTGAAAATTAAATCCTTCTCCTTAACTCTTTGCTGGCTTTGGTCCTATGGAGCAGGGACTGAGCTGTGCATAATTAAGGGAACTTTCTCCCTCCCCCATGGTGTGGGTTGGTGGATTCCTAAGAAACATAGGGAAGGCAAGGAGGGAGTCTGCAATATGAACGGAGGATTGGGGGAAAACAGTCATCCCACCATTGCACTGGAAACTGCCATTCCATGAGAATGGTTATTTTGCCCATGGCACCTTAGGATCTAATCCATGGTCTCTCAATTATTTATGTATACAAATCCCAGTTCCTAGTCCTTTTGTATAAGGATTTCTGTCGGCAACATCCCTTACCCCTTTCTTGTCTATTCCGGTCAGCACAAATATAGCTTCCTTGTGCCACTGGCTAGTCTGTTTTGTGTTCAGTACTGCTTTGCAATAGTTGGAACAATCAATTGTTGAACAATCTGCCCTCCCTTTCTCTGTCCTTTAACCTTGTTCATGAACCTGACTTACACTGAATTAGATCTTTAGTCCCTTAAGGTCAGTATTGCCTACTCAGACTGGCTGCAGCTCTCTACGGTCTCTGGCCAAAGTCTTTCACATCACCCACTGCTACATCCATTATAGAACCACACAATTGAAAGGGGCCATGCAGGCCATCTAGTCAACCCCCTGTTCAGGGCAAGATCAGCCTATAGCATCCACGATAAGCATTTATCCAGCCACAGCTTAAAGACTGCCAGTGAGGGGGGGGGGGGGGCTTACTACTTCCTTAGGCAGTCTATTCCACTGCTGAACTACTCTGACTTGAAAATTCCCCCCAATATCTAGCTGGTACAATTCTACATATAATTTAAACCCATTACTCTTTAAATGGAGATGCTGGGGACAGAACCTGGCTGATGTTTTACCACTGAATCGTGGCCCCTCCTTAATGTTCATGTTCTTCTTTAATTTTGTTACAACCTGTTACTGAGCTGGGCAGCCAGTGAGCATTACTCTCCCCTCTATTGTCTGTATCATGCTTATTATATATTTGGCTCTGATTTTACAATGCTAAGTGTAATAGCAGAATAGTTTCACAGAAGCAGAGAAACACAGAGCTGAAAGGGACCCAAAGGGTCATTTAGTCCAACTCCCTGCATAATACAGGGAATTCACAGCTCTCCCCCACTTGCCCAGTGCCCTTTGCTCTATGCCCATAGGCACAAAGCCTTCATACTGTTATCCAGTTTGTTCTGTGAAACCCACCTAGAAGATAACCAGAGAGCTCTCCAGACAATGAACCAATGTTTCTCATTTCCCCCCTTTCTTCACCTAATGGCTAGTTTCATTGGGGGGCACCCTTAGATAGACACTTAAGACTTTACAAAAATCCTGCACAGAATTAGGCCAAGAGGATTTGAGCTCCACCAACTTCTCCCCCAGCCCTATGCTGTGCAGGGACTGAACCACTCTTTACGGAGGCATAAGGACAGAATGTTTAACTGCAAACGCCAACCAGGTTGGCAAATTTGCTCACATGTTGTGTCTTTCATGATTCTGTCATCCAACCACTAAATAAGCAGCAAAGAGACCAGTCAGTGAGACTGAGGTAATTTCCTGAAATGTCAAGGACTGCTATGACAGCAGCTTCACTTGGGTAAAAGATTTCTACATGTGCTTGTTTTCATTTCGGAGCATGCTCTTTAACTGCACGACAAACTGTTATAAAAGCTGTCATGCAATGGAAGAACAGACAGGCTATTGCATGAAGTACGTATTTAATCATTATGCTGCTAACACTTTATTTACTGCAGGAAGTTGCAAATTCTGCTCTTCCTACCAAATGCCCCCCCCCCAAAAAAACAGACCAAAGGCACTTAAGACAAATAAAACCAAACATGTCAAAAACACCAGTCAACAATTGCTTTCCAAAAAGGACAATGAAGCCCCAGTCAACAAATCATTTCGCAGTATAAAAACACAATGTCAGTTAATGGGAGGGGGGAACCCCCTCCTTGCAACAGCTTTTAGGGAGAATTCAGGCTTGATTTGGTCTAGAACCCACTCAGCGGAGGGCAGTATATGAATATAATAAATAAAATAAATAATAAATATTAGTCTTTTCAGTGGTCCACAGGTAACTGCAAAACTCTCCTCCAATGCCACATATTTCAAATGAATCAATTTTCTGTCAGCTTTCTTCATTCTCCAATTTCTCCATATATAGTAATATTGGAATCCTAGGGTATGAATTGTCTAGATCTTGGCAGTATTGTCTACTCAGACTCAACATCATTCCCCAAGCTCACAGGCTGAATGGCTGTTCCTCATTCCAGTTGCCTCAGCTCTTCCAGTTGGAGAGACAAAGGAACTTTTGCATAGGCTGGCATGTTTCACTATGATGCCTAGTATTATGCCATGGTCCCCCTATAGTTTATATTTCGGATGTAGTTTCAGAGCTGAAGAGGGTGTTTAGTTACATTTCAGATTTAATCTCTGCTTCTCACTACCTTGCTTTTTGGAGAAAAACAATTTTCAATGGTGAACATTAGATAAGTACAACTGAGTTTTTGGAATATTTCTCTGGTGGGTGCCATCTTTAACCCTGAGGTTATTGATTGTAATATTTCAAATGAGCTATGTCTGCATTGTGAACTTTCTTTTTAGAGGTGGTGATTTAAGTGCCAAATACCTGTTCAAAAGTGCAAAGAGCACTGGAAGTTAATTATTGTAATTATCAGCTTACTGGCTCCCATTGGAAAGAGTGAAACTGTTGTCCAAACCATCAAGATGGATGATATTTCCCATACAATTAGCTTCAAAATTCAGAAGATAAAGGCAGAATAGCATTTCAATTTCAAAATAATCACCAGGAACTGCATGGCAGTTTAAAGTGAATTTGAGATGACCTGACCTGCTGAGGTCTTTTCTCAAGAGAAATAGAATTGACTCCTATTTCTCCAGATTATTTTTTAAAACTGTCTTCTACAATATAGACCAGTCTAATTTTTGACATCCTAAGTGAAGGAAATATTTTTATATGGCAACTTCATTCGATAAAAAGTTCCCAATAAGATTTGATGAGACATATGGAAATTCTAAGACTCATACAGAATTCCCTCATGCACAATGCTTTTTCTTTTTAAAATAAATATTTTCTAATAAGATTTTAATACAATTTTAATATGAAAAGATATAACTTCTAAAAAGGATATATAAGAAAAGAGAAAATGATGAAAATGAAGAACAAAGAATAGACATGATAAATTCATCACAATAAGGCAGCCCTTCTCAACTTTTTTTTACCACTGAAACCCCCCTGAAATGTTCTTCAGAATTCAAGAAACCTCATAAATGATGCGGGCAGAATATGGTTGGGAAGCATCGCTGTGTGCATGCTCAGCTGGGGCCCCTCCCCTTCTTGCCTCCTCCAGGCCCATCATTGGCAATTGGGGGGGGGGCAGGTCATATGATATGGTCATATCACCCAATAAATGTTTAACAATTTTAAATATATATATTTTAAAATTAATTAACTCCCAACCATTCAGGCAACTATTCCCGAGCCATCAAGAAATCAAGAAAACTTTTGGGTTTACCGTTGACAAGGCCATAAACAATTACCCAATAATTCAAATTCATCAATTCATAACAAGATAATTTAAATTATGATTATGTCTGTTTTTGGAATGTCAATGCTGTTGCTGGACACCTTCAAACAAACTAAAAAATAACCTTCAGATAAATGAAATACTTGAATGCACTTTTGCCATTTATTCTGCAATTGCTAAACAATAGTCCGATAGGACTGAAAAGCTTGCTGCTGTATAATGCAAATGGATTCAATATATGATTTTTTTGGTATCTATCATTTCTGGGACTACTTTGGTGATCACATCGATATTAGATTGGGCTAGATTTTGGTTCTGTAGTCATAATACTGTGCAGTCTTGGTTCTCCTTGCCATTTATTCAATTTCATTGACTAGAAGAGAGATAAATTACACATTTACTCTCACCACTTGTTACAGCTCTTCCAAATTGCTACTTTCTCTTCTGCTTCTTCATTTGCTGCTACCCCATCCATCACTTTGTTACTGAATATCTTGCAATTCTTTTTTCCTTTTAGTTTACACTTGGAAGCTTTAACTGGGTAGCTATAACTTCTGTTTTGAAAAACAACCATAATGAATACATTCTATTCCCAATATGCTCCAGTTTGTGGATATTTAACTCTGGAAACTGGGACCATGGTTGAACAAGTCAAATTTCTCTACAAGCCTGAGAAAAGCTCCAGGGTTGCAAAAAATTCTGAACTTTAAATGAAAAGTATTGGGGGGTTGACAAAAAAGAGTACCTGTAGCTTTAAGAAACACATACCCTCAGTAGCTTTTGCTGGGCAACAAGAATATTGCTGGCCTTAATTTCTGTTAGACAAAGGTAGACAGAGGGGATGCTTTGGTCTTTGAGGACTTCAGGCCTGGAAGTAACCACCAGACAGCTTGCATGACTTACTCTGGCCCAGAGAGCCAGTTTGGTGTAGTGGTTAGGAGTGTGGACTTCTAATCTGGCATGCCGGGTTCGATTCTGCGCTCCCCCACATGCAACCAGCTGGGTGACCTTGGGCTCGCCACGGCACTGATAAAACTGTTCTGACCGAGCAGTGATATCCGGGCTCTCTCAGCCTCACCCACCCCACAGGGTGTCTGTTGTGGGGAGAGGAAAGGGAAGGCGACTGTAAACCGCTTTGAGCCTCCTTCGGGTAGGGAAAAGCGGCATATAAGAACCAACTCTTCTTCTTCTTCCAACTTGCTTGCTCCTTACAACAGCAAACACCCCATGAAGCAGTGATTAGGGTTTTGCACTAGGATCTTGGGGACCCAGGTTTCAGTTCTCATTCTGTCACACACTCTCAGCCTAAACTATTGTACAGGGTTCTTGTAAAGATCAAATGGAGAAGATAAGAATGGTGTAAGCTGCTTTGGTTCCCCAGCGGGGAGAAAGGTGGAGGACATATCCATCCATCTGTTTGTCCATCTATCCATCCGTTTGTTCATTCATTCATAGAATCATAGAGTTGGAAGGGGCCATATAGGCCATCTAGTCCAACCCCCTGCTCAACGCATTCATTCGTTTTCTGCCCCTCATTATGATGTTTTAGGGTGGTATGTGGCTTATGTAAATAATAAGTATACCTGAAGATACGGGACAGATAGAAGTTAGGTTGGTAGATGTGTGAGAAAGAAACAAGAAAAGATAATGGTATGGGTTTGCCAGGAGAAAGGAACGAGGAAATAGTGTAGGCAAAGGGATGCAGGAGAAAATGAGGTGCCCTCTATAAGTCTTTGGTGGTTCACCTCCATGCAACAGAGCTTGGCCCAACTGCTAGCACCAAACAGTTTTCCAAGGCCATAGTTTTCCAGGGCAGAAGCTGGAAGGGAGGGAAAGCTGAATTCAGGGGAATGGCTAAAAAGTAGGGTGTCTTGTGGGTGGAAAGTAGAGAAGGAGAGAGAAAAATGGGGCTTTCTGGGGAAGGAAAGTGGGAATAGTGGGGGAGGGGGAAATGTGATCTCCACCCCTCCCTCAAGTCCTTATAGATCCTTTGCTTGCATGCCTCTAAAAGGAAACTGTGCTCCTACCTAGGTTGGTTATGCAAAACAGGAAAACCCACAAAAAGTCTGCAAAAAAGGCATTTCATGCTTTGATTCTGCATATGGCAGTGGTTTTGCCATGGAAAAGCCACTGGAGTATTTTTGATTATGCATTGCACTCACCCCTCATTGTGTTTTCTGTATTGTTCCTTGCAGTATTGTAAACTTGCTTTGCTACGATTCTTTCCTGTAAGCCGCTTCCAGGGACGCTGTTTCTGGCCTGCATAAACTTACTGTGTTTTCTGTCTCTTCCCATGAGCTGTCATATACCAATGGCTGAATGGAAAGCCCATGAACTATGATTCCCATGAGGTTCGGCCAGCAGTATGTGTCGGTCAGGTGACATTGCTGCTGACCACAGCCTACCAGTGAGCTCCGAGTACAATGGATCAAGTACTCTCCCACTTGAGGAAATTACTTCGCTCAAATGCAGAATCCCTTACTTCGATCAATGGTGGTCTGCCAAAATAAGTAAATAAGTAAATAAGTAAAATGCACATTTTAAAAAGGGTCCATTTAACATCATCAGTGATCTGACTCTGATGAAAAACTGTGAATGCATAACCGCCCCTAGTGAATGCATAACCGCCCACATGGAACTATATTTCTTCACCTGGGCCCATTTTGCACATATTGGATAATGCACTTGAAAATAGACTTTTCTGTTCCACACAGAAAAATCCAGCTGCAAAAGCACATTGAAAGTACATTATCTAATGTGTGCAAAATGGTCCCTAGTTGCAATTGGGCTTCAAAAAATGTAATGTGCAAATGAACCATATGTCTCAGTTTTCTAAAACAATTTATTTAGGTACCGACTTTATACCATTTTACATTTAAAAATTAAAAAACCCACGTTTCAAAAATACTAGTCTTTCCTGTATGAGCCAGAATTGTGTTCTGAAGTATAACGGTTAAAATTATTCCCTTTGCACTTTCTTAATTTCAGCATGTTGCTATTTTGGATGATGGGTCTGTGTCAGTTGACCATCCACGGTCCTCCAGCTCATTTTCAGAATATACCTTCTGTTTCAATAATCTGTCTCAATTCAACATAACAGCCCCAATTTGTGGGGAGGAATCACTTTGTGGGATCACACTCCGGTCCCTCTAGCTGCTTGGAAGGCTTCAGCTGTAAAGCGACAGAAATTAAACAATAAATAGTCCCTTTTTCTAATGGGATCTGGCAGGAAATTCACAAGCTAAGGGGGTGGGGCTGGGGGGAAATCCCTTTATCTGCTGTTTTCCAAGCATCTATTTTTCAGAACAATACATGTCACCATGAAGGTTCTATTTAGCTATAATTGTCAATAAGCAGGGTACAAAAAACCAGGTCATTGTCCTTGAATCTTCAGAGCTGTGTTTCATTACTTCTTTAATTCTTTCTTGCTATTACAAAATTTAGCTTCTTTAAAAATGCTGATGGAAATATGGTAAACAAGGAACTGAATAGTTTATGAATGACTCTACACTCTACAGGACATGGTCTAGTTAATCTGAAGCACTTTTTAATCCCTTTGCAACTTGTGAATTATAAAACTGCTTACTTACAAGATTCAAAGCTCCCTTTTGGAGATGTTCAATGTTAATTGTTTATATAACTCACACAAACTATAGCTGTGTTACTAACTGGATGCATTATATCGTATGTTCTTCATGGTTCTCTGGTTGTAAAATCCAGTTTATTGGCTCATCGTTCTCTGATGGCAAAATCCACCCCACACAATATTTAACTGTTCTTTGGTTTGTATAATCCAGTCTCTTGAAGAATAATAGAGCTGGAAGGGACCTCCAGGGTCATCTAGTCCAAACCCCTGCAGAATGCAGGTAAAAAGATAGACTTCTTATAAAAAGATAGCTCTGTTGGTCTGTAGTAGTCCAGTTTTCCTGTGTTGTTAATTGCATGTGTTATGCTGACTTGATCGTATTGTCTTTTACAACTCTGAAATCTGCCTTGTGTCTCAGTGAGAAAGGTGGATGACAAAGGAACCAAACAAATAAGCACACATAGTCATGGGTTTTGGAACCATGGGGTTTGCATGGGGTTCAACATGTAAATCCATGCAGAGGTTCATTAAGGCCTCAATAGATCCCCATTTCTTAAAACCAGTGAGCCAGTCACATGAATATATGTTTTCAGAATATTCCACAAGATCTTAAATAAGGGTGGGGAAGTGTCTGGGTAGCAGTCATGCTAAGCAGTAGAATGGCTCGCAAAATCACCCAAAATGTATTTTTATCTTAAGAGAAGAAATGCGCTTTCTAAGGCCAAGACTTCTAAAGCGAACGTGATCATGAACCTGTACTTAATTCTCCCTTCTTTATGAAACCCAACCTGGATAGCTCAGGCAAACCTGATACCATCAGATCTCAGTCAGCCCTGGCTAGCACTTAGAAGGGTGGCCTCTAAGGAATGCAAGAGTCATGATGCAGAGAAAGGCAATGGCAAACTACCTCCGAACACCTCTTGATTGGCAACTGGAAGACTTTAGGAGCTCCTGGATACATAAGACACATGCCGTAGAATAAATACATAAATAACATGACTATAAGAATCTCATGTTGTTTTGGGAGACATTATCCCCTGCACAGCTAGGAAAAGACAGAACTTATATAGCACCAGTAAAGCTTTAACAGTGTAGTGTAAAACATGAATCAGAGAGAGCAGAAACATTTGGACTGTTCCCGCACAAAGGGGTAAAACCCATACAGCCTCCTGCTTGCAAACGTGGGATGGTAAAGCTTGCACTTGGAGCCTTCCTCATGGGAGACCCCCTCCTGCATTTTCTCTCTTCCCTGTTGTGGCTTTTTGCCTCCTGATGAGGCCGCAAGGGAATACAAGCCAAACTTCCCCCTACACTCCTTGGCTTGTCAATCACAGCAAGCCTTCAATCACAGCACAGCGGTTCCCTCATAGACTAAAAATTTCTTCCCCAATTCAAGCCCCCAATTTATTATTATTTAAAAAAGACACATCTGCATTGCTATGCAGTAATCCCACAGCACAGATGCATTTTAAATAAAAATCAACAATTCCACGTTTCTATGGTGAAATGCCAGAATGATACAGTATTCCCCCCCCTTTTGGGGGGATTTGTGGTTTTTTGGACTTTATGTCTGGGTGGATTTCTGAGATGCTGAACATGATAAGCCCCAAAAGTCATTTTTTTTGTAAATGGTTGACTGAAAAACAAAGTGCTCAGACCCCTGTGTGATTGGGGGAAGGCTGGTCGATTACCCTCTTTCCCAGCTCATCTCTCACCTCCAGAAAACACAAACAGGGCTGTGTTTTGCCTGCCTAATCCCCAAAAGACCATGGACATTTTGCAGAAGTCTTTATTTGACAATGTAGCTTTGCAGTTGTGTTGTAATGCGGGCTGAGTTATTTAAAAAATACTCAGAACAGGAAATGGAGAGGGGAGGGGGGTGAGGGCAGGACAATGCTGCAGAGACTATTGTGCTTTTCCCCCTCCATACGGGCTTACCCCAGATTGCTCACTGGTTGCTCACCGATGGTTGCATGATTGAGGGTGATAAATCCAGTTTTGGTGATTTCCCTCATCATGAGTTAAAAATGGCCAAAACTCAACCCAGCTCCTTGACAGCCTTGAGATGCAGGTGATGTCATGTGGAGGGGGCTAGATAAAAGGTGGCAAATCCACTTTTTGAGCTTTTCCTTACCACAAGGTAAATCTGGGGAAAACGTGAGCCAACCCATGGACAGCCTCAGGATGCAGGCAACATCCTATGGAGAGGGCTCAAAAACCCATGAGCAACCAGAGGATGTCCAGGAGCAGATTACTTGTGTGGAAACATTGTTGTATGCTGTAGAGGAACAAAACGTATTGTGCTTTTATTGCATTAAATTTCTTTTCATTCTTTTCTTGAGACAAGTTTCTCTTACCTCCTCTTAATTATACCTCATTTGTTCTTTTTTTTTTCTTGCCACAAAATTTAATTTGAAGCAGTTGCATTGCAGATGGGCTTACATTTTATGTTTTAAGCAAGAGAACGGAACATGATTACTGTTGTATATCATAAAACTGAAAAGTCATTATGGGACAGAGATGGAGATTGAACATGTTTGCAAATAGCTCAGGAGCAAAGAGAAGGGGAGTTGCTTGACTGTGTGATTCTTGTTTAACTTGCATAATTAGCAATGGGCAAATTTTCTTTCCTTGATTTGAAAGTGGCTCAGCAATTTGACACTTTCTTGGTGAACGTTCAGAAAAGGAAAGCTCATCAGAGAGATCTTTTCTGGCTTGTTATGTGAACATATTTATTTAAATTAGTATGCATTCTGATAGCACTGTGTGCATGTGGCTTATAGTACCAGCCCATGTAGACTGCAGATCCCTGTACTATCCATGGCAATAAGCTGCTTGGAAATTCAACTATCCTCCTTCCCCCAAAACAAGATAAGCCTGGACTCAGGAACCTTTAAGAATTATCCTGTTCAGATCAAGCCTTTCCATTGAATTTATATCCAAATGCTCTATAGATATGTGTATTATTTAATCTCACTATAGCATGTACTCCAAAACAATCTTTGGATCACCCCAAATCATACATTCTCACTGCCTCCTGCAAGAAGACATACCAGTCCAAACACTGGTTCTGACCCCTGATTTTCTTTTCAAAGTATCACCAAGAAGTCTATGTTGCAAAGATTTTAATAAGGGACTGTAATGGCTGCATGCCCTCTGCACCCCAAAATACGGTTTGGTCCACCACATATCGCCCCCCTCTCCATGTTCAGGAGATACTGCCCTTTGAGAGATCAGAATCTGATTCCTGGTCCAAAGCCCAGTTCTTGTTCCAGCTACTCCAACATTGGGGGGGGGGGGGGACAATTGCACAGACAGACTTGAGCAGTTTGTCCCCAGACGGTATGATCCCTATCAAGAGGCTGGGGGCAAAATGTACCTCTTTGTCCTCTCCAATGCCCATTTGGTGGAATGTTGGAAGCTACCACCTCTGGTTTTGTTAATTGCACATTGCACTGGGTGCCACCCAGAGGTATGATACCCATGGAATTTGTGGTAGCTCTGTTGAGCAGTCTTGGCTTTGGGTAAAGAATTAGTGCAAGTCTCCATTGTGAAACAACTTTATTACTATAAGGCACAAACATACTGAGTAAGTTCTAGGTACAGCAAAGTATAGATAAAATAGCACGGAACAAAGTTATGAGCTAGGTTATGAGCTAGGTTATATGTCTTTGAATACCTGGCCCAGCCTGAGCAGAAGTCTGGTCATTGTATGGGCACACCAACAGGCAACCCCCCCCCCCAATTTCCACTCACACTTTAAAAGCTAGTCCTGACACAAGAATGCCTCTGTTTTCATACAGATCTTCCATCATTTCTTGAGCCTGGTCTCTGTCCTCCCTCTCATTCCACACAAAGGGACAACTCCTTTTCAAACTTTGCCTGATAGTGGCTAGCCCAACACAAGCAATATCAAAACAGAGAATCCTAACAGAACAGGGGGGTACTTTTGCAAGCCCAACAGAACCAATGTCAGGCCACAGAAGCCCAGGACAATAAACTTTTCTGAAGCACATCTCTACTCTGTATGATCATAAACATATTGCCAGTCAAAGAAAAAGACCATACCCTGACCATACTTTCCTAAGGTGCATGGTGGGTTTCTAGTGAACTACTTGAGAGTGCCATGGTGCTCAGGATGCCACACTGGGGGACTCTGGGATAAGGGATGTGACGGGTATTCTACGATACGATACGTATTGTATCGGGTATTCTATATGTCCGTATCAGTCAAGATCAGACCACTTTCTATATATCCGTATCAGTCAAGGTCAAACCTTTCACAGAAACAGCATCTGTATTGTCTGGAGCCTCTAAGGATTTTCTGAAGTCCTGCAAAACTCTTATTTGAATCCCATACTCCAATCCTATTTCCTGACACTTCAAGGCTAGTAACAGACTACTTTTGCTGTAGCCAAGTCTTGTTGATGCTTGTTGAATATCCTACAGGCACTGTGCCCAACCAGTACAACCAGCACAATAAAACAAACGTAATAATATACTAATTATAAGATATTGTAATGTACAGAGGATTAAAATGACTCAATGCATAACCCTGGTAATTGAAAGTCAACCCAAACCAAATGAAAAGGACAGTGCTCCTGGAAAATTATTAGCTAGTTATCAATTATAAAGTGGCCAGTCTTTAAAGCTCAGCCAGTGTTCTGTTTTGGCTGAAATCCCAGTAAGGCTTGTGAGGACAATATTGGCAATTAATGAAGTCTACTAGCATTTTTTAAAGCAAAGCAAGAAGATACTCTCTTGAATCTGACAGAGCATTTCCATGGATGGAATAATTTCTGTCCATAGACAATGATTTCCTCACCTCTCCCTTCCTGCTGGAGCCACAAATGACCTCTAAAATGCTGATCCAGGGGTTCCCTCATCTCTCAAAAGTAGTATTTTGAGAGAGTGCAGAATCTGAGGTTACAGTGGGAAAGAGGAAATGAGAAAGTCATGTGTTGTGGATGGAAACTACTGCATCCCCAGGAAGACTTGTTCCACTTGTTCCAAGAATTATGCAAAATGATTCCACCCAGGCTTTCTAGCTATCTGGTTTGGAATACCAATTTACCCAGAAAGCAAGACTTAAATTACAAAACTATGTTGCAAAGCAAATACTATTCCTCCCCATAGGTTTTCTTCAGCTTGGAATGGAAAACAAGATGCAACAAAATCCCCATCTATGTACACTCAATGGACCAGGTGCAGCAGATCCTGGGCCCTGCTTCAGCTTCTCCTTTAGCATGATTTCAACTGCACAACAATCGAGGCGGCCAGTGGCTGCCACCTCCACCCACCGCCGCCCGCTGGAAAGGGCAACTTTGACGCACTGGGCAGTTTCTCCAGAGGAGAGCAGCAAGGAGAGAAAACATGGTGGCAGCTTGCACAGGCTGCATGGTCTCTCTTGCTGCCTTCTGCTGCCCGCAGATCTCCTGGCTGTTGGGGAGGGCGAGGCCTGCGCCAGCGGGCAGGCGGGGGACAGCCATCTTAAGCCACCTCGCTGGCTCTTCTTGGATGTGCAGCTGGGCAATTTGGGCTCCTCCTCACTGCCTGCCTGCCATCAGTTGGCTTCTACACGGGGCTTCGCGGGGAGGTGGACAACAGCAGGCATGTCAGGAAAGCTCCCCCAGGTGCGTGCGTGCTCACACACTGCCTGCCATGGCAGACACCAACCTGGCGACCGCACAGAAGGAGCTGGGGGACCGCACTAGGGGGCCTGACCCACAGGTTGAGAACCACTGCTGTAGATAATCATGTAACATCCAGCTACCACTTTTAGTTTCAGTCTTCTCTGCTTCTGCACCCTTTAATTTAAACACCTTGGATTCTCTTAAATGTCTTGCATGTCTCCTTAATGGATTGAAAACACTGCAAGAATGGTGATGATGGCTCAAAAACATAAGTTTAAATTATCAATAAAATTGGTTTAAGTTGGGATCATACAGACAAATTGACTACATGGTATTTGTGCACGGTAAGCATGATTTGTAAATTGAATTACTGGGAGATGATAGCTTTTGGAGTAACAGCTAGATTTTACCGTTTATTACTTGGCAGAGACAGAATCATAAAGTTTCACAAAAAAAGAAAGTGCATATTTTGCTAGCAACTGGGTATTTTTATTATTTGTTTGCTGCTCTTCCATAAATATGCCCCTAGGTGATTATCAAGCAATTATGGGCAACTCAGTAATGGGCTGAATTTATTAGTTGATACATCTGTTAGTAGGTAGTCTTGACAAGTTTAGCCCATTGAGTTTGAATCTGACAGAAAAAAACCCAGTTCATGATCACTGATGCGATAGCCAATTCATTCAGCAGAACTGCTGGATGATTACTTTCAACAATTTCATGATAAATATGGTAATTAGAATGTGGTCTGCAAAAGGCATACACCTGGTGGGAATTACTCCTCTGGATCTGTCCAAATTGGCAGTGTCATACAAATTTAATACAGCAACAACCCCAGATCAAGCTAATTATTCTACGATTGAGGGTAGACTTAGCAGTTTGATTCTTTTCACGAAACAAACATCTTAATTGACTCTCTAAAGGTCTCTTGCAACCATGAGACATGAAATATTAAACTTATGCATTCAAATCTATGTTGCGTGTCAAGAAATAGCTTTCTGAAATATTCCTCTTAGCCAAGGCAAATCCAAGGAAAATAAAAGTAGACTTAATTCCTACTTTAAATGGCCATATTGAATTTTAAAAGAGCTAAAAACAGTTAAAGGAGAAGCTGTTTCTTCTAGTCCATTAAAAGTCAATGGAGTGCTAGAAGTAGCTAATGGTGCAATCCTAAACAAAGCTGCATCATTCTAAGCCTAGTGATTTTAAGGGACTTAGAAAGATGTAACTCTGTTTGGGACCACACTGAAACCTAATCTACCTGATCTACTCAATTCCAGTTCTGCAGGACCTTTAAAGGAAAGGAAATCAACACTATTTGCATGCGCCTATAGAAGGATTGTTGCATGGTCCTATGCACAATGCTTTTGAAAATTTATTTTTTTAAGTCTGTAAATTGGTGGAGTGTTGTTCTCACCTGACAGCCTAGTGCTATGAACTTTTTAAAAAGTGCTATCTGACTCCTTATGTAGATAAGTGAATACGCTCCCATCTTTCACCAAAGATTTCAGACTGGAATGGGGAAATAAAGTGATGTGTGTACTGGAGTCTGTGATGGCTCTATAATGCTGCTTCCAAGTCTATGAAAAGTAATTGTCTGTACAAAGTGTGGGTGATCATCAAGACTGTGTGTCTGGGAGGCAGGAGAGATAATCTTTTATCTACAGATGGGTGAAGGTAGGGGAAGGAAGAAGATTAAAAGCTTCACCGAATCCACATCTAATTTGAAGCGTTAAACCAAAGCACCCAAGATGAAACATTGGCTGGACTGTTAAAAGACTGGACAAAGGGTCAGGAATGGAAAATAAACGGGAGGATTCATTAGTGTAAAAGAAGTTTTCTCCTGATTGTTGTTCTCTGAAAGATTTAGTCAGGCTAAGGAACATTGTCAACTCTACTCTTACCTTGCATTACAGATTTAAATAGACCTCAAAGATCTGGACATGTAACAGCAACCAAAAATATCTCATCAGATCCATTTTAGCCCCTGTTATCGCCAAGAATAAAATAGACTGGAATCCCATAGAACTAAAATATCTGTTTAAGACTTCAGTATTGTCCATATAATAGTAACACCTTTTAAAACGATGGAAACATAGAGAAGGGCCTAGTCTACTCAGGATGGTGAAAACCAAGGCTGACTGTGAAGAGCTCCAGGAGAGTTTCTACAAATCAAGCGAGTGAGCAACAATGTGGCAAGTGAAGTTCAATGTTGGTAAGTGTAAAGTAATGCATGTTGGTACCCAAAAAATCCCAACTTCAAGTGTATGCTTTTGGGTTCTAAACTTTAGGATACTGAGCAGGAAATAGACCTCGGGGTCATGTGGAGAGCTCAATAAGTGTGTCAACCCAGTGTGCTAAACCAGTGAATTAGGCAAACGCTAATCTAGGGATTATTAGGAAAGGGATGGAGAACAGAACAGCTGACAGAACAGTAAACCTCTGTCTAGATCTATGGTGTAGCCTCATTTGGAATACTGTGTGCAGTTCTGATCACTGTCACTCAAAAAGGACATTACAGAGCTGGAAGAAGTACAGAAAGGGGCAACCAAAATTATTAGAAGGTTGGAGGACGTTTCCTAAGAGGGGACCAGCTGAAGTTTCTGGGACTTTTCTGTTTAGAAAAGAGATGACTAAGGGGAACACGATAGATATTTATGACATTATGTACAGAATAGAGAGAGTGGACAGAGAAAAATATTTCTTTATACAATGAACGATTGAAATATGGTATTCTCTGTCAGAGGATGTAGTAATGGCCACAGGCATTAGCACCTTTAAAGGGAGATTAGAAAGATCTGTGTAGGATAGATCTGTCAGTAGCTACCTTGCATGGTGATTAAAGGGAAACTCCACTCTGACCAATTATGCACGTCAGCAGCTGCACCTTTGCAGTGGGGTGGCATGCCCCGCCGCATCCTGAGAATGCATGGGGGACAGGATCCCCAGGCGCACACAGACTGCCCCGACATAGCATGGTGGTGGCAGAAGGAGGCACGGGTGGCATGGGGCCCCACTGCATGATGGCAGGACAGTGGCATGACACTCTCCCAACAGTGTGGAAGTGGGAGAATGCCCCGTTCACCTCCGTGAAGCTGACAGGGGTGTTTGGTGTCCCTGCAGGGACACTGTAGGCACAGTGTTATGCACAGGGCTGGCCCGTGGCATCAAAAGAAATACGGAAGTATTCATATTCACTTACTGTGGGCCATTTGAGGTTCTGGGTCAGGCCAGTACTGGGTGGCAGCTGGGATGGTGTCATCTCCATGTGCAATTGGGGATTAGCCTCACTGCCCTGCTGCTGCCAGCATGGCCTTTCTGCCCTGTGCATAATTGGTCTCTCAGATACAGTATAGTTCTGAATAGGGTTGACAGCTCTGGGTTGAGAAATACCTGGAGATTTTGGGGTTGGAGCCAGGGGAGGGTGAGGTTGGGGGAGGAGAGGAACCCCAGTGGGGTATAATGCCATAGAATCTATCCTTCAAATGAACCATTCACTCGAGGGGAACTCTTTTCTGTCACTGGAAAATCAGTTCTAATTCCAAGAAATCCCTAGCTTCCAGGAACCCTACCTTTAAATACCAGCACCAGGAGACAGCATCAAGGTAGGCCTCAGATCCTACGTCTTATTGTCGGCTCTTCAGACTAACTCATTCCATGAGACAGAATGCTGGACTAGATGGACCACTTGTCTAACCCACTGGGGCTCTTCTTATTTAAGAAAGACCACTGGGCTGGAAAACTCATGTGCTTTGAAAAAGGAAGATGGGAATCTTAATATTGTACATCTTCTGCCTACTCAGTTAAATAAACAGGGTGTCCAGAACCTGGGAATATCATATACAGCCCTTGCTTTGCACTCCTGAAGAATATATTGCTGTTAGACTCTCTTCTGCCTTTACTGTGGGTCAGCTTGGTATGTATTCCTTTAAATTTATTTACAGCAGTTTTCACGACTGCCATTTTGTGGCAGTAAAGTATGAAATCAATAGTGAAGCGCCAATATTTCCATCACAAATCCCATTTTCTCAAAAGGTCTGTAATCTCATCCATGAGAAATTGCTTTGTCCTGCAGCCTGGCAAAAAGGGAAAAAAAGATTAACCTAGAGATGTTTCAAGCACACTTTGAACTTTATATTGCTTTCATTTTTAAGCAATGTAGATAAAGACAGTCATCCTCTGAAAGTCCATCTTTATGTCCTCATTGCAAGAAATGATACTTCAGTTCACTGGGATGTTCCTCAATCCAATATGGAATGGTTAGTATGTTGGACTGAGGCATGGAAGAACTCAGGTTCATATATCCATTCACCCATAAAGCTCCCTGGATGACGTGGGTCAAGTATAGTGCTACTCTAAGCATTTTAAATCCATTGAAATCAATGGAGCTAGTAGGGTACACTCTGATTGAAATGGCATTGTGACTCTCTCTTAGCCTAGGTATGGGAGTCAGATGGAGAAGAGTGAACCATGCATGCTGCCCTGAGCTCATCAGAGGGTGAAATTAAAAACAGGAGAAAATATCTGGATCATTTCTTGCAAGGTATCATCAAAAAGGAAGTAAATACATATCTGTGATGTGAAACCTGGCTGCAGAAACAAACAGGCTTGTTACGATCCCTGTTTTGGTGTTTATCTAAGCTTGTTCTTTTGTGGTCCTGCCCACCACATCATGAACGATACCATATTTATAGATCATGTGTATGGGCTGCTAGGTGCATGCCATAGAACTCTCCGTTTCATAGACAGGGCCTTCCACCTGTTCAGATGGACATGCATATGTGCCATGCAAGCAGCGCCCTTGAACTCATGTACAGCAGGCCCCAGTAGGACAATGGGATTCTTCACAAGCCAATTTACTTTTGTCAGTCAAAAGGCACTCCACGAAATCAGCCTAACTATTCTAATGAAGTGGAACTGCAAAGGGAAAGGAAGGAGAGATGGCTGTGAAAATGCAGGATTTTATGCTTAGTGCACAGCTATTGTCATCCACCCTTCTATAGGTGGCAGGAAAGAACAAAAATTACATCAAACATGAAAATGTTTACATTCATTATTTCCCCACCCCCACCCCACCCCCACTGATGTTTTCTACTGATAATACTGATAATATAATCCTGATATTTGATAGGGCCAGCAGGTGCAATCCCAACCCCCACTTTCGACACATTTATATAAACCCTGACAGATATCTGAGCAGTTTTGCTGTGTGTGCAGAGTCATAACTGAATCACACTGGGAATATGACAAACTAAATTTGTCAAATGATGCTGCGATTAAGCTGGGAGAGAGGCTGGCTGCTTTGTGGCCATCACAGCAGAAATGACGTTTGAAGAGCTGTCACAACAGCAGTTCTGGGGGAATGGCAGGCAAGGCATGGTCTTAGGAAGCAGTTGTCTTGGCAGTCAGATTGCCTCTTGGCCTCTGGGGAGATGGAATGCTCTCACTATGAAGAGGAACATGCAGTGGGTTACACTTCCTTTGAAAGGAGGTGGGTCCCAGCACTCACCTCCTTGTTTGCTATAAACAGTTGTTTGCTATAACAGTTGTTTGCTATAGTTGTTTGCTATAAACAGTGAGAAATGGGAGCCAAAGAAGAAGAAGAACTGTTCTGTACATCACTTTTTACTTCCCAAAGAAGTCTCAAAGCAGCTTACAATCACCTACCCTTCTTCTCCTTGCAACAGACACCCTGTGAAGTAAGTGAGACTGAGAAAGGTCTGAGAGAACTGTGACAGGCCCAAGGTCACCCAGCTGGCTGCATATGGAGGAGGAGTAGGGAAACAAATCTCCAGATAAGAGGCTGCTACTCCTAGTCGCTACATCAAGCTGGCTCAAAGGGAGGAGAATATTAATGTACACTGTTTGTTCTCCATCTGCGATCACAGGGATGACAAAATGGAAGGGGATGGGGCTTGCAAAGGTCCAAACTAACCCTTCCCCATTACAGGTCCCATAGATCAGGGGTAGTCAACCTGTGGTCCTCCAGATGTCCATGGACTACAATTCCCATGAGACCCTGCCAGCATTTGCTGTCAGGGGCTCATGGGAATTGTAGTCCATGAACATTTGGAGAAACACAGGTTGACTACCCCTGCCCTAGATCATAACTCCAATTCTATAATCTTTGTGTTCATGTACAGGCTTGCGAGGTATCTGATTCATTCTCTAATTTCTTTCACACACGTTTCAATAATAATTAGCTTTGATTCAGCCCAGAGATCTGGAGTCTGGAACAGAAAATGACAGAATGAAGGTCTTGTGTGTATGTCAATGAACTGGTTAGCAATTTATAGCATAAGGTCTTCCTAATTCAGTGGGGGATGGAAACTGTTATTTTACACAGAAAATGTTTATTGGAACCGTAATTGGAATAGATTATCATTTCAGAGTGCTTTTTGCTAAAAGAAGACAATGGTGTTTATGGCAGCATATATTCTACAGTACTGGGGCACTACAGTACTGGGAACTCCTCTCCAGGCTCTTGGAGATGGAAGGGCTGACATGGGAAGGAGAACTCTGTGACACTATGCCCCAGAGAGGATGTGAGATGCCAATCCCCAGTTGCAACTTGGGGATGTGCTGGAATTGTAGGTCATTTCCAGGCAACAGAGGTCAGTCCCCCTGGAGAAAAGGGTGACTTGAAAGGGAGGATTCTCTGGCTTTGGATTCCATGGAGGTGCAGGAATGCCGGGCTTCAGGTAGGAAACAAAGAGAAATGCTGTGTGGCATTAATTGCTAATAACAATAAACATCATCAGATAATTCATAAATTTGTCAGTCTCTTCCTTCAATGGAAATAATTAATTGATAGCAAAATTTGCTTGAAGAACTGAAAACCTTTCAATCTGTACGTATTTCAGTTCAGTTCCATATCAACTTTAGGGAACCAAGCACCTCACCTTTCCCATGACAGAATGAAGGTCTAAACAGCCAACCACAAAAATACTTTTGGCTTCAAGGAAATGCAGCAGCTTTCCTGAGGGATGGTTTGAGCTGACAAGTGCCTGACTATGAAGCTGATAAATATATCTTGGCATACACTGAGTGCATTAAAGTTTCCTCCCGCAGAATTTAGAAGTGTAAAAAACACCCTATTCTTGTGTCTTAAATAATATGGCTATTTTCATACTTGACAACTCCCCCACTTGGCTGGACTCCCATACCCCACCGTAAAAAGCTCTACTTCTGTGAGCAGCTTTCCTGTCGAAGTCAATATCCAGCACACTCAGTGCAATGTGCTGGGATGGTTGTACTGCATAAATATCCATCTCTGCAGAAAGACTTCGGAGAGCAGGAACAAATGCATTGCTAACACAGATTCATTGCATGGATCTGGCACAGAAGACTGGGCCTGCTACATGAAGGCAGCCAAGGAGCCTGTCTCCAGTGAGAAGCATCAGCAACTGGATCCAGACCCTGGAGAATTCCATATGAGCACTGTGGCTGAACACAACAAGATAAGCCAGTGAAAGCCACAAAGAAGAATTCTAGATAGCTCCACTTAGACCGTTTACGCACTGGAGGTTTCATGTCGGGCTGCAGGATGGAGTTTTAGTCGTGGCAGGTTGCCCCACCTCTTCCTGCACCCACACGGGGGAGCATTTGCACCTCATCCACCCCAAATTTGTGCTCCTGCATGGGAACTGGGGCAGTGAAGTTCCCAGTGCATAAACGGTCTTAGAGGAAAAGGTTGTTGCCGACCACTTCCATTCCCACATGATCTTCCCAGTGTAGCATCTAGTAGGCTGAAGTCTTCATGTTAGAATATCCTCTTTTGCACATAACATGGATGAAGCTACTTGGATTCATTAGAAAGAAATCTCTGTTGTTCACAGAGCTGGCAGCCGTATGCGTGGCTTATTGATAGCGATATCAAAAGCAGCGTGTCGTAAAAGGGAGGGTTCGTGGCAGACAGCAGTCTGGAGAGACTATAAAAAATGAATTGTTCATTTTTCATGCAGCTGTATCTTTCCTAAATGATATACTCAGCTCCCCCCCCCTTCATTTACTCATTATTCTGTCATGTGGGGTGACTGCCAAGTGAAGCCCTTCTAACCATATGCAGGCTGTAAACCTCACACACAGCTGTCTCCAAAGGGAGCCAGTTCAGAAAGAATAGGGAAACAAATGATATAAAAGCAGATTAACTTCTGTTTAACATCTTTTCAAACACCCCTCTCCTCTGCCCACCATAACCAACAGCCCCTGTAATCTGGCTGCTTTGCATGCACTTTGTCGTTATGCTTGTGATCCTTTCTGGTGTGACTTGAATTTCAAAGACGGGGCTTTATATATTTGCCTGATGAGCTATTGTAATTATAATGTTCAATTTGTTCAGTTGTGGGAATGGCTCTGTACAGCCATCTCCTACTTGTATCGCTTGTCAGTCCAGTGGAAAAGATTTCATTTGTATCCTTCTGTTGCCGTCTGTCCATTGGCTGACATGTTCCAATGCTTTTTGATGTTGTTGTGTCTGTGGCATTTTAACCTAGTGAGTTTAGGGAATGAACCTGGGTCCTGGCAGGATTTGGTGCTGTTAATTATGGAAACTATTTTTGATGGAGCAATAAAAGACGGATTCTTTTCTTTTTTTAAAAAATGAGGCAGTCTCACAGCCAGGACTTTTTCTGTTAGAGGGGCAATCTTTTTGTTAAGGGGGCATAAGCATGATGGAGACCCATCCTGGGTTGCCAACCACCAGGAGAAAATTGGAGCCCTCCTGACAGAGCAGACTGGGGTACTCCCACTTCTCTGGCTTCCTGGCCTATAAGTGCGGAAGTACTCAGCCCACACATGGTACTCCTACTGGTAGCAGCTGCAGCAGCTGGCATCACCTCATTTGGGGAGCTGGCACAGACATGGCTGCTAGGGCTGAGAGGCAATTCCCCACACTATTGGTGGTAATGGTGGGGCTTGCTTCCCACTGTGCAACCTTTGGAGGTGTGTTCCACACCGTGGCCCTGACCGGCCACCAGATGGCTCTGTCCTTTCTCTGGCACCCTTGTAGCCTCCCCCATGGCTGGACTCTGGCTGGCCACTTTCAGCCTGGGTTGGCATCTGTGCCTTGCTCACCCAGTTTAATACCTCAGTCAACATGACTGTGTGATGATGTCACTTCTGGGTCACATTTGAAGTGATGTAGACATATTGCTGCAATGTTGGCTGGGACTCACTCTTAATAAGTCAGGGGGACATGGCAGTATTTCTCCTTGCTTGTGTAGCTTTGACTAGTACGATTTGTATAATATATATAATATAATAATTTGCTGCAAGCTTTCATTTTATTTTTACATATTTTGTACCTGCCTATAAGAATAATGTCCAGGAAAATTCTGAGACATGCATGACATTTTTTCTAGTCATTTTTTGTTTATTTTAATCCATGGTTCATTCTCCACTCCTAAAAACAATTACTGACATGACATATTGAATTATGGGGGGAAAGAAGAGCAGCAGAGATAAGGGGGTGGTGAACTGGAGAAGAGAGAGATGGGAGAGAAGGGGGAAAAAGTATGCCATTACTCCTGGAAAGTACTCCTGGAATTTACCACTCAAAACATTATTTTATAATACTTTCTATATTCTGAATCTGGTATAATTGGAAGATATTTGTTAAGCTAGCCAAAATTCATAAAATTACTAGTTCATCACTCAGGGGTTTTTATATTTGCTGTGAAGTCACAGATAACACTGCAATACCTTTGGGTGTTTAAGGCAAGAGACATTCAGAGCTGGTTTGCCATTGCCCCCCTCTGGTTAGCAACCCTGCTATTCCTTGGTGATCTCCCACCCAAATACTACAAGAATGAGAGTTGATTTTTATTCCCCACCTTTCACTGCCCAAAGGAGTCTCAAAGTGGCTTACAGTTACTGTCTCTAACTGGACTGCGACTAGCCCTGGCTGCATGTGCAGGAGCAGGGAATCAAACCTGACTTGCTGGATTAGAAACCACCTCTCTTAACCCCTACACCAAGCTGGCTCCTAATCAATACCAGTACTAACCAGTACTGAACCTGCTTACCTTCCCAAATCTGACAAGATCAGCCAGTCCTGGGCTGGACTGGTCAGGACTGAATTACACAGGAACATTTAAAATCTAACCAAGGCAAAGAGATCAGCTAGCGACTTCAGCACCATGGTCAGCTCAGGAGCACTCAATCTGTTTCCTGAAGATAATGACCACAATCGAATTGTCCTATATTGGTCACTCGGTTCTAAAGGGTTGCATTTCACCTTTTGTCTTGGGTTTCAAGTATCTGAGTACAAACTAAACCCATTTCATATCTGTTGAAGTGGTGCATATGCATTTAAACTGCTGCTGTTATTGAAGAAATACAAAGTAAGCTGACAAGGAAAGGATAGGATGCTGTGTCTAAGTCGTTTAGTTTGAAAAGCATTCTCATTACCAACTGATGCTAGTCAAAATGAGTGCAAAACTTTCTGAAACTGGAGAGCTGCAGAATCTTGAGCCTGCTATTTCCTGTGAATTCACAACTGACTTATGGTAACCCTAGCAAGAGACTGTCAAAGCAAGTAACAGGCAGAGGTGGTTTGCTGTTGCCTTCCACTGCAGAATCTTCCATGTTGGTATTCCACCCAAGTACCAACCCTATTTAGCTTCCAAGATCTAATACAATTGGACTATGCCATGTCACATCTTGAACTTAGGTAGCATGTTCTACAACAACTGTCCCTAACCCCCGGTCCAGAGACCAGTACCGGTCCGTGGATCAGTCAGTACCAGGCCACAGCTCCTCCTCCCTGGCTGCTGCCTCAGGGGCTGCCCTGCCATTCTGCCGCTGGCTCAGCTTTGGTGCTCTCTGGTGGCCGCCATGGCTGGGGCTCCCCCTTGGCATGGCACTGTGCAGCTGCTGCTGGCAGTGCCCCCCAGTGGGGGGCAGGAAGTCAGGGGCATTGGCGGGAAAGCAAGTGGAGCAGGGGCTCAGGCGGCGGCAATGTCCCTCAGCAAAAGACTACCCCCCCCAGGCCTCAGTAAAATTGTCAAGTGTTGACTGGTCCCCAGTGTTAAAAAGGTTGGGGACCACTGTTCTACAAAACCTTAAGTACCTGTCCAGTTTTTTCCTACAAAAATGTAATACAAGTACAGAAGTCCGTTAATACGGGGGAGATTGTCCAGTTAAGGTTCAGATGAATCCAGGAATAGGAGATGGTTTGAGCATAAGCTTATTATACTTTGGTCACCGGGAAGTTTTGACACACACATATATAGTGGAAGCATTTTGATTAAATGTTCTTCCATATGGTGAGAATATGTCTTTGAATTTGGATGAAGTTATGCACAGCTTGATAGTGTACGAGACCCCTGCATGTCAGACTGGCTTTCCTTATAGTGACACTTCGACTTAAATACAAAGCTACACATTTATAACCAGCTACAGATTTATAAACTGTATATAATAGTTGAGGACGTCTTGTTTCACTGTATTTGAAGAAGTGTGCTTGCACAAGAAAGCTTATACCTTGAATAAACTCTGTGGGTCTTAAAAGTGCCCCTGGACTCAGACTTTGTTCTATTTACCTTTTATTGAGTGAGAACATTCTATCCCATTGCAGTGAAGCAGGCTACTGTATACATCACCTGCTGCATCAGGAGTTGTGGAGTAAAGAACATGCATCAAAATGTTTGTCTTAATGCAGATGCTGTCTATCTACATTAGAATGTGTGTGGTGGAGTAAACATTCCCATGAGTATTCCAATGTGCTTCCCCTGTGCATTCAAATATGCATCTGAATTCCCACAACAAGGAATCCATTGTGGGTAGGCAATGATCCGGAGAGCGATCCCGAGAATGGTACATAAGGGGGATGCTTACTCATGCACACCCATCTCCTTTGCTGGAATGGGTATGAGTGGGGAGGAGATCCTTGTACAATTATGGTATTTTTCTGCAGGTTAAGCATTATGGCTCTAAAAACACTTTTAGTAGCTCTCAGCTGTGCCTGAAACCACTTCTATAAAAACCAATTGGGGGTAGAGTCGTAGTGCTGTATTACCAGCTTGTTAAAATACCAATGAGCGTACAAAAATGGCTTGAGACCCAGATCTATAAAACTTGGTCTCCTGTCGTCAGTGATGTGAAATGGTTCGTTATGCATTACTGCAGAATTATTATTTCAGGAGAGCGGGTCAAGGAGAAGCATTTCACAGCAGAAAGTATCAGCCTTAAAATAACTCAGTGTTTTGGCACACAGATTGATCAAAGGCCTTTCAACCCTAATGAGTTCAAGGAATATTGTTCAGCGCGTCTGTCTAATTTTAAAAATTATTTGGCTCTCAGAGAGTCCATTTATTTCCAGTCTGTCATCAGTTCTGCTGCTTTTGGATGAGAGTTGGCGTGAGCTTGGAAGAGGGCAGGATATGCAATATCTACGCAGTATCTTCCTATCACAGTCATGCACAGACTGCTTAATCTATTGCAGCCTTTGAAAATGAAACCTCACAGTTTGTCCAAATGAGCAATTGGGAAGTTCAGCCCACATTAATGGTGCAAAGAACCTAAGTGGGCATCCTTCCGGCACAAAGTGAGAAACCAAAGCGTGTTGGATGGCACTGAGTTGGCTGCTCCTGATGAACAGCTGGCTTGCTTTTTCAGGATGCACCAGCAATTGTTCCAGTAAGGGTTCCTCTGTTTAGAGTAATGCACTTTTTAACACACTGTCTGCAAGCGCTGGAATCTCTTAGGGAGATATTATATGTTCTGCTACAGCAAAGACCAAGAGAATTAAGCTGAAGCAGCTTCCCAGAAGCTCAGAGTTTTTTAATGGGCCATCACATCTTCAATTATTTTGGATAGACTTTGGAAATTCAGTTTAAAAATTATTTCTTTCCTTTATACACTGTGACCATTTCCGCACAAGGAATTTGCCCCTGGACAGCCTTCAAATGTTGGTGGCCTTTAGAGCCTCCTTCACATGACATCGCCTGCATCCCAAGGCTGTCAAGGAATGCTGGAAGGCTGACTGTGTCCTGCTTGGTGTCGTGGTTGCGGTGTCCAAATATATACCTTACCATAGATGCTCAATGGGATGTACAGCAGACACATGTTTTACTATCATTATCCTGTGTCACACAGGAAAATGAAACTAGGGGCATCAGGGAATGTGCCAAGTTAAGTAAGGGGATTCTAGATCTCATTCCTGCATTGCTATTAAAGTAGGGGAGCACCTGGAACAGCAGATGGCAGGGTAATGCCACTATCATCAGAGCTTTTCATTTTCTGGGATTAAGAAGCAACAATGGCTTCATCCGCTAAAGATACTGCAACAATCCCAGCCACAAGTGCTTCTGATCAGTGCGCTCTTTCCTGGCACTACTAGAGGGGAAGTGGACAGATATAAAACAAGGCAGCCATGTTCTTACTTGTTGTATTACTAGACATTAATGTGGGTAGATCATTAGTTTAATTATCTGGGCATAAATACAGAGGTTTTAGCTGTAGCTAAGTTCCTAGTGTGCAGGGCACCAAGCAATCTCCCCAAAGATGAAGCTCTCTGAATCAGGCTTTTTCAACCAGTGTTTCGTGAAATCCTGGGATTTCTTGATGGCTCTGGGAGGGTTTCTCAAATGGGTGGGAGGTAATTAATATATATATATTTTAAATTTGTTAAATATGTCAACCTGCTTCCCTTCCCAAAATGGCCAACAATGGGCCTTAAGAGGGTGGGAAGGGGAATAGCCTTGGATGGGCACGTACACAGCTATGCTTCCCAATCAAATTCTGCACAATTGCACTTCTCGGTTTTCTTGAAGCCTGAAGAATGTTTCAGTGGTTTCTCAATTGTAAAAAAGTTGAGAAAGGCTGCTCTGAATATTTCGTGAGGGACAAATGTTCAGAGATCATCCATACTCAGAATGGCAGAATTATTAAAATGGTTTGACCCTCATTAGCCAACCTCATAAAAATATGCTGTTAACAACTGAGAAAGCCTAATTCATATTTAAATCCATCTGTAAGGTTGACTGTAGGGATATTTGACCACTAGCTGGTTTGGCTCAAAAGCTATACACCAAGTGGGATCAATCAGACAGTCAACAAGTAGTTTGGTGGTTTGCAATCTGTTCACAGGAAGATGCTTCCTGTAGCCATCAGAACCTGACTATTTGAGGGGGGATCAGCTAAGTCTCATCTTCTGATCTTCTGAGGGGAATGTTGATGAATACGCAGCAATTTGTCAGGAACCAACATTCAGATGAATGCAGAGATCCGCTGAATGTTAGGTTCTGATCTTCCATCTTGGAAAGTTTGATACATTCCAGCCTTTCTGTGATGCAGCAAATGCGTGGGGGGCTGTGTGGGGGCTGTGTGGGCACTAGAAGCCCATCTAATTTCTCCTGTCATCCCCACTCCAAATTATCAGTTTAGGTGTCAACTGAAGTGTAGGAATTTCAGGGGAAAGAAAAGGATTGTTCTTTTATCTCCATCTCTCCACTGAGGAAACCAGCCCCAGAATCTCTTCTGTCCTCTGCAACTCAAGCTGCAGCCTGGGGAGGAGCAGAAAGTAATCCCCCCCCCCCAGGTGACCGTTCTGGCTAAGAATAGGACCATATCCTTCTCTCTGAAAAACAGTGAGCTCAGACAGCTGGAGAACAGGTCTTCTTCTAATCTCTGCATCTCAAGCTCTCAGTTTGGTGTGGGTGGGTGGGAGAATCAGTTTGCCACTCTCTTCACAGGCAGATTGCTTTCCCACCTCCCACCTGCAGTGTGGGCTACATTGCATAGAAGATGATCATGTCTGTTTGCTTGCTTGCCATCCAGGCTGTCTGCCTAATTTGTTAGTTTCAGGTGGCAAGGGGAAAAAATTATTTTGTCCTTCTCCACATGAAAAAGATGCCTAGACAGCACAGAATCAGAGCCGTCTGCTTCTATTATTTGCAGCCTAAGATAACACCCACCCACTCACAGACAAACTTCTTGGGTGGAAGAGTACAAGAACAATTCCAGACCAATAGTTTGGGATGGAGGAGGAAAGAAGCCGAGCATTCCTTTTCTCCCCCTCCCAAGCATCTCTCTGCCTTTCACCCTTGATGGAATAGAGAGACAAGCTTGGAAGGTGCGATGGAGGACAGAAGGAGAAACTCAGCCAATATCAGCTGACAGCCTGCTTTTGATCTTTACCTCCAAACTCCTCATGAGGTTCCTGCAATGTGAGGACTCAGCAAGAAGTGTGGGAGGTAGTTTTCTATTTGACAGCTTTTTGAGTCGTTCATTGGGAAGTGAACAGACCGGGTGATCAGTTCACCCTTGCAGAATTTTATTCAAACTGTGGGCTTTTCTAGAAGCCTAAACAAGCACTCAGGAAGGGCCATCAACCCACCTCACAGCCATTCCCAACAGATCTGAGTCACGTCAGCTACCTAAGTTAATTCTGTCCCTAGAAACTGGACCCACCTCTTCCCCCTTGCATTACTTAGGAGCATCTCTCACTAGTATCCCTCACAACAGTGAGTCTGAATTGTTCTATGACACCCAGCCTTCTTTGTAGTCCTCTGGGGGCACAGACATGTTTCTTTCTGCAGTGGAGGATATGAAATATGCATACATGGGTAATGCTAAGAGATTTTGTTGTGCTTTAACAGGTCCAACAGCAACTGTGGCTAGAAGTACTGGACTTGGGTTTGACTGGTTACTAATATATTCTTCGTCTCTTCCAAGGAAACAGTGATCTGGCTGTTGTTTTAATACTTATTCAGGTAATCTCCAGGTTGGACTATTGTAATGTACTCTAGGGAGGGCTCTTTTCCCAGACTGGCTGTGAACTTGGTTCAGAATGCAGTGATCACATTGGCAGGAACTGGCCAGAGGCCAGTTAAAATGTCTATATTGGATTCCAGCTTGTTTCTGGGCCCAATTCAATATGCTAGTTTTTGAACCTGAAGTTAATCAGGGAAGTAGTCCTAAGCAGGTGTGTTCAAAAGTAAATCCTACATTATTCAATGGGGCTTACTCCAAGGAAAGCATCTTTACAACTAGAGCCCCTGAACTGAATGGCTCAGGTTGGCCAATTTTAGTAGATCGCAGAAGCTAAGCAGGGTCAGTCCTGGTAACATTTGGATGGGAGTCTATCAAGAAATACAGAGGCACAACATGGAGGCAGGCCACCCCCTGAGTGTCATTTGCATTAAAAACCTTACAGGTTGAGGGAGCCAGCGTGTTATAGTGGTTTGTTGTTGTTAGGTGCAAAGTCATGTCCGACCCACTGCGACCCCCATGGACAATGATCCTCCAGGCCTTCCTGTCCTCTACCATTCCTCAAAGTCCATTTAAGTTTGCACCGACTGTTTCAGTGACTCCATCCAGCCACCTCATTCTCTGTCATCCCCTTCTTCTTTTGCCCTCAATTGCTCCCAGCATTAGGCTCTTCTCCAGGGAGTTATAGTGGTTAGGAGCACGGAATTCTAATCTGGCAAGCTGAGTTTTGATTCCCCCCCCCACACACACACACGCACACATACACATGCAGCCAGCTGGGTGACCTTGGGCTCACCACAGCACTGATAAAGCTGTTCTGACTGAGCAGGAATATCAGGGCTCCCTCAGCCTCACCCACCTCACAGGGTGTCTGTTGTGGGGAGAGGAAAGGGAAGGTGAATATAAGCCTCTTTGAGACTCCTTTGGGTAGAGAAAAGTGGCATATAAGAACCAACTCTTCTCCTAAATCAGCTGGGATTTGACAGCAAAAAAGAAAAAAAAAGTTACCAGGTAAAACCAACATTATTTGCTGCTGGGGTGACAGATTTAAAGGACAGGATTTGGTGGCTGTGTCTTCATTATGAACTCCCTCCCTAGAGAATTTCAACCATTTCACATTTTTGTGTTTAGGCAACAGTCACGGTGGAGAGATGACTTTTATCTCTGACTTGCTTAATTGTGTTATTAGTAACAGCCACTATAAATTCTGGATTGAAAATAAACTGAGGCTATGAAAAGCATGTGGCAGGGCATGAATTTGAATTGAAATACAAAACTAAATAAAACATAACATTTGGCAGAGTCACAACATTTTGATATTCACCATGAATTTCAGCACAGCTACTTTGCCAAGACCGAATAAAACTGTACTGTGTTCATGTAGCTTTCGAGCCAGAAGATGTGTAGAAGGTTACTATATGTATTTTCACAGAGTCCAATGAGACGTGAAACAAGGACGACTCCATTTGCCTGGGCTTTAAGCCCAGTCTGTAAGTAATTGCTGCAGCACAGTAGCAGCTGCAAACAAAGGCAGATCCAGTCCAAAGATCAAATGCTTATTTCATTTTGATAAAAATCCTGAAACCACAGATCAACTTACACAGAACTCTGGTCAGGCAATGACTGTCTATGTGCCATTTGTACAAAACTGTCTCCTCATAAATTAATATGGTGACACTGGTTTTCTTACATAAAACCCAACGGCTACATACACTTCATACTCAGGTGTGGCCATCTACTCCTTGAATTAATTTTGCAGCCAGAATGATGTTCTATATTTAAAATCATGAAAGCTGATTGCTCAACACATTGTACAATTCCATTGTTTCCACCACCACCACCACCACCAACACCACATGTTTAGGCCTTGGGAACAGTGACTTTTCAGGTTAAATGAATGGAATCAATCCCTTTCTACCCACCACGAGGTAAGGCTGATCATTTGGACACTCAAAAAAATCTGATCACTTGCTTGATCAAGTACTGTCAGATAAAGGTTAATTTTTTTGAATTATCATCATTCTAGGAACAATGCCTGTTGAATTCAGGAATATATAACTATAGCATGTGCCCAACAGAATTAATATTTCATATCCAGCAGTGTGCCCCGAAGAAAAAGCATTGCTGTTATAAACCAAATATAATAAAAGTCCCTTTCAACCCTATGAATCTATTATAGAATTAATTAGCAAGTTGTGTCTTACTAATCATTACAATAGATGTGGATATCCTGGTACAAATATTTATGTTATTACTGGGGGCCAAGCCTGTTGTGTTCAGGAATACAATGGGTGCTAGATTAGGGGGGTGGAGTGGAAGAACTCTGTGGATGGCCTCTCCCTCTCCCCAGGACCTGGAAAGGCTGCAGGTTGCAGGGAACTCACTGGCAAGGGTAGCTCTCACATGGCAGGGATCTGCAGCCAATGAACCTCAGAGGGAAGTTGAAGGAGGAGGGGGTGGTTAGGGGTGGAGGACAGGAGGCGATTGGCTGGCTGCTGGACAGACAGGCAACTCTGTTGGAGGAGAAGGCACTCAGGGGCGGGACAGCCACCCTGAGTGGGTGGCATTTAAGCCATGAGACTGGCTCCTTCTCCAAGGCCTTACCAGAAATATTAATTGGAACAGATTGTCAACAACAAAAAATATACTTCAGTCATTGACAGTTACTCTATTTATGCTAATGATAAGACACATTCATTTGTTCTTACTGTAAAGAAGGGTTGTCAGCTCGGGGTTGGGAAATACCTGGAGATTTTGGGAGTTGAGGCGGGATTTGGGTCAGGGAGGGACATCAGCATCATGTGATGCTATGGAGACCACTGTCCAAAGCAGCCATTTTCTCCAGGGGAATTGATCTTGTTAGTCTGGAGATGGCGTGTAATTCCAAGGGATCCCCAGGTCCTACCTGGGGACTGCCCTCCCTGTTATAAAGCAAAGGCTACATTGAAATATTGAAATTTACCAATGTAATGTTTTAAACCTTAGGTATGGTAAATTATTCATTGAACAGCTCATCAATTAGATCACTAGGGCCAGCCCATGGTAATGCACATACATACACGTGTGTGCATGAGAGTGTGTATCAGAAATAAGGCAAAGTACTCACGCAGCCATTAAACACTGAAATTCAGTTTTTAAAGGTAGTTGTGCTATATAGGCAAGAGGCTAGTTTTCTTTTCTTTTTATGGATTAATCAAGAATTATGAGTTCCGTTCAGTTCAGTGGCAGAGTTTTATTAGATGAGGTTGCCAGATGGTCCCTGGTTCTTACAGCAAGTGAGATGGAATGTGCTTGGCCCTAGGCACCGGCTGTTGCCCTTGATGACTGCTTATGTCTTTGTTTGAAAATTCCTGCAACTATAGCATGTGCCCAGTAGGATTCATTGTGATGTGTTAAAAGATCTGAGGGTGTGCAATAGAGCAACTAGATTTGAGCCCAGTAGCACCTTGAAGATCCACAAAATTTGGGGGGGGGGGGGGGGATAAGTTTAGGAGAGTCAAAGCTCCCTCGATCAAGGGAGCTTTGACTCTCTAAAGCTCATAATTCTGAAAATCTTGTCCTCTAAAATGCTATTGGACTTGAAGTTAGCTAGTTAATACATTTACCTTCTCTATTACCAGGAAAGTAGACAAGCCCAGGTGTCCTTGTTTACTGCCCTTACTGACAAAGGTCACAGAGGAAATAAAAAGGTAAGCTACAGAGTGGCATGCTTGGTTTTAGGGAACATTTGTCTATTTTTGTCCACAGACACAATCGGCAGTCAATTGGCTGGTGTGCCAACCCAGTCCCAGATGAAAGACCGCCCAAAAGCGAAAAATTACCCAAATGTAACATTGTCATTGTATTGCAAAAGTGCATGGAAGAAACAAATGCCTTCTTGGGTCATGCCAGTAACACTTCGACCACAGCCTCTGCTTTCAATAGTCAATAGTCAAGTTAGTTAGGGATCAAAATTAATGTTTCCCAGCATCTTTTGTTTCTGGTAGAATTACTGCCAACACTGATTTTCCTGGAATAGGAGAACGCTCTGGAATAGAAACATCTGTCTGGCTCAGTCACCACTGCAAAGTCATTGTCAGAAAGTCACTGTGTCCAGTAAGGCCCTTAATTGTTAATCCTTCTTTCTAAAATGGGATTCCAAGTTGCTAAGAAAAAGTAATCTAGAAGAAATGTAAAACTGTATTTACATAGTTTAACAATGATATAGAACAGTTTAAATAATGCCTGTGTTACCTCTGCTTAAATTCTCTGTTTTTCCTCCAACTTTTCAGTAAGCCGGTGTGAAGGAAGGACTTTTGTCGGGTGGAGACAGCACTAATGGAAATCTGGACTCTGTTGATCCACTTGCATTTGAGAATATTAATAATGACATTTACACTGTAGGAGTTTAATTAGGCTGAAAATGAAATTGTGGTAAAAGATGTCACAATAAGTCAAGACAATGTGAAAACCAGTCCAAAGGCATTCAATCTTTAATTAGTTTGGGAGAGATCTTTTGTTTACTAAGCCAAAAGAAAGTGGATAGTGACTGGAAAATATAGATTACTAGTATACATGGTGCCAGATCAAAATTTGCTTATTTTAATAATTTGTTGAGGCAGGGCCAATGCACACTATTAAAAGAATTTGATGGCTTTGTTGCGTGGCAAGGCCTGAAATATGATTACCTTTAACAAAACTAAGGTTTGTTTTAGGAGTCTTTTTTTAAAAAAACACTTTAGCTCTACAGGTAAATAGTAATTTGAAAACTGGGAATGCTAATCTTTTGGGAGAAAATTCATAGCTGGGGGTGCTGCTGGACCCAGACCCACAATCATGTTGGATAAACAGATACAGCAGTGGCCAGGGGTACCTTACACCAATTTTGGCTGATAAGCCAGCAGTGGCCCTTCTTGGGAGGGAAAGATCTTGCCACTGTGGTGCATGCTCTGGTGCATGTCAAGAGTAGATTATTGTAATGCACTTATTGTGCAGCAGCCCTTGAAGACTTTCCAGAAGCTAGAGGTGCTGCACATTTATAATCAGAATGCTGGTTATAGAGACAATATCACAGCAGTATTCCATCTACACTGGCTCCCTGTTTGCTTCTGAACTCAGTTCAGAGTGTTGATATTGCTCTTTAAAGTCTATATGCCTTATGACCAGCATATCTGAAGGACTGCTTTCTCCCATATGAACCTACCTGACCACTTGAGTAATCTTTGAAGCCCCTGCTCTGGGTACTCCTGCCATCTGAGGCTCGATAGTTAGCAACCCAAGAAAAGTTCTTCTTGGTTAGGGCACTAAATCTTTGGAACTTCTTTCCGGAGAGATCTGTCAGCCTTCCACTATCATTATCTTCCACCAGCAGTTGAAGACACTTTTTGCTTTGTTTAGGATACCATCAATAACTTTTATTGGCTCTCCTCCCTGGTTATATTGTTATGTGTGTTTGTGTGCTTATATGTTTTGATTTAATTGTATATTATATATACAAATATATATATATATATATATATTTGTATATATGTTGTATATATATATACAAATATATATATATATATATACATATATATATATATATATATATACATATACATATACACACACACATATATACATGTGTGTGTGTGTGTTTTATTTTAAATGCTGCTTTAATATTGAAGTGTTTTAATGTTTTGATGATTGCATCTTGGAGACCCTATTTGGGTTGAAAGGCAGTACAGAAATATTTTAAAAACATTGTTCTCATTTATTTTGCTTATTCATATATCCTGCATTTTGGCCAAACACAGTCAGGATCCTGGACATGTAACTACAGTACAATACAATATACCTTGAATTAAAATTGCTCAAACAGCTCATTGAAATGATAAGCCAGATCTCATGGCTGTAACTCCTAGCTACCCGATAAACTCTCTTAAATGGTTCTGTTTCTGGAAGGTCCCAGATGGGAGGATATTCTAAAACATCAGAACTACAATTGAAAAGATCTGGGAAATAAATTATTGTACTCTGGAGAGGAAGGGGAAGGCCATGAAGCTCTTTTCAAAGAAGAGTATCTGACAACAATCATGAGCTTCACTTTGTACACAGGTAGTATGTACTATTTTAGGCTGAACCTGAATTAAACAGGGGGTTGGAGTAGATGGCCTGTATGGCCCCTTCCAACTCTATGATTCCATTATTCTATGAGTATGAAAAGGGGAATTTCACTGTGGATTTTTAACAAGGAAGCACTGTTACATAATCTGTGAAGGGAAGAGTAGATTGGTGGCTTTTGAAACTGAAGACATATTTGGGACATTTTCAAAGGGAAATAATCAGAAATATTAAAGAATAGAAAGACCCAGCAGCTCATAATCTTGAGTTGTCATATGAACCACCATTCCTCAAACTGTAGGACTGAATTTCTCTTCTCTTTTTTTCTTTCAAGGACAGATAAGTGCCTTTCATCCCTCGACAACTGCTATTTTGAGCTTTGTTGATGTCTGGTGCATATGGTTCTCCTCATGCCTGCTTCCTGCTGCTGCCTTTCTGCTCCCGACAAGCCTGGCCTCAGGCACACCGCGCAGGTGTTGCAGTTCTGTTTTTTAATAAAGTGTTGACAAACAGTTTGCCAGAATCACTGATAGTTTTCCTTCCCTGGCTTCTGTGAATGCTGTAATGTTTTGCTCTGATAGATGCAACACATGTTACTCTCTCTCTTTCAGGCTCCAAAGCAAATAGACTCCCCCTTTCCCATCCACACATGTACATCATCATACCGTTAAACACAGTATTGTGACATCAAGATCCAAGCTACAAAACATTTCTGGAGATTTCTATTAGCACAATGTTTTCATCTTTATCGCCACATTTTGTACATGTCCCTTTATGAATGCAAGTCTACAGTGAATACATGAAGCCAGGGTTGCCGGGAGCCACTTTGTGCCCCTAGACAAAAATTCCATCTAGGCCCACAATATAACCTTGATCTAAACTAAATATCAGTACAAAACAAATAACTTTGCTGGCTCTTGCCACACACCTATAATGATAAAAGGATCCACATAGAATCATAGAGTTGGAAGGGACTTCCAGAGTCATCTAGTCCAACTCCCTGCATAATGTTGTTGTTAGGTGCGAAGTAGTGTCCGACCCATCGCAACCCCATGGACAATGATCCTCCAGGCCTTCCTGTCCTCTACCATTCCCCGGAGTCCATTTTAGTTCCCACCTACTGCTTCAGTGACTCCATCCAGCCATCTCATTCTCTGTCGTCCCCCTTCTTCTTTTGCCCTCAATCGCTCCCAGCATTAGGCTCTTCTCCAGGGAGTCCTTCCTTCTCATGAAGTGGCCAAAGTATTTGAGATTCATCATCTTCAGGATCTGGCCTTCTAAGGAGCAGTCAGGGCTGATCTCCTCTAGGACTGACCGGTTTGTTCACCTTGCAGTCCAAGGGACTCGCAAGAGTCTTCTCCAGCACCAGAGTTCAAAAGGCTGAATTCTTTGATGCTCGGCCTTCCTTATGGTCCAACTTTCTCAGCCATACATTGCAACTGGGAATACCATAGCCTTGACTAAACGCACTTTTGTTGGCAGGGTGATGTCTCTGCTTTTTAGGATGCTGTCTAGATTTGCCATAGCTTTCCTCCCCAGGAGTAAGCATCTTTTAATTTCTTTGCTGCAGTCCCCATCTGCAGTGATCTTGGAGCCAGGAAAATAAAATCTGTCACTATCTCCATTTCCCCATCTATTTGCCAGGAATTGAGAGGGCCGGATGCCATGACCTTTGTTTTCTTGATGTTGAGTTTCAAGCCAACTTTTGCACTCTCCTCCTTCACCGCATCAACAGGCTCTTTAGTTCCTCTTCACTTTCTGCCATTAGAGTGGTATCATCTGCATATATGAGGTTGTTGATATTTCTCCCTGCAATCTTGATCCCAATTTGTGACTCCTCTAACCCCGCCTTTCTCATGATGTGCTACGCATCCAAGTTAAATAGGCAGTTAACTTGCCGAACTCCTTTCTCAATTTTGAACCAATCAGTGATTCCATGCTTGGTTCTCACTGTTGCTTATTGACCAGCATATAGGTTTCTCAAGAGACAAATAAGATGCTCTGGTATTCCCATCTCTTTAAGAACTTGGCACAATTTGTTGTGCTCCACACAATCAAAGGCTTTATGAAGCAGAAGTAGATGTTCTTCTGGAACTCCCTAGCTTTCTCCATGATCCAGTGTATGTTGGCAATTTGATCTCTAGTTCCTCTGCCTCTTCGAAATCCTGCCTGTACTTCTGGAAGTTCTCGGTCCACATATTGCTGGAGCCTAGCTTGTAGGATTTTGAGTATAACTTTGCTAGCATGAGAAATGAGTGCAAGGGTGCGGTAGTTTGAACATTCTTTGGCAGTGCCTTTCTTTGGGATTGGAATGTAAACTGACCTTTTCCAATTCTGTGGACATTGTTGAGTTTTCCAAATTTGCTGGCATATTGAGTGTAGCACTCTTACTGCATCGTCTTTTAAGATTTTAAGATTTTAAATAGTTCAACTGGAATACTGTCACTACGACTAGCACTAGCTTTATTGTTGCTCAGACTTCTTAAGGCCCATTTGACTTCAATGGTCTGGCTCCAGGTCAGTAATTACCCCATCGTGGTTATCAGGGATGTTAAACTTGCTCTTGTATAGTTCCTCTTATAATTTTGCCACCTTTTAAAAATCTCTTCTGCTTCTGTGAGGTACCTACCATTTTGATCCCCTATCATACCCATCTTTGCATGAAACGTTCTCTTCATATCTCCAATTTTCTTGAAAAAATCTCTGGTCCTCCCAATTCTATTGTTTTCTTCTATTTGTTTGCACTGTTCATTTAAGAAGGCATTCATAGAATCATAGAATCATAGAGTTGGAAGGGGCCATACAGACCATCTAGTCCAACCTCTTGCTCAATGCAGGATCAGTTCAAAGCATCATAAAGCATTCTTATCTCTTCTAGCTTTTCTCTGGAATTCTGCATTCAATTGGGTATACCTTTCTCTTTCTCCCATGCCTTTCACTTCCCTTCTCTCCTTAGGTATTTGTAAAGCTTCCTCAGACAGCCATTTTGATTTCTTGCATTTCTTTTTCTTTGGGATGGTTTTGGTTGCTACCTCTTGTACAATGTTGCGAACCTCCGTTCATAGTTCTTCAGGCACTCTGTCTATCAGATTTAATTCCTTAAATCTATTTGTCACCTCTACAGTATATTCGTCGGGGATATGATTTAGTTCATACCTGAGTGGCCTAGTGCTTTTCCCTACTTTCTTCAATTTAAGCCTAAATTTTGCAACAAGAAGCTGATGATCTGAACCACAATCAGCTCCTGGTCTTGTTGTTACTGACTGTATAGAACGTCTCCATCTTTGGCTGCAGAGCACATAGTCAATCTGTGATTTCTATGTTGAGTGTCTGGTGATGTCCATGTGTAGAGTCGTCTCTTGGGTTGTTGGAAAAGAGTGTTTGCTATGACCATTGTATTCTCTTTACAAAATTCTACCAGCCTGTGCCCTGCTTCATTATGTACTCCAAGGCCAAACTTGCCTGTTATCCCAGTTATCTTTTGGCTTCTTACTCTAGCATTCCAATCCCCAATGATGATAATTTTGACATTTTGATAATGATGACATCATTTTTTGGCATTGCTTCTAGAAGGTTTTGTAGGGCTTCATAGAACTGGTCATCTTCATCCTCTTCAGCAGCAGTGGTTGGGGCATAGACGTAGATTACTGTGATGTTGAATGGTTTGCCTTGAATTTGAACTGAGATCATTCTTTGCCATAGAGCCAGACACAATTGTGGCATGTTGTGGGGAGAGGAATGGGAAGGCGACTGTAAGCCGCTTTGAGCCTCCTTCGGGTAGGGAAAAGCGGCATATAAGAACCAACTCTTCTTCTTCTTCTTCTGTCATTTTGGGATTGTCTCCCAAGACCGCTTTTCCTACTCTCTTATTGATTATGAAGGCTACTCCATTTCTTCTGCAAGATTCTTGTCCACAGCAGTATACCTGATGTTCATCTGAATTAAATTCACACATTCCTGTCAATTTTACTTCACTGATTCCTAAAATGGAACTTACAACTACATACCCACCTACAGTGACCCCGATTTCATGCCCCAGTGATCCCCCTCCCGAAATCTCCAGAATCCAGCCTAGCCTGGTCGAATTTCACCTACCATCCCACAGTGGTTAGAAGCAATTCCCTGGGTATGCAAGATAGGGCCACAAGAGACAAAGACTGGCATATCTCTTCCTGTCCACCTACTGACAATCTGCCTGTTCATAAAAATCAGCATTTCTGTCAGATGGCTATCTAGCCTCTGCTTAAAAACTACCAAAGAATGAGAACTAACCATCTCCCAAGGAAGCCGGTTCCACTGAGGAACTGCTGTGTCAGGAACTTCTTCCGAATGTTTAGCTGAAAATTCTTTTGAATTCATTTCAACCCATTGGTTCTGGTCCAACCTTCTGGGGCAACAGGAAACAACTCTGCTCCATTTTCCATATGACAGCCCTTCAAGTATTTGAAGATGGTTAGGATATCAACTCCATTGGTCTGTCCAATTGTGGCTAAAAATAAAATGAGGAATCTCAAAACTGGTAACCAACTTCAGGAGGATCATGGGAGTTCAAAGGCCAAGAATGAAAGAACCTGAATTTTCTGATCCTGGTTATCTCCAGACCCGCCATGCTGTTTGCAGTGGAAACTGCTAAGTCTGTAGGTTCAGGGAATACAGAGGCAGTAGTTCTTGGAAAACTGCTTTTTTTGCTAGAGGCACCAACAATATCGAACAAGAAACATGGGAAAACCCCAAACGTATATACACTTTTGGATGGTCCACTGAGAGCCCTTTGATTGGTCCACAATACTCAGCAATTCTAGTCTCTCATTGGGTAAACTCTCACAGTGGTAGTATTAGCACACTTCTGGTCACATACATAACAGAAGCTAAGCGTGTGTAGTCCTTAAAGTTTGGGAGACTGAGGTTCAAATCCCTGCTCTGCCATGCAAGGTTTCTGGGAGACCTTGGGCCAGACACATTATACTCAGTCTAACCTACTTCACAGGATTGTCATGAGGGTAAAATGGAAGAGATGCGAATAACATGAGCCACTTTCGGTCACCTTTGGGGAGAAAGGCAGGCTATAAATAAAGTAAATATGCTAATATTCTAACTTCTGTTGTTCATTTGTTACCACTATGGCAGATTAACGTTCTATTATTATGCATGTAAAGGGTGGCAGGAGGTGCAGCATCCTTTTACTACTTTGATAGATTGTGGGGAAATATTAACTCCCCCACCACCACATCTGTTCATAACGCTAACAAAGGTTTGCTGCTATACTGCTAATAAATATGTTCTAAGTAGCCAAGCAAGATAAATGAAGAGTTGAAACTGAAATATAAGTGGGGAGAGACAAATGGCAGATCATAAAAAGAACAGAGCAAAATGAAGGACACAAATCTGGAAAATATAGGAAGCGAAAGCTGGTCGCCCTGACGAATGATATCCTGCGCCAGCTAGATCGGGGCGCCATACTCATGTTGTTAGATCTGTCGGCCGCATTTGATATGGTCGACCACGAAATATTGGCTCACCGCCTTGCCGGAACTGGGATTAGAGGGACTGCGCTGCAATGGCTGCTCTCCTTTCTCCAGAACCGGACACAGAGGGTTGCAGTGGAGGATCAGCTATCTGACCCTTGTGAGCTCCCATGTGGGGTTCCGCACGGGGCAATACTCTCCCCTACACTTTTTAACATCTAGCCCAGCTGGTGCAGGGCTATGGGCTGGGATGCCACTAATATGCAGATGACCTCCAGCTCTACTTCCTAATGGACAGACGGCTGGATTCCCCCGACAACATTTGCCAGTTGTTTGGAAGCAGTGGCTGGATAGCTCAGCCTGAAACTCAACCTCTCCAAGATGGAGGTCCTGTGGCTGGGGAGAAGAGGGCAGGACCAGGAAGCATGTCTCCCATGCCTGGATTGGTGCAATTAACACCTGCACTGGTCACCAGGAATTTGGGAGTGACCTTTGATGCCTCCCTTTCTATGGAGGCTCATGTCACAAAAGTAGCCTGGATGGCATTTTTCCATCTTCGCCAAGCTAGGCTAGTAGCGCCCTACCTGTCCTCAGACCACTTGGCCACAATGATCCATGCAATGGTCACTTCCAGACTAGACTACTATAACTCGCTCTACGTGGGCCTGCCTTTGTCTTTGATCTGGAAGTTACAGCTGGTACAAAATGCGTCTGCCAAGGTCCTCACTGGAACATCATGGAGGGCCGATATTCAGCTGGTGCTTCGACATCTGCACTGGTTACCAGTTTGTTTTCGGATCAAATTCAAGGTCTTGGTTTTGACCTTTAAGGCTATACACGGTCTGGGTCCTGGTTACTTGTGGGACCGCTTGGTTGCTTATGCCACCCGCAGGGCTCTTACTGGTAGTCCTGGGCCCTCGGGACGCTCTCCTGGCCTCAGCCTGGGCCAGGGCCTTTTTGATCCTGGCCCCAACCTGGTGGAATGAGCTCCCAGAAGAGCTAAGGGCCCTGCCGGAATAGTCAACTTTCTGCAGGGTCTGCAAGATGGAGCTCTTTTGCCAGGCATACAGTTGAGGTCAGGGCAGGGCTCGCTATTCAATCTGAGATCCCCCATGTCCTTTTGTCCATCTGTCAATAAATAGATCTGTCTCCTCACTCTCATCAGTAAGACAGTCAGAAGGCTGGCCATGGCTGGTCGAAAGAGTGAGTTTATTTAGTTTTTTTGCTTGCCATCTGGTCACCTTTAGTAATTGTAATTACAGATTATTATGGTTTTTATTGTGTTTTTATTCTTTTATTATGAGCCTCTTGTGGTGCAGGGTGGTAAAGCAGCTGACATGCTGTCTGAAGCTCTGACCACGAGGCTGGGAGTTCGATCCCAGCAGTCGGCTCAAGGTTGACACAGCCTTCCATCCTTCTGATGCTGGTAAAATGAGTACCCAGCTTGCTGGAGGGTAAACGGTAATGACTGGGGAAGGAAATGGCAAAACCATCTTGTATTGAGTCTGCCAAGAAAATGCTGGAGGATGTCACCCCAAGGGTCAGACATGACTTGGTGCTTGCACAGGGGATACTTTCACCTTTACCTTTATTGTTTTATTGTATGAACCGCCGTGAGCCCAGTCGGGAACGGCGGTATATAAACTGTTATCAGGTATATAAATTTAAATAATGAATGAATAAATAAATAAATAGGGAATTTTGCAAAAAGGCCCGGCCTTCCTTGCACCCCTTGTGGCTGCAGCCAGAACTGCATTATGATTTTAGAAAAGTAAATCCTGGGAATACATAAATTATGTATGGAGGTGCAAAACTTGCACTGCCTCTTGCTTGCAAACTTGCGGTTGTAATCCGCGCATTTGTAAGCTGCCTCACAGGGAGACCCCTCCTGCGTTTTCCTTAGCTAGAATTTGGGTTGAAATCTCTTTTCATCCATGAACGGGGGGCAACACTCTACCTCGCAGACCCCAGCCTCAACCATAAACCTGGTGGAAGAGCTCCGTTTTACAGGCCCTGCAGAAAGCTGACAAATCCAGCAGGGTTTCCAAAAGCACATGGTCACTACTGCCAAGTACTACCAAGTACTACCAAGTACACTACTTCCACCTCATCTACCAGTTCTTTCCTATTGATGAGAATCAAGTCTAAAATAGCAGAGCCCCTGGTTCCCCTCTCTACTTTCTGGGAAGTGAAGCTGTCGGCAAGACAAGTTAAGAATTTAACGGAGTTTGTATTTTTAGCAGAATTGGTCTTCCAACAGATATTTGGGTAATTGAAGTCACCCATGACCACGGTTCCCCCTTTTTTGAAAAATTGTGTAATTTGATCTAGCAGTATCTCATTCAAGTCCTCTGACTGGCTTGGTGGTTTATAGCAGACCCCCACAATAATACCACTCTCATTTCGTACTCCTTTTATATTTATCCAAATACATTCAACTGAACTTTCATGCTCAGGTACCTGTATTTCCTCACAAGTATAAAGATTCTTAACATATAATTAATTTGATCATAGAATCATAGAGTTGGAAGGGACTTTTAATTATTATATTTGGTTTATAACAGTAAATGCTTTTTCTTGGGGACACACTGCTGGATATGAAGCATGAATACTATCTACTCCACTGATCAGATTACCTCATAATAACTGATCTCTCCTCATATTGCTGGCATAAAACTTCTTTTCACGCTAGCAAATGAGACTAAACTGGTACTTGAAAATTCAGTATTGCAGTTACAGTTGGGCGACTTCTGCCCTTCAATTCACAAAGAAGAATAACAAAAAATGACCATGTGATATCCAAAAGGCATCTCGTAGTGCCTCAGTGCTTGAGGACATTAAGAAGACACAGCTATGACAGGGCAGGCATTTTCTGATAACATTAACAGTCAACCAACAGGAAACCAAGAAAGCAGAACAGGCTGATGTGATGTATATTGCTTTGAAATGGTCATCAGCAGAGTCTTCCTTACATTATGAACATTCAGAAGAAACTTTTGTTTCACATGCTATGATATGATACCCTAAAATGCAGTAGAGCATGAAGTAGAGAATGAAGGCAAGTACTGTAGTGTCACGGTAACTTTTGGCAGGTTGGGAAAACTACTGGGGACCATTTGTTACTAGCAATCTTGTTCTTCTCAAGTTCAACTGTAATTTCCAGGCCATCATTTACATATTTATTCATGAGCATTTTCTCCTTTTCATCTTTGCTGGGCTGGGCTGGGCTGGGGGTGGGTAGGGTTGAGGTAGAGGCATCAGACTTGCACTTTGATTCAAGAGAACCCCCAAGTTGCAAAAAGATTGGACCAGGCGGTCCAATTCTAGGGGCACCCAAAAAGGTCTGACCCGGCAGGGTTCTTTGTTTGTTATTATGTTCTTAAGATTAAGAGGTCAGTGATTAAGAACTTAATTTAAAAGTAGTCATGTGGGCCATCTTTTCAAAAGAAATCACTCCATCCACTGTGATTTGATCTTGTAGAGGGGAAAGACAGGCAACCTCATCTTTATATATGAAGAAAGTATGCAAATCTGCTCCTGCTTTTGGCTTATATGGCCCATTCCAACTGTATGATTCTATGATTCTAAGAGAAATGTTCCATTTCTAAGAAAAAAATGTTGAAAGCACCAGAATGAAGCAAGGTAAGATAGAAGGGTTAACATCCCCTCATCCATTCCCAGATTTTGTTTTAAAATATACAACTCTCACCAATTTTAGAAGTGAATGTTTTTTAAATACACAAATCTATAAAATGCATTATTTGTGCCAGCTTCCTTTCTTATATTTGCCAAATATTTTCCGTCACATACTCCGCAAGCAAGAATATTAATAGTCTATAAGTAGATTGTATAGATCCATTCCAGTCTGGTTTCAGGCCTGGTTAGGGAACTGAAATGGTCTTGGTTGAATAACATGCCTAGGAAATAGACAAGAGGAGTGCAACCTTGTTAATTTTTCTGAACATCTTGGCAACTTTTGATTCCATCAAGCATGGATCTCCTTTCAGGTCTGGGACTGGGACCGATTATGCACTGGGAACTTTACTACCCCAGCTCCTGTGCAGGAGCACAAATTAGTGCTGGATGAGGTGCACCAGGCCAAATGCTCCCCCGTGTGGGTGCAGGAAGAGGTAGAGCAACCTGCCACGACTAAAACTCCAGCCTGCAGCCTGGCATGAAACCTCCAGTGCATAAACGGTCTGGGAGGCACTATTCTATGGTGGTTCTGGTCCTACCTCAAAGGTAGGTTTTAAATTCTCATGCTGGAAAACTGGTACTCTGCCTATGGGGTTCTTCAAGGATCCATCTTGTCCCCCATGCTTTTCAGCATCTATGTAAATCTGCTGAAGAGAGATGAGATTTGGGCTGAGCTGTCACAAATATGCATATGACACTGAGCTCTGTATTGCTGTCAAAGTAGGTTCCAGGGAGGCTACATAAATCTTGAACAGGTGCTTGGAAACCATTTTGGAATGGATGTCTAACAAGCTGAAACTTAATCCTGACAAAATTGCGGTGCTGTTGGAGTATTTGGGGGAAGATCTGACACAGGAAATGGGTTATCATGTGTTCTGAATCGAGTTGCACTTTCTCAAGAGGAGTAGATCTATGAGATCTCCTTGACCCAAGCCTCATATTGGATAAACAGGAGGCAGCAATCTTGCAACCGTGATACATGTCCCAGTAACATCTAGATTAGATCACTGCCCTTGAAGACTGTCTGGAAACTACAGCTGGTACAGAAATGCTGTGGCCAGAATGTTGTCAGGAATGAGTCATATCCAGTCTTGTTCCATCTACAGTTCCTTACAATTTCCTTCCAGGCTCCAGTCAAAGTGCTGGTATTGACCTTTAAAGTACTATGTGGTCTGGGTACGGTGTACCTTCAGAACCCCCTTCTCCCATATGAATCTACCCTTATATTCCTGTCATCTTTGAAGGTGCTGTTTCAGTTGCCAAAAGAAACTAGAAGAAAGAACCTTCTCAGTTGCGGCACCAAAACTTTGGAACTGCTTCCCCAGTGAGATTCATTTGTCTCTTTCTGGGTCTTTTTCTAGCAGTTGAAGACTTGTTTCATCTGCCATGCCCCCAATAATGGTTACTGATCCTTCTCCTAGTGTTATTTGTTCATGTGTCTTAACTTAATTATTTTTATAATTTTAATTGCTTTAAAGTTTTTATGTTTTTCTCCTTATGGACACTGATTGTGTATAAAGGCAAAATAAAAACGTTTTAAGTAATTAATATCTTTAACCGCTCCTAGCAGAGCGGCTAAAATAAAGCAGTAAGGGCCCTGAGGGCGGGCCCTGTCCGGGATGAGGAAGGGGGCCGATAGGCCCCTTCCCCCAGACTGATGAATCGGGAGGTGCAAAGTGCCTCCCGATCCGCCCCCCTCCAACATTGGCTGCTTCCGCATGACCGCCACCATTTGCTGCCTGGCCGCCGACACGAGTGGTGGCCCACGGAGTCAAGAGGCACTGGCAGCACCGGCAAGACGCGGCAACAACGGCCGGCCCCAAGAGGCCGTGGCTGGCGGCCGCCACCAACACAAACAGGATGGAGCGGCAGCTGGAGCTAACACGCGTCGGCAAGAGGTGCCGCCCGGCGGACGCGGCCACCACAAACGGCAAGAGGCAGCAGCAACACCCTCAGCAAGAGGCGCCCGGTACCGGCTGCTGGTGCGGACAGCACCGGCGCCGCCATGGAACTGCCCGACCCCACTTTCTCCCGAGCCCACCTCCGCCGCTGAGATCGACGCCGACATCTGCTGCCTTGCCGCCACGAACACTGGTAGGTGGCAGCGCGCCTATGGGACATGAGGTGGAGGCGCCGGCGAAGCCTCCCAGGCCACCACTTGGCTGGCCTCGGCTGTGGGGGGTGGGTGAGAAGGCTGCCAGCCGCCCAGGGAATGGTCTGATGGCCGCTAGCGCGTGCTGTATTTCGGGAACAGAGGGCTTATTTATTAGTATAAATATAAAACTGGAACTCTGTGGAACTGGACAGAATATATGCCTTATGTGAGGATTTCTTCCCAACTGGATGGAAGGAAGTTACAGCTGGAAATGTATTTTTTAACTGAAAGCCATAGAAACAAATGAAGATTACAATTAAGAAAACATACAATTGATAATATAAAACATGAACTGAAACTATCTGCATATAGCACTTTCTCCTCAAAGACTGGTTAGCAGCAAGAACATTTTTTTTTGTTCAAGATTACAAAGGTTTCCTGAGGTTTTGTATTTCTACAAATTGCTTTTTTTTTTTGCAAAGAAATGCCTAGGAGTTTAGCTTTTCTCCAGCAAAACAAAAACAACACCCTCAACAAAGCACATTTTTTCATTACAGAAACAGCTGAAATGAGAACTGCTTCTTTCTTCACAAATTTAATCCATGTACATTAATTATTGTTTAAACTCATACAGAGAAGCAAAAAGGACACCTATTATTGTACATTCACAAAGCCTATGGGATAATCATACCTGATGCCTCAAGATAAACTTCACAAGGAAGTCTTCAGCAACCAGCTTAGTAATTTATGGCCTTTCTACCTTTCACTAGGATTTGTATAGAAAAAAAAAGAAGACCTTAAAAAAGCATGATGGGATTAACCCCCCCCCCCCAAACACACACACACACAAATCAAGTGCACTGAAGTAGAGTTTCCCCAAACATTTAACTTGAACTCTGTTTCTTACCCACTTCTGCATAATGTATTGAACCACTACTCAAAATCTGGCTGCCTCAAGAAGATACACCGTGAAAAGAACAGTCTGCTTTCCCCTTCAATTAGCCAGTTTGTATTTCATTCTGAACCAACTTGAGGAGATGTGGAGGTAGAGTTTGAGGAAGGCACAATCTGGTGAGAGAAAGGAGCTCAGACAGGTTGGGATGGGATGTAAGAGTGTACATTCATTTCTTCTCAAACTAAAAAGGTACCTGAAAAACACTAGTATTCTCAGCTGAGCCTGTGTGGAGAACTCTGCCAGCAGGATTGGTTCCTGGGCAGACTCTGTTGTACAGCCCAGCAGAGCCCCGGCTGAACCTGCAGGGAGAATTTTCCCCACAGGCTTGGCTGCTTGGCGAGCTCTTTGGGCAGTCCAGTTTAAAGGGACCACCCAAAAGAGCCCCAAACTGAGCTACCTCTTGGCTGTTTTTATCAGCTCTGCTTCTCCCCCCCCCCCACACACACATTTTTTTCCTGGTTTGGCTCTATTGGACCTGGGAAAATATTGTGAATTCTTTAAAATCCCAGGTCCAAATACATTACCAGTATTGGAATTCAGTCTTTTTCAGGATTCTTGAATTATTTTCAGGTCCAATAGATCAGAACAAAAACACACTGAGCAAAAATCGAATGCCCCTAATAGGATATCATACAGGTCACTCTCTGAAGTTGCCATTTTCTACAGGGGAGCTGATCTCTGTTGTCTGGACATCAGTTGTCTACTTGGACTGGCAGTGGTTTTCCAGACAATGGCCTTTCTCATCTACCACCTGGTCCATTTAACTGGTAGTGTTGGAGGATGAGTATGAGTATGAGTATGGGACCTTCTGCATACAATGCAGAGGCTCTTCCATTGAGTTACAGGCCCTCCCCAAGTCCCACCTCCATTCAGGAAGCAGGAACTGTGTTCAACAGACTATTACTGTTTGGGCTCCTTATTTCTTGCTTGTTTCGTAGAAATCCTGGGAAACCATGGAACCTAGAATTCCACTGGTTTTTCTAAAGTATACATGTTGCAGGGTCTCCAAACTGAAAAGTAATGCTTGGGAGAGGGGAAATCTACTGATGCTGCAGGTCCATTATAACTGTGTTGCAGCATGACTTGGCATTTGACATGAAGCTAGGATGGGCTAATTGCCAAACAGTTGTCTAACCACTCTCAAGAGTCTCATATTTAAGATAAATGATCTCACTGACACTACTAAAACACTTCAAGCCATAACGTTCTAAAAATATATATGCATTCCTATTTCTATGCACCTTGAGGCTTATATAAAAAATAAATTGCCTCGTGTAATCATCACCCACCCACGTTGCTGCAGATTTCTTTCTTCAGATTAATTTCTTGATTTAAAATATCAACTCTTTTGGTCTAATAAAATACATAGCACCAGGTGCACCACAGGGATTTCCTGCCTGCATTACTTAGCACAGTGAGTTTGCCTTTTGTCTAATCAGTAACAGCTTCTGAGAATGGCATGGGCCCCACACTGGAGGGGTAAAATAGTTTGTCATGAAACTGGAGACCTGACTATGGTTTAAGAAAACATAATTTGTTATTTAAATTTGATTTAACTTCATGCTATTATTGAGTAGGAGATGCTATAATAATATGCTGGTGATGGTGATTTTGAAATGCATCAAAAGGATAATAGTATTTTTATCATCTTCTGACCTTTTCTTTTTTAGTTTTTCCTGCATGCACATTTTTCACTGTGAGAACCAAATATTTTCCATTAGTAAGCTACAGTGTCGTTGGGTACTGATTCAGATTTTCTTGATTGAGTTCTTGGACAATATTCAGAACTGGAAACTCAAAAAGAAGACCTGTTTTTGTACCACACTTTTTACTACTTGATTGAGCCTTACAATTGTCTACCCTACCTCTCCCCCAACAGGCACCCTGTGAGATAGGTGAGGCTGGGGGAACTATGATTGACTGGAGGAGTAGGGAATCAAATCTGGTTCTCCAGTAGTGGTTCTCTAAACCACTCACCATGCTGGTTGCACATCAATTTATATCCTTTCTCGGGTGTGAATCCTATTAAAATCATTGGGATTGAGTAAACCTGGTTAAATGAAAACAATCAGAATCTATGGCATTAATTGCATGTTCTTATGGCCTATTTAGACTGGCTGGAGAGGTTTAGGATCCCAGTTAAATATCCTATGCTATCCCAGCACATGGGACTCTTCAGTGCAAAAACACCATGATAGAGACAGTATACAGCAGTTATAGTGCAGGATTAGGGTCTGAGAGACCCTTTCTGCCATGAAAACTTTCTGAACAACTTTGACTTAGTCACTCTCTCTCACGGCCTAATTTATCTCAGATTTTTTGTTGTTGTTGTTGTGAAGATAAAATGGAGAACAATGCTGTAAGCCAATTTGAGCCTCCACCGGGGAAAGAAGTCAGGTATAAATAGCTAAGTAAATAAACAACTAGCCTGGTACATAGAGCCAAAACAGCCGCATTGGGAGTGTGGTGGTAAAGGAGGAAGATTTAGTTGTCCTCCAAAGTTTTGTCAGAGTTTGGTACTATTAGTGCAATATTATGCCAACAAAAATGTTATGTCAAACTCATGCTGACTGAGTTGGGGTTGGGGCTGCCCAAAAGCAGCAAGGCAACTATACCTTGATATATAGACTGACTGTTTGTAGGTTGCCCTATGGAATACAGAGGTGACATCAACACACATGAAGCTGTGTGTCAGACTATCAGTCCATCAGTATTGCTTGCTCAGACTGGTAGCAGCTTTCAATAGTCTCAGGTGGAGGTCTTTCACATCACCTGCTACCTGGTCCTTTCAATTAGGGACTGAACCTGGGACTTTCTGCATGCCAAGGAGATGTTCTACCATTAAGCCACAGCCCCTCCTATTTGGGAATGATAATTCAAGCTGTGGATAGAATTGCCTCAAATCTCCCATTCTCTTTCCATGGAGCCTGAAATGCCCCTTGGTTAGCTGAGAAGCTTTGGATGATGAAATGGTTAGAGAGATTATTAAGCACAGATTGACTTCTTCCATTCATGACTAATATGGGATCATTTTTAACATACAGTACCCTGATTAATGGATTTCAGCTGTAAATGTTATAGGCTATGGTGGGTTTGCTAGGTTCTCTGATATTTCAAATAATATTGATCTTTCTTTCCACTGCTCTGGTGAAAATGTGTAGGATGCCAATTAAGCCACAACTACATTATACTGGTGTTAGCAGGTTGTTGGTATAATAGGGGTATGGAATGGCTCTGTAAATTACCTTCCATCTAAGCATGCCACCTTAACTTGATTGTAATTGTTTAGATGCTAAATACTGTGTCCTTCATATAACTTTGGTTGTTTAGGTCTCCTTGAATTCAAAAAGTCACACTTTTAAAGTACCTCATGAGGGACATTTCACCTCATATATGTGGGAGCTGTATTTCCCCAGTAAAATGCAATGGATAAGTTCTCTAAGAATCTCTGACCACATGTTTTCTTGCCTGCCTTGTGCAAAGGTAGCTGACATTACACATGGTCTTAATAGGCTGATAGAAAGTACTGGGGAGGAGCCAGGGATCAGGGTACATGTTGGTCCCAACAGTGTATGGAAATCTTGTCATGTGGTCCTGGAGATAAAATCTGGGTTGCCAGGCAGGAGACTCAATGCTAGGAATTCCAAAGCCAGTTTGGTGTAGTGGTTAGGAGTGCGGACTTCTAATCTGGCATGCCAGGTTCGATTCTGCGCTCCCCCACATGCAACCAGATGGGTGACATTGGGCTCGCCACGGCACTGATAAAACTGTTCTGACCAAGCAGTGATATCAGCGCTCTCTCAGCCTCACCCACCCCACAGGGTGTCTGTTGTGGGGAGAGGAATGGGAAGGCGACTGTAAGCCGCTTTGAGCCTCCTTCGGGTAGGGAAAAGCTGCATATAAGAACCAACTCTTCTTCTTCTTCTTCTTCTTCTTCTTCTTCTTCTTCTTCTTCTTCTTCTTCTTCTTCTTCTTCTTCTTCTTCTTCTTCTTCTTCTTCTTCTTCTTCTTCAAAGTAGCGTTCTCAGACATGCTGTCTGTTTCATGTGCAGGGCCAGGTAAGATAGTCACAAATTTGGAGTCTCAATGTGGATGAGATGATGGTGTAGGGAAGAAGTTTTTAAAGCTTCTTAGGAACTGGGATCAGGCTGCTGGCACTTAGATCAAAAAGGGGGCAGATACGTTTTTAAACTAAATTCTGGAGGGAAGACAACGGGAGCTGAAATGTCTCTAGTTTGCATTTATTGATTGATTGTATGGCATGTGCGTGCCAGTAACGGGTGTACACACGCAAAGAGGCAGTTTTGTGCTCCCCTTCTAGAATTTAAAATGAATGCAGAGACGATGCATTTTTGCAGCCCAACCAAGTATTCATTTCAGGACTGTGGCATATACCAAGGCATATATCTAGGAAAGTACAGAGCTTTTTGAAGTGTGTGGAGGCTGGGGAGGTGGGCAGGCCTAGCTGACACACGGTCCTGCATGCACAGTAAAGGAATAGGGAGTGGGAACAGTTATGGACCAGCATCCTTACACATGTCTAATGCAGCTGATAGGAGTGAAAAAGAGTTAGAATAAAAGATTACAATCACACCAGTCAGAGCCATTCCTCTGGAGAAGCAAAAGGCAACGGATGCATCTGTTATCCACGAGGCAACAAAAGAATTGATTGCCTCATAGGAAAAAGAAAGAACTGTTGTATTTTTTTTTTTTAAAAGAGCATTTGATGGATTTGTCTGATTGCTATGCAGTCCATTGTCAGTGTAAGTTGAATTCATCTATTGCATTGCTCTGTCAAGCAGGCAGATAGCCTGTGCAATTCTGAAAGTTGATAGGATGGAACTTCTCCCATCTGCCAATTATTGGACGACCTTGGGGAATCAGCGGGCTGTAAAGTCTGTACTTCTGAACTAACTGCTTAATCACTTCGTAGACTGAGGGAAAATAACATAATTCCCAGGTACTCAACACAGGCATATCTTCTTCTCTGAAAGCCTGCCAAGTATTCTCTTCCTTATTACCTCATTATTTTAAAAACCTGGCGCCAGCATGTCGCTTGTATTCTGTTTTAACTATGTTCTCAATAAGATACAGGTGAGAAACAGCCCACTCCACAGTAAAATGTCCTTCTTCTGACAGGAAACAGTGTCAGTAATTGGGAAGATAAATATTAAACTAAGTCTTTTGATAAGGGAGAGTACAAAGTATTTCTTTTCAATGTGTGACTTGACAACCTGAAGGCTTCATGACAAGAAATATCTTAGTGCTGAGCCCCTTTGGCTTTGGGATTGGTTTCACACATCAGTGGTTTTTACCAGTATATATTACAATGCTATGCATATTTCCCCACAGATCAGTGGGCTTCCATAAGTGACTCTTGAAGCATGGCACATATCAATGTACATACAATGTATAAAAATAATAGCAAGAGAAAACCTTTTGCTATTGACAGGGTGCTTTTCACTGAAATCTTGTACAGAAGAAACCTAAATACTGTAAATTGAATGTAAGAAACATAATATGGAGCACCATGCATTGTGCAAGAAATTGTTGCTCTTCAGATGCCCAAGGCAAGAGATCCAATTGATATAACAAAAAGCAGGAAACTTCAGAACACCTAATCAGGGCCATAGAGCAGTCCTGGCAGGCAACACAAAAATCTTGGGTGGGAACATTCCAACTCCCTGGTATCAAATGGGGAGCATTCAGGATTCTAAGCAGGCCTTCTTAGCAGCCAGCACATATCATGTGTTGAGACATATGTGTGTGGCTATGGTGCATTTAGGATATGGTGGCCAGGGCATTTACCCTGGGCAACATACTTTAATGGGGCCCCATTAGGCCTCATAAAGCTCCCATGGGTGGTGGGAGATCTGTGCCCCAACCAACCTGTGCCCCTGACACTACCCTAATGGGGGGAAGACAGTTTGGCAGTGCATATGCTAGCTGCAGAAGCCACAGAACTGAGGTTGGGTGCAGCAGCCACTCACAGCGGTGTAACACCTGACTGCCATCCAGCACAAATCCCCATGGCCTTCCCAAATCCCCATCCTGTCACTCAGTTGTCACACAGGCATTGATGTTGGCTGGCCCCAACAGGTGTCAATCCCCTGTTCCACATTCATTCATTCATTCATTCATTCATTCATTCATTCATTCATTCATTCATATACCACCCTCCCCAGAAGCTTAGGGTGGTTTACATAAAACATATAAACAATACATGAAACAATCCATAACATATAAATAACCGTAACATTGATACTAATAACTGATGGAGGCAGTGGGATATTGGACACTGGGGTGAGCGTAGTTCACAGATGGGCATTTCTCTGCAGAGGCCCTACCCCAGACCCCCATGTCACCAAGTCTCATCTTACAATAACCCAATATTATTATCCCTGTATGTTTCATATGGGGAACTACATTCAAGACCTAATAAATACCCATTTCCCACATATCCTATTCTGTTTTCAGTTCTAACTTCTGAGTTATACTGCTGTCAGTGCTATACCAATACACTGATATGATAATACCATTCAGATGCCCTATTGGTAAGATTCAGGGAAAGGGGGTCATAATTTTGTAACTGATGTAGTTTCTGGTACGGGACTGAAGAATCCTGTTGTGTAAAAGAAGACACACTCAACAAGATAAATGTTTTTGCCTCACATATATTAAGCTGACATTGGACATGGTATAAAAAAATAAAAGGAGGGTATGGGAGGTGAGGTAGTTCACAAATCTCTACCCTGAGGAACTTGTTATTGGTAAAGTGGTATAAAATAAGATAACAAGAAAGGTCTATGTCAGAGGCTGTGACAGTAAGTAACAACCTTTTGTCTCAGTTTTTTTCCCACTGCTAAAGGGATTGCAGTACTAACTTACCTTGCCTGAACTGCAGCTTTAGGGAATTAGCTAATGATTAATGCCCTGACAAAGAGAAAGACTCTGAATTGTGTCTGTAGGAAGAACTCAGTCTTCCTACGTATCACCTTTGCCTACAGATATACTCTGTCCTTAAAGCAGACAAACTTGATACACAAAAATAGCAATTATAAATGAATGCAGAAATAGATTTATTTGATGAACTAATACTAGGAAACCAGTCTATTTCTAGCAGTATACACCTTTTCACTGAGAGTAAAGATAATAAAGCTGGCATTCCATCTACACTGCAACCAACTTTAAGTGGCAATGTTTTAGATTTGTATGTTGTAGGACTGAGTTATAAGAATAGTAGGCTGATATAGCTATTTGAACACTTAGTGAAAGATTGAGTTAGTCATTTAATTACTTTGCCAGATGGGTTGAGGATAGCTTTGTGCCATATTTATGTCCTGTTATGAACAACAGTATCTAGTTTGAAATCTTTGGCATTATAAGGCAAAATCCTTATAGCATTCACCCATTTATTCCCATAAAAAACTTAGATGACTATCAGCAGGAAAGGCTTCATAGCATTATCAAGTAATGCTACAGATGCATTATCAAGTAACGTTACAGAAAGATTTGGGATGACATTGTACAAGAGGGATATGGATTAAATATCTAAAGTATATAGATTAAGTAAGTAAACAAAGTTTGAAGGCTTCTTCCTACCCAGAGAAACTTACTTCAAGTTAAGTAGTTTAGGTTGGAGGATGTCCCTCCAGTCTAAGATAAGATGTCATTTTTATGTACAATACATATTTCTGTACAGTTCTGATTCTGCATGGCTAATTGGTTTTTGTCCATCTGTCTTTACTATTCCTGCAATATTGGCTCTTTTGCTATTACTGCCTATGAGGCAAAACACCCCAGTTCCCCTCATGGGAATTTGGAAATGGTCTTTGATACCTCACTTTCCATGGAGGCTCATATCACAAATGTAGCCCGGACAACGTTTTTCCAACTACATCAAGCATGGCTACTAGCGACCCTACCTGTCCTCAGAACACTTAGCCACAGTGATCCACGCAATGGTCACTTCCAGATTAGATTTCTGTAACTTATTCTACACAGGCCTACCCTTGTCCCTGACCTGGAAATTGCAACTGGTACATAACGCGGCTGCAAAGGCCCTCACTAGGACATCTTGGAGGGTCCATATCTAGCCTGTGCTGAAACCACTGCACAGATTGCTGGTTTGCTTCCGGATCAAGTTCAAAGTTTTGGTTTCGACTTTAAGGCTATATGCAGCTTGGGTCCTGCCTATCCGAGGGACCACTTATCTGCTTATACCCCCACAGGGCTCTTCGCTTTGCGGGTATGAATCTGCTGGTGGTCTTGGGCCCCTGGGATATTTGCCTGATATTTGCCTGGCCTGGTGGAATGAGCTCCTGGGAGAGCTAAGGGCCCTGATATCAATGTTCCACACCAGGCATTTGGTTGAGGCTGAGTATGGGGGGGGGGGGTTGTCCAGAGTCACGAACTGGGGTCCCACCCAATGTTGAGTGCTGTACATCTGGCATGATAGTTCTGAGCTTGAGTGAGTTTAAATTATGTAGAAACATCAGAAAATTGTAAAGCTGACTGAAATAGAGAGTAATCACTGATTTTCCCACCACCTGTATATCTTATGGTTTTTTTTATAAATGTTGTTGTATGGAATTGTATGTTTTAATGTTTTATGGAATTTTATGGGGTATGTTGTTTTATTGTTGTAAGCTGCCTTGAGACAACTTAGTCAAGAATCAAGATATAAATAAAATTACGAATAAATAAACATGAATATTAGCAAACCTGCTGTGGCTTGCAGGTACCAGTAACTGGGCCTTCCCTCCAACACTATCCTTATCTTTTTCAAGGCTAGACTCAAGGATGTGGTGATTGGCTAATTGTGGGAACCTGTGTTTGGGGGAAGATCAGAGGGGGAAAGTGGGAGTTGATGTCATCTTCTTCTGGAGGGTTCCATAAAGCGAGCTTCCATATTAGGTTTGGAAGACTACCTGGTGCCAGATGGCCTATAATTAAACCATAGGCAAGAGGGAAGCCATGCTACCCTTAAGATTTTTTCCCAAGCTGTTGCTCTATGTTATGCTATATTGTGATGAAGAACGGTTTAAAGAATGATTCAGCCTCTAGTTTGGATTCAGTGAAGAGCACATATTACACCAGTGCTCTTCCAGCTGCTTTGCCTCCAGATTAGAGAATACATCCGATTCAAGGTTTTGATTCTTACATTCATAGCCCTAAACAGTCTGGGACCCTTGCATCCACAGGACTCCTCTTTTACTATACTTCCCTAAGAACACTAAAATCAAGTGATCAGCACTTGCTCAGGATCCCCAGCCTGAAAGAAGTACAACTGGCTTTAAGCAGGGCCAGGGCTTTTTCAGCCCTGAACCAGGCCTGCTGGAACCTGGCCAGTTGTTTTTTAGCATTCTAAGTGGAGTGCTATAGGTCTACAGTGGCACCATGAAGATCAACTGACCATTGAGATCCAAGTGAGATGGGTAGTTGTTACTTAGAAACTAAAGGAAAGAAGTAGCTGATTGGGCTGGGGGTGCTCAGGGCACCAATGATTGGTATGGTGTATGTTGAGCATGTATAGCTCAATGAGTTACAACAGCCACTCACGTTGATCTCAACATTCAATTGACCTCAATAGCACTGCTATAATTGTGGCAAGTTCTTAAAGTGATGGGAATACCAGAGCATCTTATTTGTCTCTTGAGAAACTTATATGCAGGTCAATAAGCAACAGTGAGAACTGAACATGGAATCACTGATTGGTTCAAAATTGAGAAAGTTCGGCAAGGCTGTATACTGTCGCCTTGCCTATTTAACTTGTATGCGGAGCACATCATGAGAAAGGTGGGATTAGAGGAGTCACAAATTGGGATCAAGATTGCAGGGAGAAATATCAACAACCTCAGATATGCAAATGATACCACTCTAATGGCAGAAAGAGAAGAGGAACTAAAGAGCCTGTTGATGCGGGTGAAGGAGGAGAGTGCAAAAGTTGGCTTGAAACTCAACATCAAGAAAACAAAGATCATGGCATCCAGCCCTCTCAATTCCTGGCAAATAGATGGGGAAGAAATGGAGACATCACCCTGCCAACAAAAGTGTGTTTAATCAAGGCTATGGTATTCCCAGTCGCAATGTAAGGCTGCGAAAATTGGACCATAAGGAAGGTCGAGCGTCAAAGAATTGAGGCTTTTGAACTCTGGTGCTGGAGAAGACTCTTGCGAGTCCCTTGGACTGCAAGGCGAAAAAACCGGTCAGTCCTAGAGGAGATCAGCCTGGACTGCTCCTTAGAAGGCCAGATCCTGAAGATGAAACTCAAATACTTTGGCCACCTCATGAGAAGGAAGGATTCCCTGGAGAAGAGCCTAATGCTGGGAGTGATTGAGGGCAAAAGAAGAAGGGGACGACAGAGAATGAGGTGGCTGGATGGAGTCACTGAAGCAGTCGGTGCAAACTTAAATGGACTCCGAGGAATGGTAGAGGACAGGAAGGCCTGGAGGATCATTGTCCATGGGGTTGCGATGGGTCGGACACGACTACGCACCTAACAACAACAACAAGTGCTCAAATTAGAACATTAAAAAAAATCCTCTGAGTAAGATTGTATGGTGAAAAAGGGAGGGGGGAGTGTCATTACAGGAAGCACAACGGACATTTTACACAGCACACCACAGTGATTCAGAAGTGCAAGGAACAGGTGAAAACTGTAAGAAAGCAGTTTTCATCCATTGTGGTTCAACCATGCTTTGCTTACCCAATGTAAGTGGATTTGTATGAACAGGTAAATAAATTTGGCTAGCAGCTGGGCTCTAAAATGCAACTTTCTGAAATGACAGGAAAAAAATCCATTAGCAACCAGTTACTAAAAAGGAATACAAAAGCAGTTTGAAAATCTCGTCTCTGTGAGTGAAAGCACTCTGTTGTGTAGTAATAAAAATGTATTAAATGTGTAAATTTTTATGAAACTCTGTCCGCTTGTTTGCATATAACTTTGAGAACCCATGGGCCTGGGTCCTGCTCACTTGCAAGAGGAGTGATTACTGTGAGGGGTGGGGGGACCAGACTTGGATTCCTGACAGCTCCTTTTTTATGGATGGCCTTGGTCCAGATGAGTCCAACTTGCCTTCCAGGGGACCCAAAAAATCTTTGCAAAGAAATTCAATAGCAAAACCAAAAAGGGGTATATATCCATTTAAATACAACTGAACATACATTGTGTTGCAACTGGTCTGGTTCTTTAAAATGCACAGAGCCAAAGCAAAGGGTAATTCTATATCATTTAATGCTACCTGGAATATTAACACTACTCTCCTGAACAGAATTACACACTTTCAAGTTCACTGAAGTCCATGGGTTTAAAAGGGTATCTCTGCTTAGGTCTGCACTGTAAATGTATTTGCTCAAGATAAATTTATTGAACTGACTGAAACAAGCTTTAGGCTAAAGGAACAACAATGTGAGCTGGTGTCTCTAATTAAATTTGGAACATACATCATTTGGAACTGATTGTGGTTATCTAAGACAATTTATAGGATCAACTGCTGAAACCCCAGTGCTGATGTTCTTTCTGTTGTTTGCCTTTGAAAGGGTTTGCTGGCTGGCCGCGGTGTACTTCTATCTCTTGTCTCCTGTATAATACCCTGAGGGCTACAAATATATGCACATGTGTATGGCTCAGATTCATTTGTAGGACAATTGATGAAATTTGGATTTTCCAGTAAGCTCAACAGAGCTTTTGTGATTATTCAACTATTACTTCCTAAACCTTTAGAGTGTTCATTATGTGGAACTGATTGTTGTCATCTGAATTCTCTGGATGTCTGGCATCCTGCCTTGTGCCATAAATTATTTGGCAGCATTCCTGGTCAAAATACTAGGGGCAGCTGATAAGGCACAACATCTATTTAACAGAAACGTCTGCTTTTCAATTACCTTCATCAGGGGACTGTGTTCAACAAACAGATACATATTGCATTTCTTTCTGGTATAGCAGTATAGAGTCAATGACACACACCGGGAAGAAACACACATGCAGACAGAAGTGTTTTGAAATGATTTGCTTCAGGCAAAAAGGCACGCTTGTCTGATTTTTTTTTTAAGTTAGTTGGATGATACACTGCAGTACACCTTTTAAAAATACCTTACGTTCTGCTTCCATTCCTCCCAATATCTATCAGCTGAGGATGTGATTGTTCTTTGGTGGAAACCATTTGTCACCACTGCAGGGTGAACAAAGTGAAGGACAGGAAACAGAGTCCATCCCAAAGACTATTGGGAAGTGGTGATGGAAAATGCCAGGGTGGAGCAGCATGCAAACATTTAGTTGCTGATTGACTTGATGGTCAATCAGCAGCAAGTCTGTTGATGCCCAGCTAGCCAATCAGAGATCATACACTTGCATGATACTACTGATTTGATGCCCCCTGCTTCTTCTCAATGATTAACAACACGAATGTGCTTTCCCCAGATCATCGCTCACCACAGCTGTAGGGTTCCACCAGGAAACCAACTCTGTGGCAGCTACTGCAAAGACTGCAATCTTTGTCAGCAGCACTACCATTTAGCCAGGCTTGTGATCATTATGTGGATGTTTGAATGACCCTCTACACACAGGTCATTGCAGCAAGTAAGGCTGATCTGACATTCCTGATTTCTTCATGCTTCACTATCTCTCTACATTAATTAATATCAGTGCTGATATAAATGGAGGAATGGCTCTGCCCTTCTTCTCCAAATACCTCATTTCCCCCCATATTCCAGAAGAAAGATATTAAAAAAATGCTAGCCCTGTATGTTTTAATTATTCCGTTCTTAAACTACAGCATTAAATTCTATTATCCTGAGGATATTGAACTCAGAAAAAAACATAGTAAAACTTTCAACAGCATCTCAACCATTTTTTAGTCTTTTAAGCATTTAAAAATGTTCTTATTGTGTTCAATATCTACCCCTCCCATATTATCAAAGTTGCAATTTTGCTAACATGATGGGCTCTTATTTATAAAATAGAATAGATCACATGTTGCAACATGTGAATGCAATCTCAACCTGTTTTTTTCCTTCTCCATTCATACAATGGTTGGCTGAGGTACCAGGTGTCCTTGTTCTTCTTTTGATATGTTTGTTATTAAAGTGAAAGATACTGCAACTCAGTGAGCTGACAAGAATTATAGAGATGTTTTTAAACTGTATTTCTTTAGTTGCTAGTAATGGGGTACCATGTAGGTTTTAAGATGCATGCTCACAAACGTCATTTTCATTGTATTTTGAGGAGCTAGCTGTTCAAAGAACACCCATCAGCTGGCAGTGTTATATTGGTCTGACCTTCCCGTCTTTTAAAAACCTAAAAACGTAGTTCATTTATACCCACACAGATATTAATCAGTGATCGTGCATAATTTCTCAGTGCTTATTCAAAGCATACAGCAGTACAGAAAGAGGGGCTGAAGTGAGAAGGAAAAGGAAGCAAGCAAAAAGATGCCACATATAAAATTCTGCCATTCCTTCTGCATTTCTATAAATTATGAGAATCATTGTGAAAGAAGAGTTCCAAATCTTGAAATATATGTTACCTTGGTTATTCTTTTCACATGTTATAGACTGTCATACATTCAAAAGTATAAAGTGTTACCTTTATGTAGTAGGCAGTGGCTGTTTTAAATGTTGCGTGCTAGATGTTGCGAGAGTCATTTAGCTCTCCCATCGCCTTCTTCACAATCTCTTCTTGAACACAACAGGTTGAATTATGCCTTTCAGCTAGCAGTGGTGAGAATGTGAGACATTACCATATGGAGTATTGTCACATTATGCATTGTGTCCAACAGACATTATGAGAACTCAGTGGGAGGAAAATGCCCAGAGCAGTGGCAGTGGGTGCCCATTCCTCTGGTTGGGATAAGGTATGCTCCTTTCACTCCTCCCATTGCCCAATTCTGCTACGAGCAGTGGCAGGAGAAATATTTTAAAACCCTTTAGCGCTGTGTGCAGCACCATGTCACTTCTGGCAAGAAAGTGGCAGTGACAAAAGGTGGCTCTAAGTAGCAATTTCTAGAGCTACCTGTGTCACTTCCCCCCCCCCCCTTTTTTGCCAGAAGTGACATATTAGAGAAAAATTGAAGAAGAGCTAGTTTTTATAAAGGTAAGTGTGCAAGCACTGGGTCATGTCTGACCCTTGGGATGACGCCCTCCAGCGTTTTCATGGCAGACTCAATACGGGGTGGCCTTGCCAGTGTCTTCCCTAGTCATTACTGTTTACCCCCCAGCAAGCTGGGTACTCATTTTACCGACCTCGGAAGGATGGAAGGCTGAGTCAACCTTGAGCCAGCTGCTGGGATCGAACTCCCAGCCTCATGGGCAGAGCTTCAGACTGCATGTCTGCTGCCTTACCACTCTGCGCCACAAGAGGCTAGTTTTTATACCCCACTTTAAATTACCCAGTGGAGTTCCAAAGTGCCTTACAAATACCTTTCTCTTCCTCAGCCCACAATACCTACTCTCTGAGGTAGGTAGACTGAGACCCATTATGCACGGGCGTTTTAACGCACATTCGGGGTGGAATGGCGGCGACTAAAATCACCGATAACGCACGGTGCCGGCGGCAACGGGCTGCAGATTCGACGCACGCCGCCGGAAAAGTCGCGTTAGCGGAACGCGGAAGAAACCGCAGCTTCCTTAACAACCAGGGTCCAATCAGACGTGGCGTCGAAGCCGCCACGTGCATAATCGGGGAGTTCCGGGTTCAGCCCCCAGAGTCACAAGCGAAGCGGCTGCTGGAACGCAGCGGAGGGCACCAAAGGGAACGGGGACAGAAAGCGGCCGGAGATCACAAAAAAGGGGAGGGGAAGCAGGGGAGCCCTGGAGGCAACGGGCTGGGGCGCTGAGCTCCAGCGGGGGAGAGGGGCAGCATGTCCTTTGAGGGACGGCACAGAGGCCACCCAAGAACCCACTAATCCCCGAACCCCCCCACAACCACAAACGACACCAGAGACGAGGGTGCGGGTGAAACATACAAACTTTATAAAATAGTTAAAAAACAGTATAAAAGTGCAGATAAAAAACAGTATAAAAGTGCAGATAAAAAACAGTGAAAGTACAGTGCAAACCGGGGGACGAGAAAACAGGACACGCGAGGGGGGAAACAGTGCGAAAGGGGACGACCTAGGGGACGGACGGACCGGGGCAGCAAACAAGGGGAGGGGCGAACTGGGAGGCAAATAAGGGGACACCCGAACCCCCCCAAAGTCCAGCTTCAGGGCAGCGGGAGGTCGCCGGCGGCAGCTCACGTGGGCGGCGAGGAGGGTCCGGCAGCAGAGCAGTCCGTTGAAGCATCCCCTGCAAGTAGGGAAGAAAGGCACCCGGTGAGAGCGGTACCGGTACCAGAGGTCCCTACAGGGCCATGACGGCAAGGGAGCGCAGAACGGCCAGGCATGTGGCCCGGGTCCGCACAGTCGCCCGTTGCCGTCATACACACCCTCCTGCTGGCGTAGCATCCAGAGGGGAGCCCCAGCCTCCGCCCACATCAGGTCGAGGACGTCTGCGTGGGGCGGAGGTGGTCCTGGGGACCCGGCAGCGATGGCTCTCAGAGCCGCAAAGAAGGCTGCCCTCAGCCGCTCGAATTTCTCCCGGCACTGGCGGGGTGTGCGGGAGTATCCGGCGGCCTCGAGATACTCCGAGGCCGCTCGGAACAGGTCATAACAGTTGACCAGCTGCGGCGTGGTCATGAGGCGACGTGACGCGCCCATCGCCAGGCAGTGGAGCAAAAAGAGCTCCACAGCCCGGCATTGCCATCGGGCTCCGTCACGCCGCTCCCTCCACGTTCGCAGCATGGTCGAAAGTGACCAGCCCCTCCCAGGGACCGCCCCTTCCCACCACGCCCCCCTGGCGTCCGGCCGACAGTATCGCGAGGGGGACGGGGACCGCCCCCGACGTTCCTGGGAAGCCGGCATCCCCCGGACGCACTGACGCGTGTCACGACCGCCTATCGCCGGCCACGGTGCCCGTGCTCCCTGGCCACGCCGTGTAGACCCCGTTGCCGGCCACCTGGTTAGTGCAAGAGCACGCGGCCATAGCGAGCAGGGAGGCCATGGCAGCGCGCCGTCCACGGACCCCTGCCCCAGCGCCCGAGGTGCCACCTGCCCCAGCGGACGACTACCCGACCCCTAGCTCGTCGGCATCGGCAAGCACGGGCGAGCAGGGGGGACGGGGCCGTAGCTGGAGGGAGCATGAGGTCGTGGCTCTGCTGGAGGTCTGGGGCGCCCCGGACATCCAGGAGGCCCTGCACGCGTCCCACAGGAACCGTGAGGTGTTCGAACGGGTCTCCAGGGACCTGCGGGAACGAGGGGTCGTTCGCAGCGCCTTGGAATGCCGGACGAAGACCAAGGCGCTGCGGCAGGAGTACTACCGTGTCCGCGAACATAACGACCGCACGGGAGCTGAGCCAGCCACATGCCCGCACTACCGGAGGCTGGCTGATATTTTGGGCACGCGCGGCAGTGGGCGGCCGCGACGGGTGGCACGGAGCCTCAGTGTGCGCCGTGTTCCCCGGCCGCCCGAGGTGGTGGAGGCTGAGTGGGCGGGCCGGGGACGTCCACCGAAGAGACCGGCATCCGCCGGTGGGGCTCCGCAGCCTCCACGGGTGCCCTCTAGGCAGCGGGAGCCACGGCCAGGTAATGGCCCCGGGGGGCGGCCGCCCGGCCAGTAGGGTGGGGGGGCCACGCCACAGCCACCGAACCCACCCCCTGTCTCTGACCCCCACCAGGGCCATCAACGGCGCCGGTGTCGCCTGGGGGGGACAGCGACCATGCCGGACAGACAGACGAGGAGTCAGCCGGGACCCAGGAGACGACGGGTACCATGGGTTGCCAAGCGGGTGGGATGGGTGGTGTGGGAGCCGTGGGAAGGGCTGGCCAGCAGCCGGCTCCCCAGGTGTTTTGGCCCGACGGCGGACTGCCACCCCGGGCCAAGGCGCCGCCCTTCATGTCGCCCATAGGTGCAGCATGGGGGGATGCCCCGGACAGAAGCCCAGTCTCCCCGGACGTGGCCTCCGAGTCCGAGCGACAGGGGGAGGACTCTGCAGGTGCGTGCGATGGCGCAGAGGGACAGGGGGGGCGCTGGGACGGCCGTTCCCCACCACAACACACCTATTCACATGCAGGTGGAGGCGGTGGGGACGGCGATGGCGGCGAAGAAGGGGAGGGGCCGGCCCTGGACCTCGGGGCGCTCTCTGCCGAGGAGCGGCTACAACGGGAACGCAGGCGCCGCCGCCGCGTCGCCCTCCTCACCACTGTGGGGGAACGGCTTCTGGAGCAGGGGGAGGAGGACTTGGACGAGCGTCGCCAGTTGCAGGCCACGCTGCTGGAGCTCGGGAGGGCGGAGGGCGAGCGGGACCGCCAGGAGTGGGCAGAGTTCCGGGACCTGCACCGGGAGACGATGGCCGGGCCAGCTGCCACCTTCGCGACAGCTACAGGAGTCCTGGACCGCATAGCGACAGCCCTGGAGCGGATGACTTCCATGGATGGCGCCCCTGTCCCCGCCGCTGTCATCCCACCGGCCGAGCCACCCCTTGCAGCTCCCATTCCTGGGCTCGTGGAGGCTCCGGTCGCCATGGCACAGGGGGAGGGGGCGGCGAACGGGGTAGACGGCGTCGAGGACACCCCTCCACGCCGCGGTGCGCGGGGGCGAGCCAGGGGCGCTGCCACGGGGGGCCGACGCCGGCCCCGGGGAGGCCGCGGGCCCCGGCGCTTGTAAACCGGTGACAAATAAATGGCCGTCCCGTCAGTGGGGTGGCCCTTACCTTCCCCTGTGTCACGTGTCCGTCATTCACCTGGCGCCCCTCCGTGGCCGGCGGTCGAACATGTAGGCAGCCACTGCGTCCCTGACGCGTTGCCCCTGCTGCCGTGTGCGCAGCCGCTCCCGCCGACTGGGCAGCCCTTCCTCCTCGACCTCAATGGTGTCCCTGGGCGGCATCTCCAGACGGAGTTCATGGCCGTGTGCCTCGCAGATGTTGTGCAGGATGACACAGGCTATGATCACCGGGGTCACGTTCACTATGGCGGCCTGGAGGGTGGACAGCAGGCATCGCCAGCGTCCTTTCAGACGGCCGAACGCCCGTTCCACCACATTGCGTGCCCGGCAAAGACGGCCATTGAAGTACGCCTCCACCGCATTCCGTGGGGGGGCATAGGGCTTCATGAGCCACCGGCGTTGGGGATAGGCCCCATCGGCAACTATGAGGGCTGGCACGCGAACCCCCTGCATCGTCACGGTGGGGTTCCCCGGGACGTACGCTCCAGCGTCCATGGCAACGCGTAGGTTAGACTGCTGGAAAACGAAGGCGTCGTTCCGCCGACCACCCCAGCCTGCCTCCGCGTCAATGAAACGGCCTGTGTGATCCACCGTCCCCTGGAGGATGACCGAACAGAAGCCCTTCCTGTTCCCGTATTCGTCGTAGCGCCTCCCGGGGGCACGGATGGGGATGTGGCAGCCATCCACGGCCCCGATGCAGTGCGGGAACCCTAGGCGGCCGAACCCATCCATGATCTGTGGATGGAAGGGGGCGTTAGGCTGCGGGAATAGCGCCCCTTGGTCCCCTGGCCGCCACTGTGCCCTGCCTTGTCTACCTACCTCGCCGACCCCGTCTCCCAGACACACTACCGTCCGGTACAGCTCCGCTTCCATCGCTAGGCACACCTCCCGTATAATCTCCCCCGCCGTGGCGACCCCAACCCCAAACTGGTGGGCGACGTCTCGATATGTGTCCCCTGTCGCCAAGTACCATAGAGCGATAGCGACCCGTTTCTCCACGGGGATGGGCATCCTCATGTTGGTGGCTTGTCTCTCCAGCCGCCCCTGTAGGGCTGTCACGATCTCCTGGAATGTGCTCCGCGTCATGCGGAAGTTATCGATCCAGTGGTCGTCGCTCCAGCTAGCTGTCACATAGTTCTCCCACCAGTCTCGGCTCCGCCGTTCAGCCCAGCGGACCCTCGGGAACCGCATTGCGGACAGGACGTGCCACCGGCGGATGGCACCTCGCCTCCAAGACAGAGAGGCACCCCACCATGTTCCCCATCTGCGCCATGAGTGCACGGCTCGGCGCCGCCTCCGCTTCCTTCGTCGCCGCTCGCGCTGCAGGACAGTTGTGCCCGTCGCCAGCATTAGACCGAGTACGCCGCCTACTATGACAGCGATTGCTGATGCCACCTGTGCGGCCACCACCACCGGTACCCTATTATCCATTGTGTTTCTGGGGCCGCAGGCTACGGTGCTTGTCCCCCCCCCCCGTCCCTGTCGGACCCGGTAGGACTGCGCCTGCGCAGCCTGCTTCCGCCCTTCCTGGCTCCGCCGCCCGACGCGGCGCCAGCTTGCCGACGCAGCGGCGCGCTAGCCTCGCTTCCTTTGGACTGCGCATCGACGTCTCGAGACCTCCCACTCCGGGTTTTGCCGCCGTCGCACCCCGTTCCGTGCATAACCGGTATGCGTCGCGTCTTCCCCCTCCGCGTTTTCCATGTGACCCGAAATCGCCGTTTCGGCGGCCGTGCATAATGGGCCACAGAGAGTTCTGAGAAAAGTGCTCTGCACGAATAGCTCTAAGAGAACTGTGGCTAGTCCAGTCACTCAGCTGGCTGCATGTAGAGGAGTGGGGAATCCAGCTGAGTTCTCCAGATTAGAGTCTGCTACTCTTAACCACTACATTATGCTGCCAGCATTATATCCTCCACATATATCTGCCCACTGCCTGGAATCCCTAAGTGGCAACTTCACACTTCTAGATAAGCAGTGTGATGAAAGAAGGTTTTTTCCCCCTTCCAGTTACATGTTTTGGCATATTGTCTAGATTCTTAAAGGTCAATGAATGAGCAGGTGATTCATACAACCAAAAATGGGAAGATGGAGGACTGAACATACGTCTGGGCTCTATTGTAATTATAGGGCCATTTGGCTGCTTCACTGATATCACAATTTGCTATGCAATCCATAATGATACTGAAACTCAGCAAGGAAAGTGATAAGATGAACAGTCCAGTAGTTAAAATCATGGACATTAAAAAAAACTGCATCAATTGACCTAATAGGTGGCAATTAAACAGCCCAACCCACAAGAAGAGGAAGAAGAGTTGGTTCATATATGCTGCTTTTCTCTACTAGGAGTCACAGAAGCTGCTTACTTTCACCTTCCCTTTCCTCTCCCCTGTGAAGTAGGTGAGGCTGAGACAGCCCTGATATTACTGCTCAGTCAGAACAGCTTTATCAGTTCTGTGGCAAGCCCAAGGTCCAAGCCCAAGCTGACTCGCTGGGAGGGGCTGTATATAGAATCATAGAATCATAGAATCATAGAATCACAGAATCATAGAGTTGGAAGGGGCCATACAGGCCATCAACCCCCTGCTCAACGCAGGATCAGCCCTAAGCATCCTAAAGCAACGTACAAGATCAACCAATCAACCAATATAAATTACAAGATCAACCAACCAACCAACAAATTCTTAATGAGTCAAATTCAGTTTATTAAGTCATCTATATGAATGCTAGCTAATCCAGAAAACAAACTCCTACTTTGAAATGTGTAAACAAAAATCTAAATTAGTTATATTGTGTTCTAAATCATTAAAAAAGAGACAAATTTAGTTTCAGAACAAAAATTAAGGATTAAAACCGAACGGTAGCCTAAGAATACAAAAGAGGTTTCTTGGCTCTCAAATGTGAAAAGGTCTTTTCTGCATTAGGCATTTTGCGAGCAGAGCCCATTCGGTTACAGTTCTGAAGTGATGATGCTTAGAGATATTGCCCATGGACGCTTTCCTAAATGGGGCCATTTGTCTTTTTAATGTGTGCATTTACCATGCAGTAGGGTTTTCAGCAGCTGCCCTAAGAACAATTCAGTTTAATGAAACTGAAAGGTCGTCATTGGTGGCTCACACAACTCATTTTATAAATATAGGGCAGCTTGAGAGTCTCCATGGCACAAATGGGCAGAGCCTTCTCTTTCTCTCTAGACAGCACAGATATGTTTGTAGGAGGGCTCTACACAAACAATTAACGATTCCTATAACCCTTGTATAACCCATTCACCATACTCAGTGTATATGTTAACATCCCTGAAGCATTATTATCAGAAACGCATTAGAACCAAACTATTTCTTTAGATCAGAAATCTAAACAACAACCGTCAACAACAGCTCGGACCTATCACTTAGCTCACACCAGAATCTCTCTATGTGTTTTACAGCATTACAGATACTCATTTCTAGATCAAATTGAATGTGAGACCGGTCCTTTGCAGAACTTGAGTCATCGAACATTTCATGGCAGATTTTGCTTGTGAATTGATAGAAATGCTCCAATCAACACACTAAGCGTTCCTTTGTTCTTCATTTCCAGAAAACGATTACATTATCTCAACAGTTAACGTTTGTTCACCTGACCTGATTTAAACAAACAAGCAAAAAACCAGCACAGACTTTCCCTCCCTTGGTAACAATCACACTGATGTTGTCTGGGGCTTTTTAAAGTTGCACTTAGAATCCCCTTCTACGTCAACCGCTAGACGGAAGACATGGGCACGCAATAATCGCAGCTGGTGTCTTACTAGACGGTACGTAATACAAGAGCAAGTCCTATAGCAGCAGCTGCTGAGAACACTATCGTGTTTTCTGAGATGACAGTGTGTGAAATGATATTGGGGCTAAAACAGCTGAGCTGTAGAAGCAAAGGGCTCTAATGGAGGAACCTATTACAGACTTATGAGGTGTGAGCGTTTCCCAGCTAAACACATCACAAACGCTAATGCATTTTCAAGTCTACAGTGTGTGAAATGACAGCCTCTTCCTGAAGGAGATGAGATGGTGAAGGAAGAACTTTAATGCAAAAGTACATTGCAAACTTATGAGCTGTGGACTCCTCACTGAAAGGCAGCAGCAAGGAGCCACAGCATTAGTACTGATGGGCAACAATGATCCTTTCTCTGACTCAGCAGATTTGATAAAGCACTTGCGTTTTGGGAAAAGATGGACCAGAAGATATCGATTCCAATGCTATTGCCTGCAAAGAATGGACAAGGGAAGATTTTACAATTTGCTTCTGGGGCCATCATTATGAAACATTAATAATGGACAATTGTCTAATCATTTGGATGGATGAATATCAATGAGACGCCTTCTTTTCACACAAATATTCATTCTTTGGATGAAGACAGACCTTTCAGGGATACAGAGGGAGAAGGCTTAGTGAGGTGAGTGCCAGCAGACATCACAAAAAAAGAAGTAGGAGAAAGAGGCAGTCCTACAGTGTGAAGCTAAACAGAGTTACTCCCATCTAAGACGACCAAAGTCAATGGGCATAAAAAGGCCTAACTTTATTTAGCACTGCACTGATGGTCAGGTAGAGCTAGTGAAGGAGTTAAACAAAGGACTAGGCTGATGAGTGGGTGAGCTTTTCTGGCAGTAAGTGCCAGCTTGGTGTAGTGGTTAGGATAAGGTGACCAGATTTTAACATTGGTAAAGCGGGACACCATTGACCCGGGGGGAGGGGTCTTGATTAAAATATTGGTCTATATGGAGCAACAAAAATGTTTATAGAATGCACAGAACGCAAAAATAGTATTGTAATTATATATTTTTAATTTCAACATAAATACAATTTGCCAGGTGCCCCCAGATGTCCCTCCAAAAGTGGGACAATCTGGTCACCTTAGGTTAGGAGTGCAGACTTCTAATCTGGCGAGCTGGGTTTGATTCCCTGCTCCCCCACATGCAGCCAGCTGGGTGACCTTGGTATTGCCACAGCATTGATAAAGCTGCTCTGACCAAGGAGAAATATCAGGGCTCTCTCAGCCTCACCCACCTCACTAAGTGCCTGTTGTGGGGAGAGGAAAGGGAAGGGGATAGTAAGGAGCTTTGAAACTCCTTCTGGTAGAGAAAAGCATCATATAAGAACCAACTCTTCTTCTTCTAAGTCATCTGGGCTTTGACAGCAAAAAAAAAAGTTACCAGGTAAAATCCTTCTGGGAGGACCAACATTATTTGCTGCTGGGATGATAGATTCAAAGGACAGATTTGGTGGGTGTGTCCTCATTATGAACTCCCTCCCTAGGCATATCAAAAGAAAGTGCTGGTCCTGAATTCGGTCAATTACAATATAGATCTAGAACACTGGTTCTCAACCTGGAGGTTGGGACCCCTTTGGGGGTTGAACAACCGTTTCACAGGGGTCATGGCAGGGCAAGCAGCTTGGCCAGGGGGGTGCCATCCATACAACAGCCTTGCGAGGTAAATTGAGATAGAGCGTTTGTCTGAATGGAGCAGTGGAAAAGAGAGACAAGAGGCAGAACTGAACTAAGAAACCCCTGGAAAAAAAAACAATTCATATACAATCATTAAGAATGGATCTTCACACACATTGGTCAGTTTCGGTTTAATTTCTGTGAAAGAACACTTGCATAATTTTATGGTTGGAGGTCACCACAACATGAGGAACTGTATTAAAGGGTCAAGGCATTAGAAAGGTTGAGAACCACTGATCTAGAATATTTAATGCCTCTGTGCTAAGGACTTTTATTAATCTTCCTGGCTGTAAAAAGTGTTTTGTTTATGGATACTTACCTGTATGTGGATCTGTCACTGACCTCTAAAAAAGATCCTTTTGGATCGAAACGCATCAGGTCATTTTCTTCTAGCTCATCTGTGCATATTTTGTGTTACTCATAGCATTCCTGTATACTTTGTTGTTGTTGTTATGTGCGAAGTCGTGTCCGACCCATCGCGACCCCATGGACAATGATCCTCCAGGCCTTCCTGTCCTCTACCATTCCCCGGAGTCCATTTAAGTTTGCACCTGCTGCTTCAGTGACTCCATCCAGCCACCTCATTCTCTGTCGTCCCCTTCTTCTTTTGCCCTCAATCGCTCCCAGCATTAGGCTCTTCTCCAGGGAGTCCTTCCTTCTCATGAGGTGGCCAAAGTATTTGAGTTTCATCTTCAGGATCTGGCCTTCTAAAGAGCAGTCAGGGCTGATCTCCTCTAGGACTGACCGGTTTGTTTGCCTTGCAGTCCAAGGGACTCGCAAGAGTCTTCTCCAGCACCAGAGTTCAAAAGCCTCAATTCTTTGACGCTCGGCCTTCCTTATGGTCCAACTTTCGCAGCCATACATTGCAACTGGGAATACCATAGCCTTGACTAAACGCACTTTTGTTGGCAGGGTGATGTCTGTGCTTTTTAGGATGCTGTCTAGATTTGCTATAGCTTTCCTCCCCAGGAGCAAGCATCTTTTAATTTCTTTGCTGCAGTCCCTATCTGCAGTGATCTTGGAGCCCAGGAAAATAAAATCTGTCACTATCTCCATTTCTTCCCCATCTATTTGCCATGAATTGAGAGGGCCGGATGCCATGATCTTTGTTTTCTTGATGTTGAGTTTCAAGCCAACTTTTGCACTCTCCTCCTTCACCCGCATCAACAGGCTCTTTACTTTGTACTGAGATGTTAATGCATTGTTTTTAACTGACCTTTAGCAATGTGCAATTGTGTGTATTTAATATATTTTTATGATAATAATTTTTAGACTTCTCAACCTCTTTGGTCCATCTTGTCCGGAATCCTGTTTCACACAGTGGCCAGCCAGTTCTTCTGAAGGGCCAACTTCTGAAGGGCATATAGACTAGGACCTTCCCCTGATGTTGTCTCCTGTCACTGGGACTCAGAGGTAGAATGCCTCCAAATGTGGAAATTGTCCTCAGTCTCCATGGCTAAAAGCCACTGACACACCTATCCTCCATGAATTAATCTAATCCCCCTTTAAAGCTGTCTCTTCCTGTGGCCATAATTACATCCTCTGGCAGCAAATTCCACACTTTAATCACTCTCTGACCAAAGAAGTATTTCGTTTTGTCCGTTCTGAATTTATTGATCAGTTTAATTGGATGCCCTTGAGTTCTAGTATCTTGGTAGAGAGAGAAACATTTTGCTTTGTCAGCTCTCTACTCCATGCATAATTTTATGCACCTCTATCATGTCCCCCCTTAGTCATCTTTTTTTCTAAACTGAAAAGTCCCAGACACTCAGCCTTCCCTTATAGGGAAGGTACTCCAACCTCCTAATCGTATCGGATACTCTTTTCTGTACTTTTTCCATCTCTATGTTGCCCTTTTTGAGATACAGGGATCAGGACTGTAGACAGTATTCCAAATGATCCCACAAATCAACATCATATTCTTATGTTCTTACATAGCAAGTGCCACTTTCATCTTCATTAGCCCATGTTGGGTTTTTGCAGAGAGAGACCTCTGGGCTAGCCTGGCCCAAAAAGGTTGAGAAGTCTAAAAATTATTATCATAAAAATATATTTCAAATGCACATTTTATTGCACAGTGCTAAAGATCAGGGGAATTACAGATAAACCATTTTATGCTCAGTACTAATAATCCTTATTATAGAGTTTGCCTTTTTTTACTGCTGCAGTACATTGGGTTGAGACTTGCATTTGAGCTATCCACTACAACCCCAAGATCTTTCTTTCTTCTCAGTCTCAGAAAATTGAGATTCCATCAGCCTTTGCCTGAAGCTGGGAATTTTGTCCCAAAGTGTACCACCTTACACCAACACTGAACTTCATATGCCACATTGTCACCCAGTTTGTGGAAATGCTCTTAGAGCTCTTCATAGTCAGCCTTGGTTTTCACCATCCTAGATAATCTTGTGTAATCTGTAATCTTGGCAACTACACTACTCACCCTTCATTCCAGATCATTTATGAATTTATTAAATAGTGCCAGCCCCAATACAGATCCTTGTGTTACCCCACTGCTAACTTCCCTTCATATTGAGAACTGTCCATTTATTCCTATTCTTTGCTTCCTACCATTTAAGCAATTTTAATGGATAAGATAACTTGTCCTCTAATTCTATGACTGCTAGAGTTTATTTAGGACTCTTTGGCGAGGTATCTTATGTAAAGCATTTGAATAAACAGGTAGATAAGGTCTACTGGATCACTGTTGTCTACATGGTTGTTCACTTTCTCAAAGAACTCCAAAAGGTTGGTGAGACAGGACTTCCCTTTGCAGAAGCCATGATGATCATTCCTCAGCAGCTTTGTCTCCTCTATGTATTTGATAATTCTATCGTTCATTACAGTTTTTATTAATTTACCAGGGATAGATGTTAGGCTGACTGGCTTTTAATTTCTTGTTTCCTCTCTGAGCCCCTTTTAAAAAATTAACGTACCATTTGCTACTTTTTAGTCTTCAGCAGTTGAATTTAGTGATAAGTTACATAGATGGGTTAATAGATCAAATGATCTCAGAATTCAGATTCCTAAGACTCTTGGGTGTATGTCATCAAGACATCGAGACTTATCGGTTTTTAATTTCTCCAATACAGAACATTTTGCTTTGTTACTTTAATTTGATCTGGGTCTTCATATGTCCTCCCTGAAAAGAATGGCTGTGGGATGGGTACAGACCTCACACTTTCCACAGTGAACATGGAAGGAAAAGTTCATTTGAGTTTCTCTGGTATCTCCCCATCTTCTTTTGGCAATCCCTTGATTTGTTTATCATTCAAAGGCCCCGCTACTTCTCTGACTGATTTCCTGCTCTGGACATATTTGAAGAAATGTTTATTGTTTGTTTTGCTCCTCAAATTCTCTTTTTGCATGCTAATTATTGACTTGCTTTTCTTCTGCTAGAGCTTGTGATGCCTTCTGTTAAAAGGAGCAAACCTTCCACTTAAAAAATAATTAGCCTCTTTGCATTTTATGTCTTCCTTGACTTGCATTGTTAGCGATGCAGGCCTTCTTTTAGACTTAGCAGTGGCGTTCCTAACATGTGAAATGCATTCTATCAGGGCTTCAGTTAGTCTAGTTTTAAATAGCTTCCAGACATCCTCTCAGTATTTGACTCCCTTGTGTTTCCCTTTCTGCTTCATTTTTATAAAGTTTCATGTTTTGAAATGTGACAGTTTTGGACTTTAGGGATAACTTTCCATTGACTTGAATGCTGAACTTAATAGCATCGTGGTCACTGTTCCCAATTAGTGAAACAACCTCTACATCTCTGACCAGATCTTGAGCCCCACTCAAGACCAAGTTCAAGATCACTATCCCCCTGGTTGGCTCCATGACCAACCAACCCAGTGCACAGTCATTTATGATGTCTAGGAAATTAATTTCTACAGCATGACTCAAGCACATGTCAGTATGATGATAACTGAAGACTCCTAGTATAATAATAGTATCTGCTTTAGATTTTATTCAGAGTTTTATTCAAGATATAAGCTTTATCTGAAGAAGTGTGCTTGCACATGAAAACTTATATCTTGGATTAAACTTTGTTGGTCTTAAAGGTGCTACTGGACTCAAAATTTGTTGTACTATTTTCTTTAATCATCTCACCTTCTTTAATCTCATAGCAACAAGACACAATGAATGAATGAATGAAATGCAATATGATCAATTGTGTGTAATGGACTCATGTGGTATAGTAGTTAAGAGTGCTGAACTAGTATTTGGGAGACTCAAGTTTGAATCCACAATCTGTCAAGGAAGTTTGCAAGGTGACCTTGGGTCAGTTACATGCTCCTGGCCTAACTGACCTCAAAAGGTTGTTGTGAAGACGAAAAAGAGGAGATCTATATGAGCCAATTTGGCTCTGCACTGGGAAGAAAAATGGATACAAATGAATTAAAAATGGGGGTCATAGGCCGTATTGCTATAAACGATTGTAAGTAATTCCAGCAAGTCCTGACAATCTGTTCTTCCAGTATGTACATGTAAAGTTTCTCAATATCTTAATAACCAGAAAGAATACCAAAAGTACATTAAGATGAAATTGTAACAGAACAATAATTGCTAGAAAGAAAAAAAAATATATATTGCAAAAATTTTCATAGATTAGCTGCATGGAGTAGAATTTGCTAATGTAAATAAAAGAAAATATGGAACATGCAGCAGGTTCAGTGCTGTTTCACTTCATACTATCTTTTATATTCAAGCAGAGAAATGGGGGAACAAAGGTTTGAAAAGCACAGGAGGAAGCTGTTGAAACCCCATCAACTTTTGAATGGTGTCTGATTCGCTGAAAACTTACAGGGTCAAGTTACTCAAATGCTGATCTGTGATACAACAAAGGGGAGAGCTGGCAGGTGCTGCTGCAGAATACTGCAATGCAGCTCTTGTATAACCACCCTCTCTTCAGAGTCAGAAGAACAAGAAACCCACTGCAGACAGAAAAAAAACCCCACTTGTCAAGGTTTGTGGGTGTGAAGCACCCATGCACAGTTTTGGCAAAGGAATATCAGTAACTGACTTTTCTTCTTAGCTAGAAATGAATTTGCCAGCTGGGATGCCTTTTTCTGCTCAGCATAGCACATCCTTACTTAGTAATCAACACAACACAATGACATTTCTGAATGGGTTCAGTTTGGAGTTTCAGCCCATCAGAGCAAGGGCCCTACGTTTGAAGCCCCAAGAAGCCATTTTCTGAATATGTTCGGAAGGGTCAGGGAAGAACAGAGAATAGATTTGCAAAAGCTTTATAAACATCATCCAAACAAGCAAGTGTTACAAAGAAAGGCTGAAATTAGAATTGTTTTATACCCTGAAGGTCATTTTTCAGCAACAGATCAAAAATAAATTCTGTTTTATCTCACTGCCAAACTTTCTTTGCAATACAGGTTATAGAATCATAGAATCATAGGGTTGGAAGGGGCCATACAGGCCATCTAGTCCAACCCCCTGCTCAACGCAGGATCAGCCCTAAGCATCCTAAAGCATTCAAGAAAAGTGTGTATCCAACCTTTGCTTGAAGACTGCCAGTGAGGGGGAGCTCACCACCTCCTTAGGCAGCCTATTCCACTACTGAACTACTCTGACTGTGAAAAATTTTGTCCTGATATCTAGCCTATATGTTGTAGGTTGCAGTCCTAACTCCCATAACTGTGGGAGCCTTATTCAGGGTACACAAGCATAGGAGCAGTTCTAGTAGGTACATCCCAAAGGCTGTAAAGGGGTACAGCAGTGTTGTATATTAACCTTGGCTTTTCTTAATTATATTTTTCTGTTCTGTAGGTATTTAGGTATTTATTTGTAGCAAATTCTACTCCATATAGCTAATCCATGAAAGTTTTTGCAAAATATATATTTTTCTTTCTCTTAGTGGTCCCTAAATACCTACATAAATAAATGAATGTTAAAGCCCTCACACATGATGGAAAGGGACTGATGTTTAGTGACAGTTGCTGTGGCCTTCGTCCAACAAGCTGGACCAACACAGAAAATCTAGTTCCCAGCTAGCCCTTAGCACCTTTCTCAACCTTTATACCCCAGAGTAACCTCTGAAACATTCTTCAGGCTTTAAGAAGCCCCATGCCCCTGGAATTAATGTGCCACTAGAAGTGACATAACCTCGAAACTCCCACTGGATATGACATCAACAGGCCACTCCCACAGCACAAGAAGTCACATTACAGAAATATTTTCAGATGATTTGTGAACAGAAGCATTGTCTGCTCTCGTGGGCTGGCTACAGTTTTGCTCTTCTTCACCAAAGGGAGCCTGTAGTAACAGGGCCCGGGGAAGCCTATGCTGTGTGTCAACTCCAACCTCCAACACCCAACTGCAGAAACAGGGCTGGAGCTGGCCTATGCTGCTCTGTCACACACACACACACACACACACACCCCACACACAGTTAAGTTAAAATGAGAATACTTACCTTTCTGGACTCCAGTCACTATCATGTGCGATGAGCCTTGGCCAGCAAGGATTTGCATGACTGGGGCTGGGGCTTAAGCCCTCCCTTCCCCTCTCCTCCCCAACCTCTCCAGGCCCATCACTGGCCATTTGGGTGGTTGACATGACCATATATGGTCATATCATGTGATCATTTTTTAATCTCGTGAATGCCATTAAAAGTTTTGTATTGTATTGTGATCATTTTATAAAACATTTATAAATATATACAAAATTAATTAGAGGATCAAGAAAGATCCTGAGTTAGGGAAGTGAGAAGCTTTGACCATCCTTAAGAAGTCTGAGGGAAATAGCTCCTAGAATACGGGGGTGAGCCCTAGCCAGTGGATAAGGAAATGAACTTGTGTGAATGCTCTTACTTTACCAGCTTTAGTGTCTATTAGACCAAGAATAGTTTATATGAGAAACTATATGCTAATTTTATAAGAAAAACTGCCAAGATATCTCTCTCCTCAAGTTTTAAAGATCTGTCTGAATAACAGAAACATTTACTTCTTTGTGACAAATTATTATTATTTATTATACAAAGTTACCTCATTACTATTACCTGTTCACTTCATAAATTCTAAACCAGATTCCTGCCCAATCATTTATTTTCAGTGTGTTATTTCTGGCTGACCATCAGCCTCTTGTGTGCCATTATCAAATCTGGACGAAAAGACGGATTTTAGTCTCTCCTCACGGTTCTATAGACTTGGTAAGCTTCTAACAATATGCATTCAAATGACTGGGTGGGACAGCCAGAGAAAAACAAGAAACGGGGGTTGTTCAGTGAAGAACAGGATAAATGGAAATGCAGTGAGGGAAGGCAAAATTGTCATACATGCTTATTTTATGTCAATAGAAATTAAATAACCTAATCAAATCCTTAGCATCTGAGTCTGCTGATTCTACTCCCAGATCTATTTGTGCCTCCACTCCCAGATCCACTGATGCTTTCTACATGCTCATTCCCCACAGAACTCTTGTCTTTCTGGCTCAAGCAGCTATGAATAATTCCATCATATAATGCCAGCCTGTGTCCCTTCCCTCATGTCGATGTTTATCTTGTTAAAATGGGTGCTCCATATGGATGACAGGTTATGTGGAAACCAGTCTGAATGCTTCCCACCTCCTTTACCAAATATGTCTGTGGAGAATCATATGGGACAGGCTGCCAAACAAATGACTGTTCAAGTCAAGCTGTACTAGTCCAAAAGTAAGATCCCAAAAGCCAAGAGTACAATGAATGCCATACTTTTTATTATTTCATCAGTGTATACTTTGCTTTTCTCTCCAATGAAGACACAAAATGGCTTACATCATTCTCCTTTTCATCCTCCATTTTCATCCTCACAACAACCCTGTGAGGAAGGTTAGGCTCACCACCCAGCAAGTATCTGTGGCAGGATTGGGGATTCAGACTTGGTTCTTCTAGATATAAGTCAGACACTTCTAGCCATTTCACCACACTGGCTTTCCTAGGAACAAGTAAATGATAAAGAAAATGTGCAAGCTTTTGAGTTCCCTAGAACTTTTATCAGGTCAAATGTTACCAAAAAAAAAAGAAGAAGAAGAAAAAAGAAGAAGCAGGGAGCAGGTTTTTTGAGATTCTGATTTTAAGACTGTCATTGTAGACTTTCTCAAGCAAAAGAGACTGAGGTTTCAGATTGCTGAGGGCCAGGGCAAGAGGCAATAAAACAGAAAAAGGCATAACTACTCCTTCCAATGTTCCCATTTCCCCCTTAACCAGTGAGATTTCAGTCTTCAGCTGGAAGATCCAGTTGATACGACCAGAAAATTGGGAAGATGGGAATTTCTGGTGAATCCTGGAAGTGCAGTCATTGCACTGTGGTAGATCAGTAGCATTCACCCAACACTCTAGGACTGTTTATGTACTGGGAACTTCACTGCCCCAGCTCCCATGCAGGAGCACAAATCGGGGGTGGTTGAGGTGCACCAGGCCAAATGTTCCCCTGTGTGGGTTCAGGAAGAGGTGGGGCAACCTGCCACAACTAAAACTCCAGCCTGCAGCCAGGCATAAAACCTCCAGTGCGTAAACAGTCTAGGGCAGTCATCCTCAACCAAGGTTTACTAGTAACTCCAAGGTTACTCCAGAACCCTGGAGGTGTTATTCTAGTTGGGGGAGTAACCCAGGGAGGAGTCAGGAGGACAGAGTGGCTTTCTGTTCATCTGTATGGTCTGTGGTGGCCTTGGGATGGAAGAACTGCACTTGCCCCTTTAGCCCCTCTCTTTTTCCCCTCAGAATTTCTTCTTAGAACCTCATCAACAGAAAATGGATGAAGGAAAGCTATTGCAAATAAAGGAATTTGGATATTCAAACAGGAATATCCAAAGAGTCTACCCTCCAAAGCAGCCATTTTCTCCATGGAAAATTATCTCTGTAATCTGGAGGTAAATTGTAATTCCAGGGGATCCCTAGGTTGGATGCTGGCGTCCTTAGCTGAGGGCTACCACTCCTGGATGCAGTGCAAGGACTGTGAACAGCCTGCACAATGTTTCTTTTCTTCTCAGGTTTCCCATTGCCCTGGCAGCCATTTCCAACCCTAGAAAAATATTTTCTCGGGTCTTGCTAGAATTGCTGACCTCCTGGTGGTACATGGAGACCTCCCAAAGTTACAAGTGATCTCCAGATCACAGAGATCATTACCTCTGAGGAGAAAGACTGCTCTGGGGTTTAATCACAGAGTTTGGGGTGAATTTTAGAGCATCACCTGGCAAGATGACATCACTTCTGGATCATGCTGGAAGCAATATCATCATGTGGGATGCTGATCATGCCCCCCATCTTGCCTAGGAATGGCAGTGGGCACTGTGAGCTGGTGGAAGGAGATACTACAAGTTATATGGCTGAATGAAAGAAGGGGAATATTCTATGTAACCATGCTGCTGCAGTTCTCTATACCCCCTTTCAGTGACTGAATGTATAAACCATGGCTTACATGTCTTCGTAGACCTGTGTATGCATTCATTTTTATGATAAAATCACTCTTCACATGCTCACATATATTCGCAAAATCTGTGTTATCAGAATCATGCTTACACACGTATCCTGTGACACTGAGTGTATTAAGCCATGGGGAATTAGCAGAATGTGAGGACAGTGATGTAGTGAAAATTGATCGATTTGCCAATGTTTATGATGTTATTGCACCCTTAAGAACTCAAGGCAGACAACAGGTATATAGTAAAAATCTTTAAACCGCCCGTGGCGCCACGGGCGCCACGGACTATATAATTCGCTAAGAGGGGTAGAGGTGGGATTAGTCCGTGATGAGGAAGGGTCCGGATTGGACCCTTCCTCACGACAGACAATCGGAGGGACCAATCGGCAGGCGCGAAGCGCCTGCCGATTGGTCCCTCCGATTCCCAGCTCCAGGAACTGCGAGCCGCGCGCAGCGAAAGCGCCTCTTGCCGTGTCAGGCCACCGACCCAGGGAGCCCTCGATCCCCAGCTCCAGGAACTGCGAGCCGCGCGCAGCGCGGCTCGCAGTTCCTCCTGGCCTGATGCGGCGAGAGGCGCGAAGTGCCTCTCGCCGCGTCAGGGCGCCGACCCAGGGAGCCCCCGGCAGTCGCGCAAAGCGCGGCTGCCGGGGGTTCCCTGCCTGGCGGGCTGACGCGGCGAGAGGCGCGAAGCGCCTCTCGCTGCGTCAGCCCGCCGCCCGAGGGAGCCCCCGGCAGTCGCGCGAAGCGCGGCTGCCGGGGGTTCCCTGCCTGGCGGGCTGACGCGGCGGGAGGCGCAAAGCGCCTCTCGCCGCCTCAGCCCGCCGCAAACCAAACAAGCGGGGTTTTCCGGAGTTTCCCGTCATGGGCGGCGGGGCTGCCCCTGGTCGCTGACGGCGGGCGGCCGGCCGACCTCCCTGCCACAGCCGGCGCCGGCGGGGCTCCCGGCCCAGCTAGCCTCTGGCCGCCGCCTTCGCGTTCCTCTGCCGCCGCGCCTGCTCACTGGGGGCGGAGGCGGCATCGCTCTCGCCCCAGCAGCTGTCGCCGCCTCCGTCACCGCCTCCCGGCAGGTTCTCCCCTGGCGCTGATTGGCAGCGGCGCCCGCTTCAGCCCGGCGAGGATGGAGACGCCGGCGGCCCCCGCGCCGCCGCGGCCGTGGCCCAGGTAGGGAGGGGAGCGGCCGGCGCCGGCCTGAGGCGGCGGGGTGGTGGGAGGGGGGCGAGGAAGACCAGGGAGCCCCCCCCGCCCATGGGTGCCCCTCTGTGGAGAAAGGGCCCCCCAGGGAGGGAGGGAAGACCTAGCGCCCGCTGCATTCCCCTGCAGCGGGCTTGATTACTAGTAATAACAATAAAAGCATAAATATATCTAACACACTTAGCAAGCAGACAGATAGAGAAGCGTAGGGTAAGAAAAGAAGGTTCAGTATAATTACTGCTCCTGTAAAGTAGAGAGTCAGAGATCAGTGACACAAGCCAGCGTGAAGGGAGGTTCCAATGGTTCCCAAGTTGTAAGGCACTCAGAGTAGATGTGTACAGCCACTGTTTATATATGTTTTTGGGGAGGGAGCTATGTGATGTGCTCCATGTGAGTACATGATGGAACTTTCAGTGGAGCAGGATGTTGGGGAATACCCTGGCCAGGTCTGGAGATGGCTATTGATGGGCTTAGACAATGGTGTTAATGGGTCTGAGAACAGGGAGCCATCATTTCTCAATAAGGATAGCTGCTGAGGAAAAGTTTTCCCCTGGCAGAAGGGGCCTGCATGAGTCATATGCAAGATAAAGAGGTTTGCCTAGGGGCCCCTGGGCAAACAGGTTTTGGCTGGACCACTTGATTAGCAATACAATGGGGTGGGAGGGGGTTTAGGAGGAGAGCAATCTTGAGTCAGGAAGTACCTGTGTCAGGCAGAGACTGCCCTTCTGAACCTGTGGCTAACAGCTAGGCAGACTTGAACAGTGTCATGGCTTTGGAATGATATGGAGGGGTGCCACCGGTTGTGGAAGACAGTATGCCAGTCTGTGAGGCAGGGGACCTGTCATACTTAACATCTGGAAAAATGGCAACACAGAAAAAATGACTCCGGTACTTATATGGGAATTATTATGGAAATGTATTAAAATCTGTAGCAGTTATGTGCCTTTTTATGTATACTTATTTCTGGCAAGTATGATATAAATTCAGTGGCATCCTACAATTTTTGTAAAGTTTAGCTAACCGTTTAAAAAGTCAGATATCGAGGATTGGGGATAAAAACCATGTACTTAAAATTTATATTAATAATGGGGAGGTTTCATGGTGTTCAAGATTTTTCTTGTGAATGTTGTCACCTGGCAGCAGAATCTAAACTTTATCATTGGATGCTTTTGTGTTTCTCTTAAAAAGGTAAAGGTAAAGTTATCCCCTGTGCAAGCACCGAGTCATGTCTGACCCTTGGGGTGACGCCCTCCAGCGTTTTCATGGCAGACTCAATACGGGGTGGTTTGCCAGTGCCTTCCCCAGTCATGACCGTTTACCCCCCAGCAAGCTGGGTACTCATTTTACCGACCTCGGAAGGATGGAAGGCTGAGTCAACCTTGAGCCGGCTGCTGGGATTGAACTCCCAGCCTCATGGGCAAAGCTTTCATACGGCTGCCTTACCACTCTGCGCCACAAGAGGCTCTTGTGGCACAGAGTGGTCACGGAAATAAATAAAAAATGACATGATGCAGCCACAAAATGTGTTATTTAAGTTGTAAAGTGGAGGCTGCTTTTAAATGATTTTAAAACATAGATTTAAATTACTTATCTTGATTGAGTGTATAGCTTGTGTCGTATGTGTAAATCAGGCTTTCTCAACCAGGGTTTCATAAAAACATGGGGCTTTGCAACAGCCCTAGGGGGGCTTTGCCGATTGGGAGGGACTTAATCTTGTATACATTTAATTTTTTTAAAGTATCAGGTGATATGGCCATATATGGTCATGTTGACCTGCCCCCCCCCCCCAATGGCCAATGATGGTATTCATGGTAGTGACTGAAGTCCAGAGTGGTAGGGACCCTCATTTTAACTTATCTGCATGGGGGGGGGGGGCTGTTTCTGGTGTTGGTGTGAACATGGGGTGATGGAGCAGCAAAACACCCAGACCTGTTTTTGCAGGCTTCCACTGCAGGCTCCTTTTGATGAAGAAGAGCAAACTGGTAGCCAATCCAGAGTGTAGGTATGGTTCTGTTCACAAATCATTTGAAAATATTTCTGTGCTGTCATTCCCTGTGCTTCAGAAGTGGCCTGGGGGTGATGTCACATCCAGTGGGAGTGTCTGGGTAATGCCATTTCTGGTGACATGTGAGTTCCAGGAATGCGGCAGGAAGGTGTGGCCTGCTGACATCCCTTCTGGGGTTTCTCAATGGTAAAAAGGTTGAGAAAGGCTGGTGTAAACTCTTTGTTTGATTGTTTTTAATGTTGATGTGATCCACTTTGAGTCTGGGAAGGGCAGAATACAAAAATTAAATAATATATTTATTATAAAACTTTAATACTTGTAGGAGCAATAGATGTAATTCTCATTCTTTCATTTATTTACCCATTTGTTTTAAAGATGGTTGTAAAGTTAAAGTAAGCTTCTGAGATAAAATTGTTTCCCATTGCTCTCAGACATCGCATACAAAAATATATAGTTAATTCACATGTTCTAACTTCCTCAATTGAGTGTCCAGGTCCATTGCAAGCAATCAGTCAATACAAGACTGAAAATTCTGGCATGTAATACATTGCACAAAATAAGAAAGTAGACAGCACAGAGCAAACAAATTGAGAGCCAGTTGGCGTAGTGGTTAGGAGTGCGGACTTCTAATCAGGCGAGCCAGGTTTGATTCTGCGCTTCCCCACATGCAGCGCTGGGTGACCTTGGGCTTGATAAAATTGTTCTGACCAAGCAGTGATATCAGGGCTATCTCAGCCTCACCCACTTCACAGGGTGTCTGTTGAGGAAGAGGAAAGGGAAGGCGACTGTAAGCTGCTTTGAGCCTCTTTCGGGTAGAGAAAAGCAGCATATAAGAACCAACTATTATTATTATTATTATTATTATTATTATTATTATTATTATTATTATTTCCTCATTAAAATGATCAGGTAATTTTATAAGAAGTACTATGTAAATGAAACAGTATATGTATTTGCTTCACTTACCCCACCATTTCCCCCAATGGGGAACTAAAGCAGCTAACATTGTTCTTCTCTCCTTCCTTTTGTCCTCACAACAACCCTGTGAGGCAGGTTCGGCTGCGATGTGTGACTGGCCCAAGGTCACCCAGCAAGCTTCCATGATAGAGCATAAATTTGAACCTGGGCTACCCAATTCCTAGTCCAACAGTCTAACTAACCACCACAGCACACTAGCTCTGGTATGTCTCGTACAAATTTTCTGAAATAGATACAACATTTCTTGGTACCTAATACTATTTATTCTTGCTTGGAGATGACTACTCCTGACATGAATATTTTTTGTGTAAAATATTGGATGGACAATGATTAATTCTTATAATTGCTGTCCATGATGGTCAAGCATACAAGATAAGCAGCCAAAAGCCCTGCACAAGGCAAGGGCCTTTTTTCTGGGAACATGGGGCAGGTATCATCCTAGGGACTGTGTCCCAGAGAATCATAGGTGCTTAGTAAGCCGCTGAGTCGGTTTTACTGCTTCAGTGCAATTTCTGGCTGTGTATTCTGCAAAGAAATAAAAATTTCGCTACTGGGCAATCCTGAAAAATCACAATGGGTTGGCAGATTGACTCTGACATATAGCATAAGGTAGTCACTTAAAATTATGAAAAAAAGAGAAGGGTCTGAAAGGTTGCTGGCATGCTTACTGCACTTGGGTATCTGACGAAAGGAGCTTTGACTATTGAAAGCTTACAGCCCACAAATCTGGTTGGTCTCCAAGGTGCCAGTCGACTTAAATCCAGCTGCATCTTTTTCCTATCACCTTGAAGTGGATTTGTTGCTACACTTTTCATGTGGGACACAGGGCTAGAAACAAACCTACCATAGCGCCAAGACCATCTTTTGTACAATTTCCCTTTGTTTTTCCACAAATGAAGCAGGTACGAAATGGAAACGGCTATACCAATTACTTCAGAAAAATCAATTTGAGACTCCATAGCTCCAGGAGCTTAGCCCAGAGAGTGCACCTTAAGTAGGATGGGTAACCCAGTTCTAGACACATTTTCTTGCTAGTAGGTCCATTATCTCAATGTACCTTCCCTCCATTAGGTTTAACAGCAGACTCTTGTTTATTATTTAGACTGTGCCAAATGTCCCATTTTGATTTTGAAAGTAGTGCTTTCATGGACAGGGTCCTCTCTGGGGAAAAATAAAAACATAAAAAAAAACACTTGAATTTGAGAATATTGATTTTTGAGAACGTTTCCCCCCTGAGCATTTTCATGCGCCAAAATCCTTCCTTGGCTGTTTCAACACTGGAGAAGGCATCGGGAGGGACAAGAGTGTATCAGCCTGCTATGTTGTAGGCATTTTTAAATCACTTTAAAATGGTGGCAATGTTCATTGGTCTGATCCATGGATGCTATCATATGTCGTTTGGGCAAGGGCTCAGAATGGCTGGTTGGTGTTTTCATGGGGTGCAAATGTTCAGAGTTAGTTCTGTTTAATATCCACTAGGATATTTAACAGCTATTACTTCTGCTACAAACAGCTATTACTACTGATTCAAACAGTAGTCTGGGTTCCTTCAGCACTTGGAATGTGCTTTTCCAGGTGATGTCTGTCACAGGCCTATGCTCAGAATGTACTGCATTGAGGTGGAGTTCTCAGATGCTACCATAAGGACACAAAGTATTTGCCCTCCATTTTAAAACACTTGATTGACACTCCCGTACTTTGGGCTTTGGGAGTTACGAAGGCAAAACAGATTCAACAAGCCATGCTGTTTCTTCACCTCCCTCTCATGGCAGCAACACAGAAAACATTTGCAATGCAATTTAGAATAAATTTGAGCATTCAAGGAAAAGTGTTCACAATTTGCAGTGTTCACCAATCACTGTCTTGAAAACACCACAGAATGGCTGCTTCACTTGTCAATGAAAAACCCAAGCAAAACAGAAAAATACTTTCTAAGCCTGACTATTTTCCTTCCACTTATATTTATGTATGCCCTGAGTTACTGCTGACACATCAGCGCACAAAATATGAGTTCCCTACAAGCGTCTTTTCAGATGTGCTTCCAACAGAGGCTGTTATTTTATAAACAGTTACTCCGTAGAAGATTAACTGTCTGTCTTATTTCTATAAACAGCAGAGCTCGGATTCCTTTGCACCCTTATTCATAAATTAAAAACAATGCTTTCAAATGCTTACCGCTATGAGGAGCAAATAGACCTTGACGAGAGGTAATGAGGCATTTGTGTTTGCCATAAGTATAATTTACCATTACTGCTTGAAGAGCCATCAGTCCTCATTGAGCCTGCTAAGTGACAATAACTGATCCTAAAGTAAATTTCAGTGAACGCTCCTGAGTCACCTTACAGAATTTATGGACCATGGGCGACATTATCAGAAACAATTGAAAACTGGAGGGAGGGGGCGCCCAGTGTACTAGCAGGAGCTGTTGGGTTTGATTTTTCAAGCGGTATGTAATAGCTGGTAATTAAACAGCTACCCGTTCAGAAATGATGACCTCCAGTTTAACTATAGCTCTCTGGTGAAGTGTGCAAGGTTATCAGACTGTTCAGAGAGGATGCCGAATGAATCATGAAGCAGGAGTAACTGTCTTCCTGAGGACACACTGTGCAGTGCTATTTGTGCTGTGCTCATACTGCTAAGACGGGGCAGCCAAATTCATGAACAACTTCCTACCAAGTGCCGTTATTTAAAAACAATCTTGCTGTATCCACCTTCAATCAAAAACGTGGTGTTCTAGTTTCGCCCTTCCTAAAAGTACTGATCTCCATTCACTCTCAAGGGAAGTTGAAGGGGTTAACTGGGCCAACTTTAGAGTTGTCCATCCGGTAGGGCTGCCAGCTCTGGGTTGGGAAATACCTGGAAACTTTGGGGTTGGAGCTGGTAGTGGGTGGTTTGGGGTGGGGGGGACTTCAGTGTAGTATAATGCTATGGAATCTACCCTCCAAAGCAGCCATTTTCTCAAGGGGAACTAATCTCTGTCACCTAGAGATGAGCTCTAAAATCAGGGGGGGTATCCTGGTCCCATTTGGGGACTGACATCCCTACCCTATGGGGTTGATGGGAAGCTATCTTTTTAGTTTTTGCTCTGATGTCACTTCTGATGCAACTGAGTTTAAACATAGAGTTTGGGATTAATTCTTAGACTGTTGCCCAATACAATGAAGTCACTTCTGAGTGGCACCCCATTTTCCATGCAATTTTTTTTCTACCATCCAGCTGAGTGGTGATGGGCTAAGTGAACCCACTTCACCGGAGAAACTATAAGGGAGGGATCAGCTATTATTTATTTGATTTATATATATAACCGCTTGGTGTAGTGGTTAGGAGCACAGACTTCTAATCTGGTGAGCTGGGTTGGATTCCCCGATCTTCCACATGCAGCCATCTGGGTGACCTTGGGCTTGCCACAGCACTGATAAAGCTGTTCTGACCGAGCAGTAATATCAGGGCTCTCTCAGACTCACCTACCTCACAGGGTGACTGTTATGGGGAGAGGAAAGGGAATGTGAATGTAAGCCACTTTGAGACTCCTTTGGGTAGAGAAAAAGCAGCATATAAGAACCAACTCTTCTTATAAAGTACAATAAGCTCGTAAGACCAATAGCATAACAATTTACCTTTTAAAAGCCAGAGCCTAAAAATGGCATAAAACACCAAGCTAGAAGCAGATGATAAATAAAACTAAAAAGATGGCACCTTCATTTATTTTATTTATTTAATTATATTTATATACCACCCTCCCTTGTGGCTCAGAGCAGTTTAATTTAAAATTAAATTTAAAATTAAAAGATTGTGTGCAAAGAAATGCAGAATCATAGAGTTGGAAGGGACCTCCAGGGACATCTAGTATAAACCCCTGCAGAATGCAGGAAATTCACAACTACCTGCCCACCACAGTGACCCCCAATTCCATGCACAGATGATGCCCTTCCCCCAAAAAAGCCAGAATACATGGCCTGTCTGGCCTGGGGGTAATTCACCTCCCAATCCCAAATTGGCAATCTGAATTTTCCTGGGCAGGCAAGAAAGGGCCACAAGAGCCAAGCCTGATACAATCCCTTCTGCATAAATTCACAGAATCAGCATTTCTGTCAAGTGGTTATCTAACCTATGCCAGTTTGATGTATTGGTTAAGAGCACGGACTTCTAATCTGGCAAGCCAAGTTCGAATATGCGCTCCCCCACTTGCAGCCAGCTGGGTGACCTTGGGCTCACCACGGCGCTGATAAAACTGTTCTGGCCGAGCAGTGATATCGAGGCTCTCTCAGCCTCACCCACCCACAGCACTAAGCCATTCTGCTGGCATAACACTATTATTTTCGATGTGTGGAAATGCCCTAGATATAAGTTTTCATGTGTATGCACAATTCATCAGATACATGTGTGCGTGTGCATGTATACAAAAGCTTCCATGTCTATTACATACATAATTATATACATACATAACACAGGTGAACATGCAAAAAGGGGAATGTTGTCTCAATGACCTTCATTGTCAATCTGGAGAATAATAGAAACTATTGCATCCATACCACATTGAACTAAGAAAAAGTTTTGTCTCAAGGATTACAAAATTGCACCTTTCCCCTATGGGGATCATTTAGAGGAGACAGAACAAAGGCTTTCCTTCACACTTTCCCTCTTTTTTCAGACCACATGCAATTATTCCACATGAGTTACTATATCTTTGAGTTATGCAGAAGTAACCACTACAAATCCTCTTGTAACATATAGGATTTTTTCTGCTTTGCTGTTGAAATCAGGCAAGAACAGGCAGAAAACCTGCTGAAAACTTATTGCCCTTCTTCCTATGTGCCTTATTTTTGTTCTTTATGTGGAACTTTTATGTTTTCCTTGAGCATGTTACTCTGTGATAACCAAGTGATAAGAGGCTAAGAGGGAAGGCACGGCTGCACAGTAGAGATAGAGGACAAAGATAGTACATTTCAAATTTCTGTTAATAATATTCAAAGCACCTTGCTGAATAAAATCTGATAAACTAGTAAAGTAGCAAAAAATTCAATAGGCTGGATCTAGTGATCTGTCAGTAGTGCTGATATATGCATTAGGGTTGCCAGTAGGGATGGGCATGAACTGGAAAATTCTAGTCCAGTTTTGGGTTTGGAATGCTCTTGAAGCAAATACCAGAAACTGGTCCAAAACACCCAAATGAATTGGCTGGTTCAGGCTGGTCTGTTTTGCTCCCCTTCTTCCATGTGAGGGGAAACAAAACAGACTGATAAAATGGATCCTAGTCATTTCAGGCTTAAAGCAGATGGGTGTGCCTGCCCTGCTGCCAGGCTAAAATGGCTGGAAGCCATTCCAGTGATCTATTTTGCTCTCTGGAAGGAAGCACAATGAACTGCTAAAATGATTGCCAGCCATTTCAGGCTGGCAGATGGGCATGCCTGTCAGCTGTCAGGTTTAAATGGCTGGCAGCCCTTTCATTTCCTTCCCTCTCTGCAGTACAGCTTACCTACCACCATACCCCAATTTGCATGGCTACTAGTCCACATAAATTCTATGATTCTGGGAATCTACTTGTCTAGGACTGGACTACTAGGGGGAGGAGAATAAGATAATGATTTAGGATTTTTGCACCCACAGAGCACTGGAGCCACCCCAGTAAATTCAGAAGGATTGAATGCCTTATGTAAAGGTAGAGGTATATAGAATGGAGCACCTGGTGCCAAAAAACTGGCAGTAGGTACATGGGGATTTATCTGGAAAGGAATTTCCATAACCATGGAAGAAAATGCTGCTACTCTGGTCAACTACCTGCCTGAGCTCCAACAACACAGGTGGAAACACATCAGAAGTTTAACTACACTGTTGGGCAGGCTCTTAAACAAGTTAGCCATTAGACCCTCATGCCAAGACAATGTAATAGGAAATGTTTCACAGGATACATCAGAGATGTTAATGGTGCTTCAGAAATTAGTGTTTCTTTCTATATGCATATCCAAACTCTATTGAAACAACAAAAGAAGGAACAAAACAACCCAACCTGGGTGCACAAGTTGGGAACCTAAAAGGCTGAGCAGCAGCAGACTAGGTATAAGTATACAAAATTAGAATACAAATATTTATTACAATACAGGTGCACATATAAAACCTAAAAACATCAATGTATATCACACTCTATCACACAAATCCAAAACCTTTTGACACATGGATAAATGGCCAAATAACCAAACACATTTCAACCCCCCTTGGGGTCTTCTTCAGTGTTCTAATATTTAAATACATTCATGTGATGTAATAATGGGGACTATAAAGCGGTGAACAATATGAATGGAGAGGCTCCCAGACTAAGAAAAAGTATCCAAATAAATATCTTGGAACCCCCCAGTTAAAATATTTAGTCTTCAAAATGGCAGGCACCCTTGTAGAAGCACTCTCTGAGCCTGAGTGCCTTATGGAATGCTACATGTGGGTATTTCTAAATATTTAAATAACAAATGAAGTATTTCATTATCTAAATTATAATGAAACATCATTGTAGAACTGCTTTACCTATGTCATTAATAACAAGGTGACATTTATGGGCTTAATAAGCTGTTCAGTCCATTATGCTTTAGTGTGATATTTGAACAAACGTTATAAATTCATTTACAGAAACTATTTGAATCATTTAAATCTCATTACAAGTCTAGCAGTTCTAAATACTGCTTCCTCCTGTGGCCTCCAGTGTGTAAAATGGGTTGTGAAGAGTAAACAATAGCACGGGGAAGCCCAACGTAGACTGGGAGTCTGGTACTTGCGCTGTCTGTGACCACTCTGTTCCTTGTATACACATCAGTGTTTTACACTCCTCTGGTCTACTTCAGGATTTAGTGTGATCATGAACAGGAAAAGAGGGGGTTGATTATTATGCCTCTTTGTTTAAGCTCTAGTATTAAGGATACTGTCCAGACCTGGATATCCCAGGTAAGCCCAATCTCTGAAGCTAAGCAGAGTTAGCCTTGGTTGGGTTCAGTTCAAGATAGTGGCTATTATATCAGGTTCACTATGCAGAGACATGCAATGGCAAACCACCTCTAACATTTCTTGCCTTGAAAACCCAATGGAGTTGCCATGTCAACTGCAACTTCACAGCATGTACTCCTGTGATGAGGGTTAATGCTTCCCCTCCATGCTGCTTTCCCAGGTTCATTGCAATTTGCAGATAGGAGGGTGATTGTAGTTGGGAAAATGGCATGAAGGAAAAGGGTTAAGCCTCCCTCCTGAGCAATGATCCTAATCCAGATTGGGACTGTGAATGGCTGCTGCATTTTTAATTATTTTTATTATGGGATTTATATTCCACCCTGTCTCCAGAAACTTTGGACTATATGAAGACCAAAAGAGACACTGTATCAGGAGATCTGTGAGTGGATCTCATACGGTGTGTGTGTGTGTGTGGGGGGGGGGGGTGAGCAGGAAGCAGCCATTATTCAAAGGCCCACCATTATTCAGTGCAAATAGGTATATAAAGATGATTGCATAGGAAGCCTGATACTTGGATACACTTCCCAAAAAAGCACTATTACCTTTTGACCAAATGCTTATAAGTATCACCTGAGGCTCATGAATGTGGCCTCAAGGTCATCATGATATGAGAGGGATGTGTGTTCTAATTTCTGGTGCATTCAGAAGTAACCCAGTCCTAAATAACTAGCCTAAGTCAGGTCAGTTTGGGTCAATGGATGTGACATGTTAGTTCTTAAGTCCTTTCTCTGCACCTGAGGCTTACATTGCATCTCTGTTTCTTTGGGGGAACATGCAAGAAATCTTGTTCACCGGAACAGTAACTCTGTCCGGGTTCACTACTGTTTGAATTTAAAGATGCAACATGGCATCCCAAAGGAGGGAGAAGATTCAGACTTACCCTTGACCAAATGATAAGAAGCCCCCCCCCCCCCTGCCATGGCTGCTCTGATGCATCAGTTATTATACATTTATTTTGAAAATTTACAAGCTACCTCTCTGGAGACCTTCTGGAAGCAGTCCACAAAATAAAAAGCTAGATAGCAATAAAATCATAGAAAACAGCACAACTAAAATGTTATTGACTTTAAACAAGCCATAAAACAATGGCAGGAACCCACTATGGTCCTAAGAACAATATTCAGCAGTATTAGGAAGCAGTTATGTGAACAAGACACAAAGTTATTTACTGGTTATGCAATCCCCAGTGTAGAGAAGAGTGGGCACCTGGAGATTTCCTATTACCTCCAGCTCTAGAGCAGGGGTAATCAACCTGTGGTCCTCTAGATGTTTGTGGACTATAATTCCCATGAGCCCCTGCCAGCAAATGCTGGCAGGGGCTCATGGGAATTGTAGTCCATGAACATCTGCAGGACCACAGGTCGACTACCCCTGCTCTAGAGCAGTGGTCCCCAACCCCCGGTCTAGGGACCGGTGCCGGTCCGTAGATCAGTCGGTACCGGGCCGCGGCCCCTTGTCGTCCTCCTCCCCGGCTGCTGCCTCGGCGGCTGCCCTGCCTCTCTGCCGCTGACTCACCTTTGGTGCTCTCCAGCAGCCACCATGGCTGGGGCTCCCCCTCGAAGTGGCACTGTGCAGCTGCTGCTGGCAGGGTCGCCCGCAAGAAAGCAAGTGGAGCAGGTCCCTCGGCAAAAGACAACCCCCCTCCCCGGGCCTCAGTAAAATTGCCAAGTGTTGACCGGTCCCCAGTGATAAAAAGGTTGGGGACCACTGCTCTAGAGGACCAAAATCAGCTCCCCTGGACAAAATGGCTGCTTTTGGGGATGAAATCTGTGGCCTTATACCTGTCCCTCCCCTCCAACTGAACCTCGTCCTTCTCAGGCTCCACCCCCCAAATCTCCAGGTATTTCCCAAACCCAAACTGGCAAGCCTCAATAATTATGTTGTTGACCTCACCCGCTTCTGTAAAATATGCCAAGATGAAGGCCAAATCCATGGTCACAGCCATGCTCTGTTTCAGCTTCACATGTAACAGGCCTTAATTAAAAACAAAAACAGTGGCAATAGAGCCACGGTCAGGCTCTCTTCTGTGCTGTAGTGGCTGGTAGCAATAGGATCTTATCACAATTAACTGCCAGTTTCCCAGCTTGCTAGTATTTTGCACTGCAAACATGACAACGCTAAGAGCGAAGACGTGTATTGATGAAGAGGTCGTGTTTGCCATTCCAATGCACATTGCGTCCTTTTCAATACAACAGTCCTTGTTCTAATAGGCATGGGGTGGGGAGGAGATAGCACTTCTTGTCACCGGGGAAATCGCTGCTTCCATGGTTTCCCTAAGCTTCGTGTCCCCATACACAGGAGCAATTAAAAACTCTCACAATACTGGAAATTGCAGTGCTTCTCTCCTATACCGCCCTTGAAACTGCCTCAATGCTTCCAGCTTCATCGTTCCCACTCGCTGAAGGAGGCAGATAAAAAGATAAAAGGCTTTGGAAGGGCCTAAATGTTTGTGACGTCGGCTCAGCCCTGAACCGCCAAGACTTGGCCATTTGAAATGTTGCAGCTGAATTCCGACACACAAAGCCCCTGGGATGCAGACTGAAAGTTCCTTTTCAAAGCCAGGGTTTTTCCTCTGATGTGAAATTTTATTCTATTCATCATCCGCTCTCGAGCTCCCAGTGTCTTATTTCCTCTTCCTGCATTTCCTGTAACCAATTGGTTTCTCATCTGTGCCCACAGTGTGTAATTTGCTCTCTCTCTCTCTCTCTCTCTCTTCCTCCTCCAAATTAACTATAATTCATTACTCATAATTTGCTGTGGCAAATTCAGATTTAATTATAAACTCATCAAATGGGATTCAGCCTATAATTAGCAGGCCATGCCTTGTAACCATTAAATTGCAGGAGAATGAAATATATCAGTCACAATTCAAAACGTGCCCGAATACCCGCATAATGTCTCTTAGCATCTCAATGTTTAGTCTAAATGTATGTTTATTGTTCTACAGTCAATGGTGCTCTGGTGCTGTGATATTAACCTGAATGAAGCAGTAGCCTATACACAATTTCTCTGAAAATATAGACATTTCAAAGTGTTTGCAGGCTGCTTGGATGGCCAAACAGCACATGGGGCAGTCAATCAGCATTGTTCCACTTTCTGTATGTGAGCTGATCCCAGACAAGCCTTGTTTATGAATCCTTGAGGACTAAGACATTACAGCAGCCTTTCTCAAAGTTTTTACCATTGAGAAACCCCTGAAACATTTGTCAGGTTTTGAGAAACCCCAGAAGTGATGTGACTTTGTACAATCTGGTTGGGGAGCATAGCTATGTATGCACCCACCTGAGGTCCCTCCCCTTCCCATTTTGGAAGGGGGTGAGTGGTCAACATGACCATATAGCATGACAAAATCAGAGTCCAGTGGTACCTTTAAGACCAACAAAGATTTATTCCAGATGTGAGCTTTCGAGTGCAAGCTCACACCTGGAATAAATCTGTGTTGGTCTTAAAGGTGCCATTGGAATCTGATTTTGTCGTGCTGCTTCAGACAGACCAACACAGCTATCCACTTGAATCATGACCATATAGGGTCATGTAACCCAATAAACGTTTAAGAAATTTAAAAAATATATAAAAATTATCTCCCACCCATTCAGGAAATGCTCCAGGATCATCAAGAAATCCCAAGGTTTCACAAAACTCTGGTTGAGAAAGCTTGTGTTAGAGGCAGCTTTGTTGTGGACTTCAGTTAGCTTTAAAAAAAAAACCCATGTTTTAAATTGTGTCTCTGATCTAGCAAATATAATTGATGTTCATGCATAGCCTCCTTTGTTATTGTATTATTACATTAGAAAGCCATGGGAATCATAGAAAGAAGAGCTGCTTTTTTATATCCCACTTTTCATGACTTGAAGAAGTCCCAAAGTACCTTACAAACATCTTTCCCTTCCTCTCCACACAATAGACACCCTGTGAGGCTGACAGAGTAAGAGAACTGCTCTGGGTAGACAGTTCTAAGAAACTGGCCCAAGGTAGCTGCATGTGGAGGAGAAAGGAATCAAACTGGGTTCTCCAGATTAGATTTAACCACTCTTTAATCCAGCCTTTCTCAACTTTTATCCACTGAGAAACCCCTGAACCATTGTTCAGGCTTTGAGAAGCCCCAGAAGTGTTAGCAGCAGGTGACATCTCCCTGAAACGCCCCTGGAGGTCACATGTCACCAGAAGTGACATCACCCATACACTCCCACTGGATGTGACATCATGCTTCATTGCCTCCTCCTGCTCCCAATGTCAGAAACTGCCCAGTGGCCAACTGTCAGACTGAGAACAGAGCCCCTATCACCTTTCTACCAACACTGGACAGCTTTCTCTGGCTTGGCTGGCTGCTGTGGTCACATGGCTCAGCTGGGCTGGAATTTGGGCCCCCTTTCTTGTGCATTGCAGAGAGTTTCCCCCACGTTCAGGGCAATGTATGTAGCCCCTGCCCTTTCATTTCCACTCCAGCAATGAATGAAAAAAAAGTAGGGCCAGGCTTTGCAAACAAAAGTCATCAGGCCTCATTGGAAACAACTTTTCACCACCGTACACATGGCTTTTCATTTTTTTTTTACAATGCAGGCTCACAATAGGTTTCCTGGGCACACAGTAAGGACAAGCACCCTTCATTTAACCAGAGCACAGGTGTCCCAACTCATCAGTGTTGTCCCATCATAAAGAGGTGCTATTTTTAATGTATTGATCATTTATTGACTTCTAATTACTAATTTACTACTTCATGTAATATTTCTTAAAGATATTAAAGGTAAAGGTAAAGGTATCCCCTGTGCAAGCACTGAGTCATGTCTGACCCTTGGGGTGACGTCCTCTAGGGTTTTCATGGCAGACTCAATACAGGGTGGTTTGCCAGTGCCTTCCCCAGTCATTACCGTTTACCCCCCCCAGCAGCTCCTGGGTACGCATTTGACCGACCTCGGAAGGATGGAAGGCTGAGTCAACCTTGAGCCGGCTGCTGGGATTGAACTCCCAGCCTCATGGACAGAGCTTCAGACTGCGTGTCTGCTGCCTTACAACTCTATGCCACGAGTGGCTCTTAAAGATATTAGCTGTTTGTGATTAAGAGGGGAAAAAAACAGCGGAGTAGAATACCTTGTGAGTCCTTATGGTAGGCAGTATCATGTTAGGCAGAAGTCAAGTAAATGAGATGGTTTTTAAACTATGATGAACAACAAATTTATATATGGGGAATTCAGTCAGACAGGGCACAATTCAAGCAGAGTTGAACATTATGTGCTACAACAAGAGAAAGATGTGCCTTTGAAATCAATGGCAGTTTAACTTGTAGAGGATATTCGTGATATAGCAAGACATGGATAAATGTCCCATTTGTTAAGTGTAGGCCACAGGTCTTATTGTGTCATATCATTTTTCAGACAGAAATCGAAGAGTAAAGAAATATACATTGAACCATAAGAATTCATCTTCCATCTGTAGCTTGATGAAGTGACCTTCTCTGCATTTAGCATTCAAGGTAAGCACCCATAATATGCCACTGGGGCAACAAATCTAACAATGTGCCAATATTTCCATAAACCCCCAAAGGATGAAAATGAGACAACCAAGAAGGTCACAAACCACTTAATCTTGACAATGCCTGATCACAACACTAACAAATTAACCAAATGTCAGTACAACCAACACGTTGCACAACTGGATGGTAAAATATCAAACTCGGTTAAATGGCAACAGCTCAAAAACGATAGACTGTGTTCTGGAGATGCACATGAGTCAGGGGACCTATACCGACGGCAAACATCTTTCCATATGTTAGTTATTAGAGAAGTGCATTCAGAATCAAAATCCTAACTAATCAAAATACTACCTGAATGCCTCCCATTAATCCATAATGGAAGAGTAACGAATTGGAATGAATGTTGAGTTTCATATTTAGAAGCATTTGGGACCATGTGGAAAATCCTAGCATACTGGAGTCTCACTTGCTGGCAGCAGGTCTGCCAAGAGCCACCATGGTCTCCCAGACAGAGATTCCATCTAGTTTCCCCATATGACCCAACCCAAATTTCATAACATGGCTGGCTGTTACCATGCATCTATAATAATAAAAGAATCTGCATGCCCATCTTGGTGCCAGCTTGGTGTAGTGGGTAAGGGCAGAGACTTCTATTCTGGTGAGCCAGGTTTGATTTCCCACTCCTCCACATGCAGCCAGTTGGGTGACCTTGGGCTAGACACAGTTCTGTTAGAATTGTTCTTGCACAGAAGTTCTGTCAGAGCTCTCTCAGTCCCATCTGCCTCACAGGATGCCCATTGTGAAGAGACTAAGGGAAGACAATTGTAAGCTGCTTTGAGACACCTTTAGATAGTGAAAAGCGAGGTATATAAACTCTCTTCTTATTCTTCATATGTCTGTCCAGATGGCCGTAACTCAGACAATAAAACTAGGAATCTCAAAATTAGCCAGCAGCTTCAGGATGATCCTGGTACATCTAGAACTCAAAATGAAAGGAATTGGGATATCCTGATCAAGGTCACCTCTACCTTCCCCCCCCCCCTCCCGGCCACATGCCATTTCCAATGGAAGTAAGCTAAATTCTATCTTTGTTTCCTTATTTATTATCATTAAGACAGATTAATATTCTGTGATCACAGATGTAAGGGGGGAGATGTGTCTTTGATACTTTGATAGATTATGGAAATATTATCTCCTACCTTCTGCTCATAATATTTAAAAAGGTTGGCTGCTATTTAATGTGTTCTAAGCTGTCAAAAAGGATGGATGAGAAGGAGCTGAGACCAAGAATGACTTGCTAGCTTGCCTAATGGATTTATCAGGTTTTGAAAAACAAGGGTTTCTCTCAACCACCTAGTAAACATTGCAGTAAGACCAAGCAGAGTCCAAGAAATTCCTGTTTAATTGTCCTCTGCCTTCTCTGAACCCCTAGTGGTACAACTACACTGGGGAAAAACTAAATGCATTCCATAACAGTAGCATGATGTTGGTTGCTGGTTTCAGGGACCCTGCACCTGCCTTGCCCCCTGAGAATTGTGTCTCCCTCCAAGTCCCCTCCTCTGGTTGGGTCCCCTTGTGGGTACTGTTTCCATTTGATCAGAGCAGGGCAGCATCCAGTGTGACTGAGAGGGTAAACAGAAGAGACAGGAGGGATCTGCAGCTATGTGCCTGACAAACATGCCACACTAGTCAACTAGAAGAGTTATCAGTTGCTCCTTTTGCATAGTTTTGCCCTGGACATTTCCTTGGGGAGGGGATGTAATTATGGTAGAGTCCATTGGTTCATGTGTAAAACACAGATGGTTGGGGTCTTTTTTAATTTACAAAAATGGAGTACATGGGTGAAATCCATACATATTTGTGACATCTTTGCTGGCCCACAGTGAAATAAATGTTTAATTGGAAACATTAATCCCCCCTCCCCCGTGAAAGCTAGCAAGTTCCTTGATACCAGGAAATAACCTCATTGATCATGGAGGAAAAACTCATCACTGCACTTCCCTGTACACTGCAAGATAACAGTCTGCAGAACTGGGAGACTTTCTATTCTCTGTATGCAATTTGGTAGAGGGGATACCTTGGAAGAGGGTTTCATCCCCTGAGGCATATTAGATAGGTGTGAGCTTACCTATCAAATCACCCTTCAATCTTGTTCTATAGCTAGCACACAAGACACTCGGGTAGCTTCAATAACTGGTTTCTTTATTGCTTTCATCTGGGAGAGAACTCTTACAAGCAGACATTGCAAAGATGTACACTGGAAGGGTGCAACCAGCACACTCAGAGAACAAGATTTAAGTGAGGCCCCTCCCATACAGTCCTTAAGAGTGAAAACAAACTAGGTCTTGAGGGATAACTTTAACGTATTGCATCATCATTATCAGTAAAACTTATAAAATCCAAACTGACAACTCACTCACTACCTGATTGGCCCTCATCCATAAATGGCACACCCAGGTATTATAGATGCAATCAGGAGGCCACCCTCATCCAGGAAGGGCTTAATAAGGAGTCAGTTCTCCACCTCCAACTTCCTGCCAGTTTCAAAGGTTTGCTGGGTGGAAGAGGAGACATCCTGAGTGCATGCCCTGCTGTAAGTTGCCCTGGCCTCCTGGCCTCTTTCAACTTGGATGTCATGGAGTCCTCTGCGAGCCTTCTGGAGGTGGGGGGCTATATAAGACCTAAAAATAGACCCCTGCCAACCCTCTGGGATCCAGGGTGCTGAGGAAATGCCTTTACCCTGGGAATGTTTACTAATGAGGAAGTGATGGCCCTCATCCAGGAATGACCCAATCTGATAGTTTGGCCCCAATCAGGAAACAGGCCTCAGCTAGGAAGGGCTTAAAAATGGATCAGAAGAAGAAGAAGAGTTGGTTCTTATATGCCACTTTTCTCTACCCGAAGGAGGCTCTAAGTGGCTTACAGTCGCCTTCCCTTTCCTCTCCCCACAACAGGCACCCTGTGAGGTGGGAGAGGCTGATATCACTGCTCAGTCAGAACAGCTTTATCAGTGCCATGGCGAGCCCAAGGTCACCCAGCTGGCTGCAGGTGGGGGAGTGCAGAATCGAACCTGCTTGCCAGATTAGAAGTCCGCACTCCTAACCAGTACACCAAACCGGCTCTCAAATTAGCTTTCCACCTCCAACTTCCACCCAGTTTCAGAAGTCTGCTGGCAGGAAGAGGAGCTGGCCTCAGAGCATGCCCATCTGCTGGTAAGTTGCCCTGGCCTCTTTCAACTCAGAGAACATGTGGGGAGCTGGGACAGTCTCTGTGTACTTTCTGAAGGTGGGGGGGGGGGCTATAGGAGGCCCAGAAACAGCTCCCCTGCTCACTCTCTGGAACCCAGGGCGGCCAGGAGAAGCCTCTGCCCTGGAAATGTTTACTCATGAGTAAGTTATGTGAGGTTTGCAATTTGTAATCTGAGAAGGGAGGAATGCTATGGGGGTAACCATCACAGGCAATTGCAGCAGGGAAAATAATGCTGATGTGGGTGGGATTGGGAAGATGTAGACTTTCCCTTTCCATATGGATACCACTTTGGTCTTCCTGCAGTCTTTCCAAGACCATCACAACAGAGTAAATTTTAGACCAATGGCATAGAAGATGGAGAAACTATAGACAAGTCACTATGAGGCCATAGGGACATGCAGAGAGGGGAGTAGAAGAAGAGTTGTTTTTTTATATCCTGCTTCCCCTGCCCAAAGGAGTTTCAGAGTGGTTTATAATAGTCTTCCCTTCCTTTCCCCACAGCAGACACCATGTGGGGTAGGTAAGGCTGAGAGAGCTCTGAGAGAAAATGCTCTGTGAGAACAGTTTCTGACAGGACTGTGACTAGCCCAAGGTCACTCAGCACTTGCAGAAGCAGGGAATCAAATCCAGCTCACCACATTAGAAGTTGCTGCTCTTAACCATTGCACCAAGCTAAACAAATTGCCACTGACTTAAAGAGATGTAGCTAGAGCAGAAGAAGCTGTTTCAGGAGGATGGTGTAAGTCTTGGTTGACTTGCTCATTGACTGTTATAGGATTCTTTTCCTTTCAATTTTGACATTATGGTCCAAGGCTTCTCAGAGCAATCCAAGGAGGGAGATACTCAGGTATTTCCTACAGAGAAGTGATTGTATGGTTAATAACATTTGCAATTTGAGAAGGGATGAATGCTTTTGTCTTTTGTGTTCTCTGTGTGTGCGTGTGTAGATGGAAGTGCAAGACAGCCCTCTGTCCCCAATCCCAAGCAGCCCTCTCCTCCAAGGGAACTAATCTGTGTTGTCTGGAGAGGAGCTTTCATTCTGTTGGTTCTCAAGGTCCTACTTGGACGCTGGCACTCCTGACCAGTGGCAGGGATGTTAGCCTCCAGCTGGGACCTGGAAATCCCACTTCCAAGATTTCTCAGAACTTGAAATATATTTCAGGGATCATCATTGTTCACCTCTGCACCCTCTCTATTTTGTCCACACCCTTTTTGAAGTGAGGCCTCCCAAACTGCACATAGTACTCCAGGTGCAGTCTGACCAATGTGGCATGCTGTGGAATTATGACATCTTGTGATTTTGATATGATGCCTCTGATGATGCAGCCCAAGTCTGATGTTTCCTCCAATTCACCTGAAATTCAGAAGAAATGATTACATTGGTATACTCTCCAGGGGGGAGCTATTGCCTATTGAAGCCAATCGGAAATATTCATGTAATTCAACAAATCCCCAACAGAATTATTAATGTCCAAACCCAATGCAAACCTGCTGATGAGCATCCCTAGTATTCTTAAAACAGGGGGATGGTCTTTGACCATCATATCACTGTGGGTGGATACATATGTCAGAACAATGCAACTCTTTGTGCTCTCTTCCTCCCTATCCTTTGTTGTTGAATGGCAGTTAACCATTTTGAAAAGGCTGTGGATAAATACTCCAGCTGCCTGAATTTCTCAATTTCCTCCTGAAATCAGAAAGGCAATACAATGTTCCTCAGGCACACTATCTCATCTGCCTTAATCCTGTGATAAAGGAGCCGCAGCTGGCTGGGTGAATGCTGAGCCTCTGACCTTTCTAAATATAGTAATCCACCATATGTATTATGGCTACAATCCTTAATCCAGCAGTCAGGCTGTAAATTTAACTGAAATCAAGAGGATTGCCGTCTATACAATAACATTCACTGTTGTGTGGGGCTTTAGGTGAAGAATTGGCTTTGGGTCTTCGTATCACTCGCACCATAGGCATGATGAGACTTGAAAGAAAGTCAGCTATAATGCAGGGGTAGTCAACTGCTGGCAGGGGCTCATGGGAATTGTAGTCCATGAACATCTGGAGGACCACAGGTTGACTGCCCCTGCTATAATAGACATGATTTTAACATGCTGTTCTGTGAACCCATGTAACCACTGAAATTACGATAGGCTCATTAATTGTAAGATTTCTCCCCATGAAAAACACATTAAAATTGCTGTCAGAGAGAGCGAGAAATAGTGAGGACAGTTTCAAACAATTAGGCTATTATCTGGTAATTTAAACCATCATTTAAAAATATATATGTTCGTACAAAGATGTTAAACTATGATTATAATAGATGTTTCAGATTTACCTACTGTAGAAATATTAAGCACCTAATTTCCTACAAACAAGCAATAATGTGGGGCAGCATCGATAGGCAGAAAGGATGCCATGTAGCCAGATGATGAGTGAACAGCTTTCAGGCTCATGATCCTTGTTGAACCATCTGCAAAGAGATTTTTAAAAAGATGAAAAAGTAAAATCTACAAAGTCTTCTAAAGTTCTACACTGACTATACCACATATTGTACTACTTTCCTACGAAACTTACATTTAAGATCCCTTGAAATGGTTGGCTATGAAGGACCTTTTATTTAGCTCGTTTTCACATGATTCCAAGACCTTGTCTGACACTCATACTGCAACTTCCTTCCTTGCTGCTCTCTTAAAAGAAAGGTCACTGTGAAGGTTAATACAACTTCAGAAATGGCTAAAGGTGTATATTTTGAAGGGAAAGACTTTCGGATGAATTCTCAGGCAGAAAAGACAGCTGTACTGGAAAGGGTAACACCCAAATATTTTACAATCTTAAAGTTGAACTTTGGGGGAGTGAGAGTAGGCCATACTTTTGTAGATTGCCTATCAAACAAATGCCTGTTACATTGAAATATCATACATGTGTAGATAAGTGGGTATCTCTAACAACATAGTGGGCTGTTTTTTGCCTGTTCACTCAAAATGACAACACCCTGATAAAGAGACTAAAAGAAAATTGAAAATATGGGACTCTACCTAAATATCTTTAAATAGGACAGGGTCCTATTAAATAAAAGAGTAAGGCCACCTGGGGAGGAGTTAGGGCGGGCCCTGTCCAGGATAAAAACTCAGAGGGCCCAATTAGGAGCCGCAAAGCGGCTCCTGATTGGGCCCTCCGAGTGTCCATCCAGGGCCAAGCAGCCAATGGGGAGGCGCGCGAAGTGCCTTCCTGTTGGCCCCTCACCAGGACAGACCAAAATTCCATTCACCCAGCCCAGTCTGGCTGCCAGTCTGCTCCTGACCACCAAAGGGAGAGGAGGTCAGCAGGGCTGCCAAGGGGGATGAGAACAGAGGCTTGGACAGGCTGTGCCAGCCCTTTTTGCCCCAAGGCTGTCCTAACTGTCAAGTCCAACTGTAAATTGCCTCAGAACCCTGACAGAGCTGGCAGGAGGCTGCAGAGTGCTCCCCCCCCTTTCAGGCCTGTTGTGAAGGAGCCTCTGACAGGCCCTGACTGAGGGAAGGAGGCCTTTCCAAGAGCAACGCAGGGGAGACTGAGGGCCTTCCTTTTGAGGGGGGGGGGAACTTTCCCCTTCTGCCAAACAGTTGCCTGACAGGGAGGCCACAGAAAAGCCCCTTCTCACTTAAAATACTGCTCTGCCCGGAGGTTAGACACAGCCAAGCCACGTGTCTTTCTTCTTTGCAACTCTCTGCAGATTTGAGGCCACTGCACAGTGTTATTCTGCAGAGGTTATTCTGGCTCTTTTGTCTCCTGTTTCATCTGCACAACAACCCTGTGCAGTAGGCCTCAAGTCTTTCAATTGAACAACAACCTGTGTGGGAAGCCTTAAATGTTTCTTCTCTACCACAACCCTGTCCAAAGTAGCCCTTTCTGCCTGGGGAGCTGATCTTTATACTCTGCAGGTGAGCTGTAATTCCAGGAGCTCTCCAGGCCACACCTGTAGGTTGGCTACCCCTGGGTTGGAAATATTCCTGGAGGTTTGGAGGTGGGACTTCAAAATCGTACAATGCCTCAGAGTCCAGCCTTCAAATGAGCCATTTTTGCCTGCAGTTGGTAGGGAGTGGTGCAGGAGTGTCCCTCCTGGCCTATGGGCTATGGCCAGCCCTTACCAGCAACTGTTTGTATTCTGGGGCGCAGACAGGCAGACCAGCATCAGTCCTGTGAGTCTGGAAAGTGCAGGAAGATCTAAATAAATATTTACAGCCTGAAACTAAATAGAGAACAAGTAAATGTCTGGAGACACATCGTCACTGAAATAGTAACTGGCAAATAACCTTGGCCTGGCAAATAAAAAAACAGTATTAAAAACCTTACTAAGGTCAAGACTGCTGTGCACAGACAGTCTTCCTCTTAGGGTTGCCACCTTCCCTGTGAGGCTCGCTACCCCACCTCCCTCATGGGGAGTCTGCTATGGGGAGAGAAGGGGAAGACGATTGGAAAATGCTTTGAGACACCTGAGGCCTGCTGGGTCACTGCGGCCCATTCCCAGTTCTCTCAGATCTCTCTCAATACCCTACATACCTCACAGGTTGACTATTGTGGAGAGACAAATGGAAAAGGTGTTTGTAAACCGCTTTGAGACTCCTTTGGGTAGTAAGCAATAGGGTACAAAAATCCGTTCTTCTAAGGAGCAACCATGAAAGAAGCATGAGGGCACATAACATTTTACCAACAGTGAAAATATGGGAGACAGAAGGAACAGGGTGGACACCTGTGTACTGTGACTACCCTATGTGTATTAGGGCAGAGGGGCATTTCACTGAATGTGGCCTAATTCACACAAGAAGGGAAATGACGCAGAACTGGGGGGAATTGGTTGCCATGTAATCTTCGCCTAAGAGCAGTCTCCAGTCTGATTTTCCCTTCACATATCTGAGGACATGGCTCTGGAAAGCTCATCTGTAACCACTATGCCACAATTCCCAAAGGTCAGTCCTCTCCCACAATCAATGAACATTCCACACCACAGGTTCTTGACACCCATATCTCCACACCCATGGCCTCATTTGCCACCATGCCACCACAATCTCCCACACAACACACATGACAACCCCATGCCCTTAAAGGTAAAGGTAAAGGTATCCCCTGTGCAAGCACCGAGTCATGTCTGACCCTTGGGGTGACGCCCTCTAGCGTTTTCTTGGCAGACTCAATACGGGGTGGTTTGCCAGTGCCTTCCCCAGTCATTACCATTTACCCCCCAGCAAGCTGGGTACTCATTTTACCGACCTTGGAAGGATGGAAGGCTGAGTCAACCTTGAGCCGGCTGCTGGGATCGAATTCCCAGCCTCATGGGCAAAGCTTTCAGACGGCTGCCTTCCACTCTGCGCCACAAGACTGGACAACTCCTCCCCTTCCTCTTCCCACTGCTAAACTCTAGCGCCCGTTGTATTCTTGGAGACAACGGGCTTTGCCCCTAGTACCTAAATAAACCAAGATCATGACAACTACTGGCAGTAGCACCAAAGCACAATGAGAACATTGAATGTATTGATAATTTCATCTTTCTTGGCTCTATGATCAAAGTGGTGATGCAGCCGTGAAATCAAATGGTGAATAACACTGGGCCAGAATGCAATGTTAGGCATGAACCGAATATGGAACAGTAAGGATATCAGCCTTAGTACAAAGGGTCAGCTAGTCAACGCTGTTGTCTTCCCCATAACAGCCTATGGATGTGAAAGCTGGACCCTGAAGAAAGAAGACAGGAGGAGAATAGATGCTTTCGAATTATGGTGTTGGAGACCAATGCTGCGAATCCCATGGACAGCCAGATTTACCAACAAGATAGTTTTAGAGAGGAGCAAACCAACTATGCCATTAGAAGGGAAGATATTACAGCTAAAGCTCACATACTTTGGACACACCATTCGATCAAATTCGCTAGAAAAATCATTAATGCTCGGCATGTTCAGTGGCAAAAGGAAAGGTGGTTGCCAAAGGATCCACTGGCTCAACATGATCAAAGCCGATCCAGGGATGACCATGAACCAATTAAAAGAAGCAGTCAGAGACAGGGACACATGGCGAAGACTTTCCTATAGAATCACCAAGGGTAAGGCACAACTGAACGGATGACATCATCATCATCATCATCTGTTTCTTTCTTGCTTGCTATGCCTTCTCTTTCCCTTTAATTCTTTTTCTTCCCCTTTCATGTTTTCACTTCAGTTCAGTATCACCCCTATGTCTATCTGTTCTTCCCAGCTAACATTCATCATCCTGTATCATTCCATTCACCACTGCTAGCAGCCCCTTTGCCTCAATTTTCCTGTTTGCCTTGTCCTCTCCATCCCTTATCCTTCTACTTTCATACCATACCTGTCTTTCGTATTCCCTTCTGCCACCCTTCATTCCACCCTTCATTCCCCTTGGTATCCTAGTTCTCCTCCCCCTGTTTTCCCCTTCTATTTTTCTTCCTTTGCCCCTAAACAACCACTACAAAAAAAGCTTCAGACACTGCTCTTTACATTTTAGGGGATTCAACTTCCATTATTTTTTTCACTACCAGGGTTTTACTGCACATCTGGATGTTTCCCTGGATATGTGGTCCTCACCATGCAGCTTTTCAATTTGTTTGGTGGGGACATCATGGGAATTGTATCTGTGATGCCCAGAAACAAATTATTTCCGCTTTTAAAAGGGCTGACTGCTATTTGTTGCATTACTATAATAGTTAAGAGGCATACAAATACATACAATTATGCTGCTTGTGCATCTCAGTTTTGAATGTATCTGAATGTATTTATACATTCTACAAATTTGCTGAGTTTTTATCACCCTCTAAAATGATACCAAGATTAAACATGTTATTTTAGTGTCATAAAATCACTAATACATATTACACTGGAATGGTGAACTATAGCAATGACAAAAAAAGTCATTAAAATCAACTTTAAGTTATTCTTGGACAGAAGTGCAGTGCTTTGTGAATAAATATTAGAGTTCTAGTACCATTCACCTGGGAATAGTGAAGAAATGTAAACCATCTAAAAGGATTATTATTTTTCCCTTTGCTGTGGTCTAGCAAGAAAAAGAAAGCTGATAAAAAATGAAAAAAAAGTAAAACGTGAGTGGGTTTCTGCTTACAAAAATGTAAGCAGGGGGATGGTAAATCTCGTGTTTGCAATCCTCCTCATGGGGGGACCCCTCCTGCCTTTTTCCCTCTGCCCCGTGGTGGCTTCTTGCCTTTTGATGAAGCTGTAAGAGAAAGTAACATGAACTTCTCTGTCCATTCCTTGGCTTGTCAATCACAACAAGCCACCAATCACAACACAGCAGTTCTCTTGAGGACTGAAACTTTCTCCCCCCCACCCCCACCCCAGTTTTTTAAAAAAAATAGGCATTTCTGCATTGCTATGCGGTAATGCCACATCACAGATGTATTTTAATGGAAATCAAAACTGCCCTATTGCTATGGAGAAATGCTAGAACGCTATAGCATCCTCCTCTTTTTTCTTTTTTTTGAATTCATTTTTTTCACTTTATTTCTGTCTGGGAGGATTTCTGAGACTCTGAACATGATAACTGGAGCCCTAAAAGACATTTTGTGCTAATGCCTGTCTTTAAAACAAGGTGCTCAAACCCCTGTATGATTGGGAGAAGGCAGCCAGATCACCTTCCCACCCCACTTTTCCAGCTCATTTTCCACCTCCAGAAAATGCAACTTGGGCTGTTTTTGCCTTCTCCCATTGTTAGAAGGCTGATAGGAAACTGAATCCCAAAAAAGACATTTTGTGTAAATGGTTGGCTTTAAAACAAGGCACTCAACCCCCTGCATGATTGAGGAAAAGGCAGCCATATAATCCGCCTCTCCCTTTCACAGCTCATTTCCCATCTCCAGAAAACAGAAAAGGGGTTGTGCTTTGCCTGCCTGATCCCAAAAAGACCATGGACACTTTAAAGATTTTATTTCACCTTTGACAATGTAGGTTTGTGATCATGCTGCGACATGGACTGCTCCATTAAGAAAAATTACTTGGAGCATGAAATGGAGAGGGGAGGGTGGGTGTGAGGGCAGGACAAAGCATGTTTTCACCTCCATATGGTCTTATCCCTAGTTGCTCACTGATTGCTCACCAGTGGTTTATGCAATTTAGGGTGGTAAATCCAGGGCATTTCCGCACATTGAAAAAATAGCATTACGCCAGTGAAATGGTATTGTGCTAAAAATTATCATACCTCTGGCCATTCCTCACGTTCTGGCTCTCTCATTTTTATCTGCCATCTTCTTGCACTTCTTACACACCGCAAGCGCTGCTTGAAATGGCAGAAGAGATCAATGCACTTTACAGGCGACTCGCTTCTGCCTGTCAATCAAGCCAGTCAGCAAATCCCATTTCCCAATGTTTTAAAGGGCCTGTGATGCCTGTTTATTTTTTTTTAAAGTAAATCATAGATGCATAGTGCTTTTTATAATTCCACTCCTAATGGAATCACAAGTCTGGAATCTTAAAAAAATTAATCTCATTCCTGATTGGGGGAACTTTAGAGAGGCATTCTTTGTGTGACAACTTTTGGGGGAAATTCTTTTTGGTTTTGCCTGCACGATTGAATGGCTATTCATTGCTCCAGGCAGTTTGTTCTTTAAAAAAAGTCCCCTGGAGAAGGGAGAGAGAGGCAGAGGCAAGAATGGGACATTGGAGGTGGAGATACTACTTTGCCTCCATACATTTCTTTAGCATGTGGCCTGCTGTTTGCTCTCCTGTAGCTCATGCTTTTTAGGTTGGGGAATCCACTTTATGCGATTCTTCAACTAGTGCTTTAAAATGGTGGATGTTGCTTTGAGGTTTGCTGGATGGACATGGGAGTTTGGCGATATCATGCAAAACACCAAAAATATGGCGTTTTCATAAGGTAAGCATTTAAGTATATTTATTGAGTGTGGAATTGCCCCCAGTTTTCTGGATTCCCAAAATCGTGAGTTAAAAATGGCCAAATCGCGACCTGGCTATTGGACAGCCTCCGGATGTTGGCAACATCATGTGGTGGGGGCTTTATATTCCACCAACACGAGAAGGCTGTCCAGGAACATTTTCCTCAGCCTTCCATTCCCACCCACCCCCAGTAGTGTGGCACATGGAAGGTTATTGTCAGTCTGGCAATGCATGTGAAGAAAAATGAAGCCGTTTTTCTATGGACTGGGAAAGATTGTAGAATGTGTTTAGGTCTTTAAAAAGTGCTTGGGCACAGCATGCAAATATTTCCACTATTCTGTTTGGGTCACATGGCATGTCACTACATGGTGCTGGGTCTACAAACACAATGTTATGATCTGATCCTTATAATTAAAAAAAACACTACCACATATGGTAGGATTGTAATATCATACAGGATTACTGGAATATGGAACAAAAGGGGATAAGAGATATCACTGAAATAAATAAATAAATAAATAAATAAATAAATAATCATATATATATATATATATATATATATATATATATATATATATATATATATATATATATATATATATATATATATATATATATATATATGATGCTACTAATGTGTCTCTTAAACTATAATATAAAACATCTGTCTGTTTGGTATTTACCATTGCATCTTTTGGGCGCAGCTATAACGCTAATAGCTGAGAATTAGGAGCCCTGACCTGGGTAGCCCAATCTAATCAGATAGGAAAGCTAAATGGGGTTGGCTTTGGCTAGCATTTGGATGGAAGACCTCCAAGGAATGCCAAAGTCATAATGCAGAAGCAGGCAATGGCAAACCACCTCTGAATATCTCTTGCATTGAAAACTCTATAGGCTCACCAGAAATCAGCTGTAACTGGGCAGTATTGTCCACCATCAAGAATGGAAAGTAATACAGTTTGCCAAGTATGGAAATCTGGTTATGGAAAATATGTCTTGTCATGATTATGGACAAGATTTCAATGGTGAAACAGGATTATATGAACAATATGCAAATATTCTTTGCGCAGCACTTAAGTATCTTTATTCATTTCTAGAATAAAAATTTTCTTCCACAATCAGTTAAAATGTTATACTGCTGAAACATGGGGCAGATTGTATGTTTATATTATTGAGGAAATTTTGTATGGTTGAAGTATGTATTTTGTATCATATTATGGTTTGTAACTTCTTTTTAAAAAAAGAACATTACTGAGGGTTGAACTAAGCTGTATTGTTAAGATGTCATATGCATCTGTACAATGCATCAGAGCTAAACAAGAGCCATTGTTCCAAAAATATGGTGAGATTTCTAACTCTACTATTCCTAGAACACTGATTATAGTCTACCTTTTCTTTCAGTTTTCTGGGATGACATTTGACACAGCTTCACAAAATCTCGCTTGACAGCATTTCATTTTTGATCTATAGATAATATTGATCTTCTCAAAGACTTTCTTTTTTTGCTTTTACTCGGCTATAAAAAAAAAATAGGAAGCTTCCATATATTGAATCACATTGTTGATCACTGGAGCCCAGTTCTGCGCAACTGGACTGGCAATGACGGGTTAACAGGGAATGGTGGCCTTAGCTCAACAGGACCCTGCTTTCCATTCCCAGTAGCAACTACAAGTAGCAGAAGTGGGAAAGATCACTTTGCCTGTTTCCACTCTGGGAACTTTGCTGCCCCAGCTCCTCTGTGGAAGCACAAATCTGGGGTGGACGAGGTGTACCGGGCCAAATGCATTGGGCCAAGTGTGGGAGCAGGAAGAGGCAGGGCAACCTGCCCTGACTCAAAATCCAGCCTGCAGCCTGGTACAAATCCTCCAGTGAGGAAATGGTCTTTGTGACCTTGAAAAGCCACTGCCTTGTGAATAATGGATGCTCCTCACATTTAAATTTGTTCCTTTTTTAGGAATTTTTTTTGAGGTTTTCAGATTTTATCAAGGCACACTTTCTGCTTATGCACAAAAAAGAGAGCCAAACTCGAGAAAAGTAGCCCATATTGCAGCTGAGCAGCCACAGCAAAATATGAAGTGAAAAGATCACCCATAATGAACTTCACAGAATCATTGTTGCTGGCTAGGAGTTGAGTTGGTTATTAGGATTTTCACGCAACTGTGGGATTCACAAAAAGCTTTTTTTCAGGGAAGGGAAAGAGGAAATAGTGCAGGAGGGGAAATGAGATGCTCCCTCATAAGTCTTTGCTGGTTTTCTGTCAGATATAACATCAAAAGCTCAAAATTTTTATTTAGTCTGCAATGAATTTTCCTTAATCTCTGACTGTGGGGGCTTGTTATATATCTGATATACTGCCCCCAAAATGAGACACCCATTGAATTTATTTGACCACTTTTTCCTACCTGTCCACTGAGTGAAGTTAACCTAGAGCCCTTTGGTGAACCATTCCTTCCATGAAGGTCATTTAGCCTGCCCAAAATTGACCTACCGTGTGGAGACTCCCACCTTTTAAAATAACCTGCCTCAGGAGGTTCAAGATGCTCCTTCTATCATAGGTTCTATAAACTTGAGTAAGATATCTTCAATTCAATAGATTGCCTTTACAGTGCTCTGATTCTCTTGGACCTTGTAGGGCAGGGGTAGTCAACCTGTGGTCCTCCAGATATTCATGGACTATAATTCCATGAGGTTCATGGACTATAATGGACTAGAATTGTAGTCCACGAACATCTGGAGAACCACAGGTTGACTACCCCTGTTGTAGGGTACTGCAATGCTTCTCATGGGCATATTTATAGTATGAATGATTGTTTGCCTTTGGATTGCTTAGGTATGAAGAGATTTCCATTTTATATGACTGATGGCTATATCATTGTTGTTTTTCTGTAATGGTGAAGTTCACATTATTTAACTATTGCATACATGTTGTAAATGAGAGTAAAATATGTTGAATAAATAAAACAAATAAAAACATTCATTGCTCTCAAAAATTATTTTCATTGGTCAGGATGATTGGGAATACGGAATGTGCAATCCAGTCCTAAATTACTTTCTCAGAAGTCCAACCCATTAAGTTTTGTGCAGCTGCAAATTAGGACTATATTAGCATTGGTTAATTTGATTTTTGACAGGGTAAGTCAAGGCAAAAAATAATAAACATCAGGCTTCCATGTGTAGTCTGAAGACACCTGAGAAGGGAAGCCAAGCTGTGAATAAAAAGGACATCAATTGTGAAGATTACTTTGAATGGATTGTAACCAGGTTTTGAAACCTATAGATATTTTTAAAAGGAAAAAAAAGCACAAACTTTTCAGTGGAGTTCCAGATGTCAGAGTGCTCAGGTACTGACTTTACTAAGCCTCAAAAGAAAGCAAAAGGATTTCATTGATTTTTGGTCTTTTCTGAAAATCCCTGCTTGTGCTGAACAAAAGAGGAATCACTACAATCTTCTATTATGTTTGTGAACCAACAATAGGTGTTTATTTTTAGTAGCTCAAAAATATTAAGTATCATTCCCCTGAAAATAAATGACAATCTGTAGCCGTTTCTCCAAGCTGTGAGAGCTCAAGTAATTCACAATTAAACTGATGTCTCTATTCTTATCTTTGCTTTCAAGGAGAGCCTAGACACCATTTCTTCCTACTATAAATACACTTTTTAGAAGGGGATCATCTAACAGAGCAATCCAAATGGATTTTTAACCTTTCTAAGTCTATTGAGTTCTTGAGTGAGCTTAGAATTGGTTGCCAACCTCCAGATGGTAGCTGGCAATCTCCTGAGATTAAAATTTATCTCCAAGTGACAGAGGGCAGGTTGAATCTGCCTGTATGCCTGGCATTATATCTCACTGAGGCCCTTCCCCTCCCCCAAATTCTGTCATGAGCCTGTCCCCCCAGTCTCCATGTATTCCCCATCTCAGAGTTGGTGACCCTAACTCTGAAGGTTATAACTCTGTTTAGGATTGCACTATATATTTTACACACAAAGACTTCTAATGGAACATATATAAATTTCCCTTTTTGCTGCTTGGCTTCAAATTGAACTGCAAGTAATTATTTTAATCAAAAGGTTTTTGTGAAACCAACCAAATAGAAACCTTTACTCCTGAATGTCTCATTTCAGTTATTTACAGAAGTTTACTTTTTGTTATTACTGTCTAAGGAACACTCTCTTGTCCTAACTCTACCCAATCTGCTGTACACATGTCCTGGGATAAAATGCATTTTCCTCAGCCTTGAAAGATGTGACAAACACAGTTTGTTATAATTACTGGGCTAGTTTTGCCTGCTTAAACTAGTTCTACAGTGTCAGAGTAATTCTGATGAACCCAACTAAGGCAGAATAGGAGGCTGTTATGGGAAATGCAAACTTTTCCCTGAGCCCACTCTGGGTCTATGAGATACCATAAACTACATGGTAGAACAATCAAAGGGATAACTCCTCATCATCCATCCATGAGAATAATTCCACAGGGCTATTTGTGTTAGTCTGTTGCATCAGGCATTAACAGAAGTCTCTTGGTAGACTAACACAATGTTAAATTCTAACATACATTTTTGTGGTGTATGGCCCACTTATTTCATTCAGAGGTACAATGTGGATCATTTTTGTATGGCATGACAAAGAAAAGAGTCAAGGAGCCATGAAGGAAGTACAGGGTGGAAAGCAATTATGCAAAACTAATGTAAAATTATGCAAATCTAAACAAGAAAAATAAATAAAATGACAACATCAAGAGAATCCATTTATTGCACCTGAAAAACTTATGATATTTGTAAGCCACCCTGAGCCCTTGGAGAACGGTGGCATATAAATCTGAAAATAAATAAATAACAATTGTTCTTAATCCATGTGGTGAACAATGTTAATTTTCAAAGTGTAACAAGTATTTATCATCCATGAGATTTTTGCTCTCTAAATTTTGCTTAACTTTGAATTTAGCAGTGATTTTAGGGTGCTACATATTTAGACAAACTTCCATAAACTTTCAGGTAGTGAACTTCAATCTTTCCAGACCATGAATCTGCTGGTACTGGGACCCACTGAGCTGCAAGCACATGACAAGAAGTCATACCAAAGATCAGAGCTATGGAGGATTCCTTTCCTGCAGTGGATAAGTTGACCTCAATATCTTGTTACTCCACTGAGCATGTGTGCAATCAGAGAAAGGTGCTGTTCTGTCCAGAGCCACAGGTTTGGACTTCTTGGGAGAAGTCCAGACAGGGTAGCAAGGGCTGACACACTGGCTTCCCCACCCCCCCCAAACACCCCCAACCCAAGCAGACCACCAAATGCCAGCAAAATGATGACCAGGAGAGGAGGAGCAGCCAGCCCCAGTCAAATGACAGAAGGGCAGTACATCAAAGCAGGAACAGGGCAGGGCCAAGCCTCCAGAAGCCAGAGCCATCTACGGTGACAAGGAGTAGGATGAGCTCAGGAAGTCTGACAATCAATCCAATGAGGACAGCAGATCAAAGGCTGAAAGCAGAGCTACAATGGAGGGCTAAGCAGACTGGCCATAACCATCCCATGAGAAGAACTACAAAGATAAAAGGCAGGGGGAAGGACTGGGGAGGCCTTATGACTGCAATGGGGGAGGGGCAAAGGAAGAATGGGAATAAAAGGAGTCTCCAAAGCAGAGTGGACAAAGAGGTTGTGAGTCAACCACCTCTGAGTCATGGGGAAAGCCTAAGTGCAGTTGGCATGGCTCAACCTATCCTGAGGTCTTCGGAGAACCCCAGCAGTGAGGGTCAAAATGGCAGCAGGCAGAGCCATCCCAGTGGCATCAGCAAGCTTAATATGTGGCCTCTTGCTGTCTTACATTATGTATCTTCCTAAAAGGAGAAAAAAATGAAGTTTTACAGGGACTCTCAATCCACTACATGGAACTGTGTTCTCTTGAGGGTCCTACTGGAAGGCTTTCCTAGCTGGTACCTTTGTATACAGTCAGACACGAAGGAGGCTAAACCTTTTCTATGCACCATTTTCTTCTTCATGTACATTGCACAGGCTCTGTGATCCTTACCCCTGCGAGGCAATTCTGATTTAAACCTTTTAAAATTTTATTGCATTACTGTGTCCATTGACTGAAACCTTTTGAGCCTAATATGTATTTAAACTACTATGTAATGTTCCGTGTTACTGATAAATAGATATTTAGGGGGGTTATATGAGAACTGAGGCACCTGCTAATGTCTAAACGGCAGCTAAAAAGGGTTGCTTTTAAAACAGGAGTCATTAAACAGCTACTTGGTGTGCTGGCAATGTTTACTACTGTTTTACGGATGTATTAGTTTTTTTAATGGGAGCTGGTTGAGCGTACAAGGTTTTCCATTGCTGGGCAAGTGTGTAATTCCTATAATATCATACGGGAAATTTGTAAAGAAAATTACACTTCCTATTACTAGAGCTGAAATGCTTGGCCTGTCTAATGGGGAAATGAATGGAAAGGTCTTCCTTAAATGTAATATTCTATAGCCCCTGGAAAAAAAATGGATTGTAATGTAATTACTTTCTTTTGATCTGATTAACCGGGAACTTACAATCCTTTGATCTAAGTATGCTTTGGTTCATTAAGTATGTCATCTTTGTGTCTTGCATTCAGCTACTAAAACTGGTGTGCAGGAAAATGCAATCTCTTGTTCGGTGGACAGCAGAGAGCCAGGACAGGGCAAGCAGCCATGTAGAAGAGAAGCTGTGACAACATTATGATTACCTATATTGGCCTATTTGCTTTAGAGAGAGTTGCTTCCTTTAATGGCTGTACTTAGTCGTTTTTGTTGCAAAGGCATCAAACATGTACATTAGAAAAACAGAAAGGGAGAGCAGTTTAAGAAGCTGAGGCCTTCCCAGTGAAGTATGTGCCAAATTCCCACATTTCTTCCTACCAGTTTGGTGTATTCCTAGCAATACTGGCATCAAAGGCAGCCTAGGAGAGCCACGGCACAGTGGCCAGAATGGAAAGGGTTTAGCTCCTCTCACCTGCATTCTTTTTCTGCTTGAAAACAGACTGCCCACACTCCTGCTTTCTTCAGATGTCAGTACAAGTTGCCTTTCTATTTTTGCCCCTACCAGAACAAATAGCAGTTAGGGGTGTTTGGATTTTTACTCAGAAATTTGATGCTGATTTATCTTTTGTGGGACCCTGGCTGCTCAGCCTCAGGAGATCTATGCTTTGCCATCTGGCTCCTCCTTTGGAGGGAAGATACCCAGCCTTCAGAATGGGAGGGAAGGGGATACACCAGCTGGTTCCTTCTCCTTCTGGCTTGAATCAACTCCCTCGCAGTCTGATGTTGTTAGCCACTGTGTTTCCTCTTGATGTATTTCTGGGAACTTCCCCATCCATCCCTCTTCCCTTACCTAGACCCTGAAGTCACCTCCCCAGGTCTTTAAGAGCCAGCTTGGTGTAGTGGTTAGGAGTGTGGACCTCTAATCTGGCGAGCCGGGTTTGATTCCACGGTCTCCCACATGCAGCCAGCTGGGTGACCTTGGGCTCACCACAGCACTGATAAAGCTATCCTGGCTGAGCAGTAATATAAGGGCTCTCTCAGCCTCACCTACCTCACAGGGTGTCTGTTGAATGTAAACCGCTTTGAGACTCCTTTGGGGAGAGAGAAATGGCATATAAGAACCAACTCCTCTTCTCTTCTTCTAATGGCCATGTCTTGTGCCCTTCCATGGGGCTGTTTGCCCATTAGTCCCTTAGCTGGTGCCCCAGAACAACTAACCACCCCTCTACCGTCTACCTCCCCCAGCATCACCAGCTGAGAGAGGCACATGCCTTTTTCTTCAGGCATTTCTTTGGGAAGCCTAGGCTGGAGTCTCCAAGAAGAGGTCCTTCCTGCCTCTTGCTGCCTGCAGGTGAGTCTTACACATCAGGGGTGGCTCCAGGAGTTGGCAGGGGTCACTACCCAGAGGCTCCAGGAGCTCCAGGGCTAGATCAGCAGCTGATCCTGGACAGCTTTCAATAGAAGAAAGTCTAGATGTAAGCAGGTGAGGGTAAAGGAGATAGTTTTCTTCCGCATCCCAGTCATTGTGTGCCTTACCTACCTTGGGTGAGACTTTTGTTTCATTTTAATTTTCTAAAAAATTGTATTCCACCTTTCTCCAGAGTAGCTTACAAAATAAGATTGGTTTGCCATAGAATGCTAAAACCAATACCAAAACCAACATCAAAATCGGCAAGTTAACTAAATAAACCAGCTTTAAATGCATTTTGAGCCTCTGTAGTCATCTACACAAAAAGCTACCACTTTATTAGCTTCTCCAAAAAATCTCTCTGAATCAGGATACCTTTATATGCCCAATGAAAAATAAATAACTCTTCAGGCAGCCTCCAAAGTCCTGCAAACAACAATGACAACAAAAGCTTTTGTCCAAACTGTAGAGAAGTAGACTGATTTAATGGCAAGAACAGCACAGGGGAGGTCATCCAAGCAAGGCAAATGGTGCACAGGAGTACATTAGGTCTTAGGGTCTTGAGCTAAGAAAGTACTTTGAAGATGAGAAATAGCACCAGCACCATTACAGGGAGTCAATGCAGATGCTGAAACATACGTTTTATATTTTCCAGGCTTCACTGGACAGATAAAAGCCTGGCTGTTACATTTTGTGGCAGTAAAACTTTCAGGATGTCTTCAAAGGCAGACTCCTATAATGTACATGACAGTAGTTGTATCTAGAGGTTACAGTGGCATGGTTAGATGTTGCAGAGTCTTAGGGAAGTTTTAGGGAAGAAGCATTTATTTCCCCCTTCCCCGTGTTAAAGTTACTTGCCTTAGGGGAAATAAAACCAAATTCCTCTCTTATGGGAGCAGCCTGCATTCCTAGCTGTCTAGAGAAGGGGGGGGGGGGGGGGAAAGGCAAGCAGGCAGTAGCATAGAATGCGAAAACATTGCAGTCAATAAATCAATAAAATGAAATAAACACAACCCCAGTATTCATATAAGCACAAGCCCCAGCCCTGGAAGATATAGTGCACTGGTTATCAGCCAGTGGAAATGTTGTGTATACTAATGCCTATGGAGATGGTCAGAAACATCAGCTGACAATTCTGGTATGGAAATATCTATCAAATTATCCACTTAATCAGACTTTCCCCTTCTGTCTCTGTTGTTTCCCTGCAAGTGTCACAAGTTGACATCAGGGAACCAAAATAGCACCCATTCCCAACAATTGTATCTGCACTCTGGTGTCACTAGGAGCATAAGAGTTAAACTAAGACTATTTCCACATGGGGTATTTCTTCGGAAATAGGTTTTTTTCTCCTGTTTCTCCACAATGTTATGGTGCATTTGTGCACCTCCTAGTGTTTCCCTGGCTTTTTCTCAGTCTCTGGTAAACTTTATTTGCTTCTTTCTTTCCCCCTGGGCATGAGATGCCTGTTTAAAAATCAGCATGGGAATATCATTATGACATCTCCTTTTCTTCCTCCCATTCAAAAGAATATTAAGAATAACACATAAGAAATTGGGCTGCCAATACCCTCGGGCAAGGGATATTTAGTGGGTTGTTGGTCAGCATGTTGCCAGCAATGTTAGGGATACCAAGGCACTTTGGCAAAACTCTATGGTATAACCCTAGCATTTTGACCAAATGTTGGAGTGTCCTCAGAATCCCCCTGATATCACTTCCAGGTGTACAGGGAATGATGCAGTGTCCCAGGAATCTGATCATGTCCTCCAACCCTAGTTTGGGAATCATTTTTCCCCTGCCACCCAGCTGATTAGCAGTACTCGGTATGGGAAATCCCTCATCACCAGAAATGCCTGATAACCCTAATAAAATTATTGCTGGGTCCAAACAGTGATCCATCTAGTCAAGCAGCCCATCTCACACAGTTGTCAACCAGTTAAAATGGAGGGCCAACAACAGTGCATAGAGGCCAGAGCCTTCTCTGATGCTATAACCTCTTAACATTAATATTCAGAGCTTTCCTGTCTGTCAGGAACCATCATACTTCCCCTGTCAGGAACCATCATACTTCCCTTTAGTCAACCATGGTCCGTAGCCATGGATAGACCTATCCTCCATTTACCTTTCAGAACAATTTTGGTGGTTATCACTACATCCTTTGGCAGCAAATTCCACATTTTATGCCAATACACCAGCAAGAAATATGGATCTGTGGAAAGAAACAAGCGATAAAGTTTCCTTCCTTTTTTCTTTCTCCTTCCCAGAGATACCATATGGCTCTTGAATCAGACTCATCAGAGATGCATGAGCGACTGTGACTGAATAAACTTTTCTTCTATTAATCAATATAAACAGCGATAGCAGAAAGAGGATAGGAAGGATATGAATGATAAGCAACCTAGAAAATCACCTTGTTACAAGTTATTCTACTCACGCCTCCTGGTGGTGACTTAATTGTGCTTCCATCCATCCATTGCAGGGCTGGGGATAAAGCCTGCCAGTCCTCCTCATTTCCCATCCAACTCAGTTCTTCTTAAGGGAAGTTACTGCATGCCATAATGGATCTTAATTGTTGCTGTGAATTGTTACAGTTGAAGTAAGGCTGAAAAATTACAAACAGTAAGAGTTAGGAAATTATTACCCCATTTTATGATTCCTTGGAATGAGCAGCAATTTACTATGTGCAGTCTGATACCACGGGAACAAAAAAAAGGTAGGGGGGGGAGGGGAAAGAATAATTCTTACACTTTTATAAAGAACATTAACTGCATGCACTGCGGGGAGTTAAATGAAAAAGCAGATGCTCTGGCTAAGTGGCTGAGGGCTGACTTTGGCAGAACACCTGCCTAAGTAAAATTATAGCTTGCTAAACCCATTGTTCCAGCAGCAGTTCTGCAGCCCAAGGGGCTGACAACAGACACAGGGAAGCCATCTTGGGTCAGAGACATCTTCACATTCTGGAGGAAGCACGAGCCTTTAAATACCTTGGCATAGCTCATGTCTCCCTTTGACTCCCAGCAGTAGCAGTCCCAAATTCTGCAAACCCTCACCTGAAAAGTGAATTGCAGATCAGCCAGGGGCAGTAGACCTTGCCACTTGTGGTACCCATAACACATACATCAGAGCAAATGGTCAGAGCAACATGGTCTTTGTTTAGAGAAGGCAGGCAGGGACCGGAACAGAGGTACATTCAACTTCTGATTCAGTGGCGGCCAAATCACCGGATCCCCTAGAACTAGTCGCTCCTAATGAAAGAGCTCCTGACTGTAGCTGGACAGGGGAGGGGAGATGGGGAGATAACTCCAATGAATTGCCATCTTTTAATATGTGTTGGGGGGGTTCAGGTTGGGTTGCTTAATTCTTTTATTGTAAACCTCCGCGAGTCTCTGAGAGTGGCTGTATATATTTTTAAAATATATTTTTCAAATATATTTAAAAGCATAACAAATGCTTTTCACCCAGGTAAAGACAAATGAATTGCCAAAGCAGGTGAGCTGGCGGCAGACTGTCAGGGCAGCCCCTGAGGTAGCAGCTGGGGAGGAGGACGAGGAGGAGCCGCGGCCCGGTACCAACTGATCCACAGACCAGTACCGGTCCCCGAACCGGGGGTTGGGGACCACTGCTGTAGTAGATGTTATGGTTAAAAGTGGTAGAATCTAATCTGGAGAACCAGGTGTGAATTTCCACTCCTGTACATGAAGCCTGCTGGGTGAGCTTGGTACCATTCACAGCTCTTTCAGAACTCTCTCTCCTACCTTACAAAGTACTTGGTGTGGGGAAAAGAAAGTCAGGAGATTGTAAGTTCCTTTGAGAATAAGGTAGAGGAAAGTAGGGTATAAAAGTCAAGTCTTCTTCCACCAAGGACATTATTTTTTATTATTTCCAAATATAACAAAGAAGATTTCTGCTGAACACAATTCCTTCTCATGTTTTGATCAGTTAATAATGCTGACCCTTTAATCTTAATACACAATTTAAAGAAAGAGGCTGTGAACTATAATGTGTTCTCTAAACATAATTAAAACTAAAATGTTAAACTGCATACGTGTTCAGGGGTCCCATATACGTTCATAACGCTCTCCTTTGATTTTTCTAACAGCACTCAGAGAAATAAAGCTCTCACTACAGACTCAAAAGTGTAAAGCAAATTTAAAGAGAGAATAAGACAAACTGGGTGCCGTGATAAACTATATAACTTACTACTGCTGAGCAAATGAGGCTGCTAAATGCCATAATTGAAATGCACTAATTTAAAAAGTCCCACATACCATATATATACTAGCAGAAAAGCCCATTATACAAAAAAATACAACACATGCTAGCTTTACCCCCCCCTTACAATCCAAGCAGCCCTGCTGAGGCCTAATGAGGCTGGGGTTGCTTGGGGTGGGGGGAGCATTGGAGAGGGCTGACTACCTCCCTCCCCCCTGGGCCTGCAGCCCCAGGCCCTCCCCCACCCTTTTAGCTCCCACTTGCTGCCTGGCTTACCCCGGGCTGGCACTTCTTCCACACTGAAGAAGTTGGAGGGGGATGCAGCCAGGGGCAGGACAGCCTATCTGATTGGCTGTTTGTTGGACAGATGGCCAATCAGGTAGGCGATGAGTCCCAACTCTTCCCACCACCCCAGTCAGGCTTTATTTATAGTACTGATGTGTGTGTGTGAGTATGTATATATAATTTCAAAAAAAAATCACAGACAAATAAATGTATAACTTCAGTAATTGCAGTGTGTCCTCTATTGCTCTCACCCATCTCAAGTGAATATATACATACAAAGTTTAGATGAAACAGAATTGCAAGGTTAAACAGGAAGAAAGACAATTGCAAACTGGCTGTTGTGGTATATTCATCATTTAGAAATATGATTAATTTATGTAGTTAATAAAAAAGGTTAAATTCGAATTGAAAGGAAGGCTGCATTATTATTGTATATTGTTCTGGAAATATTACAACAATCATTCTTAATATATTCACATTGCTTCCTGCAGCACCATATTTTTCTTTATTTATCAACACTGTTGTTATTTATCAACACTGTTGTTCCCCCTTATCTGTTTTGCATATTTCTTACACGCAGCTTATCCCATTTGCTTCTGTATTCATTAGCTGGAGTAATTAGACTGAAGAAGCCATACTAAATGATAACAACGCTACACATGGCATTTTGTATATACTTTAAAACCTAATGTATGAAACAACAAACACATTTACAAAGATGTGTAACAAACACACCAGCTACTTATGAGTGGCCAAAGATTCTTGCCAAGCATATACAAGGCGAAGTATGAAATGGCTCTCAGCGATGTCCACATCTCTTTCCAGTGTTCTCCATATTGGCCCTCTAATTTAATGTTTTGACCTCTCGCCTCTGATGTTTCTAACCAATTTCACACATGCTTGTTCTTCACATAACGGCCTGGATCCTACAGCTATACTGAGAAAAGCCTTCCTCCAGCATAAGAAGACTTTCTTCAACATAAGTGGAAGAGGCAAAGTTTGAGTCCAGTGGCATCTCTGAGACCCAGGGCCACAGTACAACATGAACCCTAAGCACATTTGCCTTCATGAGCACCCTTCTACCATAGTGATATCAATATGGAAAATTATTTTCAATTTAACTTTCAAAAAATTGTTTTAGGCACAAATTAATAATTTGGGGGAGTACTAAATATCACAATTTCTTCTGATGTGAAAAAAAAATGAAAGTATTTTCTTTGCCCCAAAAAGTTCATTTTTCTTCTAATTTTAAAGAAATTAAAGCCTTTTTGCCCCCCCCCCCAAAGTAACATGAGACCTTGGCACTCTGCCTACTAATGCATAAATTAGCCCTGTTGAGACCAACAAAGTGATATTCTGGGGATAAGCTTTCATATGCACGCTCACTTCTTCAGATACATCAGCTATACTTCTTCTGAAGAAGTGTGTGTGCACATGAAAGCTTGGACCCAGAATAAAACTTTGTTGGTCTCAAACTTTGTTTCGCTGCTTCTGACTAACATGGCAACCCACCTGACTTTAAATTGGTGGAGGTTTCCTTAGGCTATCTAACGTAAGATACTAACCAGTATGCGCAACATCAAGGGATGACTTGCATGTGTGAAACACCACATGGAAAAATGATCTCTCCCTTCAGACATCATGCTTTTCAGAGAATGAAGGTTACACATTCACCTCTGCATCAGTGAGCAGGGAGTGATAAGACAAGTGATGAACACAGATGTGTAAATCATACCTCTGATGTGGATGTCCTGCAGTCAAACACAAAACTGCAATTACTTGGTTGAAACCAAAAATAAACTTGGCTGAAATAAGCAATTTTTGTGTGTGTGAGGGGTGTGTGTGTGTGGAGATGCTGTCTCTTCTCCCATGCCTTTTTAGCTGAAACAATCACTTGGACAATTGTATCTTTTGATGCTTTAGGATGCTTTGGGCTGATCCTGTGTTGAGCAGGGGGTTGGACTAGATGGCCTGTGTGGCCCCTTCCAACTCTATGATTCCATGATTCCATGATTCTATGATTTTGCATATTTGCCTCTTGAAATTGGCCTGAGGTATAGCTAAAATCAGGTCTCCAATATACGTCACACGTAACTTTGCCAAAAAGCAGGATCATGAGGCAAAATAAAGACATAGAGAACAATGAAAAAACCTATTAAATATGCATTGACTGCTTGCTGAGAATTCAAAATAAGTAGGTTAATTTAGCATTTGGCTTGTGTGTAATAACCATCTGCATCTTCTTTATGTCTTTACAGTGCAAAGGGGGGGAAATAACATATTTGTTCAGCTCAGTGCTACCAGCGAGGTTTAGAACTGTCGGGGGGAGGGGGGGTCAGAATGGATTTCCTAAACTCTCCAAGTCTGTTCCAGTTCAGTTTGAATTTGTTTTGTTACCGTTTCAGCCACTGCTGTTGCATCCAAATTGTCTTTCTCAACCAATTGAAAGGAACAGCTGAGGCAACAACTGTAGGGAAATGGCTGCGGCTATAATATCCTGCTGTTGCAGTATCCAGCCAATAAGAATAGGGAATGTAGTTCCCATTGATTTTGGTCTCCAGAAAGGACATCAGAAACAATGGGACTTCTTACATGTGATATAATTTATATCTTGTCTTTGTGCCCTGACAAAGGTTGACTAGGCAGCTAACAAATTAAAATGTGCAAAATAAATCTGAGACCAGTTTACAGTTATTGAGATCTCACAAGATTTAGAATTGGATGCACCACAGTCTGTTTCATGGCTAAACTCCCACCCTCTCATAAGGAAGTTCCATGGTTCTGTATGCCTCTGATGAGGAAGTTCAGCATTTTAGAGACTAATATAATGGCTGCATTTTGATTGCTACTAGTGTCTGTGAAAAGGGCTATAAGCCCTGTCAGACTTCCTCAAGATCAGGGGAGGAAGGAACGTTTTTGATTATTGTTTTTCCTGCGTTAGATCTTGAATTGAACTGAAGAGAAGCTCACTCAGCCTCAGTTCAGTTTATGAAGTTCTTTGGAAACTTTTCAAATTAAAATAAACTGTAAAAATGGATTAGGAGCGAGAAATGCTTTTTCAAAAAACATGATAGTGCAGTTCTGTCGATTTCTACACTAATCCATTTGAGCAAAATTATTAACAGATGTTTTGAGAAGAATTCAAGGGCCCCATTAATGATTTACTTCTCAGCAGACCTGCACGGTTCAGTTCACTGAACATTCCAGTCTTAATCCACTTGGAAACTGGCCTGAGGAAATGTCCTTGCTATGAATGATGGTTGAGCCCTGACCATTCAGGTCAATAGGGTTTGAACGGGAGAATATCCATCCACGTCACAGGGCTTGCTCGGATGAATTGCATTCTAAGTGGCTAGTCCTATATACAATGACAGCATTGGAGGAAACCATTTCTTCCTTTCAATTTGCTCTTCAGTTTCAATATCAGGTAATTAGTATGAGGTAATTAGCATGCAATATATCATTGAATTTTGATTACCACATATGAATGGAAAATGTATGATTCAGAAAAGAATTCAGCAAGTTCCATATTAGAACATTTGCTCAACAGCAGTCCCTGTGCCCATTCATTGCTGTCTGTCTCATTTCTGTTTCTATCACTGATTAATCAGTTGTTTTGTAGCATTTTAATGTTGTTTGTATGCAATTTTACAGAATTTACATGTACGCTCATTTATGCCTCTATGTAAACAGCATACACTAGAAAATGTATATAGTTTCACTGGAGAAAGTTCAACAAAAAGAAGCAAGAAGGTGCAAAAATAATTTCATGACCCACTTCTTGCAAGGGAGAGTGGGATTTAAATAGGGACATTCAAATGGAACCAGTAAGCTTGTGAAGTCTGGCATCTCCCTAGTTCTTGGGCAAAGATTATGGATTTTGTTTCCTCTCTAGATTTCTTTTTCTATTATTTTTTCCTGTTTCCTAACAAAACTTTAAGTGCTGTTTTGGAAAAACCCAGAGGGATGGCCTGAGGCCTCCTCCACAACAGCAGTGTCTGTATTCTTCAGTGAATGGATGGAGTCAGTCAACTAACTTGCTTCTTTTACTTTCTAGTCAACTAAAGGGAATGCTAAGTAAAATGAAAGTCCAGTCATCTTGGAACACCAAGGCATTTTCTGGACTGCTGAGGCAAGTTATGCAGGATTTTCTTCTTCAAAAAAATAAACAAGGAGAAATGGACAAACTATTCACTCAATTGACATAGGTGATGAAACACTAAGGTCACGAGTCATAATTGCTTGTGGGAGTCATGACAGAAATATGAAAGAATATGAGAGAAATATGAAAGAATACAAGGTACAAAATTCTTAAAATACCAGGGAAAGACTCAACACATATTTCTGAGCTAAGAAATACCTTTCATTTATTTCAGGATATCTCCCATATCTTTACTCCTGTGGATTAATAGCAGTTTGGGAGAAGAGATGATTTTGAGCCAACAGATCTTTGGGAATGGAAGGCTTAAACAGTCACCTGACCTGGCAATCCTTGCCTTAACTTGAATCCATCCACACATGACATGTAATTTTGCCTTCATTGGTAGAAAATCCAGGTGAATCAGGGATAGATTCTTTAACAAATCCAGAGGGAAAGCCATGTTCATCTGTTGCAGCAGAAAGAAACTGGAATCGTATTTTATTCCAGCATAAGTAAGTGTGCAGCATAAATAACAGTGAGTAGATCCCTACTAAGCAGACATCCTATCCAGGATGATGTGTGAAAAAGGAGCCATGAAACTACATTTAGCCCTTTACTTAGTGCATTTCACAGCCCTTTGACCCTGTCGTATGTTCCTCTCAAACTGGAGAGCCAGTTTGGTGTAGTGGTTAGGAGTGCGGATTCTGCACTCCCCCACATGCAACCAGCTGGGTGACCTTGGGCTCGCCACGGCACTGATAAAACTGTTCTGACCGAGCAGTGATATCAGGGCTCTCTCAGCCTCACCCACCCCACAGGGTGTCTGTTGTGGGGAGAGGAATGGGAAGGCGAATGTAAGCCGCTTTGAGTCTCCTTCGGTGAGGGAAAAGCGGCATATAAGAACCAACTCTTCTTCTTCTTCTTCTTCATTAGCCTCCATAAAATAGCTCTATAGTGGGAATCCATTCATTACAGTTTAAGAAGTGGGCACTGGGCACTAGTCCAGAAAGTTTTGTGCAAGATTTTTTTAAAGAATGTTCATCTTTAAGATATCACAAAATCCCTGTTAATCCCTTAACAAAGCAGTGCAGGAGTTCAACCTGCCTAGTGGTCATCTTGCATGAAGTGAAACAAACTATCAACCAGAGCCCATAGCCCATTCTGCACACCTTAGATAATGTGTTTTCAGTGCACTTTAGAAGTAGATTTTCCTGTTCTGCACTGGAAAATCCAGCTGCCAAAGCACATTGAAAGTGCATTATCCTGTGTGTGCGGAATGAGTCCCTTCCACCATCAACTGCACCCCCAGTAGAAAAATGGAGACACAGTACAAAAAAACTGAGTTGTTGATCTGTTGTTCATCATTGATGAGTTGTTCATCATTGATGAAAGTTCTGATGTAAACTGCCCTGAGCCAAAAGGAAAGGCAAAATATAAATATAATAAAATAAATATAATAAATAAAAATTAAAGGAAAACCTTTCATCCCAATGCCAGTTGTATAGGAGTGTGTAGTGTCTAGGAATACTTAGTCCACACATGCCTGAGGTGGGGAAGGGCATGGAGCAAGTCTCATCTATTCAAAAACAAACCAGTGGGGGCAAATTTATAGAGCAACCAGCATTACTGAATGGCAAATTGTGGAGAGATCCAATAAATAGGTTGGCCAACTCACTCTGTCTGGAATGGCTCCTCTGCCCTTGCAAGCTGCCACGGGGAAATTAGCTGAGGTGTTCCTAGCACAGCATGCATGTGAGTGGGGCTGGATGGATAGCTGCCCATGGTAGGAAGTTCCTGGGGCAGGGCTGGGATTGATGACTGAGCAGCATGGCAGGAATTACACCAGTCATACTCCCAGGTTTCCCTATTGCTATTACCTGCACAGATGCCAAACAGAGACATGTGCTGTGGTAGCAAACAGGAGAGATGCTGTGACTGCTACAGCCATGCCTGGATCTGTGGTTCTCCATTTTCCAAGGAGCCACCTTGAGTTGCATGCTATAGCACTGGAGCACATTCCCCAGACCCATACCACTGGAGACCACAGGGGCTGGGGAGGGTGCACATCTGTTCTGTGAGTTTTGCCAGCTGATCATAGGTTGGAGACCTGCTGTAATTTTTCTCTTCCTTATAAAAGACTTCTGCTAAATCTAAACTATACCTCAATAAGCTATTTAAAAATACATATATTTAAAAAGTTTGATAATCTAAAGTCTATACTTTTCTTCCTATGTAGGGTCACTCCTTTAAAATGCATTTCAGTTTGAGGAGACATAATGGAACAGAATACATTTCCCCCCGAAAATCACATTTGCTTACAGCCATAAACCAAGGGAAAACTGATTTGAGAAAAGAGAAGCATAATGCAGGGGAGGAAATTCAATGCATTCTCTATCAAGCATAAATCAAGCAAATAAAATGGTGTGAAACAAGCATTTATGAGCAGATATGCACATCAGATGCCAGTGGTCCAGCCTTGGAGAAAAATAACACTTTTAAAATGTAAGTGGTCACGTAGCTCTTTTCTTCAGCTTTTTATTAAAAGCACCAGATTTTTATCAGGCATTTCCATGTTATTTCCCTCATTAAATAGTAGGCTTTTTCTCATTAAGGCTGACTTAGCTCAGAAAATCAAGTCTGAGATGAAGAGCTTTTCTCAGCATAACCCTCTTATCAAAACAAAACTGCAATCAAAGTAAATAACAGATCAGCAATGCAAACTATATTTTGCTTGATTCCATTTTAATCCTTAAATTAAAACATTTTTTTTAAAAAAAGACAGGGTTTTTAAAATAAATCTGATCATCTTTCAGCTTTATTTATCATTTAGGAATGTGTCCAAGGACACCAGTTTTTATTACAAAAAATGCTTTTTCTGAATAGTTAGTATGTAAGAATTCCCATTGGGCCAATATAAGTGATCTGGGCTTTCCCAAATGCTAGATTTTAAAAAATAATAAATAGTTATTCAGTTTTGCGTCATCTCTCTCCAAGATTGCTTGCTTATTCTACTAAAACATATTAAAACTGTAATTGATTGTTAAGGTGAACAGTTGTTACCACCGTTAGGTGGTGAATTGCAACTATCATCTGACATATTGTTATATCGGCTTGATAGGCCGCTATTGGAGAGAGTATACACCATCACCAGTGATTACTGACATGAGTTGCCTACTGGTGATAATTGACTGATTGATTGATCATCAATTTTATATACCACCACTACCAACATGGTTGGCTTGTGGCAGTTTACAGTCAATGATCTGCCTTTCCCATATCAAGTTGGTTTTGTGACTTTGAGAAACATGCTGTATGATTCTCTTTATCACAGCTAGAAACTCAAGCAACTGGATTTTACTGAATAATCATCATGCAGTTATTACTCGGGTACTGTGTGCATGCCTGACATACTTAGGCAACTCTTCCCAAATTGAAGCTATTGTACTTCAGCCACATCATGAGAAAACAAGACTCATTGGGGAAAGACAATAATGTTAGAAGAAGTTGAAGGTATTATGAAAAGAGAAAGACTTAACATTGGATGGACTCAATCAACGAAGCCACTGCCTTCAGTTTATAAGATCTAAGCAAGACTGTTAATGACAGGACATTCTGGAGATCATTAATTCACAGGGTTGCCATGAGTCATAAGTGACTTGACAGCACATAACATGTAAATTAGTGGCCACCACTAATTCCCATGACAGGGAATTCCCCTAGCAAATTACTTTTTGAGTGATGAAATACTTAGTTTTATCTGTCCTGAATTTACTGCCAATCATTTTAATTGTCTATGTGAGTTTGTGCCTTATAGTAGGGATAGTCAACCTGTGGTCCTCCAGATGTTCATGGACTACAATTCCAATGAGCCCCTGCCAGAAAAAGCTGGCAGGGGCTCATGGGAATTGTAGTCCATGCACATCTGAAGAACCACAGGTTGACTACCCCTGCCTTATGGGACAGTAAGGAAAGAAAAGAGAGATTTATCCACTTTCTCCACCACATGTATTACTCATGCCTCTCATGGACCGATTATGCATGGTAGTGGCTGTGTTGGGCTGCTGCCGGTTGCTTGCAGCAGGGTAGCATGCCCCACCACTTCCCGAAAACACATGGGGAAAGGAATCCCCCAGCGCACGTGGACTGCCCCAATGATGTGTGTGCTCACGCAGAACAACAGGACTGGAAGAGGACATCACGCCATTTGGTGGTCCTTTTTCTCCATTCTACTTACAGCCAGATGGGTGACCTTGGGCTAGTCACAGTCCTGTTAGATCTGTTCTCACAGGGCAGTTTCTCTCAGAGCTCTATCAATCCCCCCACCTCACAGGGTGTTTGTTGTGGGGAGAAGATGAGAAGGCATTTGGAAATCGCTTTGAGACTCATCTTTTCTATTCTGAATGAGATTAAAATCCTTAAAACACTTGCCTGGGAATAAGTCCTGTTGACTGAATGACTGCTTTAGTGTTTCAAAGGGTAGCTGTGTGGGTGTGCAGTAGATTTGAAGCCAGTAGTGTCTCAGAGACCAACACAATATTCAAGGTCTAAGCTTCTGAGGGTCAAAGCTCACTTTATCTGACACCTTAGTGTTATTCACAGACTTGAACACTTCGCTCCTGAATCATGATTTATTTATGAGCAAGATAAGTAACACCTGTCCCAATGACCCTGCTTACTTCCCTCCACTATGAGAAATGTCCATTTACTCACATCCGTTGCTTCATCATGACTGAAGGTTTTTCATGCATGAGTGGGCTCACCCTCTTATCCCATAAATGTGACATTTACTCAGGAGCCATGAGAGAGGGAGTTTGTGAACAGCTTTTGGGAAGTCTGAGTATATAATGTCTATTGAATGGCCCTTGTTCACTTGTCCAGCTTAGTGTAGTGGTTAAGAGTTGCGACTTCTAATCTGGAGAACCGTGTTTGATTCCCCACTCCTCTTCCACATGCTGCCAGCTGGGTGACTTCAGGCTAGACACAAACCTGTGAGAGCTGTTCCCACAGAGAAGTTCTCTCAGCCCCACCTCCCTCGCAGGATGTCTGTTGTGGGGAGAGGAAGGGGAGGTGATTGTAAGCCGTTCTGAGACTTCTTCAGGCAGTGAAAAGCAGGGTATAAAAGCCAATTCCTCCTCCTCCTCTTCTCTCCTTTAAAAACAAAAGTATATTCTCTCAACATCACAGTTAATCATTTTGTTTTCCTTTTGTTTCTTTCATGAGATTGGGTGGTGGTTCAGTGTAGGATAGTATCGCAGGCAGAAGGTGGCAGGTTCACTCCCTCATATTTCTTTTTTAAAGGATCTGGCCATACGTGATGTGAAAGACCTCTGCTGTCACTTCGGAGAGCTACTGTCAGTCAGAATAGGCAATATTAACTTTGATGCATCAGACGTCTGACTCATTTCTTTAATTACTGTGATCCTAACAATGTGCCTTTTCCAATACTGTGGTGCACACCTCTGCTAAAAACAAGAGTTATTCTCACTCTTGCAGCACAACTGTCCTTGCCTTTGAAGAAACGCACTCCCTCATACTTTATGTGGGAACAGGGCATTCAATTAGTGGGGCTAGTGTTTTATCAAACAAATAATTTCCAGAATGGCCTTGCTTTGCAGATCAAAAAATCCTCAAAGGTCCAGGGAGGTTGTCCAAACTAGGTTTCAGAAAACCCCAAAGACTCACAAAGGATGGAGAGTGCAGAAAAACTGAACAAGGGATGTCTATGTGGGCACAGATATAGTACATGTTGTAGAATGGTGACTATAATCCTGTGAAACTGCTTTGTGAAATCCCATCAACTCTTTTGGGTTGCTAAGCAACCCTAGAGTATTGCTGAGGGATCATCAGCTGAGGCTAAATGTACATCCCTGATATTTTGAAACCAAAAGCCAGTGCCAAAGGATCCGCCTTATCATATGTGATATCAGTCCCAAGCTGATGCTGACCACCGAGCCAGCAAAGTCCCCTCCTACCTGGTAACTGCAGGTAGCTTGGCACTGAGAGCATGTCACAATTGCTTTCCATATCAGAACACCTCTAATCACCTGGCTGGAGGGATCTTCGGCAGTGACCTGAGGCTGCTTTCAGCCCTTAGCCAGTACTGACCCCCTGGTAAGTGGGCTCACACACTTTAGGGCTGATTCTCCTGCTTAGGCAAGTATGATTTGAACAGGCCCCTGCATGCGAAGCTCTTCCTTACATCGCTCTTTCATTTTCTCAGTCTTTTAAAACTTAGGCACAGGAATCTAGTGCTTCATGAGCAGATGGCAGGTATCTCATATTTATGACCTGTCCTTCCCCCCTTCTAAAAATTCATTTTATCACTAAATCATTCTGAGAGCTTTTGAATTAACTTAACAACTTCATTCCAAAAGAAGGCTCGATACTGTCTAATGGATGGTTTGTAAAGAAAATTATGACAAGGCTAGCCGGTCTGTATGTTAAACCAATTAGCAAAATTGAGAGCCGTTTAATAATAAACAATACATGACACAGCCAGAGGGATAAAAATCAAAGGCAGATTATTGCGGCAGTCTCATTATCTTTTTCCTCCTTTGTAAAGGGAACTCCCTTAGCTCTCTTTCTGAAAGCTAACTCAATCCCACTTGGAGATGAAACTAAAGGCGTTCTTGTTGCTTGATTATATGCAATGTGTTATGAGGAAAATATTTCATCAGATCCTTGAAACATAAGGAAAGCAACAAACTACAGTCATAGATATATGAAATGCCATTCAGATGTTTCAGAAAGATACAGTCAATTTTTGAAGTCTTCACCCTTGTTAATATGGATTGATGCTCCATCTCTTGAGTGGCAGCAAAGTTCCTTGTGCATGTCTAGTTGAATGAGGAAAAGCATGCGTGAAGGGAATGTATATGTATGTGGCTTCACCCTCACTCCCTCACTTCCTCACAGCAGAAGAGGGGGAAATAAATCCAAGAGGCAAATCTCTGCTGAGAGAAGTTAGGGCTTCTGGAGCACAGACACTGTAAGACAAGCCTTGCAACTGGGAACTAGGAAGTCTTTGAACTGATGCCCTGGCTTTGCATTGAGGCACAGAGTAGGAAGTTAATTAACAAAAAACAGAAATCTGCACAAATACTGATGGCAATTTTTCAAATATTGAGTGTTATATCCACTTCTGGATATCGTGGGAGGAAAGGTAGGGTCACTCTGGATCAATCATGCATGTTGCAGAGGGAAAATTTAAAGCACCCAAAATAAAAATGGAAATCGAATTCAGTGCAGACTGGAGGGATTTATTTGAACTGGCAGTGGGTAAAAAGCCCCGTGCAGACTACACCCTGGTACCCTAGAAGGACCACAAGCAAATCCACAGAGGCAAAACTTTCCCTTTCTTATTGCTCTTAGGGAGCATGCAGTTCCAAAGTCATGCAAATAACTTCCTGCTGGAACCATTTTGGCTCAGGAAAACACTGTGGAGGGGAAGGCAGGAAACTTTCCTTCCCTCATGCCACAGGTCCAAGTTGAACTGAGTTCCTGGGGACTTTAAAAATGCTTTTCCCCACAGTTTCTGGGTAACTTCAGAGAAAACATGTTGGGTCTGGGTAACACCACCCCAGCTTGCCAAAAAAAAGTAACATGTAGTTTAACAGGATGAAGTAACTTTCTACCCGAGTCCTACCTGGCCCCTACTTGGTGGAATGAGCTCCTGGAACACATCTGAGCTCTGTCAGAACAAGTACACTTCTGCAGGGCTTGTAAAATGGAGTTCTTTTGCCAGGCAGAAGAACTCCATTTTGGTTGTGGCCAAAGCTAAATAACATCTGCATATTCTATGGCCCCATCCATCAACTTACTAATTACCAACACTGTGTGGAAGAAGCCCCAAATTATTGCCAAACTCTTGCCACTGATGATTTTAACCTGTTTGTGTCAACAACTTTAAAAATTAATTTTAAGCTCAGTTTTTTCTTGTTTCAGAAGAAGAAGAAGAATTGGTTCTTATATGCCACTTTTCTCTACCCGACAGAGTCTCAAAGTGGTTTACATTCACTTTCCCTTTAGATTTAGATATCTTCAAGAGTTGCTTTAAGGCAGTTGTATTTGCCAGACTACAGGTGTATGGGGTAGGGAAAGGTTTTACTTTCTGCCCCATGAGGGAAAGTGGGCTATAAATATTGTAATAAATAAACAAATGCTGGAGCGGTTAGTCTTTAAGATGCCAGTAGAATCCAGTATATTTTGCTGCAACCCTCCAAAATTAAAAGAGTTTTATAATAACTTAACGATTTACAATTTTACAATCCATAGGACTTGATGGATGGCCACAGTGACTCTCTCCCAGAAATGTAAACCAGCTGCTTGGAAGCAGTGATGGGTGACTCAAGCAGAGTCATCTGAAGCTCAACCCTTTAAAGACGGAGGTCCTGTGGCTGGGCAGGAAGGGCCCAAGTGAGGAAGCGCTCCTACCGAAACTGGATGGAGTGCAGCTATCAGTGGCCCACTCCACCAGGAAGCTGGGTGTGATTCTCAATTACTCACTCTCAGTGGAGGCTCAGATCACAATGGTAGCACAGCTGGCATTCTACCTCCTTTGCCAAGCCAAACTACTAGCACTAGCCCAAGAGCACCTAGCCACAATGATCCACATGATGAACACCTCTAGACTGGACTTCTGCAACTCGCTGTATGCAGGCCTGCCCTTGGACTTTGATCTAGAAACTGCAACTGGTCCAGAATGCAGCAGCCAGGGTCCTCACAGCATGACCTTGGCTGTCCCACATCCAGCCCATCCTCCAGCAGCAGTGCTGGCTTCCGATTGAATTCTGGATCAGACTTAAGGTTCTGGTTATCACCTTTAAGTCCATACATGCTCTGGGCCCAGTATACCTGAAGGATTGTCTCTCTGCTTACACCCCCCCCCCCCAAGAGCCTTGCACTCCAGCACCTCCAACTTTCTGGTGATCCTTGGCCCCAAGGAAGCTTGCTTGACCTCAACCAGGGCCATCCTGGTCCCCACCTAGTGGAACGAGCTCCCAGAGCTCAGGGCCTGAACATAACTTGAACAGTTCCTCAGGGAGATCAGGGTGCTAATGGAACTTGAACAGTTCCACAGGGCCTGAAAAAGGGAGCTCCTCTGCCAGGCATTTGGTTGAGTTTGACCCGAACCACCGCTTTCCATGGGTACTCCCCCTGAGCCTCCCTCCTATGACACCCACTGCAGTTCTGCCCAATCCACTGGGCTATCAATATGCATTAATTTAATGTTCTCAATATTATTCTATTGTTCTACTATGTTGTTTGCCGTTATCACAGCATTATTGTTAAACTGAGGTATCTGTGTTGTTCTGTTTTATGTGAACTGCCCTGAGCCTTCAGGGAGGGCGGCATATAAATAAACAAATAAATAAACAAACAAACAAACGTGCCATATATTCTCAGTTTTCAGTATTCACATTTATTATACAACCTTCATTATGTCACAGGAGGGAATAAAAATCCACAGAAACTAGGGAAATAGAGTATGTAAATGGATATTTGACTTCACTGTTCCAAACAAGATGACTCACTTGTATTAACAGTTTTCCTGCTGAGAAATATAACATCATCAGATTTTTATTGTAGGATGACAGTTCCATTTTATCAGGGCAATGGTACTTTTTCCAAAAGGTGGTTTATTGATCAGCACAGCGTAACTACTACACTGCTATAGTTTGATTGATGAGGGCACAATTTTCATTGTTGGCTTATTTATTATCTTTCTAAAGAGGTTCACATGCCAGGAAGGTTTAAGTGGGTTCGGGTTTGTAATTAAATCTTTTTGTGAATTAACTGCTAATCCATCATTCTAAACATGACTAAAAATCAGATCATGGTAAACAGACATTTGTGGAACAAATTGGAGTATGACCAAAATTTCATATCTTTAGATATATGATATTCAGTGGCTTAGGAGCCACATTTGGCCCTTCAACATGCCCTCTAAGGCTCTTCTGCATACTATTCCCTAATGTGGCACCTTCTCCATGATTCAGGAAAGTAGGTAAGGCCATTTCCTAATTGGGATTATGGTTGGCAGGTGGTGTCCACCTTGATGACGGCAGTCACTGAGGGGCTGGAAGATGGGTGAGCTGAGAGCTTTCCTGAAGTACAGGCCTCATACTGGCCAGGGCCCATCCTCTGCGACAGCTGCCACCTCAGCCTCCTGTGCAGGTTCTGTGTTCTTATCCTAGCACCTGAGTGACTTTTAATATAAGGAAATATTTACTTATATTTTGGCATCTATCCTATTGAAGTATTCTAGAGAACTTAAAAGCATGCTCATTGTTTTGTTCAAAAATCTGATTTGCAAGCCTCAACCCAGATAAATAAAGGCTGGCTTGATACATACTTCCTTTTTAAGGGGTATTCTGGCAATTAAAAAGGATACAACCATGAATTTATTAGCTATCATTCCACATAATAAAGTCTGGTACATATGCATCCAACACACTTGCTACCTCTGGGATATTGGGGGAATATTTTTGGGGGGCAATCATGTAGAGCAGTGGTCCCCAACCTTTTTATCACCGGGGACCACTCAACGCTGGGGACCACTCACCGGGGACCACTCAATGCCTTTTACTGAGGCCCGGTGGGGCGGGTAGTTTACTTCTCTACTCTCAACCACTGCCCTAACGCTCTCTGATCGCTATGGTAATGTTTAAACATCCCTTCAAAATAAGATACAGACACGCCACAACAATGAACATAAGGAACATTTTATTTTCATGGAAATTTTAACTTATGACAATGACACATCAATGGGAACCCTGAGCTTGTTTCTCTGCAACGAGATAGTCACATCTGGGAGTGATGGGAGACAATGACACCCAAAGTGTGTTGTAAAGGGCCGGGGGGATGAAGTAAAGGGATGGGGGGGGGGAGAAGGCGTCCTTCGGGGCCCACCTCCAATTAGTCGAAGGACCACATGTGGTTCGCAGTCCACAGGTTGGGGATCGCTAATGTAGAGAATGAGTCATCTGCATGCAATTTGAGCTGACCGGCCCTTGTTGGCAGAGTGCAATTTGAGCTGATTGGCCCCTTGGCAGAGTATAATTTGTGCTGACTGGCCCTCATTGACAGAGTGCAATTTGAACTGATTGGCCCTCATTGACAAAGTGTTGTGTCTCTATTAGTGGCACACCCCCAGGGAAGGCCAATCAGGTAGTGAGTGGTAGCATACGAGAGCCATGGGGCTTTTTTGGCTGATGCCAGTTGCCAATGTGGCTCTCTGTTAGCCATGCAATGAGTAACATTGATATAGTGGTTTATGGAAATATGGCATAAAAGTTCCCTAGGTGGGTAGGTACACAGGTAAATAAGGAGACGCAGGCAGATAGACAGGTTCACCACATCCAAAATCTTATTTTTTATATCTGTAACCCACCAGTTACCAGTGGTGTGTGTGTGTGGGGGGGAATGATATTGCAGAGATATAGAAGACATAGGTCATAGGCCAAAGACACCCTTTATGTACCTCTGGAAATCTCATTTTGGCAAAATATCCCTTCAAGAGATTTGGGCTTTGCCAGTTCATTTTTGGTTTTCACTGAAAATGTTTCAAATTGTTATTTGTAAGCCATCCTGAATTAAAAGGAAAGACAGAATATACATAACCTATAAACCATGGTTTGTGCACTTTCTTATGAACCAGGATTGTAAATGATGGCTATTCCCTGGCTTGGATTTCTGGTTTGAAGGGGGAAGAATAATTCAGCGTGTGTTTCAGACTCACTGACAAACTGATTTCTGGCAAACTTTGAATTTTTTTGTTAATGGGGAATGTTCAGGGGGGATAGGACGGGGGGGGGGGGGGCACACATGAGGATTCTATGGGCTTATTCCTATAATAATCAAACTATGGTTACCTGTCACATTTGCTTACATTTCTTATTGGCTTTGAAATTGTACATTCTGTATGCTTGAGCTATTCATTTTTATATGATTACCTCCCTTCTTTGATTAAATGTATTACTCCCTTTTAAGTGATTTCAATCCACAGTCATTTCAAAATTAAATGAAACTTTGTCTGTCCCTTGGGTATAATTCATTCATCATATTTTTCTTAATTCTCCAGTGCTTTGAGAAAAAAAAACCCACTGTAGCTGTGAACACTTTATTTAATTAAAATGTACTTTTTGTCAATTAAAACCTAATGTTGGAACAGTAGACTTACTTTGTTATATTTTTAACAGAGAAAAAAGTAATAGAATATCTTTTCACCTCAACTATTCACAACCAAGGGCAAACTTTAGTCTCTCTTCAGACAGCTGACAGCTTTAATTGTAACATTATGTTGTCTATGATTAGATTGCATTTAAGTAAAGCTCTCCCAAAGAATGTTATGGTGTTTTATCCAGTTCATGTCAGATTAGCCTTTGAGCAAAACACTTCTTAATGTCAACCTGCTTTCCTAGCCATATCTCTTTAAGCTCTGGGAGTTGGTTTAATTTAAACGAGAACATTTCATCTTATTGGACTGTTTTTTCTTATGGGGAGTTAGACAAAGCAAGAATTTGTACTATGGCAGGGAACACTGAAAATACTGATCTCTGGAGAGGTAAAACTTATAAAAAGTATTTTACCTATCTGATCCACACCAGTTAAGTTGTAAGTTAAGTTGTATATCCGGTATGAAAAATAGAAGCAGCCTTAAGGATGGTATTTTGGCCTCCTTATGTCCGATATTAATTCCTATGGTAAAAGACCTACTTAGACATTTTTCCCCCTTCAGCTGAAAGCCTTCTGGAAAATAATAAACCAGGGGTAGTCAAACTGCGGCCCTCCAGATGTCCATGGACTACAATTCCCAGAAGCCCCTGCCAGCATTCGCTGGCAGGGGCTTCTGGGAATTGTAGTCCATGGACATCTGGAGGGCCGCAGTTTGACTACCCCTGTAATCAACGATACAGAATAATTAATTCCTCCTTACTTTACCTGCTGTAAAATAGAGTTTTTATGTTGCTAAGGATAGATTCAAGTGAGTAGCTATGTCGGTCTGAAGCAACAGAACAAACTTTGAGTCCCTTGGTCCATTAAAGGTATAAGCTTTTGAGTGCATGCACACTTTTCCAGATATCTGAAGCAGTATGCATGCTCATGAAAGCTCATATTCAGAATTAAACTTTGTTCGTCTTAAAGGTGACTATGTAGTTAAAGGAAAGTTTTCAACACGTTGGGTGCAAAATCTTGGGTGTGTAGCTTTCTGTTCCTCCCCCTCCCCCTTTCCTATCACTTTATTTTTAATGTAACTGACCATCTTGTGAGGAATGATTCATGAAGCTGATTAAACTTAGTAAGGTCATTGATTATGTATTGACCACACCACGCTGTGGCATGGAAGGCTGGTGTGATTAGGGATTTACCAAAGTTCATAATTAAAAGGCACCATGGAGCTTTGGCCTTTGTTCCATGATACATGAGCTGCATGATACATGAGCAAGGGATATCCATTATAGTCTATGGAACTGACATTCTTTGGGGAAAGGGCAGCCTTTTAGAACAGAGACATCTGGCAAACTTAGCTTATGTTTCACTAAAAGCCCCAACAGTTTGTAGAAATGGTTATGGATGGTGGAGACAGGGCAGGGCAGGGCATATGTGTGTGTTTGTGTGCATAAAAATGATCTTTAGCAAATGAAGGGGAAATGTCTTTTTCTTTTGAAATTGTACTTTGATGTTGCCCGTAGTAAATTTTACAAATACAGTTCATGCAGCCACGTTTTGATTCTTAAAAATGATGATATTGCATGTTGACTTTTTAACAGTGCTGCACTCAGAACTTTCGGTGAGCTGCATTGGCTCTGTCTTTTTTGCTTCATCTATTTTATGTTGCTATTTTGCAGAAATAATGTCCCAATTTTTATTTAGATGTCTCAGAAAGTAAATTGCAGCTTCGTATGCTAGGCTTCCTACTTGTGTTTTACAGTCCACGTGCTCACGCAACTCAGTGTCCAGAACACAGTTTTGGCAGTAGTGTACTGGAAACTTAGGTGGGCGTAAGAGCATATAATGCAAGCAAGTCCACTCTCATGGGTTATGCAAACATTCAAGAAGCTTGATTAGCAGTTCTGCATGCCTAGGGACTGGGGGATAAAACAGTTAAAATGAACATATCACTCTATCAAATCACAGCATGTGTTAGGCCTGGAAAAAAAATTCTGTCTGAGATCTCAAAGTAACAGGTGTTTGGGCGATAAAAGTCAAGACAAAAGTGGGAAAGTCTTTTCACATCCTCTCCTCCAATTTCTACAGTGACGCAGCCTTTGACAGAGGGCTTCTGACTGCTCAATTTGATGGCCATACAAACTTAGAAAAGCTGAAGCATGGAGTTTCCCAGGAGAAGGCAGAATGAATTCAATGCACTCATGAATATGGATGGATGTTGGTAGCCATCTGTTCCCTAACATGGTTTCTTAGAGCAATTTATATCTGCGCTGAAAAGTTGTGTCTTCATCTCAATACAGATACATAAATAAAGAACTTGAATTTCCATGGCCCAGTGCTATTGTTATTCAAACAATCCCATGACCAGAGATTGACATACAATTTCTCTTCCTCAGGTAGATGCTGAACATATCACAGTAGCAGTTAAAATGATTCAGAGCAAGGAAGAATATAGAACATGCCACAGGAATCAAAACTTCACAAGGCTGATAAAGGGGAAGCCAGACAATGAATGACAGCATTTAGTTAAAGGAAGTGGAGTAGGAGGAACAATCCTAAAACATATGTTGCCGAATTCTAAAATGTCACACGGCTCAGCAAATTGTAAGGATTGCAATCACAGCTGAGTCTTTCAAGTTCTTATATACTTTTCTCCAGAGGTGTCACAACATTTGCAGGAGGTTAATCCAAAACAAATATTGTAAAGAAAAGTAGTTATGAAGTTGAAATTTAACTCTGCTCTAAACTTAAGGATTTCTCAAAGCTTTGTAAACACCGGCATTATGTGATTCAGAAAAGCATCATTTATAAAATCATATATCAGCAATGAACTCTTTGAGTCCTGAGGGACCTAACCTAGAAGAATCCATCTGTTTTTGAATATCTGTAGCTGAAGACAACATAATGTAGAAAAGGAACCCACAGTGTTCTGAATGCACAGTCAGCTCTCTTTTAATATTAACATCTGTCTGTAGCATAGTCACCAATCAAATCCTGATTATGTCCTTCTGGCCTTCCTCTGCTCTCTCATATACTTGGCCATCTTCTCAACCTCCTCCTTTGGCTGGGGGAAGCTCCCTCAAGTGCTTAAGTTGCACAGTTTCTTCCCACTGCTGTTTAGCAGAGATACTGACCTGGCAGTGAATCAGCAGGAAGGAATGACATTTCATCAGTCAATCTACTGGTCTGTTATAGATAGAGATTAATATAAAAAGGAAGTTTGGCACATGATCACAATGTTGTGACCTTCTTTAAGAAGTTAAAGTGGATTTATTTCATAATGCAATTGCTGGCTATAATTGTATGCACACTTTCTTGGGAACTAATCCCACTGAATCTACTTATTTTTACATCTATCTATTGAGAAAGTGGCTATCTCTGACTCCAGGTTAATCCTCTAGCAGATTGTCTCTGTGCCAAGGCCACATATAGATGTATCTAGCTTCTCAGTCCTGCCCAATTCCCTTATTACTGAAGCCCCATATCTTACTAGGCTTTTACATAATTAGGTCCCATGATCCCTCTCATGAATTTTTTGGTTGTCTCGGGAGACTCCTTTTCCACAACTGAAAAGTTGGCTGTATCTGACCCATAGCTCAGATACCTGCCATGCTTATAGACCACGCTCTTCTTGATATCCAGCCTATTGAACATCATATCATTTTAGATGAAATATTGCCTTGCAGGGGGAGATATACGCACCTCAATAAACACGCTGCACTTTCTTTTTTGGCATGAATATGGCCACAGCCTTTTATTTTTCCGGAGAGGTGGCCAAGCATGGAAGCGGATCTTGCCTTCTTGCGATCAGCCGATCACAAGGCAGCCCCAAAATCTAGCAGATCCCTCAACGGGTGACTTGTTGCAAGCCCGCACCTGGATCTTCTGCTAACATGCGGGAGATGACATGCCGTGCAAAGCCCGCTGGGCGTTTTTGCCTCTGGTGGGTTTTGCCTGCCACCCGGAAATGCGAGCCTTTAAACTGGCTCCGCATCCACACGGCCCCTTATAGGAGCCCCCATCCAACCGGTCGGCCAGCAGGCAAGCTTGGCCTTTCCGAAAAATCTTCCGCTTCCAGCGTACCATCCGCCACAGAGCTCAGGGGATACCCTGTGCTCCCGCCACCTCTCCACCCCGCAGCCATTGTAGAATTGCATGCCTCAAACTAAACAACCAAGTGTCCATCCCCCATTCGGACAAGTGCACGCCATCTTCTCTATACAAGGCCCATTGTCGATAACTTATATCGGGGTGCTCCATCACAACCCCCCCCCCCCCCCGTGCAATTAAAAACTTTTCAACCGCTTTTTCAATACGCCTCCGAGCAAGGTCCACTTTCTCTGGGGCAAGAGCCCCCCGCCACTCTCTTCGCTCCAACAACGCTGACCAAACAATTTTTGTAAATGGGAGCCATTTCAATATAATCGCCAAGTCTTCCTGGATTGCTCTCAGCAACTGCCGGCCGGTCAATCTCGGCAAATCGTTCTCTCCCAATTGGATGACCACCAAGTCAGGATGCCCGTCACGTTGCAGCAGACTCGTCATCAGCTCCAATAGCGCTGACCATCTCATTCCTCGGATCCCCTTCCAATACATCCGGACACGACCTGACAGGCCCAATCTCCCCAACCGGACTCTGCAGCATATCGGGCAGCCCAGAAAACGATGCTGTGTCCCAGAATCCAAATGTTCGGAACATGTAGCGCCAGTTCTGAAAAACCAAAACGATTAGAGAAGGAGGTCCGGCCGTACGTATTGCTGATATGCTTCAGACCGCCAACGCCCCACTGCCTTTACACGCTCTGGAAGGGATCCGTTTCCTGCCTCCTGAGTGGCCGCCCCAATGCGAAAAGAATGGGTTCCGTATTGGCCCTCCGGCAAACCCAATTTTTTGAGGGCAGCCCTCAGGACAGCCATAAATTGAAATCTCGAAAGATATTGCCCATCTAAATGAATTAACAGAGGGCCATCCCTTCCCGGGCGTAGCTCAAGATACTCTTCCATGCAGCGTACCGGGCACGGTAGGCTATCCTTGGTTCTTGTCAGTATTATCTGACTCCCTTTCCCCAATTGACCTGTCTTGCTACGCCGTAAACAAATGTGTAGTTCTTCATCAATAATGCACACATCCTGCCTATCCAATGCCCGGGCTCCAGAGCCTGTTTTAGACGCTGCAACCACTTCACTACACCTGAATGGTCCAAAAAAGGTAAGTGTAAAGGCAGCTGCAAATAGCTTACATTCAAAACCCGAAGTACACACAATTGGAAGTACTCCCAACAGGCCCTGTAGCACCCGCATTGATATTGGCCTCCTCACATCCTGCCTTTGAGGAGCTGCCTTTCGTGCCAAGAATGATGATGCCGGATCCCACCAACTATTCTTCTTTGCAAAAGAAGGACAATCCAGCAAGATGCACAGATAAGGTCCGCGGAGCCGAACCTTGAGCATGCAAAAAAGCCAAATATTTAAGAACCATCTCTTCTGTCATCGGGAAAGGGTAAGTACAACCCACAGATCTGGAAAACTGCAGGTATCCCGTGACTGCGCTTGTATAGGCGCGTATGGTGGCTGGTGCCAATGAACCCATCATGGCTTGCTGGATGTCTCGTTGCCAAGGTTCCACATCTCCTCTGGAAAGGGATCCGGCGCCAAATTCGCACTCGGGGCAAGAGACCGGAACCGACATTCCTGGAATCGAGACAGTGCATTCGCCACGTCATTATTAACCCCAGGAATGTGCTTTGCGCAAAACGTGATGTTATATACTAAGCAATTGCGCACCATGAACCTCACCAATCTCATAACTCTTTCCGAACGGCTAGACTGTTGGTTGATGATCCTAACCGCTGCTAAATTGTCACACCAAAAGAGAACCTTAGAATCCTTAAATAATTCCTTCCACATCACCACAGCCACCACCACCGGAATAGTTCGAGAAAGGTGAGGTCCCTTAAAATGTCAGACTGAGCCCAAGCCTCCGGCCAATGTTGTGCACACCATCGTTCCCCATAGATTACCCCAAACCCAAGACTTCCTGCAGCATCAGAATGCACCTGAAGAGCATTTTCCGGAGTAACGGGCTTCTGCCATATCGCCACTCCATTAAAACTTACCAGAAAATCCTGCCAAACCTTCAAATCCTCTTTCAAAGCCTTAGTTAACCGAATATGATGATGAGCAGCTCTGATGCCTGCAGTAGATCTCGCCAGCCTCGCGCAGAAGGCTCTGCCCGGAGATACCACCTTACAAGCAAAATTTAGATGCCCCAATAGCACCTGCATCTCCTTCAACGAACATTTTGTCCTTTCCAACATCCTTTCAATAAGGACTGTTAGAGCCGCCAACTTGTCCCCTGGTAGCTTTGACAACCCCTCAATGGAGACTAAAAAGATCCCCAAATAGGTTAATTTTGGCAGGGGCCCTTCCGTTTTTTCCTCCGCCAAGGGGACTCCCAACTCACTCGTTAATTTCTGGAATTCCCGTAGCCGGTCCCCACAACCTGTGGAGTCTGGGGGCCCCACAAAAAGAAAATCATCCAAATAATGAGTGACATACGGACATTTTGTTCTATCCTTGATTGCCCATTCTAGGAATGTGCTGAATGTTTCAAAAGCCGCGCATGAGATTGAACACCCCATGGGCAATGCCTTATCCACATACCAGCAACCCCTAAAATGACATCCCAACAGACAAAAATCGTCAGGATGAACCGGAAGCAAACGAAATGCTGATTGTATGTCGTACTTCGCCAAAAGAGACCCCCGCCCACATGCTCGTATGATCGCTATCGCATGATCCAGCGAGGCATATCGCACTGAGCACAGCTCCGGCGCGATAGCATCATTCACCGACGACCCCTTGGGGTACGACAAATGATGAATCATTCTATATTGGTCCGGGGTCTTTTTTGGCACTACACCCAGCGGTGACACTCTCAAATTTAGAATGGGAGGCTCAGCATAGGGGCCCGCCATACGCCCTGCTGCACATTCCTTACCGATTTTTGCTGCCAAGATCTCTGGTAACTAGGCTGCCGATTTCAAATTATCACTCATTGTTGCTGCTCACACTCCGGTATCCGGAATACTGAAACCCTGTGAAAATCCGGCAGCTAGGTACTCGGCCTCCTTGGCTCTGGGGTAGTGATTCAACAACGCTAACAGTGCTGGTAAACGAATCGGGGAGCAGGCCAAAACTTGCAATTCAGGGGGGGGTTTAGACGGTCTTTGGTCCAGCAGCATTACCCGACCCTCCTCCTTTCTTGGAAGAGGGCCGGACCCCTCGAAAGGGCGCCTGTCCGTTGGCTGGCCGTTTGCAATCCTGTTTTGAATGGTTACCACCACACGCCTCACAACAGTGCTCAAAACGGCATCTACGCCGTTGACAAGTTCCCCTATTATATTCCCAACAGGCCCCCCGATTCTCTCGTCTCCATCCTGTTCTTTTTCTCTCCTGATCATATCTCTTGACAAAAGGACCTACTTTCACGATCCATGCATCATGATCTTTGATATCCCACCTAACTTCGCTATTGTTCGAAGCCCTCTCCCTCATTAATTTGTCATAAGCCATAGCTGCGGCATCCCCAGCTAGGGTTCTGGCTTCGAGCACGTTATTGAGGTGACTCACCAAATGCCACCCCCTTTCTGGGTATGCGCCCACTATTAACCCCATATATACTCCGTAACCTCTCATCCAATTTGCGAAGGAATGATCCCCTTTGTCCATATCCTTCCCCCTTTTATCCCTCTTGGACCCCGTGTAAGGAGACTCCTCATCAGGACGTATTAACCGAAAAACATCCATGAAACAGCCATCTAAGACCCTCTCCCTGACTTTCTCCGTCAGGTGGGCCCCTGGCGGATGTTCCCCCGTAACCAAACCCACCGGAGGAGTTCTTGTAGCTCCCACCCCTTTCTGATTGTAAAATTCCTCCGTGGTCTGTCGACGACACGCCCACCAAGACGGAATGCGCGGTACCAGAGCACCATGCAACCAGTAATTACTGTCCCTCTTTGAGTCCATTATCTCATCTTCGGACGAGGAAGACTCACCCGACGAGACAGATTCTTTTCTTGACTGCTTACGCCTCGCTCCTCCTCTCCTCGTTCTCTTTTTCTTATTCGGTTCTATCTGTACGCTCCCAGCCCCATCCTGGACAGCCAAAACAGCTGGCAACCCTGGGTCCCCCCCAGAGTTTACAGATCGCTGAGAATCCCCAACCTCGTTCCGCGTTTGCATTCCCTCTGCCTGGGTCTGCAATACTGTCCCTGAAGGACCGGGTTGTACTATCCCCCCTTGCCCCATGACCGTTGCCGTTGCCGGCAAGGTATTCTGCTGACCCTGAGTCATTAATGGCTGCTGTTCACTGACGGTTCCCGTCGTCTGCCCCACTTCTGTAGGACCCCTCAGTACTGTGGGCCCAGGAGTACTGGTTTGCCACCCTTGCCCAACCATTGGCCATTGATCGTCCCCCCTTTGCACACCCTGCCTGGGAACGCTCTGCCAATAAGCTGGAACAGTTGGCCGTTGTGGCCCTGGCGCCCAGCCCCTATTAAATTGTCCCAGATCCTGCCCCATAGGCTGCTGCCAAGCTGCCATCGTCGCAGGCCCTACCCTATCCTGCCTGGCCAAACCCTGTGAAAAATCAAACCCCTGCTGCCAGTTCGGGCCCCCTTGCCAACTTGGATTGACTGTGGGGCCCTGCCACGCCCCAGATGCTCCAAAACCACCCCAATAACGCTGTTCTGCCCATTGATTTCTAGGCATCTGTTGATTGTACTCAGGCCATGTGTTCCCTAATCCAGGTGACGCAGGTTGGGGCCACTGTATGGCAGGATCCATCCCTGCCCCCTGGCCCCCCCCCACCTGGCCTCCCATATTGCCCCACATATTCAGCCTCGCCATAATTCACCTGCCTGGCTGGGGGTCCCACATTGTGGTTCCCCATCCCCCATGAGTGGGGCCCTACTGTGCCTTCACTCGACCTACTCAAATTCATTTGTCCCACCATGGGAAACCCGGTGGCTGTGGCATTCGCGGCCTGTTCTTCCTGGCCTGTGTCCCTGCCACCATCCTGCCCCCCCCTAAATGAAGCCTGGGGGAGTTGTGAAACCGCCTCTAAAGACGGCCTGGCCGCTAATGCCGCCGCCCTCCTCCTGGCGGATCGCGTGCCATACGGCGCCGATAAGGCCGCATCCTCCTGCCGGTCCGTTCCGCCTGCCTCAGGCCCTACCTGTCTTCCTTCAGCCGATTCGTCCCCGGAGCCAGCCTATCTACCTACCCCGGCCCTTTTTGCCGCCTTGCCGCCCCTCCCCCAGACGCGCGTTTTGGCGGCATAATCCCCTCAGCGACTTGACTTTTTTTTTTTTTTATATAATCAGCCGGGACCGCGGCAATGTTTCTCCGCAATCTCCGCCGATCCTCATCCCCAGAGGCCTTTAACGTAGCGCCAATCACGCTCTCCTCAAAGGCCTCCGCTCTCGGGCCGATGCTGCCGCTTCGGGCGCCGAGGGGGAAAAGAGGCCAGGGCTCCTCCCTCGGCTCCTTTTACTGAGCCGCTCCTGGCCCCTCCCCTCGCCGCCGTCGCCGTCGCACTGCCCTGGGGAAGCTGGGAAACACAGTCCCGGCTTCCTGCAGCATCCTTTTTCGCCGCGTCCTCCTCCGCCGCGGCAAAGGCCCCCTCGCCTAGACTCAGGTGCTCTTTAGGCCTATATTTGTTTCTCCAGGAATGTAGAATGGTATAGTATAGCCTGATCTTGTCAGATCACAGAAGCCAGTAATATTTGGATGGGAGACCACAAAGGAAGTCCATGGTCACAATATAGCAGGCAAAAACAAACCACCTCTGCTTAATCATTTGCCTTGGAAACCCTAAGGGGTCTTCATAAGTCAGCTGCAGTTTGACAGCCCTTTATGGACACATTTCTTAGAAGTATACATTTTCAAAGAGATGTAACACATTCCCTAATATTGAACAGATTCTGCTAAGTTGAGAAATGTGCAATTTTAAAATACAGCTTTTCCTCCATATGTCAGCTGCAGCCAAAATACAACTCAGGATGTTTTACATTACATCTCCTTAGTGAAAACAACAAGAGTTCTCACTGATTTGTTTGCCTTGGTTCTTTTTCTTTAAAAAATCAACAAATGGGTGTAGTGCCCACCGACTGCGTTTTATTGTTTATTTTTAAAGCTACATAGGAAAATGAATATCTGCTTTATCTCATGCTATCAATTGTTCCTTCTTCAAAGTCATTAATCATCTGTCTTTGCCAATTTCATCCAGTTCCTCCACAAATGAAAATAGGCTGCAGTAGGAAACCATTTTATTTCACATTGCTGGTTAGTTTCTGGATCAAGTTCAAGGTTTTGGTTTTGTCCTTTAAGGCTATACATGGCCTGTGTCCTGCCTATCTCTGGGACTGCTTATCTCCTAATGTCTCACGCAGGGCCCTTTGCTCTGTGGGTATCAAACTGCTGGCTGTTCTGGGCCCCTAGGAAGTATGCCGGGCCTCGACCAGGAGTAGGGAGTTTTCGGCCCCAGCCCTGACCTGGTTGAATGAGCTCCTGGAACAGCTAAGGGCCCTGACAGAGTTCTCTGGGTTCTGCAGGGCCTGTACGACGTAGCTCTTCCATCAGGCATTTGGTTGAGGCTGGGATTTAGACTGGGGCAGTAAGATCAGGTCCCTCCCTTTCTTTGTGATTGGTACCCCCTCTCAGGCTAACATCATCTAGGGTCACCTAGAGAGACACAATAATTGTGAACAGAAGAGTTTATGGTCTGCAGGAGAGAGTAGATTATTGATTTGCCACCATAAAACTGTAAATTGTACTGTACTTTGTATTGGGGTTTTAGTGTTGATTTTATTGCAATGTAACCCACCATGAGCCAGCTGGGCCAAGAGTGGTGGCCTATAAATGTAATAATAAATAAAATAAATAAAAACATTATAAAAAATGTCCTTTACAGCATGCTTTTGGCACCAAGTCCATATACAGGAAGTTTTAGAAGATCCACAGGGAATGTTCTTGTGAAAACATCCAGAACAAAAGTCTATATTTTGCCTGAATTCTGGCAAAGTATTAAGTTGTTCCAAACTTTAAGAAAAGTTTTTTTGTAATGATGCACATGAAAGCTTAAACCCAGAATTAAACTTTGTTAGATTGAAAGATACAACTGGACTCAAACTTTGTTCTATTGCTTTAAATCAACATGGCTACCCACCTGAATCTAGTTTTCTCATCATGGTGCAGGGGAACCCCCAGGGAATTTCCACACATTAGTAAAAATAGTGTTACACCCACTGAATAGCAAGCGCTAAATTATAGCGTGCCTCCAAGGCCCTTCTCACCTTTTTGCTTTCTTGACTTTGTCTGCTGTCTTTTCACATGCCTCGTCCTCCTTACCTGCTGCTGGAAAAGGCAGAATAGAACAACACACCTTATATGTGTTGCCCTTTGGCCTGTCAATCAATTCAGGCAACCAATCCCCTTCCTCTATATTTTGAAACAGTTTAAATGTCCTGTGATGACCGCTAATTTTTTTTAATTCATACTTAGCCAGTTTGGTGTAGTGGTTAGGAGTGCGGACTTCTAATCTGGCATGCCAGGTTCGATTCTGCGCTCCCCCACATGCAACCAGCTGGGTGACCTTGGGCTTGCCACGGCACTGATAAAACTGTTCTGACCGGGCAGTGATATCAGCACTCTCTCAGCCTCACCCACCCCACAGGGTGTCTGTTGTGGGGAGAGGAATGGGAAGGCGACTGTAAGCCGCTTTGAGCCCCCTTCGGGTAGGGAAAAGCGGCATATAAGAACCAACTCTTCTTCTTCTTCTTATCCGTTGCTATGCCTATGCATAGAATCATAGATGCATAGTGCTGTTTGAACACCATTCCTTATAGGATCATGAGTCCTTTGATAAATTAATATAATTCCTGATTTTGAGGGAAGAAAACTTTCAAGAGGCACACTTTGTGTCACAACACTGAATAAAATATTCTTTTATTTCTGGCATCACCTACGCGCATGTCCACCTATTCGTTGCTCCAGGCACATCACCATGTTTAAAATGAAAAGAAATTCCTGCTCCCAGGAACAATGGAGAGGGAGGCGGGTGTGAGGGCAGGACAATGAAGACAACTATAGCACCTTTGAGCCTCTATACTTACCTTCTGCTGGTTTCCTGCTGGTTGTCCACCAGTGGATCGTGCTTCTTGGGGTGGTGAATCCACTTTATGTGATTCCTGAAGAAGCACTTTAAAATGGAGGATATATCTGGCCAGGTGCTGGATGTGGGCGGCATCATATGGAGGGGCCAGCTTCCATTCAGGGGGCATGATGTGCATTAAAAAAACATTATTTTATTACTGCATAGTTGAAATTACTATAGTATTGCCTTTTAAAAGCCAAGTTATGCAAATTCTGGCTTTTACTGGCTTTTACTTGCTCTCTCTCTCTCTCTCTCTCTCTCTTTTTTTTTTACAAATATAGCTACTCTAATCTTCATAGAATTAGTTGTTTCTGATGAGTCATCCTTCCCTCAAAAGCCCCAGATCTTTTTGGTCTTTTTTAAAGAGTTGATTTTATACTGAATCTGATTCCGTTCTGACTGATCTTGATCTATTTCTTCAGCCAAATAATTCGACTGTACAGAGTGAAGCAATGTGAAAAGATGTCAGCATATGGCTGATGGGAAAGGGCTAGAAGCCCATCTTCGTGCAAATGTGTTTTAACATCAAAATACAGCTGAAGAACCAAAACAAGATAGGGACTGATGCTTAATTAAACTTTTTAAAATATCTATTTTTTTTACATAAACAACACCACTTCAATGCAGCAAACAGGTTTTCTACTATCTTATTAAAAAGCAACAAGTAATGCACAATATCTCTGTATCCAAAGCTGATTTTGGTTAGTAAAGTTCATTTAGCCACACCAGCATGTCAGTCAGCAGGAAAAAACTGCATAAATACCATTTATCTTTCTTTGTCAGCTCTCTGGGATTGTCTTCTTTTGAAGAGTAAAAAAAAATGAATGGGAGAATAGGAACGAAACAGCTTGTTCAACTCGACTTCAAGGTTTTTTTTAAAAAAAATTGGTTAGTATTAGAGCATTTTCTAATCTTAACACCCCCAATAGCTTGTGAAATCTGTGCCATTTTTGTCATTATTTTGGCCAGGATTGAGAAACTGCAGCAGTCTGTTTTTTTTTTAATGTCTGGTAGCAGATGGAAAAAATAAGATACCTTTCACCAAAAGAAACACTGAAAGTTAGCTACTTAGCTACTGTCTGAGCTTTTGAAAACCTCTTTCCTAGATATAATAGGAAGACTGAATAGACTGTAAGTCAGTCAAGTATTATTATAAATGTGATGCCACTGTGTTACACAGAGGTGCTGACAATCTTGCTCTAAATTCAAAGCTGACGGCAGTCAAAGTAGCGATTTCCAATAATGCCTGTGGCCTTTTGATAAGCCCTTAGTGAATTAAAGCTTCTTTAAAGACAATTTCTGTACACTCAGGCTATGAACTTGTCATATCAATGCTATATTGTTCCTCAGACTAGTCACTCTGCTATCTTAAATCAGAAACAAATTCTGTTAGGGGGTTGCAGCATCAGGAATATAAATTTTAGAATGTACTACGTGAATTCCATTTACATTTATATTCACTTCTTTTGTGTTCACTTTCCTATCTTTATCCATCCCCATTACCTATACTTTAATTGATGAGTCTGGTGGGAACGTGCTGTGAAGTCACAGCCAACTTATGGTGACCCTGTAGGGTTTTCAAGGCAAAAGACATTCAGAGGTAGTTTGGCACCGCTGGACTTCCTTGGAGGTTTCCCATCCAATGGCCGACCCTACTTAGTTTCTGAGATTTGACAATAGCTCGGCCATCCAAGTCAGAGCATTTCTTGAATACTTCCACATAATTTGGTGAATACAGTAATTGTGTGTGCAGTTTGAAATGATAATGAACATAGATTAACACACTCATACTTTCTAACCGTAACTTTTTTTCGTATTTATGAACTTCCACTCTAGTCATCTCTTCATAACTTAAGGGTTCAGACAGGCAGGTACCTCAAAAATAATGCATTTCCATTATGGTGGAATCCTAAGGAAAGAGTTATACCTGTCAAAGTCCACTGGACTCAGAATTATACTATACTGTAAGGAATTATAGTATAGATCTCAAAATATATATATACTTGGGAAATGATTAAGGAGAGCATGAGAAAGAGCATATGCACCAACTATTTGGTTCATAATAACATGGCATCTTGATTTACTCTGTATTTCATTATCTGAGTAGATGATGAAAGCGGATCTGCTGGTTTATTGCTCTTGCTTTATTTTATTAGTTTTGTGGAGTACTTTTAGCAAAATGAGTTAATAGAAATAATGTATTTTAATATCTTCAGCAAAACCCCAAGCAAATCAGTTGAAAATGAATGTGTCTTAAATGTATTAAATAACACAGAATCAGACTGTTATTAAGATTATGAATTACTCCAACTGTTTAAGAGTTGGGTAAAAGTCTTACCTTTATTGTAGTGTATAAAGTAAGGTGCTTGAGAAAGGGTATTATAAGCCTGTGGTCTTCAGCCCATGGTTTATGACAGAGATCAACCTGCTGTTGGCCTGGCATTTGTCTGCCTGATGTACTCTCTATCTATGCATACATTTGCATGAACAGCTAGGGGCATGGGAGGCAATTTGAACAAGGTCTTACTTAAAAAGGAAACATTGTATTTACTATATCTTAACCATCTAGAGCACTTTACATGGAAAAAATCAATCCGATATATAAAAGCTTACAGCAGATCTAAGAGAACATTTCACTAGTCTAACTTTATGGTCACAATCTTTATTTACATCCCTCCTGGAAAAATGGGAAAAACCCTGCAGGAGCATAGTTGGAAAAAAACAAGACACTGGTACTTAAACAATGTTAACATGTTCAGACCTTTTAACTCTTTCCTGCTCTTGTTGGTTGGAAATACCTTGCTCAGTCATGAGTCTGGAAGCTCACCTCTTCTTGATACTTTAACACCCCTAACCCAATCCCTTGGTGCACATCTCATACCTGGAGTGCACATCTCATACCTCCTTTGCTACTCTTTTGGCAATAGTAATCCATCTTGCCCCTTCCTGGCAGTTTGGGCAAATGGTTATCTTTGGCCTATTATGCACGGCCACTGAAACGGCAGTTGGCAGTCGCATGGAAAACACGGAGGAGGAAGAAGCGAAGCAAACCGCAAATGCACGGGATGGAATGCAACGGTGGCAAAACCCAGAGCAGCCAATGGCTGTGGCCAATGAGGTGGCAATGTGGAGCAAACAGGAAGGGAGGCGAGCACGGTGCTGACCGAGGCTGGGCCGCTAAGCAGGGCGGCCACGGCACACGCAGGCGGAGGCCCTGCCTGCGGAACCAAAGGGCATGGAAGGGGAGAGAGCAAGTACACCCAGAAGCCCTGTACACCACGTACCTCCCCGATTATGCACGCGGCCACTCCGGAGCCGATTCTGGTTGCGCCCCGGTCACCCAGGAAGCTCCACTTTCTTCCGTGTTTCGCGAATGCAGCTTTTTCTGCGGCATATGTTGACTCTGCACCCGGCTGCCACCTGCGGCATGCATTATTGGTGATTTTAGCCGCCGCCATCCCACCTCAAATGTGGACCTTCCTCTCCATGCATAATAGGCCTTTGTGTTGGGCAACTGGTTACCTCTGTATTGCTAGAAATTTGAGAATTTTATGGCTATTTTTCTTGGGAAAGAGCATTGTTCTCAGAATACTAGTGTGGTTGATTCAGGTATAGTAAGTGTGGAGACATTTCAGTACTTTCTATGGATGTGGGTCATGTCTTTTCCCAAGGGGACAGAGATACCAACTATTTCTTGGCTTGACAGCTTCTTCTTTCCTTCCCCCCAAATTTGAAAAACTCCTCAAAGATTGGGAGATTGTTCTTACTTCCACAGTTTTGAAACTGTTTAGGGTCATTTTGGGTATTCCTGAGCTGATCTAAAACAGATAATTTTGGTTAGGGTGTACCTGAATGCGGCACCACATCTTCTGTCTCTCTTTGCATGTAGCTGAGAGGAACAACAGGCCAGTGAAGCAAGTTCACTCAGCAGTGAACAATTCCTCCATGGCTCTAATCTTTTGTTTGTTCCTTTCTGTAGCACACTCTTGTGTTACCTGTATCTGATTCCCATGGTCCCCTGTTCATGGTCATAATCATAACACTGACGATTTCATGGTTTTGCTTACAATTCTCCCTGTATAGAATCATAGAAGCATAGAGTTGGAAGGGGCCATACAGGCCATCTAGTCCAACCCCCTGCTCAACGCAGGATCAGCCCTAAGCATCCTAAAGCATCCAAGAAAAGTGTGTATCCACCCTTTGCTTGAAGACTGCCAGTGAGGGGGAGCTCACCATCTCCTTAGGCAGCCTATTCCACTGCTGAACTACTCTGACTGTGAAAAACTTTTTCCTGATATCTAGCCTATATCGTTGTACTTGTAGTTTAAACCCATCACTGCGTGTCCTCTCCTCTGCAGCCAATATTGTTCTGTTTCTAGATAACTTTCTGCCACTCATTTCAGCACTGTGGATTTCATACTTTTCCAGGGAGAGGGAATTTTAAAATTCTTTTTGTTAAAAAAAACAAACAAACCTGAATAACAATGTGAAAGAAATAAAAACCCAACAATGAAGTAAGATTTAAAAAGGAAAACAGTAGATAAAATTATAACAACTGTGGTGGTAATCTACACATAATTTTCAATAAACAGTTTCCAAATATCTAAAAATAAGTCCATACATTATTGCCATCTATATGCCAAGTGTTCAAATGTTGATAGAGTTCTAAGGTCCTTGATCCACTGATTTTCCAGAGGTGGGCTTTTATCTTTTCAGTGATGTAATACAAGTCTTTTGGCTGTTGTAAGGGCTTGGAAGGTCCATTGACTATTGGTTAGCCTCCAAGACACAGACAGGCAGTTTAAAGGTACATATGAATCCTCAAAAATCAATGAACATTCTGACACAACATTGATCTGAGTAATAATTTCTTCACAACAAAATTGAATGACTGGATATGCCCAACGCATATGTTTAAGGAACGGACCCTATAAAGTTACAATGCCCACAATGCCGCTTCATTCAGTTCTTTGCTAAAGAGCCACTGTGGTGTCCAGTATATGTGAGGGAATTAAAAGTGGGTTCCAGGTATGGAAAACTGAAGATCTCTCTCCTATGTTGGAATTAATTATGTTTCCCCTGTATACATGTAAGATGTAGCAGTAACACTGTAGGTGTGATATCTGTTGGAAGGTAATAATGTAAAACTTGTTCAATCCACAGGGGAGAGATTAATCTGAAGAAACAGGATGGGAGGATTATATGAAGCGTGAATCAGCTGAAATGCTCTGTCATCTTACTCTCAGAAAAGTCTAGAGGAATAAAGCAAACCATCACTGTTCAGTCCAAAATATATCAGTATAGGAAAGTCTAGTCAAGCATTTCCAGCAGGCTTGACAGATGGCATTAAAATTAATAAGTTATAGAAGTCACAGGAAAACTAGGAGACACTAGCTTGGGAAAGGAATGTTCATTTTCACTAACAGATGCTGAGCCTAGATGTCCTATATGTGAAAAATGTACCGCACATATTGGGGGATTACTATTATAGAAGGTTTCAATGAATTCCTAAATAGAATCACATCCTTCTAAATCCATTGAAGCCAATAGGATTGCATTTCTGATCAGTACACTGCTTTCTTATCACCACTTTTTCTAAGGATCCTGTTAATTTTAATGTTGCAATAATCATTTAGAATTGGTGGTGTTGATGGCAATAAGGTAAATTGGTGTCAGCAAGCCTACACAGTATATGATAGCCTGTCTAGTCTTCTGTGAAGGTAGTTTCGAGTGGGTCACCATGTTGGTTTACAGTACCTGAGCAAGATTCAAGTCTAGTAGCACTTTAAAGCTCAACAAGATTTTCAGGGTGTAAATTTTGACTCTTGGAAGCTTATGTCCTGAGATCTTGTTGGTCTTTAAGGTGCTGTTAGCTTTTATTCTTTCTGTCCCATACTTGCCTTTAATACCACCTTTCATTCCTGTAAAATGCTTCCAAAAGGCAAACTAGCTCATGGGTAGAATGAGACGTGTAAGGCAATTCTAACTTCAATGAAGTGTGTAACTCTGTTTAGGACTGCATTAGCAGGAGTAGAGAATATAGTGCTATTTCTATTTGGTTAGCTCAGTGAGGGTGATGATTATTATTTTATGTTTCAGAAGCCTTCACAGTAATAGCACTCTATGCGCTTTCAAATGTGGCAAGTAAGTTGTTATTTGCTCTGTCCTCAATCATTCTGTACCATTCTCTCTGTGTGCTTCAGCTTGCCTTGTCTTCTTTCATTCTTCTGCCATTGCTGTGCAATCTTTATAAAATCTTTGGGGGGAAAAATACTTTCTACTAAACGAATCAGTGTAAACAGCAGCCAGTTAGTTCGTGAGTAGAAAAGGCCATCCTAATTAGTGGGTAGAAGTCAGCGGATATCATCAGTAATTTTGCTGCATTGCTTGGATTAATTGGTATCAGCATTTACAGATTCACTTCAGAGAAAAGCCTTATCACCAGAAACATACTGAAGCTTTAGAGAAGGCAATATGGTAATACCTGCACCACCATCCACCAAGGGAGTCAGGTGGCTAAGTCAGCCATATTGCATAAAGAGACATCTTACAGGCTAGGCAGAGCTGATTGAAAGGATGTTTTTAGAGCTGTATTAGTGAGTTAACCACAGCAGCACAGCGATTCAGGACTTCTACCAAATCACCAGAAGATTTGGATATGGATATATACCGCTGAGTATCATTAGCATATTGATGGCAACCAACCTCCAAACTATGAATGATTTGTCCTGAGGATTTAACATAGAGATTAAAAAGTATGGGAGATGGAATTGTAACCTGTGGAACCCACAAGGTAGGTCTCACACAGATGGGAACTGGTTTCCAATAGCAATCCTTTGATCCACGAAAAATTCTTTGAACCAACACACATTCTTGGAGATCTCCTTATATGGCCCTTTCCTACCTTGTCAAAGGACCTCTGTCTTCAAAGGGTTGCATTTCAGGTGACATTCCATCACTGCTTCCAGGCATCTGGCAAATGACTCTGGAGGTGAGTCTGGGCAGTCATCCGTCAGGAGGTAGAATTGGGTATCATGAGCATATTGATGAAATCCCAGCCCAAGCCCTCGAATGAGCTGACCAAGAGGACGCATTAAAATATTGAATAAAATTGGGGAAAGAACCATATCCTGTGGCACTTCACAAGAGAGCTGACAGTGTTGCGATAAATTCTCCCCAAGTACAATCCTCTGTCTGCAACCTTGGAGAAAGGGGATCAGCCACTGTAGAAATGGCCCTCATACCCCTGTGTTGGCAAGGCAGTGAGTCAAAAGCTTGTGACTGACTATGTCAAATGCTGCCATGAGATTGAACGTCACAAGCATCGCTGACCCACCTCAATCCAGCTATTGTCGGTCATCCATCAGGGTGGCCAAAACTGTCTACACCCTATGGCCAGACCAGAAGCCAGACTGGAGTGGCTCCAAGACTGAAGCTTGGAGTATGCTAATAATTTTTCTTCAGTGGCCCTTTCAACCACCTTCCCAAGAAATGCCAGATGTGAGATGGGATGGTAGTTGGCTGGGTCACATGAATCCAAGGATGTTTTTTCAGCAAGGGATGAACCACTGCCTCCTTGAGCCCCCATGGGAACTCTCATATTGAGAAGGAGAGGTTGATTAACTTCTGTCAGGGGCCTCCTGTCTTCTCATTAGTCCTCTTAAGGAGACACGAGGGACAGAGATCCAGAAGGCATGTGGTTGACCTTACCAATGTTAGCAGCCTATCCACTTTGTTCAATGTGAGCCGCTTGAAACCATCAAATGCTCCCTTCAAAGTAGCAAGGGGCCTCAAGTTCCCTTGCTGTATCAATGATTGGAGGGAGGTTGTGGGAGAACATCAAGATTTTATCCACAAGAAAGCTCACAAATGCCTTATAGTTGATCTTCAATTGCTTATTGTTTTGGTGCCCTCCCTCAAGGACTGTTAAATATTAAACTACCCTAAACACTTTGAGCTGGGTGAGAGCTAGTAGATATGATGGGTCCTACAAAAAAATTCACAGTCCACAGCTTTTACCACCATCTCATAGGCTCTCATAAGCATCCTATAAGATGATCTCAATTAAAATTGCAAAAATTAATGGCTAGTATAGTCAAGAACACCTACCTATTTTATTTTTATCTAATGGTTAGTTTATGGAGGGACTGAAGTGCTTTTTCTTTTAGAAGCATATGCTTCACAATGCATGAAGGAATCTTGATAAACCTCGTTGGAAATGCATTCACACTGACAGCCACAGCATGGCACCATTTAAAGGCAGCGATTGCAAATGCTGGACACAACAACTGTGGAAAGCATGCCAGAGTATATCTCTAGTAAATGAGACAACTAGAAGAACAGCATCCAGATGTCAGTACCAGGCTGAATGATAGTCATTTCACTCTGAAAAGGCCTCCAAAGATGTGGGCAGGTGTTTGTACAGATTACAGTAAACCCATTATGATGAAAGGAGCATGACTAAAACTGAATGTGCTTTGTGGATTTAATGTTATTCAACACCATTGTTCAAAGAAATTGTATGTGCCCATACCAAAGCAACACACTGGTACTTAAAATGTATAGTTGAAAGAGACTTCAGTTTTTGTTTTTTTTCTGGTTTCTGTAATGTGTTCACTGGAATAACATGGTCCCCCCCCCCCCAGTTTCTATAATGTGTTCACTAGAATAATGGTCAACACAAGGTGAATGCCAGTGAATCTATAAAATTTAGTAAAGGAAATGAGGATAAACTAATCTGCAGTTGTTCAGAAATGCCATTTTGCTGGAAGCAGAACATGTAGTAATAATGAGACTTGTTACTGATGGTATGCCTATTACATTGCTGCACACTCTGCTCTGATGTCTGACATTAAAGAAATCACATGAGGAGTTCAGGTATTGGCACGGCCTCCATCATTATTTGGCCTTGTCACATATTCTCTAACAATTCCTTTCCCATAAGAACTCTGGACAGTATGAGTTCTGGAGCATATGATGAAAGTTACTATGTTCTTGAAGACAATGCACTGTTTCAAAGATTGTCACATCCAAAACTAGGACCAGTTGGAGACATCTTAAGGGAGCATATTGTGAAGTATTAAAAAACACTTATATTGTTTTTTGACGGGTTTGCAACTTTCCAGCTTGAAAGATACAGGAAGTTTGTGGGGCATAAACAGTCACTTTGACAGCAGAATTTATGAGCATTCTCTACTTATTTCAAGAAAAAGTATTTACAACTACAACAATAGAATTTTAGACATGCTTGGGAACTACTTGATGGGAACAATAGTTCAAATAGAACTGGAAAGACATGTTGTTCTTGTTTTGCCAGTTCTAGCCCCATATTGCTTTGCTTCATCCCTGATTTCTGCATTTTCTGCCTTTAGTTTTCAATTTGGGTTTCCCCCACCCTTTTTGTGTGAAATCACTTTTACCGCAAATTAATTTTGGGGTAAATTAATTTTGAATTTTCTTTTACCTCCCTCACATATAACATGTCTCTCAGTCACCTAAATCTTGCCCGCATCTGCCCACCTCAAGTCTACTTTTCAATGAATGGACTATTGTGGTCAAACCACTCTGTCATTCCCTTCCCTGAAGACAAATGATTTCTTCCCTTTAAAAAAAAGCACTAAAATAATTGCTAGAGCACTATAACAATAGGTTTATTCAGTTCTCCAAATGCCCAGTTTCCCTGTTTTTTCATGTGTCTCTTGTTCTTCACAGAGAGATCTTTTTAAAAGGAATACCTCCATAAGGGAAGGGGCTAAAGATGTTGAAAAAACATGAAAGCTGGGTATTCTGAAAACCTGCTAAGCCTGTTGTTACAATACTCTAGCAATATCATGATATTTTAGTGCCATTTTGAAGGGAGGGTACTGTGATGTCAATAATGAACAATAACAGCACCCTCCATTTAAAATCCTCAGTCTTAAAGGTGTGTGTGGGAGAAAAGGATCTGACTCTACAACTGTGAAAATGTAGAAGTGCAGAAGAACTCTGCCTGAGCCAATTCCAATGCTTGTGGATCAATTCCCAAGGAAACAAGGAGTCAACTGAGAGTATGGGAAAAACCCTCAAGCTCTAATGATCATGGATGATATGAGTCCTATACTATTGAGCATAATCTGCAATTGCCAAGGTCAGTTTCAGGGAACCATTGTCAGGTGCACATGACAACTGTATAGACAAAGTATTTTTGCAAGTATTTTGCAAAAAATACAGAATGGGTAGATTGTGGGTATATTGCATTGACTGATGTTGACTATGAAATAAGCTTTAATAATGTAATTAATTTTAAAATCATAATATGTTAAAAGTATTGTATTACAGGAGAACAAGATGTCATATGCAAATTTCATTTATTTATTATATACCCCAATTCCCCTCCGCAAGACAGTCCAAAGGGACTTATAGCAGCATTCCCCCCCCCAGTTTTATTCTAAAAATAACACATCCAAACACCTGAAGGAAATTTTGTTGCATGTGTGAATGCCTCTATGCTCTTATTTTTATACATATTTTGCACTTCCAGATGTCATGATGCGGAAGTCGTTTGTTTTTCCACTCTACTACCAGTTGTATTGATAGAAAAGTTTGTGTATTTAGTACACCAACACATGCAGGTAACTTTCCAGATTTGTACACAAATCAGTGGTGATTGCTAAACAAATGCTGTGCAGTTAATTTGGTGAAGAATTACATTTGATGGGAGAGAAAAGACATATTTACTGATCTGGAGAACCCAATAATTAGAAGCCCTTGAATGAAACAAAGCAGGAAGAGGACAAGTGTCCAGAAAGGATTATATTTCTTTCGGGATGGATTTACAGTACTACAAATGGCCTCATAAAGAGTAAATTAGACAAACCACTTGGGGACATACAATAGTAGGCACCCCATATACTTGCCAGAAAAGAGGCCTTAAAGGGACATTAGCTTTTTTAATTAGTAGAGCAGCCTGCAAAATGTCTAACTTTTAAAGCATTGTTTTACGGCTTTAGTTTTTTGGGCCTTTATCTTAACTTTGTCAACATTTCTCATGATGTGATGACAACAATAAAATGTCAATATAAAATTTAATTGTTTTTCAGTTTATGGCATAATGAGGTTTCCTTCAGAAGCGGTTGTTTTTTCTTTGAGCCAATTAAAACAGCTGTGTTGGTCTGCAGTGGAACAGCTAGAATCAGGGCCAGTAGCACCCACAAGACCAACAAGCACCCATGAGACCAACCCAGGTATGAGTCTTCAAGGAGGGAGTGTGGGCTCTTGAAAACTCATACTCTACAAATCTTGTCAGTCTCTAAGGTGGTCCAGGAGTCAAATCTAATTGTCAGTGCTAATTTATTGAAAGCAAAAATATTATTGATTGTATGTGGTTGAAGGTTAGTTGAACTGTCCAACAGAAATTCCATTAATGACTTTGAACAGAAACATGAAGAGGAAGAAAGAAGAAGCAAATCTGGGACTCTTTTACCTAGACATGAAAAAATTCCCTCAGTATACTTGTAACAATCCTCGTTTTCTGACATCTGTCACTGATAAATAACTTTTCTGATTTTGCATCTCGAAGAGATCTGAAGAAGTTTTTAAAAGCTTGGTAGTGTGCGCACACATTTAAAATTGCATGCCATCAACAAATACTAGCTTCCTAGACAGCAAAAAAAAAAAAAAAACACCATTGTTAAGAAAGCACCAATAAACAATCACACACCACCATCATGTCAAGGGTCACAGAAGCTAGTTCTTTCAATCTCAGTGCCTTTATCCAGGCTAGAAATTCCATTGCTGTAATGGTAGCACCAGTCAATTCCATCTTCATTCTAGGCCATGTAAATGTAAAATTCAAATGTGTCCTTATCTGCAGAAACTATGAACTTCATGTAAATTTCCACTTGCCATCATATACATTAGGATGCAGACTCTTCAAGGAGATCTGAAATGAAAGGAACAGTTCACAGTGTATATGCTAAATTGATAACAAAGACATAACAATATTCACATCCTAATATAAATATTAATTAGACACAGTGCATGCTACACTTAATTGTAACTGGGATATGAAATGAATGGCAGTCCAACCTAAAGTTTTATGCAGTGCACTGTTTTAAGTACATCTGCCTTGCATGCAGAAGGTCCCAGGTTCAGTCTGTGCTATCTCCAGTTTAAAAGATTTAGTAGGCGATGCGAAAGATCTTTGCTTGAGAGCTTGAAGACTTGCTGCCATTCTGAGTAAGCAAGCATGGATCTTTATGGACCAAGGATTTTACTCAGTATAAAGGCAACTTTATGTTATTGTGCCAATCCCTATATTACAGGTCCCCTTTTCTTTCCTAAAATTAATTAGACCTATAAGTTGTACCCCTTTCATAAGTGAATATGCCTGAAGGTCCATCCATCACCTTACAAAAGTAATTTACTTTTATACACAATATGCCATTCATTTATGAAATGGTGATGGCCATTAGCCAAGCAGGCATGAAAAAGTATTCAACATATTTGTGAAGGATAGAGCAATCTTGGGTTATTAGCTACGACAGCTAAAGGGGACTTCTTTCAGAAACAATATTCTTCTGAGGAATAGATACTGGTGATTGACAGGTGGTCATTATCATACTCTGTTGTGAGCTAGCTTGAGGCACCTTGCTGTAGACAAGATACGAGTCTTTGGTGTGATATAGCAAGGCAACTCTTATGCACTTGTTGCGGCATGGGAGCGAGGGGGAGGTTCTTAGAAAGGAACAAAATAGAGATGTAGGCTGTGACTGGGATATTTTAACCCAGAAGAATAGACATGAGGTCCACTTAAAGTCTTTCTAAGTCCATGTTCCATATCACCATGATTCAAATAGTGCATATATTTAAAAATGAGAAAATGGAAATTAAATTGTGTATTCACCATTCACCAGTCAAAGATAATACAACATCACACAATTTTGTTGCTGAAAATAGGGTTCATATAGGTTTGATTCCCCACTCCTCCTCCACATGCAACCAGCTGGGTGACCTTGGGCCAGTGGCTGTTCTCTCAGAACTCTCTCAGCCTCACCTACCAACAGATTACCTGTTGGGAGGAGAGAGAGGATAGGTGATTATAAGCTGCTTTGAGACTCCTTTGGGTAATAAAAATGGGTTACAAACCCAAGCTCTTCTTCAGCTCTCTAACAGATTATTGATCCCTTCGCTTAGAATATCATAGCTCCCAGGGCACATTGTCCACTGAGAGGATGACAGACACTATAAATGGAAACTTAATTACATTTTACACATCTGCCTACATGTTTTCAATATTATATGTGCATTCTTACATATTTTTCTGCACCCCTCCCAGGGATAATTCTATTTCAAGCCATCTCAGAATAGGCATCTACTTGTTCGTGGTAATATCTTCCACTTGTGCCTACGTTCCTAGGATAACCATTGGATAAGAAATATGTTATGCATTCTTCTGCAGTCTAAAATAATACTGCCTGGCCTTTCAGCTGTGGGAAACCAACAGGTGGTGAGTAAAATTAGTTGAGATTCTATTTTTCTTAACAAGCCGTTACATCTGCCATTTAGATGCTCATTTTTTGATGTCTTCTTCTGGTAATTAAAGTAGCATCTGAGTACTCAAAGGAGATGAAATAAGCATAATCTGTGATATTCATCCTCCCACGCATATCATAACTATTGTAGACTTACTTGATTCAATTAAGTAAAACTCTTGGTTATGGAGACAGAGAAAACATAAGAGATTTTAAAGCTACATTAATTCAGAAAAAAGTCCCGGGGTATAGTGCCAGGTCCTATATTACTACTGAGACATGAGATGCAGTTGGCATGGATGGAATTGTGCCTAGCCCAGAAGCCTTCCTCCTGCAGTCCTTTGCCATGTGCTATTAACCCATCCACCCACTTGTAGGAACAATATGGGTTAACTGGTCACCTAGGATACAGACCAGGGTCAAAATATATAAAACTCAACTATTTGGAAGGCATGAAGGTATTCATTTAGGATGACAACATTTGAGTTTAATGACACCTTTAAGATCATCAAAGATTTATTCAAGGTGTGAGCTTTTATGTGTATGCATACTTCCTCATGCATGCACACAAAACCTCACACCTTGAATACACCTTTGTTGGTCTTAAAGGTGTCGCTGGGCTCAAATTTTATTGTGCTACTACAGAGCAACATGGCTATCCACTTGAATCTTCATTTAGGATGCTGAGATTTATTTATTTATTTATTTTAATTTTCTACCACACCATTCGCCAGAGGGCTCAAGGCAGTTGACAATAAGGTTAAAATATACAATAGTTAAATATACATTAAAAAATAAAGTCTTCCTTCATGATCCCATTTATTGTGACCCTTTGTAAATTACAAAGGGGCCATGGGATTCACTGACTGCCAATCAGTGGACACAAATGGCTGTCAATGTTATGCACTCCACAACTGGAGTTGTGAAACCAAATCAGTTCTGGTCCTACTTTTCATAGAAAAAATTAAACACATCATAGAATCTAACTACCCACGGTTTGTATGTTCTGTGCGATATGGTAGATTATTAATTTAAGAAGTCAGGAATATTTCTGCTTGGGATGAATGCCAGCCATGTTCCTTTATAGCTGTTGGCTTACAGTCGGCAAAGTCTGAGAATATCAAGGCTGGAGATAATTTTCAGAGGCTGTTATCTGAAATCCTTGTACATTTAGTTTAGGATAAAGTTGTTTACAAATGAAGTAATAGGCTTCTACATGTTGAGAGAATTTTAATATGCAAAGAGGAGCTTAGAATTGCCCGCTAATTATTCATCAGTTGCTTTAAAATAGTTATATTAGGAAGACAGGCCACTTTGTAAAGATACCTGTTCTGTTGTCTTCATTCAGTCTGTTCTGGAGGCAAGCTGGGAAGAACTATACTCAAAGGAGCAGGAAATCTCCAAATATGCTAATCAGGACACTAGGGGAGTTTATTTGAAAAATGTCAGGAAGCTCCTATTCTCTTCCAGTTCCCCCTCTAGGCTATTCTTCATATGCTTTCGAATCATGCACACTATAGATCTTACATATCCCAGCACAGCAGAAGTTAAAGTTTGATGTTAAGGTAGGACTCCCTTCCCCCTCCAATCTCGTTCCCTTTGTTAGTTTGTGTACCAAAAAATGCTATCATGACTGCAGATTTCAGAATTTGCTTCCATAAATTAACTCAAGTAGAATGATTTCTTTCTGGATTCTCATTTGTAATAAAGAAGTCCCTCCTTTCATCTTAGAGAAACAACTGAGACATCGTTCTGATAGGGAAGTAGCTACCAGAAATGCCATGTTGTAATTAACGCATACTTAGAATTGCCCGCTAATTATTCTTCAGATCTTTGGGGGAGAGCTTACTAACTCTACTATGTGCTTAAAGAAAATTGCTCTGAGTTATTAGTACTCATTGCAAATAGCAAAAACACTGTTACCTACACAGCCTCAGAAGAAATCTTTGGAATGAAATTATCACACACACGCTCCTTCAGATCACAGCATAAAATTTAACGAAAGCAAATTATAATAAGATTTGTGCTGCTGACCCACGTGTGGAAAAAAGGGGCTGTACGTTTCTTAGTGACTAAACAGAGGAAGCAGAGCGGGTCACTGAGGTGACGTACTTGGCGGCTGTGGAGGATAATGGAATCTGTCACCCTAGGCAGAGGTATTTGCTTCTTAGACAAGCAAAAAACTAGGATGGAAAAGCAATTCACTTGCCCTTCAGGCCTGAGAGAAAAAGCCGCTTAGAGGCACAGAGGGAAGAGGAAATCAATGGAATGGTGGAGTGAAATGCGGAATGAGAGAAATAATAAAAAAGGAGGGGAAGGGGAAAACACAATTCCCTCCTCACTTGTTGATGGTAATCAATGGTGAAAGTGTAGTCTGTCGCTTTTTAAAAATTCATTTCGCTGACGGATTTTTCTCTCCTGGTGATGACCTTTCAGAATACTCCTTTATTTAGCTTGGGCATCCCAAGTATTTATACAAGTCCTGCCAACTGTCAAAGAATACATAGGAACAACAAAGGCAAAGGACTGAGAAGATTGGAGGGAAGGAGGGTTATCATTGTGTGTTCAGATGAAAACTGTGCAAAGAGACCGGGAGGAGGGTGAGGGGAAAGCTGCATATAACAGAAAAACAGCAAATATCATTTCTGAGTAGGATGTGAGGTCACAAGAGATATTCCTGTTGGTATTGTTCCCCCCCCCCCTCTATCCATATATTTTTTAAAGTATTTGCCTAGGGGGTTTAAAAGAAAAACCCTGTAAAATTGCAGCATGATTGCTATGCTCAGAAAATGTATGTCCATCATAACAAATTTAAGCCCGGCATTCCCTTTCTTTTTCTCCTCCCCACCCCCCTGTCAGGACTGTGGATCTCCATTGGGGAGAAAGACGGGGTATAAATACAGTAAATAAATAGATGCCGATGGTAGCTTGTTCATATATCATCCCTCTTAATGTGTGGAGCCAGTAGGAGCCTGTAGAACAAAGCCATCTGTGGCTCATAGAGATCAAAAATTCAGCTGAGATAAGTCAGGAGGTATTTCTGTCCCACTCCAGCACATAGCTCACAATGTGATCCTGCGCCGCCTCCCCACATAAAGACATGTCATTTTGCAGCCAGGTTTATATAATTCCTTCCTCAAAAAGGGATAAGGAGTCACGTGAATAAACCTCTTTGCAACTGGCCATTTGAGCACAGTCCCTGATTCACACTGATAGTTTTGTGTACCATCGGTGAAAAGATGTGTGCCTCTGCTCTATCATGCTATTGATGCGTAATCTTTGTCAGAACTGTGATCTCAGTCAAAGGCCCAATGTCCCCAGCATTACAGCACTTGCGCTAACTTCCTAAAGCACCACAAGTACAACTCCAGAGCTCTGTTTTTAATTTATAAAGCTGTAAACAGCTTAAGCACTACATGTTTCAAGGTAACTTCCAGCCCATTATGACCTCTCTAGTCATCTAAGGGCAAATTCAACATGCCAAATGTGAACTGCAAGGAAAGGTATTATGGACTCAATCTAAAGGTAGCATGCAGTTCTCATCTTCACTCTTTATATGTGTGGTAGTGGGTCTGTAAAGTTTCAACAGCAATGTTCTAGCACCCAGTGGGAAACAACTGTCCATCTGTTCCCTGGGATTTATTTCTTTAAAACATTTGCTAATATTACATGTACCTAAATATTATTTCCTGACCTTTGCACTTGGAGAAATGACAGAATTTCAAATACATACATGTAAACATCCTCTTTGCCACAGTGATCAATGTATAAAATATTCAATGTGTTATATAAATACAATTATCTTTAAAAAAACAATCACACCTCAGTCCAAAATTGTTCATCATGCGACATATAGCAGATGTTTAAGACTAGGACTACATACATTTTCTGATCTAGCGATAGCATAAGATTGCTTTTATATGTTAATTCATGCAATGATAAAGAATATTTTGATGTGTGTGTTTGCACATGAGTGGAGAGATTCAAAGGGTGTAATTTATTGGTTATTTACACTATGTTCTGCCATGATTATAGGTAGAATAAGTAATTCAGGAATATTTATTTGATGTGGCTCAGTGACTAGGTCTTCTTTTCCCTCAGGGTCTAGCTGATTGGTATATATGGGAAACCATTTCATTCAAGAGAGATTGGTTAAACTTGATGTAGTAATTAAGAGCAGTGGCTTTTAATCTGGTGAGATGGGTTTAATTCCTCACTCCTCCACATGCAGCCGGCTTTGTGACCATTGGCTTGTTACAGCCCTGATAGCCTTGTTTTGATCAAGCAGTCCTGTCAGAGCTCTCCCAGCCCCACCTACCTCACAGGTAGTGGGGAGAGGAAGGGACGGCATTTGTAAACCACTTTGAGACTCCTTTTGAGTAGTAAAAAAACAGGGTATAAAAACCAACTCTTCTTCTTTGGGATAAATCCTCATGATAGCAACAGAAAATGTCAATAGACCAATGGGCCATATGGGGAAATGTGCATGCTAATGCTTCTATGTCAATTGAAATAAATAGGGCTAGAATATTATAACTTTCCTTAGGTCTGTCTCTCTGAAGAGGGAAACAAAGTCCTGGTGTTTATATTAGGGTTATCAACCTCCAGGTGTAACCAATATCCAGAGATTAGTTCCTCTGGAGGAAATGGTACTTCTGTGGATAGCCTGTGTACAGCATTACATTCTTGCTGAGTTTCCTCTCCTCCTAAAATTTCATCCTCCTCAAACAATGTCTCCAAATCTCCAGGGGTTTCTCAAGCTACAGTATACACAGGAAAAGAATACTAGAAATCTCTGAGCTGAGAAGGGGAAGGGGCAGTGTTTGTATGTCAAAAAATGCAAAAACGTAAATGTTAGAAAACATAAGATTTTACTGCCCAAAGAATCACTTGGAGAGCTGGAACTGGCTTACTTATAGGGCATGCTTTGTGAACTGAACATCTACTTGTATTCCTCTTAAGACCCATTAAACTGGCTATATATCTTTTCCTGTTAGCTAGATCAGGGGTAGTCAACCTGTGGTCCTTCAGATGTTATTGGACTACACTTCCCATGAGCCCCTGCCAGCATTTGCTAGTAGGGGCTCATGGGAATTGTAGTCTATGAATATCTGGAGGACCACAGGTTGACTACCCCTGAGCTAGATGATTTAGTTTTTTAGTCCTAATGTGCTTTTTAATTTTTTTATTAGTTTTTCTTACCAATTGCTAACATCTTATTTCTTTTTTGTATATTAGTGGTAAGTTTTTTATTAAGTATTTTACTGTACTGTTTTTGGTGTCTGTTCTGGTGTTATACTGCAGTAAACAAGAACAACACTAAGGGTGAAGGTACCAGACTGAAACATAAAATCATTACCGTTCTACCTAATTAGAATGCTCTCTTTTTCTCCTCATTTCTCTGTCTCTTTCTTTCTCTTTCATCCTGTCTTTCTCTCTTCCATCTTCTTGAAGGTTTCCAGGCCTCCACTGGGAAGTTGGCAATCCAGCTGGCTGCATATGGGGAAGGAGTCAGGAAGCAAACCCAACTCTTGAGATTAGAGTCTGCTACTCTTTAACCACTTCACTACACCATGAGTGGGATATGGGGCTGAAACATAAAATCAATACCTTTCTACCTAGCTGATTAGAACTCTCAGAATGATGGAAAACATTGTATTATTTTTTTTCTTAAATTACATTTATATACCACCCTCCTTTGTGGCTCACTTATATTTTTAACAGTGGAAAAACTTAAATGAACTTCTAATATTTCTAACAGTGAACATAACTTTATAACAACTGCAGACAGCATGACTGTAATTCAATTTTTCAGCAGAATTGCCCGATCAGGAGTTATCCTATGCCTCTGCTGGGTGCAGTTGGTGGTGTGAGGGGCCTTTGGGGGCTCTAGTTGGTGGAGTTGCATCATTGGCCTTGACTGAAAGCTTGGTGGAAAAGCTCCATCATGCAGGTGATGTGGAATTGTTTTAGTTCTGACAGGAACTAAAGCCAGGCAGGCTCCCTATGGCCAGGGATCATCAGCTTGTTAGAGCTTGTAGAGGGGGAGTAAGCAGAGAGGCAGTCCCTCAGGTACTCAGGGCCCAGACCACTATGGCTTTGAAGATAATAACCAAAACCTTAAGTCTTGTCTGGTATTCAACTGGTAACCAGTGCAGCTGTTGGAGCATGGGCTATACCAGTTGTAACTTCTGGATCAGGGATAAGGGTAGGCCGACATACCGTGAGTTGCAGGAAGTCTAGAGGCAACCGTCACAAGAATCATTTAGCTAGGTGTTCTGGGGTCAGGTGGGGAGTTAGTAGTTTAGCTTGGTGCAAGTGGAAGAAGTTAACCATTCTAGTCTTGTGACCAGTTCCTCCATGGAGAGGGAGGAGTCAAAGATCATGCCCGGACTCCTGATTGAATGTACTAGTAGTAATTGCACCCCATCCAGGTCAGGCAGTTGTGATTCCTTGCTGGGACCCTACCTACCGAACCACAGGACCTCCATTTTTGAAGGATGGAGTTTCAGATGGCTTTGCTTCCAGATATCTGGTTAATGAGTCTGGGGGTGAGTCAGGGTGGGCACCCAGGAAAAGCTGGGTGTCATCAGCATATTGATGACATCCCAGTTCATACCAGCTGCGCAATTGGGCATATAAAGATAATAAATAGGATTGGGGAGAGACATGCTCCTTGTGGAACCCTGCATGGGAGTTGACAGCAATGTGATTGGTTCTTTCCAATTGCTATCCTCTGTCTGCAACCCTGATGAAAAGGTCTGCAACCCCGATGGATCAGTCATTGAAGGGCTGTCCATCGTATCCCAGTGTCAGTGAGGTGACGAGCTAGTAGCTCATGGCTGACTGTGTCAAACACTGCTGTGAGATCAAATAATGCCAACAGCACTGACCCACCTTGGTCCAGTTGGCAATGGAGGTCAACCATCAGGGCAACCAGCACTGTTTAAATCCCATGGCCCAGCCAGAAGCCCGACTGGACTTGGTCCAGGACCAAAGCTTCATCCAGGAATGTTGACAATTGGTCTGCAGCAGCCCTCAACTTCTCTGTTTTCTGAGTAAATGCTTGTTCCATTTGTGACAAAGAGGCAATATTTCTAGATATTCATTATTTGCCTTGGGAGAATTAGTTGTGAAGCTGACACAAAGCTGACAAAATCCTGGAATTCATCCTAAGTAGCACTCAGGACCTAGTGCAAGAGGAAAATATTGTTCATCCAGTTGGCAATCGTGACTACAATGTTGTTAAGCTCAGCATTTCGAAAACCTTTTCTTTTTTTCTTTTTCTTTTTAGGCTGGGACTTTTCATTTTAGAAAGGAGCCAACCAAGGAAGCACCAAGTTTGTAACCTTATGCATGGCATGGAGAAATAGGATGGAGAGATTTTTTTTTCTTCCCTAAATATTTAAAGTCACCCAATGACATTGATGAGCAATGAAAGAACTTGTTCACACAGTGCACACATTAACTCACAGAACTTGCTGTCCCTGGATGTAGTGATGCTCAATACCACAGCTGGATTTAACAGGGAATTAGATTCATGGAAGAAAATTCCATCAATGGCTAATAGCCATGGTGACTCAACATGACATCCAGGTTTGGAGGCAGTATGCTACTGAATGGCAGCAGCTTGGCAGAAGTAGCAAGGAGAGGTTTCAACCTTTATGCTCCTGTTGTAGGCCTTCTGGGAAATCTGCTCAGCCACTGTGGGCAACAGGTCATATGGACTAAAAGAACCTATCTGGAAGTTGACAATAAGTATTGGAACTGCGCTACCTATAATAAAACTCAGCCAGGGAAAGACTACCACTGCCTTGTGAATTCTAGTCAACAGCAATTGATAGTGTTCTTCCCAGCCATAGCAGTCTGCTTGAGAGGAGCATAATACCATAAACTGCACTTTCTAGGCTCCTAGTATAGTTTGTGTATGACCTGAAGTTGTGAATCAAGCTCTAGATGCTGTTTCTTTTTTTGTACCCTGGAGTGTGGCTTTGCTCACAGATAGGAGTCATCTGCTGCTACTGATCTGGAAATACCCTTTTGCAGTGTTCTTGCTTGTGGCCTCTCATTTGCTTCAGAGTGTGTGATGCTAAGACGATGTATTAAATGGGAGAGCAAAGAAACTCAATGCAGGAAAAGAATTAGCTCAATCTGCCAAATTGCTGCTTTCATAAATTGCAGCGTGAACATTTTTTACTCGTAAAAAATCAGAACGTTATTTAAAAATGAGGCCAAGCCTGATGAAAAATTAGACCCCATTTCTATTCTATTCAAGTCTGCAAGACTGAACTCAATAAACATAAAAGAAATCAATCATCGTGCTTTATTATTATTATTTTTTAAAACCATTTTACCCTTCAAGAAAGATTCCTACAATAAGACATAAGGGTTTTATATATATACATACACACACTGAAATATTTTTAATATATAGTTCACATTGAAGCCAAACCTCAGCACAGAGAGAAATGTCAAAAAAGGAAGGGAGATAATTATTATAGAGCCTTCACCAACTATGATGGAGAGAATGGGTGGTCTGGTCAGATATGTACCTTCATTAAAGCAAAAAGTGGCTACAGCTGAACGAGGCTGCAGTTGACATGGCAGATGGGGGCAGGCCAGGAAGACAGAGTGAGATGGTCTGAGAGATGCAGTGTGAGGAGAGGGAGTCAGAGTGACGAAGGGAGAGGCAGGCCAAGCGCCAAGCGCCCCAGCTTACTCTCTTTGCTGACGAAGACAGAGCCGGAGGATAGTCACCTACCCGCCCTCCCTGTTTTATTGAGTTTATGTTTTCATCACAGCTGCGGAGTAGGAGCACGAGGTAGAGTATTTGTTTGGGGGCCAGTTTGCGTACTGGGCCCTGAGGTGGGGGTCTCAATAAGAGATCGGCTAACACTGAGCGCGGCCTTGCCCAGCTGGAAAGGCCAGGGGCTCAGAGCCAGGAGGTAAAGATGGTTGAATGAGGTGGACGCCCAGCAACCATTACTGGCCTCCTCCCTGAAGAGGGTCTCAAAGGACAAGGGAGCCTTTCTCCCGGCTGGGAGGAAGGAAGACCCAGGGCACCCCTTGAGCCCACATTAGCATGTGGATGGCTGTGCAGGGATTACTCTTACCTCGTGCCGGGCCAACCCTTGTTTGGTTTGTTATTAAAGTTGTGGCCTTGTTCATGCCAAAATGCCGACTCATGTCTTATTGGCCATTTACTATCTTGCTAGTCAAACAGTAGTTTATAACATTACTTTAAAGGATTTTACTATTTGCATCAGAGGAGATCATTGAAGTTCATTGTTGATGCTGTGTCTTGCAAGGACCATGCTACTGTTCTAGGACCATGAGCTTCCCAAAGTTGCTTAATCTGTAAATGAATGAACTGCTGGACTCCTGATTGATTCCCAGGATTCAGTCTTAGCCCTTTACTGCACCAGGCCCACTGTGTGTAGCAGAAGTCCAGGTGCAGCATAAGAGTTTGCCAGCCAGCCTTGCCTTCTGCAATGGGCCTTGCTGCCCGGTATGACATCCACTGAAACAAACAGCGGAATCAAATGAAGTCAAGTCCGATTTCCAAAAAATGTATGCTGGCATAAAGTGCCATGCTAGTGCGACTTGACTTCAGTTTCGTTTTGCTGCAATCAACTAACAAGGCTACGCCACTGGAACTGTACAGCAGATACCTGCTGTCTTCAAAGACGTTTTTTCTCCTAACTAATAATTAGGCAGCTGTTGTCATTGTGTCTGTTGCTGCTGTGCTGTCTTCCACAGCGGCTGCTGCTTTTATTTCTATCCATACAGTGGGCCTGCTCGGACACAGTCACTGTTAGACTCATTGTGACTGTACCTTCTGCCACTTTTGCCTCCCATCCCACCTCCTTCTTCCTTACCCTAGCCCATATTTGGGGTCCTCAGGGTTGAAGTGTTGACACTGTTGGCTACACATACAACCTCCCCAACTGGCAATTGTTACTTCTGGCTTAAGGTTGTCAAACAGCTGGTTCCTGCTCCAAGTTTCCATTGTCCACTGCTGCTGATTAAAGGTTAAAATATGGGAGGGTGGGAGCTGGGGCAGCCTCTGCGCACCTTCTGGATGTGGGGAGATGCAGGAAGCCTAGAAACAGGCCCCCCTGCTGGCCCTCTGGGACCCAGGGTGCTCAGGAAAAGCCTCTGCCCTGTGGATATTTACTCATAAGTGAGTCCTCTGAGGTTTGTAATTTGGAGGCAGGGCATCAAGAGTCAAGGGGGCAGGAGAAGGACTAAAGGATGCCCACCAGCCCCAAAGGACCCAGATTTGCCTCTGCTTACTTGCTTGCTTGCTTCCATTGTTTCCCTGGGTGCAACAGGCATTGCCTCTAGTAACTTTAATCAAATTGTATTGGTTTTATAGACCGATTATGTATGGGGCAGGAAATCCGGGATGACGGCATCAGGGCAGCCCCGATTGTGCATGATACTGCCGTCATCCCAGCCCTGGCCTGGCACAGCACCCTGGAAAACCTGAGGCAAGAGAACGCAGAAATTTCCACGTTCCCTCGGATGCTGCAGGCACCAGCAGGGGCTCTGTCAGGCAAGCGCCATGCATAATCCCCCCGACCTATGGTTTCCCTGCTATGCCAGGGCAGCCCACATACAGCCCACTACATTGTCCCGGCTATGCCGGGGTAGCCCACATACTCTGGGGGATTCCATCCTCCATGAGTACAAAGAAAGCACTGGGGCATGGTGCCCTGGTGCAATGCCCGGCAGCAGCACAGTGTGGCTGCTGCCATGCATAATGGGGCATAGATTCATAATTTGTAATCCCCCCCCCCTCTCTCTCTCTTTCTGTTTCCCTCCCATTTCATTTATCCTCACTCCTTCCATCTCATCTCAGTCAGCATTAGCAAAGAATGAAGGAGAAAGAAGGGGGGAAAGTTCTGTCATTGGATGGAAGGAGGCTTGGCTTTGTAGAATCATAGAGTTGGAAGGGGTCATATAGGCCATCTAGTTCAACCCCTTCCTCAATGCAGGATTAGCCTAAAGTAACTATGATAAGTATCTGTTCAGCCACTGCTTAAGGACCACCAATGAAGGGGAGCTTACTTCCTCCTTAGGCAGCTGATTCCATTGTTGAGCTACTCTGACTGTAAAAATGTTTTTCCTGATATCTAGCTGGTACTGTTTGACGTGTAGTTTTAACCCATTACTGTGGTTGCTCTCCTGATTGAGGGAGATGGGTGAAAGTGAGCAGCAATGTAGTGGCAGCAGCAGATCCAAGAAAGAAAGCTGTATAGAGCCAGTTGCTCATGGGATGAATATGGGCCCTGGCAGGCATATGTTTGACACACCTGCTCTATATGCTCAACTATAGTGTATGTGTTTGTGTTGAGGAACATCAATAAACTGTAGATGTTCAGTAGTGATAAAACTGAACTGTGAACATACTCAGAAGCGTTTCTACTCATAAAGTGAGACCAAACACAATATATTATCTCTGGTCAGCCGCAGAACATTCCAGGCCCCGTGTGTGCACTGCTTTCCGTGGTGTGGGCAGATTGTGTACGTATGCTTGCACATGAGTACAAAAAGCAGAGAACTACAGGGAACAGGTGGCTTGAAGGAAATGGGACATAAATAATAAGCTGATGATTAGTGAGGAAGTAGAGCAGATGGAAAATATCCCACATAGCCTGGGGACAGGAAGAGCTAAATTTTACATATATTTATTATAATTTCTCATCCTAAATCATTAGTAAAAACAGCCACTTGTAAAAAGGACTACAGTGTAGAATCTGGACATTAGACTCATGCTTCAGTTGCAAATTACAGCCCTGGCTCAGGATGGTTCATAATCTTGTAAGTATAAATATGTCTAAAAGAAATATATGACTAAAAGAGTCCTCCATGAAAGTCCTGCATATGGGAAAAGGCTATAGCTGGGTGGTAGACTATACACTTTCATACAGAAGATCCCAGGTTCAATTTCCACATCTTCAGTTAAAGAAAATTAAGTAACAGGCACTTTGAAATATGTTTCTTGCTTTGAGAGTCTGGAGAGCTGATGTTGTCATGATAGATAGCATGATGGAGTTAGATGCAACAATGGTCTTTGTGGCTGTGTCTTTTGCTATCCAAACAAAAACATATCTTGTTATATGAATCTGATATTTAACCTCTGTGACCTTTAGCACTTTCCATGATTACAAGGGATTTTCCGCACACCATAAATATAGTGAAATGCTTATCTGGTGAAGACTACATTTTTTGCGTTTCGCATGACGTTGCCAACATCCAGCATCCAAGCAGCAAACTGTTAGCTACATCCTCCATTCTAAAGTGCTTGCTGGGGAATCACATAAAGTAGATTCCCTGACCTAAAAAACATGAGCTACAGGAGAGCAACCAGCAGGCCACATGCTAAAGAAATGTAGGGAGGCAAAGAAGCGTTATCTCTGCCTCCAATGTCCTGCCCTCACACCTGCCTCCCTTCTCCCAGGGACATGAGTTGTTGTTGTTTTTTTTAACGCAAACTGTCTAGAGCAATGAATAGGTGTTCAAGCATGCAGGCAAAGCAAAAAATAATTCTTTCCCAAGTTGTCACACAAAGCATGCCTCTAAAGAGTTTTCATCTCACCTCAATCAGGAATGATTCTTCCCCTCCTCCCCCAATCAAAGGACTCAAATCACTAAGGGCTGGATCCAGCCACCTGGGCTTCGGCACCCATGAAAGTCTATGGCACCATAGACTGTAATGGGAGTTTCAGCATTCCCACCTTTCCTAAGGCCTCAGGTGGTGGAGATTTAAGGTAGAGTCTCCAAACATTCAGGGTAGCTCTGGAAGGCTCTTCTCTGACTCCCCTCCAAGTTCCATAATTATTGGTCCAAGGGGTCCACTTCTAGAGGCTCCCAAAGAGGGTGCCCCCATCTCTCCATTATATCCTATGGAGAGTCCATCCCGTAAGATATAATGGAGGGATGGGGGCATCTTCTTTGGGAGCCCCTAGATGTGAACCCCTTGGACCAATAATTCTGAAATTTGGAAGGGAGTCATGGAATAACCTTCCGGAACTACCCTAAAAGTTTGTAGGCTCTACCTCCATCTCCTCCAGGCCACAGGAAAGGTGGGAATGCCAAAATTCCCATTATAGAATATGGAAAAAGGAAATTGGTTGCCTGGATTGATTGACAGGTGGAAGAGAGTCGTATATAAGGTGCATTGCACTCTTCTGCCATTTCCAGCAGCACATGTGGAGTCTAAGAAGTGTGAAATGGTGGCAGACAAGGCGAGACAGCAGAAAAGGTGAGGAATGGGTGGGAAGCGAGATAACATTTAGCGCTTTGCCATTCAGCTGGCAGCTGATGTGCAGAAATGCCTTAAGTTTCCTTATAGCTTAGCATGTCCCTACCTCACTATTGGGGTAAAACTTCTGAAGTACTCAAATTGAGCATTTAACCAAGTAAAGAACCATAGGCAAACCAAGGTTTCGGTCTAGAATCTCAAAACAGTTTTTTTATGCCCCAACTCATGAGGAACACTGAAAAAAAAACAGGGGGGTGGGGGGAATGGCATGAGACAGAACCTTGCTTGCACTGTGGGAGATTCAGCTTTAGTTCCAGCTCTTATGTGAAGTATCATCCATTTAAAAAAGCTTCCACCACATATATAAACCCTCATTAACTTTTCAGCTGCAGCTGGAAGTGGAATACTCCTTCCTTTTTATGCAACAGCTGTTTCTACCTAGGAGTTTACATATTAAGCACTCTACAAGGTTTGCTGCAGATTGCCAACCAGCATGCCAGAGGACTCCTAGGAAAACAAGTCTGTGCCAGTGCTGGGATTTGTGTAAAAAATGTGTTAATGATCTGGTGGTTGAAACCTATGATGTGTCCTATTATATTTTTAACACACTCTTCCTTCAGGGACCTCAGGGCAGGATATATAGTTGAGAGATAGAGTGGTGTAGTGGTTAAGAGTGGCAGACTCTCATCTGGACAATTGTGTTTGATTCCCCACCCCTCCATGGAGCCTGCTGTATGACCTTGGGCCAGCTACAGTTGTTTCAGAACTCTCTCAGACCCACTTATCTCATAAGGAGCCTGTTATGCAGAGAGGAAGGGAGAGAGTCACCAGTCCAAGATCACCAAATGAACATGCTGGCTGAATAGGGATTTCTTTCCAAGGCTCCCATTCATAGTACAGTAGTGCCTTCTTATAATACAGTTGAAGTCAAGGAGCTTAAAAGGGTATGATTCTGTTTAGGATGGAATAGTAACACTCTTGACTACCACACCACTGTGCAGGATTTTTCTAAGTTTCTGAGTCACCTTGGAGGAGGAATAATGATGATGATGATGATGATGATGATGATGATCTTTCCCTCAATAGCTCAGACTTTAAAAATAATCAATACAGTTTTATATAGAAATGGTCAGCAAGTTACTCCCAAATGAATGCTTTCATACATACTCTCCCAGGTTCTAGAAATATTACTTGTTTTCCTCTGCCACTGAATACCATGTACGAGAACTCTGTCTATGATGTAGTTTTGATGTTACTGTTCTTTACTTGTAGCCAGCAATTAGGGTATAAAATGTTGAGTTTTAGCTGTAGTTCTGGCTGCCTTTGCTGTGTATGTTTGAAGCCCAGTGAATTCAAGCCTGCTAGATCTGTTAGCTTGATGCTTTATATAAATCTCCTTGTAAGCAAACCTGGTCTTGCATCTCAATTTCATGGGATTTCTGTGAACTTGGGAGCTTCTGGACAGGACTTTAAACAAACTGGCAGAAGGTGAAATGTATCATTCATTTCCTGGAGCTCCCAGGATCCAGGGTCTTATCTACACTGGGCTTTTTATCCTCTATCAGCCCAGATTTCAAAAAAACAAACTGCACCTTTTCCAATTTCCATTCTGATTTTGATTGTTTAAAATTTTCCATCTGCATTGTTTGTGATTGACTCTGCCATGACACCACCTTTTCTCAGGCTACCTGGGAGCAGATATTATTCACTAAATCTGAGAAACACACTCTGAAAGTCCAGTATTGCAAGTGTAGATGCCCACATTTTTTCAGTTTACCTTTCATCCTCTTTTCCATGCCTCCGCCGATGATGTAGCAAGATAGTCTGTTGCTGATTGGCCAGGGCATCCATTCAAAGACTGTAAGAGACTTTCCCCTCCCCCTTCCCCATCCCTTAGCTTGCTCTGGCTGTAGAGTTGGGGGACAAAAGGCTGGAAATAAAGCCCTCTCCAGCCTCATGCTCCTTCAATGCTGGCTGGAGGTCCTCCACCTTCAGAGCTGGCCAGGAAGGGAGACAAAAGTTCACATGCCACCCCTCCCCACAATCAAACAGGAAGGAGAGAGGAGACTGACAGTTGGAACGATTCAAGTGCAGAATGTAGTATCTTAGTGAAAGCTGTTTCCAGTTGGGAAAAAGTAACTTGCAAATCTGTTGCAAAATCACATTGATCAGAATTTGGCAGGATCAACACCAGAAAAAAATGTGCGTACAGACAGTACCCAGGTTTCAATAAAATACTTTGTCCTGGTAGCTCCACTAGCCAACAAGATGTTATTTCCATTTTGTAATATAAAAATAGCTTATTTGGAGATAGATTTCAATCTCCAGAAAATGACTCATGGATTTATCTTAGTCAATAAGAAGAATGTAAATACAGGAGAGGCACACACACAAAATGTGTAATTAGAATAACTATCCAAATGATAATAATAGCTGTGCAATGCTTTGGAAAGCATGTCTCAAAAACTGCAAACAAAATAATATTTCAATAAATCTATTTGTGTGGTGATAAACTTCTCCTATTGTTGTTAATGCTTCTTTCATATGTCGCAATAAACCAGGCTGTATAAAAACAATCTGTGCAACAAACCCTGATTGGTTGTCCAGGAGGTGGCACAAACTCGACTTAGCTGCACAATTGCCATTCAAGTCCATGTCACCACCACTGTCATCACAGTCAGACCCCAGACCCTTTAGCACCTGCCAGAAAGGGCTGAGTTCTGCCAGAAAGGGCTGAGTTCAAATTAAGTTAGAGAGGAGGTGGTCCCCAGCAAATTTACTTTCCTTGCAAAAAGCTAAAGGAAACCTGCACAGCTTGTTGAGTCAGCCTTATAAAAGATCAGATGGGCGGCCAGAGAAGAGGACAACCTGTGCACTCCCTAAGCTGTAAGAGGGAGTCCTGCAAGGTGAGCAGGGAAAACCCAGTGATCCAGTTGTCTGTTTCTGAGGCCCTGCACAGAATGGAGATGGGGACTCCTGAATTCCCACTTGGGCCTGCTAAATGTAAGTAATGAGGCTTACAGTTTCCTTGTTTCTTGCTTCCAGCAGAACATTCCCCAGGTACTGCCCTTTCTATAGCCAGGCAGCCACAAGGAGTGGTACTACTAACAAGCTGTGGTGTTTGAATTTGGACATCATAGCAAACTTTAATTAGCACAACTCCGGTAACAAATAAGAGATTTTTATATCCTGCTTTTTACTCCCCGAAGGAGTCTTGAAGTAGTCCTCTTTACACAACAGGCACCCTTTGAGACAGGTGAGGCTGAGAAAGCTATGACAAAACTGCTGTGCAAGAACAGCTCCAATAGAACTGTGACTAGCCCAAAGTCACCCAGCTGGCTGCATGTGAATTAAACAGAATTCACCAACAGGTATTCTGTTTTAATTCCTGTTTGTGCTGCATAAAAATAGATTTAATTATGATGTTTTGGAGCTGTTATCAGGTCAACCATGTTGAGTCACATTAGTCAAAGTGTGCAGTGCTTAAATCAATAATTTATCACCATGGATACTCTAACGCAAAGGCAGTATAAGGCTGTATACGGGAGAGAAAACATTACTAGCACATCTGGACTCTCCTGTCCACCTAGCTTCCACTGCTTCTGCATTGCCCCTTTGTTTCTCACTGGGTTATCACCACCAATGACTAATATATCAGGGATTCCAACTGAGCAGTTTGTATTTAGGTCCCCTCTTTCTCCAGCCCTGTTGAGTTAAAAGGCTCCTATCCAGTTATGACATCTCCCACTTGACTGCCTCTCTCGCTCTAGTTGCTGCAGTAGCCCTCACAGACATTTATATGTTCTCCCCCCTTATTTTTCCTTTGCTAAAGATGCCTAAGCTATGGGTGGTAAGAAGTATTCAAATTATGAAGATTTTGCAAACAAAAATAATGAGTATACATAGTATATTCAAACATCAGGCTGAGCAAGGGTACAAAGAACAGGTGAAACCATTCTACCTTCTCACCCTACACTCATTACTTATCCTAAGTGAAGTTTAAATAGGATAGGATGACCATGGCCAGGTGCTCTGAGGACAGGTAGGGTGCTAGTAGCCTTGCCTGGCATAGTTGTTAAAATGCCTGGAGGCTACCCTTGTGACCTGTACCTCCATAGCAAGGGAGGTGTCGAAAATCACCCCCAAATTTCTGGCAAGGGGCACAGTGTTAAGCTGTGTCCCAGGCAGGTCAGGTAAATGTGTTTCCTGGCCCACCCCCTTCCTCCAAATCATAGGACCTCTGTCTTTGAGAGGTTAAGTTAAAGATGTCTCTTCTCAAGCCACCCAGCTATGGCTTCCAAAGATCTGGCGAATGGTTCCAGGGAGGAGTCCCGGTAGCCATCCGTGAGGAGATAGAGCTGGATGTCACCTGTGTATTGATGACAGCCCAACCCAAAGCTCTGCACCAGCTGAGCCAGAGGGTGCATAAAGATGTTAAAGAAGTGTAAGGGAGAGCACAGCCCCCTATGGAACTACACAAGGAAGCCAGAAGGGGTGGGACAGCTCAAACCTCTGTCCGCTTATGCAGGAATGAGAGCAGCCACTGGAGGGCTGTTCCACATATCTCCATCCTGGTGAGGCAGTGGGTCAAGAGCTTGTGGTTGACCATCCAACTGACAGATCTAACATCACAAGCATGGCTGAACCACCTCTATCAAGCTGGCATCGAAGGTCATCCATCAAGGCAACCAACACTGTCTCCATCCTGTGGCCAGTATGGAAGCCTGACTGGTATGGGTTGAGTGCCAAAGTTTCCTCCCAGAATGCAAGGAGCTGGTCTACCATGGACTTTTCAACACCTTGCCCAGAAATGCAAGATGTGAGACTGGTCGGTTGCTGGCTGGGTCCCATAGATCCAGCAATGTTTTCTTTAGTAAGGGATAAACCACTGCTTCCCTCAGTACCTCAGGGAACTCCCTGATAGGGAGAGATTGATAATATCCCTGATTGGGCCTCCTATTGACTGGCCATCCCCTTTGAGCAGCCAGGACGGTAGGGGACAAGTAGTTACCCTCACTAACCCCAGCAACTTAACTGTATTTTTATGTCCTGGTATTTAATGTTTTAATTGGGGTTTATTAGGGTTTTAGTGTTATGGACTACTATTATAACTCGCCATGAGCTGGTTCTTAGAAATGGAGGAAGATGATGATGATGATGATGACGACGACGACAACGACGACGACGACGATGATGACAACAACAACAATCCTACCCATCAGGCTGGCCACACTCTCAATTTGATCTTTGGTGCTGGGATAGATGTGGAGCTGATGGCGACATCTGTCATCCACCTCTCCCCTTTCTAGGCGATGAGTGTATTTTAGCACTCACACAGAGACTTATAGATCCAACTGGATCCGATGTTCCTGGTGACTCATTGACGGTACTGGTGGAAGACTAGCAGTTTCGCCTCTCAGCAGCCATAGACAAGATCATCCCTAGATGTACTCTCCACCCTCACTTCAAACACGTCCCATAGTACTCCAAGGAGCTTCAGGAAAGTTAGAGGGAAGTGAGTCAATAGAGCAGGTGTGGTGGAATACTCACGACGAAGTGGCAAGAATATCTTATTGCATGCTTATGAGGGTGTATGAGATGGCAGTTGGCCACTTCTCCCCATTGTCTCTTGCCACATGGATGTTCAGTATTTTGGTAAAAACATAGGCCTTCAAGGCTAAGTGTTTTTCCCTCTTCTTCCTCAAGGTCAGATAATATATCATTTCCCTGTAACTGCCACCTTCTGGGTTATCCTCCTCTTCCAGTTCAAAGGAAAGAATACTCTCTACCTTTTGTTCATTTATATTCTGTATCCCTAGGTAGAATTCTCTAGCTGTGGTGTGCAATGATATCTCTTTGTTCTCCCCAGTTTTGTGGTGTTCACATTTGTAGGACACCGACTCACTTTGTACCTGTACAATGAGTCAAGCCTGAGTTGCTTTTCCTTTATTAACTAGCAAAAGGTAGCAGAAAGGCATCTCAGGGCATAAAAAGAATACAGTCCCAGTTAGCTAAATTCGAAATTGACATTCTGGAAAGTAGGGCAATTCTTCACAGATGCTGTTTAAATAGACAACTATTATAGCAAAAAGCTCTTGCATTTGGTCCAGTCGTAGGTAGGATAGATAGAATAATAGAATTATAGAGTTGGAAGCGACCTCTTGGGTCATCTAGTCCAACCCCCTGCATTATGCAGGACACTCACATCCCAATCGCTCATCTACTGTAACCTGCCACTCCTTTGCCTTCACAGAATCAGCCTCTCTGTCAGATGGGTATCTAGCCTCTGTTTAAAAATTTCCAAGGATGATACATTACCTGTAGTAGAAAGTTTTGGGCATAATTAGATAAAAGTAAAATGTCAATTATTTAATGTTTTATCATTGTTATTGTCTTATGTCAGGGGACATTTAGGATTTTCTGCCTCAGACTCCAGAATTATCTTGCTTAAAAACTTTCTGTCACTAGTTATGATGAATGTATAACAATAGTGACAACATCTCCTCGGTGATGATGGTTGAGGTAGACTAGAAGCATTGTTCTTCATCCTTACTAAATCAGTGTCTGAAAAGAAGTCAGGACTGGAGACAGCATTTGGTGAAACATCTGGAGAATGAGTTGATCTTGCTTATGATGGGATGTTTTTTTACTGTGTTCTTTACAGATTATAAGACAGGTCCCTGTCCCAAGAAACATATGATCTATAATTAAAGACAAATCTGATGATGTTCCCTGTCCTCTGCCCTTGTTCAATGTAGCAGTGATGAGAAATATGTGCCCCTCACCCAGCTGATTCAGAGTTTTGGGCTGGGGTGTCATCAGTACATGGATGACACCTAGCTATTTCTGTTAATGGATGACCATCCATCAATACCCACAGACCACCTGGCCAGGTGCCTGGAGGCCGTGGCAGATTGGATTGGTGTTGGCTGAAGTTGAATCCAGTCAAGACAAAGATCCATCACCTAGAGAGATGGGTGATACAGCTTCCAGCACTTGAAGGGGTGCAACTCCTTACCAATAGAGGCCCAAACTATGAAGACAGCCCACCTGGAATTCTTCCATCTATGCCAGGTGAGGCCACTTGTACCCTATTTCTCAGAGCCCAACCTAGCCAGAGTGATCCATGCAATAGTCACTTCTGGATTACACTTCTGCAATTCGGTCTATGCAGGCCTGCCCTTAAGACTGCTCTGGAAACTCCAACTGGTCCAAAATGTGGTTGCATAAGTCCTGACTCAGTGGAAAATACATATAACACCAGTGCTTGCTCAGTTGCAATGTCTTCAGATTGGAGGCTGAATCAGGTCCTAGGTGCTGGTGTTAACCATTAAAGCCCTAAACATCTTAGGACCAGCATATCTGCAGGGCCACCTCTCTCCCCAAGAGCTTTACAATCTTCAGATCAACATCTGTTCAGGGTCCCTGGCCTGAAAGTGGTGAAATTGGCCTTAACCAGAGCTCGGCCCTGGTCCTAGCCTAGTGGAATAATTTCCCAGGAAAGATCAAGGCTCTTAATAAGTTCCATGGGGCCTGTAAGATGGAGCTGTTCCACCAGGCTTATGGTGGAGGCCCAGAATAAAAGCCACTAAGGTAGCTGGCCTCACTGCTGAGAGGAGGATGAAAAACCAGAAGACTGGCTCCCTGCAAAAGGACTCCCCTGTCTGGAATTTTAGTTGGGATTTCTATACAAACTGTAAATGTTCAAACTGTTTTTTAAATTTTAAACCTGTATATTAAGTTTACTGTTGCCACCCACCCTGAGTGACTTGAAAGGGAAGGTTAGAAATAAATTGTTATTGTTAATGGGTGAGGAACAGAATCATTCATACCTGGGTGTCACTTCCTGTTTTGGCACAGAAATTTTGAGATCTCTAAGGTAAAAAAGATTTACCAAATTCCTAGAACATCATGATGTCACACTCTGTTTCAAAACAGGATGCTCAGAGGCTAGGGCAGAGACCCTAAAAGGTAGCAATCGATAGAACTGAGGATATCTGTAGTTTGGACTGGACCAGGGTCATCACGTGGAGATAGGCAATGGCAAACCTCTAAACATCTCTTTCCTGGCAGCCAGACAATCTTAGGATCTCTGTGATATATTAAACACATGCCATATGATAAACAAAATAATCCAGGTAGATCTTAGAATATAGCTAAATTTCTGTTGACTTGCAGTGGGGTGTTTTGGCTGCAATGAGATGCTACACAAGTGTTCTGGCTTTTTAAAATGGCCACAGCATTTATTCAACACGTAACAAGGTTGGCACCGATGAGAAGAGAACCTGACCTGCCAGTCAGCCAACTGGTTCCCTCAACCCCAGACTCTGAGAGGCGCCCTGGGTGTAAACTGCACAGAGCTTTTATTCCAACCCCAGATCGATTCAGTCCCTGCCCTCTACACAGAATTCGATTTCAGTTTGGATTTTGGGCAATTTTAATTTTCCTTCTGCAGCAAGAAGGATTGATCCGGAGTGACCCTACCTTTATTGTGCCATATCTGAGACTGCTGAAAATCCTGAATAAAGAAAGCTCCGTGGTAGAGAACCTCTGATAGGCTACACCTGGTCATGTGACATGCTAGCCTTAAAGGAGAAGCCCCTAACTTCTCTCAACTTCTGTCGGTCCTGGATTTTTCCTCCCTCCTCTGCCTTTTTCGTTCCTCTCCCCCTCCCCTCCAAGAAAAGAAAGAGGCTCCCTGCCTGGCTCTTCTTCCCCCCCCCCTTCAAGAAAAGAAAGAAAGAAAGAGGCTCCCCCCACCTTCTGAGCCTCCCTAACCACTTGCAGAAGACTTTCCTGTTTCAATGGGGAGGGGGGGGGAAGAGGAAGACCCGAGTTCAAAGCGATCTGAATTCAACAGGATTGACAATGGAATAAAGAAAGTAAGTGCAGACTCTGCCCAGGAGTCCTACCTGTTCCCAGCTGGGAACTGGAGAGGATCTTCTTGCCTCTCAGAAACCTGCTCTACCATGGAAGGAGACTTTTGTGGAGGAGCCAAAGGGCGTCAATCTCAGTTGACTACCTCCTGGTCCCCTGGCCAACCGGTCCGTTTAAGCCTACCCAGCTAGGCAGCTTCCTGTTGCTATACCACCTCTTAGGAGGTCCTGCCAAATTCCCAGGGGCCCCTGTACGCAAACAGGGCCTCTGCCAACAAACTCTCTCTCATGGCAAAACCCCCGCAGCTGTGACAATAAATTCAATGCATAACCCAAACAACCATCAGAAAACAGGGTGGGAGGGAGGAAAGCTGTCCACCGAAGAGCCAGGGGCAAAGAGGCAGAGGCCGAGCACGTGGTGCCTTGTATAGGCACACTCAGGCCCTGCCCCCTTGCTGAGCCACAGTGGCGTGCTGCTGCTGGGCGCATGCTCATGCCAGTGGGTGCGTAGACACGCCTCCCTTGCAGCCGCCCCCACGCCATGTCAACACATGGCCTTGATAAGTCTTGGCTATGCTACTCTTTTCTGGAACTGCTCACACTGCACAAAGAATGTTAGTTGCCGCAGAGCTGTTCCTCACTCCCAATATAACTTTTAATTGGTGCTTGCACCTGTGTTTTTGTGTGACCTAACTAGGACTCAGAAGGCAGAGTTCTGGCAAAGATAAAGTAGCTCTCTGTTTGCTACTACAATCCTATTTTTCAACCTTTTCTAGTCTGACTATGCAGCATTGTATTCATTTCAGGTTGGAATAGCCTCAAACAGTAGACATGGTTCTATTGAACTATGATGTTACGGTGGAGGGGGGGGGAATCTACTGCTGATGAATTTGTGTGATAATCAGTCACGCAGAGCCAAATTCCCTAGCACAACAATATCATTGTGCTTTAACTGCATTGATCTATTTCATGACTTCACCATAGGAAGAAAAGCCTCAATTTGCCATATTTTAACATTACAATGTCCACAAACGTGATCACATTAAGCTGCAAATGTCATTAACTGGCTGCTACAATCACAGTGTTATAACTGCAGGGCACATTATCCTGTGGAATTCCCTCTGATTGTTTCAGTGAGCACTCTATCAAAATGAATTTCTGGCAAGTATCAGACATGGCATCCATTGTGCATAACTCAAGTCTAAAATTAGAGAGGACTGCTTCACCAGCCTCTCATTTCATTCAAAAAGATGAGAGTCAAAAATTTCAAGTTGCATGCAAATACAACTGTTTACTGGGGCTATATGACACCATACAAATTAAAGAGCAAAAGCTGGCAAGTGTAAGGCAAAAACAAAGGGCAAGAAACCCTTTGGGGTTAACCAAGGAGATGCACTCAAGAATATGAGAAACTATTTTTTCAAGGCATTTATATGCCCCCTCTTCAGAGACATATTTGCAAATAGTCACAAATAATGAAATCAAACATTCTGAGACAACAGATAATGTTAAGAAAATATTTCCTTTTCTGACTCAGTCTAAGCATGCAATACTCATAAGATCAAGTTTCATGAAAATTGGTGAGATTTCCTGATAAATGTCCTTATCATTAGTCTGCAAAGTATTAGAACAGGGCCCCCATATTGGAGGGGAAGAGTATATTTTACAGAGGTCCAAAGATGCCTACTGGTGGCCCAGGTTACAATTTCCACTATGAGAAAAAAGTGGATAAACTTAGGGTTGCCATCCTCTAGATCAGTAGTCCCCAACCTTTTTATAACCAGGGACTGGTCAACGCTTGACAATTATACTGAGTTCCGGGGGCGTCTCTTTTGCTGAGAGACGTCGCTGCTGCTGGAGCCCCTGCTCCACTTGCTTTCCCGCTGGTGCCCCTGACTTCTTGCCGCCTGCTGGGGGGCGCTGCCAGCAGCAACTCCGCAGTGCCACGCCAAGGGGGAGCCCCAGCCATGGCAGCTGCTGGAGAACACCAAAGGTGAGCTGGCAGCAGAGTAGCAGGGCAGCCCCCGAGGCAGCAGCTGGGGAGGAGGACCAGGAGGAGCTGCGGCCCGGTACCAACTGATCCATGGACTAGTACTGGTCTCTGGACCGGGGGTTGGGAACCACTGCTCTAGATTACAGTTTTATCCACATACTCTTTTTTTGCCCCAAAACGCTAACAGTGCCCCAATCAGGGCAGGCCCGTGTCAGTCAGGGCTGACCAAGCCCAACTCATCCCCCAACTACGGCATCCCGGTAAGGACAAAAAATGCCTTGGCTGGCTCTGCAGTGCTGTGCAATGCCACTGAGCTGCCTGGGGTACTTTTTTTTTTTGTTTATGAACGCGGTACTGCTACTGTGTTCCTAAACAGAAGGAAAAAACCACCTCCACCCCCATTTGGCGGAACCTTTCAGCCCCAGCTGCTTTGTTTGGAAGCAGAAATCTAGGGTGGATGGGATGTACCACCAAAAACAGTCCCCCACGGGGACGCAGGAAGTGGCAGGGCAAATTGCCCATCGGAAACACTCAGCAGACTCTGAATCTGAGCTGTCATGGGATAATAATTCAAGCCTTTTGCTGTAAAGGTTACTTGTGAGGGGTATTAAGATGATGTAATAGGAAGGGAAGATGCATCCCGCTGCATATGACTGAGTTACCTTAGATTAGGAACCTAAAGGTTGAGCTGCAAAACAAGCTTGAATTTCAAATACAAACATTTAAAATGCACTTAAACCATAAAATAATATAAGATTGTGGCTTGCTAAGTGGTAAAAAAAACCCATATTGGTGCATCTTAAATTACTTATTCACTGAGGAAAACCCCTAGGGATTGAAACGTGTCTGATCTTTGTTCCTCATGTTGTATGTGTTATGACTGATTGCATTACATGGTATGTCACTGAGATTTTATCAATGTTTTTAACTTGTATTTAGGTACACCTAATTATAATAAGCAAGTAGTAAAGCCCACTGCTTGCTGTAATGCAACAGGCACTAGCTCATGGTTTTGTGTGGGTTTAGTGGAAGCAGGCCAACCTAAGAGGAGGTCTCTCTCTGTACAGCAGTCCTGAGCCAAGTCAATTTTATGCACATCTAGGAAATTTGGAATTCCAGAACATGAACCTACACCTATCTGGCAACCTTACCTCCCCTCTGCAATGTTTTCTTGACCTGGAATAGGCCAGTGGTGTTATGTGGCTGGTTGGGTGACTGAGGAAGCATTATACCTTTCTGAGGCCCTACTTCCAAACCTCAAGGAATATCTCCACCTGAATACTGATCTCCTGAAATTACTGCTTATCTCCAGACTATAAAGATCAGCTCCCCAGGCAAAAATGGCTGCTTTGGAGGGAAAACTCTGTAGCATTGCACCCCACTAAGAGGGGTACCAACCTCCAGGTGGGATCTGAGGATCCACTGGATTACAGCTCATCAGACAGTTAGGTCACCCACTCATTGAGCCCCATTGAGCTACCCAGCCGGGTATACTCAACCCCATTTTGCATGCTGTTCTGGGAGTCTCTTTCTCCATCCAGACTCCCTGACCCTTCTACAGGTTCCATCCCCTTGCTATCCCTGCAAGCTGTGACAAATATGCAAGAAACACAACCATAACTGCCAACTTGTCAGAACAAACTAAGAACCCAGCGTGGGAGGGTGTGCCAGGCTCAGGGCACATGGCACCTATAAAGGTGCCACGAGCCCACACCTCCCACATGACATGGCTCCTCCAGGCCGCGCACATTCTCTTCTCTCCCCGATATTCACCCAGGGAGCATCTTCCTTCCTGCCCACCTCGCCGCTGTGTCAATGGTGGCTTTTGGTGAGTCTTCGGGCACTCTTTAGTCCTTGCCCCAATGTGTGGTGTGAGAAGCCTTTGGAGGATCAAACAAAGAGCTCTCACTAATGTTCCTATGAAGTTCTCAACGTACCCATGCCTAAATAGGGAGACCCTGACATGATATCAGGGTACCAAAAACGGGACTCAGAGGAGTTGGGAGGAGCATGAGAGTGGCTCATCCCACCAACTTGTGGCTCTTCTTACCAATGAAAGAGACATTTAATTTGAAGAATGGATCCTTAGGCTAGAGGAAGACTTCAAACGTTGCTAGATGAATGCCAGTTTTCAAAGTGATTCACTGCAACTTCAAAATTATTTACCAATTAAAAATTAATTGTGCTTTTTTTGTTTTTTCCCTGTTTATATTTGTACAATGTTATGTTTCTATTGAAATATCATTTAAACATGTTCAAAGACTAAACTGGAGATCAGAGTTGTTGCAATGTTAATAATTTATTTTGGATTTTTAATTGGATAACTACTAAATTTATGAGTTCAAAATAACTAGATAAAATTATCTACAGTGATGAAAATACTGCTGGGATTCCAAATGGATAAATGTGTAGATGGATTTTTTATAGATGCCCATACTCATTACAAAAAATATTCCACATTATAAATGTTAAAATGATTTATTTTTTTATAACCAGATGAAAGCCTGGGAGTAAACAAACAAATGGATAGCTATAAAGTATGCACTAGAAATGTATATAAATAAAACAAATTAATCTCCCAATAGAGTTGGAGTTCTGGATTATAGCTTCTAAAAGGTTTTGCTGGTGAAAGTTTTTGAATTCATCTTTTGACAAGTTTGGCTGCCCTTGTAGAAATAGAGATTAATTTACTATATCCATAAATGAAACCATGAGCACATAGGATGAATGACGAATAATTTGGATACAGATAAAGCAAACTGGCAGTAGAACCCTGTTCGGAGTTACTACAGTCTTAATCCATTGATTTCATATAGTGACTGGCAGGAACCTGGAAGGTCAATTCTAGAACATCTTGACAACATATTAGCATGGGGCCTGGTAGTGAGCCGGCCACTGAATTCTCCCATGCAAGGCAAGCAAGGTCATTTCAGGACTAGTAATGGTTGTTACATTGCTATATTCTGAAACTGCAGCTTCATTATGGACAAAACATTTGGTTGAGGTTGGGCATGATGAGTACCAGGGAATTTCAACCCCCCCCCCAGTTCTTGGGTATTAGACCTATATAGACCTATACAGCCCTGCTGTATTCCATATCCCTAACCATTCCTGCCCACTGAATCAACTGCATTGGAAGCTGGGGAGATCTTTTAGTTGTACCGCCATCTTGTTCTGTTTTTTTTAATTGTTCATCTGTATTTCATTTTATTGGGGTAAGATTTGGGGATTTTATTGCTATAAGATTTTCATGTAACTCTGTGTGTGTATTCTCTGTCATCCAGGTGGGGCCTGAATTTCTCAATGAATGCTTATTTCCAGATTAAAGTGATTACTTCCCAGGGAGGAAATAGCAACTTCAACAGACTCACATTCCTACTGAGTTCCCTTTCCCCAAATTCTGCCTTCTCCAGGAACCACCCCCAAATCTGCAGGATTTTTCCAAGCTAGAGTTGGTGTTGAGAGTTTTGGCCATTACAGGTCCCAATGGCTATGCTGCTGGTAGGACTACATGCCTAGGGCATGTAGTCTAAATACTAACTAGGGCCAATCCTGCTTAGCTTCTGAGATCTGATGGCAATGAGGGCAATGAACACTTTAGGTTGATTTTAAAGTACATTTTTATTTCAAAGTGTAAAGCAAACATTTTTGCAGATACATGCTTTATCCTGACTCACATTTTTATGGACTCAAGGACTTCTGCTGGCAGAGTGCCAACTTTCTCACAAACTCTCTCTTGTGGTAGCTCAAAATGGCCCCGGTTATATTCCTTGCAGTTCCCTTTCCTCAAAACACAGGGTATTTTGGACAGCTATGGGAAAGGTTGGAGCAAAAACCCCATACTTTATGATGGGGAGTCCTTGCACCCGTGGAAACATGTAGTTGAGATCCAACCTTTTTTTCTTTTAAGCTTCATTTTGGTTTCTTGGTAATGAAAGAACTAAGGTAGCATACAATTTTTTAAATTAAGAAAAATACACTTGATTAAAGAATTTATGTAGACAATTTGCATGGGTAATTTAAATTAAATGCCGGATTGGTTTATTTCATAAAGAACCAGGAAATGGACTCAGAACAACAGAAGGAACTGCCATCTTCACAGCAACAAAGCAACTGGAGGCGGTAAGATAATGATAATGATAATCTGGGAGTGAGCAAACTTCTCCATAGTTGTCTGTATTCATCCATCATACTCAGGGATGGTTTACATATCGATCTACGGGTTATTTTGTTCACATGAGCAGTTTAAGGGCATGATTCCAGGTAATTAAGTTTCTAATAATCCAGAACCATTTTTCTGATCAGCCATTTGCATTTATTAATAAAAGGTTACTGTCATACAGATGGCAGCACAACATTTTGTTAGAATTATATGTTTGCCCAATGTAATTTGCACCGTGCTTTCAAAGGTGTACTCAGATCATTAAGCTAGAATGTAATTATTATCTGTGTTACACCCAACATATGTTTTCTGTAACCTTAAGCCTGCTTTTTGGCTGTGTTCTGTTCATTGATAGTCAACAAGGAGCAGTATGTCTTTAACCGGAACTTGAATTCAAAGTATATCAGCGCTTTCCCCTCATCCTGGGCACAACATACAACAGTGTCAGAATAATCATTCCACTTTGCATGGAGAAAGTGATAGACATTTGAAGGATCACATGGAAGTGTACTTCAGATGAATTCTTGCAGAGACACAAGAAAAGGCAGGAATTATTCAAATTTAAACAAGAATAATGAAATAATGACATCAAGAGGATCAATTTATCGCACCTGAAAAAAATTGTTTTACCTTATATGTTGTAAGCCACCCTGAGCCCTTGGGGAATGGTGGCATATAAGTTTTTATTTATTTATTTTCAACCTTTTATGGCAGGAATTTTGAAAAGCTATGAGATCACCAGACCCAGCTATGAGCCAGTTTGCCTTGTCTGGAGGTCCCTAGTGAATTGTGTTAATGCTACTGAAGTGAACTCTAATGTCTGGGAAATGGAGCAGAAATAACTTGGATTTGCCCTGTTGAGGGGGAAGATTCCCCTGTAACTGTTGTCTGAGGTAGATGTTGTGCTGCCCTTCACATGTCTCATGCAGGGGGCAGGTCCATAGGACCTTGTTTCATTTCTCTCTCTGAACAACCAAAAGTAGTTCAAAGTCACTTACATTCCTGGGTGGTTTGTGGAGCGATAGGGAAGCGCTAACAATGAAACACGAAAGGTTGTTCTTGTGTTGAGGTTAGCTATCAAAAATACCCTGAGGAAAGAAAAGAGTTTAATTATACCCTCCTATCCCTGATATTATCATAAACCTGCGGGTGGGAAGGGGGGAATCCGTAGCTTAGAGCCTCTTCTTAAATTTCCGGGTCTCAGAAGGTGAAGGCCTCAGTATTATATTTTCATCCCAGTCAGAGCTGATTTATCCACACAAAAGCTCAGTGAGGTAGACGAGGCTGGTAGAAAGCCAATCAGCTGTTTACCACACTAGATGTGAGCATGCTCAAACCCTCGACAATCAACAGGAACAGTTGGCACTGTTATTATTATTTATTCAACCTGGTCCATAAGACAGGAACTTATTGGCAGGAGCAGTTTAAAAGCTGCTCTTGAATTTTGTATTTCTTCCGTCCTACCTCACAACTTTTCACAAAGTATGGGGATTTGGAAACTGACAAACACACATTGATGAGAGGGCTGGTGGGGGCGCAATTAGAAGCAGAGGCAAAATTCAATAGGTGGGTGGGTTGTGCTTGACTTTTAAAGTGGTCCTGAGTTTCTCAACTGAACAATGCCTTTCAGTAGTTCTGACATTCCAGATACTCACTTTCTGTGTGTGTGATTACAATTTAAAGGCTTGTGTGTGTGTGTGTGTGTGAGAGAGAGAGAGAGAGAGAGAGAGAGAGAGAGTCTGTGTGATACAGTCAGGCAAGCTGCCACAGCTACAATTAAGCTATGGACATGGTGACCTTCAACTATGCAAATCATTGGCCATGTGGCTGGTAAGCTTAAAATCCAGCTTGAACCCAATTTTTGTCTTGATAAGAATTGCTCTTTTAATTTTCCCTACGCCGTGTGAAGTATGCATTTTAGGCAATGACACATTCATTTCTAGACCTGTGATTTCTTTTATGGAACTCTACATAATGGATGGTGCCATGCAGACACAATTTCTAATTTTCCATGGCACCTTTCATTGGAAAACCGTAATAGCAGCTGAAAGCAGAGGGGTGGGGATAAGATAAAAAGCCATGTTGTTCATTAACTCCAGCACCGCTCTTTCCTTGCAAGATTTTAATTCTTTTATGCAAACTGCCAACCTTACCAAATCCCACAAGAACAATTCTTTGTTGATTATTGTACAATGATGTTACTCATAATAATTTCATGAGATCACTTTAGAGGGTTGCTTGTATAAGAGTGTGCTGCTCCATGATGGAAGGGGCTCTTATTTGACTACGTTGGATTTCGACCTACATTTTATGTAAGTGCCTGATTAAATTTAGATTAAATGAAACTTTCAAAATCAAGAACAACTTGTCCCATGGAAACAGGCCTGCCAATTATGATCCAGCATGGTGGAGTGGCTAAGACTGTAATCTCGAGAATGGGTTTGATTCCCCACTCCTCCATATGCAGCCAGCTGGGTAACCTTGGCCCAGTCAAAGTTCTCTTAGGGCTGTTCTTGGAGAGCAGTAATGTCAGGGCTCTCTCAGCCCTGTCTGTTGTGGGGAGAGGAAGAGAATGGCATTTGTAAGCTGCCTTGGGACTACTTTGGGTAGTGAAAAGTGCAGTATAAACACCCAGCTCTTCTTCTTCATCAATGTCTTGGCTTGCCCCATTTCCCCATTTCAGTTACAAACAAAACATTTACCTAGGCCTCTAATGTGCGTGCTTAATTTTTGGAATATCTGTGTCTCTGATTTGATTTGCTGGGCTTCTGTATTCCTGATATGATGAGACTTTATCCTGCTGGGCTATTGTTTATACCGAGATATTGTTGTTTTTTTATTAAGAGTTGTAATTGTTATATAAGAGCCTCTTGTCGCGCAGAGTGGTAAGGCAGCAGACATGCTGTCTGAAGCTCTGTCCATGAGGCTGGGAGTTCAATCCCAGAAGCCGGCTCAAGGTTGACTCATCCTTCCGAGGTCAGTGAAATGAGTACCCAGCTTGCTGGGCGGTAAACGGTAATGACTAGGGAAGGCACTGGCAAACCACCCCATACTGAGTCTGCCATGAAATCACTAGAGGGCATCACCCCAAGGGTCAGACATGACCCAGTGCTTGCACAGGGGATACCTTTACCATTACCTTTTAATTGTTATATGGGATATTGTTTTAATTGTATTCCTTATCTTCTGTAGAAGCTGTGCTAGAGAGGCAAGATCTCACTTTTTAAACAAACTTGAAAGGCCATTAGATTAGGCAGAAGAATTCAGACCCATGGCTGGAGTCAACTAAAATGATCTCAAGTATTGATGCTGTTGTTCCATAAGTGTACATTTATTTGTGGAGCGGCATCCCAGTGGCTTTTAAGAGCTTGGTGGTGGTGATTATAGGCCTTTGCTAACCTATCAAAATATAGTAAAGCAGTAAAATTCTTTAGTGCTGTGCAATAAACCCAAGAGGTTAAGGTATGCCAAAAGGTGCCAACAAAATCCTCTGTCACAGGAGACAAGTTGCATCATAAATAACAGTGCCACAGGCATACCTGAGACCCACTCTGGGCCATGCGTCATTTAAGGCTCTAGTGGTGGTCAGATCTTCCATGGAGAAACACTTTGTTTTTTCGAATACATCTAAAGATCATTCAGAGATGGGTTTCAGGAATCCCTGGTAACTTAAGAATGAACTGTTACCAAACAGGGGTAAACTGACAGATCCCAGCTGATTCCCTCTGGTAGCTAGTTTGGGATTTAGTGCAAGAGAAAGCCAAGAAATTAAACATAGAAAGTGTTCTTCTGCAAGCTTAATTAAAAAAAGAAGAATATAATAAATGAGAAAACAAGTGTTGCTGAAGAACAGTAGGAGGTGGAAAAGCCTGGACAAAATTGCTAACAAAGCCTGATACACTATTGTTGCACTATCGTCTCCATAGTTAATGACACAGATACATCTCTGTTTCCTGACAATACACAAGTAAAGCAATCAGGTATGCAATATGTAGGTGAAAGCATTTTTGCTGACCTCCCCAGGCAATCAGCAGGTGGTCTGATTTGTTAGGTTTCATTAGCACAGTTGCAAAGCTCCACTTGCTAATCCTGGCAATTCATCCATCCAGGTTTCAACAGAGAACCTCGCCCAGCTGTCCGAAACATGCCTTAACATTGCCTCCATTGCAATAGAACAGATGTGGAAACAGCTTGAAGGAACATTTATTTGGAGATTAGGGGTTCAGGTAATCATCCCACACCATATATCCACGATGCAAGAATTGCATTCTTGGTAGAAACATCCTCATTCTTGGCCTCCCTAGCTACAGAAATGACACATGAATTCTTAAAGGGCTATACAGAAAACCCTGATTATTAATTCTTCAGCCATTTTAATTTTGAAAATGAATCCTGCGAATATTAATACCTTCATGATGGAACCTTTTCCCCTTCCAAATCAATATGTACTTGTCAAGTAACAAGAAAAATCTATAGCACTCAACCCAAAGGTGCTGTTATATAAAGTGAGACCTGTCATTCTGGCTGACGTGCCACTAATTCTTCACTGCTATGACGTGCAACATTTTTCAACCCGAAGGATGCAAAATACATCCAAAGACTTATACTGTTCAACCTCATTTGTGGTCCCTGCCCACAGTTACATTTAAAATCTCCAGGATGTAAACGTGGATTAGTTTGTAGAAGTTCATTGTACTGTGCACCAAATTAAAACAACTGGTACTTTTACACATGAATCTGTCTTATCATGAATCAGGCCATTGGGCCATCAAGACCTGCATTGTCCACTCAGACTAGCAGCAGCTCTCCAGGGTTTCTTTCACAATACCAGCGACCTGAGCCTTTTAAATAGAGATGCTCAGAAATGGAACCTGGGATCTTATGCAAGCCAAGCAGATGTCCCACTACTGAGCCATAGCCCATCCTCAGACATCACAGGCATCTCCAGTTAAAAGGTAGCCATGCTTGTTAAAGATCTTTGCCTGAGGCCTTGGAGAACCAGTGCCAACCAAGAGTCAACAGGGCTGAACAAGATGGGACTAATGGTCTGACTCAGAATAAGGCAGCCCCATAATCACATCATATGTTACTACTAGTAGTAAAGCCCATTGCATTCTGTAATACAATGGGTGTTAGTTCATAGTTTGGCTTAGGTTTACTACTGAAATGTGTCCCACGTGTGGACACAGACTGCTGCAGAGCATGCAGCTCTGCAGCAATTCACTGGCAGCGGCCCAGTGCAGTTGCCATCTTGCGGAATCGGCCTCAGCCTCACCTACCTCACAGGTAGGTGACTGTTGTGGGGAAGGAAAGGGGAGGCAATTGTAAGGCATGTTGAGATTCCTGGTAGAGAAAAGTGGCATATAAAAACCAATAGTTCTTCTACTACTAACTAAACATTACTCATCCCATATTATGGAATATGTTTCTACCCCAAGAAAATGCCAATGTATTTTAGAACATATCCCCATGATTTTTTTTAAGACTTTTTAAATACGGTTGCCAGCTCTGAGTTGGGAAATACCTGGAGACTTTGATGGTAGAAGTGGGAGTGTGTGGAATTTGGGGTGGGGAGGGACTTCAATGGAGTAGGCTATGGAGACTGCCCTCCAAAGCAGCCATTTTCTCCAGAGGAACAATTCTCTGTATAAACTGTATAAACAGGGGATCTATGCTGAGAATGTATCTCATGTGCGTCAGAAAAAAGCTATATCATTGTATTGGGGAGGCTGTATCTCTCTAGATCACTTAAAATGTTTCCTTTGAGCAGTGTTTCTTGAGTGTGGAACTCATGGAGTAGTTAATATGCTGGGGTTAAAAACACAGCCCTATGGCAAAACCGACAGATTGGAAGGGGAGTTGTAACCCACTTGCTTTTTTGTATACACTTGCTTAACTTGGGGAAATTGCTTACCAATATGCATGTGACAAAGTCCTAAAGTTGTTGACTTTACTCCAAACCATTTAGACAGTTTTAATTCAAATTAGTTATAAATAGGGATGGGTTTGAATTATATGGTTTGTGGTTCACAAACTGAAGTTTGTGGAAAGTCAACCGGCAAGAACTATTGATGAACCTTCAAGCAGTTCATATCAGTTTGTGAATGGATATATTTCCAGACAGACTGTCTCCACTCAGAGTCTTTACCAAACTTCAAAGCAACAGGGGCAGAATTTTCAAAGCTTGGAAACACCAATAGGTTCCCAGTACATTTGTAATTTTGAACTTGTTCCTAATATTTCCCTCCAAAAGCACTTTCCTGGGGGCATCTTCTTTGAGAGGCCATAACTAGATCCTTGAAGTCCAATTTACACATTACTTGGATGGCACATAGAGGAGAATCAGGGGGAGGTTCCCAGCAAGTGTCTTGTCTCTAGTTTGCAGAGAGTTCATTCTATACACTCCTGAATCTGTGCCTGTCAAGATGACAGCCTGTCATTTCCCCAAAAGGCACTTTCTTGTGGGCACCTTTGGGAGGGGACATAACTTGGACCCCAGAAATCCAGTCCTCACCAAATTTGGAGAGCAGGTAGAAGGTCAGCTGGAGATTCCCTGCAAGTTTAGTGTCTCTAGCAACCTGGGGGGAACAGTCTACGAGGTCACAAACCATAAAAACCTAACACACCAAATTGATTTGGCTTGGTGGCTAAAAGTTCATGATGGTTTGTGGTTCACAAACCAGAAGCACCACAAACTATGAACCCAGTTGAGCTACATTTTCCCAGTTCGTCCCTAGCTATAAGAACTATGCTATTTGACCTTTGGGGTTTGATTTGGTTAAAAACTGAATACACATCAGAAATGTACAAAAGGTTAATTTGGCTTGTTACTAACATCCTTTAGCATTGCATTCCTTGGAGGGACCACCTTCTTGTTTTATTTCTGCTTTTACACATCACCAGTCATTAGGAATTATTCTGCATTTAGAAATGAAAGTTTTTCCCCCAAATTGCTTCTGATTTATGGTTATCTTATGAATTAATGACCTCCCATCCATTCTATCATTAGATTTTCTCAGGTCTTGAGTCTCACATTCCATATTCCTATTATGTGTATCAAACAGCTTTGTACTTTCCTTGTGCATCCGTTCACATTAGCCACCGAGCATCCTTTTGGCTTTAATTTGATCACATCATTTAAAATAGTGCCATTTGTACACTCTTCCCTAGTGGCTAATTGAGTGCCATCTAACCTCAGGTTCCTGTTTTCCAGCGCCATATCAACTTTCATTTGGGATTGCCTCATGGTAGCAATAATGAGGATGTAGGAATTTATATTTCCCATGATTTCTGGTAAGCTCATGATAGAATCTGTGCCTAATGGAACCTCTAAGCAAACACAGAAAAATGTTTGGCGGGTAGAGCTCAAGATGAGGCATTACAAAGGAACCCAATTTGTATTGAAGAAATCCAGCATCACAAATCCCCCACATTATTTTCAAACGGACAAGGAAGGACCTGTCCCTTACTTCTTTTTGTCTGATCTCTTTAGTGCATGTAAAATTCTGTCAAGTCACAACCAACTTAGGGCAATCACAAGGAGGGGCTTTCAAGGCAAGTCAGAAACAGAGGCAGGTTACCTTTGCCTTCTTCTGCACATTCTTTCTTGGTGGTCTCCCTTCCAAGTACTGACCCGGCTTAACTCCTGAGATCTGACAAGATCTGACTACACCATGCTGCCTTTCCTCTCATCTCTAAACCTATTCCAGTTTGCTGCTCATGCCAGGAAAAAGCAGAGCTGATCATAATATTTAGTAGCCATCTCAAACAGAGGAGCTGCCTTGCCTGTAACTCAAAAAAAGATCTGACATCCCTCTCCTGAACTGAAAGCGCATAATTTTGTTGATGTGAATCTGTATTTTCCTCACATGACTACACAAGTTATTTCTCATAGTCCAGCATGTGAATTTAAAAACATGAAGTTTTCAAGTCCCTCATCCACCTGAGTATTTTCCCCTCAAAACTTTTGCAACCAATTTAATTAAAAATGGAATGAAGCATCCCCGCAGTTCTTCCTAGGGACTCGTGAGGGTTTCTGTGATGTACAATTATTTTGTTGACTGTGACAAGGGAGAATCAATTTTTAATGCATCTTGGCAGACCTTTTCTTAAGTATCATGCCAGCGACATATATATGAGCAGACTTTGCAGTCTGTCTGGTTAATACCATGTCCACCTTTGAAGGTTTCAGCATCTTTAATTATGTAGATGGACAAGAGTACAGACAGAAGATGAAAGGATTTTAAGGCTTCAAGAAAACCTCTTGTGACATGCTGGTTAATTTGGGCATTTGACAATTTCCAAAGGCTGTGGGAAACGTACTAAGACATGGATAGCCAATACACATACAAAGGCCATTTCAGAAACAGAGGGCAGGAAATCCACCGAGATTGAGAAACCCATGTTCAGAGTGCAATTTTGCACCAAGTCAAGACCCATACAGGCATCCAAATGATTCTTTATGACCTAATGTTAAAATATTTTATTGGAAGTAAACGCTGCAGTCAAATTGAAGTGATATGATAATTGGATTTTGTTAACATTACAATACTGGTCAGAATATGCAATTAGTTACCTTGTAATTCAAGCCTTCCCAATTTCTTTTTTTTTCCCCTCCTCTGGATTAAAATTGGAGGCACTCTTTATATTCAATTTATGATTTACAGATTTTTATTTCTTTAAAATATCTTTATGCCATCTTTCCACCCAATTTAGGTGGATGAAAAGAAAGATTAAAGCAGGCTTTTAAAGTACATATTATAGAAATAAAGAAAACAATTAAACATACAAATGAAAAGGAGGGCTAGTGAGATAATGCAAAAAGTGACGCATATATTTTTATCTAAGGATGAAAGACAATGATTAAAGAGGACAGCCAAATGTCCTTGGGTAGGGAATGCTATAGTTTTCGTGCTACATCCAGGAAGGCACTTTCTTAGATTACCACTCAGTCTCAGACAGCAAAGGTACTCAAAAATAGCTGTGTAGATGACCACAGTGGCTGGGTAAGTTCGTACAGGGGTAGGAAGTCCTTAGATTGTGCTTATCCCAAGCTGGATAAGGTTTAAGGTCAATACCAGCACTTTGAATTGGACCTAGGAGCCAGTGTAGGTGGAACAAGACTCCAGTCAACATTTTGGGTGCCGCATTCTGTACTAGCTGTAGCTTCTGAACATTCTTCATGGGTAGTCACACCTACAGTGTTTTACAGTAGTCAAATCTAGATGTAACGAGGTCATGTAAGGCATTTGCTAGATTTTTTATTTTTGCAGAGGAAAGGCCACTGCTACATCACCAGCCAAAGCTGGTGAAAATCACCTCTAACTCCTGCTGCCACTGCTTATTCAACAGCAGGTCCAGGTACAGCAGCACCTTTAAGCTATAAATCTTCTCTTTTCGGGGGATCGTAACCTCATGCAGAACAAGAGAAAGATCAATTCTTTGCTTAATCTTCTGGTGCTGGAGAAGACTCTTGCAAGTCCCTTGGACTGCAAGGTGAACAAGTGGTCAGTCCTAGAGGACATTAGCCCTGAGTGCTCCTTAGAAGGCCAAATCCTGAAGATGAAACTTAAATACTTTGGTCACTTCATGAAAAGGAAGGACTCCCTAGAGAAGAGCCTGATGCTGGGAGCGATTGAGGGCAAAAGAAGAAGGGGACGACAGAGAATGAGGTAGCTTGATAGAGTCACTGAAGCAGTCGGTGCAAATTTAAATGGACTCCGGGAAATGGTAGAGGACAGGAAGGCCTGGAGGATCATTGTCCATGGGGTCGTAATGGGTCGGACACGACTTCACACCTAATAACAACAACAAGAAATCCCTTGTATAGAATCCATTTTCCTCATGAAGGTAATATTCCACAGAGGTTGGATAATGCACTGTCAATGTGCTTTTGCAGCTGGATTTTCCTGTGCAAAACCAGGAAAATCCACGTCTAAAGTGCATTCAAAGTGCATTATTCAACTTGTGTGGGAGAAAAGTTGACAAGATCTCTTCTTTCCTTTCCTTTCCCTCATGAGCTTTCACCAGCTTTCTGACAAGCAGAATTTAAGCTTTTCCCCTTAATTTCACATTCATGCTAAGAAAGGTTTTCCTAAGAGCCTGACTGTCCAACAGCCATTATGGCAAGTCATAGCAGCCCTTCCAGGGGGGGGGGGGGGAGACTGTTCTCCTCATTTATGTGCTGTTTGAAGAGAAGTACTTCAGTTGGTGGTGTTATTGGTACCTTGTTTCTGTTCACTATAGAAAAGCCAAGTTGGATGGGATAAAAAAATTAGCCTCCTTGTTTCCATAGTCTGACTTTTGCAAGCAATGTTGCAAGTGTTGCAGAAATGCCCACTCAAATATATATTTTCTGCAGAAACTCACCAATCTACAGTTTAAGACACTTACATAAAGCAAATTTCAAACTGGCCATATGCTAGGTGGAATAAATCTGTTCTTTCCTTAGGGAATGGATATAATGTACTATCCAAAGGAAACCAGTGAAATCAGGAGAGACTGGACTGTTAACAGCATTCTTTACCAAGGCACAATTATCAAGAGCTTTATTATTATTATTATTATTATTATTATTATTATTATTATTATTATTATTATTATTAGATTTATAGCCCACCACTCCCTTGCGGCTCGTTTATTGAAAATCAACTGTTATCTGTAGTCATAGCATAGGATGAAGTTGAAAGAAGAATCAAAAAGGGGGAAGAGGATGTTTATAGGAGGTCTTTCTACCCCCTCTTTTAGCTAGATATTATTTTGGCTATAAAGAGTTACACAATTTCTTAGATCCCCTGTGATATAAGTATCTCACTAATGCAGGGAAAAGATCGTTTATGAATTTGTCTGAAGGATGCAGAGATATTTGATCTTCATGGATTAGCTCAAATTATGGCACTGAAATTCCTGGAGAGCAATAGGGGCTTATCATGCCACCTAGTTTGCAGCTCTGTTACCAAAATGGCTATGTACCTCAAAAGCAGAAGGATCTTCTCCAGATCTCCCAGCTCTGGCTGCCCTTCCAGGCCTCCTGAATCTGGCTGCCAGGCTTCCTGACAGCTTCCCTCCCCCACGACAACACACCTCCAGCTGCAATGACCCAGCAACACCTGGGGAAGCCCTGCCATAGAGGGTAAAGCTGCCACTGGGAGAGGGACATCACAACCACCCCCTTGACAGGGTAGCCAGCCCAGTGTGGGACCAACTGCAGAACTCCCAGCAGTGGGGAGGGGTGGTAGAGAAAGCAAGGTGCTGGCTGCAATGCTCATGGCTAGTGGCCTGGCAGGGGGCTCAGGAAGAAACAAATAGCAAAGACCCTGAGTAGAGGGGCTGGATTAATCTAACCTTGGACAGAGCCTGAAGCCGGGTGAAAGGAGAAAAATAAAAGAAGGCAAGGATCAGGCACTTGTGGTGGGTAGAAACAGGGAAAAGGTGAAGAGTGAAGGAGTGTAGAAAGCAGGAGAATAAGGAGGAATGGAGGCTTGATAGCAGAGTGAGAGATAGCTGGTGAGGCAGAACTGGCTCTGGCAGGGGACTGGGGGTTGAGGACCGGGGGCAGTCCAGAGATGTAATACAGCTGCTCTGGAAGGCAGTGCAGCAGGCAGTGTGACTCCACCTCCACCCCTCTTCACCTGTACCACCATTGCTATCCTGTGTAAGTGGATTGCAATAAATCCTTGTGCCCCCCTAGAGGGCACACCATCTGAACCTGTTGTCTGAGTCCTCCGTCACAATGGCCGAGGGCTCCAGCCCCAAGGGGGCACATCCCAGGCCTCACAGACTGGTCTATAGGAGACAGGACTGTTGCACTAGATCAGTGGTACTCACTCCACACCTCATGGAGTGCCATTCTGGAAAGAATCATCTACTCAAACACCCATATGGTTACTGTAAGGTCTCCTGCTGGTCAGAGCTCCAAGCAGCATGGCCTTTGGAAGATGTGGGGATGGGTGAGAAAGAGGCAGCCCACCCTCTCCCATGGCCTTCCCCACCAAGCTTGGACTTTGGGAGCTGTGGGGGAGGAGGTTGGAAGGAGGCACCCCATTCCCCATGCCCTTCCCTGTCTGGTATGCCCTTTGGGAGATGAGGATCGGTGGAAAGTAGGCAGCCCATTCCCTATGGTCTTCTCCTTTGGGGGATGTAGAGGGAGGAGTGGAAAAAAGGAAGGCCCCCTGTAGCCTTCCCTGCCTTTGGGAAATGGGGAAGGGGGCAAGAAGGTGTCAGCCCACCCCCGTGCAGCCTTCCCAGCCCAGCCTTTGGAAGATGCATGGCTTGATGGGAAGGTGGGGAAAGTGGTGATCTGTGTAGACACTGTTGCATGGGGGTGGGAGGGCCAATGCCCCTCCAAAGCAGCTGTTTTCTCCAGAAGAACTGATGCCTTCCTTCCCCACTCCCTTCCCTTCTCCCTCTTTCTTTCCCTCTCTCTTTCTCTGTCTCTTTAGCTCTCTTTCACCTGCAGCATTACACCTTGCTGAGGTTTCTTCCACCCCCAAACACTACTTTCCCCTAGCTGTACTCCAGCTCTCAAAGAATCTGTTAATTCAGAGTAGGTGGCCTTAGAAGAGCACTGCTGGGACGTTGAGGAATCATACATGGCTTCCAAGCCACTGAATATCACTGAGATAGGCTGAGAGAACTCACGTCTGTAACTACCTGATTCAAATGAGAAAAAATAGATTAACGGGAGTTTTGTTGTAAAGGATGTGGAGTTTTGCTTCTGCTAAAGTTAAGGAAGAATATTGCTTTTGCTAACTGATGACATTTTAGATTTGCCTTTCGCTAGCAACTAATATTTGAGGTAAGATTTTTTTTTTAATGCTAAACTTAAATCCAGTCTAATCAGCTTACAGTGGCACCAAGCTAGAGTTGTTTGCATTAGAGCTCAATATGCATATCACGTCCTCAGATTCAATACGCAACCTTATCCATATGATGACTGTTATTTACAGGGGATTAATCTGCTCAAAGAAAATTTATCTCAAAACACAGGGAGAAAAACCCAAAATATGTTTCTACTCATTCATGTCCCAAATCCAAAAAACCTTTTAAAATGTATATCATCCCCAGTGCAGTGACTCAGCTGCATTCCCAGAAAGATATTTTTGTGAAGCAGAAACTTAGCCAAATGTGAATTTTTGTGATATCTAAGCAGCTTCCTTAGTTGTGTTTCTTTCCCAGACTATGTAAACCCAAGCTATTAGAGAGGAGACAGATAATTCTGCCTTCTTGACAATCTGTGCATAAATAGATTGGCTGAAAAATGATATCGGAACCGTACTCAGACAAGATGCAATCCTTATTATTGATTTGTTTATTTACATCATTTCTTACTCAGACTTGAGGTTATTGTACAATTAAAAGTGATGCAATAAAAGCGGTATAATAATGCAATCGACAATGTAATAAAACCGGATTACAAAATTAGGGCACCATGCACTAAAAACAATATAATAATCCAATAAAACATTATAATCATACTACAAACACTGCAACAAACCTGGGTACAAAATTAGAGAACAATGCCATAAAACAGTGTAATGTACACAGTGAACACTCGAAACTGCTCCAAGGTCATAGACATTAACTGTATTAATGTATATTTGCCCTGTTGTGGAAGTATAATGTTGTAGACCTTAGCGGAAAAGATTAACATGGATCAGGAATCCAAATACAAGGTTCTGAGGACAAATGGAACATTCCGTTTTAAAAATGTAAACTTAACCATTTACCTTTCTCCCGCATCCCATCCCATTTATAAATATCACCCAATGGATTAAACAATAACAATAATGTGTCAGAGTTGGTCTGGTAATAGTTTTCATTCTAGCTGTCTTCTTTCTGAATGAAAACCTAAAGTTCTTCCTATCAGAATCCTTTACAAGATGTGATGCCTTCTTTTTCTGTTGAAGGTATATCAGGGCTGATCAGACCATTGCAGGATGCCACAGTAAAAAACTATGGTGTTGGATCCCATTGAAAAGATCCCCAGATACAGTGGGGAAGCAATTCCCCCTTCCTGCAGCAGCCCTTCACTCCCCTTTATGTTGCTCCTGGTTATCCCTGTTTTCTACCCCCACCCCCAAGAACAACATTTCAGGGGACATTTTGAGCAGCTTCAGGAAAGGGTGGGGAGGGAGGAAGTTGTGCTTCCATGCATGGAATGTAGATGGAATCCATCTCATTATGCCCGGGAAAGCTTTAATGTCCGTAGTGATGGTGGTTCCATTTTTTAAATGTAGGAAGCATAAATTATATACTTTCACTAGAAGCTTCTCTTGTAGAACGGCTGCAAAAATTCCAAAGCCCATTGTTCACTTTTTATTACAAAAATTCAGATTTTGAATGAGAAACTTTGCCTTTCTTTTGAATTTCAGTCAGCAGATTGTTGCATGTCGAATACCAGCATCACATATTCAGCAAGGATTTAGCTGCTGTTCAAAATATCCACCAAGTATTTGCTATCAAAGAGAAGTTAGTGAAGCAAATCTATTTCTATTCCATTTATAATTCAGCAAGCTAATCTTAGATTTTCCTCTATGGTAGGCTTATTAGGACGGAGGGATTGGAATAGTTTGGTCTACCTCTGGTTTTAAAATATGCATCCCAAAGATCTTCACTAAAAATGCAGAAGCTACCAACTAAGGGGCGGTGTTTTTTTTTTTTTTAAGGGGCCAATATTTTTCCAAAACGTTTTTACTGAAGAGAAGATTAACCTTTCACTTCATAAACGGGATGCTGTGCTAAGCCAGCGCAGTCGTCATTAAACACTCAATAAAAACCTGCCTTCTGCCAACTACTTCGGTGTCGGTCATTAGTGCTGATGTTACCTCCTGTATAAAAAGTTAATGAGGAGCCTTCCCATCTTCCCCAAGGGAAAAGTCACACTCATGACCCAGCCAAAACCAAGAGGTCACTTTGATAAGCAAGGACTTTTTTTCTGAAAGTAGGCCATCCTAATCAATGGTCTGGTGGTAAAAAAGAGGGAAAGTCTCCTGACGGGACAGCCAGTAATGGGGATGCAAAACCCACCATCCATTGCCGACAAAGCAAACCAAATGAAGAGGCAAGTCTGAGTCATCAAGTGATCTCACTAGTGAAAAAGGAGACAGGAACGATATTTTTAGCAAATCCTTGACACTTAGGAGTGGGAGACTTTCAATAAATTAACAGCTGCTCTGTCTTGAGAAACAAAGATTCTTTCCTACTGAAGCCAGCTAATGCAAATAGGTGAAATGATGCCCTTTACTGAACTGAGAAGTGTTGGTATAGCCTAAATAAAGAAGTGGGACTGGATCTGCACTGCAGCCCAAATAAGCACTAAATTATTTCATAGACTCGGTCTGCAGGGCATCTGACTCCTCAGAGCTTCTGTACTTTGATGCTGAGACCCAATCTTATTTTGGAATGGAAAAAGTAGAAAATCCGTGGGTGATTCCCCTCACCCCATCCCATCCTCGCTTTTCATTAACCTGAGAGATAGGAACAAGTGTTTGCTGCTGTTTTGGACTAGGGGAGAAACCTTTCCGATTTACCATGCGTAAGGATGCATGACAGAAACAAATTATACTATATACAGATGACTGTCCTATGTGTGATATACAACCCATTCATGCAATAGGTTATGGCACTGCTCATGACAAAAAAATCTTCGAACAGACTTCACCAAGCAACATGGACCTCAGTAACCTGGATTCTTTGCAAATGAGTGTTTGTTCAGAAGGAAAACAAAAAAGTTAACCGGAACTGTATTAGTACCACTGTTCAACCATGTTTGTTATCTAGATCCAACCTAAACATGGTCACTCAAAAATGGAACTTCCTTCAAGTTAGGTGTGTTTAGGATGTTAGCTTTACAAATGGCCCCTCTGATTTGTACTTTTGTGACCTTCTGTTGACTGACTCTGATTTCATTCAGTATTGTAACTAATGGAATTACATATTACATCTGTGTTTTAACTTAATAGAGGATCTGTCTACAGGCCCTGCTGCCTCCCAGGGAGGTGGCTTGAGTCAGCGGTCAGTGATAGCCCCCACCACTGATTCCCTATCACCTATTTGATCATCAAGAAGATGTAGCCTCTTCCTCTTCACAAACTGGGAATTTCTGCCACCAAATCATTCCCTGGAGTTGAGGAAGTTTTGATCTCCTATGTCACCAAAGGAAATAAAGGTTAAGTGCAACATCAGGCCTGAGGAGTTAACTCCCAAGAGTGGAAGAGATCAAAGAGTTAATCTAAATGGGATTGTGGGTTGGATTGGGTAATGAATGGTATCAATTAGTTTAACTGATGATTGATTTAGACTGAAGTTGAATTGATTGATGAGATTTTGGCCACTTTAACTAATAGGAATAGTGCAGTTAATTGGTGGGTTTGAAGTCATAGAATAGAATCAGAGAATCATAGAATAACAGAGTTGGACGGGACTTCGTGGGTCATCTAGTCCAACCCTCTGCACAATGCAGGACACTCACAACCCTATCGCTCATCCACTGTAACCTGCCACCCCTTGAGCCTTCACAGTATCAGCTTCTCTGTCAGATGGCTATCCAGCCTCTGTTTTAAAATTTCCAAAGATGGAGAACCCACTATATCCTGAGGAAGCCTGTTTCTCTGAGAAACCACTCTAACTTTCAGGAACTTCTTCCTGATGTTTAGACGGAATTTCTTTTGAATTAATTTCATCCCATTGGTTCTGGTCTGTCCCTCTGGGGCAAGAGAGAACAATTCTTCTCCATCCTCAATATGGCAGCCTTTTAAATGCTTGAAGATGGTTATCAAATCCCTTCTCAGTCGTCTCCTCTCCAGATTAAACAGACTAAGCTCCCCCCACCTTTCCTCGTACATCTTGGTCTTCAAACTCTCACCATCTTTGTTGCCCTCCTCTGGACATGCTCCAGTTTGTCTACATCCTTCTTTAACAGTGGTGCCCAAAACTGGACACAATACTCCACATGAGGCTGAACCAGAGCAAAGCGGTACCAACAACTCCCATGATCTGGACACAATACTCCGTTTGATACAGCCCAAAAGCCCGTTTGCCTTTTTAGCCACCGAGTCACATTGCTGACTCATGTTCAATGTATGGTCTACTAAGACTCCTAGATCCTTTTCGCAAATCCTCCTGCCAAGACAAGTCTCCCCCAACCAATGCCCCCAGCGACTTAGTACTTAGCAGCCTCTGCTGTCCCCTGTAGCTCTTGCCCAGCACAATTATTTAAAGCCATTCAGTCCTTGATATCCCTAGCAAGTGGACTGTTAGAAACTTCACAATGCTGTGAGGCGTTTGCAAAGTTTTTAATGGAGAAAATCTTGTCACTTCAACAGGACTTTCCCACTGAGATCGATGCAGTTAGTAAACTGGAGGCCGTATTGGCTGTCAAAGTCCTGTTTTGGAACATTTCAGTAAGTTCTCCTTCACCAATGCATATATATCCCTGATGTGGATGGCCCAGGCTAGCCCCCTTATCAGATCTTCAAAATCAAGCAGAGTGGATCATGCAAACAAAAGGACCACCTTCTTAATATATCTGTAAGATTTTTAAAGAAAAATGTTATTAGAATTAAAATATAATGTGCATAGGTTCAGATCATGGACATTTAGCAAAGGTAACTGCTTTTTATTTCAAGTCGGCCCCTTGACCAAGCAATGTGTATTCTGAAAAAGATATTGGCATTCATGTAACGCAGGACTGGGAGGAAGGGTACCCTTAAGCCTAAGTGACACATCAGTATTTGTCCTTCATAGTAGAAAAGTGAATGATAATACTCCACATTTTGCCTGCTGTTAGCATGATGAATTTGCAACGTAGAAAGCTCTTAAATTAAAAAGATTGCCCTTGAGGGTGCCATTAATAATACAGTGTTGCAGCTATGTCAAATGATACAGTATTAAAATTGCTGGGTAGGCTATTACCTTGCACAGGCCTTTTACTTCATAAAAATTACTATATATGTACAGTAAAAGGAGGTGTATTGCACTCTGACTTATATTTCAGTCTGTTTTCCAGGATGGGCTTTTTGACACCTACATATATCAGAGCGGTAAGTGCAACCAACTGCAGATTCAGAAGTATGCATTCCTGCCGGCATGAAAGTCCATGCACTCACATCAGTGGCTTGAATGTTTTGCATACAAAAATGCTACCTTCAGAAGGTATAAGGGGTTCAGTGGTTGTTTCCTTCCTTCTATGAAATCAGATTAAAAAGGAGTATATCTCTTCTTTTAAGCAACCCTAGAGAGGAACGTTGCATCAAAGCGTAAGAATTATCATATGCCACAATATCTTAGGTGAGTGATCTCCTTCCAGTGGATCATGAAGATGTACTGAGGATGGCACCATGATTTGTCTAAAGCCCAACAATCTTTCAGAGAGTCATATGGGTCTATTATGCATGGCCACTGAAACGGGGGCATGGAGAACACGGAGGAGGAAGAAGTGAAGCAAACCGCTTACGCACGGGACGGAATGCAACGGTGGCAAAACCCAGAGTATCCAATTATGCACGCGGCTACTCCGGAGCAGCTTCTGGTTGCACCCTGGTCCCGGGAAACTCCACTTTCTTTCGCATCTCACTAACACGGCTTTTTCGGCGGCATACGTTGACTCTGCGCCTGGTTGCCGCCTGCAGTATGCATAATTGGTGATTTTAGCCACCGCCATTCCACCCCGAATGCGGACCTTCCACTCCGTGCATAATGGGCCATGGTGAAAAGTGTGTCAGTCAATTTGGGATGTGGGAAACCCAAGTTCAAATCCTTTTTCAGCTCTAAAATTGACAGCTGTCACTTTAGTTTGTCATTCTTGTCACCCGATGTACCTTTCAATGATAAAATATGGCGGTCTGGCATACTGACCTCCTTAGGAAATGGATAGAGTAGAGATAACATCACTTTGTCTAAAATGAAGGAAGAAATAAAAGCATTTGGCTTTGTTTCTTCATTCACAAATATGATGCATGCTAAATGTTCCGACACATTTGAATTATTGCAAAGCAGCAGTGAAAATAAGGCAGATGGCTCTCGAGTTGAAAAGCATAGTGGAATTGAAAAGCATTCCCTTTTTTTAGGCTGGAAGCGTGAGTGTATATGCAAACTAATGAGAAAAAGTAAACATAGGGTCCCACTGAGACATTTGACAATTGTACTTTTGGAATTGTAGGGATTTTTGCACACAAATTCCATCACTTACAGCAATATACTATCAAAGCACAGCATGGGGAAAGGATATCCTTGATTGCAATACACTATTAAATCTTTTGAATGTTTGGATCTTTGAGCTATATTATTCTGCTGTTATTTTCATTGTTTATGCAGTCACTTGTGTGTTTGTTTGTTTTTTGGAACACAAGGCTCTGAACAAAACAAATAAATTGGACTCACGATGTGACAGTGAACACTAACAGCTTTGCTAATGGAAGCTTGCTAAAGAAAGTTCAGTAGCATGGACTTGACACATTTCTCAAACAGCCGAGAGCTGTAAGCAACCTGGTGGCTTCTGAAAATCAGTTTGTCGTAATTCTCATTAAATCAGCAAGAGGAACAAATAAGGCAAACAACGCTGTCTTCTTTCCATTAGAGAGCTTCATTCTGCTCTTGGAATTCAGAAGACCTCTACTCAGAAAGCTATGGGTGCTCTTCAGGTGGACAACAGTTATGTGTATTCAGTAACTCATTGTGTGAGTTCTCAACCGCATGATAATGATGCTAACTCTACTACCACAAACCTAATGGCTCAGATCCTGCAGTACATTTCCACAGATGGAAGGAGTTTCTGTAAATCAACTGGACATCTTCTCTCACCTCTCAGTATAGTACAAAATGAACCCTCAAATGCTGGAGGACACCGAGAAACAGCATGAGGTGGACGTTAGAATGCAGTGAGAAGGGGGAATTGGTGAAAAACACCCTTCTCTTCTGTTAGTGGTAATTTTTTTGCAGGATCCAACCTACTGTACTAAATACTCCATGAGTTGATGGCAGTAATCCAACCTACTGTACTAAATACTCCATGAGTTGATGGCAGTAACCACTTGCAATAAAGATTATGTGGCAGTTTAACCTTGTGTACACATGATTATCTTTGTGCACATAATGAGCTGCCTTAACTCGCCCACATTTTCTGTACATTGGATTGCAACCTGGTCCCACATTAGATCATCACTCTATCTCCTGTGCTGACTCCTCAATTTAGGGAGCTTCTACCCCTGAACCACCAGCAGCTTTCCTCCTGGAAAAGGCCAAATAATAATTTGGTTGCACTGTTCTGTTCACTTCCAGGCAGGACTCCAATACTCAAGCATTATACTGCCTATTTGTCAAGATTATTAACCCAGTTCATGTACCAGTAATTAGTAAATGATAATAGTTTAAAAATCAGTCAAATATATATGTTTCTTTGTACTAATTATAAGAGCCTCTTGTGATGCAGGGTGGTAAGGCAGCAGAAATGCTATCTGAAGCTCTGCCCATGAGGTTGGGAGTTTGATCCCAGCAGCTGGCTCAAGGTTGACTCAGCCTTCCATCCTTCCAAGGTCGGTAAAATGAGTACCCAGCTTGCTGGGGGGTAAATGGTAATGACTGGGGAAGGCACTGGCAAACCACCCCATATTGAGTCTGCCATGAAAACGCTGGACGGCGTCACCCCAAGGGTCAGACATGACTCGCTTCTTGCACAGGGGATACTTTTATCTTTACCTTACTAACTATAGGCCTGAGTTTCTAAATAAACCATAGTGTCTAAATAATTTCCTTTGAACTTTTATTTTGCAGTAGAAAATACAAGACCTTTTTTTGGGTTAGAACCCATGCAAAGAAATATGCATTTTAATTAATTGTATTTATTCTCTCCACTGAGATGCAGGGAGCTAAAAAATTTTCTTGGTACAGTGAATTATTTTATGAAAAAGAAGCCACAGTAAAATCTCTTTGCTCTCAATGTTGTTTATGATTTCTGAACCTACTGAGATATTCAAAGAAAAGCCGAAGGCTGCAAATTATTGTGCCCTCTAAAAGAAAACAGCAATTTGTACAACAGCTTGAGCTTAAACACTTCTCCGTCTGCTAAGGCAACTGATATGATTACAACGTATTAAGGCTATAAGCCTGGATCAAGATGGAGATCATCTGATTGGTTATACCAAAAAGCACTGAATTTAGCCAGAGACAGATCTGGACAAGCTGCTTGCCAATATGATTTCTTCCAAGGCATATCCACTACTAAAAGGTAACTTTGGCTGGTAGAGTGCTCCATTATGGATCTCCTGTTAAATTCCCATTGAACTAATCCTTTTTATACTGTTCTCTGAATCTCAGCCTTCTCCCTAACCTTATATTTAGATTACTTAGCTTAGGAAACATAATACTCTTATGGGTAAATTAGGTGTGAGAATGGAAGGGAGGGGTCTTTTCCCCACCTTTCATCATCTGCTTTCCCTCCTTCCCTATCCCTGGCAGTCTCCCTATGGGAATAGTATGGCTGAGTAGTGCAGTACTCTATTGGCCATTAGGCTTGGCCCAATTGCATAGCTGGGAACCCACAAGACTTGTGAGGAGTGCTTCATATTCCCCTGTATCCCTTTCCCTATTATATGTCCCCATTCCCTGCTGCTTGCAGACCCTATATCCTTACATTTCTTTGCTTCCTTCTCTTCTCCAGGCACTGAGGCATCTGAGAGCAAAGAGGCTAGAGTCAAGGGCCGGAGGGCAGGAGCCGCAGGGGCAGGGCCAATCGGGACAAAGCTGGCTGCACCTTGATTGGCTCTATTCCAACTTGGACAGCTGGACACGTCCCACCCCCTAGGCTGTTTCAGAAATATATAGAGGGAAAACAATGGATAAGGATAACATTTATATCCCACCCTTTTTCACAATGAGAACCTTAAGCAGCTTACATAATCTCTCCCATTTTATCTTCACAACAACCCTGTAAGGTAGGTTATACTGAGAGTTTGTGCTGGCCCAAGGTCACCCAGTGTCAAATTTGGGTCAGTCTATTCCTAATCCGAAATGCTAATTTTGCACAATTCTGGCTTTCATGTGGTGACTGCTGTTCAACAATAACCACCCCAAAGGTATGCTGAATATTTGGGGATCTGCATGGATACGAGTTCTGTGGGACAACTGGAGTAAGAAGGGGAATTGGACAAGATAGAAGCTGGCTTGATCCAACCCACAGAAGTATTTCAAACTTTCTACCCTATCTGCATTTCAGCCGGTGAAATGGTTGCAAATGAATCTATTAAAAACCTGTCCAAGGCCCATTCTGCACTGGCATTGCTGCTTGGGGCTGCCGCTGGTTCTTTGTGATGGGGTAGTTAAACCCACCTCTTCCTGGATCGATCTTGGATCATTGCCTCCACATGAGGCAGCCAGGGTGGGAAAGTTCCATTGTGCTTTGCAGGTGGCAGGGTGTTTGTGTATTTGTTTTTCATGAAAGTAGGAATGCATAACTATGTGATCCCAACTTCATAAAAATTTTTAAGAGTGCCCCAGTCAGCGTTGTCCCTTCCAGGATGTCGTAGGCAAGGGAGGAGCTGGGTATGGAAGGTCTTACTCTTACCCTTACACATGAGCCTGGTCTGTTGGTGCCCAGACAAAAAAAGGGAATACAGAAATATCCAAGCTCCCTTGCTGCAGGGCAATGGAGGGCCTGATTCAAGCTAGGCCCAGGTCAGCAACGTCATCACGTGGAAGTGGTGATTAGTCCTGCTACCAAATGAGCACCACGTGATTTTCAAGCTGACGATGGCAAATAACAGTTTATTCCACTGTAAAACAATTTCTCAAACTTCCAAATCATCAAAACAAACTCCTAGGTATTTTTTGTTTTTGATATCTTCGTCTGTGATATAAGATTCTCTTCAACTTTGATCAATCAATTCTCTTTAAATAAATTCTTATCAATGATGAACATATATCAGAAAAATATAAACTTAATCTTATGGTGATATGTATGTAGTTCACCCTCCCAATAGTTCTATAATATCCAATATACAGAGGTCGTTAACTTTTATCAATCCTCTTTAAAGGAATTCTTATCAACTATGAACATATATCAGAAGAATATAAACTTAATCCTATGGTGATGTATATAGTTTATTCTCCCAATACTTCTGAAGTATCCAATAAACAGAGGTCTACAGGTATTAGTATCACAAAGTATAAATGCTCTTTAGTATGCTCTTGGGGTCACTACTTAGTTAGCCTTTTGTGGGTGTTTTTCATATCTGTGTTTGCTATATCCCTTTAATTCTCATTAATAAAAGTATCCCAGTTTAACATCTGACTGGTTATTTTAAATTTCCCTAAGGGAAGAATCCCCATATAGACATTGATGAAGATCTTGAGTTACCCCCTCTCACAACATCTCCTTAAGCTATATTCCCAAACTAAATTTGGGTAACAATGTGTTTGGAGAGAAAAAACTGAGTGAGGTGCTGTGAGAGAAATCTATGTGGAAGTTATTAGCCTAAGTGGAAAGTTTGGAAAATACACCTTTGTGGTTAGGTTTAATTAGAGAACTTTAATAAGAGAGTAGGAAAAGCAGTCTTGGGATACAATCCCCAAAATGACAGAATGATCTCAGTTCGAATCCAAGGCAAAGCATTCAACATCACAGTAATCCATGTCTATGCCCCAACCACTGCTGCTGAAGAGGATGAAGCTGACCAGTTCTATGAAGCCCTACAACACCTTCTAGAAGCAAAAAAAATGATGTGCTTATCATCATGGGGGATTGGAATGCTAAAGTAGGAAGGCAAAAGCTAACCGGGATAACAGGCAAGTTTGGACTTGAAGTACAAAATGAAGCAGGGCACAGGCTAGTAGAATTTTGTCAAGAGAATACAATGGTCTAGCAAACACTCTTTTCCAACAACCCAAGAGATGACTCTACACATGGACATCACCAGACGGTCAACACAGAAATCAGATTGACTATGTGCTCTGCAGCCAAAGATGGAGAAGTTCTATACAGTCAGTAAAAACAAGACCAGGAGCTGATTGTGGTTCAGATCATCAGCTTCTTGTTGTAAAATTTAGGCTTAAATTGAAGAAAGTAAGGAAAAGCACTAGGCAGGTATGAACTAAATCATATCCCCGACGAGTATACAGTAGAGGTGACAAATAGATTTAAGGAATTAGATCTGATAGACAGAGTGCCTGAAGAACTATGGACGGAGGTTCGCAACATTGTACAAGAGGTAGCAGCTAAAACCATCCCAAAGAAAAAGAAATGCAAGAGATCAAAATGACTGTCTGAGGAAGATTTACAAATAGCTAAGGAGAAAAGGGAAGTGAAAGGCAAGTGAGAAAGAAAAAGATACACCCAATTGAATGCAGAATTCCAGAGAAAAGCTAGAAGTGATAAGAATGCCTTCTTAAATGAACAGTGCAAACAGGCCCATTTGACTTCACATTCCAGGATGTCTGGCTCCAGGTCAGTAACTACCCCATTGTGGTTATCAGGGATGTTAAGCTCGCTCTTGTATAGTTCTTCTGTATAATTCTGCCACCTTTTTAAAATCTCTTCTGCTTCTGTGAGGTCCCTACCATTTTGGTCCCTTATCATATCCATCTTGTCATGAAACGTTCTCTTCATATCTCCAAGTTTCTTTAAGAGATCTCTGGTCATCCCTATTCTATTGTTTTCTTCTAGACAGCATCCTAAAAAGCAGAGACATCATCCTACCAACAAAAGTGCGTTTAGTCAAGGCTATGGTATTCCTAGTTGCAATGTATGGCTGCAAAAGTTGGACCATAAGGAAGGCCGAGCATCAAAGAATTGAGGCTTTTGAACTCTGGTGTTGGAGAAGACTCTTGCGAGTCCCTTGGACTGCAAGGCGAACAAACTGGTCAGTCCTAGAGGAGATCAGCCCTGCCTGCTCCCTAGAAGGCCAGATCCTGAAGATGAAACTCAAATACTTTGGCCACCTCATGAGAAGGAAGGACTCCCTGGAAAAGAGCCTAATGCTGGGAGCGATTGAGGGCAAAAGAAGAAGGGGATGACAGAGAATGAGGTGGCTGGATGGAGTCACTGAAGCAGTAGGTGCAAACTTAAATGGACTCCGGGGAATGGTAGAGGACAGGAAGGCCTGGAGGATCATTGTCCATGGGATCGCGATGGGTCGAACATGGGATCGCACCTAACAACAACAACAGAGAAATAAGAAGAATAGGACAGTTCTCTGGAACCATTTCAATTATTTTTCTTCAGATCACCAATATGTTGTGTCTCTTTACTATGTGAAATCTACACCCCCCCCAAAAAAAATGCTGTGAAGACACACTCAGTACTTTGGGGGGAGTTCCAATTGTTTTTCTTGCTTAACCCTTCAACCTGATTTAGCTTTTTGTTTTACTTCTTTTAAATGTCTTTCTGGAAACACTTTTATCTCTGTCATTTTATTGGAAATAAATATAAATATTTAGTACCAGCTGCACAAAGGTAAATCCTACTGTCCATTATTGTGCCCAAATAAATGAATACTTATATTGGAAAACATAGGAACACCAAATGCATAAAGTTTCACTCAAGTGCACATCTGTACACCGCCCGTGGCGCCGCGGGCGCCATCTGTACACCGCCCGTGGCGCCGCGGGCGCCACGGACTAAATAAAGCGGTAAGGCCTTGTGAGGCGGGATGTGTCCGTGATGAGGAAGGGTGCCAATTGGTCCCTTCCTCTAGACATATTATTGGAGGGACCAATCGGCAGGCGCAAAGCGCCTGCCGATTGGTCCCTCCAATTCCCCGCCAGAGCAACTGCGAGCCGCGCACAGCGTGGCTCGCAGTTGCTCCTTTGCCAGCGGCCTGACACGTCAGGAGGCGCGAAGCACCTCCTGACGTGTCAGGCCGCTGGCGGGGGCTTCCTGCCGGCGGCTTGGCAAGCCGGGAGGCGCAAAGCGCCTCCCGACGCGTCAGGCCGCCAGCAAGGCCGTCCCCGAAAGGCTGAGAGTCCCCGAAAGCGAAAGGCCGAGAGGCGAGCGTTGCGCGGCTGGCGGGGGCTCTCTGCCCGCAGGCCTGGTGCCCCGACAGTCAACGGAGCCCAAAGGCCGAGAGCCGACCGTCGCGCGCCTGGCGGAGCCTCCCTTCCCGCCCTCCCGCCCGCCGCGCCGAGAGCCAAAGGAGCGACATTCAAAAAAGCCCACAGGCCGAGAAGCAAACGTCCCGCGCCTGCTGGAGCCTCCCTGCCCGCCCGCCTGCCACACCCACAGCCAAGGGAGCGACGAGACAAACAGGTTAAAGGGCGAGATGTTACTGTCGCGCGCATGCCGGAGGCTCCCTGCCCGCCCGCGCCGAGAGCCAAGGGAGCCAACATGCAACAAGGACGACCGCCGCGCAGCTGGCGGGGGCTCCCTACCTGCCAGCCTGGCGCGCAGGGACACGCTTCGCTGGCCTCTCGAGCCGCCAAGATCCGCGATGCTATATACGGCGCCGACGAAATGCCTGGCCCCACTGGAAGCCCGCGTGGCCGCCGCCTCTGCAGCCCGCCCTGGGCTTCTGCCTACCTCCGGGCCACGCCCACACCGTCAAGGGGGACCGTCGCGAACCCGGTGAGTGCGCCTGGGATTTTGTTTCTCCTTTCCAGGGAGGAGCCCAGGGTCGGATTTGGGGCCACGCTCTGAGAGAGGGGATGGGTGACTGGGTCGGAGCGTCTTCGTTACCCTTCCCCCTTCTCCCCTTTCAAAGCCCATTTTTATAAATGGGCTTTGAAACTAGTTTCAATTATAAATCTGATTTTTTAAATGTATGAATGTCTTTAATAACTTGCTTGATCACAAGTTCAAGAAAGCAAAAATTCTGAACAGAACAATAAGTGATACGTTTGAAAACAAGTTATTCGCTGAATTAGGCATTGTTGAAACATATCTGCAGCTGACAACAAGCCAATTTTATATCCAGCTGTTTTAATAATCCAGTCCTTATCTTAATTTGCAGTGTTTGCACACATGGACCCCCATCTTCCCTCTTCTCTGGACCTTCAACAGTACAAATATTCCTACAACATAAAACAAGACTGAGTTTAAGCCCCAGTGGACAAAAAGAGATTGTTTATCTTGATTGGCACACAGGGTATTTTAATCAGAAGGCATAATTGCTGCTCTTTGTTTGGGAAATATGGAAAGACTGCCTATAAATCAAGGTAGAAGGCCAAAATTATTGCTGGGAACAAAGCGAAGGGGAAAGACTCATATCTGTAAAGCTGCAGTTGTTGCCACATAACTCCTCTCTTCCTATGTCTTTGAGAAAAGGGTTAGGGCCTTGGTGAGACAGTTAGCCCCTGTGACCTCTCCTGAGCCAGAAGCTATATATTTGACCTGCTATGTTGCTGTTGCTGAGTAAAGTAAAACAATTTTAGAAAATGAGATTACCACATTACCAGAGAGCCAGTTTGGTGTAGTGGTTAGGAGTGCGGACTTCTAATCTGGCATGCCAGGTTCGATTCTGCGCTCCCCCACATGCAACCAGCTGGGTGACCTTGGGCTCACCACGGCACTGATAAAACTGTTCTGACCGAGCAGTGATATCAGGGCTCTCTCAGCCTCACCCACCCCACAGGGTGTCTGTTGTGGGGAGAGGAATGGGAAGGCGACTGTAAGCCGCTTTGAGCCTCCTTCGGGTAGGGAAAAGCGGCATATAAGAACCAACTCTTCTTCTTCTTCTTCTTCTTCCTTTCAAAACAAAAAAGGACAGCCCCAATAAAATCTGAGCTGGCTATTTCTAGACAAAGATGGCAAAGATTTAATATCAAATACCATCTGCCTCCTACCTCTTTTTCCCAGGCCATCTTCTGGCTTTGAAGTGACACATCATCTCCTAATCCCTCCTGTTCCACTGACCTAGTGTATCTCTTCTTTGCCTCTCCCCATTACATGTTTTAAACCATAGTTTGGGATAAAGTGCAGTTTATCATGGAAGGCAGATTATGTTGAAAGACTGGCATAGTATTATTTCATGATCTTGGTTTGGTGGGTATTTGAATTAGGCCGCCTACCTAAGATTTTAACCATTACACTACACTAACTCATCCTCATCAATCAAATCTTTAAACCGCTCAAAGAGCAGTATACATATTTGGTTAAGGGCTAAGTGGGCGGAGAGTGGACGGGGCTGGTCCAGGTGAGGGCCCAGTCCAGGTGAGGGTGAGAAGCTCCTTCCAATTGGGCCCTCACCAGAAGAGTTCTAGTCAGTCGGGTGAGGCCCAATCGGAATGTGCGAAGCATCTTCCAATTGGGCCCTCACCAAGACAGGCCAGAGTTCTAGCCAGTTGGGAGGCCCAATCATTGGGCCAAAGTTCTGAAAGGGCCCATCCACCCAGGGGCAATCTGGAGACATCACTGCCAGTCTGCTCCTGACCACCGCAGGGAGAGGAGTTCAGTAGGGCTGTTAAGGGGGATGAGAACAGAGGTGTAGACAGGCCACGCCAGCCCTTTTCGCCCCAAGGCTGTCATGTAAATTGCCTCAGAACACTGACAGAGCTGGCAGGAGGCTGGTGAGTGCCCTCCCTCCCCCTCCCTTCAGGCCTGCTGCGAAGGAGCCTCTGACAGGCCCTGAAAGAGGGGAGGGAGGCATTTCTGATAGCAACACAGGGGAGCCTGAGGGCATGGGTGTGGGCCTTCCTTTTGAGGTGGGGGGGAACTTCCCCTTCTGCCAAACAGTTGGCTGACAGGGAGGTCACAGAAAAGCCCCTTCTCACTTAAAATACTGCTATGGCTGGCCATGTTGCTGGAGGGAAGAAACAGCCAAGAAACTCTCTGCAGATTTGAGACCTACCACACAGGGTTGTTGTGCAGGTGAAACTGGAAGCTGTTGCAGAGGTTCTTTTGCCTCCTGTTTCATCTGCACAACAACCCTGTGCAGTAGGCCTCAAGTTTTTCAGCTCCACAACAACCTGTATGGGAGACCTTAAATATTTCTTCTCATCAACCCTGTCCAAACTCCATAGGAGGCCTTTCTGCCTGGGCAGCTGATGTTTATACTCTTCAGATGAGCTGTAATTCCAGGAGCTCTCCAGGCCCCACCCAGATGTTGGCTACCCCTGGGTTGGAGATATTCCTGGAGGTTTGGAGGAGGGCCTTAAAATCGTACAACACCTCAGAGTCTGGCCTCCAAAGTAGCCATTTTTGCCTGCAGAGCTGACCATTATAATCAAGAGATGAGCAGCGATCTAGAGAGGATGGTAAAGGCTCACAGACTGTGGTTGGGGTGAAGTGGTTATGGGTGTGTCCCTCCTGGGCTATGGGCTTTAGCCAGCCCTTACCAGCAGCTGTTTGTATTTTGAAGTGCAGAGGGACAGACAGACAGACCAATATAAATCCTGCGAGTCTGGAAAGTTCAGGAAGATCTAAATAAAGAATATTTACAGCCTGAAACTGTAAAAAGAGAACAAGTAAATGTCTGGAGACACATAGTAACTGAAATGACTTATTGGCTTGGCAAATAACCTTGGCCTGGCAAATAAAAAAACAATATAAAAACCTTACTAAGGTCAAGACTGCTGTGCACAGAGAGACCACCTTTTAGGGTTGCTATCTTCCAAGTGAGGCTCTCTACCCCACCACCCTCACTGAGAGTCTGCTATGGGGAGAGGAAGTTAAGGTGATTGGAAACTGCTTTGAGACACCTGAAGCCTGCTGGGTCACTGCGGCCCATTGCCAGTTCTCGCAGACCTTTCACAGCCCCACAGCCCTCACAAGATGTCTATTGTGGGGAGATGAAGGGAAAAGATGTTTGTAAACCACTTTGAGACTCCTTTGGGTAGTAAACAGCAGGGTACAAAAATCCAGCTCTTCTTCTTCCAAGGAGCCACTTTGAAAGAAGCATTTGGGCACAATATTTTATCAACAGTAAAAAAAAATGGTTGCCATGTATTTTTCCCCTAAGAAGATTCTCCAGTCTGATTTCCCTTCACATATCTGAAGACATGGCTCTGGAAAGCTCATCTGTAACCACTATGCCACAATTCCCAAAGGTCAGTCCTCTCCCACAATCAACGAACATTCCACACCACAGGTTCTTGACACCCATATCTCCACACCCATGGCCTCATTTGCCACCATGCCAGCACAACCTCCCACACAACACACTTTCACCCCCATGCCCTTACAGACTGGACAATTCCTCCCCTTTCTCATCCCACTGCCAAGCTCTAGCGCCCGTTGTATTCCTGGATACAATGGGCTTTGCCTCTAGTCATCTATAAAACTGAATGTGCTGCACAGAAATCAGGTAGATTAACTATCTATAAAGTGTGAGGTAAAAAAAAAAGAAAGGGCAGGGCCATAAATAGACTTGATGTACATGGAAGATGTTTAAACAGTACAAAATGGTCAAGGAAGCTAGTAAAAAGAAACATAAACAGGCAGTACACAAGAAGGAAAAGTGAGCTCAGCAGAATAGACTAAAGGAAAAATATTTAATAGGCAAGAAGACCATTTAAAATGAGTTGGTGGTAAATGCATAATGTAGTAAGAACCTGGAAAAGGGTTTTGTAAAATCAGAAGATCAAAACAACAATAACTTTGTTCTTAAGATCTCAAAAGATACAAACCAGTTTTGTCCCTAAGGTCTCAAGGTCTCAGAAGATACAAACCAGTCCTTGAGTGTAGGCCTGCTTGCAAATTGATTTTGCTTTACTGTATAGCCTGGGGGACTTTCCCATTATAGGTCTCTGAGTCCCTTGTCTTAAGCTGTACACCGCAATGTATTGGGAGCTTTGGACTAGACACAGTCATGGAATCATAGAATTATAGAATCATAGAGTTGGAAGGGGCCATACAGGCCATCTAGTCCAACCCCCTGCTCAATGCAGGATTAGCCCTAAGCATCCTAAAGCATCCAAGAAAAGTGTGTATCCAACCTTTGCTTGAAGACTGCCAGTGAGGGGGAGCTCACCACCTCCTTAGGCAGCCTATTCCACTGCTGAACTACTCTGACTGTGAAAAATTTTTTCCCTGATATCTAGTCTATATTGTTGTACTTGTAGTTTAAACCCATTACTGTGTGTCCTTTCCTCTGCAGCCAACGGGAACAGCATCCTGCCCTCCTCCAAGTGACAACCTTTCAAATACTTAAAGAGGGCTATCATGTCCCCTCTCAACCTCCTTTTCTCCAGGCTGAACATTCCCAAGTCCCTCAACCTATCTTCATAGGGCTTGGTCCCTTGGCCCCAGATCATCCTCATCGCTCTCCTCTGTACCCTTTCAATTTTATCTACACCCTTCTTGAAGTGAGGCCTCCAGAACTGCACACAGTACTCCAGGTGTGGTCTGACCAGTGCCAGACGGGTCAGACGGTTTACCTTTCCCATCAAGCAAGTGGGTTGGTGTCTCAGGAAAGGAGGGACATGTTCACTCAGATGCAAATACTTCCAAGATGTTAAATCCACATCCTTGCAGTTCCCTATGGTCACTGAGCTAGGAGGAAGACTAGAGAGCCCCTAGCAACCTGTGTTGCTAGACTAGTCATGTGATTTACTTTCTTGCAATTTTGGGGTTGGGTCTGGGTGACAGGAAGAAGTTACTGGTGGGTGCCTGGTGACTTTTGGCAGCCCTGATCAGAAACAGAAGTGATATTGTCCCCATGATTTCAGATTTTACAGTATTGTTCTAAGTATTTTAGATCCGTAGAGTTCAGTTGATTTAGAAGGGTCTAATCCTGTTTAGGGTTGCAGTGCTGGACATATCCACTCGTGTTGCAACTTGCTATGCTTTTTCTTAGGGTGGAGACATTGAGGCTCTGTTAGCACATAAGGTGTGCTAAAGAAACTTGCAGATAGCCTATTATTAAACTAAGGTTATCTCACCTCAGGATTTTGTGGGGCTCTGTATTAGCGAGCATTCATTAAAGGGCTATTATAGCCATAAAAGCTTTAAAAAATAGAAACAGAAGAGTGGTCAGAGAGAAACAGAGCACTCTTGTTGAAATCATACTTGCCTTAGCTTAAGTACTGAGAAATTTAGGGTCATGTGACTTGCTCCTTAAGAGGCTTACTTCTTCCTAATTCCTGTTCGCAACTGTTCTCCAAATCTGAGCAATTTTGAGTTTTCATAGTCCTGCAGTGAAAAGGCCTAAAGGCTTGGACATAATGCATTGGGAGAAAACTTGGAAAATTAGCAAAGTGGTTTTCTTCACCTCCAAGAACTGTGACCAAACTTCCCTACACATTTGGAATTAGAAGAAGAAGAAGAGTTGGTTCTTATATGCCGCTTTTCCCTACCCAAAGGAGGCTCAAAGCGGCTTACAGTCGCCTTCCCATTCCTCTCCCCACAACAGACACCCTGTGGGATGGGTGAGGCTGAGAGAGCCCTGATATCACTGCTCGGTCAGAACAGTTTTATCAGTGCCGTGGCGAGCCCAAGGTCACCCAGCTGGATGCATGTGGAGGAGTGCAGAATCAAACCTGGCACGCCAGATTAGAAGTCCGCACTCCTAACCACTACACCAAACTGGCTCTCAAACTGGCTTACATTTATAACACCTGAAAGTTAGAATAAAATAACCCCACAACCTCCTTTTAAAGGACTTGGCTGCCATACTACATGATGGTCCTCTTTATCTAGGGGAGAAGTAGACTTGTATTCTTCTCTTACATTATGCATATCAAGTGTGTGGGATGGATCTACCAAGTGGGGGTGTTTTGGAGAGCCAGCTTGGAGTAGTGGTTAGGAGCAGCAGCTTCTAAACTGGCAAGCTGGGTTTGATTCCCTGCTCTTCCACATGCAGCCAGCTGGGTGACCTTGGGCTCATCACAGGCCTGATGGTGCTGTTCTGACTGAGCAGTCCTACCAGAGCTATCTCAGACTAACCTACCTCATAGGGTGTCTGTTGCAGGGAAAAGAAGGAAGGTGATTGTAAGCTGCTTTGAGACTCCTCCTGGTAGTGAAAATCAGGGTATAAAAACTAACTCCTCCTCCTCCTCCTCCTCCTCCTCCCCCTCCTCCTCCTCCTCTTCTTGAAAGTGATTATTTCCTTCCTGGACAAAAAAAAGGGGGGGAGATGTAATTACCTGGTATATGTATATATTACACAACACTACATGGCAAGGCAGACTCACATTCCACAATAAAGGTGGTATATAAATTTTCTAAATAAATAATATACATTTTGAAGAAGTAACAACAAAAGTTGGCTTTCTTTTTAGTGCCTAGAATTTACACTTGAGCCCTTGGAAATTGAATTTTCTTTTAACATTTAATATACAGTTATGCTGTCAAAAGTTGTTAGAAAGTTATCATCTTTACTGTTAGAAATATTACAAGTTCACATAAGTTCTTCCACTGTTAAAAAGCTGTAAGTTCACAACCATCATGTATTGTCTCTTTATGAATTGCCCTGAGCCGCAAGGAAAGGCGGTATATATAAATATAATAAAACAATAAATAAATAAAATGTATCCTTAGTTGCCGATGGGATAACTCTAGAAGAGTCAACTGAAAGTGGTATTGTCCCAAAGATTTGTTAGTGTTTTTTGTTTTGTTTTTCTTTTTTTTTTGAGAGGACATTCTCTCTAAACAACTGGCAACCTATTCTAATTTTTCACTCTGCTGCCATCCTTCATAAGGTTCACTGCAGATGAAGCTTCCAGCAGCCTCAGCTTTGGACTTGCAAGGAGTAGAAAGTGACCTAAGGTCACCTGTAATGATGTCGTGAGAGGCTGAAAGTAGCAAAGGAATGTTCCGATTACTTTGCCCTGAATTCCTTCTTTCCCAAATGGCAGCAGTGTCTCCATTCTCCCCCACAGGCTCTCAACAATAATAGTCTTGCATTTATGAGCCAAATCCCAGATGGAGGGGAAAAAAGTGGTTTCAGAAGTGAAAGAGGGATGCCTTTATTGTGCAAAGCTTGAAAATCTATCACACTTATAAGCTTCTTCTATATTGGGTAAATTTATGCTCAGGGTTTCCATGCTCTCTTTGTTTCTGAATCAGATTTCCATCATCAGGTCCAGAGACAGAGTAGGGGCCGCTTCATGTTAATTCTTCCTGTCATTGAAGCCCGCCTGGACTCAGCACGATATTAATGCAGTTTATAGTTTGTTATATATAGGTGCTGCAAATATGACTTAATGCTAAATACCTTTTTCATGGATTAATCTCATAGATTACAGGTAAAACCCAGAGTCCTGAATTAACACTAACTAGTTACTTACCATATTCCCTTCCTAAATTCTTCTTGTAATTACCACTGCATTTTTTAAAAATCCATAATTTGCTGTTAATTATTTTTCCTGGCAATCAGCATTATGCCAATCCCAGAACATTCCTTTCAGCACAACCCCAGAAGTTGCATCAGCATGTCAGTATGACATTCTAGGATTCATCCAAAAATCTATGGTAAAACCACTGTGTTTCAGGTGAATTCTAGAGATTCACCCTGATGCAGGGATGTTACATCTGGATCTGTGACTTAAGAGAAGTCAAAGCATTGGCACAATGCTGCTCCTACCCCATTTCCTTGAAGATCTGCAGCAGGAGCCCAGTGCTCCAAAGTAGAAGGCATTCCACCAAATACCTGGATAATAAGAGAGTCACTCGTCCCATATGCTTTCCCTGATCAGAAATGGCCCCAGCTGCTTCAACCATTGTGAGGGGGCTCAGCATGGATATCAGTTCTTTTCCTCTACCAGGAATAATTTCTATGAGAGAAATGGTATAAGGGGAAAGTTAAAGGTCACCTTCTCCAGAACAATGCCCTGGGCTATATTGAGTCCTTCTGTGGATGTCTTTTGCTGCTAAATTATACACCTAGGAATGCAGATATAGATCTCCAGAATCACACCTCGCCCTGACTGAGATTACTACTATCCTAATTAACAGTTATAGCAACACAAGTCTTGCTGCTGGTACATGACTTAGCAGCAGTACTACCTAAACCTTTAAAATGCTGCATTAAAAATGACAGTAATCAAGAGAGAAGCTTAGTAGAAATTGTAAAATCGGCAGTCTGAAAGTGTTCAGAAGGTGGCCTACTTTTTACCCTCTTCATTTCTGTCAGCCATTAAGCTAAGGAACCAGTTTAGTCAGGTTGCATTAGCTTATTGTGTTATTTTTAACTCTGTTTTGCACTTTCATGTGTGCTTGAAATTCTTCCCACTTCCTTTTTCCCCGTACAAGTGGGCCTATGCAATTTCCCTTTTCCTTTTTTTCCCAATAAAGTTAATCTCATCTCTCTTTTTTAGTTAAGAGAGGCAAAAGGACTGTGTTAGGTGCATGTCATCTCTCAACTGAGTCAAAAATGCATGCCTAGTCAGATGGGAGAGATGCTGATGCTGATTATTTATTAGATTTCTATATCACCGTCCTGAGACCGGCTCAGTGAGAGGCAAAACTGATTCTGTTGTCAGAGTCTGCCTAAGGCGTGATGGTAGCTGTTCATTGAGAGAGTGAGGCTATGATGTCAGGGCAAACAATAGTCTTGTGACTTCAGGGAGGCCGAGCAAGCAAGTTCCTCTGTCCCTAGTTTTCTCCTCTCCTGCCCCCATAGGGTTGACAACCTCCAAGTGGGGCCTGGAGCTCTCCCAGAATTATAACTGATCCCCAGATTTTGACCATCAGTGTCCCTGGAGAAAATGGCTTTGCTTAGAGCAGTGGTTCTCAACCTGGGGGTCAGGATCATGGCAAGGCAAGCAGCTTGACTGGAGGGGGTGCCACCTACACAAAAGCCTTGCAGGGAAGATTGAGATAGAGCATTCATCTGTCTGGAGCAGCAGAAAAGAGCGGGATTGGCATGGTGAGGCAAGAGGCAGAACTGAACTGACAAACCCCAGGAAAAAAAAAACAAGTTATATACAATCATGAACAATGGATCTTCATGCCATTGGTCAGTTTTGGTTTAATTTCTGTGAAAGAACATTTACATCATTTTATGGTTGGGGGTCACCACAACATGAGGAACTGTGTTAGTCACGGGATTAGGAAGGTTGAGAACCATTGGTTTAGAGGATTGAATCAGTGGCATTATACCCTGCTGAGGCTTTTCTCCTGGCTAGACCTCACTCTTTCTAAGCTCCACCTCCAAATCTCTAGGATTTCTCAACCAGGAGTTGGAAGCCTTATCCCTGAACTGCTGTGGCACTACCATATTCTATACAGTACTTGAATTTGTTCATTTATTTATTGATTCTGGTTTCTTACAGAACTGTACACCTTGTACAACTAGGCCAGGAAAGAACAATAATATCAATGCATTTATAAGCAGAGCCCAAGGGGGAAATAAGAACTGTATTTTCTGCTCTCTGGTATGGTTGGCTGTATCTTGATATCTTCTTTGTATGTTTACAACTTCCTTCAGACATAGGACACATTTTTCATTTACATCCTCCTTTACATATGATCACACCTGTTGACACTTCTGCCTAAGAAAAGATTATCTGTATAGTCAAAAAAAAAAGAAGAAACCGTGTTTGCAGCATATATATCTTACTAAAAGCATGGTGGATTCTCCCATGCTCTGTTGACCTACTTCTACTACTCAACACAGCTACTACATTATAATAATAAGTGGGAGAAGAGGATTCATTTCTCATGGTATGTTGCTTTGTTTGGCAAAGTATGGCACTGGACAATGTCACAAGAGTTACCCCAGAGAGATGTATAGGTGAAAAAGATGTGGTTCAGTAGAAGAACATTTGTTTTGCATACAGACAGTCCCAGGTCCAATCCCTAGCATCTCCTATTCAAAAGAGGTATTGAGTGGAAGATGATCTGATTCGATGTGAACAGAAATGGGAGAAATGGCACTGAGAAGTCCCCTAGGTCATCATGTCCCCTAGCTGTAGCTCAGCTGACTCGTATGAATTCTTTATTATTAAAATGCTTATATTTTGACTTTCTCCAAAAATTCAAAGCAGCAAACAAAATTCCACAAGGCACAACATACCACAATGCCACTAAAACATCATTAATTAACATCCATATAGAGGCACCTAGCCAACAAGAAATTCATCTAATTTAGTCTCAGCCTTCAGCATTACTAACCAGAAGTAATCTTATCAAAGGGATGTGGATGGTATGGTATTTGATGGTAGACTACCTAAGAAGACTGCGTAGGAAGACTCTTGATGGAAGAGCTCAAGTTTGTAGGCCCTGCAGAACAGTGCTAGCTCCTATAGGGCCCTGATCTCCTCTGGAAGCTTATCCCTGGTAGAGGCCAGACATGCATCCTTGGAGCCAGGGATCACCATCTGGTTGGAATTAGGGCAGCGTAATTCTCTCGGGAAGGGGGGGCATAGGCTGAAAGGCAGTCCCTCAAGTTGTCTGGGCCCAGACTGCATAAGGCCTTTAAGATAGTTGTCAGAAACTTATGTTTCAGTAGCATCAGCGAGACCATTCCTCTTACTTAATCCACATGATTCCAGAGAGCAGATACAGGATAAAAGTCTTTATTGAAGATATTTGCAAAGCATGACAGAAATCCAGAGCATAGCAGAGCGCAAAATTGACTGAGACACAGAGTAAAGATCTAGCCAGCCTTTTATGGTGCTGGAACTACAGGCGGGAGAAAGGGGTTCACATCAAAAGCACCTTTGAACTATTTAGGCACGAAACCTAGAGACATCCAGAATGATCTTTTCCCGGATGCCAGGAAGTATCCTGCTGGCCCTCAATCTGTTCCCCTGGGAACCAAGGCCATATGCTGAAAAGGCAGAGCTCCCTGCAGTGAGGGGGAGAGGAGATAGTTGGAGAGCCGACAAGCTTTAATTTACAAAGAACTGTAAAGGATTTGGGAAGATTGAGCATAGCCAGAATGGTCACCTGGTCCTGGGCAACTCAGGAGACCCAGAAAGTATGTCATATGACAGTAGTAACCAGGATCTTAAGCCTGATCTGGGATTCAATCGGTAGCCAGTGCAGCTATTGGAGTACAGGCCAAATATGGGCCCTCCAAGGTGTCCCAGTGAAAACTCTGGCTTGAAATTTCTGGGTCAGGGATAAGGGTAGGCCACACAAAGCGAGTTGCAGACATATAGCCTAGCCCTAGAGGTCACATGGATCATTTTGGCTAGGTATTCTGGGGTGCTAGGAGTTTGGCTTGGTGCATGTGGAAGAATGCTAGCCTTGCTACTCCTGTAATCTGTTCCTACATAGAGAGAGAGGCATTGAAGATCACACCAAGGTTTCTGGCAAAATGTACCACTGACAGTTGCACCCCATCCAGATAGGGCAATCACACTTCCACCTTAGGAAGCTAGGTTGCAACCTCTTCTCCCTTGCCTTTGAAGTTGCTTTTCCTTCAGCCAAGCTCAATTTCCTAACTGGGAGAAGCCGTGGTTCAATGGAAGAGCCTTTGCTATGCATGCAGACAGTCCCAGGTTCAATCTCCAGCATCTCCAATTAAAGGATTACATAGTAGGTGTTGTGAAAGACCTCTAGAGCCACTGAATAGACAACATTGTCCTTGATGGACCAAGATTCTGATTCACTATAAGGCAGCTTCATGTGTGGCCACAGTGGCTCTGTGAGGGTAGAATAGGGATGTACAACAACAACAACTACTACTACTACTACTACTACTACTACTACTACTACTACTACTACTACTACTACTACTACTACTACTACTACTAAAGGCTTGTAGATGCAAATCCATATGAAAGGCTGAAGAAAGTTTCCCCTAAGCCATGCTAAGCAACCAAAAACAAAACTCTTTTGAGTTAATCTTAGTTAAATGTGCGATTTTTTAGTGCCGAGCAAGCTGAAGAGTAAAAAACTGGATATAGCTTACTAGCAGCTACTTAAATGTGAGGGGCTGGGTATGCATTCTGCAGCCAGACCAATATCTTTGATTGCCAGCTTTGCTGGAGAATATGCAATCATCCTCTTTACATTAAAAAATAATGAGCTGGTTCTCATTTGCAGGTTCTTAAGTGCACACAGGCCCCCGGTCACTGGGTAATATGAATGCCCCATCTCATAAATACTAAATGAAAACAGAGCTCTTCACCTTCACAGAGGCAGGGCTGAAAGCTGCTGAGGCCCCAGGGAAACATATTTCTTTCAAGAAGCATTCATTTTCAGAAGCTCTGAAAAATCGTACCAGCATAAACACAAAGCACAGGGACCGAGGAGGAGGGAAGGAAACAGGCGGGCTGAGTTAAAGTTAAAGTGGATGCTTAACCAATTTCTCCCATCTGTTTATTGGTCTCCCTAGAGTTTCCCTAGCTTCCCTAATAATAAAAAAAGCACCAATGTCTCTAGCAAAGCCAAAAAAAATCCATCTTTTTTATGAGCAAGCAGCACAAATGCCCTTTACCAACCTATTGCCATAAAGCATAACCACTTGCTGAGAACTGTGCCCAAAGGCAGCTATGGCTCAATGAATGAATATGAAAAAGGGCAGCTTTGCCAAAGGTACCGAATTCCTTTTCCTCATAATATACTGGGTTATTTTCTTTCATCATAAAAAGGTCATATGCTACCACTGTGGATGACTATCTCAGCGGGAAGTTCAGAGTAGAAGTATAGCCCATTCTGGAAGTACCACAATTAATAGTATTTGGTTAAGAATTTTTTTAAAAAATGCATGCCTTAAAAGTTGAATGGCACAAATGACAGCTAATGGAATAAATCCTAAGCAAGTCAGGTCTCTTCAGTCTTTTCTCTAGGGCAGGGGTAGTCAACCTGTAGTCCTCCAGATGTCCATGGAATACAATTCCCATGAGCCCCTGCCAACATTTGCTGGCAGGGGGCTCATGGGAATTGTAGTCCATAAACATCTGGAAGACCACAGGTTGACTACCCCTGCTCTAGGGTGCTGAACCAATCTTTGTGATTTTGGTCTCATGCAAATCCAAGTGACTGTCAGCCAGTCAAAGTCCATGGAACTGCACTAGATCACAGGTACTACACTACAGAGGACTTTCTAATTCTGAATGTTATTTGATTGTTCTCGAAGGGCCAGTGTACAGGACTGCACATCTCTTGTTTGTAGGGAAAGAGTTTCCCTATGCATTCATTGCATTGGGAGTCAAGATGAGCAGAATGTTGGTCACAAAATCCTGGTGCAGTAGGTGATTCTGTATTGTGAGTTGTTCTGTTGCTTGCTTACATGTTTTCCTTTTCTGACCATCCCAAGATAAAGCATGTTTAAAGAACATCTTAGGGCACATGGTTGGTAGTAGCAGCAGTTCATGGTGAGCCATCATAAAGATTTGATCATCATTTTAAAGATAAACAAGCATGAGTCAAGAGAGCAAGTGTGATGCAAACCTTAGTGCGGTTCTAGAGTGCATTTACGGAATTATAGCTGATCGGGAGTCTACAAAACAGCAGGCCCAACTGTGCTGCTCTGAGGCACTTAAGAGACTGGAAGCCTAACAACCCCTCTTTGTGTATGCTGGTGTTTCACATTAATCCTGCCTTCTCCCTGAGCAGCACTGTACAGTTTGGAAGGAGAGGCTACTCCTGTTAATATTGACATGGGTGTGTTTCTGAGAAGATGGAGAATATTATTTTCTGCCATAAGGGACTGTATCAGTTTCTGTCAAAAGCAGCAAGAGCTATCTAGGTTTTACCATAAGAAATGGAAGTGCCTATTGTTATCTCAGCATTTTCTATCAATGGATCTGCAGGATGACAGATTGCTATCACAAGAAATCAAGATGGGTGAAATGATATGTAAAAGTCAGAGGCAAATGTTGCAAGGAGGCCTGATCCATCCTGCCAGCCCTGGCTGCTATGATTCCATGTCATACATTGTCTTAGCGATTGAGAAGCTTAGCAAGATGATAGACTGTGAAATGCAGATCATAGGCAGTAAGAAAGTGAACATGCCCACATTATGCACAGCAAAGCTCTGGAGAACCAGTGGGAGGTGGGAGATGCTGGGTAAAGAGCCCTTATGTCTGGCAGAATGACATGATCAAGAATATTGCCTAGGTCCCACTCATGAAGAAGCCATCACAGACCTTGTAGCTTCTCAAGGCCTGTTGTCCTACAAAGAACTCCCCCTGTTGCTGTACCAAATAACAAGAAAGTTCTGAGATGAGCGAAAGCCATGCTATGGTTGCTGTGTGGGCAAGAGTTCTATAGGAAAGACATGTACACACTTAATGCCTCTGAGGAGGCTGTCCACAACACGTATTTTCTGATTTGCAATAAATGCTGTAATATATTCAATAGCTTGGATCTGTGGTTTGTGAAACTCCAAGCAGCTACAGGGTGACAATGTCTCATGAGTTCCAGCTTCCTACTGACATTGGTGAGGACAAGCTGGTGACAATTACAAACTATGAACTAGGGATTGTCAAGGGTCCTTAGGGCAGTACAGGGACGGGGGTCCATAGGAGTGTAGCCATAGTTTCCCTGCTGTTGTGTTCCCTGTTGTTGTGGTTCGTAAGACAGTGCAGTGGCAACAGAGTTTCCACTAAGGATACCTGCCTCCAGGTGGGACCTGGAGATCTTCTGGAACTACAGTTTATTTCCAGATTACAGAGATCAGTTTCCCCACTGAAAATGGATGGTTTGGAGCAGGAGTAGTCAACCTGTGGTCCTCCAGATGTTCATGGATTACAATTCCCAGCATTTGCTGGCAGGGGCTCGTGGGAATTGTAGTCCATGAACATCTGGAGGACCACAGGTTGACTATCCCTGGTTTGGAGGATGAACTCTGTGGCACTGTACCCCATTGAGGTCCCTGTCCTCCCAAGTTTACATCCCCAAATATCCAAGAGTTTCCTAACATGGAGCTGACAACTCTTACTTCCCATCCCTTGGGGCAGAGGGCACAACACCTTGCAACCCTGTCTTCCACATAGCATTTTCCCCAAATAAGTATTTTAAAACCAGTGACTTGATACACTTATATTGATACACTAAAATATGCCCTGTCTGTGTAAGATGGTGGTAAGGTCTTGATGGGTTAGCTGCAATTTTCGAACAATGAGATAAAACAGTTCAGAGTCCATTTTGGATACTCCAAAGAGGAATTCCATTGAAAGACCAGCTATTTTTTGTATCAATAAAACACAGGGTGAGGACATTCATTAATTTTAAATCATTAATTTTTTACAAGATGTAAAACAGGTTACAATAAGGATAAAAATATATAGAAATTTAAAATATCAACAATTTTAGATCCTTTGAAGATGTTGGAAAATGCTAGAGAAATGTCCTAGTTATAAGAGTCATTCAATAAACTGCCTAAAGGAATTGTAATTCCTGTTGCTTTCAAAATAAAGTTGGAGGGACATCTGAAATGTATATTTTACCAGCAGGACTGCCTTTTACTTCCATCAGACCAACAATTTAAATAAGCTTTGAGGTAGATGAGTATGTACATGAATTTTCTTAGAACGGTGCTTTAGAAATATTTAGTAAAATGCTCTTCTAAAAGATTCTGACACAAGGCAGCAAGTCATTTCCCTAGGGTAGAAAATTTTATTACTTTTCAAGTGATATGAGAAAGGCCTGAAAACCTGTCACCTTTAGGCAATTTGTAACAAATATACAGTTGGGGAAGAGCAAAATAAATGAACCATTGTTTTAAATTATTATGGTTGAAGGAATGCACATTATGTTCTCCTGTGTATAAATGGGCAATGCTTTGATGATCTATGCATCCCTTGACTCTAGGTTAAAAGATCACACGTGCTCTGTTCGTATCCACTTGGAAGGTTATGTTCTTCCAAGGGACATTTCGGAGCAAATTGGTCACTTTGAGCATTGTTCATATAGCCTTTTCCATCCCCATTATCCCACTCTGATAGTTCTTTGTTCCTTATTGTTAAGAACTACAGAGAAAAGGATAGTCCAAAGGTATTATATCAGGGTATGTTTGCATTACGTTTTAAAAGACTGAGCTCAGCAGATCTTAAAGACCATATATGTCCAGAACCAGCAGACCATATTTATTTTAGGCTTCTTTCTGCAATGTTCAAAGCAGCTAATATCTGATAGTACAACACATCAAACAAATAGAGAAAATAAAGCATTATTATTACAGACTAGGTGAGCTACATTCCCAAGTAGAGTTACACCGTTAAAAGCTCTTTTCAATTGTCTTAGAAGGGGGTATTTATGGTATTTATGGTAGGAGAGGGGGGTGATACTTGTCCAGAAGGCTTAGTCCTACAGTGCTATCCCCATGTCTTCAATCCCAGGGGTGGAATGTGTCAGCCTAGGGTGGGAATTGATTGAGAACTTGGCCATCTGGTTGGTGTACCATTCTCCTACTTCACCACCAGATGCCCTGTCGGGCCTGCTGATTGTGGTGGCTGCCTAGGCACTGCACTATCCCAGGTTTATAATCCTGGGGAACTTTAACATCCATGTGGATTCATTATCCCCAGGACATTACCTGGACCTGGTGTTGGCTATGGCAATACTGGGGTTCTCACAATTTGTTGCCGGCCCCACCTATCAGGCTGGCCATACCCTCAAATTGATCTTTGGCATGGGGGTAAAGGTGGATCTAGTGGCAAGTAACATATTCCCATGGTCAGACCACCACACCCTGAAGGCCCAGCTGAGCCTCCCCAGTTGCTCAACAGGCATATCTTAGTTTGCCCGCAGAGACTTATGGAAACCTAGGGAATTCTGAAAGCTCTATGGGAGCTTTCACCCACTGACTTGTTGGTGGCCTTGGTGGAGGACTGGCAGTCCTGGCAGTCCTGGCTAATGGCTGCTATCAATGAGATTGCTCCTCAGCACCCTCTCCACCGTTGCCTCAAGCAGGCTCCTTGGTATTCCCAGGAGCTTCATGAGAGGCAGAGAGAAGTGAGATGGCTAGAGCAAGTGTGGCAGAAAATTCATGACAAGGTGGCAAGAATATCCTATTGCACACTCATAAAGGTTCATGAGATGGCAGTGAAAGCCACAAAACAGGATTCTTTTGACATCAAAAACCCATCCTCTAGCTCTTGCCCAATCCAATTATTTAGGGTAGTTTGATCTCTTACCACATTTGAAGTATGGTGCCAAAATAGTAGTAAATTGGATTTGATCTGTGATGCATTGGTAAAAGTTTTTTTTTTTGCAGATAAAGGCTTTTGCTCCACCAGGACCTTCCTGCCCCATTTGATACAGAACATGAACTGGAAGATGATGTTTGATGACTTCAGCTGGCTCTCTTTAACCTAAGTGGACAAGTTGTTGGGGTCAGTGAGGGCTACCACTTGCCATCTGGACCCCATCGGTCATGACTGCTCAAATCGAGTGAGTGATGGATAGAGGGATATTGAGGGATATTGTCAACCTTTCTCTGACATTGGGAGAGTTCCCCAAAGGGCTCAAGGAGGCAGTGGTTTCCCTCTCCTGACAAAACCTTCACTGGATCTGTGGGATCCTGCCAACTACTGTCTGGTCTCACATCTTGCATTTCTGGGCAAGGTAGTTGAGAGGGCCACTGTGGACCAGCTTCTGGCTTTCTTAGAGGAATTTTCAGCCCTTGACCCATACCAACCAGTTTCTGTCCTGGCTATGGGGTGAAGACAGCACTGGTTGTCTTGGTGGACGATCTCCGGTGCCTTCTGGATCGAAGTGGTTCGGTTACCCTCATACTTCTTGATCTGTTGGCTGCATTTGATGTTTTTGACCACAAATTGTTAGCCCACTGCCTCACTGTGACAGGGATTACGGGGACAACCTTACATTTGCTGATCTGCTTCCTCCAGCACCAGATACAGTGTGGCAGTGGAAGAAGAGTTGCCTGACCCCTTTGGGCTCCCCTGTGGGTTGCCGCAGGAGGCAATACTTTCCCCCACAATTTTCAACATTTATATATCCCCCTTTGACTCAGCTGGTCTGGGGCTTTGGGCTGGGTTGTCATCAGTACACAGTTCTATCTTCTGATAGATGGCCAGCCAGACTTCCTCCCAGGAACATTTGCCAGTTTTGGAAGTGATGTCTGGATGGCTCAGGCAGAGTTACCTGAAACTCAACCCCTCCAAGATAGAGGTCTGTGGCTGGGTAGGAAGGGGCAGGATCAGGAAGCGCGCCTTCCCTGCCTGGATGGGGTGCAGCTGACAGCTGTGCCTGCAGCCAGGAATTTGGGGGTGATTTTCGATGCCTCCTTATCTACGGAGGCTTAGTTCATGAAGGTAGCCCAAATGGCATTTTACCATCTTCGCCAAGCTAGGCTACTAGCACTTTACCTGTCCCCTAAACATTTGGCCACAGTGATCCATGCAATGGTCACTTCCAGACTAGATTTCTGTAACTCACTCTATGTGGGCCTTCCCCTTTTTCTCACCCAGAAATTGCAGTTGGTAAAGAATGCAGCTGCAAGGGCCCTTACGAGATCATCTTGGAAAATAAATGTCCAGACTATATTGAGGCAGCTGCATTGGCTGTCAATTGGCTTCCAGATCAGGTTCAAGGTTTTGGTACTTACTTTTAAGGTCATCCATGGCCTGGGCCCTGTTTATCTGAGGGACCACTTGTCTCCTCATGCCCACCACAGAGCTCTCCAGTTTGGTGTAGTGGTTAGGAGTGCAGACTTCTAATCTGGCATTCCAGGTTCTATTCTGCACTTCCCCACATGCAGCCAACAACAACAACATAATTTATCTTTATTCCCCCCGCCCACTATTTCTCATTTCTTTCTTTCCGCCCCCTCCCCAGGCCCTTGTGGTTCTTGTCATTTATTCCTTTATTTATCTCTATATGGAAACTGTTGGATGTGAAACTTGAAAGACTTGTCTATAAGCCTCTGATTCTCTGGTTCAGTTATAATTTCTCACCTTAATCTACCTGAAAGCATTATTTAATGATCATGTGGAATGAAATCATGCTTGATACCCTAAGCTCCCTGGAAGTAAGGGCAGATTATGACATGCCATTTAAAGATGCTGAGAACTTCAACAAAGAAATGATTGACAGGTGAATTTCTGATGCTCACTCTCTCCACCCCAACTGGCAAACTTGTTTTACAGAGCCAGGTCCCTTACTTCAGCTGAATGCTGTTTGTGCCCCGTTCAAGAACTAAGTCATCTAATTTACCAGGCACTATGCAGATTCTCCTAGGTCATGATCCTAAATAAATTATTCAAGGAAGAGTGGCTGTGGCTCAGTAGTAAAGCATCTGCTTAGCAATGAGGAGGCCGCAGGTTCAATCCCCAGCATCTCTACGGTTTTTATTTTAAAGAAATCAGGTAGACCATATGAAAGACAGCCTGAGAAACTCTGTAACAGGCTTTCTAAACCAGAGCTTCTTGAAACCCTGGAGTTTCTTGATGGCCCTGGAAGGGTTTCCCAAATGGGTGGGAGTTAATTGTTTATATATTTTTAATTTGATAAACATTTGTCAGGTGATACGACCATATATGGTCATGTAGACCTCCCCCTCAAATGGCCAGAGTTGGGTCTTGAGGGGCTGGGAAGGGGAGGGGCCCCAGGTAGGCATGTACACAGCTATGCTTTCCAAACATATTTTGCATGATCGTACCACTTCTGAGGTTTCATGAAGTCTGAAGAATATTTCTGGGGTTTCTCAACAGTAAAAAAGTTGAGAAAGGCTTTTCTAGAAAGCTTAATCCTGACCTTAATAGGCCAATAGTCTGATTCAGTATAAGGTATATGTATTATGCCCAACAGTATATTGGACAAATCCAGAACAAGTGTAATATTAACTAACAGCCATTCAATTTTCCATGACTCTCAGCATTGTTTAATAAACTGAATCCTCACTGCGCTAAAGAACATTTAACTATAATGATAAATTGTATCCATGTGTTTCAGAATCCAAAACTTTTTGTTTCTTATGCAGCAGGCTTTTAAAGAAGGTAAACTTGTAGTACTCTAGTATCTTTGATGTCTTTGAACACCAGCCATAACACTTAGAAATGCATCCCTTTTCTTTCTTAGGAATAAAGACTTTCTTTCTGATTCACTATTATCAAAGCGCATAGCCTGAAGGATTCATTTAGCATTTTGAATTCCCAATATTTAAATTAGGGCAAGACAAAACTGGCTTTAAATCAAGTATTTGTAGAAAGATTAAATTTCATATTTAAGTATTCCCATTTTAAAATACCATATTTGCATTAAGGACCTTGCTAGATCTGCTATAGCAAGCACTTTCTGCATTTAATTTTCATACTTAATTTTCCACATAAAAATATAAATTCTGAATAATCAAAAAACGTCAAGTACAAATTGAGATATATTAAATACACCTCTCTCGAATAAACACTAAGATTTAATATATAACAAAATCAATTAACCATAATTAAAATGTCTCAAGATTTTTTAATTATTGTCCTGTAGTCATCCTCCTACCACCACTCCATACACTTTACCACTTACTGGTATTTAATTTACAGCAATAATTAAATTAAGCACAAGTTCTATATTTCATTTGAAGAGCTTGAATCCAACCAACTGCACCCAGAGGAAAGTCCATATATTTGCCAGTACCTTTCCCTCCCCTCCCCCAATCACTTCTGCAGCTTGGGGGCTATCAGGCCCTAAGTGTATATGGCACAAAATAGGGTGTATGTGGCAGAAATTGCCATTTTTTGTCTTGCTTTCTGGAATACTCATTGTACAACATCAGCTGGCCAATTTCCACAATCCAATGACCTTTTTGGACATAGCTTGGTTGATTAAATTTGTATTACATGTCTTGCAAGGAAGTAATCACATACACACTAACACACTGCAAATATCACCTTCACAATGCTGCCTCAGTTGGTTCAGTATGTGCAGGTATTGGCAGAGAGGGGAAAAGCCCTTCCTTGAGCCTCTGGGGTAGGTAGGTAGGTAGGTAGGTAGGTAGGTAGGTAGGTAGGTAGGTAGGTAGGTAGATAGATAGATAGATAGATAGATAGATAGATAGATAGATAGATAGATAGATAGATAGATAGATAGATAGATAGATAGACAGACAGACAGACAGACACACAGACAGACACACAGACACACAGACACACAGAGTGTTTAGAAAAATCTGGTGCCTTGCCACTGAATATGTTTGATTATAGAATACAGGAAAAATCACTTCCCAATTTTCCAGTGGATAAAAAAGCAATCTTCCTAAAACTGTACCAGGGTGGGAAACCTCATGAGGATCCAATGAAAGTTGTCAAGTTCAATGAAAGAAGAAAGTCCAGATACAAGTACAATAAATGTTTAGAGCAGTCTTCTCCAACAAGGATTTTGTGAAACCCTGGGGTTTCTTGAAGGGTTTTCCAAATGGGTGGGAGTTAAACTTGTTTATGTTAAAATTTGTTAAACATTTATCAGTTGATATGGCTATATATGGTCATGTTGGCCTGCCCCCTCCTTCCAAAATGGCCAATGAAGGGCCTAGGGGAGGGAAGGGGTCCCAGGTGGATATGTACACAGCTGTGCTTCCCAACTGTATTCTGCACCAGTGTTCCACATCTGGGGTTTCATGAAGCCTGAAGAATGTTTCAAGGGTTTCTCAACAGTAAACAAATTGAGAAAGGTTGATTTAGGGGGTGGTTTCAGTGTGGTTGAGTTGTCTGTTAGACTTTTGTGGAATGGTGTGGGAATCCAATTCAAGTCACTGTTGTAGTATGTTGGACAATAAATACTGTAACAATCACATCCAGATGATATGGATGGTAAATTTTGTTTCCTTGTCCATGTGGTTGTGGACCTGTAAGTATTATAGCAGCTGCATGCTATGAACCCTTGAAAAAGTCCATGATTTAGATAGCTGAATTTTAGTGCACACAAGTCAATCTGATTCTACAAACAATTAAATGGGACATCTGTATATTTCTTATCAAATGGAGGGGGGAGGCTGAAGTATACCTCCAAAAAGTTAAGCTCACGTTGGTTTGATCTTTGGCAACCTAATTTAAGGTATTTTCTATAGCTACTGAAAATGTAGAGTACACCAAGTCATATTATCTCATTTTAATAACCAGGAAGTGTTTAATAATCAGGCACTAGACTCATAGAGTGTTTAGGCCATGTACTTAGGTCCTGGTACAATAAGGCTGAGGCAGACTGGCTGAAGACAGGGGATGTTTGTGGGAGGGAAGTTACCTGTCCTCCAAGGATACTTCCTACTGACTTCAGACCAGAAATGCAGGAAAATACAATATAGTTAATTGTTTACAGCACTAGATAAGACACGCTTGTTATGTTAGGTGGCATATGACAACTGCTGGAATTAAGTAGGTCTGAGAGACGATGTGGAATAACAAGGAATCATGGGTTTAAATTTCCACTCACCTGTGAAATCCATTGACTGACCTTGAGATATTCACTTTAGTGCAGCCTCTTTCCTACCTCATAGGTTTGTGGTGAAATTAGAAACATGTATGCCCCTTGACTTTTGTGGAAGAAAGGTGAGATAATCATGTGGTAAATAAAAGACAGTCTTCCTCAGAAATATTCCTGAGTGAGAATCATATCCAAACCTCTTTGAATTTTTCAGAGAAAAAGAGGAACATCCATGTGATGAGCAAATTGCTGTTGGGTGGGATAAATTATCCTGGCATCTTTTTTATAGCTGTCGCTGTAGCTTCTAATCTAACCGACATTTGATAGTATGAATGATTCAGCATCCAGGTCTGAAGAGGTTAGCATACACATGCGTAATTCTCTGTTGAGTATTAATGAGTTATTTTGAGTGATGCAGGGTGCACACTGAGCTGACATTGACATTTAAAATATGTTCTGAGTATTGTACAAAGAGAAGGATTGCCAACTACTTAGCATTACGCATTACACAGCTGTCCTATGGTTACTAGTATTTTCTATTGCTGGATTTATTCATTGGTAGGAAAATAACAGGAAAAGCGGGATTAGAAAAGCAATAGTTTTCTGTAAAGCTTTATGAGACACATCTATGATCTCAGCTTACTCTCTTTATCTATGCAAGTTGAAACACCAGTGGAAATAGACAAATTCATTAAATAAAAATATGTGTAATCTGTAAATATATGTATATTGGGGATAGGGGACTCAGCCATATAATCTGTGAATTTGGCTGAAGAGTTGAATCTGGTTTGGGGTAGCTATTTAGGTCAAGACATAGTAAACAAAGCCATAATGTATTTCCTCTATGATGATATACCTACAAGGCTGAACTGCTTACCTTTCACTTAACAATGCTTCTATGAAATAATTTAATATTAGAATTATTTTACCTCCCTTCTCAAATATTGCAGAGTAGGGATGAGAAATAAAGGCCATGTCCAAAGATCGCTGAAATGTTATACTTACAAATCGTACAGTATTTGTAGGTCCAGTTTCAATGAAAGTCTGTGCAGTATCTCTAAAGGAGGTGACTCATGGGGGGTAGACAGTTCTATGGTAGGGCCTCTGGGTGCTGTGGGAAGCAGTGAGTGTGAGGCACCTGGACAGGCACATCCCTGGCTACCACCAGCCTTCAGAGGCCTCAGCACTCTGTCTGAGTGGCACCAGTTTCAAATGCCTCTGGGGTCATGGCTGTCACCCTCAAGGTGGATAGACCTCCCCTGGGCGGCAGGTTACCAAACCCCTGTTGATAGATTCCTGGAGATTCAAGAATGGGTCTGGAAAGCATACAGTTCTTTGTGAGGTACAGATCGATGGTGCCCTCCCTCCCCAGCATCCTTTCCCACCAGGGTATTGATCTCACTCTGGAGGGGAGCTGCAGTTCTGGGGGATCTGAAGGATGGCAACCCAAGTATCCCCACTTCCTGAAAGACACTTGCCATGGCCATAGGTCTCTTTCAAGGTGGTGGGATGCTGGGGGAATGGGGTTCTTATGAGCCATCTCTCTCCCCACTAACAGTGATGCAGACAGGACTCTGCCCACTCAACTCATGGCTCCCATTTGCCAACACTGGCCCACCTCTTGTGACACCCCGCCTCACAACAATGGCACAAAGGTATGCTGGGGCAGAATTGTTATGGATGCCAGCAGCCTGAAGTACTTTTGGGGCACATTTACCCCTGCTCAGCTGCCATGTAACTAACCCTTTAGGGAGCCAACTAGACCATTTACGCACTGGGAACTTCACTGCCCCAGCTCCAATGCATGAGCACAAATAGAGGGTGGATGTGATGCACCGGGCCAAATACTCCCCATTGTGGGTGCAGGAAGAGGTGGGGCAACCTGCCACAACTAAAACTCCAGCCTACAGCCTGTCACCTCCAGTGCATAAACGGTCCTAGTGGCACCATGGTGCAGCTGTTGCAGCACTGGCATGGCTCAGGATTTTGCTGTTAATTGCCTAAACCAAATCCAAGGTACCCAACTGGCTGCCACCTAAAAACAGGGATAGTTTCTTTTAACTCAAAATTCGGCATTTCTTACGTAAGGGATTCCCAATTGAGTGGGAAGCAGCAAAGTTATAGTTGGACATACATTTTCCATGAAAACCAATGGAAAGAAATAAATGAAATGATTAAAGAATTCCAGAAAAAATAAAGAAAATTATTAATAATGACATTAAAGAACATACTCCAAAATCAGATTTACGTTCTTATTTCAACTTATCACCACAGTGTAGGGGTCTCATTCACTTGGTGGGGGCAGGAAACATGCCATCCTTACTCTTGTTTCTGCTCTGAATGCACAAGATTGCAAGTGGCAGCATGTCCTCTCTGGTATCATTTGAAACCCCAGGGTATAACCACCAAGTTTCCAGTGATTCGTAGAACTACCTAGGTCACTTTAATTTTTTTACTGAAAAAGACACAGTACTGGAGCTGGCATCACACACACACACACACCACACACTGCCCCACTGCTGAGTTCAGGGCACTGCCTAGCAAATCCTACTTCAATAAAATCAGAGTCCAGCAACACCTTTAAGATCAACAAAGATTTATTCAAGGCGTGAGCTTTTGAGTGCAAGCACTCTTTGTCAGACTAAGACTTAGACTGATGAAGAGTGCTTGCACTCGAAAGCTCACGCCTTGAATAAATCTTTGTTGGTCTTAAAGGTGCTACTGGACTCTGATTTCATTGTGCTACTTCCAACACAGACCAACACGGCTACTCATTTGAAAAAATCCTACTTCAGTTCATCTTATATGTCTCCTAAGTGCTCTTCTGCTTTCACGCTGCCCTAATCTATTGGTTGGTACAAAGGAACGTTTCATTTTTATTTATCTGATAAGGCCATACTACTATAACACCAGGAAGTTTATCATGGTCTGCAAGTTCACTGTCCAGGAACTGGAAATAAATCAGCCTCATAGAAGCATGCCCAGGAATGGCAAGAAATTTAAGGAATTGACTTTTATTGTTGGTGTGAAACATAATGAATCATCTCTTGTACTGCTGAATTTCTCTCGTGGATGTTCAGCAAGCTGAAAGTGCACAATGGGATTACAAGGGGAAAACAGGGTTTATGCTTTGTTGATCATGACCATTGTTCTTAAAGGAGACGAGAATGAGACAAGAATGATAGGGTATTGTAATTAAGTTTTGTGGGTTACTTTGTTTTTAAAAAGTATCCAGCTAATGAACTAATGGAGCCTTTGGGTAGTACAGTAGAATGGGGCTTGTTCATAAATACTTATCAGAGTTCAATTCATTTGGTGAAAGGGAGAAGCAGCTGAAGCAGCTGTTTGTCTGAAATAAATGGACTGATCTGAAACTTACTTTCCAGCCTCAAGCAAAGTTACACCCTTGTGAAGCTACTGGAATCAGTGGGATTAGCAAGGTGTAATTCTGCTTAGTTTGGCACTTCAGGTCATTGTTTTGGTCCTGGTCAGGAAACTATAGCAAGGAGACAGAATATACTAATTTATTTGCTTCCCAAAGGAACAACTACAGCATCTCTTTTACCCACCACTGGAAAAGCCTACAGCGTCTTGGATAGGGTAGCTTTCACGATGACAGAAATCTTTCCACAAATAACACTCATGGAATACAAACACTATAAACAGAAAGAAGTCACCACGAATAACTAAGTCTCATGTCCGAACCGAAATAATAACAATGAACAGCATATACAATATAAGTTGAAGGCTTGCTCAGGCAACATGGTTTTCCAAGTGTATGCTTCAGTTGTTGTTGTTTTAATGTGAATTGTGTGTGAAAAAATAATACATTGTAGAGGTACACAAATCTGAAAGACAGGGCATTTCCGCACATTGGTAAAAATACCGTTACGCCAGCTGAATGGCATAGTGCTAAATATTATCGAGCCTTCTGGCCACTCCGCACCATTTTGCTGTCTCACTGTAATCTGCTGCCTTTTCACGCTTCTCACCCTCCAGAACTGCTGCTGGAAATAGCGAAAGAGAGCAATGTGCTTCATACACGACTCTCTTTCGCCTGTCAATCAAACCAGACAGCCAATCCTCTTTTTTCATGTTTTAAAGGTCCCACAATGCCCACTATTTTTTTTTTAATAATACTTCTTTGTTTAAGATGCATAGTGTTTTTTGAACACCATCCCTTATGGAATCATGAGTCTTTAGATACTTTTAAACATTAGTTTCATTCCTGATTTGGGGGGGGGGACTTTAGAGAGGCATGCTTTGTATCACAACTTTGGAAAAAATACTTTTTATTTCTGGTAACGTCTGCACACTTGTGCACTTATTCGTTGCTCCAAGTTGTTCTCCGTTTTTAAAAAGCATTTCCCGTCCCCCATAAGAAGGGAGAGGGAGGCAGGTGCGAGGGAAGGACATTGGAGATGGAGGTAGTGCTTCTTCGCCTCCATACATTTCTTTGGCTGCTGGCCTGCTGGTTGTCCACTGGGTGTCCGGGCGAGAATGGAGAGTTAGGGACCAACGGATACGAACGCGGGGAGGGAGGCTGTAGAGAGGCGCCCGGACTTCAAACCTGGAATGAGGACGCTAAACGCAAGGGACTTATAGCAGCCAAACCGGTCCTCGCGTTGAGTGCCCGGCCAGCCCGGGAAGGGGGCGGGGGAAAAGGGAGTTGTGGTCAGTGGTACCTCCCCACTCGCTCACCCCGAGGAAGGGCCCGCCCGAGAAGTCGCCGGCGCTGGAACCTAGAAAGAAACGAGCGACTAGGACGGAAGGGCGGCGGCGGCAAGACGGGTTATGTAGGGGGGCGGGGTCCAAGGCGGGAAATATAAGGTGGGGAATACACCGGTGTGGTGGTTGGTGTGGATGAGAGAAAAGGACGTTGCGAGTGTACGGGGAAGAGAGAATAAAAGACGGTGTTTGGAAAATCCAGCAGACTTTGTGGTTCTTGGTCGGAAGAAGAGGGGACGCCACGGCTGAGAAGGGTGAACCTCGCGGAGGGGCTGGGAAGAGCCCCACACTGGGGGATAGAGTTTTTTAGGTTGGTGAATCCACTTTTTGGGATTCACCAACTTGTACTTTAAAATGGAGGATATAGCAAGCAGTTTGCTGGCCAGATGTGGGAGATTAGCAACATCATGTGTAGCATCCAGAATATAGTGCCTTCATAGGGTAAGTATGATGCTAAAATTATGGTGTGCAGAAAAGCCCACAAGACTGGCTGCAGCTTCAGTAATTTAACCAAATTCTAAATCGTTACTGGGGACTTCCACACAATGGCATAATCAGGATTAACTGTTGTGTATTGCGTGAAAAGGACCTCATCACTCTTTTAAGTGATGAAATCATGGTAATAGACGAGATTCAATGGCTCATCCAATGAGATATTCTTATCAATTGTTGTTCCTTTATATATTTCTGAAACAGTCTAGGGGGTGGGACATGTCCAACTATCCAAGTTGGAATGGGGCCAATCAGGGTTCAGCCAGCTTTGTCCTGATTGGCCCTGCCCCTGCGGCTCCTGCCCTCCAGCTCTGGATTCTAGCCTCTTTGCTCTCAGATTCCTCAGTGCCTGGAGTCAGCAGCAGATAAGGGGAGAGGGCCAGGGGCAAATAGTCGTGGTGGAGGGCTTGCTAACGAGGGCCTCCTGGCCTGCTAGGCTGGGCCTGCTGACGAGAGCCTCCCAGCCTGCTGACTGCCTGCTAAGGAGTTCTGTCTCAGCCCTGCTAACGAGCTGCCTAGCCCCCGCCTGCTCCAGTTGATCCGGCTGTGAGCTGTGGCCCAAAGCCAACTTAAGCTGCCTGGGAAGGGGCCAGAGGAGGAGAACCTTTCAGGGCCTGTTCTTAGGAATGGGCTTTGAAGCTAGTACATATAATAAAGAGCCTCTTGTGGCGCAGAGTGGTAAGGCAGCCGTCTGAAAGCTTTGCCCATAAGGCTGGGAGTTCAATCCCAGCAGCCGACTCAAGGTTGACTCAGCCTTCCATCCTTCCGAGGTCGGTAAAATGAGTACCCAGCTTGCTGGGGGGTAAACGGTCATGAATGGGGAAGGCACTGGCAAACCACCCTGTATTGAGTCTGCCATGAAAACGCTAGAGGGCGTCACCCCAGGGGTCAGACATGACTCGGTGCTTGCACAGGGGATACCTTTACCTTTACCTTTACATATAATAATTTATAAATAAATAATTTGACCTAACATTTGCCCTGCTTATACATTTTTCCCTATCAAGGAAAAAATAGTTTCAGTCACAGAAAAAAAAAGAGGGGAATGGGGGGCTGATGGAAGAACTTCCCAGGGATAATTTCATAGCTGCAGTGACAAAATCAGTCAATCTTATGTCTGCATTAAGCCAAAGAAAAAAACGTCAGGTTCTAACATCAAAGAGGGAGAAGAAGATCAGCCTGGATATCAAGAGTCCTCAAAAAAATTTCATTAATGATCCTTAATTAATCTTTATGCCTTTCTTGTATTATTTGTATGAAAATCTATTTATTGCTTGTTTGAAAAGAAAAAGTGGAGCAGAAGAACTTGAAGCCTCTAGGTCAGTGCTGGTTTTACATATGAATTTATGCATGTGTAAAAAAACGTTTTGGCCTATACATGAAGGACCCTTTATTCAAATGTGTGTGTGTATATATATATTCTTTGACTGTTTCTGAAGAACTGCTAATGAGACTCAGCACAGAATATTATCATTGAGGATTGCCAGACTGGCATCCAATAAGATGCAGGGACTTTTCAGTGATGGCCTCAACACTACATAACTCTCTCTCTTTAGATGATCTTTTCCACCAAATTTGACAATGGGATTTGAACTGTTGTGCTTTTAATATGTGCACTGGTTGCAGTCAATGACTGATTTTTCAAGGTTATTGTTTTATTGTATTTTTTTAATAATTTGTTAACAGTTTTGAATACTGCTATATAAAAGGCTATGTAATAGTATATAAAAAAAGAAATTACTTTGTCAAGCAGGAAGGATAAATTTACCACACATCTGCTCCTTCTCTCTTGGATATGATAATTCATTTTTATTTAGTTTATAGCTGATGAATATTAACTATTTTCATCGATCGGGGCTCATAGTATTATTTGTTGGGAAGACAAAGATAGGAAGGAAAGTTAGTGAGGGAAAGTTCAGCAAAACAGAAAGCACTCACCCGTTGGCAAAAGACAGACGGGGACAGATGAATCTCAATAGAGAGAGAATATCATGGCTTGGGTTATACTATCAGGAAGGCCCTTTCTCAGGTTGACATCCATCTTGTCTCAGATGGGTAGCAAAAGCATTCATGAGAGCAATATAATGAGTAGAATGCGAGGGCTATCAGTTGCCTTGCTCACTGGCTTTCTTTTATAAACTGTTTTGACATATTATATATAACATATTATATATAAACAATTTGACATATTATATATATATATAAATATATTTTGTGCGCTACCTCAGACAGGTCAAATTACTCAGAAAAATAAAAATTAAAAAATTCAGTAGGGTACTGAATGTGAAAGGAAGGAAGGGTCCCCATTAACCAACTAAAAGTGGTGACCAGGTATTGGGCAGCGGGAGACATAGAGGCAAGGCCTCAGGTATATGAAGGGAAGCTGTGAGACTCTCCCAGCAGGCAATCCTATACACAGGTCAGGTGGTACAGGTGGGTTACCTGGGAGTGGAATAAAAGCTTCTCAAGGTATTGGGAACACCTTGGAGGGCAGGAGAAACAGGGCCTGCAGGCCAGAGCAGGGATCATGAGACAAACATGTGTAAAAGCCATGTGGGATTTTAGTAAGAAGGGGAATTAGGTGCGATTGCGTGGAACAACTGGTTGAATCCAACCCCATGTGTAATAGTTATACTTACAACAATATATATATAAGCTATACTTACAACAATACTTACAATAGCTAAGAATGTTGCTAAAAATACACACTGTTAAAAATGCCACAGCTTTTACAGCCGCTGAGAGTATAGATTTGATAAAGTGAAATGCAAAAAAGTTATATTGTTCCATTTATTACTATGATATGACTATAAAGAAAGAGCACTTTCTTTTCTTCTAGCAAAGCCTAGTCTTTGTTTTCTCTGTAACAATTACAGCTGCATATTATTCTACACATGTAATGCCTTATGAGAGAAGAGGGAAATTTATTCCATTAATACCAATGCTATAGCCCCCCACCACACACACAAACACACACAAAAGATAGAGCTTGAAATGGAAATCTAGTCACAGCATATGATATCTCTTTATGCCAATTACCCCTGATGGATAGCAGCAAAGACACACATGGCCTGGCTGATGAGCATTCAAGAGGAAGGAGAGCAGCATCCTGAAAAGCCACTGATGGCATTCTTCTGAAAATTCAATTTGTTTGCATGAAAAATATCAGTATATTCTTTACATAGTCAAAGTAACCTTTTGAACTTTACAAAAAAATCAGCATTTCAGATGCAACACTCACTTTAGATTTTAAGTATAATTAACCCAAGATAAAATGAATTATGGATTTAATTTATCTCCACCTGATTGAAACAAGAACTTGCCTTAACGTCACTCATAAACTGGTTTGCTTCTCTAATTTGTTCTGTTAAAAGTACACTATAAAGGATTGTCAACTTTCCTATACCAAAGCCACCACTGCTTATAGATATCTCAATATTTCACTTAATCTCTCTCAGTGAAAACTAAATTAGTTAAACTTACAATATTTTTTAAAAATGTGTAGTGATCCAGAAAGTGATATAAAGGAACTCATAAACTCTGCACCTCATGTCAAACTTTTCAGCATCTGACTGATGTTTCACACATTGTTCAGCAAAACTCACTGAATTATTTTAGAGTTCATTTCTCAGGCTTCTGCAACAACCACAAAATTGCCTACCAGAGGGCATATCTCTAAGTTAACAGGAAAATGGTCACCTTCCGTAATCAGGAAATGCCATTTTATATGTTTGACAAATTCATATTTCTCCTCTCCAAGTTTCTGTCCTGGAAACTTCATTGGGTTCAATGGTCTTAGAAGAATGTAAATATGCTTAGGATTGGATTGTTAAGATGGCCAGAACCATGCCTCCTCCCTATTAGAGTACTGACCAATTTGCAGCATGCCATTCTTATGCAATATCATTTAGTGCTCTTTGAGCCTGTGGACACTTTTGGAATTCTGATATAGAGTGTGAGTCCAATCACAAAATGAACACAAGGTGAGGTGGGGTCACATTCAAAATGGTACCTACATAGCCCAAAACTTATACACAGAGAAAACCCAAGTATATGGTACAAGAGAAGTAATAAAAAAAATGATCTTAGATTTTTTATTATTCTGTTTGACTGTGGATGTTTTAATTGTAATTATACTGTGGATATTTTAACTGAGGATTTCGTGAACCACCCAGAGCCAATACTGTGGTAGCAGCTGCTTCAGAAACAATATTAATTTAATTAGCATGACTACTCAGATCTCCAGGGCCCAGTCAGAAGTCCTGCTGAGAAGGAGCTCTGCGTAGTCCCACCCACTTTTTAAACACTTGATGGGTTTCAGAAAAGGTGTCAGCAGGTGCCATATTGGGGACCTGATCTAGAGTATTTTGGTTTCTCCAATTCAGGATTTCTTGGATGAAACAGGTTTTCCTTTACATCTCATTTCCATACCAATTTTGGCAGGGAAACTTAATTAGCATAGTAAAGTTTATTGAATGGTCTACAGATACTAACAAGTTTGGCCAAACAAATTAATGATCTACAGATGTCAACTAACTAAGTAAACTATCCTTCATGAATCTGTCTAATCTTTCTCTAAAGTTATCTATTTCTGAGGCATCTGGCAGTGAGTTCCACATTTTAAACAAATGTTAAATGAAGGAGTTGCTTTTGTCCATCTTGAATCTACTGCCTATCAAACCCTTAAGCTCTACTATTTTAAGAGAAGGGAAAAGTTCTCCCCACTCTCTGCATAATTTTATAAACCTCTATCATGTCCCACCTGAGTCATCTTTTTTTTCTAGTGAAAAGTCCCAGACTTTTTAGCCTTTCCTCACAGGAAAGAGTGTTTCAAACCACGAATCATCTTGCTTGCCATCTTTTGTATTTTCTCCAGTGCTGAAATGTCCTTTTTGAGATATGGTGATCAGAACTGCATACAGTATTTCAAATGAAATTACACCATAGATATATTCAGGAACTTTTGGCTGTATTATTTTCAGTCTCTTTCCTAATCATCCCCAGAAAAATTTGCCCTTTTTACTGCTGAGGCACACTGGATTGACATTTTCATTGAGCTGTCTACCATAATCCATGGTCTCTTTCCCTTTCATGCTCAGCAATTCCAAACCCTATGAGCATATACTTGAAGCTGGGATGTTCTGTTCTAGTGTGCATCTCCTTACATTTGTCTCATTCATTAGATTTTTTTTAGGTTGCTGCTCACCCGAATGTTATAAGTCACAGTGACTTATAACATTAAAACCAATACGTTAAAAACAACATGAAAACAAATAACAAATGTACAATATTCTGCTATTAAAATATGTGATTATCAAGATACCACTAATTTCAAAAGCTCAAACATTGAAAGTTGCCCTCCAATGGCTAATCTAAACAATTCAGTCTTCCACACCCTGTAAAAACTAAGCAAGTCTGACAAGGCACAGATCCTAACAAAGAGTGCCTTCCACAGGGTAAGGGCCAAAACTGAAAAGGTCCTTCCCCAGTGGCAGCTAACTGACCTATCCTGGGGTCAGGCACCTGCAAGAGGCCCTTAGAAGATAACTGAAGGGAACATACATATGAGGGAACCAGACTACTGAGAATTTTAAAGGTGAGCAGCAAAATCTTGAATTAGATACAGTGATGAATTGGTAGATAGTGCAGCTACTGAAAAATTGTAGTAAAATGAACAGGTCACAATGTTCTAATCAACAACCTGGCAACTACGTTCTGGATCACTTGCAGTCTCAAAAGCATTTTCAAGGATAAACCTACATAAAGTGAATTGCAGTAGGCCAATAAGGAGGTGACCATTGCATCAATCAATATGGCAAGGTCTGACCCAAACAAATAAGGAGCTGGCTGGCATACTACCATAGATACTTATTTCTCCACCAATAAGACAGAATCCAACCACATCCTAAGGCTCTTTACAGAGTCTATAGCTGTCAGTTGGACACCACTGAGTCTCCAGCTAGAATATCAGTCTTGCACAGCCAATAACCTCCATCATGGATGGATTCAACTTTAGCCAGTTCCCCTTTAACCATTGGGCTGCCGCATCTAGAAACTGGGATAGTTCAGAGAGCCCTATCACTGACTACCTATCCAACAAGAGGAAGAGATGAGTGTCATCAGTATACTGAGGGGACTTAATTCCAAACCTCTTGACCATCTCTGCAAGAGGGCACATATATGTGCAAAATAACATAGGAGAGAGATTCAAACCCTGTGAGACCCCATAGTTCAGGTCTCATTGGCTCCCAAACAAATGTTTCATCCAATACAACCTGGAGCTGCTTGGCCACTGACTGCTCAGTTACCTTCCCCAGAAAATGTAGATTAGATGCTGGGTGGTAATTGGCCAGCTCCCTTTTATCTCTTTAGTAAAGATATAGAACAGACATCTCCTTAAGGAAGCTGGGGAAATCGCCCTGTGAAAAAGACAAATTAATAATCTGTCTCAAAGGGCCATTTATCATTTCATGACATGATATAACGAGCCACAAGGAACAAGGATCCAAGAACAGGTAGTTGGCTTCACAGCTTGCAGAATCCTTTAACATTTGCACAGATCAGCAGGCCAAAAGAGTAGCCCAAAGAACCACATGGTGCAAACAGATCCCCCATCCCATCAACATTATCATATTCAGCAGCCAACTCCAGATAGAATTTAGGGGATCTGCATACTCTTTTGCAAATAAAGCCAAATTAGTATCACTATTGGACATACCAAAGGGATGACTAATTGTTGAACCAATCTGAATAACTGAGCTGGTTGTGAGCTAGCAAAATAATATCTCTTTGCTGCTTTCACTGCCACCTCATAAGACTTAAATTGGGCTCTATAGTGTGTTCTCACTGCTTAGTCCTCATTGCCAGTTCTGTTCTAGCCATCTGAGCAACCAAACCTTAAAATTTGCCAAATGGTTACCCACTCTCCCAATCTGTAGTCATCCTCCTGGAGTTCTTTACAGTGATCTTTGGCTTTCACCATCCCAAATAATTTTATGTCATCTGCAAACATGGCCACTATACTTCTCAACCATAGTTCCTGATCATTTATGAACAATTTAAATAGCACAAGCCCTAATACCAGTCTTTGTGGGACTCCACTGCTTGGTGAACAGAGGGTTGAACTGCTCAATTCCTTCCCATTTCTCCTCAGTCTTCTCTTGTAAGGGGAATCATGCTCAAAGTGGCAAAATCATTTCACATCATAAGGGATGGAAGTTGTGGCTTAGGGTCACTGTAGGAATAGTGTATACACACCTAGTAGTTTCTTTAAATGAAACCAAATCCTCTGGGCCAAATGAATTGCATGCAGGGATACTTGCAGATGTAATTTCTGATCCTCTGCCTATTATTTTTGACAATTCCTGGGGAACACACAAATGCCAGAAGATTGGAGGCAGGCAAATGTCCCTAACTTCAAGAAGGGGGAAAAGGAGGATCCGGGTAACCATCAGCTCATCCGCCTGACCTCTATAGCTGGCAAAAATTTTATAACAAATCATCTAATAGTGTCCAGATCACGCGAGGTGATGTTACTACTTTACTCTGCTCTGGTAAGACCTCACTTGGAGTACTGTGTTCGGTTTTGGGCACCACAACTGAAGAAAGATGTAGATAAATGAGCATATTCAGAGGAGGGGGCTACAAAGATGGTGAGGGGTTTGGAGACCGTTGTATGAGGAAAGGTTGAGGTAGCTTGGTCTGTTTAGCCTGGAGAGAAGACGACTAAGAGGTGATATGATAACCTTCTTCAAATACTTGAAGGGCTGTCATATGATGGAGCAGAGTTGTGTTTTGTTGCCCCAGAGGGCCAGACCAAAATCAATGGGTTGAAATTAATTCAAAAGAATTTTCAGATTAACATCTGGAAGAAGTTCCTGACAGAGTAGTTCCTCAGTGGAACAGGCTTCCTTGGAAGATGGTGAGTTCTTCCTTGGAAGTCTGTAAGCAGAGGCTAGATAATCATCTGACAGAAATTCTGATTTTATGAACTTAGGCAGATTGTGAGTGGGTAAGCAGGAAGGGATGTGCCAGTTTTTATCTCTTGTGGCCCTTCCTTGCATACTCAGGTAATAGCTAATCACCACTGGGGGATGGTAGGTGAATTTCCTTCAGGCCAGGCTGGATTCTGGATTTTTGGTACAGGGATCACTTGGACATGAAATTGGGGTCACTGTGTGTGGGCAGACAGTTATGAGTTCCTGCATTGTTCAGGATGTTGGACTAGATGACCCTGGAGTCCCTTTCAACTCTATGATTCTATCAGCCAGCTGATATTTCCTCAGCAGGCTTTGTTCCTCTACAAGTATAACAGTTCTATTATTTTGCCTGGGACGGACATTATGCTAACTGAACTGTAATCTCTTGGTTCCCCCAAGGAACCCTTTAAAAAAAAACTGGTGTAACACTTCTGATACAGTGACTGATTTTAGTGATAAAGTTACATATGCCAATTAGTAGATCATCGGTCTCACATTGGAGTTCTTGGGCACATGGCACCAGGACCTGGAGCCATAGGTTTTAAAATTCATGTACCTTCACCTCAATTTGGCTCAGTTCTGGTGACTCTCTTCCTGAAAATAGTGGCTGAGGCCTAGGCAGACATCTCCCCACAGACCACAGATGCAAAGAATTCTCTGCCATCTCACGATCTTCCATCATTACTTCCTTCACCTCTGTATGAAGAGGCACAGAAAGATGCTCTTAACTGATGTGCTGTCTTTAAAATGTTCCTAAAAACTCTGCCTGATTCAAATTGCACCTGTCTGCTCGTACACAGCAATTTCATTTTATTTCCTCAGCTTTTACTGAACTTGACACACTTTGAATCTAGATTCAGGTGGGTAGCCTTGTTGGTCTGAAGTAGCAGATCTAAGCTTGCGTCCAATGGCACCTTTAAGACCAACAAAGTTTTATTCAAGGTATAAGCTTTCACGTGCATCAGATTCTGTGAAATGATGCTATTAATCCAAACAAATTTAATGTGTAAATGCCAACTTGGGTTTTATTCGGTGCTTTTAAGCCAAACTAAGAATCTCCTGGTTTATTTGGGTGCTGAATCGCTAAAGACAAATCAAGTGTAGTCATTAGCAGTGCGGACTTCTAATCTGGTGAGCTGGGTTTCATTCTGCACTCCCCCATATGCAGCCAGCTGGGTGACCTTGGGCTCACCATAGCACTGGTTAAGTTGCTCTGACTGAGCAGTAATATTAGGGCTCTCTCAGCCTCACCTACCTGACAGGGTTTCTGTTTTGGGGAGAGGAAAGGGAAGGCAACTGTAAGCCACTTTGAGACTCCTTCAAGTAGACTTCAGCTGGGGATTCCGAAAACCTTTCTTTCCCTAGATATTTCCCAGGTAATAGGAGGGAAGGTGGGGGAGGATTGGTCAAATAGGAATTTAGGTTTGGGAGGGGGGGAGAGGAAACTGTTCTTTAGCCAATTACAGGTTGCCTCTTTTTTGAAATTCTTCAGTGTATGGCCAGAGAGCATAAAAGCAAGGGTCTGGCTGGTCCTTCATTGCTGTGCAGTTTGAGACTGGTCTCAGAGATTGTGTGCCTATTCCATTTGCTTGCTGCTGCTCTGAGTTGGCATAAGAGACCCTACTGTGTGGACTTCTGGTTCTTCAGATCAACACAAGAGAAGGCATGGACTGGTTTGATCATTTAAAAAAAAGGTTCCCTCTTTTATTGTTTTATTGTCACTGGTCTTTGAGCTGTCCTTGCAAGCCCCCTCCTCCTTCCCCCTGGGATTCTGTGCTGCACCCCTGTTGAGCTGGCATTTGCCACAATGGGGCATTGGGTTCTGCTGCGGAGCACTAGTTGGGTGGCACTAGTACATTCATTGACTGCAGAGAAGGAATTATCATTATTATTTATTAAATTTATTTCCCTCTACTCCTGAGACCTGCTCATGGTGGGTTACAATTGTGGTGGGTTACAAATGCCTCTCTCCCTTCAGTTTCTGCTTCAGAGATTCTGTTAGGTGCACTTGGTCCTGCTGGGTTGGATCTGCCACAGTGGTACTGGTTCTGTTCGGCAGAGTTGCACTGGTCCTGCTGATGGGCTGGTGTTGAAAAAATGCTCCTCTTTTACTTTCACTGAAGACATTCTCCGGGACATTTTGCTGAGCTTGTATTGCCTTGCTATCTCTCCCCCCCCCTCCCCCATAGGAAAGAAGGCAGGATGGAGGCTTCTTGTGGAATTGGACTCCCATGGAATTGGACTCTCTGGTCCAATATTTTTGAAACTTGGAGGTTCTTTTCAGGAGAAACTTTGGAGTTCTTTTGATGCCTTTACCTCAACCTGGCCACTGAATATGCAGGCTAGATTTCCCATTGACATTAATCATTCCATAGGGTATAATGGAGCTGAATCAATCTGGAAATCCCAAATCTTGCCAAATCTGAATTCTGCTATTGATATTTTGGCAAGATCATCATGATACCGACACCAAGGCTTTGAATTGTCATGTTTTTTTTGTTTTTTTTGTTTTGCATGAGTTAATGGTGATTGTGATGGAGATATCCCATTGTTGCTCTACAATCAGGTAATTAAAATACAGGATACAAAAAAACCCTCTTATTCTTCTATCTTGTATCCCTACATTCTGTATTGCTTACATGATATCTGCCTTAGATGTTTGCAGTTCCTACTCTTGCACTCATTGTCATTAAATTTTATATTACTACTCCTATCGTACTGGGCAGTGGATGTCTTGTACGATATGGGTACCTTTTTTCTGCTTTCTCTGCTCTGTAACTTGCCTTGAGTCTCAATGAGAAAGGTGGCCTATGAATAAACTCAATAAATAAATGAAGTTTGGCTCATTAGTGTAATACTTCTCAAATGTTGTGCTAAATCAAGGCATGTGAAGCAGCACCTTTACTAAAACTAATTGATTGGGAGTCTGATGAGAAAATGCTTGAGAATTCCACGATGGAAGAAAGCCATGATAAAAGTGTAAAAAGTGTAATAAAGCCACAGCCTGGAACCTCTTCAGATCCAAAGTGTCTAGTTAACCTTAGCTTTCAGAACGGGACCCATGTTATTTATTTATTTTTACTAAAATAAAAGCATAGCTCTTCTTTCTGTTGGCATGCTATAAAGTTGCAGGCTGCAACCTAGCAGCAGAAAACTGATGTTTCAAACAATTTTTGCTTCTGGTGTAATTCTCACTGGTTCCATACTTCAGGCTGACTAAAACCTTGATGATGGCAAACTGTAATCTTAACTCTGCTTTAAGAAAAGGGGGCTTAAGCTAAACAATTTTTAGGAACTTTCCACTAAGATACAACTCTTTTTAAGAACTTCTCAACACTATTGTTTTGACAATTTACTAAAATGGACAATAATCCTCAGCAGTAAACTGAAATTTCAGAATAGCTTCTGCCAAATATAAATGGTAAGGGAAGGAATGCTGTGTACTCTCTTTTCATACTAAAACTCTTTTCATACTCTCACTCATTTCACTAGGACCTACTGAACACAGCCCAGAATCTAAAATATGGCATGAGTAATTTTGATGTATTCAGGTATATTTGCTTTCAGGGAAGACAATGGGATCCAGTTGAAGAAGTTCCTTACTTGAAGGAGTCTCAAAGCAGTTTACAATTTCCTTCCCTTCCTCACCCCACAACCGATACCCTATGAGGTAGGTGGGGCTGAGAGAGCTCTGACCAGATTGCTGTGTGAGAATAGCCCTATCAGGACTGTGACTAGCTCAAAGTCACCCAGCTGGCTGCATGTAGAGGAGCAGGGAATCAAACTTAGTTTGCCAAATTAGAAGCCACCACTCTTAACCATTACACCAAGCTGGCTTTACATTTGAGGCTAAAACAGACATGATGATCAAGGATCATCATCCACATCCACACAAACATGCAGATCATCTGGAGATTTAATCCCTGAGGCCCATTAACAGAAACAAGGCTCTCCACGATGCTGTTAATGGTTTATGGGGACGGGTGCGGAAATATGCCCTTTAAAAACCCCTTTTCCCATTAAAATTGTAACATATGGGAAGTCTGATTTTGATTAGAACTTCTATCCAATCCACATTATGCCTGTACATGCACAGAAAGGCAGCTTTTCAAAACAGATGATCACTAACATTTGTTGTGTCCGTTTTGGCCCTTCATTTTACATTTGTATAGGACTGCAACCAGAGGGAATTAACTTAAGCGAATATACCATTTGGATACTAAAACGAAGACACCAAAAGCATTCCGGAATTTGATCAAACACTGTTCCTTGAATTGTCAGCTAATACTTAACACAATTTGCTTCTTCATCCAACATAAGCAAGTCATTAACATAAGTGCTGACCTACAAAACAAAACAAAAATAGGCACACCCATTTTAGCTATTCCTCATACATTTGTAACATATGGTATAAATAGAAGAGATTGAGAACCTTGGAGTAATCTCAGTGTGTTTACAATTTTTTTAACTCCTGAGTTTAGTTGCTTTCATACATGATGTACTCAGTTCAAAACCAAACAGCTTCTTTAATTCAAACTGAATTTAAAAAAAAACCTCTCCAAAGCAGGCATGACTTTATTTTAAGGTTTAAAAAAGGGGGGGGGGGTACTAGAACCCAAAAACTCCAACTGGTAACAGTTAGTACCTACAAAGGTTGAATGTCTGTATTGTTGTTAAAATTATATTACTTTTATTGTGCACAATTAAAAAAACCATAGGAATTAAAAACATATGTCCAACCCCTAGGCTACTGCAAACCAGTATGCTATGCACGTGAACCAAAAGACCTACCGTATATACTTGCATATAAGCCGACCCGCATATAAGCCGAGGCACCTAATTTTACCACAAAATCTGGGCAAACTTACTGACTCGCATATAAGCAGAGGGTGAGAAATGCAGCAGTTACTGGTAAATTTACATTAATTGAGGCACCAGTAGGTTAAATGTTTTTGAATATTTATTTCAAAGAAAAACAGTGAACTAGCTCTGTCAGTGCAAAAGAGGGCCAGGAAACCAGAGCAGAACAACAGTACCCGAAGTTGGCAACCTCCTACAACAAGTACAACAGCTACCAAACTGGGAGAATGGACAACTCTGACTACAGCTACAGTGCCCTCCCCCCAGAACAAAACATTGAAATAAAGAACTGTAAAAATCAACTTTTAAAAGAAACACAACTGCAAGAAAAAAAGGAAACAATGCTGCCCCTCAGAAAAAAAGAAATAAACATTAGAAGAAACAGTAAATCCCAAAGCACCCCCAAAACCCACCTCACCCCTCCCCACCCCACTCACAGAAATCCAAAAGAGTAGTTTTGAAGATGTGAATGCAAAGGAAAAAAAAGATCAGAATCCCTCACTCAAACCATTGCTGTCCTACAAGCAGCCAGGTAAGCAAGCTTCAGCTTGCAGGAGGAGGTTTGCAGAAGCAACGATCGGCTGGCTGGGAGCAGGCTGTTATTTCAATTACCGTATATACGCCGTTGAGGAATTTTTCAGTGTGAATACTGTGCTGAAAAACTCGGCTTATATACAAATATATACGGTATATTGAAACATTAGATCTGGTGTTCATCCTATTTTACCTGTGACTTCTGGAAGAGTTAATAGGACAGACTGCTAGGGATGCCAGTCCCCAGGTCGGACCTGGAAATCCCCTGGTTTTACCCCTCATCTCCAGGAGACAGAGATCGGTCCTGGGTGGCTGCTTTAGAAGGTCAATTCCGTAGCATTATCCTCCACTTAGGTCCCTCCCCACCCTAAATCCCACCCACATCCATCTTCACCACCAAAGTATTCAGGTGCCTCCGAACCCACAGTTGGCAACCCTACTGAAAGCTCATGTATAACATTGTTTAATTGTCCAGCCAAATCTTAAATGAATTAAAAATGACCATATCCATCATGAGTAAGACTAATATACATACTGATTAGTTCATTTTCAGTTGAGACTTGCATTATTCCGTGCCTCTGTCAAGGCTTCTGGAGTATGTATCTCTTTTGGCTTAGACTGATGCTTAATGTTTATATCTATCCCAAACAAGAGTGGGATGTCTCTATGAACTCTGAGGGTGAACCCCCAGCCCCATGTCCAACAGCTTGATGTAGTGGTTAGGAGTGCGGACTTCTAATCTGGTGAGCCGGGTTTCATTCTGCACTCCCCGAACAGTAATATCAGGGTTCTCTCACCCTCACCTACCCCACAGATTGCCTATTGTGCGGAGAGGAAAGGGAAGGTGATTGTAAGCCGCTTTGAGACTCCTTCAGGGAGAGAAAAGTGTCATATAAGAACCAACTCTTCTTCTTCAGTAATATCAGGGCTCTCTCAGCCTCACCTAGCCCACAGGGCGTCTGTTGTGGGGAAAATTTATGTCAGAGGTGTGTTTTTAATCGCATGTTTAATAGAAGCAACACTAAAATTTTAGTACAGATTATGTAAATATTCATAACTTGAGATCAGTCACACTCTTCTTCATCTGCTTCACCTTCACCTTCACCTTCATCATTCCCCTCTCCACTTTCTGTTCCTTCACTCATAACTTCTGTTGAAGACAGGTTCTCCAATTTTTCAGCAGACCTCTCTATGTCTTCATTTGCTGCTGAATATGCTGCTTTTGGACTGATGGCCTCTGTTGTTTCTGAACTCTTTTTCTCAATGGACTTATCAGGAGTAGAAGGTGTTGGTGGTGATGGTGGTTCAGGAGCAGGTGGTGGTGGTGGAGGAGGAGGAGCAGGAAGAGGAGCAAGTTCTGCTGGTGTTGGAAGTGGAGTAACAGGGGGAATCCGTTGTTCCAGCATTGGTTCAGATAATATTTTTTCAACACTGGGCTCTCATAACGGTGGGGTTCCTGTGCTCAAACTGGTCAGATCCACTTCCTCGAAGGATTCTTCATCATGCAGTTTGTCCAGTGTGGTATTCTCTAGTTCCTCCAGGTTATAATACATATCTTTGAGCCAAAGAGGCTTATCCCTCAAAGAAGAGGGTGTTCTGGGAAGTTCTTCATCTGGCGGGGGTTTCTTTTCTTTGCCAAGCTCTTCTACTTGGCTGCAGAACACTGAGACCAGACCTCAATTAGGCAGATAACAGAAACAATAATCAGAATGACAGTGGTTACTTAAATAGCCAAGAACAGCTTGTTTCCATATCCATATGCTGGAATCCCCTCATTTGCTAGCCTGCCTGAAGGCTTCTCCAGTTTTGGTGTGCTTGCTGTGGTCATATCAGCTGCATCCAAGGAGGGCCAAATATTCCATAGGGAGGAGGTTTCATCGACGTGTTCAATGAAAAGTTTCATGAGGTGGTCTGTTTCAGTGATGAGTTTTGCACAGGCCACCTGGACTGTGGCTGACGTGCAATCTATTTTCAGGATGCGGATCATGTGAGAGATGAGTTTCCTCACCAGTGTGTTTGGGATTAGGTCAGTCAACTTCTCATTCAGCTCATTTCCAAAGACTTCACCCCCACCCTGAATGTTGTCATCTTGATGTGGCAAGAAGCCCCAAGGGGGAGAAACAGAAGTCCCCTGAGGTGAGGGCTCATTCAAGGAGGGTTCTGAATCACCTGCTGAGATTTCTCCTGCAACATGTTTAGTTCCCTGTAGGAGCGGTTTCAGCAGCTCTTCTTTAGTCAATATCTGTGACCTAAGTACCTTCTTCAGTACTACCACAGAGTTTTCACCATTAGGGAGGTTAGTCAAGTCACTGTCTTCACTGTCTACTACCATGGAGCCTTTGGACTCTAGAACATTAGTCTGAGAGTCTGGAATGGAGCGTTTCCAAGAGGACGGAAGAGCTGCTTGGTGGGACTGAAGAAACCGAAGGGTGCACTGAGCTTCTGAGCCTTCGGCTAGTTTCCTCCCACTATCGGCAGGGAGGTCTGCAGCAGGTTCTCCAGTATCCCAGTCATCACTTCAGTGGCATCAAGGTTTAGGACCTTCAGTGCAAGCATCCTGTAAAAAAAGGAATCCTGAATGACCGCCAGGGGATTGTGGCTGAGATCCACCTTGAGCAAAAACTGCATGCCATGCTAGGCCCAGAATGTTCCCTCAGTGATTTGTTCAATGATGTTGCCACTGCAGGAATGGGACAGCCTCAAATGCATTCATGTGGATAATTTGTATTTTACAAGTCCAGGTAGGTAAGCATGAGCAAGCCTTCCAGATACGAGTTTTGAAGCCTCGTCAAGCTGTTGTCCTTGAGAACCAAGTATTCAGTCCAAGGATAGGCCCTCCACACTTCTTTTCCAATAGAGGAAATCACATTTCTGGTAAAGTCCAAGTACATGAAAGGATGAGGATCAACTCCTGGCTTGGGAAGAATCCAGGAGAGTTGGTGATCCTGCTGCAGTTGAGGATTTCCAAACTGCAGTGGCAGGAGGCAGAGCAAGGCTCTTGAGCTCCCGCTAGCCCCATAAGAAGCACCAGTAACATCCAAAGGAAGAAGTTAGCATAAGCCATATCAGCAAGCCATATCAGCCACCGAGCAGGTCTTTGCAGACTGCCCAGCAACCGCCGTGGGCAAGCTTTATGTATGTCTGACGATGATTGTGACATCATTTAGCAGGATACTCAGCATCATAGCCTAGCCATCCCTATGGCAACAATGAAGGCTTTGCTTGAAAGGCAAGGACTGATGGGCTTGAGACGCTGAAAGCAGCTGGGTATTGGCTACAGGTTACAGAATCATAGAATCATGGCCCTGAAAGGGGTCTCCAGGGTCACCTAGTCCAATCCCCTGCACAGTTCAGGAAACATAACTACCTTGGTCCCCACAGTGACCCCAATTCCATGCCCAGATGACACATCTTTTGAAATGTTTTAAATATACTGTCATAATAGTATAATATTTATGTTGTTCTATATATAATAGTCATACAATATACAGCATATCCCTATTGCCCAAAAAGTATCTCTTCATTTAAAAATTACGGATTTTAACATTGATCTAGGACAATAAAAAGATGACGTATCATAACAAAATATCCTGAATAAGTTATTTAAAATCCCAGCTTTGTCTATAAACTGTTTTCTCCAGGTACATATCTTACACAGAGCCATTCCTCCATAATTAGTAGTACCTTCTGCTTCCAATATTCTGCTACTCAAATTGTAGCTGCTATTAGCAAATTCCTTCTAAGGTCCTTATTATTTCTCACATATTCAGAAAACCAGCCCAACCATAGAACCGTTCTCCTTGTGGGCCAAATTTTCTATTTACACAGAGGTCTCACAGCAAAGAAACATTCAAACCTGGAACCCACCATTTGCAGTTTGAAGTGGCACAGTCCATTCCACCACCTCAGGGTTCTGACTCATTGTCACCTCATTCTTTTGTGTCTCTTCCCTCAGATGTCACAAACAAACAAACAAAAAACATTCTTAACTTCTGCCCACAGTCTTCATCCTCAGCTTCAAGGAAATCTGTTCATTGCCCATGGTGATCTCTGCATCTGCTCAGAATCACCAAACCACTCTGTGAATTTTAAGAAGTCTTGATAACTGATGGTATTACTTGGGTGTTTTTCATATCCTTTGTTCCTGTTCCTCCTACCCATTGACCATGATCATTTCATATTCTCATCCTTAAATTGTAAGCTTCACAAAATCTGACAAAATCAAGTAACCTGGGCTATGGAGGTTAGGGCACTTAAAATATTAAAAGGTAAAGGTAAAGGTATCCCCTGTGCAAGCACCGGGTCATGTCTGACCCTTGGGGTGATGCCCTCTAGCGTTTTCATGGCAGACTCAATACGGGGTGGTTTGCCAGTGCCTTCCCCAGTCATTACCGTTTACCCCCCAGCAAGCTGGGTACTCATTTTACCGACCTCGGAAGGATGGAAGGCTGAGTCAACCTTGAGCCGGCTGCTGGGATTGAACTCCCAGCCTCATGGGCAAAGCTTTCAGATGGCTGCCTTACCACTCTGCGCCACAAGAGGCTCTCTTAAAATATTACAGTGGAATTATTATTGGTAGATTCTTAAGCAGAGTTACCCAGTAGATCCAACCAGCTTTTATGCTGGATAAGAGTAGTAATCCCTTTGCTCACCCAAAACACCAGGGTGTAGTCTGCACAGGGCTTTTTATCCAGTCCCAGTTAGAATGAATCCCTACCATCTACACTGAATTCGATTTGCATTTTGATTTTGGGCCCTTTAAATTTCCACTCTGCAACAAGCATGATTAATTCGTGGTGACCCCACCTTCCCACCATAGTATCCTGGAGTGGATATAAGCCTCAATATTTGAAAAACTGGCATCAGGATGAGTGCAGATCTCTGCTCTTTGTGAAATAATTCTGCCTCATGCCTCCAATGCTGTAGTAAGAATGTCTTCCCTTATTGGCCAGGGTGTCAGTTCAAAGACTTCCTGGCTCCCAGTTGCAAGGCTCCCCTTAAAGGGACTGCACTCCAAAAGCCCTAACTTCTCTCAGTAGAGATTAGCCTTTTGGTTCCCCCCCCCTCCTTTGCTGTCTCCAATCCTCCTCCATTCAGGAAAAGGAGACTCCTGCTGCGTTTCTCTCTATCCCCCCCCCCCATTCTGAGCTTCTACAATGGAGTGCAGAACACTTTCTGTTTCAATGGGGGAGGGGGGCTAGAGGAAGACCAGAGTTCAAATGGATCTGAAAGCAAGCAGGGTCCACAATGGAATAAACAAAGTAAGTGCAGAATCAGCCCAGGTTGTGGGGATCATGGGACCTGCCTGGACAAAAAACTGGGCCTATGATCAGCAGGCCTTCTCTGGCAGGTGGAGAGGATGAATTGGCTGGATTCCAATCCAATGCGTTTAGGGTAGACTGCAAGGGATTGGACTGTATAAATAGCTAGTTCTGATCACTCAGTTCCACAGTAAAGTTCATGGCTTTTCTAGCTAACTAAACAGCTAAACCTTACTCGATTAAAAAAAATATATCGAGTTAGGGAATAGGCAGTAAGAAGCTCTTCACTCCATTTATTTATTATATTTATTATATTTATATATGGCCCTCCCTGAAAGCTCATATATTTTTTCCTTTCACAATGAAAGGTTCAGAAGTCAGGAGCATTCTTATTAGATAAGAGTCCACGGAGAAGGGCAATATAAACAGTTTAATATTAATAAACAAATCTACAAATAATTAATGACTGCTCTTTCTACAGATGGAGACATGACTGCAGATTTTCGGTCAAACCCAATCCAAACACTTTATGTCAGAGGTGTGTTTTTAATCACATGTTTAATAGAAGCAACACTAAAACTTTATTACAGATTATGTAAATATTCATAACTTGAGAGAGATCAGTCACTCTCTTCTTCATCTTCTTCACCTTCACTTTCACCTTCACCATCATCCCCCTCTCCACTTTCTGGTCCTTCACTCATAACTTCTGTTGAAGGGGGGTTCTCCAATTTCTCAGCAGAGCTGAGATGTCTTCATCTGCTGCTGAAAATTCTGCTTTTGGACTGATGGCCTCTGTTGTTTCTGAACTCTTTTTCTCAATGGACTTATCAGGAGTAGAAGGTGTTGGTGGTGGTGGCAGTTCAGGAGCAGGTGGTGGTGGTGGTGGTGGTGGAGGAGGAGGAGGAGCAGGAGAAGGAGCAAGTTCTGCTGGTGATGTAAGTGGAGTAACAAGGGGAATTAAAACATGTTTTTAATCACATGTTTAATAGAAGCAACACTAAAACTTTATTACATATTATGTAAATATTCATAAGTTGAGAGAGCTCTGTCACTCTCTTTTTTGCCTTCTTCACTTTCACCTTCACCATCATCCCCTTCTCCATTTTCTGGTCCTTCATTCATAATTTCTGTTGAAGGGGGGGGGGGTTCTCCAATTTCTCAGCAAAGCTCTCTATGTCTTCATCTGCTGCTGAAGATGCTGCTTTTGGACTGATAGACTCTGTTGTTTCTGAACTCTTTTTCTCAATGGACTTATCAGAAGGAGTAGAAGGTGTTGGTGGTGGTGGTGGTTCAGGAGCTGGAGGAGCAGGAGGATTAGGAGGAGGAGCAAGTTCTGCTGGTGATGGAGGTGGAGTAACAGGGAGAATCCGTTGTTCCAGCATTGGTTCAGATAATATTTTTTCAACACTGGGCTCTCGTAACAGTGTGGTTTCCGTGCTCGAACTGGTCAGATCCACTTCCTTGAAGGATTCTTCATTATGGAGTTTGTCCAGTTTGTTATTCTCTAGTTCCTCCAGATTATAATACATATCTTTGAGCCAAAGAGGCTCATCCCTCAACGGAGAGGGTGTTCTGGGAAGCTCTTCATCTGGCACGGGTTTCTTTTCTTTGCCCAGAAAGCTCTTCTCCTTGGCTGCAGAACACTCAGACCTCAATTAGGCAGATAACAGCAACAATAATCAGAATGATGGTAATAGCCAAAAGCAGCTTGTTTCCATATCCATATGCTGGAATCCCCTCATTTGCTAGCCTGCCTGAAGGCTTCTCCAGTTTTGGTGTGCTTGCTGTGGTCGTATCAGCTGCATCCACGGAGGGCCAAATACTCCATAGGGAGGATGTTTCATTAACGTGCTCACTAAAGACTTTCATGAGGTGGTCTGTTTCAGCAATGAGTTTCGCACAAACCACCTGGAGTGTGGGTGACGTGCAATCTATTTCCAGGATACGGATCATGTGAGAGATGAGTCTCCTCACCGGTGTGTTTGGGATGAGGTTAGTCAATTTCTCATTCAGCTCATTTTCAGAGACTTCACCCTCACCCTGAATGTTGTCATCTTGACGTGGTAAGAAGCCCGAAGCGGGAGAAACAGAAGTCTTCTGAAGTGAGGGCTCATTCAAGGAGGGTTCCGAGTCACCTGCCGAGATTTCTCCTGCAACATGTTTAGTTCCCTGTCGGAGCGATTTCAGCAGCCGTTCTTTAGTCAATTTCTGTGACCCAAGTACCTTCTTCAGTACTACCACAGAATTTTCACCATTAGGGAGGTTGGTCAAGTCACTGTCTTCACTGTCTACTACCATGGAGCTTTTGGGCTCTAGAACATTAGTCTGAGAATCTGGAATGGAGCGTTTCCAAGAGGACGGAAGAGCTGCTTGGCGGGACTGAAGAAACCGAAGGGTGCGCTGAGCTTCTGGGCCTCCCGCTAGTTTCCTCCCGCTATCTGCAGACCTTTTCCTTGCCTCGCTGGCTTCCCTAAAACATGGTCAGACTGCTCATTTTGGACAGTTGCCTCTGTACTGACCTTGTTGAGTTCAACAATTTGTTCTTTCAGCGCTGCTCGCAGCAGACTGGTGAGAAAGAAAAGTTTTTTTAACTCACATTTGTCTGCCCAGTTTACGTCCAAAGGCTCATCTGCCTTCTTCTGCATTAACTGCTTGACCAAATTTAACAGGTTAACATTGGCAACTAAACTGGAGTAGTTCTGGGCCAAAACCAGAGAGTTGCATTCAGTTCTCTCTGCCATGGCATTGTCGTGCATGGTCTTCTCAGGCAAAATGTTAAGCAGGCTGCTGCTATTCAATTCTACCATTTCTAAGGCCTTCATGATTTCTTGCATCAGAGGCTCTTTTTTTTTCACACAGAGTTAAATTTTTATCACATGACCCTGTGTACTCCAACTCGACAATGTCACCCAAAGCACCAATGTCCTCCTTAATCCAGCAAATACAGCAGGACAGCTTCCTGGGCAAGACGAGTGTCCTCAACTGCAGGGAGGTCTGCAGCAGGTTCTCCAGTATCCCAGTCGTCACTTCAGTGGTGTCAATGTTTAGGACCTTCAGCGCGGGCAGCATGTAAAAAAAGGAATCCTGAATGACCGCCAGGGGATTGTGGCTGAGATCCACCTTGAGCAAAAACTGCATGCCATGCTAGGCCCGGAATGTTCCCTCAGTGATCTGTTCAATGATGTTGCCACTGCAGGAATGGGACAGCCTCAAATGCATTCATGTGGATAATTTGTATTTTATTGCATGACAAGTCCAGGTAGGTAAGCGTGAGCAAGCCTTCCAGAGACAAGTTTTGAAGCCTCATCAAGCTGTTGTCCTTGAGAACCAAGTATTCAGTCCAAGGATAGGCCCTCCATACTTCTTTTCCAATAGAGGAAATCACATTTCTGGTAAAGTCCAAGTACATGAAAGGATGAGGATCAACTCCTGGCTTGGGAAGAGGAATTTAGCGGAATCCAGGAGAGTTAGTGATCCTGCTGCAGTTGAGGATTTCCAAACTGCAGTGGCACGAGGTAGGGCAAGGCTCTTGAGCTCCCGCTAGCCCCATAAGAAGCACCAGTAACATCCAAAGGAAGAAGTTAGCATAAGCCATATCAGCAAGCCATATCAGCCACCGATCAGGTCTTTGCAGACTGCCCAGCAACGACCATGGGCAAGCTTTATGTATGTCTGACGATGATTGTGACATCATTTAGCAGGATACTCAGCATCATAGCCTAGCCATTCCTATGGTAACAATGAAGGCTTTGCTTGAAAGGCAAGGACTGATGGGCTTGAGACACTGAAAGCAGCTGGGTATTGGCTACAGAATACAGAATCATAGAATCATGGCCCTGAAAGGGGTCTCCAGGGTCACCTAGTCCAATCCCCTGCACAGTTCAGGAAACATAACTACCTTGGTCCCCACAGTGACCCCAATTCCATGCCCAGATGACACATCTTTTGAAATGTTTTAAATTTACTGTCATAATAGTATAATACTAATGTTGTTCTATGTATAATTGTCATACAATGTACAGCATATCCCTATTGCCCAAAATGTATCTCTTCCTTAAAAATTTCTGGATTTTAACATTGATCTAGGACAATAAAAAGATAGCGTATCATAACAAAATATCCTGAATAAGTTGTTTAACATCCCAGCTTTGTCTATAAACTGTTTTCTCCACGTACATATTTTACACAGAGCCATTCCTCCATAATTAGTAGTACCTTCTGCTTCCAATATTCTGCTACTCAAATTGTAGCTGCTATTAACAAATTCCTTATAAGGTCCTTATTTTTTCTAACATATTAAGATAGCCTAACAGAATTGTAACTGGATTACATGCAATCTCACAATGAATAATTTCTGTTAGAATCTGATGTATTTCTTACCAAAACATTTTGACCAAACCCATCGAATATGGGTAAAAATACCGACATGCTTTTTAACATTTCCAGCTACTGAAAGACGATGTCAATACCATTTTTGGTATTCTTGGTGGGGTATAAACAATCCGTACCTCATCTTATTGATATTTAATGAAGGTTTTTTTAAAAAAAAATCACAGTAGGTAAATAGTTTCTGTCATTGTCATCTCCAAGTCATTTAATAATTCCTTTTTCCTTTCTCTGTATCTACTAGATACAGCATAGATATTTGGATAAGTAGGTACATTTAATCAATGGATTCAATATAGTTATTTGATGTTGTAGGGACAAAAGGGTACTATGAGTACGTGTTTTGGCCCTTATAGGCACTTCTTCAAAGGTCTGGTTTTAACACACACCAGTTAACACATATAAAATATGTACAGCAGCCAATAAAAGCTCCAAAGTAAGGGGGAAAGTATCAGAGTCACTTAATGAAGGACGATGTTTAGTTTTCAGTCATTAGCTCTCTTCCCAAGGCTGCCCAAAATTTTCAATGGTGTGTTTCCTTATTAGTACATTTATTACAATGAGTGAAATCATTCTCTTCTCCTTATTTTAGAGATGCCAGGTCCCTGACCACTGACAGGAGATGGGGGATGGTTGCCAGAAACAGGTTGGTAAACTCTGGAGATTTGAGAATGGAGCGTGGGAAGGACAGGGACCAGTGGGGTATAATACCCTAGAGTCCTGCCTCCAAAGCCTTCGTTTTCTTCAGGGGAACTGATTTCTGTATACTGTGAGATGAGCTATAATTCCAGGGGATCCCTAGGTCCCAACTGCTGGCATGCTTATCTCACTTGTGTGCCCTATATTCCTGCCAACACTGAGTTCATAGGAACATCCAAAATGCCTGTGGTCCCAGATCCCACAGATGTATTGTTTATACTCCTCCAGACTTCATAATTTTATTTGGTGTGGGACAGCCATATTTGACTTAGGCACAATCCTAAATATGCTTATGAGGAAGTAATTGGTAAGCATGTTTTAGATTGAACTGTGCAAATGCAATTCAGATAGGGTGCTAGTCCCTCCTATATGTGTACATGTCTCACTGTAATCTCCTGCCATCTGTAACCGCTCCTGCAGAGCGGTAATAATAAAGCCCTAAGGGCTAAGTGGGAGGAGAAAGGGCGGGGCCTGTCCATGATAAAAACTTGGAGGGGCCAATCAGGAGCTGCAAAGCCTATTCCCCATCCGCCTACCTTCAGATAAGCTGGCGGGGGGGGGGGTCCTCTGACTCTTCCCCCTTCTCCCCCTTCAAAGCCCATTTCTATAAATGGGCTTTGAAACTAGTCTTTAAATAATCTGTGAAGTCTATTTTATACATTTGTGTTTTGTGTTATATTGGAAAAATGTACATCAAAGAGCAGGGCCATTACAACTTTTCTACCACCTCTAGCAAGTCATGCAGCATATATGTCTGTATATACATCTCCTAGCCTTTAGAAAAAAGTTTACTTGTTGTGCAGTTTTTGACATTTTAGACCAGCTGAATTGCTGACCAGTAATGAATTATTACTGAATTTTTTGTTTAACACTTTTAGATAGGTTTTGTTGATGTGAGTTTTGGTCATTTTGTCTTATTTGATACTGCATTACAATTTGTTACAATTGCTTATAAACCACCTTGAATACCCAGAGAGGTAGATTCAACTGGGTAGTCGTGTTGGTCTGAAGCAGCAGAACAAATTTAGAGTCCGGTGGCACCTTTAAGACCAACAAAGTTTTATTCAGGGTATGAGCTTTCATGTGCAAACTTGTGTGCACATACAATTATATTGTATCTGAGGAAGTGTACAGGCACACAAAAGCTCATACTTTGAACAAAACTTTGTTGGTCTTAAAGGTGCCACTGGACTATAAATTTGTTCTATCCAGAGAGGGAGAATACAAATGTTTTAAAGAAATAAAATAACCACAGCAGGCTTGGTATAGCTAAACTTGGTCAATTGTGTCTAGTAAGGCCCCCGGAACAGGATAATGCAGGCTAGCCTAATTTCATCAGATCTTAGAAGTTAAGCAGGGTCAGCCTTGGTTGTATTTGGATAGGATACCAGCAAGAAAGTCCAGAGTTGCTCCAAGGGGTAGGGAAATTCTACAGGGTTGCCATTAGTTGGCTGTGACTTGATAGCAAAACAAACAAAAAGGAAATCCCAATTTGGCTGAGGAGCCAAAGACTTTGCCTGGGCTCAGCTTTTCCTTTAGATTGTGCAGTCACCAGTCCTACATACCAGCATGATATCAAGCTGGGCTACAGATCCCTGATGTGCAGACTAAGCACGCACAGGTACTTTGCATGAGTTGCAGCAAAATTTAAGTGAGATGCTGAGCCCACGCAGAGTCCTATGGAGAAGCCGTTTGCCCTCTTGGCACTAAGACTTACTTCCAGCAACCCAGACAGGAGAGTTTGACAACGGTGGTGATTTTGCTTCTGTCTGTTTAGATCTGTTTAGATCACAAGATATGTATCTGAAGTCCAGAAGACAGCTAGTTAGTCTTTGTGGATTTACAGATATGTGAAAGAGCAGTGAGAGATTATAGCAGCTGCACACAAATACTGGACATCCAGCCAATGGATGTCTGAATGAGAACAGGGCCACAGGCAGTCCTCTACCCTTGTAGAAAAATAGGGTGTGTAGTAACTGGGGGCTGCATAAGCACCCTGCCAACATAATACCAGGTATGGTGCTAGCTGTGGACTGGCAAGGTTTTTTAGCATCAGTAACTGAGAGGCAACCCCACCTCCAACCCTTTCAGTGATGAATATCACCAACTTTGCTGAACTTGTGAGTTCTACTTTTGGAGTTTGGAGAGCAGGTAGTATGCTCCACAGTGACACTGCTGCCTTGGAAGGGAATTCAGGCTCATCAAACCTTAGGGGATCCCACTAAATGTCAGTAGCTTTGAAGCTGAATATCTTCCTATGATGAAGGTAGCTGTATCCAGGGGAGTGCTCCCTGCAGACATAAAGGCAATGCCTCCAGGGCTCTTCTCCCTGGATCTGATCCCATGGAGAGGAGGAAAGGCAGAAGTGGCTCTTTGTTTTGGCATAGACATGCTTTGGGGAAGAAGCCATTATGCACCCGTAAAACAAAACTTGCGTCTCATTGACGAAGGATCAAGAACAGGCGAAGGAAATTGGTTCCACATGATAGAAAACTCCAAGTGCAGGATTGTTCTTATAAACCCAAAGGAACTTCCTAGTGCGCACACATTGACAAAGCACACATGGGTGGTCATCAAGTAACCCCATCCTGGCACGATTCCTAATTTCAACACCGAGCAGAAGTGCTTTCCATGTAAGAACTGTTTCAGCAGGTCAAGCAGTCCTGAGCCCAGAAACAACAAAGAGCAACATTGAGAAAGGAGAGAGATACACTCTTGTGGACAGTTCCACCGTGCCTCATGTCAAACCTCACACAAGCTGCCACATGAGAAACCAAATCATGTTGTGCCGCCCGCTGACTTTTGGGTCCCACTGTTTCCCGAACAAGAGCTTTGTTCCCTTTGTGTCGAGAAGGTACTTTTTGTCTGCCTGGAACACCAAATACGAGCAGGAGCAGGAGGAGGAGAGACCCCTTCCCCGCTGCTCGGGCCCCAGCGCCAAAAGGGACACTCCCCTCTTCCCACAGCCCCGCCAGGCCAGCCGCCCCACGAAACCCCCTCAGCCCGGCTTTCCTTTGTTAGCAGCCCGTACAGATGGTGCCCTGCTTGGGTCTCTGGTGGATTGAAGCGGGGAGGGGGGGGGACACAACGTCGAGCAGCCAATGGCGAGGCAGGCCGTCAGCTGACCCGCTTTGCTTACACCAGGTGCACGCCGGCTGCAGGCTGTGCAAAGCTGAGTCGAGGAGGAGGAGGCGGCGGCATGTCGCGGCGGCCGGAGGAGGAGGGAGAAGAATAATAAGAAGAAACAACCCGGAGGGACCCATTACCCGCAAGTGGAAATTAAAGCCGCGCTCGCTTTGCCGTGGAGGCGCGGGGAGGGGGTGCTTCGGCGAGCCTCACCGTTTCTTCCGTCGCAGTGTGGCAGCCTGGCTAAAGTCGAACTGGCGGAGTCTGAATCTTAACACTCCCCCCCCCCCACTCCCGGGTGTTTTTTTTTTGCTCTTCCAAGTCCCCTCCCTCGGTCGCCCTCTCCAAGGATTGCTGTGGCGCTTGGGTGTCGACGGAGTGTCTCACCCCCCCTCCGGCGGTCTTCTGCATGGGGCCAAGCAGAGGCTGTGCCTTCGTCGCCCTCCCCCGCTGGGTAAGCGCTTTCTCCTTCGCTTCGGGCCGGAGGGAGGCGGGCTACCTGGAGAAAGCCAGGGAGTTGCTAGGGAGGGTGGGAGGGAGGCGGCGGCGGGGTTGCCGTGGTTTTTGCGAAAGCTTCGCGGCCGCTACACGGGGAAGGCGCGCTCGGAGGCGGCCGTGACTCCCCCCGGGGCCGTCCCCTCTTTCGTCGCGGTTGGGAGAGCTTCGAGCGGGACTGGCGTGGGGGGCGGGAGCCCTGCCCTCGCGCGCCCTTTCCCCCCTTTGTCCCGCCGAAGGGAACAAAGACGCAGCTGCTGCCCCCTTGCTCTGCCTGAAGCGACGCGGAGGGAGGGAGGAAGGAAGGAAGGTCACGGCATCGCCTAAGCGCGCCGCTGAGGGCCAGAGGAGGAGCCGCCGTGGGCTTCCTCGGAGTTGTGGTGGTTTCCAAGGGCCGGCTGCGAGGGAGACCAACGGCAGCTATTGCGGCCGCCGCTGCCAGCCGACGTTCACCCCGAGGAGGCGAAGTCGGGAAAGTTTGCCAGCCGGAGTCCTTCGTGCTTTCGGAGCAGGAGGGGGATAAGGGGGCGGCGGCTGCAGCCGCGAGTCCCGCTTTCTCCCGGGAGATGCCGAGCTGGAACCCGCCTGCTGCCTCGCGAGAAAGCCCATTTAGCCTCGCTGCGAAACCCGGGGAACGCTCCGCTTGCGGCCACGAGCGCTGGTGCGGCCGCATTGTTCATCCCCTGCTGGGCTATTGCGAAGGGCTGTACAGAAAGTTCAGTCCAACACGATGATGGCTGGGGCGCCCACTTAACGGGCTGCATTAAGGCGACCCGCTAGAGAGGCAGAGGAGCTGCTTTTCTTGAAAAATAGGACCCGAGAGGGGGGGGGGGCGTTGAGGGGGCGGGGAGATGATTTTACACAATCTCACGCGTTGCAAATAATTTTTATTATTTTGTCCGGTTAAGACACGTGGCTCGCAGAAGCCTCGTTAAATGGTTTTCAGATGCCATGACTCTTTGTCCCCTTGGTGGCTACTTTGAGTTTTTTTTAAAGCCGCCTAAGTACTTCTCTGAGTGTTTGATGGACTCGCCTTGAACAGCCATCGAATTATGCGAGGGGGAAAAGTACAGACCTGAAGTTCTGCTTTCCCTCTTCCTGGGGATGGCGAGGAGACTGGTGCCGTTTGTCCAGCGAGGGGCATGTGTGTCCCCCCAAATCTCTGATTTGCATGCAAATGGGAGCGCACCCTGGCAGATGTCTTGCCTCATCCATTCACATGAAGGAATTTGAAAAGACAAGGAGTCTTCAGTTTAACAATAGACCTTAAGAAAGTGGCATAAAGGCCCAGTGTGAGGGGCTTTTTTTTTTGTTTCCCCTTTCTGATTGGAAATTATATGGCTTGCTGTCTGTCACCTTTTTGCAGCAACCAGTTATCAAGTGAAAATCCTAAAATGACAAATTTGCTTCCAGAATGCCCCAAAGACATATTTTACCAAATGATGAAAATAAGACTACTGTTTAATTTTCAGTTTTTTCTGATACAACATTATAGATTGTTCTAGTGTTGATATTTAAATCTGCACCTTTACATTCCTCCCATTTCAGTCCATGCTATCAGACACCAAATCGAAGATGCAGTATGATCAGTCATGTTCAAGTTGCCTAAAACTTCATTTGTGCCGTTTTTTAAAGTTTCTCCAGCTGTATTAAGGTCTGAAGTTGCTTATGTGTTAACTTGTACCACCACCTCTGGACATGCACATTCTGATATAGTTTCATGCAAAGTGCTGGGGAGATAAAAAGACAAGGCAGAGGTCTTCAAAGCAACCCCTTTTCCTGCTCTTTTGGGGCTTTAGGTTGATTGACAGCAGCCTGTGCATTTCGCCTCCCAGCATTTTGAAGCCTCCTCAGACAAAAGCATGCTGCATGGACTTGCACGTGAGCATGGTTGAATGTACCTCCTTGCATGCCAGGCACCAGTTGCCTCTTCTTTTGTTGAGTTCCATGGCCAAAAGTAAAAGACCCCATTCACCAAAAGAAAAAAGAGGGGAGGGAAGATTCCTTGAAGGAGGCATAATAGAGAAAGAGCTAGAGGGAAAGAAGACATTGTGTTAGTAGCAGCATTGTTCAGGGGAGGAATATAACAGATGTTCATCTGCTATTTTACATGTTTTCTCAAGTTATTTAGTGCTAGTTTGTTGCTTGCTTCTCGGTAGGTAGCTGAGTAGAATTTAGGATTGATGAAAAATTTAGAATCTACAGGTGGAAGAAAGAAGCATCTCGATGTAATATTAATCTCTCCCCCCAATCTGTGTACTAGTTGCTCCAGGATGAGTTGTAGAAGGCTGAATATCCTTTTATTCTTTATGGAAGAGAGATGCTGCTAAGCGAAGCTATTCAGTTTTTAAAACTGGAAGCTGTTTAAAGCAAGGTATCACTTGTATTTCTCTAGCAATTGGGATTTTGAAGGTTTTCAAATTGTTGAATGACATAAAATATCCAGACTGTTCAAATTTGAGAGGGCTGTATTTGGAAGATGCAAGCTTTGCAGAAAAGGAAGTCCCTCACATTGATTGGCCAGATGGTCCTTTGTATCAGCCTTGGCACTAACTCCACCAAAGTTATCAGAGCACAAAATGTACTGTGCTTCTTGTCCACATATATCTGCCAGTACAATCCAAAACACAGCAGCTCATGTCTAAACCTATGCTTAGGACTATACCATTTGTAGTTTTAAACAAAACAAAGCTACTTGGTAAAGCTTCGAGTGCCTGGTTGTCTGGAGAAAACGTTTAACATTTTTGGCCACCTGTGGTTATTGGCTAATCTTTTTAAAATTTTGTCCCTTGTTTTGGCACATAACAATTCAATTTTGTGAAAACCTGAAAAGCTACATTAGCTGTGGTTGTGGGGAACATGGTTGTCCCTTGTGCATACAGATATTCCCTTTTATGTCATGATGATTGAGTCAGTTGCCCATGAACCAGTAAACGGAGATCTAGATTAGGATCCTAGTCTGCCAGATTACTCTTTTTATGAAGGAGAGGCTTTGTTGCAGAATGAATCTCCAGTGCATTTGGAATTAATTTGCCAGTCCTCACCTAGGATAATTAAAATGGCATTTGTTAAATCAGCTCATTCCAATAGATCTCCCTTTTGTAATGCAGCGGATGTACAATCTCTCTCATCATCGCACTGGTGTTCAATTGAGTGTACTTTTTAAAGTCCATGTTGACACCCCCCCCAAGAATCAACTGTACATTTTATGTTAGGTTATAACTTCTGTTGAAAAGGGCAGAAAGAGCAAATGGTTGAGTTGGGTAACTTTATCAGAGCAAATGGACAGATATCTGACTCTGCTGAATAAAGAGCTACATTCCTTCCTCAGTTAACACAGTCTAATTGCACAGTTTGCCTCATCCCCATTAAATCAAATATTTCCAAGGGTGAAAAAAAAATTCAGATTCCTGAGCAGCAGTCCAGATTTGTACTGAGATTTCTATGCAAACGGGTGCCAGGAGTTGTCCAATGCCACATAGCATCAGCTGGTACACCATAAATAACTTCTGGCCTTAATATACAGAGTTAGCTCTTCAGCTGAGTAGCAGTTCATATAAGAATTAAGATAATCATCACATCAAGATGCTTGTTTCCATTGTGAAAAGCAGAGACACTGATATTTACACACAGGGAATTTCAGCAATATAATGGTTTACTTCATAAGTACAGAGCTGAAAGTTGCTCTTCAGAGATCATGGAGGGGCTGTAGCTTGGTGCTAGATCAGGTACTTGGCATGCAGAAGGTCCCAAGTTCAATCCTCAGCAGTTCCAGTTTTAAAAAGATCAGGTAGGAGGTGATGTGAAAGACTGAAACCTTGGAGAGTTTCTGCCAGTAGACAATACTGACCTTGATATATTAATGGCCCGATTCAATAGCAGGCAGCTCTAGGAGAGAAAAAGAGGCAAGTAGACATACTGATTTTCATTGTCCTGGTTATAATTTCAGATAGTTCTTGTGCTGGATCAGAATCGCTACTTCAGCTGCTGAGTTTTAGTTGTGTTTGAGCTGAATAAATGTAATGGTCCAAATTATGACATTCCATTTTATTAAAACAATATATATATGGCTGAATTCTAATTACTTCAAGTACTCTAAACTGTCTCTTCCCCTGGTCTCTTATATTACATTGTTAGAAAGTGTTAACTAGAGCTGTGCAAACTTCTGAGGAATTAATACTAATTGACTGGATCAACAATTACCAGAGCAATATTAGATTCAGGTGGGTAGCTGTGTTCGTCTGAAGCATAAAAACAAAGTTTGAGTCCAGGGGCATTTTTAAGACCAACGAAGTTTTATACAAGGTATAAGTTTTCAAAAACAATAAAGCTTGTGTAGCTGCAGCTCAATCTGGGGGAAACTTTTACATTTGCTGGAATGTATTGATTAGTGGTAAAAGTTTACATTCAGTCTAATTTTAGCATGATTAGAGATAGGTTGGATCATAGATTTTTTTTAAAGAAACAGCTCTACTACCTCTGCTACATAGGGAATTTTGAGTCCCACTTTATCATAAGATAAGGGTTATGAGTTCCAGTCCTGATGAGCTTAATCTGGGCTTAATTTTCTATGACTGAGCTGGAGTCTGCTCTAGATACTAAGAAGTTTAAGAGTGTGTATTAAATTCTTTTGGACATTGGCAAATGAGAAGTACTTCTTAGCCATATGCTTAAACTGAGTTTACATTTATAATGTCTCCTTTGGTTATAGAGTTGGAAGGCTGTGCCTGGAGATGGGTGGGAGGTATGGAAGAATAGTGATGTCTTGTGCACCACTATGTCATTTCTGGAGAAAGTCCAGAAGTGCTGTGGGCTGGCTCCGAGAATTACCGAAATCTCGGGGATGACAGAACTGTAAAGATTCTGGCAATTCCTAAAGCCACCAAACGGGATTTCCAGGTTTTCACCAAAAGTGATGTAGCAACACACATGATGTTGACTTTCCCACTTATTTTTCTCCTGCTGCCTATTGTGGCAGCAGGCAGCGGTGGTTGCTGGATAGAGGCCTCCATGGTGGCAGGCCTGGGATCCCTGTTTGGATATCATGCTTTGTTGGGGAGCTGATTCTTCTTGAATGGATCAAGGAGGATGTGGTTAGGATCTCAGCATTGTTGCGATGTGGAACCTGCATGACCTTTACAAAAGGACCTTGGGAAATCTATGAGACTATGTATATATGTGTAAAGGAAAAGAACCTTTTCTCATTCACCAGAGGTAATAAGGAGATTTTTAAGATTAAATGCAACTTTCCCATTCCTACCTTCATCTTAGTGCACTATATTTTATATACTACTTTTTAAAGAACCTCAGTTCACGAAAATGATTTTTAATTTTTTTTAAAACCAAGCAATCCTAGTTCACAAATAATAGCCTTTTTAGCAGACATGTGGTCCTCACATCTGTCCTCTCATTTGTGTATAAAATAGAAACACTGGTGTCATTTGTAGGTTACCATAGTTACATGAACAATACACGTGTGATACTTCATCCTTCCAAGCTTAAAGGGTTTTTCAGTTCTGTCCTTAGAAAATGTCTGCCAGAGGGGGAAGTGTGTGAAGGGTGGCCTGCTGGGTTTTTTTGTTTTTTTATCGGGGGGGCGGGGTACATATAAACATCTTTTAATCCGATTCCATAATGTTCAACAAAAGCTAATCAGAAACCTTCAGTTAATTAAGCTCTTCAGCTAGCAATCTGCTGCATTTCTGCAGCTTGTGGGTGTTTCACAGGTTTGCAAATCTGGTCAGTGATCAATACAGACATCCTATACAGAAAGTTTACATCATAGACAAGATGGACTGTATGCTAAATATTAGAGATTATTCTGCTCTTTGATAGAAGATTTAGTTCAATGGATACAGTTTAGAATTTGACTCTACATTGAAATCTCAGTTTTTTAAAGGCCTTGGCATGTGGGTGTAGGCAAATCACTATGACCCTCATTTCACATTATAAGCTGTGATTTTTCTACCTTTTAATAGGGTTGTATGGAGAATTTCACTCCAAACTGTAATGTACTCTGCACACTTAAAATGCTAGATAAATAACAATAATAAATATTAATTAAAACTGTAGGTCATCACTCTGTTCTAAAGTGGAGCTAAAGGTATGAAATGAAACTAATTGAATGAAGTTCTGTGAAGCTTCACCTCATAAATGAAGGTTCATGGAGGCAGCCTGTTGCTTGGAAAGGAGCAGAATCACAATTTTGAGAATATTTCTAGCTTCTGATCTACAGATGGTGCCACAGATCTCACCTTTGCTGGGTTTAGTCTGGGATGCTGTCCCTGGGCATTAGTAAGCATGAGTTGGACACAGTTATCCACAGCTACCCACAGCTACCCATTTTGAATCTACAGTTATCCATGTTACAGTTGCATGCAGCCAAGCTTACTGTGGTGCACCTTTTGAGGGGCATCTCTTGAAAACCGTTGGGAAACTTCAGTTGATACAAAACTCAGCAGTCTGGGTGTTATCATGGATCTAATTACAAAGGCTACCTCATGTGGGTTTTTAAAAAGCCTTTATGATTACTTATTTATTTCCTAGCCCAATTCAGGTTGCTGATTATCATCCTTAAAGCCCTGATTAGGAGTCTTGTTCACGGTGAATGCATATTCAACTGGCATGCATGTGCATATACCTGTCTGTAAAAAGGACCCAGTGCACATTCACTTCAGAGATGAAAATGGGGACCAGTACCTGAATAAATGTAGGGTGTTAAACCACAAATCCAGCTGTGTGTGCAGCTGGATGGAACATGAGAATTGTTCAGCATACATCAAGAAAAATCAGTGCACACTGTAAACAGATTGTAACATGTAAATGGGGTTACGCAGCAGCAGGATACTTAAAGGATCACTTTCTGTCTTGTGTGTCAACCCAACAAGGCAGGCCATTCACTATGGTCCTCCCATCTTCAGGTGAGTGGCCACATTGGAGAAGGCACTTTCTGTTGTGTCATATATGGCTGCCAATTTCCAGGTGAGGCCTAGAGATCTTCCACAATTACGATTGATCTCCAGAGAATAGAGATCAGTCCCCCTGGAGAAAATGGTTACTTTGGAGCATGGACCTTTTCATATTCATAGAACCATCGAGTTGGAAGGGGCCATACAGGCCATCTTGTACAACTCCTTGTTCAGTGCCGGATCAACAAACATCCATGATAAGTATCTGTCCAGTTGCTTCTTAAACTGCCAGTGAGGGGGAGCTCACCACCTCTTCAGACAGCCTATTTCACTGCTGAACTACTATGACAGTGAATTCCCCTCCCCAACTATCTAGCTGTATCATTCTCCCTGTAGTTTAAAGCCATTAATGCAGGTGCTATCCTCTGTTGCCAACAGGAACTGTTCCCTGCTCTTCTCCAAGGGACAACCTTTTCAAATAGGTAAAGAGTGCAATCATGTGCCTTTTCAGTCTCCTCTTTATAAATAAAGCTCATTGAGCTCTATCATCGCTACTCTTCCCAGTTTGGTGTCATCTGCGCATTTAATCAGTAATCCCTCCATCCCCTCATCCAGATAATGGATAAAAACACTGAAAAATACCAGGCCCTCTACTGAGCCTGTGGCACCTGACTATTCACTTCACTCCAACATGATAAAACACGATAGATAACTACTCTTTGGGTGCAGTTTTCTAACCAACTCCCTATCCACCTAACCATCTGAAAATACAGTTTGCAGTATTCCAGTTTACTCATTGGAACAACATGGGGAGCCTTGTCAAAAGCCTTACTGAACTATAGGCATATGATATCAACTGAGTTGTCATGATCAAGTAAGCCTGTCACTCGATCAAAGAAGGAAACCTGATTGATCAGTTGGACACAAAGCCATGCTGACTTCTCTGGATCAACAAATTGTCCTTTAAATGTTTGCAGATCACCCCCTTTAAAATTTGCTCCATTATCTCCCCTGCAACTGAGGTCAGACTTCCTGATCTGTAGTTTCTTGAGTCATCTCTTCTTACTTTTTTGAAGATTGGGATAACATTCACTGTCCTCCATTATTCTGGCGCATCTCCAGTCCTCCAAGAGTTCATAAAAATTATGGAGAAAGGTTGCACAAGCTCTTCAGAAAGTTCTTTGAGCGCTCTCAGGTGCACACCATCCAGCCTGGGGTGCAGCCAGGTGCCTCTCAACAACTTCTATATCTATTGTACCCTGCTGAAGTCCCTCGTATTACCTCAAACCCCACTCTCTCCAGGCTGCACCCCCAAAATCTCTTGGAATTTTCTGATGTAGAGCTGGCAGCCCTAGTGCCATCCCATCTATGAAACTTTCTTCCTGTAGAAGTTGCAGTGGCCAATAGTTAAGAATTTCTTGGGTGCCATGTGAAAATGTTCCTTTTTTCCAGGAGAGAGGGATGGAGAGAGATGGAGAGAGTGGGAGATAATGTGTGTGTTTTCCCTCTGTTATGTTATTAAATAATGACGGCTATATTGTGACTGCTAGATCTGGCTGGTTAGCTTCATTTATTTTTATCTGATTTTTATGATAAGATGCTCTTGTATTCTTAATGAGTTTTATTGTATTTTATAAATTGATTAAAATGCCACCGCCCTGTTTAGGTTCAGGGCTGTGAGGTATATGTTTATCAAATAATTAACAAATGTGCCAGTAAGGAAAAGTAAATGCAAGAATTCTATGTAACTGATGGGGGAAAACACATTTAATTGCTTCTCTTCCTGCAATTAAACTTACTAAAAAATAGAAATTGAGTGATTTGGTTGAAAAGTCACTCAGCCACGCTATGAAATGCTGTCATTGTATCACAATGTTAATAAGTATTCCTGTGTTTCAGGAAGAATTAGTTGTTTGAGATTGTGAAAAGCTATTAAGAGAATCAAAAGAATTAACTTTGACTTCTTTAAAAATGTGAAATCATCCAGCGGACGTCTGTTCTTCATGCTATTAAGTCTTGTATTCTCTTTGTCACAGCTGAATGAACTTTATAATAATTTCAGGTGAATTAATAGGGGTGGAAGATGGACTAATGATGTTAACAGAGATTCTGAACATGAAACTGATATGGCATGTTGAAAATGCATAACTGGTTGACCTAAACTTCCATCAGACCCTAGCATGGGTGGGGGGTGGAACATTAACAGTGCCTGCTTAAGTAGAGTTTTGTCCTCTGAAGTACTTCATGAACAGATCTGTTCATTTAAGTCATAGAGCATGGAAGGAGGTAACTCTGAAATTGATGGTGTTGTAAAACATGGGCTTGTCAGCATGTTCAGACTGCCTGGTCCATCTTCTTTTCTCTGACGCTTTCTAGATTGAGTGAACTGTTACAAGATAAGGCAGTGGAAATCCAGATTAGATAATATTTGAAAGGAATGGGACAGATTGATGTGACAGGTCTGCCAGTAACTATTAGCCATGATAGCTCAATTCACTAATAAGGTCCGATTAACAACCCACACCATTTCCAGAGAACTGGATCTCAGTAGCACTGGGGTATAAGAAGGATCCTTAGCTGAGGTGTTAGTTACTGTCTGCTCTACTGAATTAGACAACATTGAGTTTAATGGGCCAGAATAAGGAAGCTTCATTTGTTCATTCGCTGTTCAAAAGGCAGTGTAAGCTCTTTTGAATACCAAACACTGAGGAAGGCTTCTCTCCTTCCTCACACCTTGTCTGGAAGCTTCCCAACAATGGAGGACCAGGGGTCCTTGCCTTATCCAGAATGACAATATCTGTTTTCATTACCTTTGTAGAGGAATCAGTCTTGTCAGAGGTTAGGTATACTTCAGGTCCCTTCCAGCATGAACAGTTTTTAAAGATTTTGCAGTGTGGTAAAAAGCATGAGCCAACCCCCCCCCCCAACTTTAGACTTCCTCTAATCCAGATTTTCTCTTTTTAGACATTGTAAGCTAATGCATAGTATGTTAGGTTTATTTGCATAGGCCTTTCTGTCATGGATGTCTGGTTTCTGAATCCTAGAAATAGGAAACCTGTTTGAGTGTTACATGTGTTTAGGATTGTACTGCATCACACCTACAATGGATTGCCATGGTGTTTAAATATTTTGCAGTTCTAATGTAGTTCCAATTTATGTATGGAAAGTCTTTACTGCTTTATATGTCTGAAAATTATCGAGAGTGACTGGATTAGTAACCTGCCAAGGAAAGTATAGAGATAGTCCTTTGAAGAGTGAGTTCCAGGAGTGGTTGGAAGACATATAACAAAGGATCTTTGCTGAAGCTAAGCAGGTGTCTAGTCATCAGTACTTGAATAGGAGACCTCCAGTGAATTCAGTGTATACTTGCCTTGAGTTTCATGTATAGATATATTAGAACTAAGCATGGGTTTCCTTGTACTGACATTCAGGATAGCTTATTCACCCAGTACAATCTTGTACTCTGTTACAAAAAAAAGTCTTTAAAAATAAACGTCATGTTAATAATGTTTCAGATAGGAATAATTCTCTATAGGATTGCATTGCAGCACATAGTGCAGCATAAAGTGCAAATGAGATAAGCTAAAATATTTACTACTAGTAATCAAGCCCGCTGCAGCTAAATGCAGCGGGCGCTAGGTACTTACTGTGGCGTAGGTGGTTCAGCGGTGGCTGGCTTGATCGTCGGCGGCTTGTTTAGCGGTGGCGGCGGCGTTCTCTTGGCGTGTGCGGCGCTCTCTCGCCTCTGGCGAAGCACCCAGGCCAGCCAGCGCAGGTCCGGCTCCTCGGCCAGCAGCGGGGAGAAAGCGGAGTCGCGCTGGGCGTCGCGGCTGCGGCGTCGCGGCTGCGGCGTTCTGTGATAGTGGGCAGGCCTTGATCCTTCAGTCGCGCTGGGAGTTGCGGCTGCGGCGTTCTCGCGGCGGCGGCGGCCTGGCGCGGCGAGAGGCACTTCGCGCCTCTCGCCGCGCCAGGCCGCCAGGCAGGGAGCCCCCGGCAGCCGCGCTTCGCGCGACTGCCGGGGGCTCCCTTGGGCGGCGGCCTGACGCGGCGAGAGGCGCGAAGTGCCTCTCACCGCGTCAGGCCGCCAGGCAGGGAACCCCCGGCAGCCGCGCTTTGCGCGACTACCGGGGGCTCCCTGGGGCTGCGGCCTGACGCGGCGAGAGGCGCTTTGCGCCTCTCGCCACGTCAGGCCGGGAGCAACTGCGAGCCGCGCTGCGCGCGGCTCGCAGTTGCTGGGGCTGGGAATCGGAGGGACCAATCGGCAGGCGCTTCGCGCCTGCCGATTGGTCCCTCCGATTGTCTGTCGTGAGGAAGGGTCCAATCTGGACCCTTCCTCATCACGGACAAAGCCCACGGACAAAGCTTCGCGCGACTGCCGGGGGCTCCCTTGAGCGGCGGCCTGACGCGGCGAGAGGCGCGAAGTGCCTCTCACCGCGTCAGGCCGCCAGGCAGGGAACCCCCGGCAGCCGCGCTTTGCGCGACTACCGGGGGCTCCCTGGGGCTGCGGCCTGACGCGGCGAGAGGCGCTTCGCGCCTCTCGCCACGTCAGGCCGGGAGCAACTGCGAGCCGCGCTGCGCGCGGCTCGCAGTTGCTGGGGCTGGGAATCGGAGGGACCAATCGGCAGGCGCTTCGCGCCTGCCGATTGGTCCCTCCGATTGTCTGTCGTGAGGAAGGGTCCAATCTGGACCCTTCCTCATCACGGACAAAGCCCACCTTAAGGCCCCTTAACGAATTATTTAGTCCGTGGCGCCCGTGGCGCCACGGGCGGTTTAAAGACTAGAGGCAAAGCCCATGGTACCCAGGAATACAATGGGTGCTAGGATGCACATCTGCACTGTGGCCTTCCTGGGGGCTGGCTACATGGCAAAAGCCTACCCTTGGACTCTTGAGGCCCCACCTCCAAACCTCAAGGAACATTCCTGACCCAGGGGTCACCAGCCTCCAGCTGCGGCCTGGAAATATGCTGGAATTGGACTATAGAGACCAGCTCCCCAGGGGAAAATGTCTGTTTTGGAGGGGGGGACTCTACAATGACACCTCATCTCCAGGCTTCTGGAGATGAAAGGGCTTGCTTGGGAGGAGGGGAACTCTGTGGCATAGTGGTTGCAGTGTGGAAGAGGTTGGGACCTGGGGATTTGCTGGAGTTGCAGGTCCTTTCGAGACAACAGAGATCATTCCTTCTGGAGAAAAGCCCTAGCTCTGGATCCCATGGAGATGCAGGGATTCTAACCTTCAAGAGGAAAACAAAGAAAATGCTGGGTGGCAATAATCCTAATAACAATAAAAATTAAATAATTCATAAACTTGTCAGTTTCTTCCTTTAATGAAAATATTTAATTGATAGCAAAAGAACTGAAAACCTTTGTCAGTACGTTCTTCATCTCAGTTCAGTATGAGAGTAAATCAAAAACAGTTGCATGTTATAATAAAACATGAAAACATTGGTTGGCAAAGAATTTACAGCTGGGTTCTCAATTAATGCCTCTATGTCAGCTTTTCTCAACTTTCTTTTACCACTGAGAACCACCTGAAATATTCTTCAGGCTTTGAGAAACCACAGAAGTGGGATCTGATTGGCCCTCATTGGCAATTTCAACTGATTGGCTTTCACTTGTGAGTAAACATTCCTGGGGTAGAGGCTTTTCCTGGCTGTCTGCATACAATTTGACTTGATTGGCCCTCATTGGCAGAGTGCTTTCTCCCTATTGGTGGCATACCACAAGGGAGGGCCAATCAGGTAGGGAGTGAGTTGGCTGCACGCAAGTTCAAATTTATAATGTTTAGTGATTGGTCTGGAATGTATTAGAAGATTATGATTCTAACTTCTTTCTCATGTAGAATTGACAGTTCCATAGTGAGGTTATTGGTATATGACTTTTTGATGTTGTGTTGAATAGCAGGACTTACAATATACTAGGAATTGTAACATGTGTTATTTGTGATTACAAACATCCAGTCATGAATGGGCAAAGGATGCCCTTTGAAGGGCAAGATTATTTATCACTCAGTAAAGATTAACTGTGCATTAATGTGATAGAGCTGTTAATGGAAGATTGTTGCCTACCATCTCCAGTTTATGTACACACCCAAGCAAGCGTGTATGAATTTCTTCAAAGGAAACTATGGTTTGTGTATGGATGGCTGTGTTAGATGACTGACAGCCCCGAGATTTCAACCTACTGCCTTCAGGCCCTGGATGTGAACCTCTCAGTGAGTTTGAGAATGAGCCTTCAAAGTTCAGACCTAAAGCCTGAAGCAGTCCAATTTCTAGTAGTTTATCATTACTCATTACAATCCCAGTACTATAGGTAGTATGGGGTGGGGGGAGAATGTGAAATAGTATCAGAATTAAATGTAAAAGTAGAATTGCAGGCTCCAGGTTGTGAGATCCCTAGAGATTAGGAGGTAGAGCATGGGAAGGGAAAGATTGAAGAGGGATCTTGGTGGGGTATAATACCATAGAGTCCATCTTCCAAAGTAGGTATTTTCATTTGGGGTGTGGATACATTCTGGAGATCAGTTGTAATTTTGGGAGCTCTTTAGAACCCCACAGGGATGCCAGCCTCCAGAGGTCAGTTTCCCCTAGAGAAAATGGTTGCTTTGGAGAGTGGACTTTATGGCAGGGGTGGGCAAATTGTGGTCCTCCAGCTGTCCATAGGCTAGAATTCGCATGAGCTCCTGAAAGGTCATGGGAGTTGTAATCCGTGGACAACTGGAGGGCCACAATTTGCTCACCCCTGCTCTGTGGCATTGTACCCACTGAGGTCCCTATCCTTTCCAGGCTCCATCCCCAAATCTCCAGTTGTTTCCCAACCTGCATCTGGCAGCCATACTCCCCATCCACCAGCAGTGGCCAGGAGGCAACTGGCAACTTCCCCCTTGAGGTTTGCAACCCTATCCTGAAGCCACTAAAATAAATTACAGTTGTGTTATTAATGGCTTCCATTTTGCACCTGAAGTGGGAAAGCATTGTGGACCAAACACTTGTTACAGGACTTGCAAAAATCTCCTAGAACTTGGGTGCCTCAGAAGATGGTAACATAAAGTTGCTCTAGGGAAGCAGTCTGTTTTATTTCCTTCTTGTTTGTTTGGCTTATTCCTTTGTTGTATAAGCCCGTTCACTAGATTGCCAGCAGTCAAGATTTTATGGCAGTACAGTATTATATTTTCCTGTTTGCTACTAGCACAAATTTAAGCAGTTCTCTTTAATAACATACAGATAATGATTTGGGGTCTTTTTAAAAAAAAACCCCGCTTCTCAAATTAGACAGCTGGAATGGCCACCCGACTGACAAAACTTGTAAGTAGGGGAATGCAGGTTACTGTCCTCTTTTTATACAAAGGCCTCTGATTCAACTTGAGTGCTTCTCAGCTACTGAGAACTGAGGAAACAGCAAATCGAGGGGCATGCTTAGAGTAAGGACATACGGTCCTGCCATACTGTGTAAAGCAAACTGTATGTCTACGCCACTACTATTAGCTGAGTGGCAGCAGCCCTTTTGGATCACTCCAGGTCTCTGATCTGAGGCGAAAGGATTTCTTCCATCCTCACTGCCCCCTTGTCTTCCTGCGATCCTTTAAACCGGCAGTACTGGACAGGAACTCTGTTCAGTTTGAAAGTGTGTCTTTTGCCACTGTGTTACTAGTATAAAATTATAACTTCTTGTTTATGCACAGTGGTGTAAAAAAAGAATCATTCATAAAAACTGACAGATACTTCTGGATCAAAAATTAGGGTGGATTTTTTTTTTTGAGGGAAGCGGAGTAAATCCTGTGCCAAGGAATGTATTTGTTTCTGTAGCTGAAGTAGTCCCAGTGTCACATGAACCTTTGAACTTCTGTGGCAAATGTATGCTTTGCTGAAATAAAAATGGTCACAGACTATAATTTTTAAATTGGTTTTGAAAGTTTCCTAAGGAATCTGTTCTTTATACGGCATGAGTTGGGTCCTGTGGAAGAACTCAAGCAAAGAAGGAGTTAATGGGGCAGATAATTTTCCTCTTTCCCTTCTCTGGGGCTTGTGAACAGAAAGCTCTATTCTGACAAAGGGGGCTTTTGTGTCTGCCAAAGGGAGCTTTGGCTCTCAAAAATGCATAATCCCAAAATCTTGTTGGTCTCTCAGGTGCTTCTGGAGTTGAATATAGCCGTTCTACTGCAGACTGTTGTAGCAACCCTCTAAAACTATCAGAATGCACTATAATATGGTCATGAAGCCAGAAGGTTTTAAACTTGGCCCATTTGGAGCTCTGATGTTCTAGAGCAGTCAGACCCAAAAAGTCTATCATGAAGCCTCAAAGTGGGTTGTAGGCCGTCCTTATCCTTTTAATTGCTCTCTCTTGTAGTTTGGGAACCAAAAATCTGACCCTGGAAATATTGTCTTCCATGTCATACAGTAGTTAGTATTTTTTTTAATTAATATGTTGACCAAGTAAAATGTGCCACTGGGGAGATAGAGGGAGTAGTGGAAAAAGGGTGGTCAGAGACTGGAATGCAACCTCCATATGCAAAGACTGTGTATGTCAGAACATTAGTGACTTGGGGTTCAAAGTGGGCGCAGCTGTTGGTTGGTTTCTCAAAACACATCTGGTTAGCCACTGTAGAAAACTGAATACTATACTGCAGCGGTCCCCAACCTTCATCTGGTCGGGGACCACCTCCGGTGGTGGGGGAGAGCCAGCGGCCCGGCTGCCGCAGTTGCTCAAAAACGTGCATGCACGGAACTGCCGCGCATGCACGTTTTGGCCACCAGGTGGCACTAACACGCATGTGCAGAGTTGCCGCGCATGCGCATTTTGGCCACCAGGGGGCGCAAACGCGCATGCGTGGCAGTTCCGCGTGTGCGCATTAGCGTCGCTGGCGTGCCTGCTGCCGCGCCGGCTGTCATGCCGGCCTCTTTCCCCCCCTCTCGCTGCAGGGGGGGAGGCAGGCGCGGCCGCTGGCGGCCCGGTACAATGGCCTTTGCAGCCCGGTACCGGGCCGCAGACCGGGGGTTGGGGACCCCTGCTATACTGGATAGGGCCAAAGAGTTAGTTTACTCAGGGAGCCAAAGAGCATTGGGCTAACCCTGGAACTCACCATACCAAGTAAATTTGGGTTTGTGGGTTATTATACCAAAAGAATGGGAACTGCTGTCCTATAATTAAAGTTTTTCCACTGCACCCTATATCTACAGATATCTCCCTTTTAGAGACTGTAGGGAACACAGGATATCACATATCAAAACAGTATTGGTGGAAAGAGCTTATAATTTGATATCAGGGCTCCCAAATTCACAGAGAGCCATAAATATATAAGGTATTTCAGATTCAAGGAATTTATTGCTACAATCTTGCTTCTTCATATATATTCATTATTCCCTTTATCATCATCATCATGATCATCATTATCCCTTTGAGTGTAGATATACAGACTGCTCTGACTGGTTAATAGTATGCATTCTATTCTGAGCAGCCTGGTGTTGTCAGCTACTTCTGTAAAAGAACAAATTTTATCTTCACACAAACCTTTTGAGGTAAGTTAGGCAGAGTGTGTGTGTGAGTCTGGTCCGAAGTCTTCTAGCAAGCTTCCATGATAGTGCTGAAGATTTGAACCTCAGTTTCGCAGATTCTAATTTGATCACTGTATCACACTGGCTCAGGGATGTGATATTCAGGATAAAAATGGAGTCTTCCAAGAGGGTGTAATAATGAATGTCTCATTACCCAAAACTCTTCCTCTCTAGGGTTTTTGCCTCACTTGAATAAACCATGAGAGTTTGTAAGCATAGCTGCATTCAGCTGAATACCTGTGCTTTGTAAGACATGAACCTACACTAAAGCAGTTCCTTTCCTGTGGAGCTTAAGATGCAACCATTTCAAGGACTGTTTCCACACCGGAGGCTTCGCACTAGGCTGCAGGCTGGAGTTTGAGCCGGTTGCCCCACCTCTTTCTGCTCCTGCTTGGGGAAGCATTTTGCCTGGTGTACCTCTTTCACCCTGGATTTGTGCACCTGCATGAGAGCCGGGGCAGAGTGCAGAAACTGTCAAATGTGTTGATGGTTTTGGGGAGAAAGTCATAAAGCAGGGTGACTGGATATGGAGAAGCAGTAATTGACAAGAGATGTTCATACTTCTTCCTTTTAGTATTTCTCAGTTTATAATCCAGCCTTTGCTGAGGCAGCTGCGTTGGTTGCCAGTTCCTGTCCGGGACTGGCTCAAGGTTTTGGTTTTAACCTTTTAAGGTTAAGGTTAACCTTTTAAGGCCTTACGTGGGTTGGGACCCACATACCTGAGGGGACTGCCTACTGCCCGATGCCCCCCCTGCAGGGCCTTTCGCTCTGCGGGTGAAAACCTATTGGTCATTCCCGGCCCCAGGGAAGCGTGCCTAGCCTCCCTGGCCCCGACCTGGAATGAGCTCCCGGGTGAGCTGCAGGCCCTGCAGGAGCTTCCGGCATTCCGCAGGGCCTGCAAAATGAAGGTCTTCCACCAGGTCTATGGTTGAGGCTGGGGTCGTCAAGGAAGATCGACACCCCCCCCCCCCGGGTGTGAGCAGTAGACCGACTTTTTTGACCTCCTTCCTCACCCCTCCAGTAGTGGGGATGGGTGATGGTGGGGATTCCGCCATGTTTTGTGATTTTTATGTCTTTTAATGGGGGTCTTAATGAGTTTTTATTGGACTTTGTAACCTGCCATGAGCCAGTCTCGGTAGTGGCAGGAAATAAATTTAATAATAATAATATATTAATAATAATAAATAAAATCAGCCTGAAGAAATTTTTCTCTGAAACAAATGCTACTATACTTCAATAGATCTTAATACTTCTGTAAATCAATAGATCTAATTTTCAGGACAGGCTCATCTGCAGATATTTAAATCCACCTTGGAGGAGAGGAGGGGTAGAGAAACGGGTGTGCTGTCAAAGTGACCATGTGAAGTCACTTGTGGGGAGAACCCAAAGTAACAGCACTGCATTGACAGGATGTGGTAGGATTAACCTGAAACTTTGTTTTTACCAGACAGTTTCAGATGAATCTTACTAGATTATCATGCCACTGCAATTATTTCTGAGTTTGCCAAGGAAGTGGCATTACATGGTTGCTCTGATGGTGCTTTACAGAGCATTTGCTCCCTGTTGCAGGAGCCCTTAAATTATACAGGAAAGATCAATCAAATCAGTACCCCAATTTTGTGTGAACTCCTGCTTATTTGTACAAGAGGGGAGGGGATGACTAGATTTCTCCTCAGAGTAGCCTCTAATGCAGCGGACTTCTTTGTTCCTAGGGGATTCATCTGGAGTATCTTTTAGGAGGCATGAGGGACTGCAGAGGGAAGAGGAAGGCAGGAATATCTGTTCTGTGAATTCTTCCCATTTACTGCTAAACTTTAAATAAAGACAGCCCTTCATCTCATAGTCTGATCATTACAAAGTGCATTGAAGTGCATGCCAGTATAGCATAGTGCCTAGCATAATGTGAGCCATGGAGGCCTGAGCTGAAATGCTAACTGTGCTGTTTCTCTCAGCAGTGTCTACCTCAAAGCCTTGTGAAAACGAAACAGGATTGCTCCTTAAATGTACAAAGCTTGACCTTTCTTGGAAGAAAGATGAATCAGAAGTGTTTCACCTTACTGTTACTTAGGGAAAAATAGTGCCCAAACAAAAGAACTCTCTGTCTCTTCAGTTATAGTTAGTCTCTCCCACAACAACAAACAAAAGGGGGTGCCCTTATGAATAGTTTATAATACATTCCAGGAGAAAGTTATTTGTATCCTTCATCCATACCTTTCTTCCCATTGTTGCCAAAAGTATTTCTGTTAAAATGGTGAATTAAGAAATATCCCATGAAGGCAGCAAGACCATTTATGCACTGGAGGTTTCATGCCAGGCTGCAGGCTGGAGTATTAGTCGTGGCAGATTGCCCAACCTCTTCCTGCACCCACATGGGGGAGCATTTGGCCTGGTGCACCTCATCCACCCCCGATTTGTGTTCCTGCATGGAAGCTGGCGGAGTGAAGTTCCCAGTGCATAAACGGTCCAAGTGAGGGACAGCATGTTATTCCTTCCTTCCAAGGACAGCTGGTACCCTACGGGTTGTATTCAGCCCCAGAAGCAGCTTTTCTGTGCCCCATAGTAGCTGTGCCAAGTTTTAATCAGTATATGGTAAAATATTGTGTACCATCTTTCCCTTGTATTCTTGGTGTGCATTTCACATCATTTTTGGCCAGAATGAAGGAATCATTGCCAGTCTGGTTTTTGTTCTTGAAACCATCCAGAACTGAGGAGAACATACATTGTTTATTGACAAACCCAATTGACAAATTGGGCATGATGACGTTACTGTTTGGAGCAGCTGTAGAAAATAAAAACTTGGAGTGTGAAATTCTCCTCCTTGGGCAGGGGGTGCTGGTTGCCCTCCACCACTTCATAGGCTTGGGCAATCATCAGCCTGGTTGTGAGATTTTCAGTCATCTATTGAAATAGGTTACCAGAAGAAGTTAAGAAGGCTTCTGTTGGCTTCTCTGTTTCAGAGTCTTTTGGAATGTGCGGGTGTAATTTACATAGTTTTGCTAGGTTTGGGAATGTGGTTATTTTGTTGCGATGACCCCCTTTTGGACTGTTGTTCTGTTGTCATGCCTAAGTGTAACCACATATGTAAGCTGTCGTGGAGCCATTTTTTGAAGGGAAAGGTAGGCTATAATAAAAGGCAAATCATCCCCTGATCCCTGTGTTCTTAGAGACCCACCTTTAAAACTGTAGTTAACATGTAGTTACAGATTTATATTTTATTTATTTATATTTATATTTATATACCACCCTCCCCTGAAGGCTCGGGGCGGTTTAATAGCATTAGCACAATTCTGGAACAGGATTAGAAAAATGTTTATACATTTCTACACAACAGCATCTGTTAAACATCCCTGATCTTTCCATCCCTGCTGTACAAGCTGCACCTCACATTAGTATGACATGGATATTGCCTTGTCACATTTCTTTTATGCATGTACTAGGGGTATAGTCCTCCATGTCATAAAGGACAAATGTGTTTTCCTGCATGCCAATGTGATGGAAAATAGAAATGCACATTTTCTGAAACGTGAGTGTTTTAGTAACTAGATTAGTCAATCAAGATGCAGAGTTCAGTATGCAGAGACATTGTTAAGTCACCAATGCTTCTTACTGCAGTTCTGTCTATTTCCCTTCTCTCCTTGTTATGGACTTGTACCCCTCTCAAGTGCGCATAGTTCTGCACTGCCCAATTGCAGTTTTTAAATGATGTTCAAACTTCAATGCTGGCAACGTTGTTGAGATTTGCCAAAAGATTTCTGTGCTATTGTAAAGAAGCTACAGTTGTATAAGGTCAAAAGTAGCTGTGTCTTCCTTATAGGAAAATATTTAATTATTAGCAAATTATCTGTGGCAAATATGTGGACCTTTTGTAAAGGAAGGAGATGGGTAGGCAGGTGTATACATATTTGCATTTCATATCAGCCAATCAAACTAAAATTAAAGTTGATCTTTTGCCAACTTGACTATAGTTCATAGTTACTTTCAGATTAATGAAAATTGGTAGGTTGAGACTCTGGAGGGAACTGGCATCTAGACAGGATCCAGCCACACTGTTGCAAGGTTACTTCAGGAACTGGTGTTACATTTTCTGATCAATAAATCAAAGGCATTTTTTTTTGTTTACCAAAATTGTTCTTATAAATATTCATCTATGTTTTGACCCAATAAGCAGCGGGATAATAGGATGGAATAATAGAATGGATGAGGGATATCATAAAATGCTGTCATTAGGGGAATACATTCTTGAGATATTTACTCTTATACAAGGAAGCCAAAATGTAGGAAACGGATCAGTGCAGTGAACAAAGTAACGTGAGTAACTCCAAATTGTACCAAAGGCCTCTTTTCAGTGATTGCATAAAAAAGGAAATGAGGAAGGTGTTCTCTTCATCTCATCCTCACAACAACCCTGTGAGGTCTGTTAGGCTGAGAGAGAGTAATTGGCCCGAAGTTGCTCAGCGTACTTCCATGGCAGAGTGAGGATTTGAATCTGAGTCTCTCAGATCCTAGTAAAGTGTTCTTGCCTTTCTCAACTTTTTACCATTGAGAACCCCCTGAAACATTTGCCAGGTTTCAAGAAACCCCAGAAGTAACGCGATCTTGCAGAATATAGTTGGGAAGCATAGCTGTGTACATGTCTACCCAGGGCCCCTTCCTTTCCCACTCCCTCCAGGTCCATTACTAGCCATTTGGAGAGGGGGGGGGGGAGCAGGACAACATGACCATATATGGTCATGTCACCCAATAAATGTTTAATAAATTTAAAAACATATAAAAAAAATTAAACCCCACCCATTCAGGAAGCCCTTCCAGGGCTGTCAAGAAACTCCCAAAATTTCACAGAACCCTGGTTGAAAAAGCTGTGAAACACTGGTTGAGAAACACTGTGCTGGCTCTTTTAAAGGAGGCTGCTGTTTGCTGATTTTGGAACTCCCTTTTGGTTTGTTTACTTTGGGGGGGGGTGTTAGTGATTAAAGGAACATAGCTCATTAAAGTTGCATGTGGCTTATATATTGGGAAAAGATACATCAATTTGATACATAAAATAAATTAAAAAATCAATTGCAAGTTTGTAGTTTGCCCTGTGAGGTGCTTGTTCAGTAGATTGATGCGAATAGCATAAGCAATGTTAATTAATACAATGATAAAGGAATGGGTTATTTGCCATGTATTTATTTGCCATGTATTTAATATACAATCATCATAGTGAATGAACTGATCATTGTAAGGCAGCAGTGAATACTTTAAGAAAGACATCAGATTTGTCCAAATAAAAATGTCCATGTCCTTCAACATCTATAATATTACTGTTGAAGAGTCAAGGCTATAAAAGCCAATGAAGTGTTTATATGTGTATTTATCACAAGGTTTATGTTCTTCCAATAGCCTTTGTCATTAATATGCTAATTTAATAAATGCACACTTGGAAAGTGCATCATTAATTTTTATTTTACAACCTTGCATTCAAGCTAAGGGATTTCCCTGGTACTGTTTGTCACAGTTCAAGGAGCTAGGATTTCCTGGCTGGGAAATCCTTTGAAAGATATTGGGGGAACACCCAATAAATGCAAGTGAGAGAATCCCAATGAAACCAAGCATACGAACTGCATTATTCCCCCATGCTTTGGTATATCTCCTTTGAATTATTACACTAAGTTCTCTGTCCACTGCTGTCCTCTGAGGAAGTAGCACTTTTGACCAAATGAATACATAGGATCTATAAAGACTTAGGCAACAGCCTTCTTAGTGGCTAGACTAATGTTTAGGAATCATGTCCTGGACAATGTTTTGGGCTTACCCCTATTTTATTTTTATTTTATTTTTTTGCCAGCGAGAGTCGGTCTTGTTTTTATATAGGATTAAGACAAAATATTCAGCTCAACTAAGTACAGATCATGACTTGTTGATGGATGGTATTTTTTCCAAGCTGTGTCCCAGATTCAGTCCCATCTTGAATAGCAGATGTTGGGAAAGACCTTTCTTTGTCTGAGATCTTGCCAGTCAGATCAGTAGGCATGCCAAAAGATGACTAGCTGTTAATGGAACAGTGATACATCTGGATATGAGACGAGTTGTTGTGTTAACTGTATTGTAGATTGGTTCTCTATTGTAGATTGGTGCGTTTTATATGCTTTTATTAATGTGACCTCTTTTAGATTGTTGTGCAACAGTGAGTACCATTGTGTTGGAAAATATTTCAGTTTTTAATAATAACAATTGAACCATGTAGCCCAGCTATGTTTCTTGTGTCAGTCTGCCAGCTGTATTGATAGGCTGACAAGCAATGCTTACTGGAGGTCAGAAAACTGCCTGTTTTAGAATCTGTTGCCACAAGTGACTGTGTGTAAAGCAAAGCAGACCATACTTCTGAATCAGAGAGCACAACTATGCCATTTGAAATAGTGAAGAAAGGAAAGAAATACTTACCATGTTACCAAACAGTAGGAAATGGGAATCTCAATCCATTTCACTTGGATCAAAATATGCTGCCTTAAAATGCGACAGAGCTCATATTCTAATTTGCCAAGCAATTGTGTCCAGGATAATTTTTCAAAAACTATGTCTGTACCAACTCCTAATGTAGTTTGTAGTGGATCATGTACAGAAGCATTAAAAGTTTCTATCCTTTGTTTTTTGCATATACCTTCCAACTCTTTTTAAGGAAAGCTCCATTCTTTTCCACAGGGAAACCTCAGCTACTTCACGATGGAAGAATTGCTTCTCACCATTTTTTGTGCAGTTCTATGGTGTAGAGCTTAGAGACTCTAAATCAGGCTTTCTCACCCAGGGTTTCATGAAACCCTGGGTTTTTTTGATGGCCCTGGAAGGGTTTCCTGAGTGGGTGGGAGTTAATTAATTGTAATATATTTTTTAAAGTTTGTTAAACATTTATTGGATGGCATGACCATATATGATCATGTTGACCCATCCTAAACTGTCCAGGGAAGGGAAGGGCCCCGGCCTGCACATGTACACAACCGTGTTTCCCAACCATATTCTGCATGATCACACCACTTCTGGGGTTTCTTGAATGCTAAAGAATGTTTCAGAGGTTTCTCAATGGTAAAAAGGTTGAGAAAGGCTGCTGTAGATTAAGACTGGGCTTGGATTCCAATCCACCTTGAACATGAAACTTGTTGAGCAACCTGAAACAATTGAATTCTTTGGCTCTAATTTACCTCAGAGCTGGGGACAGGGAGAGGGGTGATAGGCTGTAGTAAACTACTCATTTTAAGACCTTTCTAAATAAATAAGCCATAGGAAATTGCAGCCTTTCCCCATCACTTTCAGAGCAGCCCTCCAAGTGCAGACAGCAGATTCTGGTTGACTGAGGGGGAGCGATGGAGTCTAGATCTACAAGATACATTTATCCCTGAGCTGAGGAGCCATACAGAAGCCCAGTCTCCAGCGGCATCAGTCCCCAATATTTCTTCCTCATCATATCTTAACTGCATCTGTAGTTTCATGTAGGATTGTATTTACCATTTAAGTTCAAGTAACTAATAATTGGCCATATTTGCCCTCCATACACTGTCTATAATAAGACATGCATCTTCCTGTGTACTTGTGCTTCATACACTCTAATTCAAGTTGAAAAAACTGGAACAAAACGACGGAAGCTGAAATGTTTCCTGCTTGTTGTCTTGATGGCAATAGGTAGCCAGAATTGTGGAGGATACTATTTCTAAGAACATCATAACCAGAGGAACTTGAATCTGATATTGCACAAGACTTATGAGTATTCTGAAGTAATTGTGGACATTTCATGTTGGCTTGTATTTTGTAATACAACTTTTTAAAAATGCCAAGTAGCTAAGGCTGCATGCTGTAAACCACAACTAAAATATGTAGCATCCTAGCAGCCATCTTGATTAGGGTTGTGCGTGGCGATGTCCGAATTGGCCATTTCAGGCCGACACAGCCAGTGCCACCCGGGGTGGGGTGGGGGGAGGCACAGGCACTGGTGCATAACTCAGCGCACACACGCAGGCGCAGAGTTACACACTGGCACCCGCGCCTCCTCACCCCGCAGCGCAGCGCAGGCTGCGTCAGCCTGGAATGGCCGATTCGGACACCACCGTGCACAACCTTAGTGATTATGGAGCAAGACAAGTTTGTATGGAATGCTGTTGCAGCTTTTTCAAATTATCACCTAAGCAATAAGTTTGTCTACCGGTATATAGAAAAGCTTAAGACATTTTTGGCTTCATCTGATGCAGCTTTCAAACTGCAGAATCTGTACAGGGATGTGGAGAGGGAGAAATGGAATTGATTTGAAGGTATTTTTCAGTGCCAAATCAGCTATTGCACAATTAGGTTTGCCTTGCAGGGTTCCCCCCCTCCCCCATGGCCTTTAAATGCTTTAAAGGGTATTCTTATTCCCACTAAAAAAAAAGCTGTTTGGTGGAATAGCTAATTTGACAGGTCACTGTTTACAAGCTGTTATTATTCTCGGTATTTCTGATATGACTTTTAATGCTTACGTGACTAAAACATATTTAACTACAGTGACATTAAAGAAGTAGTGTTGTAATTTCCTATTTTATTTTTCTTTTCCGGCCAGCTGCCTTGTAATAGAATGATACAAATTACCATGTGCCCACAGAATGAAAACATACACTATGTATGACAGAAGTGCACTTAACATAAGTTCCTATCAAAAATGTCTGGTCTTTCCATGGTCATCTAAGGCAGTGGTCCCCAACCCCCAGTCTGGAGACCAGGACCGGTCTATGGATCAGTCAGTACCGGGCCGCAGCTCCTCCTCATTCTCTTCCCCGCCTGCTGCCTCGGGGGCTGCCCTGCCATTCTGCTGCTGGCTCACCTTTGGTGGTCTTCAGCAGCCACTATGGCTGGGTCTCCCCCGAGGCATGGCACTGCGCAGCTGCTGCTAGCAGCATCCCCCAGCAGGTGGCAGAAAGTCAGGGGCGCCAATGGGAATGCAAGTGGAGCAGGGGCTCAGGCAACGGCGGCGACGTCCCTCGGCGAAGGACTACCTCCCCCCCCCCGGCCTCAGTAAAATTGTCAAGCATTGACCGGTCCCAAGTGTTAAAAAGGTTGGGGATCATTGATCTAAGGGCAAGTTTTTCCATGCCCACCAGAGTAGTTTTTGAGCAGGATAGAGCAGCTGGCATCTTAGGAGGCAAGTTCAAAAGCATTATCATATAATGCGTGAATAAATGCATTTTTGTTTTCTTTTGGAGGTTGGAATTGAGCAAAACCATCACTTTTTAAAAGTTTTTTTCTCTCTCTCTGGGCAGAGATGAGGCAGGGAAAGTCAGCTCAATTGCTTTCCAGACTTACCTCAGCCCACCTTCATACAAATGCTAATAGCTTTAAATGATGGGATGGCCAAGCTCTCACCTTTCCAGCTGGAAACAAAGATTAGGAGGTGTTAAATATTAGATACTTCAAGAAGGAAATTTCTGGAGACTTCAGGAAAAGCCCCTCTGACTAGCCTGACCTGGCAACCACCAGCCTGACCTGGTCAGTGGGTAGAGAAAAGAGAGATTAGAACTTGAGTGAGAAGTCCGTCAAGCGGGCAGAACTTTTAATGACAATCTGGAGAAGGCAGCCATAAGCCATTTTGTGGCTGGGACAGCTGAAGAAAGCTTTCAAGGTAGTGAAAACTCTGTAGTGATCTATAATTTCATAAACCAAGGAGCCCAGTTTATAATCTTAGATCTGATCAGGCATGTTTAAGAAAGAGCGACAGAGGAATTGCGTTTTACCCATTTTGTTTGGATACCTTCTTCAGTCTCGTGCTGTGCTAAAGGTATGCTTTTATTTATTATTTTTAATAAATACTTGATAACTTTTGATGCTAGTATTGTTTCTCTGTACCACATAGACCTCCACCATCTTTGATATGTTATTTTAAAAGAAGTGATAGGTAGGCTGGTGGTTGGCAAGTGACTGTTCCTTCTCCCTGTTGTGACCAGACATTGGACAGTGGGAGACACAGAGGCAGAACTTGAAAGGGAAGCTGATAGTCCTGACCCTCCATATGGGCAATTCCATACATAGGTCAGGTGGTTATAGTGGGTTAGCTGAAAGAGAAACCCCTCTAAGTGTAGGGAAAACCTTGGAGGGAAGGGCAGAATAGGGCTTGCAGGCCTGTTCCTCCACACCATGTTTTAGACCAAAGACTTCCATTAGGAAGTACAACTGAGCAACTTGTGGATTCCCAGCACAGAAAGAGGTACGGTCCCATCTCACCATCACTGCAGGAGTAATCAGAGCTGACTATCAATAATATATATTATACTAGATTCTAAGCCCATTTTAAAGAGTAATAAAATGGGCGCTAGGAGGGCTCAGGCAAGGGCGCGGCGATGGCGAAAGGGGTCTGTGTGGGTGGGGAGTCAGGCAGAAGAGAGGCACGGGGGGTGCTGGTGGCATAGTAGGCGTCGGGGAGTGTAACGCGGCGTAACTAACCTGGGGCACAGCAGCAGCAGCCAGAAGGAGGCGAGGAAGGCATCTGCAGCCATGGCGCAGTGGACGGGTGGCGAGGGCTGGGTGTACGACGCTGCGAGGCCACTCCGCCGGCCGGGAGAAGGCTACCCGGGCCTCCCCCCACCCGATGCTCTCTGCAGCCTTCTCCCGGCCAGCGGAGGGGCCTCGCTGCGTCTCTGACGCGGTGAGGCCACTCCGCCATATTCCCTGGGCGGGTGAAGCAGCCAATGGGGAGCCGCGCGAAGCTTGGGGCGGGATGGACACTCGGAGGGGCCAATCAGGAGCCGCTTCGCGTAAAATTGTCAAGCATTGACCAGTCCCCAGTGATAAAAAGATTGGGGACCACTGGTTTAGAGCAGTGGTTCTCAACCTTCCTAATGCTGCAACCCTTTAATACAGTTCCTCATTTTTTGGTGACCCCCAACCATAAAATTATGTAAGTGTTCTTTCACAGAAATTAAACAAAAAGTGACCAATGGCTTAAAGATCCATTGTTCATGATTGTATATAAATTGTTTTTTCTCTGGAGTTTCTCAGTTCAGTTCTGCCTCTTGTCCTGCCGAGCTGTGCCACCATCTGGAGCGCCTTGCGGGAGACTGCACTGTGCTGGAGGCACTGCCAGAGCGACTGGTGGCCGAGTGTGGGCACCTGCAGAAGGAGCATCAACAGTGGCAGTGCCCCTCTCCCCAGCCAAGCTGCTTGTCCTGCAACGTCCCTTGTGAAAGGGTTGTTTGACCCCCAAAGGGGCCCCGACCCCCAGGTTGAGAGCCATTGGTTTAGATAAACCACTGATTTTCTGAGAGGATCTTTGTCTTGTGTCTCATAAATTGTTGGCACTAAGGGACTCCAAATCTAACTAAAAGATCATACACTGGTATGTAACAAACACCTGATAGTTGTTGTTGTTTCTGTGTAGTATCAGCTATGTAATACAATGAATTGCAGGAAACTTGTTTCTCTGACTGTTGTTCTTCTCTCATGCCTCTATTCTGTTATCTCTCCCCATAGAATTACAACATCCTGGGCATATTTTAGAGATGTCTAGTCAGCTAAATGAGAATTCACTGATACGCAATGTGGCCTTCGAAATAAAGGCATTTTTCTTTAAATGTTGAAAGGCCTACCAGTACAGCCCCTTTTACTGAATACTAGATTATTTTTTCCCAATTGGAAATTAAAATTTCCTGCAAGTGGAACATAGTTTTATTTGATGAAAGCAAATCTGTGTAACTACATAATATGGAATGATACAAACATTTCTGCCTGAGTTGAACACTAGACTAGTAAATTGCTTTCATTATTTTTACAAAAATAGGATGTTTCATAATTAATGTGAAGATGAAAAAATCCCTCACCTAAGAAGCTTATAACAAAAAAATTCTTTCATTTCATCCTCCCTCTTGTGTTATCCAGTCTTGCCTTTCTATGACCCTTGTTTTCACTTTTACAGGACAGCTGGCATTTTCCTAATGAGGGCAGAAGCTCTGTTCCTTGAGGGGAATCAGGGGAAGAACAGATCTGGGCTTTTGTGATAGACTGCAATCTGTAGCCACTAGAATTACATACGTAGGGTAGGACTTAGCCTCTTCCTCTCTTCCTAATGCCTGCCCTACTGTGTCTTATTTCACCTTGCAGTCTGTGCTCTCCTGGTTGCCCTCCAAGCCTCATCTCTTGTAAAAGCAAAGGTACTGCAAGGTCCTCCAGATGAGGACTGTCTGGATAGATGCCTTACCCTCTGTGTGCCACCGAACACTGTATGTTTGGAATCTTTCTTAGTAATTCTCCCATATACTTTAAAGTTACAAACTGGTAACTTTTATTGCCCCAGATGGGGGTAAGGGGTGGGTAGTCCTTTATTCTATTTGTCTGAAATCTGGAAGTGCAGATGCTCTCAGGTAATGCTGCAATCCCCATGATGTTTGTCCAGATTGGATGGAAAACCATGAAGGTACAAACTCAAGGACGTAGGAAAGGGTGTGTGTCTTCCATTGAAAACAGTGGGAAATAATAGTGGAATTGAACTATGAAAATGGAACAGCAACAAAAGAAACATGAACAATACTAACCCTATGAAAAACGCTAGTAGCAAAACCTTTGGAATAATACAAGCAAAAGAAACAAACTACCTTGTTCACATCTAATGAATACATGACACTGCCAGTACTAAGTCTGATCATCAGTCTACCAAGTTCAGTATTGTCTACTCTGAGCAGCAGCAGAGCTTCAGGGTCTTAGGTGGAGATCTTTCATATTGCCTCCTTCCTGATTCTTGTACTTGAAGGGGCTTGGAATCGAACGTGGAACCTAGTGTGTGCAAAGCAGATGCCCTAGCTCTGAGCCACAGCACTTTTTCATAAGCAGATTATTAATTTGCTATCAATTACAGTAATGCCTTACTTCTAAAAAAGAAAAACGTTTCATGGCTTAGAAGTTACTGAGAGCGAGCTGGAGCCAAATCCAAATGGTGATGGTTTACATTCTTACATCTAGGAAGTGTTCAAGGTGTGTGATGGAGAATGTCTATAGATGGCAACCTCTGAATGAGCCTTTATACTCCCAGAATATAGCTGAATAGTATACATTCATAAAATGATGCCTGTTTCCTCATTGTTGGATCAGGAATAGAGTTGCCGGCTCTCACTTGGGAAATACCTGGAGATTTTCGGGGGAGAACCCAGGAAGGGAAGGTTTTCTGGAATAATGTCATATATCCCACCTTCCAAAGCTATTTTCTCCAGGGGGGACTGATCTCTTGTCATCCGGAGATCAATTGTAATCCCAAGAGAGTTCTGATCCCCACCTGGAGACTGGCAAACCTAATGAGGAACAAAATAGCCTATTTAAATCTTCTGCAAACATTTTCCCACCAATATGCCTTTCTTTTTTCATGGGCCAAAAACAGAAAACCACTGACTTGTATTGTAGCTTCTTAGAAATTTACCAGATGGTGGTTCTAGCCATGTGGAGACTACAGCATAAGTAGCATCTGGCCACACAGTAAGCTCAGCATTACCATATCACTGGAGGCTGCCCAAGACTGGCAGCTTGTATGGTTAGAGGGTGTCTATTTCTGTAAATGGAGAAGCCAAGTCAAGTCGCAAAACAAAAGAAGTTAAATGCTCTAAAAAACAAAAAGGCATATTGGACCATTGCATCAATAATTTTTCCAAATACATTACTTAATTGCCTTTCCTCTGAACAGTGCATATTTTATGCAATTTGAGGGAATGAAACGAATCATTGACTCCCAAGCACTAGCACTAAAGAAGAGCTTTGAAATAATGAAAAAGTATGTGTGTATATATTTCTGTTTCAACCTTTTTTCCCTAAACTTTGACAGTTCTTGTTCTTAGAAATAGTTTAGGAGGAATTGGTAACCAACAGAATACATTTTATTTTTGCTACTTAAAAAAAAAATCTATTCTGTTCTGGATGTCATGCTTGACTTCAGACTTGAATTATTAATGTTTATATTAATAACAGGAACCTGTTGTGGCTGAATTCTGGTTCACACACACGAACGCAAGTAACTCTATTATTCGTGGATGCCAAATACACCTCACTGGAAAGAACCTTGCAATATGCAAGAACTATGATCTTCATGTGGAATTGCATTAGTCATCCCAAGATTATTACTATAACAAGAGATGAAAGGATTAAAACAGATTTTTGCAGTCGGAAATGTTCCTATCATTTAATTGTACAGTTCAAGTAAATCTGAGTTGTTTGGAATTGTTTCTTCAGGAAATCTGCTAGCATGTTTTGGGTGGCTGAATTCAACTAAAATGTTCTGAATTCCTTTAGGGAAGCTCAGGACAGTTCTAAACTGGCTTGGGCTATAACAGGATATTAAAATGTAATGCACTATAAATATGAACCAGGGCTTGTGCAGGAAATACAGCTGAGAAATCCTTACCTTTAGAAAAGGGCAGTGTGAAGTCTATGCACAACAGTAAGGTAAAAGGTATCCCCTGTGCAAGCACCGAGTCATGTCTGACCCTTGGGGTGACGCCCTCTAGCGTTTTCATGGCAGACTCAATACGGGGTGGTTTGCCAGTGCCTTCCCCAGTCATTACCATTTACCCCCCAGCAGCAAGCTGGGTACTCATTTTACCGACCTCAGAAGGATGGAAGGCTGAGTCAACCTTGAGCCGGCTGCTGGGATCGAACTCCCAGCCTTATGGGCAAAGCTTTCAGACGGCTGCCTTACCACTCTGCGCCACAAGAGGCTCATATGCACAACAGTGTTCCCTGTCAAATGAAGCATTTGAGAATATTACTTTTGAGACTTTGTTTTTGAAGAAATTTAATATACAGCCACTGGCCGTTCCTTTTCTTCAGTTGCTTCATCTTGGAACTGCAGTTCTTCATTCTTCAACTTCCTGGTTGTAGCAGGGGATCCTCTGCTATTACAATTGATCTCCAGGCAACAGACCTCAGTTCCTTTAAGAGAAAATTATCACTGTGGAAATTAGATTCCACAGGTTCCATCCCTAAAAAAGCCATGCATTTCCTAACCCAGAGCTGGCAATTTTATCACAAAAAGGTCTTGCCCTTTGGCCACCAATCAGAAGAAGACACCTCAGTGGGAAGGTTAGAACATAGAAAGGGTTCAAGCCAAGTGTCGTCTGTCTCTTTATTTGGGGGAAGAAAGGATTTATTTTCAGTTTTGAAATAACAGGAGGGTTTGCTCCCTACTTAATCATTCATCTCATATAGAAAGGATCCAAAGTACTTTTACCATGACACTGGAAACTATGTATATTATAAGACTTTAGAAATGGTGTTATTTTTTTTACAAAATAAGTTTTATATCTCTTTTTGTTCCAGGTATATTGCTATCTGCTGACTAAAATAGCTCACAGAGAAGGCTGAGTGAAGATACTGGTGTTGGTGAAGATACTTTGGCTCCCCTGCTTCCCCCCAAAGAAAAGGCCTAGCAGTAATTTCGATCTTCTGAGGGTACCAGCCTTTCAGTCAGCAACCTTCACTACGCTTATTTTTGTCCAAATATAAATTTGATATTTTTGTTCTTTGCAAGGGATTAACTGATAGAACCAACATGGCTGGGATTAGATATATTTTAAGAGTATGCCATTTGGTACTGGGATTACTCATAAATCCATTCAGCGCATCTTCCATGCAGAATAATGAATGTCCACAGTTGTGTGTGTGTGAGATCAGGCCGTGGTTTACGCCGCAGTCAACCTACAGAGAAGCCACAACAGTTGATTGCAATGATCTTCGTTTGACAAAAATCCCCAGCAATTTGTCCAGTGATACCCAGGTCCTGTTGTTACAAAGCAACAACATTGCTAAGACTACAGATGAACTCCAGCAGCTTTTCAATTTAACAGAGCTGGATTTTTCACAGAATAATTTCACTAGTATAAAAGATGTGGGGCTGTCAAATCTCACCCAGCTCACTACTTTACATCTGGAGGAAAATCAGGTCACGGAAATGACGGATTACTGTTTACAGGATCTGTGCAATCTTCAGGAACTTTATATAAACCATAACCAAATCAGTACCATTTCTGCAAATGCATTCTCAGGCCTGAAGAATCTTTTAAGACTTCATCTTAACTCCAACAGATTAAAAGTTATTGACAGTCGTTGGTTTGATTCAACACCCAACCTGGAAATTTTGATGATCGGAGAAAATCCTGTGATTGGAATACTAGACATGAACTTCAAACCATTGTCAAATTTAAGAAGTCTGGTTCTGGCTGGCATGTACTTGACTGACATTCCTGGAAATGCACTAGTAGGTCTGGATAGTCTTGAAAGTCTGTCTTTCTATGACAACAGGTTGGTTAAAGTTCCTCAACTTGCACTTGAGAAAGTTCCAAACCTAAAATTTTTGGATCTTAACAAAAACCCAATCCACAAAATCCAGGAAGGGGACTTTAAAAACATGCTTCGTCTGAAGGAACTTGGAATCAACAATATGGGAGAGCTGGTTTCTGTTGATAGATATGCACTAGACAATCTTCCTGAACTTACCAAGCTTGAAGCAACAAACAATCCAAAGTTATCTTACATACACCGTTTAGCTTTTCGGAATGTCCCTGCCCTGGAGAGTCTGATGCTTAATAACAATGCCTTGAATGCAGTCTACCAAAAAACAGTGGAATCCCTTCCAAATTTGCGTGAGATCAGTATCCACAGTAATCCCCTCAGGTGTGACTGTGTCATCCATTGGATAAACTCAAACAAGACCAACATCCGTTTCATGGAACCCTTATCCATGTTCTGTGCGATGCCACCAGAATATAGAGGGCAGCAAGTAAAGGAGGTGTTAATACAAGATTCCAATGAACAGTGTCTTCCAATGATTTCTCATGACACTTTCCCAAATCATTTGAATTTGGACATTGGCATGACTGTCTTCTTAGACTGTCGGGCCATGGCTGAACCGGAACCTGAGATTTATTGGGTAACTCCACTTGGGAATAAAATAACTGCTGACACTCTTTCAGACAAGTACAAGCTTAGCAGTGAAGGAACTCTGGAAATATCTAATATTCAAACTGAAGATTCTGGCAGGTACACTTGCGTAGCCCAAAACCTAGAAGGTGCAGACACCAGAGTAGCTACAATAAGAGTGAATGGAACATTGCTGGATGGTACTCAGGTGTTGAAAATATATGTCAAGCAAGCAGAATCTCATTCTATCCTAGTTTCTTGGAAGGTAAATTCTAACGTCATGACCTCTAACTTAAAATGGTCATCTGCTACAATGAAGATAGACAACCCTCACATTACTTATACCGCGAGGGTTCCTGTTGATGTGCATGAATATAACCTTACACATTTGCAACCCTCCACAGATTATGAGGTTTGTCTCACTGTATCCAACATCCATCAGCAAACTCAGAAGTCTTGTGTTAATGTTACAACAAAAAATGCAGCTTTTGCCCTGGACATCTCTGACCAGGAAACAAGTACGGCTCTAGCTGCAGTTATGGGGTCAATGTTTGCTGTTATCAGTCTAGCCTCTGTTTCCGTTTATGTTGCTAAACGGTTTAAGAGGAAAAACTATCATCACTCATTGAAAAAGTATATGCAAAAGACGTCTTCAATCCCACTGAACGAGCTGTATCCTCCGCTTATTAACCTTTGGGAAAGTGACAGTGAAAAGGACAAGGAGGGGTCTGCAGAAACCAAGCCGACTCAAGTGGACACATCCAGAAGCTATTATATGTGGTAACTCAGATGATATTTTGCTTCTGGTAGTAAGGAGCACAAAGACTTTTTTGCTTTATTCTGCAAAAGTGACGAGTTTCAAGACTTTTGTATTTTTTGACTTTGCTAGTTTTGTGGCAGAGTGGTGAGGACAGGTGGATATTTCAGAATTTTTTTAGTATAGCGTATCGCAACGGTTTTGACACACAAAATGGCAGCTTCACCTAGCTTCCAGTTTCTTTTTAGTTGTGCTTAATTTAACAATGCTGTTCTAACTATGGGAGGGGGGGGCGGGATGAAAAGTTGGGATTGCCCTGTGATCGACAAGAACGACCCCTTCTGAAGCCATCAACAGAGAGTACAGTGTCCTGCAAAATCTGATGACAACTTGAAAATACATTAAACCAGCTTTGTCATAATCTGGTCTAAGGACTCTTAAACTGAGATGAGATGACAAGATTTTGAACAATATTAGTTGGCTGTACTGTAATGTTGTATCAACTGATTTGAATGTTTGTTTTTTGTCTATGAACAATTGATTTTTCTTTCCTTTTTTAATAGTTGAAGAGGCTTAGGTAAAAGCTACTAAGGCAATTGAAGTATGTACACTTTTTTCCAATGTAACAAACTAAATGTTAATTGCTCTTTTATTATATTTAGTAGAAACTTTTGAAGAAACTTAGAATTTTGTTCTGTGTAATCCACCAACACCTTGCATAGAATGAAAACAGAATATAATAAATTATAGTTTTTTGTTCTGTTTGGTTTTTTTTAGAAGAGTTGTGATACTGTCTCTCTTTAGCTGCATCATTAGCTTTAATTAGCTTTAGTTATGTTTCAGCATAAAATATATCCAAGCTCATATAAGATTGTGAGTCTCTGGGTTAAATTAGATTTCATTTTTTCCTAAATAGATCTATTTTAGCAATTGCGAATTTTATCCATATTTAGTTTATATATATATTAAAAGCCAACAAAATAGTAATGAGAATTTCATTAGAAGGATGTATGTTGGATAAAAAAATGTCACTTTGTCAGACCCCAAAATGTGTCATGCTATGACCAAGATTGCATTTAGAGCAAATCATAAATTGCCCAGAATGCATACAAGATTGAACATGTACAACAAGGAGCTTGAGCCATATGTCTGAGATTCTGCAAAGTGTTAGCTTGCTTGTTGAAGAGGGCAAAGGAAATAAGCTCTTCGGTTGTCATTTCATTAGGCAGAGTGTAATTATTTTTCTAAAGTAGTGAACTAGAATGCTGACTCATGGGTGATAAAGGTGTCCTTTTGTCCAAGAAACCTCAATGAATAATGAACGGGGGCTGAAGATTCTCTTGTAAGAAACCTAATGAAGGCTTTCTTCTTAGTAAGGCAGAGTTGTCTGAAATGTGAACAAAAAACAAAGAGAATTTTATACCCCAAACATATCCTTTTCCTAGCACTAAGACCTCTCTTTCATTGGGATTAAGCCTCAGTTTGTTAACCCCCATCCATTCCAAAACTGCCTCCAGCCACTTGTTCAGTTTCTTTTTTTAGCAGTTGTACATAGATCTTGAAGAGCATGGGGAACAAAATAGAACCTTGTGGAACCCCAGAGGCCAAGAGATGGAGCAGCAGTCCTCCAGCGCCCCACTTAAAGCTACCATAAAACAATGCCTCCCATTTCCAACCCCGAAAGGTGGTTCAGAAGACTGCCATGATTGATGGTATCAAAAGCACCTGGGAAGTTCAGAGGAATTAATGAGTTTGGACTCTGCCTCTCCATCTCTTTGTGTATGTCATCCACCAGGGTGGCCAAGGCTTTTTTCAGTCCTGTAAACAGTCCTGAAACCAGATTGCAATGCATCTAATAATCAACCTGCTTCATTCAGGAATTCCTGATGTTGCCCAAGTACTTCATTTCTCAAGAGTTGTACATTTGAGACTGAATCGCAGGTTTTCAGCAACCACTCTCTTAGAGCAGAGAGAGGAGACCTAGAAGAAATTTGATCCAGCAAGTTATGGGGGCAGATCATTATAATTATTCCTCCATCCCTGCGGAGGTTAAACTTCAGCAAGTAGTGAACTGTCTTTGATAATCCCAACTTAAGAACAAAACAGATCAAGAGTATGATATGCACAGTGTGTGGGGCCTGCTATTAAGATGGTGGGAGAATGAGGATGTCCTATGATGTACCAAAGCAGCTTATGGTTTATTAACATTTATGGTTTAATAACATTTATTAGCTGCCTTTCCCTCTTGCAGAACTCCAGGCAGTTTGCAATACAGATAAAACCCATACAATTCACAGTAAATAATTCCAATTAGGACTACCAATAAGAAAAGCTAAATCAAACAAAATGTGGTCCTAAGCCAGTTTGGTGTAGTGGTTAGGAGTGCGGACTTCTAATCTGGCATGCCTGGTTCGATTCTGCGCTCCCCCACATGCAACCAGCTGGGTGACCTTGGGCTCGCCACAGCACTGGTAAAACTGTTCTGACCGGGCAGTGATATCAGGGCTCTCTCAGCCTCACCCATCCCACAGGGTGTCTGTTGTGGGGAGAGGAATGGGAAGGCGACTGTAAGCCGCTTTGAGCCTCCTTCGGGTAGGGAAAAGCGGCATATAAGAACCAACTCTTCTTCTTCTTCTTCTAAATGGAACTCTCTTCAACAGCCTCCTGGAAACTGACAATGAGCAGGTCAGGTGCTTCTCTCTGGGGGAGTTCCATGATTGTGGGGCTGGCACAGAAAAGACCCTCTCTCATGTACTCACCAATCAAATATTTTAATTGGTAGAACAGTTGGAAAGGCACGTCCCCATAATCTTCATTCATGAGCAAGAACATGTAGAAGAAGATGGTTCTTCAGATACCCCATCTGAAACCATGTAGGACTTCAAGATCAAAAGCAACAACATAAATTAAGTCTGGGGGCAATTGCTGTAGTATTGGGGGCATATTATCCCAGTAGGTGGCTTTGACCAGCTGCATTAGCTGCAACTTCCAAACATTCCTCAAGGGAAGCTCTATTTCAGTAGTCTAGTCCAGATGTAACTAAGGTATAGATCACTCTGGCCTGATCTGACTGACCCAGGAATGGATGCAGTTGACATATCAGCTGGAGACATGCAAACTCACCCTGAGCTATAGCAGCCACTTGGGTTTAAAATGTGACCATTGTGTCAAGCAGCACTCCCAAGGCTGCCAACCTTGCTTTTCAAGGGGAGTTATTACCTAATTCAAAACAGGAGATCTGAAGTCACTGGTCTCGGTTTCTGCTAATCCAGAGAACTGGTACTGTTTGCTGCCTGCTGCCTGCCAGGTGGGAGAAGAAAGAAGGCAGATTTGGTTTCTGAGAAACCAAAATGAATATAATCACAAAATTAATAGTTGCGATAATGAATATAATAACCAAGTTCTTGAAAGAAAAAAATTAAAAAATGTAAATTCCTATTGTCATGTTGTTTGTTCCTCCCTCCCACCCCAGCAATCATTTTGTACAGGCGGGCTTTCGGTCTTCTGGACTCATGCACCTTGAAAAGAACTATACAATTTTCTTCTAAATGTCAGCAGGACAGCAGGAGGTATAGAAGGACCACAGTTAATGACTTATTTATGTTTAGTTTTAGATTGCGTTCCTTTTGCTAATCCCTCAGTAACTTCCTTTTTGCAAGATCTCTCCCCCTTGAAGGCCGTGACCAATGCGGATTATGTCAGTATGATTCAGATCAAGTGCAAGCAAGTGGAATTCTAATCCTAACCTTCCGCCCTCATCATAATCGTTCCCTTTTCCAGCTATGGGTAAAAGAAAGGTATTTCCCCCTGTGCCACTCTAGCTTTCCCTGCACAATGTCATTTGACAAACTGAATGAGCTGCGGCCCCAACGCTATTTTGTTGTTTTGGTATGAAGCCAATTAAAATTCTGTTTTTCCCCCTCTCCCTGCAAAACAAATGAATATTGTTGAATTAGTCTTACATTTGAAAGTGGCATTTGAATGCCGAACAGAAAAACAACACAGCTGTGTAAGTCGTTTTTGAAGCACGGGACCAGTTTACACAGTAAACCGACAATGTGTGCTTGGGTGTGTATATATAGCTTCAAAACAGATAATACAGGCTAGCTCCCATGACTATCCTAAATCTCATTATGCCTTCCTGTGTTACCCAGTGAGCCTAGTTTAATTGCAAATAAAATTAATTCTCTTATGAGTCATTCCATGAAAGTATACACTTCTTACCAGTATGCACTCTGACTTCATTGGTGGTGGTGGCAGCGGGGGAGACATGAAGCAGAATGGAGAGTAGCAGTAGAAAAGATACCTGATGAATGGAACATCGACCGTAGAAAACCTACACCCTGACACAAATAAGTATTTAAGGTGCTACTGGACTCTTGCTCTTTGTACTGCTATAGACAGACAAACACTGCTTCCCATCTTCATCTATCTCCATGAAAGGTACCAGTTCGACCACATTCTTACCAGTACAAGCTTACTTTCACTCCTGTCACCATGAGAACAGCCTAGGGGAGTAATACCATTGAGGTGATTGCATCCGGAACCCAGAAACCAGTCGCAGAGTCCCTTTAGGAAATTCACCATAACCACATGATTTGAGTTCAGCACCACTGTTATTTGAAGTTTAAGCTTTGCACATGTTGAAGTGTGCCTGCATAGGAAAGCCTATACCTTGAATAAAACTTTGTTGGTCTTAAAGTTGGTCGCTGGACTCAAACTTTGTTCTGCTGCTTCAGATCAACACACCTACCTACCTGAATCTATCCGCATGACTAATAGTTATTGCAGGAGCTCATTGTGTGAGTCAGGCAAGTCACCATGCTATAGGAAGAGTTCCGTATGCAGAACTGATGCAGGTGGATTGGCTTGAATGTCAAACTGGGACTGGAGCATCCTGGGATAAAATGCCCACTTGACCATGAAATTGGGGGGGGGGGGAGGAGAGAAGCACTGGTCTAGCCTTTGGGAGGAACTTTGAAGGCAGACCACATGTTTGGTATGCAGAAGTTCCCACAAATCTCCAAAACAAAAGGATCTCAGCTGGAGTTGGGAAAGAACTTGCCATCAGGGGTAGTCAAACTGTAGCTCACCAGATGTCCATGGACTACAGTTCCCATGAGCCCCATGCCAGCAAACGTTGACAGGGGCTCATGGGAATTGGACATCTGGAGGGCCGCAATTTGACTACCCCTGCCTGAGACTCAGGAGGACCACTGCCAAGGAGAATAGACAGTATTGCAGTAGACAGATGACTGTTGTTCTGAGTATAATACAGCTTCGTAAATGATAATATCAAGAATTTTATAACAGTCTAATCTGGTGGTTGCAGTGTGTATAGCCCATTATCTAGCACCACTTCGCATGAGTTGTAACTATCCACAGAAGGGGAGTGATTTCAAAACTTCTGACTCCATGGAATGACTTGCAGCAGGTTGCAACTTTAAGCTACTATTTCAGTAAAGTGGGGCAGGAAACAATAACAGACCCAGATGTAAACCCATGCCTGTTCACTCCTTGCTTCCGGTGTTCCCACATGTTCTACCTCGTAGGCCTGCACATTCCTTGTTGTGTAATCTGAGAAGAAAAAAATATCTGTCTGGATGGACTGACATGGGCCCAACTCAGGGGTACATATTTAATTCATTCATTTCCCATCTTTCTCCCCAGTGGGGGCCCAAAGCAGCGTACATCATTCTTTCATCCATCCCAACAGCCTCTGTGGGATGGGATAGGCTGAGTCAAAAGCCATATTTAGATGGGTGTGTTCCTTGCTTTAGGACTCACCCTTTTTTTAGACATGGAATGCCTCTGTTGAAAAGTTGCTTACTTAAAGTTTCTTGTGTACAAACACCATGCCCTATGACTGTTCCAGTAAATATTAATCACCACATCTATAGATACTATTGAACCACTTTCCAAGTGTTCAAAACAGCAGCCGCTGAGTTGCAGATATGCTGGAAATAGAACCCTCAAAGCACAGGTATTAATTATAAAGATAGGTCACTGCTCAGAATGTAGGCTCTGTTCCATAAATATTATGGTCTTAAAGAAAAGTTCCAAAAAACTGAAATTCTTTTAAAACTATATTCTGGCTGTTAATTAACTTGTCTAAATTGCAATTTCTGATGCCTTTCCTTCTTGCTCCAGACCAGGGGTAGTCAAATTGCGGCCCTCCAGATGTCCGTGGACTACAATTCCCAGGAGCCCCTGCCAGCGAATGCTGGCAGGGGCTCCTGGGAATTGTAGTCCACGGACATCTGGAGGGCCGCAGTTTGACTACCCCTGCTCCAGACTATAATTTGCCACATCAAAGTCTCATTTTCTGCCCAAGCCTTCCATTTTACACCCTTTTTCTGAACCAAAGCGACCTCCACAGTGCTGAGGCACAACTCTGTTTTTAACAGCCTTGGAAGCAATTTGAAGCACTCCTGAGGGAAGCTGTAACTTTATTGAAGAGCAGCATTTAATTTCCGTTAACAACTGAGGGAAAGGTAAAACAGACTTAAGACTGTGGAGCTGAGAGGAAATAGGGTATGGATCTTATCTGCAGGTTCACATGACACATTCTTCAGATGGTCAATCTGCACAGAAAACAGGAACAATGTCGCAAAAGAGAAAGAAGGCCTGCACTCTAGTTATCTTGTGTATTTATTTTTTGTATATATTTTTGTATATATTCACCTGTTATATACACTCCAGCACTTCAGTGATAAAAATAGGGGCAATCTTGTGTATTTTGACATCCCCATTCTCTCACCCTGGCTCAGTGCCTAAGTATATTACTCAGCTATTGCACAATACTGTCAGCTTTTCTGGGCCATTTCTTATCTCACAGTCATGTATCTTGCAGTAGCCTTGCTTCTAGACTCTGATTATAGTGTGTTAGTTTACTAAAGTTAACTTTTTAAAAAAGCAGCAAAGCTTCATTTTATGATGTGTCTGGTGAAGAGCTGGGCCTGAAAGCTCAGGCAGCTGAGTGCAGGGTAAAAATGTCTTGAAGAAGTGTGCCCGTGTACTTCAAACATGAATATTAAGAATAAAAGGCATCCACAACATCTCTCCAAAAACTATCATTAGATAACCATCTCCCTGCGAATAGGTATCAGAAAAGAGAGGCTATCTTTGGAAATAAGAACAGGCACACTGTATGTCAGTACAGTCAAGCCTGTGTGTCCCATTGGAGTTGCCAAATATCAACCATGACTATGACTTCTATCTGAGAAATCCAGCCAAATGCGATAACTATAGAATGCATTTTTTTAAAGCTCTAGACCAGTGGTTCTCAACCTTCCTAATGCCACGACCCTTTGATACAGTTCCTCATGTTGTGGTGACCCCCAACCATAAAATTATGCAAGTGTTCTTTCACAGAAATTAAACCAAAACTGACCAATGGCATGAAGATCCATTGTCCATGATTGTATATAAATTGTTTTTTTTCCCAGGGTTTCTCAGTTCAGCTCTGCCTCTTAACCTGCCAAGTTGCGCTGCCACCCGGAGCACCTGCCGGGAGACTGTGCTGTGCTGGAGGCACTGCTGGACCGGCTGGCGGCCGAGCAAAGGCACCTGCAGGAGGAGTTCTCCCTCTCCCTCCTTCCCTTGGAGGGCATGGAAAGGAGGATCCAGGGGTAGCTTTTGTGACTTTAAGAAGAAGAAGAAGAAGAGTTGGTTCTTATATGCCGCTTTTCCCTACCCGAAGGAGGCTCAAAGCGGCTTACAGTCGCCTTCCCATTCCTCTCCCCACAACAGACACCCTGTGGGGTGGGTGAGGCTGAGAGAGCCCTGATATCACTGCTCGGTCAGAACAGCTTTATCAGTGCCGTGGCGAGCCCAAGGTCACCCAGCTGGTTGCATGTGGGGGAGCGCAGAATCGAACCCGGCATGCCAGATTAGAAGTCCGCACTCCTAACCACTACACCAAACTGGCTCTTTAATGTCACTAGTACCCGCCCTGAGCCAACCAGGAAGGATGGACTATATAATGTTATTATTATTAATGTGGAACGTCTACTGCTGCGCTCCCTCAAATGAAAAAATAGATGGACGTGACATCTATTATCCCATCTTAGGGAGCACATCAGTAGATGGCCTGCAGCATCGGTGGTGATGCCAGAGCAGTGAGGCCTAGCACTGAGGTCCGCTTGTTTCTCTGGTGCCACCACTGCTGCCTCAGAAGACTTGCAGGGCTGGTGCAGCAAGCACGCCTCAGTGCCCTGGCTCATTGGGCTGGCACCACCCTCACTAGACTTCCAAGGCTGCTCCCGCACTCTGGAGACCGGGAGAAGTGGGGGCCACAGCTGCAAGCACCCCTCAGTGCAGGCCTCAGCTGCTGAGGCTGCACCTGCTGCCACACCCAGGATCCACTCATGCAGGTAGGGAAAGGGAGTGGGGAGGGGACAAGGATTCTCACCCCTTTTGTAGCTGTTCCACATAAGGGACAAGAATCCTTGTTGGTTGATTTTTTTTTAGTTGCACAGGATTCATTCTACACACTCCTGAATCTGCACCTGTCATTTCCCTAGAAAACACTTTCCTGGAGCACCTTTTCTGGGGGACTGTAACTTGAACACTGGAAAGCCAAAGTTCGCCAAACATAGAAGGCAGGTAGAAGAATATGGGCCAAAGATTCCCTGAGAACTTGGTGTCCCTAGCTTTCACAGGATTCATTCTATACACTCCTGAACCTGAGCCTGTTATTTCCCCCAGAAAGCACTGGGGGGAGCATCTTTGATGAGGCCATGACTCAGACCACATCAATCCAGTTCTCACCAAACTTGTGCTTGTTGTTTACTTGCTATGCCAAATCCAGTCTGCAGCGCACCACACATGTGGCTTCAGCGTTGGATCAGGACATCCCCTTAGGGAACTCATACATACTTCCACCCCATTGCAACAGCATATCTCAATCCTTCAGATGGCATTCCTACTCTTGTCCTGTTCTTGTCCTAATACTTCTTGTGGGCTCATTTTTAAGAAGCTTTGCATTACCAACTCGATTAAAAATAAGTCTCAGTGAGAGAGGATGACAACAAAAAAATTCCCTAGATGGTGGCACTTTTCTACCAGAAATTAATGTGGAACCTCACCCTTAATGAGCAAGTAAGCATAGGAAACATCTGAGTTTCAGAAGAGATGCTAAAGCCTTCTGAAATTGAGCGGCCCTCACTTCCCATTGACTATGGCGGAGTGCACTAGCCACTGAACTGATTTCAGGAGACATACTTTTACTACAGCTCCTGTTCATCGTGACATTTCTTTTTCTAGCTGGCAGCTGAACAGAAACTCTATCGAGACACCTGTGAACTGGAGAAAATGTTCTGGTGACAGCACCAGACAGTCTAACATTAGGGCTTACCATGGGAGTCATAATGACAGCATATTAAATTTTTAAAAGCACTCCAAACAGCCACTTGCATTTGACTCTCTTACACATGTAACATTTCCAGCTGACTTCAGTGGTGATGTTAAGGGAATGGCGATTCCAAAGACAGTATTGAAAGGAAATGCAATAAGAGACCTTTCTACAAGATTTGGGACAGGACAGTTCTCTAACAGAATAAATGGAAGCATGTTTTTGCCTGAAGGTGGCCTTTTAAAACACCGAAGGTTTCATGAGCCAACAAGCTAATGTTCACTTTTAATGAAGTGCCATTAACCAAGTTCAGTTGGGTTGTCATCTGTAGTCCTTCCTAAAAATGCCATCCGGCTGCAGTTATCCATGCTCTGGAAAAGAAATCAGCCTAAAATGCTGCCTTGCAGTCCATGTGGGGCAGTCCGTGAAATATCTTGGAAATCTTATCTTTGTCCAGAGCACTTACACGAGGCTGTTAACTGGAAGAGACAGGATCGAATAAATTGTGTCAGTACTTAAAGAACTTAATGGGCTGCAAAGTCAGTTCTGGGCACCATTCAAAATGTTCATTTGGACTTATAAAGTTCTAAACAGTTGACGACCAGGATTTCATTATTTTTTTAAAAAACAGAGTTATGAGACTGTGAAAGAAACAATTTATTGAGAATAGTTCGGGGCAATTTTATTGGTGGGAGCATTGTTTTATTAAGATGTTTTACAAATTTTAGGGTATTTATATAAAAACTAGTAGTAAAGCCCATTGCATTCTGGAATGCAGCAGGCACTAGCTCATGGTATGGTGTGGGTTTAGTGCCTCACTTGGAAGCTGGCAACCCTAAGAGGAGATCTCTCTGTGCACAGCAGTCTTGACCCTAGTCAGGTTTATGCACACCTAGGTAGTGTGGAATTCCAGAACATGAACTACACCAATCTGGCAATGTTACCTCCTCTCTGCAATGTTTTCTTGCCCTAAAATAGGTCAGGGGTGCTAGGTGGCTGCGGGGGCATTAAACACATGAGGCCCCACTTCCAAACCTCAAGGAATATGTTGAGACTAGGAACAGCCAACCTTCAGGTGGGCACTGGAGATCTCCTAAAATTGCTGCTCATCTCCAGACTATATAGAACAGTTACCCAGGCAAAAATGGCTGCTTATAGCATTGTATCCCACTGAGGTTTAAGGATGCCAGCCTCCAGGTGGGGTCTGAGAATCCCCTGGAAGTAAAGCTCATCTCCAGGCAGTTAGGCTGAAGGGAAATCTCTCCCCCCTCACAATGTAACCCTTCAAATTGAATGCATGTGGCCACAGACACCCCTTAGCTAGCACAGTCTGTTGCTTGGCTGGTGATGCCTGAGGCCTTCAGCTGGCAACGTCCCTGTTGTTGTCCACAAGGCCATGTAATTGCCTAATAGAAGCGGATCACCTACTTTCCCCCCAAATTTTCACTGTCTACTTTCCTGTAAAGCTAACTCCACTTGAAATTCTGGGCCACTTATGCCACTGATTTCGTAGGACCCTCCTGGCAAATACCAGGCCAAGTTTGAGAAAAGTCACTTCAGTTTCTGTCTCTCCAGCCATTTACTTGTTCATCATACACAGTTTCAGGCTGTAAATATTCTTTATTTAGATCTTCCTGCACTTTCCAGACTTACAGGGTCCATGCTGGTCTGTCTGCCTGTAGGTTTGCACCCCGAAATACAAGCAGTTGCTGGTAAGGGTTGGCCGAAGTCCATAGCCCAGGAGGGATACACCCGCACCACTCCACCCCAACCTCAGCCTGCAAGCTTCTACCATCATCTCCAGTAATACTGCTGATCTCTAGATTATAATTATTAGCTCTGCAGGCAAAACTAACTACTTTGGAGGGTGGACTCTGAGGCACTGTGCCATTTTAAAACCCTTCTCCAAACCTCCAGGAATATTTCCAAACCAACGGTAGGCAAACTCCAAGTGGGTACTGGAGATTTCCCGGAATTACAGCTCACCTCCAGACTATAAAGATCAGCTCTCCAGGCAGAAGGGTCTGCTTTGGAGGTTGAACAGGGTTGCTGTGCAGAAGTAACCTCCCACGCAGGTTTTTGTGGAGTTGAAACACTTGAGGCCTACAGCATAGGGTTGTTGTGCAGATGAAACAGGCAGCAAAAGAATCTGTGCAACAGCATCCAGTTTAATCTGCACAACAACCCTGCAAGGTAGGCCTCAAATGTACAGAGAGTCACAGAGAAGAAATACACATGGCTTGGCTATTTCTTCCCTCCAGCAGTGAGGCCGGACAAAGCAGTATTTTAAGTGAGAAGGGACTTTTCTGTGGCCTCCCTGTCAGCCAACTGTTAGGCAGAAGGGGAAAGTCCCCCCCCCCCCAAAGGGATGCATGTCCATACCCACAGACTCCTCTGCATTGCTCCTGGAAACGCCTCCCTTGCCTCAGTCGGTTAGAGGCTCCTTCCCAGCAGGCCTGAAGGGGGGGCACTGGGCGATGAAGTCTGACTAACTAAAAAAAACTGTGAGGATACGGTCAGGGGCAGGACATGAACGTTGATTGGTTGGCTGCTGGGCGGACAGCCAATCAGCCTGCAGGAGCCGTACAAGCAACCTGATTGGCCAGTAAATGGTGAGGCCCAACTCCTCCTAGGACCCCTTACTGTCTTTATTATGCTAATTGTTACAGATAATCATATCCATTTTGTGATACTGAGGATTAGTTTTAAAATGAATAAGTTACTTTATGATATGCAATAGAGTAAAAATTCAGACAGACACAGATCCCACATGAACCTATCTGATTGTTAAGATCTTCTCTCCAGGTCTGTCTTTGGGTGCCTCCCTGGTACCCCAGATTTTTTCCATGGTAGTTCCCCAATTATACAACTCTCCCCATGGCTATTTCGTGCCTACACTAATACCTTTCAAGTGAAAATTGTGTTTTTTCAAATTTTCAAGGGACTTTAATGGTTTGAACTTAAAGTCTGGGGCACACTTTTGTCTTTTTTTTGTTTTTATTTTGATACATTAATATATATATATATATATGTTGCAAGTCCCCTGGAAAGCCATGGCTGAAAGGAACAGAATAAATAGTTAAAATCAATTTAGGATGCAATGCTTTATTTTAAAATTCCACAATTAAAAGTTAACTTGTATAGCTTTCTCACAATCTGCTTAAAGAGTATAAATTGTTTTCAATAGCACTAGAAGAAGAGTTGGTTCTTATATGCCACTTTTCTCTACCTGAAGGAGGCTCAAAGCGGCTTACAGTTGCCTTCCCTTTCCTCTCCCCACAACAGACACTCTGCGAGGTGGGTGAGGCTGAGAGAGCCCTGATATCACTGCTCAATCAGAACAGTTTTATCAGCGCCATGGCAAGCCCAAGGTCACCCAGCTGGCTGCACGTGAGGGAGTGCAGAATTGAACCCAGCATGCCAGATTAGAAGTCTGCACTCCTAACCACTACACCAAACTACTTTTAAGGTTTCAAGGTTCCAGAGGAGAAATGCAGAAGGATATTTGATTTAGCTTACAACATTGTCACATGAGCACATTCGCTCGGAACTACTTGTTGGTACATGTTCTTTTCAAGAGGCACTCTGTAATCAAGATAATGTGGATTAAAACATAGGAAATTTGTTTCCGGTATGAATGTGGATTATTAGGGCTATCAAGTCATTAAAGAATCAGGCCTTTTAACTGATTAATGAATTCATTGATTACATTTAAATAAAATCTTCACATGATACAAACATCAAGCCAAAATATTATTTTTTTAAACTTCATCTATAGCTTCCAGGCCCTTTTCAAAAACCAAAAACTTTATTACTATAAAGTCTGGGTCCTATGAAGTCTGAAAGCATGACACTGCTCTAAGAACTGCTCCTTTTTTTCTTTTCTTTTGGTATAGCTTTCTATGGGGACAAGCACAAGCTTATTAAAAAGGTTTTATTTTTATTTTTCAAAAGATTACAAAAAGTTACAGAGATAGATTCAAAGATACTTTAGATATTGGTCCCAGTGTATTTGAAATTCTTCTGGCGGTCTATGGTTGACCAAGTCTGTTAGTTTAGCCATTTGCTACTTTGCTGAGTTTCATGCACCATGAGCCCATACGAAGCTGTTGCTTCCAGCCAGAAGTGATGATAAGTCTTGCTGCTGCTGCTGTTGTTGTTGTTGTTGTTGTTGTGTGTGTGTGTGTGTGTGTGTGTGTGTGTGTGTGTGTGGAGGGGAAGGTTCTGTACCCTATTTTGATATACCTGCAGGTAGAATGCTTAACAATATTTATTTTGGGATCCGATGCAAATTTGCATTTAAACATGCTTTGCTATTTATCATGCACTTTTATCCAACATTTCTTAAACAGTTTACAGATCCACCACATATGAAAGAAGGATCCAACAGCATCCTGACATTTTCAATATTTTTCCATCAGTTTGCTTAGTCGTTTTACTAATAACTTTAGGCGTCAAGTGCCATCTAAAAAACATCAATTTTCAGGTAATGTTTGACATTTTGTCAATTTCACATTCTTACACCATGAATGTTCCCATTCTTCTACTGTAACAGTTACACCAAAATTTAGCATCCATTACACCAGGGGTAGTCAACCTGTGGTCCTCCAGATGTCCATGGACTACAATTTCCATGAGCCCCTGCCAGCAAAGACTGGCAGGGTCTCATGGGAATTGTAGTCCATGGACATCTGGAGGACCACAGGTTGACTACCCCTGCATTACACCACAATATTGCATCCGTGGTCCAGCACATGATTTGTCAGCAGACCCAGGCATCCACACCACTGCACTCCTGGTTGCTTTTGGGATACTGTCACTTGGCTGTTAGGTGCAGGTCAGGGCCAGGTGGTGGTCCATTTGCAGTGCATAGGCTGTTCTGGGGCTGCTTCCCCACCCAGCTGGAGCTCTTGTGTGAGACACCTCCATTGGAAAGACCTCAGCAGACTGGGTGTGCATCACCTCTGGTGGCTCGGGGACAGCGATACCCACCAACAATGTTTCAAATCCACTGGGAGCCCCAGGCATGGAGGAACATATCAGGATGACCAAGCCCACCTCCTGTGTTAGCCTACTAGGCGACCTCAGCTCCAGTGACCTGTAGTCCACTTCTGACTCCTCAGTGTCTGATCTCACCTTTTCTTATGTAGTGACTTCCTTCAACCTTTGTTCTCATGGGCAAGTCACAGATCTGTACATCTTTACCTTACTCTTATGACTCTGGCAATGGAAAAAGCAACTACTTGGGGAGGACAGCACAACACTGGCCAGAACTAGGGGAAAAAAACACAATAATATGAGAAATAACCAGAATACCAGACTAATTCATCTATATGATTGGTCTCTGGAAATCTGTTTAGGTTTTTCTATAAGAACTGGGATCTGTAATGGGTCATTAGTCAGTATGTGGAGATAGGTAAAATGCTAAGTCCCTATCCCAATTACAAACACTGTGAGGAGTCGCTTCTTAATAAACCATCAGATCTAGCAAGTCACAGATCACATTGCTTTTGGTATACAGCAGTACAGGACACTTTACAGCCTATTAACAAGGTTCTATCAGCTCTGTAAGCCCTATAAAAGCGCAACTAAGTGGATTCCTCCCCCAAGAATGTGGATACTCAAACCGTGCTTTAGTTCGTCCAATTTTCTGTTGTCTTTAGATGTAACTGTTATCTAATGAATAAGCATTAAAGTTTATTGTTCACTAAAGGACATAAATTCATATTGCTGCACAGTGAAGCTGCAGTACAGCACAATTTATCATAAGTTGCCTACAATTCTCTGGCTACCCTACAGAAGTAGCTACAGATGCGGGGGTGGGGGGAATAAACATCCTGCAAATTATTTTAGCTTTCATTAATATATCACATTGCCCAGTTACCCACACGGTGCTTCACAGTAATATATCACATTGTCCAGTTGCCGAAAACTCAGCCAACAAAGGACAAAGGCTCACAATTGATCAAACACTGAGTACTTCAGAGGACAGATTTGCACATATAGAGGGCTAGTCCTGTTGCTGTTGTCACTAATAGCAATTTTAGCCTGGTGCTGTTCAACATTAATATTGTAGCAAAAAATGGCCGAATCCTAGAAGACTCTAGTAGAAGAGGTGCCCGTTCAGAAGTTACTAAACCCAGTTGTCAACTTTAAAGAAAAGACAACAGGATTTCTTTAATGTTGAGACCTCATTTTGGAATTGTAAATACTGTACCAAACAGCTCAGTTGCGTGCCAGTTGGGGTATAACAACCAAAGGCAATTAAATTGGGGAATGATCTGATTTTACCAGGTGGGTGTCACATTCCCACTGTAGTACTCAATGCAAGATTCTTTTTATATTCCCCAAAGGATTTGGGCATCTAAACTTTTATCTTGGCAAACACCTTGATTGTTCCTGGGAAGCCATTTGTAGAGAACATAATATGTGACCTTCAAAGCAATTTTCATAATTGCAGCAGTTAAAGATATATTGCTAGGATTACAGAAATAACTCCTGGGGGATTCTCAGGGCATGCTGTTAAGCCAGAACAACCCTGAGAATGGCCACATCCCCTCCCATTAAAGCACACCCTCACCTGATGAAGGGCAATAGAGCCAGTTGGAGAGAAGGAAATAATGAGGGCCCATTTGTCAGTTAGGGGTGTCAGTCCCCAGGTGGGACCTGAGGATCCCCTGGAATTATAGCTCATCTTTATAAAGTGATCAGTTCTCCTGGAAAAAATGGCAGCTTTGGAGACTGGATTCCATAGCATTACACTCCACTGAGATCCCTTCCTGCCCCAAATCCTGCCCACCCCCAAAGTCTCTGGTACTTCTCAACCCAGAGCTGGCAACCCTGTGCCAGCTGCACCTTGCACAATCCATATGTTTCCTTTCCAGGTGGGACCCAGGGCTGCTGCCCCATTCAGCTCATCCTTTCTGTTGGTTGTACCTTTAAAATAGCGATCCCCAACCTGTGGGCCATGGACCACATGTGGTCTGTCGACTAACTGGAGGTGGGCCGTGAAGGACGCCTTCTCCCCCCCCAGCCCTTTACTTCATCCCCCCCCCCGGCCTTTTACAACACACTTTGGGTGTCATTGTCTCCCATCACTCCCAGATGGGACTATCTCGTTGCAGAGAAACAAGCTCAGGGTTCCCATTGATTTGTCATTGTCATGAGTTAAAATTTCCATGAAAATAAAATGTTCCTTATGTTCATTGTTGTGGCATGTCTGCATCTTATTTTGAAGGGATGTTTAAACATTACCATAGCGACCAGAGTCAGAGAGCGTTAGGGCAGTGGACCTCAGTAAAATTGTTAAGCGTTGAGTGGTCCACGGTGATAAAAAGGTTGGGGACCACTGCTTTAAAAGACCTTCAGAATTCAATAAGGAGGAATTAGGTCAACACTGTTGGACCCTTACTCTGGCCAGCAATCTCAGGTTGAATAGGGCAGGTAGTGCTGCCACCCCCAGATTGGGAAATACCTGAAAATTTTGGGTGTAGGCCTGGTAACCTCTAAAGCTTCTGCCAGGACATTCCCAGGCATGGCCACTCAGAAGGCGGACTGTATGGCATTATACACCATCAAAGTAACTCCCCAAACCCCACCCTCTGCAGGCTCCACCCCCAAAATCTCCAGGATTTTCGCAACCTGGAGCTGGCAGCCTTACTCTTGCACTTTTCCCATGGCTGCTTGTTGGACAGCCTGCATCAGCAGTGCCTGGACAAGGCTGTCCTCTGCCAGGGTCTTCTCTCAAGCAGATGAGTACAGTGGTGAGGCTGCCACTCCTGCTGGAGAGCAAGACTAGTTTTTTCCCCAGGTAAGCTCTCAAATAAAGGAGGGGCTCATACTCACATACCAGTTACAGTGATGTTAACTCATTTTACAAATGTGTATAACATTTTAAGGGAGTCATCTTTCATTCATGGTCTCTGCTTTTAGAATGAATACAGATATGTTCCTGTAGAATGGTCAGGGCCTGTTTTATCTCACCCTTCCTCTTGAAAGCCTAAGGGTGACATGTAACTTTAGAGATTAAAGAAAGCAAAGGTTGAATTAATTTTAATCTTAAGAGATAAGCTTGACATAAATTGATAATTTTTAAAGTACGGATTATAGTTTATGAACTAGTCAGCAGGAGACGTTTAAAAAGTTAACGTAATGTTCTTTGCCTTTTGGAACTTTTTTTGCTGTTTTTTTCCCTTTCTTTTTTGTGCATTTCTTCTCTTTTTTAATCTGTAGAAAAATCTTTAATAAAATTTCCTGGGGGAAAACAAAGAGGCAGGTAGTATGAGAGCATCATAGTCAAGTAGGGATTTGCACCCCAGTGTCTCAGTCCTAGTTCAGCTCTAACCAATGCAGCACACAGAATTAATCACCTGTGGTGTAGTCCTAACAGACCACTTGGAAACCAAACCATGTTTATATTGCAGGATTTGACATACAGGATATACTAAACATATCAGAAGCACAATCATGATAAGAACATGGCTCAACAGTTAGTTCCCTAAGCTAGATGTATAGAATGTGACCGGAGAGAGAAAACAGCAAGGACCTGAGAACAGCAGAGGGCCTTTTCTCTTTCATTAGGAAACTATTTAAATGCATTGTTCTATGAATACTGAACACAGACATACGGCATCCCCCACATACTGAATTCCAGGTATATTGTACGCCAAAGAAAGCTTGTACTTTATACACAAACACAAACAAATTGAAAGGGCTATATGTTGGAAAGGAAAATGGTACTATAGCTTTTGTACTGAAATGAAGGTTGTGAGTTGGCTCTAATGGAGCCTTTCTGCAGATGGAAGAAGTTCCGTCCACCTGGCACAACCTTGACTATACTAGCCCAAACTGGGAGGGATAGCACTGGGGCACTTGGAGCTGCAGCAGGAGCGGAGAAATCTAAGCCTCTGCATCAAGGGCTTGTTGGCTTCAAGCCACACTTAAGACCTCCAAACCTTCTTTCTACAAAAAATAAACAAATCTACTAATGTTCCCAGCCCATGATATCTCTTCTTCCTTTATAGCAGAGATTTCAACCACCAACACCTTATGGGAAAGAGAAAAAAGTTAATGCACAAGAATGCATAATGTTTTCTTCAGCTTAGTTTCTTAGAGAGCTGCATTTTTAAAATCAAAACTGAGCTCTTTTTTTCTTCAGGTCCTCTTGGCATTTCATAAGGCACAGTAACTAGTCAAAGACAGCTTGTTATATGATCATGTTCTGTGCTACTGTAATATACTGAAATTACATTCTGAACAAAAAAGTGTGGTCTATCCTGTCTCTATTTTGTCTTTAAAAGGTTTGGTTAGCGTATTTGTTGGAACTGACCTAGCAGCCTACTGCAGAACCAATTGCTTTCCTTTTAGGGCCTAATTATATTTCTATCCTGCTGGAATATTCTGTGATATTCTTTTGAACTCTGTTTTTTTTCCTTGATGGCAGCAGGCAAGCCTCCTTTTGGCAATGGTCTGTGATAAGAGCAGTTACTGAGAACTGGACGCAACTGGGAAAATATTGTAGATACAGTCTTGTTTCTCCAGGGGAACTGATCTCTGTCAGCTCGAGATGAGCGATAATTCCAGGGCATCCCCAGGTCCCACCTGGGGGACTGGCATCCCTAAGTAAATACCTGGGCTGAACATCTGTCCCACCCTGGCTTAGCAGGTAACGGGGTACAAGACAATAGGTGCTTTAGCTTGTGGCTTCTAGTCTTTGGTCCTGTGGAAGTCATGGTAACACCATCCAAGATGTTCTCATGTTGATGTGCCATGTCTCAGGGATAGGGCATCTGCTTTGTATACAGAAATGCCCAGTTTCAATCCCTGGTGACTCAAATTAAAAGGACCAGGGAGCAGGTGGTGCAACAGACCTCTGCCTGGGTCCCTGGAGAGCTGCTGTCAATCTGAATAGACAGCAATCACTTTGAAGACCAATGATCTGATTCAAGGCATCTTCATATTTAGGCATGGCTTGCAATTTTTCTGACATTTGATTGGGAGCCCATAGGACCTCATATTTCCATGCTAATATTTATTTTTGTGCATTTTATTTTTAAACTGCTTTAAGTGTGGGAATAAAACTATTTAATTGAACAAAAGGAACAAAACTCTGTGGTAGCCTAGCATGCATAAAATCACCCACACCTTCACGCAGGCAGTTCACAGAATCCTATAAAACAAGCTGCAGCGTTTGACTTCAGTCACACCTTCTCATGTTATTTCCCACATCTGGCGATGAAAATGATTTGTGCAACTGGCCTTTTGGGTGCAAGTGTCGTTTCATAGCTGCACATCTCCTAAGCATTAATAAAGTGCTCAGCAAGTGTTGAAAAAGCAATGTTCTTCAAAATCTCAGAAGTAAACACAGGGGAAGGATGACTAAGGAGTCATTACTGACTTTAGCATTTCAGCACTTCTTGGTGGGCAGCAAGTCCCGTCTCCCCTTATGTTTCAAGAACAACAATTTATTTGAAATGTTGTATATGTGGGCTTTCACACATGAGCATTCTCAATGTGTTTTCTCCCAGCTTCTCCCTTCTCTCCTACTGTCATCCCCCCCTTCCATTCTGTATTTATCTTTTACAATAAGTGATTTTAAGTGCAATCCTGAATGGGTCTACTGAGAATCACTCAGGTCTAGCCAATGGGGGTTCCTCCCAGGAAAGTGTTCTTAGGATTGCAGCATTAGAGGTGTGGTATGGCATCCTCTGTCACTTTGCATTGCCTCTTCCATGTTCATTAATGGCAAAGGCAGGCAAACCTTCTAGATCTTTAGGTCCCTTTCAACACTATGATTCCATGATTTGGAAGGATTCCCCCATTTATGTTTCTTACCCAGCCTCATGGACATGGTAGATTTTGGTGTTGTTGTTGTTTTTAACTTTCTCCAATGGTAGGTAATTTATATGAGGCATCCTGACTGGACAGGTGCAAACAGGTAAAACTTGGAGCGATCTTTGATCGGTAGGTCAGTTTAGTGGACTGACAATGACCCCCACAGACACTGACATTTCTGTCTCCTGGCTGTGTAGCCGCAAAATCTATTGCATGCGGCAACACATTTTAAAAAGTAGCTTAATTTCCAAGGCAAAGCCTTTCCATACCATACAGGAAAGCTTGTCAAAGCCATTACCCAAATAGTTTTCAAGCTGAATACTGCAGAGAGGGAAGGTGCTAAGCTGCTCCTCAAATATGCCAGCTCTGAGTTGGGAAATACCCAGATATTTTGGCAATAGGGTCTGGGGAGAGACTTCAGCAGCATATTTTGCCATAGAGTCTGGTCCATCCTCCAAAGCAGCCATTTTCTCCAGGGGGACTGATGCTGCTAATCTGGATATTATAATTGTTAGAAGATCTCCAAGTGTCTCCTGGAACCTGGTAATCCTAGATATATGCCCCAGAAGCCACTTTGGGTCCTTATAGAGAAAGGCAGGATAGAAATAATTGAAATAAAGGAAAATGGCAGCTGATTTAGAGTAGATCTCACAAATTCAAGGCCATCTAGTGAGACTGACTAGGGATGAATCTGCACAGAGCTTTTATTCCAATCCCAGGCTGATTCAATCCCTGCCATCTACACTGAATGCGATTTCCATTTTGATTGGGGGCAATTTAGATTTTTCATCTGCAACAAGCATGATTGATCTGGAGTGACCCTACCTTTCCCCTACGATATCCTGGAGTGGATATAACCCTCAATATTTGAAAAATCTGCATGAGTAAAGGTGGAGCTCTCTGCTTTTCCTGAACTAACTTGCTGCCTCGATCCTCCAATGCTGTAGAGCAGCCCTGATTGGCCAGGGTGTCAGTTCAAAGGCTTCCTCATTCCCAGGTTGCAAGCCTTCCTTTAAAGGGAAAGCCCTAACTTCTCCCCCCCTCTGCTGTCTCTAATCATCCCCCCTTCAAAAAAAGAAAGAAAGAGGCTCCTGCTGTGCTTGGCTCCACCCCACCCCCTTCTGAGCTTCCCTAATCACACGCAGAACACTTTTCTGTTTAAATGGGTGTGGGGGGGGGGAAATAAAGGAAGACCCAAGTTCAAATCGATCTGAATTCAGCAGGATCCACCATGGAATAAACAAAGTAAGTGCAGAATCAGCCTAGGTGTAGGGTTGCTAGCATTTAAATTGGTCCCTTTAACTGGCCCTTCAGTATCGGTTTGATTAGCAGCAATGGACAGGGTTTTTTTTACTTGGCTCCATGGCATATAAAGTTCCAGTTGCCCATTTTTGCATAGTAAACCCCTATTAAAGGGATAGGACAGTCTTCTCCTGGCCAGTTGGCAGCATTACTTGGGTACAAACTGAAAAGACCTTTGTGGTAAGCTAAACTGTTAAATCACACTTTTGCAACATCCAGCACTTCTAGGCTTTCTGACCCTAAAAATTACCTCTGAGATACAGGTCTGATCTCAAATTAAGCCCTATAAATCAGCTTGCTTAATTTCCAGTCCATTCAATGGGTCTTACTCCCAAGTCAGAATGGAACTGCTGTCTTTATGTCATAATGTTTACCAAATTCTCTCCTCACCACAGCACTGAGAAAACTGCTCTGACCAAGCAGGAATATCAGGGCTCTCTCAGCCTCACCTCCCTCGCAGGGTGTCTGTTGTGGGGAGAGGAAAGGGAAGGCGATTATAAGCCGCTTTGAGACTTCTTTGGGTAGAGAAAAGCGACATATAAGAACCTTCTTCTTCTTCTTCTTCTTTCTTCTTCTTCTTCTTCTAGATTAGTTAGATCTATCATATTTCCAATAGCCACCTATGGCTGTGAAAGTTGGCCAATGAAAAAAATCGGGCAAGAGAAGAATTGATTCATTTGAAATCTGGTATTGGAGAAGGATTCTGTGAGTTCCATGGAAAGCAAACATCACAAGCAAGGAAATACTACAGTGCATAAAATCTGATATATCATTAGTAGGCAATATCACAAAACTCTGGCTCACTTACTTTGGCCATGTGATATGGAGAAAGTAATTATGCTCAATGGAGAAAGCAATTATGCTAGGATTAGTCAGTGGCAAAAGGAAACAGGCTAACAAAGGGCATGGTGGTTGGACGCAGTTGGAGTGGACACTGGCCAGGGTATTGAACAGCTGAGGAAGGCAGTGTGGGATTGGGGATCATGGCAACAGCTGTGCCATGGGATTTCCAAGAGTCAGACATGACTGAATGGCTGACAACGAGAACAACCAGCACCTTGAATTGGGCCCAGATGTAGACCAGAAACTAGTAAAAATCAAGTCTATAGAGATGTGGTCAATATGACTCACTCCTGACAACATTCTCACTATAATCTCTGGACACTCTTTAAGGTAAGCCCCACAATGAGCTCATTGAAGTAACCTAATCTAGATGTTAGCAAGGAATGAACTGTAGCAGGAATGGGAAGAGGAATGGACTGTAGAGGAATGGGAAGGTGAGTGTAAGCCGCTTTGAGCCTCCTTTGGGTAGGGAAAAGCGGCATATAAGAACCAACTCTTCTTACTCTTCTTCTTCTTCTTCTTCTTCTTCTTCTTCTTCTTCTTCTTCTTCTTCTTCTTCTTCTTCTAACAACAACAGTATACTCAAATCTTGTCTTACTCAGGAAAGGATGCTACTGTTTCACCAGCTGAAACTAGTGAAAGAGATCCCTGGCTTCAAAAGAAAGCTCTGTGGGAATCAGATTTTTTTTTAAAATCTGCTTCAGGAAAACATTTGATTTCTTGCATTAGACCAATTTCAGACTGTAAGGCTGTGTTATGGTTTTACGCCATAAGCTTTTGTGGACTACAGCCCAGTTTATCAGATGCAGCTGATGGAACGGGCACTCCTCCCTGAGAGCTAGGCCTCAATAAATCTGTTAGCCTTTAAGATGCCACAAGGTTTTTGATTGCTTTTCTTATTAAATGGGCCTCAAGTAGTATTCAAAAATCTGGAGAAAAAAAAACACCTATGAATCCTCTTGCAAAGAACCACTTTCTTTCCTGAAGGACCAGTAATAAAGGCTGGAATTTAAGTCAAAATCACAAGTGCATATTATGCAATGTGAACTTGAAGTACGAAATGACTGCTTTGGAGCAGAGCCATTTAAAAAACCTCTGACTGGAAGACATTCCTGCACATTTAACAGCTGCATGACATGTGGAAGGGAAGAGGGGTAATGGCCACACCAGACCACCTGTTTCGTAAGACAAAGGTCCCAGGTGATAAATCCCCAGGTCTCTCCAGTTTAAAAAATCTCCAGGAGCAGGTGCTAGCAAGGGCCTGAGAGCCTGGATAGTTGCTACCTGTCAGAGACAACAACTGATCTAGCATAGAATCATTGCTGGGACTTTTGAACAAAGGAATCCCCAGGGCAAATGGCTCAGAATTCCCTGCAACCTCTCCAATGACCACTTGATGCCACTGGAGAACACACAAGTACCACTCAGCTGTTGAAACAGCTAAACAACAGCCCTTCAAGGCTGACTTCACCTAATCACTTTCTGATTGCAATTCCAACAATCATAGAATTGGTAGGGCCATACAGACCATGTAGTCAAACCCCTTGCTCAGTGTCTTGGTATAAAGCAACTCCATGTCTTCCAGATTAAGCACGTTTCCGACATAGTGTTGTTGGGTGTGTTTTGTTTTGCTTGTTTGCATGTTCCCTGTCATTAAAGAGATAGGACTAGGGTTGTCATCTGGTCAGGAGGAAAACGACTCTTTTATAGCAGGTTGATGGTATACTGTAGCTCAAGTGGCATTATTTACTTCCATGCTATAGAAAGCTTCAGCTGCCCATTCCCACATATCCAATCTCTCTGCATGGGACAGGGCATTTTCCCTCAGGTCTGTTGATGACCCACCTCAGGAGGCAATGCCTTTGGAAAGCTGGTAACCCTCTTGATCCCTGTGCTTGAGCCATACCCAAGCCACATTGCTATACGTGAGATATACACCTTGCACAAAGGCTTGATGGACAGAAAATTGTATGACAGTGCTTCAGTGGTTGGGACACATCCCTCTGTGATTCAGGAGCATCAACATACTCGTTAGCGAGACTTAAAATGTCTGGAAACAGATGGTTAATTGTTTTTGCTTTTCTTCATATTGGGAGCTGGAATATAGAGGGAGCCACAACCCTACACTTCAGGAAAAATAGCTGTTAGTTGACACTGACTAATAAGACCTCAAGGCAATGCAAGGCCAGTATTAAGGGCCTTTGCTGACATCTGGTAATGGTTATCCATCCCCATGGTCAAATAGCTGCCAGGTGTTTGTAGAACGAAGGGTGCAATATGTATTCCTTTTGTGCCAGACAAGTTAGCTCAAACACATTCGGCCCCTTGGAAGAGGTATGTTGTACGGAAATAATAGTTAATCCTTGGCAACTGGGAGACAATGTTTGCTAATGTCTTGTTTGGCGCAAGGAAGCATGATCTGAGGAGACTGCCTCATAATTAAGCAGGGATTAAGCTGAACATTGAATAGGCCCCATGTGCCATTTTGAGTGCCTATTTGGGGAACAAGTTAAGAAATAATGGAGGAAAGAGTGTATTTCCAATGAGAGCTGGACTCAGAAATATTATGTGTATATTGTGGTAGTACTTTGGGCTGAATGTCTGTGATTAGAATAATAGAATCATAGAGTTGGAAGGAGCCATAAAGACCATCTAGTCCAACCCACTGCTCAATGCAGAATCAGCGTTAAGCATCCAGGTTAAGTATCTGTCCAGCTGCTTCTTGAAGACTGCCAGTAAGGGGGGAGCTCACCACCTCCTTAGGCACCTGATTCCACCGCTAAACTACTCCGACTGTGATTTTTCCCCCTTTCAAATACTTAACGACAGCAATCCTGTCCCCCTCTTAACCTTCTCTTCTGCAGGCTAAACATTCCCAGGTCTCTCAGCCTTTCCTCACAGGGCTTGGTCCCCAGGCCCTGGATCATTCTTGTCACACTCCCCTGAAACCTCTCAATTTTGTTCATGTCCTTTTTGAAGCAAGGCCTCCAGAACTGCATACAGTGCTCCAGATGGGATCTGACCAATGCAATATACCGTGGGACTATGACATCTCGTGATTTTGATGTGATCCCTCTGCTGACACAGCCCAAGACTGCATTTGCCTTCACACCATCTGCTCGTATTTGGCTTACAGTCCACAAATACCCCAAGATCACATTCACACACACTGCTACCCAGAAGTGTATCATCCATCCAGTATACATGCCTCTCATTTTTGTGACCCAGATGTAGAACTCTGTACTTATCCTCATTGAATTGCATCTTGTTCTCATTTGCCCACTTTCCCAGAAATTCAGATCTCATTGAACTCTATCTCTATCTTCTGGGGTGCTCACCACTCCTCCCAATTTGCTGTCATCCACCAATTTAATGAGTATATGAAGGGAGAGACTTGAGGTCAAATCCATCTCTGCCATTAGAGTCACTGGGTAAACTTGTGTCAGGCCCTCTCTTTCAGCCCAGCATGCCTCACAAGATTGTTGTGAGGATTAAACAGATGGTGAGAGCTGTGCATAGAATGAAGTTGATTGATGTGGAACATCTACTGGTGCGCTCCCTCAAGCAGAAGTCTATGGACACGACATCCGTAGTCCCTCCCCCACGGAGTGTGCCAGTAGATGGACCATGGCAGCAACACCAGAGCACTGAGGCGCTCATTGCTCTGGCATCGCTGCCACCCCTGCCAGTCTTCCGAGGCTGCTCCTGCCCTCCAGAGAGTGGGGCCAGCCTCGGGAGACTGGTGGGGTTGGGGCCAGCCCAGTGCGACACAGCTCTGTGCATCACTGGGCTGGGGCCACCTTTGCTATGCCTCCGAGGCCACCCCTGTCCTCCAGAAAGTGGGGCCAGCCTGAGGAGGCAGCGCGACATGCCAGCAGGTAAGGAGAGGGAGGGGAGGAGGGAGGGGCCAGGGAGAAAGGGAAAAGTATAAAAATAGAGTTTATCCAGTAAAGATTTAAGCATCTGGGTTTAGAAAAAGAATTTTAGGAGGAATAGGTTTATAAACATATATACAGCATAAGGAAATATTTTTCTCCCTCTCCTTCCCTCCCACCGGAACAGAAGGTTATCCAATGAGACTGAACAGCAGTAGATTAAAGACAGACAAAAGAAGGTACTTTATCACACAGTCCATAATTCCACTGTTCATAAAAACAGTTTGTTCTGCTTGGCATCTCCCCAGTAAGTGTCACCGATCTGCTCCCTGAGTTTTGGTGTTATGTGTGCTCGTACAGTTTTATTGAAGTAGCGCATATATTCTTTATTTAAATGTTTTTAAATGTTGAAATGTTTTAATATTTGATGTTTGCTGCCTTAGGGATCCTATTTGGCTTGAAAGGCAGCATAGAAATGTTGCAAATAAATAAACCGTGGCATTTATTGTCAGAAAATTGTAGGGAGGCTTTGTGGAAAGGAAGGCACCCAAGTTTTGCTGGAAGATAAACATCAGGTGACCCCTCTTGTCCTCATGCCCTGCTGAAGATTTTCCAGAAGTGCCCGATTTTGTTTTTAGGACTGAAGTGCTGAACTCTGTCCATGTCTGATCCATTAGAGCTCTTATGCTGTTAGCATCTACAGAAGCCAAGATGCTTACAAGATTTAAAAACAGACTCTCTCAGATTTACAATCAAATAAGAAAGAAAAGAAGGCAGGTAAGTGTAAACAACATAGGTGCTTTTAAATACCTTTCAAAGGTTATGTAATAAGATGAATGCCAGGGGGAGGGCAGTTCAGTGATAAGGGGCAGGAAAAGTAGGAGATAGCAGAGGAAATAAAATGGGAGCTTGATGGCAAATGACTGATGAGGGAGCAAAAGTAGCAAAAGAGGGCTTGGAATTGAAAATGGAGAACATTGGGATATCTAAACAACTGGGTGAAAGATGCCATTGCAAAGAACAAAGGTTACAGAGGGAAATCTGATAAAAGCAGCAGGTAGGAAAAAATGAAGGTGGTAACTGTTTAATCATAGAATCAGGATCAGCCTAAAACAATATGATATCTGTCCACCCGCTGTTTGAAGACTGCCGGTGAGGGGAAGCTCACCAACTCCTTAGGCAGCCAATTCTACTATTGAGCTACTGTTGACTTCGTAAATTCTTTTCTCGATATCTAGCCGGTACCATTCTACATGTAGTTTAAACCCATTACTGTAGGTCCTATCCTCTGCTGCCAACAGGAACTGCTCCCTGCCCTCCTCAAAATGACAACCTTTCTTATTCTCAACCCTCTCTTCTCCAGCCTGAACATTCCCAAGTTCTTTAGCCTTTACAGATCATCCATGTCATTATCCTCTGCACCCTCTCAATTTTATCTATGTCCTTTATGAAGTAAGGCCTCCAGAACAGCACACAGTACTCTAAGTGCAGTCTGACCAATGTGGTGTACAGCAGAACTATGACATTCTACAATTTTGATGTGACACCTCTGTTGCACAATACTGCATTTACCTTTCTACCACCACATCATATTAAGCTTACAGTGCCCTAAGAACTCATTCATATACATTGCTACCCAGAAGTGTACCTCCCATCCAGAATGCATGCGTCTCATTTTGTGATGTAGAACACTGCACTTCTCCTTATTGAATTGAATTTTGTTCTCATTTGTCCACTTTTCCTGAATCTTCAGATCTTGTTGAACTCTATCCTTTGGAGTGTTTGCTACTCCTCCCAATTTGTTGTCATCTGTAAATTTGAGTAGTCTCTCCACCCCATCATCCATCCAGATCATTAATAAAAATGTTGAAAGTACTGGACTCAGTACCAAATGTTGAAAGTAACATGCCCTGTGGCATCCTACTACTCACCTCCCTCCAGTCTAATAAAACACTATTAACAACTACTCTATCGATGCAGTTCTCTAACCAGTTCCCTATCTACTAACTATCTGAAAATTCAGTCTGCAGTCCTCCAGATTACCCATCAGAACATTGTGGGGAATCTTGTCAAATGTCATACTGAAATCCAGATAAACAACATCAACTGAGTTTCCACGATCTAGTAAGCTCATCAATCAGTCAAAGATTGGCACCAGATTTGTATGGCAGGATCTGTTGGAAACAAATCTCTGATGACTTCCACAGATAACCAAGTTGTTGTTCTGATGTTTGCAGATCACCTCCTTTAACATCTGGTCTATTACCTCCCCTGTGGCAGAGGTCAGATTCACGGGCCTGTACTTTCCTGGGTCATCTGTCCTCACTTTTTTGAAGATTGGGGTAATATTCACTCTCCTCCAGTCTTCTGGCATATCTCCAGTGCTCCAAGTGGTTCTAAAGATTGGCAGTGGTTCTTATTGGGTGCACACCATCTAATCCAGGGGATTTGAACTCATTCAGTGCAATCAGGTGCCTCTCGACAACCTCTCTGTCCATGTCAACTTGCCACCCTGACACTATACCTTGCCTACTATGCATCCATACTCTTCTTCATGGGAAAACCAGAGGTAAAATAGATAATGAGCCTTTCTGCTATCTCTCCATCCTCTGTCTGAATATCTGTCTTCACCCTTCAGCAGGCCTCAATCTTCTCTTCTAAAAGTCTTATGAAGTTACAATTATGTCATGTATAATCTATCCTGTCTTGAGGGAGAAAAACAAACATGGCACACTCTTGCAGATGACTGGATATGGGCCTTGAGTATCCATCATTGACATCCAAATAGATTCCTGCACTCTAAAATCTTTATCTTTAGATTAGAAATGTCAAGCTGATGCCGAGGCAAAGCACCAGAGGCCAAGATTCCTTTAGCCCATGCCAAAGGCTTGTGCCTCTGACTAGGAAGACCCTTTAAATCTATAGGGTCATAGGTGCATTGCTTGCAATTCCTCTGTTGCACTCCAGCCACACCTTTCCTCAACCAGTCACTCAACAGAAACCACTCTCTAGAGCAGCATTTCTCAACCTGGGGGTTGTGACCCTGGGGATCACCGCAGACCCCAGAGAACTCTGTGAGAAGGGTGGTGGTAGTACCATGGCACTGGACTCCTCCATGCCACTGTTCGGAGGAGAGCCCAGAAAGCAACACCCCGCCCAGTGCCCATGGCACTGGCCTCTTTTGTGCCATCTTGGTGAGCTCCGAGGTGGCAGAGCTGAGCCAAGGCATTCTTTGGGAAACACTGGCCGGGACATTGCTTCCCAGTCTCCCGCAGACAGTGGCATGGAGGAGGCCAGTGCATTCCCCAGAGAACCCAGCATTCCCCAGAGAACATCTTGGCTCAGCTCCACTGCCTCGGAGCTCGCCAAGGCGGCGTGAAGAGGCCAGCGCCATGGCATTGCAAGCAGGGGCGGCAGCACATGCATGCATGCCACCATCACTCCTGCTGTAGGGGTCATAGTATGTGAGCGGTTGAGAACTACTGGTCTAGAGGCTACAAAACATCCATTCACCCACAAATACTGTCCTTACACATAGCAGCAGAAGAAGCAAAATAGAAAGAAATCCTCCTTGCTGTATCAGCATAGTTTCAAGCAGCCTGAGAGAAGAAATCTGAGATTACCCAGCAATAATCATCAATATGGGGGATGGGGGATGGGTGAAGAATGGTCCAGTTTGATAGTTTACTCTCTACCAAGATTAGTTTTATGTGGTTGACTGCAAATATATGATTCCCTGTCTGCAGTTTCTATCATAAAATGGTTCATCTTTGAGTAACAGCATCCAGATTCCCTTTTGGTAGGATGAAAGGCTCTGATGATAACACTTCAAAGTTAATTATAACACTGGTATATTTATCTTGGATTTGGAAGAACATGAGACTTGTTATATAAGCATATTTGAGTCTGTGATGTACAAGTAAGTGGTTAATTCTTAACTTGGTCTGAGAACTTTGGGGGCCATTTCGCATGGCTTCAAAATAGCACAATGGTTGCTAATTGGAAACGCTACTAATTTGCCATAACCCACGACGTCGTAGACAATCTGCAACAATCCTGAAACCGACCCGCAAAAAGTGCTTCGTTGTGGCGCTTTCAGGGGAATCCAGAAAAGTGGATTCACCCTCCGGATAGCGATACACTCCTGCAACCAATCTGCAACAGTAGCGCTAAAGACCTGTGCGTTACCATTGTTGCTGGTTCTTCAAAGTCCCTCCCCCTGGCTCTCTCCTCCAAACTTCCGGCGAAGCGATCGCCATTTTTTTTTCTCCGAGCGAGCGGGGATAAACGCACCAGTGAGCCTCTTTCTGTTTAGAGGCTTCCCTGGCTTCAGTCCTTCACCTTTAGTCACTAAGCACAAACCACTTAAAAGCCCGTTTGCTGAAATAAAGTCCCTTTATTTTTTACACATAAATTCAGCCGAAAATCGGGCCCGTGAGAAGGGGGGGGGAATTTTTTTTTATCACTCGAGGCAGCGTGCAAACGATCATACAATCAAACGACAGCTCACATTAGGCAGCTGGATGGGTCTCTCCGTAGCAACGAATCTACATAGATTCGTTGCTATGGGTCTGTTTTTTTTTTTTTTTAAACCTTTCTTAAAGGGAAAGGGGCTGTTTGGGAGCATGCTAACGGCTGCCCATTGGCTGCTTGACGGCCAGGGGCGGGACGAGCTTGGCAATAGCGCTTCCTTTCTAGCGATTTCTGCCGAGACCGGAAGCCTGTGGGAAACGCTAAAAAACGCAACTGATTCCACTACAAAGGCAGGTATGCATAACGACGAATTCCACTATTTTAAATGGCGATTTTTCATTCCGCAAACAATTTGCAACAAAGATCCCTGTGCGAAAAGGCCCTGGGTATCAGGGAATTCAAATGGATGTCTTCAGTTGAGAAAGTCAGGGTTGGCAGTTAAAAACTGCGAATTGACTTGGAAAGAAGGCTAGGAGTCTGGGAAAGAAAGAACCTGTTAGAGAAGTTGGAAGCTTAGCTCATCCCTAACAAATCTGAGGGAAATAGCTCTTAAAAGATGAGGGTGATTCATAATAAGGAAGGAAATTTCAATTTGCTCGAATTCACCAACTGTGATATCTGTTAGATCAAGAAATGTATGCCAGTTAATGCAAGAAAAATTGCCAAGAAATCTCTCTCCTCAAGTTTTAAAGACCTGGCTGAATAACAGGAACAGACACTTGTTCATGAAAAATTATTTGGCATTTATTTGTATACAGAGTTACCTGTTATCTGTTCACCTCATAAATCTTAAACCTGATTCCAATCTAACATTTCCCCTTAAACTTAAAGAAAACAGTTTTGTTATTTTTGACCTACCACCAACCTCTCGAGTGGCATGTTCAAAACAGGACATAAGAAGGATTTTAATTTCTCCTCTCAGTTCCCTAGACTGGGTCAGCATATATTTACATATATTCGAGTGTCTGGGTTTGAACAGCCAGGAAAACAAAGAAGAAAGGAAAAAAGGGCTGCTCAGCAAAGGAAATCCTATGAAGGAGGGTGAAATTGTCATAGAGGTATTCATGGGAAATGCTTGACTTTTATCTTACGCACAGTTTATGTTAATTAAGTGGCTGACATCAAAACACTAAACATCTTAAATAACAATAAATAAATAGGTATAAATTTTTGCTTCTTAATTTAAAAATCTTCAGAATCAGTATGTCGGGCATTTCTTTGTATAATATATGTCTTCCCGGGGGTCCTTACAGGATATAAGGAAGACAATTGTACAGTTCTGGTCCTTAAGTAGATCAGCTTTCCAAAGGATGAAGTATTACCAAAAATATGAAGAGGAATAAACACAATAAATGGGGATAAGATAATTTGATGCTACAGAATTCTTAATTCCCCTCCACACCTGACAAAAGCATTGCAGATAAACCATTCACCTATTCACAAAGGATTATTTAGCCACTTCCTTGAGGAATAATTAAGAAACTAATAATTTAAGCCCACATCTAGCCAAGCATGGGTTATTTTAATATAAAGCTTCAACTGCAGTGTCAGGGTTCTGTGAGGTTTACCATCCAAATCAGCAATAAAGTTTGACAGCACCATCCATCAATTCTATTGGGCCAGTTTAACTGGGAGATCATATTTCTCCTAGTCCTGATGTATCCCTACTATTTGATAATAGCAGTGTGTGTGTAGGGGGGGGGGCTGTTCTTGATTATGCTTCATTTTGAATAATTAGTTTGTTGAAATGCTACTGAAAAAATGAGAATGGTAGTATTAATTCATATGGCACGGTATCCAAAATAGAGCCCCATTGGTTCAAGAAGATTCCAATGTGAAATAAATGCACATATTGCTAAAATAACATTTGCAAGGCGTATCCTGCCACCATCCAGAATGATCATTCAGAGAAGTTGCAGAGGAGCTCCTCCAAAAGCGAATTCAGCCTTCTCTCACATAGTCAATACACAGACACTCTAATACAGGGGTAGTCAAACTGCGGCCCTCCAGATGTCCATGGACTACAATTCCCAGGAGCCCCTGCCAGCGAATGCTGGCAGGGGGCTCCTGGGAATTGTAGTCCATGGACATCTGGAGGGCCGCAGTTTGACTACCCCTGCTCTAATAGATGAATGCTTTGGATTTTGGGATGCTGCCAGAAAGCCTATCCTAGACTATTGTTGATAAAGAGTTTAATGGAATCTTGACTGGAATGTTGATTGTGCAGGAGAAACATGCTCCGCCATCCCTCTGTACTAGAGGAACCTCTTCAGTTGCTAATCCATTCCCCTCCCCCCCACTTCCCGGAGAAGCCAGCAGCTCTCATCTATACAACTGCTTGAAGAATAACATGTAAAAAGTACCAGCCTGGATTATACCAAACAGCCATCTGACCCAATGTTCTGATTCCAACAATAAACTATCCGATGTCTCTGGATATCTCATAAGCAGAGTATGAATGAAAAATCCATCCTTTGTTGCCAGTCTTCAGCAGTTACTCATAGGAGTACCTCGGAGCATGGAATTGCACGACTGCTGTCAGGACTGCATACCCGTCCAAACATGCCATTAGTTTAAGGTGACCAGATTGTCCCACTTTTGGAGGGACATCTGGGGGCACCTGGCAAATTATACCTATGTTGAAATAAAAATATATATATTACAATTCTATTTTTGCATTCTATGCATTCTATGAAACTTTTTGTTGCTCCATATAGACCAAATTTTAATCAAGAACCCCCCTGGTCAATGGTGTCCTGCTTTTGTTGTTGTTGTTGTTAGGTGCGAAGTCGTGTCCGACCCATCGCGACCCCATGGACAATGATCCTCCAGGCCTAATGATCCTCCAGTCCTGCTTTACCAATGTTGAAATCTGGTCACCTTACATTAGTTGTGTCTGCTGTGGTGCAGGAGGGACCATTTGGCAGTAAAAGGAGCAATAAATGACTAGCAAGAACTTAACAGTCCAGCTCTAAATGAACTAAAGTTTAATTAAAATATTGTTAAATTCTTGCTGCTTTTCCAAATGGATGTTCTTGGAAAAGGACGGAGCTACAGGGTTGTTTTGTATGCATGAGAGAGTGAGCATGCTGGAGACTCATTTTATCTTTATATCAATAGAACCTTTGTGAGGCAAGCAGACTCCCCCAAACAGGCAACACAATTGCTGATTCTCTGTCATATTCCCAGAAATCATTTGAGTGGATCTTTATTGCCCACCGCCTACTTCCAGCCCAACTAAACCATCCAAAAAGCTTTCAGTTGTATGCCTTGTTGTGTATGCGGACATGAAAAAGACTTTGCAGGATGTAGAGCTTGAGGCAGGAGGCTAGAATCCTGGGTCCTTACTTGGGATTTGCTGGCTCCAGACTATTAACTCTGTGTTTTAACACTAGAAGTTTGTATATATGCTAGCTACAATTTCTTTTAATATATATAACTGTACTATTGACTCACATTTTAATACCAGTTATACCATTTGGGAGGGTGGTACAGAAATTTAATCAATGTTCTATATTGTTATATATAATTTTAACATCTAATTTACCTTTGATTTTTGTAATTTTGGTCATGCAATTTTCTCCAGAATGCTGAAAAACCATCAAAGGAACTCCAATTTTTGCATCAAACTGGGTGAGTCACCCAAATTCCTTGCCAGTCTGTCTTGAAACATTCATAATGAGCCCTCCTACCAGGAGGAGGGGTCAACCTAATCTAAAGTGACCAGATTCTAACATTGGTAAAGTGGGACACCATTGACCTAATCCCCAAATCTCAGTTGCCTTGGCTGTCTCAGCCTTACAAGGGAAATGCTGAATGGCTTGTCACTCTAGTATTCTGGACAGACTGGCTATTACACTCAGGGGTAGAATGGCCATTCAACTTAAAGAGAAAATTTCTAGTAGACCATTGGAGGGCCACCAGCAGCCGTGGCCAAGCAGAGTCAAATCAAAAGAACTTTATAGCCCCCAAATCCCCCCAGTCACTATTACAATAATCAATGTTGCAATGGAGGAGAGGCTCATATTAAAATCTGAAGTGGAGATGATTGCTTGTATCATAAAATGGGCCTTTGTTTTGAGTGCAAATGCTATGTAAAAGCCATGCCTGAGAATACTAACATTGGTGAAATCACTGTTCAAATGTCAGTCAGGACATCCAGAAGAATGAGATAGAACAATCCTAAAGATTGCAGGGCTGCTTTTACAGCAAGTTTTTTGCCTATTGCAGCTACCTTACTTACAGTTAGAATCATGGAAGGGACTGCCAGAGTCATCTAGTCCAACCTCCTCTCACATAGTGAGAGCCAGTTTGGTGTAGTGGTTAGGAGTGCAAACTTCTAATCTGGCATGCCGGGTTTGATTCTGCACTCCCCCACATGCAGCCAGCTGGGTGACCTTGGGCTCGCCACGGCACTGATAAAACTGTTCTGACCGAGCAGTGATATCAGAGCTCTCTCAGCCTCACCCACCTCACAGGGTGTCTGTTGTGGGGAGAGGAATGGGAAGGCGACTGTAAGCCGCTTTGAGCCTCCTTCGGGTAGGGAAAAGCAGCATATAAGAACCAACTCTTCTTCGTCTTCTTCTCCTGTAGAATGCATGAAGTTCACAACTACCTGCACACCACAATGACCCCAATCTCATGCCCAGATGATGCCCTGCTCCCAAGAAAAAAAAGAAAGAATCACTGGCCAGTCTGGCCAGGAAGAAATTTGCCTTCTGATTTCAAAGTGCAATTGGAATTTCCCTGGACATGCAAGAAAGGGCCACAAGAGCCCTTACTTGCATGAAATTGAGTTTGTTATTGGGTTTTGAGTGTGTATGTTTTCATATTTCCACATGATGTCTTTCACTATTCATGTACAGTCCACTCATAGCTTTCTTCTTCCACAAAAATCTGTTTTACATCATACCTGCACAAAACTGGTGTTTCCCAGGCAGGGTAATAACAGCATAAGCAGTTTCTTGTGTCTTAAAGGGGAGGAAAGCATAATTGTAGGACTTCAATTAAGTGCTAGTCAATTACTCTTTTTGTTGTTAATGATGACCAGCAATTCCTTGTAACACTTGCAAGAATTAGCGAACCACCCACACCTCAGCCTGTGTTTTAGATGGGGGGGGGGAGGAATGCATTATTTCTATGCTGCTTTACCCATGCTCCTCACAGCTAAAAAGAAAGTAAGGTATATATCAGGTATGAAAGGGAAACCACAGCTAACAATGGAAAGAAAATGAGTTGCCTTCTGACATCTACAGTTGTGAGGGCAATTTCACACAGTCACATCTGCAAAAAAAATCCTGTGCTCTCCATGTGAAAACATTCTAGCTCAGATGTCTGCATGAAGAGCTAGTTTTCCACTTACAGAGAATTATCATGGCCATTCCGCCCAGGGGAAAAAAAGCCTTAAGGGGATGGCAAACCAACCTGTATTGAGTCTGCCAAGAAAACGGTACAGGGAATCGCCCCAAGGGTCATACATGACTTGGTGCTTGCACAGGGGATACCTTTACGCCAGCGCAATGACATAAGTCTAAAAAAAACCCTGCCTCCTGGAATTCCTCACCTGCTGGCTCCTCTGCTGCTGTTTTGCACTTCCTGGCATTCTGCACGCCTGCTTGTGATTGTGGAAGTGGGGAATGCACCAGACAGGCTCCTCTCTTCCACCTGTCAATCAAGACAGGCGGCCAATCACCTTTCTCACTCTTTTAAAGGGACCGCGATGCCTGTTTTTTTTTTTAATGAGACTTATTCGTTTAAACACATATATGTTTATTCATGGATGCATAGGACTCCTTTATTGCAATCCTTCTAACAATCTGAAGCCTTGAAGCTTTAAAAATATCTAGAGGGGTGATTTTTTTTTTTTTTTGGTGGGGAAGAGGCATGCTTTATGGGAAACTGGTGGGGAAAAGTTTATTTTGTGCTCTGCCTGGGCGATTGTGTGTCTATTCGTTGCTCCAGGAAGTTGTTTTTTTTTAAAAAAAGAAAGCCCCATTCCGGGTTAAGAGAGAGGGAGGCAGGCCCAAGGGCAGGCATTAGAGCTGGAAATCTCACTACTTCAGCCACTTTGGTAACGCATGTGTCTTGTGCGAGTGTCTTGCTGGCTCTTGTGGCGTCTTGTGGCGCAGAGTGGTAAGGCAGCCGTCTGAAAGCTTTGCCCATAAGGCTGGGAGTTCAATCCCAGCAGCCGGCTCAAGGTTGACTCAGCCTTCCATCCTTCCGAGGTCGGTAAAATGAATACCCAGCTTGCTGGGGGTAAACGGTAATGACTGGGGAAGGCACTGGCAAACCACCCCGTCTGCCATGAAAACGCTAGAGGGCGTCACCCCAAGAGTCAGACATGACTCAGTGCTTGCACAGGGGATACCTTTACCTTTACCTTATTTGCTGGCTGCTGTCATCCTGCTAGCACTACATGGCAGGGGTAATCCAGTTCTCTGGATTCCCATGCAAGTACTTTAAAATGATATTGTTCCCAGTTTTCAGATGTAATGCTGGATGTTTACAACGTTGTGCAAAATGCCAAAAATATGGCATTTGCAAAGGGTAAGACTCTCACTTTATTAATCAGGTGCAAAATGGCCCCATATGTTAAAAACTCAAAGAAGTAGTGCCTCTGCTATAGGCTGAGTTGGAAGAAAGCATATTTTGCAGCTACATTCATTTGTTTCTCACTAGGTCCACAAGGGTCAGATGAACCCCTCTGAAAGTGGGGGATATCATTTCCTTCAAGAGCTCTGCCTTCCCCACTAGTATTACTTATGTCTTTCCAGGGTTTAGTTGCAATGTATTTACTCTTTGCCATTTAACCACAGCAATCTGGTAGCAATCTCTACCGCATCACATATATTGATGACAGCCAGCCCTTAATGTTTTGGCTTAAGGACTTTGCATAGAGACTGAAGAGTATGTCGGGGCCCACTGGATAGGACATACATTGATGATAACTAACAAAACTCCCTCTGTTCCATAGCTGGGCCTGAAATCAGACTGGGAAAGGTCCACATATCAACATCACTGATAGTATACAATGCCACTCAGGAGTCATCTTGCCAGTAAGATCTGGCAGGTTGTCATGGTAATTGTAACCCATGGACTTCTTTAGAGCCACAGATTGGCTATCCCTGGTAAGAAAAAACAAAGCTAATTCAAAATCTGCATTACTAGGCATGTGTACAAATAGATTTCAGTTTCTTGCAGCCTTCTAAAGTCCTCAAAGGAGGTAATTTCTTGTTGCCTACCTTTGTCTGTAATGCTTCTTTATTGCCTACAAAAGGAAATCTGATTTTTGAACTGTGTTTCTGGATATGCTATGCATTTGTAGATTGTTTCTAATCACTGGGTAATCTTTGAACTGATCATCTGGTTAAGCCCTTAGAAGACATAGTGATTACTCCACAATCAAACAAGATTTTCCCAGGCCACATCAAAAGTAAGAATAGAAAAGGTTGGTAGTAGTGGATGAAAGACATTCCACTGGAAGCAAATCACCATGTTACATACTGCAATAGGTAGCCCCAGTGTGGTACTTGTGGGCATTGTGACATCTGCCACCTTTTCTGATGCGTGCCTATTGTTTTTAGAAAGCTGGTGAGGGTTTTTGCCTAGATAGGCTTCTGATTGATCATTGGAGACCTTGTAGACTAGGCACATCTTTTAAAAGTTGCTCTGGCAGGAGCTGCTGCCATCACACAAGCATATTTACGGTATGACTGAAAGTAAACTGTGTCTATACAAGAACATATTTTTAAACAAAAGTTATCCTGTTGCATTTATTTACATCCCACCTGTCTCCCCAATGCAGGTCCAAATAAGCTTGCATCACTCTCCTCTGGTCTCATCCTCTCAACAACCGTGTAGGTAGGTGGGGTGAGAGAATGTGACTGGCCTAAATTCACCCAGTGAGCTTCCATGGCACAAGTAGGGATCTTTAATAATCTGATGCTCTTAAATACTACACCATGCCGGAGCTTTGGCATAGAATATTGAGGAGTTACTATGGAGTTATGCAAAACTAGGGATGGGCACAAACCTACACTTTCTGGTTCGGATTGGGCTTTGGGGCAGCCCCCAAATCAAGCCTCAAATTGAAATTTACCCCAACTGAGCCTTTCTCCTGGCCATGGCTTCCATGGCCTGGAGAAGGAGGATTGTCTGGGAAGGTAGCCATTTAACCATTGTTTGGTAGTCATTTAACCTGACCATTTTGCTTTTCCTTCAAATTGGGGAGTAGAGCAAAACAAACTTGTATAATGGCTTATAGCCATTTAAATCTAAGAGTTGGACAGATCCGTCAAGCTTCCAAGTGAGTGGAAGTGAAACTGAGTAGTGAAATGGCTGGCAACCATTCAGCCTAACAGCAGGGTAGGTGTGCCTGCTTGCTGTTACACTGAAATGTCTGTGAGCCAATTCAACAGTCTGGTTTGTTTGACCCTGCTTGGTAGAGAAACAAATGGGTTAAATGGCTCACTGATGGGTGGGCATGCCTTGCTCAGCTGTTAGGTTTAAATGGTCCCCAAAAGTACAGTAAATGTTTGGAGAAGGTGCCCTCGGGTTCCGGGGCTAAAAAGCAGGCCAAGTTCATTAAGAATTCTGACTCATGAACTGGTTCCTGCCCATCCCTAGTCAGCAGTATATCTGTGCTCAGTTCTTTGCAATATTGCTGATGAGTGCCATGCAAGTTCTCAGGATTCTGAACTTTCTGAGAAGTTTGGAAAAGAGATCAAGCTAGTTAGACGGTTTCAAGGCAGTGGGTGGAAAAAATCAACCAACAAGGATTCTCACCCCTTATGTGGAACATCCACGTAAGGGGTGAGAATTCTTGCTCCTTCCCCCCTTCCTCCCCCCACCTTCATCACCTCTCCTTACCTATTGGCATGTTGCACTGGGCTGGCCCCACCCCTGCCAGTCTCCCAAGGCTGGTCCCACTCTCTGGAGAGTGGGAGAGGCTTTGGAGGCATAGCGGTGGGGACCCCAGCCCAGTGACACACAGCACTGTGTTGTGCTGGGCTGGCCCCACCCTTGCTAGTGTCCTGAGGACTGGCCCCACTCTCCCGAGGATGGGAGCAGCCAACGCCCAGTGACACATTGCACTGTGTCGCACTGGGCTGGCCCTGCCCCTACCAGTCACCCAAGGCTGGCCCCACTCTCTGGAGGGCAGGAGTGACCCCAGCCCAGCAACGCAAAGCACTGTGTCATGCTGGGCTGGCCATGCTCCACCAGTCTCCTGAGGCTGGCCCCATTCTCCAGAGGGTGGGAGCGGCCCCAGCCCAGCAATACACAGTGCTGTGTTATTCTAGGCTGGCCGCGCTCCACTAGTCTCCTGAGGCTGGCCCTGCTCTCCAGAGAGTGGTAGCAACTTCAGGAGTCTGGCAATGGCAGCAGCCATGCCAGAACAATGAGCACACCACAGTGCTCTGGCACCACTGCCATGGTCCATCTACTGGCATGGTCCCTGGGGGCAGGACTATGGACATCATGTCCATAGACTTCTGTTTGAGGGAGTGCATCAGTAGACGTTCCACACATTTAAACTGCTCGGGGAGCGGTATAAATAATTGGTTAAGGGCTAAGTGAGTGGAGAGTGAGTGGGCCCTCACCAGGACAGGTCAGAGCTCTAACCAGTTGGGATGCACAAAGCCTCAGACAGGCCATGCCCACTCAGGAATTTGGCCCAGTCATTGTCTATCCAGCCCAGCCAGGGGTAATCTGGAGACATTGCTGCCAGTCTGCCCCTGACCACCGCAGAGAGAGAAAGTCAGTAGGGCTGCCAAGGGGGATGAGAACAGAAACTTGGACAGGCTGTGCCAGCCCTTTTTGCCCCAAGGATGCCCTAACTGTCATGTCCAACTGTAACATCTCTTAGAACCCTGACAGAGCTGGCAGGAGGCTGGTGAGTGCGCTCCCTCCCCCCCCCCCCCTTCAGGCCTGCTGCAAAGGAGCCTCTGACAGCCCCTGACTGAGGGGAAGGAGGCATTTCCGAGAACAATACAGGGGAGGCTGAGGGCATGGGTGAGGGCTTTCCTTTTGAGCGGGGGAGCTTTCCCCTTCTGCCAGTTGGCTGACAGGGAGGCCACAGAAAAGCCCCTTCTCACTTAAAATACTGCTGTGGTCGGCCATGCTGCTGGAGGGAAGAAACAGCCAAGCAACTCTCTGCAGATTTGAGACCTACTATATAGGGGTGTTGTGCAGGTAAAATTAGAAGCTGTTGCAGAGGTTCTTTTGCCTCCTGTTTCATCTGCACAACAACCCTGTGCAATAGGCCTGAAGTGTTTCAACTTCACAACAACCTGCGTGGGAGGCCTTAAACGTTTCTTCTCCTCAACCCTCTCCAAACTCCATAGCAGCCCTTTCTGATGATCTGTAATTCCAGGAACTCTCCAGGATGGCTACCCCTGGGTTGGAGATATTCCTGGAGGTTTGGAGGAGGGCCTTAAATTCATACAATTCCTCAGAGTCCAGCCTCCAAAGTAGCCATTTTTGCCTGCAGAGCTGATCATTATAATCTAGAGATGAGCAGCAATCTAGAGAGGAAGTAGAAGTTCACAGACTGTGATTGGGGTAGAGTGGTTGCGGGTGTGTCCCTCCAGGGCTATGGGCTTTGGCCAGCCCTTACCAGCAACTGTTTGAATTTTGGGGTGCAAAGAGACAGACAGACCAATATCAGTCCTGGAAAGTTCAGGAAGATCTAAATAAAGAATATTTACAGCCTTAAACTGTAAATAGTGAACAAGTAAATGTCTGGAGAGACATGGGAACTAAAGTGACTTTTTTCAAGCTTGGCCTGGTAAATAAAAACTCCTATGAACTCAAAGACATAAGTGGCCCAGAATTTCAAGTGTAGTTAGCTTTACAGGAAAGTAGACAGTGAGATTTTGGGGGAACTAGGTGATACACTTTTATTAGGCAACAATTTGGCCTTGCAGACAACAACAGGAACTGCAGTTGCCAGCAGTAGGTCTGAGGCTTCAGAAGGGCAGACAGCACCAGTCAGGCAACCAAGTGGATTCTGGGGCCATGTGCATTCCTTTTGAAGGGATGCATATGAGGGGAGAGAGCTTTCCCTTCAGCCTAACTGCCTAGAAATGAGCTGTAGTTCCAGGGGATTCTTGGACCCCACCTGGAGGCTGGCATCCCTAAACCTCAGGAGGATAAAATGCTACACAGTCACCCCTCCAAAGTAACCATTTTTGCCTGTGGAGCTGGTCTGTATATTCTGGAGATGAGCAGCAATTCCAGGCCCCACCTGGAGGTTGGCTGTCCCTGGTCTGAACATATTCCTTGAAGTCTGAAAGTGGGGCCTCAAAAGTGTGTAACGCCCCCACAGCTACATAGCACCCCCTGACCTATTTCAGGTCAAGAAAACATTGCAGAGCGGAGGTGAGGTTGCCAGATTGGTGTAGGTTCATCTTCTGGAATTTCACACTACCTAGTGTGCACAGAGCCTCTTGTGGCACAGAGTGGTAAGGCAGCCGTCTGAAAGCTTTGCCCATAAGGCTGGGAGTTCAATCCCAGCAGCCGGCTCAAGGTTGACTCAGCCTTCCATCCTTCCGAGGTCGGTAAAATGAGTACCCAGCTTGCTGGGGGGTAAATGGTCATGACTGGGGAAGGCACTGGCAAACCACCCCGTATTGAGTCTGCCATGAAAACGCTAGAGGGCGTCACCCCAAGGGTCAGACATGACTCGGTGCTTGCACAGGGGATACCTTTACCTTTACCTTTACCTAGTGTGCACAAACCTGACTAAGGTCGAGACTGCTGTGCACAGAGGGACCTCCTCTTAGGTTGCCATCTTCCAATTGAGGCTCTCTACCCCACTTCCCTCACAGAAAGTCTGCTATGGGGAGAAGAAGGAAAGGCAACTGGAAACTGCTTTGAGACACCTGAGGCCTGCTGGGTGACTACGGCCCATTCCCAGTTCTCTCAGACTCTCACAGTCCCACATCCCTCACAGGTTGTCTGTTGTGGGGAGACAAAGGGAAAAGGTGCTTGTAAACCACTTTGAGACTCCTTTGGGCAGTAAACAGCATGGTACAAAAATCCAGCTCTTCTTCTTCTGAACAACCATGAAAGAAGCATTTGGGCACATAACATTTTATCAACAGTTAAAAAATGGAGACAGAAGAAACAGGGTGGACACCTGTGTACTGTGACTACCCCATGTGTATTAGGGCAGGGGGACAAGAAGGGAAATGATGTTGAATGCAGAACTAGGAGGAATTGGTTGCCATGTAATCTCCCCCTAAGAAGAGTTTCCAGTCTGATTTTCCCTTCACATATCTGAAGACATGGCTCTGGAAAGCTCATCTGTAACCACTATGCCAGAATTCCCAAAGGTCAGCCCTCTCCCACACTCAGCGAACATTCCAAACCACAGGTTCTTGACACCCATATCTCCACACCCATGCCCTCATTTGTCTCCACACCACCACAACCTCCCACACAACACACACATTCAACCCCATGCCCTTACAGACTGGACAACTCCTCCCCTTCCTCTTCCCACCGCTAAGTTCTAGTGCCTGTTGTATTCCTGGATACAACGGGCTTTGCCCCTGGTCAAAAATAAATGGCAAGCTCTACAACAGAAAACCCATAACTTCTTTCACTGCTTGATGTTAGCAAGTGAGAATGCACAGTGCAAACAGGATAACCTGCCATGGCTATTATAAAATATGTGCAAATATTTGAAAAAATCAGTGCTATCTAATCTGCATTTTTCAACCAACCGATGAGAACTCAATTCCCTGGCAATTTCAACTTCCAGTTGAATACCAGATATTTTCTCTGAGTCAAGCTTTAGTTTTCTGCCTGAAAATCATGCTGAGTGAATGACATTTAACAAAAAGTTCTTCCAAACCACAGGTTATAGAACATGCTAAATAAATGATTTCCTTAAAAATGTCAGTTTGTCATCCATTATCTCTGACGAAACAGAGCTGCACTACATCTCGACAGGAAGAAAGGGCTGTTGAATCTTAACAAACAGGATTTGAATGCCAAATCTCTTCCCCGACAGCTATACCCACTGATGCATACAGCCCTCAGCCTGATTCCTGTATTCATTTGCACAGCAAGAGCTACCAAAGCTGTGCACACAAAGCCCTCTGAGATAACAGTGATCATGCTGATCAACTGTTAAGCAAGAGAAGAGAAGAGATGGAGGAACTAAATTCAGCCTCTCAAAGTCCTCTGAAATATTGTCATTATTGGCTTTGCAAGACAGGTGTGCTTCTGCAGCATGATTAATAGCATCAGGACATTGGGTACTAGAGTCCTGGTTCTTATTTTTAAAATTCCTTGGGGTTGGGATACTAGAAGGAGTTGGTTTTTATACTCCACTTTTCACTGCCCAACAGAGTCTCAAGGCAGCTTACAATATTCTTCCCTTCCTCTTCCCACAGCCGACACCCTGTGAGGTAGGCGGGGCTGAGATAGGACTGCTCTGTGAGAATAGCTGTGTGAGAATAGCTGTGATGGAACTGTGACTGGCCCAAGGTCACCCAGCTGGCTGCAAGTGGAGGAGTGCAGAATCAAACCCAGTTTACCAGATTAAAAGCTGCCACTCTTAACCACCTCCTCTGGGCTCTTGCCTGCAAAAGTGAGATCAATGTTGCCAGGCCCTCTCTGGCCACCAGTGGGAGATAGGAGGTAGGGTTGCCAGATCAAGGGTGGGAAACTCTTGGAAATTTGGGGATGGAACCTGGAGAGGACAAGCACCTCGGTGGGGTAAAATGCCACAGAGACCACCCTCCAAAGTATCCATTTTCTCCAGGGGAACTGATCTCTGTGGTCTGTGGATGAGCTGTAATTCTAGTGTATCCCCAGGTCCCACCTGGAGGTTAGTATTCCTAGGTGAGATGGGTGGCAACCCAAATTAGGGCTTTCAGTGATGGCTTTTGGGATGTTATCCCTCTTGAAACTTGCCTCACATCTACTTTGCTGTTATGTTTGGTGAAAAGCCAAATCATTGCTCTTTACGCAGGCTTTTTATAGAAGGCTTCCATCTGTTTTTGATTTTTTTTAAGTTGCACACTTTATTCCTGCTCCTAACTTGAAGGGTGATGGGTACTTTTAAGAGGGAATTTCCTTTGTGAGCCTCAAGGAGACTTTGGTCTTGTTTCATGGGTGGTTTTTCCCATAAGTGATACCATGCCATCTCTCACAACCATCCACTCATGTCTCCTGCCCTCTGCTGGTGGAAAATTCTGTCCATAAAAAATGTGGCCATCATTTGCTAAATGGAATGTTTATACTGTCAGAAGATACAGACCGAGTGGTACAGACAGTGGCAAAGCCAGTTTTGTTTATTTAAAAATGCTGCTTTACAAGCCTGAAAAGGCTCAGCAATGGTTGGCTGATAGACTGAGCTGCCAGAGTAGAAGTAATTCAAACTATAGACCACATAATCCACTCAGCTGGAGATAGTCAACTATACCCTATGCACCTACCTGTGGGTGCCTACTACCTGCCTGCTAGCATGCCAGCTCCCCAGAAAGCCTTATTAACCCCCCATGGGCTGCCTTCTATATGACCTGTCCCAGATCAAAAACAGCCACTAAAAACAGAAGGCGGGTGTGTTCCCAGGAGGCCTCTTGCTAGTTGTGGATGTGGTGGCTGACCCAGAGTTAAAAAGGGAGTCCCTACAGTGACAATCCTGTGTTTCACATTACAAGAATATGCCAGAGCTGCATAACAAAGAGCATTTCATAGAGGATTAGAGTCAACTTTCTGAGCAGCTGCTGGGACTCCCTTCCCAGGGCTTGCCCAGGTAGGCACGTCGCCAAGGCTGCTGATGTTTCTGTTCAATCCCTGCTGCCAGACTTCCTTTCTGATGTGCTTAGATGTACCTGATTTCCTTCTGCAGCAAGGTATTTCTCCCCTCTACATTTTTCTCCCTCCCTGCGGGCAGAAAGTCTCATCCTCCCTTTGAGTCACTCACTGTCTCATTCATCTTCAAATGTACCACTTCCCAGCAGGCATATCTGAGTGGCATCATCTGAGGTTTTCTCTTTTTCTATTAGGAGCAATTTGAATGTTATCTCCTTCTTCCAATTGAGCTGGTGAGCTGAAGCAGGCTGATAAGAAAGACGGAAGCAGAGAAACCTTGACCTAAATTCAGTTATTGATATGGGTTGAGAGCCCACTAGTCACCATTTTTTTGAAGTCTCCTTTTTTCAGATAACTTTTAAATCAGATCAATAAAAATGCAGTGAATGGTAAAAAAAAAACCAAAACCCTTCTGCCTTTCCCCTTCCAACCATCTTGAGATTCTTGCCGAGTTCCATTGGCTTCAAACTGCAGGTAGGGGGACCTAGTTGTCTGAATGCTCGTCCATACAAAACCCTTCCCCATCACACAACAAAATAGATGTGATAGAGAATGGTACTTCCTTTCTTCCAACTGTACACAGTCTTTGCACTAAACTTCCCCATACCCGTGATCCAAAGGCCAACATATATATTGTTTCAATTCTGTGAATAAGAATAGATCATAGTGAAGGACTTCACCAGCAAATACTAAGTTGGAAAAACAACCACTGATAACAACCACTGATGAAAATATCTTTGAAAATGGTTTAAATCTGGAGGCCGTTTTGGTTGTTTTATGAAAATTAAAAGAAGAGATAAGACATTTCTATTTGTATTTATTGTTAAATTGTTTAAATGTTTATTATAGCCTAGGGTAGGTTCTTTCTTCTGTTATCTTCTTGCAACTGTGGCATGTGCCCTGGAAACATCTAGATTAGATTACTGCAACACACTCTGTGTTGATCCACCCCTGAAGACTGTCCAGAAGCTACAAACGGTACAGAATGCTGTGGCCACAGTGTTGTCTGGAGTGGGTTATAAGGACCATATCACTCCAGTATTGTTCCTTCTCTAGTGGCTTCTCTGAAGAAACAAAGTAGAAATGGTATAAAGAAATGAAGAAAATTCAAGGCATGCATGTGTCGCTGCCTATAAAAGGTAAAATTTTGGCAGAGTTTGTGTATTTGAGTAACCGGTTAAGAAGGGGCAGGGTGGGGGCCACAAAAAGAGTGGAGGGCAAACTTTCAAAAAAAGGTAAATTCAGGAAAAGGGAACAGAGCTCAAGAACGCTATGAAGAGCAGGTTGAGAGGGAGTTTTGGGAACAGAACTTTAGTACCTAGATCGGAATAATATGGGGAAAGAAGAATTCCTAGCCTAGGTACTTAAAAAGTGAAGAATCTGAATTCAGGGGAGGGTAAGATAGCTCTGAGAGGTGGATTTAGAACTGTGGAACAGGCTTAAACAGATAAATTGTGTCAAAGGAGACCTTTCTTTAGCCAGGAAGGAACCTTTATATACCTGAGGGGGGGAAATGTTCTAGTTCTACCAAAGGGGATTACTTATGCTATGTTTTTTTGTTTATATGTTTTGGTGTGGATATTTTTAATAATAATAATAATAATAATAATAATAATAATAATAATAATAATAATAATAATAATAATTTAATTTATATACCGTCCTTCCATAATGTCTCAGGATGATGTACATCAGTAGAAATAACAATCAATAAATTCCTTAACATTAAAACATTTAAAAACATTAAAATTACATCTCACAATTAGATTCCATTCAGCAGTGTCATCAGTGTGGTCAGAATTCTTTCTGGTGTAGAATTATATTTGACTAGAAAATAAGCCCGCTGCAGGCAAAATGCAGCGGGCGCTAGAAGGGCACGCGATGAGGGCATCAGGGCTGTGCGGCGGGGCTTTGGAAGTCCGGGAGGGGTTTCCTGGGGTGCGAGCGGCGGGCAAGCTGGAGGGCAGTAGGAAGTGGACGGGCTGCGGCTGGGAAGCTGGCTGGGCACTTACCGGGAAGCTGGCTGGGCACACTGTGAGTGGCTGGATGTAGCGGCGCTGGAGGTGGGAAGCTTGGGCCGCATGGTCGAGTGCGCTGCCGGCGGCGCTGGGTGGGCCGAAGTGTTGGCCACGGGCTGATGCCGGTGGGCGGGTCCGGTGGGCGAATAGTGTTGGGCGGCAGCGGGGCGTCCTGCGCGTGCGCGGGCGTCGGGAGCAGCCTCATCCGGCATCATGGGAGCTGGGCGACTGGCGCTCCATGGTGGGTCGGATCAGTGCCGGCGGCGGTCCCGAAGCATCCCCCGCCGGCCGCCGCCATTACCTCCAAGCCTTGCAAGGCGGCGCATGCGCGGGCGTCGGGAGCAGCCTCAGCCGGCATCATGGGAGCTGGGCGGCTGGCGCTGCGTGGTGTGTCGGATCAGTGCCAGCGGCGGTCCCGAAGCATCCCCCGCCGGCCGTTGCTCGCTGCCTGGGCCGGGGAGCGATGTATTGTAAGTGGCAGTGGCGACCTGCAGCCTTGCAAGGCTTGGAGGTAATGGCGGCGGGCGGACGGCTGTGACGGAGCGCAGAGGGGGGCGGATCGGGAGGCGCTTTGTGGGCGGAGAGGATCGCCCACCAAAGCCAGGCCGGAAGGTCCCCGGGGAAGCGAGCAGCGCCACGCTCAGCCAGACGACCATCCCTGTGGCCTCCGACGCAGCTCGTCTCCCCGCCTGTCTGCGTCCCAGCGGCTTCCTTGACTGTGGCTCGGGGGGGTCCCGGGCTCGCTCGGCCGACAGCCTGAGACGGCGAGCTGTGTCAGGCTGGCCGTAAGGGAGCCCCCGGCAGCCGCGCTCCGCGCGGCTGCCGGGGACTCCCTTGTGGCCGGCCTGACACGTCGGAGGCGCTTTGCGCCTCCGACGCGCCAGGCCACCGGCAAAGGGAGCAAGTGCGAGCCGCGCTGCGTGCGGCTCGCAGTTGCTGGGGCTGGGAATCATAGGGACCAATCGGCAGGCGCTGCGCGCCTGCCAATTGGTCCCTACGATTGTCTGTCCAGAGGAAGGGTCCAATTCGGACCCTTCCTCATCACGGACACATCCCGCCCTAGAACCCCTTAGCCTTTTATATAGTCCGTGGCGCCCGCGGCGCCACGGGCGGTTTAAAGATGTACTCAATGGAGGGGAGAGTCATTCAAGTTTGCTTGATCATTTGTTTAAATGTTAGCCATGTTGGGGGTACTGATGAGGGAGCAAGGTGGAGTATACATTTTGAAAATAAATAAAAAATACAAATTGCTGAAGACATCATCAGTTACATTGCTTGGTTATAGCATGAAAAATCTTATAGTGTTTTCATATCTAATCTTTATAACTAGAAATTCCAGCTAGTTCCAGATGTCTACCTGCCTTTTGCAAATGAGCTGTTTCAGTCACACTCACAGGTAGAATTTTCCTTTAATAACATCCACATGTGATGGTTAATGCTATTAACTAGTCATAAATGTTTTTTTTCCCAAACATGACATGTATGTGTCATCAATCTAGCTAGTTTTACATTAAAAGAAGAAGAGGAAGAACTGGATTTTTTGTACCCTTATTTTCTCTGCCAAAAGGAGTCTTAAAGTGGCTTGCAATCTCCTTCCCTTCCTCTCCTCACAACAGGCACAAAGCAAAGGCTGAACTTTATAGGTTACAATGTGTGGAAACTGTATGAAGCTAGATAAAACTATGGAAAATAGATTGTGTCTATTATTTTAATAGGAGTTGTGCAAACAGCATCAGTCAAACTGGCTTTTGGCACTAGCCGTTTTCAATGAATCTTCATCAAGAATGATAACCAATATTAATATCCACACCCAATTAGCTGCTTTTGAGGATAAAACCTTCCTTGGGGCTACCTGAGCTATATCTGCTCACTACCTAGGCAAAGTTATCCAAAAGCAATCATTCAACTGCAACAGCAAACCAAGAACAAAATTAAAGCAGAGGAGAAATTACCTGAAAGTTCATGATATGTTACTACTTTCTCCAAAAGCACAAGGAAGGCTGGAGAAGGAGCAGCAATACAGCTCTTGGTTAAAACCATCAGCAGCAGCAACAGGTATATTCAGGCTTCTGCTGCCACAAAGCTGGTCCATCTGCTAGGCTTTGGCAACTGCTTAAGACGCCTGTGAGAGAGGGTTTCCAACTATCCTTGCAAGACTGCCTCTCCCTGCCTGACCCCAGACAGCTTTAAGATCAAGCGAGCAGAACTTGCTCAGGATCCCTAGTCCCAAGGAGACTAGATTGGCCTCAACAAGGGCTAGGGTCTCTCCATTTTTATTATGAGAAGGACTACCAGGGGGCAACTGTAATTTGGCTTAGATTCTCATGGTATTCTTATGTTTTTATTGCTATATTTTATTTAGATTCCACCGCCTGGTGGAATGAGCTCCCAGGAGAGCTGCGGGCCCTGCGGGATGTTTCATTGTTCCGCAGGGCCTGCAAAACGGAGCTCTTCCGCCAGGTTTACGGTTGAGGCCAAGGCTGACAATATAGACCTATGCCCCCCCCTGGGATTTGGGATTAGGACCTGAAGTAAACACCATCAGGACCTGAAGTAAACATCATCAGGACCTCCTCTCCACCCGCCAGTAGTGGGAGGGGGGGAAGTTGAGTTGCCGATCTTGCCATGTTGGTAATGCTGGGAATGTAACTATTGTTTTAATGGGGTTTTAATGGGGATTTAGGATGTTGTAATCCACCACAAGCCACAAGGCAGTGGCGGGGAATAAATATAATAATAATAATAATAATAATAATAATAATAAGAAGAAGAAGAAGAAGAAGAAGAAGAAGAAGAAGAAGAAGAAGAAGAAGAAGAAGAAGAAGAAGAAGAAGAAGAAGAAGAAGAAGAAGAAGAAGAAGAGTTGGTTCTTATATGCCGCTTTTCCCTACCCGAAGGAGGCTCAAAGTGGCTTACAGTCGCCTTCCCATTCCTCTCCCCACAACAGACACCCTGTGGGGTGAGTGAGGCTGAGAGAGCGCTGATATCACTGCCCGGTCAGAACAGTTTTATCAGCGCCGTGGCGAGCCCAAGGTCACCCAGTTGGTTGCATGTGGGGGAGCGCAGAATCGAACCTGGCATGCCAGATTAGAAGTCTGCACTCCTAACCACTACACCAAACTGGCTCTCATAATGATGATGATGATGATGATGATGATGATGATGATGATAATAATAATAATAATAATAATAATAATAATAATAATAATAATAATAATAATAGATGGGATTGTATGATGTAATCTGCCCTGAGTCACAAGAGATAGATCAGAAAATAAGTTGAATTAATAATAATACTCCTTGTGTTCCCCCTCCAGCTGGTATCTGGGTCTGCTGCACTAGATAGTTGCCCAGGAACCACCCCCAGCAATGGTAGGCAACCTCTTCTTTTCCTCTCTCCTTTGGTGTGGACCCGTCCCAGTTCTCTTTTTCTCTTGCTGTTTTGCAGCCAGCTGGAAGGTGAGAAGAGGAGCAAGCAGCTTTCTGCCCTGCTGTGACAAGGCCATGAATTTCCTTCCCTTGATACTGCTGTGGCAAAGAGGACAGACACTATTATGACCTCACCTCACTAGTGGCTTTTCTCTCTGTGTGTGGGTGTGTGGAGGGTAGCAGGAGAGCTAGCAGTAGAGGGAGATGAATGAGCAGTGGGAAGATGCTGGAAGAGCACTGGGTGTGGAACAAGGAGGACAAGTGATTGCGACTTAGGTTGTCTAGAGCAGTGGTCCCCAACCTTTTTATCACCGGGGACCGGTCAGCACTTGACAATTTTACTGAGGCCTGGAGGGGGTAGTCTTTTGATGAGGGACGTCGCTGCTTGAGCCCCTGCTCCACTTGCTTTCCCGCCAGTGCCCCTGATTTCCCACCACCCACTGGGGGATGTTGCCAGCAGCAGCTGCGCAGTGCCACATCAAGGGGGAGCCCCAGCCATGGCAGTCGCCGGAGATTACCAAAGGTGAGCCGGCGGCAGAATGGCAGGACAGTCCCCGAGGCAGCAGCCAGGGAGGAGGAGGAGGAGGAGCCGCGGACCAGTACTGGTCCCCGGACCGGGGGTTGGGGACCACTGGTCTAGAGTCCTTTGGCCACCTTTGGACAGACTAAGAAGAAGGACTGTCAGCAACATACTCAAGCTTTACTGTTCCTACTGAAGATGCTGATACCAGCAGCAGGAAAACTGTTACTATAGGGGGAAGGAGACTATCAGCCACAGAATCAAGCTTTAAAGGTCAATGAAGGAGGCAACAGGAATGTCTGCATCTTCTGAAGCACATTCTGTAAATTGCACTCAGATATTCTGAGATATATTGGCATTTTAACCTCAAGACGGAATACTGGAAAATAGAGTCAAATCAAAACATGAACCATGGTTAATTTTTAAAGTGACACACATGGAGGGGGCTGTGTTTAATTCTAATTCAGTTAGGTGGAAATGAAGGGCGCATACGGAGGGCTCGCCTTTGAATTTTGTCTAAGGCACAAGAATCATTAGACATGCCCATGACACTGGTCATTAGTCATTCACCATCAAGCCATGGTTTCAGATCCTGGTTTGATATACCCATTTAACCATAGTAGCCTTGACCTTAATAGCTCAGGCTGCACTGATCTCATCTGAAGCTAAGCAGGGTTGGTGCTGGCTAGTATTTAAATGTGAGACCTCCAAGGAATATCAGGGTTCATGACACAGAGGCAGGCAATGGCAAATTACCTCTGAACAGCTCTTGCTTGAAAAATCCTATGGAGTGGCTACAAGTCAGCCTTGACTTGACAACAAAAGAAAATAATAATGACCCATAGTTAGTGGAGTTACCTGTTTACATACAGTCATACATATGGATTTTCTTTTTTTTAGTGGCTCTTTTACAGTCACAAGTTTCATCAGGGGTCCATCTTCTGCACAGCTACTGAACTTTGTTCCCCCAATATCATAGTGTGAACCCATGTCATTTTCAAGGAAAGTGTTGCTAGGATATGTCACATTTCCAAACATCAAGTAATGATGTATGTTTGTGTTGTTCTGGGAGGGAAATGTAGCCATCTTTTAATACTTGTCATTCCAGAAGTGTCTATTTATGGTGCACTGTGGGATAGCATTTGAGATCTCACATTGCCCTCAATTCACTGTTAACAGAAGAAACTCCAACAGATTTCAAATGACTCATGCCCATAAACCTGGGCAGTGTATGGCCTTTATTAATTAATAGCTCCAAGGGCATAAAAGAGAAAGAAAACACCATAGAAGGTTTTCTTGCAGGCTACATTCCCATGTGGCTTCTGAGCCTGAAAATTAAACAGGACCTTATAAAATGGAGAAAGATTCAGAAAGACAGGGGATGCAGCTATTTAGAAAACAAAGGAACAGAAGCATGTTTTCATTCTGTATGATTTATGCAAGCAGTATGTAATTAAGAAAAATTGAATGAGATTGTATGGATTCAGTGGGATTTCCTTCTTTTCAGCTTGATATAAACATTGTAGCATTGTTTCAGAAATATTATGGATGGTCATAAATTCACCCATGACCCTTCATGGGGTTTTCAAGGCAAGAGATTAAATGAGGTGGTTTGCCCTTGCCTAACTGTACCTACAGCAGCCTTTCTCAACTTTTCTTCCATTGATCATTGAATGTTTCCATTGAAACATTCTTCAGACTTCGAGAAACCCCAGGTGGTGCATTCGTGCAGAACATGGCTGGGAAGCATAGCTGTCTACAAGCCCAGGGGCCCCTCCCCTTCCCACCCTGTCCAGGGCTCATCATTGGCCAATGGGGGAAGTTGACATGACTATATATGGTCATACCACATAACTGTTTAACAAATTTTAAAATATATTAAAAATTAATTAACTCCCACCCATTTAACAAACCACCCATTCAGGAATTGAGAAACCCTGATTCAGGGTATGAAAGCCAAGGCACATAGACTGGGTGCCATTTAAGGGGGGACAGATCTCACAGTGGCATCTCTGACCTCATTTGGGCTATTTTGGAATTCCAAGGTGGGCCAGGGCCATATTGTGCAAGATTTGGGAAGAACCGCATTTGGGAAGAACTGCCCACCCCCCAGAGTAGGCAAGACCATCTGCATCCAGGCAGGATGGCAGCCTAGGCAAGCCAGGCATGCAGATGTCACCATCATCATTTGGAATGGCTGCTGGTGGTCTCCTGCCTCACCCACCACCTTTGAGGAATTTTTTTCACGATGGGATTCACTGCCAGTGGACATAGTAATGGCCAGTAGAATAGACCGCTTTGAAGGGGGATTAGAGAGATTCATGGCTAATAGACCTGGGGAGTAAAGAGAATCCCCATATACAGAGATAACCAACCTCTGAACACCAGCACTAGAAAACAGACACCATGAGGGGAAGGACTTGGCTTCTATCCCTTGTATAGTGACCTTCTGTAGTGATGGGTTGACCCCTGTGAGAAACAGAATACTGAACTGATGGGCCCATCTGGCAGGAGCTCTGTTTATTGTCTGAACAAGAATAAGTTTGCCTATAGTTTACAAAGTTAGACAAGGAAGTAGCCCTGGAACAAGCCAAGCAGTGGTTCTTCTGGTCCTACTGGCCAGTTTAGCAGTGGCCATTCAGCTCAGAGGTTCCAACAAAGGATATTAGCTCAGCTGCTGCTTCCTCTTGCAAATGTGAGAGAAGACAACTGGGCCTATTATGCATGGAGGTCCACATTCGAGGTGGAATGGCAGCGGCTAAAATCACCAATCATGCTCTCCGCAGGCAGCAGCCAGGCACAGAGTCGACGTATGCCGCCAAAAAAAGCTGCTTTAGTGACCAGGGCGCAACCAGAAGTGGCTCCGGAGTGGCCGTGTGCATAAACGTGGAGGTCCGTGGTGTACAGGGCTTCTGGGTGTGCTTGCTCTCTTCCCGTCCATGCCCTTCGGTTTTGCCAGCAGGGCCTGCGCCTGCGCGTGTCGTGGCCTCGGTCAGCACCTCGCTCGCCTCCCTTCCTGTTTGCTCCGCATCGCCGCCTCATCAGCCGCAGCCAGCGGCTGCTTTGGGTTTTGCTGCCGTTGCATTCGTCCCGTGTGTTTGCAGTTTGCTTCGCTTCTTCCTCCTCCGCGTTTCCACGCGACTGTCAATCACCGTTTCAGCAGCCGTGCATAATAGGCCCTAGTGAGCTGGCACTAAATTTCATTGCAGGTGAAAACTTGAGTTGCTGGGGCTGGGCTCAGTTCTATTTTCCTCCTCCTCCACAGACTTGTCATTGTTGCGTACCACCTGGAAGCCCAGGAGTCAGTTAATGCTATACACTCTATTTAAAAACAACGAAGAAGAAGAAGAAGAAGAAGAAGAAGAAGAAGAGTTGGTTCTTATATGCTGCTTTTCTCTACCCGAAGAAGTCTCAAAGCAGCTTATAGTCACCTTCCCTTTCCTCTTGTCATAACAGACACCCTGTGAGGTGGCTGCATGTGGGGGAGTGCAGAATCGAACCCGCCAGATTAGAAGTCCGCACTCTAACCACTACACCAAACTTACTACTGGCTGTTCACTTAAATCTGTGTTATGAAAGTTATTATATACACAGGCATTGTTGCGCAGCTCCCCTCTCACATCATATAATTAACTGACCAATCCATCTGTGACCCTAATGAGAAACAATTTCACAAATGCCCAGATGCAAGAGTCGGCAAGGCAGGGAAATATCACTCCACCACCATGGCTACCGATGGTGGCCAACCAAACAGATTCTCGGTTCAGCTTCCAAGTGATCATAGTTGTCAAAGACACCTTCTGAACCTATTCACCACAAAGAAGAAGAGTTGGTTCTTATATGCCGCTTTTCTCTATCCAAAGGAGTCTCAAACCGGCTTCCAATCGCCCTCCAAAATTGTACTACATCAACATGAGGATTCTGTGTGTAAAGTGACATCAAGGCACAGCTGATTTATGGTGACCCCATAGGGTTTACAAGGCAAGAGATTAGTGGAGGTGGCTACATAGCAATCCAGGGATCCCTTGGTGATCTGCCATCCAAACTAGGGCTGACCCAGCTTGGCAGCCCAGATCTCAGGAGATGGGGCTAGCCGGGAGCTTCCAGCTCAGGGCAAGGATTCTCTAGACAGATTCATTCAAAAAAGGGACTCCAGCCATGGCCTGCTCTGGCAGTCTAGCCAGAACGCAAGTAGAATTAGATTTAATCTTCATGATATATAAAGCCATTGAGAACTTTCCCTTTCCAGAACTTACACACTACACAAAGAGCACCATCTCCAGTCAATCCAGTCTGCTAAATTATAACCTATGGACCCTAACCAGAGCTTTCAAACCCTCTCTATTCACTTCATGTGGAAAGCAATCCCTTTGTACCCAAAGTGTTGCTAAATGTTTAATAAAGGTGATTTAAAATAGCAGGGTTACAAAGAGCTTTCGTCTTAATCTATTTCAGGCCATCTTTTAGTAGTTCCCCCCCTCCTTTGCAAAAGCCATGCACTATCAATATATAACAAAAGAAGAAGGAAGATAACGATGAGTAGCCGGTTGCCAAGAACCGGTGGAGTATGAAATGTATTTAAAAGCGTGCACAAAGAAACTGAAGACTAACTTGCATTTGGGAAGAACTGATGCATCACAGAACTTGACATCCATTAAAGGAAATGAGATCCCCCCCAAATCTGGAAGGATGTAGAGAAAGGTTTTCATTAGTCTTCTGAACGGAAACAATTTTTTTAGCAGCAGGATTTGCACTTCATTGAATTGGAAAGTTTTAGGGGGTGAAAATAGCACTCCGTTTCATGGATGACCCCAAAAGGGCTGCAATTGCACCTCGTTTGACTCCAACTAATCCTCTTTGGGCATTTTTCTACTTGAAATAATTGGATAAACTAAGCTAGGAAAATAAACAGCCTTTTATCTGTAGCATCCCTGGAGATCACAGGCAGCTCTATGCCCTTGGGGCAATATCAGCCGTTAATGATTCTTCATTCCTCCAGCAGGAAGAGGCTTAATTAACAAAAGGCAATGTTTCACTAACGTGGCTTCTTCCTCGAGTTAATGGGGCATGGTGCTCTCCTGTGGACTTTTTGCAATTGGGAAGAGAGAAATGTAATATTGGACCGACCGGGTGTTAAAAAGTTGCACACTTTCAAGCCCACAGATTCATCATCATTCATCAGTGCCTAGGGAAGAAATAAAGTCATCCACACACACCCCCCTTCCAGGGCAGTGGCAGCCTGATTGGCTCCATGAACTAAAGAGGATGAAGCATGTATGGATAATGGAATAACAGACAGCCAAGCTAGGTGGAACAGTGGTCTTCAATCATAGAATCATAGAATCACAGAATCACAGAATCACAGAATCATAGAGTTGGAAGGGGCCATACAGGCCATCTAGTCCAAACCCCTGCTCAACGCAGGATCAGCCCAAAGCATCCTAAAGCATCCAAGAAAAGTGTGTATCCAACCTTTGCTTGAAGACTGCCAGTGAAGGGGAGCTCACCACCTCCTTAGGCAGCCTATTCCACTGCTGAACTACTCTGACTGTGAAAATTTTTTTCCTGATATCTAGCCTATATCGTTGTAGTTTAAACCCATTACTACGTGTCCTTTCCTCTGCAGCCAACGGAAACAGCATCCTGCCCTCCTCCAAATGACAACCTTTCAAATACTCAAAGAGGGCTATCATGTCCCTTCTCAACCTCCTTTTCTCCAGGCTGAACATTCCCAAGTCCCTCAACCTATCCTCATAGTCTTTTCATACTGAAGAACCACTTTGCATGGAAACCATTGAGTTGTGACAGGAAGATGTGAGATATTAGGTAACAGGAAAAGGGGTTGCCAGAGCTATGACCTCAAGGAAGTCAACTCCAGCAAGATCCAAATGCTGAGCGCCAAGACGGATACTTTCTTATGTAAATGCCATCAAGTTAAAAACACCTTACTTATGCCAACCTCAGCCAATGCCTTTCAAGGCACATGAGAAGCAGAAGTGGTTTGCCATTGCATTCATCTACAGAGTATTTCTTGCAATACCTTGTTCAGTTTGAGTTCTGAAAAGATTAGTTATACAATGCCACTCTCCCAGCCCTGAGAAATACTTAGTGAGGAACAAACCAAGGAAAGAGCAATGGAGGTGTCCAACTCAGTTCAAAATCCTGCTACCACTCTTGAGTGAGGGATGGCTCCTTTACTCCCTGCATAAGTGCACTAGCATTAGGTCATTCATACAGGCAAACAAAATGGTGGCTTTATTGTTTATCTACTTAGCTCCCAGTAGGGAGCAGCTTACACAATTGTTCTCTCATCCTCCATTTTATCTTCACAAGAACACAACCCTGTCAGATAAGCTAGGTTGAGAGAGAGCTGAATAAGCCCAAGTTCACTAAGCAAACATCATGAAAGAGTGGGGATCTGAACCTGGGCTTCTCAGATCCTAGTCTAACCACTATAAAAACTATATGTAGGGGGTTGGGATTGAGTCCAGTGGTCCCTTTAAGATCAACAAACTTTCATGTACGCACACTTTCTCAGCTACCCACTTGAATTTATTTCTGAGGTCTGTCTGGGACCTGTCATTCTAGTCCCAGAGCAGTTTCTTAGCCCAGAGACATTAATTGAAAATCCACTCATCATTTTCATTGAAAGTATTTTCTCAATGGGGCCCCGTAAAGTCAATTGGTATACTTGGTTCCCATTGTCTCCAATGGGCCTTCAAGCCTCTCCCATTGTTTCCATCATTCCTTTAAATCAGGGATTCCCAACCAGGATTCTGTGGAGAGCTCCCCAGGGATTATGCTCCCATTCCAAGAAATTTGGATGGCCGTTGACATTGCTAGACAGTTCCCCTGTTGCTGTACAGGCCTCCTCTTTTTCTCCAGAATGGAAACGACAAATGACTGATTGATTGGCTGGCTCTCACATCATACTTCTATGCTTACTTCTTTGAAGGGGCATATCACTACTTCCAGGGTTCCCCAAAGCCTGAAAAGCATGGTCAAAAAATTGAAAAAGTCAAACGGTTGAAAAACAGTGCTGGGCATTACCACATTGCACTGGTTATGCTGGGTATGCACAAATGACCCCCACCTACAGTTTCAACTGCAGAGATTCTTTGCATTGCCACAGTGGGACTGGTTCTGCTGGGCTTGCAAAAATGCCCCCCACCAGCAATCTTCAGTTTATACTGAGAGATTCTCTGGTTTGACATTAGCCCATTGGAAAAAGTGGAGGGGACACATTTTTTGGTGATCATAACTCGGATCTCATAAATCCAAAATTGGCACCAAAACTGAAGGAGCCAGATATCCTAGAATGGGGCATTCTACTGCATCACAAACTGAACCAGTACATTTAGCCCTCACAAATGTGTGACAATTCATGGTTTGCAAACCCAGCATGTCGCATACCACAAACCAAACTGCATTTTCCTGGTTCATGCCCATCTCTACTTGGAATCTCTGCAACTCATTTGAGGATCATGACCCATGGTTTGAAAAAATCTGCTTTAAAATATAGTAATTTTTTTAAAAAAACAACAAATATGATTTTATAACTCATGTTATAGAGCTCTCTTTTAAAGAAGAGTCTACTCAAGGCAAAAATAGTGCCCAGTTCAGCAAGTACATTGAATAGAAAGGCAAAGCTACACCCTTTTAAACCCATTTAAGTCAATTCGCTTAGAAGGCACAGCCAGTCACTCAAGGGATATATTGGATCTTTCTGGGAACCCCTATAATGAAGATTCTGCCCATGTTGCATTCAGATTGTTAATGTGTCCCACTTTCCAGAGCAATAAGAAGTATCAGAGGAACCACTGCTCAGGATTAGATTTCTTTGGATGCAAACACACTGTAGACTTATTATACCTTCATAATATTGTCTGTATTTATGAATATTCAAGTAGAGCACAGGTAATGACATAAACCAACAAGGGAGCAGTTCTGGCACTGTGTATCAATTACTGCACAAACAGGGAGAAAGCCTATACTGAGGCCTATAGCCAGAAATTTTATACTAAGGGGGTATAAGAGACTATAGAGGGAGGTCTCCTGCTGGCAGCCCTGTTTCCACCACCCACTTTAATAAGGGGTAAGGAAAATGTGTTCAAAAGACAACATTGGCAATGTCACTACATCAAATCTAGTGAAAACCTGGAAGTAAGTTTGCTAGCTTGGGGTTGGGAAATAGCTGGATAATTTGGGATTGCAGCCTGGAGAGGGTGGGTTTGGGGAGGGGAGGGATTTCAGTTGGAGTTTAATGCCATAGAGTCTACCCTCCAAAGCAGTCATTTTCTCCAGGTGAACTATACCTACTAGAGATCAGTTGTAATCCCGAGAGATCTTCAGCCACCACCTGGAGGTTGGCAACTCTACCTGGAAGTGATATGAAAGCCAGCTTAATGCAGTGGTTAGGAGTGCAGACTTCTAATCTGTCGAACCAGGTTTGATTCTGTGCTCCCACACATGCAGCCAGCTGGGTGACCTTGGGCTCGCCACAGCATTAATAAAGCTGTTCTGACTGAGCAGTGATATCAAGGCTCTCTCAGCCTCACCCAATTCACAGGGTGTCTGGTGTGGAAAGAGGAAAGGGAAGGTGACTGTAAGCCACTCTGGGACTCTTTCGGGTAGAGAAAAGTGGCATATAAGAACCAACTCTTCTTCTTCTTCTTCTTCTTCTTCTTCTTCTTCTTCTTCTTCTTCTTCTTCTTCTTCTTCTTCTTCTTCTTCTTCTTCTTCTAATCTGTCAGTCAAACCGTTGATGTCCTACAAGCTGCCAGAGCAACGAATGGCTGGCTGGAGCAGGCTTTTATTTCAATTACTGTACATACCCACGTATAAGCCAAAGAGGGCTTTTTCAGTGTGAAAAAGGTGCTGAAAAACTAGGCTTATACGTGAGTATATAGGGTACATAATGACAGATACATTCGCAGTAGCAGCCTTTATCCATTGCAGTCCTAAACACTCTTGTTCCCATGAGGGGTGATTTGCCAATAAAGAGACACATGCAAAAACAGCTAAATGATTGCAATGCCAACTAAAGAATAAATATCATATCCTGAGGCAATTAGAAATAGTTACCTCCATTGTTGTTATTGGTCAAGTTGATGAAAATATGGACCAGCAAGAATGGCCACCTTCAATGGGTATAACTCTGAGAGAAGTTAAGTATATTGCCAGTTCCTTTTGAACATCTCTATACAGCTGTTGAGAAATGTTTGTAAAGTGTGTAGCTCATTGAATTGCTAAGTCATTAGTTCAGGTTCATAACATAAAGTAAGTTTTCTGAGTTCATGATTCTGAAATATCAGCAGGTATAACTTCCTGATCAATAACTATCAAGTGAACCATAGCTGTCTAAAAGATCTCAGGCCTGAACCAGAATGTGCTTGCACAGCAGAATAATCTGATTATTTATCATGACTAGGTCCCCCCCCCCCCAATACAGGTCATATTAGAGGTTTCTTTACACATGAGAGAGATCCTAGCTCCAGGGTTGTTTCCGTTAACAGAAAGTTCTCAGTCAACATAACATGGCTTCCTCACTTGCCTTTTTCTGCTGCAGCCAAAAATATTCCCTGAAGTGCTGTTCCCAGAAGATAAATTACCTACCGGCAGCAATTCAGAGGGACATTCTGGGCTGCAGCAGGAGGAGGGATTGAAGAAATTGTACACCATTGATTGGATCGGCCAGAAATACTTCATGGGACCCAGCTTGCTGCCACAATCTCCCCCCTCCTCCCAACAATGTGGGAGATAGGGTTGTCAGGTCCATCCAACCAACAAGGGGAAGTGGGGGGGGGGGCTTCCAGGGTAGTGGGGGTCCTCACTGGAAATTCTCTTGACATCACTTCCTGTGCACACAAGGAGTGATGTCAGTGCTTTTTGTCCCTTGCAAGTCAGGCTGCTTTGCTACCTTAGCTACACAAGCTTTAGCTTGACTCCCTCTATTGTTTCTCCTACAAAATACTGGTGAGTTACCTATTCTAGGGTTAGGGAAAAGTAACAATCACCTTTTTCTTTATCCTTAGCTAACTGCTTTACTTGGACCATGTCTCCACTGGGAACACATCTGTGAATTCACTCCCTTCCTTCAAGGCCAGTTCCACATGCTGTTGCTCAGGGAAATGAAACCTAAAAATGAGGCACCAGAATGATCTGATGGGGATTTTTCAGGCCATTTTTAAGTGTCAGCAATAATTCAGTTCCAGTTTAGCGTATCTACAGAGTTGGATTCTGTCAATTGCCAGTCAAAAGCACTGATGGTCGGAGTTGCCCCCGTGGCCCATATTTGACCCCATCCACTACAGCCACCTGACCATAGAATCATAGAATCATAGAGTTGGAAGGGGCCATACAGGCCATCTAGTCCAAACCCCTGCTCTACACAGGATCAGCCCTAAGCATCCTAAAGCATCCAAGAAAAGTGTGCATCCAACCTTTGCTTGAAGACTGTCAGTGAGGGGGAGCTCACCACCTCCTTAGGCAGCCTATTCCACTGCTGAACTACTCTGACTGTGAAATTTTTTTTCCTGATATCAAGCCTATATCGTTGTACTTGAAGTTTAAACCCATTACTGTGTGTCCTCTCCTCTGCAGCCAACGGAAACAGCATCCTGCCCTCCTGACCAGTACAGCTATTAGGACACTCTCGTCCCTCAGCCTGGTGACAAACTTCCCTGGGATCCCAAATGGCTCCAAAGGAAAGAAAAAGGTGGGGTTGCAGGGTCATTGTCCCCACAGATTGCCAGATCAAACCCAGAGTATTTGCAACGGGTCAGATCTGAATTAGCAGCATTCTGGCTGCAAATCTCCACCAACTGCAGAATTTCGCATGGTAAATGCACAAGAGCAGTCTCCAACAAAATTATGGAGGGGGTTTCAGTCTCTCTGCTGATTCTTTAAGATACAAAGGGCTTTCTTTTCTTGACTGGCTATCCTAATACAGTACAGTCTTCTGTTTCCATTTTTGGTTATTCAGGTGACATTCCTTCTTGGCAATGCCTTGCTGCATCCGAAATATCTATGTGAGAAATGGATCTGTTTTCACCTGATTTTAAACACCATAATTCCCCCAGCTAGCAAAGATAACACAGCTTAAGTTCCTGTGGAACTGGCAAAGCATGACTGTGTCTAAAGCGTCTCTTCCCTTTATCGAGGGAGCGTGGCCAAGATATCCTAGCTGTTAAGATGAATGTCTCTTTTTTTCCCCCAACAGAGTCAGTGCAGCAAGGAGATAAGAATATAGGCGGGGACATCTTACAGAAATAGTAGCCACTAGCAAAGTACAGATTTTGAGTTTGGGATGCTTTTTCAGAGAAATCGTTTTTCCACAGAGGTGAGAAAGCCACAGTGTATGCTGAACAAGGAGTACATAGGTTATCGATTGTGGGAGCAGATTTCTTACATCCACTGAGCCATTCAGCCCCCTTTTGCAAGACACCCAGCAGGGACTTTTCTCCGCCTAGCTAGATTTACTTTAAAAGCTACTAATGCATGTGTTCAGGTATACAACATCCAAAGCCACCTTCTCAGGCTGGAACTGGATTTGCAGATGCAAGCCTATCTTGGAGGATCGCAGTATATTTTGTTCCTCCTGGGGAAGGGGCAGCTAGTGCAAAATGCTGTGACTAGACTGCTGGCGGAGGCCCATTACTGGGAGCCTGTGCTCCCATGACTACAGCAACTATACGGGCTACCAATCCAGTCCTGAGTCTAACTCAAGGGGTTTGTAAAACAAATTTAATGTCCATTGGTACCTTTAAAAGCAAGAAAGTTTTAATTGTTGGTCTTAAAGGTGCCACTAGACTCCAAATGCTGCTGCTTCAAGGTGTTTGTTTTGACCTTTAAAGCCCTACATATCTTGGGACTGGGTAATCTGAAAGACCATTTTCTCCCCTATGTTCCTGCCTTAGAATGAAGATCACAGGGGGACCACATGGAATTAAAGGATCACAGGGGATTAAGATCACAGGGAGAGGCCTCCCTGACTGCCCCATCAATCAAATAAACTCATTTGACAGGTGTGCCCGAAAGAGCCTTTTCAGTAGCAGCCCCATGATTATGGAGCAGGCTCCTCAGGAGACAGCTGAAGGCACTTTGTGTAGAACTGCATTTGATTAAAGCAGTCCTAACTTGTGGTTTTAAATTTTACTGTTCTGTATGTTATGTACTTCAGTTTGGTGTAGTGGTTAGGAGTGTGGACTTCTAATCTGGCATGCCGGGTTTGATTCTGCACTCCCCCACATGCAACCAGCTGGGTGACCTTCGGCTCACCACGGCACTGATAAAACTGTTCTGACCGAGCAGTGATATCAGGGCTCTCTCAGCCTCACCCACCCCACAGGGTGTCTGTTGTGGGGAGAGGAAAGGGAAGATGAATGTAAGCTGCTTTGAGCCTCCTTCGGGTAGGGATAAGTGGCATATAAGAACCAACTCTCTTCTTCTTCTTCTTCTTCTTCTTCTTCTTCTTCTTCTTCTTCTTCTTCTTCTTCTTCTTCTTCTTCTATCTTTCTGTGTTCCCTATCTTATGTACTTTGTGTAGCTTAGATGGTAAGCAGCCTTGAGCTTTGTAAGGAAGAAAGGCATCTAATATAATATTTTATGTAAATAAAATAATTCCTCTCTTCTCTCCTCAGGAACATGGAGAATGAGCACTTCATCATGCTGAGCCCTAGGGGAAGGGCGGCATATCAATTGAAACCTAAATAAATAAAGTCTTCCCACTGCCATAAGTGTCAGCAAAGCTTACAGCCTGATGAAACCATATTAAATGTTTACCAAAAAATGATAATCCCTGTCCTGTTACAGTGAGTGCCCATACAACCTGCATGTATGTGCATATGCCTGTTTGTAAGAACCAGGCAGACAGAAGAGAAGGTTGGGTCCCCTGGATGGAAGGATTTCCACCTGCAGAGCCCGAACGTGCTTTTCCAACATCTCACTCCCTTCTCCCTGCGACTGCAGTGCTCCACAGGTTGAAATCCTTTCATATGTGGAAATGATCTGGTGGATCTAATTTTGGCAGCAGTTTTGTTATAAATGTGAGTTCTAGCATTATTATCCTTGTTCTAATGATTAGAGATTAAGGGGAGGTTGTTCCAAAACTATCCTAAATACTATTTAATCTCCACAACACTCCAGGGAAGCCTGGTTCAGAAAGCCCACCAACAGGTCTTAATTCTTTCATGTAGTAAAAGATGAAGAAGCAGACAGCTCCGTGGTCACCTACTCCCTCTCTCCCAGCTCAGCATGTTGCTATTACATTTACTTACAAATGGATTCATAGAACTCTCTGCTTTAAAAGAAACTGGATCAATCCTCAATCAATTGTTTGAGAATATAAAAGAGGGCAAGACCTAGAACTAGATTATCCTGTTCAGCACAGGAAAACCCAGCTACAAAAGCACATTGAAAGAGCATTATCCAATGTGTGCTGAACGGGCCCTAAGCAATGACACAGGTCAAAGGAGAGTTGATCATGTTTACGTCTTAGAATCAGTTCCAGCAACGTCAGCTTATTGGGGGAAATCCCTGCTCATTGTGGGGGAGAGAAATCCTTGCTCATTTGGGCACTGTGATGTCAAAGCAGCAAACCCATGCATGCTGTGGCTCAGTGATAGAACTTGTCAGGCAGAAGGTCCCAGGTTCAATCCCTGGCATTGCCAGTTATGAGGATCAAGTAGTGGGTGATATGAAAGGCCTCCCCTTAGACCCTTTACAGCAGGGGTAGTCAACCTGTGGTCCTCCAGATGTTCATGGACTACAATTCCCATGAGCCCCTGCCAGCAAACTCTGGCAGGTGATCATGGGAATTGTAGTCCATGGACATCTGGAGGACCACAGGTTGACTACCCCGCTTTAGAGGTCCTGCCTCTCTGAGCAGGCAACAGGTCTTGATAGACTGATATTCTGATTCAGTATAAGCCAGTTTCATGCAAATGCTGCCATTCTGCAAACCTGAAAATTACAGTTCCTGTTTGCTGGTTTCATTCTTGTTGCTTTCTTCAAAGGGCAACCCTTTTCTTCCTTTTCAAAGATGATTGCTACAGTAGAATGGAGAAGAATTCTTGAGAACACAGGAGACTTGTCTGTATATTCTGGTGCTGGGCAAGCTTCCCTTGGATCAGTTTGGAACTGATTAGATTCTTAATGCAAATTCAAGAAAAGAAAATAAACAATCTTTCTGAGTTCTTTCTGGTTTGTAGTCTTGGTACATGATTCCCGAGGATGCCACATACAGGCACTTGGCCATATTGTCATGTAGCTACCAGCTCCTGCCATGGTTTGCTTGAGCAAAGTCCCAGAATTCCTCACAGGGAACTGACCTGAAGTTGCCTTGCTTATTCCCCCTCCTCCTTTGGTTCCCATACTCTGGGGCCATCTGGCTCGCTATCATGTGCCCAGTTGTTGCGGCTGTTTCTTCCCACCTGGAGGTGTCAACTGTAAACTGGGCTACTCTTTGATGATAAGAACTATTTTGTGTGAAACTGAATTGTGTGCAGAAGCTTTTATAAAAGCTCTACATTTTTCTTACCTTTGTCTTCAGCCATCCAAGATCCTTGTGAAGCTGTTTATACTCTCCTGAGTAAATTTCTAAGTTTCTAGCCAGAACTTGGAGTTTGCCTTCTTTGGGAGACTTGCCATGGCACATATGGCACCCTGGCCATGGTCGTTTCCTAGATATGAGCAACCACCGATCATGCCATACTTCAATAACTGGGAGTATGAAAGAGTTTTACTCCTGGATGGGAAACAACCAATGAGAATCTTATGATTCATTCTGAATCCAAGGAGCGCTTTTGATGAATTGAAATCCTTTCATCTGGTGCTCGATTTCAATCTGGATAAGTCAGAATTTTAAATATACAAGTTGGCAAGATAACTGACGTTGTTTTCTCTGATTGGCAGCAACTCTCAGAAATATTTCCCAGCCTTGCTGACAGAGATTTTGTAAGCAGAGACTGAACTTTGGAATGTGTGTCCACAAAGCAGATGATCTCTAACTGACTTACGGCTCTCTCAGAATACTGACAAAGTGTCCTTTTCTCAGAATACTGACAGGCAAAGCGTACTTGAAGAAATTTAATATGATCCCTGGATTCATTGCCTGATAGCCTTAAACTGGTAACATTTTACAGAAAGAATTTGAGATGTAATAATGACATACTTACTGGTATATCTGCAATTGCTTGGCACTTTTTGAAGAAATATACATGAATTCAGTACATACACAAATTCCTTTTCTTGTATCACTTATATTTAAGTCCTCTTATATCTTAAAAGGCATCCCACTGGCACCTTGTGTCAGAAGTTCATTGCTTTTTTATTTCATACAGACCAAACGATACAGAAGCCTTCACCCACTGAAATGTTACCCAGTGATATTCCAGGGGTTTCACTTAGGGCCATTCTGCATGAGTTCAAAGTTGCAGAAGGCTTGCAAATGGTAAACACTACTAATTTGCCATTCCGCATGACGTCGCACACAATCTGCAACAGTCCTGCTACACTAGCGCGAAAATCGCTTCCTTGTAGCGATTTCCGGTGAATCCAGAAAATCGCTACACTCCTGCCAGCAACCTGCAACACTAGCGAAAAAGACCTGTGTGTTCTTAATGTGGCGGTTGCAACAAAGTCCCTCCCCCTGGCTCTCTCCTCCGAACTTCCGGCGAAGCGATCGCCATTTTTTCCCCTTACAGCGAGCGGGGAAAGCAACGAAGCAGCGAGGCTTCATTCACCCAGTGAGGTTTCTCCGGCTACAGTCCCTCCACAGAAGTTCTTTAAATCTCCCCTAAGTCCTCAAGCACAACACAGGCCCCTGTTTGCAAGTTCCTTTTATTTTCGGCCGAAAATCGCAGCCGTGCGGGGGAGGGATTTTTTTTCACTCGGGGGAGCGTGGTGAATCGAACGATGAATCGGCAGCTCACACGCCAGCTAGATGGGTCTCTCCGTTGCAACAAATCAACGCATATTCGTTGCAACGTGTGTGTGTGTTTTTTTTTAAACCTGTGCTTAAAGGGAAAGGGGCTTTTCCGGAGCATGATAACAACCGCCCATTGGCTGTTCGTTTGATTGATTTCCAGGGGCGGGAACAAGCACAGAAAAAAATGGCTTCCTTTCTAGCAATTCCTGCGAGACTGGAAACCTGGGGGGAATGAATGAAACGCTACTGGATTCCACTACAAATGCAGGTTTGCGGAACGCCGAGATTCCACTATTTAAAATAGTGTTTCTGCTTTGTGGAACCAATTGGCAACATTGGTCCTTGTGTGGAAAGGCCCTTAGTCTGTAATTTAGTTGGTCAGACAAACATCAAAGGAGTTGTCCTCTTTATTCCAAAGCACCTGATTACATTCATTATGGAGCTGATTTTGAACAGAAACTTCAAACTTCCTTGAATTCCAGGTAGACAGAAAAAGTACAAGAGAGCTATAACAATAGCTAATCTCCCCCTCCCCTCTTTTGCAGCAGCTTGCAAAATGTTTCTTTTCACCCATAATCCCTCAAGAGCCACTTCTATTGATGCCAGCAAAATTACGATTGTTTTGAAAAACCACAATACTGTGCTTATTATGCAAAGAATGTTCTGCAATCAAGGTTGCTCTGGTAGCTTAGTCATTGAAAAACATGCCATAATCAGCAAAACCTCAACACCTGCATTTATCTATGGAAAGGTTTAGGAAACAGAGAACCACAGTTTGTTTACTTATTTATTTTATATCCCACCTTTCTCCCCAATGGGGAACCATTTTATCCTGACAGCCTTGTTGTAGACTTGAGTGGAACTATAGAATCATAGAATAACAGAGTTGGAAGGGATCTCCTGGGTCATCTAGTCCACCCCCCCACACACAATGCAGTCCATCCCCCCCCCACATTCACAACTCTATTGCTCATCCACTGTAACCTGCCACCCCCTTGAACCTTCACCAAATCAGCCTCTCCGTCAGATGGCTATCTAGCCTCTGTTTAAAATTTTCCAAAGATGGAGAACCCACCACCTCCCAAGGAAGCCTGTTCCACCGAGAAACCACTCTGTCAGGAACTTCTTCCTGATGTTTAGATGGAATTTCTTTTGCATTAATTTCATTCCATTGGTTCTGATCCATCCCTCTGGCGCAAGAGAGAACAACTCTGATCCATCCTCTTCATGGCAGCCTTTTAAATACTTGCAAATGGTTATCAGATCACCTCTCAGTTGTCCCCTCTCCAGGCTAAACAGACGAAGCTCCCCCAACCTCTCCTCATACGTCTTGGTCTTCAAACCCCTCACCAGCTTTCTTGCCCTCTTCTGGTCATGCTCCAGTTTGTTTACATCCCTCTTCAACTGTGGTGCCGCAAACTGAACACAGTACTCCAAGTGAGGCCGAACCAGAGCAGAGTAAAATGGTACCATGACCTCCTGTGATCTGGACATGATATTCCATTCAATACAGCCCCAAATCCCATTTGCCTGTTTAGCCTGTGAGTCACACTGCTGACTCGTGACTCAGTAATTTTCCACGGCAAAGAGGGATTTGAACTTGGATCTCCCAGATGCTAGTCCAGTAAACTAACTACTGCATTATTTTGGCTCTATATTAAGATAAAATTCAGGGGATTTCTGCTCATGATAAATATAGTGGCATGTAGCCAATGCCAGAAATAAAAGAATACTTCTTTTCAGTGTTGTAACACAAAGTGTGCCTCTTGAAATGTTTTTAATATATCAAAGGGCTTGTGATCCCATAAGGGGTGGCATCCAAAAAGCACTATGCATCAATGATTCCATGCATAGGAAAAATTAGCGGGCATTGCGTGACTGCATCCAAATATGTAGGAAGGGGATTGGTTGCCTGAAATGATTGACAGACGGAAGTGCGATGCGAATAAGGTACGTTGCTCTCTTCTGACATTTTCAGCACCAGATGTGGAAGGTGAGACGTGCAGAAAGGCAGCAGACAAAGGCAAGACAGCAAAAAGGTGAGGAGGGCCTGGGAAGTGCAATAAAATTTAGCACTTTGCCATTCAGCTGGCGTAACGCTATTTTTACTCATATGCGGAAATGGCCTCATTATTTTAAAAACAGTTTAGCCTATTCAGACACAAGATCAAAATGCATTAGAAAGAGTTTCAGCTCCATCTTATCAGAATTATTTTCAACAACCTGTATTTCAATGGTGCACCAGTGAACTTGCCTATAGTAGAGATTCTTAGCACTTTAAGCCCCATAAGAAGCTACCTAGGAAAAGTCCCCCCCCCTCCAAAAAAAGAAGATAAACCAAATGTAGAAGAATGTCCTCCCTACAACGGATCGGTATTACTTCTGAAGCATGAAATAATGAATTGAAGCTATCCAGTTCAGGCATCTTATTATATTGGGCAACTGTTAAGATTGGTGACCACACAGTTGTTCATACAGATAATCAATACTGGCAGTTCAAGTTTATAGTGAATTCATGTTTGTGGCTTCAAAAAGCACCAGAAGAAAAAGTGTTCCAGTAAAAGAATTGCTATGAGTGCTTTTATTAAGATGATAATAACATTTAGCAAAATTTTATGACTCCACATGAAAAAGAAGACCTTGGGGAGAAATATAATTAAATAAATATAATTAAAGAAATAATAAAATGAAATACCGTCATGATTTTTGAAAAAAGTTTTAGAAGTCATTACAAAAGATTTAGCTGAGTTTAGTTCAAGTTATTTCTATGGTAGCCATAATAAAATAATACAAAATTATGTATCAGGAAAGTATATTACAATTGCATAGCTTAGAGTTCCCTTTTTTTGCCTTTAGTGACAGTTGATATTATAAAATTGTGTCTGGCTTTGGTAAGTCAGATAAGCAAAAATAGTATGACTGTTCAGTGTTGAGTGTTTTTTAAACAATCCTCTCACTTAAAGTCCGTTGTTTAATATTAAATCAGCCACTTCTGACTGATACCTGAATATAATGAACAGAACCACAGATAATTTTTATTTATTTATTTTATTTATTTATTATTATATTTATATACCACCCTTGCCGAGGGCTCAGGGTAGTTTACAGAAAACAGGGAAGGATACAATTAAGGATACAATTTTGCATGCTCTCATGTGATACAGATCCCTATGTATAGTAATGTTGCTTCTATGGGTCTTTAAAAATCCAGGCTTCTGAAATAGTATTATGCAGGAATGCTGATATTTTTGACAAGAATGTCATTAGCTTTTGAACATGCATGACTTGGCTGCTAGTTTATATACAGCTAACACTACCCTTTGTATTGCCTAGATGCATTTCCTTAAATTTCAAATTGTGTCATCATGTTGAGCAACTTTTCACTTTGACGTCAGCTGCTGGTACAAGCTTTCCTTCATAAATTACTTTGAGCATTGCAGGATCATGTGTAATTTATTGGTTGTAGCCCATGGTAGCGTTTGCACCTGGTCAGTTGGTAAGCACAACTTTATCACTGACTCTCACAGGGTCATCAGAGTCAGGCCATTAAAATAACCCAGTTTGAGAACACAAATCTCTTACAGTTCATCTCATTTGCACTTTTGCCAGAAACAAAAAAAAGTGCAAATAGCTCCAAATAATCCATCTGCCTTTTAAAACACAGGGTGAGGAGTAAATTAGCATACCACATAATGAAGATATTTAACAGATTCAAGAACCAAAGAACCAAATAGGAATAACAAGCTTAGTTTATAAGATTATTATTTGTTTGGGTTCAATTCCAGGAGAAACCATAGTGAAGGAAATACGTCAAAATTGGTGATTAATGGACAGATGTATCCTTAATTGTGGAATGCTGAGAGTAATTAACTGAGACTCTCCCATCATGCTCCATCAATTTCCTCTCAAGCATGGAGCTGCTGCTTCATAATAATACAAATATCCAATTCCATAAAATCACAATCATAACAACAAGCCTAAAAACAATGCCCACTGCTAAAACTATATCACGTAAGTATCAATTAAAACCACATAGACTTTTTCATATGGTGGGAAATCAGGGCCATTCCGCACCGGGATCCATGTAGCAAATTGTTTGCTGAATGAAAAATCGCCATTTTAAATAGTGGAATTCGTCGTTATGCATACCTGCCTTTGTAGTGGAATCCAGTTGCGTTTCTATCGTTTCCCACAGGCTTCTGGTCCCGGCAAAAATCGCTAGAAAGGAAGCGCTATTGCCGAGCTCGTCCCGCCCCTGGCTGTCAAGCAGCCAATGGGCGGCCGTTAGCATGCTCCCAAACAGCCCCTTTCCCTTTAAGAAAGGTTTAAAAAAAAAAAAAAACATCCGTTGCAACAAATCTGCGTTGATTCGTTGCAACGGAGAGACCCATCCAGCTGGCAGGTGGTGTTTGAGCTGCCGTTTCATCATTGCCACGCTCCCCCCGAGTGAAAAAAAAATCCACCCCCCTCACGGTCGCGATTTTCAGCCGAAAACAGTGTGAAAAATAAAGGGAAAATAAACCAGCAAACGGGCTTCTGTGTTGCTTGTGCTTAGTGACTTTAAACAGAGGGACTGCAGCCAGGGAAGCCTCCCTGGGTAAACGAAGGCTCGCCGGTGCGTTGATCTCCGCTCGCTCGGAGAAAAAATAATGGCGATCGCTTCTCCGGAAGATCAGAGGAGAGAGCCAGGGGGTGGGACTTTGCAGAAACCACAACAAAGGTAACGCACAGAACTTTCCCGCTAGTGTTGCAGATTGGTTGCAGGAGTGTAGCACTTTCCGGAGGGTGAATCCACTTTTTGGGATTTCCCTGAAAGCGCTACAACGAAGCGCTTTTTGCAGATCGGTTTCAGGAGTGTTGCAGATTGTCAACGACGTTGTGCATAACGGCAAATCAGTAGCGATTTCAATTGGCAACCATTGTGCAATTTTGAAGGAGTGCGGAAAGCCACTCAATTTTAATTTTCTGATAAAAGAGCTGTATTAACCAGAGAGGGTGGAAGGGCAGCATAAAAATCTAATGTCAATCAAATCAAAAATCTGTAAGGGCTGAAGATGCTATACGATTTGAAATGAATATCTAGCTACCTTTTGCAGCACACATAACATGTTCACCGTGAATTCAGACCACACAACCCTTGCACAATAATTATTTTTTACAGAGCAGCTTGGCCACCAGAATCAAACAGCCAACAGGATTTAGCCAATCACCTGAAGGCTAAAAATACAGAAAATTACCTCCATTCCCTTCTGATGTAAGATGGCTCCGAGAGCCTAAGTGGAAATCTCATTGTGCCATGTCACTGTTCATTTGTTGAACCAAACAGATAAAAACCTCCCCTGAGGAGGCCTTTAGGTGCCCCAAAGCACTCTTGTTGGATTTATCTGAAACTTCCAGACCACCAGCTATAAAATTGCTTCTTGTAGCTCTTCTCTTCTTGCTTAATGGCCATGAAGTGATGCATTCTTCACATTAGAAAAGCATTTGAAGCTTAATTATATTGTTATACATCATGGTTAATTCACCACAGAGGAAAGCATCGCTTAAAGATCAATTCTGAATGCTTTATGCAGGAAGAACCAGGAAGGGTCAGCCTGCCTTAGCCAGCAGCCTATTAATGCGGTTTCTAGTGTATCTAATAGCCGTCTCCTTTCCGGGATTATCCCTTAGAATAGATTGTGATTCTTCTGTGTAAAGGGATGGCTTTTTCTTGCAGTGCACAATTTGGGCACTTGCATTACTATCAAACAAACATTTTCTGAAAATTCAAGAAGTATATTCCTATGCTGGAATGGGGATTTACTTCCCACTTTATTTTAAAACCTTTCAGATGATGAAATCACCTAGAAGAAGAAGAAGAAGAGTTGGTTCTTATATGTCGCTTTTCCCTACCCGAAGGAGGCACAAAGCGGCTTACAGTCGCCTTCCCATTCCTCTCCCCACAACAGACACCCTGTGGGTTGGTTGAGGCTGAGAGAGCCCTGATATCACTGCTCGGTCAGAACAGCTTTTTCAGTGTTGTGGCGAGCCCAAGGTCACCCAGCTGGTTGCATGTGAGGGAGCACAGAATCGAACCTGGCATGCCAGATTAGAAGTCCGCACTCCTAACCACTACACCAAACTGGCTCTCTAGGAAGCTGAATTGTCTGTTCCACATTGGAAATCATCCATCGTATTTCATTTATATTTACTTCCCAGAATGGTGAAGTGGTTGGAGTGTTGGACTAGTATCTGTGAGATCTGGTTTCAAATCTCTGCTCTACTATGAAGCTTGAGTGCCATCATGCACTTTGAGCCTAATCTACCTCAGAGGGTTGTTGTGAGGATAAAATTGAGGATAAAACCATAAGTGCTATTGGTCTCCACTGGGAAGAAAGAAATGGTGGAATTTGCTCCTGGAAGAGCTAAGGGTCCTGACAAAACTAAGCCAGTTCCGTAGGGCCTGTAAGACAGGCACTGGGTTGGGGCCAATGAACACCAGGATAGCTTTAGTTAAACATACCTGGGTTCCCCCTGCATGGATATGCCCCCCTGGAAACCAAGATGTTCTTAAATGTTTTGCCTATGACAACCAACAAAGAACTTGTGTTTCTTCTTCTACACAAATTATAATCCATTTCCTATTAAAAGAAAATTTTGGTTGCAACCGCTGGCAGGGGCTCATGGGAATTGTAGTCCATGGGCATCTGGAGGACCACAGGTTGACTACCCGTGGTCCAGACCATTTCTAAGCTGAGCATACACATGTTCTTTATCATGTCTATGAAATTATGGCAAAATGACCACTGGCTCATTCTTCAGCTTAAATCCTAATACATATTTTGTTTCACAGGAAAACTGCCTCCTGATAGGAAACCATCAGCAGTGAAGCTGTTCTGTCACAGACAGATTCAGAGAGGGAAAATGACTTCCTAGCAGTGGTCAGGGAAGTTTGGTTTGAGATTCATAGACCCTTAATAAGCAGAAGCCTTGAAGTCTGCAACCAGGCAATATCCCATAACGGTTCTAATCTGCTGATCATTTGCAGAGGGCCACCCCCCCCCCTTTTATTTTTCATTCAGGACTGACTTACACATAAATCTCCACCACTTGACATCTCCTCATAGCTTGGCAGTCAGTGTCTACTGAAAAAATGTGGGCTGAAAAAAATGGCTGCATGTGACCTGCCTTCCACAACCTTTCTTTAGCAAGGCCTCAGCTCAGCATGCTGAGTTGGCTAAGCCCCAAGGAGTCTGTTTTAAAATAAAACAAACTAAAACTCTTTTCCCTTGCCAAAGGAATTGTTTTGCCAACAGAGGACTTTGTGGATTTCAGGTTCAGTACCTATTCCTCACTGCTCCCTCCCCTCTTTCTGGCCTCCTCTGGCTGGCAAGTAAAGTGTGTGTATGGCCTATTATGCACGGAGGGGAAGGTCCACATTTGAGGTGGGATGGCAGCTGCTAAAATCACCAATAATGCATGCCGCAGGCGGCAGCCGGGTGCACAGTCGACGTATGCCGCCAAAAAAGCTGTGTTAGTGAAATGCGGAAGAACGTGGAGCTTCCCGGGCGACCAGGGCACAACCAGAAGCAGCTCCGGAGTGGCTGTTTGCATGATCGGGGAGGTCCATGGTGTACAGGGCTTCTGGGTGTGCTTGCTCTCTCCCCGTCCGTGCCCTGTTCATACCACACAGAAACTGGAAGGCTTACATCTAGTTCTGTCAACCTCCACGTGTGGGGTGGAGTTCTCCTGGAATTATAACTGATCTCCAGATGACAGAAATCAGTCACCTTGGATTTTATGGCATCACATCCAAATTACCCTTCCCCAGGAAAAACTTACCTGAGGCACTGTCCTTGGTGGTGGGGGGGGGGGTGGACACCAAATGGAAAAAGTTCCCTGTCCTTTGAAGCTTTGCATAGGACCAGCCTGGCATGTGTCTAGACATCTGGGGTTAGGAGATGGAAAATAAATGAAGGATGAGTCTTTTCATTCCTTGATTTTGACTAAGACCTTCTCTGCAATTAGGGAGTTGTTCATTTTTTTTCACCGCATCAGGTGCTAGATGTAGAATCTGAAATTGCTCCTGGCATCCTGCATCTAGGATTGTCTTCTGTCACGGCTCAGAACTGAATGTGCCTCACGTGTTTTGCATTTTTTTAGAAGGGTGGCCCACAAGTCCTTTTTTCTCTCTTGAGTTTCAGTGAATATGCTCAAGGGAGAGGGCAATGCAAATGAACTGAAATAACAGAATGCTGTAGAAAATGCCCATGCACAGCACTCTGTGCCATATCTGGAAACAAAAGGTGCAGACATACTAGAAGATATTCAGGGAAGGAAATAAAGACTAGATCTACAGGGTGTCAGTTACAGAAGGATAGATTTGAGTTGTCCATTAACTAGTGGTATGAGCTGATCAACAATTGAACCAATTACCTGGAGGGGGGGGGGTTCCTCACTGGAAGACTATAAGCCAGATCCGGGTAACCATTATTGGGAATGTGCTAGCCTTGATTTCTTGTACTAGTCAGAAGTCAGACTAAATGCTCTCTGATTCCCCTTCTAACTCAAAGATGTCATATTTATATAACATTAAACTATGGAGGAATGCTAATACATTAGCTCCATGTGAAAACAAGATCAGCAGGTAATTTAAAAGTGCAAAACTAGATGAGGAGAAAGCCAGATGAGAATTTACCTAGGATATTTTTTGCTTTTTGGATTTTCAACTGCTGGCATATATCTAGAATCTATTGAACATCTGATAAACTATTCAAAAGGGTTAAAGGTAAAAGTATCCCCTGTGCAAGCACTGGGTCATGTCTGACCCTTGGGATGATGCCCTCCAGCATTTTCATGGTAAACTCAGTACGGGGTGGTTTGCCAGTGCCTTCCCCAGTCATTACCATCAAAAAGGTACATCTTATACCAATAGAAACTTCAAAGGCAACTCAAATTTTGTGTCCAGGCAAACTGAGTACTGGAACTTTGGTACATTATCTAAATCAAATAAACAATGTCTAGAATAGGTGGCCTTGGCTAGCCTGATTTTATCAGATCTCAGAAGCCAAGCAGGTTCATCCCTGGTTACTACTTGGATGGGTGAGCACTAAGGAAGTCCAGGGTTACTACACAGAGACAGGCAATGGCAAATGTCCTCTGTTAGTCTCCCCTGACCAGCTCAAACTCATCAGATCTCAGAAGCTAAGAAGGGTCAGCTCTGGCTAGTATTTGAATGGGAGGCCTACAGGGAACACTAGGGTCATGATGCAGAGGCTGGCAATGCCAAGCCACCTGAACCTCTCTTGCCTGACTGCCAGACAATCCTATGGTCTCCTGGCTACATTGCACACGTGCCATACAATAAATAAATGAATCTGTTAGTCTCTTGCCTTGAAACCCCTATAGGGTCCCCACAAGTCAGCTGTGTCTTGACAGCACTTTCCACCGGAATTGCTTGTTGCCCACAATTCTGCTTCTGACAGTAATTGACAGTTAGGAGCTTTCTGGTGTTGCAGAGTCTACAAACTTTCAAGTTGAAGTCCACAGCTATCAATTCTAGCCATTTCTTCTTTTTATTAGCCACGGAAACTGAAATTCTTGGATGGTATCATTCTTCACTGCCTACAAAATCCCTTGCTTTGTTGCACTGGCAGAATACACCCCAGCAAGACAGCAAAACTCTTCTCCAGTGGGTGCCTCGAAGAAAGTGGCAAGTATGCGGGAACCTAATTTCCTGGGACCATTAGCATTTTCAATCCTGTTAGCCAAAATTGCTTCCTCAGCTCATCTTCTTTATCCCTGTGGTGCTGGACTCCCACTGTTCAGTAGTCTGCTGATGCATAGGGAGAAGAATAGTTTAGAGGAAGGTTGAGCAGTAGGGCCCTGAAGACATTGGCTGGATTCCAGTTCCCATCATTCAAGGAAGGTAGGAGCAATTTCATTCAGCATGGGTCATTCTGCAGCTCTCTGTCCTGCCCAGGCTGCCTGGAACTCAGATAAAGTAAGTCAGAGACAGAACCCAGAATTGCTGCCAAGTCCAGGGCACCTTGGGAAATCCATTAAACTACAGCATATTTTTGACATCTCAAGGCTGATTCATATGATCCTTTCTTGACAATCACCAAAGCTTTGCGAAAGATCCTTCTCATGATGTCAAGCCATAGCTTACCACATCCTAAAATGTACTTGCTTTCTATCATTTATCTTGACATGGCAGTTAGAGATTTTGTACATGAGGAGCCTCTATAAGACCATTTCTTAAACTAAATGATGATTGGTTGGACTTCCAGATCTTTTACTAGACCTCTACTAGACTGCCCAATGAAGGAAAATAAATCCAGTGTATGCCATTTTTCATAACATCCATGAAATCCTGAGGAGTTATGGAAGCCTCCACATGGATGCTACATCCCCATAACCATCAGCATGGATGCCTTTTGGTAGCCAAGGTGGGGTATCTAGTGGCAAGCTAGGTGGATGGCAAATAAAGAGCATACCAATTTGTCCATGGGTCCCAACACAAGGAACACACAATCAAAAACATAAATTGTCCATCCTGGGAAGCTGCTGAAGGACAGATGCTCTTAGAAGATGATGGCATTCCCTCCACCCCAACTCCTTCAGGTTAATGATGGATGAAAATTCTTCTGTAATCTCAGAGGAAACAATTTTTGTTTTTATGAGCTTATATATGGCAGGAATAACTTCTGATTTACAGTTCCTAGTGAGCAAAGTGATGGTATTAAATCACAAGTATAAAATCAGGCATGGGAATCATGAGTCCAAGTTGTAAAATAGACCATAAATGCAATAAAATAAGTTATTCAAACACTGATTACACGAAGGATGTGGAATGAAGATATCAGGGACTAGGGTTTCCACTCGGTCCAGCATCCGCCCTCCCGACCATGCAGGATTATTGTCATGATTACTCAGATAATACATTGGAGCAACCAAAAAGGGGCATATAAATGCTTTAACTCTCCAGGATCTGAATTCAGATTGAACAAATATACCAGTAAATATTATTAAACGTCCGAACACTGGCAACCGATTCTTTAAATATTTTGAACATAATTGCTATTCTTCAGTGATGCAAAGACTTTCATTTCCTACACAGATTTTTTAATAAAAATTTGACTGCACAAACTAATCTGCTTCAAAATGGTTTAAATATGAGATATACTGATGTCAACTTTAAGGATTAACCTATTGGAATCTCTTTGCAAGGAGAGGGCCAGCAGTTTGGGACATAGAAACAGCTCTGGAACTAAGGTTGACAACTCTGGGTTTGGAAATTCTTGGAGATTTGGTGGGGGGAGCCTCAGGAGGGAGGGGTTAGGGGAGGGAAGGGAGCTCAGCAGAGATTTTATGTCATACAGTTTCTGTCTCCCGGAGATCCATTGTATTTCCAGGAGATCTCCAGGACCCACCTGGAGGTGTACAACCCTACCTGGAACTAGGATTAGCAATCTTTGGGTTAGAAATTCCTAGAGATTCTGGTGGGGAGGAGCCCGAGTATAGTAGGGTTTGGAGACAATAGGGAGTTCAGCATGGTAGAATGTTCACCCTCCAAAGTAGCCATTTTCTCCTGGGGGTAGGATGTCTGTTGTTTGAAGATCAGTAGTAACTCCAGGATGTTTCCAGACCCCACCTGGAATTTGGAAACCCTATGTGGAACAATCTGAGTCAAGTGACCTAGAATCATAGAATCATAGAGTTGGAAGGGGCCATACAGGCCATCTAGTCCAACCCCCTGCTCTATGCAGGATCCGCCCTAAGCATCCTAAAGCATCCAAGAAAAGTGTGTATCCAACCTTTGCTTGAAGACTGCCAGTGAGGGGGAGTTCACTACATCCTTAGGCAGCCTATTCCACTGCTGAATTACTCTCACTGTGAAATTTTTTTTCCTGATATCTAGCCTATATCGTTGTACTTGAAGTCTAAACCCATTACTGCGTGTCCTCTCCTCTGCAGCCAACCTGTATGGTGATGGAAGTCCTACAGCCTGTGCTGACCTGAGGGAGGCAATCCGACATGTGTTGCTTTTATGAATCCTGCAGTCCTTTCAGCTCAGGTCACTCCTGGGCTGAATCTGCACTTACTTTGTTTATTCCTGTTGAATTCAGATCGATTTGAGCTTGGGTCTTCCTCATTATTTTCACCCGACTTGAAACAGAAAGTGCTCTGCACCATTCAGGGAGCTGAAAGGGGGGAGGGCAGAGGATTTCTCCTCTTTTGAAAGCCAGTGCAGAAGCAGCACAAGGGCTCTTTCTCTAACAAGCATGGGGGAGGGGGGAGGGAGCCAGGGAGGGAGCTGGGGAGCCAGCCAGCCAGCAAGCAAGCAGCCTCTCAGAGAAGAGGCAAATCTCTGCTGGTTCTGGAGCACAGATTCCAGAGGGAAACAAAGAGAAAAAAAATATTGGGAGGAAAGTCTCGCAACCAGGAAGCATTTGAACTGATGCTCCGACCAAGCAGGGCTTTTGTACAATGTTGGAGGCTCGGCAGCAAGTTAGTTCGGGGGAAAGCAGAGAGCTGCACCTGTAGTCATGCGAATTTTAAAATATTGAGAGTTAAAAGCACTCCAGGAAATTGTGAGGAAAAGGTAGGGTCACTCCCGATCAATCATGTTTGTTGCAGAGGGAAAATTTTAATCGCCTCAAATCAAACCAGAAATTGCATTCTGTGTAGATGGCAGGAACTGAATTGACCTGGGATTGCAATAAAAGTTCCGTGAAGACTCCACCCTGGTTGCTAGTAGCCCTCTAGGGTAGCAGCCTACCTGGAACTTTTCCCAATATATTAAAGGACCAGTCCACCCCCCAGTGGAAGATGCAGCTTAGGTTCAGCTGCAGGATGCTATTTGAACACATGGTTAGTATGGTCATAGTGGTCTAGGAAGCACTGACATAGTAGTATTACAATATTTGGAACAGAACAATGAAAGAAAAGATGAGGGTACAGAAATGACCTTTAACTTGTATATTAAGACCGCTGCTTGCCTGTGCAGGTTCAAAGCAAGTTTAATATCAGGAGTTAACTAGGCAGTTCATCCTGGCTAAAGATTTCAGTTCACGCTGCTGATAATAGTGCTCTGTTTAATTATGCATGCCATTTGAGCCAGCATTTTTAATAAAAAGAGACAGATGCAAAAGAAATAAGGTAAGGGATAGATTTTCCTACAGCAGCTTTCAGTCATGGTGCAGAATCCATAATGCATGAAATCCAATTGAAGCTGCAATTGTAAATCCATCACACAGGAATAAGCAATCTAATATTGAGCTCTGGGTTCTTACTATAAAACGGTGAGACCTGAACATGGAAAATGCAGGAACAGGAGGAATAGTCAGCATTATTGCATGTGTATCATCTAACAGATGTGTATCATCTAAAAGGACTTGCACAATTCTTTGCAGCTTGGGCTTTTTTGTGATGACACTCACCAGTACTGAGTACTAGCATCTGGAGGGGTGGGGGCATCTCCCAAGTCCTGTGGGGTGAACTGGTAGGAATCGATGCATCCTTATATATTTACTAGCAAGAAAGCTTACAGCAAGAAATTGCATGGTGTGAGTTGCAACACGGTGTGAGTTGCAACATGGATGCAAGGTAATTAACATTCCAGTAATTAACATTCCAGGATCTGGCAGTAAGCACTTTAAGAGACATTCACAAGAACATTTAGTCAGTCTTGTATAGGGACAAGAGTACCAGTCAAAAGCTGGGGAGACTTGCTTCAAATAGCTATTCATTCATCATTCATCATTGATTTCCATAAGCAGTATTGGTCCAATCAGATTTAGGTTGTCAATCCTAGCTTGGGAAATTCATGGAGAGTTGGGAGTGGAGTTTCATGGGGGGGAGATCAGCAGGGTTGTGATTCTATACAGTCCACCTTTAGAAGGTACCATTTTCTCTCAAGGAACTGAACTCTGTAGTCTGCAGTTCCTGGGGAATTCCAGACTCTGCCTGAAAACTGGCAACATTAAATCAGAAATTTATTTTCTTCAAATACCTCAAATGTTTATTTTCAAACTCAACTGAGGGTGGGTAGGCACCCGGGTACAACTATGCACTGCCCTGAGCGTCTTGCCCTATCCTGAGCACCTTATTGGAATGGTGGGATAAAATATAAGAGATAAATGGTGAGGATTTGTTATCACTTAGCATGAATTTACCCCTTAAAAGAACTATTTATCCAACATATTTAAGACCCACTGAACTCAGACAATCAGTAGTGGTAGGTTTTGCAGTAGATGGGGAAAGTGGTAGGTTGTGAGTTGTAAAGACACCTTGACAGAGTGTAGGATTGGATTGTTTCATGTGTGACCTTGAGGTGAGTTCACAAACTTGCAGTTCACAATCTCTTTCTCCTTCTTGCAGCACTGGGCTCCTATTCTGTTCACTCTCGCAGGTGAATTTGTACCCTTGAAACCCTTTAATCTCTTTGTTTTCTATACAGCTGCTGATTTCTTTGTCCCTTCTTTCTTTCTTGTTTAAAAAAATGCACGGACATGCAGCTGCCAAATTTCCTGTGACATGACTGCATCTTTTAGCATCACTATGTTGGAGGATGGATAGGTATATCTGAAACCAGATTGAAGCATCATTAGATCTTACTGCCAAAGCATGCCTGTAACTCAGAGCAGCTGTCTCCAACATCTGGCCTGGGAACCAGTATCAGTCCATGGATCAGTTGGTACCGGGCCACGGCTGCTCCTCATCCTCCTCCCCGGTTGCTGCCTTGGGGGCTGCCCTGCCACTCTGCCGCCAGCTCACCTTTGGTGCTCGCCAGTGGACACCATGGCTGGTGCTCCCCCTTGACATGGCACTGCGCAGCTGCTGATGGCAGGTGGGTGGTGGGAAAGCAAGCAGAGCAGGGGCTCAGGTGGCGGCATCCCTTGGCAAAAGACTACCCCTCGCCTAGACCTCAGTAAAATTGTCAAGTGTTGACCAGTCCCCAGTGATAAAAAGGTTGGGGACCACTGAAATAGAGAATACTTTGTGTCAATGAGTGACATCTCTGTACAGACAAAAGACCGCTGTCAACCAAACTCAATGACACAAAATGATGTCATAAAACCATTTATTCTCAGGCTTAAATCAATTTCAGTGGCCTTAATGGAGTACCCAGATAACATAATAATAAGCCTCAAAATAGAACTGCCATCCCTGAGATGACCTTGTCAACATTTCTGCTGGAAGACAAATTTAGATACATCATCAAAGATTCACATTAGCTCAAAGGAGACCCTATTCCCAGTTGCTAGCCCATTCATGAGCTGGGCATGGGGAGAAGCTTGCAGGAGAGCGAGTGACCTCAGCATGGCTGTAAGGCCATAGAAGTCAATCTTGGGAACTGCCATTGTCTCCAATGGAAGAAATCTCTGTTGTCTGGAAGTCAGTTGTAATTTCAGAACTCCACAGGGAGATTGGCAACCCTACTCAAAGTGGACGTAGTCCAATAAATGCTGCTTTTTTACTGTTCCTTTCAAATCAGGTTTGTAAAGAAGCCAAGCTCAGCAGATTGCAAGCACAGGAACATCAAGTGGTGGACAGTTATTAGTTCCAGTGAAACAATGGCAACATGTTGTCAAGAAAATGCTCTTTCGCCTTGACTGATGTTTGCCCTTCAAGATTCCATGTCCCTCTTTGATTTATTTTTAAACTTACTGTCGGTTTCAGTACTGCACTTAACTGACATCTATAGCGTTGTAATAGCTATTTACTGAGAAGCGGCGCTTCTGCTCCAACCAGTTAGTGTATTAATCTTACCATATAATTAGTTCCTCGGGGAAAATGAGCACTACACCGGAGATCCAGCTGAAACAGAAAATAACATCTGTGGTTGTTATAAAAGTCTACCTGTTAGCAAGGCCCGGTCTCTGTTCTGGTGCGTGAAATCATGTTGTCACGTAATGCAAAGAACAACATGTTTACAATTGCACTCACTCAGAAATACCTGCCGACTGGAGAAAAGTCAAACTGGAAGAAAGCTCCAGATGCCCTTCCTGCCTGCAGCCCCGTCCTTTTAAATAAGCTGTGTGGTGTGGACCAAGTTGGCCCTGCAGACCTTCATGACCAGGGCCCCTCCACACCTTCAAGCTGTGCAATTGGCCAAAAAGAGATAGGGATGTAGAAAGCACTGTGAGTTACTGAGCTCAACGCCAGTGCTGGGAACAACTGCCCAGAGCCCTTCTGTTCCCTCCCCCTCTTCCAGCCAAGCATAATAGGAGTTCCAGCTTCAGACAGAGAGCTGAACTTCTTTTCAGTGTCAGCATCTGCTTTTTCAAGCGTTCCCAACACTGTATGCAATATTTATGACTGTGTGGTAGATAATAGGGGTTTGATTCATAACTCACTTATACATAATTGATAGCGAATTTAGAAAGTAAAGTAGTCTTAACCCAATGGAAGCCACAACTGTACTCAATTTCAGACTTAAGGGCATTGGTTGTGGCTGTTCGGAGACTAAGTGCAGTTAAGGTATACCTGGTCATGCTCAATGCTGTACAAATAGAAATGCATGGTCTAACCAAAATGCATAGGGGCAAGAGCAGGGATATATTGGAAATATGATCTACATTGAGTTATGGAATTGAATGTTGGATGAAAAACAGAAGGAATTGATTGAAATCCTAGCTCTTCATGTCTCATCTCTTAGAAGAAGCACACACCTTGGGAGCAGTCACTGATTCTCCCTAACTCTATCCAGAAGTCTGTTCTTCATGGGCAACTGGTTTTATTCCAGTGCAGGAAAACAACACTTTGGGAAGAGATGAGCCCTCCCTTCACATTGTGTTCCTGGTCTCAACTGGGCCTGTATATGCCTAGGAAGCACAGCTTGTTTTGAATCCAAATGGCACCCTAGAGGCCAATGAGAATTCCAGGGTTGAAGTTTTCAAGAGTCTAAGCTCCCTTTGTCAGATAAGGTGGAGTGGAGTCAGATACAGTGGAGTCAGATACAGTAGAAGTGGAGATCCAAGTCCTTTTATCCTGGTTAGAGGATGAGAGTTTTAAAGAGTATTCATAAAGGATGCAGAGGTACAAAGCATGTTGTAATCAGTTGACTTGAGTAGAGGGGAAACGCTTGGGGGCTATCCCTCTGAAACGATCTTCATAGGAACAAAGTTGGAGTCCACTGTTGCCCTTAAGGCCAACTTTGTTGGTTTAATTCTGGGTACAACCTTTCATGTACAGGCTTCAGACCAACACAGCTACCCTCCTGAATCTGTCTTCACAGGAAGCACAGAACTCTGCTGATCCATGCCCAGAGAAAGGGCACCAGCAAGTTGGCTCTGTCTCTAAGAAAGGGACAGCTGTGGCTGAAAACTGCTGTCTGTTATCAGCTGTCTCGACTAGGCAATGCACACGTAAGGCTCCCAGACTAGTTTGGATTCCTTAGAGTCAAGCTCAGAGGCAATGGCAATGGGGGAAGACTGGAACGAGGGGCAGGTAACCATTACCCTAATCAATGTTTGTCAGGCTGTTCTGGAAACACTGGAGGCCTGATGAAAGACATGCCACTGCCAGCTCATCACTGGTCTTAATTAACTACAGGCTGTCAATGTGTCCAAGCCATATCTCAGTAGCAGAGCATGTGCTCTGCATATATTAGGTCACATACATTCAGTCTTCTCTGTGTAAAAAAGGCAGGGAGCTGGTCTGGGTCAAATTCCTGTCAGTCAGAGTAGACAATAATGGACTTCAAATGGTACACTGCACTCACAATATTTGCCACCTGGAAACTGTCCCTATCAGCAGGATTTTGCCAGGCATTTGTCATTTTCTCCACCTTTCTGATCTGGACATTTTTTAAGCCCAGTCTTCCTTGAATATACTCAGAGGAGCATACAGGGTTTGCCATGCTGCCCTCGCAACAATTGGGTAAAGTAAATTAGACTGAGAGAAAGAAAGGCTGATCCAAACCCACACAGTACATTCCATGTCAGGATAGGATTTTTTACCTGCACCTCTCAGATCCTAGTCCAACATTACTCTAGACAGATCCTACAATTCACACAAACTGGGAGCCTATCAACTGCATGTATGGGAAGTATACAGTCCCCACAATGCACCTGATATGTGCACTTGCTCTGTCTTTGAAACTAGGCAATGTGTGGATGTTCCATGCATGTCCTGCCTCCATTTAGATGATGAATTGTTCTGGTTCACATATTTGGAGGCACATGGAAAATCCATGCTTTGCCCGAATCACATGATACAGTAGATGTCCCTATTAGGTACATTATGGGGACAGCACACTCGCAATACATGTAGTTCTGGGGCTTCCAGTTTGTGTGAACATGATGTCTACAGAGGCCTACTTCAGCGACTCCACACTGGCTGCAGTACACATGTTATAATCAGTATGGATGCATCCTGCATAGGAAAGATGAATTAGAATCCCTTTTGATGAACTGAAATCCTAAAAATCCTTAGCTACAGAAGACGATTATAAGCATAAATAGCTAGTTCTCAAATCTGAAGGCTTTTGAAGGCTCTGCTTTTGCATTAACCTGATATACCTGATCTGTTTATAAGAAAGAATCAAAGTGTAAAAGAAATGTGGGGTTTAACTCTCATATTCAGCCATATATCAGGTAGCATGAGAATTAGTATGCATAAATGAAAAAAATTATGTCTGCAGTGCATATGGATTATATACATACTCACTGTTATGTGCGTACATGGTGTGCCTAGAGTTTCCTGCATCTAGTCGGGTGTTTCTGCATGGCCAGGATGCCAGTTGGGTGCTTCTAATGGATCAGCCAGGAGTAAACATGATTGAAACAGAAATGGCATGCCACAGCTGGTGAAAGAGCAGAGCTGGACCCAGCTTCAGAAGCCTGCAAAGACCAACAGCGAGCCAACAGAAGGGGGCAAGGGGGATCAGCAGTCTCAGTGGCACCAAAATGAAGTCCCTGGCTGTTACTGGTTAGGGAAGGATGGAGCTGGAAGGTGTGGGCTGGTGGGAGGCAGCCACCTGTAAGCAATGGCAAGGTAGAATAGAGCAGGTGCCATTAAGGAGGAGACAGGGAGAGGGTAGACTCTGAAGACCAGGGGGCAGCAATTGGACCCGGGAGGGGCATCAAGAAAAGGGCCAGTCAAAGTGTGGACAATCAGAAGAAAACTGTCAAGCATGTGGTTGACTGGAAGGACTGAGGACACTAAGGGGGGAAGAAGGTCTATCTGAGTGCATCATCTTGCTGGGGATCACAATCATTCTTCCCCTGTGGTACTTGTGCAATGCTCTTGCAACTACAGAGGCATTCCAGGAGGAGAGTTTAAGAGACTCTGAAGTGGCCCTTAGTATAAGGCATTTCCCTACATGCATGTAATTGTTTATGCATGCTATCCCTTCTCTTCAATAACTGCTCTGGTGGCCAGATTGGATTAAGGATGACAGAGGCTTTGAAATTTGGTGTGATGCTCATTAAGATAAACTAACAGACATAAAAGGGCACCCAGAAAGTATGGGAAGAGGCAGACCTTATGGTCTCAAATAAAGTTCATTTGAATTTTAATTTGAATAGCATTTACATATCAAAGCCTCAACCATCAATGTTTCATATCATAAGAATCCACAGCTCCAACTTCAGTGCCATGCGCTAGCTTGAAGGCCTTTTAAGCAGCTCAGAACAAAAGCTACCTTAGCTACAGAAGACGATTATAAGCATAAATAGCTAGTTCTCAAATTGTTTTGTGGTCATGAAAAAAGAGCCAGATGGCCTTTCGGGATTCTGTACCAATGATAAGCACAACATTAAAAAAAATTAGTTAAGTATTATATTTCTTTCAATGATACTTACTAAAAAGATTGTTGGAATCATCATTGGAGATGAATGAAGCACAGGACACAAATAGGATATTGTGGGGGGAAACCCTGATGCCAGTTTGGTGTAGTGGTTAGGAGTGTGGACTTCTGCGCTCCCCCACATGCAGCCAGCTGGGTGACCTTGGGCTCACCACAGCACTGATAAAGCCGCTCTGACCAAGCAGTAATATCAGGGCTCTCTCAGCCTCACCCACCCCACAGGGTGTCTGTTGTGGGGAGAGGAAAGAGAAGGCGACTGTAAGCTGCTTTGACCCTCCTTCGGGTAGTGAAAAGTGGCATATAAGAACCAACTGTTCTTCTTCTATTTCAAATAAGAGTAAAACAGCATTTAGTCATGTTGGGAAGCAACTGTACTAGTTTTTGGTACCTCTAGACAAGCACTTTAACCTAATGGATGGGGGAAGTTTTCATCTCTCAGACCTCAACCCAGATGGCCCTCGTTGAATGAAGCCAATCTGAAAGTATCCCAAGTTGTTTCTGTGTTCCATTTCTCTCCACTAGAAAAAGCAGTCTAGTGATAATCAAATTTCCTGTCCCTTTGATCTCTGTTTTGAGTAAAAATATTGCATCAATAATCCAGATTTTCCAACAGAGCAAGTGGCTGTTGGGTCAGCAGAAGATTCTTTACGCCAGATCTACAGAGTGTTAGTTAGGTCTCCTTAAAAAGAAAACACCTGCTATGAAACATCCATAATCATCCCAGTGGGCACACAAGGGTCAGTACAGACTCTAAGATGTTTCTTCTATAAATGAGATTGTTTAGTAGAAAACACAACTGCACAAAATGTCACAAAAGCAAACTGAATCATAAATATGCAGTCAAACATACAGATGTAGAAATACTAAAGAGAGAGAGAGGGAAAGAATTCCTACATCTGGCTACAGCATATAAAATGAGATAAATAAACAGGAGATATGTAATAAATCATCCCAAATAGGTAGTGAATGGTGAACCATTATAAATTGCAAATACACTTGAAAGAAAAGGCTGCCTATTGAATAAAGGCAATCTGAATGCACGTTAGCTATTCTGAATACTGAAATTCTATTTGCTACCTGAATAGCCCAGACTAGCCTGATCTCATCAGAACTCATCTTGGAAGCTAAGCTGAGTCAACCCTAGTGGTTATTTGGCTGGGAGATCTCCTAGGAATGCTAAGATTACTATGCAGAAGCCAGTTTTCTGGTTGGGGTGGTGGATTGCCTGCCTCCAGTTTCCATTGCCGCTCAGTGCTTGGAAGAGTGGCAGGAGAAATTTCTTAAAAATAAGAACAGCAATGTTGCATGCACTGTTATGTCACTTTCAATGAAAAACAAGACATGGAAGGCAGCAGTAAGAATTGTTGGGAACTCTGCCCTCTGAATCATTTTTTCTCCCCATTTTAAAACACACTTTTTCAGCGTTCAGATGATGTACCTTTGGCACCTGCTTGTCCTATTTATATGTATACCTGGAGGGGTAAGACCTCTCACTTGTATTCTCAACCCTTGCCCTTCTTGGCTGATAAAAGCTGCCTGAGGAGGCATATATGGTAAGGGGAGTGAGGGTGGGAGTTGTGCCACCCATGTTCAAAGATACAGTGATTAGCATATTTGGGGGAGGGGAAACCCTCCCTGAGCCCTACTATGTCTGAGAACCTCTGCCCAGTGTCCCATCTTCTATTGTTGGGCAAGATGCTTGAATGGGTTGTTGCTTCTCAACTCCAGGGTCTCTTGGAAGAGACTGGTTTTCTGAATCCATTTCTCTCTCTCTTCAGGCTGGGATTTGGAGCAGACACTAGTTTGGCCATCTTGGTTGATCATCTCTTTGTTACTATAAGCAATTGCATCCGACTGAAATGCCTCTCAGCACTGGGACTGGGGGGCACTGTATTTCAGTTGTTCAAGTCCTATCTGATAAACAAGAATATAAGAGAAGCCATGTTGGATCAGGTCCATGGCCCATCAAGTCCAGCAAGTCAAGTCACATAGTGGCCAAATTCCAGATGCCATCATGAGGTCTATCAACATGGCCAGAATATCACTCTCGGAATGTGATGCTGGGGAGTTCCTGCTCTGCCCTATGGCCATTAGCCTAAGGGGTTCTACGGGGTTTGATCTTAGCTGTCATACTATTTAATATGTGAAGTCATTGGGAGGAGTCATTGGGAAGTTTGCGCTGCACTGCCACCAATATGGGGGTGAAACTCTGTGTTGCCTTCCTTTTCCACTTAATTCCAAGGATGCCGTTTATGTTCTGAACAGGTGCTTGGGGTCAGTAATAGGCTGGATTAGGGTCAACAGCCTGAAACTTAATCCTAACAAGTCAGGTCCTCTGGATTAGCAGAAAGACTGACCAGGGACTTTAGATATCTCCTGTTTTTTTGGGGGGTGGGGTGGGGGTGGGGAGTGGGAGGGTTATACTCCTCTTGAAAAACCAGCTTCACATCATTGGAATGCTATTCAACACAGCAGTCACCTCTACACCAGGAGGATATGGTGGTTTGGAATACTTTTGCTGCATTAATTCCTGGTTCCATCCTGACCTATATAGAATCATAGAATCATATAGTTGGAAGGGGCCATACAGGCCATCTAGTCCAACCCCCTGCTCAAAGCAGGATCAGCCCAAAGCATCCTAAAGCATCCAAGAAAAGTGTGTATCCAACCTTTGCTTGAAGACTGCCAGTGAGGGGGAGCTCACCACCTCCTTAGGCAGCCTATTCCACTGCTGAACTACTCTGACTGTGAAAATATTTTTCCTGATAACTAGCCTATATCGTTGTAGTTTAAACCCATTACTGAGTGTCCTTTCCTCTGCAGCCATCGGGAACAGCATCCTGCCCTCCTCCAAAACCTTTCAAATACTTAAAGAGGGCTATCATGTCCCCTCTCAACCTCCTTTTCTCCAGGCTGAACATCCCCAAGTCCCTCAACCTATCTTCATAGGGCTTGGTCCCTTGGCCCCAGATCATCCTCGTCGCTCTCCTCTGCACCCTTTCAATTTTATTTACGTCCTTCTTGAAGTGAGGCCTCCAGAACTGCACACAGTACTCCAGGTGTGGTCTGACCAGTGTCGTATACAATGGGACTGACATCTTGTGATTTTGATATAAAGAAGAGAGGTGTCTAAATAAATCAATACTTGTAGTAAGATGTTCCTTGTGGAATGTAAAACAATGGCCAGTGTTGGATCACTCCAATTTCAGCAAAAGTCATATTTTTTGGAAGGCAAACAGTACAAAGTCAGAATATGAAATCCATTTTGTTCGAAAATGGAAGCTTTAACTGGGATCCAGAGACAAATACTGTGCCAGAATAACATGGGATCCAGCACAACGATTTCAATAAATATGTGAAATCCAGCTCATTCCATTTCTTAGTTCTGTGTGTCTCTTTGGTCCTTTCCAGCAAATGGAATACAGAAATATTTCATTCCAAGGGCTTGTGTAGGTTTTCCTTTTGAGCTCAATCAAGCTGCCGCTCCTTTCATAGTGATCATGATTTACTTTAACCTTCCTCCAGGCAAAATATTTGTGAATATTTTATAACATCATGAAAGCCTGGGCTAATGGCAAAGAAAGCTTGCACATTGACTAGCAACCAGTTATTAATCAATATATATATTTTAAACATGCTGAATAGCTAGTTAATCACTCCTAGATCTCAATTTATACATCTAAGATTATTTTATTCTCCTCTTCTCTTGAAAACGTTCTCGTTTTATTATGGACTTGAAAGAACCAATAATGTATTCTCTTCTGCTTTTCAATACTCCTATGACCATCATTTATTTTAAGGGATGTATAAAAATATCATGGGAAACTCATATTCAGTTCTTCAGAGATTTCATAGTGTACGTCCCTTATTAGATAATCATTTCTAAAACTTTAATATATTTGGCATTTATGATCACAACTACAATGACATTTATATTTATAGTAGTAATAGTCAGGATTACCCATAGTGAACCTTAGGGGGGTTATGTATCATTCTGATCTCGTATGCAAGGCATTTGCTTCCTGCCTTGTATGGCTTACTTTGAGAAGATAGATCTTATGGACCCATTATGCATGGCAGCAGCCATGCTGGGCTGCTACCAGGTATTGTGCCTGGGCAGCATGCCTGGTGCTTCCCGTGTATTCACGCACATGCACAGAACTGGAAAGGGCTGGAAAGCCCAGCTGGAAAGCCAAGCACGCTGCCTGACGGCAGCAGCATCGGGGCAGAGAGTGGATGGAATGGGGGCCCCACTGCACTATGGTGGGGAGTGGCATGATGCTCTCCCACCAAGGTGGGCATGGGGGAAGTCCCCAGGCAGCTCTATGGCTCCATGGAGCTGACAGGGACGTGCAGTGTTCCTGCAGGTACACTGTAGGTTAGGGGAAGGACTGGGCCAAAAGGCTCGGCTCTGCTGATTATCCATGGCATTGGCCCAACCCATCCCTCGCTCACACACACGGCATCCCAGGGAATGTGAAAAATTCCATGTTGCCTTGCCATGAGTTTTCAGGGGCGCTGTATCGGGCCAGGGCTGGGATGGCGGCAGCATCACATGCATAATCGGGGCTGCCCTACTGCCACCATCTTGAGATTCCTGCCCCATGCATAATCGGTCTTACAGAGTTCAAGTCTGAGAAAAGACTGGAAAGCCATCCAATCCAATGCCCTGGCTGCTGAAAGAAGACCATCTCTTCCCAACAGAGTAAAAGCTGACTCATACATTCTATAGTCCTTCATGTGCATGGTCTCTTGTCAAAGATGTGTGTGAACCAAATTATCTTTTTTCTTTGAGCTGTATAGATGTCCTTTGCTTCCAGGAACAGGCATGCCAACTCATATTGACCCATATACAGTTATCCATGCAAAGAACAAGGCATTTTCTCATATTACTTTCCATTCCTGCAGGTCATGGGATCTGCTTAAAGGAATAGCCATGCAGGTTGGGAGTTAGAGTGATGCACAGCTCAATTGAGGAGGACAATTTCATCTCCCTAATCCCTCCTCACTCTATCCCCCTGACCTGTACAGCTATTCTTCCATGTGAGTCCCATGTCCCTGGAAATAATCTTTCTATGTGTTAAAAGGGGCTGGGGGAATGGACATAAATGCAGGAAAACATCATGTGTTTTCTGTGCATAGATGGCTAGATATTTGCACTATAGCCAGCATGGTGTAGTGTTTAGGAGTGGTTATCAATAATCTGGACAACTTTGTTTAATTCCCTCCTCTTCCACATGCAGTCAGCTGGATGACCTTGGACCAATCACAGTTCTTTCAGGATTCCCTCAGCCTCATCTACCTTACAGGATGTCTGTTATGGGTATAGGAAGGGAAGGCAATTGTAAGCCACTTTGAGACTCCTTCAAGTAGTGAAAAAACCCTCTTCATCTTCACCATTTCTTCTGTGTAGTTGTGCCCATAGAGCAGAAGTTTATGTAGATTTTTAGAGTACACGAACCATCTGCTCCTGAGCAGAGCTGGTATGGCTAAGCCCAATTAATTTGGGGCCTTTGGTGAAATGCATGGGATTTATAATGACTTAGATTTGATTAGACCTCATTCTGCACTGAAGCAGACTATCAGAATTTAGAGAATCTTGCTGAGTTCAATGGAACATTGTTCCCTTTTGCAGGCATTTTACCCATAGCTGACTTGTGGAGCCAGTGCCAAACCACTCAGGTTTCAGGTAGAAAGCTCTATAAGCAACAGTTGGGGAATTAAGTAGTGAGGGGAAGGTTGTCAGACCTCAACCCAAGAGATTCACTCCAAGCAATTCCTCTTCTCCTGCCCCCACAATAGGTGAGTCAGCTACTGAATGTCTGACTATGTCTGACTATGGATAGGGGAATCCCAACCTGACTCAAGTCAAGTATCTTGTGTAATGATAGCGTAAGTCTACATTGGAGTTCCCAACCTTGCTGAACCTGCAGAGATCTTTGGAAGTCTTGAAAACAGTTTGGGGCACCACCACAACATCTGCCACAGGAATAGGGCCAGTCGCAAAATGTTGGGAGATTCCCAAGCCAAGCTTATTCCTATGATAAAGGCACCTGTTTCTAAATGAACACTCTCAGCAGCTACAAAGTTGACTGCTCCAGGCACTACTCTGAAACAGAGGCAGAGGAAAAGCCACAACAAACTCTTTGCATTGGAAAAGAGGCACTATTTGATATCAGTTCCCAAAGAAAATGGAGGATTAGTTGCTCCCTAAGTGGTTGCAGGGTTATATGCAGCCCACAGATATGGAGAAAGACTGAATTTAAGGCTAAGCTGCCTGGGATAGGGACGTCAAACTCCAGGTGGGACATAGAGGTGCAATTATAGCTCATCTCCAGTCTGCTGAGATCAGTTCCCCTGGAGAAAATAGATGCTTTGGAAGGTGAACTCTATAGCATTGTATTCCACTGAGGTCTCTGTAATCCCCAGGCTCCACCTCCAGGAATTTCCCAAAATGGAGCTGGGAACCTTAGGGTAAGCTGAGAACTCATGAAGTTAGTGATTAGGGAGAAACCTAGAAGCCCTTGGTTGCTTTTTCTGTTCCACTCCAATTTTTTATATCTTATCCCCAAGACTTGCTTCTTAAGTTGGCACCAAGTAACACATGGCACTGTGCCACCTCTGGGCAGCACACTGGGAGCCAGTGCTCTAGATACTCTGTTTACATGGAGCAGGGGAGGCATTTGTTTTCAAGCAACTCTTTGGGATTTCAGTTCAAATAATCTCACTTCTGGCTCCTGGTTTGCCAAGTCCGGCACAGAGAAGATGGTCCCTTGTTGAGGAGCTCAGGCCAGAAACAAACCCCTTGGTTTTTTGTGCTGCCAAAACACCTGGGCTCTGTCTGTGTTTCAGTTCTCATCTCTCTCGCTGAAGTATGCAGGAAGGAAAGAGCAATTGTTCTTTGGAGAATGTCTGCACCCTCAAATAACTCAACTGCATCACTACAAAAGACCGGTCCCGCCTTATCACTATTCACAGGGACAGCTCTGTAGGCTTTCTCCGAAACCCAAAGCATTATAGTCATCACAGTCTAAGGCAGAAGCCTAGATAAAGCTATTAAAAGCATCGGTTTCCCTGTAAAAGGCTGATGCTGAACCTTCCTCATTTGTTGCACTGATTCCACAGTAAGAGAAGGCTATTTCAGAGGATAAAAGCAGTGGCCGTGCTGTTCTCTTCGGTGAGATGGGGCAATTCACGTGGATTGATAGGTTAGCAGCACTCCAAAGAAGACTTTAAAAAATATAATAATAATAAAAGATGACGTTCTGCAGGAGCTTTGTTTGCGAAAGATGGTATAGCACGGATTTTTACAGAGCATTGTTTGTAAAAGAGGCCAGCGTTTGTTATATTTTTTTAAAAAAAAACAACCAACAGACATTAGAGGCAAATATGGCCATCATTAAAGAAGAGACTCAAGGTGCTGCTTTACTGAAAATATATCTGATCTTTACTTTTTGAAATATCTCTTGCAGGACTTCTAGACCCACTAAATTCTCCCCCCCCCCCCGCTTCCAGTTCTCAGACCTTGGTTTATCCTCCTGTGTTATGAATAAAGCTTAAGACAGTTTTAAAAGAAGGTGCATGCTACAACAAATATCTGTCTCATCCAGAAATGTGCTGCCTGAATCCGTTTATGGATCAGAAAGCAAGTTAACCATGCTGACTTTGGCATAATGCTTCATTTATATTCCTTCCACCACTGAACTAATAGCATCTGAAATAGACATAACCAGCATTTTCCTCCCTTGAGACCCAGGTGTTTATGTGTGACGGGAAAATACTGTATTTGATTAAATCCAAAAAAGGAAAGAAAAAAAGGGGGAGTCATTGTTTCCTTTAAGTGTCAGATTGAAACCCAGGAGGAATTGAGAAGACTCTGAGCCCAAATCCATGCACAGCGACAAACTGTTCTTGAAGTTTCCATCCCCTCTAAATCGTCTATCACAGTTTAAAGGGTTGCAGAGGAGAACAAGTGGCATCCCTAGAGACATGCCTGGGGGGTGGTCACCCCCTCTGAGTTGAATTTGAACCCCTAAAGTTTCATTCACATAACAAAGAGTTGGAAATGGTTTTGGATAACATCTTGTGCACATTCTTAGTACACAGTTTCTTCTGCGGGGTAGTTTAGCTACAAGAGTGGTATTTGATATTTCTCAGTTTAAAGGGCACAGTTTAAAGGGCACATCCAAACATATATCCAAGCTACATGCAGTCCATGCATACTGCAATGCTTCCAACTAAATGCACAAGCACGTGTGCCTGTATATGCATCACATCCATACCGAGAGATCCATTTAAAAGGCACAGCCAAATAATGCAGTGTGGGCCGGCAGCACCCACATGCAAATGCAGATTTGAATTATTTATGTATTCATTTAGGAAATCTTTATGCCACCACTGTCTTTCTCAAGGCAGCTTTCAGTTAAAACAATAAACTATCTGTATAAAAGCAAGCCATGTAAAACTAGCCCAGGATCACAAAAGAGCATGAAACTATCCACAAAACAAATCTCAGACCATATCGAGGCCACAAAACAGCTGGGAAGATAAATCTCTTAACTCAAAGCCTGATTGAAAAGAAATGTTTTGCCTGGCATCTAAAAGACAGCGAGCTTGCCTCGTCTCAAGGAGGAGGATATTCCAAAGGTAAAGGGCCACCTCAGAAAATGCTCTAGTCAAAGGGGGAGGCACAGTCAGGACATGACAGCCATAGCTAAACAGGCATGCTGGGTCACATGGAAGGAGAAGATCCTTTCAGGTTCTTTGGCCCGGGGAGTTTTGGGACTCAAATGTAAGGATTAGCACTTTGATTTGTGCCCTGTAACAGATGGGCAGCCAGTGAAGATCTTTCACCACTGAGGCAAAACAATCCCTGTTACCTAGGTTGGGAAGATGGAAGAAAATCTTTTTAATAAAAATATATATATATATCCTGCATTTCACTACCCAAAGAAGTCCTAAACAGGCTTATAGAAACCTTTCCCTTCCTCTCCCCAGAACAGGGAAATCCAGCTGCAAAAGCACATTGAAAGTTTATTATCCAAAGTGTGAAGAATGAGGCCTGGTCAAGTAAGAGTGGAACCACTGAATCACTATGCTTCCAACTCCTTAAACAACTATCCATGGGCACATATACCAAGCTCTGTGGGAGAATCAACAGGAATTCATTCTCTGATTACTTTTCTGGCAAAAGTCATCATTCAGAGGAACCAAGGTCATTTTTGGTGCAAACCCAGGACTGAATACAAATGGAAATAGGTCTTGATAATCTGTTTCTTCCCAGACCCACCAGAAGCTGAAGAGCCATCATTTGTTTGAGAAGAATGAAATGTTAGCAACTGAGCAGTCATTATTTAGGCCCTTTGGGTCCAGAGATGCCTTTTTCAGGAATGGTCTTACAACCATCTGTTTCAAAGTGGTTGGAACTATACCATCCTTAAGAAGTTATTACCTCCAAGACCATCTCAGCCAATCAACACCAGCCCGGTACTATGAATTATAAGGGGAAGGGTCAAGCCAAGACCTGCTGTATCCTTCCTTCAATGGACCCTAATGGCCTCTATGGTCATAAATGCCCCATCAATCTGAAGTTGAGGGGTAGTGCATACTGTAAGGTGACCAGATTTTAACATTGGTAAAGTGGGACACCACTGACCGGGGGGGGGGGGGTTCCTGATTAAAAATTTATATATGGAGCAACAAAAAGTTTCATGAAACGCATAGAACACAAAAATAGTATTGTGTATATACATATATATATATATGTGTGCCCCCAGATGTCTCTCCAAAAGTTGGACAATCTGGTGGGACAATCTGGTCACCTTAGCATACTGGGACAGGTTGGGGACATTGGGGAAGAGTATTGACTGCTTTAGGCCACTGGGAGAATAGGTTTCTTCTTTTTTTCTTGTGATTTTGTAAACTTCCCTAAGCTAGCATGGTACAGGAGTGGTGGTCAATAAATCAAAGTATAAATAAATAACTATAAATACATTTAGATCCACAGTCCCTGATCCAGCAAGATATATGTGGGTCTCTGCACAATGGGCTGGGTGACAAAATATAGGGTGGAGAGGAAAGGTTAAAAGAAGGGAGATTCCTCCTCTTAGCTTTCCCCCCTCTCTATCTTCTTTTATGGCTGCAAGATGTAACAAAGTACACCATCTGCATTTATATATTTATTTATTTATAAAAACTGTATCAATGTTAATGCCAAGGCCAAGCAGCCACTCCTTCCTGAAGCTAAGGATTTATGTTTTTAGTATGGAGGGGATCTGTAAAGACTTGAAGGGAGATATCTCATTTTGCCCTCTCCCTCTATTTCCTCCTTCCGTTCTCTGGAAGCCCCCATAGCGTTCTCCTTCATCTCTCTCTCCTTACCACCCACCAGCCTACTTACACCAGCCTTCAGCTTTACAGCTTTCCCTTCCCCAGACGCCCACTCCATGGGAAAACTGGCCAATTTCAGACATTATGCAGTGCAGGTCACCAGGCTGAAACTTGCAGGGGCATCTGCCTTTCCCCTGTATCCTCTTCCCCGTGCTATTTGCTCTTGTTCCTTCTCCAAGCAACCCCCATATCTTTGCTTTTCCATGTTCTGTTTTCTACTACTCACCATCTGCAACCAACCAAATTACCCAGTGGTTGCTACTGGACTCAGCCCTATGAGTCCTCCCTCCAACACAATGGCAAACCAGCCCTAGGAATGGACTTGCCTGCTCCTGCTGCCTTTTACTGACAGAAACCAAAGCTGAAAGGATTAGCAATACTGTTGAGGTTGTCTAGCAACAGCCACTGAGGGCATTTGTTTCTTAAAGCTACAGGCACTGCTTTCATAATGTGTAGAGCGTGTAATTTTAAAAGCTTTTTTCTGTCAACCCAAGGCTTTTCTCAGATTTATGGAAAGATGGCCCCAGTCTCTGCTTTAAGTATGCACCTTGGGACTACATTGTGAATTAGGTCTTTTTCAGACCAAGCTCCCCTAGTTTGTGCTTCATAATTGGTTTTGTACCTTCCCTGTGGTTGCAGTCATAGATCACGCCCTCCGATATTAAGCATTTGCTAGAGACAGGACTACAGCATTTTAAAAGCTTGCCACTTGTCAGTAGGCACAGGGGGAGGGGGTCACAACAAAACAAATTAAATGAAAATAACAAATCATAGGGGATGGACGCTCCAGTTTTTTTACTCTTGTGTACTGGGTAGGTATAAGAAATCATCACTGTGTCAGCTTGACTGGATGAGAGATTCTTTGCTCAGCAATGAAGATTTCCCAAGAGTCTTTGCAGAAGAATGATTCCATCTCTCCAGTGCATCAGCATAAGCAGTCTCAGACAGCTTTTTATTGACAGTATGGTCGTTGAGATTGAAACCTTTCCTTTCTGGGTCCCCTGGGTCCCACTCTAAAGGTTGTACTGATGAACAATTCCTCTGAGGCGAAGTCCCAATCATGAGAAATATGATATAATGTCATTTTATCCCCAACTCCAAAGGTTTGTAACACAACGAAACTGCTCGAAGATGCCTTTTGAATGAAGTGCTTGCCATTGTTTGTCAAACCTGTGCTTTTTACTGCCAGCAAAATATTGTCAGCCTCAAATCTGTGAGTCTGAAATCTTCCTGTCCTGCTTGAAAAAAAAAGAAAAGCCAAAAGCAGTGAAAGGAAAAGTGACAGGTGGGAAGTTGATAGTCATAAGTAAAATCAATGTAATAATAAAGCTGTTCATGAATGGTTTCAGGATAGGAATTGATTGGTATCTGAACATGCTGGGAAAGCGGGCAAATGTGAAGAAGATGCAATTCCATAAGGAGAAGTGCAGGGTTCTCCACCTGGGTCACAAGAATAAGAAGCATGCATACTGGGTGGGAGATACTTTTGGGTAACAGTGTGTGTGAACGAGATCTTGGGGCACTTGTGGACTGTAAGCGGTGAGTAAACAGTGTGATGCAGTTGTAAAGAAGGCAAATGTAGTCTTTGGCTATATCAACAGAGGCACCGCATCAAAATTGCAAGATGTCATAGTGCGGCTGTATACCACATTGGTCAGACTGTACTTGGAGAACTGTGTGTAGTTCTGGAGGTGTCACTTCAAAAAGGATGTGGACAAAACTGAGAGGGTACAGAGGAGAGTGACAAGAATGATCTGGGGCCAGGTGTCCAGACTCCAAGCCCTATGAGGAAAGGCTGAGGGACTTGGGAATCTTCAGCCTCGAGTAGGGGGGTTTGAGAGGGAACAGGATTGCTGTCTTTAAGTATTTGAGAGGTTCTCAGAGGAGGGCAGGGAAAGGTTTCTGTTGGCTACAGAGGATAAGACTTGCAGTAATGACTTTAAACCACCTGTAGAATGGTACTGGCTAGATGATGGGAGGGCAGATTTCAATCAGAGTAGTTCAGCAGTGGAATGGGCTGCCTAAGGAGATGTTGGGCTCCCCCTTACTGGCAGTCTTCAAGGAACAGCTGGACAGATACTTATCAAGAATGCTTTAAGCTGATCCTGGATTGAGCAGGGGGTTGGTCTAGATGGCCTTTATTGATATTGCAATTTTATGATTCTATAAAAAAAGTAGAAAGCTGAATTTTCCACCGTATTGGGAGACTCAGTCAGTTAAGGATTGGAGTGAGGGGGGCTTCCTTCCAACTTCTCCCTTTGAGAAATACTGAGAAGGGAGACATTCCTTCCCCCCTTGTTCCCTCTCTCCATGGCCTTGCGCCTCTTTTCTGGCTTTGGGAACACAACCTGTCCTCTTTCCATGGTTGTCTCTGGGCAGGGCTTATACAGGACTATCAGGGATGGGACTTCCCTGGGCTCCAGCCAATGTGTTCTGGTAGCTGGCCTCCTGGACTGTGGGCTGCCATTCCAGCCTGCCATGCCCTTTAAGTCTTTAAAAGTCACTCCTAGCTCCTCTTCCTTCTCCTCACAGCTAGGGCCCATCCTATATTTCCCCAGGCTGTTTCTAGCTTACTGAGCCTTCCACTTCTTCTAGGAGTCTCCAGAGGTCACTCTTCCTTTCCCCAGTTTCCTGTTGCTGCCCAGCCTGCTTACTCGTTGGCAGCCAAGGCTGGTCACTTGAGGTTCCTGCTGCCTTGTAGGAGCCAGCCAGCATGCCATGGATGGTGTATATTATGTTTTTCCTTGAACAGTCTATGTGCTTTGTGTATATTTTAATTTAATTTTGTAAGTTCAGGACAATCTGTTCCACTGTATATTTCTGGTAAAGCCTTGGAGTGGGAGCATGTCTTATGGCTTAAGTGCCACTCAGTGCTTAACACCCCTTCAGGGTGGCTGTCCCTCCCCTGAGTGCCTCCTCCTCCAACCAGCTTGCCTGTCTGTCCAGTGGCCAGCCAATCACCTTCTGTCCCCCACCCCTGACCACCCTCTCCTCCTTCCACTTCTTTCTGAGGCTTGAAGATTCCTGCTGCATGAGAGCAGCCTCTGCCGGTGAGTTCCCTAACAGCTACCTGCAACCTTTCCAAGTCCTGGGGAAAGGGGAAGGCCATCTGCAGAGTTCTTCCACCTCCCTAATCTAGCGCCCATTGTATTCCTGAATGCAACAGGCTTGGCCCCTAGTAAATATATAATTTTATGATGATTTGCATTGTACAGGCATTCAACCTTTCAGTTCCTAACTGCCTTTCAGATAGTTTTTTTTTTTTTTTTTTTAGTCCTTTGAAGTTCTTCTTCCCTCTGTGGTTTTCTTACAGGCAGTCATTTTGACAGGCGCAAGTTCAAGATGTTCAAGTGTGCATAAAACAGAACTTGTGAAAGCTAAAGACACTGAAGGCACAGGGAACCTCTCTTAGATACTTCTCTACATGACTTCCAATGTTGCTTTGAAGCAGAGACAATCCATCTGGAAATGTATCCATTCACAAATCAGCACAAACCTCCAGGAACAACTTGAATATTTGTGGAAAGTTTGTGCCAGTTGACCTGCCATAAACTTCACTTTGTGAAACATGAAGCAGCCAAAATTCATTACATACTTTAATTTGTGAGCCATTTCATACCTATCCCTAGCAATCACAGAGACTGGCTGACACTTATAGTAGGAAATCTAGAGGAAGGGTTCTGTGCCAGCATTAGATTCTTAATTGTGCTCCAGGAAATTGTACTTGACAGGAAACTCCATAAGCAAACTGCCTTGCAAAACTTTAACAGAGGAGAGAAAGGTCTGAAAACAAAATGGGATGACTTGCAATCCAATCCAAATGACGTTATCCTGAGATTAAGCCCAACAGAATAGACCTGAGTAGGATTCTGAGAATAATCGCTTATGACAGGGAGATAAAATACGTCTCTGTCTGATACCTTGGGCAACTGGAAACCATTCTGTTTCTCCACAGTGTGTCCTAATAGCAACCTTTTCTCCAGAGTTGTGCATCATAAAGACAATCAGATGTTGTTCCACAGCCACTTCTTTTAAAGCCAACCATAGATTTTCATGATTCACAGTCAAAACATTTGCTGTAATCTATGAAGCAGAAGCTGATTTTCTTCTGAAATGTTCTTGTGTGCATGAGTAATCCAGGTAAATTTGCAATATGATTTCTAGTGCCTTGTCTTTTTCTGAATCCAGCGTGAACATCTGGCATTTCTCATTGCATATGGTGAAAACTTTTGTTGCACAATCTTGAGAACATTTTACCTGCATGAGAAATTAATACAATGATCTGATAATTGCTGCAGCTTTCAATGTCTCCATTTTTGAAATTGGAATGTTATTGCTGGGTGTTGTTTTGTTTTCCTTATTTGCTGACACATTCTTGTTAAGATTTTGATGGAATCCATTTCTGTGGCTTGAGATAGCTGTGTTGATATCCTATCTATTTTCGTTGATTTGTTTCTCCCGATTGCTTTGAGTGCAAATTTCACTTCACTTTCTAAAACTGTAACTTCTAAAGATTCTTCTTAGAAGGGATCTGTCATCATTTCATCTTCTATGTATAGTTCTTGTATTGTTCCCATCATTTCTTTATTTTACCTTGTCCAGTTAATATAGTTCCATGTTGTTCTGCCAGCATGTCTACCAGTGCTTTAAACTTCCTCTTGATTTTTTCTTATAGAACATAATCTCTTGTTCTTCTGTTTTTTGGTGTTCTTTTTCACTTGATATTATAATATTTCTTTTTATCTCTACTTGCCGGTTACTAGAACATTGTATTTAGTCTTCTGATTCTATTTCTGTCACTTTTACTTTTGCTTCTTGTCTTTAGCAATTTTAAGAGTTTGATCAGATATCTGCCAAGGCTTTTCATTTTATTTCAATTTTGCTACAGATACAGTTTTGGTGCATTCTACCTTGACAAGATCTTTGGTTTCAACCCAGAGTTCTTCTTGTTCTCCTTCACTTGAACTTAGTAATGCAAATCTGTTCTTCATGTGGTCTTTAAACGCTTGAGGAATATTGTTTAGATTGTATTTTGGCACTATGCATGTTTTGATGTCTTTCTTCTACTTTCTTCTAATTTTTGGTATTAACAATTCATAGTCTGTACTGTAATCAGCTCCTGCTTTTGCTTTAGCAGAGAAAATAGAGCTTCTCCTTATTCTGCTTCCAATCATGTTATTTATTTGATTTCTGTATTGGTCTTCCATGTATACAATCCAGTTTTCAGTTGACTGATACATGTTCACAATGAACATAGCCTTCACAGAATTCTACAAGTCTTTCTCCTGTTTCATTTCATGCTCCTGCCCCAAATTTCCCAACAATATTTGATTCAGGTATGTTCCCCACTTTTGTACTCCAGTCACCAATGATTTATCAACACATATTGCTTAGGTTTATGATCTTCTATTTCCTCTGTCTTAACTAGGGATGTGTATTCAGTTAAACTGAGCCACAAATACCTCCAAAAACTTTACTGCGATTTTTAGGGGATCTGATCTGATCTGCTTCTGGTATAGCTGAGCCTGAATAAAAGCTGATTTTCATTTTTAATTTTTGGCTTTTATTCAGGTATATTGAGAGACCTCCCATTGCATGCAGATCCTGGGGACAGCTTCTGGTGTTGTGCAGAAGTCCTCCTAGCCAGATGTATGTGCAATGGGGAGTCTCTTCCCTACTGCACACAGATCCTAGAGACAGCTTCTCCTGCTTGCAGGAGAAGGCAAGCCAGGCCAAGGGTCAGTCTGGCTTTTTTCTGAATAATTTTTTTCCTACTGGACTCTAAAAAATATCAGGTTTTCCAAAACAACCCTGGATCCAAATACCATACTGGTATTCAGACCTGGAATTTTTCAGAAATACCCCCCCCCCAAAAAAAAATACAAACTGGGTCCAATAAACCCAAACTGGGGAAAAAACAAAAACAAATGTACACCCCTAGTCAACATAGCCTGAAATGTGCATCAGCTTCTGATTTGCTACTCCGTTCACAATGATGAGACAGAATTTTAGCTGCAGTAAATGATGTCAGACCATAAGCAAAATTAAAAATGCAATTAACATTAAAAGGAATAATGAATTGTTTAATTACCCTTGAAACTAAGCTTTGAGAAGATCTAATAAGCTTTAACATGTTTCTGTTGCTAGTCAAATTAACTCCCCTGAGGATGAGAAAATGTTTGCATTACGTCCTCATGGAAGGTGCATGCTCCAATAAGTAAACTGGCCCAGAAGATTGCCATCTAAGAGAAGTGAAAGATGAAGCATCTCTTCCCTCAACAAAAGCTATTAATCCTAATGCTGTGGCTTCTAATGTCTCCAGAAAGAACAAAGTGTCCTGGCTTATACAGCCTCCTTGAATGTGTTGGAAATTTGATCTCCAGTGGTAATACCTGTTTGAGAAACCAATTCCTAACAGACTCCTGCTCAACTTCATTAAATCAGTGGAAATTGGCTAGAAAAGTCTTCTGAAAGCTCTAATGGTTATGCTGTATAGAAGAGACTCAGTAGGGGTCATAGCATAGGATATTTCAGGAAGATCTCTGGGGGACATTATATAGGTGTATAAAATTATGCTTAGGGTGAATCAAGGAAGCTTTTTCTCCTGGTGGCATGCAGTGAAGTTGTTGGGAAATAGATTCAGGTTAAACAAAAAGAAATCCGTCATTACTCAATGAATAATTAAATAATGGAATTTACTGCCAGTAGATGGCTACCAGTATAGGTGGCTTTAAATGAGATTTAGACAGATTCTTGAAGCACAGATAGATCCATTAGTGGCTACTAACCATGCAAAGACAGCAAACCTCTGAATATTTTTTAAAATTATTTATGGTCCTCCTTTCTGATTTGGACTCAAGGCGGATAACACAAAGTGAGTCAATATATGGATGGAACGGACACTCAATAATGCAATAGAGTTAGGGTTACAGAACCATTCAGTAGTCTAAAACAGAACTGAACATAAGTATTAACATGGCACATTAAATGATGCAAAATACCATAGTAGGATCCTAGTTCCATCTAGCTCCCAATGATGAGCCATGGCATTTTGCATGACCTCAGAGGCAGCATCAGAGGAAGGCATCTGTGCTTTGTTGGTTTGGCCCTGCAGAGCAACTGTTTCGGCGCTGTGTAAAACAGTATGGATCATTGGTCTGGTCCAGTGGGCTGTTATTTTAATTAGATATTGCTTCAGTAGTCTGTTTGTCTCAGCTATGGGAAGAAGGTTTTTAATAAGGCTCTGGAGAACAGCCCTGCTAGATCAGAACAGTGGCCCATCTAACTAAGTATGCTGTTTAACACACTGACCAAATAGTCATACACTAGAAGGAGATGAAAGATGAGCTTTCTTATTTCTCAGTGAAAAGCTAATGTGAAAGTTCAATTCTAGGCAGCCAATAGCCTGCTATTATATTGGTGTAGCTGAAGAAGTGTGTACATGACAGCTTTTACCTTGAATAAAATTTTGTTGGTCTTAAAGGAGCCACTGGACTCAAATGTTGTGCAGCCCAGTACTGAACAAACTGAGAGCCAATTCAAGTGGGTAGCCATGTTGGTCTGAAGTAGCACAGCAAAAATAGAGCCCAATTGCACCTTTAAGACCAACAACATTTTATTCAAGGCATGAGAGAAGAGTACATGCACTCGAAAGCTCACGCCTTGAATAAATCTTTGTTGGTCCTAAAGTTGCTATTGACTCTAAACTGAGAGCCAATTTGGGGTAGTGGTTAAGAGTGGTGGCCTCCAATCTGGAGAATCAGGTTTGATTCCCCACTCCTCCACATGCAGCCAGCCAGGTGAGCTCGGGCTAATTACAGTTCTGTTAGAATTGTTCTTCCAGAAGACAGTGTCTTAGTGAAAGCTGTTTTGAGTCAGAAAAAAGGTGTTTTGAGTCAGCAGATCTGTTGCAACATCCAAGTTCAGATCAATCAGAATTTGCCAAGATCAAAAGTGGGAAAAAATGTGAGTTCAGACAACACCTAGGCACCTTCAGGTAGTAAAAAATGGGGTATACAATCCCTAGTTCTTCTATGCTTGTTTATTCAGATCTAAGTTCCACATTCAGTGAGACAATTTAATGTTAAGGTTACAGAACTTCAGCTTAAAACTGTTTATCTATTGAAAAAGTTAAGAATTATGTTAAGTGCTCTCCTGTTCTCTATGTGACAAAGTCTAGGGAAAATGCTACAGAGAATGACTTTCTTTACAAAGAGAATCTTGACCTACATTACATCTATACCACTATAGAATAGATATGGCTTCAATAGCCTGTTTGTCTCAGCTATGGGCTTCACTTTCTTTTTGGGAGAGAGGACTGGAGTCCATAACAATCATTTATTCACACATAAGCAAGCAAAGCACTTCAAGAGCAAACAGATTTTTAAGTACAATGATTGTATTGTTGCCACAGATATCCAAGTTGGTTCTCCTTCATCTCCTTTCCATGAACTATGTTATCCCATTCTTCCTCCAAACAACTCAAGATAACATACATGGTTCATCTCTTTCATCCTCTCAAACACCAAGTGGGGTGAGTTAAGAACGAGTAACTGGACTAAGATCACCCACTGTGCGGTATGACTGAGTGGGTCTCTTTAACCAGTTCTAACAGCTATACTACACTGGATCTCAACTCCCTTTCTTTGCTTGTACTCAAACTGCAAGCACTTTTTTGAAGCTGTCTCTCTGCCCCCGTCTCAAACTCCCATTGGTATTATATTCCAAAGACTAAAACACCTTTGGAAAGTCCTTAGCTAACCATGAAAGCCTGTCGGGTCACACCACACAACAGATCAATTCAAGAAAACCAAGAGTGCTAAACTCTAATTGTCCATGGGGTCGTGATGGGTCGGACACGACTTTGCACATAACAACAACAACAGTCAAACTGCGGCCCTCCAGATGTCCATGGACTACAATTCCCATGAGCTCCTGCCATGGACATCTGGAGGGCTGCAGTTTGACTGTTGTTGTTGTTATGTGCAAAGTCGTGTCCGACCCATCACGACCCCATGGACAATGATCCTCCAGGCCTTCCTGTCCTCTACCATTCCCTGGACTCCTTTTAAGTTTGCACCTACTGCTTCAGTGATTCCATCCAGCCACCTCATTCTCTGTCATCCCCTTCTTCTTTTGCCCTCGATCACTCCCAGCATTAGGCTCTTCTCCAGGAAGTCCTTCCTTCTCATGAGGTGGCCAAAGTATTTGAGTTTCATCTTCAGGATCTGGCCTTTTAAAGAGCAGTCAAGGCTGATCTCCTCTAGGACTGACCGGTTTGTTCGCCTTGCAGTCCAAGGGACTCGCAAGAGTCTTCTCCAGCACCAGAGTTCAAAAGCCTCAATTCTTTGACGCTCGGCCTTCCTTATGGTCCAACTTTTGCAGCCATACATTGCAAATGGGAATACCATAGCCTTGACTAAACGCACTTTTGTTGGCAGGGTGATGTCTGTGCTTTTTAGGATCCTGTCTAGATTTGCCATAGCTTTCCTCCCTAGGAGCAAGCGTCTTTTAATTTCTTTGCTGCAGTCCCCATCTGCAGTGATCTTGGAGCCCAGGAAAATAAAATCTGTCACTATCTCCATTTCTTCCCCATCTATTTGCCAGGAATTGAGAGGGCCGGATGCCATGATCTTTGTTTTCTTGATGTTGAGTTTCAAGCCAACTTTTGCACTCTCCTCCTTCACCTGCATCAACAGGCTCTTTAGTTCCTCTTCACTTTCTGCCATTAGAGTGGTATCATCTGCATATCTGAGGTTGTTGATATTTCTCCCTGCAATCTTGATCCCAATTTTTGACTCCTCTAATCCCGCCTTTCTCATGATGTGCTCCGCATACAAATTAAATAGGCAAGGAGACAGTATACAGCCTTGCCGAACTCCTTTCTCAATTTTGAACCAATCCGTGATTCCATGTTCAGTTCTCACTGTTGCTTCTTGACCTGCATATAAATTTCTCAAGAGACAAATAAGATGCTCTGGTATTCCCATCTCTTTAAGAACTTGCCACAATTTGTTGTGCTCCACACAATCAAAGGCTTTAGCATAGTCAATGAAGCAGAAGTAGATGTTCTTCTGGAACTCCCTAGCTTTTTCCATGATCCAGCGTATGTTGGCAATTTGATCTCTAGTTCCTCTGCCTCTTCGAAATCCTGCCTGTACTTCTGGAAGTTCTCGGTCCACATATTGCTGGAGCCTAGCTTGTAGGATTTTAAGCATAACTTTGCTAGCGTGAGAAATTAGTGCAATGGTGCGGTAGTTTGAACATTCTTTGGCATTGCCCTTCTTTGGCATTGGAATGTAAACTGACCTTTTCCAATCCTGTGGCCATTGCTGAGTTTTCCAAATTTGCTGGCATATTGAGTGTAGCACTTTTACTGCATCATCCTTTAAGATTTTGAATAGTTCAACTGGAATGCTGTCACCACCACTAGCAGTTTGACTACCCCTGCTCTAACAGTTGCATTGCTCTTTATGTGCAGGAATTTGTTCTAGTCTTTTATACGGGCTGAAGGCTTCATATACCAATACCTGAAAACCATGAGGCTTAGTGTCTTTATCCTACCACCTGTCAATAATAAGCTGAAATGGCAAAGCGCATGTGATTAAATGCTGTGTTTTCATCATTCTAAATCTTTCCAGATTGCATTAAAAATGGGATAATGACAAACAACAAGAAAGTAAATGTTTTTCCTTGGTACTCCCGATACAGTTCTATCCTGTGGACATTTCTACCCTGACAGCAACATTTTCCACTCTTTTTTCTTTTCGCATTTTTTAGAATGGAACATTGTGCCACTTGAGTTTCACTGATACATCATTATGCAGGCTAACATCTAAATCCTTGAGAGTGACAGTGAGAAATTCAGGCATAGTGCTCCCGTTCTTCAATTGCACTGACAACTATGTGAGAATGGTGCATGTATAAGCTCATCCTTTCAGCATGAGCTTGAGTGCTTTTATTTTTGTAATGTCAATCATTGGTGGAATGTAGAAATGGTTTAGATAGAACAACAACTGGGAACTACGGCATATGGAACACATAGACCTGTGAACAATTGGCAAGCAATTCTGAAGAGTAGCAAAATATTGCTTCACAATTTGATCTTGATTTTTGAATGGAGTGCATGTATTTGCACTAATGAAGATGCATGACCACACTCAAATTTACAATGAGGAGAATGTTCTCATGAATGGAGAATCTATAGGAGTATCACTCAATACCACCTCCAAGGATTCCTATGTGAACAACTAAATATCTATGTTTCGACTGTTTGCATAGTGACTCTCAAACATTCTAACGAGGTCCATATATACTGAATTTCCATTAGTATGGAAAGCATGGATTACCCTAAAGTGTATTTGGGGGGGGGGGGACTTGCAATAAATGTTAAATTAACCCAAATCCTAACTCAATCTTTCCTACCTCAACTCTCAGTTAGCTCCTAAGTCCCTCCCAGTACCCCTCCTATTGGCAGATTCAGAGCAGTGTTCTGATTGGCTATTGTGTCTCTGGGGCTTACCTGTCACAATGACCAAGTACATGTAGTTTTTTATTTTATTTTTGAGGGGCAGTGTGGTTTTCTTACCCCCCAAATAATCAAATTAGTATTGGCTTACTCATAACTCGGGATATGCCTGTTCATTCTGCTTACAACTCCATAATGGTAGTTTGAATACTGAATAAGCAGTTCTGCCAAAAGAGCTGCAACAATATCAGGTGAAGCAACAAGAGAGATCACCAAAAAAGGGATGAGCTGGAGGCAAACTCATATTTGTAACAAATATCAGACTCCTTCTTTCTTCCTAGGGGAGACACTGTAGTTCCGTTTTCCGTTTCCTTGCAACATCAAGCTGAGAAGGTGTGACTGACCCAGCAAGCTTCTATGGGAGACTGGGAATTTGAACCTGGGTCTCTGAGATTCTATTTGGACACTCTAGCCATTGCATCACACAGGCTCTGATAGCTATGGCAAGATGCTAACCCTCCCCCCCCCCCATTAGCTTTGTAACATGTGAGATGTTTTCTACCCTCCTGACCTGTGATGCCTGCACTTCTGTGGCTGCTTATGAGTAAACTATTGCTTCTGTTGTGAATAGCGGAACAATGTTCTGGAGCTGTCCTGTCCCAGGATGTTCTGATTCCCTTAATTTTTGACACCATATGTCATTTTGGAGCTGATGCCCTAATCTGAGACTGAGGTATCTGAAGACGTGTGCATGCACACAAAAGCTTATACCCTGAATAAAATGTTGTTGGTCTTAAGGGTGCCACCAGACTCAAGCTTTGTTCGGCTGCTTCAGACCGATGGAGCCATCCACCAGAATAAATCTGAGACTCCTAACTTCACTCCCTTCATTTTTATTTCATTGATTTTTCTGGCTACAGAACCCACCTTTGCTCACTCCACTTGCTAATGTCATAGTTTTCTGTGCTCACAAGATGTAATGTCAGTATGAATAATGAATAAGCATTTTCCCCTCCTGCCAAAAGGGTTGCAGCAATATCAGATGAAGCAACTCAAGGAGCAAGGATGCTTTTTCAAACAGTATCCAGAATTCAGTTTATAACAAGGTATCGTCTCCAGTGGAGACACAAAGGAGAATAAATTGTTCTCTTCTCATCCCTTCTATTCTCACAACAATTATGTAAGTTCCTTTCTATCGCAGAGTGTGTATCTGACCCAGTGTCAGCCAGCAATTGTTAGTGGCAGGGTAGGGATTCTAACCGGCATCTGCTTGATTCTGACCACCACATGAAATTGGTTCTGATAGTGTATGGCAATCTTAAAACCCCTTAGTTTTGTGAAGGAGGGTACATGATCCAGTCTTCCTGTTTGTGCTGCCTGCAGTTTGTGGGCTTCTCGTGAATAAACTTTTGCTCCCATTGCAAAAAGCAGAGGGATATTGTGGAATTCATCTGTTCCAGAATATTCCAGTTACTTTTTGGGACTGCAAGTTGCACTATCATCCTGATGCTAATGGTCAATTTGAGATTCCTAGCATTATTTTCTAGTGATGGAGGATTGGTTTCTTGCAATAACCTGAACAAGGATGCTTCAATTAGGCATGGGCACGGTATAGTCCAACTTCCCTAGTTTTGGCACTGTAAGTCCCACAATCATCCTGAATCTGGTGGTCAGTTTTGAGATTTATTTTATTTTATTTTCTGTTGAGTTACTACAAATAGATCATCCTGACAATTTCTGTACGGATGCAGACAACATGTCTGTACGGAGGCATCTTCTGCTTGTAGAAGGGAGATTATAAACTATGTATTTGGCCACTTCCAGATACCTTGTTGTATGCCGTGACAAGAAACTGGAAGCTGATTCTCCCACTTTCTGCTATTGCAGGGTAACAGGGACGAAAACACATGCCAGCCCCAGGAGAGCCATGGCTTGCTGCCAATGTCATGAGGAAGCAGCATTAAAACCCGCAAACAATGAGAAGCCGGGCAGGGGCAAATTCCTCATGCAGAAATGGTCCCTAGGTTCCATTGCAAGCAGCCTAGAAGTGGATTGCTGGAACTAATGTTGGTGAGTAAATTTCAGTTCTCATAATTTTTGTTGCTGCAGCTACCATGATTATCCTGAACCTGGTGGATAATTTTCCACTGGAAATAACTCCAGATAGGGGAGTAGTCTAGGTATAATCTGGCCAACATTGTCTGTTTCCCTTCATTTTTAGAAATGTAACACACATGATCATTGTGAAACTGGTGGCCAACTTTGAGCCTTCTGCCTTCATTTTCTGATGAATTACACCTGCCAAGAATGGGTAGTTTCAACCAGTTAGGTATATAATATCTGGTCAGGCCATTTCTAAGGATTGTTATTGACTTTTGGAATTTACATTACTCCTCAGAAGGAAGGGCTTTGTGAAAGTGTATTGGGAAACAGTTAAGAAGCATCTCCACAGGGGAAAGGAAAAATAAAAATTCTACCATCTAATGGCTCATCTATAATGGATATCCATAAATGGGATATCTTATTGTTTGCTGGGGGGTTGTTTGCTGTGGCATTAATATTATAAGAAGAAATGCCACACATATTGCTTAGTAAACATTTATGAGGTCAGCATTTTAAAAGAGGATTTTGATTTTTCTCTGAATTGCATTAATTTCATCTTCCTTACAAGGCCCAAAGAAGAAATGAATCATTTATTCATGCTAAACCAGCTCATATTAATCATTTATTTATTCAGGTCTGATCATTTTGCTTTGCTCTTTTCTATAGAACTGAGTCAATGAGAGGAGATTTTCATGAACTTTTCGACTAGTTTGGACAGGAGGCACACCTTTTTAACAATTCCTCAAGAACACATGAAAGACAGCAAAAAGTGGTCATCCAATTTGGACATTTTGCCCTCAGTCTGTATAGGATTCATTTGCTCCTGAGGAATCAGTACACAGACCAACCTGATTAGTTGTATAATGTCCTGACATCATCATATTCACTATGTGGTTCCTGATTGGTTAGGTGTATCCTAGGAGAAGCCCAAATTAAGAAAAAATATATCCTTGAGTACACCACGGACAGGGGGAAATGTTAATAGCTTCAGAGGGAAGAAATTTGGACATTTGAACAATATTTCTGTGGAGGAAATCCTTCAACACCCCCAGCTCTACTTGCTGTACACATTCCTTACCTCAACCTTTTGTATTGTGTTGTAAGAAGAGTACATATCCTTTGGCTCAATGGAAAATGGTGATAGCTGTAGGAAGAGTACATTAACAGTTCCAGTTGTTACATATTTGAACTCATCCATTCAACAGAAATCTACATTAATATTTTGAAGCTTACTTCCAATGGTAACAAATCTGAAGGGTATTTGTATACAATGAAGGTGCTGGTACATACTTTAAAGCCCGACTTGAGGGACCCACTTCTCCTTTCTGTGCAGAAGTTTCATTGTTCCCAGCAGGGGCTACTGTCATTACACACCTTATTCAGGGCCCATTTGGCAAGTATCTGAAACCTTTCAGTGGCTTCCTCTGGAATCACTTCCCTGATGTGAACAGAGCTGATTTATATTCCTGGTTTTCCAGGGAGGCCTCAAGGACCATTTATGTACTGAGAACTTCACTGCCCCATCTCCCATGCAGGAGCACAGATCGGGGGCAGATGAGATCCACCGGGCCAAATGCTCCCCCATGTGGATGCAGGAAGAGGTGGAGCAGACTTCCACAACTAAAACTCCAGCCTGCAGCCTGGCATGAAACCTCCAGTGCATAAACGGTCAAGGAGAGCCAGGTTGGTATAGTGGTTGGGAGCCGCAGCTTCTAATCTGGAGAGCTGATTTTGATTCCCCAGTTCTCCACATGCAGCCAGCTTGGAGACCTTGGTCTCATCACAGTGCTGTTCATATAGAGCAGTTTCTTTCAGGGGTCTCTCAGCCCTCAACCCACTCATAGGGTGTCGGTTATGGGAAGAAGGGAAGGTGATTGTAAGCCACTTTGAGACTCCTTCAGGTAGTGAAAAGTGGAGTATAAAAGCCAGTTCTTCTTCTTCTTCTTAAATCCATGCTATGTCAAAGCTTGGCAGAAAGTCTCAGCAGGTGATGAATACCTTACATTGAAGGAGGCATACGGTGTTTTTAGACTACTTAAAAACATTTTTTTTTCATAAAATGGTTTTTACAGTGTTGTGACTTGCCTTGTGCTTTAAGATTCTCAGTAGAAGGATAGAGGAAAGACATTGCTGGGTTAGAGTCTTGAAAAAGCTTGACTTCAAAAACATTGTTCCACTCATAAAAAATACCAATGAGGCTAAAAAAATAACGGATCCAAACTCCACATTTATTATAAAATCTCATTATTTCTGTAGGCAATGCAGATATTTTTATCCAAGCGAATGGATAGAATAGGCAGGAGATTGCCTTCGTGATGATTTGCATTAGCATTTTTGTAAGCTCTACTTTTTCATATAATGTAAGCTGTCTTGAACCTGTGGGGTAGGGCAGGGAATAAGTTTTTATACTTTTACAAACTATAATGATTTCTGAGAAGCTGCAAACTGAACATGATGCTCATCAAGGGCTCACATGAAACATGAATGATCATCATGTGGTCCACAGATTGATATAGATTTACTTACTTGGAAATAAATGCCTTGTATTAAAACCAGCACTATACTAGTTCAATTCTAACAGGAGACACCCTGTTTTAATATGCACAGGTACAACATGGCTGAGTTTGGTTTTCACAGAATCCCAAACTTTTAGCGCTTGATCCATTAACATAAAGTTTTGAATAAGTTTTGAATAAGATTGTGGAATACGCAGAATGCTCCAAAACACCTCTTCTTAAAAGCTTTAGTGCTCAGCTGCAAAAACCATTCTCAAAGACAGTTACTTGCATGCCTCAACCAATTGCAATAACATTTGCACACCCTGAAGGCAGGAAAAGCCGAAGACACCTTCAAACTGCAGCTACAGAGCAATAACATCTGATGAAGGGAGCTTTGACCCTTGAAAGATCACACCCCCAAATCTTTCTTGGTCTCTAAGGTACTACTGGACTGAAATCTAGCTCTTCTACTGCAGATCAACATGGCTACCCTCTGAAACATTATGTCATTATCCAGTGGCAGGCAAATTATCTTGATTTGCCCTTTATTGTGTTCCTGTTTCCCTTGTCTAGGGACCTGGGGAATCCCCTGGAATTATAGCTCATCCTCAGGCAACAGAGGTTTCCCAGAGAAAATGGCTGCTTTGGAGGGTGGACTTCATAGCATTATATTCCAAAGTGGTCCCTCCCTGCCCCAGATCTCACTCACTCCTAGCTCTCCAACCCCAAAGTCTCCAGGCACTTCCCATCCAACAGCTGGCAACCCTATCTATTTCATAATAATTCCTGTTACCAAGTGCAAGCTGAGGAAGTGTTTAGCCAACACAGTATAGCTGATGGACACCTCTCCAAGACTTGTCCAGCCTTTTTCATTTAGTCCAGCCTTTTCCAACCTTTTGACCATGGAGGAACCCCGGGAATGTTTTTCTGGTTTTGAGGGATCCCAGAAATGCCTCTTCAGAGAACCGGGCATGGAAGTAAGATGCGGGAGCCAGCCTATCAATTGATCAACCAGTGGGCTGCAGTGATGTCTAATGATGTCAGTGGCCATCAAAATTTCTGGGAAAGTCCGCATAACCCCTGGGTAGCTCTCATGTTAAATCTAGTTAAATCAGATGAGGGTATCTCAGTAGACCAGAGCAAATTTGTTCCACATGTTGCAGAAACTCTTTGGAATCTTTTTGGCACATATAAGTAATACTGATTCTAAGCATGAGCTGTCAGGTATAACTATTATTTGTCACAAGGTAAATACCGTTAGGCAACAAATACTGATGCTGTATTTGGAGACACGCCTGCCTGACTTTAAAAGGCCATGCATCACTTTGGGGAGATACTGAGAATCATTTCCTATATGTGTGTTTATCACTCACTGACTAGCATCATGTGACAGAAAACCTCTCATCCTGAAAAGAAACTACTCTGAACTGTTGTGAGATTCATTTTATGCTCAGTCTGTGTTTTTAATGCCGGATTTTTTTTTAAGTTCACTGATTCTGAATATCTTTTCTTTCTGTGGTGTTATTTTGTAAGCCCTCTCAAGCAGGTACTCTAGCAAGTGAGCAAAAATATTTACTAACTAACTAACTAATTAATTAATAACGTTTTATACCACTCTTCCGGCAGGTTCAGCGTGGATTACAACGTATATTGTAAAATACACAATCATAAACATCTAATATAAACATATAACTTAAAACAAGTCACTACAATTATTAAAATATTACAATAGTTACAATTACAGGGTTTAATTTTTCACTTACAGATTTAGGCAGCATTTATTTTAGTTTAGGAGCTTGTCACCCTTCTCATGTGGGGAGGGGAAAGTATATAGTGCCGAGAGGATGTTTCATGGCAATTGATGTTATTTTGTTGTCTATCACTGCGCGCTCTTGTGTGCATAGGGAGGCCAATGACCTGGATATTCTGTGACCTCAGCCATAAACCCAGTGGAACAAGTATGTGTTGCAGGACCTGCAGAACTGCTTTAGGTCCTGCAGGGCCTTGATTTCATTCAGGACAGTGTTCACCAGGCTGGAACCAGGGCCAAAAAGGCCTTGGCTCCTGATGAGTCCAACTTGGCGCTCCTGATGAGTCCAACTTGGGGCTCCAGGAATCTTAGCAGATTTTGCAAGCTGGAGTGGAATCTCCTTTGAGGGGCATAGGAGAGGAGGAAGTCTCAGAGGTGCAAAGATCCCAGACTGCTTAGGGCTTTAAAGGTAAGTACCAGTACCTTGAACCTAATTCAGTCTTCAAGTTGGAACCAATGCAGCTGCGAGAGCACGAATATGTTCTCTCCATCCAGTTCCAGTGAGGAGTCAGACCGCTGGGTTTTGGATCAGTTGAAGCTTCCAGATCAGATGCAAGGGTAGTCCTGAATACAGAGAGTTGCAGCAGTCCAACCTGGAGGACTACTGGTTTGCCAGTTACAAGCAGCAGCTGCAAACACTTGCAGAGAAAACCCTTGCCATTGAAAGTTTCAATTGACTTTCAACTAGGGTTACCAGCTCTGGGTTGGGAAATATCTGGAGATCTTGGGGGAGGCCAAGATTTAGAGAGCAGAGGAAACTCAGCAATGTACAATGACGTAGGGACCCCAATCCAAAGCTGCCATTTTCTCTAGGAGACCTGTGCCCATTCTGCACACACTGGATAATGCCCTTTCAATGTGCTTTTGCAGCTGGATTTTTCTGTGCAGACCAGGAAAATCAAGTGGATTATCTAACATGTGCAGATTGGGCCTTGATCTCTGTTGCCTGGGAATCAGTTGTAATATAAATCAATCTCTAGCCACCACCCTTCCCAACTAGCAGCAGAAAGGTCTTTCTCAGAACCAGCTACCCAAGATCTATAATCTAGGGAGGTCAGGGACTTCAGCTGGGACCTTCTGCATTCAAAGTACCTGCTCACACTCTAAGCCACAGCCCTTCACCTGCAAAGTCATAGCTGCAAGTAATTATATTGATTTGTGAGTAAAAAACTGGTGTCTCTTGAAAGCAACCTATGGCTCTTAGAAATCTCAGCAAGCATTTTGAGATGGAAATGAACAAGATTATTTTATGATTATGTTTTTTTTTAAGTTACGTATAAGATATTTATTATTTATTACTCATAAACACTATCGACACTGAACCTTTAGATATAGGGCTAACTATAATCCAAACAATAAATGCCATTCACTAAAAAATGCATGGTTACAATTCTTCCACCAGGAAGATATAATAATAAAATCATGGAATGGTTTTCAGTCTACTCCTCCTGAGCATTAAAAAATCATAACATGAGAGCAAGCCTAGAAAATTCAGACATTTCCTAGAGTGCTCTTAAAACAAAATGGATATTATTTAAGGATCTATAAGAATTATTGTCATAACCTGATACACCCTTGGGATTGCAGTGGAGGTCAAGACTTCTACATTACAGAAAAGCCTTTTTTTGTTGTTCCAACTTAAAATCTTAACAATTGCGGGCAGATAATTTTAACTGAGCTGAGAAAGCAATTATAGGCTATAAAGGTGATCCTATTTGCCTGTACTGTCAAGAACTTGTCAACATTCCAATTACTATTATAACCCTATGTTTTAAAAGACCTCTTCAGCCTGAAATGGAAGCCTTACTGATTAAGATGGTTTCTTGGCACATTTAAGAACTGTACAGTTTGTTCTCCTTTTCCCCGTTCAGTTTTTTTTTTAATGGAACTCGATAGCTGAGGGACAGTGGCAAGGAAACAGAGGCCAGGATCCCAAGAATTGCAAAATTAGTTCCATGAGCCCAAGACAGCCCTCCCCACCATGCTGCATGGATAGCTGTGTTGGAAATGCATAAGGATTTCAAAACTTTTTGTAATAGGGTATGCAGGGAAACTATTCAGAGGGGGGATCAAACGTCTTATTTCACTGAGATGGTGAACAAAAGCTCCTTGTGTGAATCTAAGTGACTCTTTGTTTCAATCTTTAAAGAAGAATGGAAAATGCAAGATGTTGTTTAATATACACATGGTACCCAATTAACTGGATAAATTCTCATTGTAAAGAAAAGCTGTTCCCTAATCCTCACCATTGATAGTGGTGCCAAAAGAGCCAATCGAGAACCCAGACAAAGAAAACTAATTATTGTGGTTGTTGCTGTTGTTATTTAATTTGTTACCCGCCACTCCCAAGCAGACTCATGGCAGGTTACAGGTGTCCAGTTAAAACTCCCATTAAAACCCATTAAAATGGACAAGAAATACCAATATAGAACCAACAACCCAGCAACATGGCGAAACCCCCTCCATCCCCTATTCCTACTACTACCTCCAGAGGAAGGAGGCAGGAGAGACAAGATACCCAAAAGTTGTAGCTAGACAATAGGGGGGCCCATCGATCTTCCCCCCACTGCCCCAGCCTCAACTGTAGACCTGGCGGAAGAGCTTCATTTTGCAGGCCCTGCGGATCACTGAAAGATGAATGGGGAACAAATGGTGTGGAGCAGGAAAAATAGAATGGGCTGGAGGCATGGCAAGAAAATGGAGAGAAAGTAATGGTGCAAAAAGAGAGGGGGAAAGGCAGGAAGGGGTAGGGAAAGAGAAAGAAATTAGAAAGGGGCATAAAAGACACAATGGGATTACCCACATGGCAAACGACATGGGTCCCCAAGTGTTTTTGATGAATTTTGGAATAGTGACCTACCAGTGTACAGATAAACTGAAAATAGAGAGCTGCTTTTTAAAAAAAAAATTCTACTCAGTGTATGCACTTCATGGGGTATAGGTGAATATCTAGATAATTAATTACAATTTAAATTTTTGGGAATGGTACTAGTCTGTCCCAGTATGGAAGTTCTAGACAAAAATATAGGGTCTAAAAAAATTAAAATTCTTTACGACATAGTTCTCTCAACCCCACCTACCTCACAGAGTGTCTATTGTGGAGAGAGGAAAGGAAGGTGATTGTAAGCTACTTTGAGACTCCACCTGGTAGTGAAAAGCAGGGTATAAAAACCAACTCTTTTTCTTCTTCTAGTTGTTAATATCTACCTCAGATAATGCACGGTGGAGTCAGCCATTAAAACATTGCATCCTATTAAGAATCAGTTTCCGAATTTATTTCTGGTTGTAGGACTGAGAAATTCCTCAAAACCACTTAATCTCTGAAGGAGGGGAGAATATCCAAGATGAAATTAAGTGAATCCAAAGGTAAACTTTTTTTTATCAATCTCCAAAATTTGACTGCAATGTTTTGCTATAGGGGCATGCCACACTCCAATACGTGTGTCTAAAATATGATCAGAGGCTGATCAAAAGATCTTTAATCAGAAGGCACAAAATAACGTTCTTATTTCTGAACATGCAGCTACATTGTGGTGTTGTGCCTTTTCCCATCTGCAAATGGATATTCTATCATCACTATGCAATTCAGTGTTTACAGCACAGATGTAGATCCAGCAGCCGTTGGAGAGTATCCCATCACCATATGGTACTCATCCCACTAAGCTATGGTAATAAAGTTTCTCCAAATCTCACAAGAGCATGTCCCAATTTCTCTGTGTTTAGGCAGAGCATGGCAGCCTCCCAACCTCTTCTGTCCTATCTGCACCTGTTATTATTTGTACCACTTCTCATTGTCAACAAACAGTTAAGGGGAATACCAGAATCACGATGGAATGAGAAGAATTCTCAACTCAGAAATCACATTCACGTGCCAAGTACACTGGTTGTTGATGTGCTCATTCTCAGTCTCCAAAATAGTAATTGCTATAGGGATATAATAAATACCTATAAAATATTTTTTAAAAATAATTGTTTTCCAGGGTCACAAAGCAATGTGTTATCTGTGTGAGACTCAGATTTGGAAAGTTTGAGTTTTGGATCTAGCCAGCTTTTTCGCTCAGTCTGACATAGTTCCCTTCTTGGTTTTCTTCAAGCAAGCCTCACAATCCCAAGTTTAGCCAATTTGGTGGTCAATGGACCTGCCCCCTCCTTTATCCCCTTTATACAATCTATCAAGGACTGGTCAAAGGGACTAGTATAGTCATTCTGGTGGTCAGTCCCCCCCCCCTCCAGTGAGCATGATTGTTTGCTCTATCCGGGAAGGTGACCTAGCTATTCTTTGGTCTCCTTCTCTGACAGGGGTGTGATTTCTCCTTCTTTTGACCTTACACTGGCATTTATTCATTCCCACTTGGTTGAGGGGGGTGCGGAATACAGTAAACCGGCAAAGCCAGCATGAGGCTCCAGAGGTACAGAGGGCTGGAGTCACACTTCTCTGAACAGTTATATGCTGCCCATTGAGTGGGTGATGGGACAAAGGGTTAATCAAGGGAGAAGAGGGAAGTAGATGATTTGCCAGGGACTTGGGGCAGCTTGGCAATTTCTTCTGGCAAGAAAGGAGCCAAGTGCCTTGCAAAGAGGCAAACCTCTACATTGAGAGTAATATGGGGATGGAATTTGCCTTTTAGGCTTCAGCATACTAATGGTGCATTCCATTCTGATCCTGAAAGCCCCCTGCACAAGCAATTTAAAAGGGCCTGGGGGACTCTACAAAGGAGAGAGCCCATTGATTAACCCTTCCATTCACAGGAGGATCTATAGATGGGTTGTTGAATTCTGTTCAGGATTACTAATAGGTTGTGGAATTCCTGGAGATTTGGGGCTGGAGCCTGGGGAGGGAGGGGCTGGGGAGGGACACCAGCACAATATAACGCCATAATGTCCACCCTCCAAATCCTCCATTTGCTCCAGGTAGATTTTAATCCAGCAGCACATTCAAGACTAACAAGATCTAGGGGGTATAAGCTTCCAAGAGTCAAAGCTCTCTTTGTCTACCACTGAGCTTCGACTCTCAAAAGCTTATACCCTGAAAATCTACAGTGGCCCTGGACTTTAATGCAGCCATTGTACTGCATGCCAAAATGGCAACCCTCTGAAACTGTTTTATCCCAGGGAATGTATATGTGTTATCTGAATATCAGTTGTAATTCCAGGAGTTCTCCAAACTCATCTGAACACTGGAAACCCTTCTTTGAGTTTGTCTTCAGTTAGGCCCATTATGCACGGCCGCCGAACCGGCAATTTCGGGTCACATGGAAAACGCGGAGGGGGAAGACGCGACACACACCGGTTATGCACAGGAAGGGGCGCAACGGCAGCAAACCCCAGAGTAACCGATTATGCACGCGGCGATCCGGGCACCGCTTCTGGTTGCGCCCCGGTCACCCGGAAGCTGCGCTTTCTTCCGCGTTTCGCTAATGCAGCTTTTTCGGCGGCATGCACCGAAAATGTGGCCGGTTGCAGCCGGCTCCGTGCATTATCTGTGATTTTAGTCACCGCCATTCCACCCCGAATGTGCGTTATTCCCCCCGTGCATAATGGGTCCAAGTGGTCATGAAGACTTCTGAGATAATAAATCTGAATTAATACCAATTAAATGATCAATTGTAAGAGCCTGTGGAAAAAAGACCCAAACAGCTTAAACCTGACACAGATGTGACTTAGAAGCTCTACTGCCTCTCTTCCTCTACAATAAAATGCACCATGTTTGCCTTTGTTTAGATTGTAACAGATTTGCAAACAGCATGCACAGGTTCTGGAGTTTTCTCTAACACTGAATCTGGGTGGCTGCCACTTCCCAGCCTTCCGCTTCCATATTGTCATTTCTCTGTAACAGATGCAAGTTAAACTATGCTAGCATAAATAATATAGCAAAGAAATACATTGGTAGTGACAGGAAGTCAAGGCTATGCAGTGTCTTCCCTCTTCAAATATTAAGTGTGCTAAGGACAGATGAGATTTCTGACTTCCAGCATCGGTTCTTAAAGGCAGGTGGGTATCCCAAACAGTAAGGCTGAAATGCTTAGGGGATGGTAGAGTTGTTCCATGTACTTCTTGGCAAAAGTGGGTCATGGTTCAGGGTGAAAGTCTCTGACCTCTGGCAGCAGACGGATATGACACAATCCGAATTCTGCAAATCAAAACTAACTGTCTGCACATTGGGGATGCATGTTTGCTTTGATATGGGATTGTTTTTGTTTTCTCCTGTTCCCCCTTTCCTTCAAAAATGGAGATCTGTGCCACCAGATAGTAACATAATGTGGTTGATAGCTATTGATTGTCCTCCTTATATTTAGTATTTTCTCATTAAACATTACTCTAATTTATTTACTAACTAAAATTTGGGGTTGGGGGAATTGTTTTGCATAGTATGACACCAAAACCAAAACAGATTATGTTATCAAGGTTATGTTCTCTGCAGAGAATTGAGGTTTTGGCACTTTGATGAGCAAAAATTTCAGAGCATTCCTAGAGCATGTAGAAGTATGGAGTTGAGTGAGGTTGTTTCTGCAGTGACCTAAAATTTCATGTTAGCACTGTTTTAGCTCTGCAGAATTCCCTCGAGTTTACATTAAAATCAGGCTCCTCAGGTACAGCTTCAGAGGAAATGCCTCTTTGTGCAGCATTTTTGGAGTTCACAGAAACCACATATGGTTAGCATTCAAAGTGGCTTCTTGCTTCTTTCCCCACCTTCAACATGCTTTCATTGACCTGTGAGCCCACCTACCTCCTCCGCCTCTCGTTTCATTCCTTCTGCACATTGTCGCCATGTTTTATTTTGTATTTTTTTTTGTTTCCGCTATGATGCATGATTGTTGTTAGGAATTAACGCCACCACTAAACCCAAAGAGTGACCATCTATTTGTTGCTCAGAACTCAAAAGGACCCCTCCATTTCCCCCCCCCAAGGGATTTCACCCAAAGTGCTTGTTAACGTCACTAGTGGGGCTTTCAGTTTTCTTTTGGTTTTCTGTTGCGTTTAAGACACATGATTGTGATTTTGATCTCATGCAAGGGAAACTGATTGTTACCCAGTATCAATAATCAAGACTTAACAACTAGTTATGCTACAGTTGTCACCATTATGTTATCTCCCCCCTCTCCCCCCCCCCTGCACTCTCGATGGGCCTCCCTGAACTTATTCATGACCTGGCACTGTTATTTGTTGCTTATGGTAATAATTTCAAAATTCTGCCATTTTATATTTGGCTATCCAGCCAGAATTTGGCCACCCAAAATTCCTTGGCACATGCATTAGGTTTTTCTCTGTAGCAAGATTCTCAATGGTGAAGACAAACACATTGCCTTGCCACTTACCTTCTTTCCCTTAAAGGTAAAGGTATCCCCTGTGCAAGCACCAAGTCATGTCTGACCCTTGGGGTGACGCCCTCTAGCGTTTTCATGGCAGACTCAATACGGGGTGGTTTGCCAGTGCCTTCCTCAGTCATTACCGTTTTACCCCCCAGCAAGCTGGGAACTCATTTTACTGACCTTGGAAGGATGGAATTCTGAGTCAACCTTAAGTCGGCTGCTGGGATCGAACTCCCAGCCTCATGGGCAGAGCTTTCAGACTGCATGTCTGCTGCCTTACCATTCTGCGCCGCAAGAGGCTCATTTTCTTTCCTTTACTTATGTTATAATGTTATTGTACATGTGCAAAAAGAGAGAGAGAGAGAAGGGGAAAGGGGCAGAGCTGCCTATCCTGAGCCTCCGAAAAAAACATGGGAGGCGGACTGACAGCCTGCACCTTCAAAGTAAATATGAACAGCATGAAGCAAAACCCATCCCCAGTACTGCTGTTCAGAGGCAACATGTGTGGAGAGCCAGGCGCAAATTCGATGTCAGCTTCCAGAAACTAATACAAAGGAGACTTGGGGAATACAGACAACTACGGAAATGACCTGAGTAAGGAGTGGATAAGTAGGAGTTCGGGCAGCTGCCAGATCACATCAGGGAGGGGAGGCATGGAGATTCTGCATCAATTGTCCCCAATGCAAGCCAGCAGCTGGGCTCTTGAAGGATCAGGGAAGGTGGGAAACTAAATGCTGCACAGATTCTCCTTAAGAGGCCTTTTTTTGGCAAAACACTTTGGGAATTTTTTGGAGGTTTAAAAACTGAGTAATAAAATAACCTTCATCCCATTATTCTTAATTACTCATTCTGAAACACCTTCTTAGGGCAGTGGGGGTGGAAATAGCATAGTAACATAGCTTATTTAGGGGGGGTGGTGAACAGGGTGGAAGAGAAAAAACACTGTAGGGGGAAGGGAGAGGCGATCAAGGACACAGAATTTTTAAAAAATGAAACAGGGGAAGGGGAAGGAAGCAAAGCATCATGAAAGGCTGCCTCCTTCTGACCCCAATGTGAAAAATATATGGTGAATTATAGCCTGGAAAATGAAGGAGGAAAGCCCAAATGCAGAAAGCAAAGTGTCAGTTCACAGCATCCAAAGGAAATCCAAAGGCTAAACATGTCTCCTAATGCGGAAATGGTCTTTGTAGCCATCAACAGCTCTCAATTGGATCTCCAATATTTTATGTGTTCTTGCACTGTCCCCTGTGTTCAATCCAGTATATCCTGAGGATGCACCAGTGCAGTTGATACTGTCAGCTGATGACTCCTTCCATGTATGGAATGCAAAAACAGTGGATTAAAAATGATGCACCATCTGCCCCTGCTGACTCTGGGCCACATGCAATGCAAGTGTGCCAGCATTTTGCAAGCAGTGCAATTTGCCAATAGTGGCTATTCAGCCAGCCTCCCAGATACAAATGCACTCTAAATGTTGCTTGTTGTTTTGAATGCAGTCTTTGGGGATGTTCAAGAGGAAACAGGCCGTGTAAGCAAATGAGCTTTTGAGCATCTTATTTGCAGAAAAAAGGAATGATCACTAATCAAAAGCCTCTTCAAGGGTTAGCAAGTACATTGCTTATACCTACATAATAAGACTCCCTACTATATCACAAGAGTTAATATAGATTCATATTGGAACAATTATATGTCCAGAAGCTTTTCTACTTTCCACACTGCTGAGAGCTTGATGGCAAAACCATCCTGAAGAACACAGTATGTGCAAAAAATTAAAATAAATAAAAATCTGCTTTTTAAAATGTCAAATTTTGGTTTATTTTTATTTTACTTTGAGAAGTATGTGCCATCAGGCATGTGCTTAGAAACCACATAGGCAAACCACATCAGCAAGCAAAAATTATCAGTTATTTCAGCATTCTTATAATTCTGTTCTTTTTGTTTGCTCAGTAAGAACGAAGAATGGCAGTTTCGAGTTGGTGGAATATGGGCAATGGGTGAAGACAAGCTGTGGACCCACAAGGAATTGTTACAAAGAAGACAATTTGGAAATACAGTTTTCCAAAACCTCCCCCTCCAGGACCATTTTAGCTCTGGGATTCTCCAAAATCCTGAGTAGGCTGCTTTTCCTCCTCTGTCCCCTTGCCCTCATTTATATGATGTTGATTTGTGAAAAAATTTTAAGGTGAGATGTTTCTTTTGGATAATTTAATACTCATATTCACTCTTGAGGAGTCCTTCTTCATATTCACATGTTACAGTGAAAACAAGTACACATTTTATATACATATATACCTATTTAGAGGAAAGAGCCAAAGTATGTTCATTCTACAAATGCAACTGGGCACTTTTACCTGGATAAATGGGGGGTTTCAATCACTCATTCAGTTGTACATGCCTTGAATGCAAATTAAAATTACTCAATACATGTATAAAGCTAGTTTGGTGTAGTGGTTAAGAATGGAGGCTTCTAATCTGGCGAGCTGGGTTTGATTTCCTGCTCCCCCACATGCAACCAGCTGGATGACCTTGGGCTCATCACAGCACTGATAAAACTGTTCTAACTGAGCAGGAATATCAGGGCTCTCTCAGCCTCACCCACCTCACAGGGTGTTTGTTGTGGGGAGAGGTAAGGGAAGCGATTGTAAGCCACTTTGAGACTCCAGGGAGAGAAAAGCAGCATATAAAAACCGACTCTTCTTCTTCTTCTTCTTCTTCTTCTTCTTCTTCTTCTTCTTCTTCTTCTTCTTCTTCTTCTTCTTCTTCTTCTAGAAAACAGTTGAGTGTTCTCTGTATGCAGATTGTATGTGCATTCATTATAACTTGACAACAGGTTCCTGAGTCTACCAAGAATGTGGACAAAATTGGCGAAGTGCAGAGGATAGCGCTGAAGATGATCCAGGTACCAAATCCTATTAGGAAAGGCTGAGAGTCTTGAGAATGTACAGCCTAGAGAACAGAAGGTTGAGAAGGAACATGATTGTTATCTTTTAAGTATTTGAAAGACTATCACTTGGAGGAGGGTTGGGAACAGCTCCTGTTGGCAGCAGCAGATAGGACCGGCAGTAAACTACATGTAGAATGGTAGTGAATAGGTATCAGAGAAAGGAATTCACAGTCAGAGTAGTTCAGTAACGGAATTGGCTGCCTAAGAAGATGGTGAGTTCAGCCTCACTGGCAGATCTTTAAGCAGTACTTGGACAGATGCTTATATGGATGCTTTAGGCTGATCTAGCATTGAACAGGAGGTTCATGAGATGGCTCCTTTACAATTCATATCTATGGATGGCTTGATTTTTGTATTGTTCATCTACCACAGTGATCAAAAGTAGGTCCAGGTACAAGAAAGCAAGAGAGTGCATATAAGGAAGGGAACAGGTTTATACTGAGATTTCACAGTATAAATATTAGTGTTAGAAGTTTTAAAGATGGTTAATTCCTGCATAGTCCAAATCCATTCAAGTTTCCATGGAAGCCCATCTAATTGGCACTGTTGGGGTGAAGCCAAGGCATGTTGTTGATCTTCCTTTAAAGAAAAAAAATGCCCATTGCCCAATATGTTCCTTCTTTACTTAGCCAGGATCCTATTTGCACTTCAAAGATTTGATAGCAGCGCTCATAGTTACTGGGATGGCTTCCTGCTTATCAAGCGGCAGCAGCATGAAAAGATATTGAGAACTGATAGCCCATGTGGTTAAGTGTTGGCATTAGCTGAAAACTGATGAGAAGTAGCCAATTTACTCAGAGCCACAGAATGAGAGATTTCTCAGGAGATACTGAAGGCAATGCCTTTGGGGGAAGTAGAAATGCCAGGTTCCTGTAGGAGCCAGCTTGTTTAATATGGAGGAAGAACAAAGTCTGGATGGGAAAATATGGCACCATTAAGGACTTGGGATGTGTTTACAGTTGGCAGAGCCCTCAGTGAAGAACTCCAGCACTCTTTCTTCTTAGAACAAAATATTGGTGCTCTTTTTTCCAGGTATCTTTAAAAGATTCAGTGTCAAATCCCCACAATACATTTTCCCCCTTTCATATTCTCTGTTCTAAACCATCTGTTTCATGAGTAAGCAGCTCCTGGCCCTGACCTGGATGGGCCAGGCCAGCCTTCTCTCATCAGATCTTGAAAGATAAGCAGGGCCAGATGGGAGATCACCAGGTAAGTGCTGCATAGAGTCAGGCAATGGCAAACCACCTTTGTTCTGTTATCAGAATTTAAATATGGAAAGGAGCTGAGCACTGGCTGCTTAAAGAGTAAATAGTGTTATTCAGAAGAGAAGCAGATGTGTAAAGAGACAGGAAAGAGGTAATCTTAAACAACCTAACTGTTCTTCATTCTGTTCTGTTTTGTTCTTTTCTGGAGACAAGCAGGGAGGAAGTGTGCTCAAGGCGCAGGAAGTCTCTAAAGAGCCAATTAGGGCTTAGGAAGAGATATTTGAAAATATCAGGAGATTCCTAATCTAACTATGCCAAATACACATCTCCTCCAATGCCCCCTACAGGATATTCTTCATATGCTTTTGAATGATGCACATTATAGATCTTACATATTCCAACAAGTTTGTCTCTTGCCTTTAAAACCCTGCAGAGTTGCCAGAAGTCAGCTGCATTTTGACAGTGCTTTCCACCACCAAGCAACTCCTGACAAATGAGCTCAAGGAACTGAGGAGAAGCAGGACTGGTTCCAGGTTTTGGGGAGCCCTGGGCAGAGAGTGACCAGAGCCCCGTCCTCTCCTTTGCCCACCACCAGCCCTTCCCCCACTGTCATTGCCGGACTTAGTTCCTCAGCCACAAGCTAGAAATCATTCTGACAACCCTCAGATGTTTTGTGGAGATGGACAAAATAAATCACACAAACATATTGTCACCTTCCGTTATTTGATTTAATATTTGGCACTCCTGATTTTTTTTTCCTCACGACATTTCAGGGAAGATTCTTAGCAAATCTATTATCTCTTTGTCCATCAGCAAAAGATATTTAGATCTGATAATGAATGAGGGTAACAGAAAGTCAGTGCTGTTAATTGCAGAATGGATGAATGTTGAGATTTTTGCAAGGCCTTTACAATGGTTCAGAAACAAACTAATTGAGGTGGAAGGTCAAGGCAATAGGTTTTTCCCTAAAACGCTAGAATGAGATGGAGATTTTCTTTGCTTTCTAACATCTCCATGATAAATTCCTTCTGAAAACACTTACATAAAGTGCTTAGAACCAAACAATTCAACCTAGAGAAGCTTCTCTGAGTTAGATCCTTTGTGGTTACAGTAATGTGAAGTGTAGTGTTTTGTAAAAGACTTTAATTGGCAATGCCTTTGATAATAATGGTCAGTAAATTTATTTCCTGAGAGCTGTTCAAAGTTACCTGGAAGATAACTAAAAATGCACAAAAGAAGATGACCTGCAGTAGAAACCTGATCCTGAGCTGAAATGAACAGGCATAATCCTATAACCTGACTGAATTTTTTTTAAACATATTAACTGTGTTTTCCAGCACTGCCTTTAGGCACTGTTCCCTAACCTGTGAGTCAGGACCCAAAAGTGGTTTATAAAGCTTCCGGAAGTAGTATATGGGCCAACACTCCTTATTGGCCGCCCTGACCCTGAAAACAGTATTTTCCATGCAATATTTTAGTAAAGGTTTTTTTTTCTATGCTGCATATACATGATGATCAAGTAAAACATTTCCTGATAGTTACTAGAGTTTCTTAATAGTCTTAAAGGGAAAAAGAGGGCAGTCAAAGGCTGGAACGTACCCAACACATACAAAGGTTGTGTATGTCAGAATGCTGCTCGCTTGGAGTTAATAATGGGGGCAGCTGCGCTCATTGTGTGATGTTTGTTGGCTCTTCAAAAACATCCGGTCAGCCAATGTAGAAAATGGAATGTGGGACAAGATGATGTCATAGTCTGGCTAGGCTGCAAAAACTTTTGAGCTACCCTTGGAGGTATCTATCAGGTTTAAGGTATGGATTTTAACATTTAAGGCTTTGCGCGGATTGGGCCCTACTTACCTATAGGATTGTTTACCTCCTTATGCAGAGCACTTCTCTCTATGGGTATGAATCTGCTGATGGTCCCAGGCCCCCAGGAGGTATGCCTGTTATTATTTAACTTATTTAAATTTATTTTAATATCTATATTGTCCTTTTAACCTATTCCAACGGTTTGTTTGTGGAGAGAGGAGGTTTTATGTATCGCCATTTTATTTGTTGTTGGGGGGGATGCTCATTTTTATTAATCAAGTTATAGAATTTTTATATTGTTTTTTATGAGACTGCGGTAAACCGCCACAAGCCAGTTCACTGGGGGTGGCAGTATAAAAACCCCACAAATTAATAAATGAATAAATGTCAAGTAAACTTGGCCTTTTGGACCACCATACCAAAAAGATTGGGAACCGCTGCTTTAAGTTGCTGCTTTAAGTTGTATTTTACTGAAGCTTGATGGTGTTGTGATTCAGTAATATACCCACTGCTTTAAGGAAGACTCAGTGGCTATTTTCATTTAAAGAAATCAGGAAGACATATAGCCATAAAATAAGCTGGAATAAAGTAAGTGCTTTGTTGTTTGATAAAACCAGTGTAAAGTTTGCTCTGGATCTTCCGGGTTGTTTTTGGAGATAAAAAAATCCTAGTTAAACATGAAAGTGTTTCAGGGTGTCTGCAAGACCCATAACACAGAATAATGTATTTTGATATTTTTTTCAACTTGACCAACCTCTTTAAGTAACCCGAGGTGTCCAGCAGTGTAGTGCCACCCTCTGTTTCTCTCTTTTCTTGGACTGACTTGGATTTATGCAGATTTGGGCACATAGAAAGGAACACAGTGGATCAGCTCACCTGGAACAGATCTGTCAAATGTTGAAAACATAAGGCCAAACAACTTAGGAGTTGGAAGTAATAGTAAACTTTGCAGATTCAAAGTGGGTAGCCGTGTTGGTTTAAAGTTGCACAACAAAAGTTGAGCCCAATAGCAACTTTGTTGGTGTTAAAGGTGCTATTGGACTCAATTTTTGTGGTGTAAACTTTGCAGTAGACTTTGTTTTGTGTAAATGCATCCAGTTTTGCAGTGCTTATTTTATTTATTTATTATATTTATATACCGCCCTACCAGGAGGCTTATTTCCCTTAACTTGCAGAGAAACTAAGTAGTTGTACTTTTGCTTATTCGTATTATTATATGAAAAAGACCATTAACCTTCCTATTTTAAGGAAACTTCAGTAGAAAAATAAGGCTCAAACAGACTCAAAATTGTTGGAAGAGCAGGCTTAAAATTAGTAGCCTAGAATTGCCACCCTGAGTGGAGTTATATCTTTCAAAGTCCATTGCGCTCAAGGGCTTAAAAGGGTATAACTCTGCTTGGGATAGTATGGTACTTCTCCTAATGCTAGTGTAAGCGTGTCTGTTTGAGAAAAACTTGCCCTAGAGGAACAATACCAGGAAATGTACTTCTATCACTCAAACATTTCCATACAGGGCCATCATTCTGCAAGATGAAAGGCTGTGTCTCTTGCCAGGCAGACAAGGTATCTGACCTTCAACACAAAAAAACCTTCTTTTTTTTTTGATGACTACAGTAGCTGCCACACATTTCAACAGCAGAACTTGCCTATTCTTTACAAATCCAGAAGGAAGCACTTCACCGTCCAATATTACACTCTGTCAGCTCTGTAGCAGGTCATTAATCACCATGCAATACGACTCCTGCAACAGTCCTCAAACAGACTTCTCTGTGGCTTCTCTTTGCTTGCCTCATTCTCATTTATCTCAATAAAATTATCCCCTAGGAAAGAACTTTCCTAGTTTTTTTTTAAATTAAATCAGGCTTGGTAGAGATTGTATTCCAAAGATTCAATCAATATCGATTGTATATTTCTACTTCACAGAAGTTATGTGACATGAAATTCCAAAGACTACATCCCTTCAATTCAACATTTTATTCTTCCAAAGGTCTTCCAGAAGGGAGAGCATTTAGATAATCGAGATAAGCACAGTCTTAACAGGACTACAAGGAAGGCAAGTGTGCATGAGTTTCTGATATCCTGGAAGCATATAGTGACATTTTAATGCTCTTTAGTAGTAGATTTTCCTATTTTGCATAGGAAAATCCAGCTGCAAGACTTTCAGATGCAGCATGTTGATTCAATGTAACAACAATTATGAGCCAACACCCCTATAATCAAACAAGTTAAGGCAGTGGTCCCCAGCCCCCGGTCCGGAGACCAGTGCCGGTCCGTGGATCAGTTGGTACCGGGCCATGGTATGGCTTCTCCTCGTCCTCCTCCCCAGCCGCTGCCTCAGCGGCTGCCCTGCCACTCTGCTCACCTTTGGTGCTCTCCAGCGGCCACCATGGCTGGGGCTCCCCCTCAGTGTGGCACTGCGCAGCTGCTGCTGGCAGGGTCGCCCGCAGGAAAGCAAGTGGAACAGGGGCTCAGGTGGTAGCGGTGACATCCCTCAGCAAAAGACTACCCCCCCTCCGGGCCTCAGTAAAATTGTCAAGTGTTGACCGGTCCCCAGTGATAAAATGGTTGGGGACAACTGAGTTAAGGCACTCTTAATAAAATAAAAATGTCTTCCATGGTATCCAATAACAAAAAAGAAAAGCTGATTTTTATACTCTGCTTTTCACTACTGAAAGAAGTCCCGAAGTGGCTTACAAATACCTTTTCCTTCCTCTCCCACAACAGATACCCTGTGAGGTCATGCAGCTAAGAGAACTGCTCTGCAAGAACAGCACTAAGGGAATTGTGACAAGCCCAAGGTCCTAGCTGGCTGCAGGTGGAGGAATGGGGAATCATGCCCAGTTCTCCAGATTACAGTCCATCCCTCTTAACCATTACACTACACTTGGAAAGAAAGAAGATAATTATTTCATGAAAAAATAGGCCTTAATGTTATTCCTGATTAATAACTGGAATACTGTAATTTCATTTTATCTATATCTTTGAGTTTAATTTATATTGTAAGCCATAAGGAGTTCCACAAGAGAGAAATGCAGCTAATAAATCTTTTAAATGCATAAATGAATAATTTTGTCAACTCCCATATCCAGTGCAGGTAGGGTTTCCAACTCTGAGCTGAGAAATTTCTGAGGATTTGGAGTGGAGCTTTGGAAGAGTAGGATTCAGGGAGCTAAGGGAGCTCAGATGGGACATGATGCCATAGAATCCACCCTCCCAGAGGTCCCTTCCAACTCTTATTATTCTAGTTTGTGGATATGGGGGCTATTGAGCCAGATTGAAGCACCATATTCCACAGTATTATACACCAACTCCAAAGCTAAGCATCTAAGTGTAGTAGAAGGTGTACCACATCCAAGGTGTACCACATAATTTTTGGAGAATATTGTTTCAGATGCATATTTTGCACTGCTACATTGGTAAGATGGTGTTTATACCTCACAGTCCTGTCCTGGGTTATCCCAAGGTACTTAGGTGTGTAAGTCGGGTGCCAAATGGAGAAATGTAGAATTCATCTCTGCCATTTTGCCGTTCCAATTCCTGCCCAAGTCTACAGGGAAGTCTACCTACAGCCACTTCTCAATCTTCCCTTACCTCCAGACAAAATTACGTTTATATTTTCTATGGAATAAGGGGCAGGGAACCAGACAAGGCAGAATTTTATCTAGATGTTGCCTCAAGATCCAAAGATGACCCAATCAACTTCTGTTAAAAAAACTCCTTCTCTTTCTTTGCAAAATTTAAAACAGGAATTGGGAAAGCCAGCAACATGTTCATTTAAATAGAGATTTAAAAAGAGATGTGGAGAAAGCGAGAAACCTGGAACAGATAGCTACCAACACTGATTGATTACTACATCAAGGGGTAATACATACACCCATTATGTTATAGGTGCTGAGTTCTGAAACATTTGTTGACTGGAATCTATATCAAAGATCAGCCAATTCTACAATGAGATAGTAAAACCTCAAAAGGATTATATAAACTGGAAGACCAGACTTTGTATTTGTTCTTTATTGTTGGGTGGCTCATATTAGGGATGCCAGTCCCCAGATGGTACCTGGCATCACGGCAAAAGAGATTAATTAACCAGGAGACAATGGCTGCTTTGCAGGGTGGACTCCATAGCATTATACTCCACTGATGTCCCTCCCTGCCACAAATCCTGCCCACTCCCAGCTCCACCCCCCAAATGTTCAGATATTTCCCAACCCAAAGCTGTCAACCCTGGCTCAGATTCAGTCTGGAGCCCAGGACCTAGTCTGCACACAATAAATAATGCACTTTCAATGCACTTTCAAAGTAGATTTTCTTGTTCCACACAGGAAAATCCAGCTGCCAAAGCACATTGAAAGTGCATTATCCTGTGTGTGCAGACTAGGCTCAGGATACAAAGGAAAGGAAACTCAAGGAGAGGCTGTGGTGAAAGCTAGCACTTAGCAACTTCAGGAAGAATGATCTAGACATCCATTGTTTGAATGCATGCCCTGATGAAATTCATTTGCTAATATTGCCCTGTCATCTAAAATAGCGTCCCTGCTCAGAATCTCCACTTGCTCTGGGGCTTCTCAACAAAGCTACATTCAAGGCAAAGTTGGCGTTAATGCTTGGCTGTGGTTTATCTTGTGTCATATTAATAGTCTAGGGCCACTGTATAATAGATGAGAATGCCAGAAGACTCGCCTGATAAACTGGAGCACATTGCAAGGATAAAAATAGTGGTGGAACCTAGAGATTTCACAATGAACCTGAGAGGTTGCCAGTATAATAGGACCAATCAGTGTGCTGCCCCAAGGCAATCCAGGCCATTGTAAAGTATGCCTCTTTATTTGTTCCATTTTGTGTATATGACACCAAAGTCCCCTTCATTTTTAAGCACCTATGAACAGTGACTTCGAAAGGGGGAAAAACACAACGGGATTTTCTTTAATAGGGCACGGCTATTTTCTCCAGCCTTTTGGTATAATAGATGCCTGCGGCTGTAGCACAGCAACTGTTTTGAAATCAGGTTAAACTGCAAGAAGTCAGCTGAAGAAAATGGGAGAGGAAAGAAAGGTGTGCAGTATACTTCTTGATGTATCCTGTGAATCTTTTATCACACATAGTTATAACAGAAGAACTCACAGGGGCTGTTTAACATCTAGAATCATGGCACTCACCAAGCTGAGAGCCAGCTTGGTGAGGTGGTCAGGAGCACGGATTCCTCATTTGGAGAGCTGGGTTTGATTCCCTGCTCCTCCTCCACATGCAACCAGCCAGGTGACCTTGGGCTCGCCACAGCCCTGATCTGACTGAGCAGAGATATCAGGGCTCTCTCAGCCTCACCTCCCTCACAGGGTGTCTGTTGTGGGGAGAGGAAAGGGAATGCGATTGTAAGCCACTTTGAGACTCCTTCGGGTAGAGAAAAGCGGCATATAAGAACCAACTGTTCTCCTTCAAATAGCAAAGGAGACAAATACAGATTAGTTGCTGATCAGGAATCTAATCGATATTTATAAACCAAATTTCACAAGAGGGAATTTGCAGCTGATAATGCCATTCCAAACACGGCAAACAAATGCTGTCAAAACTACATTATCATTCAGCTCAGTTTCCCCATGTTTGCTCCAAGGGCTACAGCAGACAAGGCAAATATGTTGTTGTTGTTTTTCTCTTTACAATGCAAATGACAGCATGGGAAATCTCGGTCGGACTAGGAAAACAAAGCAAGGGTTGAACACTGAAATCCCCTCTTCCCTCTTTGCATAGCTCTGATGCATACTGGGGGTGCATGCATATGCAATTTACGTATGTTGGTAACTGGAACAAAGGAAATGTCTATAGTCATGCCCATATATTCAAGTGGTATAACCCGGATAAGTCTATTTCAACAGCATAAAATGCAGTTTTGTGCCACCTTAAAGACTAACAAATATATTCAGGGAGCCAGCTTGGAGTAGTGGTGAAGAGCAGCAGCCTATAGTCTGGAGAACTGGGTTTGATTCTCCACTCCTCCTTCATATGCAGCTAGTTGGGTGACCTTGGGCTAGTCACAGTCCTGTTAGAGGTGTTCTCACAGATCAGAGTGTGTCTGTTGTTGGGAGCGGAAGGGGAGGTGACTGTAAGCCACTTTGAGGTAGTAAAAAGCAGGTTATAAAAAAGAACTCTTCTTCTTTAACTAAAGAGCATTCAGGAAATACATCATTTGTGGCATATCTATGCAAAAACTGACAAAAACATGAAAATTGCAATTACATTTCACAAAAGCTGTAATAGATGATAATATGTGGGGTTTTTTGGTTATGTTAAGCCATTTAACACCTGTGACTGCTAAGAAAAGTGTCAGCCCTGTTTAACCCCTAGTGAAGATAATGAAACATCATGATAAATTCTAATTCAGTGATTTCTTGCTGATATAACTCGTAAATTTTCTGTGTAGAAAGAAATGGTGACTTTCAGGTCAGCCATGGATTGTCTAAATACAGGATGGAGGGGTAAAACGCACAGGGCCTACTGCTTGCAAACACAGGATGGTAAACCTCGTGTTTGCAGCCCTCCTCACAGGAGACCTTTCCTGAATTTTCCCTCTGCCCTGTTGCAGCTTTTTGCCTCCAGATGAGACTGCAAGGAAAAAACAAGCTGAAATTCTGCCCCTGCTCCTTGGCTTGTCAATCACAGCAAGCCACCAATCACAGCACAACAGTTCTCTCATGGACTGAAACTTTCTTCCCCCTACTGAGCCCCAAAATTATTTGTAAAGGTACTTCTGTATTGCTATGTAGTAATGCCACAGCACAGATGCATTTTAATACAAAAGTAATACTTCCGCATTGCTATGGAGAAATGCCAGAATGATACAGCATTCCCCTCCCCCTTTTGGGATTTGTGGTGTTTTGGACTCTATTTATATCTGGGTGGATTTCTGAGAGGTTGAACATGGTACCTGGAGTCCAAAGAGTGCTTGTGTGTGAATGGTAGGCTTTAAAACAAGAAACATGCACACCTAGATGATCGAGAAAAGGCTGTCCCCCCCCTCATTCCCAGCTCATTCCCCACCTGCAGAAAGCAGAAATAGGACTGTTTTGCCTGCCAGAGTTGTGAGAGGGCTGTACATGGTCCCTGGAGCCCCAAAAGTCATTTTTGTAAACAGTTGGCTTAAAAACAAAGCGCACAGACCCCTGTATGATCAGGAGAAGGCTGTTTCAACCTGTCCCCCATCTTTCCCAGCTTATTCCCCACCTCCAAAAAATAGAAATGGGACTGTGTTTTGCCTGCCTGAGTTGTGAGAAGGCTGGACATAGTCCCTGAAGCCCCCAAAGTTATTTTTTTGTAAACAGTTGGCTAAAAAACAAAGGGCCATTTCGCACGGCTTCAAAATAGCACAATGGTTGCTAATTGAAAACGCTACTAATTTGGAATAACCCACGACGTTGTAGACCATCTGCAACACTCCTGAAACCGACCCGCAAAAAGCGCTTCGTTGTAGCGCTTTCAGGGGAATCCCAAAAAGTGGATTCACCCTCCGGAAAGCGATACACTCCTGCAACCAATCTGCAACAATAGCGATAAAGACCTGTGCGTTAACATTGTTGCGGTTTCTTCAGAGTCCCTCCTCCTGAGCCTGTCCTCCAAACTTCCGGCGAAGCGATCGCCATTTTTTTTTCCCAGAGCGAGTGGAGATCAACGCACCGGCGAGCCTCCGTTTAGCCAGTGAGGCTTCCCAGGCTGCAGTCCCTCCTCAGAGCTGTTTACAGTCACTAAGCACAAGAAGCCCGCAGAAGCCCATTTACTGATGTATTTTCCCTTTATTTTTCACACTGTTTCGGCTGAAATATCGCGCCTGTGAGGGGGGGGAGGGGGGGATTTTTTTTTTCCACTCGGAGGCAGCGTGGCCACGATCAAATGACAGCTCAAACAGAGGCTTCCCGGCTTCAGTCCCTCCCCTTCAGTCACTAAGCACACACATTTCACACATTCCATTCAGCCGAAAATCGGGCCCGTGAGAGGGGGGGGGATTTTTTTTTTCACTCGGAGGCAGCGTGTTAATGATCAAACGATCAAACGACAGCTCAAACACCCCAGGCAGCTGGATGGGTCTCTCCGTTGCAACGAATCTACCCAGATTCGTTACAATGGGTCTGTTTTTTTTTTAAAAAAAAAACCTTCCTTAAAGGGAAAGGGGCTGTTTGGGAGCATGCTAACAGCTGCCCATTGGCTGCTTGACGGCCAGGGGCGGGACGAGCTTGGCAATAGCGCTTCCTTTCTAGCGATTTCTGCCGAGACCGGAAGCCTGTGGGAAACGCTAAAAAACGCAACTGATTCCACTACAAAGGCAGGTATGCATAACGACGAATTCCACTATTTTAAATGGCGATTTTTCATTCAGTGACCAATTTGCAACAAAGATCCCCGTGCAAAAAGGCCCAAAGTGTTCAGACTCCTGGATGACTGGGAGAAGACCACTTGATCACCTCCCCCCCTCTTTCCCAGTTCATTCCCCACCTCCAGAAAACAGAAATGGGACTGTGTTTCATCTGGTTGATCCCACAGAAACTATTGTGCCTTTTCCCTTCCATCCAGGCTTGCCCCTGGTTGCTTCCAGATGGGATGTGAGATAAAAGGTGGCAAATCCACTTTTTGCCTCATTCCGAGGCAAATCTGGGCAAAACATGAGCCAGCCCCTGGACAGCCTTGGGATGCATGCGACATCATGTGAAGGGGGCTCTAAAACCCACCTGCAAGCTATCCAGGGGCAGATTCATTGTATGGAAGTAGTCCAGGTTTCTGAATGTTCATTTTTTTCCTAGCAGATTTTAGTCCATTCGTTGTCACTGAAATTTCAGAAGGGCATTGCTGACAGATGAGGGAGGATGATCAGGCATTATGAATTCTTGAAAGAATGACTGACATTCTCCATTCCTATAATAGTGGATATTGGAATAAAACTTTATGTATCTTAAGCTACCACATAGTGTATGAACCATGGTCCAGGCAAGGTAGACACGCTGTATCACCTTGAATGTAATTACTTTTCTGAGCCTTTGCTCCAAAAGGTAGCTCAAATTGAGGCATTGCCTCTTTTATTAGCAGACCTAGCATTCTTTTAGCTGCAAAAGTTTATGCTTCCGTCTGTGATAGATTTTTGCAGCTGTTCAGCCTCTAATTTTTTCCTATATTTTAGTAATGTGCTTAGAACTAAGTTTAGAAGCAGTAAGAGGTAGACAGAGGACAAGGCTGGCATCCAAACTCATTGTGGGATTTGGTCCCTGGCTAATGTCTTTTTCTGGCATATTATGGTTGGTAAGTTTTTCAAATTAGGGGGTTGTCTATAAAGCGCTGTTACCCAAGGCCTGTAACAAAAAAATATCATTGCCAGGATGGACTGTAGATCAGAAGTAGTCAACCTGTGGTCCTCCAGATGTCCATGGACTACAATTCCCATGAACCCCATGGGAATTGTAGTCCATGAACATCTGGAGGACCACAGGTTGACTACCCCTGCTGTAGATAATAAATATACTTTAGTGACTTTTAGCTGGGACTGTGACAATGAGTCAGGTTCTCTTTTTGCCCTCTCCTGCTAATAGTCTGTCCCCTGTTTCAAGTCTGGCCTTGCCGATCTGTTTCTCCTTTTCACAGGACAGGTGTGCCTAAGGCATCCTTTAGGAATGCCTAATGTAAATCTTTTAGTTATGAGTCCCTGTCAATATTCTGTTTCCACTACATGCATCTTCACTCTTTTAGCTATCATTCAGAGCATCCTGCTGAGATTCATCCCCTCTGGAATCACCCCGACCTCCACAGGATCCACCCAAGTTGGGGTTGGCAGTTCTACAGGGCCAAACTCTGCATAATGGCAGAGTTCCATGAATGGTTTGTAAAAACAACTATGGGAGGCCTGATCAGGACTGGGACTATGTCTCTAGATGGATGTGGAGGAGTAACTATATAACTGTTGATCAGAAAAGCCCCCCTGATGGTCATATTGTGCTCATAAGTGACTTATTCCTGGACTGGCTGGTCCAAAGTGGACCATGAACTTACACCCTATTTCTTGATTGCTAGATTTCTGAGACGGTCTTTTATTCTTTCAGATTGACAACACTTGGATATAGCTGATCCTCCAAACAAGGATAACATTGCAGTTTGGCTCAAACAGAAGAGAGTAACGTTCCTTTACTGTAACATTCAAATGAAAATCAGCCAATAGCTAAAGGGTGACAATACAGAAGTTTTGTCATTTATCTTGGCTTGCTGTGAAAAATAATGATCTGTTGATCTCGAACTGTCATGCACACTGAGTGCCCATTAAGTTAGCATCTGTCTCATCATTGGGCCTTCCTCAGTAATGTTTACTAGCTGTTAAAAACAGTGAGGATCACCTTGTGGCACAGTGGAAGGAGCATTTGTCAAGGCACATGAGCAATGACTGCCATCACATGATTCACAAAAGATTCACCCAAAAATGTCAGCTTCACTAGTCAACCCACAAAACGAGTCATGGACGCTGAGAAGATGGCATCATATTCCAGAACGACAGTATGTTGAAAGCAACAAATAGGATGAGCCTTCAAAAATGGGGGGAGGAATGGATTTATTTATTCCTTCATTCCTTCATTCCTTCACTTATTTATTTATTCTGCGACTTCTATACCACCCCCTCATGCTTGAATGCCTTGGGCCGGTGAACAACACAGACTTGGTAGAACAATCAGTATAAAATCCAAGACACAAACATTTCCATTAGAATTCTTTTAAAAGAAACCTTTAAACTGTAGTATAAATTAATGTAAAATAATCTGCTTGCTCGATGGGGGAGGATGAGGGAGGCCCTCATCACATGTTATCACTGTTGATTCTGCTGGCCTCAACCATAAGCTTGGAAGAAGAGCTCCATCCTGCAGAACTCTAAGAGCTCTGTTGGGGCCCTGATCTCTCTGGGAAGCTCATTCCACCAAGCAAGTATGAGGGTGTCTGTTGTGGGGAGAGGAAAGGGAAAGCAATTGTAAGCCACTCTGAGACTCCTGGTAGAGAAAAACAGCATATAAGAACCGACTCTTCTTCTACTACTAAAGAGCAACTCTGTTAATAGCCCCAATCAACCCATCATTTTAGGCTACTACAAGGGCTTCCACAGAGTCACACTACTGCGTGGCCATGGCTCCCCAGCCTCACTTCAAGACCACCATTTCAAACTTCATGTGAGGGGCAACAGGATTTCATGGAGGCAAGAGTGCCACTGAGACAAATATTCTTTTCTACAGTTTAGTCCAGCTGATGAAGGGATGCTAGAGGTATAAAGATGTTATACTACCTATAACAGAAATAATCGGCTTTGTGAAAGATGGCTGGGCAAAGAAAGGATAAAACTCTCCTTCCTTGTTCAATAAAAATGATACTTGTATTCTTAGATTATATTTTATTGTCACTTAAATCTCTTGGGCTTTTTGTTGTTGTTGTTGTTGTGGCAGTGATAATCTGTGGCATCTTGCTTTATCATCCCCCCAGCCTTGTCATTGTAAGCAAATAAAAACAGGTCAATGGTTCAGCTCTCCATACATTTTGCCCATCAAGAAGACAGTAGTGAAATCCATCCCCTAACAACAGCAAAGGCAATACACGGGTCTTTTAGTAGGTTTTCTTAGGTAAAACTTAGTTTTAAATCTAGTATTCTTGTATGTGAGTCTTTGTTAAAATTGCAAATATTAGCCAAAGAATTCCTAAAGCAAAATAAAGGACTAGAAGAGAATCATGACAATAAGGGCAGTTCTTCAATTAACGTCTGTGACTGTACCTAATGATCTATACATTTATATCCTGTCCTTCCCCCAAGGCTTTTTTGTCCTGCCAATTCCCCTTTGAAGTGACTTAGGCTGAAACAACATCACCAGCCCAAGGTCCCCCAAACAGATTGTGGTTACCATCTTCCAGTTGTTCTCACTCTTTAGATGGCCCACTTGGTCTTTTTTTTCCTATAGTGGCTTATACCTTGCAGAAAGGGCTCTCTGAGGATTTAAGAGGGGCACTGTTGTTAAGAAACATTTTGGAAGGCTCTATTAGGGCTGGTTTGTTTGTAAGGGCTTTTAATGGGGATTTAGCTGCAGTCATTTGGACAGAGAATGAGGTGGATGGATGGAGTCACTGAAGCAGTAGGTGCAAACTTAAAAGGACTCCAGGGAATGGTAGAGGACAGGAAGGCCTGGAGGATCATTGTCCATGGGGTCGCGATGGGTCGGACACGACTTCGCACATAACAACAACAATTTGGGGGGAAGAGATGTATTGGAGTTTTATTATATTATGCATGTTTTAAATCTAAGGATTCCTTGAGCCACAAGGAAAACATTTGGTAGAAGTATTTTAAAAGGTAAAGGTATCCCCTGTGCAAGCACCGGGTCATGTCTGACCCTTGAGGTGACGCCCTCTAGCATTTTCATAGCAGACTCAATACGGGGTGGTTCACCAGTGCCTTCCCCAGTCAAGCAAGCTGGGTACTCATTTTACCGACCTCGGAAGGATGGAAGGCTGAGTCAACCTTGAGCCAGCTGCTGGGATCGAACGCCCAGCCTCATGGGCAGAGCTTCCAGACAACATTTCTGCTGCCTTACCACTCTGCGCCACAAGAGGCTCTAGAAGTATTTAACTTAATGTAAATGAAAGGGGAGATATACATCTGTCTCAGAGTTCCTAACCCAGCATATTAACTATTGCTTCACATTGACACACAGGTAATTTCCTTGGTAATTATAATTCCTGAAACCACCAAAGAACATAATGAAGAGTCTCTGTGCATCTGTAAAAGGCAAACTGTGTGCATGCACAGGTCAAATTCAGGTAGGAATCAAGAGGAAAGAGGGAGGGAATTAAACCTTCATTCTCACTCAGTTTCATTAATCAAAACCAAGCTCCCTGTGCTTTTACAGTTTTTTTAAAGGACGCATATTTTTCTTTTACAACACCAGTAACAATACAGCTAACAGAAGCTTGATTGTTAGTGAAACCAAGTGGACTGAAGTGTTAAATCCTCCCCCCTCTCACTGCATACCCCCAACCTGAATCAGGCCTAAAGATGTATACAATTTTCCTTTTACAAAACACCACAGGTATATGAATCTTATAATATCTATCTGACCAATTCCGCACAGAGGCATAAAACTTGTGCTGCCTCCTGCTTGTAAATGCGTAGTTGGAAGGTGCGCGTTTGCAAGCTTCCAGACAGGAAACACCTGCCATGGTTTCCCACCAACTCATCATGGCTTTATGCCTCCCAACAAGGTGGCAAGGGAAAACCACGTGAATTTCTCCCCCTGCTCCTCAGCTTGCCAATCACCACAAGCCAGTCACTTGAGAGTTCCAGATTGCTGCCAACGTCATGTGGAAACAGAACAAAAACCCAAGAACAACAAGAGTCTGTCCTGGGGGCAAATTCCTCATGTGGAATCAGCCTTTGTATTGACAGAGTTTCAGTATGCAGAGAGAGTGGGATATCAGGCTGCTTAAAGAATAAAATAGTTTTTATTCAGAAGAGAAAACAATAATGTATAGGAAAGAAGAGACCTAGCTAATTTTTTGCCATTGTCTGCAGTCATTCTGTTCAACAACTGTTCCAGAGGAAAGCAGGGAGAAAATATGCTCAAAATGCAAGAAGCCTCCTTTTAAGTCGATCAGGACACTGGAGGAGATAATTTGAAAATCATCAGGAAGTTCCTATCCTATCTATGTTAAATATACATCTCCTCCAATATCCCCTGCAGGATACCCTTTATAATCTGCTCAGTCATGTACACTGCCAATTCCTAGAGTTTTTACCCTGGATTCATAATGGCATGGTTTTCTGCAGCTGCTGACAACTGTAGAAGGTTCACGATCTACCGAGTTAGTGAGCGAATTGCTAGCTTCTTCAGCAGTCCTACTCCAACACTTGGCATAGGAGCTTCCCAGGGAGAAACTGAGCAACTGACATGCCTCTTTTAGTTGGTTCTGCATCCTCTCAAACCGTTCTAAGATCTGCTCTTAGTCCTGGCCAGAGTGCAATATTTTAAATGTCGGTGCAACTTATACCATGTCATTATAGTAATTGCTGTTTTAGTTCTGATCTCTTTCTATGTGAAATTCCTGAGTCTGCACTTGCCCTTTTCACAGTGCACTGAACTGACTGGGCAACATGCTACTGTGGGGGAAAAGTACAGCATTACTTTGTGCTCCTTCATGCCCACAAGCAGAGTGAGCCTCTCTGCATGGCGGATGTCGATGTAAGGGTCTGAGGTGAAGCACTGATAACAGCTTGCATGCACATCAGTGAGAACTCAGAGTGCCTTTGGTCTTTTCGGGGAAACAATAACATCAAAATGTCACCAGCAGCTCTTCAATTAGTTGTATGCCACACATTGCAGCAGTCACAGGATTACTGGCCCAGCTGGTGGCTGCTCTCAACAAATCAGCTTGGCTTTGTAGGGCACAAAACAGAACGGACTGTGGGTATCGCTTTAGCTATCATTTGCAAAGCCCAATTTTTTAAAAAGAAAATAATAGGAATACAAGCTGAAGCAAATGTGGTGGATAATAAAATGGTTGAGGTGATTTTCCCAAACCTTTACAGAAAACCCAAGATGGCTGTTTTGATCAACAATGACAAAGGAAGATACAATTATGAGAGAGTTAATATTTGGAGAAGGGGCCATTCTCCCTCTTGGTGGTGCCAGGGAAGAAGAAGCAGTTTTTAACATGGCTTCTGGAGCTGTTGCATTTCAGGCTGCAAGGCCAAAGTCGTATAATATGTACACAAGCATGTTGAATTCCTTTGCAAGCAGCTGGGATCAGTTCTCGGGAAACCTGGATGATTATCCTAAGTCACCAAACATTGATTTTCCTTATCAAATTTCAGGGAGCATTTTTAACATATAAGCAGGGATATTTTGGTTGGTGTCAATGTTCAACCATGAAATCTCTCAATCTTTAAAATTGCTTGTATGGCATTATACAAGTTAATGCACACATTGTTTTTCATTGTTGTGTTTAAACATTTATGTTTCTCATGATAACATTCAGAGTCCATATTATCACTTTGCTTGCAAACCCTGGGAGAACTGCAGATGTGGGGAGGGACATGATGGAAACTGGAAAACCACAACATAACTCCTGGTTTCATACCTGAAAGCAGCACCACAGAGTGCTATGAGATGTCAGTTTTCCCACTTGTTTTGCTCACACTGCCCATTGAGCAACAGTAATAGTCTACAATCAGGCGTGGCCAAATTGTGGCTTTCCAGATGTACATGGACTACAATTTCCATGAGCACTTACTGGCAGGGGCTCACAGGAATTTTAGTCCATAGACATCTGGGGAGCCATAGTCTGGCTATCCCTGGTCTACATCATAGCAGGGCCTGGGAAACCAGGTGGCTGGTGCAAGATAATAAACATTTATTCCTATTGGAGAGTATGCTTCATCAGTTGCTGAATTAAAATGCTAGGTGAATGCATTTCCAAATAACACAACTCTCAGAGGTTTAGCAAATATTCTTGAAGCATAGCAATGATATTACATCTGAATTAAAAGAACCAAGCATACTTTATGTCTTCTCAAAGGTGCATCCAGTCTTCCCGCAAGGATTGACTTCTAATATAGTAGGATAAAAAAAAAAAAAACAGGATTTGACACTGTCAACCATGGGGTACTTACTCAGGCAGAGCTGTCCTGCCAAGCCTATGGCTGAGGCCTAGAAACACCACCAAATATCTGGCCTCCCTATGTGAGATGCCCCAACCTTTCATAATGACGAACAAAGATTCTATATATTATATATATATACTAGCCTGGAAGCCCGCTGCAGTATTAAATGCAGTGGGTGCTTGCGGCAGAAGGGGGGGCGGGAGGCAGGCTGCCAGAGGACAGAGAGGCCTCTGGTCCCCTTGCCCACCTCCCAGTCCTGAAGGTGGTGGGGCAGAGGCATATCAGCATGGGGGGCTGGCAGGCACCGTGGGGGGCACAAGCAGCTGCTGCCCTACCATGTCCCCGGCAGCGGTGGTGGCCCCTCTGAGGGCCCTCTGTGGGTGCAGCTACCCTCCCCCCTCCATTTCCAGATCACTTTTTAAAATGGCGCAGTCCACATTTCTACGTGCCCATGTATCAGTGGAAATAAAATGTACTGTCATGTTCTCGTCAGTGTGTGCAGTAATGTGGCCAGCCTATCAGAAATCTACCCAAACATAAATCAGGACCATTATACAAAGAATCCTGAAAATAAATGTTGAGAAATGTTTTATTGTTATGGCATTATCCCGTAGCAACATGAAAGTGTTTTTTTTTAAATTAAATTTGGGACTCAGAGGGAGAAGGAAGTTTGAGTCCCCAAAACCACTGCCATGAGGGGATTGGCAGCTTGCGTTTATTGACAAACCGAGGAGTGAGGGGAAACCTGTGGATTGTCCATGCTTCCATCTTTTCCGCCACCTCATTGGGAAGGGAAAAGCTGTGATGAGACAGCAGAATAATGCAGGAAAGGTCTATCAGGAAGTGTCCAAATGTGTGGTTTATAATCACACGTTGGCAAAGCAGGAGGTGGCACGCATTGTCCGCAGAAATTATCCCTACATGTCTTATATAAATCAGAGTACTGATCCATCTCATCTAGGGCCTTTATTTTAACTAGTAACTGCTCAAAGATAGTTCCCTGTTCTGTTCCCTGATAATTCTCAGTTTGTGACATCAGGGACTGAATCTGGGATATGTATGTATAACCTCTCCCTGTGTACATTTTATGGGGCTAAACCAGGAGCAGAACTTGCAATGCCTTCCAACAGAAAACAGAAACTGACAAAAGTTAATGTCTATGGCTTCATTTAAGCAACTGGTTCAAGCTTGCAGCAATTTAGTTGATAGCCAAGTCCGACTTCTCCAGTCCATCAAATGCCAGATTCACATAAACCAGGTACCATTCTTTAACTTGAGAAATACAGCACTACAGTATTAATATGGTTCCAATAATAATACCAGCTGTACTAAATGTAACCTCTCACACATGCATTTTAGCATTTCATTTTTCAGATGCATAATTTACAGTTACTCTATTCAAGATAATAAGGCCCATTCCGCACAAGGACCAATGTTGCCAATTGGTTTCACAAAGCAATAACGCTATTTTAAATAGTGGAATCTCGGCGTTCCGCATACCTTCATTTATAGTGGAATCCAGTATCGTTTCATTCATTCCCCACAGGTTTCCGGTCTCGCAGGAATTGCTAGAAAGGAAGCGATTTTTTCTGTGCTTGTTCCTGCCCCTGCCTGTCAATCAAATGAACAGCCAATGGGCGGTTGTTATCATGCTCCCGAAAAGCACCTTTCCCTTTAAGCACAATTTAAAAACACACACACGTTTCAACAAATATGCCTTGATTCTTCCTAACATAGAGACCCATCTAGCTGGTGTGTGAGCTGGCGAGTCATCGTTACCACGCTCCCCCGAGTAGAAAAAAAATCCCCCCCCCGCACGGGCGTGATTTTTGGCCAAAATTAAAGGGAACTGGCAAACAGGGGGCTATGTTGTGCTTGGGGACTTAGGGGAGCTTTAAAGCACTTCTGTGGATGGACTGTAGCCGGAGAAGCCTCGCTGGGTGAATGAAGCCTTGTTGGTTCGTTGCTTTCCCCGCTCACTCCGAGGAAAAAAAAATGGCGATCGCTTCGCCGGAAGTTTGGAGGAGAGAGCCAGGGGGAGGGACTTTGTTGCAACCGCTACATTGAGAACACACAGGTCTTTTTCGCAAGTGTTGCAGGTTGTTGGCAGGAATGTAGCGATTTTCTGAGGGTGAATCCACTTTTCTGGATTCCCCGGAAATCACTTCAACAAAGCAATTTTTGCACTAGTGTTGCAGGAGTGTTGCAGATTGTGTGCAACATCATGCAGAATGTAGTTTTAGTGACAAAAACAAAATGCAAGACTAGTGCTATATTAAAGTCGTGAGGAATGGACCTAAGAGTCCAGGAAATATTATCCAGGTCCCAGCGAACAGACTCTGCTGGTCACTTATGTGCACTGACTTGGTCCCTTCTGACCTGTACACTATGGTCATCTAAAACTAGACAGGTGGCAACCTGAGAAAAGGACTTCTTGGTTGCAGCAACAAAACCTTGGAACTCCCCCTGGAAATACTTCTGTCTCCCTCTATCGGTGTCTTTCCCAGCAGGTGCCAAATTTTGTCTTTTGTTTGTCATACTCCAAATAACGTTTACCAGCCCTCCTTCCTGGTTCTGGTATTGTTTGTTTATGTGTATAATTATTTTATAATTGTAACTGCATTTTAATTGTTTAAATGTTTTAATATATTATGGTTGCTACCTTGTGGCCCCTGTTCAGGTGGAAATGTGGCATCAAAACATTTTCATATATAATAAAATAAATAATTCGGGGGGGTGTGACATAAGCGCACCATGTGCTCTGCCACTGAGGTACTGATCTTCAGATCATGTTGGACATCCAGTTTAAATGAAAGTAGTACATATGACAAAAACCTCCCAAACCCATTTAAGATTGAATGCTGGTGACAGGAAGAATAGCCAGCCACAGGGACAACAGCAATTACACATTGAAAATTGCATTGCCTAAACTCCACCTTATTTTTCTTCTTCAGCTCTACCCATCACCCATGGATGCAGTCCATTAAATACTAAACGTTTTGTGACTGTCACAATTAATTGGTAGGTGTTAATGGTCTCTCCAGGGAGATATTTAATTTTGCCCTGAATTTAACTTGACTTGTCTTTCTTGAGATGGGTCCTAAAGATTTAGATGAACTAATTCTTTCCCTGCGTCCTTGCAGAGCCAGTGGCAGTTATACTAAAAAGAGCAGTCATGTTTACTAATTTAAAATGTTTCTATGCTGTCTCCAAGAGTACCGGAAATTGCTCTGAAAATACGTGGTAGTTCTTTTCCCAATGGTATTGATGGATTAACATTTTATTATGAAGATTATATAGATTATAATCTTACCATCTCTGATCTCATTTGGTTTCCAAAGGCTTTTCTGAGAAGAAGAGTTCTCTATACCAGGGGTAGTCAACCTGTGGTCCTCCAGATGTCCATAGATGTCCAGCATTTGCTGGCAGGGACTCATGGGAATTGTAGTCCATGGACATCTGGAGGACCACAGGTTGACTACCCCTGCTCTATACAACCCTGAGTAACATAAACGTCCAGGTGGGACCTGGAGATCTCCCCAAATTACAACTGAACTCTAGGCAACAGAGATCAGATGCCCTGGAGAAAATGGCTACTTTCAAGGATGGACTCTCCGGCCTTATGCCCTGCTGAGCTGCCTCCCTCCCTCTGCAAATCCCACCCTGCCCAGACTCCACCTCCAGATTCCAAGGATTTCCTTTCACCCTTGGCAGTGGCATATTGAAAGCTGGCGCAGTGAGGCACTGTACGAGGCAGTTCCTATGGGATGATTTCGAGTGATCTCCGCATGTCCCCTGTCCTTTTGTTAACCAGGAACAAGAGGGTAAAAATCCAGCCTTCCTTATGCAAAAGAAAGTAAGGTAGGTAATGAGAAGGGTAACAAAAGGGAGCAGAACAGACAAAGGCCCATTGAGCTTTTATTTTAATTTTCTTTGTGTCACTATAGACTGATCTTCTTACTGCTAGAGTCAAAGTCTACGCTCTCCTCTCTGCACCTGCAGTCCAAGTCCTTCCCTGCCTACTTCACAGAAAATACTCTGTTCCCCTGACATAGCAGGCATCCATCAGATCCTCCTTAACAAAAAGCTGGTGCTTTTATGAATCAGCCTTCTATGTACAGCTGCCTTGCTGGGGAAAAGGGGGACTAAGCTCTGACACATCCACATATTCACAGACTTCTCAGCACCTCCATCAGACCAAATGAAAGAGGAACAGAGTGGGGGTGGGGTGGGGTGGGGGCTTTTTTTTTCTGCTGTTCTTTCCGGTCAAGCCAATGCCCCAAGAGCCACACGCGTGAGCATGCTCACCGTCCAAATGCAGCTTCTGTATGCAGGGAGAAATAACCAATTTTTCCCACAGCACAGTCGTAGGAGCAAAGGCTTACATCGCATTTGCTATTAGCCGTATCTCAGCAAAACCTACGGGCGGCACTCTTTTAATTTGTTCCGTGCACCCATTCTGGAAACAGACCATTTACTTTGTAATGGTTTAGGAATGGTTTCCATTTCACTCTGTTTCTTTTTATAAATGCATCTAGCTTTGATTTTCCAGGCTGCAGCAGCTATGAGGGAAGGCATATTTAATAACATACTGTCATCAGTTTCTGATAATCTTCCACGAGAGAGGCATAATGGGGCTCATAAAAAGTAGCCATTGATTGAAAAGGCCTCACAAGTTGCTAATGAGGAGCAAGTGCTGGAATGATAGCTAAAATGCCCATAAAGAGTTCATGATGGAGAACCAAAATAGGCCTTAAACACGTCAAGAGGCCCACCGTGCCCTATAAGTGGAGCCATTACAGGTATTTTTTTTTTATTGGATGGGAACGTGTAAGTGGATGGCTGTGAAACTAGAGGTAGCTGAGAGAATTAATGTGCAGAGGACTTTCACAATGGGGTGGGGGGGCTTCTGTATATTATATATTTCTTGTGAAATATAGACCTTTCAAGTGAGTAAAATCCCCAAAACCTTTGACATGTAGAGCTTGTATTGCAAATGGAGGAGGGGAGAAAAATACAAATTACTTTGAGTTCCTATTGGGGAGAAAGAAAAGGTTTTAACGACATTAAGAAATAAATAAAATACCACACAATATACCATTTCCCAACCAGTTGTAAAGGTAAGTTGAACCAGGAATGTGGCTATCTGAGCTCTTGAAATATAAGCCAAAACCAGTATGCAGTCTACCGTAACCACAGATAAAAAAACAGAACACAAACTGCAAATGCACTAATCAAAGACTGAGATCATGAAACAAAATGCAAAATGTTTTCAGAGACATCCACAGAATAAATAAATACATATATATATTAATGGTGACCTTAAAGAAGAGCAATTTTCACTCTCATGTGTTATTGAAGAATATCAGAACACAGGAGGACAATAGCCCTATCAGAGCTAGCACAGTTCCGCAGGGCCTGCAAAATGGAGTTCTTCCACACAGCATTTGGTTGAGGTCAGTGAAGTGACAACCTCTACTGGGCCTCCAGAACCCCCTCCCATTCAGATATGCCCATTAAGCACAGCATGGGACAATCCTGTACTGACTATTCTGTGGGGTTATAACTGATATGTTAACCGTTCAATGGTTAGTGATGTTGTTGTTACTGCTAATTGATGCAGTTATTGAAGGTTGTATCAGACACATGGTTTTCATGTTCCCTGTAAACTGCCGTGAGCCACACGAGGAGGGTGGGGAAGGAAGGAAGGAAGGAAGGAAGGAAGGGCCAGCCATAATCATCTTGTGCTCCAGAATTCTTCAATAATATGTGGGATTGAAATTTGCAGCACTTTGATGTCACCATTAATGTATGTGTATGATCATTATTCCGTGAGTGTCTTTGAATGCATTTTGCATTTTGTTACATGATCTCAATATTTGATTAGTGCATTTTACACAGTTTGTGTTCTTGTTTATGTTATTTGAGATCTTGAAGTATGGCAGAGTATTCAGAAAGGCATTTCACATGAGGACAAACATACACCAAAAGCATTTGTGCTGATTTTTCCGTGTTAAAAACCATGAATCAGCTTTGGGATTTGAGCTTACCGAATTAATTTTGCATTTAACAAGTCATAGATCTCATGCATACAGGCACAGGTATAATTTGGTATCTCAGCACTTGGCCCTCACTGTGGCAACAGCTGTATAGGATGGATTGTCTATGCTGAAAAGAGAGCTAAATGGCACACATAGTTGAACTGTGAATTCTATGGTTCATACATGCAAGTCATCGCTACTGGTGGCATTCACTTTGAATAAGCTTAAGGACAAGTAGTTAAACTGCAATAGAATAAGCAAATTATGATATCTAAAGGCACCCTTTGGCAGAGACCCTGAAAATTAGATCAGGACAAGTAAGAAATATCTCCTTGATTCAATTCTTCTTTACTTAGCTGGATTAATGCCCATCTTTAGACAGATACAAATGGGCTCTCGCAAAGTTGGCCTGGCAGTATTTGCAACCAAAGTGACACATATTTAACCTCACAGGCATTCAGGTGCATTGATGTTCCCTACTGCCAAGTGCTATCCTGTAGATTTACCCTGTGTTTTTCCAGGCACCACTATGATCAGAAAAGCCCTGTTTTGTCAGAGAAGTAGTTTTATGGTAATGGAAATGTTCCCTTTTAAGGAACAAAGGAGTGATGTTGGATGCACATACAGGAAGCTGTCTTATGCCAAGTCAGACCACCAGTAGGGATGAGCACAAACCAGCTCACGAACTAAAGTGCATGAGATATTTGGGGTAGGGAGCTGATCTTTGTAGTCTGGAGTTGAGCAGTGATGGCAACGAAGAAGGGTAGCCTACAGGCCAAGGTGGGGAAGGAGTGTCCCACCTGGGCAATGGGCAGCCCTTACCAACAACAGTTTTTCAGAGCCTGTTGTATTTTTTCACACAATGGGTTTTATTGCTGGCATAAAATAAACAGAAATATGAATGTAAAAGGATCATGATTTGCCTACCATTTATTGTTTGTTCTGATATTTTTCTCAGTCTAGTGCTCCGATCCTTTTCCTGCTCACCTCATTCAGGGAAACCTCCCACTTTTTTTGCCATTTATGGCTTACTTGACTGAAGTCATTAATCAAGCATGCACCCTTTTAGGCTAAGTGATGCCTTTCCAAACCTTAAGTATGCATTCTATGTGGGTCTCAAAAAGGATGGCTTTAAATAGCTTCTGTGCAGATTGAAGGGCATGCCAGATTAGAAGTCCGCACTTCTAACCACTACACCAAATGAAGTTGATGGAAGATGCTGACCAAGTTTGTTGCCAGGGAGGATCTGCCCCACAAAGGCAACTTTGGTTAGGCTGCCTATGTCAGGCTGGTCTGGTTGACCTGAAGAGACCCCTTGAATAGAACTGCCTTGTACACATGTGGTGTAAAAGAAGTCAGTCTTTATTGAAGGGTTCCATAGGGCTTAAGCAGGACAAAGCAGGGTAAGAACAGAAACATTGACAGAGACAAGTACAGATGGCCCCCTGAGGTTTATATATAGGGGGTTAAGCAGGAGAAGTAGTTCTCATAGAGGAGGCCTTTGATCTAAAAAGCACAAATTCAGGAGACATCCAGTCTGCACTTTCTGCCATCCCTAGCAGTAAGTTTCCACCCTACTATGTGAACCAAGGGCAAAGGGAGATAAGGAAGAACTCTGTGCAGCAGCGAGGGGGAGATAGTCTCCACCGGTCATAAACTGTGGGATGGAGGAGGGGAAGGAAGATACAGAAGAAATGCAAAGAACGTGGGGGTTAGGGAGGGGGTTAAGGACACGCAGACCAATTGAGCCTCTAAGTTAGCACTCCCGAGGAGATCGGGAGAGCGATCCATACCATAAACTATAGCAGCCCATCCTTAAAATAGCATAGATCAGCCATTTTAATAAACTAGTAACTGAACCCACACTATTGTCTCGTGTCCTTATTTGGGGATGCCTGGGCAACTTTCCATGAACATAAATACAGGACTTAATAGAGCATCAATAGCAGCAATCTTTCTGTAAAATGGCCATTTTATAGTGTCATGAAGATGTCACAGGAGAAAAACAATATTCTTCCTTAAGCTTCGTCCCACGTCCTACACATCCATACTGTGTACTTGCTTAACTCTTAATCGGAATGTTAGAGGACCACTTGAACTATTGACAAGAGCCATTGTGGTAATCAATTTTGAATAGCGAGAGCTTATTATTATAAAAGGGGTGATGAAACAGCAAAGTATCTGTACAGGGTTTCAAGCTGAAGGGGTTGTTATTAATGATCGACGGTTTACATTTCCAGAACAAGAGCAATTGCTTGGTCTTACGCAATACAGCTAGCCAAAACCTGTTAGAAGTTTCCTGTCTGGAAAAGTCGCACAGTGCTTACACTGGGGAGGGATCAGATTTGATCTTTGTTGGCAGTTATTTGCAGGGATCAATAGCGCCATGACGAGCAAATGGCACCGGGAGTTTATTCTTTGATGGGAGTGCAATCGTAAACCTATCATTTTTCTGGCTCCAAAGACCTTATTCTAAACACCATGGGAATTATTTTTCACGAATGAAATATTTATGGAACGGTCATGGCCATTAAAGAGTCCTTCCGTTACTTTGGCATGCCGCGTTTCCTTTATGCATTGCAAGAGCGCAGTTGATCACTTGTACATGACAGCCAAGGGGGGAAAATGTTACACTGTTATCATACATTTCAACTGTGCTCCATGGTCTCCGTGATAGGGAGATTTAAATAATGCACAGAGACTAGTATGAAATGGAAAACTAACGCCACAGTAGTTTCCAGTGCATGTCTGGGGCGCATAAATTATGGGGTGGATGGATTGTGCAGCCTTTAGTCACAATTCTATAGAATTTTGAACAATAAAAGTGTACACTTCTTGAGAAGTTAAACCAGTTTTGCTTGACATACAGCCCAAACCTACGCCTAAGGCTCTACTGAGTTCGGTGGTCTTTTCTTCAAAATACAATGTCCATAACCTTTCCTTATTCAGAGCTGCCAGGAGGACAGGGCTAAGGTGAACAAAACTCCAGCAGCGGTTATAGCTCCCTCAGTTACGGTGCTTCCTCTATAGAAGGGTGTAGGAATATCGCCTGGGAGTCTCAGAGAAATAAGCTCGTAGTTAATAAAATAAATGTGAAGTACGAGGACTCCCTTGACTCTGATGTGAATATGAAGAGACACTGCTTATACTGTGCCTAATAGCTCCAGCTTGAATCCCCAAGCGTGCCTGTCAGCTCCAGAATTGCATCTTCATTGATGCACATGGTAGAAATATACACTGATTACATTCGAGACTCCGGACCAGCATCCTAATGAAATGAAAAGCAGGACTATCCACATGGACAGACAAGCCACCTTAACACATGGGAAAGACTGGCTACTACCCACACCTGTCCCCATATGTTCAACAAAAAAACAGTACTGAAAGTAGGTTGCATACAGCTCATTGTTTGCAGTCTCCCCAGCTGAGCCTCTAACAGAATAATTCCAGACTCTGTAGCTGCTAAAATGTAATCAGGAAAGTATACTTATTGACTTAGTAGGATTTTTAAAAATTGGATGAAATCATAAATGTCGCCAGTCACCATGGAAAAGGTAAATAGGCAAAAAGAAATGCTGGAGAGAAACATGTAAGGTCCCACGAGGGCTGCTGTGTCAGAACAAAGACCCATCTAGTCCAATGTTCTGTTTCAAACAATTGGTATTAAGATGTTTCCAGCATGCAAGCAGGGATTGTTCCTAATACCCCAATGTTGTTTTCTCCCTTCTACCATCCAGAATATTGAAGTTTATTCCTTATGGTCCCTTATGGATCAAAGCTAATAGCCAGGGATACTTATGCTCTCTGAAAATCCTCATGGTGGCAATGGTTAAGTGGGCTTTGAGGTCCATTCCGCACAATGACCAATGTTGCCAATTGTTTGCAGTATGCAGAAATGCTATAATTAATAGTGGGATTTCGTCATTCCGCACACCTGCAATTTTAGCGGAATATTGAAGTCTCAGTAGCGGTCTATCTATTTCCCACAGGTTTCTGGTCTCACCGGAATCACAACAAAGGAGGTGATTTTTTTCCACACTTCTGCCCGCTCCAAGTCGTCAATCAAACAGAACAGCCAATGAACTGTTGTGTTCGTGCTCCCAAAAAGCCCCTTTCCCTTTAAAAACTGTTTTTTAAAAAACCGAAAACACCAGCAGCAACAAATATTTGTTCATTTATTGTCTCAGTAAGACCTTTTTCGCTGGCGCTGGAGCTTGCGCTTAATCGTTTACACGCTCTTCAAGTTAAAAAAAAATTTTTTTTCTGCAATGGGTGCAATTTCTGGCCGAAATTACAGGCAGTGTCGACCAGGGGGCTGTATTGTGCTCGGGAACTTTAAAGACAATTGCAGAAGGGAGCTTTGTTTTACTGTTAAGCACTTCTGAATTGCCTGTGAAGGGACTTCAGCCTAAGAAACCTCGCACTCGCTTATTCATTGCTTTCAGCTGTTTAGGGGGGGGTGGCGATCCCATCTCCGGAAGCTCGGGGGCAGGAGCTAGGGAGGGACATTCTTTCTACCGCTATTTTGAGAACGCACATGTCTTTCGCTCTTGTGTTGCGGATTGTGCTCAGAAGTCAAACACTTCTTTTGGGGGGAGTCCACTTTCCTGGATTCCCCCCAAAGTGCTATAAAATTCTGAATGTTGCTGGAGTTTGGTGGGAATTTTGTGGTTTGTTGACGATGTCATGCGGAACGCTAAAATAATAGCATTTACAAACTAAAAGACTTCAGCTACAGTTAAGTTGTACAGAATGGAGAGAAGCAGTGCCCTGACCTAATTGCTGATAACAAAGGAAGAGAAGCTATTTTGGCTTCTCCAGTCCAATACTCTGTCATACAATGGCCAAAACCCAATTACCATCAGGAGGTCCACCAGAAGGGCCAGAACTCCAGAAGCCCTCCCACTGTTGCCCCCAAGCACCAAGAATACAGAGTATCACTGCCTCAAATATAGTGCTCCATCTGTACCTTGTGGTGAATACCACTGATGGATCTCTGCTCCATAAGTTTATTCAATACCTTTTTGAAGCTTCCTTTTTTATCGGTTCTAAGCTTAACACTCACTAATGTCATGGAGTGCTCACAAGTTCTTGTAAGTGAGAAAGGAAGAAAAGTACTTCTCTATCTTCTCTATCCCATGCACAGTTTTGCAAACCTCTTTCATGTCACCCTTCAATCATTGCTTAATTTTATTAGGTTATTATGCTAGAAGGTGGCACATCACTCCACACCATCCCCTCTTTTTCCTTTTCCCTAGCTACCCTTTGCTGAGCAGCTCAGAGCCAAACAACCTTAAAACATATGGATAATGGGCTTTATTTATCTAAGGGAGTAGTTCTTGTATTCACGGGAGGTACAAAAAGGCAGCTATATCATTCTTACCATTAATCTGATTCCTTTGTGCAAGGCAGTCAGGTTTTGTTAATAGCTTTTATACTACACTTAACTTTCAATTTTCTGAAATGTCAGTCTAGGAGGCTTTGTTGAAAACCAACAAGTTGAGATTACTCCAAGCAATTACCAACAATAATGGATTACTGCATTTGACAAATCTGTAAATAAAAAGTGGTGTTTTTGTTCCCATTAGAGGAATAAACTTTGAGGGGGAGTGCACTAGTGACTAAATGTTGGAGAAGAAAACTATTTGTGTGTGTGTGTGTGTGTGTGTGTGTGTGTGTGTGTGTGTGCAGCACCTTTTCCACGATTGTGCTTGCAGAATACCTACCAAACCTCTTTGTCAAAGTAAACAATGCCTCTGCAAGCCACATTTAAAGGAGCATGTGCCAGCACTCCCGAATCAGTGCACAAACACTGAATGGTATGACTGAGGTATTCACATTAACTCATGAACCTCAAGATCCAGGTACATGTGGTGTCCCAGTTCTGTGACTAGAAGACCAGACTTATAATATGGTCCCCAAACCAGCCAGCAAGTAGGAGGACATCTGGACTGGAGCCATAATACTAGTTAGTAAACATGTCTGCCTTGTGCCCCATTGTAGCTAGGGGGCAAAGTGAAAAGGCAGACTGCTGTGAGCTTTTAGTGAAGTATTTTACAGCTGAAGTTGCTTGTAACTGTGATGACTCAGATCCTGCCACAATAGCAGATCAGTCTTAAAATCCCATCAGAACTTGGGCTTATCAGATTTACTTGAATTAATTTCATTTAGTGCTGACTACAGATGTTGAATAGGTTGCCTAGAGAAGCATAGCCAACCACCTCTCCCTTCAGCCCAGTTCGAACCAAGAAGGATTGCCTGGTTGTCATTCTCAAAAAATGCTTCACAAAAAGAAGGGGCAGAGACAACCCATCAGCTGAAGATGAGTAGACAAGAAAGAAATTTTCCATCTGGCAATGACAAAAACTTTATTCAAACAATAGAACGATTTCCTAGGTATAAAACCTCATTTTTGTATTTTACTTCATCAGTGAACTTATTTCTTAGTTGGGTTTTTTCATTGTTTTTTTCAAGGATGGATTTTTTCATTGTTTTTTTCAAGGATACTAACAAAGTCTTCAACACACTACCTTATATTTTAAGCCATATAACTTGGGTCTATTAATATCAAAGGTCCATGAAGGTAACTATCTTATAAATGCCACAGAGGCGGCAGTACGTCCTTTTGGCTAAGGCCCAGTTGTTCCCTGGGATTGGGGCTTAGATGGTGCTGATCTCCCTCTTGCCTGGCCTTGCTTGGCCCTTCCCCCTCTGTCTCCTCCACAGCCTGAGTGGCCTAGCCTTTGGAAAATGTGGGGTTGGATGGGAAGGTGGGGACCTGTGTAGACACTGTTGTATGGGTTGGGGGTGGGAGGGCCAGTGCCCCTCCAAAGCAGCTGTTTTCTCCAGGAGAACTAATGCCTTCCTTTCTTCCTCTCTTCTCTCCCCCATTTCTCTCCCTTTCATCCTGTCTTTCTTTCATCTTCCTGAAGGTTTCTAGACCCCAACCTGGAAGTTGGGAAGCCAGCTGGCTGCATATGGAGAAGGAGTCAGGAATCTAACCCATCTTTTGAAATTAGAGTCTGCTACTCTTTAACCACACAGGATCTCCAGATTGAGCGGAAGGCCAGAACCCAGGAGGGTCACAGTGCAGGTGTATGTGCTAGCACTCGTTGTGTTCCTGGGTGCAACGGGCTTCGCCTCTAGTTAAATATAAATGGAGGTGATACCGAGGGTAATTGTGTGACCTGCCATTTGAAGTATGGGGTCCCTTAGGGCTCTATTCTTTCCCCCGCACTCACTTTCCAATATCTATATGAAATTGGCTGAACAGCTCGTTTAGAGATTGGACTGAGAAGTTATCAAGCTGCTGCTGATATCCAGCTCTATTTCTCCTTTCCAACAGAGCCAAGTGAGACAGTGCATGTCCTGATTCAGTGTCTAAAGGAAGTCAGGAGGCTGTTCTGCATGAGACAACACTTTCTCTTACAGAGTAGGTTTACAGTTTGGAGGTGCTTTGGGATCTGGACCTATGCATGGAGGCATAGACCTATTAGCTACCCCACATATTCATACGGATGGTTGGAGCAGGAGATAAAGAATGCCTTTTTACCAGCTTCAGCTGATTTACCAGCTGCCACAATAATTCATGCATGGTTTGCCTCTGAAAGCTCCACCTGGCTTAAGAAGTAGCAGTCAAATTGCTGTCTTCTATGAGTCATCAGTATGCTTCTTGACCCAGTTTAAGGTTCTGGGAAGAGGTCTTTATGATGATTAGTTTTGTTTGCTATCACAGGTCCTACTCTGCAACTCGACACCCATAAAATAGGTGGCTGAACAGTAGAGATGGGGCCATCTCAATGGCAGCAATATAATTGACCGGAAGATCACCTGCCGCCAAGTTTGTAATCTTGCAGGTGTCAATTTAACATTTTATTTGACTTTCAACTCACAGGGATGTGGTAGAGGTTTTTACTGGTATTCTCATGTGTTCTTCTTAAGAACTTTGTTTTAGCATTCAAACTGAATGTATGTTTGAATTTTCAATGGCTCTTTGTGAAGCTGTGGAATCTCTCTCTGTTTAACAGTGCAATTGGAAGAACTCTTTCCCGAGCAGACGTGCTGAAGATTGTACTGTTAATTTGCTGGGACTCTAATTGGATTTCCAGCTAATGTTGTTAGAGCTGTTCAAATTTTATTGTTTTACTGATTCTTATTCCTAAGCCACCTCACAGATATTCATATGGATGGGTGGAGCAGAAAATGAATAACATAAATGATACTTGCAGAAGCAGCAAGCATTTTTGTTACTAAATCAGTAGATCAGTTGGGATTCCTTTCCCTTCTCCTGAAACCATGCGTAAACTTTCAGCCAGCTCCACCTACTCCAATATTTGAAATGCTACAGTAGATGTTTGTTGTTGTTGTTGTTAGGTGTGAAGTTGTGTTCAACCCATCGCGACACCATGGACAATGATCCTCCAGGCCTTCCTGTCCTCTACCATTCCCCGGAGTCCATTTAAGTTTGCACCGACTGCTTCAGTGACTCCATCCAGCCACCTCATTCTCTGTCATCCCCTTCTTCTTTTGCCCTCGATCGCTCCCAGCATTAGGCTCTTCTCCAGGGAGTCCTTCCTTCTCATGAGGTGGCCAAAGTATTTGAGTTTCATCTTCAGGATCTGGCCTTCTAAGGAGCAGTCAGGGCTGATCTCCATACTAATGCTAAGGTAGGAGCAGGACCTACAATCAGCAGAAGGGTTTGTTTGTAACTTGGGATGCTCAAACATCTGCTAGTTCACTTATGGTTAACTTGCCAACCACTCTTCACTGTGCACGTGCCATTCAAGCCTAGGGATGGACGATTCAGTTTGGATAAACAAAAAAGGCCTTTTTCAAGCCCAATTGCCTATCCCTTTCTCTTTAAATGGGCTGAAAATTCAGCCACAATTCAGCCAGTTTAAAGGAAGGGTGAGGGGATGAGATAATGTAAAGCAGCTGATGCTGCTTCACATACTCTTTAAATGTCTTCCCCAACTTTCTCAGACACTGGAGATGCTCCACTCCCTGGGAAGGGGTGGGGAATTCAGAAAAAAAATCAGATTCAGCCAAATCCAAAACACTGAAGGGCAGTTTGGGTGATTCAGATTTGGCCCAAATCAATTCAGGCCAAATAAAAAATGGTCAATTTTTCCCCCTCCTGCACTGGCTTGTTAACACTGCATCTCTTTGTCAGCCAATAATATAAGTAGTGAGGAAATCAGCCAGTCCATAAACAATGATATACACTGTATTTTAACAAAGCCCTATTGCTTGGGGTTCATTTAAGTCTCTGCGGTGATGTTATTTCTGCATGCTTGTTTTTTGCGCAGCCTTATGGAGTGCATGTTTCACTCTTCAGGGCATTTAATTTCCTGACCTGGCTATCCATGACTTTGGGTAGAATCATCTCACTTATTGTGTAGAAGCAAATCCTCGCCGCCCCAAGGAAATTAAAGTGCACCATCACAAGGAAACAAAATTCAACTGGCAGTTACTTTGCAGTACAAAGGAGCCATGCAAAGTAGATGGTAGACAGGTGAACAGGCCCGTGGTTCAGCTCACGGGTGATGATCATGGCTATCAAGTATCTTCATTTTGAATTTGGCAGCATCCCTCCTTATCACATTGTCCCCCAGATTTTTCACATGGCATATATGCTTGTATACATGTACAGTGAAACATCTCTTAGCAGTGACAGGTACATCATTGGCCTTTTATACACTTGTCTTTCCCTTCGCTTTTACCATGCATTCCCCTCGGGTGTATTTTTCACTTTTGCATGCCAGCTCAGGTTCACTTCACAGGTGTGTTGGGCTTTCATTTTGCTTCCGCATGGCTTTAGCTCTATTAAGGGCTCAGTTCATTTCCGTTCACTGTATGCCCATTTTCTAAAACTTTCCTATTGCTCTGATTTCCCCCTCCTTTCCTGGCTCCCAAGGTGAAGGCGAACAACTCCCCCCCCCCCCCTCTGCCAGGCCACATGTCCACTACTGACATTGCACCACAGTCTCTACTCATTGGTCAGTTTCAGGAAGGGATTGTCCATTGAAACTGTAAGGAGAGATCCTTAAAGCTTCTTTCACTTGTCGGTTACCATATTAATAGAAGATTTCCCCTGCCCTCATCTTGCCTCTGCCCCATGTCTGACTCAACCCAGTTGGGGGAAAGTCTGCTCACTTGCAGCCACATCTGCCACTCCCAGGATGCCAGAGAGTTAAGGTGTGCTCAAAGCCAGCTTCAAAGGAGGCTCAGCTGGGCCTGCAGAGGTTCAGCCAGTGACAGGCCAGGGTGACTAAGCAACAGGGAAGTTGGCTTGGAGGAGAAGGGAGGCAGGCAGGCAGGAGAACGGGTCCAGGGAAGAAAAAAGAGGACTAAAGAAGACAGGCCAGGGAGGAAGCAACTGAAGGCAAATCACTGGATGAGAAAGCAAGAGAGATGAGAGCTCAGTTGGAAGAAGGACCGTGGGTGCTGCTAACCCCCTTTTCTCCAATTTCTGAGGCCTGTTTAGGAGTTCTCAATGCCTTTAGTAGGCTCTCTCAACTTTTTAACCATTGAGAATGTTGAGAAACTCCAGAAGTGGTGTGATTGTGCAGAATATGGTTGGGAAGCATAGCTGTGTATGTGCCCACCTGGGGACCCTCCCCTTCCCACTCCCTCCATCTTTGGCCATTTTGGTAGGGGAGGATGGGTTAACATGACCATATATGATCTTATCACCTAATAAATGTTTAACCATTTAAAAATATATTTAAAATAATTAACTCCTACCCATTCAGGAGACCCTACCAATGCCGTCAAGACACCCCAGGGTTTCATGAAACCATGCTTGAGAAAGAATGGCCTTCAGAGACAGCAGAAGGCAGTGTTTCCTCCAGCAGCCAGTGCTAATTAAGCATTTTATACCCCCCCCCAAGTCTTGCAAGAATCAGGGTTCAGCATGACAGTCAGAACTGAAGCCTTCCTTGTTGATCCCCTCCGGCCATTCCCCCCTTCTTCCTTCCGGTATGTGCATCACACAGCAGGGGGGAGGGAGGATGTTGAGAAACATTCCCAAAGATCTATTTTCTGCCCTTCCCCCCTTCCCATCTTGTCAATTCCTTTCTTTCTCAGTACAGTTTGATCCGTGGGTGCTTTTTAAAAATGATCCCAATGAGGCATTGCAATTTTTTTGAAAAATGAGAAAAACCTCTGTGTGTTATTTATATAATTTCAGACTTCAACCAAGACTACATAGCACAATTAGTAAGATGCCAGCCTGATGATCAGAATGTAATTAGTTCAGACCCACCCAATTAAGTATAGTGTTTTTTACTTTTGAAAACATAGTACAGTCATTTTTAAAACATGAGCTTTTCAAAACTTGTATGTACAGAAAGTCCTATTGTTTCTGCTCTTCAGGCTGTACCAACATGAAATAGTTCAGAATAATATTGAGTTAAAACACTGTCTTTCAGGAAAGATAAACCAATATATTAAGATTGGCAGTGGGAGAGGAAAAAAATCAAAGAACACATCAGCACCTCATGCACCATGACATCACTTCTGGGAAAAACCAATGACATCACTTCTGGGAAAAACCAATATGGAGAGGCTCATAGAGATTCTGGCAATTACTAGAGGTACCCCACATCACTTCCAGATTTTCCACAGAAGTGATGTCACAAGACACATAACATGACCCTTTCTGTTCCCATGCCCAAAGTTTCTAACAGTGTCTGGGTACTCCTGTGAATTCTGCTGATAAATATAACATATATATAAAATGGATTGGATGTAAAATAGAATACGGACTGCTAGTGAATTATTTACAAACTGCTTCATAGGTACAGTTTCTGAAGGCTGACAGGGTTTTTAATTTCCAACTGCAACTTGGAAAATTCCTGGAATTTGGAGTCTGTGCCTGAAGAGAGGAGAGTTTGGGGATAGAATGGAGTGCAGAGATGTAAGATCATAGAGTCTACGCTCTGAGGCTGTCATTTTCTCTAGGGGAATTGCTCTATGTAATCAGGTGATCTGTTGTAATTTCCAGATCTAGACCTCACCTGGAAGATGCTAATCCTACTTGGCAGATCACATGCTAATAGTGAGGCATGTAAGCCTGGAAGAGGAATTATCTAGTCTAGCATTAAAATAATGGAGCAAATGTCCCTCCCTCCCCAATAGTGCAGTAGCCTTAAGGAAAGTCACTTTTAAAGTGCATCTTCTTGAAACCAGCAAAGTAAAATGTTATTTAGCAAGGGAAAGAAGCTTCAATGGTCACCTGTCCCATTTAAATGACAAAAATTGTGATGATCTCTTCATTAGCCTGACTGGCTGCCCTTCACATCTCCTATTATTTTTGGTTTATGTTTGAGCAACAAGTTGCAGCATTTACACCTCACTCAAAACCTGCAAGCATTCTGTGCAACCAGCTACTATATCAACTTCATTTCCATTTTTAAAAGTCACACGTTTAAGGAAGTAGATACTGGGCTCAGCTAATTTATTCTGTAGAAGAGATATTTTAAAGATGCTTTGCATTTTTCTTCTATCATTAAGAAAGCAAAAAGCTGTTTCTGAACTTTCATTTGCTCACCGGAACTAACGAAAATATGGCCAAGCTGCCAGCCTGGCTACTCTTGTTCAGATACAAAGATGTAAGACATTTTCTTTCTTGATCCATTCCATACATTCCTGTGTTTATGTGTTTGTAGTGGGTGTCTCTGTCACCCCAGACCCCAGTAAATTGCTTCTCCAGCCCTGCTTGGAATTTGAATATATTCACTGGACCTATAAGATTTCTTCTGAGCTCCTGACAGAAAATATCACTTCTTGTTGCATTGGGAGAAACAAGGATAGGAATACAGTGTTATAACCCACTTGAGGGTTTCCCAGAGGAATCTGGTTGGTCTCTCAGCCTCACCTACCTCACAGTTGGGGTGTGGAGAGGGAAGGGAAGGTGACTGTAATCCATTTGGAGGCTCACTGGTCTATAGTTTCCCGGTCATCCTTCCTCCCTTTTTTGAAGATCGGAATAACGTTTGCTCTCTTCCAGTCCTCCGGGACATCTCCAGTCCTTAAAGAGGTCCCGAAGATTATGGACAAGGGTTGTGCAAGTTATCCGGAAAGTTCTTTGAGCACTCTTGGGTGCATTTCATCTGGTCCAGGGGATTTGAACTCATCCAGTGCAGCTAAATGCCTCTCGACAACCTCTCTGTCCATGTCAACCTGCCACCCAGACACTATCTCTTGGCTACTGCCATCTCTAGATGTGCCTAAACCCTTTGACCTGTGGGGAAAAACAAATGTAAAATAGGTGCTGACCCTTTCTGCTTTCTCTGCATCCTCCGTTAGAATTTGTCCATTCGCACCCAACAGTGGGCCTATTGCCTCCTTTACTTTGCGTTTGCTCCTCACATAACTGAAAAATCTTTTCTTGTTACAGTGGGCTTCCCTGGCCAATCTTAGGTCACTTTCAGCTTTGGCCTTTCTGATGATTGATCTACAGTGCCTAGTAACCTGTAGGTACTCTTCTTTAGAGCTCTGTCCTTCCCTCCATTTCCTGAACATTTCCCTTTTCTTTCTTAGTTCCTCTTGAAGTTCTCTGTTCATCCAAATAGGCTTCTTAGAGCTCCTGCAGTGTTTTCGTCTTTCTGGGATAGTCATTGATAGAGCATGCAATAGCTCTTGTTTGAGTAGCGCTCACCCTTCACATGCTCCCTTCCCTTCCAGCATTCTCGTCCATGGTATGACACTCATCATGTCTCTGAGTTTATTAAAGTTTGCCCTACGAAAATCCAACATCTGTGTCTGGCTACAAGCTTCCTTGGCTCCCCATCTCAAAAGGAATCCTATGAGGACATGGTCACTTCCCCCTAGGATCCCCAGCTTCTTCACCTCATCCACCAACTCTTGTCTGTTGGTCAGTATTAAGTCCAGTATGGCTGAACCTCTTTTTATGCCACTTTTTAACCACTACATCATGCTAAGTAAGCCATAATTCTTGCAATATGGTTGCAACTCTATTATGACATTCTTTATAATCAATTTTAGCAATTTTACTGCAAGTCCTGACCATATGATCGACTGGTTCATCCTTTGTCTTTCATTGTCAACATTTACTGCCATCCCTGGTATTTTTAATCCTGGCTTTCCTACAGTGCTTGTTCTTGTGCACCTAGAATGAGTTCTTCTATTTCTTTCTTCTAGTTTCCATTTTGGAGCTACTTACAGGTGTTTTCATTATCAACTTTGTTCTCCGTGCCTTTCAAAATTGCCCATAAAAGTCTGCCTTGTATATTTCAGCTAGAACCTTCTCTTGGCTTTTCATTCAGTGCTTGTTTTTCTTCTTCAACTGCTTTTTTAACTTTCAGGAGACCTCTTGTTAATTTTCTTGTTAAATAAAGATGCTGCACACTTGTCAAGGCCAAATTCCATTGCTATATCTTGCTGAATATTTGAACTGTATTTAGTAAACCATCAGACTCTGGTCATTCCTTTCTATACAAGTCATCCATATACAATAAGTGCGAAATCTTTGGGCCTATCTTTGAAAGCAGGTATCCCAGGCCTGTGCTGTTGAGAATGATTATGAGTGGTCTTAGGGAAATGACAAAGAACAGGAGTGATAGTGAATCTCCTTGGAAAATTCCATGTTTGAAATTAACTCTTCCAGTTTCTCCTTCATTCTCTATCAAACTGGTGTTTTTTATAAACATTTTTATAAACAGTATAAAAAATAATGATGCCTGCCATTTCTAGTGTTTTCACGATCCATGAAAGAGGGAGTGAATCAAATACCTTTTGGTAATCAATCCAAGTCACATTCCGCTGGATTTCCACCTTGTATTATTTTGTATGGCATTTTAACAATCAGTAATGTATCTTCAGTGCCTCAAGACTCAGAAAATTCCTTTTTGTTCATGTGGTGAAATGGCATTGAACTGTGGATATTCTTGAATGGAATTGGCTACAATTCTTGTCAGACAGAAAAGCTGTTGGGAGGCAGGGAATGGGGCAGAAATTGCTTGGCACTGTTGCTTTCTTTTTGCTCTTCATAATGAGAAATGTCCCTCCAGTTGTTCTCGAATCTTCTCCTGGTTTGGAGAAACAAAGCACATCATTAAGCTGTTGCATCAGTTGTGGATGATAATGATTGTGGATGATGATGATCATCATCATTAAAATTTACATCCTTCCTTTCTTCCCTTGCAAGTTCTGCCAAGGCAGGTAACAATTTTAAGATAAAAATTACATTTTGGAACCATTACAATAACCCACACACACATCAGTAACACAATATTTATAAGAATCAAAAACAGTATGTTAGGATGCCTCTGCAGCACTGAGTATTGGATGAACATCTAAGCTAACATTTCCCCAATCTTAGGACACAAAGGACTGGTCCTCACATGCATTTGATCATCTAGATCAGTGGTCCCCAACCTTTTAATCACCAGGGACCAGTCAACGCTTGACAGTTTTACTGAGGCCTGGGGGGGGGGTATTCTTTTGCCAAGGGACGTCACCGCTGCCACCTGAGCCACTGCTCCACTTGCTTTCCCACCAGCGCCCTGTTCTCCCGCTGAGGGGGGCTCTGCCAGCAGCAGCTGCACAGTGCTATGCTGAGGGGGAGCCCCAGCCATGGCGGCCGCCAGAGAACACCAAGGTGAGCCAGCAGCAGAGTGGCAGGGCAGCCTCTGAGGCAGCAGCCGGGGAGGAGGATGTGGAGGAGCCGCGGCCCAGAACTGACTGATCCATGGACCGGCACCGGTCCCTGGACCGGGGGTTGGGGACCACTGATCTAGATTATTCACAGCCAAATATACAAAAAGACGCCCCTGGCCAGTGTTGACATTAACTTCCACCTGGGACATTTGGTCTGTGATGACTTTTCATATATGGAAGCCATCTCTTGAGCCAGGGAGGCACTGACATTACACCTGTAGTGTTGAAATGTAGCAAAGAAGGATGAATTATATGACTATGCAGAAATCCATACCCAAGCCATGAAAAATTTACAAAGCAAATTTCAAAGGGATTCTTAAAGGAAACAAGAGTGGTAATATAATGAGAGAAATGAGTCAATTTCTGGCAAGAGATGATCAGAGAGGAACATAAAGGCAGAAAAGAACAAAGGGGGGGTGGAGCCAGTGAAGGGGTTTATGCAGTACACAGAGAGCAAATGTAAGAAAATGAGATGTGATGAGGGAACGGAAAAGGTTCACAATTTATTTGAGAGGAACAGATTTTAGCCGCCTCTCCCTCCCCTTCAGAGACTGGTGCAAAGAAGCAATGTCTGGATCAGTAGCCGTTTAATGCTTATGTAAAAAAATGCCTTCTGGTGCTAAATTGGAAGGTCAAAAATCTTTGGTGGAAGAAACGAAATAATTATATTGAGAAGCCAAATTGTGTTTTATACTTCACTGATAATTGCCAGATAGATCACCTGCCACTAGCAATTGCTGATTACTTTTTGTTTCCTGGAAGGAAATTAGTGAGGAAAGGATGGATTTTTAAAAATTAAAACTTTTATGTGGCAATAAAAAATGCATAGATATTTCTCAGTCAAGTTAAAAATGTACTGATATTTTGCTTGAAAGTCAAAGGCAGCTAGAAATTGCTCTAACTAATGATTTTAGAAACACTTAAGCCAGTCTTAACATTCAGAGGTAAAATACAAAGATGCATTCCCCGGAGCTTCTTTCCTATCCCTTAAGTGCTCCTTTTCTCATCCTTCTCTTCCACACCCTCCTCATCTTCCTTTTGTAACAAGTGGGATTCTGGCAGTAGAGGAGGAGGGACAAACAATTAATGGAGGAACAGGGCAGGAGGTAAAGTACTTGCATACTCTTCCACTGTGTGTGGATGCACTAGTGGAAAGGAAAGTTAGTTTACCCCATGGATCACTGCCCTGGAGGTAAGCCCATCCCACCCCTGTCCCCACTCAGCAGGAGTGCAGCAGCACTCAGCTTCACCTGGCTATCCCAGGGCACTCAGTGTCAAGCACACCGCTGAGCCCACTTTCATCCTGCCATCCTAGGAGCAATGGGACAGGTGAGAAGGAGAATGGCATCACCTACTTTTCCTGGAGATGGCAACAGCCTTGATTTTAAAAAGTCATGTCCCTTTAATAGAAATGGGCATGATGGCATCACTTAGGAATTAAGCCTTTATTAAAGGGAGAGGACATTTCTTCTCCAGCCAGTCCTACCTTTCCATCAAGGCAGAGGGTGGGAGGTATTGGATGGAAGAGGATGTGGATCTTGATCTGGGTCCTTCTGGTTTCCCAGGGCACAGAGGGTTCTTCCAATGGGGGTGTTTAAACAGCACAGAGAGATCTCTGGGTTGTGATATGGCAACCCTTATGGGAAAGCATTTTGCAGTCATAGGAGGTAAAAGGCATCTTTCTTTACAGCTTTAGAGCTATTTTTGTGGAGGAAGAACAGTTTAGGAAGGGGGAAATACAGCTATAGCAGGAAATCTCCTGGGGATTTCCTCCCGCCCCCACTGGTGTGTGAAGCACTGGTAGGAGAAAAAGAGCACTGAAAATGGGCGTTTACCAGCATCCTGCCATTGTGCAATATCACTTCAAGTACCATTTGGAAGTGATGTTATCACATCATCACTTTTTGAGCAAATCCTATAGAGCAGTATAGTTAACCTGTGGTCCTCCAGATGTCAATGAACTACAATTCCCATGAGCCCCTGCCAGCAGATGCTGGCAGGGACTCATGGGAATTGTAGTCCATGGACATCTGGAGGACCACAGGTTGACTACCCCTGCTATAGAGCACCCTCTCTCCATGTTGACATCACTTCCAATTTGGTGCCAGGTCCCACACAGGAAATTATGCCAGAGCATGAGTCTCCACCCCCCAATTTCACTCGAGTCTTTGCCATCTGCAGCTGGAAACTCCACTTGTAATACTCTTGTTAAGGAACAAGTTTTAATAAAAGGTTTCGCACTGGAATCCACTACAGATGTTAAAGACTGTTAAGATAGTCAAAACAAACAACTTTCATATGACAGAACCAATAAAGAACCAGCCCAAACATTTGAATGTACAATGGTAGTACCAACTGGGACAGATGGTTGTTATCCTCTAGCATGGAGGCTGGAACAAACGGCTGTATGTTCACTATCTTCTAAAGATGATAAACAAAAAGGGAACAAAAACCCAACCTGAAAAAAACAAAACAAATTCAGAACCCAAAGGTTGAACAACAATCATAGAATCATAGAATCATAGAGTTGGAAGGGGCCATACAGGCCATCTAGTCCAACCCCCTGCTCAACGCAGGATGCCCTAAGCATCCTAAAGCATCCAAGAAAAGTGTGTATCCAACCTTTGCTTGAAGACTTCCAGTGAGGGGGAGCTCACCACCTCCTTAGGCAGCCTATTCCACTGCTGAACTACTCTGACTGTGAAAAACTTTTTCCTGATATCTAGCCTATATCGTTGTACTTGAAGTTTAAACCCATTACTGCATGTCCTCTCTTCTGCACCCAGCAGAAACAGCATCCTGCCCTCCTCCAAGTGACAACCTTTCAAATACTTAAAGAGGGCTATCATGTCCCCTCTCAACCTCCTTTTCTCCAGGCTGAACATTCCCAAGTCCCTCAACCTATCTTCATAGGGCTTGGTCCCTTGGCCCCAGATCATCTTCGTCGCTCTCCTCTGTACCCTTTCAATTTTATCTACGTCCTTCTTGAAGTGAGGCCTCCAGAACTGCACACAGTACTCCAGGTGTGGTCTGACCAGTGCCGTATACAATGGGACTATGACATCTTGTGATTTTGATGTGATGCCTCTGTTGATACAGCCCAAAATGGCATTTGCCTTTTTTACCGCTGCATCACACTGCCTGCTCATGTTTAGTTTACAATCCACAAGTACCCCAAGGTCTCGTTCACACACAGTGCTACCTAGAAGCGTATCCCCCATCCAGTAGGCATGCTTTTCATTTTTCTGACCCAGATGCAGAACTTTACACTTATCTTTATTAAATTGCATCTTGTTCTCATTTGCCCATTTTTCCATTGTGTTCAGATCTCGTTGAACTCTGTCTCTATCTTCCGGAGTATTTGCCAGTCCTCCCAATTTGGTGTCATCTGCAAACTTGATGAGTAGTCCCTCCACCCCTCATCTAGATCATTAATAAATATGTTAAAAAGTACCGGGCCGAGCACCGAGCCCTGAGGTACCCCGCTACTCACCTCTCTCCAGTCTGATGAAACACCATTGACAACAACTCTTTTAGTGCGGTTCTCTAACCAATTCCCTATCCACCTAACTATCTGAAAATCCAGATTGCAGTCCTTCAACTTATCCATCAGAACATCATGGGGAACCTTGTCAAAAGCTTTACTAAAATCCAAGTAAATGACATCAACCGAATTTCCCCGATCCAGCAAGCCTGTTACTTGGTCAAAAAAGGAAACTAGGTTGGTCTGGCAGGACCTGTTGGAGACAAATCCATGCTGACTTCCTTGGATCACCAAATTGTCCTCCAGATGTTTGCAGATCGCTCCCTTTAATATCTGCTCCATTATCTTCCCCACAACAGAGGTCAGACTCACTGGTCTGTAGTTTCCTGGGTCATCCTTCCTCCCTTTTTTGAAGATCGGAATAACGTTTGCTCTTTTCCAGTCCTCCGGGACATCTCCAGTCCTTAAAGAGGTTCCGAAGATGATGGACAAGGGCTGTGCAAGTTCTCTGGAAAGTTCTTTGAGTACTCTCGGGTGCATTTCATCCGGACCAGGGGATTTGAACTCATCCAGTGCAGCTAAATGCCTCTCGACAACTTCTCTATCCATGTTAACCTGCCACCCAGACACTATCCTTTGGCTACGCCCATCTCTAGATGTGCCTAAACACTTTGACCTGTGGGAAAAAACAGATGTAAAATAGGCACTAAGCCTTTCTGCTTAAAAATAGATTAAAATAGATTAAAATTAAAATACAAATATTTATTATAAAATGCACATTAAGCAGATTAAAAACATTAAAGCTGAAGAGTCTGTGCCATATTGAACATACAGCCACAACGGTTGCAGACGGTATGACCAATAGGCTAGGTATGCCACGGGTGGGCTGCTTAGTTTCTGTGATCTAATTATATCAGGCTATCCTAGGTCATAGACAGAAAGGATGTTACTATTTAATACATATAGATGGTTCTGCAATGGAAGTTTGTCACCAGAAGATGACTCTAGCAGTTTAAAAACAGCAAAGTTTAATGAATTTAGAAGGATAAGGGTAAAAAACATGTCATTTTGCACAACTGGATAATTGAAAACCTATAGAAATAGTTATTTTAACAACCAGGCTATGAAGGATCTGGACCATGAATCTACAGACAGGCACTATGGGGATGGGCTATTTGGTCTGGATAAGCTGAAAAGTACCCAAATCAATGCTGATTCAGGTAGCTTCTAGACCAAGCCAAATCACTCACACCTGTACTTTAAACTGGCCAAATCAATGGTACCCAAAGAGCAATTTGGCTACCATTCAGCTAGTTTAAAGGAAGGGTCCAAGGGGGAAGAGAGCATGCCAAACAGCTGCTCTCTCATGATCAGCATGCCCCCTTAAGTGCCTCTCTCCTAGCTTTCTTAGGCAGCAAAGACACTGATAAGTAGTTTGGTGTGCCCTTTAAATGCAGACAGAGATTCGGTGAATTCAGTGAAGAGTCATTTAGATTCAGCCCGAATCTATTCCAGCTGAATCTAAAATAATCTAAATTTTTTCCGTGTGCACATGCCTATCTCACACTTGATGATTCTCAACAAAATATGAGAACTGCTGTAAAGTGTTACTCTTGAGTTGACATTGGGAGAAATGAAGTTTGTCAATGATAACACAGCCATATATGCAAACTATCATGATGAATTTACATGTGTGAAGAATACTCAGAAAGAGACTAATGTATAATATAATGTGGGTGTCACAAAGGATAACATCTTTTTGGTTACTATGTATCAATTATATATAAAACTATGGAAAGGCAATCTCCTCAAGAACAGAACTTTTGAGATCTTCTGGGATAGTAAGTAATTTATGAGATCAAGTAAAATATTAGTAATGAGCAACCACTGATCTCCTGCCTTGAATCCTGCATTTTTGTGCTTTTCTACCTTGGAGCAGATCCTGTACAAGCTTCTTTGTGGTCCTAAATCTTCCAGCCTTTTGCCCAGATCCAGTCCTGAAAACATTCTGTTGGGCAAACTTCCATTGTCTGTTCGTGCCCAGCAGTGCTGGCCTCTCTGCACAGAAATATAACATTTTGTTTCCTGCAAGCCAGAGTAGAATTTGAGGGAGGGAACCACTCTATCGTATTATCACTCCTCTGAGATTACTTTCTCCCCGATCAGCAAAGCCATGTAACCACAAAGGCTCTTGACTCAGCTGAGCAAAGTCAGTCTCATGGAGCACTTGGAAGATCAGGTCAATAAGAATGGGAGAATTGTGCTTAAATGAGCATAACATGCCAAGAGGGAAGAGTCTGATTTTTCTTGTGCCTTACATATAGCCATCAAATATTGATCTTAAAAGGGTTAAAAATAGACAAAGAGGCAAGTAAAGAAGGGAAAGCAGAGTTCAGCACATAAACAACTTTCATTCCTACACAAAAAAACCTGTTAGATTCCAGGAAGTGTGCTGAAGTATCAGGCCAAACAAAGACATGAGTATATTTCACAAGTTGAGTTGCTAGGTCTTTTGTGTGCCGCCAGCTCACTTTGTTGCCTTTTGCCACCTGGTGGTGGTGGTGGTGGTGGTGGTAAAAAAAAACATTTTAAAATGCCAGTGTAGCATATGACATGATGTCATTTCCAGGTAAAACCCAGGCACTGTATCATGTACCTATATGCATCTCTGTAAACCTTTTTTTTTTCATTGAACTTCTTGAAGGTTCCTAGAATGATATGTTATTACTTCTAGTTTTTCCTGAACGTGACATCATGGAGTATGTGACACTGCACACACTCCTACATCCTTTCTGAGCCCCCAAGGATTGCCAGCTATGACCACCCTATTCACAATGGCTGTGAATTCCAAATTCCATCATTACTAAACAAATGATTAGGCCTGACACTAAACTAACAGTAAGGTTGCCACCGAGATTCTGAAGCCACCAGGCATACAGGCTGTGTTCACCAATAGGGGTATGCACAGACCAGAAAATTCGGATTCAGTTCAGGGTTTGGGGTGTACCTGAACCCTGATTCCCCAACCCCTGCTGACCCAAACCCCCAAACGAATCAGTCCAGTTTATGCCAGTCCATTTCACTTCCCCCAAACTGGACAAAATTCCCTGAGAGGCTTGCGGGAGGTACCTCCCCCAGACTTCAGTTCAGGGTGCACAAACCAGGGCAATTTCATGGCATTTCTTGGTTAATGCTCTGGTTCATGTCCACCCACAATTCACCAAGCTCCCAGACAAGCACATGTGATACAAATAAATCTTTATTTTTAAAAAAAACTAGCTTCAAAGCCGATTCCTAAGAACGGGCCTTGAAAGGGCCCCCTTCCCTGGCCCCTGGCCAGGCAGCTTAAGGTCGCCTTGGGCTGCAGCTTGCAGGCAGATCAAGTGGGGCAAGTGGGTGCTGGGCAGCTTGTAAGCAGAGCCGGGACAAAGCTCCTTAGCAGTCAGCTAGTCAGCTCTTTAGCAGTCCTTAATGAGCAATCAGCAGGCCAGGAGGCCCTCGTCAGAAGACCCAGCCTAGCAGGCCACGAGGCCCTTGTTAGGAGGCCCTCCACCACGATCCTTTGCCCAGGGCCTCTCCCCTTACCTGCTGCTGGCTCCAGGGATGGAGGGCGGGGGTTGCAGAGGCAAGGCCAATCAGGGCAAAGCTGGCTGCACCCTGATTGGCCCTATTCCAACTTGGACAGCCAGACACATCCCACCCCCTAGGCTGTTTCAGAAATATATAGAGGAACAACAATGGATAAGGATTAAGGATGATAATTGCTCATGATTATACTTCACAGAATTCTCCTGGTATTAACTCCATACACACTAGCAAAATTAGTTGTCCTGATTCAAAGATAATTGGTGTATGGGAATGTTGATCATGAGTAGATCTTCTCCATCTTTGGAAATTTTTAAACAGAGATGGATAGCCATCTGATGGAGAGGCTGATTCTATGAAGTTTCAAGTGAGTGGCAGGTTACAGTGGGTGAGCGATAGGGTTGTGAGTGTCCTGCATAGTACAGGGGGTTGGACTAGATGACCCAGGAGGTCCCCTCCAACTCTGTTATTCTATTATTCTATTCTTTGAAATAGGAACTACTGGAATGAATTGGATGTGTACCAGAATGCAGAATGCAATCTACGCTGTATTGCCTCCAACAGGATGTGCATCTAGATGTTTTTCCAGATGTACATGCCAATCCACATTCTGGTGCAAACTGGAGAGGCAAAACTATGTATGGCTGGAAGAGGATCAGGGCATCTGTATAGAATGAAAGGAAGAATAAAATTCAAAAATTGTTGCAGCTGTTCAAGCTTCTATTTTCTGCTAATCCCATCTTTGATAGAATAACCTTCACAGCCATCCAAACATTTCTAAATTAGACATCTAAATGGAAAAGGCTAGCATGCTTTCACAATTTACCTAATTGCTTTGACTTAAAGTAGGCAAACAGCTGTAGAGAACACAATGGGCTCAGCTGGATTATATTCTACTGGAAATGGTAAGGCAAATATTTGCACGCATTTTGGGGAGACACTAGTCAGTGCGCTTGCCACTGTGAATCTTTGTGATGAACAGAGTTCCTTTATGCAAAAGTATGATATAAGAATGGAGATTACTTATGACTTTTATATGATTCCTTTCCTCCCCCTTTTGTCTCCAATAATGCTGTAATCAAGTCATCATCTGACTTTTTTAGCTGGCAGAATAGGTGTCTTGTGTAGTGAAATAGTTTGAAAGTTTCTTGAAGTCAATATTTAGTTAGAACCATTGTAAGCAAAGCAAAGAAAAACAGACTGAACCAGAAGAAACTCTGCTATTTATATATTCACGTAGATTACTGTGTACCTTTCCTCTTTAATCAATGTGCTTGCACAGATACTGTAAGTGTGCTCTTGTTCCAGGTATCTATGCCCTCTCAGACAACATTCAGAGCATGGGACTTAGTTGCCAGCATCAGTAAAATGTCCATTTTGACCATACAATGCAATCCTGCCTTGGAAACATTGTCCAGTACTGATTCTGAGCATCAAGAGGCTTTCTTCTGCCAAGGAATTACAAAGACAGCTAAACCAGGCAGATCCATGACTGTTCATCAGGCTGCCTTGGCAGGGAACAGGGAGCAATGTGCCTCCACGCCCAATCAAGATTCACAGAACTTGGTTGGAAAGAGTCACGGAAGAATGCGTACCTCCTCTAATAGTTTTCTGTACCTATTTATACAGCCAGTGAGCAGGGGCTGCAAGTTAGTAGTAGGCCATTTGCTATGCATGCAGAAAGCCCCAAATGTCATGCCTGGCATCTCCTTCTTTAAAAGTTAGGTAGTGAGTGATGAGAAAAACCTCCGCCTAAATCCCTGGACAGCTGCTGCCAGTAAGAGAACACTGACTCTGAAAGATCAATGATCTGACTCAAATATACGGAGCTGCATGTGTTCACATAGAAGACAAATGGTTACATCCAGTTAATGGATCTGAAATTATTTCGGTAGGCACAGTGATAACGATCGTGACTGAGAATCTCTTCTTACACTTAATGTATGTAGTGTCTGCTCATAAACCATCATCTTAAAACTATCATAGGCTTGCTTAAAATCTACTGTATTTTATTTCCCTGTAAGATTTGTAGATTTTTTCTGTTGATCAGTGGGGAAAAAAACGTGAAAGGAATGAATTTTCTGATGTATAAAACCTGTCAAGAAATAACTACAACTAGGCAGAGAACCATGTTTTGGAACACTAAAGTTATAATCTCACCTGACAGTCTGTTGTTGTTATCAAAAGGATACCAGCCTATCAAAGCAATGCTATTCAGTCAATGCCAAGGTATAATGTATACAAGATGGGACAAATATGATTCGTTTCTACTGTATCAAATTATTCTCATTCTAGTTCCGCTCCCGCTCCATGACAACGGCTTCCCAGACAATCCGCCAGAGATTGTTATCCGACTTCCTAAAACACACAGTCAGCAACCCAAACATTTATTGTTTGCTCACTAACTTTGGAGTAAAACAACAAAGTCCAATCATGGAGCAAATGGTTCACCCACTTCCTGATTCTAAACCCCAGACTAACCTTCAGTTACCCATGCTTTGAAGTCAAGAATATATAATCTATAAAAAAGAACAGAAACATTTGCCGGTGAATATTGGGCTAAACAATAAAAAGAGGGAAATATATATGGAGAGGAAAAAGCTTTTTGGATACTTTAAACATAAATAGTTCAATGTGGAATTGTCGCTATCCATGTAGGGTAGTACAAAATAAATTATGGCCTTTTCCTAAATAAATCCAGTAACACATTGTTGGTTTTTTTGAAGGAAGTTCTTGATAAGACATCGAGGTTTTTTGGTATTTTGCAACCTGTACTGATTGGGCTGAATGTGCTCGATGGCTGCATCTGTGGAGAACGTTGATTGCTTTTTCCTTTTATAAATCAAAGTTCTTTACTTGACCCATTTCTCACTTTGTCAAGCCAAAGAAGAGCTCCATCAGTAATTTGTCAACAAATAGGACTTACATTTCTTTTCCGCTTATAGAGGAGAGAAACAGTTCCTCTGCCTGACTGGTCAAAAGAAAAAAAAATCTCCCAATAGATATGTGGTTCTACAAGCACTTTCCTGGGAGTAAACCCATGAAGTAGGATTTCACATAGCCCTGCTGAGGATTGCTCCCTAAATCTAGCAGTTTTCTCCATTCTCTTTGGTTAGGGTCACACATCATTTCTTTTGCTAGGGAGAATTCAGCCCTATTAATTTTTTTCTGCATTTTGGGGTGCTGCTGTTTGTTTACTTATTTATATCTTGCCTCTCCATTGCAAAAGAAAAATGCAAAGCAATAAGAAAAGCAATGCAAATGAATGAAAATAGATTGGTGAGAGAGGTGTTATTGTTTTTTTCTTCTTCACCCTATAGATTCACAGGCTGCTAATATGGGTGGTGGGCCAAGAAGCCTGATGGGTGGGCCAAGAAGCTCTGAATGGCTGGCTACTAATGAAGTCCAATAAAGATGGAGCCAATGGACATATGTGAAGTCAATGGTCTAAGAAGCAGCAAACAAAAAGATGGGGAAAGGCATGAGAAGAAGAGAAGAAAAATGAAAGGAGGCAAAAGAACTGTTTTAAAGGTAAAGGTAAAGGTATCCCCTGTGCAAGCACCGAGTCATGTCTGACCCTTGGGGTGACGCCCTCCAGCGTTTTCATGGCAGACTCAATACGGGGTGGTTTGCCAGTGCCTTCCCCAGTCATTACCGTTTACCCCCCAGCAAGCTGGGTACTCATTTTACCGACCTCGGAAGGATGGAAGGCTGAGTCAACCTTGAGCCGGCTGCTGGGATTGAACTCCCAACCTCATGGGCAAAGCTTTCAGACAGCTGCCTTACCACTCTGCGCCACAAGAGGCTCTTAAAAGAACTGTTTTAGAGGTAACTAAAATTCTTTCTTGTACAGCAGGCACAGGAAACATGGCACCATCAACATGGGAGTGAATTGGTTCAGTTCTCTGTCTTTTCCCAGGATTCTTAACCAATTAATAAAGAATCAATGCCTTTTTTATTTTACAAAAACTGTAACTAACCTGAGACCACATAGGTACTTACCATATGAACTTTACTTGTCCAGCTTGTACTTTCTGCTAATTTATCCAAGCAAAACTGGATTCAGGTACTGGAGCTTGACTGAGAGAAAACGTGTTAACTTGCCATTTGAAAATTCCTGGAGATTTGGGGGTTGGAACCTGCAGAGAGCGGGGTTAAGGAAGAGACGGGACCTCAGTGGGATACATTGAAAAGATTCCACCCTACAAAGCAGCCATTTTCTCCAGGGGAACCAATCTCTATAGTCTGGAGACCAACAGTAATTTTGAGAGGTTTCCAGACTCCACCTTGTGATTGGCGACCTTAGGTGCAGCATATTTTAAAACTTACTTCTGAGGTTGTTCCCAATGTCTAAAAAATGAAATATCTAAAAATGTCAAGAATTCATACATGTCATCATAGAAATAACAGCCAAAAATGGAAGTCCAACTATTAAATGCTTTCCTGCATTATTAAATATTTTCTGAAGGTCAAAAAGGAAAATGCCAAGAGGCCCAAAGAGCAAGAGGCATTTTAGACAGGACTGGAGTGTCAAATGATCAGCCATTGCCATTTCTCTGCCTTACCTGTCCTGTAGATCAGGGGTAATCAACCTGTGGTCCTCCAGATGTCCATGGACTACAATTCCCATGAGCCCCTGCCAGCATTTGGCATTTGCTGGCAGGGGCTCATGGGAATTGTAGTCCATGGACATCTGGAGGACCGCAGGTTGACTACCCCTGCTGTAGATGGTGCCACTGCACAGCGGGAACAACCTCCATCTTTGGGGAGTCCCTGTTAATGCACTTTTTTATCCAAAAATTTTTTTCCTAAAAAAAATGAAAACAGGAAATGAAACATCTCATGACTTGGTAACATCTCCTGCTACCATAATCTAGGCTACAGAGGAGTTCAGCATGGAGACTGAAAACATCTAAAGCCTTGTTCCGAACGACTCTGCGAGCAAAATTTATGTCTTCTCAACATAGAGGGAAAGTAGTAAAATTTTATGAAGCTAAAATGAAATAAAGCTAGAGCAATGCCATCTGTCAGGACAAATCGATATATGAGTAACCATGTTTCATTTAAGATTAAAGATGGTCACTCGGATATCGATCTGTCCTGGCAGATGGCATTGGCCAGAGGGGGTGGGGGGGGGGACTCCTCACAAATTTCTACCACAAGAACGCAAAGGGAACCATTGTTTTAAAATAATAAATTGAAAACTTTGATGGCATTACCCTTTAGATATAGAAATATTATGAGCGCAGTATTTCTTTTATAATTCAGCAGCTGATATTTTAGTTGGCTACCAAAATGTCAAGGTTATGAGTGGTCTTCGGGTAAAATTCCATCATTCACACTGCATTGGTTGCTGACACCTTGGTTGTCAGCATTGGTTGCTGACACCTGTGAACTACAGGTGTCAGCAACCCATGAGAAACAGCCTCCCCCCCCAGGTAGTTCCCAACAGTCCTGCTAATTAGTTCACTGGTTTCAGATGGGTTACATGGGAAGTAGAACATTTGTTCGTCTTCCAGAGCGCTCTCTCAGAAGTGTGTTCTGGTTGGTTGTAGGAGATCAGAAGAGCAGTGGCCTAATTTTCTTATAAATGTAGATTACTGTGTTAGGCCTCATCCCTTATCTTCACTTGTCATGTTTGCATTGCTGTGTTATGTTTCTGTTCTGGATTATGTTGCTTGCTTTTGAAGTGAACCTGCCAAAGTCTCCTGAAGTTAACATCTGTGATGTAAGAACTCTTCAAGAAGCATATGTATGGGAACCAGCTTCTTTGTTTTGATGTGCTTGAACTTTCGCTGAAGGTTTTCTATTTCCTTTCTTTATAATAAAGCTATTTATATTTATGGTGGCGGTGTTGTCAATTCACTGGCCCAGACCCAGGTTAATTGTGCTTTTGTTATCAACAGAGAGTCTAGTTCCAGGGACTCACATTTGAGACAGGTGAACAATGATCTCAGATGGGCCAGCCTTTACACAACGGAAAGTCAAGACTAAGCGGAACTGGAACTCTGACCATCAATGAGACTGCATTAAAAAAAAAACTGAAGACTTCAAAGACAACCTTCTAAACAGATTTCTGAGATCATTAGGAGAGTAACAGCTGCACAGTCATGTCAACAATCATGTGCTTAGAGCAAAAGACATGTTGTTGTTGTTAGGTGCGAAGTCGTGTCCGACCCATTACAACCCCATGGACAATGATCCTCCTGGCCTTCCTGTCCTCTACCATTCCCCGGAGTCCGTTTAAGCTTGCACCTACTGCTTCAGTTACTCCATCCAGCCACCTCATTCTCTGAATTCCCCTTCTTCTTTTGCCCTCGATCGCTCCCAGCATTAGGCTCTTCTCCAGGGAGTCCTTCCTTCTCATGAGGTGGCCAAAGTATTTGAGTTTCATCTTCAGGATCTGGCCTTCTAAGGAGCAGTCAGGGCTGATCTCCTCGAGGACTGACCGGTTTGTTCGCCTTGCAGTCTAAGGCAGTGGTCCCCAACCTTTTTTAGGCTGGGGACCGGCAGGGGAACTGCCCCGCCCGTGCATCGCGCATGCGCACATGCGCCATGCGCAGCCGAAATCGTGCATGTGCGGCACTTTCGCACATGCACACAAGTGCCGCGCAAAGGGCCGTGCATGCGCGATTTCGGCCGCACAAGGCGCATGTGTGCATGCACGGCCCTGCTGCGCATGCACAATGCGCTGGCGCAGCCCTGATTCCCTCTCCCCTCCTCCCGCAGTAAGAAGCTTCCTGGGCCGCAAGCTTGCGGCCTGGGAAGTTTTTTACTGCGAGGGGGGAGAGGGAACCGCGGCCCGGCACCATGGCCTTCGTGGCCTGGCACCAGGCCGTGGCCTGCAGGTTGGGGACCACCGGTCTAAGGGACTTGCAACAGTCTTCTCCAGCATCAGAGTTCAAAAACCTCAATGCTTTGAAGCTCGGCCTTCCTTACGGTCCAACTTTCACAGCCATACATTGCAAATGGGAATACCATAGCCTTGACTAAACGCACTTTTGTTGGCAGGGTGATGTCTCTGCTTATTAGGATGCCGTCTAGATTTGCCATAGCTTTCCTCCCCAGGAGCGTCTTTTAATTGCTTGGCTGCATTCCCCATCTGCAGTGATCTTGGAGCCCAGGAAAATAAAATCTGTCACTATCTCCATTTCTTCCCTATCTATTTGCCAGGCATTGAGAGGGCCAGATGCCATGATCTTTGTTTTCTTGATGTTGAGTTTCAAGCCAACTTTTACACTCTCCTCCTTCACCCACATCAACAGGCTCTTTAGTTCCTCTTCACTTTCTGCCATTAGAGTGGTATCATCTGCATATCTGAGGTTGTTGATATTTCTCTCTGCAATCTTGATCCCAATTTGTGACTCCTCTAATCCCGCCTTTCTCATGATGTGCTCTGCATACAAGTTAAATAGGCAAGGCGACAGTATACAGCCTTGCCAAACTCCTTTCTCAATTTTGAACCAATCAGTGATTCCATGTTCAGTTCTCACTGTTGCTTCTTGACCTGCATATAAGTTTCTCAAGAGACAAATAAGATGCTCTGGTATTCCCATCTCTTTAAGAATTTGCCATAATTTGTTGTGCTCCACACAATCAAAGGCTTTAGCATAGTCAATGAAGCAGAAGTAGATGTTCTTCTGGAACTCCCTAGCTTTCTCCATGATCCAGCTTATGTTGGCAATTTGATCTCTAGTTCCTCTGCCTCTTTGAAAACCTGCCTGTACTTCTGGAAGTTCTCAGTCCACATATTGCTGGAGCCTAGCTTGTAAAATTTTGAGCATAACTTTGCTAGCATGAGACATGAGTGCAATGGTGCGGTAGTTTGAACACTCTTTGGCATTGCCCTTCTTTGGGATTGGAATGTAAACTGACCTTTTCCAATCCTGTGGCCATTGTTGAGTTTTCCAAATTTGCTGGCATATTGAGTGTAGCACTTTTACTGCATAGTCTTTTAAGATTTTGAATAGTTCCACTGTAATGCTGTCACCGCCACTAGCTTTATTGTTGCTCAGACTTCCTAAAGCCCATTTGACTTCACATTCCAGGATGTCTGGCTCCAGGTCAGTAACTACCCCATTGTGGTTATCAGGGATGTTAAGCTCGCTCTTATATAGTTCTTCTGTATAATTTTGCCACCTTTTTTAAATTTCTTCTGCTTCTGTGAGGTCCCTACCATTTTGGTCCCTTATCATACCCATCTTTGCATGAAATGTTCTCTTCATATCTCCAATTTTCTTGAAAAGATCTCTGGTCCTCCCCATTCTATTGTTTTCTTCTATTTGTTTGCACGGTTCATTTAAGAAGGCATTCTTATCTCTTCTAGCTTTTCTCTGGAATTCTGGATTCAATTGGGTGTATCTTTCTCTTTCTCCCTTGCCTTTCATTTCCCTTCTCTCCTTAGCTATTTGTAAAGCTTCCTCAGATAGCCATTTTGATAGCCATTTTGACATAAGACATACTCAAGTCAAATAAATATGGCAAAATGGACTACTGCATGGTTTTCACACATGATACATCTTTTCCTGTATGGAGACTATTTACCCAAATACCCTGGGATGCAAGCAAGAGTCTCAAAGGTTAGGTTAAACTGGAGTCAACTGTATTAACAGCAGAGTTGTAGGAGAGAAACATTATAGAAGGTTAGGCCTTGGCTATGAGGGCTGGTTGGCAGAAGAATGCTCAGAAATTTGGGCTCTTTGCCAGTAACTACAGCTGTGAAGAGCTAAGCTACAGATCTATCAGGGGAATAAAGTACATCTTGATATTTCTAGAAGCATATTCCTTACATATGTGTGTGGGAGTTCTACTTCCTGGAGTGTATCTATATTAAAGCCAATAGAAAATGTATAACTTTGAGCAATAATGATACCGTCACCATAATAACTGATGACACAGCTTGTAAAGCTTTTGGCTTATTCTGCAGATTTTTTACACTAATTAAACTTAAAGCAGCAATTAGGAAAAGCTGCAGCTGAAAAATGGCAGCTTTTTATTGTTTATTCCCTAATTGCACATGTAATGAGGCAAATTTTAAAACAGTCCACCTTGGCACTTATGTTCTTAATGATGCTTTGTCTATAGGCTGAGGGTAAAGTCCTCATTTTTAACACTTACTCTTTTTTAGCTGAAGCCTCCCTAAGATGTTGAAGAAAGAATCTTAATTTGAAAAGTTCAAAGATAAGCCAAGTTACACAGTGAAAGACTAAAGGTCCTTGAATTATTGAACATATGTATTTGGCTTAGTTAACGGTATATTCTGCTGTTGCTAAATTTACATGGAGGGCAACTAAAATAAGGAAGACCCAGGTGAATCCTGAGCAGCCTTGGTAATGATAATGTTCATTACTAGATATAATGTGTTTAAATTTGAAATTCAAATTTTATTCTCATGGTTTGGAAGCCTTTTTTCCATTCTAACTTCCAGTGTATCTATTATATTTGTATTATAATCTGATTTCTGGTCTAGTACCACATTAATAAACTGTTGCTGGTTTTGGTTAATAGTATACCGTAAGGCCCATTATGCACGGCCGCCAAAACGGCGATTTCGGGTCACATGGAAAACGCGGAGGGGGAAGAAGTGAAGCAAACCGCTTATGCACGGGACGGGACGCAACGGCGGCAAAATCCAGAGTAACCGATTATGCACGCGGCGACCCCAGCACCGCTTCTGGTTGCGCCCCGGTCACCCGGAAGCTGCGCTTTCTTCCGCGTTACGCTAACGCGGCCAGTTGCAGCTGGCACCGTGCGTTATCGGTGATTTTAGTTGCCACCATTCCACCCCGAATGTGCACTATTCCCCCCATGCATAATGGGCCGTAGAGATACCAGACCTCCACAGGGGCCTCTGGATCCCCTACATTGACAAACCAATATACAGTATATAATATATAATAATAGAGTCTTGCAACACACTTCAATGTATTTTTTTAGAAGTAAATCCAAGAATTCGGGAAGGAGGAGGAAGAAGTGGGGGTGGTAGTTGTTATATGCTGCTTTTCTCTACCTGAAGGAGTCTCGAAGTGGCTTACATTTACCTTCCCTCTGTTCTCCCCACAACAGACACCCTGTGGGGTGGGTGAGGCTGAGAGAGCCCTGATATCACTGTTCAGTCCAAACAGCTTTATCTGGCTGTGGCGAGTCCAAGGTCACCCATCTGGCAACATGTGGATGAGTGGGGAATCAAACCCAGCTTGACAGATTAGAAGCCACCACTCTTAACCACTACACCAAGCTGGTATAATATGTATAGATCATTTGAGCTTGAATCCTTTGAGAGAGTTCTAGGCAGAACAGATAGTTTCCACTATAGATCACACTTCCTCTGTTTGCATTCATTCCATACATTTACATGCTATTAAAATAAGCTCTATTGGCATAAAACTGCATAAAGCAAGTGTTGGAATGCAATCAGCAAGTTACCTACTTCCTCCTCACTCTGGAAGAGAAGCTGAGCCTTTGTGCTCAGTTACTTACTTTGCATTGCTTGGTCAGTTTGGTGTAGTGGTTAGGAGTGTGGACTTCTAATCTGGCATGCCGGGTTCGATTCTGCACTCCCCCACATGCAACCAGCTGGGTGACCTTGGGCTCGCCACGGCACTGATAAAATTGTTCTGACCGGGCAGGGATATCAGGGCTCTCTCAGCCTCACCCACCCCACAGGGTGTCTGTTGTGGGGAGAGGAATGGGAAGGCGACTGTAAGCCGCTTTGAGCCTCCTTCGGGTAGGGGAAAGCGGCATATAAGAACCAACTCTTCTTCTTCTTCTTCTTGTCTCCATTGCAGTGGCTTTATTCTAGCAGCATGTAAGAGCTGCATTGCTCTGTAACTTGCTAAGATTTTGTAGCCCTGATCTGGTAAGAGACCAGATCAGAGGGCATAGTATATTGACTTGCAGGAGGGCATGTTGGGCTAAGTACGACATGCACACGTTTTGGTTGGCTTATAACAAAGCCACAGCTTTATTGGCATATCAGAGAGTTGGCCGGGCATGGGAGAGGGAGCCTGTGTATGTGATCGACTGACCATGAGAACCCTGACCACAGTGGTGCCCTTGGAACCACCCGGTTCGACTCCTGGAAACATGGGTCCCTTTGCCACTGGGTCCCATCCAAGGGAGGTGTACCCACCTGGGGTGCCAAAGAGAGATGCAGAACTCCACTGGACCCACCCCAGGCAACCTAGCCCTGCGAGCCCATTTGCCTTCCCCATGCTGGGTCGGTCCTGCTCGCAGCCAGCCGCCCCTTATGGGGACCTCTAACCAGGGGGAATTCGATGCCCCTGACTGAACTTGCCAGCAGACCACTATTAGCGATGCGGCTGGATCCAGCTGCAAGGAGAGGGTGCCACTGGACTCACATTCCTCCCTCCCTTTCCCCGCCCACCATGCATGCTGAAAGGGCCAGCCTCACCTGGCCACAGGGAAGGCACGGGGAGGGGGGGTATTAAATCTGCGGGTTCAGTGATCATAGACTCCAAGTCTTCAAAACAGCTCTTTTTATTTAGCAACTCCAGCAACAGACTACAACTACTGAACAGAGAAAAACAGGCAAACTCATGCACTTTTATACCTTTCAGGCAGCCAGCTGCTGCCTCTGATTGACTCTAAGCAGAGCAATCCGATTGGCCCCTAAGTGGAGCAATCCGATTGGCCCTACGCAGAGCAATCCAACTGGCCCTAAGCAGAGCAATTGGATTGGTTCTGGCAGAGTGATCAGGTTCCTTGATTGGTTAATTCCGTGGCTAGCAGAGAACCCTCATTTGCATCTGTGTCCAAATGCCCACAGACATAACAGGGGGGCTGGATCCTATTTAGGTGGGAGCCTGCGCTGGAGACCTCCCTTAGTTCCACGACTCCCAGCACCTCAACTGTTTCCCACCCTCCCTCCCTTTGGCTAATCAGGAGATGTGCTGTTGCTTGTTTGGCTGCATTCTGTTATGATGTGTTTTCTTTGTCACAGCAGGCAGTGTTGATAAGGGGCGGATCCTAGTTTTGCAGAGGCTGCCCCTGTGTGCTGGGATCAGGAGCCTCTGTAAGAGGCTGGGTGCATGCTGAGCAGCAGCTCCTCCATGGGGGAGGAGCTGCCTCACTGTGCAGGTGATGGTGGGAGCCCTAATAGAGGCCAACATCTGTGGGGCCTCCACCAATAACACCCTCCCATGGGTCCCAGCAGGCGTAGCAGTTGGGGTGAGCTTGACCATGGGTGGAAGCTGGATCCGCCCTCTTGGTGCACCGAAGCTCATGTTCACAATAAAGCTGTGGCCACTTTATATGCCAGATAGAAATCCAGTTTCCTGCATCCTCTGTTTCCATGTCCTCTATGCGACCTGCAACATTCCAGCCTGCTAGATAATGAACTCTAATCCCCAAACCATTTCTAGTCAGCCCACTGCAATGTCAGGATTTCTCAGATAGTATGCCAATCGTTGACTGTTCAGCAAACAGAAATTTTAGCAGAACAAAAAGCCATGGCAGAGACCATCCACTGACTATGGAAATCATTCATAGGAGCCAAATCTTAGATCTTATTCATCCAACTTCTTCTCTTGTACTATATAAACTATTGCTTGGTTTCTTACCATCACCGAACGTAGAATATAACTTTTGCTGTATTTTTCAATTGGGCAAAATAACAAAGACAAGTAAAGCAGTGATTTTCAGCTATATTTCATTTCCCCCTTTTTATTTTGTCCTTCTATAGCTAACAAAAAAACGAGGCATCAGATCTATATAGTTGCATAGATAACCTTGAAATGTTGCTGATACAGAGATTCTTGTTTTAAGTCTGCAGGTAGTGTACAGCAATAGATCTTACCGGTATGAGGTATCACCAATTCACCTCAATCAGCAGTTTGTAAGCTCCTACTTTTTCTATTCTGCAATACGGCATTTTCTCAGGATACAACGTGTTCATACTTCAGAACCCACAAGTCTCAAAGGGACCACAGTCTCAAAGGGACTACAGTCAGGTGCTAGACAGAGATGAAAAAACAGCAGTCACGGGAACAAGCAGAAAGTGAAAGAAGGTAAGACAATATCAGTGGTCCCCAACCTTTTTATCACCGGGGACCGGTCAACGCTTGACAATTTTACTAAGGCCTGGCGGGGGGGGGTAGTCTTTTGCCAAGGGACGTTGCCGTGGCCTGAGCCCCCGCTCCACTTGCTTTCCTGCTGGTGCTCCTGATTTCCCGCCACCCACTGCACAGTGCCACGCCAAGGGGCAGCCCCAGCCATGGCAGCCGCCGGAGAGCACCAAAGGTGAGCCGGCAGCAGTGTAGCAGGGGAGCCCCAAAGGCAGCAGCTGGGAAGGAGGACAAGGAGGAGCCGCAGCCCAGTACCGACTGATCCACGGACAGGGACCAGTCCCCGGACCGGGAGTTGGGAACAGCTGGTTTATATAATAAAGGATGAGATGTATGAAAGATGCCCTAACATGGATGGCCTAGGTAACCCCATTTAATCAGCTCTCAGAAGCTAAGCAGAGTCAACTCCAATTAGGACTTGGAAGGGAGTCTACCAAGAATGTCCAGGGTTGCTATGCAGTCAGGGAACACCTCTGAATTCCTTGACCTTGAAAACCCTATGGGGTCACCATGAATTGCCTGCAACCTGATGGCACTTTACACACCCATGAAGACAGAAGACAGGGGAAAGCACAGAGGTACTGGAAACAACAAGCAGTATGCATTGATAAGAGGAAGAAGATTAAGGGAGTCTGGGAAATTGGATGTATTAGGATTACTTGTCTAACCAAATCGAAGCTAAATGATGCAAAGAATTAAGAAAAATGGAAAAGAAAAAGCAAGTGGTTCCATCTAAGTCTGAAAGGCTTTTAAGCACCATCCTGGGGAATCCTTGCAAATTCTGATCTGATTAGTGGAATCCACGTTGGGAGGCTAGACAAAGAAAGGCACCACTCGGTTTAGCCGTTCGTAAAGGGAGGACTTGGCTCAAGCACAAAGGGCATCACATTTTACAAAGGATATCAACAACCTGGAAAGCGCTCAAAGGAAATTAACAACGAAGATGAGAGAGGTCTGGCGTGGCACGATGAGCAAAGGAAGCATGAGGCAGACATGCTGGGTTTATGCGAATGCAATGGATTATATCTGAGGGAAGGAAAAAATCGGAGCCAAATAAGACTGAGGATGGATTTAGGAAAACCTGTGCATCCTGTGAAACACCTTCACCTTCCTTTTTCAGGAGAATGTTCAAGTGGTTCTGAAAAGGGCCAAAATGTTTTCACATACACCTGGCATTTATACAATCATGCTCCCCAAATCAGGGCTACCCTTTTCAGAAAAAGAAAAAGCCCTTCTTGTTCAATCCTAATCTGGTGCCCACAGCAGCAACCCTATCCCTTTGGGTGGCTGAAGCATTCAAACAAATGGCCCCTTTCCAGCTCTGTTGAGTCCCTTCCTCTTTTTTCTTTTCTTCTTGGCCTTTAAGGGATTCCTTTATTTGCTTGCAGTTGCCTGGCTCACCTTAAGTGACACTGAGATGAATCCAGATCCACCCAGTTTTGTGCCAATGTTGGTGTCTGCAGAAACACAGGAGAAACCAATAACATTGTTTTTATGGTAGACTGTATGTCAGCTGATTAGGAACATGGACTTCTAATCTGGCAAGCTGGGTTTGATTCCCCGCTCCCCTACATGCAGCCAGCTGGGTGACCTTGGGCTTGCCATGGCACTGATAAAGCTGTCCTGACCGAGCAGTGATATCAGGGCTCTCTCAGCCTCACCTACCTCACAGGGTGTCTGTTGTAGAGAGAGGAAAGGGAAGGTGATTGTAAGCCGCTTTGAGACTCCTTCAGGGAGAGAAAAGCGGCATATAAGAAATAACTCTTCTTCTACTGGATGGAAATACAGGGGAATGGGCTCAAAAGGGAGGAGAGCTTTGGGATGAGGTTCAGGTTCAGTTTTGCTCCTAAAACACCCTCATGTGTGCTGTGAATATTTGCTGCCAAATATTTGACAAAGCCCTAGAAATAATGGGTACAAGTTCCACCAAAATAAATATACCTCCAGATGCTACAAATTCAATTGATAGGTCCCAACTAATATTTTACAAAGTACTTGACCACCTTGTTCTTGTGCTTTGCCACCTGTAACCCTGTTTAAGAACATTTCTCTGCATGGACCAGAGCTTTTGGTGAGAACAAGAGTCCAACTTTCTTAGTTTGGCACACAATGCTGTATATGGAGGACGAGGAAGAGCTGTTTCACTGTCACTTTTAATGAATCTGAAACGTTTTCCATAACGCCTACTAGCCAATCCAATAGGAGCCTCATATCACCCCATTTTATTGTTATGTACCTGTGACCACTCTGTTTTCTATTGCTACAACCTGCCAAAGTCTTCCCAGAGCACCTGATGATTACATAGAACTGACAATAATTGGGAATTTTCAACATGACTTGAACTAAAACCTCAATTCATTCCGGAGCAGCAGCACAATTTTTATGACTACCGCAACCTCACGAGTAAGATAGCAGGAGATGCTTGGCGTGTATCACATTAATCTCTAAGACACTAAAGGATAATTGGTTTAAAATATGGCACCAGCCTGCAATGAAGTCATGCAAAGCAGAGGATTTTTCTCTCTTGCTCTTGAAAAGGCTTCATCCTACAGCTTAGCCCTATATTTCTTTCTCCCTTATTTACTTAAAGATGACAAAAATCATCTGACATAAAACACACTCCACATATGATTCCCCAAATCCAAGAATGAAAAGGATAAACAGCAAGGTTGCTGGCTGACCTTCTTTACAGGGGTAGAAGTTTGTTAATGCCCCCCCTTATAGTGTACCACATAACAAATCTCCCTGCTTTGTACTGTGAAATATAAACTTCTTACGGCAAATAAAATCAGGGGTATTTAAACTAAATTTAGCCAGTTTTATCTGCTTTTTAATTCCCCCTCTCTCGGAGAAAGAAATCCACCCTTTTCTTAGCTTTGGGAGAGATTTTACTTTCCTGGAATGTTAACATAAAATAAGGATATAAAACTTTTGTCTTATAAGAAAATCCTATGTTATGGTTACAAGCACAGCATTTATTAGCTTATTTCTCTCTATCCTTTTCCATACCTCTTCTTCCATTCCCTTCTGTTCTAAGTATTGCAGTAATTACATACATTTTCTCCTCAGGATTAGACTTAATTTGCTTAACTCTCTGTCTCTAGAGACTTTTTTTTTTGCAGTCCAAGTTTAATTATAGCCAGGCAGTGCACACCCAATGTCAGGACAGATATGTATTAACTGGACATCATCCCATAATAAATATTGTAAGATTTTTAATATAAGAAAAAACAGAATGGATTTGAAACCCATGGACCAATTATGTGTGGTGGCAGCCTAGCGTGGTGGCTGCCGATTCCTAGTGGAGGGGCAGCATGCCCCACTTCATTCTGTGTATGCTCAGGAGAAGAAATCCTGCAGTGCACATAGTCTGCCCCGGAACTCTGCATGTGCGCACACAACTCCAGGGTGGGTGGGTTCCATTGTGCCTTGTGGCAGCAGCAGGGACATAGGGGTCACTCTCCCACCATCATGGGAGGGGGGTGAGAAAGCTCCATTTAGCTCTGCAACACTGCAAAGCTGAACATGGCATTTAGTGTCCCTGCAAGGACACCTTAGGAAAGGGGGAGGAGCTGGGCCTTGAAGGCCCGGCTTTTCCCTTATGCACAGGCCTGGCCTACCTGGACCTCTGATGGCTGCTGTGGCATGGAAGGGAAAGCAGAAGAATCCACATTCCCTTGCCACAGGCCATCAGAGGCCCTAGTGTGGGCCACGGCTGAGAAGGGGCCTGGACACCGCCAGCATCATGAGTGAGGATTAGCCCTTCTGGCATGTGGGCACCAGCCTGCCTTTGCGGGTCCATGCATAATCAGTTATGAAGATGCATTTTGTAGACTAAATATAGGACATATGGTGCCATTCTTCCCCTCCTTAAGCCAGTAACAAAGATCCTCCTTTCACTTTAATGGAGGAGGATGTAATGGGCCTTAAAAATTAGAACATTATCCATGAAAAAAGTGTTTGGAAGAAACATCACAGAATTTCAGAACAAAGTTTTGAATTGTTTCTATATAAATTATATTGATACTATATTGATACTAATCGGAGCTTAATATTATGGTTTTTAAGACTGAAATATGAAGCATATCAAAAGGAAGACATTTGGTCTTCCTGTAAATTCCTGTAAATGTGTTCTCCCAGAATCCAGGCTACAGAGATCAACTCCCCTGGAGAAAGCGGCTTCTTCGAAGGATGGTCTCTATGATGTTATATCTTGCTTAGGCACCTCCCAAACCCAACCATCCCCAGATTCCACCAACAACTCTCCAGGAATTTCCCAGCTTAGAGGTGACCCCCTACAAGCTCCCCACCCAGACCTCAAGTTTCAAGGAAGCAGCCATTGAGAGAAAAAAGCATAGTGAGAAACACACAATCAGATGTATGGTGCAGAAGGGCAAATGTTCATTAAGAAAGCTGTTACTCTCAACAGAGACACTGAGAATTGCAAAATATAATTACAACGTGATTATCCTATACTCTGGAAGTAGCTTTGGGTTGGAAAATATCTGGAGACTTTGGGAGTGAAGCCAGGAGTGGGCAGAATTTGGAGTGGGGAGGGATAGTGGAGTATTTTCTCTAGGGGAACTGATCTCTTCAGTCTAGAGGTGAGGTGTAATTCCAGGGGATCACCAGGTCCCACCTGGGGACTCACATCCCTATTTGGAAGAGAGGCTTTGCTCAGTTACCATTGCTAGTTATTTCTGTGCAGCATTTCTCTCTACATGCTTGTGATTCTTAACCTATAATCCACTATCACACTCTAAGTATGCAAAATTATTATCAAATACCCTTCTTTGTCCCAAGGAGAACAGTATTATAAAGAGCACACAAAACAAAGCAATTTCATTTATAAACTTGTTTATACTAATGACATCTCATAAAATAAAGTGATTTTGGGCATAGCTTTAACTTCAAGTTCCCACTGGTTACTTTTTAAAGGCCTGGGTGAGAAATCTAGGGTCTACAATTTTATCCTCAGGGAAAGTGAGCCATATAAAATAAGTTTCCACCAGTGACTATCAAAAGCTACTGCATGTGAAAAGATGCTTCCCAAATCTTGAATGTGCCACTCCATGGTTTAGAATGCCTCTCAAGATACGTATTTATTAAGAATCATTCTTATATGGTCCATTAATGATCAATGCATCTAATTCTAAGCACAATGAAAATGCACATCAATAAAATAAGGGCACATTCCAAAAAGGAAGATGTTTCTACAGACCAAGGATGATTCCTAGTTTTGCAGGAAAATGTTTATTTAAAGGCAGGGGGGATTTTAAATCCTTTTAAAATTAAAAGAAAACCAGGATGCTTAGGGCTAATCCTGCGTTGAGCGGGGGGTTGGACTAGATGGCCTGTATGGCCCCTTCCAACTCTATGATTCTAAGATCTTATGATATTTTGGCCAAGGAGACAGTCAAGGGAAGCAGGTGTTGAGTGTCGGTAGTCTTTGTGTGGAATGGGAGGTAGCCTGGGTAGCCATAGGTTTCCTCTCAGCCCAAATACAGCCATCACTCAGCAACTCTCAATACCCAATGAGGAGGGAGAAAATTTGAGGAAGCAAGTGCTGAGTTCCATCACCAATGTAGAAGTAGGAGGCAATACAAGGAGGCGGCAGCATGGGCTTCACCTTACTTCCAAAGCTGCTGACCTCTATTAAGAAGAAAAGGAGGCCCGTGATGGTGGTGGCCAAGAAGAGGCAGAGACGCTGCTGCTATTTCTTTTCTTCTGATTGCCATTCACACTCATTTATCTGCCCTTCCTTCCTCTTGTTTCTTCTCTGTCCTTTCTTTTTCTCTTTACTTCCCGCCAGGGGAAAAAGGCAGGCAGGCAGTCAAGCAAGCAGGTGCAGCTGTGGGTTGGTGGCTCCCCTCCCCCATCCCCATGAGTTCCTCATTGGTCCCCACTTGTTTCCTCCTGCTGTGCCAAGCTATCAGCCTTCTTCCTCTCTAGCAAAGGCCAACACTCAGAGAAATGTGTTTGCAAGCCACAAAATGCGTGTCTTCTGTGACTCAACACTTAGAGAAAATTTTCCTCTTGAAGAAACAAAGTTCTTTTTCCAGAGTCAATTAAAATGAATCTTTTGAGGTCCACAGCCTTCAGTTACATCATCCTTTGCGAAAGTAATGAAAATAACAAAAATGAATGAATCTCTCTTTATGTACCATATATTTGTTTGCAAGTAATTCCTATTGACCATGAGTGCTTCCTTGCTTGTCTATAGTCCAAACATTCCGCAATTTTTTTAGTGTTGTCAGAGTTTGAATATGCAGAGGGAGCAGAGCACCAGGTTGCTTAAAGAACCAAATAGTTTTATTTACAAAGAGAAGTAAAACGGTATAGAAGGAGAAGTGACCTAACTAACTATTGTCTGCAGTCTTTCTTCCTGTTCAACAACTGTTCTGTAGGGAGGAAGTACACTCGAAAAGCAGGAAGTCTCCTGTTGAGCCAATCAGGGCACTGGAGGAGATAATTTGAAAATTATCAGAACCTTCCTATCCTATTTATGCCAAATATACATCTCCTCTGATGCCCCCTGCAGGACACCCTTTATATTATGTGCAATTATGCACTGCAGATCCTGTATATTTCAACGTAATATCCCCCCTATTTACTCTTATTTTTCTTGTAAGGATGATGAGATTTCTTCAGTTTTACTCTGCTACTGTTCTATTATTCCAATGAAACTGGAATTATCTGCTAGCAACAGTTCCAGGAAGCCAATATTCAGGGAGCCCGGAGATTAGATGGGGCAGAGTTTGGGGAAGGGAGAGAGCCTGTAAGGGAGGAAGGGACAAGCAAAGTAGAGTTGGTAAATCTAGCTTAGATGGCAGACTGAGAATTCTAACCTGTTCTCCCTGACCTAGCCTAACATACTAACCACTAACCATATTACTCAATGACCATTTTTGGATATCCCCCCCTCCCAATGGTGCAGTCAGAATTTACCTGTCGTTTCTGTGTATATGAAGTCAGTTAAAGATACTTTCAAACACTCTTGGGGGGGGGAGCTTGCAGTCATTTCAATGAAGGCAGCTCTACAACACAGACCTCTCCCCCCGGTGCCAATTAATAGCAATTTTCGTGCAAACATAGCTGCATTTGTGCTAAACTAATGAAGATGTTCTTGCAGCCCTCTGAGTACAGAGCTGGTGGACCATCAAGAAGTCCCACAGCTGTCTCTGCCCTTTGTCTCTCCCTGCCTTGACACTCAAACACCTCTTACCCAGGAGAGCTGTGCCATATCAAGGCTTCTCCTAAGGAATGAGTTGTAAAACAAGACAGAAACACAACGATGTTTTATGCTTTCAGCAAACTCTTGAGTTTCACAAAGTTAGTTTTAATTCGGCAGCTGCTTCATCATTAGAGAGAAGCTCTGCTCAGCAGGAACTGACCTTGTGGGCTATTTCTCTGATATGCAGAGAATTCCCATTGATGTTAAAATGTGACCTGATTTGGTCTATATTATATCAGGCTCATGAAAGTCATGGGTTGTGTTTGAAGACTTCGCCTAGAGCAAAGATGTACTTAAAAATCTGTGGCATCCACAAGGCATGACCTCCCCAAACTACATTCTCTGTAATGACTTGGGATCATCACTAGGGCAAAAAGGAATATTTCCATACAACTTGCATATAGATAGAGGCCTCAGGATCTATTTCACTGCTGCTTTGTCCAAAATATCTTCACTTCCCCAAGCTTAGTTGTTTACTTTTGGGCACATTTCTATCCTGTGGTGTCATTCAACAGGCAGGACCTTGGATAGGCCTTAAGAAGCCAGACCATGTAGGCAAGAAGAGGCAGAAGAGGCAGATCATGATCGGAAAGGCTAAGCTAGTAAGGGTATGGGTTGCAAAGTGAGGAAAGGATCCAGGTTATGCAGCAACCAGAACCACAGCACTTCAATAGGCGACAACAATGATTTTCTTTAAAATGGATTTAAAATGAGCCTCAGGTTCGGAAATACCTGGAGACTTCGGAGTGAAGTTGGAAGTGGATTCTACCCTCCAAAGCATCCATTTTCTCCAGGGGAACTGAGCTCTTTAGAAGACAGATGAGCTATAATTCTAGGGGGATCCCCAGGTCCCAGCTGGGGACTGGCATCCCTAAATGAGCCTTTAAGCAACTAAGCAGAATTAATTACTTCTAGGGCCCACTACTTAAGTTTAAGAACTGTTGTCTTCCAGGCACCCCAAAAAGAACAGATAATCCTAGGTAGGTTGTGTAAAAGGATTTTATCTTTTGAAGGATCTGAACCATCAGTGCCAGTCTACTGGCTGACAATCTGCCCTTCTACATCTTTAAGGGGGCTTCCCTCAAGCAGGTGGGTTTAGAGATTGCTAAACTTTCAGGTTCCTTCTGGCTCAAGGCCCCACAAGGTAGGTCATGATACCCACTTTCTAATGAGGTGTATCCCTCTAACTAGCTATGTCACACTTGCTGCAAGTCTAAGCAGAACCTTTAAAGTCCACTGATGACAATGGGCTTAGAAGGATGTAGTTCTATTTAGAAGTGCACGATGACACAATCAAGATTGACAACTACATGGGAAATGTTTGGTTCCATCTCTGTGGTTCAGAGGGGGCCCAAAAGAGTTTGGATGTCAACAGAAAAAATAGACTATGAACACAAAGGAGAAAACATGATTAGTGGTTTTCTATACATGGTCTGAGTCTGGGGAATTTCCAGCCTCAGCCAAGATAAGTTGTCGTTGTCGTTGTTGTTGTCGTCATCATCAACATCATCATCATCATCATCATCATCATCATCATCATCATCATCAAATTGTATTTATAACCTGCCCTTCCCTAAAGGCTCATGAAAGGGAAATTGCGTGTGAATGAAACGTGATTGAATAAATATTCTCCCCCACTGATGAAAGAGGCAGGAGGGAGAGGTTTTGCCCCTTCTCAATACAGTTTCCTGTAAGAATTATTACCGCATGAAGGTCCAGTGATCCCATATTGGCTAGAGATTTCATGATTGCCAGTCATTGCTCTGGCAGCCAGTGGGAGAAATAAGAGGCTGATGGAATAATGTTATACTGTTGATTAATGTTATTTACAGCATAAACCCAGAAGTGACATCACTGCATTACTGCGACACCCTACTTTTGACCATAGAGTTTTAGGGGATCCTTGAGTGTCACATTGATGTGGTGCAGTCACTTCCAGTTTTGTTAGAAGTGGTGTTGCATCATTCCCCTCCAGTGGTGACAGTAGATGGAGGGTGGGAGGTCTCCCATTGCAGCTGTAGCAGGAGACTTGCTACTTCTAGCTTGGGATCACACATGTGACCCATCTAGGAAGTATTACACTAGCTTCCTTTATCCTAAAAAATATCAGCATGTACAAGGTTGTGACATCATCTTTCAGCATCTGATTCATAAAGGGCTAGAATCATTTCAGGAAGAAGACAGAAGCCTTGAGAAGAGACAGAAAAGGTGCTGGAGGAACAGGGGGCTAGGGTAGGAGAAACATTGGCTTATGTCCCATGAGAGCCAAGTACTAAATAGAGCTTTTAGAGATTTTCTTTTTTTCCTGAGTTCACTGAGCACCTTAAAATTCTGTTCCTGGACAGCATGGAGACAAAGTTGGGACCAGCGGTGAGAGGGGGGAAATCTCCAAGTCCTCTGGTGATGGAACTATCTTCCCTAGCTCGAAAGGGATCATGGGATACAAGCAAATGCCAGTGAAAGGCTTCAGAAAAAAATGAGAAGAAAAAGTTTAAAAGGTGTACACTGCACATATTGTTAGGGGAGTATTTTTGCCTACCCGAAAGCACTAGGTATATCCCAGGAACAATACATTTCAAGCTTTTCAGCTTTCATGGCCACAACTGAACAGATCCTTCTAGTTTCTTTACAATTTGGAGTCAATAGCTTGCCTAACAAAGTTGAAACAAATATCCCAAGCTTAATACTCTGGGCTCTTTGTAAAAGGACATTTTTCAACATCCCCCAACCAGATTGTCATTCTCAAAGACATTTTGCTGCAAACCACAGTCTTTGACATTTTTGTTCTGCAATTCTGAATGTTGTGAGGCTTTTAATGTCAATGCCAGCTGGAATTAGAGGAGCAGAACAATGGTGAGTGGGAGGGAGGTACTTTAATGAAACAAGGAGAGAAAGGAGGTTAAATAAGGCTCCCCCCCCCCCCGCTAAGCATATTCATCTGTGTCTAGACTGAGGCACTGTCAAATGAACTGACTTATTTTGTAAGCATGTGCTTTGGACCTATGGTCCAAGAAAACTTCAGCAGCAAAGAGCTTCAGAAAGCAAACTGTATAATACAGCAAATATTTGTGATTTTATCCAACCTGTCTTCGGGGTGGTATACATTATTCTCCCTTCCTCCAGTGTATCCTCACAACAACAACCCTGTAAAATAGGTTAGGCTGAATAGGTTAGATTGAATGGCCCAAGGTCACCCTGTGAGCATCCACAGCAAAGTGGGGATTGAAACGTGGGTCTCCTGTATCCTGGTCCAATAAAGTGACTATCAAGGTATTTGCTGTTCCTGAGCCATAATGAACTGCTCAGTTGTTCTTTTATCTCCGACTGTAAAAAATTTTGCTTATCGCCTCAGTTTGTCTTTATTGCATCAGTGAATAAACTGTAGCAACAACACAATGATTTCATCAAAGTGAATTTGCTTATGAGAGTGGATGTCCCCAGTTTGACCCCTCATATATGGTAGCTTAGTAGATGTAACCAGGGATTAATTAATCAAAATCTGGACCAAATCGACTCTCATCATTTAATGTACTTTATTTAGATTACTAAATCAGATTACTAAAAATACTGACCTCGGTAATCCCTGGAAAGCTTCAGAAATCACTTACTATGGAACTTTGCTTTCTGCGTATAGTTGCACACGGTAGGGTTGCCACCCTCCAGGTGGTGGCAAGAACTTCAGGTGATGAATATCTGTTCACCTGGAGAACATGGCCGCTTTGGAAGGCAGACTCTATGGCAACATACCCATTGAAGTCCTTCTCCTAACCAAATCCCTCCCTCCTTGGGCTCCTCCCCCAAAATCTCCAGGTATTTCCCAATTTATAGCTAGCAACCCTAGCATGTGGTAATGGCAACTGGAGAGACAGTGTGGAAAGAAAATGACTCCACAGATAAGCTGATGCAAAAATGTCTTCCAACCAGAAAAGAAGATCATTGTGGTATCCGTTTCTGCACACATCATATCCACTTTCTAACATTATACTGGCTTGGTGGTGTACAGAAGGCTTTCTTGGTTCTATGAAAATTGCAGTGAGGCCGATTCTGCACAGGTGGAAAAGGCCAGAGTGGTATCCCACTGAAATATGTCCCCCATTGAGTACATTTCAGTGCTGAAACATATAGAGATCCATGGGGACACAGTATGCTGCAGAGCATGCAGCTTCACAGCAATGGACCAGCAGCAGCCCAGAGTGGCACCGCTTGTGCAGAATTGCCATGAGTGCTGCTTTCTTCATAGAATCATGGAGTTGGAAGGGGCCAAGCTGGCCATCTAGTCAATCCCCTGGTCAATTCAGGATCAGCCTATTCCATTGCTTCCCACTCCATTGCCTTGGCTATCAGTCACAAGGGCAAATATTGCTCTTGTGCTTTCAGAAATGCAAGTAGCTACAGAATGGATGAGAAATGAAAATGGAGGCAAAATACAGGGAGGAAGGATTCCTGCAGGAGACAGCATTTTGCTTCTGCTTCTAAATATAGACAGCTGCAGCCTTTGATGAGTTGGTAGTAAAAGAAATGATTACAATCTAATTGATTATACAGTTATTGGAAACTAGCTTTAGTTCCATATTGGAGACTGAGATCTGATCTCTATTTCTTCTCTGTATACATTAAATTTTTTTGTTTGACTAGGCTTTGCTATGCGATGTTTTACCTATAATGGAATAAGGGGAAATGATTTATAGAGTTATGTTATAACTAAAATTAAGGGTCACTTTTATTTGTAGTAGCTTAGCACAAGCTGGCACCAGAGGTAGAGGGTTGTTTAGAAATATGCTGCGTTTAGTATAAGCTTGAAGAATAAGTGCTGACCTGGTGACCCTGACATGTCTCAGGTGGACATCTAGATGGCTCTGAAGGAGTGGCATTACTGCACTGGTCCAGGCCTTGGAGACAACCCTATGAGTTAGACATATAAAATTCTATGTAACCCTTTCGTCTTGATACAGGGTTTTTTGGACATGAGTCACCTGTGACTGTCTTATTTTTGCTGCAGCTAAAAGAAAAACATAAGTATGGCTTTCCAGTATAGTGTGTCTCTGGATGATGTCACGCCGGGCAAAGGACTCTGTTAGAGGCCTGCAGGGCTAAGCTATCACATATTGAGGGGGGCAGGGGAATGAGCTGACCATTAATCTCACCAGGACACTCCTGGTGGGCAGCTGCCCTAGAGAGTTAGAAGCAAGGGTAAAGGAGCCATCAACGATGGCAGCCAGCAGAGGCATCTATAAAGAACCAGAGTGCCAAGAGAGAAAGGGCACATGACAGCAGAAAGTGAAAAGCTTTCTCCCTCTAAGGTTCCTGGCTGATTAATGGAATAAACTGATATCCTCTGGTTTTCCATTAGGCTGAAATCACTCCAAAGGTGCAAGATTGTAGAACTGCTTCCAGTTAAAGCTAGCTGTGAAAATACATAGGGAGACCCAATGAATACGCAGCCATAAATCAATTGTAGCAGCACCAGAAGAGAATAATCAAATTAGCTGGATGGCATCCAGGCAACTCCATAGAAAGTAAAATCTTCCTGCTACTTCTTTCCATCTCAGTGGAGTTTGCAAGATGAGCCTAATGCTGAACCCGGTATTATCTATAGGACAATCCCCTATACGTGCCATCCATGGAGCCTGACTGTTTCCACACTAGTGATATTGTTTGGATTTGCATTTTTAAAAGGTTGGATTTTTTTTTTGTCCTTTTCTACACTAAAATTTGCATCTACAGGTGCAGTCCCGAATTGCCCTCTCAATTGCCCCTCAGCAAAAGAATCTCCAGAGAGCCTGATTTCACGTTTTCAAGTGAGGGTCTAATTCAGGGCTGCCCAGTGCAAACCACTTAGTGTAGTAGTTAGGAACATGGACTTCTAATGTGGCGGGCCAGGTATGATTCCCCGCTCCTTCACATGCAGCTAGCTGGACAACCTTGCACTTGCCTCATGATAGAGCTGTTCTGACCGAGCAGTGATATCAGGGCTCTCTCAGCCTCACCTCCCTCACAGAATGTCTGTTGTGGAGAGAGGGAAGGGAAGGGGATTGTAAACTGATTTACAATCTGACCTTGATAGTGTCAATATTCAAATACAGCATAAATACACACACACACCCTGTTGTGTCTGGGGGTGGGGTCCACTTCCCTGGCAGTTTGCTGGCCAATTACATAATAAGCCTTGTCAATATGAATCTAGGCTGATTCCTGCCCTCAGCAACTACTGGCCCCACCTGGCTTGGCTCTCCTTCCAGCAGCTGTACTGGTTGCACTCCTCCTAGCCTCAGGTGACTGCTTAGCATTGCCAAGTTCTCTCTAGCCATTGGTGGAGGATGGGGATAGTGTCTGCTGGTTTGATCATCAGGGATGGGCCTGCCATGGCCAGTGGGGGCCTGCTTGAGTCTGGGCTGGGCATTGACTCCAGACAAAGGATTTCCACCTTCTCCCCTGACTCAACCCTGTGTATCCTCCAAGTCTTCCTACAGTGAACAATGGGTCACAATCAGTGTCATCCTTTATGGACATATTCTAGTCAAACTCTATTGATTTCAATGCGTTAGAAAGGAATATATAGCATGACACTGTTAGTCTGGTCCTGTCTCTGCATCCCTCTTTGCACCTGGTAAGAGTAGAGGCAATAGGCCCTGGGCAGCCTGACTGGGCACAGGATATCTGCCCCCACAAACACACTTTTCTTTGTAAACATTAGAATCGTGGCTTTTTCATCAAGCAGACAAAAATGTTTTTTTTTTACTAATTTACTAAGAATTCACTGCTTCGTTTTAAAGAAAGAACCATTCTTGCCTCTGACGTGTGCCTGCTCCCACCAGCTACGGAATGAATGAATGATCCCATCTCCCTGAGGTGGATAGTGTGCATCACTGACACGGCTTAATTGCTTTGTGTGGAATCTTGTCATGAGCATAAATCATGCCAGCGTAATTGGTTGCTTAGCAGCAGAGCCGCAAAGACTCTCACCAGGATCCAGTACCATCTGCCTTTTTTTCCCTTTTCTTTCTTTGGTGTGTGTATGGTTGCACACCAGGCCCCTGACTTCAGTCATTTTGTGCCGAGACAACACATTCTACTGAAAACCAACAACGGCCTTGCAGCTACTAATAGCTTTCAGGCAGCACCTTCTGTTCAAGTGAAGAAGATTTACATTGGGAGAATAGGACTGTATTTTTCCCCTCACAGAACAGGCATTAAGCAGAAGTGTCAGCCAGCACTGGTGCATTCATCAGCTCCATGGCACTGGCCAAGACCAATTCTTTCTAAAATGGCTGAAACTTACCTGATGTACGAAGGCCAATACAATAAACAAAAAGCTGTTGGACTCAAGCTTCAGCGATGTATATCAGTCTCATCTGTTATAGGAAAAAACTCTCTAAAATGGCTTCTATACCTGCGGTTATCGTCTTACTTAGAGTTGTGGATTTTGTGAAGTAAACGATGTTTTAAGTGTGGCCCTAGATTATCAGAGACTGAAGGATTAATTAATGGTGAAGAGGAGGAGAAGAGAAAATGGAGTCAGGAGGAAGAGCCGCTGAGGAAGCCTCTGAGGGAAATGACAAACTCACAATCAAGGAAGTTGCCAAATCTGGGCTCCCTCTTTGAGTAATTTCCCAGGGTTTGTTTGTTTGTTTGTTTGTTTGTTTGTTTGTTTCACAAGTGCTTTATATTTATTTATTTATTTGGATTTTTATACCACCCATTTTTTACGGCTCTGGGCAGTTTACATGGAACACTGCATAAATTTACATGGAACATTATAACAATCTATGACATACAAATTTCAATAGAATATCATAACACAATCTATCAAGTAACAATTCACAACATGACTAACAACAACACTGGGGAGATCAAATTGTTCAGTCATGGAAGGGCGTCTGAGGTGTGGCCCAGCAGGTGTTCCGAGTCGGTCGGCCTCAAGCAAATGCCTGATGGAGGAGCTCCCTTTTGCAGGCCCTGCGGAATTGTGGAAGTTTCGGCAGGGCCTCAAGGAGTTCATTCCAACAGGTGGGGGCCAGGACCGAGAAGGCTCTGAACCTTGTTGAGGTTTGACACGCTTCTCTGGGGCTAAGGATCCATAGTCAGTTGGAAGTGGTGGAGCATAAGGCTCTTTGGGGGGCATAGGCAGGAAGGCGGTCTCTCAAATACATTGGGCCCAAACCACGTATGGCCTTAAAGGTGGTTACTTAAACTTAATCTGGAATTCAACTGGGAGCCAGCCAAGTTGTTGGAGTACCGGTCGGATGTGGGATCTCCATGATGTTCTAGTGAGGATCCTGGCCGCAGCATTCTGTACCAGGTAGGGCACTAGTAGCTTGGCTTGGCAGAGGTGGTAAAATGCACTAGGCTTCCATTGTAAGAGAAGCATCCAGGATCATGCCTAGGTTCCTGGCGGAGTGCATTGCTGAGAGCTGCACACCGCCCAGGGTGGGTAGACGCACTTCCTCCCATGGTGGCTCGTCTAGGGCTCCTGAAGAGGGGTGCCCCCATCCCTCCATTATATCCAACGCTCTATAAGCATGGCATCAAAGGTAATCCAGCACTGACTACATGAATATAAAAATGTCAATATTTGCACAGTGTAGACATCATCTTCATAGCCTGGAGGTCATTCAAGATCTATTTTAAAATTTAATGACCAAATATATAAACATACTGATCTACAAAGAGACAGGACATCTCTACTGTGTTGAGACATATTAACGCAGTTTTAACTCTTTATTATTGCCCCACTTTCTCAAAGTGGACTACACAGTGCAAAACAATGATTCCCCAACCTGTTTAGTATGGCAAACGACAAGTCCACATTTATTTGGCATGGTGGTGCCCAAGGTATTTTGGCTCCTTTAGTAGACAGTGATTTTGATGCCCATCTAATTCAGCATTCTACTCTCTACAGTACCCTGCGAGATGTTTGTGGAAAACCAACAAATGTTGCACAAAGGGTATAGTTGCCTGTCAAAGTGGCATTCCGAACTACAAAACCTTTGCATATGGAGGTTCTATTCCAGCCTTTGACCAAGAGGTTATCCTGCTGAAGGAGCAGCACCAACAAGGACCCCATGGATGCACATGCCTCTTTTTCTCTCTTCTGTTTTTCCTAGTGCTCAAGTTCACTTTCTAGCCTCCTCACCACCTTTATCCAGGAATGAGAGACATATGCAGGAAAGAAGATAAGGGGGGAGGGTGAATCAAAAGGTCCATTAGGTAGAGATGGACCATGATCCATTTTCAGAGGCTTTGCAACCTACTTTTGGATTCTGACCCACAGGTTGGGAAACTCTGGTGTAAAACAATGCAGTCAAATAGCATGAGATATCCAATCCACAGTACAACAAGATTAGGAATTAAAAGGCAGCCAAAGTTGAAAATAGGTTATAAGCTTCTCCTTAATTAGGGCTGAATTAACCTCAGAGCAGAACATCCCTAATTCATTGCATTTCCCCTTGATTCAGAGAGTGGTGAACTTTCCTTCTATGTATTTCTTTAGGTCCTTGACTTCCCCTCTTCAAATAACGTAACGTAACACACCACTGTTAAGTCTCAAGTGAATTGAAAAAGTGGTTTGCAGTGCAGCCTTACTGGGCAATTCTTTCAAAGGGAACAAATAAAAACCTTTCTTCTGTTTCTGAAAGTCCTCAGGGGCTTTTGCAACATTTCCTTCCTTCACAACAACATTGGAGATAGCTCCTTGATATTATTCCCATGTCACGGAGGTAGATAAGACAGTGGTTTGACCAAGACCATACAATGAAGCTATTGCAGAAGGCGAGTCTGAACTGTGGTTAACAAAAAGCCAAGTTACTGGTGTGTCCACATCCTAGTTCTGTACTATTAAAGAGCTGCTTTCCTTGCAGAAAATATTCTTTACAGCACATCTTAGTACAGCTATAGCTCAATAGGCTGTCAGTAGAAGGGAAGTAAAAGGAAGAAAAATAAGGTTCCCTTAACTGGAGTAAACATTCCACTGTGTATCCCTGTACACCAGGGGGCCCTCAAATTGTTACTGCCTCAGTGCCCCCATCCACTTTAATTTAGCTTTGTTTGACAACCATACAGGGGAAAAAATCCATTTTATTGTTTGGTAACTCTAAACCCATCTGAGCTCCACAATCATGCTTTTTAGTGTCTTTCAATACTTTAAGCTAACTCTCGCTCTCCTTCTCTCTCTCTTTTATATCTTTCGAATTCCATTTTCAGAAAAGATATAGAGGCATCTTATGCATATCAGTGCCTTTGTTCTGATACCAATATGTATCAGCCTCTGTCTTAAATTCCCTACAGTCCAAGACAAGGAGGCTCAGGATGAGTCTACTGGAAATTAGCATTGACATGCTAGAAGAAGTGTGACCTTGGTGACTTCCATGCAATTAGCTAGTACTGTATGCATCCAGCCATGAAAATGCTTTAACTCATTGGGTGCTGGTGGGATTTCCTCTCTGTTAAACCATGACCTATAAAGAAGATATCAGCACACAGGGCAAGCAGGCTGTTCTGGCCTGTGTTACCAAGAGGTTAGAAAATAGATTGGTGCATGGCACTGATTCTGTAGAGGTTAGTGATTTAATCATTAGTATCAATCTTGGCAAGGATAGTCTAATGGTGTTCGGTAAAGGTTTGCCATAGCTTCCCTCCCTCTGCATTTCATCTCATTCTGCCCTGCTCATGAGAGCCAGAGTGGTATAATGGTTGAGAGAGGTGGACCAGGTTTGATTCCCCACTCCCCCACATGCAGCCAGCTACAGTGACATTGGGCTAGTCACATTTCCCTTAGGGCTGTTCTAGCAGAGCAGTTCCCTTAGAGCTCTCTCAGCCCAACCTACCTCACAAGGTGCCTGTTGTATGGAGAAGAAGGTGTTTGGTAGCTGCTTTGGGTAGTGTCTCCTTTGAGTAGTGAAAAGCGGGTTATTAAAAAACAGCTTTTCTTCTTCATCTTAGAAATAATTCTTGTAGCCAACTGGGTGTTGTCATAATATTGAAAAAATCAGGGTTTTTAAAAGTTTCTAACCCTCATGGTTGATAATGAAATTGCCAGATCACAAAATTATCTTTAAATGAGTGAGTCAAAAGATATCCAAGTTCTTTAGATGAGGGTATTGTAATATTATATTATCATATTTCTAAACATGAGTGTTGACTATATTCTGTGATTGTACTGATATAAGCAATATATGATATATTCCTGGAGATGAATTTCCTCCAGGCTGCACTGACCAGGGATACTGGTTTTGGGAGAAGGAGATCATCTGGGCATGGAATTGGGGTCACTGTGGGTGGGCAGGTAGTTGTGAATTCCCTGCATTCTGCAGGGGGTTGGACTAGATGACCCTGGTGATCCCTTCAGACTCTATGATTCTAAATAAAAATACACACAAATGATGAAAATCAATATGGCCATATTGGCACTGAACTTTCTAACAAATTCCCAATCATTTTGAAAGGAAAAGATACCTGATCTGCATATTATTCATCCATATAGTACTCCTGGTGTATATGTGTGTGTGTTTGTTTTCAAGCAGGCAGCCTGAAAAAAAGCCATTAAAATACCACTAGAATCACCAGCTACTTGATGGATTGAATGCTTGGTATTTGGCAGTGACCTGAACACTGAGGCCCTTCCACAAAGGCTATCGTGCATCATGTCACAGTAAAGGTGGAAAGCTAGCACACATAATAAGAAGCAGTGACATTATGGTTTGCAAAAGCACAACATGCAGGAAATTTATTGCAGGAAATTAGCTATTTTGCAGTTCTCGTATCAGGATGTGCTGCTTGGCTTTGATACTCAAATGGGAAAGAACACAGTAAGTATTCTCTGCAGTAAAGGCAGGTTCTTCCTGTAGTACAGCACCAGGTCAAGTGACTGATCCTGAAAAGAAAGAAAAGATCACAAGGGAGGAGGAGGAAAAGGAAGAAGAAGAGATTTTCTCTATGCCCTTTTTCTCTACCAGAAGGACTCTCAAAGCAGCTTATAATAACCTTCCCTTTCCTCTCCCCACAACAGACACCCTGTGATGTAGGTGAGGCTGAGAGAGCCCTGTTATTACTGCTCGGTCAGAACAGCTTTATCAGCGCTGTGATGAGCTCAAGGTCACCCAGCTGGCTGCATGTGGGGGAGCGTGGAATCAAACCTTGCTCATCAGATTAGAAGTCCACACTCCTTACCACTACACCAAGCTGGCTTTCACCCAACCACTTTCTCTGACATCCCAATGTGCTTCTTACCCTGTCTGTCTAAAGGTGTAATCAGTACAAAAATCAAAGCTTAAAATATTGCTATTGAGGCAACACAGCTGAACAAACCTGCATTATAAAACCTTGGACTGCATCCAGACTAAATTGGCAATTTCCACCAATTCCCCCAGAGCTCCTTCATGTCAGTCTTCCAGGTCCCCTGTCTACCAGAAGCAGCATTTTGTGAAGATCAGTGAGCTGCAGAGGGAGCGACAGGGCAGGGAAGTCCAATTCTGCCATTTGGAAATTAAATCCGGATCTTTAGTAAAGCTACAGATATAAATCTGGACAGATAAATCCTCTATAGATGTACTTCACTATAATTTCAGACGTTTCCGAAATGCGTGTAAGATTGTCAAACTGTCCTTGAGCTTGCTGACCATTGCTGCATTTGGGGTGTTGAGTATAATATTCACACCCTTTTCCAGGACCTACTCTTGCCACAGTGCAAAAGGAAGTGCTGAAATATATTATATATATATACAATATTAAAGACCAGTAATGCAATCATTCATATATAGCCAAACAACTGGGAGGCAGAGTAGAGGCAATCAAAACGAGATCCCAAACGAATAAGAGATAGGGATTAACCATGAAAAGGGATTCTGTAATATTTATTTACAGCATTTATCACCCACCTTTCTCAGGCCTATCTTTATCTAGAAAAACGTATAGGCAATAATGCAAAGCAGAATTTATAAAATAGTAATAAAATCAAGTGAGGTTCTGTTACTCAGCAACAGTAAAAACATAAAGAAGTCTTGTGGCATTTTAAAGACTAAATGATTTATTGAAGCATAAGATGGCTGAGATTTTACTCCATGAGTCTGAAAAAAGCATATACCATGATAAATCTGTTAGTCTTTAAGGTTCTCAAAAGCATGACATGTTTAATGCATGCATATTGAACTTTTCTTCTTCTATAGGCACTATGGGTGAAATGGTGCAACATTTCCATGTCAGCGTAGTGACTTTGTGAGAAAGGAAAATACAAAAAAAATCATTATTTTATAATATATTTGTATTGGGACTGACATTATCAAGGATTTATCCAAAAGAAGCAAGCCATTGACAATAAGCTATGTCACTAAGTGCCTGCCAGGACCATGGAGTTCATGGAGGACTTTCAAAGAATGAAAGTTGTAATTAGCATATCAAAAAGCCTCCCAGCTTTGAAACTTTGGCAAGTTGCACTTCCTAGACAGAATCAGAAACACAAAAGGAAATCATGGGTGTTGAGTGAGCTCTGCTGAGTTTCAGGTTGAGGATAGGGCTGGAGGAAGCAAGTGGCCATTCCCCATGGACTCCACCGTCTCTTCTTATTGTCACCCTGCCTTCATCATCTGTGACATTACAGAAACTCAAAGGTAGAGCTTGAAGATTAAATGGAGATTGGATGGCCTATGTGCTCTGACCTAGTTAGAGGGGATGACACAAAAAGAGAGAATTATTTCTGGCGATCCAAATTTGGTGTTTCCATTGCCGTGTCCTATTATTCATTAATGAAGCCTTTCTGACAGAAACCATGCTTAGTATGCAAAAAGCCTATGTTCAGTAGCTGGCATCTACACCTAACAAAGCAATTTGGACTGCAAATGGCTGAATGTGTGGTTTGGGCCTTGACTTCGATGTACAGCATAGGTTAAATTAAATATCCACCCCTAGATAAGGACAGATCATGTCCACCCTCCTCCTATTATGTCCATGCTCCAAACTATGGAACATGACCATGCTCTGATGGAAAAAGAAAATTTGGAGAAGGAGGGAAGGCAGTTGATTGAGGATGGATGCTAATGTTGACTGAGGTATTAGCTTTTTACACAGCTGGATAAATGCCTAAAAATGACAGCACCACATGGCTTGCATGTTAAGATCCATAGGTCACTGTTAGGTCACTATAGCAGTATGAAGTATTGGAGACAAGCTGATGACTGCTAGCCACCCTTCATTTTATCTTCTTGGCAAGATTCCTCAGTTAAAAGCTGCAAAGCCAAAATCCCACAGAGTCATTTTAGTATGCACATATACAAAGAAACGTTATGTGGGGAGACTTTTCATGAGAAGACTGTGTGCACTGAAGCACCACATGGGGGTCAGGCGGAAATAAATGGCTCAGAGGTGTCTGGCACCATACATTTGTAAAGACCGTACCTTTGTTTGTTGCTGCCATGAATACCAATGCAGGACAGAGCCCAAAGCTTCCCCCCACTCAGAAGAGAAACTAGCATATATCTCGTTCCAAAATTGCGCTCTTCCAGAACAGCAATTGCTGTTCTTATGGTTGTCTCTAACTTAGGCAAACAAAAAAAGCACATAAGGATTCTGTAGTATATCTTATAGGGCTGCCAACCACCAGGTGGGACTTGTAGATCTCCTGGAATCACAACTGATCTCCAGTTGATAGAGATTAATTCCCCTGGGGGGAAATGGCTGCTTTGTAGGGTGGATTCTATGGTATTGTGCCCTGCCTAAGTCCCTCCCATTTCCAAACTGCACCCTTACTAGCCTCTACTCCCAAATCACCAAGGATCTCCCAACTTTGATATCTAGATAGACAAGGTAAGTGTTCTAGATAGTTGCTTTTATTTTCTCTGTCTGCATATATATAACTTGGGCCAGGTAAGAGTCAAGAGACCTTGAACATGGACCAAAGGGCCTCTGGCTCACAGCATGGGACCTGTGGTGAGCAGCTGGGTAGACTTGAACCAGCCTAGATCCATTTGGGTTTTCTTTAATTTGTCTACTTGTTTATGTCATCTGGAACTTTCCTTTTTGGAAGTCTCTTGGAGTCTCCTTGAGAAGACAAGTGACCCCAAAATGCTTAAATAAGCAAATGAAATATAGGCATTCTAAAATGTGCTGGGATACTTTTACAGCAAAAAAAAAATCTTATTTCTACTTGGGTAAAGCTACTCTGACAGAAACACTCAGCTTGAGGTTTCTAAATTCTTAAAAATAAAAGTTGGTAACTCTGAGCATGCTGCAGGATTTTAATATTTATGTTTGAGTTGCAGAAGAGGGGTTCTGACATGCCCCAGGCGAAGTTCAACAGAGGAATGGTGGACAATTCTGCTCAGCAGTAATTTAATCTTAAAAAAAATGGCAAACCAATTTGTAATGAGAACAATTTTTAGTCTCCATCCATTAGGAAACAGAATTGAGTTACCATGTAATTTGTGCATAACCAAGTTGTAGGCACGTCTTCTGTATTCCTGTTTTTCAAAGTATCATCCAAGAAAGCAGCATTACTTAGCTTGCCATTAGCAGAATGACTGCATAAGGGCTTGAGCAATTTCAGGGAATGGAATATGAATCCTTATCTGTATTTTTTTAAACATAAACTGAACTGAACAATTAACACAGGAAACAGCAGGATACTAATCATCTAGAGGAAGAAAACCACATTACACAGCTGATGAAAACAGTAGGGAAGCACAGGGGAAATAACTGTGATGCATTGCCAATGACTTTCTATCTGTGGGCACCTCCACATTGTCAATTGGCTGGCTTGGGCGAGAAACAGTACTACTTGATGTTGCCTTTCATAGCGCTGGAGAATTTGCCATCTGAGAAATCCTGACTCTGTGAAAACTAATCATATCCAGCTTAGCGTAGCAACTGTTTTTCTAGGGGGAGAGATAATAGAGTTTCTATCGACTCCTAACATCTTTGGGTTGCTGAATTCCAAAAAGGCGTAATGATCCTGAAATTCTAATTCCATGCACCAGTCCAATGCGAGCTCAGAAGTAGGGTTGCCAGCTCGGGATTGGGAAGCCTGGAGATTTTGGAGGTGGAACCTGGAGAGGACAGGATTTGGCTAGGAGAGAGACCTCAGCAGGGTACAATGCAATAGAGTTCACCCTCTTAAGCATCCATTTTTTCCAGAGGAACTAATCGCAGTTGTCTGGAGAGCAGCTGTGATAATGAAAAAAATCCAGGTCCCACCTGGAGATTGGCAACTATAGTCAGAAGACATAACTGAGTTTTTCAGATAGACAGAGGGATGACAAGTAAAAAATAATCCCTCAAGAATGGGAAATACAGTTGCCAACTGCCTAGAGAAAAAATGTTCTGTCCCTTAAATACAAGGTTAATTTGATATTATCTATTACCTTGCACATTTCCTGGGGTTTTTTTTCAAACCAGAGGCAAAGCCCATGGTACCCAGGAATACAATGGGTGCTAGGATGCACATCTGCACTGTGGCCTTCCTGGGGGCTGGCTACATGGCAAGAACTCCTGCCCACTCTTTGACTCTTGTGGCCCCGCCTCCAAATCTCAAGGAACATTCCTGACCCAGGAGTCACCAACCTCCAGCTGTGGCCTGGAAATCTCCTGGAATTGGACTATAGAGATCAGCTCCCCAGGGGAAAATTGTTGTTTTGGAGGGGGGATTCTACAACAACTCATCTCCAGGCTCCTGGAAATGAAAGGGCTTGCTTGGTAGGGGGGAACTCTGTGGCACAGAAGTTGCAGGATGGGAGAAGTTGGGACCTGGGGATTTGCTGGAATTGCAGGTCATTTCTAGGCAACAGAGATCAGTCCCCTTGGAGAAAATTTATTTATTTATTTATTAGATTTCTTACCCGCCACTCCCATATGGCTTGTGGCGGGTCACAGAGGTCTGTTCAAAAACCCCAATAAAATACCCATTAAAACCACAGACAAAAATACAACAATAAAAGCAACAAGTTGCGGCAAGCCATTAAATTCCAATTCTGTCCCATAGAGATGGTAAAACCATTAAATTCCCAATTCAAATTTATTTATCCCCTAGAGGGGGGTAAGGAAGGGCCGATGACTCCAAGTCTGCCATACGGTGGTAGTATCTTTATCCTGGGGGGGGGGGGGTCCAGCAGATCTTCCTTAGCGCACTGGCCTCAACCATAGACCTGGTGGAAGAGCTCTGTCTTACAGGCCCTACGGAATGCTGTAAGCTCCCGTAGGGCCCGTAGCTCACCTGGAAGCTCATTCCACCAGGTAGGGGTCAGGACTGAAAAGGCCCTGGTCCTGGTCAAGGCCAGATGTGCTTCCCAAGGGCCAGGAATGACCCAACAAATCTGTGCGCACAGAGCACAGGGCCCCACAGGGGGCATAGGGCAATAGACAGTCCCTCAGGTATACGGTTCCCAGACCGTGTAGGGCATTAAAGGTTAAAACCAAAACCTTGAACCGGATCTGGGCCACAACTGGCAACCAATGCAGCTGCCTCTGCACTGGCTGGATATGGGTCCTCCATGGTGTTCCTGTGAGGACCCTAGCTGCTGCATTTTGTACCAGCTGCAATTTCTGGGTCAGACTCAAGGGCAGGCCTGCATAGAATCAGTTACAGTAATCTATTCTGGAGGTGACCATTACATGGATCACCGAGGCCAGGTGTTCAGGGGACAGGTAGGGCGCTAGTAGCCAAGCCTGGTGAAGGTGGAAAAATGCCTGACCAGCTACCTTTTTGACCTGAGCCTCCACAGTTAGGGAGGAGTCAGTCACTCCCAAATTCCTGGCCTGGGACGCGATGGTCAGTTGCATTCCTGCCAAAGTAGGGAGATGTGCTTCCTGGGCTGTCCTGGCTTTGGATCCCAAGGAGGTGCAGGGATGCCAGGCTCCAGGTGGGAAACAAAGAGAAATGCTGGGTGTCAGTATTTTCCAATAATAATAAACGTCAAATAATTAATAAACTTGTCACAGTTTCTCCCTTTCATTAACATATTTAATTGATAGCAAAATTTGCTTAAAGAACTGAACACTTTTCAGTCAGTACATTCTTCATTTCAGTTCAATCATCAACAGTGGGATCGATTTTAAAATAACTCGCTAAGGGCTAAGTGGGTGGAGAGTGGGCATGGAATGTCTGAGGCAGGGCCCAATCAGGACACGCAAAGGGCATCCAGATTGGGCCCTTCCTTGGACAGGCCATGCTCACCCAGCCAGCCAGTGGCTCTCTGCTGGCATTGCCGGCAGTTTGCCCGGGATGCTCCCCAGGACACATGTAAGTGCCTTGGGAGTGGGGGCCTCCATTCCCATTGGGCTTTCCAGCCCAACGAGAGCCAGCAGGGGGAGAGGGCTCTTACCCCCCCCCCCCCGGCTTTCCTGTCATTTTGCAATGGCGCCAGCTGCTTCCGTGCATGGCGCCATTGGAAAATGACAGGAAAGCCCGGGGGAAGCCTCCGTTCTCCTCACAGGATTTCCTGTCATTTTGCAATGGTGCCGTGGTCCCTTCACAGTCATACAGTTTTGCTTCCAGCTCAAAACCTACTAGAGGTATGCTGAATAAACTGCAGCACTGCATTGTTAATACTTTTTTTTTTCTAATTTGGGATCATTTAGATCCCCCCCAAATGTTTTGACCATTCCCTTTTTCCCTTCATTCACTCATATAGTTACATGAACACACTGTGCCACAGGTGTGTGTGCATGTCACAAGTGTGTCTACAGTCAGTAGCAGCATCCGCAGTTCAGTATCAAAACTGGGGGGGGGGGAGATATGAGGAAATAAATGTGCAATTACAACATGCAGGAGAGTCTATTCAGATTGGCTACTGGTGGTTTATCGAAATTTCACTTATTCAAAAGTAATGTTTAACATGTCCCCTCTGGCCATTTGGATAGCATAGGCTATAATCCTGATTGTTTCCCCCATGAAACTATCAGCGGAAAATGAATTATAATACACTATTTCTGTTCTTTCATTTATAATACAATGACCTCGTTTTGTCAAGTGCAAGTCAAAGCCCTACTGCACATTCTTCTCTAGTTCTTTATCAAAGTTGAACAATTTCACTTCTAAGAGGGAAAATAATTTCACATATGAAAACAGATGTACCAAATATGAAGACACCCATCACAGTGTGATGAAAACATTTGTGTGTAATATTTTGAGAACTGCTAGAAACAAAAGGTTTGAGCAGAAAACAAACAAAAACCTCTTCAGAAATATCATGTGGCTTCCATTAGAATATCCCTAAAGAATCACATTTATTGGAATATGAGACTTCATAAACCATTAAGTGAGCAATTGTGAATGTTCAAAACTCACATCCATCAAGTTTTTAATTTTGAATATTTATAAGAATTTAGACTTGTACCATGCACCGACTGCAGCTCTTAGAGCTCCGTAGCAAAACAAATGAGACCTCCTCTACACCAGTCCAGATCATGAAAAGACCACAGGAGAGAAAGAGGAAGGCCTCCTATCCTCATGCTTCACTCCTGAGCCAAATTTGTCCCTGGCACATTTGTAAACAATAGTTCCCCTATGTGACATTTTTCTGCAAGAAAGGTTGGGGAACCATAACTGATTCATGATAGATGTATCATCTCTCTGGTAGCTCTCTGGCAGGCAAAGATCTTTGCCAACACATGCAGTCCTTTAACTGGAGATGCCAGGGATCTAAACTGGGAGCTCTAACACAAAAGGCCTTTTTCCCTTTGGAAATGTGTAAGCATTCTCTTTCTCACTGGATTGCCTAGGGAAGCATAGGGAGACGGAAGTGCCAAACTGGACTGCCAAGCTGTTAACTGACCCATGTTCAGACTCATCAGCCCTGTTCCATAATCTCACTTTGCCTCAGGGATGTGTGGGCCATGGACAAGCATAAAGAATGAATCCTTGCTCTCATTCTGCCTGGAATCTCTTTTTATTCAATAATTGCATAACACCTTACTAGAACATCTCTATGTTGGAATAATGTGGGCCTCTTAGCATGCATGGAACATCTTAATCACCAATGAATATCCATCGTCAGGATCCCATAAAACCCTCTCTAAAAATCTGGGATGAGGGCTAAAATAGTGAGATGGTACAGTGCTTGATAAAACATAACCCAAGAACCTCTCACCATGAGAGATATTTGATCACTTACTGGCTTAATTCACAGTCTGCCCACTAATAGTAGTCAGCACAGTCAAATTTGCAGTTTGCATAAGTTCAGTTGTGCCAAAAAAGGCTCATTGCTTTCCTACGGCCTTCCTCCACCATGCTCACTGCCACTATCTCTCATTCTCATACACTGTTTACTATATTCTTTAAATACATAAAACATATTCACATTTTCAGATGTGAGGGATCTCTTCCTGTTTTTTATGGCTGACTGGCTCATTGCTCATTAGCAGGCAAGGCAGGCAATTGTTCAGATTTGAAGCAATAGATTTGTGTGTGTCCACACACACACACGTCAGTCCGTTAAATGATGCATCCTGACTTCAGCAGGTACAAAGAGATGGCGAACTGTGAGTGACCTGTGAGAAGTAGATTGCTTCAGTGCCCCAAGTTACAATATATGCTATGATGGATTGTGCTGTAAAAGCTCATAAATGCCGTGTAAACTTGTTAAGGACTGTGAAGTGTTAGTGCCTCACAGAGTCAGAGAGTCTTGAGTGACATCCGCTCCCAGAGATCTGATTGGTTAGTGTCACCTGAGTACAGGGCCAGTTTATCTATGTAGTACATGTAGCACATGCTATGGGCCCCATGCTTCCAGGGACACCACACAGTGCCTTCTTCCCCCCCCCCCCCCATGTATCAGTGCCATAACCTTTCTCCTCCTCCCTTTTCCCTCTTTAAGGGTACTTGGAATGATACTCCTTTTCACTGGGGGGCTCTTGTACTCCCAGTCCAGCTGCTCCCACTTTAATTATACTCTGCTAGGGTCCCACAAATCCTTAAACTGGCTGTGGTGCTATGGGCCCCGTGAATCCTTAAATCACTCCTGATTGAGTAGAAAGACTTGGGAACTGAGTGCTGAAGAGAACTCAGTTTAGCCCTGACCAAGGAGAGTTTAGGACTAACTGAAAAAAGTTTAACTCTGACAGAGAACTGGGAAGGATGGCAAGGAGGAGTGGGAGGATCAGTGAAGACCCCCATTTAGGCCAGAAAAAGGAATAGATAATCTAGTTAGATAAGTGATTCCCTTCCCAGTTGATAAGGGAGATAGCTCAAAGATTAGAGTGATCCCTGATGTGTTCAGAGAAGGAATTCGGGTACTTGCCAGTGTATCCCTGTCTTCAGAAACCTAAAGAGTCAGTTAAACTCAAGAAAGTGTACTGGAGTGTTTAGAAAACACTGAAACCAGACCACTCATCTATAAGATTCTAAGATTTTGTGAAAAGCTATAAACTTTCACTTTCTGAGAACATATGACTGTGAAATTACTAAATTACCTCAGAGCTCATTAGTGATTTACCTCAGACATATTACCCCTGATTTCATTTAACCTATTCCCTTCTTTGTTTATTTTTGGACTTTTAAAAACCTCTTGGGTGCCATTTTCATAAATTAAGAGTTAAATTGCATCAAAATACAAACTTACAGGGTAGGCTGGCTATATAATCTTCCGATAAGAAAATAGGCAAAGGGGCTGCTAAAACAGAAAGGAAGGAGGGGAAATCCTGTGTTTGTGTGAGCGAATGGAGCTAAATACATGTCTTTACAGGTGATGCCAAAAGTTCTGTCTGCTGACTACTACTGCAAAACCTACTACAAGCTGGAACTCATTATTCATCAGTGCAGCCTGTTTACCAAGCTGCAACCTTTCTATGAACCTGTATTGTATCAACCAACTCACACATGAAAATTTGTAGATACAGCTCCTCAATATTACATTCTGATTGAACTACAGATAATACCTTCAAGAGGGTCTTGACTTATATGTAAACTGTCATTTCAGTGATGGCAAATTCAAATATCAGTCACATTTTTAACATTTTTTGCAGGAGCCTCGCTAACTAGAGAAAATGAAGCAATTCATTTCAGAAGACCATAAATCCAGATCTCATCGTGGTGTGTATAACTCTGGAGTGTCCCGTTTTAGTAATTAAAGTAAGGAGTAAGGAGTAATTACCATCTTCCCCCCTAATTCCCCATAATTTCCAAAATGGTTTTGAGCTTGACCCCACAGGCTTAATGCTGAACAACACCTTTTGAAAAGAGAATATAGATACAGGCATTAAAACAAAAAGGAAAGCCCATTCTGAAGACTGGCACTCAGCTTCAAGCCAGCATTCTGGCTCCACCTTGCCACCATAAAGTTGGCATTTAGGAATGCCAATTGCCTTAAAAGAAATGCACTGTCCTTTTAATAGATTCTTAATAGGACATTATTTACCTCCATGCCATGAAAAGTTTTAGCTGTCCATTTCTGCACATTAAAGATCAATTAAAAGGACAGGACATTTTTCACCGGACTTGTTGACAACCCAATTGACATTCTTCCCAAAGACCCTCCCGAATGCTGAGAGATGTTGGGGGCAGGATTCCATTGTCACAAGGGGATGTTTATGGGAGCATCCTTTCCTCTGCTCATGCCAGAAGCATCATATGTTTGCACACAGACCTCTCCAGATCCTAGCCATGTTTATAAAGCTTTGGTTACATTTTAATTCCTCCCCCTCTCAAGGCAATTTAAGGAGCCCATAAACCATGGCTCTACAAAATGAGCAACTACTCTGAACAGTTGTTTCCAAGAATGATTATTATTATATTACTTTTGCTAGTATTACTATTATTAAATTATGTTAACTATATGGCTGTCATAGATTAAATTTAAGAAGGAGCAACTCCACAACGGTAGCTGTACTAATAGCTAGGATGCTGACAGCTAGCTAACAAAAGGCCATTTTAAAAAATAAATATACCTCCCTCCGGCTCTGCCTTTCTTCCCGTGTGCTCAGCTGTAGCAATTAAAGGAACAATCTTTCAGAAGTCTGCTTCCAAATGCCACTCACCGTTTTCTCCAGCTGCTCCTCTCATCTCATTTATAAGACTCTCATAAGACTGGCATAGGGTTAGCTACTGTCTAAATGCCAAATCCATACCTGCTTGGGGGGAAGAGTCTTTGCTGGACCTAGGAAAATCGTCCATTACAACGGCAAAAAGGAAATGAAGGAACCAGGCCAAGCAGTGCCCTTGGAATAATTTTATGGCCTCTTCTGAACAAAGCTTTTTTTATGACATCAGGCAGACTCCCATCATAAGGACGCTTCCCTGGGAATAAACTCCAGTGAATAATAGGGGACTTTCTTCCAAGTAGACTAGTTTAGGATAGCTTCAGAAATCTAATAGAAAAGAGTTCACCCCAGCAGAGTGCCAGATTCATGGAGCCACAGCCCCCATTTTGGGTTCTGGAAACTCAGGGATACTCAAATGTCTCAAAATTTCAGCCTGTCTTTGAGGGGAAGGAGTAAAGATTATAAATATTTTAATAAAGAACCCCCACCCAAATTACTTAAGTCTGTACAGGTGCCATCATTGTCCCAGAAATTGCCACAATTTCGGTGGCATGCCATAGCAATGAAAAGGGTATGTCAAAACAGCACAGCCACTAGGATAATGAGGAGGAGGAGGAGGAAGAGGCGGTGGCAATGGTGGAAATGACAAGAGGTGCCAGTGGAAGGAGGTTGTGGGGTGGGGGATGTGAACTGTAGCACCACTGGTACTGGGGGGGGGGAACCACACCTAGCTGGTGGAAGGAGAGCTGTTTCCACATTTATGTTTCCTTTATGTTTCCACCTTTTGATCTTCGGCATTCCACCCTTGTTCATCTGTGAAAAACAAGCCAGAACTTTTCGTTTAATCAGTGAAGTATTTTCATTCTGCAATATATTTGCTCCTGTCTTTGTCAGGGCCAAAGTCTTCAAAATAGTTACTGTAAGGTATGTGCAGGAGGGAGGCAAGGCCATGTAAATTACTTTCAAAGAAACCAGCAGATTAAGTCCAGATGTTTAGCTCTGCTCATCAGTTGCAACAAAATTAAACAGGGATCTTGTGGTACATTAAAAACAATGTCTTGTTCTAGTAGAAGCTTTCAATGACTACAATCCACTCCTGCAAATGTGATGAATGGATTCTCAGTTGAGATTATGGTTGACAACCTCCTGGAGAAAAATTGTGCTTTCCCCTTAATAGTATCTAGTATGTGATGACAATTGCCCACAGACCATGAAAAGTTTCAGCTGCCCATTTCTGTACATCAAAACTATATTTAAAGGGGTAGGAAATTTTCTCCAGATCAGTTGGCAACCCTAATTTTGTATTATTTGTTCAACAAAATTTATTACTTGTCTTTCTGTCCTCAGAAAGGCCACCAAGGCAGCTAATAAATTAAAATACCTATTAAATCATGTTTTAAAACCATTTTATGTTAGAAGTTTACCAAGGAGTCTTGGAAAAAACAGCCAGGTCCAGAAGTCATGAAATGCAAGAAGCACAGTGTGAAATGCAATGATATAAGATTCAAATCTAATAAATACAAAGTCCGTTTGCCAGTTAGTACGTTAGTTAATATGTATAATGGATGGAGAGTCACCGTCTTTGATCTCACTATGACAACAACTCATAGTGAGTTGCTAGTTGAAGTCAGATACCTTAACTCCTTTGAATTGAACTGGGATTTAGGATTTTGATCTCACTATGACTACAACTCATAGCCATACTGAGATCAAAATCCTAAATCCCAGTTCAATTCAGAGGAGTTAAGGTATCTGACTGCAAATAGCATACACCATTGGGCAAAATCCAGCATTACAAGCCGAGCATCAGTACCATGGACAGAGCATGGAAAAGCACTATACTGTCGGGACCAGATTTATTGGAGACGCAAAGCAACCATGATGTTTTCACTTAGTTTTACATATTATTGTTGTAGAAAAAGGTACCTGCCCCTCCCACACATTGAGCATCCTCACCAAAAAGATTGCCAAAGCCTGAGCATGTTTCAAAAGTGATATAAGGCTTCTCAGAGCTAGGTTGGGAGCTTTAAATTAAGCTATGTTTGGTATAACAAGAAATTCAAGGTTTTATACACTGGTGTAGTCCAAGATATACCATTTTGTTGTCCATTTTTGGACAGTAACCTTGAAGCCTGGAACAAAAAAAATTGAAGTAGTACCTGAGCAGAAATATAAGAATGAATCCCTAAAAAGCGAGAGGTTAATTAAGTCCTCTAACTAGGCCCATGATGAACAGTGTTTCTAATGCAGCTAGACTACAATAAGGTACAAGATGAGAAATAATATTTTATTTTTCTGAAATATTCAGTTTAGTACTATACATCATCACTTCTGATCCAGGCTTTCAGTACTGATTCTTCAACCACCCTATAACAGGTCCATGGAAAGTTCTTACAATGGAAAGTTCTTACAATGGAGGGAAGTAACCAGTAAGGTCCCACAAGGATTGGTATTGAAGCCAGAACTATTTAATGTATTCCTAAATGTTCTAGAATGAGGGGTAAGTAGTGTAGTGGCCAAGTTAGCAGATGGCACAAAATTATTGAGAATGGTAAAACCAAAGGATGACTGCAAAGAATTTCAAGAGAACCTCCACAAACTGGGTGGATGAACAACAATATCGGAAATAAAGTAGAATGTTCAAAAGTAAATAGACAAAAAAAATCCAATATCAAGTATAGGCTAATGAGGTCTGAACTTTAAGAGACTGAGAGGAGAAAGATCTGGGGGTCACAGTGGATAGGAAAATGTCAACCCAGTGTGCTATAATGGTGAAAAAAGGTAGTCATTTAAAGGGATTATTGGGAAAGTGATTGAGAATAAAATGTCCAGTATTGTAATGCCTCTGTATAGGTCTATGGTGCAGCCTCATTTGGAATACTGTGTGCAGTTCTAGTCACCATATCTCCAAAAGACATTGCAGACCTGATAAAAATACAAAGGAGGGCAACCAAGATGATAAGGGAGTTTAGACCACCTTCCCTATGGGGAAAGAGAGAAGAGTCTGGAACAGCACCCAATCTCTGCCTACCAAAATAATACTATGATGTCCCCTTTGGACTCCTGCATATTCCAGGACACTTCTTACCCCTTCTCTCTGTAAAAATTCAACTTTCCATTTTTTTCAGTTTGTCATTGGATGGTAAATCAAATCATGGTACTTTTGTCACTCAGGATTTTTCCCATTTAGTATTTCAAATCTGATTGGTCCAAGTTGGATGGGGAAGAAGACAGGATCTTCTGTCTGCCACATTTTGTGAATCAAGTAAACCTACCATTCTTGTAACAAAAGCAGATAAATCTGTATACATATCATTAAATCTAGGGAAATTTCATTTATTGGTTTATTGACAAAATTGATACTCACCTTTCTGCCCTGATCACAGCCACTCCAGCAGTTAACATATTAAAAACACACATAATAAGAACACATCTTAAAAACCATTAAAATCAAACAAAAAGCCTATCAAAACAGTTAAAGCTGCTCTAAGTACATAAAAACAACAATGTAAACATCTGGCAGGAAGGAGGGGATCACTGAGGAAACACCAGCCAATTCATACAGTCCCCCACTTCTATTTGGAAATGCTATAACAAAACCACATTTTGTCCACCTCTTCCAAATTCACATGCAGTTGTGCCTGATAATGTATCAGTAGTTAAAGAAATCCAGAAACAAAATAACTAATTCCTTTTGTCCATTTCATGCGCACAGTCTCCTTCAGGGGAAAGATAACAGATTGGACTCTGCATGATTCCTTCAGGCTGGCAAACGTGTTTGCATTCTGCTTTGAGCCAAAAGAGAGTTTGTGCTGAATTCTTTTTCTCCTTTATCAGAATGAGATGTAGTTATCATCCAGAATACAAATAGCCATCAGTTTTGCAACGCAAGCCCACTGATGGTGGGAGATGTCCTGTGTCGTAACTCTTAGAGTCATCTGCCACATATATTCCTTTTGAATGAACAAATTTCTTTTCGCAGGTACATAGCATAGCCTATTCCCTTCAGTAATCTCGTCTTTCAGTGCCAGTGTGAATTTTCACTGCTCCCTCACAGTCACGCTCTGCCGGGGCCTATAATAATAACTTGGGTTATCTCATCCTGCTGTCACCTCTTCCACTATCAAGGATGGGGAGGAAAACACTCAAGACTCCAGGGTGAAAACTCACAGAGGCACAAGCAGCTATCATCCCAAAAGCTGAGAAAAGTTCGAGGCTTCTTCCATTCCAACTTGTGCTCAGCAATAACTGTGGTCTGTTTTGCACCTATGTTACACTATTACTTGCACATAGATACTAGGGCTCTCCACTTGTGGTTGCTCAGGCATCTGTTATATTTTTGTCCTCCTTTTAAGGAGGTCAGGGCAGGACATACCTCTCATTTTATCTTCGCAACAGTTGGATCAAGCTGAGAGTGACCAGCTCTACAGGCATTTGAATCCATGCCCTCTTCAATCCTGGACCAGGATTTCAACAAAGTGGGGCAGTAGCTCAGTGATAGAAGGTCCGCTTGGTGAGAATAAGGTCCCAGGTTTCATTCCTAGCATCTCCAGATAAAAGGAGCAGGCAGCAGATTATGCGAAAAAACTCTATCTGAAACCCTGGAGTGCTACAACCACCAGTCAGAGAAGAAATTGCTGACCTTGATAGGCTAACTTAGTATAATCATAGAATCACAGAATCATAGAGTTGGAAGGGACCTCCTGGGTAATCTAGTCCACTCCTTGCACTATGCAGGACACTCACAACCTTATCGCTCATCCACTGTAACCTGCCACCCCCTCAAACCTTCACAGAATCAGCCGCTCTGTCAGATGGCTATCCATCCACCATCACCTCCCGTGATCTGACACGATACTCCATTTGATACATACAGGTATGTGAGAAAAGGATTTAGGAGTCTTAATACACCATACATTGGACATGAGTCAACAGTGTGACTCGGTGACTAAAAAGGCAAATGGGATTTTGGGGTGTATCAAATGGAGTATTGTCTCCAGATCACGCAAGGTGATGGTACCGCTTTATTCTGCTCTGGTTTGACCTCACTTGGAGTACTTTGTTCAGTTTTGAGCACTACAGTTGAAGAGGGATGTAGACAAACTGGAGTGTGTCCAGGGGAGAGCAGAAAAGATGGTGAGGGATTTGGAGACCGAGATATATGAGGAAAGGTTGGGGGAGCTTGATCTGTTTAGCCCTGGAGAGGAGATGACTGAGAGGGGATCTGATAACCATCTTCAAGTATTTAAAAGGCTGCCATATAGAGGATGGAGCAGAGTTGTTCTCTCTTGCCCCAGCGAGATAGACCAGAACCAGTGGGATGAAATTAATTCAAAGAAATTCTTTCTAAACATCAGGAAGAAGTTCCTGATAGTTAGAGCAGTTTCTCAGTGGAACAGGCTTCCTCGGGAGGTGGTGGGCTCTCCATCTTTGGAAATTTTTAAACAGAGGCTAAATAGCCATCTGATGGAGAGGCTGATTCTGTGAAGGCAAAGGGGTGGCAGGTTACAGTAGATGAGCGATTGGGATATGAGTGTCCTGCATAGTGCAGGGGGTTGGGCTAGATGTCCCATGAGGTCCCTTCCAACTCTATGATTCTATGATTCTACCTCTGCCAAGACAAGTCTCCCCCATCCTATATTGGTGTATATGATTTTTCCTACCTAAATGCAGAACTTTACATTTGTTCCTATTGAATTTCATTTCATTCAGTTTAGCCCACTTCTGAAGTCTATCAGGGTCATCCTGTATTCTGATTCTGTTTTCTGTTGTGTTTGCTACCCCTACCAGTTTAATATTGTCTTCAAATCTAATAAGTACCCCCTCTAAGGGTACTTATTAGGTAGCTTTGTGTATGTTTAACATGGTAGCTACTATATCACATTGAATCCCCATGCATTACGAGAATTCCTCCTTTGTTCCTATCACACACCATGAATAATGTATAATTTAGTAAACAACTATGGTCCTTTAAAGTTGCTTTTCAAGGAATTGGAAAGACAAACAAATGTACAGTTGCTTCTTTATGGGGTGAATATGCCAATAAAGGAACTCTGAATCTGAATCTATGGGGTGAATATTTACAATATTTTCTCAATACAAATTTGTTCTTCCAGCATCGTGTAGCAATTAAAAATGGTAGACTCTAATCTGGAGAACCAAGTTTGATTCTCCACTCCTCCACATGCAGCCAGCTGGGTGACAGTTGTCTTACAGCACTTCTTTTAGAGCTCTCTCAGCCCCACCTACCTCACAGAGTGTCTGTTGTGGGGAGAGGAAGCCACTTTGGGGCACCTTCAGATAGTGAAAGCGGGGTATAAAAAAACAGCTCTTCTTCTTGTCTTCTCTACAATCTTGTTGCTCCTTTTGTAAGGCCAAGAAGTTTGCATTCCTTGATGAACTACAGTTTCCTCCCAGGTCATACTGGATCTCAGTTTCTAGCTGTCAAAGTAATACGTTCACAATTTAAGTAGTTTTCCCACATGTGGGCCTGGTTTTGCCAACAGCCTCCATAGTTACACCAACTCTGTTTCTTCATTCGTCCACACGTGACATAGGGAGCGCAGCAAGCTGGTCCGCTTGGAAGTAAGCCTCATGTTAATTTAATGTGGTTAACTCCCAGGAAAGTCCCCTTAGGATTGCAACCATAATGGCCTAGTCCTCAAGACTGCAGCAATCTAAAGAGCACTTTATATATTTGAAGGATAAAGCACATCACTGCTGTCTGTAAATGAGTGGCACTTGGGGCCTCTTGAGAATGGCAGAGATAGAGAGCACTCAGTGTAGAAGCAATGGGAAAGTGTAGTTGATTGCTTGCCTGAGGCAGTACATTATCTATAAAACTTTTAAAACTATTTCTGCTGAGGTTGGAACTACATGTTACATGTAGGTCCATGGTGAAGTTTTAAGACTTCCCACCCCCACAACTTGAACTGCAGCTAAAAGCAGGGGAAAGACTTGAGGGAATAGGTCATTTCACCTTTTTCCTGTATAAAACGAGGCTGGGGTTTTTGCTGGGGAAACCATTGGTTAGAGATGCGTGAGGTGGTAATTTTCAATGAGAAAGTACTCAAAAGATATTAAAAATCTATCTTCCTTGCCTTTAAATTTTAAAAAGCCCTCTTCCAACTATTTTCAACCTGTTTTATTTTTATTGATCCAGCAATGTAAAATGTACCTTGCACATTCTTGTAGCATTGCCTGAAAATTCCACTTCAATCGAATAAAATCTGTATGTCCACCAATCTGATATATTCCACTAAGAAATAAATACCCCTATCAATGCAGGCATGAAGGCACAGATAAGCTCAAATTTCGCTGATTTTAAATGAGGCTTTGCCTTTAGAGGTCATGTGATCTGTGCTAGCTAGGAAACTGTGAACAGACAACATTGGTTTCAGGACACAAAATACAAATGCTCACATATTCTGAACTGCAAACAAATCATCAGTGTACTTCTATGAGATGCTTGACTTGGCTGAAAACAAGTCAGTTAAATTGGGTTTCTTGCCTTCTTACAAATTACCGAATCACCCTTACCTTAAACATGGCTTATATAATGGAGAATCTGAGGTTTTTCTAGAAAATATTTGACTGATGGGATAGTTTAAGAGAAAAAATACAGTATTTGTTTACTTCATAAACAACAGTCATAAACACTTCATAAACACTTCACTTTCAAGGTAATGAATATGTATACCGGGCCTGAAGTCTGAGCCAGCAAGGCAATTTTTATCTTAAAAATGCTCCGTGAAGGAATGTATCACTCTCATCTCCTCCAAATTCATTTCATTCATTGGCTGTGATATTGGTTGTAGAGAAGGAACAATGGAAGGCCATCAGAACAGTACCATGTTCCTAGCCATTGCAGTTTTCCTACCGATCTTCACCCATTTATCTGGGTAGCCTTACGCATGGCATTACAACCAAAGTCTTAAGAAGAACAATATTCTGCATATTTTAAAACTGTCAGTTTGGATAAATGAGCGCTAATTTTAATTACCTTAATGTGTGATCAAAAATGGCTAACCTAAAACAGGAAAATTACATTAATTGTATCCTCCTTACTGCAGTGCAATTTCGCCCACTTTGGCCTCACCGTAACATGTATCCCACAAGAAGCAAATCATTAGCCCAGTAACATCTTCCTCTCTTTCTCCTTTGGGCTTAGCTGTTTAATTTTGCCCTACATTACACTACGAGGTGCTATTTTTTCTCCCTGCAAAGTTCATGTGTGCTTCTTGCCTTTGGTGGTGTTATTTTAATTACCAACCACTTGAACAGTGCCATTAACTTTTACCCTGTGCTGATTATTGATCTTTTCCCTGAGTCAATTATGCAGAAATTATTTAATTCTTTGGCACATTTTGTTCCTATTTGCCAAAGATGTTTTATCCTCTGGAGAAGTGAACTAAATGACAACACGTCATTACGGCTTCTCTGTAATGGAAAGCAAAGGTACCCCCACCCCCTATATAATAGGCATTGGTCAGGAAATGTTTAAAGCCTCTTGATTTTGAGAGTCTATAAATATACACAGATTATCTTACTAGTTTGCACAGAAATACAAAATATTTTTAAGAGCCAGTGTGATGTAATAGTGAAGAATAGTAGTCTCTAAACTGGATTCTTTGTTGGGGACGGGGTACCTTAAAAACCTACAGTTTAAAACTAGGGATCATTTTACTATGTCTTCCTCACAGAACTCCTAGGATATATGTCTGCTCTGGTATTTAGACAGTCCTAAAAATCTGGTGTTTTGTTTAATACAGCTGCTTTAGTGGCCAAAAGGGTCATCTTGCAATTACTGTAAACTCCAGTTTGCCTCGTGGTAGATCTCCACATTAGCAATGTGCCACATCTTTGTGCCAAGGGAAAAATCATGTATAACTTGTAGGACATCTCTAACACCTTCACATTTAGATGGCAAGATTCTCTCTATTATTTTAGCAGTGTCTTTGGGTTTTTCTGCTGCTGCCCTGGGTTTATCTGTTGCTGCACTTTCATTTTCTTCTCTCTCCAGTGCCCCATTTCTGTGACAGTGCATTCTTAAACAGATCCTGCTAACATCAATGGATTTATTTATGTACTTTATTTATAGCCTACCTTTCTTACTGTCAACTAAGGTAGAGAATAGAATAGAATAGTCAAACACCTTAAAACATTCAATGAGCAATGCAATAGGATTAGGATTACAGAATGAGAAACTAACACAAGTAACACAATCTCTAAGGCAAAGCTTTGCTTTGATAAGTGAAATTCTTATTGATTTTTTTTTAAATAAGGGGGGGGACATCAATCAGGTTTACAGCACTGGGGAACTGTCCATGTGCTGTGTCCTTGGCTATAACTGAATTCTTGAATTGCTTTCACCCCAGATTTAGATTTCCCCTCTCTATTGGAACTAAAAGTACATTGGGGAAGCTTAAGGGCTAAATCACAAGGATTAGATCACAGACTTCCAGTGTTTGGTTATAAGAGCTAGGTCCTCCTGATTTTTTTTCTTATTGACCTCAAAGGAAAATGGCAGGTGTACAACCTCTTGTTTTGGCAGTAATCCATTCTGAACTAAAAGTGTGAAAAGCTAGATAACTTGCAAAACATTTGTGCCATTTTATATGTATGGATTACTTGGTTTGAACTTATTCTACCCTGGCAGACACCAGCACTAAAGAATTGGTGGTACAGACAGAGGGAAAACATAGTATGGACCTTTTAACATATGCTCAAGGACTGAACTGTGCTGAATGTACATTTCTGCATTACCATCTTGATGCATTCTTAGAAAAATCATGACTTTTTTACTCCTTCCTCTAGTGCCTGAATAACATTGCCAATTACAGAGCTCATTTCTTTCCAGAAATCACCAGGAAGAACATTGCCTCGTAGTTTCATCAGTATGCTTGCTGGCAGGCTACTATGCAAAAATGTTCACACACCTGATTGAAAAATCTATAGTCTTCTAAATCTTTCCAACTATTATTTGATTTAAGGGTAATCAGAAGGATGGGCTTGGTTAGCCAAGATGCAGCATGTTGTTTTGTTATGTCAGCCCACAAGGATATTCCACAGATAATGCAATCACTGTTAATGGTCTTTTAAGAGCTACAAATGTTAGATTATTCAATAATGGATATCAGCAGAATTTTAACTTGCATCCCATCTGGTGTTCATTGATTCAATGGGCAATAATCAGCTGGGAAGTTGAAGGAACCCTCATTCTAAGGGTCAATGAAATGCTAAATCATAATAGCACCCTTATCATTGCAACCACATGCAGTCTAGGAATCTTGGTCTACAGTTTTTATATCATAGGGAATGTCATTATGTTCAATCATGTCAATGGGAGATGGCATATTTGGAAGGGGAATTGTCTTGCTCTTTGAACACTGAGAGCCAGCATGAATACCAAAAGTGCTTCATAGACTACTTATGGCTTTGACAATTTGAGCATTTTTATTATTCTTGGTTGACTCTAAAAAGAAAATAATAATAATGGGCAAGTCTGCAATTTTACAACTTCCCTTGAAATTCTTTAAAATATTTTGGCTGAGTAGGATCCTACAACCCCCCAGCGAATAACACGCAAGGAACATTCAGTGACTACTAAATATTTTGTAGCATTTTTTTCCTTTTAAAAAGACTGATTTAAAAGAAGGCACTTATAAATGAACGTCAAAACACATGGAAGTTGTAAGTTAGGAGTTTATTGAACTTTCATGCCATGTGAGCAATAAATATGGTTCTTATATTGTACTCACACATCAAGTCTTTTGGCCCTAAACTGAGCTTGGGTGATGCATTCAGGCAGCAATTCAACAAGCATAGCGTTTCCATACCCTAACACCTGATGAATTTCTGCCTAATTATGCTAAAAAACAAAATGTTCTAGCATAGCAACAATGGCAGTGAACATTCAGGTAGCAATTCTAGAGGCACACTGATGTCTTGTGTTACGTAACAACAAAAGAGGGAACAAAGTGACCCAACTAGTACACAAGCTAGGAATCTAAAAAGTTAAGCAGCCGCCGAAGATGTATTAAATATTAAAATGCAAATATTCATTTTGATACATGTCACATATACAAGTTTAAAACATCAACATGTATCAAGCACTGTTGCACAAATCCAAAACATTTTGATATTTCAGTGTTCCGCAGGGCCTGTAAGACGGAGCTCTTCCACCAGGTCTATGGTTGAGACTGGGGCTGGTGAAGTAGATCAACGCCCCCCCCCCCCGGGGTTTGAGTAGTACATCATCAGACCTCCTTCTCCATCCCACTAGTAGTGGGGGTTGGGACTGGGTTTTCCACCATGTTGGGTTTTTAATGTCTTTTAATGGGTGTTTTAATGGGGATTTTATAAGACGCTGTAATCCGCCACGAGCCGGCCAGGGAGTGGCAGGGGATAAATCAAAAAATAAATATAAATAAATAAATAAATGTTGACACATGGATAAATGGCAAGAGCAGATAACCAAATGCTTTTCAAATCCCCCCCCACCCCCTGGGGTCTTCTTCAGTGGTCTAATATTTAAATACACTCATGTAATGTAATAATAGGGATTATAAGGTGGTAAACAATATGAATGGAAAGGCTCCCACACTAATGAAAATATCCAAATATATCTCTAGGAGCCCCAATTAGAATATTTATTCTTCAAAGTGCCATCCTTATAGAATACCTCTCTGGGCATTCCATGAGAATACACTCAGGCTCAGAGAGAACTTCTACGGGTAGCACTTTGAAGGATAAATATTGTGTTATGTGACAAACTGTTATGCAATAATTTAACAACTCATTCAAATCCCACAAGAAATTACTGAAATAAAAATTCCATTTCCATAGCAACCAGATATTCCCTCTTATTTCTTCCTCTCCCCCCTCCCTCCATTTAATGAAAAACAAAATGTTAGTTAACCTATGGTTTTCAAAACATTCGAAGAAAGATCGGAGAGAAAGCAAGAAAGCTTGCCTGAATTATGTGGCAAACTTTTGCACATCCAGCTTATTTTAAAATAGTCTTTTCAGATTTAAAATTTTTTGGTATCACAGAGGACTGATTTGCTTGTTCCCTAATGCATTTCCCACAAAGTGAAGTTTACACTTGTGAAGCATCGCTTGAAACAATTTTTGGGAGAAATCCCTCTTACATGTTTTTAAAAAATGTCTGCAAGGCTTTTAAAATTTTTCAGATGAATTACATTTGTAAGTAGGTCTGTTAAATCCTCAAAGCTTAGCTTTAAATGATGAGCTCCCCAAAACCTCTGAAAGTGAGCTGCCTTCAAAGCTCTTGCACCGAAAAATTCCCACAGACTTCAGTGGAGCTTCTGCTAGTTCAAATGCTTTGAGGATTAGACTGTGTAGTACAAGAGCCAGAGGTCACCATTTTATGTACAACACCATAGAAAATCCCATATAATATATTCATGGAACTGAAGAAACTGATGAGGCTATCTAGCAGGGGTAGTCAAACTGCGGCCCTCCAGATGTCCATGGACTACAATTCCCAGGAGCCCCCTGCCAGCGAATGCTGGCAGGGGGCTCCTGGGAATTGTAGTCCATGGACATCTGGAGGGCCGCAGTTTGACTACCCCTGCTATATTGCATGTGTAATTCGTTATTTAACAGTCCAATGACCCAGCAGTCTTGAAGAGGACCAGTCATGGAAATACCATCCTCTCTTTCCAGCCTTGCCACAAATCTGGCCACAACCAAAGTAACACCAAGATCAGGATCAGCTAGCAGGGAAACCACAGAAACTAGAGAAACCTTGGAAACCATCCCTGGCTGCATCCACAGCCTGTCAAAGGGACAGTCAACACAAGAAAATATGCAAAACAAAAAGTTGCAGTCACCCCAGACCCGCATTTGAGTAGAGTACGCCTCAGAATCTACCCATTGCATGTGTATCATTTTAATTCTGGAATTTCCCAATCCCAGTTTTCTATTTGCATCTTACCACTGTGCACAGCAAAGAGCAGTCTTCCTCCAACAGAAGGGACTCTTCCTCAGAAGGGCCCTCGTGTTGGAAGAATTCACAAATAGCAGTTGGGAATGGCAGGACCCAGCCCAATGTACAACCAGTCAGTTTACTGAGCTGTTGTACCCAATGCCTAAGTATGAGACAACCCATCCTTGTCCAACACCTAAAACTGCAGAGAAAAAGATGAGGGAAATGAGTGATGTATGATGACAGCATCATTTCCATGTACATACAACACAGGAAATCAACAAAGCACAGTCCAAAATGGTGTAATGTGATAAAATTAAAATACATGGCAATACTTCCATAGACATGTATAGAAGGTCAACAAAGCATATTCTATTTCTAGAAAGGAGAATGAAATTGTGTGTAGACCTCTATCACTGCATAGAATAATCCATTCTTACAGTTAAAGTTTACGTTCCCTCTTCTCCACGAACTGCCAGTAATTCAGGGAAACAGTATGGTTGATTAGGAAGGATTACCTCTTCCATTGCCCTGGGGGGAGGGGGTGCAAAGTAGAGAGTGACAGCTTGGTGTGATAGCCAACAGTGGCCACCCCAGGATGCCCCTCTTGTTGACCAGCCACTACCTGCCAATCAAGCTGCTGTTTAAAACACAGGAACGGGTCAGAGTCCCCCCCCCCCATCAGTTGGCAATGTTATAGGGGCTGTCCAAAAACTCTGTGAGAAAATAGCCTGTCATGTATTTACCTCTGCACCTGAGGGAAATGTTTTGATGTCATTCATCTCACCTGAACCTTATGAAGTATCTTTGCAACTCTGCAAACAGGAAAGATAATTGCACACCTGGAAAATTACATTTCTCACAAACCAGAATGCAGCCTGGTTTACATAATAGAGTCAACACTATTGACTATAAGCGTTAACAAGCAGAAGGCCATGAATCTTAAAAGGTAGCAGGCTGGCACTTTGGATGAGCAATTAATTCCTTTCATACTGAAAAAAAGATCCTTGTGCCATCCCTTTTCAATATGACTCATACAACTTTCCAGCATTCTTTATTAAAAGGATTCATATGGTAATTCTTAGCTGTGCAAGTGCTATGTAATGAGATAACAGCATCGATAGCTTAAAGATGCTTTTTAAATTAAACATCCCTGCTTATGAACATTTGCTCCTTTAAGTTGCTACAAATCTAATTGTCCGGTCTCTTGCAGTGTAATCCAATGCAGATTAATTCAGTGTAAATCTATTGATACGAATGTATTTTGGCTGTAGTCATTCTGCATAGGACTGTGCTCCTACAGTGCAATCCTAAACAGAGTAACGCCCCTTAAAGCATATAAGATTGTCTTTTTGGGTTTACTCTGCAGTTCTCTCAAACTGAAAGTTTTGAAACACTGTAAGTTTTTGGCTTTAGTCAAACAATATTTAATAACACAGGCCTTAGAAGACAGGCATATCCTGCAGGAAATACTCTCTCACTGAAGGATTGTCATCAGTGGTCTGCAGCTTCCTTGCCTCCCCCTGCCACTTCAACTCCAGTTGCCTCCCCACATCTTCTCCACTGGGGAGCCTTAAGAATAGCATGAGAAGGTGCAAAGTGAGTGAGGGAAACAAGGGAAAAAATTCTTTCCAAAAGTGAAAACCTCTGAAGGATCCAGTGCAGTATTTTCAGTGTTCCGGAGCCATTGCGTGATGAAATTTTTACTTCAAGTTTCTGTGCATTCCAACCAGGCAGGTTCTAAACAGTGTGCCAGCAATAAAAGCAGCCACTTATCAGTCATAGTTTACAACAGCTTAATAAAAGCTTGCTCACCCATATTCCCACCTACACTACCAGACACTATTAGGATATGACTGTTTGAGAAAAGTCAAGGAAAAGCGTTTACTTAATTTGTTTATACCACGTCTCCCCCACTTTCCTCCAGAGGAGGAGGTACACAGCATGTCAGTTTTCACCCCATGAAAAATGGCCCAGGCATGTTTACACACAATTGTACTTCTCATGGCCTGATGCCACCCCTTCTGTGGAAACCAGCAAGGGCAGGTTGGGAAATCTTAGGAAACTCATGGCTGATCACCCCCCGCCCCCCTTGTTGCCAGAGAGAGATCAAATTAGCCAGTCAATGAACCAGCAAGGTGCCCTTCGTCCTATCAGGATTCCTTTGGTTTCACATCTCCACTCAGGGCAATAGGTCATCTTCCTCTTTGCAGGAATTTGCGTTATCTCCATTCCCCACGCTGATAACAACGCTGGGCCATCAAGGTTTATTGTAATTTGTAATAATCTATTCAGAGACCAGAGCCTCTTGTGGCGCAGAGTGTTAAGGCAGCGATATGCTGTCTGAAGCTGTCTGTCCATGAGGCTGGGAGTTCAATCCCAGCAGCCGGCTCAGGGTTGACTCAGCCTTCCATCCTTCCGAGGTCGGTAGAATGAGTACCCAGCTTGCTGGGGGGTAAACGGTAATGACTGGGGAAGGCACTGGCAAACCACCCCGCATTGAGTCTGCCATGAAAATGCTAGAGGGCATCACCCCAAGGGTCAGACATGACCCGGTGCTTGCACAGGGGATACCTTTTGTTGTTGTTACGTGCGAAGTCGTGTCCGACCCATCGCGACCCCATGGACAATGATCCTCCAGGCCTTCCTGTCCTCCACCATTCCCTGGAGTCCATTTAAGTTTGCACCTACTGCTTCAGTGACTCCATCCAGCCACCTCATTCTCTGTCGTCCCCTTCTTCTTTAGCCCTCGATCGCTCCCAGCATTAGGCTCTTCTCCAGGGAGTCCTTCCTTCTCATGAGGTGGCCAAAATATTTGAGTTTCATCTTCAGGATCTGGCCTTCTAAAGATTAGTCAGGGCTGATCTCCTCTAGGACTGACCGGTTTGTTCGCCTTGCAGTCCAAGGGACTCGCAAGAGTCTTCTCCAGCACCAGAGTTCAAAAGCCTCAATTCTTTGACGCTCGGCCTTCCTTATGGTCCAACTTTCGCAGCCATACATTGCAACTGGGAAGACCATAGCCTTGACTAAACACACTTTTGTTGGCAGGGTGATGTCTCTGCTTTTTAGGATGCTGTCTACATTTGCCATAGCTTTCCTCCCCAGGAGCAAGCGTCTTTTAATTTCTTTGCTGCAGTCCCCATCTGCAGTGATCTTGGAGCCCAGGAAAATAAAATCTGTCACTATCTCTATTTCTTCCCCTTCTATTTGCCAGGAATTGAGAGGGCCGGATGCCATGATCTTTGTTTTCTTGATGTTGAGTTTCAAGCCAACTTTTGCACTCTCGTCCTTCACCCGCATCAACAGGCTCTTTAGTTCCTCTTCACTTTCTGCCATTAGAGTGGTATCATCTGCATATCTGAGGTTGTTGATATTTCTCCCTGCAATCTTGATACCAATTTGTGACTCCTCTAATCCCGCATTTCTCATGATGTGCTCTGCATACAAGTTAAATAGGCAAGGCGACAGTATACAGCCTTGCTGAACTCCTTTCTCAATTTTGAACCAGTCAGTGATTCCATGTTCAGTTCTCACTGTTGCTTCTTGACCTGCATATAAATTTTTCAAGAGACAAATAAGATGCTCTGGTATTCCCATCTCTTTAAGAACTTGCCACAATTTGTTGTGTTCCACACAATCAAAGGCTTTAGCATAGTCAATGAAGCAGAAGTAGACGTTCTTCTGGTACTCCCTAGCTTTCTCCATGATCCAGCGTATGTTGGCAATTTGATCTCTAGTTCCTCTGCCTCTTCGAAATCCTGCCTGTACTTCTGGAAGTTCTCGGTCCACATATTGCTGGAGCCTAGCTTGTAGGATTTTGAGCATAACTTTGTTAGCATGAGACATGAGTGCAATGGTGCGGTAGTTTGAACATTCTTTGGCATTGCCCTCCTTTGGGATTGGAATGTAAACTGACCTTTTCCAATCCTGTGGCCATTGTTGAGTTTTCCAAATTTGCTGGCATATTGAGTGTAGCACTTTTACTGCATCGTCCTTTAAGATTTTGAATAGTTCAACTGGAATGCTGTCACCACCACTAGCTTTATTGTTACTCAGACTTCCTAAGGCCCATTTGACTTCACATTCCAGGATGTCTGGCTCCAGGTCAGTAACTACCCCATTGTGGTCATCAGGGATGTTAAGCTTGCTCTTGTATAGTTCTTCTGTATAATTTTGCCACCTTTTTAAAATCTCTTCTGCTTCTGTGAGGTCCCTACCATTTTGGTCCCTTATCATACCCATCTTTGCATGAAACGTTCTCTTCATATCTCCAATATCTCCAATTTTCTTGAAAGGGGATACCTTTACCTTTACCTTTATTCAGAGACCATTTGGTCTCCCCGATTGCCTCACAGTCACCTGGGTAGGAAGCACAGGATTTCACCACTTCTCCCACACTTATGGTCTTTGTTATATGCCAGCCCAGGAAATCACCCATGTTTCAGCCTTTTCATTTCTCACACTAATCTCTTCACCATATTGTCTCAGCCTCACCATGCCAAGTAGGGGGTAGGCTACATTTTTGGGTATTTAACCAAGGTACAAATGTGTCCTTAGAATGTGTTCTTCTTGGTACTAGACAAACCACCCAGATACAAGCTGGTCTCTCCCTTTCTCTTTGCTCTTCAAAGCAGTGGTCCCCAACCTGCGGGCTGCGGCCCGGCACCGGGCCGCAAAGGCCATGGCGCCGGGCCGCAGCTCCCTCTCCCCACCCCCCCCCCACCGCAGTAAAAAACTTCCCAGGCCGCAAGCTTGCGGCCTGGGAAGTTTCTTACTGCGGGGAGGGCGGGGAGAAGGAATCAGGGCCGTGCCGTGCCCGTGCAGGCCGCGCCCGCGTGGCCTGATCCGCGGGCATGGCCCGCGGGTGCGGCCCGATCCGCGGGCGTGGCTCGCGGGCGCGGCCCGATCCGCGGGCGCGGCTCGCGGGCGCGGCTCGATCCGTGGGCGCGGCCCGCGGGCGTGGCCTGATGCCCTGCCGGTCCCCAGCCTAATAAAGGTTGGGGACCACTGCTTCAAAGGATCCACTTCTCTTTAGGACAGGTTGTATGTCTATTTTGCCCCAATTAATCCCACTATCACAGAATCATAGAATCACAGAATCATAGAGTTGGAAGTGGCCATACAGGCCATCTAGTCCAACCCCCTGCTCAATGCAGGATCAGCCCTAAGCATCCTAAAGCATCCAAGAAAAGTGTGTATCCAACCTTTGCTTGAAGACTGCCAGTGAGGGAGAGCTCACCACCTCCTTAGGCAGCCTATTCCACTGCTGAACTACTCTGACTGTGAAAATTTATATCTAGCCTATATCGTTGTACTTGAAGTTTAAACCCATTACTGCGTGTCCTTTCCTCTGCAGCCAATGAAACAGCATCCTGCCCTCCTCCAAGTGACAACCTTTCAAATACTTAAAGAGGGCTATCATGTCCCCTCTCAACCTCCTTTTCTCCAGGCTGAGATTATCTTGGATGCGATAATCTTTATTTCTCTCTGAATGTCAAAATGCGTATGATATTATTTAAATTGCTAATTTAAATTGTCTAGGATTTCTTCTAAACAAAGATTTATTCTTTATTCACTTTTCATCTGCCTTGCCTGAGTTCCTATGGTTGGACCATGGTATGCAGAGGCTGTAACAGGCCTCTCGCTCCTGTCACTTTAAATGTTAAATTTCCCATCATAATTTGTGACAGGCCATTTCCTGTAATAGATCCTCCATTTTCCCCTGCAAAACATAGATGTCTGTATACAGATGCAATGATATCAGAGCAGTACCTTCCTCATTTCCAATACTACTTTGGAGTAGATTGTAAAAATGAGTTTGAGTTTATGGTTATATTTTTCACATTTTTAATTAAAATAATTTCTCTTTCTTCATTTTCCCTTTCTTATAACTGAAGCAGTAAGGTTAATAGGGAAAGAATTCGAAGATCATCCAAAATAGGCAAATAAAATCTTTTCCATGACCTCGTTTTGGATCCAAGTGTTGTTTCTATAACCAGAAAGCCCTTTTGCTGCATTGAGTTAATAAACAGATGAAGTTATTCGGTTATGGTGGCAGCTCTCAAGCACTAGGACTACAAGCAACTGCATGGTCTGATAAGACTGTTCATATAGTTTTCACTACATATCTCATGTTTTACGATTTGCCACAAACCTCTACTCTGTCCATTACTTTTGATATTATTAATCTTTGACAGACTGAACAACATGCCTCATGATCACAAATATGCCTGTCTTTATTTGCACCCCAGTCCCAGTACATATGGACCTTCTGTCGGTTTTCCATTGTGAAGACAGCACAGGAGGTGTTGCCTAGAAACCCAAATCTGGCAAATAACAAAATGGTAGAAGGAAGTTTAGACAGCAGATGTTTAAAATGTGTCTAGAACTTCCATTGCTGACAGCCCTTGTATTTTCATGGGACAGCAAATGCAAAAAAAAAAGTGTTCTTAAATGTAAAATTATCTCAGTAGCATCAGATAAGATGCTCTCTGGGATACAAATATCAGCCTCTGAATGGCATAGCCATAGGATCTTGCACTCATGGTCAGTAGTTTATTTTTCAAGAGTTAGCAAAATTTTTCATCAATATACTAGATTAAATGACAAGGCAAAGCAACAGGATATTTCATTTTCCCATTCTATCATCCAAATGTTATGGAGAACTTTTGTACTGCATACCTATGCACATTTTCTTTGATCCTGCCCAGGATTTATGCACACACAAGGAAGAGGTGTTAGTCACTGCATCCTCACTCACATGGGAGACCTCTGATTCCCCATCCAAGCTAGATCTGGGGATATTCCATGTCCAAGTAGCAGAATTTGGGAGAGTGTTTTGGTGTGCTGTGGGAAGGATCAGCAAAAATCATACCCCCTCCTTATGTGTGTGGAAATAACTGAGAGGCCTTGTTTTTTTCTAAGAAAGCACTGGATTTCAATCTTAGTCTTGGTAAACACATGGCTGCAAAGCCAGTACCACTGACATGTACAAACCTTGTTCTTTTCTTGAGTATAGATTTTTTAAGTGAGATGGCTGCCATAAAATTACCTTCTGGCCAAATACAGGTTGCACGAGTTAGTCCTGGATGTAATGAGATTGATGGCTACCTGTCCGTTTCCCCAGAAACATAAATGGGCCATCACACTTGAGCATCTTTTGGAGTGCATGTATCACCTGCTTTTGGAAACTTCTTTGGATGCATTTTAGCACATAGAGATTGTTAATAAACAAACAAACAGCGGTATATTTTAATTGCTTCGCAACATGTTGTACAGTGCCTCCCTAAGCAGAGGTATACCATTCTAAACCCACTATTTATGATTGTATTTGTAGTGAAGTGTGTCTTGTACAGCACAACTGTTGTTGCTTGAGTCCCAACATTTGCAGCTAGCAGATCAGTTTGCTCTTCCTGTACAATACAGCTTGTAGCACTAGTCTAGTGTAGCAGTTGCTTCATACCAGAATCTGGATCACTTCTAGTATAATGGTTAAGAGTGGCGACCTAAATCTAGAAAACTGGGTTTTGTTCCCCGCTCCTCCACCTGCAGCCAGCCTTGGCTTAGTCACAGTTCTCTTAGGACTATTCTCAAAGATCAGTTCTCTCAGAGCTCTCTCAGCCCCAACTATCTCAGAGGTGTCTGTTGTGGGGAGAAGAAGGAACAGGTATTTGCAAGGCACTCTGGGATTCCTTCAGATAGTGAAAAGTAGAGTATAAGAAAACCAGTTCCTCTTCTTCTTCTTATAATGTATGAGCTACAGAAGCCAGCATTAGGTAGGGGCTAATATAAAATAAACTATTCCTTTTTCAAGAGGACAAACAATGAGAGCAACAGGAATATTTAAAAGTACCCATTGTTTTCATAATGAAAAAGCAAAGAGGAGTATGGTATCTCAGTCAGCACAGCAATTCTGATGGAAAAGTACAATGTTGTGGGGGATGGGGAGGAGAAACTACAAACCCAAACAAATGGGAGAAGAATTTAATCCAGAGCTGTTATCTCTTACAGAAATGGATGAATATTTTTTTAAAAAATGGAGAAAGATGGAGAAGCAATTTCTTGTGCAGGAAATAAAGCTAAGCAACAATACTTAAAATAATAAATCTGAAACCAGTTCCATCAACAATCTAGTATAACATTTATTTCAAAAGCTATCAGTAATTACAAGCACTGTGAGAAGGACCCTGTGAAATACAATAGAAACACTACAGACAAGAAGCAAAGATGGAAGGACAAAGATAATACGTAATCAAAGGATACAGGTCCAGACAAAATTCTAAAGTCACAGCTGAGAAGGGTAGAGCTCATTGGCTATTAATAGGTTCAGCAAACATTTACCCTTGCAATGCTGCCTTAGAAGAATTAGGTCTATTTTAGGAATGATAGATGAAGCCGTACTGTATAGGCTAATGTAGAAACTATATAATCATGTATTTCCTAGAATACACATAAAATTCAAATCCAATATAAAAGGTTGATATAGTTGATAATCAAATATGATTTATCAGGTTTTAGAATCTGGAACACTTCTATTATGCTACTATGAACGTGTAACCAAGGTGGCTGGCTACTAATCACAGGTCTACACAATCATTAATCTAGTCTGCAAGTAAGCAGCAACAAAAACGAGTAATTAAGTACTGATGTTTCACTACTGAATGCACATACACTATTTCTGCAACCTTTCCTACTGTCTATACGAAATTCCAGTAGGGTAGCCGTCAGAGAAGCAAGACGCATCTGAAATGGGCTCTAATCCATAAAAGCACATGGGTCACTACATCTGTTAGTTTGCAAGGTGCCGCAAAAGTCCTTTCTAATTTAACAGACTGGAAGGTAGGCCAATGATCTTCATGCTATAGATGGAGGCTGACAGATAGGGACTTGCTCAAGGCCATCCTGCAAATTCATGGCAGATGTCTGATTTCGACATTAGACCGCACAGGCCACGGCATGTACAAAAGAAGTCTTCTAGCCATTTCTGTTTAGTCTACTCACAATGCTAAATCTTTATAGGAATTGCTGGCAAGGTACTATTTTCTGGGGTGCAGAGCAGGCAGGCGTATTTTGTCTTTATTCAGGTTGAGCAGCCCATAAGCCACATACCAAATAGGCATTGTTTGCTTTTGTTTTTTAATATTGTAACATTCAGCCTGAAGAAGAGTTAAGGTGAACTTGAAAGCTGGCCTGCTGTTATGCGTCATTTAGCTGTTCCTAATAAAAGGTATTATGGGGGCAGTGAAGGAGTCACTAGGATACAAACACAGGAAATGGCAGGGTCTAAAGAGCACTCCCCACCCATTTTGTTTGAACTGAAGTGCCTCGTGTTTATGTGCACTTGCAGTTGATGTGTTCACTGAATTCAACTAGCATGAGAAATTGATAATGCTAAATAGTAGGATGCTTATAATATCAGAACATCCCGGAACAAGAGTTGACACTTCACAAGAAACAGGGAGGAAAGCAGCTATCATGAAAGCTCTAGGATGTAAACAATTATTCTGATGAACTTAGCACTAGGCTACTCACAGTCCTGATAGTGGTGTTCCCGCAGAGCAGTCCTGTCAGGGCTTTCTCAGCTCCACCTCCCTCACACCTCCCTGAGAAATTCTGGAGTTCAGGCAGGGACCTGATCTCTTCAGGGAGCTCGTTCCACCAGGTGGGTGCCAGGACAGAAAAAGCTCTGGCTCTTGTTGAAGACCGATGTCCTTGTTTGGGGGCAGGGATCACTAGCAAGTTGGCGGTGGTGAAGCATAGTGCTCTTTTGGGGGTATAAGCAGAGAGACAGTCTCCCAGGTACACTGGGCCCAGACTGCATATGGCCTTGAAGGTAAGAACGTTTCTAAAATTATGCATGGGGTGGAGACAGTTGACAGAGAGAAAATTTCTCCCCCTTCCAAAAGGCATCTAATGAAGTTGACAAACAAAAGGAAATACTACTTTAAAATGTGGAATTTGCAACCAGATAATGTAGTGAATCCCAAATCTGAATCCCAAAGCCAGAATGCAACATCAGGGCCTCTGTGCCCTGCTGCTGGTCCTCCAGCAGAACTGGTTGGCCGTTGTGTGAGACAGGATGGACTATTGGTCTGATCCAGCAGGACTTTTCGTATGTTATTAGGGGACATAAAAACAGTATTTACCATTCCAAAGCAATATCCATTTAAAAAGCTTTGAGGTTAGATGCAGGCCATAAAATCACAATGAACACCCAAGTGAAGAAGGGCATTCTAGAAGAATCACATCTGCCAACCTGGTCATTTCTGTATTCTAAAGCCTGGCCGAAGCTTCAACTCCCTGTAACTCCATAAAATAAAATCCCCATGACCGTTTACACACTGGAGGTTTCAGGCTGGGCTGCAGGCTGGAGTTTTATTTGTGGCGGGTTGCCCCACCTCTTCCTGCACGCAAATGAGGGAGCATTTGGCCTAGTGCGCCTCATCCGCCCCCGATTTGTGCTCCTGCATGAGAGCTGGGGCAGTGAAGTTCCCAGTGCATAAACGGTCCATGAGGCTCCAGTAAAGTTTCCAGCTCCATGGTATCCTGCCTCCCACCCTATTAGGCACATGGACCACATATATATCCCCTGCATTCTTTTCTTACAGAATGAGTGGTCTATATATTGTCAGGTGTTATTCCTTTGATCTGAGAGTGTAATGCATATTAGTTTTAACATGTTTTAGAGGTTTAGTTTGTTTGGTAGTGATGTATTATTCCAAACTAAGAGTTACAGTTGTTTGGAAGGGTTCCATATTGACTTCAGCCTCTATTTGGATCAATGGCACCTTTCACATCCTTACTCCTGTCCTTGTACAAACCTGTGCTCTTCATCCAAGCCTCTGACTCAAATTAAATTGTTATGCCTCACCTATACCAAGAGGATATTTTCCTTTTGTGGTTTCACAACCTTTTATCTGAATTGTGTTCAAGCTCTCTTTCCTCTCTTTATGGCTATTAAGGGGGTGGCTGGCTTCTGAAGGGGAGAAATATCAAGATGATGTTAACGGCTTCTTACAATGAAGGGTTTTCTGAGAGTACATTCATACCATTTCGTGGATGTGATCATTGTAGCCCCTGGTCTTCATTTCAACCCTTCAGTGGAAACAGAGATCATTGACACCAGCAACAGGGACTCAAAGCAGCTTATATCATTTCCCTCTCTTCCACCTTGGAAGAGAAGAGAGCCAGCTTGGTGGAGTGGTGAAGAGCAGCAGCATCTAATCTGGAGAACTGGGTTTGATTCCCCACTTCTCCACATGCAGCCAGCGGGGTGACCTTGGGCTAGTCCCAGTCCTCTCAGAGTTCTCTCGGCCTCACCTACCTCACAGGTATCTGTTGTGGGAAGAGGAAAGGATAGACCATTGTAAGCTGCTTTGAGACTCCATCAGGTAGTACAAGTAGGATACAAAAAACCAGCTCTTTTAACACTGGCTTTTACATGGGTTAAACAGAGGGAGGGGGCAGAAGCCATACAGCAACAGTAGCACATTTGTATTAATATTTGTTTTGCCTCGACTAAGGTTCACAAAGTAATGGGTAAGCCTCAGAGCCCATCCAAACATCCTCAAATTGGAAGGGTTGCAAATACATTTTTCACTTGGCAACTGGCTGAAATCAATGAGAAATACCATTGATTTTCATAGGAAGAGAGAGGCTTTGAAAACCCACTTAGAATCACTATTACTTCCAATGAAGCCAGCCGCAAAGCCATTTATTTCTCACGGCATAGACAAGACTTAGAAATTAAGTTCTATAGTGAACGGTGTGGACTACATAAAAGTGCTCCTCACTTCAAATAGAGTCAATCTGTCTTTTGCTTCATGTTCATAAGTATTAAAGCAGCACAAACAAATTGGGAATCTTGTGAAAAGCATTCTCAGACTTCCAAAGACAATTTTGGTGACTATCTCAGGAGGAATGGGTCCTCTAACCCAGTGGTCCCCAACCCCCAGTCCGGGGACTGGGACCGGGCCGTGGATCAGTTGGTGCCGGGCTGTGGCTCCTCCTCATCCTCCTCCCCGGTTGCTGCCTCGGGGGCTGCCCTGCCACTCTGCCGCTGGCTCACCTTTGGTGTTCTCCAGCGGCTTCCATTGCTGGGGCTCCCCCTCGGCGTGGCACTGCGCAGCTGCTGGCAGTGCCCCCCAGCAGGCGGCAGGACATCAGGGGTGCCGGGGGGAAAGCAAGTGGAGCAGGGGCTCAGGTGGCAGCAGTGTCCCTCAGCAAAAGACTACCCCCCCCCGGGCCTCAGTAAAATTGTCAAGCGTTGACCGGTCACCCGTGATTAAAAGGTTGAGGACCTCTGCTCTAAACCACCACCCCCACCCACAAGCCCCCTATCCCATGCTACCTGATGGTGCAGCATCATTCTAAAATGTCCACTTGGTTAATGATCTGGTGCCACTTTTTATTTCCAAACAGACCCTTCTGTGCCTTGAATCAGTAATATTACCATGGAAACAATTAGATGTGACTACAAACAAGGGTAAAAGTAACTTAAACTCATCATCTCAGGGGCTCAAAGCAGAAGACGAAAGGCATCAGCTTTGACGTTGTCTTACTGGTGCTCCATCTTGCTTTGGACAGGCTTGCTTTCACCCCACAGTTATATAACAATGGAAAACTTACAGCTACAAGCTAAATAATTGAAAGAGAGCACAAATCTAGTTGGCTCCATGATGGCATCACTTGGGGGAACTCGCCACAAAATGCTTCTTCCTCGTTGAATCTTTGGAGGAGAAAAAGCACTGCTGTCTGCCTTTGTAACACCGGCAGTCATGCAGCAATCCTCTCCATGGTCTTGAGACTATTTGCAGTCCTGAATGCTAATTTAGAAGAAATTGCTGTGCTTTTCAGGCTGCTAAATCAAAGATGACCCAGCAACATACAAGCTTCCTCCAATACCCTCAAGCAAAGCTAGTCATATATTTTGCCCACAGGGGGATCACATGCCCAACACGATTCCGTTAATCATGCTAAGAGATCAGAGGAAGAGACAAGAAACAGGTGCCCAGTCTTAGACAGAGACACTAACTAGAATATAAATGAGACAAAAATCATTTTCTGGCCTTCAAACACAGAATCAAATATAGTCCCACCTCGAACCTCCACCCATTAATGAGCTCTAGTTGTACCATACTTACATTTGAACAATGTTCAAGTCCAGTGTTTGAGGCCAACAAAGTTTTATTCAAGCTATAAGCCAGGATTTCTCAACCAGGGTTTCGTGAAACCCTGGTGTTTCTTGACAGCCCTGAGGTTTCTTGTCAGCCCTGGAAAGGCTTCCTGGATGGGTGGTAATTAATTAATTTTAATATATTTTCAAAATGTGTTAAACATTTTATCACATGATATCACATGGTATATGGTCATGTTGACTGCCTTCCTCCCCCCCCCCCCCAATGGCCAAAGATGGGCCTGGTGTGGGTGGGAAAGGGAGGTGCCCCGGGTAGGTGTGCACACAGCTATGCTCCCCAACAATATTCTGCACGATTGCACCACTTCTGGGATTTCTCAGAGCCTGAAGAATGTTTCAGAGGTTTCTCAATGGTAAAAAGGTTGAGAAAGAATGGTATAAGCTTTTGTGTGCAAGCACACTTGATCAAATACAGATACACTGTCTCTGATGAAGTGTACTTGCACTATTTTGGTCTTCAAGATGTTGCTGGACTCCAGCTATATTCTGCTGCTTCAGACCAACACAGCTCTCCACCTGAATCATAGTTCTATTTGTGTAAGTTGTAGGTCCATTCCCAGGATCAGCAACACAGCTTTTCCAGACTTCCCAATTTCAAGTTGTCTGTACAGAGACACTCTGGGCATGGATCCCTCTCCTGTAAAACTGTGCACAATTCGAAGCTCTGAAAAGGGGCACAGAAACAGGCAGGGATGAATGTGAGCATATAAAGCAAGAAATAATCTTCAGGGCAGATAGTGCTTGGAAGCAGATGTGAATAAGAGTGCAGGATTCAAGCAAACAAAGTCCTGCAGTCCTACTCCCTGGATGACTCGATGTCTGCTAAGGTCAGGAATGTGTTTAGCAGGTAAGATTGATATTCCACATGCCGTTTCCTGGAAAAGGACTATCTCAGAGGCCACAGAAACAAGCACTCTGCTGACCAACAGAGGAGACAACTAGTATTAACTATGTGGGGCTGCCTTTGAAAAATGCATAGAGAGGTCAAGAATTGAGCTGCCAAATTACTAATCCGAGCAGGCTAATAAATTTATATTCCACCAGTTCTGTCTAGTATCAGTTAGTATCCTGACCAAAGATAAGGGACTGGTTTTGATCTAAAACACCTGGAACAAATGCTTTTCAAGGACTACCTTCTCCAATCTCAGCATGTCTTCTGCATGTGGCCTGCTTTGCATTTCTCTGCAGTCAGAGTGCAGAAGTGGGTATTGAAAACCTGTAACTCCCTATCCAGGGAGCACTGCCTGGCCCTATCTGCCCTTCTGGTCAGACCCAAGGTTAAGACTATCCTCTCATAATGGGTACTTAGCAACTCTGCTTGTCCTGGGCATGTTATATTGATTGCTCTAGTTTTTTGACATTTGTTCATTTGCTTTATCATGATAGCCACTGTTGCAATCCGTTGTTTTTAGATTGTTTTTCTTTCTTGCTGCCAGTCACTCGAAGGGCATTCGGTCAAATGATCAGACAGGAGCTTTTAAATAAATAAATTGAATTATCCATAATCAGGGACAAACAATGCGATAAATGGTTTGGCTTATAACAGGAGGATTCCTAGACTATTACGCATGCATATTTACATCATCTGATTGGCGTGTCGCTAGTAGGAAACTAAGGAACATAACCAGTAAGTGATAGAACATCATAGAAGAAGCAAGGAAAGGAATAAATTCCACAGCTGCAGTTGTGTGGTTTAACTGCTTTGCTTATTCAGGGCTACGATGTTATGTATTTCACAGTAGCTGTGTTTTGTGGCAATTACCAAGAATTTTCACCATGAATATCTGTGCACTCAAAAGAAAGTGACTCCACTCTGCGCCAGTAAGCTGGAAAATTGGCTTATATTATGTTTGTGTTGAACTTCATAGAATGCAATGGCTTCTGGTTATATATAATAATGTTTGTTAGTTTTCCAGAAGGAATAGGTGACCATATCTTCCAGAACCTTGGAAAAGAAACAGATTTTTCTCTTCAGTTATATTGTGTAACAAGCATAACTTTCAGCTGACAGGTACATGGTGGTGGTGGTGCTTAGAGTATCAAACTAAAATGAAGGAGACTTGGGTTCTAATCCCCCACTCTGCCATGGAGTTTGCTGGCTGCCTCACAGGGATGTTGTGAGGACAAAAACAGAGGAGATGTAATAAGAAGGACAGCCACTTGGAGGAAGGATATGATTTTAAAAATTAGACCATACTTTTGCAAGATGTATGTCAAAACTATATATAAAAATTAAAATTGAAGGATACAGACACCAATGATAATCTAAAATAGACTGCCAGAGCCTCCGAATGCCTCTAATTATAACAATAGTTACTATCTCATTAATTAGAGACATCAAAGGGTTTCCAGGCATGTCTGTAAACATGGATGTCTGGTTAAGAACAGCAGCCTCTAATATGGAGAGCTGGGTTTGATTCCCCACTCCTCCACATACAGCCAGCTAGGTGATCTTGGATTAGTTACAGTTCTGATACAGCTGTTCTCATGGAGCAGTCTCAGCCCCACCTACTTCACAGAATGTCTGTTGCGGGGAGAAGAAAGTGATTGTAAGCCACTTTGAGATTCCTTTGGGTAGTGAAAAGTAGGGTATAAAAACCCTACTTGGAAGTATAAATGGCTGGTCAGTATACTTTATCTTCTTTAGCCTGAATATTGCAAGGAAGTGGAAGTGATTGTTTTGTATCATCCTCTGCTAAGTACTTGCATCATATTTTAAATGATAAGGACATCCCAACAGTATTGTTAACACAATACAAAGTAATGACAGGAAGATACTATGACGGTCTTCAGCACAATCACATAAATCTACCTGAAATCTACCTGAAACCAGTGCTGTAACTTGATTAAAATATTCGGTAGGCTATGGAAACCCATGATCTCTCTTTATTTGTTTGGGAAGCTTAGTGGATGGCATTCAGCAAGTCAAATGGATTACAAACTAGATTAAACACCAGAGATAAAAATAGTAAAACTTGAATCAGCCAACCTAGATGAAGGATGACACGATTATTTATGAATTAAGAAATCAATTAAAATAATTGTATTTCAAGAAAGGAGTCATACAATTAGAGATGGACTTTTGAGAATATGGTTTTTGCTCCAGAATTTATTGAGCCCTCCAAATTCTACAGTAATGTCCCCAATAGAAGTTTATCATGACAAGAACACAAGAAATGAGGGATTTTTTAACATATGGCAATACAGTAATTGCTCGGGGATATTAGAGATGAAGGAATCAACACTTAAGGGCTACTGTATTGCCAATATGGATGTGCAATTTGGCTCGGGTAAACCTGAAAAACCTCAAATCCATGCTGATCCAGGGTTCTGCCAAGAAGAATTGCAATTCCCATTAGTAAAAATTGGTCAAAGCAATTGATTTGATTTGGGTTGATTCTGCTAAGGGGGGGTCCTTAAATGGCTCCCCAGTAGATGTCAACTGAAGCAGTGGAGAGCAGGCTCTTCACAGCCTCAGATGGGGACTGCAGAGGAGAAAGATCAATTGTTTGGTGGGGTCTTTAAACAGGAGGATTAGATGTTGGGGGGGGGCTTAAACATCTCCCCAGCAGACTGAGACTGCAGAGAGAGAGATGGGTTTAAAAAACCCATCAAACAACTGATCATAAGGATCAACTGTCTTTCCCCAACAGACCCTGTTTGAGGCAGCAGAGGATCAGCTGTTTGGTGGGACCTGCTGCCGAGACATTTAAAGACCCCCCCAAAAAAACAGTTGCAAAATAGATCAGTTATTAAATTTTAAAATTACAATGTTAAATATAAAAGTACCCCAAAAGAAGTAAAGACCATCATTTGTTATAGATAATATCTTAAAAATTATAGGGAATGTTGGGGAAAAATATTAATACACTGTAATATATCATTATCCTTAATATATACAATTATGTTATATAATCCCCCTTTTTTTGTGGGTCCCCACTATACTACTACTTTGTTTTCTAAAATAATCTATAAATATATCCTCAAATTCAGCATTTGGCCTATTGTGTATTCATGATATCTGTCAATGATATCTTTGCTGCATTTGGGCATACAACAGAAAAACAATAATGAAGGAAGGAATAAATACTGGAAACATGACCCCATGGACTGGAAACATAGCGTAGTTTAAAAAGAATGAAGATCATTGTGATAACATGTATTAGATTAAACATTAATCTTTATACAAAAAAATAGTCAGTTAATATCCAACAAAACTTTATTTCGAAGCTGCCACTGCAAGAACAAAGCCTCCAATAAGCAAGGCTCAGGAACCATGCTGGAAATTAGTTTCTTTTCCGTATGTCTCCTTTATTCAACATGATTTTGCTGCCATCTGTTGGATGACATTTAGACAACAGGAGAATTTGTAATAGACTCGGGATTTGCGCCAGTGACATTTGGAGTGGAAGAGAACATGATTTCTGACTCCTTAAATTATGACAAATTAAGACTACAGGGATGTATAAAGAAGATCATTTAAAAGTCTATTAATTACCGTGGCACAACTGAAGATAACTGCGATCATGAAACACAATGATGGTGAACAGAAGATTATTTCCTAAGAGCAAAGGAAGCAATATTCCACATGCTGCTAACCTGACCCACAACTGGTTGATTAATAAATTTATCAGGACAAGGAGTGCAAGAACAGGGAGTACTGCTACAGAGAAAGACCATTTTTATCTGGCATTCTTAATTGTCACCTGCAAACACTCTGCTGAATCCTAAATGTGCCATGTTGTGTGTGTGGGTGTGGGTGTGGGTGTGGGTGTGGGTGTGGGTGTGGGTGTGGGTGTGGGTGTGGGTGTGGGTGTGGGTGTGGTGGGGGGTGTTTCTAAAAAAGAGATGGATGGGATGCAATGATTACATTTTATTAAGCCTTCCTCCAGTTAAGAAAGACAGCTTCTGCTGGGGATAAAACCTTGATCAAAAAGTGAAATCAAACTGCCCAAAATGTAACTCTTTTTTCAAGTTTTATTGGCTGAATCTCTTACAGGCCAACCTCTCAGCAACCAAAACAGGGTCCCAGGTATTTTATATCCCGTTTTCTTGATCTTCATCAGTGGCTGCATTCACAATCCAAATCTGTAAATTAAGTATCACAATTATCACATATCACTTTGGTGTTAACTCAAAATATATATTCATAGATGTAAGACGTATCACTTGGGCATAAGTTCTTCAATGCGGGTTTTTTTCCTCTCATGCACCTTGGCAAAAGGAAGTCATGACCTGGATCCTGCTGGATCGGACTGGACAAGGCAGTCATTGGATCAATCCAATGTTTTTAAATTGAGGAGTGTGAAGTCTGATGACAGTAAACCTGAAATATCCACTGTTGCCAGTGTACTTTAAATGGGTTACCAGTTACCATCAATCCAGCAACCTCTTTTATTAGTCATAGTCAAGTCAATACACATTTGTTCTGTCCCTGTGTATTAGTATACAAGGTGTACAACGAATGCTAAGCTGCTAGAGTGCCAAATTAAGTAGCAACACCCCAGTGGACTTAGGAGGATTTAACTCTGTACGGATAGCACTGTTAAGTCTAATAATGGGCTTGTTTCCAGAAACATTGCTTGGCTGATGTCTTTTACAGTTCATCCCTACAAATAGCTCAGCATATCTTGTTAATTTTACTAGATTCTGTCATTAAAAGTATATTAAGGTCTTCACGAAAATTAGTCTACAACTGTAAGACACTATCTGTCCAAATCTTGTTTAGCTTTCTTTAAATAATCCAATCATCCGAGGGATTCGGGATCTTGCAGACTTCTTGATCTCACTAATGAACGGACAAAATGAACTCAGTTCATTACCCGACAAAGAATATATCAGAAAACTGCCTAGGGAAAACAAGAAAACAAGCAGGCAGTTTCATTCCCCATCATATAAGATTGATAATGATAATATTCAGCATCATTGTTAGAGGAATGCTACCACTGCACATAACAAAGTAAAACAAAAGTTGCAGTCAGCACTTTTGCCTGCACATTTGGACAATGACAGCTCCTTCCAACGATGTAAATATGACAACAGCTCAGATGAGATCAACCCAGAACGGAACACGTTTTGGATCCACAAACCTGTGATACAAGCCTAAATTCAACAAGGCTGTATTCAGGTAACAGAACACAAGAGCTCTGCAGGATAAAGCCAATAGTCCGTCTCACCCAGCATCCTGTCTCACACAGGCTGATTCCACATGGGCAGAAAAGGCAAGGAGGGCGCTCATATGGAAGTGGGGCAAATCCCCGTTTCCACACGGCATTGCCACTGGTCTGTCCCTCTCCCGAGCCTGGCACAAATTGGGCCTTTAGTTACCCTGCTTGAAGGGAACCATTCCCTTTTTCACTATGGGGGCCAACAGGGGCTAGCCTGGCGGAGGCCCGTGTGGATGGGAAGAGCCAGGCCTTCGAGGCCCAACTCCTTCCCATCCTATGGAGGCCGGGAAGAGACAAAAAATACCCCAGTCAGCTTCACAGAGCTTCAAATCATCGCAGGACAGGGTGGGGCTCTTTTTTTTTTTTTTTTTTTTGCAGGGAGGTAAGATTGTGTTCTCATGCAATCCCACCTTCCTGAAAAATAACCCTCCCCATGAAGCAGAACCTTTCCACCATGACTACTTTCCTTGTGGGGACACATTTCAGAGGTGGATCTGGTGTGTCACAGAAATATGTCTCCATAGGGGACACATTTCAGCAGTGCACCAGGTCCACTGCTGAAATGTATCCCCCATGGGGAAACAAAAAAATAGAGGAGTATGTTGCTCTGCCACAATGCACCGGTGGAAGCATGGAGCAGCACCGCCGGTGTGGAATTATCCACAGTGGCCAATCAGTTCCTCTAGAGGGCCAACAATAGGGTATAGAGGTTAAGGCATTCCTCTGATGTTGCCTCTCAGCTCTGGGATTCAGAACTTTCATGGTTCTTGACATGGAGGTTCCCCTCAGTCAATGACAGACTTATCCTCCATGAATTTGTCTAATCCCATTTTGAAGCTCTTGGTTCCTGTGGCCATCACTATATCCTCTGAACCTATCCCACATCAACTTGAATGGGTGCCCTCAAGTACTAGTATGTTGGGACAGGGATAAAAATGTATCTTTGTCAATTCTTGGTACCCCACACAAAATTTTATCTATCTCTATCATACTCTCACTTTTTTCTAAAGTGAAAAGTCCCAGTCTCTTCTGCCTTTCCTCATAGGGAAGGTGTTCCAGTTCATGGTTAAGTAAAAATGTGCATGATCTTGTTCTGTGCAGGGCTCTTGTATGTGCCCACTAGTGATTCAAAGCATTTTGGCACCTGGTAAATGAAACAGTAGAACTAACAACTGCCACTCCTGCCCTCCCAGAATGCCTCACTGCTTCCGGATCCACCTCAGAGAAGGAAGAGAGAACTTTACCTCTTTGACCTATTCCATTTGAGGAACTCAGCTCGGGCCAACACTTGTCTGGTCGCAGGACTAATGCCCGCTTCCAGATGACATCAGCGCTGGCCCAGGGCAGTGACTTGCAATGACTTAGGTCCTTGGTTGGGCCACACCAAGGAAACACAGGTTCTTTATGTCTGACAGGGCCATCTGACAGGAAACAGGTGGGCCATCCTGGCCCAACTCCTCCCCCACCTGCAACATCCCGGGACAGAAAGATGCCCCAGGCAGCTTTGCCACATGCAGAGGGATTGACTTAGGCATTTATTTATATTTTTAAAGAATAAATGCAATCCCACTTTCTTTAAAAAAATGAAATGCCCTGGCAGCTCCAGAGACACAAATCCAGGTTGGACCAGATGCAGCATGGAAAATGCTCCGCCATACAGACCCAGGAAAAGGTGGGGCAACCTGCCCAGCCCAAATATCCGGAGGAAGTCTGGCATGCCAGTCTGGGTGCTGAAAAGGTATTTGCTGCCCCTGCTCCCTTTAAAAATATTACAAGATAATTTTCACACAACTGTTTTCTCTCATGAGAGTTCAGCCACCATTTTGGTTGCCATGACAACAGACAACCTAAAATGGCAGCCAAAACAGTATAAACATCCTCCCCCACAAAGATGTGATCATTCAGGAAAAGAAGCTTTGAAGGCATAGCTAAACAACAACAAACATTATTTATTTCTCCCACAAACCAGGATTCTTATCCTGAGTTAATGTTTATTTTTAGGATTCAGCCCAGTTCCCTAGCACCGCCACCAAATGTAAGTGCTTTTGGAAGGTTTAACTCCCCCAAATTTGTTTTTTTAAGTTTCAGATTTTTCTGCAACCTGGGGTGCCCCTAGTTTACAGAAGAGTCTCCATATGGCCTCAATCTGTGAATTTAACTAGACACAGGTAGGAGCCACATATGGTTAATAGTATATAGATTAGGCAAATAACTGGGGTGTTTCTGCACAAGGACCAATGTTGTCAATTGGTTCCACAAAGCGGAAACGCTATTTTAAAAAGTGGAATCTCAGCGTTACGCACACCTGCATTTGTAGTGGAATCCAGTAGCGTTTCATTCGTTTCCCACAAGTTTCCGGTCTCGCAGGAATAGCTAGAAAGGAACCGATTTTTTCTGTGCTTGGTCCCGCCCCTGGCCGTCAATCAAACAAACAGCCAATGGGCGGTTGTTCTCATGCTCTGGAAAAGCCCCTTTCCCTTTAAGCACAGTTTAAAAAATAAAATAAAACCACACGTTGCAACGAATCTGCGTTGATTCGTTGCAATGGAGAGACCCATCTAGCTGGCGTGTGAGCTGGCGAGTCATCGTTACCACGCTCCCCCGAGTGGAAAAAAAATCCCCCCCCCCCGCACAGGGGCGATTTTCGGCTGAAAATAAAGGGAACTTGCAAACGGGGCTGTGTTGTGCTTGGGGACTTAGGGGAGCTTTAAAGCACTTCTGTGGAGGGACTGTAGCCGGAGAAGCCTCACTGGGTGAATGAAGCCTCACTGGTTCGTTGCTTTCCCTGCTCGCTCCGAGGGAAAAAAAATGGCGATCGCTTCACCAGAAGTTAGAGGAGAGAGCCAGGGGGAGGGACTTTGTTGGAACCACAACAATGAGAACGCACAGGTCTTTTTCGCTAGTGTTGCAGATTGTTCACAAAAGTGTAGTGCTTTTCAAAGGGTGAATCCACTTTTCCTGATTTCCCTAGAAGCACAACAACGAATCGCTTTTCTCTGAACTGTTGCAGGAGTGTTGCAGATTGTGTGCGACGTCTTGCGGAACTGCAAATTAGTAGTGTTTACAATTTGAAAGCCTTCTGCTACATTAAACTCATGCGGAATGGCCCCTGGTCTTAAACCACCAGTACTGGTACCAGCCTATAACGACCATCCTTAGCCTTAGTTATGAATCCAGCTATTTACGGCACATCCCAGAGCTCCTTTGTGTGTGTACCTTGGATATCTCTCATACCCAACCTGCTCTCATGGGCTCTAAACTCTCTTCTAGAAATGCTGTCTGTTTCCCCTTGGACTTCTGCAGTGCAGGTAACTATAGCTTTCTTTTTTCTCTTATACTTCCCTATTGCCCCATTTCACCTCTGTTTTTTCCTCTTGTGTGTATGCTTGATTTGTGTGCTAATTTTATTTTTGTATATTAATAAAATCATTTCCATTTATTTCAAACTGTCTGTGCAAGTTTCTAAGGGAAGAACCCTGGCAGACATAGGTGGAGATCCCGTAGTTATCCGCCTCTCAGTAAGTCTTCGGGTATTTGCCAATTCCCCCATCTAAATTCAGGAGACATTCTGATCTGGGTAACAACAGGAACACCAGTGTTGTTCCACATACAGAGTGCACAGGGCCCATGAGGGTCTAAACATACAAGCACATGGATGTGAGGCTGCCCTCTGCTCACCAGTGGCTGCACTATTCAGCAGGGTCTGCCCTCTATGTCGCCTCTCCTCCAGCTGCCAAGCCCAGGAACTATGTACTGCCCAGTGACTGCCAGATCATGGAGGCTGCCATTGCCATTCATCCCCTCAGGGTCAGTCCAAAACATTAGCATTGGACATCAGGAAATAGGGATCTAGGCACAGGGGAAGAACACAGCAGTCAGTCCATGGGAGCACCCAAGTTGCCATCATCACCCCCCCACCACCACCACCACCATCCCCATGTAGGTACCTCACCTTTGTCACTTACTGTCTTGGGAGTCTGACTACCTTTGTCTTCTTCTTTGCCACTCAGTTCCTCCTGGCTACACACATGGACCAAATGGCAGACCCCTTCCTCTTCATTAATGAATCATGATTGAATGGCAGACTTGAATGCTAGAGGCAATGATGAGCTCTTATGCAGATTCAAATGGGTAGCCGTGTGGGTCTGAAGTAGCACAATCAAATCAGAGTCCAGTGGCACCTTTAAGACCAACAAAGATTTATTCAGGGCATGAGCTTTTGAGTGCAAGCACTCTTCCTCAGACTAATCTGAAAGCTCACGTCTTGAATAAATCTTTGTTGATCTTAAAGGTGCTACTGGACTCTGATCTCATATGCAGATGTTCCTTGAAATACTCAGGACTCTGGCTGTTCACATCTTGTAGCTTTATTTTAGACAAGTGTTGGCTGTTGTATGGGTGTCAGTCGTGAACCTCTGAACACACAATATGTGTTTCTTTTGTAAGACTTGAAACTGTACAGATGTTACAGAAATGAATATTATACTGTCCCCAACCATTCTAAGCCAATTTTAGAATTCTTACACACACTGGTAGGCATAAACAAAAAATGGTTGCAGTAGGAGGCAAGGTGGAGGTTTGGGTTGAGGTTATGCATAACTCTAATAATAGATTATCTTCAACAGTTCAGGCAGAAGCTCTGTTTAACATGATGCCTTTTTAAGTGAACATGATGTTTCAAAAAAATTATCTTCTGTCATACCTTTTGCCAAAGCAAGATTTTAACACATCTGCACATCTAATCTAATCTCCAAAAGCCCCACCTGGCCTCACCATTTGTATAAAACAGATGGCAAGTATCCAGAAAGGTGTCAGTGGGCACCACATTGACCATTTATGCACTGGGAACTTCATTGCCCCAGTTCCTATGCACGAGCACATATCAGGGGCAGATGAGGTGCACCAGGCCAAATGCTCCCCCGTGTGGGTGCAGGAAGAGGTGGGACAACCTGCCATGACTAAAACTCCAGCCTGCAGCCTGGCATGAAACCTCCAGTGCATAAACGGTCTTTGGGGACCCCTGAGCTAAGACATGCCTAGCAGCTGTCTTGACTCTCCCCCTATGAATAATGGAATTCCTCCCCCATTCATAATGCAACAACTCTTGCAAGCCATCCCAGTTTGAACAGCAGTTGCCATGTGTGATAGATGCTTTCCAAGAAGCACAAGGCAAACCTACAATGGCCCTCTAGAACTAGCTGTACAGTTCATCTGGAACTGATCTCACAGCTGAAATGATTCCTCATTCTGCAACTGCCTGTTAAAATACAGGCCCAATATCCCACCAGTACATTTTAAAAGCATTTTTCCATCTAATGCATTTCAAATGGTTCTGTTGAAATCGGTTGCTATCTCTGAGGCCTCCAACAATTTGTTCCTATTTTTGTGACAGTTCCAGTCAAATGCTTACAAGAAGTCAGAGGACCAAATCAGGAATTAAATAGGGAATTAAAGCATAATATGAAAGACCCTCCTATGCTCCATAGTGTTTTATATACCTCTAAACTTCTGACTCATTTCTTTAAAATCAATATTTTTAATGATGCCTTTTCCACAAAGATGTATATAGAGAACCTCAGCTGTTTTTAATAAGAATATTCCTAATTTTGTATTTGGATCACCCCCGCACACATAAATACACACAACCAGGGGTAGTCAACCTCTGGTCCTCCAGATGTCCATGGACTACAATTCCCATGAGCCCCTGCCAGCATTCATAGGTTTTCCCAAACTACAATTTCTCATTAACTTGTTCTTGTATATTTTAAATGTGATACAATCCCAGCAGCTGGCTCAAGGTTGACTCAGCCTTCCATCCTTCCGAGGTCGGTAAAATGAGTACCCAGCTTGCTGGGGGGTAAACGGTAATGACTGGGGAAGGGAATGGCAAACCACCCTGTATTGAGTCTACCAGGAAAACGCTAGAGGGTCAGACATGACTCTGTGCTTGCACAGGGGATACCATTACCTTTTACATTAAAGAAGGCAATTATTGTTACCAGTGGAATACAGTTCAAAAAACCATTTAAAGTATTCCTTCTCTTATCAAAACTTTCCCAAATGATTTATTATTTTGTAATTACCCATATCAGATATTTTTTCTTATTGCCAGTGCATACACATCTGCCACATTCATCTGCTGATTTCATCTTTGTTTTTTGTCACCATACCAACAATGGAAATTTATGGTTTAAATTAAGCCTCATTATAATGATAGAACAGCAATGCAAATGGCGTGACTATGTTTTGGCAAAAAATGTGCATCTCTTAATGAGGTAAATAGCAATATTCTGATGCATTATTCAAAGGCAACCACAAATAAAAAAACATCATAAGAAAGTCTTGGAAGAATTTGGTGTTACTGTCATTTGAATGTAAACTTAATTTTGTTTTCCACAAATCGCATGGCAGTGGCCAAAATCGGATGGAGGAAGAAAACATGGAAATAAATGAGCATGGGTAATGCAGAAAGACAGGCCATTACACAAAGGTAGAGAAGCCCCAAACGCCAATAATTGAAATCCCAGCACCACAAGCAAAGATGGATCACAGAGCATTGCAAATATCATCTCTGATTGGCCAGCAGGGGGCCATTTCAGAGCCTTCTACAGTACTTCTCTCCAGAAGGCATGCAGAGACTGCCTCTGGGAGGCAGCTCACATCCCCCTGTCCTTTAAGTTATTCAGCCAGAAGGTCAGGGCAACTTACTAGCATGCTCTTTGCATGTTTCACCCAACAGACTTCTGAAACTGGAAGTTGGAGGTGGAAAGCTGATTCCTTATTAGCCCTACCTGGCTGAGAGCTCCCTTCTGATTAGGGCTAAACTACCAGGGCTGAGGGCCATCTCCTGCCTGGGGAATATTTCCAGTGGGGGCCAATTAAGTAGGGAGTGAGTTGACCCTCATTGGCAGAATGCAACTTGAAGCCAATGGCTTCTCAGAGCAATCCAAGGAGAGAGACACTCAGGTATTTCCTACATGGAGAGGTGATTATGTGGTTAATAAGGTTTGCAATTTGAGAAGGGAGGAATATTTTTGTCTCTGTGTTCTCTCTTTCTCTCTGTGTCCCCCGAGTTAGTGTGTGTGTGAATGTGTGTAGAGGGGAGTGCAACATAGCCCTCCATCCCCATCCCAAGCAGCCTTTTCCTCCAGGGGAATTGATCTCTGCAGTCAGGAGAGGAGCTTTCATTCTGGGGATTCTCAGGTCCCGCCTGGAGGCTGGAATCCCTTTCAGTGACTGAGATTCTATCCTCCAGCTGGGACCTGGAGATCCCACTTCTGGGGTTTCTCAACACCTGAAGAATATTTCAGGGGTTTCTCAATGGTAAAAAAAGATGAGAAAAGCTGACAGAGGCAGTAATTGAGAAATCCTCTGTAAGTTCTTTGCCAACCAATATTTTCATGTTTGATTGTAACATACAACTGTTTTTTATTTACTTTGATATTGAACTGAAGAATGAAGTGAGTGAAAGGTTTCTAGTTATTTAATCAAATTTTACTCTCAAATATTTTCATTGAAGAAAGAAACTGTGACAAGTTTAGGAATTATTTGATGTTTGTTATTATTAGCAATTACTGCCACACAACATTTCTCTTTGTTTCCCACCTAGAGACTGGCACCCTTGCACCTCCTTGGGATCCAAAGCCAGGGCTGGAAATGACCTGTAATTTCAGCAAATCCCCACGTCCCAACCTCTCCCATCCTGCAACTTCTCTGTCACAGAATTCCCCCTCCCAAAAAAGCCCTTTCATCTCCAGGAGCCTGGAGATGAGTTGTCATTGTAGAGTCCTCCCTCCAAAACTGCCATTTTTCCCTGGGGAGCTGATCTCTATAGTCCAATTCCAGCAGATTTCCAGGCCACAGCTGGAGGTTGGTGTCCTCTGGGCAAGGCATGTTCCCTGCTAATGCTGGGGGGGGGGGGGTGGCAGCCTCTGCTATCCTCCTCGGGGGCACGGTTGCTGCCGATGTAGTGTGGGGGAGCAAGGGGGGAGGGGGGGAGAAAGGATAGATTTAGTCCAACTATGGCAGGGACTGCTGTGTTTCTATCCATTGGAGCCTTGTGGAAAGATCCCTTATTTGGGAGGACTGCTCTCAGTGTAGCCTCCCAGCCCTCCTCTACCACTTCTGGGACACCAACCTCTTGTTTTGGACACACACTGTGGGATGGGAAAAATTCTGGTGAATTTCCACATCTTCTCTATCCCCATCGCCATACAACACCCCCCCTCCCATGACTTCTTCCTATGGTAAGATGACATTCACTGTCTGACATGGTGTGTTCCTGCAGGCCATTAATAACCTGCAGGAGGTCCTCCAGAGTTTTGCCTGCTACTGGATGCTCATCTGTTCCCCCATCTGCTCCTCCTGGGGTGGCGAGATGTGGGCTGCATCAGAGAAAGCATGTGTCACTTCCATACCCACACATGCCTCATCGTAGTGAGAACCACCACAAATACTTGCTGGATACCTAACATAACCAAGAAAAGGGGGGGGTGTCAGGAACCTCCTCCTTCATTTTCTGGGGGGGGGGGGTCCATAACCTCTTCTCCCTCTTCAGCTGGCCAGAGTTAAGGCATTACTTTTGACAGAGGAAGCCATATGGGGTGGTGGGATATTTAATCCTCCTTTCACTATGCAGCATACCCCCAGTGTAGAGAGAGCCCTGATATTACTGCTCAGCCAGGACAGCTTTTATCAGTGCTGTGGGGAACCCAAGATCACCCAGCTGGTTGTATGTGGGGAAATGGGGAATCAAACCCGGCTCGGCAGATTAGAAGTCTGCCCTTCTAACCGCTACACCAAACTGACTCTCGAAGAAAGGCAAGGTTTTGTTTTTTCTCAGTAAGTTTGCCTTTCCAATCCATCCCGCCAGGCTGCCAGCTGGTGACAAAATTCTCCACTGTTCCTTTAAGAACTCAAGAGACGTTTCCCGCATGCGCCTTTGTCTGTCATTCACTTTCGTGTGGCCGCTCTTGGAACAATACCTTTTCTCGGGAGCGGGATGGATGTGAGCCGAGGGATGGAGAATTGGCGCGTGACTGTCTGGCCGCCGCTTGAGGAGCCCCCGGGATTCCAGGTGACAGTCGGGATGTGGCAGTCAGGCTGGGCCAGAGGCAGGAAGCAATCCGGGGCTAAGGGAAGCCACTGCGGAGAAAACAAGGGTCGGCGTCCCTGAAGTGGCCCTGGCTATGAATTCTGGGAACTGTAGTCTTTGAGAGAGGGAAAGTTATTTCTGACTGAGAGGCTTCAACCCTCTTAAAACTACAACTCCCAAAATTCTGAGGGGAGGTTATTTTACGCCAGAAGCGTAATTAAAGCCCAAGTTAAAGCATTTAATTAAGTCTATAGTGCTGGCTGGGAGGTGAATGTGAACGCTCGTGCAATAGAGAGCCAAATTCAAATCCCAAGTTGGTAAGCTTGGGTTTTCTTCACCCCTGAATGTTAGAAACGTGTAAAAAAGGGAGTTGGGTTTTTTTATGCCCTACTTTTCCGAAGGAGTCTCAAAGCAGCTCACAATCCCCTTCCTTTCACTCCCTTTGAGGGGGGGGGCTGAGAAAGCTCTGACAGAACCGCTGGGTGAAAACAGCTTTAAGAGAACTGTGACTGGCCCAACGTCACCCACCTGGCTGCTTGTGGAAGAGCAGATTGTGACTCTCCAGATTAAGAGGCCACCACTCTTAACCACTACACCAAGCTGGCTTTTGGGACACTTTGGAATTCCCTGGATTTTCACTTGCCTCACAAACATCCATTGTGTTATCCACACTACTCATTCTTTCCTCTCCTCAGTATGGTTTAACTGTTTAGCTGAAGTTTAAACCCCCAGTATATGGTGGTTTAGCTTAAGTTTAAACCCCCAGTATATGGTGGAGGTTTTGATCACTCACGCTCCAGTGATTCCTGACAATCATGCTTGAAGAAGGGACATGGCTGTGCAAGTTATTTCTTGCCCTGCCCTTCTGCAAATAGGTTTTATTTCCCACCATCCCTATTTCCTGTCCAATAATAACCAGGAATTCAGATAGCCTGGCCATTTGGAAAGCTTTGCATATTGAACAGTTGTATTTTCAAGCTGACAACCAAGGCCATGGGGGGAGAAGCAGTTGATGCCAGTTGAATTCACTTAAGTGCACTGAGTACCACAGGTGATTGGCAGTACCATCCATTGAGGTCTGTGTGCTTTAAAAAGTGTAACTCTGATTAGAATTGTGGTGTAAAATTGTCCTGAAAATAGATGCTTCTGGCAAGGCTACCTGAAGTTTAGTAGGAAGACAACAGACAGAAGTTCCTCTAATAAAGATCTGCTTATCACTGCATGTTGAATGTCTGCCTCTTGTGAAAATAGTAAAGTAGCTGCTGCCAGACAATAAGGAAGTATGAGGAGGAAGAGCTAGAAAAAGTCATAGATGTACTATTAAGTACATTCCATTAGAGGTCACTGTTGCCTCTAACAAAGCGTCTTTATGTTTGATCAGTTAGTAATTACATTTCTTGGAAAACAGTGTTCCCTTTTGAAGTGCAAGTATTTTTTGATCGCTGTTAGAGAGAATTTAGAATTCATGTAACAATGTGGATGGCTCTATTTTGTGGGGGAGAGGAATAAATGTTGAATAAAATGTATATAGTGCAAATGTATGCAGCTGCTTAAAACTTGGCTTGACACTGAACTAGTTTAGAGCAGTGGTCCCCAACCGGGGACCACTCAACGCTTGACAATTTTACTGAGGCCCACTGCCCTAACACTCTCTGACTCTGGTCACTATGGTAATGTTTAAACATCCCTTCAAAATAAGATACAGACACGCGACAACAATGAACATAAGGAACATTTTATTTTCATGGAAATTTTAACTCATGACAATGACAAATCAATGGGAACCCTGAGCTTGTTTCTCTGCAACGAGATAGTTCCATGTGCGCCTGCCAGATTATGGATGAAGTAAAGGGCCGGGGGGGGGGAGAAGGTGTCCTTCGTGGCCCACCTCCAGTTAGTCAACGGACCACATGTGGTCCGCAGACCACAGGTTGGGGATCGCTAGTTTAGAGTATCATTTTTTTAAGTCCCAATTACTGATGGTGATTTACATGTCAATACTTATTAAAGAATGTCCCACACGCTTTCTTCCAAATAAGCTTACCTGGAATAGATATGTCAGTTTTCTCAGAATGGATAAAGTATTACTAGATCAGCAAAGTATCTGAAAGAAATACCTGCTACACCAGAATGCCCAACAAGGCTCGTGGTGGGTAACAGCATATAACTCCCCCTCGATAAAAACCCCTAATACATAAAAACCATCCTAATACACAACACATCAACCAACCCAACACGGCAACATTACTCAAGGAGGAGACCAGGGATAGCCTGAAGGACTGCAGAAGAAGGGGACCCGATCACACCAAGTGGTGCCAGCCTCAGCCATAAGCCTGATAATTAGGAAATCAGCTGCATATATTTGCACAGCATTTGGAATCATAGAGTTGGAAGGTATCTCCTGGGTCATCTAGTCCAGCCCCCTGCACTATGCAGGACACTCACAACCCTATCGCTCATCCACTCTAACCTGCCACCCCTTGAACCTTCACAGAATCAGCCTCTACATCTTCTAACTATTTCTCTTAAGCAGAAGATTACTATTGGTACAAAAAGATGAGCAAAATTTTCATTCTAGGTTTGACCTTCCTCCCCCCCCCCCATGCCGGTGAGCAGATCAAATAAAATGAAGATCCAAACTTCAAAAAGTTAAGCACTAGGGCTGTTGAAAATAAAGTATATTGTATTGAATACAGAAATAAAATAAGAATGTGCTTAATTTAACAGTGTTAAATAATCCCAGAATATCTATTTCTAACAGGCAAGGGCTCAGGCTGAAAGAAAGTGTTGGAAAGAAACACCATATAAGTTTAGGATATGGATTTCAAAAAATATCTGTTAAGTGGCTGGTTGCTCAGCCTGTTTCAAAACATCCTGAACCAGATACCACATTTGTTTATTTGGTTCACCACTTCATATTTACCCCCTCTTTTCTCCCCAATGGCCCATTATGCACGGCCGCCGAAACGGCGATTGGAAAACGCGGAGGGGGAAGACGCGAAACACACTGGTTATGCATGGGGCGGGGCACGATGGCGGCAAAACCCAGAGTAACCGATTATGCACGCGGCGATCCTGGCGCCGCTTCTGGTTGCGCCCTGGTCACCCGGAAGCTGCGTTTTCTTCCACGTTTCGCTAACGCGGCTTTTTCAGCAGCATGTACTGAAGCTGTGGCCGGTTTCAGCCGGCACGTGCGTTATCGGTGATTTTAGTCGCCGCCATTCCACCCCGAATGTGCGTTATTCCCCCTGTGCATAATGGGTTAATGGCAAACTTGAGCAACCCGCCACGAGCCAGTTATGAGAGTGGTGGGCAGTAAGTCAAAACAATAAATAAACAAACAAAATAAAGGGATGTACAATATTCTCCCCTCAGGTATTCTCACAATGACTGTGAGGTAGGTTAGTCTGAGAGTGTGTGACTGGCCTAAGGATACTCAGCAATTTTCTATGGCAGAGTAGAGAGCTGAACCTTGATCTCCCAGATTGTAGTCTAACCTTTGAATCCAGGCATTAAAATCCAGGGTTTCATGAAACCCTGGGGCTTCTTTACAGCCCTGGAACGGTTTCTCGAATCGGTGGGAGTAAATTAATTTTTAATATATTTTTAAAATTTGTTATATTTATTGGGTGATATGACCATATATGGTCATGTTGACTCACTCCCAAAATAGCCACTGATGAGCCTGGAGGGGAGGAGCCTTGGGTGGGCACGTACCCTGCTATGTTACCCAACCATATCCTTCCTGATCATGCCATTTCTGGGGTTGCTCAAAGCCTGAAAAATGTTTCCAGGTTTCTCAACAGTAAAAAAAATTGAGAAAGGCTGCTCTAACCTCTATACCTCAATAGGCTTTGTGAAATATAAACAGTCAGTTGGTTTATAGTTCAACAGGTAGAATAACAAATCTTCATTGTGAGCAGCTTTGTAATAGCATAAAGTGGGGCCAGCAGCCCTCATGGAACAGAATATTGATTAATGATTTCCTCATATTTTTCTTATAGTATAGTCCAGATCACGTGGCTGCTGCTGCAGAATGTGGACCAGACCCCTCTGAAATCTCCTTTCCGGGATGCAGCTGCCAGTCTGCTTCCTGCCTGGCTCCCACGTGTCCGTGTCTTCCGTATGCAGAAAACTATAAGAATTCCTGCATCAACTATGAAGGAAATCAACTAGAGTATTCAAAGCCTATTTTTGAATGCAACATTATGTGCCGGTGTGGAGAGTCATGCCCAAACAGGGTTGTTCAAAGGGGCTTACAGTTCAGACTGGAAGTCTTTAAGACGGCCAAGAAAGGATGGGGTCTTCGTACTCTCGATTTCATACCCAAAGGCAGATTTGTGTGTGAATATGCCGGGGAAGTCCTAGATTTCGGAGAAGCACGTCGGAGGATACAGCTGCAGTCCCCGAGTGATTCAAATTACATAATAGCAATAAGAGAGCACTTGTGTGACGGACAGATCATGGAGACGTTTGTTGATCCCGCATTCAGAGGTAATGTTGGTCGGTTTCTGAACCACTCCTGTGAGCCAAACCTCATTATGGCCCCGGTCCGCATAGACTCCATGGTGCCAAAGCTGGCGCTTTTTGCCGATCGGGATATCTGTGCAGAAGAGGAACTTTCGTACGATTATTCTGGAAGACATCGTAATTATGTCCCAGATTTTCAGAGAGATCAGATGAAGATACAAGAAGAGGAACTGAAGAAAAAGCCCTGTTACTGTGGTGCCAAGTCCTGCACAGGTTTCTTGCCATATGACAGTTCTTTATTTTATGAACAAGACACCACAGGCTGCACAAACGAAACACTGTGAGAAACCCAGGTAGTGGTGGCATCTGGTGTCCTTCCAAAAACACTTATGTTGTGAGCACAGGAGAAAAACCTGTGGAAGTGATGTTCCACACATGTGGCTGAAAGTACCTCAGGTATAGATCATTATCCACAGGGTGGTGCTCATCCAACTGAACTGGGTGGGTGAGCTTTTTTATGTGCATGTAGAAGCACCAGTTATATTTAGCTGGTTGCTAGGTCAGGGACTTTGTCTGAACTAAGCTTCAATTTAATGGAATGTCAAAAGATGTTATGCCAGCATAAATGGCTTGCAGTCTTCATGGTCTGATCCTGAACTCGTCTTCCAGGATGCAAGACCAGATATCACTGAAACTGAGCCATGCAGGCATAGAAATGACAAGATCTCCGCCTATACTGAAATAAAGGCCTTTAAATCCTGGTAAAGAAAGGAAGGATAAATTGGACAGATTGCCAAATTAGCGCCTTGTGAACGCTTTTCCACAGCAGAGAGTCAGTCGATCTAAGAATAGCCGTTTTAGAATACATTATCTATGTATATAATCAACAACTGCCATCTCATGCATCCTCTCTTGAAAATATTTTGTTCTCCTGGCTGAACTACATCCAACACCACTGAAATTTCTATTTTCTGATGCATAGGGGTTTGGAAGCAGTATTCTTTCTGGCTTTAGCAGCCGTTTTCCAACTTTTCTGAACAGGGTCTCCTCAGTCTTGATATCCAATTCCTCCCCAACCCTTAATGTTGAAAACCAGTGCCTGAACTCTGCCCATCAGTTTACTGAACAGTAATCCTTCTAGGAGTTTAATTAACAAAACCAGAGATAATTGACAGTGTAGTCCTTGGCAGATTTGCACCCTCCTAAGCTCACTGACTACAGTGGCCTTAGAAGGGTGCAACTCTGCTTAGGGGGGCACTATAAGACCTTCTGTTTTACAAGAGTCTTTGCATGTTATTGCTGCGCAGTTGCTTGGTGGGAATATGATGATTTGCAGGGAGAGATCAATCACGGCTTTGTCTGGAGAACTGAGTTTCTAAGGCTTCGGAAATCTTGCTTATGGGGAAATTGTTGACTAAGTGAAAGTTGTTAAAACCCAAGGAAAACAAAGGAATTCCTTTATTTTTATAATTGCTATAACCTTTGCTACCATAAACAGAAAGCCACTTTCCTATCTCTGGTTCTTATTTTGTTCTGTCCGTGAAAACATTTGTATGGCTGTGTTGGGGGTGGGGAAAGGGCACTGAATTTTATTTATATTTTTATTTTTCGATTTGTATGCTGTCCTTCCCCCAAGGGGTGCCGGGCGGCTCACAACAGCTTATAAATCACAAAGTCATATAAAAACCAGTAAAAATGTACAAAATCCTAACATTATTAGCATTCAAAGTAAATCTCACAGTTTCAGACAGGCCTCCTCTTTTTCTTCAGAGAGCCAGAGAGGGGCACATAAAGTGCATAGTCGGTAGTAGGTGTTAACCTGTATTTTAGGTGCTTTAGATAGGGAGGCCTGAATAGACCTGGAGGAACAGCTCTGTCTTACAGGCCCTGCAGAACGGTTTTAGATCCTGCAGGGCCCTGATCTAATTAGGCAGAGCATTCCACCAGGCCAAGGCAAGGGCCAAAAAAGTTTGACCTTTCTGGGGCCAGGGATCCTGAGCCGGTTTTGCTCACTAGATCTTAAGCTTCTTTGGGGGGGGGGGGGGTGTAATGGAGGAGGATTTAGTAATGGAGGTCTTAGTCCAACTAGCTTAACTTTTGATTATAGATACCTTGTATAAGTGAACTATGGAATCTGAACACAGCACAAATCAATGTTCTGTCTTCAGTTCTTAGTACATATGCTGCCAAAGCAAGCACTATTTTTCAGTTCTTATAGTCTGGTCAACATGCTAGCATAGCCTAGAGCAGAGCTGGCAATACCAGCAGAGGTGGTAGTCTTTCTAGGCCTTGCCCAGACTTATTTTGCCATTTGTATGAGACCAGTAGAATGAGGAAAATGCTTACCTGAAATGACCCCTCATTGACTCCAATGGTATTTCTAAATAAGGATGCTGACAATGGTTTCTTGGTATGAGAATACATCAGGCTTTGGCCAAGAAATCTGCTCAAAAACAGATCCTATGGTGTAAAGATGGCAACTCTGTTCTTTTCCAGCAAAAAATTCAGTCTTGTTTGTATGACCTAAAACTGGCCAGTGCTGTAAGTAGTCATTTCCATGCCTAGGCACTGAGATTCCAAGTAAATGCAGAGCTACTCTACCATCTGGAAGGCTTTTATACATGGATCAGCTTCAGGAGGCTGTTTGTTTACATCTCTGTGTTGTTGGCTCCAGCAGCTTGGGTAATAAAAGACTCAACATGGCATAGGCATTCAGTCTTCTGCTTGGGGGTGGGTCCATTAGTGATAGATTATCTGCTTTGCACACAGAAGGTCCCAGGTTTGGTCCCTAGCATCCCCAGTTAAAAGAATCATAATGGGTAAAAGGGAAGGCCTCGAAGCCTTGGAGAGTTGCTGATAGCCAGAGTAGACAATACTAACCTTGAAAAACCAAAGGTCTTCCTTACAATGACAGCTCTGTATATTCATGTCTACTTGCTTAACCTCCCAGGTGGAATCCAGAGACAGAGCATGACCATCATTGCAACTTAAACTATATCATTTCTAAATCAGGCTAGTAATTGGATATAGGTTAGAGGAAAAAATCCATTTTCTGAACAATTCACAGTTGCAGGATTTGTGTAGGGGGGAAAAAGCAACTTGCCTGTAACAAAAGTAACTTTCTTAAAGGGAGGTCTATTTGATGTTTTTAAATTTAGCAAGTGCTTTGTATCTGAATCATTAAAATATCATTGTGTGAAATGGATGGAATTTATGAAGTCAAAGCCCAATTAACAAATAATAAAGAACACAGAAGTAATTTTCTTCAGCAATAAAACAGTGGAAATACTCTCCTCATTTAAGGGTGTTGCTCTTATCCCCAGACTGCTTGTGACAGGTTTATGTTACCCATTTCTCTCTTAGTTGGCAGGGCAAGGTTGGGAAAGACACAGGTCACTGCTGACTGATGAAGGTCTTAGCTAATCTTATCATAGCAGGGTTGCTGCCATTGCCTTTTCAGGCGCCATTGGAGCCGCTGTGATCACTGCCCTGTGAAGTGTTTCCCTTCCATTTTCTATATTTTACATGCCTCTATTGTTTTCCTTTATCAGGCTCAGTATCGTTCATGCAGCCAATAGCTGCTTTTGGGGAGGGACCATTTCCTGCTTTGAAAAGAAATGTTGACTAATACTGTAACGCTTTGGGAAGGAATGCAGTATTCCCCAGCCCCCCATTTATTAAAAGCTATCTGCACATTTACCATTCACAACATAAGATGTTTCATCATTATGATGTTCTTAGATTTGGACATCTAAGATGGTGTGGTTTATGTATTCATAGCTTTAAGACAGAGAAGGAAAGGCGAGTCTTTGGCTGTTTTTCTCTGAGAGAGACTGCCTTGTTCAAACTGCATTTGAAATTCAGGAGAGTAAGCAATGGTGTAGAGCAGCTGTCCCCAACCCCCGGTCCAGGCACCGATGCCAGTCGTGGATCAGTCCCCGACTGCTGCCTCAGGGGCTGCCCTGCCACTCTGCTGCCGGCTCACCTTTGGTGCTCTCCGGCAGCCGCCATGGCTGGGGCTCCCCCTCAGTGTGGCACTGCGCAGCTAGCAGCGCCCCCCTGTGGGCAGCGGGAAGTCAGGGGCACTGGCAAGAAAGCAAGCGGAGCAGGGGCTCAGGCAGCGGTGACGTCCCTCAGCAAAAGACTACCCCACCCCGGGCCTCAGTAGAATTGTCAAGCGTTGACTGGTCCCCAGTGATAAAAAGGTTGGGGACCACTGGTGTAGAGTTCCAATTATGCTTAATACCATGCAGCATAGTAAACCATATTTGGAGGTTCCTGATAGTCTTACCACCACTCCAGCATATGGGGAGAACTTAGTACAATATTCTGGCAATATTAGATTCTTCTAACATTGCTGTCACTATTTGCACGCTGTGTATAAGGGAAAGGCTGTTTTCGAGGGTTTCAGGGCACTCCTCAGGCCTAGAGTCTTGTTTTGCAGGTGACATGCAGAATATGAGGACAGGAGAGGCAAAGGAGTCATCAAGAATGGGTTGCCTTAGCTCTTCCTTCAAATTCGGGGTTAGGGGGGGCCTCAACTCCACTGTGAGAACTGCAGTTCCTTTGCTTTTTAAAATAATAAGCAGATGAGAGAATGTAAAGTTTCTGAATAGCAGATGCCTAAAGGGAATATCTGCATCAAGTCACAAAGAGTGACACAGTAAATCAGAGACACGCTTAAAGAAATGGCCACAGACTGATGTTGCAGAAGTTCCTAGCTGGTGGTTGTTAGCCCTCCCCCTCCCCCACTAATTATCCAGTTTAATAACTCTATAGTATACACGTCACCTGCACTCACACAATACAAATGCCATCAACTGGAAATAATGGTGCCATTAACTGCTGCAAATTGAAGAATTGGGGGGGGGGGGTGCATTACACTCAGTGCATTACACTGAGGAAGAAGCAGATGTTCCCAAACTACCCTAATGTATATTGTACATTTCTACCTTCCAAGGAGTTCTAAGGAGTACATTATTTGTCCTGCTCCTCCGTCTTATCCTCACAGCAAGAACTACCTCACAGGGTTGTTAAGAATGGTCGAGTGAAGGTCACCCAATGCGTTTCGTGGCCAGTTGGGATTTGAACGTGTCTCCAACAGACCTAGTCTAAAAACCTCATTCAGGGGCCACCAGACTTCTTTAATGAGACTCCAAGATGTGAAAACATAACTATAAACACAAAACATGCTGTCTTGTGATCCTTTTTTTGAGTTTTCTATGGGATGCACAATCTCCTTTGTGCACCTGGGGACTTACCAGTAGCTTGCAAGCTACCTGTTGCAGATCCCCTGTTCTATTACCCAGCATTGCCTCTGTAGTTATGCATGAAATAGAAGCATAGCTCTGAATTGTAAGCCGGCAGGGAACTGAGAGGAAATGGCTTGCCTATAGCCACCTACTGAGTTTATGGCAGAGGCGAGATTTGAGCTGGGGGCACTGCCAAATCTCAGCTCATTGTCTTAGTAACTATGCTATATCAGCTCCTGGGTTAATGAGACTTCCTGTCTAGGCTTTGCATTTTTTCCCCATATCGTCACTGAAATTACTAGGGTCAGCTTAGATGGGAAATTCTGCCTTATAAACAAGGGTCAGTCCTCAAAATGCTGAAGACTCACACTGAAGACATCTGGTCATCTCTTGATCTCTCCTGCTCAGTGTATTTATACAGCATTCAAGCAACCTCCTGTTGATTTTAAACAGCCAAGAATCAACAATAAAACTGCAACTCTGCTCTTATCTTCTCAGCAGGTTTAATTCTTAACAATGATATAAATATTTTCCCATTCTAGGCTTGCACAATGCTCATCACCTCTGCATGGGATAGGTATTTCAGAGCAAGCAAACAACTGTTCACAGAATAATATACTCCAGTTCTCCTGTCAGGATACTGACTTGAGACGCCCAATCAAACCTTCAACCAACTTCTGTGTGTTTTTCACAACTTTGATTCCAAATTAAGCTTGGATAATTTGGCTTGACCCAATTCCAGCTAATCTAATTATCCAGCAAACATTGTCCTCCATTGTGAAAGAAATTTCATTTATTTAGGTTTATGTTTAAGCTGCTTTTCTGACACAAAGGCACTCAAAGCTGTTTACATTAAATCTTATGAAATAATAAGCTATTAAAATCATTCAATCAAAATGTGACACAATGAACACTGAAAAACTGGAGAAACAAATCAGTGAGCTTAGTGTCCACAGGGCAGCTGATAAAATGAATGAAGGGTACACTTCTATCTTGTAATGTTATGGAATGCCAATAAAGGGAACGAATGAATGGTACAATTTGACTAGCTGCCAAAAGATCTCAACAGAACTAGCACTGAGGGTCTCCCTCCTTCATAAGGTGCTCCTAATGAAAGTCCTCGGTTTTTATTAGATGGCAGCCTCCTGGCAACTATAGTTTGAAGAGTAACATCTGTAGATTGAGGTTTGCTAGGGAGGTGGGGATTTACTTGGGTGATTTAATGACATTGTTGGCAATGCACTAACATCGCCTAAAAGGGATGTTAGCACATCATCCTTATCCATGGTTCCTCTATATATTTGTGAAACAGTCTGGGGGGTGGAATGTATCTGGCTGCCCCCTGATTGGCCCTGCCCCTACAGCTCCCTCCCTCCCTGGACGCTAGTCATGTTCCTCTCAGACACACCAGAGACAGAGACACACAGAGCCCTGCCAGACCAAACATGAGCCCTCATTCCCTCCTATCATTCCTGCTGCGAGGGAGGCAGAGAGAGACATAGAGAGAGCTGCCCCAAGCCCTGCTTCCCTCCTAAGAACGAGCCCTCATAACTTGCTATAGCTCCTGCTGCCACAGAGAGAGACACACAGAGCTGCCCCTGCTGTGATGGAGAGACAGAGAGCTGCCCCAAACTGCACACCAGCCCTGATTCCCTCCTAAGAATGAGCCCTAATTACCTGCTATGCCTCCTACTGCGAGGCACACTGAGAGACACACAGCAAGAGGGACACAGAGAGAGATCTGCACCTTTCGGTGTCCCCTGGGTCCTAGCTCCCATTGTATTCATGGCTGCAATGGGCTTTCTTGCTAGTTCAAGAATAATCTGTCATGGGGCCAAAGTCTATCTCACCCATCCATCCACTGGCAAGCTGAGTGGTGTGAAAAAAATGCCCCCTGTCATGGAATGGCATATCTGTGAAAATCTCAGTTCATGAGGGCCATGGCTCCCTAGGACAGTGGTTCTCAACCTTCCTAATGCAGTGACCGTTTAATACAGTTCCTCATTTTGTGGTGACCCCAATCATAAACTTAAGCAGGTGTTCTTGCACAGAAATTAAACTGAAACTGACCAATGACGTGAAGATCCATTGTTCATGATTGTATATAAATTGTTTTTTTCCTGGTGTTTCTCAGTTCAGTTCTGCCTCTTGTCCCACCATGCTGATCTCTCTCTTTTCTGCTGCTCCAGACAGACGAATGCTTGATCTCGATCTACCCTGCAAGGCTGTTGTGTGGATGGTCCCTCCAGCCAAGCTGCTTGTCCTGCGGTGACCCCCCCCCAAGGGGTCCTGACCCCGTTTTGAGAACCACTGCTCTAGAGCAGTGGTCCCCAACCTTTTTGAGGCTGGGGACCGGCAGGGCAACTGCCCGCCCGGACATGCTCCCCCGCGCCCGTGCATTGAGCATGCGCAGCCGGGCCACATATGCGCACATGCGCAATGTGCGGCTGGAATCGCCCATGTGCGGCACTGCTCTAGAGCATCTCTAGCCCTAGAGTTCATTCCCCAGCTGTCTCCTCCATTTTCTAGTTTATACTCCCTTCCATGAACAGAGACTCAATTGTAAGCATCAGAACAACACCTTGTTGCTTGTCAGGCACCTTCAGTCTAATTTTAAATCACTCTTTGAGTCCTAGGCCTGGTCTACAGATATAAGTAGAGGTGAAAGAGTCCTGTGGCTGTAGACTGGGCTAGGGCAAAACTCCCATGCTGACTAAATGAAACATGTTCTCTCTCTGAAAACCAGTTGAAGGAGACTCCAGTAACATGACCAGTGTGGGCCTTCTGATTGGTTACTGTGTGAAATAAGATGATTGCTGGATCCAGTAGGTCTGTTTTTATTTTAACAGTGATATTTTTAAGGGAGAGATCAAAATTGATAAGGAGCTATGATTCATTTAACATCATGAGATCATTCTAGACACTGAATTTTTAATGGTCTTTTATAATGTTGCATCAGGCTACAACAGACCAGGGCAGGAAAGATGATCAGTTACCATATGTGTAGCTCCTTAGGCCTGTCATTCATGCTACTGGATTTGAGGAGCAGCCTTTAAAAAATATCCTAAATCTAAGAGGAAGGATTTTGGGACTCGGTAATATATTTGAGAGTCCCATATGAGACACCAGTTCATAAGTCAAGAGTTTGAAGGGAAAACTTTGTTGATTGGTGGAATATTAAACAGTAGAAAGCACCAGGAAATCAGTGCTTTGAATTCTCTATACATGAAAAGAAATTAGCAATAACAGTGTTTTTTTCTGTCTCCTTTACCCCCTAAGTGACTGTTGGAATGAGGCTTATTTGAAGAATTCATATTGGTGCTATGCTAGGCAAAAATGATGGAATACTTTCTTACTTGGTCTTGAATCCAAATAATGTTTTCCACTGGCAGAAACGCACTTTCATAAGCAGAAGGGTGGCAAATTTTGCCAATCCCCCCTCATATGTGGAATCACACATCACACCCCACACTGTCCCTGGCGGGTCTCTGATCCAGAGGTAACATTGGGGGTGTTAGCGTTACACTGGTAAACTCCCCTCACACTACTTGGAACCCAAGCCTTAATTTTAATTCTTACTTAATCCATCTAAATACTCTCAATCATGCATTTCCATACTGGATCGGCAGTTTAAATTGAGATTATGTCATGCCCACGTGGGATTCAGAGTCATAACAAGCCAAGGGACCGGTAAAGAATCACAGGGAGGGAGGACTGTTTGGATATGCAGTCCCCCACATCTCCCCATCAAAGGTCCTCCCTAGCTCCTAACCATTCTCAGTGTCTCCTCTCACTGAGACTGACACTTAGACTGACACTCTCAGCGTCCCATCCCTTCTGGAACATTTTCAGTCCTCATCATTTTTTAGGGTTTCCTCACTCTTTCATTTGCTCCTATTGCAAAGGAATATTTTTCTGCATACATGGGGAGGCCCTCTACCTTGTGGGTGGGTGGGTAGTCTAGCTGTGCTTTCATCATCGTAACAAGAGACATCCAGATACAGAAATGTGAGAAATGGGGAGACATTTTTGAACCCGTGTTCAAAGTAGCCACTAATGTGAGCAGGCATCTCCCTGAGAGATGCTGATGGCTAACACAACTATACCACTGCAATAGGCTAATTACTTCCACACTGTAGAATTAGTAACTCTCACCCCGTCCTAATTGTGTCAAAGCAGTCTGGACATTTGGGCCAATGTACTGAGAACCAGTATTCAAATCTGCACATTCCAGTAGCTGTGAAGATATAAGTTGCAAGAACAAGCATATGGCAGATTCTACAAGTCTGAAAATCCTGCTCATTACTGACAAATGTTTACTAGTATTATATATGTAAGGGAGAGATGTAATCTCTGTGCTAACTGAATGGCAGATTGTTCACTTTAAGAAGCATACTTTCTTACTATCAGGCTCCTTTGAACACAATGGTGTTTACTTCAGAGGAACCATACACAGGATCAGCCTGCAAGCAGGCTCTCATATATCAAAGTGCAACTGAATGAATCTCAAAAATATGTACCATCTGTACTTATCTAGTCATTTCTTGGCTTCCATAGGGTAGATAAGCATTCATAATAGGAGCCTCCCTGTGGGATACGCTTCCCAACAGTTTCCTATGGTTCCCTGAGATAGCACGTAACAGGAAAGTGTCACATGATAACTTCAGGGTGCCCACATGTGGAATCAATGACTAAGGGAGCTCTGCAGCTAATTGCTTACTGCAGTTATGTAAAATCATTTTCTCTGAAAACATCTAGAACAATTTTTTTTAAATGCCTGGCACTCAGCAGTTCCATACCGTGTTGTAGTGATGTCTCCCTGGAAGAACAAGGGGATAATTTACGAAACTCTTAGCAAACTGTAAATATTTAGGACAAGAGAGGTTGCAAATCATGGATCAGTTCAGAAAGTGAATGTCGAAACTAAAACAAGAATCACAGTGGGCTCCTGGGGGGGGGGGGAGCTGCCAATGGAGTATGAAACCCACAGAGTAAGATTTCCTGATTCCCCTCTTCTATTGCAGCCCACTAAGCATGCCCAAATTCTGCTCCTGGGAGTCAAGAGACCCTCCGCATAGAGACAAAGAGGTAGCCTACAACGGGAAGAGAAATTGGGGGAATCACTCTCCCCTGTGCTGCCAATGGAAGTGTCATTTAAATGTGGCATAAACCTAGGCTATACCCATATTAGCCATTATGAAGTTTTCATTTAAATATTACATTTAAAAAAAATAGTGTGTTGGAGCATGGAAACCATTGTACAATGAAAGAATGAGATATCTCAGTGTCCTGTCCATTCCAGACAGCAACCTGGGGTGGGCAATCAACACTTCCACTGAGTGATACTGCAAATGTCACAACGCTGAGTTGAATAGAGTTGAATGCTGAAGCAGCTGTAGCACTTTCACAATGGGAAAATCTTATAAATGCTCCATTGCTTGGGAGGATTTCCACAGGAGACCCAACATGATGTAGTAGCTTAAATGGCAGAAACAAGTATGACAGTACATGGTCAGGGAGAGATGAGTACCCTAGATGCAAGCCAGTGTAAACGTGGTTTACTTACCAGTTCCACCCAAATCCATATCCATAAGGAAGAACTTCTCCTTTCATTCCTGTACTAAACTCATTGCTGACTTAGTTTTTTTTAACCTGGTTCAAGACAATGCTGCCAATCTAGGCAGTGGCCCATCCAAACATTTATCTATAATGGACAAAGTGGCAAAACTCTTCTACAAACATGGAATCTGGATTAAGTGAAATCAGTAAACAAAAATGATGGAAAGTAAATGATACAAGCAGCTGGGTTGGAGAATTCCCAAAATAAAGCGTTCAGTTCTGTGCTTAGTGCTAGAAATCCCACAGTTAGAGAGCCAAATATTCCAAGTACAATGAATTCCCCCTCAAAAAATGAGAAACAAAAAGGCCAAAGATGTAAAGGAAGAGAGTCAAGTGGGGTTACGACTATCAATCTATGCTGATCCAGTGAAGGTCTGATATGTCTGGATTTTGAATGTCTAGGCAGCAAATAACCCAAAAGCAATCCCAGTGGATGTGTGTCACATCAGATACTGCATAGCACACAGGACGGCAGTAGCCCTGGGCAAATCAAACTCAGTCTGGGGACAGATTCTTTCTGGCCTTGAGTATAAGGCAAGAGGCTTGAGCCAAAAATAAAATTCCATGCTTAGAAAGCAGAGAGGAAGCAAATAGGCTTTTGGGTATGCCCTTCCCCACAAAGGGAAAGAGAAGAGTGATCCTAAGTCTTAGGAACATTTCTAAAAAAGGTAAAAGAAGAGACATTGCTAAGTGGAGACAATTGTTCGGGGGAAATGTTTACCCCGTTGGGTTTGGCGGGCACTTCACAGTCCAATTTACATTATGGGACTGTCTGGCCTGTTTATGGGAAATACTGATATGGCTATAATTCTTTCCATGACAGTATGTTAACATGGCAGGATCCTTCTGAGACTAACAGCTTGCAGATTGATCATGTGAATTCCAGCTACCTAATGAAGAATGTTTCTCTTTGAAATAACTATTATATTCAGTAAGTGTGATGGGATTTGTCATGGTCCCAGTTTTGGTGCCAATCTTACTTCTGTTATACTCATTGGCCAGAACTTGCTTTCAAGCCATGTGAAGCTGCAAAGAAACTGGGGTTGCCAACAAGCCTAGAGCAAAATATCCTGTCCCTCTGCATAGGAGCTTCATGTGTGGAAATGCTAGCTGAAGCTTTTCATGGCATGATGGTGAATAACATCCAAGGGACAGGACTATTTTGTCATGAAGGCAGTCAGCAACACTGTCCCAAGCTTGAAATGGATGGGGGAGATGAGAAGGTCAAACTAAAGTAGATGGCAGGAAGGACAAGTAGGAAGAACAGCAATGAAGCTGGAAAGAAAAAACAAAATAGAAGAGAGAGGAAATGGACCTTGTAAGAAGGGAAAGAAGCAGGAAAAAAAGAAGTAGCCGTGGGAGTCTCCTAGTGGGAGGGAAGGAGGAGGTGGAAATATTTTGGGGAGGAAGATGTTCTCAGAGGTGGTTCTTATTTTATGGTTCTTATTTTATTCAAGATTTTCTATTTCTTGCCTCCATCATCCAAAAAATCAGGAGACTGAGATGGCAAAGGGTATCCATGCAGGAGTTACAAAAGATTCTTAAGCATTGGGATGAAATTAATTCATGCCGTGGTATTCCCCATTACTATGTATGAGTGTGAAAGCTGGACGGGAAGAATGTCATTTGAAATGTGGTGCTGGCGGAGAGTTTGACAGATATCGTGGAGCACCAAAAAGACAAATCAGTGGGTTGTAGATCTAACCGGAAAGCTAAAATGACGAAGTGGGAGCTATAATACTTTGATCACATGATAAGAAGACAAGTCACTGGAAAAGACAATAAAGTTTGGAAGAGTTGAAGGCACTAGGAAAAGAGGAAGACTCAGCATGAGACGGATTGAGCCTATAAAGGAAGCCATGGCCCTCATTTTGCAAGACCTGAGCAAGGCTGTTAACAACAGGACGTTGGGGAGGATATTAATTTATAAGGATGCCCTAAGTCTGAAGCTTAAAACATACATCCAAACCAAAAACATAAATAAATCCTCACAGATATTTACAAAGACCAAGTTTAAAATATATTTAAAGTGCAGATTCCCACCCAGAAAGAGTTTGTTGTATTTAAGGCTGTGGAAATCAACTGAACCATTAAATGTTGCTCATTTGCTTTGCAAAGACCATGATTGTGTTTTGTTTGTCACTCATGAATGTCCAGATGCTTAATTTAAACAGAACCATACTATGATGTTACTTCCTAATACGTTTCTGTAAAATCAACCCAAACTTGTACGATGATTTCTATAGGACCACCCCTCCCACCTTATTTTTTAAAATGGAATTTGTGCACTGATTTCAGTGTAAAGCAATCAAATATCCAAGGTATTAGAGTCTGATTTCCTTATGCACAAGGAAGATATCCAGCCCACTTTCTTCAGAAAGTTGCTACAGAAGAAAGTTAACTGGCTGATTTTGTTCAGAATTATAGTCCTCCTTTTAAAAGAAGGCTCCAGCATGAGGCATGTTCTTGATGAAAGCTGCATCCTCTCCCCTGGATCACCCGTTAGTGACATTTTTCATTCCTCTGTCGCTGCCAACTTTGTTCTTTTCAATTGTCAGGCAGGGTATCGGCAGCACAGCGGAATCCCAGGTTGGAAGCTGAGCTGTCAGGGGTGTTTTGGCTTCGAGCTGCACATCGATACCTATAGCAATAGGACTGAAGAGAAGAACAGAATGTTACCACACGGGTCTGTTATAAATGTCCTGATTTGTTAGGTGAGCATGCCATTGTAGCTCTCCAGTGGGGAGACACGATATCTAGAACAATGAGCATTTATGTTCAAGGAAAGAACTTCTTAACCTGGAACTCAGGAGACAGAGATAAGGATCTGCCTCATACCACTGCTCCATCTAGCTCAATACTGTCTATTCTGGCAGGTCACATTTCTTTAGGATCTGAGACAAAGAAAGGTTTATCTCACAACTTGAGATTCTTGAAATGGAGATCCTGGGGATCACAAAGCATGCATACCAAATATGAGCTCTGCTATGGAGTAACAGTCCCTTTCATGAGAACTGGAAACAAAATTTGTTGGTCTAAGGCCCCCACACACAGAGGACTGGCTCACATGGATCTAGTCAGCTAATAGCGGTTATGCTTTCCCTCCAAAGCAAAGAATATTCCCCTAACAGACAAAGCTAATTGTCAGTAGCGTAGACTCTTCCATTAGGGGAAGGATCCCTGCTCTTCAATTAAGTACTAGCTAACTGGATCTATCATAGGTAATTTCTGCCCTTTCACAATGTCCACTACTATACCATCAACATGGACTAACTGTAGAACTGACTCCGAAAACAAACTAGGACAAAAGGAAGAAAAAATAAACGATGTCAAACCTTAATAACACTTCCCCTGTCATGGCTGTCATTTACGAAACCCAGAGATTATCTCCATTAGTAATACCGTAATCTATGAACTTTAACTTGGATATAAATTACTGTATCAGAAACAGGTATACTAAGTAGCTTCCAGGATTTCTGGAATATTTACTTAGGATATTTCCATGTCCCTCTTCCATTTCCTGCTCAAGGCGGCTTTTGATTAAAACAATGTGACAATATAAAAACAAGCCACTAAACTGTTAGTATTCATTGACCTAAATAATTTCATTGAGGGAGACCTGGTGATACCCCTAAACTAATAGCATAACCCTAAGCAGTACGACACTCAGAGCTTATAAGAGTAACTGCTGATGATTGCACTGACAATTTTATTAGGAACATAACATGGAAAATATTTTTCCAACAAAGCCGCAACAGTCTTGGAAACACATGATCAGTGTGGATCTGCTTTTCACACATCACTTAACATGTGGCCTGATATAACAAGTAGGTAGCACCTTTAATATTCAGAAGTCCTAGCGATAACATTTTGCCACCTTTGCTGTGGTTTCAACAAGCATTTCTCCTTCCAGATTTCCCAGGCTTTTTGCTCCTTTTTTGATTTTGTCATTGCTTCTGCCTCCTTAGCCTCCCCAGGGAAGCTGAATCAAATGCCGTCTTCACATTTGAGAACCAAGAAAGTAGGAGAATGATGGGATTTTTGTTGCTATAGTGATCTCAGTTCCTTGTGATCTTAAGCATACATTTGTGACACTATTTATGCAGGATAGGGTGGCAAGTGGCAACAGCGGCAGTCTCTTTTCTGATGATGAAGTGGGAGAGATCTGCGCCAGGTTTATATATGATGACCTTGACCATTAGGCAAATGACAACCCTGGAACTAGAACCTACATTTGCATGGTTACCTCTTGCAAGGCGTGAAGAAAAGAAAGGGATTCTTCCTTTCCCTGGTGTAGTCAACAATGGAAGTACCCACAGTTTTGTTCCACAGTTCCACAGTTCCCCTGATCCCCCCCCAAAAAAAATTACCTCAGAATGTCACACAAAGGCAGACTTGCATATCCATTTTCTTGCACGTTAAAGTCAAATAGCTTACCACTTCTGTAGATTTGAGTGTGTTTATCGTGTCTTGGGAAACGTTAAGGAAGATACATGTTCAAGAAGTCACAAAAACGCTTTATTACAGCCATGTTCACTGACACTGAATAATTTTGACTCCTATATCCAAATACCAGCGCTGCATAAGTGCACAGAAGCAAGGAACAAAATCTCGACCCCTCACATTGCGGAGCAAAATTCAACCACTGATAAGCTAAACTCTTTCCATTATTCCTTTGGGGCAGCTGTTTCATATCCAGCTGCATTAACAGGGTCAGCACCTAAATCTGTTTTTCTTAAAATACCAGTCTGTGTTTGATGCAAAGGCTGAACAATTCCTGACTAGGCATGTGTGATTTGTTTCAGATAGTCCAATTTGTTTCTGGACAAATCTGGTCTGAATAGCACTTCCCCTTGAGTTAAATTGCCTGAATCAGCTTTGGCAGAATCACTGAGCCGTGAATTCAGGCATGATTCGGCCATGCAGAGTTCCGGCAGTTTAAAGAGACCAACATTTTTCCTTTTCCATTTTTTTCTGTGGTCTGGGGGGATGGGGGCTGTGAGAGCCTCTCCTTAAAAGGACCCCCAAGTTTCAAAAAGATTGGACTAGATCAGGGGTAGTCAAACTGCGGCCCTCCAGATGTCCATGGACTAAAATTCCCAGGAGCCCCTGCCAGCATTTGCTGGCAGGGGGCTCCTGGGAATTGTAGTCCATGGACATCTGGAGGGCTGCAGTTTGACTACCCCTGGACTAGATAATCCAATTCTACAGGCACACAAAGAAGGTGCTCCCTTCCGACTGTTATTGTTTCCAGTGGCAGGGAAGAAGAGGCTCCCACAGCTACACTGCAAATTTCGTGCCTCTACCTAAAAGTCCCGTCCCCCCCACCACCACAGAATAAACAGAAAGGGGGAAATTCCCATTGACCTTAATGGCATCATAGGTTATTATGGCACCAAACTGATTCAAGACAAGAAAAGGGAGTAAAAGGTAACAATTATATTGGAGGGGGGAAAAAAACCATGTAAGGTCAATGAAACCAAATTGATTCAGCCAGATCCAAGCCATTTCCAAGCATGCTCTGTGTGCTCTGGATTGCTGTCTAGATTTGCCATAGCTTTCCTCCCCAGGAGCAAGCGTCTTTCAATTTCTTTGCTGCAGTCCCCATCTGCAGTGATCTTGGAACCCAGGAAAATAAAATCTGTCACTATCTCCATTTCTTCCCCATCTATTTGCCGGGAATTGAGAGGGCCGGATGCCATGATCTTTGTTTTCTTGATGTTGAGTTTCAAGCCAACTTTTGCACTCCTTCACCCGCATCAACAGGCTCTTTAGTTCCTCTTCACTTTCTGCCATTAGAGTGGTATCATCTGCATATCTGTTGATATTTCTCCCTGCAATCTTGATCCCAATTTGTGACTCCTCTAATCCCGCCTTTCTCATGATGTGCTCCGCATATAAGTTAAATAGTCAAGGCGACAGTATACAGCCTTGCTGAATCTTCTATTTGGCTTGCCTATCTTCTATTAATTTCTAGAAAAATACAGACACATACCTAATAAGGCAGGGTGTTTCGATTTTACTTTCAACACTTCATTCTGTGGGCAATTCTGTATCTTGAGAAGCACCCACATTCCTTATCTTACTGATGAAATGGACACAATCAGCAGTTGTTGCTATGCATGACGTTAAAGTGACTTTCCCCCGATTGGCAAAATTAGCCCTTGGCTCAGGCAAGCCATTCCCCATTTCCCTTCTGCATTAAAGCTCAGTTTACCGATGCCATGGGTCAGCAAGAGTCTTTAAATTAAGATGACATGGAGCAGTGAGGGACTGACATACGTCTGGAAGAATCCTGCGTCAACTGTCTGAACATTTTAGGAGCAAAAGGGGAAAAGCAGAAACATGCAGTTTTTCCCTCTAGAATTTCTATACTGCCAGTCGGTGTAAGAATTCAACTATCCCGATATAACAAGGATGGCTTAATAGTGGCAGGCTCACATATGAAAATCATCAAATGCAAGACAGAACACTTTAATTTTGTACCCTTCTCTCCCACTGCTGCTACAATTCTTGTTTCTTTGCTGAAGTTTCTTTAAAACATCCTTCAGAGCCTTCCCAGCTCCTGTCTTCTGTGCCCCAGGCAATTCAGTGCTCAATCCACCCAACTCTAGCTCATTTCACAATGCCTGCGAGCTGAATCTTTGGCCTTCACTGCTGCTTGCTTGCTTGCTTCCTTCTCTCCCCAACTCCTGCTCTTTTGGTCTTTAGTTTTTATTTTCATTCTGTACGCATCAAGAAGCTGTAAGGCAGCTCCTGTGACTCAGTACGGAAGATACTAAAAGATAACAGAGTTGAAGTCAACAGAGTATTTCTGGGGATTCAAGGTCATCCACACAGAGCACAGCTTATTCCTTCGGCAGTATGGAATATTAACACACGCACCAGTCTTGCACCTGGGGGGGCGGGGGGGATGGACCTTCAGGAACAGAATCTTAGGGGCATTTCAGACTGCTGCAGAAGTAGGGAGCAAAGAAACCTGAGCTTCATGCGCAGATGGCCTTGCACCTAGAGAAATACTGTGAGCTATGCTATTGGCATACTAGAAACTAGAAAGATGGCCAAGATGCCTTGCTAAAGCTCCAGCTTGGTCTCTGGCTTGAACAAAGGTCTAAAAACTAAGCACAAAATTAATAAGAGAATAAAAATTATCTCCTGAGCCCCCGGAGAGGGTGGTATAATAATAATAATAATAATAATAATAATAATAATAATAATAATAATAATAATAATAATAATATCTTGGAAAGGGGCCATGGCAGTTGCAGAGCACCCCCGTTAGCATACAGAAGGTTCCAGGTTCAATCCCTGGATCCATTTAAAAGGACCAGACAACAGGTAGACCTCTGCCTCAGACTCTGGAGAGGCACTGCCAATCTGAGTTTTGACTTTGATGGACCAAGAGTCTCATTCAGTATAAGGCAGCTTCACCTGTGTTCATGTGTACAACTCAATGGTAGTGCGAAGCCTTTCAGCCAGTGATTTCCAAAAGCTATTCAATAGAGTGCCAGGAATCGTGAGTGATGCCATTCCTTGCAGCATTCCTACCAGATATGCCAGGGACCACTTAAAATGTTTTGAATTTTTTAATTCCTTTTCTTGGGGGGGTTGTTATCAGTCAGAACCCCCCTCATTTAGAGGGGCAGTTTGCTCACACTCACCTTTCATCAACATATTTTATGGTTTCTGGCCGGGCTTAACCAAGGGTCCACATCAGACCCATCCCCAGCTGCTAGGAGACTATTTCTTGTTGTTTCAACCTAGTCATCATAGGCAGAGTTGTCATTGCTACTTTATTTCCATTTCTGAATGACTTGCCAAGGCAATTCAAATATGGCAGGAGGGGAATTAAAGATCCTGATTGTTGTCTTCATCTGAATACCATCTTGTTGATTCTCTTTGTTCACAGGTACTTAAGACTTCCCAAAGGCCTTCCCAAGGGTGTTGTCAGATGCACAAGCCCCTGGGCATGAGCCAGAGGGCTCTTGTCCTTCAGCCAGTGGGTCATAGCCCAGAGCTGGGCAGAAGATCAGTTAGGACAAAGAGATAAGACCTGTTTGGCATTCAGAAGTCTTTCCTGTTTAGTGTTAAGATGCTTTGGTGAGAAAAGATGAATGAATGGTTAGAGCATCTGTCTTGCTTTGAAGTACCCATATGCAACCACAATACTGTCTCTACAAGAAAGCTGCTTTCAAGTTACATTGGTGTTAATTGCCCATTAGAGAGCTTCCACCCCACTCTGTATTGCTTGAAGAAATACTGGTGATGTCTTATTGTACCCAGCATGTGAAAAAGACTATGGACACACATGACTCCTATTCCAAATTGTAATGCTCCAAGCTATAAATGCGATCTGGTGGTTTGATTTTTCTAGGCTTTCAAAGGAATGTTCCTTGTTTCAGATATGCATATATCACTCACAATGTGAATCAGCCTACATCCTTACCAACAATAGCCGCATGATGACCATGATAAGCAGTCTCAAGGACACCAAATACAATGCATCAGCATTATCCTCTGCCTACTTAACATGAAAATCAGCATGACTCATGCAAGATGCCAACTATTTTATAAACATTGACTTGTTCTCATTTTTCAGGAAAGCAGTTTTATTAGTGGTAGTTCTCATCTGTCATCAACCATATGTCACCTGATATAGAACATAAGATGAGCCCTGCTGGATCAGACCAATAGTCCATCTAGTCCAACATCTCATCTCACACAGTGGGCAACCAGTTCCTCTGGACAGCCAATGATGGCACAGGCGATGCTGAGGTCTTCCCCTGATATGGCCTCATGGCTCTGGGATTCAGAGGTTTAGTGCCTCTGAATGTGAAGGTTCCCCCTTCAGTCACCATGGCTGGTAGCCATTGATAGACTTATCTTTTATCACTCTCAGTGGTTCTCAACCTGGGGGTCAGAACCTCTTTGGAGGTCAAATGACCCTTTCACAGGGGTCACAGCAGGGCAAGCAGCTTGGCCAGGGGGGCACCATCTACACAACAGCCTTGCGGGGTAGATTAAGATACAGCATTCATTTGTCTGGAGCAGCAGAAAAGAGCGAGATCAGCATGGTGGGACAAGAGGCAAAACTGAACTGAGAAACCCTGGAAAAAAACAATGGCTCTTCACGCCATTGGTCACTTTCAGTTTAATTTCTGTGAAAGAACACTTGCATCATTTTAGGGCTGGGGGTCAGCACAACATGAGGAACTGTATTAAAGGGTTGTGGCATTAGGAAGGTTGAGAACCACTGCTCTATCTAATCCTTTTTTAAAGCTGCTTATTCCTGTGGCCATCGCTAAATCCTCTGGCAAATTTCAATCACTCTCTGTATAAAAAGGTATTTTCTTGAGTCCATCCAGAACCTATAGATCTAGCTGCATTTCACCTCAGTTTTTCTACATATTGTTGATGCTGTATAATAGTCATAAATATGTTTGCTTAACAGCATATTGCCGCTTAATATATGTAACAAGTGTTTCAAACTGCACAATGCCAAAGACAACCTCCACCAGTTGCTCAGGCAACTGATTAGCACATGATATACAAGTATCTTTAATATTAATTTGTCCAGTTTTTTAAACATTCTGTAAGGCAATAAGAAAGGCATTGTTGCAAGTCCATAGCAGTTTTTCAATTACTCTTAAGTTAACATCAAAGATAACATGATTGAAGAGTAGCAGTTAGTTGATCAACATCAACACTACTTCCTTTCATATCTTCAAGGCCGTACTTGTGATAACTAGCAAACTGACTTCTGCAATAATGGGTGGGATTCAACGGTCATGCAAGAGCACATCTACCAGTGTAGCAGCATTTCCAGTGGCAGAAGAGGTAAACAGAAGTTTGCCAATTCCCCACTTCCACTCTAGACTGTCATTTAGTAACCCATACTGTTCCTGAGGGTCCCTTGGAATGGAATTTCAGAGACTCGATGCACTACAGTCGGTGAAGGGAAGCAAAGAATTCCTCTTTCATAATCTTCACCTTGATCATGGTGATATGGACACAGTCTGATGTTTTGGTTTCAACTTCCAAAACATCCTCCTAACCACTGCCACTGCACCATGTCCAAAAGCCTGACCACAGTACATTGCAGTGTCAGTATTAGGTAACAGATACAATGGTAATAGGGGTAGCTCATCTGCAGAAGAGCAGGACGCCAATGTTGTAATTGTTCCTCATTAACCTAGTCCCATTTCTCAGGAGAGTGATATAGAACAACATATTGTGCTAAGTATTCACCCTTCAAAAGTCCTCTGTTGTCTTACTGGGGGGGATCACTGACCAACAGAACTAGTTACTTAGCCAGATCTCTATTAGAAAATCTTCTCCACATTATCACCCAGAATCATTTTGAACAGCTTAGTATTACTCAGGCATAGTCACTAACCATTCCAAGTTTAGAGCCACATAACTATTTTTGCTCTAACTGTACCTTTGTTTTCTGCATCAAATTGTATTTTCTTTCTTACCATTGTACAGTATCAATAAAAAAGAGCAGATTAAATACATTGTGATGACACTCAGAAAGTCTTATGTTTGGATGTGAGCTTCACAGGCACATGTTACAATATTAAAATCAAAACTGACATGGCAACCAGCATCTATCTACATAGAATGGTAAAAATGAACGGCCTGTACCAGTCATGAAAGTAGTAGAAGCAGGCCAACCAAAAATAGGGTATGGGTTTCTACATACTTGGGGGATTTTTCCCCAGTGCAGAGCAATTCTGTCAGAGCTCACTTGGCCCCATCTACCTCACAGGATGTCTGTTGTGAGGAGAGGAAAAGAAGGCAATGTATAACCCTTTCCTACACTGAGGTAAATTTTTCCTCCAAATTGAACTTCACTATTTTTTCTCTTTGGCTTTATTCATTCCTGGGAGGATCTGGGAAAACCCCTTAGTCAGAATGGCACTGAAACTTTTTCAAATGGACAATTAAAAGATTTTATTTACAAAGAGGGAAGGGTGGTTAGAATCAAGCTTCTTCTTTATGTAATTCTTATTCAGTTAGAAGTTCTTAAGTTACAAGCTGTTCTTAGCTCTTGAACTTTTCTGTCAAATGTTATGTTTCTTATTTAACAGGGAGGTTTATTATTTGTGTTTTCCCTAAAACACCTTTGTATTTCATAGATCATATAGAAGTTCCCCTGAACTTTTCCCTGGAAGTGGACACTCTCAGCTTGTGCTGCAGCTTTCCACCTTCCTGCACAAACTACTCCTCCTCTACCTTGTGAGGTGAATAGAGCTCTACCTCACACAGATGTTCCTTGGGAAATACACCCCTGATTTCCCCTTACAACTAAGCAGGGTTCCACTTTCTCTTTCTTAGAAAGTTTTACCTCCTACTTTGGCAATTTGGGAGCAACCAAAACAAGAAACTGGGTTAGCTCTAAATATCAACATGGAATAAAGTTCATGCAGTGAAGCTTGTGTATTAAAGTGTCTAAATCTGTGTGTGAGAAAGTTGCAACCTTCATACGCAAGTGAAGCTACTGCAACAAACTGCCCCAAACCAAGTTCAAGAAAGTAACAAATCAAGGACCACCCTCATGCCTCTGAACAAGTCCACCAGCTTCATAAATGCTACTGTTACTTCATCCATAAAGTTATTAAACACAGCCATCTCAATGTTTAGAAACAGTTTCTGACAAGTTAGCCACATCTGAGTTCTGGGGCAGGCCAGATTCTGTACTCATCTAGGTTTTCTGATCTTGATACCAGAGGCAACTCTTAACATCCTTTTTATATGAGAAAGAAGCATAAGCTATCTTTAGCAGAGTCTAAAATGGGTCATATTACTCATCTGTAAAGAAAACAATTACCCTATTGTTAATTTAATGAAATCCGCTAATTAATATGTGACATTGATTTCACCCCAAAATAAAATCAGTCCATAACTTGTAAACTCACTACAGGAAATTAAATTTTCTTACAGAGAGTAATTTAGCGGATGAAAGCACTTAAGTATATAACAAGTACAAATGAAAAGTATAGTATTAATTTCCAGATTCGGGGGTGGTGGTAATTTTTTTGTTTGCACAGGGGATTTTACCTGAATTTTGTATTCTATGACGTTGGGAGACAGCTTACTGGCCTTAAAGGGTCATATGACAAGAACATGGATGTGTGTTTCAAATAAGTCACTCATTGCTAATAGCTTTTTTTCTGCTTTTAAAAAGACATCCCAATGCCCTTTGCAAAACATTTACATAATCTCAGTGATTTTTAAATATATTTTATGCAAAAGTAATATGGGTATTTATGTCTTGCTTCCCCACTCCCCCTGCCAACAGGCCTAAAAGCATCTGATATAATTAAAACAAGCTAGAATACAGGTGCCTTCTTTGTATTCACTACAAGCCATCCTCTAGTTCAGCTCGAGAAGAAATTAAGCTTCATAGAGATTGTTGGAGATGCAACAATCCTAAATGATAGGGTCACGGCTAAAAAAAGTTTTCATTCCTGCCTACTGTACCCATCAAACAGAAAGAAAGGGAACCTTCTGGTTAAAACAGAATTAAATATTCGTGTTTTTAGATGCAAGGTCCTGCAAGGTCAGCACAATTTCTCTTTAGCTACAGAGCTCCTATACCCAGCTTGCTGGAGGGTAAATGGTAATGACTGGGGAAGGCACTGGCAAGGCCACCCCGTATTGAGTCTGCCATGAAAACGCTGGAGGGCATCACCCCAAGGGTCAGACATGACCCGGTGCTTGCACAGGGGATACCTTTACCTTTACAGAGCTCCTATAGTACATAATCTTTTGTCACTTAGATAGCTGTTGTCTTTATTTCACATATATATTTTTTAAAGACACTATTGTTACAGGGAACACACACCTGCACAGCAGCAGGACAAGAAAGACCAGTTCCCAGTTCTTTTGTTTTTGTTTTTACTTTTCGACCGGCTGCTGCCTCTGCAGGACCCCATTTCTCATAACGTCTCAGACTCCCAGGATGGCACCAGGCCTACTCATCAATGTGAGAAAAAGAAGCATCAGGGAACAGAAAGGAAGTGACTCAGCTTCCAGCTGGAAGCCACAGTGATAACTTGTGTGTCTTCTGGATAAACAGCCACAGCCTCAGACAGTTTCCTTTATTTCCAAGATCTGTCATCCTAGTGGTGGCAGCAAAAAAAAAAAAAAAAAAACAGCCTCATAATTAGTGATTAAAAATATAAATCACAGAAGGTTCTCTTGGGTTTTCCCAAGTGCAGAAATGCTGTTGGGTACACACACACACAGCACCCTCATTGAGTAGAGATGCAATTTCACATCCAGCACTTTACTTCTAGCCTCTTGATCAGCTGATGAGCCAATCCATTTGCCAGTAATTCACTAAGGAGGGTCAGGCAGCCACAAGGGAAGGAAAAGGCTCTACCCAGTTTGTTTGTGTATGGCCACTAGTTAAATCCGGAAATTCAGAAATCTGATCAGTGCAATAGGTTTCTTCCCTTGTGCTAAGCACGCAAAAGACGTACAACTTACCAGGCATCCGTTTATTTGTCCCCATAATGTTTCTTCTTCCCTCAGTGCTGGTTGTCAGTCTGTTCTCTTCCTAACCATTTTATCTATCCACCTCGGCAATGACGAGTTTGCATTACCAAACTAGCCGTTGCTTTAGTTGCTGCCAGACAGGGACCAGCAGTTTCTCCCTTTGACTTAGGAAAATACTTTAGAACAGAACTTCATAAACGCTATAAAATGCCAGCAGTTGTGCGTAAAGGGAAATGGTCAAGTTCCTTCCTTTCTCAGTCTATAAAAGTGGGACAGCTAAATTGCTGTAATGACAAATGATATTTTATTTCAGCTGTTAATAGGAACTTAATTTACCAGCCCATTGTTTCATAGATTTCAATCTATCCATCTGAAAATATTCTGATGTTACTGCCATCAGATGCATGCTATCAGATAAGCTATTGATAGCTGCACTGCATTCTTACCAATTACAAGATACTCCAACAAACACCTCTGCAAACTCCATCAGGTCTGGACTCTGTTCCAGCTAAGAGTATCTTTTCTATTGTGCTGGAACCAATTTCCATGTAGGGAGAGACCTCTCATAAATTATCATGCATGCTTTCAGTTTTTTAAAACCACTTTGAGACAGCACTTGTATAAATGAAATAAATACACATCCTAACTTCTAACTGGCAACCAGTGATGAGGGAGGGATCTCACATTACCTTATGGTAGGAATGCTAGCCTCCAGGTAGGAACTAGCAGTCCCCTGGAATTACAGCTCACCTCCAGACTACAGAGATCAGTTCCCTTGGCAAAAATGGCTGTTTTGGAGAGTAGCCTCTATGTTATTGTATCCCTGATCTCCCTAGGCACTATCGCCAAATCTTCAGAAATTTCCCAACCAGGAACTGGCAACCCGACCCCCACCACCCTCACCAGTGGCCAGGGGAGAACTCACAACCCTACCTTATGGCACATGTAAGATCCACCTTTCTTGACTCTGTCTGTCCCTGTGTGGGGTCCTTTCTGTGGATGGAAGGAAAAGAATTACTGTTTTGCATGGATACAATATAGAAACAATCACATGAGACATAAAAAGTATCAGAGATGGAATAGTAGGAAACATAAAAAGTATCAGGAATGGATGAGTGGAGGAGCTACAATCCTCAAACTGCAGCTGCTTTTTAAACTGGGAGGGGGGGTTACCCTTGAAAATAATTACATTGTGGGAGCTTGAAGACAGTCCAGAGTAATTGCTCAGCTTCAACATAGCAGCAAATGCTTCAGCATCTAATTGCTGCTTTCTTCCATCAAGACTGTAGCAAGCTATTTTGGTTGTGCTAGAGAAGTGTATAATGTGCTGCTAAGAGCTTGGTGACAAGAACGAATTTGTGATGATGCATTGAAAAATGGACTGAAATCAGTAGACCGGTATCTGCTCCTGGCTTTCGGTCTCTAGGCTGGAGATGCAAAATGTTACGCCAATAAAAAATGAAGTCATCCCTGGGGTGAATTTATTTGGTGCCGAAATCCAATCTAATTTTGGATTCAGTGACAGGCATATCTCCATAATGATGCACTGATAGCAGGCTACTGCCTGGGAGACGGAGTAAAACATAGGTCTCACTTTTCTCCATCCACAGACATGACGAAAAAAGTAAACTACCTTCATTAAACACTGAGACGTTAGAGCAACGTCATAACTTTTTAAATGTTAGAGATGTATATAGCAGGTCTTTAGAATATCCTTGAAATTCACTGGAACATTCGTGCAGTTACTAGGAATATTTCCAGGTATGTACACACAGAGCAGCCACAGCAGCATTAAAGATGGGAGGAAGAGGTTGCCTAACTAGATGGAGATCCAGGACTGAAACATCCCAGTGCTTTACTCTGAAATGATGCAATGTTATGGTTTATCTTAAGAGTCACGTCACAAGGGAGGGGGCGGTTCCACAGAGCTGCTATTTGCTTCATTGACCCCCTTTATGCACGCCATCAGCTTCCCCGCGCTGATGCCGTGGCATTGTGGTGGGGCACAATGCCCCGCCGTTTCCTGTGTACGCATGGGAGCGGGGCATGCTGGGTTGCCCCAGTATAATATGTGCGCTTTACACCAGGGCCAGGAGGGCCGGATCCCTGCTGGCAGAGGTGAGTGAAGTGGCGGGGGTGGGGGAGGTGGGGAGGGGCCAGAGGGAGTGGGGGGCAGGGAGTCGCTCCTGCCAGCTCCATGACTCCACGGAGCCCACAGGGGCATGCGGAGTCCCTTAAGGGACACCGCAAGTCGAGGCTGGGCAGGCCGACAGGCCTGACGCTGGCAATTATGCACAGCGCCGGCCTGCCGCAGCCCCGGCTTACGGAAGATCCCATGTTTGCTTAACGCGGGTCTTCCGTAGCCCTGGGCCGGGAGGCGCCTGCACTGGCGGTGGCAGCAAGCGTTATCAGGGATTTTCCCAGAAGCGCTGCTGCCGCCAATGCGGGCAATATGGCCCGTGCATAATGGGCCTGACAGAGCAATATACGGGCAACAGAGTCAGCACCCTCTTCCTCACAAAGCAGTCTCAAGTCAGATCAGGGCCTCAAGCCGTTGCCATTCACAAAGAGAGTGCGCTTGGGAGGTCCAGGCTTCCTGCTCCCAGCATTGCATCTAATTAGGCCCTGCTCATATCTGAAAATATATTTTGGACTCCCCAGTTGAGTAGCACATCACACTTGAAAGCCCTCTTTGTTACTGGATGTGAGGGGTTCGGTTATCAAAGTTAGGTCAAAGCTTCATCCTTTTGCCAAGTCTTCATTCTGCCTGACTATTGTACGAATGTTGATGACTGGTGATACTGGGCTTTGTTTATCCTATTTTTTTGCTAGTTGTTTGTTGCTGTGGTTTTAAAGTTTTGTGTTATATTAACCCAGGAGTCTTGTCAATACCTTTTCTAGTGCCTACCAAGTGTTTTCAGGTGAGGGAGGCTTCTGATTAGGCATGCCAATTCCCAGGGAACGGGGGGGATCCCCCTGGAATTACAGGTCATCTCCAGAATACAGAACTCAGTTATCCTGGAGAAAATGGATGCTTTGGAGGGTGGGCTCCATAGCATTATATAACACTGAAGTCCCTACCCACCCGCTCCTATCTCCACCCCCAAAGTCTCCAGATATTTCTCAACCCAGAGCTGGCGACCCAACCTCTGATGACTATTGGAGAGTTTATTGACTGTGCAGATTTCCTACAAAGCTGTTCCCACAGCACAAGGATCTGTACCATACTACTGAAGTTAAGCCATGGCAGTCATGTTGTGACTGGCTCTGCCTCCTGCAGCAATTGTTCTGTGGCAGCCCTTTTGTTGGTGCACCCACCAGGCCTTGTCAGAATTCCAAATGTTCTCGCAGGCTCAAAAAGGCTGGGGCCCCCAGTATTTTGTCAATGAAGGAATAAATGAAAAGTCTTCCACCTACTCAGAACAAGGTAACAGAAAACACCGCATTCCCAGAAATGCAGACCCCACCTCCCAGTGTAGACTGCTTTTAAAGGAGACAGAAAATTGCCTCTATGTGGCTTCATTAATCATTTATCCAGTAAATTGTAAGGAAAGAGCTATTGCAGAGCTTCTCACAGCCTCCAGCTCTCTCTTGGGGTTGACCATTAGTGGGGACCTAGGGAAGAAATCTTCCAACACCGTTTCTAATGGACAACACACCTCAATCTTGAAAGTGCTATGCCAAGAAAAGCATCTTTTCCCTTATAGCAAACATTTGCCAAGTGCAAACACTGTAGAACTTTGTGTTGTGATTTAACAAGGATTACCTGGTCAAGCTATAGCAGTTTAGTGAAATGTAGAAGTTTAGCAAATCCCAGTAAGGAGTTTCATTAGAGAATAAAAGTCAAATTATTATTCATGTTGAGAAGGTACCAATGCTAACATTCAGCTAATCCTAGAATTCATCTTTAGACATTATAGCTCTGCCATATGCTTATTCTCTAATGTTATTTTTAGACTTGTAAATATTCTGCACCAAAATAAACTAAACACTGCACTGAGCAATCTGCATACACAATGCAGATTAAGTACATTAAATAATAATCATGCGTACTTTATTGTGCTAGTAATGTGGAGGGGGAAGGGACCGCTTAGACCAGCCATTTTCAACTTTTTTACTGTTGAGAAAACTCTGGAACATTTTTCAGATTTCGAGAAAACCCAGAAGTGGCAAGATAGTGCCCAACAGGATTGAGACACATAAGGCCCCTCCCATTCCCACCCCCTCCAGGCTCATCATTGGACATTTTGAGAGGGGTTGAAATGACCATATATCGTCATATCATGCAATAAATGTTTAACAATTTTTTAAATATATTCTAAAATATATTTTAAAAATTAATTAACTCCCACCCATTTAGGAAACCCTTCCATGGTTTCATGAAACCCTTGTTGAGAGAGCCTGACTTAGACCAACAAAGTTACATTCCTGACTTGCTGAAATTCTAAACACCTCTCCCTTTACAGATACTCATCAGATGTTGGTTACACAATTTCAAGCCCATAATCATAGCCAAGAAGGTCTAGCAATCAGCTTCTCACAAACGTACACCAGATACAATATAAAAACTAAGATAGAATGGTGACTTCTGTGCCCACCCCTATATTCAATAGAAGCCCTCCTGGATCAGATCAGAATTCCTTCTGGTCCAGCATCCTGCATCCCACAGTAGCCAATCAAATGCTTCTAGGAGAGCAAAGCAGTAGTACTTTGCTGCTGTCTCCACCATTAATCCCCCACCATTAATCACTGCAAGTGAATGATACATGAACTGTGAACATAGAGACTCTACTTGGCTGTCATGTGACAATCACATCCTTGGTCAGTAAAATCCATAAATGAATGCATGCTTATCCGACCCTTATTCCAATATGCTCATAGTAGCATGTAACTTTCCGTACTCATCCATTTTATTTTCACAACCACATCCTTAGGGACATAAGGCCAAGAGCAACTGGCCCAGAGAAACTCAGTGAATGGTGTGTCTATATGGGGACTTGGATTTCCCCAGGGCTAATCAAGTACTTTAACAATGTATGTAGTATACAGAACAATACTTTTTTGTGTAACCTGAATCTACTGCCAATCAATATCCTCGCATGACCCCACATTTTAGAGTTATCAAAAAAGAAAGGGCATGTATAATTCTATAAACTCTGTCTATCCCACCTCAGTGGTTTTATAAACTAAAAAAACCCAAATTCTTTAGCCTTTCCTCATAGAGAAAATGCTTCACATTCTTGATCATTTGTGTTACCCCTTTTCATTGCATGCCTTCCAGCTGTATGATATAGATTTTTGAAATGGAATGTACACAATATTCCTAATGTGGCCATCTCAAAGATAAAGCCATTGTAATACTGGCCACTGTATTCTTAATTGTGAATATCCCTATGCCTGTGGGTGGGGGTAGAATAGCTCTGGGTAGTAGAAGAGAATTCTTAAAGCTCTTTGTGGTTATTCATCTTCTGCCTTTTAATCCGCAATTGCAAACATGGTCCAAAATAAGAACTTCTGGAGCTGCATGTAATTCTTAAGCTCTGATGCTTAATCTTAAGGCATTTCCGTTTTAAGGTGCCTTCGACAAAAATCCCTCAACCAGGAACATTCAAGGTATCAGTCCACTTTCTTGAACTGCCCACAGCTTGAACAGGGCACCTTGTGGCTACGTTATGTAAAACAAACCAAAGATTCAGAATTTGGTAAGCAACTTTACCATACTCTGATGTCAGAACAACTTGAGAAGTAATGAGGAAACCATATTTCAATTTTACAATTCCTTGCTGCTATTTAACTAGCACTGCAGCTTATAGAAATGATAACCTTCAATTAGCTAGATTTTTTCCCCCTATTAAGCCCCTCTGATTAATTATATGCAAGCCCAAGGTAAAACGACAGAGTGGTTTGGCCTGAAAAGGATGAATTAAACTGAAATGCAGATTGAAAAGCAGGATTAGTACCCAGAGCTACATTATTGGATCACTTCAGCTATAACCTCCCAGAGGATCTACTGCATTACACAACATTATCCCCTTAATGGAATCCCTTTCAAATATAGATATTATTTCATTAGACCGGAGGGAATGCTTTAGGAAGCAGAAAGGCTTCACAATGGAATCATTTCTTCCATTTGCCAGATATTCTTTCCCATCCTAGCAGTTCTCCTGTTTCTTTTGCCTCATCTGCCTGACCACTATTTCCACCATATTTTATAAGCAGACCTTCATGATCTATTCTAATGGAGAGGTAAAGCTTGGGAACCAAATCTAGCTAACAGAGTTTGTTTTTTTAAACCATCAAACACAATGATCCATGTGTAAAAGCCCAAATCAGAACAAAATAGAATGGGTTGGATCATCACTATCACTAGCAGAAGGCACAGCTTTTAACTGACACTAGAGGAAGGAGAGAACAATTTTGCCACCTTGCCCATCACAACTGCAGTGACCTGAACCTCGCAGCTATTAACCCAAATGGTCCTGCGATCTTTGGAATCTAGTTTCTGAGGTCTGGGAAAGAATGCCAGGAGGAAGAGAATGCAATGAAGATCTGCATGCTTCCCACTAATACTAGTTAGAATCCAACCCAACGTAACAGAATTTTAAATTGGAGTGCACTAAACAAAAACACATCGAAATATTACGCACAAGACTAAAGTTGGAGGCATCTCTTTAAATGCCGTAGTGTTCAAAATTCTAAAACAGAAAGGTGAGGCCCTGTTCTTTCCCACCCACCCCCTATCCAATTTTATAACAGAGGAAGGGCCTCCTCATGGAATTGCAGTGGACCAGGAGCCCCAAATTAATTAGAATTCCACGAGCCCCAAATTAATTAGAATTTTAGGAGCGGTTACCAGTTCTAGATATAGGGTACATCAAGACACTAAAGCAAGTTAGCTTGTGACAGGTGTCAATTTGACTTGCTGTGTGCTCTACCATTCTCTCCTTCCCTGAGCATGAAGGGCAATGAAAGCCTTCTTAGTTTGGGAAGTCATTCATTAAAACTGCAATTTACCATGATGTCTGCCTATGAGCACCTGGTCAAGCTGAAGTTTAACGTTCCCTACAAACCAGGATTAAACTTTGTGGGGAGGAAGCAAGGGGGCCTGCATTTAGACACCATAGCAGACTCGAGTTTAGCGGAATGTTTTCAAAACTGGAAGGCCTCCTGTCACGGAAGGTGGGAGATCTGCACAAGCAGAAGAACAAATCAAGTTTGTGTCTGTTACGAACAAATTCCTATTTGTGATGTCTGAATGCAACCACAGATGGAGCCGATATTCCAAGAAAAACTTATACACTATAATGGAGCTGAAACAAATTTGGCATTCCTGAATAATTACTGAATCCTAATACCATACTGATATTGGGATTCAGGAACATCGGGAAATACTGACGTTTTTCAGGTTCAATATACCCAAACCTAGAAAAGAACACCCCTACTACAATCTATTCTCACTTAACACCAACATCATTTTTAAGAAACAGTTTTGGTACTTAATTTCACATGAACAAACCCGAATCTGCCTTATCCTGAATCAGACCGTCTGTCCACAGAGGCGTGTATTGTTTACTCAGACTGGCAGGGACCCAGGCTCTGAGGCAGACGTCTTTTGCATTGTCTACTACCTGGCCCTTTCAAATGCAGATGCCAGGATTGGACCTGGCACTGCTCCTCAATGGAAATGGATATTTAGCGTCATAGCTAAAGTTCGGTTTCCATTATGGAAAAGCACTTCCATCAGCAGAATGGAAATTTTCTTCCTCCTCCCTTCTCCAGTACACTGAGCTCCTAAAAAAATGGAGAGAGGGGGAGGGAGAGAGAGAGAGAACGTGTGCATGTGCACGGGGGCAGGGGGGTTGTATGATATCAGAAGCACTTTAGTCTGGAGTAAATCCTTACTCTGCTTTAATCCTTAGTAGCTATACAACCCTTGACTTCGCTTGCCTTAAAAGCCATAGTTTTTGCTGCCACTTGACAGCTTTTTCCATCACTGCCACCCATTCAAGTGTTAAACATCTCTATGTCCTGGGTCAAATTTATTAAAATTTAGCTTCTGCATGCATGAGGCATATCTCCCGCTGTTCTAACCTCTTTTGACTTGATATTCTTTCTTATTTATAGGTATTTAATAAATAGCCTGCCCTTCCTTCCAGAAGTGCATTTTATCCTCACCACAACCCTACAGGGCAGCTTTGGCTATCAATGTGCAGTGGTATCCAGAAGGAAAGGCACTGCCTGAAAGGGACATAAGTGAAATTTGCAGGTGTGGAACAGACTGACATGATCATCTGATTTTTCCAAACCTTTTCCTAAGGCATTAATGGCAAGAGTCCTTATGGGTGTTCCTCATACATGAGTGGCAGTTATAGAAGAAGAAGAAGAAGAGTTGGTTCTTATATGCCACTTTTCCCTACCCAAAGGAGGCTCAAAGCGGCTTACAGTCGCCTTCCCATTCCTCTCCCCACAACAGACACCCTGTGGGGTAGGTGAGGCTGAGAGAGCGCTGATATCGCTGCCCGGTCAGAACAGTTTTATCAGTGCCGTGGCGAGCCCAAGGTCACCCAGCTGGATGCATGTGGAGGAGTGCAGAATCGCACCTGGCATGCCAGATTAGAAGTCCGCACTCCTAACCACTACACCAAATGTATCATGTGCTAAACACGGTGAACTCTAATGGATCCAATCAGCCATCGCATGCAGCCCACAGCATATAGATAACGCTTTATGCTAAAGTCCAAGTTTCAAAAGGAGCCATTTATTAATGCAACTACAACAGAGTAGCTTCTCCACCAGACTCCTAGAGTGTCTCATCCCAGCACCACTGTCTTATGTGTAGTGTACTATGCCACATCGCCAGTTTCATGCAAAGAGATTTTTGCCTTTTTTTTCCAGCCGATTGGCGCATCAACTGGAATGCCAGATGACCTTCCTATATCGGCCACCAATAACTGCACTTGTAAATAAGTTTTTGTAAGAAAAAATATTCCCCCAACAGAAGGTCTCATGGTCTTTTAGATAAAGACAACTCGAAAGTGGCTTTAAGCACTCACAACAACAACTGGATATAACAAAGTAACCAAGTTACACACATGGACTTGCTGCGGCAAAACAAAAAGTTAAATAGGCAGGGTATGAATCACTGAACCAAACATGCTCCCAAGAATATTGACGGAAACAACCAATTCAATTTGGATTTTTCCCCTCCACCAATCAAATAAATTGGGACAGAAAGTCTGTCATCTTTTACAGGTGGGTCTCTTTTGCTGTTTTGTGATATTTGGATTCCATTCTAGCCTCCAAGCTCTTGACAGCTTTAAGTACACTTTAAAAGCACACATAACACAGCAGAATAAAATGAACAAAAAGAATGGCAGAACTCCCAACAAGACTCCTTTTTTCCCAGCTAAAGATCCCAGGCGCTAGGAGGCCAGCTCAGATGGGAAGTACTTTCATTGCTTCTAGAAGATCCTCAGGTTTTAGCAGGCTCCATGAGAAGCAACCACCACAATCATGAAGTGACAATTACAGTAGATATCTTTCACTTCACCTACTGCATGATCCTTTCATGATCCCTGGGGATTGAACCTGAAACCCTCTGCATGCAAAGCAGATGCTCTACCCCTGAGCCACGGGCATTCCCAATAGCATAGTCTTTAGGGTTCAATGGGGAGTCACCAGTCCCTTTTTCACCAGCTGAAATTTTCTGGATCCAACCGGTATTCAAACCAAGTAATCTATGAGAACCTGAAAGTTCATCAAGAAATCGTGGTGCCCAACTTGAGAGGGCTGGGGGGTGCAGAGCAGCACTTGCCTGTTTTTCTATTGGGAATGTAAGACAGGGAGAATTTAGTTCACTGTGCCTACCTTAGCACCCCAGCCAGAGATCATGGAGAAACAAAACAGAACAACTTCCAAACGGAACGTCTTTTCTAAATACAGCAGAAACCACAGCAGAAAACATAATGGCCTTTGAAGTGGACTGGCTGACTGGCTGTGGAAGGCACACTGCCTGCCTGCCTGTCTTTTCCAAGTTGTGACATTGCCTGCGGAAATAAACAGAGAAAGGGAAACAGGCAGCAGCCCAGAGCCAGGCGCTGCGCTATTCTGTCCCAGGAAGAGGTGTCCATCATTGATTCACTGGGTATATTTAATACATAAGTCGGTCAGGCTGCTCTTTTGCTGGAAGTTTGCAGAGCAGCTTCTACCTGTGCTTGTCCTTCCCCTTGGATATCATAACACCTTGCTTGTAACTCTTCTTAATGCCTTCCATCCAGAACCTGGACCCAGGAGGAGAAAGTGAGGGAAGTATTTAGGCCAAAAGTGGTAAGATGGACCACAACCCTTTCTATAAACCAGAAGAAATCGCTACCATGGGTAAGATCAACCCTATACATAAGCAAAGAGTGTTTAGACTGCAGTACAGAGTCCATGACAATTACAAAAGCAGCAAATGAGATGCTCTAAGAAATTCCAGGTTATGCAAGCCACGTTACAGTGTAAGAACGTGTTTAACAAGTGCTTCTTCAAACATGTAAACTGCCCGCATCTGCTAACACTTATGAAGTGCACCGAGACACTGTTGTGTAATTTTGGCATGTACAGTATTTGCTGGCGTATAAGACTACTTTTCCCCCCTGAAAAACATCCCTCCAAGTGGGGGGGTCGTCCTATACGCCAGGTGCACTTCAGATGGGATAGACATAGCTGCCCATAATGGCCCATAGTACCGTAATGTAATGTAACAAGCTCTATATTTTGAGTGGAAATGTTGGGGGGTCGTCTTATACGCCCAGTCGTCTTATACGCCGGCAAATACGGTACATAGAATGGAAGGCTCCAGCTTTCTGTGATGTCAGCCGCTGGGTGCCAGAAGATGCACAGCTTTACCCGGCAAGCAGGCATTGCCACTGCTAGTTTAAGTTACACAGCTCATCTATCACCCCATGCTTGGCTGCAAACCACATACAGTTGACAAAACAGAAGCTGGTCAGCAGTTCCTCCTTTCTCCCCTACACATGCTGCATGTACAAATGGCAGCATGAACCACTCCTGACCATTCATGAGTTCATGAGTAAAAGACACTTGAGAGAGGGAAAGGAAAATTAAAAGGCGGAAGGGGAAAGGCAAGTGGAAGTGAGGAACAATGGAATAAGAAGTGAGGGGGAGATTTCCCTATGTCCACTGAATTTGTGAAGCTACACAACTATCCAGGTGTAATACGCTGAGTGTTTAATCTCTCTCCTGCTATGTGTATTTCTAGCTTGAGCATGGATTGGAGGGGGGGGGAGAGCCTAAAGGTCCCTGGCCTTTGTTAGAATCATAGAATCACAGAATCATAGAGTTGGAAGGGGCCATACAGGCCATCTAGTCCAACCCCCTGCTCAACGCAGGATCAGCCCAAAGCATCATAAAGCATCCTAAATCTGTCTTGTTCAGGCAGATTACTTGCTGGACATCAAACCAGCATACCTTTTTTGTTTTTATATTGCGTTGTATATAAATGTACTTTTGTAGGCTGCTTTAGGTTAGCATTGGGAAGAAAAGTGGGGTGTAATGTACAAAATTAAATAAATGCATGCCCACTGTTTTCTCTCAATGCATTCTCTGAAGTGACAGGATTCAAGAAGTATAAAACTTAATCAAGAACTTGAACTGAAAACTGTCTGAATGTCACCTAACCAGAAACCTTTTTAAAAATTCTCTTATGATGCAAAGAATTTGTTAATCTCTTGAGGCCCCTCTGCAAACACCTTGCAGCTGCAGTTATCATTTCAGAGAGAAGTGGGTTCTACCTGCCTTGAATTAATAAGGCTTATAAATGAGGATTTTGGGCTGGGTGAGATTCACACAGCTTTATGAGCACATGTTACCTTAGCCCTTGAAAAAAAGTTTTCCTCAAAACACAGTGGTAAGAACTGTCTTGACATTTTTTACTTGAGCTACACTGACGACTCTCTAGTCCCACTTTTTGTTTTAGAATTAGGCCATTGTTTAATCTGAAGGTTGACTTGGCAGTTTTTGGAGCTATGCCCACCTTTCAGCAAAATACTATTTTGCTGGCGTGTTGCTGCTGCCCCACACCTTGCCTGCTGCTTCAGGTAAGAAGTGCCAGGCAGGGCCAGTGGAACTGCAGATGGATGGGAAGTAGGATGGGAAGGTAGGACACCAAGATGTCAGAATGGACAAAAGGAAACAGCAGTAACATAGACAAGTTTCCTAGAGGCCTAGGGTAGGTTGCCAGCTCTCGGTTGGGAAATACCTGGAGACTTTGGGGGTAGAGCCAGGAGTGGGTGGAGAGGGACCTCAGTGGAGTGTAATGCTATGGAGTCTACCCTCTAAAGCAGCCATTTTCTCCCGGGGAACTGATCTCTGTTGCCTGGGGATGAGCTGTAATGTAAGGGGATCCAACAGACCAGAACGAATGGGATGAAATTAATTCAAAAGAAATTCCATCTAAACATCCGGAAGAAGTTCCTGACAGAGCGGTTTCTCAGTGGAACAGGCTTCCTCGGGAGGTGGTGGGTTCTCCATCTTTGGAAATTTTTAAACAGAGGCTAGATAGCCATCTGATGGAGAGGCTGATTCTGTGAAGGCAAAGGGGTGGCAGGTTACATTAGATGAGCAATTGGGATGTGAGTGTCCTGCATAGTGCAGGGGGTTGGACTAGATGACCCATGAGGTCCCTTCCAACTCTATGATTCTATGATTCTAAGTCCCACCTGGGGACTAGCATCGCAAACTCACTGCTTTATTTTAGTTTCTCAGTTTCTGTGCAAGAGTTTATGCAGTTATATTGAGGCTGCTGACTTTTTACATTTACTTTGTATCACAACAGACCTTCTTTGAATCTCTATTAGAGGTTAAATTGTGAAATGCTATACTTGAAACAACAGTTGCCCCAGCTTCCTTCTTTGCTAAACATGATATATCCAAGGAAGTGTTACCTGACAAGTTTTAAAATTACCATGGATTTATGCAGATTTTTTATGCACTACATAAATATATAGGTAGCTGACAAACTCTGCAGCAAAAACTTGCCTCCAGGAGAATTTGTCCTAATTTAATTTAGTTAGTGTGTTATTCAAATTAACTTAGTTAAATGATGAGGCTAAATTATGATGGACTTTTTTTTACCCTTGAGTATTGAAATTATTTGATGCATCTCAAGCTAAAAAAGAAATTAAATATGAACTTTTTACCACCCTTTCTACACAGAGTTCAGGGGAGCATACAAAAGCCCTTGCATCCCATCTCCTTCTAGCCTTACAGGAGGCCTGTGGCCTATCAAAGTTGTAAAAGGCTGCTGACTGCTAAGTAGAGATTTGAACTTGGGTTTCCCTATTCTGTCTGTTGCTGTATGCACTTGATCACACTGACTCTTTTAAATGGCATAGGATTCTGCAGGGGAGGGTGGGAGAGACCTTGGTTTAACCTTCACACAGTAATTTGTTTACAGGCAATGAAAGTGTAAAATTGGGGATTTAAAACAATATTCTTGGCACATTTGAGCTATTCTGGCTTATGAAAATAGTTCCGTAGGTTGAAAAGAACTGCATTAGAGTATGAATAAGATGACATCTGCTTATTTAAGAAAGATACAATTGTATATCCCAGGCTGTTTAGGACTTATAAGTGTGAAATTCTGTAGGAATTTTGTCTCTGAACCCTGACTGTAGTATCAGGAAAATATGCAGAAGCACAGTAGTGGCAGCTCCATATAGCTGGTTTCCAGGATGGACATATGGTGGGGAAAGACATGTTGACCACTCATACAGTACTAAAGAGGGATGAGTACCCAGTAAGTGTTGAACATATAATCACCACCACCTTCGTACTGTCCGGGGAGGGGGGACTCTGCAAAAAGCCAATCCCATAACTCTTCCAGGAATCCCATTTAAATTCAGATAAGCCTACAGTAAGTGTTACAGTTAGCACATCAGTGGAAGGGAAGAATTAACTTTGAATGGGAGAAAGGACAGGGGGAACAATTATGCAGTTGTAATCTTGTAGTATATTTAATCATTTCAAAAATTCTACAATGCATGATATTCATTTCCCATCATGTAAGGAAACGCCACACTTGGGGGAAATGGGGAAATCCGAATTTAAGAGGAAAAGTAATATATTATGCGTTAAAAGATAAAAGAACAGCCTTTACATCTTAACTAATGGATTCTTCCCCACAGCCTCTTCCAACAGAAGCAGAAAGTAGTTGTTGCTCCCTTACATCGGCGGATCTCTCTGCTGCCTCGGGAATGCCAAGCATCTAACATTCAATTTGTGTCAAACTATGGAACAAAGAAGCTACGTCTTCCTTTTCCTCCACCCAATGAACATTCCGTAAGTGTTGAACAATGAGCTTTTGGGGTCGGTCAGCAAGGTTCTAGCAATACACGTCGCAAAGGATAAACTAGGAGGGACTGAATTTTAGCAACAGTAACAGAACCAACCCCAGAGTCCATAAAGCAATATCATCTAATTAAGGAAGCTCTTTATTTTTATTTTTATTTTTTTGGTATTATAGAATTTCAACAGTTTAAGAGCAAACAAGCAAATTAATAGCTATGTAAGGCAGAAAAGAAAGATGTTGAGGGAGAACTTTCAAGACCTATATATTAGTATATTAAAAATTATATTTTGGGTTTGGTGCCAGCACATCAAACACATCTCTCTTCTTATTGACACGTGTTAGCAAATTGGAAGAGGGGGCTTTCTGACAAGTCACACTTACTTTTCATTTGCCTCAGAAACAACTTATTTGGGTGAGGGGGGAAACATGGGCTTGTGCCTTATGGAAAACAGGAACACAAAGCCTAGACAAGTTCACAGGTCAATGGATTTTACCTATGATGGCTAAATAAAGCCTCCACACTCATAAGCAAAATGCCTCCAAAGACCAGATTATTGGATGCACAACAGGGCGAGCTATTGTGTCCATGCTCTGTTTGTGGGCTTCTGAGAAGAATCTGGTTCTATCGGTGTGGAAAATAGTATTTAAGGCCAAATGTAGGACGCTTCTTAGTTTTGCAAGCAGAACATTCCAGGTTCATCTCCCACCCACTCCAGTTAAAAAGGATTGCTGGCTGCCAGACCAGACAAGTTCTCTGCGTAAGTAAACGCTACTGCTAGTCAGACTGGAAGGCATCAGGACGGACAGAACAAGTTTTATGCAGCAAGGAACCAAGAAAGCGTTTGGTTTATCAAACAGTCCAGCAAGAATTGAGAAGTTTAAAAAAAAATGACTGGGTGCCCCATGAATTTGCAGGACTAAAACCCCGCTAGCAGGAAGCAAAGAGCCTCTTGTGGAGCAGAGTGGTAAGGCAGCCGTCTGAAAGCTCTGCCCATGAGGTTGGGAGTTCAATCCCAGCAGCCGGCTCAAGGTTGACTCAGCCTTCCATCCTTCCGAGGTCGGTAAAATGAGTACCCAGCTTGCTGGGGGGTAAACGGTAATGACTGGGGAAGGCACTGGCAAACCACCCCGTATTGAGTCTGCCATGAAAACGCTGGAGGGCGTCACCCCAAGGGTCAGACATGACCCGGTGCTTGCACAGGAGATACCTTTACCTTTACCTTTTTAGCAGGAAGCAAATGAAAGCAGAGAGTCATCTTAAAAGATTGCTATACATGCTGCTGCTATGTATAGCAGTCTTTTAAGATGACTCTCTGCTTTTGGTTATAGGTAAAATAAGTGTGTGGATCTGGGCATCGCACTTGAAGTGGTTAACTTTTTCCTTTCACCAGCAGATTTCAGGAACCTCTATATCCAAAAGTGATAATACTTTTTGAATAAAGTAAGCTGTTCCAATAAGAAGCTATCGAGAAAGAAAGTTTTTAAAATGTAAAACCTGCAAGGCCAGCATGAAGCAGGGTGCCAGGCTCAGTTTCCTAGGAGACTGTCTCAAAACCTCAAGGCAGTAGTAGTCATGGTCTTGCTTGCTGTGACGACTGTTGTGACTTCTCGCAGGGAGACAGAACTGGAGCAAGAGCCTATCAAAAGATCTCAAATATTTGCTACAAACTTGGGGTCTGTGAAGAACCATGGGAACAATTTGGAACACCCTCCCCAATCTCTCCCTCAATCTTTCTGTGGGCTCTTGGGATGTCAACATGAGTTATGCATAGAGGTTTAGTTGGAGGAACAGCAAAGAGGCATATCTTCCATCAAAATACTCACTGGGTTGTATGTTTCGCCTGAAGAATGATTGACAGCCCACCAATCTGATGTCCATTCCCAGGAATTTCCCACCATGTTGTACAAGCCATAACCATTTGGAGGAAATGCAGTCACCTACACACATGAAAAAAGACATGTCTGCAGTTTAATGCTTCAGGGACCACAAGAGCAGTCCAGAGGAAAGTTTGGGGGGTGGGGGGGTGCACAATCAATAGGCTGCTTGTTTTGCCTCTCTATTACCTCTGTCTCCCCAGCTCTCACTTTCATTACTTTGCTGGACCTGCATTCCTGGTCTAAAGCTGCCAGATTCTCTAAATGTCAAGGAGGGGATAGCCAGGCATTTGCCTAATCAAGTGCCTTTTTGTTTGTTTTCTAAACCAGGCCATATACAGCATGCTTCATTGTATCATAGAATTGGAAGGGGCCATGCAGGCCATCTAGTCCAACCCCTCTCTCAATCCAGGCTTGGCCTAAAGCATCCAGAGTATGTCAAGCCACTGCTAAAAGACCAGCAGTGAGGGGAAAGCTCACCACCTCCTTAGGCAGCCTATTCTGAACTGCTCTTGAGTCTCCCCTTCTGACCCAAAAGCACCCTGATATGGTCAAAGACTCCTGAAAAGATTGGCCTGGAGATCAGGCAAGGAGAACACATTTTCATGACATTCAGTGAATACCTATTGTTTGACAACAGTCACGCATTTTAACAGATCAACGGACCGCATTTCCACCATTACAAACATTCTTTAATGAAAAGGGAATGTGCCTTGCTCCTGAAGAACAAACACACAGTTATTAATCTGGACAAAAGAATGTAGTTCAGTCTTAGGATCTACCTCATAATCCTCAAAGCCTCTCAACCTCACCTATTGTGAAATTTCCCCACTTCTGACCTTTACTTCTGCTCTTCCAGCTACATGGAGGTCTTCTTCTGTAACCCAACCCACACATGCTGTTGCCAACCTTACTGTGGCAATCATATGATCTAAGTAGAAAAGCATTTTTCTTGCTAAGTGACAATATGAGCGCCTTATCTTTATGGATGGAGATAAACTGCTCTCAGACTTGAGTGGGTTTTTAAAATGTTGTAAATGTATTTACAAGTCCAATTGTTCAGTTATAAACCGTAGGCATTCCTACCCTGCCATTCATCACCCATTTATCAATTGGATGATTGGCTGCAAGACAACAGTGTCAAAGTAGCCGGATATTTCTAATCAGTGTGTCTTGTGACTGCATTCATAGGAGCAAGACTCCTGGCAATTCACAGAGCAGATAGCTTGCATTCTGAATACAAACCTTTATTCCCTCCTACAGAAATGGAAAAGCATCTCCACCTTCTTTCTCCCCAACTAATTCCTGCTTTCACCTTCCTTGTAATCAAAGTCAAAGAGTTAATGGCTCATGATTATTTTTTAAGATTTCAATTTTCACATGATGATGAGATAAACCACAAAGTACTAAGGCTGAAGGGTATTCACATCCAGAAGAGAAACTAAAGTGATCAGGTTATAGAAATCTGCAATCTTGTCACAAAGATTTTTTTCTCAGACCACTTCAACAATAACTGAAAATGAGAAAAGTAATCTCTTAACTGACCATTTTATCTAAAATCTGACATTGGGCACTGGATGTGTATGTGTGTGTGTACACACACACACATATTGGTGAACTGTGTAGAAGAGTACCACCACATATTTTAAAAAACAATTAACCTTTCAAATATGTTCCATTCCATGTGGCTTAATGTGATACCTCCCATGAAGATCGAGTCAGGTGTGTTAGTCCGAAGCAGCAGAACAAAGTTTTAAGTCTAGCAGCACCATTAAGAGCGAAATTTCATTCAAGTTATAAGCCTTTGTGTGCACAACACGCTTCTTCAGATACCACTGAAGGCCACTGGCCTCAAACTTTTTTCTGCTGCTTCAGACCAACACCATTACCCATCTTAATCTTTCCAGATATGTTACTTTAGGTTTGTGTTGGGGGGGGGGAGGGAGTTGCTCTTGACATGGGGTCCCTTTCCTTTCACTTAAAGTGGAAAAGAACCCATCTTGATCTGCAGCTGCCTCCCTTCCCCAGAATTCATCAGAACTATCTCATTCTTCAGTACATCCTTCATCCTGGATTGGTTCATTTTCTTACTGATTCCCAAAAAGAGACAGGCTCAGCTTGCAATTTAAAGTCCGTGAAACCTTCACCTAATAATCCTTAAATGACCAAAGTGTTGCATGAAACCACGTGACTTTGACATTGGCCTTTTCTCAGTTGTCATGAACTGCAGTGCTGAAGTTCAAAGCTTATCTGTGAGAAATCTGAGGGTTACAAGAGCCAAGACACCACATCACTCTTTAAGACTTACTGGAAAAAGTATAGTAATAAGTTCAGTGGGGGACATTAGTGCCCTGAAAAAGTGTGTGAGCTGCTTTCCTCTACTGACTGTACAAAAACAGCAAACCAAATCAACTCCTCAGCTTTGGTTACTTGGAATTATTAAATTTCATAAAAGCTCAGGCACCGTAAGAACTGATGAAATTTCACAAGCGGCTGCCATTCTAGGCTCATGAAAATCCTTCTGCGTCTTTTCTCAGGGGTTTATACTTTTAAGATTAAAGTTATAAGAGAGTCTGGATCTGAGTCACTAAAATTAAAAGGAAATGTCTTTGCTGGTGACAAAGAATAGAAAAGGGCTATTCCTTATGTTTTCAACCGTTTCCTCCAAAGACCTCAGAGGAGCAAACGTGGTTTCTCACACAGTCATTTTAGCTTCCCAGCAAGGTTAAACTTAGACATGCTGAATGGCAGAACGTCCCCAAAGATCTTCCTCCTAATACCAGCCATTCATTTTTCCGACCACACCAGAAATTCAGTCCATTAAATCCTTTGTCTTCTCTACCGGGTACACTTGCTTACTGCCACCACTTGTCCTTCTGCCTTCCCCTTTGTTTCATCACTTCTAAGGTAGATTTGAGAACAGAGCAGGTAGATAGTGGGCAAATTGTCATCTAGAATTCTCTTCTAGACCACACATCAAATTTTATACATTTTACTGATTGAGTGTTCATGCTAAAAAATACAAGGTACTAGGAATCATCTATGTAGAATACTATGTAGAATATTTTTTAAAAAGATGGCAGCAGGCTCCCCACACAGACACGATACCTTCACAATGGTTTCGCAAAGGCTTCACAACCTCTTGACAAAGGATTGTACCAAGGCTCCCCAACTGACATTTTGCCTCCGGTCTCACAGTTGGCTTCCTGGGCCAATGAGAGCATGGAACAGAAATTCAAAATACCCTCCAATCAGACTGACAACTCAAAACCAGATGAGCCTGCTTTATCATGCAATCCATCCAAAACAGATATCATGTGACTTTCTATGGTGGCATCTGGGCATTCAATGTGGGACTTAGATCTGAAAAGGTTGAGTTGAAAGACCACTATGCTATACCAACACCATGTCCAGATCTCTTAATTCTTCTGATCTACTGCTGCTATACATAATTTTTCTTTACATCCTTACTATTACACATTACACATAGTGCTGGGGATCTCTGAAGTAATATAAAACTGCATACAGCACTTGTCCTGCTTTTATGTGTCAATGCTCCACTGTGGTTACTACTGATCAAGGCAGGATTTGTGCAGGAGATGGGAGAGAACATATAAGCTTAAAGTAAAATAATACTTTATAAGCTTAAAGTAAAATAATAATCAAATAACATATAAGCTTAAAGTAAAATAATAATCAAATACTACTAATAATAAAGCCCTTTTCAGCTCTTTTAATAGCAGAAAGTGAGCAATATTAGGTCTGTACTAGATCTGTGATGGAGATGACAACCTGAGATGTGTGTGTGGGGGAGAGGTGGAATTCATTGGAGAAAGGCATGACAACTGCCTGTCTTCCAGACTGTGTCCCGAGTTGCATAGGGATCTTTGGAATCTGTGGGTTCTGACCAAATGCATGACATTTGCTGCCCTGCTTGTAGCTACTTCCCCCTTTCGTAATTTCGTCTGCTCCATGAGGACCCACTATATGCATCTGACAAATTGAACTCTCATCAGTGAAAAGTTGTGCTAGAATAAAAGAAAAGCCTGCCGTGAGACTCTTGCTTATTTTTGCATTCAGGAGGTTATCCATAAGCTCTAGGGATGCTGCTAGTCTGCTTTAGTCGTACTTACAGGTGCAGTTCCTTTGTATCCGTCCTCCTCAGTATTGCTCATAGGGAATTCTCCCTGCCAGATATTAGCATAGTGTTGACCTCTCGGATGAAGCTTGTTCCCCCATGGGAAGAGTCTGTTGGAAGGAGCACAGACAAATGTTATCCAAGAAAACATCCCAGCTGCTTTTGGCTTGGAGTCAAGAGGAGATCAAAGATAAGAGGAGTCAGTGGCTACCAGTTTCAAAAGGGTATTTTTATATATTGCTTAGTATGAAGCTATGTGCTCCACACAGTGATGTTTTAAAAAAAGAGAAGGGTTCACTATCCTGTACTTATATGGTAGTTTTACCAGGCAGCATCGCAGATGTACCTATTAAACAGCAACTCCTGCTGATCTTGCAAGAAAACTGTCCCAAAATCTTATATCCAAACAAAAGCCAGATGTTCAGAATTGACATCCTAACTCCACTTGTAACTCCACTGATTGAAATGGACTTGAACTATAACGCTGCTTAGGATAGGACTGTAACATTATAAATCCTGATGCATTGATTAGGTCCTGGAAACGACATGAAAACAATATTCAAAGCTTAATTTATTTAACAATTAAGAGGTGAGGATGGATATTCTGGTAGAGAGAAAAGGGCCCCCCAGATTATCCTTGTAATTTAAGAATTTAATTCTTAAACAAGGATTTAATTCTGTAATGTAGCTTTAAGAGAAGCAACTACTGGACTACATTTGTGGATTATAAATCAGAGGCAAGATATTTAAAACACTAGTATAGCATGTTTTTATGGCCTCCTTTTTGATATGTAACACAAATTGCAAACCTATGTAGGGATGCCAGCCTCCAAGTGGGACCTGGGTATCCCCCGGAATTACAGCTCATCTCCAGCCAATGGAGATCAGTTCCATTGAATAAAATAACCGCATAGAAGGTGGACTGCATGACATATCCCATTCCCTCCCCAAACCCTGCCCTCTGCAGGCTCCACCCTAAAGTCTCCAGGATCTTCCCAATCCGGAGATGGCAACCCTAAACCTACGTCCTCTAACATAGGGGTAGTCAACCTGTGGTCCTTTAGAAGTTCACGGACTACAATTCCCACAAGCCCCTGCCAGCGTTTGCCAGTCCATGGAGGAACACAGGTTGACTACCCCTTCTCTAACACAGCTCTAGTGGAGATAGGGATCCAAGGTCTTGGGAATGCATGGAGGGGGCTCTGGAGTGCTGTTCTTTGACAGACAGGAGCTTATGCCTTTTCATAAACATTCTTGGTTCCCAGGCATATTATGTTTCACACACGAGGCTGTGCTATTTCAAAATTATCACTGACCATCTTTAAGATGTTTCAAAGGGAATTATTCTGACCTCCCTCCATCATTATCAGGATTAGTGAAGTGGGTAGTATGTGTAGAAAGATTCACTCAAAATGGAGTTGGAGAGGCATGATAGAAAAAGGATCCCTATAGTTGTAGTAAAATAATGGGGAGCAGTCCTCTTGAGTTCCCCCATCCCCCCCCCCCCAAAAAAAGAACTAAGGGATGAAGACTACACATTTGCACTCACTCTGACAGGAAACAATGGCAACAGAAAGCAACATGCCTTGGTAAGCCTTTAAGGAAAAGCTTGAACTGAGGTGAAGGCACATGAACACCAAATCCTGTGGCTTGTGAAATGTGAGTCCAATTTCTCCTCCACCCATTAGGATTGTTTTCAGTTTCTTTTAAATCTAGAACTCCCATCCCTTTCACCCATGGAATTTTAAATGTGTGTCCCTCCCACGCACAACTTTTCCTTATTAAAATTTAGATGTGATAATCTTTCCTCACACGTATGTCCATTAGAAGAATGTGAAATACATCTGGCATGCTGGAAAGCAGGGCTGGTCACTTCTCACCAACTAAGAAAACAAAGAGCCCCATTTGTTTCCAAAGACAAAATCATTTTATTTTTGTGAAAGGAGTTTTTTTTAGGACACTGCATTTAAAGGGGAAAATAACAGCTTTGCACCTAAATACATAACATTTGAGGGCTACATGTTGCTTAATTCTCATCTATGCAAAAACTTCCTCATTTTTGCCATCATCTGAATAAGGCAGGGGAGAGAATGATAAATACCTGTTCTCAAGGCCCCCTCGACAGCTGTATTCCCATTCGGCTTCTGTTGGTAGCCGTTTTCCTGCCCAAGCACAAAATGCTACAGCATCATTCCAAGAGACATGAAGAACTGGATGATCTATTCTGAGACACAATAATAAATTAAAAGAAAATCAATGGAAATGAAGCCAACCAGCTTTAGTTCTAATCCTGAACAGAGACAGAACTTCTTGCCGAATCATGAAATTGGCAGATACAACACAGTGTGCACCAACATATACATCTAACAAAACAAAAGTTAAGTTTCTGAGGGTTAGAATTCTAGCAACAGGCTAAAGTACATACAAGATGTAAATAATAAAATCAAAACTCAAAACCCATTGAAGTGAAAAAGTGCTTTAACTCAGAAACAGTATTTAGGCAAGGTTGGATGGAAACAGCAAGATAGGAAAGGGAAGCCATTTTGTATATCCCAAAGCAGAATTAAGAGAGACTACTAAAAGGCAAAGGCACCTAGCTATTAATAAAAGTTCAGGGTAACACTTTTATACCCCACTTCTGATTACTCAAAGGAATCTCAAAGTGGCTTGCAGACACCTTTCCTGTTCTCTCAGACAGACACCCTGTGAGGCAGGTGGGGCTGAGAGAGCTCTAAGAGAACAGGATCCAGTCAGACAAATGGGTCATATATAAAGTTAACAGCTCTGGGTTGGAAAATTCCAGTTGCCTGGAAGTCAGTTGTAATCCTCAGAAATCTCCAACCACCAGGTACGCAACCCCTAGTCACTAACTGCCTACTGGATGTAAAGGTCTTAAATTATGAACTACTAGGGGCCAAGACCATTAGATTCAGGAATACAACGAGCGCTAGATTGGGGGGGGGGGTTGGAAGAACTCTGCAGACAGCCTCCCCCTCCCCCCAGGATCTGGAAAGGCTGTAGGCAGCTGTTAGGGCGGTGCATTCCCAGCTGACGGTCATCTAGGGGTGAGTTGCCCTCCCAGGGAGCCCCAACACCCAGGGGCTGGAGGCCCATGGACAGGGAACTCACTGGCAGGGGCAGCTTTCACGCAGCAGGGATCTGCAGCTTCAGAGGGAAGTGGAAGGAGGAGGGAGTGGTGCTGGGTGAGGGACAGAAGGCGATTGGCTGGCCACTGGACAGACCAGGAAGTTGGTTAGAGGAGGCACTCATGGGTTGGACAGCCGCCCTGAGTGGGTGTTAAGCGCTGTGGCACTTAAGTCAGGAGACACACTCCCCCTGCAAGCCTTTAACAGAAATATTAAGTGGAACAGACAGGTAACTGCTATAAGGATAATAATTTTTTGAGGTTAGTTTTTTCCTTGCCCCCTAGGTACTAAAACTGGCAAAAGATGCAAGAATCCCCCCCTCTTGCCTTCTTGCTCATTTTCCTTTCTCCATAACTTCCATCCAGATACATGCACTGCTTTTGTTTACTTACTCCATAACCTACTTTTCTCCCCAATAGGGTCTCAAGTTGCTTAGAGCAGGGGTAGTCAACCTGTGGTCCTCCAGATGTCCATGGACTACAATTCCCATGAGCCCTTGCCAGCATTTGCTGGCAGGGTCTCATGGGAATTGTAGTCCATGAACAGCTGAAGGACCACAGGTTGACTACCCCTGGCTTAGAGCATTCTTCTCTCCTCCATGTTATCCTCACAACAATCCTGTGAGATGAGTTAGGCTGAGAGCCCATGACTAGTACAAGGTCACCACAGCAAACTTATTGGGCAGAGTGGGAATTCAAACCCAGGTCTCCCAGATCCTAGTCTGATACTGTAAATACTCCATCAAACTGTTTGTGGTGGTGCAGTCTCACCACATTCTAGTGTCCACAGTTATTTGTCTGATTAACTGATTAGCCAAAGCCATTGGAGTTCTGTTGATTTCGATACACTGTTGGATTGTTGCTGATGTTGTGTTATTTTGTGACTGTGTTATATGTTCAGACTGTTCCATGTATTACCCCTGCAATGTTGTATATGAACCGCCCTGAGCCGTATGGGAGGGCAGTATAGAAATCTAATAATTAATTATGTCATTCCTTGTTTGGATTTCTTATTACAGACTACAAGCAGGAACCCACAAGGACTTGTAGGGGATATGTCATTTCACCCTCCCCCACTATTTCCTCTTTCCCTTCCCTGAAAGGCCCCCTAGCCTCTCCTTTCTCCTTCCCATCCAACAGCCAGCCTCTTAGTTTTACTTATACTCTAGCTTTCTCCAAAGTGAGGATCAAAGCAGCTGGCATCATTCTTCTGTCCTTTTTATCCTCACAACAAACCCATGAGGAAGGGCAGGCAGAACTATGTAACTGGTGATTTGAACCTCGGTTTCCCAGTTCTAACTGGTACACCACGCTGGCTGTCATAGCATGGCTGCTGTTGTAGAGTAGCAAGCCGCTAGGTGAGTTATGTAAATCGGGTGTTATCAAGTCACTCAGTGGTGGCTGCCAAGACTGGCCTTGATAAATCCACCCTCAGACCAAAGCAGCATTCGAAAATGCCCTGCTCTCTACTCCCCCCCCCCCAACAAACCAAGCCAGTGTGAGCTTCTGTTCCTTAAAGCTACAAGTGCTCCTTTTACTATTTTGGAGGGTTGTGTTTGTTTTTTAAACTCCCTTCCTTGCAAACCTGGGGTGCTTTTCTGGTTTGTAAAAAGATCTATCACATCCATTCACACAGCTTCAGTCACTGGATTTATGTATCCTCAGATCTGGCTAACTAGCTATTCGACTATATGATAATATGCATGCTATGACTATAGAAATAATGGCTAATGGGATACAAGTTATTCCCAGGTCTGGCTCATGTAAACATCCCCAATGCATTGCTAAAGGCAACAGATTCCTAAGAATGTTATTCAGTGAGCACTGAGTTTGACCTCTTTTTTAAAAATCCTCTCCTGGTCAACGAGCATTCCTTCCTTCCCATCTAATAGCAAATGACTGAATCGTCATGAGGAGCTAGTACAAGATGATGTGGTCAGATTACCAGCTTTGAGGAAATAAATCTTATTAGTGCTCTTTAATGACAGACTCAAGGCCATTATATATGTGATTGCTTCTAAAAAACTGTCTTAATTCCAGGGAGGAAAAGGAACATATACTGTAAAGCAGAAATGTATAAATAGTTTTTTGTGGGAACAGAAGTGGGGAGCTGAGTCAGTCATTAGAATGAACATTTCCATGAACTTGTGAAGGCTTTTATTTGTCTCCCTGTTCCATCAATGACTCCCTGTAGAACCAATTTCCAAAGCCATGATGGCTGCTTTTATTTTAATAATACAAATAAAAGGATTAAATTTATGCCGGTAATGTGATCCAACAGAAAAAGACAGTCATTTATTCTACACCTTCTGTACATTATACCCGAAATATTACTGCTCAATGAAAATCAAGAAAATCACTACAGTCCCCCAAAGTTTTAATTGTATCTTACATAACAATATCTGCAGTTTTCATTTGCCTGTTATTTCGGTATACTTTGCCATGCCCATGGTTTCCAGTTGGTAGATCCCAAATACAAAATAGCAGTTCTGTTAAAGACAAATTATTAAAAGAACTGCATATTTTCTATCCTCTTCAAAAAACTGTTGCTAACGTCCAGGAGAGGACCTGAAATCTCCTAGAATTGCAACTGATCTCCAAGCTTCATAGATCAGTTCCCCTGAAGGAAATGGAAGCTTTAGAGGCCAAACTCTATGGCATACTATAGACCAGGAAGGCCCAAACAGAGGCACGTGAGCCCCTGGGGGACTGCTGGAGATCTGAAGTGGTGTGGTATTGGGGGAGGGGTTTGGGCTGTCTTAGCTCCTACTCTTCTTTTCAGCCTACATGAGGCAGAGCCACCATAGTAGTAGTAAAGGCAGGGGGAGGGAGCAAAAAGAGGGCTAAGGTAGTGATTTCACTCCCGGGGGCCAGCTGCTATCACTTTTGGGTGTCCTCAAAGTCTGAAAAATTATTTCAGGGGCTCCTCCATGGTCAAAACGTTGAAAAGGGCTGCTATAGATTCTAGCTGAAATTCCTCCCCAAATTCAACCTTCCAAAGGCTCTGCCCCCAAATCTCAAGGAATTTTATTTAATTCTACTCTGCTGTTCTCCCCAATGGAGACCCAAGCAGCTTACATCATTCTCCTTGCCTCTATTTTATGCTCACAACAACTGTGTGAAGTTGGTTAGGCTGAGACAGGGTGTGATTGGCCCAAGGTCACCCAGCAAGCTTCCACTGCATGAGTTCGGGATTCAAACCTGGGCCTCCCAGATAATAGTCTAACTCGTTTAATAGTTACACCAACATTGGCTCTCCATACCCCAGGTCAGATTCAGCAGGCCCAATAGAGATGGTTTTTCTGTGGAGTACTGGAGATGCTTCCAAGCAGAAAATGAATTCTTGGAACAGAGGACCTTCCCAGTAAGCACTGCCCCCATAATTCTACACCATGTGCATCTATAAGACAGTGTGGACCCAAGTTATTAATAATGCACTGGGCAGGGCACTGAACAAGGCTCCACTAGGCCAAAATTCCATCACATAAATCATAACTACGAGTCTACTATACACCTTGATTACCTACAAACAAATACTTGGATGACGAGTATAATACTTGAGATGCAAGATGGAAGGAAAGCACTCGAAACAAAGTGGCCAAAACTCACTAAAAGTAAATATCCCAGGTACACAAAAGCAGAATTTGTGAAGCAGTTTCTCACTACGGCATTTGTCCTAGGAAACAGAGTAAAAAAAATCTGTGCATTCTGCATGAATCATGAAAGGGGCAACCTCCTCCAGTTCTTAAACACATGTCATACTTGAAGGAGCCAAAAGCATCAGAGTTGAAAAGGCATTAGCTGTCTGGATCTCACCGGTTTGAGATATCAGAATCAGGACCCTCGGGGTGCCTCCAATTAGCGTCTTTAACAGGCATCCACCAGGGAGCAGCTGCAACCTAAAAACAGGCACACACACAAAAAAAGGATTGGATGTCTTGCTGTACAGACCATTGTAGATCATTCTAGAAGGAAGATGCCAGTGGTCAAAGCATAGCTGTGCCATTTTCTTAACTGAATGGCTCTCATCCTGATCAGCCATCACAATAGCAAGCCAGACTGAAAGCCAACCGCAAGCCCATGCTCCTGAGAATCGGAAGACCGAATACCAATAAGCTATGGCACAAAATACCTCATCTGGATTAATTTTAGCACTTCTGCAACTGTGCACACAAAAATCTTCCATTCAATATGTTGGTCTTAAGCCTTCTGAAATATACAAGGATTTCTGAACAATCTTTCCCACTTTGGTGTTCTGTTGTACAACTGATGGTTGTATGATGCGTTTGAGTTTTCACTGTATTCTGTTTGGACTGTTACACAAAAAGTAGGATGCAGGCTTTCAAACAAGCAGATGCCAGTACTCCATAAACAAAGGCTTTCCATCATCATGCTGAAATGTTTTCTTTGTCAACAGAACTAATTTTATCCTCTTTCCGACTTTTGCCCCACCATGGTCTTGGAACAGAACATTTACAGCATCACCGCCGAACGGTATGTGAAGTACATGTCACAGTTTGCTCCTGAAGGTTCAGTTATTTTGCCCTGTGATAATATTTAATTGAGGCCAAAACCCACCCTTGATGCAGAAATCTTTCTCAGCTAATTAGTCAGCTTGCCTTCCGATGTATTGCTGCAGACTTCCAGAAGGTAAAGAGAGAACAACCGCAACCGTTTCCCAAGCGCTTCAACACTGTGAGGAGTTGTGTTGCCAAAGCCTTCTCAGTGTTAAGACACATGAGACAAAATGGCTTTTTGAAATGGCAGGCTATAAGCCTTCCTTTCCCTGTTAAGAGGACTCCCAAAAGAAAACACTAATGTTAAGAGCAGACTTGCATGTTGCAGGCTTCAACACAGAGTGTGGCAGAGTGCATGTTTTTACAGAATACATAGCTGTGTGTTGCCATTTTTAAGGAATACATTTAATGAATATAGGAACAGCCTGGCCTGCTACCTGTGGTTACTTAATCACAGGTTACTGATATGCAAGTGGAAATTTCATAGAGATTTCCCTCAAAAAACGAAACAGTTAAAGTTAGAAACTTTTCCAGAAGTTTTTGTCCATACTTGTATTCTGTTCCCCCCAAATTACATTTAGTTGTACAACTGACAGCCTACAGCATGCTAATTAATATTTTCCCATTCAAATAAGGAGGCCTAGGGTTGCCAACTCCAGACTTGACCATTCCTGAAACTCTAGGGGAAGAGCTTGGGGAGAACCTCAGGGGGTGTAATGTCATAGAGTCAATTCTTCAAAGTTGACATTTCCTCCAGAAAACTGATTTCTGTGAAACAGGAATAATAGTGCTATATTGTGACAAATAAGAAACCATGGCAGTAGATCTCTGGCCACTCTACTCAGCAAACTCTGATGCCTTCCTCCAGCCTAAGGAGATTTACATCAACTTAAGTGGATCTTCCATTGCAGGAAGATTTGCTTAAATTTTATAAAGTCTTCTTAGTCCAGAAGAAGGAGCTCAGTCTTGGCTGAGAAACCCATTGTTCCTAAACTTGAGCCTTAGAGCTAAAAGAAGGCTGTAGGTATCTCAGTCTTAATATTTTCACCTGCGTTTACTGGCTTCACGGCATTTCTCTGTTAAACACACAAATACACCGCACCTGGGTCTCTTTGTATTCTCATAATATGTGCCTTTATAATGCAGGCTGAAAACCTACTTGTCTTAAACAAGAGAATCTCCTTCCAGTATCGCCTCAGGGACGATGCTTCACAGATGGAGACTTTCTGATCTAGAGACTCAAATTCATACTTTGTACTGTAATAAACAGCAGAGACCTGTCATTCTAGGCAAGATAAGAGTCCCCGAGAGATTTGCCAAGCATGATTCACAGCGCAGAAACAGTGCTGTATAGGTACTATGCCCCCACCCTTTCAACTAAAACTTTCAATGATTTATCAGCAGCATCTCTACATGCTTCATTCTGCTCATTCCCAAAATAAATCCATTGCTCAAGACTTACATCTTTTCTAAACATTCTCAGAATGAGGGAAACCATCTAAGTCTTATATATCTAATCAGTGTAAAGGCTAATGAGGTGAGAGATATAATAGCACACTGAATCGCACAATCCTTCTCTTCCGATCAAGGAGCTTCTGTTTTCATAATACTCATCATTCTCATGTTTTTGCTCAAAGGGAAGTTTCAGAAGCAACAGTAGATGTAGAGCACAAAATAGTGACAATAATACAGACAATGAGATAGAAATAGAAAAGCAATGTCTTCTGTTCTATTGGAAACCAATGATTAGCTGTTCTTAAAAAGGAATCAATAGATTGCCAAATCCAACTTTACTTCTAAAACAGCACCTACAATTTCCCTAAAGATACTCTTTATTTTCTGTTTTACGAATATCTTTGGAAGTAAATGATGTGCATTGAGAACCATGCACTTCCTGAATTTGTCTCGTTCATTAATGCTATTCTAGTCCAACCTTATTAACTCTTTCCAAAATTTCTTTCCCCCCCCCCCCACACACACACCTTTGATAGTAACAAAACTTTTTGATTCATGTGAACACATCCCTTTGTTTAGATTAAGTCAGTCTGTAGGTTCATTTTACTGAAGACTGTCTTGGCTCAAATGCAATGGCGAATTACTAACATTTCAAGATTGCTCTCATGATTCTTCTTACTTGTTTCATGAGTCACTAGTTATGCCACAAAGCAGAGTCCGCCATTTTGTCTTTGTATTCTTTTCAGTGTAGTCTCTTACAAACCCTCATGAATCGAAGAACCAGAACAACACAAGCCTTGCAATGGAATCAGAAATCTATCTCCATCACACTCATCTCAATAAGTTGGGAGGTTGTTATCAAGCTACTTTTATAAACAGTAGTATCCTTTTTAAATCCATGGCTCTTAAATCCTAAGATGTAGCAAAAGTGTTGTTAACAATACAAAGGGTGAATTGCTCATATCTGAACCCTGTACCAACTAAAAGCGGACCTTCGTGAGCCCACTGTGAACCGAGCATTGCAGTATGGCCATCTTGTAACATTTGTTTGTTGTTGGATTGTGCATGTCACTTGGTCATGCTGTTTGGGCTGTACCATTTTATCTTTTTTAAAATCATCGTTATGCCAATAAAGGTATTCTGTATTCTATTCTTGAAATCCTAAGAACCTTGCATTTCCATTAAATAAATATTTTTTCTGTAAAACTGCATTCACTGGCAGGGGCTCCTGGGAATTGTAGTCCATGGACATCTGGGGGGCCGCAGTTTGACTACCCCTGTTCTATACTCTTTGATGATCTGAAAAAAATATCGCAGAATTTTACCTTCTGCCTCAGATTGGATGCTTCAGTTCTAGATTAGACCAGTGACTGCTGGTGTGTTTTAATTCATGCTGGCTTAAAATTGTTGTACACTGCCCCAAGAGGGCTAGGCCGAGAGGGGCGATCCTATACATCCAATAATAAATTAAAGTGGATAGAACTTAGGATTTGGAAATCCAGGTTCAAACCCTCATCAATCATGGGGTCAAGAGCTAACCAACCTTCACAAATTTGTTAATATACAGAGGACACCAGAAAGGGAACAGGTAGGATGCAATGAATAGGACAGATAAATAATCCAGAGTACTGTTCAAAACTGGAGAGAAGAACAGCAATTACCATGTGTCCCACATTAATAGCAACTGATAGACAAACACCAGATTTAGAAAAATGGTTTAAGAGACAGACAGACATCAGGACAAACAACATTTCTCCTTGCATGCCACCCACACCTTTTATGACACATAATCATCATTTGTAATGATATCCAAACCCTGCTATGACACTCTCATCCAATTTCTCTGCCTCCCTTTATTTTATTTTCCCTGTCTGACCGAGTTGCCCTGGTAATGTGGTTTCTTCTTTCCTGAAGAACTCTGGCTGTCTTACCCTGTCAAAGTATAATATTTTGGCTGTTTGCTCCGCCAGCCCAGGAACCTGAGGAAAGGATTGGGAGCCCCTCCCCCCTTTAACTTAAATGGTACTCGAGACATTTTTATATTCCAAACTGGAAAAATAACACATTTTATTCAACATAGGGGAGAAAGGTCAGGTGAAATCAGAGGTAAAATTTCTTAGTTAACTCGGTATATATAACTCTGAGATTATGCACAGACATGCAAAGACTTTAGTTCTTGAGTTTCAGGCTAATGAGAGTTTCTTAAATTCTTCATGGTGACTTAAATCTTTATGTTGAGAGGATTTTGTTCCAGTGTTTTCCCCCAAACACTTAAGTACACTATCTTTTGAATATTCTCTCTCTTGGTTTCCAGAAGGTTGGTACACTCTTTCTAGTACCCAAACACCAGCATTCATATTGAGTTTTTAACTGACTCTTAAAGTCTCAAAAGAGAGTTTCTAACCACACCAGAACAGGAATCTCTGCACTGTTCAGAGCTAACTCCCAGTTTGACTAGGTAGGGAAATTCTCCTCTCATTGGAAGATCAATCACTTTTCCTTGGTTCAAATAAGTCTCCATCTAAGTACCCACTCGTCCTTGCCAACTTTCTCTAGTTTTCCTGTCTGCATTAAACTGCTCTCAGTCAGGGCTGAATTCTGAATGAATTTTCCTCCTCAGTGTTCAGTTCTGAAGTCTCTAAGTTGGTGCTAACAAATGAGATTGCTTAGAGCAGCCTGTCACTCAAGGTTCTCAGTTTCTGTGAAGAATAAACCCTTCACAGTCCTTCAGCTGTTCGTACAGCACCTCTAAGCTTTTAAAAGTGCAGTCCTTCATATCTGCCAACCAGGCTTTCAAATTCATAGAATCTTGTTTTACAAGGACAAGCATAAATTATACTATTACATCATGTCCAGCAAACACTTTATTTTTAAATTATTTTTGTCCTTTTTTCCTGAGACACAAGTTTTAAATATTGAGTCACAGATGATGGGGAAACGGAGCATGTGAGGCACAGAAGTGCTCAGGTTCATTCACAGAAAAACAAGCTGTGGTTTGTTGCTATGTATGAATCATGCCACAGGCACAAGGACACAAGGCAAGGAAAAATGATAACGAAGGTCAGCTAAAATGTGTGTGGGATGGCGTGCATGTTAACCAGGGAGAAAACCACCTCCTTTAAGAAGAAATAATATACTACTTGAATAACTAGGATCAGGGTTTGTACTGCTCTGACTTCCTGTAAAAGTTTTGAATGCTTACATTTTCCTCACAGTAAATAGTTGTTGTGCTGGGAGTTAATTAAAAAATTGCCTAGGATACTGTGATACTTAATCTGATAAAGAGCCCAATCATCTTGTTTGTGCTTATAATAATAGTGTCTTTTCACCTTGATGTAAGGGAAAAATGGGAAATACAAAGAGAAACACAAATGCTCAAAGATATATTAAGTTTTAAAATGTCTTTTGTTTTGCTCTTTTGAAGAGACAGTGCTGCTATAGTGCAGGGGTGGCCTAACATTGGCTCTTGGGATGTGCATGGACTACAATTACCATTATAACCCTGCTATAATGGCTAGGGTGTTGCTGTGAATGCCAAGGCCTGCTGTATCCTATATAGGCTGGAGAAGTTTGCAGTAGCCCAGGAATCTCTAATATGATGCCTGTGAGTGCCGTGGCATCCATCAGCACCTCTTCTGGTGCCCACCAAGTATTTTTAGGAAGTAGATAGGACCAGACTGGGCTTTTACTCAGCATGGCTTCTTGCAGAACACTGGTCTTCCTAAGCAGTATCACCCTGTCTTCTCTGGTCCCAGCTCATTCTTCCACAGCCTCTGGTTTGTGTATCTAGGCAGTGACAACCTGCTTCTAAGGTTTGCAATAATGAAGAGCTAGGTTTTTTAAATACTGAATAGTCCCAGATGTGTCTAGGATGCATTTTGGCCAAATTTAAATGCAGAAGCTAGGTTGCACACCTTTCTTACCCTGCTTGTAAAAAGTTTTAGTACCTTTTCCATGCACATGTTTTATGCTCAATTAATTGAAATTAAACTAATTTTATTGCGCACTCACATGCTACTCGATAAGAAACATTCAGTATCTGCTTGTGATAAACAGATAAAACTGGCTGCATTTAAGACTGAGCTGGAGATGTCCAAGATGTTGGCTTGTCTCCATCACATGCATCAGGTTTAGAATCATAGAGTTGGAAGGGGCCATACAGGCCATCTAGACCAACCCCCTGCTCAACGCAGGATCAGCCCTAACCATCCTAAAGCATTTCTAAGCTCTTCCTGGACCATGGCTAATTCCTGGGTCCCATTTTGAGGCAATATTGCCTTTTGTGCAAAGAAAACTTCCCTACATCTTCTAAAATGGCAATGGTGTCTCCACTGCTAAAGAAACTATCTTTCAATCCAGAAGCTCTGAGGAATTTTCACTCCATCACACCCATGTTGCTAACTCAAGCAGCTATAGTGGCTGTCGGCTCAAAATCTGAGCATGGAGGCCACTGTGCACATGCAGAGGGAACTAGGAAGAACAGCAGTGATAGTAACAGCAGGAGCCTTGGTGAGCGGACTCTCTCATTACCATTATCTGTCCATCCCTTTCTTGCTGTTATACGGAAGGAAAATATCCAGGAAGACACAGCAAAGCCTGAAAATGAACCACCTGGCCTCAGCAAGGAAGCCCACCTATCGATTGTCGACATCTGGTGGGGATGAATGCATCAGCAAGAATAGATACTTTTCGAAAGAATAACAATGCCATTCCATTAGATAGTGCCAACAGTCATTTGAACTGTATATTAGTATGGAGCTGAAATGTTAACTGCTTTGTCAGCCAATATAGTTGAGAAGGAGTAGAAATAAATAAAGAAGAAGACAGTTAGCAATGTGAAGTCAAATCATGAGACAAGACTGAGGCAATTGTTTATGACAGTTCCTACAATCTGGGGCAGGAGAGGGAGGCTGCCTGCCTGGGACAGTATTGCTTCCTTACCAAAGGAGCAGGCTTCCTGCCTAGGATTGTTCATCACTTCAGCTTTGCTCTTGGATTTCCAGTTCAAAAAGCTAGTAATGCCTAGAACTTTCTAAGTCTTTGACCATAGACAAACAAGATGAAACAATCCAGACATGCCTACTCATAAAGACCAAAATTGACAGCCTGGTTCAGATAAGGATTAACTCTCTGAAGGATCAAATTCTGACTCTAGACCCACTTCTCCAGAAGTTTAGTTTCTGCAGTTTAGGGTGACTTACCAACTACATACTTTTTAGAGAGGTGGAATTTTAGTTATATGGACATTCAGGCTGCCTTTAGAAAGTGTACAGAAATGTCATTAGGTACAAAAGGCAGCAGCGAGGCTTTTAGCAAGGACCTGCTGTGGAGAAAATATAACTGTGATGCAGTGTTAGTGTCCAATCAATGAGCCCAATGAATGTCTCTAGCCATATACCGGTGCTCTTCCCTACCCAGCCGAAACCCTGCCCAGCATGCCCTTATCGACAGAAGCAAAAATGACTGGCCTGTGAGACAGATCCTCTCAATTATCACACATACTGACCGTAGCATACTGTCCCCCAGGAGGCCTGGCCAATCCCCTCACTCCCTACCTTCTATTAACATAAGATGGGTTTGCTTACGTATCTTTCTGGGTTCTGATTGATATTTTGTTCTTATTGCATGATCTCATTGGAAGGTTTTTTAAAAGTTGGTGATCTAAACTACCTTTATTTAGAAGCACTATACAAATATCCTGATATTAAGTTGTAATGGCAAAGGCATACGGCCTTTAATGCTTAAAAAAAGAAAGGGGGGAACAACTAGCAAAGAACTGCAGGCAAATTGTTGCAGCAGAGAGATAATTTTGCTGGATGAGAGCTCCCAGTCTTTAAGCCAGTTTGGTGTAGTAGTTAGGAGTGCGGACTTCTAATCTGGCATGCTGGGTTCAATTCTGCAGTCCCCCACATGCAGCCAGCTGGGTGACCTTGGGCTCGCCATGGCACTGATAAAATTGTTCTGACTGAGCAGGAATATTAGGGCTCTCTCAGCCTCACCCACCCCACAGGGTGTCTGTTGTGGGGAGAGGAAAGGGAAGGTTACTGTAAGCCGCTTTGAGCCTCCTTCGGGTAGAGAAAAGCGGCATATAAGAACCAACTCTTCTTCTTCTTCTTCTTCTTCTTCTTTAATTGAATATTCATCCTCAAAGGCAACATTTTAAAAAAAATACTTCAGATTTGTACAGGCATGGAGAAGTTGTGGAAATGGTCATGGACACCCCCCCCCCCCCAGTGCTAGAACCACATTCATAAATCCTGATATTGCATGTTGCTAGAGAATATCCTCATCTCTTGCACCACACCACCATTTTGTTTCTTGTACTCAAAAGTCTTCCTCTTTCAAGAAGTCCAAATAGTGTATGATCCAAGTTCTCCATTAGGATATCATTATGCACCTGTCCTTGTTTAATTGCCAACTTCAATTTCATCCTCAATTTCAAAACATTTGGGGTTTGGCTGATAACATCCTGTGAGCCTACCAAACTATTTTATCACTGAGTGGCTATTAAAATGAGGAGGCAGCCATTTTGTTTGCAGTTATTGCTCATCCAGATGCCGGAAGGAACTTTATCCACCAACTACCCTTATCCCCCACACTAGCATTATAGCACATCTTGGTATTCATACCAACCTGGCGTTCCAATTCATATCAAATTAATAGTCAATCAACCTTGCCATTTCATCCGCCTCACAATAGATTTCCTGCCCACTCTGGCTTGTTTAGCAGGACATGAATTCTGCCAGACAGAAAATGAGTGGTCTTATGGTGATGTTTTTTGTTTTGTTTTGTTTTTGTCTTCACCTGCTCTGCATTTTCACCAGCCAGGATTTTCTATTTCGCAAGAACATCAAACACTGCACTGAATCAGCATACTTCTATTCCAACACGCTGCCTCCATAGCAACTGCATTACATTTATGGTGAGAGCAGCGGAAGCTCGACTCCAGAGATACACAATGCAAATAATGCCAAAAAGGCCTGGCACTTCAAGGCTCAAGACAAAGAAGGCCTTTTCAAACATCAGGCAGATGTCAAGGTTTCCCTAACCTGCTTAGGAAAGACACTTCCTGCTGATGTCATTCTGCCTCCTGCACTGTGCTCAAGTACCAGCCATTGAATAATGCAATGCTTAAATCATATGGCTTAGACAAACTTTGTTCTCTAAAACAAACATTCTGGATGCCTCCCTATCAATGAAGGCCAAGTAGCCCGCAAAGCGTTTTCCCATCTATACCAGACAAGGCTACTAGCGCCCTACCTGCTCTCGGATTGCTTCATTACAGTAATTCATGCAACTGTCACCTCTAGAGTGGACTTCTGTAACTCACTCTACACAGGCCTACCCTTGTCCTTGATCCGGAAATTGCAGCTGGTGCAGAATGCAGCTGCTAGGGTCCTTACGGGTACATCCTAGAGGGCCCATATCCAGCCAGTTGCTGCATGGATCAAGGTTCAAGGTTTTGATACTAACTTCAAGGTCATCTGCGGTCTGTGCCCTACCTATCTGAGGGACCATCTATCTCATCTATCTCATTATGCCCCCCACAGGGCTCTTCGTTCTGTGGAACTAATCTATTAGAGATCCCTGGCCCAAGGGAAGCACACCTGGCCTCAACCTGGGCAAAGGAGTTTTTGGCCCTGGCCCCAGTCTGGTGGAATGAGCTCCCAGGACAGCTGAGGAAGCTGACGGAGCTGTCACAGAGCTCTTCCATCAGGTCTTTGGTTGAGGCCAGGGTGGGAAAAGATCAAGGGTCCTTACCCAGGCTGGGCCAGGTAATTGGGCCACTCCTCACTACCCCTGAGGCAGGATGTTGTCATATGGGAGAAGGGAAGGATGGTTTATAGCTGCCAGTCATGCTGGAGTTTTATGGGCGGATTTTATTAGGGGTTTTACTGGGGGTCTTTGTTACCCGCCATGAACCACTTGTAGGAGAGGCAGGCTAAAAATCAAATAACAAATTTAAAAAAATAAAAAAATAAAAAATCAACTCATTGGCAAGGTAATAAAGCATATGCAAACCAAGCCCGAAACTGTGAGGGTTGATGATATGCCTCAAGAGAACCATGTGCCCCATCGTGATATCCCAGAGGCAGAAATTTCTGGATCTATGCTAACATGAAGATCATGCTGGTAGTATTGGAGGTACTGCAGCACGTCTGCTTCCCAAGCAGTTGGAAAACACAAGAAACCACCAGCCATATGGCAGGAATCCATGGCAAAAGTCTTCCTCACTGGAACACTCAGGATTAGGGATAAGCAACCAGCAGCCTATGGCATCTTCTTCCCACAGCCTACAATTGTAATGTTATTAGCATCAGGGTAGGAGCTGTGATGCTATTCTTAGTCATAACATTAAAAGGTCCCAAGATGGGTGCATATCTGATCATAGTCTGAGCTAGGGCTGCCTACCTCCAGGTGGGGCCTTGAGATCCCCTGGAAGTTCAACTGATCTCCAGGGAATGGAGATCACTTCCTCTGGAAGAAATGGCTATTTTGGAAGGTTCACTCTGTGGCGTTACTCCCTGCTGGGACTCTGTTCCTCCCCAAACCCTGATCTCCCCAGGCTCCATCCCCCAAATCTCCAAGCATTTCCCAACTCAGAGATGGCAACATTAGTCTGAGCCCTTTAGACCTACCTTCATATTACTGCAAATAAACACAGTTCCTATTATTCACCTGGCTGGTGTTTACCCTGGGAAGCTGCAGAACTTCCATTAAGAACATTATAATTTTTCTTTTAAAAATTATAATTGTCAGAGACATAGGGATGCACGTCCTCAGGTGGGACTTGGGGATCCCCCAGTTTTAAAGCTCATCTTCAGGAGGCAGAGATCAGTTCTCCTGGAGAAAATGGCTGCATTATACTCCATTGAGGTCCCTCCTCACCCCAAATCCCACCTACCTCCAAGCTCCACCCCTAAAGTCTCCCCAACCAAGAGCAGACAACCCGAGAGACCAATCTAACATAGCTACCTGGCAGAACTCTTCACACTGGTGCTCAGATTTCAGCTGAACTACTGCAGCTGAAAAGGCCTGACTATTCTCATAATGTAGCCCAGACTCCTGTAAACAGAGCACAGCATAAGGTATTTTGTAGCATGGAGAAATGAGCAGAAAACCAGAAATTCCTTAATTTTCTTTTAGATCTTATCAATTGTTGTGCCCATGAGGCCTGACTATTATTGCTTACAAATCTCAGCCCTCCAAATTCTGATTTTGAATTACACATAATGGGAAGTTTGCTATTTTGAAAGATAACTGAAAATTATACATCATATTTTTATCCTATTCTTCCTCCAAGGAGCTCAGTGTAACATGCATACTTTTGGATCCCACAGCAGATTTCCCAAAAAGAGTTGGTCAGTTCTTGTGAATTCCACCTCATTGCTGATTGCACCTTCCTGGGGGGGGGGGTCTCCCATCCCCAAATGTACAACATTTCAGGGGAGATTTGGGGCTACAGCTGGAGAGGGAGGGCAAGGAAGTTAATGCTCTGCTTGTGGAGAGCTTTCTGCTAGTGTAACTTTTCAGTAGGATCCAAGCCAGGATTCTCTCCTCCTGCATTTTATTATCATAAGAAACCTCAGAGGTCAGTTTGCTTGATTCTTAGGCCAGTCACAATCCCTCAGCCCATCCTGGCCAGCTTGGATTTGAACCCAGTTCTCCCTGGCCATAGTCCAATACAATGTCCAAGGCTTTAAAAAAATAAAAAAACTACAATAACCCAGAATGACTTCTCCAGATGTTGTTTTGCACTCCTTGTTACAGTATACATATTTTGAAATGGGGAAGGGAGAACCACTTTTTTTTTGCCTCCGCTGATAAATAGCAGGTTAAGAAATGCCAAGCCACAAGAAAAGCAAGTCCCTACATCACCAGGCAACTAGCCAAAGTCATCAGAGTAATATCGTTTTTCCATGCCTACTCAGATGATGTTCTCTATGCCAGGATGTCCTAATAATACAGACTGAAAAACAAGCCAAAGGATGGTCCCTCTCGAAATTACTCTAACCAAATAGGGGAAATCTCCGAGAGGAAGCAGCAGAGCATAGCCCATTTTGGGCTGTGGGCCAGTTCTAACTTGTCTGCTGTGTACAAGTATCAGGGACAATGTCTCTGAGCTGGGCCAAGGATCACAGCATACTGAATATCAGGTGCTGGATGTTTGGCTTTTTTTAAAATGGCATTCTGCCACTTAACTGAGGTTTGAAGAACAAAACAGGCACATATTGTTAAGCAGAATTCTTTCTTTTTTTAAAAAAAAAAGTATGCCACGTCCTGCTCCGGATGCTCTGAACTGCAAGGCTTTGTGTTTTGCATTACCCAGTTGTTTTCAGGCATGTCAAGGAGCCTTCTAGGGTTTCGGTTAGAACATCTCTACCCTTCATGCCAACTACTTGCCTTTCTTTGAAGGAATGAGACTCCAGGCAATGAAAGGCAGACTTCTCTGCATTTCCTTGCCTCCCCGCATTTCCTTGCCTCCCCACTGAGTGGATTGCCTCATCAAGCCAACCATCTGAATGACCCCTCTCTCCCAGAGAGTACAATATGGCATGCTTTGGATAATCCCTTCCCCCTGTCATGTTGATCACTAACCTGGGTTCAATCAGGCTTCTGTTTCATAAGAAGTAGAGCTGGTTCTTATATGCTGTTTTTCTCTACCTGAAGGAGGCTCAAAACGGCTTACAGTCGTCTTCCCTTTCCTCTCCCCACAACAGACACCCTGTGAGGTGGGTGAGGCTGAGAGAGCCCTGATACCACTGCTCGGTCAGAACAGCTTTATCGGCGTTATGGTGAGCCCAAGGTCACCCAGTTCGTTGCATGTGGGGGAGCAGGGAATCAAACCCGGCTCACCAGATTAGACGTCCGCACTCCTAACCACTACATCAAGCTGGTTCCAGTCTCAGAAGCAGAGAAAGGAAACAAATTTAGAGAGCAAATCTATTACTTCTGGCTGCCAATAATTTTAGGTGATCTATATTAGCTATCTATATTTTATTATTGTCCTCCCTGCACTTATATATGTATACACACATTTCATTTAATAAACCTGATTAATTATACTTCTGTAGTGTTATTTGGGTTTGGGGGAACTTTGGCCACAAAGTAATTGGTTTTGGAATGCAGCCTGCAAGTGCCTTATTATTATTATTATTACTAGGAATTAAGCCCGCTGTGGTTTAAATACAGCGAGCGCTAGCTGGGGGAGAACGTGGCCTTGGGAGGCTGGTGGACAGGCACTGGATTGGAGGGGTGGTGGCTGTCGTTCTGGCCCCCCCCCTTCCCATGCTGGAGACTCACTGGGGCCCAGGCAGGCGGCAGCATGCAGGAGCGTACACGGGGAGAGGGAGGCTCCAGCGGCAGTGGCTCCGTGGTTGCGGCCACCATTTGTGGGCGGGTGTGGGAGGCGTCGGCAGGGCTCTGGGCAAGGAGCGGGCCCGCGGCGTTGCGGGAGTGATGGCGCCATCTTGTCTCCATCGAATTGGCGGCGGCGGCGAAGTCCTGGCGAAGCGGCAAAGCGTCGTTTTGGAGTGCGCGGCTGGCGGGGGTTCCCTTGCTGGCAGCCTGACGCAACGGAGGTGCTTCACGCCTCTTGCCGCATCAGGCCGCCGGCAAGGGAGCAACTGCAAGCCGCACTATGCACGCTCGCAATTGCTCCCTTGGTGACAATTCCCGCAGGGCCCACAGCTCTTCCGGGAGCTCATTCCACCAGGTTGGGGCCAGGACCAAAAAGGCCTTGGCCCTGGTCGAGGCCAGGCGAGCTTCCTTGGGACCGGGAATGACCAATAGGTTAGCCCCCGCAGAGCGTAAGGCCCTGTGGGGGGCATAGGGCGATAGGCGGTCCCTCATATACACTGAGCCCAGACCACGGATGGCCTTGAAGGTCAAAACCAAAACCTTGAACCTGATCCGGAAGATAACCGGTAGCCAATGCAGCTGCCTCAACACTGGCTGGATGTGAGCCCTCCAAGGTGTTGCTGTGAGGACCCTAGCAGCCGCATTTTGGACCAGTTGCAGTTTCTGGATCAAGCCCAAAGACAGGCCAGTGTAGAGCGAGTTACAGAAATCTAATCTGGAGGTGACCGTCGCATGGATCACTATGGCCAAGTGTTCAGAGGACAGATAGGGCGCTAGTAGCCGAGCCTAGTGGAGATGGAAAAATGCCTGGCCGGCTTTCTGTTTGACCTGTGCCTCGAGTGTTAGTGAGGCTGGGTTGACTCCTTGGGTTAGGAGGGCTGGAGACCGAGTCTCTTAATTAGTCAGGGGGGTCATGGCAAGCAGTGAGGATTCACTTCCCAGCATTTTGTTTTGCTCTCGCCTGACTCATCACTACCTTGACACTAACCCATCTCTTTTGACAATCCCCTGCATACTCTCTTAGCCTCAATGGCCCCTCCTTGGTGCTGCATATTTCTATGGCATCCAAAAAGAAACTGAGAGCATCTGCATTCCAGACACAAGAGACCAAGCCTCCTTGCAGCAAGGCATACAGAATCAAATACATGGAAAGCAGACATGTTTGCCTATCGTCCGGCAAGAGTTCCTGCATGGGCAAGCCCAAAACCTGCCATTCAGTCCATCAAGGAATCCACTATTCTTCCTTCCCCTCTAAGCTAGATGGTCATTCCCCCCCCCCTTTGACCGAATGTAAAAATAGGCAAACCCTCCTGCCCGCCTTCATATAATTTGTCGACACAAAAGCACCAGTCATTTTCCCAGAAGAGGGGCGGGGGGGAGCATGTACCGGGTTGGATTGAAGTGCCCCGTCATTTTTTAAAAAAAACTGTGGCTTAAACAGACTCACTAAGCACCCTCCCTCTGCTTTTGTTCACCGTGCTTGCTTTCTCCAACAAGAAAGGAGGAATAAAGCCGGCAGGGTCTCATTGTGCCTCACAGCCCGCATGCAGAGTGCGCCAACGTCTGCTATTACTGCTCCAAAGCACAACCATTTTCCTTGGAGACTGCAGTGGGGACACGGCTAGATGAATCACTTCTGTGAAAGTTAAACTGATTATATGAAAACACTAAGTCACCTTGCACCCTCACGGCTCCCCCCTCTCTCAAGTCTGCAAAAAATGAGACTGAAAACCCACAAGTGGCTCCCTGCCTGTGTTTAAGGAAAAACTAATGCGCTGTTTCTCCTCTTAGCCAATTGTAATGCTCAATTGAAAAGGGGCACCTGGCAAGCAGCGGAACAGAGAGGCAGGAAATCTATGCAGGACTGAAAAATACCATTTTCCTGTCCCTTAATAAGGCAACGAGTACATGATTCCCGGTGTAGCCACAAGCTTTTAGCAATGTCATCCTAAGCAAAGTTACACCTTTCTTGGCCCACTGACTTCAACAGACTCAAAAGGATACAACTCCATTTAGGATAGTGCTGTTAGTCATCAAACAAGAGAGATCCTGTTTTCCTCACAACTACATTCATTTTTGGTACACAGGCTGTAATTTCCCTCTTGAAACTACTACCTGGGGAGGAAAAGTCCCCGTTCTTTTCACACGGAGGTGTGCTCTCATTTTGCTTGGTCATACAAACAGCACCACAGACCTGTACATAAGTCACAGAAAAAGATTAGCTATCCGACGTTTCAACCCAATTGTGCATATTTGGATCGGCATTCCATTATGTATTGAAAGGATAAAACGCTGACACAAGTTTACCAAACTAGAAGCAAAATCATGTGCTGTGGGCTTGAATGTGCAGACATGGGAATATGTCCTAAGCTCAACTTCACACACTGAGAAGTAGAAGAACACTTTGTTTTGCTGTCTCTGCATGTTTTTCCTGAGTGGCTGCTCCAAGTCTGACCAAGCTGCTATTTAACATCCCAAGGAATGTTCCTCCGTCTCTTTTATCCAGTAAATGCTCTATGATACGTTTATTTATTTTCAACAGTGAATAGTTGTTGTCGATCACTTATCACCCTATACAGGGGTAGTCAACGGTGGCAGGGGCTCATGGGAATTGGAGTCCATGGACATCTGGAGGACCACAAGTTGACTACCCCTGAAAAGGGAGCAAACAAAACTTCCAGTTGCTTGAGTTCTTCTTGAGATCCCTGTCTATGAGTACAGGGCCCCTGCTCCCTCCCTCCCTCCCTCCCTCCCTCCCTCCCTCCCAGAACTCCATCCGTGCGCTCTGCTCCTGGACCTGTTTGTTGCACTGTTGCAAATTATCAGTTATTAGTATTAATGTTACGGTTATTTATATGCTATAGAATCTAGATGGTTGCTTGTATTGTTTAAAAGTTTTCTGTAAACCGCCCTGAGCCTCTGGGGAGGGTAGAATGAATGAATGAATGAATGAATGAATGAATGAATGAATGAATGAATGAATGAATGAATGAATGAATGAATGAATGAATGAATGAATAAATATCAGACTAAAACGGCAAGCACAGTGAAAAATAGCACCTCCTGAGTACAGAATACAAGTGATATTCCAAAAGAACAGGTGCAACCATGTCATTCTTACCTACAGGAGCACATGCTATGTGGAATTTATGACATAGATACTTCTGCCTGTCATTCTGAATAAGGTAAATGTTTGAACCTTCCCCTCATAACTACACAGGGCAACCTGCTAACCCATCCTTTAAACATAGTGCTAGCTGTGGAACAGATTTATATTGCTGGAAAGTTCTTGTTCCATGACCAAAGGAGGGATGGATTAGATGGACCCAGGCAAGAACTCCAGCAAAACATACAGAACAAGGGCTCTTAGAAAACCCATTGACACAAATACTTTCTTTCCCCTACTGTTGGAGGACCTTGAAGGCATACCTCTGGCAATCAGAACCTTTCTGAGAGATTGACAACGACATGCCACCTTGTAGTGAGATAAGGTGTGTTCCTCATCTTGGAGGCCTTCTGCCTGACTCACTGCCCTTGATAACTTTGCTTGACCTGCTTTGTGGTCACAATGGACCACAGCTGTCAGTCAGCTGTAATCAGATGGAGCAGAACAAATCAACCAACAGCATTCCTAACAATGAAGTAAAAGGCCACAGACAACTTCACTGGGATTAAACAACAGTAAGTGCAAATTTGCTAACCATGGAGTGTGGGCTATTCTTGTTACCTCAGAATTATACTATCATATGAATAATGTAGCAGAGGCTCTAAAAACAAAAATCAGCATATTTGCTTTGTTCTTGTCTACCCACGATGACATCTGAGCAGGATTTGGACTCTGCACTACATGCTACGTGGAATTTAAGACAGATACTTCCAAAACTATGGGAAACAGCACTTTGGCCAATATCTTTGCCTAAGCAAAATAAGTGGTATCTCCTCAAAGTGCTGCCAACAGCCAAATTGTTCATATTGATGGCCTTAAAGCCAAGAACTCCGTCAGACCTGCGGAAGTGGGAGCAGAAATGCTCAACTCAGTACTATGTAAGCATGCGCTGGAGTCACAGGTCCCTCAACACACGGAAAGTGGAGGGAATGTCTTGAGAGGTGTGAGGTTTCATTCATGTGTGCTCATATAGTCCACTTTCCCCCTCTCCATTCCATTCCATGATTTGGCTGATGTTACAGTTTTAGGATGAGAATTGGGGAGAAGAATAAAAGTTTGGATACTACAAACAATTAAGATAAATGATCTTTCCCCTTCTCATGGTAGGTTTTCCCCCTCCACCGGAATTTCTCCAGAATGTCAGAACCCAAGTGGGATACAGCATAGGGAGTCTCAGCAAGGAGGAACAGAACCACCTGTTCATCTCCTTTTTCTGGCCCCAGAAGAGCTCAAGCAAGAGGGATGGGAAGCAATTTCTGCTGACTGCCCTTCAATCTCCCACACCATCCCACGGTGTTCTCAAGGGCTCTCCAAACATCAGGAACAGCTTGGGAAAGGCACAAACAGGCCTGAAAGAAAGAGAGTGAACTGCTTCCATTCATAGCTTGTAGGATCTAAGCCAAAGTTCTTAGATCAGGTACAGTGAAGAGACTGTTTTTTTTAATATGAATATGGCATCCTAAATCATTGCAACCCCATCTCCCTAGCTCCTACATGAGCAGGGCAGTATCACAGGCCTTCAAAAGGCACCTTGGACATATCCATCAAATAAGCAGCTTCAGAGCTTGTGAAGATGGACAGTCAAGATTTGATGCTTACAAGGAAGGATGCTTACAAGTCCTATAGCTCCTCCATTTAAGGTAAATCGTTGCACTGTCCACAAAGACAAGAAAAAGAACCTAAATAAACATTCCCCATGCGCTTTCAAATTTAAATCCTCACCTACTTTCACCCCCATTCCACCCAGAAAGGGGCATCATGCCCTAATTCCCAGCACTAACCCAGTGCCTGCAAGTTACTTATTCTACTGCTTCCACACTGAGGCTGACACATCTTTGCAGGTCCCTTTGTACTCTGATGATAGCACTGTGGCAGACAGTATTATTACTACTGTTACAGTAAAAAAAGGTACATAAGCTCAAATTATCAGGCGCAAGAACACTAGTGGGGAAGCGTATGACTCACTGCCTGCTGAATTCCACTCTTCACTGGTTCACTCAACATGCCTTCAAACACAAAGGAATCGCCAAATTTCTCTGCCTAGGAGGGGAGAGAAGGAAGACAACACAAAGTCAGGCAGGCTTTCAGGTTTCCTTTGCAAATGTTTTCATTCCCAAATTATCAACAGAAAGGAATACAATAGAGAATTAAATACACAATGGGATTCAGTTAATCTTTTCTAACAGCAATTCAGAGTCTGTTAAAGGATGCACTAAGTCTGCTGCAGCACAGGAAGCATGAAGAAGGCTCCTTTGCTTAAGGAGATCATCATTCCCAAATAAGTCATTGGGATGAAGCACCAACTCTTATTAGAAGCACAAAGAGCAGTAGAAAAAGGACCTCTGTAAATATCTCACACTGAATGGATCCATTGTCATACCATCTCCCGTTTTCACCGGGACCTCTGATCTTAAATTTTGCTCTGTGTTTCTTTTCCTTGCTGACTCTGATGCCTGTGGTTATTCTAGGAATGCCTTTGAGGCTCCCCAGGAGTGTGAAAGCTTCCCAGCTCTTGTCAGATTTGGATGGGGGGGGGGGGGGGCTGCAGACTTTCAGTCTCTGGTTCTGAGTTCTCAGGAAAGTGTATGAGAGCTTCTTTTCCCTGCGTTTTGTCATTAACGTCACCCCCAGTAGATATAAACTCTGTTCTTTCTTTGTTCTCTGTCTTTGCCAATTCCTCTGCTCTGTATAGCTCCTGAAATGTTTGCTCTGCGTTTATACCCTTAAATAAGGACTATTCTACTTTTGACTGAATGAGAGTCTACATGGATTTATCTACAAAGGGATTTATCTGCAGGCTGCTTTCCTAGGATTCCTGACACCCATACCACACCTCACTATTGTCCAAAAGCCCAACCAAAGCAGAACATTAGGCACATTTACATCTTTGGTTCAGATCATAGGTCTTTTGGCCATTCTGGAACTGGGTACCTAAATACCAGAGCAAGCATCCTTGGAAACCAGTGCCTGATTTTATAGGGCCCTTTTCACCTTTTTAAATAACTTACAAAATAAATCCTTCCATCCTCTTTATTCTTAAAGGTTTTGCATTTTCTTTCTTGGAACAAACTTCAGTTTTTGATCAAAGTATGGCTATTGTGAAAAAAATTAACATCCCTTACCTCTGTGAGATAGCCGGTAGCGTTCACAAACTTCTCAAACTCAGCATTACTGACTTCATAGCGATCCATATAGAAACTGTCAACATGAACTCTTCGGGCAGGCCATTCTCCATCTTGTTGTATAGCTGGCTCATCAGTTCCCATTGTAAATACTCCAGCTGGAATCAAGGCCATCTGCAACATGAAGGAAACAATTGCATGCATTTCTGGGTGGAACTGTCTTTTCACCTATTGTGGAGTTAAGTAATTTATGTCGCTTTTTAAAGGCAATGCTGACAAGGGGGGCGGGGGGCAGCCATCTTTACTTCATGGTCACATGTTGCAAGCAAACCTATTTTCGATAAATAAGGGCACCCATGATGACCACCAGTGGTTTGCAACAGACATAGCCAGACGATCAGCAAACAGGATTGGGTGAAGAAGAGTCATGTGACAATGGAGGAACAAGTAAATGAAAGTGTGGCTGAGGGAAAGATTAAAAGGCATTTGGAGCAAAGAACAGGAATGGTTAATTAACAGATTAGAGAAATCAACAGTTCAGTCTTACTTAGCTAAACATCCTTCAGAGCCCTTTTACTTCAATTGACAGAAAGGTGTAATTGCTTCAAATAGTGCTGAAAATTACAAGAAACTACACTGCACGGGAGAGGTGCTGATAACAGGTTCACATGTACGACAATCATCTAAATCCTTCAGAGATGGTGAGGGGCCTGGCAGTTTTTGTGGTGTAATGCGCTGTATGGTATACTCCATGCCCATGTTGTAAGACGGCAGGCACTCACCCCACTAGGAGTAGGTATTTTGGCATTTCTCAGATGCATGAACTAGTGTTTGATTCCTTAGTGTGAAATGCAGAAAAAAGAAGCTTATTTGCATTCCCCAGGGGATTAGCTCAAGAAAACAACTCTACTCAGCAAGATTAATGTTCTACCCCACACAATCCTGCCTCTGAACTAGATGAGCTGCTGCCCTGAAGGATCAGCCCAAGGATCCTTTTTATTCAGGGCCATGTTAAAACACTGGCAGTAAATCCCACCCCCCTCCAGTTCTTTGTATAAGCTCAAGACTGTCTTCTTTCTCAGTGAGGGGCAAGAAACAGATTCTGATTTGCAGAAGCACATGGAATTGGATGTCCTAACAAACTGTGATTATAGCAAAGACTGCAGAGGGGAACGTGCCAGGGGCTATAGTGGTGGCCACAGACAGAGATAGCTGTAGAGGAGGATTAGATAAATTCCTGGAGGATAGGTCTATCAGAGTCTACTAGCCAGGATGACTAAAGGGGACCTCCATGCTCAGAGAATCTCAACATCTAGGGACAGCATCAGGGGGGAGGCCTCTAATACCCTGTTGTTGGCCATCTAGAAGAACTGGTTGGCCACTGTATGATGCAGGATGCTGGACTAGATGGGCCACTGATCGGATCCCAACAGGGCTCTTCTTATGCTCTTAATATGCAAGTGCTATAATCAACCAGGTTTGTCACAAGCCAATTGGTGGTCTAAACACAGACTAATGTGGTTTACCACAAGCAAATGCTACTGGAAAGCTATATCACATGGAGTTTTTAACAGGGGACAAAAAAGATGAGGTTATGGTTATGTTCCAATTTAAAGCCTAAACAAGCTAATCTGGAAGCAAGAAATCCGACATGGAAGCACCAGTCAATAAAAGACACAGCCACTTGTGTATAGACTAGCTCTGTCCACTGTGTGCACACAACACCAATGCTTGACTACACTGGTTGCCCCCTTGCTTCAAGGTAGTGGCTGTTTTACCGCAACAGCCCCTCATGACTGAATGCCCACATATCTGACGTTCAGTTTCTCTGGTGCTTTTCCCGGGGCACGACCTTAAGCCTACCCCTGGTTCTTTGCTGTCGATTCCCCTCCACTTCCATTTGGCCCTCCTGGCAGCCAGCAGGACTCAGGGTTTCCTTGAGCAGCCCTGGCAGTTTGTATTTTATTAATTAAAATATTTATCTCTTTTACCCTTGTGGCTGAAGGCAGCTTAGAATGCTAAATGAAATCCATCCATAATAAACGAACACCCCACTGAAACCGACTCAGGCTATACAGCAGGCTTTATGTTCCCTGGCCTCATGGAGGATTATTATGCCTTTAGTTCTTTAATGATGTATTATATTTCTCAGGGCAACACTACGCCTGTGGATTATTTAGTGGGATCGGTACTTTATCTTTTTTGCTTGGGTTGTTTTGATGCTCGCACCATTAGACCTTTAGCAAGATGCTGCCGGGGTGCAAATGAGACTGAAACCCAGGCAGCACCTCCTGAAACATCACCTTCCCCATGTATTGAAATGGGTTTGAACAACACAAGCCCTCATGTTTCAGTCTGATGGAAAAGTCTGGAAAAGTCTGAGGACGTTTGGATCAGACCTGAGGGCTTCCTATAGCAGCAGTGGAAAGCCTTGTTCAGTTCTGCACTAGGGTGTGCCAAGTTGCCAGAAGAACATCTCTTCCTCGCGCTGATGTGCCCCATCTTCCCAGGGTCAGATTTTTGCAGCATTCGTAAGAGCCTCAGCGCTGCTGCACTTGCCATCTGTGACCGAGTAATCCAATGAGTAGACACATGGCTGTTTGTCAAAGGCTGCTTCGCACTACACCCACCCACAGTATGCCAGGGCTGTGTGCTGATATTTTCTTAAGCACTAGAAAGGCCACACTTTGCAAACCCCCACCAGGACAGCAGAGGAGACCCAAATGGCAATTTACAGCTTAGGTTTAAGATTAACAGCAGACTGGCGATCGAGGGAAGTTGCTATTGAGAGAGGCGAGAAGAGAAATGGCAGGGCTCCAAAGCTAAACTCCCTCTGCTTTCACATTGATAGTGACAATTCATGGACAGGGAAGATGACTGAAGTGCAGTTTCTCTGCTCTGAAGATCTAGAAAACATCAGGAGGTCCAGAATGCAGCTGCTAGATTGCTGGCTGAGTCTCCCTGGTCAGCACTATAACACCAATACTTCGGCACCTCCACTGTGTTCTGGTCAGAATCCAGAACCAATTCAAAGTGCTACTTTTGACCAATAAATCAATAAACAGTCTGGGGCTGTTTTAGCTACATTTTATTGCTCTCATTAGACCCTCATTGTCTCCTTAGAGCTTCGTTCCGGGGTCTTCTACAGGTGCCTGGCTCATGAATAACCCACCTGTCTACCACCAGCACAAGACCATTTTCAGGGGCTGCCCCAAGAACCATCTCAACAGGGAATGTATTATTATTTAACTTGTATGTGTGTAGCGTAGCCACGAGATCCTAAGATTATCTGGCAGGCAGGCAAGAGACGTTGAGAGGTGGTTTGCCATTGCCTCCCCCCAACCCCCAACCCCGGGATTCTTTGGAAGTCACTCTTCCAAGCACTAGCCAGGACAGCCCCTGCTTAGCTTCCGAGATCTGACAGTATTGAACTTGCCTGGACTATTCAGGTCAGAGTCCCCAGGGAAGTTTATGTCCTACAGGACCTTCCAGAATTCCACAAGGCATTCAACAGCATCATTTTGGAAGGTCTTTGAGTAGCATTATGATCCAGGGAGCTGGCCACTTGTTTTAATCCTTCCAGACTGGCTCGTCAAGGTGATGTTTTCTGCATTTATGTTTTATTTGTTCATATTTATTCGTTCATAATTAGAATAATAGAATCATAGAGTTGGAAGGGGCCAAACAGGCCATCTAGTCCAACCCCCTGCTCAACGCAGGATCAGCCCAAAGCATCCTAAAGCATCCAAGAAAAGTGTGTATCCAACCTTTGCTTGAAGACTGCCAGTGATCATGTTTTGATCGTGTTTATATTTCTTTATTGCATTTTAAAAGTTGCAAGCCCCCCCCCCCCGGAGTCCCCTGTGAGAAGGGGATATAGGGTATAAATTAAATGAATAAATAAACTGACACCTTTCTATCAGTAAAAAGACTTTACCTTCATGAAGAAACAAATGGAAAAGGACATATACCCTGCTTTTATTTATGGTGAAAATTCAAAGTACAAGCCCCAAGTACAACACACTGAAGAAAACTGGAGGTGTGGACACTGACGCCAAACAATATAATTCATGCTCTAAGTCAGGGGTAGTCAAACTGCGGACCCTCCAGATGTCCATGGCATTTGCTGGAAGGGAGTTATGGGAATTGTAGTCCATGGACATCTGGAGGCCCGCAGTTTGACTACCCCTGCAGTTGTTCCATCCAGAAGGATTTGATGGTTGATGACTGTAGCAGAGCTGTAGCTATCCATTCATAATGTGTATGAAGAGCCCATTCTTGGGAGCTCCATCCATGGTAAGTAAGGTTGCTAACCTTCAGGTGGGGCCTGGAAGCCTCCCAGAATTATAATGGGTCCCCCAACTACAGAGATTAATCCCCCTGGAGAAAATGGCTGCTTTTGAAGATGGATTCTATGGCATTGTACCCTGATGAGGTCTTTCTCCTCTCCTCCCCAACCCAGCCCTCCCTGGGCTCCACTCCCAAAATCTCCAGAAATTTCCCAGCCAAGAGGTGGCAACTAATTATCTGGAAATCTATTCTAGCTACAGCTTGTCTGCATTTTTAATGACAGGAGAACATTGGGTGTACAGTTCTATCAGTCTTGCCTTCTGATTCAAGACTGATCAAGCTTGTTCCCCCCCCCCCCAGGCAACGCTTCTATGTCTTTAAAAAGCCACATGACAAACAGAAATTCAACCAAGAAATTATTTCCTTCTGCAAACACACAACAAGAATAACTTCATGTGTGACCCTTTCTATGTACAGCAGTTCACTTCACCATTCACATGGAATATAAGACAATGAGCTGGGTTTTTGTACCCCACTTCTTACTACCTGAATGAGTCTCAAAGCTGCTTACAATTGCCTACCCTTCCTCTCCCCACAGCAGACACCCTGTGAGATAGGTGAGGCTGAGAGAGCTCTAAGAGAACCATCACTGGCCCAGAGTCAGAAGTAGAGGAGTGAGCAACCAAATCTGGTTTTCCAAATTAGAGACTGCCACTCTTAACCCCTACAACAAAATGGGTCTCAAATGAAATACCTTTACCTCAAATCTTAGGCATGTGGGCAAAGTTGGAAGAGCAGCCCCAGGAAAACCTTTTAAAATAAGAGCATGATTTTGCATTCTAAGCTGGATCCAAGGTTAACAATACCTTCTGCATCATTCAAATTCAGCAGGTGTCAAAATGGGCAGCAATTATTGCCAGTGCTCTTGCTTACTGCTTGAAATCTTTCCTGCAAAAGTGCCATCGGCCAGAATGTTTCTGACCTAAATAAAACATAAACTGGCAGGGATACATCCCATAAAACTGACCATCTTTCAATTTCTTGATGAGTCATTATAACCATAAAAAACTATTCCAAGCTGGCTTGGAAATTGCAGATTAATGGCTCATTAAGGCAAAGCAAAACCCTTCAGCAAATCACAGCTTCCCATAATAATAACACAGGTAGACTCTTATGCACACTCAACCAAAGGAAGTCCCTCAAAGGTCATTACAGACACTGAAATTGTAGCAGTTCCAGAGTTTATGCTGGAATAAAATATGGTTACTCTTTAAGGTGCCACAAAAGTCTTCAAGTTGAACATTTTCCATACTTCTTCAATATGGACCTGCTTGAAATGATGCTTTAAGTTACCAGTTAAATGCCAATAATAAACATCGGAGAGATGCCTTGGCCACTGTCTGCAATCTTTTTTTCTAAGTGTATGTTTTTTCCAGTTTTTAATGCGAGGAAGGCTACAGACCACAATTCATTAAAATATATGACATTTCACAAGGTCTAGCAATGTGCATGCTTGATTCTTTACCAATTGGTTGTGCACTGCATGCATAATTCTCTAGCTATCAAGAGGTAAAATATTTTAGAGGCTTTTGTGTGCCTATCATCTAAGGACTGCCATGCTGAATCAGATCAAGGGCTCAACTGGTTAACTACTCTGGATTTAGCAGCAGCCAGCCAAATGTCCTGCTTATAAACTTCTTGGGGACATAGAGGTAATTGCGCCGATACATTCCCTCCCTCCCCATAGAGGAAAACAACATGATATAAATGAAATGAATAAACAAAGCTAAGATGTACTCTGCTTCTGAACATGGCGGTCCCATTGTTACCTATTATGACCGAATCATCAATAAAATCTTCAATAACTCAAGTTATTTTTACACTCTTTGTGCCACTTGCCATCAGAATATTCTTCAGCAATAATCAAAGTTAGCAAGGCTGGGGATTGCACACATTAAACCTGCTACCAAAGCAGTCCACGCACACAGAGAAACATGGTGCTTTCTCTTCTTCGGACCCAATCTACAGCTTAAGCTGCTAATCAAGTTGAATTTATTTCTTTTGCTTTCTCATCGCAAAAGCCACTCTGAGTCACTGCAAGGTTGAAAAAAGAAGGCCAGTCACATTTGCAGCAGTCAGCACACAAAAAAGAACATGTAGGAGTCCTCTATTAGGTATCACCACCAATGTGACAGTCACATTAGGTAACTACTACTATGTTCTCACTTCTTAATTCTCTACTGTAAGGAACACTCAGCTCAGATGGTCCACAGTAGCACAGCATGTGCTTTGCATGCCCAAAGTTCAACTGGCTTCAAGAATCTATAAAAGGAGGCTGTGGACAGCCACCACCAATTACTACACAATTGCAGGAATTGTGGTTTAATAGTTAAGAGTGTTCAGCTAGGATTGGGTAATTTCAGGTTCAACTCTGCACTCGGCAACGTGCTCACTAGCAGACTGCAGGCTAGCCACTCTCTCCTAACCCAACCTATTTCACAGGGATGCTGCAAGAACGCTTCAGGTCATCCCCTGAAGGCAGAAGTATTGAATAAAAATGTAACAATGCCAGGCTAGAGAAGCCAGTGGTGTGACTCAGTATAACGTAGATTTATGCATTTGTATATAGTAGTCAATTCTGGGCATAGAAGCCTATCTTTCCATTACTCCAATATTTTTTAAAATTAAAACTGCATGATATAGCCTCTGTGTCCTATTCACCCAATTCAACAGTGCAAGATTATAGAAACACTGTTCTCAAACCTCTATGTACTGATGGGATAACATCTCACACCAAGGTATGGAAAGCATACCGAATGCACATTACCTAAACTGTTTCCCCAATATGCTTGTGTTGCAGTTTCATTCCTTTGGTGCACAGGGGGCAGTCTAGGAACAATTTCATTAATCCTATTTGCAGGCACTGGGGCTTAGATTCAGTAACAAATGCCAGGATCAAATGCTAAGCTTGCATCATAATGGCTGCTCACACATGGTTGATTCCCTCAGTTCCTCTGCCATGTCTGATGTTCACATCACATGGGTCACCTGACTAATCTGTATGTCTTATGCTAGAGTTCTTCTGAAGTGGATGCTGGCGGAGGGCTGACCACAGTTTGGATAATACGCATGAGAACAGCGTGTCCAAATTTTACTGACTGCAGTTGGCAATCTTGCCACAAAGCTAAGTTCCACATCAACTGAGTCCAAAGGTTATCACAAAGCATATTAGATAACTAGTTAGCAATGTTATCAGACAGCACTGAAGCAGACAGGAACACACTAGCTGATAGATCAGCCCTCGCAGAAGAACTTGAGGATAATAGACTATGCAGCTGCCTTTCTGAAGGACCCTGAGATGCTCATGTGTCACCTTCAGTGACTGAACGGGCAAAGAAGGAAAAGAGCCATTAAAAAAATCCATCAGCTCTGCTCCTTTGACTTAATTTTGCTTTCAGTTATGTTTGCTGAACTCATCTACGCAGTGTATTGGCTCATAATCTAAGCCACAGTCAGCAGTACAGAGAAAAAAAATTAGGGGAAACAACATTCACAAATGCTGTTTATTGTAGACAGGTGAACAGAGGAATTAATATTTTCCTGGTGTAACACAAGAGTTTCCCATTTTTGCAACACGGGGAGGGGGGGATTAGCTGGAACCTCAAGGGGTTAGATAGCTCAGTGATCTCCAGCAGTCATGGGCACCTCAGTGCCCCCCTGAAATCTTTCCTGGCAACCACTGGTTTCTTCCCCAAATTATTTATGTTCTAAAACAGTGAGCCAATCCAGGCTTTAATCTGCCACAATGCAGCATGAAGTGTTTCAAAACACCATAAAGTAGGCATTTAGGATGACAGAGATTGCCCATCCAGCACTACCTGCCTGCATCACAGCAGAATACTGGGCTTAGAATTTCCCAACTTTTTGTAATTGCTTCCCAAGGCAGCCTTTTTTTCTGGGGGCACCCACTACCCTATCACAGCGTTCCAAAAGAACCTACAGGCTCATTGAGTTTGGAGACCCCTAACTAAAGAGTTTAACAGTAGTAGCTGACACACAATAAGATTTTTCTGCCTTAAGAACAACTTATAAAAAGAACAGCATTGGTACAAGGATTAGTAATCACCTCCCCAAGTAGTTTAGAATTCACTTTTTACTCATGCTTGCAAGTACACCTTGAGGGAGTTTGGACTGCCGATTGTCCCAAGTAGAGAACCCAACAAGGGACATAGGCAGTTTGCCTATGCTGCTTGATGAAATTCATGAACAAGGATTTGCACCTAGGTCTCTCACATCCAGGACACGAGCTATTGCAACCTACTGCCTCAAGAATTAAAAATCCTGTGTTCCAACCATTTTTTTAGAATACACAGAAATCAAATGTACTGTTCTTAGTCATGTCCTGTTCATATGATTAGGTGGTAAAGCCTCCAGCGCATGCAGCTGCTCACACATCTAGCATTGCTAGGGTATAGTAGTAACCTTGCACTACTAAGTTTTGAAGCTACAACTGCCGGCAGGATGTTGACTGGAGTGACAAACACGCACACCACTTCTGTCTTATTCATTCTTCACTGGCTCCCAATTTGCTTCTAGGCTCAAGTTAAGGTGCTGGTATTGAACTTTAAAACCCTATGCAAACTGGGGCAAGCTTGTTCCCTTAAGAGCCTAAAACCATAGGGGGGAGGGGCTAGAAATGAAACCATAAAAACCCAACTAGTAACAGTTAGGACCGTCAAAGGTTGAATGTCTATATTATTGTTAAAATTAAAATTAATTACTTTTATTGTGCAAAAATTTTAAACAACTTTATAATAAACAAACATCTGAGGATGGGGGGGCTTGAAAATGGACCTACCCAGTCGTGTCACCAGAATTATGGAATTCCCTGAATTTATACTTTTAAAATGTGTGTACATGAGGGACTATTTAACTGACGATGTCCTCCGCTCTGTGAATACTAACAGATTGGTGATCCCTGGCCCATGTGAGGTATGCCTTGGCCAGGGCTTTTTTGGTCTTGGCTCCTACTTGGTGGAATGAGCTCCCAGAAGAGCTAAGGACCCTGTTGGAGCTGGCACAGTTCCGTAGAGCCTGCAAGACCGAGCTTTTCCACCAGGCATTTGGTTAAGGCCAGTGTGTGGAAGATCTGTCTGGCTCCTCCTCCAAACTCTCTGAACTTTCATATGTTGGAGCACCAACCCATCATATCCAGAACAGCCCACTAAAACTAAACTAGGATCACAGAGTAGTGCACACTTGAAAAATCACACAACTAGGTGCTATGTTGTTGGTGCATGTCACACTGCACATGTAATTTGATAGATGCTGCAGTGTTAGACAGCATGCATTTCAGATCTAGGGGAGGGGGTTGGAGGGTGAGGGAGGTCCAAAAATGCTAACTACAGTGAGGCACTGGTAGCCCTAATGTAAAATATGACTGGATTCACTTGAAAAAAACAATAATGCTAGGGAAAGATGAAGGCAAAGACAAGATGCTCCAACTTAAAATGGATTGACTCAATGGCCTGCAGTTTGTAAGATGTTAGAAAGGCTGTGAATAATAGGATATTTTGGAGGCCATTCATTCATAGGGTGTCCGTAGGTCAGAAGCAACTTGACAGCACTGATTCACACACAAAAACACAGCATCCCTACAACTATAATGGTTAATGGGAACTAGACACCAACTCCAAGATTTATTGCACCACTTTGCCACTGCTGAGGGGAATTCCAAAGAGAACCTGCACTTGGATATGACACCAAAAGTCCACCTGTGGACGGTAACTGAGTGAACGGACACAAACATCTATAGAATCCAGTGGGGCAGTTATTTTCTGCAGTGTTTCCCCACATACACACACACACAAATATACATCCCGTACCCACAGGCCAAGGCCATCAACCGACGTCCCCTTTCTCTTACCTGGCTGCCCCCATTTTTCGAGGGCACAGCCCCCGGCTCCTGCTTTAGCGGCTGGGGAGCACTAGCCTCCGAGGAGTACTTCTGCGCCGCTGCCTCCCCGCCACTGGCCCGGTTGCTGCTGCAGCCACAAGCTCCTCGGTCCCCCTCTCCGCTCCTCCCGCCGTCCTGCAAACCCGCCGCCAGCCCCAAGCAGAGAACCCAACAAGGGACAATCGTTCGACGCGGCCCCTGCCTGGGGGCAGCCATGTTTCTCGATGGGTCACGTGACAGAGGGGCGGTCAGCTGACCTCGATCGAGGCAAAGCGCTCGCTAAGCGGCCCCAGGACGGGCGTCTGCCTTTCGCGAGGACCTGCTCCCTGCCCACGGCCAGCGAAGCGCTTTCTGCAGCAATAACCGCGAGAGAGACACCCCAAAGACGATCGGGGTTGGTTTGGAGGGGCTGATCCTTGTCTCGCAGCCTGCTGCTTTTTTAGCTCGGAATTACACTTGGGTGGTTCTTTCCTTCCGCTTTGTCGCTGCAGCTTTTAGGAGGCTGCATCGGCGAACTCTAGACCAGCGCGGGAAGTAACAGAGACCGGTCCGATCCCAAGGGTCAGGGCATGTTTAAGGCGAGAACACATGACGACCCCACTGAAAGCCCCTTTCTCTGAACTAGCTGGTATCTCAAGCTGGTTTGGCAATGAAAACTCATGGGGCAGGAGCTGACTTTTTTATACCAAGTTTCCAGAACCAGCTTGGTGTAAGAGTGGTGATTTCTCATCTGGAGTGCTAGATTTGATTCCCCGCTCCTCCACAAGCTGCCAACTGGAGAGCCTGGGGCTAGTCACAATCCTGTTAGAGTTCTCATGGAGCGTTTCTGTCAGCTCTCTATGGCTCATTATGCACGGCCACCAAAACAGCGATTTCGGGTCACATGGAAAACGCGGAGGGGGAAGAAGCGAAGCAAACCGCTTATGCACGGGACGGGACGCAACGACGGCAAAACCCAGAGTAACCGCTTATGCACGCGGCGACCCCGGCACCACTTCTGGTTGCGCCCCGGTCACCCAGAAGCTGCACTTTCTTCCACGTTTTGCTCACGTGGCATGCACCGAATCTGTGGCCAGTTGCAGCCAGCACTGTGCGTTATTGGTGATTTTAGTCACTACCATTCCACCCCGAATGTGCGCTATTCCCCCCGTGCATAATGGGCCTCAGCCTCACCTACATCACAGGGTGTCTGTTGTGGGGAAGAAGGTGACTGGAAGCTGTTTTGAGACTCCTTTGGGTAGTGAAAAGCAGATTATAAAGACTGACTGTTCTCCTCCTTTGCACTGAGCCTAAACCATTGGATCATCATAGTCAGCGTTATCCACTTTCAAGCAGCTTTCTAGAGGTCTTTCCAAAGGTCAGCCCTGCAGTGAGACCTTCCCCCGGGGAGGCCATGTGTACTTTCCAAAAGATCTCAAGGCTTTAAACAGCTGTTTGGTAGGATTGCAACCCATGGGGAGGGGCTGTGGCTCATCAGAAGAGCCTCTTTTCCATGCAGAGGGCCACAGGTTCAGTCTGACATACCCACCAGCAGGTAACCTGGAAGACCTCTGCCTGAGACCCTGAAGCTGCTGCCGGTCAGATAATCCTGGCTTTGATGGACCAATCGTCTGATTTAGTATAAGGAAGCTTCAAGCATTTGTGTATTGACATGGCACTATTCTCTTGGGCTCAGCTGCAATTTCCCCTCAGAGCCATTGGCATGAACGCACTCAGTAAAATTATATAAGTTAACATAGGGTGCAAGTTTATTGCAACTGGTAAAATAGAGCAGTCTGAAAAATTCCAGTATTTTTAACTTTATGTAAAGGAAGCTCAAACCTGCAACCAGTTCACAAAACAGCTGACCACTGATGAAGAACATGACAGCCATCCCAAATTCTACTCCTAAATGCCATGTTATTCAACACAGCTTACTCCCAGCAAAGAAATCAGAGTCCAGTGGCACCTTTAAGACCAACAAGGATTTATTCAAGGCTTGAGCTTTCAAGTGCAAGTCTGAGGAAGAATGCTTGCACTCGAAAGCTCACGCCTTGAATAAAACTTTGTTGGTCTTAAAGGTGCTACTGGACTCTGATTTTATTGTGCTACCTCAGACCAACACGGCTACCCACTTGAATCTATCCCAGCAAATAATTCTTACTATTGTGGGAATGCAGACAACTAGGCAACCCATTAAGATATGAGCTATTTTTACAGAGACTCACTGTGAATTAACAAGGGAAATTATGCTATCTGGATGTGGCTTTTGATTCAGATGGGCATCAGTTGCTATGCATGGCAACTTGACTAGGACTAAAGCTGGATTTGGGCCAGAGAATAATTTCCATGTAGAAGTTCTGTGACATAAGCCTAAATTAGTGCTTCCTGCTGGGTTTCTGTTCTGAAGAGTTTCCATGACACGTCTTCACAGACCTGCAGAGAACACAGTGATGTATCTTCCTTATTGGAGAAGGCTGCAGTCTCCACAGAACTTCCAGGATATGTCATCTCATATTTTAGAGAGTACTGAGAAGGTAACCAAGTCCAAGGTAAATGAAGAGATATGGGTAAGGCATAGTTACAGACTTACCTGGAAGTTAGCTTAAGTGTATTCAGCAGGATGAATAAAATGTGCTTAGGCTCCTTCTGCCTGGAGATTATTTTTGAGCTGGTAAGCTGCCACCAAAGCTCATTTCCATCTGTACAGGATCACTATAAATCAGCAATGCTGCCCAAAAGGGTGATTTAGTCAAGCTGCAGACTGCCTGCTCAGGCAGTTCATACCTTATGTAAAATGGAGCTATCGGATTTGATGCATACTCGGAAACAAGGGCATTAATTTATATGGGATTCCCCCCCCCCCTATGTAGCTAATGTATAAAACTGCAGTTTTGCAGCTCATGGAACACAAAGACTAAAAATGTATGTTTTATTGGTCATTGTAGACAGTGCTGGGACAAAATGTAGCTGCTAGGGCCCTCACTGGTACACCTTGGAGAGCCTACATCCAACCTGTGCTGGTGCAGCTGCATTGGTTGCCAGTTGCTGTCTGGATCCGGTTCAAGGTCTTGATTTTAATCTTTAAAGCCTTACGTGGGTTGGGACCCACATACCTGAGGGACTGCCTATCATCCTATACCCCCCCGTAGGCCTTACGCTCTACGGGTGAAAATTTATTGGTCGTTCCCAGCCCCAGGTAAGCACGCCTAGCCTCAACCGGGGCCAGGGCCTTCTTGGTTCTGGCCCCAACCTGGTGGAATGAGCTCCTGTATCTGCTGCGGGCCCTGCTGGAGCTGTCAGTGTTCCGCTGGGGCTGTTCAATGGAGCTCTTCCGCCAGGTCTCTGGTTGAGGCTGGGGTCAGAGATGTAGATCGATGCCCCCCCCCCCCCCCAGTATGAGCAGTACATCGACTTCTGACCTCCTTCCTTACCCCTCTGGTACTGGGATGGGTGGGGGGTTTTCTACCATGTCTGGGATTTGTATGTCTTTTACAGGGGTTTTTAATGGGTTTTATGAGACTTTGTAACCCGCCAGGAACTGGTCTCAGAAGGGGCAGGAAATAAATCTAAATAAATAAACAAACAAACTGCTGACTTGGTGCTGAGCAAATGCGTATTTAAAACCTAAAACAAAATCAAGAACATGATAAACATGTTTCAAGTGGACAGTTGAGTAGCTATTAAAACAGTAGATCAAATGTAATATGAATTAAGGGGGGAAATGTTTAGAGAAGCAGGATAGCACAGAATAACGCAGCAAGAAATGTGGAAGTTGGATGATGGGTAGCATTGTCTCTTTGGATCTTTTCCCAGTGTCTACATTATTATTTTTTCCCGGTCCTTCTGTCTCAGTTAAATTACTTATTTGCTGTTTTGCTTTTAATTGCAATACTATTTTCAAATGTCGTTTGCTGTCACTAAGCTATTAGGTGCACAAACCCAGCTTAGTGAGGTGTTCATATCTCCCCCCCCCCCTTCCATAGAGGTGAGATGAAAGAATCCTGGATAGAAGCAATCAACCATGATGTCTGGATGCAGGTGCACAAAGGTTACCCAGAGTTCATTCCCCCACAAAGGAAAACTTAGAATCTTGGATCGCAGGAAGAAACTAACTTCCATTGACCCTGTGCCTGCATTCATACATCAAAGGTCACTGGGGATCATGTCTAACCTGGAGTTTTGGTACATGAAGTGCGTGGGGGAGGAAGAGAAAGCAGTGAGGCATGTGAGTGAGTGCAGTAAAACGCCGGGTTCATTCTCTGCCACCTTTCCACTCAATTCAGCATTCTCAAGACCGCAAAGATTAAAACATGTCCCCTTGCGGTTCAGGGCAGTTTACATAGAACGTAGGAATAAGTACAGTACAACAACTTCAAATAACACAGTAGTAACAGTAATAGTAGTTACAGTAGCCAGTAACAAAGTTCCAACAACACTTCCGGTTTGGGAATCGGTTCATGGGGGAAGTTTCTGGGGGGCCCAGCAAATGTAGTTAGCTCAGTCAACCTCAATCAAATGGCTGAGCGAAAACCTCCATTTTACAGGCTCTGCAGAACTGCGATAGCTCAGACAGGGCCCTGATCTCTTCAAGGAGCGGTTTCCACCATGTGGGGCCAGGACAGAGAAAGCTTTGGCCCTGGTTAAGATCAGACATGCTTCTTTGGGGCCAGGAATCACCAGCCAGTTGGAAGGGCAGAGCATAGAGTCTTTGGGGGGCATAGACAGCGAGGCAGTCCCTCAGGTACACTGGGCCCAAAATGTGTATGGCCTTAAAGGTGATTACCAAGACCTTAAGTCTGATCTGTAATATAACACTAAGAAAATCTTCAGACGTGAGATACGAAAGAGGCTGCCCAGGTCAAAAGTGACACACCAGCTGAACTTATATTGTTTTTAGCCTGGATAACCTGCTGTTATACAAGCAAGAGCAGAGGTAACTAGACCATCTGGAGAGCCAGAGAAAGGAAGAAGAAAAGTTGGTTTCTATATCCTGCTTTTCACTACCCAAAGGAGTCTCAAAGCAATTTACAATCATCTTCCCTTCCTCTCCCACAGCAGACACCCTGTGAGGTAGGTGGGGCTGAGAGAACCCTGAAATTATCACTCTATAAGAACAGTTCTATCTGGACTGTGACTGGCCCAAAGGTCACCCAGCTGGCTGTATATGGAGGAGTGAGGAATCAGACCCAGCTCACCAGATTAGAACTTGCCCCTCTTAACCACTACACTATAGTGTCTCTGACTACTTAGCCTTTGTGCTCTCTGAAGTGCCAGAGTCCTGGAGAGAAGTCCATGCACTTGATATCTTCAGGCATGGGTAGAGCAAGCCCATTTTCCAAATCAGCATGTTGCAGAGAGGAGTGAGTAGGGTGGAATGTGAAATACTTAGAGACTTTGGGAGTAAAGCCAGTAGTAGGTGGTATCTGAGGCAGAAGGGGCCTCAGTGGAGTATAGGGCTATGGAGTCCACCTTCCAAAAGCAGCAATTTTCTCCAAATCCACCAGGGGAACTGATTTCTTTAGTCTGGAGAGGAGCTATAATTCCAGGGGATTCCCCAGGTTCTATTGGGGACCGGCATTCCTCGGAGTGAGTGATGAGGTTGTCCTGGCTTTTGCTTCTTCCAGGGCACTCTGTGACCATTGGTCATTCAGATTACAATGCTCTGAAAGTAGGGTTGCTAGCTCTGGGTTGGAAAATACCTGGAGCTCAGGGAGCAGAGCCTGGGGAGGGTCCTAAGTGGTATAATGTCATACTGTCCATCCTCCAAAGCAGACTTTTTCTCTAGGGAAACTGATTTTGCTTGTCTAGAGATATCCAGGTGCTTCCTGGAAGCTAACAACCCCATCTGAAAGCGCCAGATACTAGCCATCTAGGCTCACATATCCAAATCTTTTTATATATATGCAAGTGGCCTGCTTGACCTACAGTTGAGGTTGTGAAAATTCCCTGTCCCCTAAACAGAAGCTTAATGGGTTATTACTAATTGGGTGATGTTATTTACCTTGGAGCTGCAAAAAGCTTCACCTGCCTATTTCTCCCCATTTAGCCTCTGTTAAAGGGACAGGGTATTGTTTTTCTTCAGGTTATTTGCAATCCTCAACAGAATGACAGTCTTGTAAGGCAATAGCCTTGTACGTCCATTGTAAGTCAATAGCCTTAGAACAGGGTAACTGCGTTGGACTGCTATAATTTCAGGAAGGGCATCAAACCGATGGTATCTACTGAGAAAAGCTGGCTCTAATTGTAAACGCTATACTTAAAAGTTATCCCATTAACTGCAGTGGGAATTACTTCCAAATAAGGTTTTAGGATCAAAGCTTGGAAGGCTATAGTGGAGGTTTCAGGGGAAAGTGGGGTCAGGAGGCGAGCAGCCAGCCCTTGACAATGCAAGCACAGCTGGAGAAAGAGGAGCAACATTCATTAACTCATTTACTAATAGTAAAACATATCAAATGTCATCTGAATTGTTGTGGATTATTTACTTTATACTGTGGAACAAAAACAAGCAATGTCTTGTGATGAATGCATTGGCATGTTTTGTTGGCTTTACAGTCTGGATAGAAACACACTAACAAACTTCTTTCCCCCGAGCCTTGAAAGGTTCCAGTGAGTTCAGAATACTTCCTAAGCATGGTTTTTATTTATCTGCCTTGATTTCCTTTCGTTTTATAATCTACATAGCAACGCAAGAGAATAAAATAAAAACAAATGGACTAAAATTGGATCAGGAAGTCAAGCCTCTCACACCATTGTTGCTTTTTTTTTGGGGGGGGGGAGGAATCAAACTGTACTGAAGTTTCTTGCATTTTGTCCTTATGTCTAAATCAACCCGGGTTGGATTGCAAAGAACACCTGGCCGTGCATCTTTTTCCAGCAAACTGCACCATGTGTGATGTAGCAGCTGGGACCAGGTTTTAGGAGACTCAGATTCTCAAATCCCCATGCTGCTACGGACACTTGCATGTGCGCACACACTCTTGCTCCCAGCAGAATCTCTCTTATAGGGGTATAGTGAGGATTTTGTGGAGGAGAGGAGAACTTTAGATACCCAATAGGGAGGAAAGCAGGGTATAAATGAAATTAAAAGTAAGCAAATAGTCTTCAAGGGAAAACATTTGTAGCTCACACGCAAGGGCAACTGTGGCAAGGAAAGTTTTCACTGTGCATCTATTCTGGAAGGGAGAGAAAATAGTAGTCTGTCCTAAGGCTCAATGGTATCTGTACAAAATCAATCCCCCATCCTGTTTCCTTGCGGAAATCTGACAAGAGTTCTCAATCTGCAGCTTTATAAATTGCCATCCCTGTGTTCCCCAAGTTTCCTTCCTGAGAACATGTCTGTAAAACCATCTGGTGCGTTTTTATCCCAATGGCCCTGCAGATCTTTGAGCTGAAATTTTAAAAAAATGCATTTTGCTTTCCTTTTTTTAAGGCAGTTGACCGATGGGGAGTGGGTGGGGGGTAGTAAGACACTACGGTATTTAGTTCTTTGTGGCTTTTTGCCAGATGCCTTTTGAGTTGGTTTCTCAGCTGAGTGTCAGTTTAGTTCATTTCCCCATCACCACTCTTTATACAAAGAGCTCAAGGCAATACATATCATCCCCCCCCTACATTTTCCCCTCAGAATGACCCTTTGAGATAGTCCAGTTCCAGAGAAAATGACTGGCCTCCAGTCACCCAGCAAGGCTCACAACCTGTAAGGTTACCAGTGCTGGGTTGGGAAATTCCTAGAGATTTTGGATATGTAGCCGGGCTTGGGGAAAGGGAGACTTCAGCAGGATCAAATGAACTCCAGCCTCCAAAACAGCAATTTCCACCTAGGAAACTGTTCTCTGTAGTCTGGAAATAAGTTGTAATTCCAGGGGAATCTCCAGGCCTCACCTGGAGGCTAGTAACTCTTAATGGCAATGTGGGAATTTGAAACTCCTAGTATGATCTTGGCATTCTTTCTAAATCCACTGAAGTCTATGGGCTTAGAAGGACATAACCCTTTTTAGGATGGCCCTGTGGCACTCCCAGCTCTTGTTTTGACACCCTAACAGCTATACCATGCTGATTCTCTGCTCTTGTAACTGCACCAAGTGAGAGCACATAAAGATATTAGGCAAAATTTTTCAGGAATGTTAGAAGTTTGGGGTAGCAGTCTACATCTAGGGCAAATGACTATTCATCCAAGAAGAAGAAAACAAGAAACAAGAAGAGTTGGTTCTTATATGGCGCTTTTCTCTACCCGAAGGAGGCTCAAAGTGGCTTACAGTCGCCTTCCCTTTCCTCTCCCCATAACAGACACCCTGTGAGGTGGGTGAGGCTGAGAGAACCCTGATATTCTTGCTCAGTCAGAACAGTTTTATCAATGCCGTGGCGAGCCCAAAGTCACACAGCGGGCTGCATGTGGGAGAGTGCAAAATTGAACCCAGTTTGCCAGATTAGAAGTCCACACTCCTAACCACTACACCAAACTTGCATAATAACACCCTAGCCCAACCTTTCTCAAATTGTTTACCATTGAGAAACATTCCTTATTTGTTAATTTTATTTATAGAGATAGAGGGAGAGGGAGAGAGAGAGACTCAACTTGCATTCAGGAAACCCTTTCAGGGTCACCAAGAAACCCCAAATGCAAAGAAACCCCAAATGCAACTATTTCCTACACATATCTGCTTGGAAGGAAATCCACTTAGTGCTATTGTTGAGTGTGGATGTAGCTACTTGTTCCAGGACTTGGAAAAAGGGAGCATAACCTTTGTATCCTAGTTCTCACCAGCTTGGTTTGGCCAAATTGCAGGCTTTGATGGAATGATCATTTGCTTAGGTGGAGGCCACTGAAGTGCCCCTACACATGTGAAAGTTTGTGACACCAGATAATGGGTATGATTCTTCCATAAGTATCAGAAACATTTGTTATTTTGCATATCTACTGAGCTCAGTAACAAAAAATAGTTTTATTTTAGTAGTGGGTTTCAATCTTGTCCTTATTAGCTGAACTAAAACAGACATTTTTGTTTTGGCTTGTTTTTTCATACTACATTTTTTTTAAGTATTATTTATTTATTTATTTTATTATATTTATATACCACCCTCCCCGGAGGCTCAGGGCGGTTTACGTTGAACTTATGAACCATACATGAAACAATTTGCATTAATAATCAAACAATAATATTAACAACAGTGGTTATAACAATTAAATAATACAACATTATTAATATTATTGAAGGAGAAAAGGCACAAATATTCAATGTAAGTAACAGTATTGCAGTTAGACTTAATACAGTGCTAAATGAAACTATAAGCAAATTCCTTCTTGACATAGCCATTTTCTACCATGTACCTGATGATAATGTAATGTTATAAACAATGCATATGGGATAGTTACTGCATATTTAAATGCTTCTTAAATAGGGAATGGAGGGGGATCTTAAAAAGAGAGCCTGTTTGTTTTCTCTGTAACTGTGGGAAATTTAAAGCTGAGGTCAACTGTGAGTGTCGTGAATGATTTGTAATAGGATTGCCACCTGAGCGGATTATAATCTTATTAATGGGATTTGCAATAAAAATGCACGTTTAAGCAACACTGAGTTCCAACTGTTGGATCACTTGGTTGTTATATAACTCTGTGTTGTTGTACCCCTCATTCTTTGTGTGTAAGATCAGAATGGTTTGGGTATTAAAGATGGACTGCAAAACATTTTGATTGTGAAAGAATGACTGCTTTTAAGAACTAGAGCATTTCTTTGGATTGCCAATCAGAGTAAGATTTTAGGAACATATTTTAAAAGGCATACCTTAAAGAGCTTTACTTCTGAATTCCTGTAGCACAACAAAGTTGCAGAGCCTTTGACCATTTTTAGTTAATTTACTTGACAAGGCCAGAGAGACCGGTGACCCACATATTTTCAAGGCCTTTTAGTAAATACACACACAGGAAGCTGCATTATTCTAAATCAGACCTTTGGTCTATCAAAGTCAGTATTGTAAATATAAATAATTTTATTGTTGGAGATTTATGCCATAACAACCATAACTAACACAAAAAACCCCAATTAAAACAAGGATAGTAATAGGCAATAATTAAAATAAATCCAGGCTAAAATATTAAAGTTTAATATAAAAGATTCTTTTAAAAATATCAAAAAACAGTATACAGTTATACAATAAACATCATTGACTTTGGGTAGACATTGACTTCCTGATAGACATGGATAGTAGCATAGTATTGTCAGCTCAGACTGGTAGCAGCTCTCCAGGGTCCCAGGCTGAGGACTTCCCCATCATCTCCTACCTGATCCTTTTAATTGGAGCTTAATTGGAGTTGCTGGGATTAAACCTGGGTATTTCTGCATGCCATGCAGGTGATCTGCCAGTGAGCCACAGCCCTTCACTTTATGTCAGAAATTTAAGCCTGAATTCTTCACATCACACAAAACTGCCTTTGTATATCTTGCTCCTTTTATCATTGTCTAGTCTGATCATAAAGTGACAAGATGGGACTATACCTAAATATTAAAAAGACCAAGATCATGACAACTATTGGCAGTAGCACCAAAGTCACTATTGACAATGAGAACATTGAATGTATTGATGATTTCATCTTTCTTGGCTCTATGATCACTCAAAGTGGTGATGCAGCCATGAAATCAGACTGCAAATAACACTGGGCTGGAATTCAATGTTAGGCATGAAACAAATATGGAAGAGTAAGGATATCAGCATTTCTACAAAGTGCCGGCTAGTCAACGCTATTGTCTTCCCCAAAACAAGCTATGGATGCGAAAGCTGGACCCTGAAGAAAGAAGACAGGAGGAGAATAGATGCTTTCGAATTATGGTGTTGGAGATGAATGCTGCGAATACCATGGACAGCCAAAATTACCAACAAGATAGTTTTAGAGAGGAGCAAACCAACTATGTCATTAGGAGGCAGGATATTACGGCTAAAGCTCACTTATTTTGGAGACATCATACGATCAGACTCGTTAGAAAAAAAATTAATGCTCGGCATGGTCAGCGGCAAAAGGAAAGTGGTCGCCAAAGGATACGCTGGCTTGACATGATCAAAGCCGATACAGGGTTGACCATGAACCAACTGAAAGAAGCGGTCATTGACAGAGAGGAGTGGAGAAAACTTCCCTATAGAATCGCCAAGTGTCAGACACGACTGAACGGATAACATCATCATCAGTCTGATCATCTGAAATTCTTCAGGGTTTAAAGTCCTTGTAGCTGGAAATGATGGTCTTGAAACATTCCGAATGTCAAGCACGCTATCTACTACTACTCTTCCCCTCTGTGCCTGGAGTTCTAGCCGCTATAGCATGGGGATCCATTTGTTCATTATACCAGCTGAATGGCCCTTAATCTGAGTGCTCATGATATCCTAGATGGTTGCATCACCTGACAATCATGCATAATGTGTCAATATCACAGCCTGTACACACTGTACATGTGCTCAGAGACTGCAGCAAGTTCAATGTGTGGTGAACCATTTGTGTTTCTCACTTACCCTTGATGTAATGACTATAGTTTGCTGTTCAAAGTTCAGTCCATTTTGCTTGAGCGTAGTGTTTTGATAATTAACACATCTATTTCTGTATGGATGGATGTGTATTGTATTTTATCAGCAGGTACTTTTAATATATGAGAAGGGTATTTCTGTGCGTGGATTGTGTTTAAACAGAAATCCCTTCCTTGATGGATATGTATGTCAAGTCACAGCTGACTTGTGGCAACTGACAACTGAAAAGTAAAGGGGCTTTTCAAGACAAGTGACAAGGAGAAATGATTTGCCATTTGCTGCAGAGTCTTCCTTTAAAGCCTCTCTTCCAAGTACTGACCCTGCTTAGCTTCCAGGATCTGTCTATGCCATGCTGCCTTCCCTCCCTCCTTTTTAATGATTGTGACAGATGGGATAATTTGCCACCCATAGCTGATGGTGCTGTGTAAATATTAAGTCTGGAGACTGGGGTATCACCTTTGCTGGTTGTGAGTCTGATTGTATGGCTACAGATGGGGACTGTGGAGAGATAGCACTGTTAATCTGTAACAGGAAAAACAAAAAGGAGCCTTGAAGCATCAAGCACATTTATTGAAGGTATTGTGTTTTTTAAATATTACAAATGCAGGGTTTATGTGAGTTTAGTAGGCACTTACACAATACTGGGTGGCCCAGTCTAGCCCAACCTCTAGCCCAACCTCACTAGATTTTGGAAGCTAAGCTGGGTTAGCCCTGGTTAGTATCTGAATGGGACCAACAAGGAATATCAGGGTTACTTTACATAGTCAGGCAATGGCAAACCACCCCTGTTTGTCTCTTGCCATGAAAACCCTGTAGCGGGATGGCCAAACCACAGCTTTCCAGATGTCCAGCGTGGCCAGGGACTCACAATAAATGTAGTCCATGGAGATGTGGAGAGCGACAGTTTGGCCACCCCTGCCCTATAGGGTTGCAATAAATGTGAGTTGATGACACTTTCCACTGTCACTGTTATGCCACTTACTAACTGCAAACTAGAGAGTCTGCTTTTAAATTATATGCATTTCGTCAACAGCCCAAAAGACTGAGATTGCAGGAAGTGCTGCATTTTGGCCTGAATGGGTTGAGGATTGCAACTAGGGTTGTACGCAGCAGTGTCCAAATCGGCCGTTCCAGGGTTGGCTGTGCTGGCTGTGGCGGCCTGGAACGGCCAATTTGGATGCTGCCGCACACAACTTCAATTGCAACCATGAAATTAAGGTAACCCAACAAGGCTCTGCCCAGCAAAGAAGTCTGCACTAATCCCCTACAAATCAATTCACATTACAATCGGTGTTTTTGTGCCAGACCAGTGTGTCACAAATGGAAAGCAAGGTCAGGACTGGCCCAGGACATTTTAATGGCAGAATGGAAATCTCATTGCGTTAACACAAAGAAAAATGCACCAAGCTCAATGAACAGTCACGTCTTTTGCAGTTCTCCACAAAAACATGCTGGCGAATTGTGAGCGCTAGTCATTAGGGACGCCAACAGGTCTGGAGAAAAAAAGCCTGTCCCATGAAATAGAGGCTGAATGTGTGGAAATGGGCAGTTGAAGCTTCTCATGGCATGGAGGTAAACAGCATCCCATTGAGTCTGTTAAAAGGACAGAGCCACCATGTTACTACCCAGCTCTATAAGCACTGCCTTCGGAATAAGCTACCTGAGTTTCAAACTGCAATCTAAGAGCTGAAATGGTGATTTGTGGGGGAACATGAAGCTTGACGCCAGAGGAAACTGAACAGTGGGAAATAAGCAGTAGCCCTTCTGTGGCACCTGGAGGTAGATGATGTGCTACCTCATGCTGGGGTTTCCAACTCTTGAACTGGCTCTTGGGGGAGCAAGGAGCGGTCTGCCTCACGATTTGACATTCAGCAACTGCTTTATCTCAAGTGCCAAATCACAGCGAAGCGGCATCTATTGCTTTTCTTCCAACCAAGCGGCTGCTTGGAGCATTTTCTTCTGATTGGCCCGCCACCCAGGGATGGATTCCCCACTTCCCTTGTCTTCCCCTGAGACTGGATCCTTCCCACTCTGGGGCTGTCAACATTTCTGTGTTTCGGATGTGTGAATTGCCCATGGTGTGCTGGCTAGGGCTTGGATAAAGTGTCGCCTTTCTTCCTTCCCCCCATTCACCGTTTGCCAGGTTTCAATATACACGTGCATCTATATGTCGCTTAATTCTCGACCACAAGTTTTTCTCAGTGATTTTTAATGTCACCAATGGCTGGGATATTTGGCTGGTTGCAGGAAGCTCAAAGATGGGGGTGGTGAAGAATGCCCCGACCGGAATTCCTCTACAGGCATCCCTATAACAACCTCGAGGGAAAGCACATCCATGACCCCCTCAGGAAACCGGGAGAAGGGCTCTCCCCTCCTGTGCCCGTTTGGGCCGGGAGGAGAACGCCGGTGCGGTGGAAGGAAGAACTCAGCCAATGGCAGCTGAAGAAAAGTCCTCTCTTCGCAACACATTCTTTTTGCGCTGACAGGCTAGTAGTACCATTTCCCCGCTGGCGAAGCCGCCTGAGCTTCCCCCACAGCGGAGCGGAGTGCACGCTGGGAGTTGTAGTTCTCCCGAAGCGCGCTAGACGCTAGCAGTGGGCGGCACGGTCTCCCAAGTCGGGACTACATTGCCCAGGCGGCGAACGGGGAGTATATAAAGAGCTGCGGCGAGCTTGTGGAGTGCAGTAACCATGTGGATGTGCTGCTGAGCCGGCTCGGAGCAGCGCTGGAGCCCGAGCGGGGGGCGGCTGAGTCTCCATCCGGGCTGCCTTCGGGACCATGGGATTACAAAGCGGCTCGTAGCCCGCTCCAGCTCCCGGGCCAGCAGAGCCCCTTATGCAATCAGGTAAAAGGCAACGCGGGCGGCGGTGAGAGCCACAGAGAGCTCAGAGGCAGTGGAACTTTTTCGGGGGGGGGGGGGGGGGGTCGCTCGCTGGAGCTTTTGGCTCGCCCTTTTTTTGGAAGCCTTTCCTTGCAGCCCTTGAAAGGGGTGTCTGGAATACGTGTGTCGGTGTGTGTGTGGGGGGCGTCTCCCCCAGGTCTTATCCGATCCCCCCCTTCCCATTCCTGGTTCTGCCGGAGGGACTGGGGCTGCAAGCAACAGGATCGAACAACGCCCCCCCCCCCGGCCCAAGTTTGCAACTCCGGCCAGCTTCCGAAAAGACTTCTTGCAATCGGCGGGGAGGGAAGGGAAGAGAAGGGAAAGCATCCACCTCGCTTGCAGGGTCGGGAGGGAAGCCGGTTCCATCTCGTCGTTACTGATGCAGCTGGCAAACCAAAAGGGTTAGGAGAGGAGGCTAGCGATAATGTTGGGAGTCAGGGACTGGCGTTTGGGAAAATAAATGGACTGAGGAAGGCGCTTCCCGGAGCTCTCAGGCTTCACCGGTATTCCCCCTTTCAAACGGCTCCTGTTTCGTGGGAACTCTGGCAGATCCTTCTCCTCCTCCTCCTCCGGTTCGATTTGTCTTCTTGGGCAAAGCCGCTTGAATGACTTGCGCTAGCCTTCGGCAACGAAGTTCTGGGGCACTGTTGAAAGACACAAATGTTTACGTCCCGCCTTTCCTCTTGGCGCAAGGCGGCTTACAAGAACGGTCAAAAACATTTCCAGTTAACACCAGCATAAAACAACAAACCCCAAATCTGCCCTCCCCCCTCAAAAAAGACGCCTGTCATTCAGCCTCCCTGGAAAGGCCTGGCAAACAATGTGAGTTAAGGTGTTCCTAAGTTACTCCTTTTGTATCTAACAGCATGGAATGGAAATTAACAAAGGTCAGCTCAGGTTCCCCATGCTTAAGTGTTGACAGGTCTGCCATATCTAGAATCTCTAAATCTTTTTCAAAGGAGGCACTGGAAGCTAGATTTTCTTGGCCAGTGACACCTTATTACTGGGCCAAAGAGTAACAGTTTAATTGTGCAAACATACATGGATCCAGTCTCACTCCAGGGAAAGGATTTACTATATAGGCATCATCATCATAATCATTTATTTACATGTACAAAGTGTTTGAGTTCTTTTTGAAGATGAGACAACTGGAACTGTAGAAAATATTCCAGATAAAGGCATCACACTATTGGCTGTATTATTTTCAATTTCTTCCTTAATGTGGAACTTAGTTGCTTTTACCACTTCACACACTGAATGGAGGTATCTATCATGATCCCAAGATCTCTTCTCAGGTCAATGCCAGTTCAGGCCCCAAGAATGTATCTGTGAAGATGGCATTGTTTTCCTCAGTGTGCATCCATTTTTACTTGTGGCCTTGGACTCTCTTTTGCCAGTTTGGCGAAATAATTATAGATTTTTTTCACAGCTGTCCAGAGTTTTCTCAGTCTTTCATAAATCTTTGTAATCCACAAACTCAGCCAGCCTCACTGGTCACCTGTGACTTCAGGTCATGTGTGAATTAATTAAGTAGTATCTGTCCAGTGCTGGGCCCTGGGGGAACCTACTTCTGACTTTGCTCAGCCTGTAGTTTCTCTTTCCTGGCTTTCCCCTTATCCCATGAGTATTAAACTTTTTCAGGACCTTTTGATCAAGGGCTTTGTTTTACTGTGTTGATTTTTAGGCTCATGTCTTCTGGTCCAAAGAGATTATTCATACAAGGAAAGGATAAAGGACTTAATTTAAAGCTTTTTGGGAAACCAAGTTGATAGACCATCTGTCTTTACATGTGTGCAGATACTTTGAAAGAATTCTAATATTCTAGTGAGGCTTTTTCCTCAACAAGGTTAGTTTGTTGCCTTTTTGCTTAATTATTGCAGTATTAACATTGTTTCCCAATAACATTCTTAGTGCAGATGATACTAATGGGCCTGTAATTTTCCAGATTGCTCCACTGGTTCACTTATAAAAATTGATCTTCCCCTGGATGCCCACCAGTCTCTTAGTAAGGAGACCAGTTTTAGTGAATGAAAACAGTGACGATTGTGCTTCTGTGCCAGGGACTTTACAAAATTTAGCCCATTTGTATGAGAGTCTTCTTCCTATTTATTGAATCCTATAAACTGAGTCAAAAACAACCTCATGGGTCCCTGTCCAAGAAGTGATTTTTTTTGTTGGCAAGGTACTTGCTAGACAATACTAGTTACTAAGTTATTTTGGCATATAGTGATTATATGTTTGTTTTTAGAAGGAAAGGAATCTGAGCAGCCTATTACTTGGCTGTCACTTCAGTTTCTTTCTTTAAGGCTGTCTAGGGGGTTCCTCTGTATATTCCAAATGTCCTTAAGATGCTTGTGAATGTGAGTGTGGATCAGAATGTAGGCATTTTATTTGTAGGGTTGAGACTCCATATTACCCAATGGTCTTCTTGCAAATTAAGTGCCTTTCCTCTTTAGATATAATGAATCCTAGGGATTAGAACAAGTGAGCAGGCTTCTCTTGTTTGGTTTGGTCTATACCAGTGGTCCTTAACCACCGGGCCACAGCTCCCTCTCCCTGCCCCCCCAGGCTGCAAGCTTCTTTTTGCGGGAGGAGGGGGGAGAGAGAAGTGTGGCCACATGCGCAAACACGCATGCGCAGCCGGGCCATGCATGCACGCTTGCGCCATGCGTGGCTGCATGTGTGCATGCACAGCTGTTTTGCACATGTGCAGCCCAGCTGTGCATGCACATTTGCGACTGCGCATGGTGCACATGTGGCTGTGCATTTTTCAAATCATCATGATATTGGACGTAGTCAGTACTCTACCAGCTCAGTCCCTTATAGATGGGCAGAAGTATAACCTATAGACAATGCTAAAATCAGCATGCTATGAGGTTGCTGGATGTCTATTACTGAATAACTTCCTCTTCTCAGATGTTAAGAATTGAAATATTTACAAAATCTGTGTAAATGTTCTATAATTGTTAGATTACAAAAGGACTAACTAGGTTTTTTGCTAGGGAACACTAACAATATTGCTAGCCTTTAAGCCTTGATTTATTAAAAAGCAGGAGAGGGGACAGGATCCTTTCAAGGGTTATTTGGGCCTTTGAGGGAGGACGGGGGTGGGGGGTTGGGCACAGCAGGAACATCTGGGCAATTTGTTGCCATGTGACTTGAATGACTCATTCAGGCCTAGTTGCTTGGTTCTCTTCAATTCAAGCCAGTGAACATAGCAGTTAGAGTTTCAAGCAAGGGAGTAACAGACTCTTACAAGTACTTGTAGGTTCCCCACCAAGCAACAGGGCCAGCAGGCATCATGCCAGGTTTTCCTTGGTAGAGGCTGCTGGAGAAGGGAGGGAGGGAAAGTTGAAAATATGCAGGGCAGAAAAAAGGTAGGGTGGCTGCTCGACAGGAATGAGATGAGAGGTAGAAGCAGGAACAGAGGAGACACTATGGAAGCTATCAGGGAACGGAAAGATGGAAGAGCACGAAGGAGAAAATGAAGTGCCCCCTGCAAGTCTATATGAGTCCCTGCTTCTCTTATAACTCCCCCTCTTGTTTGGTTCTATGGATCCTGAATACCTCACTAGGTTAAGTTGGAGTAGGTGATACTGCCTTACACTGAAAACATCTACCTAGAGCAGCCTTTCTCAACTTTTTTACCAGTGGGAACCCCCTGAAACATTCTTTGGGCTTCAAGAAACCCCAGAAGTGGCACAATTATGCAGAATATAGTTAGAAAGCATAGTTCAGGTCCACCTGGGATCCCTCCCCTTCCCACCCCCTCATTGGCCATTTCGGGAGGGATGGATGGGTCAACATGACCATATATGGTCATATCACCCAATAAATGTTTAACACATTTTAAAAACATAAAAATTGACTTCCACTCATTCACGAAAGTATTCCAGGGTTGTTAAGAAACTCCAGGGTTTCATGATACCCTGGTTGAAAAAGCCTGACCTAGAGAATACATGTGAGGGAAAACTGATGGGTTGCCTGTTCCTCACCTTTCCATGCAGAGAAGATCATTTTCAACTAGGACTCAGCCCAAGGCAACTATAATTTAAGGTCTGCTCAGGTTCTAAGCCATTACATTTAGGGGTGGGATATGTTGAGCAAAGATTTAGACTGAAGAAACAAGGAGTGGTGTTAGCGGTCCCCAACCTTTTTAGGATTGAGGACTGCTTCTGAGGATGGGGAAGAGCTGGTGGCCAGGGTGCCGCGCATGCGCGTTTTCACCACCAGAGGGTGCTAACGCGCATGCGCGTTTGTGTCCGCCAGTGTGCTGGCGGCCACGCCTGCCTCCCCCCCAAGCAAAAAGCTAGCCGGGCCACTTCTCTCGCGACCTGGTTTACTTCTAGCTTTGGGAGGGGGGGGAGAGGCAGGCATGGCGGCCCGTCACCGAGGCCTTTGCGGCCCGGTAGTGGGCCGCAGACCGGGGTTGATGACTCCCGGTGTTAAGTATTTTACAGACATCATGATTTTGACATTAACTCATGCATGAAGACAGCAAGCTACATAAGATCTCAATACACCTCTTCCCTATTCTGTGTGAATAGGGCAATCATGTATTTTCTAACTTTGGTATGTCTGTTTGGAAACCTGTTTTTTGAGGGTTTACATTTGGTCTACTGAAGCTGGAAAACACACATTGCTTTGCTGATTATATGTACAAAGGAGAATCACATAATGTCCTCTCTTGGCCTCAATCAAGGTTCTTTTGTTGCATGCAAGTTAAGTAAGTAAGAATAATGGGATTTTTCTTGTATTTCGTAAAATTGCTTCACTAAGCCCTGCAGTATTTTCATGTGGTAGGTATTTCTTTGAGTAGATTGGCTCTTATTTTTATGTAAGTTTGATTAGTGTTTTTTTCCCCCTGTGTTACAGTTGGAAGACTTGAGAGATCAGGCCATCTAGTGACCTGATGGCTGAAGTAATATTCGGAGTAGGCATTTCTCAGCTCAGTGCTCTTAATCCTGCACATTTCTGGACTGTCTTTAAAGTCCTACTTTTAGGCTACCCAAGTGTGAAGCAAGAATCCAAAATCATGATTAAAAGTTGTGTTTTATAGTTAGTGGAAGTCTAAACATTAACAAAACAAAGCAAAAAAAAAAAAAAAAAAAAACACCCACCCCATTGCAATCACTATAAAACATTCTATTTGAAAATACTGGTGGCGTGTTTTTAGGAAGTACTGTTTTCTCAGAGCTGGGCCTCTTTAGTAGTAATTTGAGAGTGTATTGGCTCTTGTTTCTCCCGAGCTTTTAAAAATACTTGATATATAAGTAAAGAGATGTATTATATAAACACACATGGATGTTGTTGCAGATTTGGCTGTGGATGGTCTTAAATGGTCAAAAGATGGGCAGTTGCAGCTGGCTAGTTCTGAGGGTCTTGGTAACTAGTATAACAGTCTAAATATTTAGTTGTTTCCTGGACTACAATAACTGGTGTATGTGTGTGCTTTTAATGCCAGATACTTCACAATTGTGTGCTGTTAACTTCCTGTTCTTTCTTTCTTTAAAAAAAATTAAGTTACTGAGACAGTCAGTCGTTTGGGAGCATAATAGTGATCTTAAGGGTGGCAAAAATAGGATCTGAGCTTACCATTTGCTGGATTTTAAAGTGACCTCTTGTCCAGTTTACTATTTGAAGGGTCACTTTATCCTTCTGTTGCTTCCCTGAAAGTAACTTGCTTGTAGAAAAGTTACCTTAATGTTGTATTGGGTGGAGTCAGGAGACAGAACAAGTTCAGTCTCATCATACTGAGTATCCATAAATGCCTTGACAGCATTCATGCTGGTAGGTACTGCTGTTGTGGTATAGCAAAACAAAGACAGCAAGACTGCCAATTTGTAGGTGTGGTACACAGGGAAAATATATACTGAAAAAGTAATGAAACAACCAGCATTTCCCCACCTCATTGGTAGGATCAGGTGAGAGTGAGATTATGTTCAGTAAAAGAAGGGTACCTGCACCTGTGAAAGGAAGGCATCCAGAGATATGAGACGGATAGAGCACTTGAGACTACTGCTACGTACAGAGAATGATTGTGTTACAACATAAATGCTCGTTATGGCTTGATATGAACTGTTAGGTGAAAACCAGGAATATAAGCAGTGAGAGATGCAAGGTCATCTTAAGGTAGGCTGTCTAGTTGATGAACAGTTAAAATGTCTGAACCTCACAAGAGGAGAAAACTAGAAATAGTTTGGTCATTCCATCCAGAGCCTGAAAAGCTAGGTCAACTCTCATCAGTTTTTATAGTAGCTGGGAGTGCTCAATCCATCTTCCCAGTGAGGAAGAGCAACACCGCAGTCCTTAAACAATGCTGAAATGTGCCAGATGCGTTGGCAGCGGTGCAACGTGAGGCCTTAACCAGAGGACATAAAGGTCTCTGCTAAGTGATTTGTAGTTTGGGACCTGCTGCTCTGCATGTAGCACACATACACACTCCTCTCTCTGTGTGTTTATCAGTTGGTAGAATTGTATGGTATCCAGGTGGAAACAGATTCCCTATCCGCTGCAGCAAGATGGGAAATAGGAGGTACCGTAGTTTAGAGCCTGCACTGAACTATAACATGTGAACTTGTAAGTCAAGAAAAGGGGAGAAAGAAGAAACAGTCAATGTGTGCAAGGCCAGAACCCTGTTTGTCTTCACAGTCTTGCATAGGTAGCTCCCATTCCACCTCTAGATTCAAGTGAGCATTGGAATTTCTTCTGTCTTGCATGTAGCAGTTTTGTTCTCTCTTTCACTTCTTACCACATACAACTGCATGTATGTTCTCCCCAATAAATGGCATTTGTCTTATCATACTAGTATATGAACATGCTTCCACTGTGCATGTGTTCTTGCTGGGTGTGGAAGTTATTGCTGAATTTGAACCTCATAATGGAGCTTGCTTGACAACTTCTCTATGGCCTATTATGCACGGACGCTGAAACGGTGGTGTGGAGAATGCGGAGGAGGGAGAAGCGAAGCAAACCGCTTATGCACGGGACGGAACACGATGGTGGCAAAACCCAGAGTATCCGATTATGCAAGCGTCTACTCCGGAGCCGCTTCTGGTTGCGCCCTGGTTCTGGGAAGTTAACACAGTTTTTTCGGCGGCATACGTTGACTCTGCGCCTGGTTGCCGCCTGCAGCATGCATAATTTGTGACTTTAGCCACCGCCATTCCACCCCGAATGCGGATAATGTGCCCAAGTGGCACCAATCTGCCCATCTTTTGGTGGGGATCTCCTGAAGCCCAAATGGTGCATTCTGACAACACTGGTATCTTGGAAGCAAAAGTGGGTATTGCATTTGTGATGCAGAGAAATATTTAGCTATTGATACTTCAACCCCAAAACAGGCCTCTGGTGGTGCACCCTGCTCAGTGAGTGAGGACTTAGGACTTCACTCTTAAAGTTGATGATGATATTTCTAAGATTCCTCTGCACCTGTTTGATGTATTATGGGCTGCACTGTGGGATCCTGGTGCACACATGGGGATGCTTGATGTTGGGGGGCCTCCCTGCATAGAAAGACATAATACGGTAGATGTATAAAGCTGAATTCTATGCCAGCATTTTCCATTCTGTGAGCACTATCTAATAGTGAGTCATGGGGCTTTTGCAATTTCATTGATTTGTGCATGGTCTTTTTCTTTTTTTCCCCCAAGTGGCAATAAAGATAACCATCTTTCTGGACATGGGACTAAGTAGTTGATTGCTCAAGAATCAGGTCTGATGCAAGTCATATGTACAGCAGGTGTATAAGTATCCTTAGCACTGTTGGGGGACAACCAGTATAGATCCCCTGTTACGATTTAGTGTTAGGAGAGAGCATTATAAATTACAATCTGGCATCTCACCACCTACAAGCATCAGTTCAGAAGGGCTTTATGGCTATTAAGCAGTGGGAGACACTGGACACTTTCTCTTTTGTTTTTGATAGCAAGCTTAACTCTTCCAAGTTCAACTCTTTACGTTTTTCTCTACCTTTGAGCGTGTGTAGAGTGATTTTGTTTACTCCTACAGTCCTCTAGAGCAGTGGTCCCCAACCTTTTTATCACCGGGGACCACTCAACGCCTTTTACTGAGGTCCGGTGGGGGGGGGGTAGTTTACTCCTCTGCTCTCAACCACTGCCCTAACGCTCTCTGATCGCTATGGTAATGTTTAAACATCCCTTCAAAATAAGATACAGACACGCCACAACAATGAACATAAGGAACATTTTGTTTTCATGGAAATGTTAACTCATGACAATGACAAATCAATGGGAACCCTGAGCTTGTTTCTCTGCAACGAGATAGTCCCATCTGGGAGTGATGGGAGACAATGACACCCGAAGTGTATTGTAAAGGGCCGGGGGGGATGAAGTAAAGGGCCGGGGGGGGGAGAAGGTGTCCTTCGGGGCCCACCTCCAATTAGTCGAAGGACCACATGTGGTCTGCGGCCCACAGGTTGGGGATCACTACTCTAGAGTATTCATGCACATGAAATTGCCTTGTGGTGGATAGGACCACTGGTTTATCAATGTATTGTCTAAGACTGATCCTTTTAACTGGCGGTCAGAGATTGAACCTGCAACCTTCTGCATTCCAAGCAGACATTTAAGATGTGGCAACTCTCTACTTTGGTTCATTTCATTGTGGGAGAGGACAACTTAACGGTTTCAGAGCTTCTCCTGAAACAAATTTGGAAGGGGGACAAGAGGAGTTGTAGTGACCACCCCACTGCCAGGCCCTGCATGCAAAAGCTTCTCTAAGGCTGGCCAAAGCACATTTCTCCCTACTGCTGAAACTCACTGGCTTATGAATTAACCAACATTAGGGTAGCAGTCCCCATGCCTGTGTAATGGGGATACACTAGCGGATCGGAAGAGAGAGCACCAGTTTGGATGTATCCCTCCTGGACAGCGCTCCTTCCCTTTCTCTGTTGCTTCTTAATCAATGAAACTATATTCCAAAGGAGAGAGTAGAGACAGACCAGGGTCTCCTGAGGTGGTCTGTGCTGCAAGTGACAAGTTCAGGGGAAACCAAGAGGCATCACCCTGGCCTAGAAGTATAGTTCCACCCTGGACAAGACATCAGGAGACCCTTTTAACTGGCTTATTTGTGAAGGGTGCCTAGTTCTGGGAGCGGATAAAGGGTGCGTGTGTGTGTGTGTATACTAGCTATATGCATAGGTACAAATTATGCTTTTTTAGTATAAAAATTAAGTTGGACTCCAATTTTAATCAGTGGCTATATGTATAAAAATTCTAGAAACTGGTTTAGAGAACAGAACATTGCAGTTGTTCAAGTTGTGATGCGTCTCCTGCGTACATGTCAAAATGCTGTGTGTGTGTAGGAGGGCACATACCAAAAGCTCGGGCCAATCATGTAAGCTATTTGTAGCAAGGGAAGCAGTGCATCTGCTATCAGTTGGGAGCCCTGTTGTAATTCCAGGCATCGCTTCTCTTTCCTCGGAGCTCATCTTCGGGCATTGACAAGCTTTCACATTCTAAATAAGGAATTGTCCCTGTGACTACAAAACGTGCGCTATCTTGATTCCGGCTTGTGCTTACTCTGTCGTGCCTGTGCCTGAGGCTCACAGGTACTGACAATGTGATACAGATCAATTAGTGTTGGAGCACACGCTAAAAATACTTGGCAGGGCAGGGTGCAATGTGTGTTGCACTTCTTGTCGTTGGTTGGAAAGTTGTTAACTGTAGGGAAGGAGTGCTAATAAAGCAACAACAACAAAAAAGAATTGGGGCAAAGTGCTTAGTTGACTTTTTAAAAAAGTCACTGGTATTTGAAAATAAGATGCCTTTAAATGGCCTTATAGTGAATCAGACCATTGGTCCATCAAAGCCACGTGTTGTCTACTAAGATTGGCAGCAGCTCTCCTGTGTCTCAGGCAGAGGCCTTTTATATCTCCTACTGCCTGGCTGTTTCAGCTAGAGATACCACGGACTGAATCTTAGACCTTCTGCACACTCTACCACTGAACCGTGGGTCCCCTCCCCAGTTGGGTTTAGAGGTAGGGTTGCCAGCTCCGGATTGTGAAGTTCCTGGAGACTTTGGGAGTGGAAATTGAGGAGAACAGGGTGTGGGGAACTTCTCCAGGGGAACTGATCTTTTACTTTGTTGTTGTTGTTTTTATTGTTATTGTTGTTGTTGTTAAGTGTGAAGTCATGTCCGACCCATTGCGACTCCATGGACAATGATCCTCCAGGCCTTCCTGTCCTCCACCATTCCCCCGTCCATTTACCTAACCAGTAGTAATTCCAGAAGATCTCCAGGCAAACCTAGCCTATCAACTTCTAGCATTTCTAAAGGAACCTTCAGTCTTTACCTGTTCTAGTCTGCCTTCCGTCCTGGTTATCCTGATGGATGACCTCCAGTGACAGCTGGATTGGGGCGGGTTGGCGCTGCCCACGTTGCTTGACTTCACAGCAGCATTCTATGTGGTAGATCACGAGCTCCATGCTCATAGCCTTGCTGGTGCTAGAATATGGGGAGGGGGGCACAGCCCTTTAATGGCTGTTCTCCCTCTAGGACCGTGGACAGAGTGGGAGAGAACCAGTTGCAACACTGCCAGTTCCTTTGTGGAGTCCCACAGCCCGCAATTCTCTCTCCCAATTTATTTAACATCTGCATGTCCCCTCTAGCCTGGCTGGTTTGGAGGTTTGGGCTTGGGTGCCACCAATATGCAGACGACACTGAGCTCTATTTCCTTATGGACAGTTGGCTGGATTCCCCCCCCCCCCCACATTCACCAGTTGTTTGGAAGCAGAATCACCTGAAACTCAACCCCTCCAAGATGTAGCTGCATAGGAAAGGGCTGGGTGAGGAAGTCTGACTGCTCTGCTTAGGTGGTGTGCAGCTGATGGCTTCACAATCCCGTAGGAATCTGGACGTGATCCTGAAGCCTCCCTTTCAATGGAGGCACAGCTCACAAAGGTAGCTCAACTGTAGGCTTGACCACATGTACCCTTTGGAAGTGGGCAGTACCTTTTCCCACAATTCCTGGCCATCCCCTCCTTTTAATAAAAAATGTCAGTTTTGTCCCCTTTTTAATGAAAGGTGTATACTTCAACAAGTCAACTGGCTCCCAATTGAATTCCGGATCAGGCTTAAGGTTTTGGTTCTTACTTTCAAGGCCATATGCGGTCTGGGCCCAGTGTACCTGAGAGACCGTCTCTCCACCTATACCCAAAAGAGCATTACGCTCCGCCACTGCCAACTGGCTGGTGATCCCTGGCCCCAAATAAGTATGTTGGTCCTCAACAAGGGCCAGAGCTTTGTCTATTCTGGCTCCCACCGGGTGGAACGGGCTCTCTGAAGAGATCAGGGCTCTGCCCAAACTGCCATAGTTCCACAGGGTCTGCAAAAGGGAGCTCCTCCACCAGGCATTTGCCTGAGACTGACCACAGGTCCCCCCTCAGCCATCCCCTCCATGGCCTGAAGCAGCCTGACCTCTCTAGGGGGTTTAGCATGTTGTTGTTATTGTTGGGATCACTGAAGTTGTTTGGTTTAGAACCACTGTTGTGTTGTTATTGTTATATATTGACTATGTTGTATGTTGACTCGTTCCATGTATCCCCCTATGATGTTGTATGTAAACCGCCTTGAGCTATATGGAAGGGCGGTATAGAAATAAAATAAATAAAATAAATAGTGTTAGTTTTTGTTTTGTCTGTATGCTAATATAAACCATGTCATTTTTATTTTTATTTATATATAAGGGAATGTCTCTAAACACTGTCATTGCAATCTACTAGTCACAGGTGATGAGCCTCTTGTGGCGCAGAGTGGTAAGGCAGCCGTCTGAAAGCTTTGCCCATAAGGCTGGGAGTTCAATCACAGCAGCCGGCTCAAGGTTGACTCAGCCTTCCATCCTTCCGAGGTCGGTAAAATGAGTACCCAGCTTGCTGGGGGGTAAATGGTCATGACTGGGGAAGGCACTGGCAAACCACCCCGTATTGGGTCTGCCATGAAAACGCTAGAGGGCGTCACCCCAAGGGTCAGACATGACTCGGTGCTTGCACAGGGGATACCTTTACCTTTACCTAGTCACAGGTGTTTGGAAACAATTTTGTTTTCTTCATGAGTGGAATTATGAGCAACATTTTTTATCATGCCTTTACAAATTGATAGGACTGTCAGGGCTACCAGTTGGCTGTCCCTGGCTATGGACTATTATATCCCAAGTCTTGAAACAATATTGGCCTCCCTCCATCACCACCTGGTGCTCTTCATTGGCGTATTAACCTAAAGTTGCAAGGAACTTCATCTAGAAAGGAGGAATGAGTAACCTAGAGTGAAGACTGATTCCACTGTAAGTTAAGGAGGTGTACTGGTGTTGAGGTCTTAAAGACAACATTTTGTATTGAAATAGCAGAGTGTGTGCTGTGAAGAGATGTGAAGCTTTATGGAAGTTTCTTAATCTTACTACCTTGCTTGGAATGTATTGGGATTAAGTGTATCATTCTAGGGAAGGTTGAGTGGTGAAGAGGAGTGAATCCATCTTCAAATATTGTGTTTACTTCTAAAATATATGTTTACTGCAAAGTATTACTTCCTCCATCTTCTGGCTGGTTATATTAGTTTCTTCTTGCCATTCTGTCCATTGAATGTCTCGGATACTGGTATACGCATGAAAAAGTGTTGGCATGGATATTGATCACAGTGTTGATTTGTCATATCACTTTGTAAATGGGTTTGGCAAAGATCAAGGATGTGTACATACCTTGTCTGCTTCACTCCCGTTCATTCCTGCTGCAATTAGGAGGCCTATGCATTGTTTACCCCCCCCCCCCCAGAACGAGCTAATTGCAGCATTTTTATTTATGGTCACAGAAAAGAGGTGATGTGTATCTGTACTTTAAGTCAGTGGTCCGTAGCCTGTTGCTGGGCCGCGAGAGCTTCGGCAGCTGGCTGCAGCTCCCTCTCCCTACCCACCCCCGCAGCGAGAAGCTCGCCAGGCCGCGAGCAAATCTGCCGCCGAAGCGGCCGATTAGCTTGCGGCCCGGCAAACTTCTTGCTGGGGGGGGGAGCACGGGTGCTGGTGGTGCAAACACGTATGTGTGGACCTGCTGTGCATGCACGTTTGCATCCGACGGGGTTGCAAACATGCATGCATGGCAGTTTTGTGCATGTGCACATGCACAGAGCCGCTGCGCATGTGCATTTGTGCCCCGGGAGCGCAAACTTGCATGTGTGGCAGTCCTGCGCATGCACACATGCACAAGACTGCCGTGTGTGCACATTTGCACCCCGCTGGGCGCAAACACGCATGCATGGCAGGTCCGCACATGTGCATTTGTGCGGGGCTGCCACGCATGCGCAGGGGCCCGGGTCTCCCTCTCCCCCCACCCCTTGGCAACGGGCTGCAACTGAAAAAAGGTTGCGGACCATTGCTTTAAGTCACCCACAGAAACCTTTTCCACCTGAATGTTTGTTGCTTGGTAATGAAAAATGGGGCATATCTGTTTCCCACCTCTTATCTTTCACAGCCTGGAAAGGCATTGTGCACTGTACCATTCTCTCTTGCGCTGAACTTTGTGAGCTCAGTTTTTCAGATCAGTTATGAATTTCTTCTCCCCCCTTCTTGTGACGCAGTATTTGAGTACTCCACAGCATGTTTCAGGCAAGCGATTCTTATGTGGAGTCTTTTGCTGGTGTAGTTCTGACTAAATTCTCTCCGGCTGGCCTGAGAAAAAAGCAGGAGTGCTGGTGTTCAGGCTGCCGAGGAAATCAAGGCGATCTTTAGCTGTTTTTTGAAAGGGTATCTAATGACTGTGGTGGACACATGAATTTCGGTGGTAGGAAGGTGTGCTTGTGCGTTGATGTTAAGAGGCTCAAGTACAGATCTGGAGTGAGATGAGATACAAGCCATATTCACCACAGAAATTTACTTATTTGTTTGTATTTATTAGAATTTTAGGCCACCCCTCTCTGACAACGGAGCATGCAGCTAGTAACAGTTAAAAAGAATGCTCTGCTACTACATCCAAGGAACCTGAGATCAGGTTCTAATCTTTCTCCTAATATTTCCAGGTTGGTGTGCCCGAAGACACACTGACTAAAATACACTCTGATTGGCCCTCAGTGGGGGGATAGGGAAAGGGGAAGTCCTTCACTGAGGGCCAATCATGGTTCTTTCCCACCCCCATCCTCCTCCTTTGTGCTGTTTCTGGACACTTGGCAGCAAGGAGGAAGAGCTGGTCCCATTCCAAATAAGCCCATGGGGAGGGGGAGGGGGAGAGACAGGCAGGCCAGCCATGCTCCACAGAACCATGGGTGCAGCGGTGGCCCTGCTTGCCCTGCTTGCCTGGCTGGGTGGCCACGTGCTTTGAGCCCTCCTGCCAACTGGGGAATGGTAGGAGGCTGGCTGGCCATGTTCCGTGGTGCTGTGGATGCAGTGCCAGCTCTTGTGGTTCAGCTTGCCTGGCTGGGCCATCGTGCTCTAGAGCAGACCACCCTCTTGTCCGGGAGTGGGGGGAGGACAGCCAGCCATGCTCCGCAGTGCCATGGGCACACCACAGTCCCTGGCAGCCTGGCTCCAAGGCCCCCCTCACATGGAAGTGGGGAACAGCGGGCCAGTTGCCCCCCAAAGCACCTGTTTTCTCCAGGGGGAAGTGATGCCAGGAGATCAGTTGAATTTCCTGTATTGTCTCTGACTGGGAAGGTGAAACTGAAGCACCATGCTGCTTATTTGCAAAGAGCTGAGCGCTGTTTTATATACTAGTCGTATTTAGGAAATGAACAGTGCCAACTATGGAAAAGCAGAGACAACATCATGCTGTGTTAGGAACGATCAGCCTGAAAATCTGATGTCTACTTTCCTACTTGGACTAGGAGAGCAGTTAGCAGGAAATGACTTGCCAAACTGTCTAATCCTGTGTTTGAATATCAACACAGTTTCCATGCATTGGTGAACTGCTTTGCTCAGCAGCATAGAGCTGAGATGATGGTTAATTGAGTGCAAATGCTGGTTTTGCTGGAAGCTAAGCGATGTTATAACTAGAATGTTTCTTAAAAAAATTACAACAAGGTGCAAACATCAGAATGTACATGACTGTGGTCTTTAAATATTTGAAAGGTTGTCACGTGGAGGAGGTCAGGGAACGGCAGCAGAGGATAAGACCCACACTAATGGCTTTAAACTACATGTAGATTGGTACTGGATAGTTGTCAGGGCATTTTTTTTTCACAGAGTAGTTCAGCAGCGGAGTCACCCCAAGGGTCAGACATGACTCGGTGCTTGCACAGGGGATACCTTTACCTTTAATAGAACAAGATGCAATTCAATAAAGGTAAGTGTAGAGTTCTACATCTGGGTCACAAAAATGAGAAGCATGCCTTCTGGATGGGAGATACACTTCTGGGTAGTAATGTGTATGAACGTGATCTTGGGATACTTGGTTTTTATTTTTATTTATAATTTGATTCCTAGACCACCGTTCCCAGTGAACTGGCTTGCGGCAGATTACAGCATAAATATAAAAGCGTAATTACATAATGCAGTTGATTCAGTGGGCTGGAATGCCTAGGGGTATGGAATGCCCAAGAACCGGGGGGGGGGGGGAGTTTGAAATTCTCTGGTACTCAGAGTCTCAACCAAACGCCTGGTGGAAGAGCTCTGTTTTGCAGGCCCTGCAGAACCTTGAGAGCTCTGACAGGGCCCGCAGCTCTTCAGGGAGTTCATTCCACCAGATAGAGGCCAAGACTGTAAGCTAAATATGAGCAGACAGCATGATGTGGTGGTAAAGGAGGCAAATGCAGTTTTGGGCTGTATCAACAGAGACATCATAGAATCATAGAGTTGGAAGGGGCCATACAGGCCATCTAGTGCAACCCCCTGCTCAACGCAGGATTAGCCCTAAGCATCCTAAAGCATCCAAGAAAAGTGTGTATCCAACCTTTGCTTGAAGACTGTCAGTGAGGGGGAGCTCACCACCTCCTTAGGCAGCCTATTCCACTGCTGAACTACTCTGACTGTGAAATTTTTTTCCTGATATCTAGCCTATATCGTTGTACTTGAAGTTTAAACCCATTACTGCATGTCCTCTCCTCTGCAGCAACAGAAACAGCATCCTGCCCTCCTCCAAGTGACAACCTTTCAAATACTTAAAGAGGGCTATCATGTCCCCTCTCAACCTCCTTTTCTCCAAGCTGAACATTCCCAAGTCCCTCAACCTATCTTCATAGGGCTTGGTCCCTTGGCCCCAGATCATCTTCGTCGCTCTCCTCTGTACCCTTTCAATTTTATCTACGTCCTTCTTGAACGTAGAAGGATTTTGACATCATGTCAAAATCACAAGATGTCACAGTATATCTCACTGGTCAGACCACTCCCAAAGTACTGTGTGCAGTTCTGGAGGCTTCATTTCATAAAGGATGTAGACAAAATTGAGAGGCTTTAGAGGAATGCAATGAGGATGATCCAGGGCAGATGTTAAAAAAAAATCCTGCAGATTAAAAATCAAAATATTATAGAGAAAGATTCTAGGCCAAACCCTTTACATGCTATGCTAGTTTTCCATTTACAAGGAATTACTAATGTGGATGAAATATTACAAATTTAATCCCCCATCTACTGCCTGCTGTGGTGAGGCCCATTCATGTCAGCAGTCATCACTTCCTCCTGGGTCACATCAGGACCAGGCCTGAGATGCTTTAGGAACTGGCATCCTGAGCTGAATTTACGCATTTGAAAGCAAGTCCCATGTATTTCAGTTAAGTGGCTTCCAGTTAAATGTGATCGGGGAGGAGGTGCACATTGGTGAGCTGGCTAACGGTGCTTGGAGACTTCTGGACCGACGATGGAGCAAAGAGGGGAATTAACAAATATGGGCCAAAACAAGAAATTGGAGCTATTTAATTAATTCTTTAAAAATCCTAATGGGAATTCCTTCTGCGTTCTGAAACTAGGTCTCCTAGGCACTCGTGGTACTCTTCATAAAGCGCAAGCTCCCTGGGCAGGGCTCTGCACTTGTTTCACACAGTCATCCTGATACTTTATTGCACAGCACGGATGTTTGAGTAAGCAACTGGAAAAGGGGAGAGGCTAATTTCTCTTCTGATAAGGGCATCTTCAGTCTCTGCCAAGGAGGACAACTGCATAGCTGCTCTCTTGTAGCTGGGAAGAGTGGCACTGGCACGGAGCTTTGAGAGAACAAAGGAACCCAGTTTCGGAACCCAGGACTGGAGAGGGAAACAGCCATGTCAAAAATAAGGTGCTTTGGGGGCAAAGTGGAAGGTGCTGGGGGGATGCAGCTCAAGTAGTTTAGAAAGTAAGATAAGTTGGAATAAGGGAACATACGGTGGATTTATTTTTTTGATGTACGTTGATCGATTGAATTGGACAATATGAATTTTTAACCAGTCTCTTTTTGCCTTTGCAAGAGCAACGTGTGCTGGAGAATGCAACTCAGGTTTGCGTGGCTTAGAGGCAGCAGGGTCTGGTTTAAAATGAGGTCGTTGGTTACAAATGGAGGAAAAGATCGGAGGGTCCCTTTTCTTGGCTCTTTACGTACAGAGACAGGTGGGCATCATTTGTTCCGTGCTCTCCTTGTTGCCATGTCTTTAAATTATCTTATTTTAATAGTATTAAAGGCAGCTTCAGCAAGGCTACATCTTACCAAAAGGCTACCTGCTGAGCTTCCTAGCCAGCGTGCATCAGTTTGAGTAAGCTGCTTCTTTTTAACCAAGCAAGAGATTGCATGTTGCATCCTTCGCCTTCCACACATTTCAAAGTTCTGATGAGCCTGACGGGTTCTCTCTCTTTTGGCATCTATAGATAGCATGCCTACCACTGAGGATATGTCAGCAGTCTCTCCTAGAAGTAGTGAACTTCAGTCTGGGGTGAAAATGCTCCTCCAAAGGAAACTGGTTGCCTGAGAGAAGAGTTGTACTCTAGCTGTTCTTTGACATCTAGTTTCTGTGTGGATTTTTGCATCGCCTGCGGTCTAAAAAGAAGCGTCTGGCGGAGTTTACGATCTCCGTAATGACAGACTTCTCTCTGTGCAGGATTTGTACAAAGATTTGTACAAAGATGAGAAGGTGCTGCTGAACTCTGATTTTATTTTGCAACCCTACTGTTCTTATACTGCTTCTTTGAGCGAGCCACCTCCCATTTATAAATTACTGAAGACTGTATTCTGTGTAATTTTCACGTGTTCTGCCAATTTTCTACTTTTTAAAAAAGAAAAAGCTGAAGTTTATCCTTTGGGTTAGAGAGGATAGCCTGTGTGTGTGTATTTATAAATTCAGTGTGTTCTGGTCCCCAATCTTTTTATCACTGGGGCCCACTCAATGCCTTTTACTGAGGCCCGGGGGGGGGGGGTAGTTTACTCCTCTATTCTCAACTACTGCCCTAGCGCTCTCTGATCGCTATGGTAATGTTTAAACATCCCTTCAAAATAAGATACAGATACGCCACAACAATGAAGTGTGTTGCAAAGGGCTGGGGGGGGGGATGAAGTAAAGGGCCGGGGGGGGGGGAGAGAAGGCGTCCTTCGGGGCCCACCTCCAATTAGTCGAAGGACCACATGTGTTCCGCCGCCCACAGGTTGGGGATCGCTATTCTAGAGGTCCAAAGTATACCTTTGCATTTGGAATATGTGTAATACATTGTTTAAGGCAACATTGTGCCTCAATATTAAGCACATGCATTGGTAGGGATATGTTTTAAAAAGAAAATGAGTCTAACTAATCTTTTTGTCAGATTTAACCTCTGGGGATCCAAGGAAGGAAGCTTTGAGATCGTTTACTGTACATGTTGGTGCGCTGCTGTAACCAGTTTTGAAATGAAAATGACCAATGTCCAACAAGGATAGATTTAAATAAGTAGCCGTGTTGGTCTGAAGTAGCACAATAAAATCAGAATCCAGTAGCACCTTTGAGACCAACAAAGATTTAATCAAGGTGTGAGCTTTTGAGTGCAAGCACTCGAGAAGAAAACCTAAGAGGGTGGCAATTTTCACTGATTTCCCCTACCTGCTGCAACTCACTGAGCCCTCCCTTGAATTTTGCTTGGGACGTTATTGGATCCTAGGAAAGAGCATAGTGGGAGTCTTCAGAACAAGAGAGGTATTGTTGATAATCATTGGACTTCAGTGCCATTCAGTGTTCGTTGAATGAATCGTTTCAAACAACTATTCATGCTTTATGCTGAAAGGACTGAAACGTTGAGTAACTGCGACTTATTTTGCTGCGTCCTATGTGGCCATAAGCAACATTTAGAAAAAGGCATCTATCAGTTCCTAAGCTTGGGTTCTGCTTACTAGTTACACCCCTCAAAAACAGCACAGAAAGGTCCCCAAACCATATCCATGACTTGCAGGCTTTTGCATGTTGTTGTTGTTTTATTTGGAAGGATAGTGTGTATGACTGCGAAACACTTTTTCTTCCCGCAGCAAACACTGACACTGAGCATCTGCATTCAGAAGCCAGACTTGCTGAGTTCAGTAGTGGAACTTATTTCGTACTTACTAGGTTTGGTGTTACAGCCCTAAGTTCTGTAAATACAGGTCTGCCTTTCAGAATCTAATAGGATCATCCAGCAGAACTGATTGGCAGTAGATTCAGCACAGACAAAAGGCTATACTTTGCACAGTATCTAATTATGGAACTCACTTTCACATAATGCAGTAATGGCTACTGATTTAGATAGCATTTAAAAAAGGGTCAGCTGTATTTATGAAAGACAGGGCTATCGGAGTTGAAAAGCCTAATGGAGCATTCATGTTGAAAAGCATTGTATTGCAGGGACCGCTTTCTTTCTTTCTTTCTTTCTTTCTTTCTTTCTTTCTTTCTTTCTTTCTTTCTTTCTTTCTTTCTTTCTTTCTTTCTTTCTTTCTTTCTTTCTTTCTTTCGGAATTTGGCCCTAGAATTTTGTTTGAGTATATTTTCCACAGGAAGGGAGATGTAGTTGCTGAAGCTATTAGAAGTGATGGAATCCCAGTGGCTGAATATGTTTCTTTTAGTTTTAGAATGCTGGCTGGCTAACAATGCAGCCAGACTCAGTTTTTGTATCTTTGTGTCTGCATTGTGCTTTCTATTTTTTCCCATTTGGGCAGAGCTTTTTGTATGTTCTCCACATTTGTTGGGATGACTTTCAAGCGGCTAAATACAATTTGGGATCGTAATTGTAGCTCATTTCACTCTCTCTAGGGTAACGCTGCCTGTTAATTTTAAGTTTCTCATCTCACAGCAAGACACATAAAATAACCAACAGCTGGGCATGGAATAAGGTGGAGCACCTGGTGCAGAAGGTTAGCTCAGAATATTGCTCTGAACTCAGTACCTCCTGAATGGCTAATTTCAAAGGGTGGTTAAGTCATCCGAATATCAGTGTTGGCGTTTGTTTACTTAAAATCTGTAGCTTGACTTTTAATAGATTTATTTAACAAGGAGTATGAAACGGTCATCCCTCCGTGTTCTCTCTGTGTTGCAAATCGTTACAAATTTCCTGCTTCTAAGCTTGCCATCTTTTGTCATCTTTTATTGTTTAAGGACTTTGAATAAGTTAATATCTGGATGACAAGCTGATGGCAAAAGACAAGAAAAGAGTTTTGTGGCACCTGATAATCTGATAATGTGGACTCCACCCGTAGAAGTGTGTGCTTCAAGAAATCAGTTTGTTTTTAAGGCGTTGCAAGGCGAGGTCTTTTATTGTTTGCTACAGCAGCCTGCAATGCTATTGTACTGGAACCTGTAAGCTGTTTGTAGTGATAGGATAAGCTTTGCTGCTTCTCTGCCCGCTTTGCAGATGGTAGAAACACCGAGGTGCCCCAGGTGAGAGAGAAAAACAACACCCCGTCTCTGGCACTTTGAACAGTGCCCTCTTATAGAGGTGATCTGGGTTAAGCTGTTCCTTCTTGTTGAGCTTTCCCTTTTACAAGATTGGATACACAGGGTCCTGAATCATCAAGGGAAAGCTTACTTGTAAAACTCTGGACCGCAGAAAAAGCCTTAGCTTGGTTTTGAGGGGGGTCAGTTGCAACTTGATAGGGATGAGCACTTTTGGCCTGTGCAGGTTGGTTACTACCAGGACTCTGCATTGCATTGCTTAAATCTGCCCCTTATAGAATTCTGCACCAAGACAAAGTGCATCTTCCTCTGTGCTGGGCAAAATCAACATATTTCCCCCTTTTGCCTAATTATGCCGTTCCCACCAATGTAGGATGTGTAGAAGATATGTATGTAGGGCTGTAATGTTCTGACTGCTGGAATATAAGGCTTATATTTTTTCATTTGAATTAGGGATTACATCAATGTGTATGATTCTGAATGCCAGATTGAATGCTGTTTGAGATGTCTGGACTCAAACTTTGTTGAGCAGTGGTGGCCAAACTGTGATTCTCCAGCTGTTCATAGACTACAATTCCCAAGAGTCCCTGGCAGCATCATGAACTGGCAGGGGCTCATGGGAATTGTAGTCCAGGGACATCTGGAGAGTCACAGTTTGACTATCCCTGCTGTAGAGTAAAAATCACTTCTGGTGCATGAGTAGGTCAGATTATTTTGTTCATACAAGGTGAGAGCTGACGGGGTGAAACCTGAGAAGTACAACATTGGGAATAATTAAGGGTAGCAGCTGCTCACCCTGACCTGGATAGCCCAGACTAGCCTTATCTCATCAGATCTCTGAAGCTTAGGAGGATCACCTGTGGTTAGTCTGGGATGGGACACCATCTATCAGGTCCATGGTTACTGTGCAGAGTCAGGCAATGGCAAACTGCTTCTGAAGGGAAGCCTCACTATTGCTGCCGGAATCATCAGAGGCTTAGAAGAATCATCTTCTAAGCCTCTGCCAGGCAGTCCTCAAACTTGAGGCTGCAGCCCCTCAGGACCTTCTCCCTCTCTGCAGGAACAGCAGCGATGGAAGGTCCAAGTTGAGATGGCACAAAGGAAGGGGAGGGCCAGCTTGGCTGTGTGTAACCTCCCTGAAGATCTGAGGCTAGTACTTCCACACAGGATGATGGCCAAAGCTCAGAACTGCTGCAGGAGTTCAACTCCTGCTGGTGACCCTGATTACCTCCTAGGCAGAGGCTTGAGAAAGGTTGCCTTGCTGGCTCAACCAGTCCAGGTTCACACTTGTATTCAAGTTCCTGCTTCTTGCCTGCGGCTCTGGCTCCTGGCTACCAGCTGTGCTGCCACCCTCCAACTCTTGCGGTTGAGGCCTGAGGGCACTCCTCCAGAACAGACCAAACTGGGCTTGCCTTGAAAACCCTGTGGACCACCACAAGTCAGCTGTGACTTAATGGCAAACCCCCAACTTTCAGTACTTAAAGAAGCTTCCTCCCTTCATTCCAGCAGCAAATGGATTCCATCAGTGTAGCCATGCCAGGTCAAACCCTGAACGGCCTCTGCCTGGCCAAGAACAGGGCTGGATGGGTCCATTCTTGTATTTTGGGGAAGAGGAGGTCTAGTGCAGATATTTTTCCCTTTAGTTGATCCCTCCCAGCAGGTTTGAGTTGGGATGAAGCGAATTACCAGTAACAGTTTCAGAGCTTTTAAGGGCATGAAATGCCTCAAAGAAAAGCAAACTTCCTACAGTTTGCCTTCTGCTTTACAGAAATGGGCTTCATTTTGTTCAGATTAGAAGTACAAATGTCCGCCCCCCCCACAGCCCCCCTGGAATTGTTTCTGAATTAGTTTTGAAGGTTAGGTAATGACTGTATTGCAGGAGATTTAGAAGCAGGGCTCTCAGCATCAGAAACAGGGCTTGGGAGGGAGATGAAGACTCGGTGTGGAAGAAAGGTGTTAATGGGTTTGGCTGTTAGGGCGCCTGAAAAAGAGGTGTCAAGTCTCTGAAGAAGGTTCTAGACAAGCTTGATAGTTCTCACAATAACACACCTGGCCAGCTTTTATTAAGCGGGTGATTCATTATTGATTACCACTTCCCTCCTTTCCACAAAGTATATTTAATGTATTATATGAAGCTTCTATTGAGTCATTAGATTAGTCCACCTAACTCAGTATTTTCTGCTCAGACTGGCAGTGGTTCTCCAGGCTCTTTGGTTTTGGTTTCCAGCCTGTGCTGAAGCAGCTGCATTGGTTACTGGTTGTGGTCTGGATCAGGTTCAAGGTTCTGTTTTTGACCTTTGAGGCCCTTTTACGGTCTGGGCCCCACATATCTGAGGGATTGCCTTTTCCCTATGCCTTCTGCAGAGCTTTACACTCTGCGGATACCAACTTGTTGGTGGTCCCTGGCCCTCAGGAAGCTTGCCTGGCCTTGACCAGGGCCAGGGCCTTTTTGGTCCTGGCCCCAACCTGGTGGAATGAGCTCCTGGAAAAGCTAAGGGAACTCTCGGCATTCCTCAGGGCCTGTAAAATGGAGCTCTTCTGCCAGGTCTATAGTTGAGGCCAAAGCATGGAAGATTGGATGGCACATCCAGGAGAGACTGTATCAGGCCAGTCAATTGCTTTGTGGTAGACCACCTGTAGAATCCCTCCCTGGTGCACTGAGAGGGGGATAGTTGTTGTGGGGGTGGGAGGATAGGTTTTTCGCTGCCAGGATTTTTAAATGTATTTTAATGTTTTTAATGGGGGTTATTAACTCTACTTATGTGGGGTTTTATTCTGTAACCCGCCGTGAGACGGTTTGGATATAGTGGTGGGTAACAAATCTAATAATAATAATAATAATAATAGATAGAGATGCCAGATATTGAGTCTGGAACTTTCTGTAGGCAAGCTCTACCATTGAACTGTGCCCCTCCCCCAGTGTACAGCAAAATCACTTCTCTTAAGACTTGCAGAAATTTGGAAACTGGCATCCATATCCTAAATATCCATAATTGCACAATATAATTTTTGGCTATAGTACAGAAGTAACTTTTTGATACGCCATATCACAACCAAGAGCCAGTTTGGTGTAGTGGTTAGGAGTGCGGACTTTTAATCTGGCATGCCGGGTTCGATTCTGCACTCCCCCACATACAACCAGCTGGGTGACCTTGGGCTCGCCACAGCACTGATAAAACTGTTCTAACCGAGCAGTGATATCAGCGCTCTCTCAGCCTCACCCACGCCACAGGGTGTCTATTGTGGGGAGAGGAATGTGAAGGCGACTGTAAACCGCTTTGAGCCTCCTTCGGGTAGGGAAAAGCGGCATATAAGAACTAACTTCTTCTCCTTCTTCAATTTAGGTATGGGCGCAAAAATTCTATTTTTGCATGGTAGGGTGGATTTTGAGAACCATCTTAGTGTAGTGATTAAAAGGTAGGGTCTCTAATCTGGAGAAGCTGGGTTTTATTCCCCATTCTTCCACATGCAGCTAGCTGGGTGACCTTGGGCCAATTACAGTTCTCTCAGAGCTCTCTCAGCCTCACCTGCCTCACAGGGTGTCTGTTGTGGGGAGAGGAAGGGTAGGCGATTATAAGCTGCTTTAAGACCCATTCAAGTAGTAAGAAACTGGGTACACAAAACCCAGCTCTTCTTCTGTTATCATACAAACTGCCAGTAAAAGTGCCCTCCTAACAAATTCATAGAATAATGAAATATTAGGTCAAATTGGTTTGTATTCCTTGAGCTTCATTCCAGTTAGTATTTGTTTCTTCCTGCATATCCATTCTTTCTGATATTATGCCAAGAAAGATTCTTGTTGCCTTGAAAGGAAGTAAGTATGACCTCTTGCATTTTTCAGGGTTAAATCATGGGGAGAGGGTGGGAACTTTCTATATCCCAAAGTAAAACTGCACAGAAGTTGTCTTCTGGCTGTTGGTTGGTATACAGCTGTAGAACATCCTGTTTGTACTGTCCACTGCACCAGAATCTTTAGGCGTAAGGGGTCTTTTTGAGACCGTTACACTATGTATATAGAACATACCTTAATGTATTTTTAAAGTGTCTGACATGTGAACATGTGAAAGTCTCTGAGATGTTGATCTCTGTAGCTGGGTTTTAGGTTTTACGTATAGTCACTTTATATTGGGGTTCAAATGCTCGTTGAGGCTGATCATAGCATCTAAATTACTCTTAATTATCTCTGCTTGTTCAAATCACTGACACCAATAACAATTATAGTCCAGCTGATCTCCTTCATTCTGCTTTGCTAGATTTAAATGGTAAAATGTGAATTCTCTGTTCAAAAAAATTTTTTTTTTGTATTTCTGAGCTCAACATACACAGTACAAGAGCACATATTTTTGCACGAAGAACATACAAGTTGGATCAGACAAAAGGCCTCTAAACATCCTGTTTTCTGTAGAGGCTCCTGGAAGCCCACTTGCAATATGTACAGACAGGACCCTGGGTTCAGTTCCCAGCATCTACCAGGATACTGGGTAGGAGGGATTGGGAGAGCCCATATGAGATTGGGGATATCCTAGTCCAGGTGTGTTGGACATAGACATTTTATGGCTTTAAATTTTTTAAACCAACTTTCTGAGATCAGAAACATGTGGATTTCAGTAGAGATATTTTAAAATCAGTAAGGTGTTCTCTGTGGACAGCAGCTAAAAAGTGTTGGAGTCTGAGAGGTAGCCAATCTTGAGAGTATATTAAGATAGTCCAAACATATCCTTTTTATGTGGGAAAAGTTGCAACAGGCATAGCTGGAACAAGGCTGTCCTTAAACACAGCTGCCACCTGAGCATGAAGGAGCAAAATTAGGTTAAAAAAGACTCCTAAGTTGTGAACTGGCTTTTCCAGTGGGAGTTTGATCCTGTCCAGAATGGGCTAGGACTTAAATCAATGAGGCCATCCCTTTGATCACCAGTGTGACAGCTGTCCCTATAAGCAGTGGTCCCCAACCTTTTTATCACCGGGGACCACTCAACGCTTGACAGTTTTACTGAGGCCCGGTGGGGGGGGGGGATAGTTTACTGCTCTACTCTCAACCACTGCCTTAATGCTCTCTGATCACTATGGTAATGTTTAAACATCCCTTCAAAATAAGATACAGACACGCCACAACAATGAACATAAGGAACATTTTATTTTCATGGAAATTTTAACTCATGACAATGACAAATCAATGGGAACCCTGAGCTTGTTTCTCTGCAACAAGATAGTCCCATCTGGGAGTGATAGGAGACAATAACACCCGAAGTGTGTTGTAAAGGGCGGGGGGGGGGGGAAGGCGTCCTTCGCGGCCCACCTCCAATTAGTTGACGGACCACATGTGGTCCGCAGCCCACAGGTTGGGGATCACTACCTATAAGGACAGCTGTCTATCTATTTCTATGTGGTTGGATAAGTGATATTCACGTAATTCCCCAAATTTTGAGTATTTTTTAAATAGAAAGTTTTGGGAGGCCGTTTTGGGAGGCCGTTAATTCATGGGGGTCACAATAACTTGGAAGCATACCCACAGGGCATTGTACTCGGTTCTCCCTTTATCCTCTTCATCCTCAAAACAGTATTTGTGAGCCAAGAGGTAGTGATGACTGGACAAGTCACCCACCAAGTGGAGATTTAGTGAGACCGAAGCCTAGCGTATGCCCCAGCAGCAGTTCAAACAGATTATGGACACTGTTAAAACTCCTCTTTGTCTCCTCAGCATTATTTTTTAATCCATACCTTTGGTCGCTCCTGCATTTGGTTTAATAAACTTGATGTGTACCATTCTGAGTAAACAAGATTCAGCAAAATGGGAACATTTATTCTGTTTATGCTGTCAGGGATGTGTTTTCCTGTAAGTGCAAAATTTCTTGCAATTTAGTTCTTCCTTGAAGAAACAGTTTTCATATCTGAACATTTTTTAATTTACCTGATCACATCTAATTTGCATTCTGCTTTAAAGGCAGGGAAGAAATGGTGAAGAAGAATTTGATCATACTTTGTAGAAAATACAGGCTTGTTACTGAAGTTCTTTAAATACTTTCAGGTCTCTGTGAGGTTAAACAGTGAAATGAGTAAACAAAAATGATTTCCTCCCTGAAACCCATACAGAATACAGGAACAACAGTGGCCAAATCAATATATTCTATTTTATTTTATTATTTAATAATGACTATTGTTGGCAAGTATATGAAGTGTAAACCTTCTCTCTATTACATTGTACTGGATTTGCACTACAATAATTAACATCAGATTGTACTGCTGCACTTTCATGTTTTTACTTAGTGCTGTGCCTTCTAGGGTTGCCAGCCTCCAGGTGGGATCTAGTGATCCCCTGGAAGTATAGGTCATCAGAGATCAGGCAACAGAATTCAGTTTCCCTGGGGAAAATGGCTGCTTTGGAGGGTGGACTCCGTAGATTTATACTCCATTGAGATCCCTCTCTGCTCTAAATTCCACCCACTTCCAGCTCCACCCCAAAAGTCTCCAGCTATTTTCTAACCCAGAGCTGGCAACCCTACTTTTAACACTCCTGCTTTCTTGCTAATTTATCTGCCTCACATCATGATGTGAGAGAAACTGGGGCAGTATCCCTTGACCGTTTCTCCCAAATTGTGAAGGCTGCCCCTTTGTAGGCAGCATTTTGCCAATCTTTTATAAATGGCAAATTCACTTTCATGCCTATAGGGAATGTGAAATGGGGAGTAGATGAGACTATTGCAGAAAAGTGAAGCTTGCTCATGATGTCGCAGCCTCTGGGCCAGGCGCCATTTTGCTGACATAGTATGTCAGATTAGCCTGTCTCTTGCTGAATTTAATTCAAACTGTAAAGTGTGAGGATGAAGTCAGCTCTTACCTGTATAGTCCTGCTCTAGGATCACCGGCTTCTTGTTCACACTGGAGTGCGGCGGAAGTGAGGAAGTAGCTATTTCATGTGGTCAATATCCAGCTACCCCCTCATATATGTGAATGCATTTTTAGAAGGAAAAGATCTAGAACCTTTACTCCCCTGGATTGCCAAAAAGCAATTAGTTCTTTTCCAGTAACGGATTGGGAGGTAATGAACACATAAAGTGGTGAAGAAACCAGAGCACTGGAATCTCTCTGGTGATTGACAGGACAGAACTGAGTAAGCCATAAAGCTCAGAATGCAGTTTACAGGCTTTCTATTGCCAGAAGCCCCTGGAAGCAGCAACTGGACCCCAGATCTGGCTGTCTACATATTGCTGCTCTGCAGTTTTGCCCGAGCTGATGCTCAGATCTAGGGGTCTTCTGTTTTTTGGAGGGAATCCTAGCAACACAAGGGCCATAAGCATGCTTGTTTGTTGATTTCTTTTTTTGCCGAAGAGTTTTCAGTTCTGTCTGTTTTGTTTCACTACTTCTGTGTTCATTACCTCTCAATACCTTAATGGAAAACAATCATTTGCCCTTCCCCATTGAATTATAACAGCAATATAAAAGCATTATAACTTTGCATTTGTTCCAAACAGTTGTTATTCTGTTTTCATCTTTGGATTTTAACAGCAGTAGAAGTCCCTGCTGAATCCTTCTGTTTGGAATTGTCATGGGTAGTGACGTTATGCACTTATGCCCGTAAAAGAAAAAAGGATTTTACTGATATCTGCACTGAATGATTTTTTAAAAGACCAGCTAGTTGAGGGAGAAGGTAGGAAAGGCAATTAAATTAAATAAGTTTGTTCTCTTAGCAAATTACTATCTTTCAAATGTTTTCCGTTCCTCTAGGCAGGACATTCAGGGCTGTAAACTTTTTCTGGCTAAAAACTACATCCAACGATGACCAGTGGCAAAGTTTCCATTAATTTTAATAAACCAACTCTTAGAGTATATCTTGAATAATATCTCTACTTGGTAAATATTGATGGATTTCTCTTATCTCCCTTAGGGCCACCAAGCCAGAGATGTCCGACAAGATGTCAAGCTTCTTGCATATTGGAGACATTTGTTCTTTGTATGCAGAAGGCTCAACAAATGGATTTATCAGCACTTTGGGGTAAGGGTGGCAATTTTCTTCTGCTGCAGGGTATGTCTAATGAACATGGCACTGGAGAAAGATAGGACTAGTCGTCTGGAAGCTGATACAGTCATCTTGTGTTTAACAGTACTGGGTGTCTCTTTTTTTTTCCCCACAGCAATAAATCCTGGGATAGGACACTTCCCAGGTGAGTGGAACTATTTCAGCAGAATTTCACTTAAAAGAACACCCGTAATAGTCTCTTCGTCTTCATTCTGTTGCCACTACTGCGGGCAATATCAGGAATATCAGAGGCTGGAGATGTGTAGTTTATTATGTGGATGAAGATCTTGGCAGCAGACACCCATGAAAATATAATATATCAGTAACTTCTAGTACAGAGAAAGATGAACAGGGTAGGATATGAGATAGGGTAATGGGGTTTAGTGACCATACATAAATATGATTCAATAATCAAGGCTGAGGTCTGCAGCCTATCAGGGAGAGTCATTATGCCAAAGAGAAGGATAAGAACCTAGATAGAATGGTTCCAGTTTACTGGGAACTTCGAAGTTATATATGGGAGACAAAAAAGACACTTGAGTAGATAGGAATATAGAAATAAACGCCCCACTTTGCTAACTCATGGTCTATGTTCTAACTGGAGAAAATATTAATAGAATAATAAAATAGAAAACACTGTGAAGATGAGAAGAGCAAAAGTCAAATATCAAGAGGAAGCCAACTTCAACTCAGGATTTCACACTGGAGCAAATGCCAACTTCAGTTCTCACCCAACTTTAGCTGGTTCCCCTAATATTTGGTTGTATGGCAAGCCTACCTTAAGATTCCAGGAAGACGTTTCATAGAATCTGGTACTGAATATCTTAATTTAATATTAATAATTTTAATGTTAAATCTAATACATTATGTATTAATGTACTTTTATTATGTTGTAAACGACCTAAGGCCCATGTTGGGAGTGAGGTGGTCTATAAATTTAATATTATTATTATTATTAATAATAATAATAGAGCAACAACTAGAAATTGGATGCACATTCTGCAGGTGGGCAATATATAATCTGTAACCTCTATCTTAGTTGCCTAATCCAGGGAATTGCTGACATGTGACCTATTTCTGGAAAAAAAAACTCCAGGTATGAGGGAGAAACTGTTAGACATATACATGAGATGACTTGGCCAATAGTGGCGGGCAATAAATCTAATAATAATAATAATAATAATAATAATAATAATAATAATAATAATAAAAATAATAAATAATAAATAATAAATAATAAATAATAAATAATAAATAATAAATAATAAATAATAAATAATAATCATGATGATGAAATATGGGCCACTATGATATTAGTGACTAGATTGGATCAGAGTTTAAACCCTCAGAAACAAGACTTTGGGTGTATCTTTGAGTTGGCTTTTTAGTTTACATTTGAGGAGAAAATGGGGAAGAGTGAATTATGTATGCTCCCCTAAAGTCCCTTAAGGAAGAATGGGATGTGCATTTAACTTTGATACCAGAATTTTTTATCCATTCATCTCCCTTGGGCCAAAAACATATGGACATATTTGTTGTGTGTGTTTCAGATTGAACCATTTATTTTTCTAAGTCATTATCATTTATTTTGACTGAAACTGGCCCAGTATTATCCTTGGCTAGAGAGGTCTTTCTGAATACTTGCTAGGGATTGAACCTGGAACCTTCTAAATGAAGAGAATGTGCTCTGCCACTGAGCTATGGACCCTTTCATCACGCCAGAGCAGGAAAGCAGTGAAGGCTTCCTGACATTAATGTCATCAGAGACACATTCCCCTCCCCCATTGGAATTGGTTGTTTTAAATATCCCCCTTTCCAAAGCCCCTTAATGAGTAAATAAACACTGGTGAGACTCTAAAATCTTAGCGTAAGTAATATAGAGCAAGTTCTTAAAGCAGCAATTAAATTAAAACTGCTAAAACTACAGGTGAAAAGGATGTTGCTAAAATAAAGTGGTGTGTAAGGAGGTAACAAAAATGAATCAAGCAAAAGGGGGAGAAAATTTCTAGAAGATTTGGCAAATTAAAAAACTCTACTTGAAATATTGTGGTTTGGTCGTAGAAAGGGGAGGGGCCCCAGAAGGGCCTGTACACCGAGATGCTTTCCAACCATATGCTGCACAATCATGCCACTTCTGGTGTTTCTTGAAGCCTGAAGAATGTTTCAGGGGTTTCTCAACTGTAAAAAACTTTGAGAAAGGCTTCTCCAGATACATAAAGGCTGGTTGAGGTTCAGTTGGGGTGTTTTGACAATCCTATAGGCTTAGTGGTATTTTGATAATTAAAATGCTTATAGGTTAATGTTTTAATGCTCAATGTTAATAGTTATATTTTATATTATTGTATGTGTGTGTTCGGTGATGGTGGCACAAGGGGCATGCAGTAGTCACATGGCACTTGTGGTTGATGGTAATAGCAAATGTGGTTCTCTATAAGTCATGGAGTGAGCACCACTGACGTAAAATCATAAACCGATCTTCATAGGAGGATTATGTCCAAAACCTGGGAAGGAGGTGGTAGTAACACTATTATTGAAGGATTCCTCTTCAGATAAGGAAGAACTGGCAAATTACTGGCTTATCTTCAAATGTTCCTTCTTGGGAGAAGGTACTGAGAAAATGGTGGAGTAACTCCTGGTCCACACATCTGCCTTTAACTGATTTCAGTCTGGCCTGTAATAACACTCAGCTCTGTATTTGCTTAAACAAGCCTCCAGAAGCAGATGTGTTGCCCTTGACCAGTGCCAGAATGCTGTGGTTAAGTGGCTGATTGGTTGGGCTGAAAGAATCATAGAACTATATTGGAAGGAATCGTGTAGACCAGTGGTCCCCAACCCCCGGTCCTGGGACCGGTACCTGTCCGTGGATCAGTCGGTCCTGGGCCGCAGCTCCTCCTCGTCCTTCTCCCTGGCTGCTGCCTCAGGGGCTGCCCTGCCACTCTGCCACCGGCTCAATTTTGGTGCTCTCCAGCAACCACCATGGCTGGGACTCCTCCCTCGGTGTAGCACTGTGCAGCTGCTGCTGGCAGTGCCCCACAGCAGGTAGCAGGAAGTCAGGGGCACCGGCGGGGGAAAAAAGTGGAGCAGGGGCTCAAGCAGCAGCAACATCCCTCGGCAAAAGCCAAGCCCCCCCCCTCCAGGCCTCAGTAAAATTGTCAAGCGTTGACTGGTCCCTGGTGATAAAAAGGTTGGGACCACTGGTATAGACCAGGTAGGCCAACCCACTGCTCAATACAGGATCTGTCTAAAGCAGGGATTCCCAACCAAGGGCCCGGGGATCCCTGGGGGTACACAGGAGCTCCAGAAGGATCCACAACCTTTTCCCTCCTGTCCTAATGCAGTGGTCCCCAACCTTTTTGAGGCTGGGGACCGATGGCAGCAGGGAGGGCGATTGCCCGGCCGTGCATGCTGTGCATGCATGGTCGCGCATGAGCATTGCGCATGCATGGCCGAAATCGCGCATGCACGGCACTTCCGTGCAATGCGCATGCGCGGCACTTCCGTGCAATGCGCATGCGCGGCCCTGCTTCCCTCTCCCCCCTCCCACAGTATGAAGCTTCCCGGGCCGCAACTTGCGGCTCGGGAAGTTTTTTACTGCGGGGGGGGGGCGGGGAGAGGGAGCCGCGGCCCGGTGGTTGGGGACCACTACCCTAATGGACTTGGCCACAAGATAGAGAATTGACTACTTCTTTTGCTCCCCCCCCAGCATATTATCTTGTGGATTCTGCAACTGGGAGTGGGTGGTGCCTGCATGCTTAATCCCACCTTAAACTGCCTCCTGTCTCTTGGAGGGCTCAGTGGATAGGCTGTGGGTGTAAAAATCAGAGCGGGGATGAGTTGGTTGTGGGTTGGTATGGGCAGGTTCAGGCTGTTTTCTCAGTTCCTGCCCTTTTTTCTGGCCTACATGAGGCAAAGCCATTGTACTAGTAGTAAAAGCAGTGGGAGGGAGCAAAAGGCAGATTGAGGGTGTGAGAAGTGATGCCACTTCCAGGGGGCATAGCAGGGAAGTGTGGCCAGCAGACATCACTTCTGGGCTCCTCAAAGAATGAAAAACAAGATAGGACTAGTGCAAAATGCTGCAACTCAGCTGTTGACTGGAACTAGCCAATTTGAACACATTATCCTCTTGTTAAAATACCTCCAAGGTTGCCTGTTTGTTTCCAAGTAGCTGCTTTCCCCCTCCTAGTGAGAGGGTAGCCTCTCTTCTTATGAATCTTCCCAGTGGTTCCTGTTATGTGTCCCGTTGGGGTGGCTTGTAAGATGTGTCCAATTCTGGTTAAAAGTTTTGATAGCCAAGACCATATGGAACAGTCTACCTGAAGCAGGCACCTATAATATTAATAATCTTAATATTTTTTAGAAGGCTATGTAGGTAATAACTATTTAAAGGAGGCTGGATTATAGTATATAGTTGGTAAATTGGAAGGGATTTCTTAAAATGAGGGTTGGTGGTGGGTTTTGTTGGTGGGTTTTGCTGCCAAGTTGTTTTGGATTGTTTCTCTTACTACTGTGTCTTCCAAAAAAAGAAAAGAAAAAAAGAGTTAATCTTCTAAACTACTCTTCTGCAAACTTCTTTCAAACTCTCTGGAGTGGGATGGCAGAGCATATGTATTTCAACAAATAAAATTATGGTTTTCTGCAGACAGTTCTGCTAATGTTGGACAGGAGAGCGACCCTCTGCACCGTAAGTGTAGACCAGTGGAGAAGAACAAAAACCGAAATTCAAGGAGGAATAAGAGCTTGGGGGTAGAGGAGAGAGGAAGGAAATGGTTACTTGAAGTTGCACCACCATTATCTGCTAAAGGGGATACTGGTAAGAAGAGGGAAGTGAAAGAAAGGCTGTAGAAATACATCTCACAAACTCTTCACACAAGCCCCTATTAAGCAGCAATAATAGCTTCATGTATGCTATTAAAATTCCTTTAGGAAGTTTTTGCTCTGACCTTAAGTACTTAACATTGTTCTTCGTTAACATGAGTTCCCATCAAAACAGCTTGGCTCAGACTTCTAGGTAGTCAAGCTGTTGGAAAAACTGAATAGCACATGCATGAATTCTAGCAACATTCTTGCCCAAATTGATCAGGAGTGGGCTTGTGAAAACTGCCTGCAGCAACCCTTATGGACTACAGGTCTGGTCCCATGGAAGATCAGGGATCTGTCATTTGACTGTGGTGCTACTGCATAGGGGCAGTTGCGCGAGAAGGTAGGTGCCGTGGTTCAGCCAGCCGTGGTTCAGCCAACAGAGCAAAGTGATATAGAGGACTCTTCCAAGGAAGAGGTAGCCAGCAGACCTGACCCATTGCCACAGCCAGTGATACAGACACTGCAGGAGGAGACAGCCTCTGAAGAGCCAGACACAAATCTGCAGCCAAGTAGCAGTACAAAAGCCCCTCACCTCCGAGTTGGCAACAGAGAGTAATCTGCTGGCCAGTTCACCTCCCCTGTCAACAGAACCTTGGGAAAAGCTTAGGAGGGAGCTGCAAGACAGAAGGCATAGTGCCAGGTTGGCAGCACAGCACTGACTGCACTTCAGTGAGGAGGATGAGTGTTTGCAGGAAGAGGGCTGAGGCAGCTGGCAGGCACTTAGCATGATGTCTAAAAGCAGCCAACAAGGGAGTGGCATTGTGGATGCTGCTGACCTTGCAGCTTGTTCTCTGGACTGATTTCCTTGCATCTGAAGCTACCCTGCATCTTAGGCACCTTGCTTTTGGATTCTTTTTTTTTTGGACTTGAAGCTGTGAGTCACGTCTAACCGGTATCCAACCCTTGAAACCGTCTTCTTATGAACTCTAATGTTGAGAAACTGCCTCTGTCTGCTGTGGTCTTCAGTCTGGGCTGTAGGCTTTTGATGTCCCAGGTCCCAGTTTGTGAAACAGGAAGGGTATTAACAGTGAAACACCCTTTGATAATCAAATGAGCTTTTAGATTGCATAATTTAGTGTTTAACCTGATGAAAACTGAAGCACTTGAAGTAACATTTTTATAAAGTTTGCTGTCAGTTATACTCAGTCTGATATTATGCCAGCAGTTGGTATATCCTGCAGACACGGAGCTGTGTGTGTTACAGCTGGTGAACTATGTGGATGGAATATAGTTTTAAGCTGTAATGATATTCTACTCAAGTAAATATTTCTCTGAAGTGGAATCCTGCTTAAGATTCCAGGGTGGTGTTGGCTTGTTGCTTAATCATCATCTTAACTTCTGTTTTTTCCAAATGCAGGGTTCTGTTGTTCCTGGTTGCTAGTTGTGTATTCTGTCTAATTGGTTTTTGAGCTCTGCATGCTGTGTGATCTTTATTTTGATTATTGGTTTGCCCAGAGTAATTCTCCTTTGCCTGCAATCTAATTTTGGAACAAGGTAAATCTTTCAGCCTTGAGACTTTGCTGTCTCATTGCCTTCTGTATCCTTGCTTAATCAAATAATATGGTTCTTTTCCTTTGCTCCTGATCTTCTACTTTTCTGATCTCAGTCCCCTGTCCCTTATGCCCATTGCTGATGCTTTTGGGTAGCCATATCCTAAGGGCCTTGAATAATTGTGCCTAAGAAGGAATTTCAGCAGATCCACCTTCTCCCGTGCTGTAGGGGTAACAAAAGATGTAGTAACTGAAACTCTATATTTATTTATCTATGTCTGTGTTTGTCTGTCTGTCCATCTGTCCAATTTTTAGACCACCCTCCCAGCAAGCCAGCTCAGGGTGATGTACAAAATTATATAAAATACAAAGTTAAAACAGAATTAATTTTTAAAATTATAATTTAAATCAATGATAGGTTAAGACAGAGGCGATACTTCCACAGAGCTTCTATGGGGAGATGGTGCCATAAGTAGGTAGGTAGATAGATGTTAACTTTGGACCCAACCAGAAACCTGGTGGAAGAGCTCTGCCTTGCAGGCCGTGTGGAATTGTGCTAACTTCTTTACAAGCAGTTTAATTGTGGAAGCCCAGTCCTTTTGGTGTTGGATAATATTGGTTCCTTCCACTTTCCGTCTTCGTGCGTGGAGTGGAGCATATCAACGTGTAGCAAAGGCCTTGTTAAACAGGACTGCTGTGTGGCTGAGAACTGCACTGTTCCCTTCCCTTTAATTAAAACTCCCCACCCCCAGTTTAAGTTAGGGTTATATAGCTGCAGCATTAGTGCACTTGTGTGTCTTTCCTAGAGGCAACTATATTTGCCATAGAAGGCCAGGCAGTAGCTTTATTCATAGTTTTCTATATTTTCCTCCTGTCACCTGTTCTCAGGCCGGCAGAAATCATTCCCTCCCCCCCCCATTTTATCTTTGCTGTTACCCCGTAGGATGGGTTAGGCATAGAAAGGGCAACAGGCCCTAGCCACCGCAGTGACTGCGGTGGCAGAAGGTAGATTTGATGACTTGAGCAGCGTAGATCCTGGTTCAGAGTTCTAACCACTACCCCACACCAGTGCTCCTGCCAGCTTGTTTTAAAATGTACATAATGCTACTGTCCTGTGCTGCTCCTTTTGATAATAAGAGAATGAGCACCAGAATGCTCCTGACATATTTGCATAAAATGTCCGTATTTTTAGAAATGCGGAATTCCTTAACAGTTAGAAGGAAAGAAACCCCTACAGGTTAGCAATATTGCCTTACCTCTCGGGGTCGTATGTAGATTTTCAACTGAAGCCCAAGAGGCATCAGTCCAAAGAGGCTACCTTGAACACAAGTGGGTGCTAGCCCTATACACATGACCTTTCCCTACAATAGCAGAACAAGTATGAGCGGCCTGTCTCGCTCTCCACGTGAATTTCTGAGTAAGATACCGGATAACAAAGGGTCAGCATCAAAAGTTTAGAACTGTTTAGCTGCACGTCAGATTTTCCAGTTGATTTCTTAGGCTTGTTTCCAGAGCCTGCTGCTTTAATAACTACATGGCAGGCGTCTTCCAAGGAGGGGAGTAGGTGGGAATTTGATGCTTGCTAGTTTCTCTTTGCTCTTAGCTGGGGAATGTTTTAACTAGAATTGTAAGCTGTCTTGTATAAAAAGGTGAAATATAAACATTTTAATGAATCAGTAAATAAAAATCAGTTATCTTCTGTCCATTATCTTAAACATTGTGCTGCCTTTCCTCCCAATGGTAAGGTCACACACAAAAGAAACATTAATATACTCCCTGGGAGTAACATGGCAGCACACTCGATGCTGCAGCCCCTTATCCCTGTCCCCTGTAGCCCTCTCAGGTTGTCATGCATCCTTAAAATGTGTGCCTTTGGGATAGTTTTCATATTGTACTAGCAGTAAAGCCCATTGCACAGAAAATACAACTGGCTGTAGAAAACTGTTGTTTGTAAGGACTGGCCAGAGTCCTTTGCCCAGGTGAGACACACCTGCATTAATCCGTCGCTCCAGAATCTTAAGGAATACTTCCAGCCTTGGGACAGCCAACCTCCAGGTGGGACCTGGAGATACTTTGGAATTACAGCTCATCACCAGACTATAACAAACAACTCCCCAGGCAAAAATGGCTGCTTGGGAGGAGAGACTTTGTGGCATTGTACCCCACTGAGAGGGGTGCCAGCCTCCAGGTGGGATCTAGGGATCCCCCCAGAATCACAACTGCTCTCAGGCAACAGAGATCCATTCCCCTGGAGATAGTATCCATTAAGACAGATGTAGGGGGTATGCACATGAATTAGGGTTACCAGCTTCAGGTTGGGAAATACCTGGAGATTTGGGGGTGGAACCTGCAGAAGGTGGGTTTGTGGAAGGGAGGGATTTCAATGGATTATAAAGCCATAGAGTCCACTATCTAAGGGGACATTTTCTCTGTTCAAACAAGATATGGATCTGGAGATTGGAATACTCCCAAAGCTTATCCCAATAATTAAAGGAGGTGGCAGGAAGGACTGCAGCAATTCAAACTGCAGACAGAAATCAGCTTTTGGGGATGCATTGCCATGTTTCATAGAATCATAGAGTTGGAAGGGGCCATACAGGCCATCTAGTCCAACCCCCTGCTCAACACAGGATCAGCCCTAAGCATCCTAAAGCATCCAAGAAAAGTGTGTATCCAACCTTTGCTTGAAGACTGCCAGTGAGGGGGAGCTCACCACCTCCTTAGGCAGCCTATTCTACTGCTGAACTACTCTGACTGTGAAATTTTTTTCCTGATATCTAGCCTATATTGTTGTACTTGAAGTTTAAAGCCATTACTGCATGTCCTCTCCTCTGCAGCCAGCAGAAACAGCATCCTGCCCTCCTCCAAGTGACAACCTTTCAAATACTTAAAGAGGGCTATCATGTCCCCTCTCAACCTCCTTTTCTCCAGGCTGAAGAAAAGCTCCCTGTTAAACAAGACATGTTGGCAACCTCCCAAGTATGCAAAAGAAAAAAGATCCCTTGTGTAAAGACAACACAGCTAATTAAGAATTTGTATCATACAGAGAAAAGCTTTATTCAGTGCTTTGGAAGCACAAACAAAACGTAGTAATACTACAAAGACATTAAGAAGCTGTAGAAATGCTACTGTAAATGCTAATTCCAAGCTATGAAGACACTCATCAGGATATGACTATTATCTAGAGCAGTGGTTCTCAATCTTCCTAATGCCGCGGCCCTTTAATACAGTTCCTCATCTTGTGGTGACCCCCATCCATAAAATTATGCAAGTGTTCTTTCACAGAAATTAAACCGAAACTGACCAATGGTGTGAAGATCCATTGTTCATGATTGTATATAAATTGGTTTTTTCCCCCTGGAGTTTCTCAGTTCAGTTCTGCCTCTTGTCCCACCATGCTGATCTCGCTCTTTTCCGCTGCTCCAGACAGACAAACAAATGTTCTAAATCTACCCCACAAGGATGGTGCCACCCCTCTGGCCAAGCTGCTTGCCCTGCCGTGACCCTTCAACCCCCAGGTTGAGAACCACTGATCTAGAGGCCTCTAGACACTTGTACATTAAAATTTTTGTTGGATGAGCTTCATCTTTATATATTTGCTATTAATATTGATCAATATTAATATTAATCACCTATGCAGATGTAATTCTGTATTTATTGTATTTCTGAATCTATACTTACCTATGTTGTCTTTACACAGTGGATCTTTTTTTTTTTTTGTACAACTTCCAAGCCTCAGTCCAAGTATTACCTTTTGATTTCTGCAAAATATTGGGATTTTCTTCCCTGTTTGAGCTGTTCAGTGCTGGGTGGTGAAATACACATTTTGGGGAGGGACAATCCTTTGCATTTAATTTTACCCCTGTTTACAGGTCCAGGTTAGTAAACTCCTGGAGATTTGGGGATAGAGCCTGGGAAAGACAGAGACCTCAACAGGTACAATGCCATAGAGTCCACCCTCCAAAGCAGCCATTTTCTCCAGAAAAACTAGACTTTTTAGTCTGCAGATGCACTATAATTCCAGGGGATCCCCTGAACCCACCTGGAGGCTGTCATCTCTACTCAGTATAGCAGTGTGAGGTAATAAAATAGATTCCTCATAAAACTGTGTTTTTCTCTTTTGATGTCTGATTTCCATGGTAGTGTGCCTTTGCATTTGTGCAACTCATCTGTATCATTTATTGCTTACTTTTCTGTTTACATCTGTGACGGACTGCACTGTTAAAAGCTGAGAAGTGTTGTACAAACAGGTAAAGAATTGTGAAGGGTTAATTCTTCACAGATCCAGAGAGTGTTGACTGACAGGCTGCTCTCGGAGTTCTGATAGGTTAGCATCAGTTGAGCAGAGAAAGTCTTCTGAACTGGATGCTGAGGAATACATTCTGGATTAAGCGCTGACGGAGAACAGTTTACACAGAGAATTGGGAGAAGTTGTCAAGAGGAGTAGGTAGTTAATAGGAGGTTCCCATTCAGGCCAGAAAAGGGAATGGATCTTATACAGTTAAAACAGGGAGATAGCTCTGAAGAATGGAAATCCCTGGTGTGGTGTGGTTGGGAGACTGCCTTGAGTTAGTCAAAACTCAGGATTATTGGTGTTTAGAGAAGGGGTTTGGGTACTGGATAGAGTGAACCAGCCTCGAAGTGTCAAAGTTAGTGAATATTCTAAAGAGTTAGTGGATACTCAAGGAAAGTGTACAAAAACCTCTCATCAAAAGATCCTAAGTCCCTGAGAAAAGTTTGTGAAACTCTCAATAGCTTGAAACATATGAACTGAAGTCTGTGCATATACTGTTTTACTTCAAAATTCTATATTGAGTTACCTTAGAAATTTGACCTTTGATTTCACTTGGCTTTTCCCCACTATTTTGAATAAAGTATTTTGTTAATTTAGAATTTCCAAAGCCTTGAGTTCCATTTAAGTTGAAAGTAAAGGGGGTTCCTGGGCTGAGCCAACAGCCAAAATATCATACTGTGATAAGATCAGACAGCCAGAATTCTTTGGGAAATAAGAAAACCAGGTACTTAGGGTTTCTCTTTTGGGCTGGCAACCATGGCTGACAGTTCCTGGAAGCAATAAGGAGGTTGCACTGACGTCACTTCCAGTAAAAATGATGCAATGTCATGGGATGCTCTAGGATTCACAAAAACTCATAGAGGTTTACCATAGAGCTTTGCAAATCCTCCAGCATCCATGTTGAGATGTGGAGGTGAAGAGTTTAGTCTGTCATCAGATGTAGATTGGTTTTAAGCTGGGGATGGTTTATATTTTATTGTGGGGTTTTAAATGTTGTAACCCACCACAAGCTAGCTTGCTGGGAGTGGTGGATAATTAAGTATGTAACTTACTCACTCCAGGGTTTTTTGGAGGTGATGTCAGTGCCACCCTGAGCCACCAATTCATCTCTCATTTTATCTTGCCCACCTTTCAGGTGCTGATAGACAAATGTTCAGTTTTCCACCGGAGATATTTCAAGCCAACTCAATAAGATTTGAACCTGGGTCTCCCAGATTCTAGTCTGGCACTCTAGTATAGTGTGCTTATCTGGCTTATCCTTTTTTTTTTCTTTCCAAAATGAGAGTCAAGTGGAAATTAATATTTTTCCTTGGATGACCAACAGGCCTTTTAGTTTTTAGGAACCACCTTCCAGTTTTTGCCTGGCTATGTTTGTCTTGCTGTGGTTATCCATGGTGTAGATTGGGGGTTGGCAAGACTCTGCTATTAGAAAGTGTGATTTTAGGGTGCAGGACTCTGAATAGTTCTTCCCCAGATTTTAGCAATTAGCCTGGATCTCTCCACTGAGTTCCTACAAGTTGTATTATAATAGGGTCTGTATTAGACTTGTTTGCACTAACACTCTTTCTGAGTGGAGGAACTGTACCACACAATGTGATCCTGGTTATATACTATAAGCCTTTCAAAATGTAGCATGTCAGTTGCTAAGTGGAATTGTAAATTGCAGTAAAGAAAAGTTAACTGTCCTACACTTTAATTATCTATGGACATCATGCGCCTGGCTGGACTACTCTCTCGGATAATTGGCATATAATGATATGCAATTATCATGAGTGACATGATGAATAGTGTGATTTGTAAAACGTTTTGGACTAGTTCAGTGTCTTACCCTGTCCCATCTAGCATGAAACCATTATTTACCAACAGTGCCACTGTCAAGAATCCTCTGTGCTAGAACTAGTGTTGCATTCAGTGTCTGCTACACTCTTCTGGGAAGTCATGCCAGGTCACAGAAATGCCATCAGGAGTAATAAATTATTCTTCTGCATCAGGAACCTCAGTCTGTATAATTGCAGTTTGTATAACATGCAGACTTTTGGGGAAATGAGGTAGGGGGAATCAAAACATAGTTTATTTATATCATTTTTTTCAAAATTATTTTCTGTTTCATCTGTCAAATCTGCAACAGTCACTCTTACCTTTGACATTTGTATTTAGGTTGTCAGCTCGTGTCAGCTTGCAACATTTTAAAAGGTACTCCCCCCAAACAGCACTACTCTCAGCCAATACCACCTGGCTAGATATCCCTGGCCCCAGGGAAGCACGTTTGGCCTCGACGAGAGCCAGGTCATTGTCTATCCTGGCACCTACCTGGTGGAACGAGCTTCCAGAGGAGAATCGGGCCCCGTCAGAGCTATTCCAGTTCTGCAGGGCCTGCAAAATAGAGCTTTTCCACCAGGCATTTGGTCAAGGCCAGTGACAACATCATCACGCCATCACATCCAAACAAGCACACTCAATGAGATTGTGGATGAGATGTTACCTGAACATCTTATGTCATATAAGATTGATGATGTTAATGATATTGACGATGTTAAGACTGTTGATGTAGTTACCTGAACATAATATGTTATAATTGTTGATGTTAAGATTGTGAACACAATTACCAAACTTATTCTGTACACTGTTACTCCTATAATGTTTTCTGTAAACTACCCTGGGCCAGAAGGGAGGGTGGTATATAAATATAAATAAATAAAACCAGTAACATTAAAATTGAAGAACATTAAATATTGGTAGGCTTGTGGTAAAGTCTTAGTGTCCTGAAAACAACAAACAAAGGGACATTTACCAAGGTGGTACTTAACTAATATAGTAACTATTGGTTAGAGCAGTGGTCCCCAACCTTTTTATCACCGGGGACTGGTCAACGCTTGTCAATTTTACTGAGGCCTGGGGGGGTAGTCTTTTGCCAAAAGACGTTGCTGCCGCCTGAGCCCCTGCTCCACTTGCTTTCCAGCCGGCGCCCCTAACTTCCTACCGCCCAAGGGGGACGCTGCCAGCAGCAGCTGTGCAGTGCCATGCCGAGAGGGAGCCCCAGCCATGGTGGCCACTGGAGAGTACCAAAGGTGAGCCGGCAGCAGAGTGGCAGGGCAGCAGCCGAGGAGGAGCCATGGCCCGGTACTGACTGATCCATGGACCAGTACCGGTCTCCAAACCGGGGGTTGGGGACCACTGGGTTAGAGAATTTAATTCTACATACTTAGAGGTAAAGTGAGGATTCCTATTCTAATCTAAATAGCTGGATGGAGAGAGATGCTTGAAGCATTTCTTCCCCATGATGTTGCAAGGTAGATGAATAGAGGAGAAGAGGACAAAGACTCACGAGACAGAAAATAACCCTCTAGGCACAGGTCAGTGAGATCAGAAGGTGAGAGATCAGTGTTTCTATCTATCTCACTAACTCTGTGGTGAAGAGTGTTACTATTTGAGTCTCAAGTCAGGAGACATCGCACAGAGAGCTATTTCCAACAAAAATCACCCATAAAATAACCAAGCATCATCATCATACAGAAATTAAATACAATACGTCACAGTTCTAGCTGCAGTCTTCTAACACCACAAGGCGTCAAGGTTTCGACAAGTTGTAGGACTGCTTCAGACTCATTAAACATATTTAGGGCTGATGTCGTATCTTAGTAGATTCATCTCGGTGGTTCTTTGTACTAGAGTTTCATCTTCATAGATGTCGGCCATGTGCTTGCTATTATGGTACTGAGTCTTGAGAAGACTTCCTATTACTTAGTACAGCTGAGGTTGTTATGAATGTCCTTATAGATCATAAAAAGCAACACAACAGTGTGGGTTACCTAGAATCTTCTCTTCCTTGGGACTGCTCTCTGGATTGTTTTGCTCCAAGCTTGGGAGTGGGGAGGTGGGGGGCGGGGAGAAAAATTAAGCTATTACTCACTCTTAGACACTTGTGTTGGAGAAAATGAGAATGGTCTTTATGAGTTTATTCATGGTTCTAGTTAAAGAAGTTTTTCAATACACCTAGAAGATAATGAGGCGAATTTATACTAAAAGTTCACATTTTTGCCAATTATCTGGATTTAGGCATTTGGTTGGAATGAAGGCTGAATTTCCAGGGAAATCTAATTACAACTAGAGGAGCAAAGCAATTTTTTTCCTGGGGGCATTTGATCGTCTAGTTCTTTGTGGCCACTAAATGTACTTGTTTTTGATGAAGACAATTATTGTGGCACAATTGCTGAGAATGGCTCAGTGGTTTGGAGGATGGCATGGACTTGTATCACCAGTCCAGTCCAGACAGGTTTCTCGTTTATAGAGACTGCAGCTGGAAACTTTAGATGTGGAGGTCCTGCTGCCTATGTAAGATCTGAACAATGAATTCAGCAGAAAGATAAGTGGTATATAGGATGCATATTGCAATGGCTAAACACTTGAATATTTTTGTTTATAACCCCTTTAACTGAGATCGTTTTTGCTTGCCAAGATGGCAAAACTCATTGCAAAACAAGTGCATTGAAGAACTGTTGAAATCAGAATGTCTATCTTTTTTGTCTTCTGTGCCATATCGTTGGACTTAATTGCTACAACTATTGTGAATCAGCATAGTCCAGGACAGCAATGATAGTAGAACTCCCAATTTTATAACTTCCTCCAACCTCCAGCAACTGTTTCACAGCTTGGAGCAAATATAGATTTGTCTGTTCTCCTTATTTCTTGATATCTGACGCTTCCAGCTGGTGTTATGACCACAAACATGCCATTACTAATATCCCATGTTATAATTATCTCAAGGTATCATTAGAAGACATTCTACTTGGATTTTAATGTGATCTTGTAGATTCTGAGTTTTTAGCACTTTTTTGCTACTAAACGTTCAAATTTTTGCCAGCCACCTGGACTTATACCTATAGTTGAATTTAAGGCTGAATTTCCAGGGAAATCTCATTACAGTCAGAAGACCAAAACAAAACTTTTTTTTGGGGGGGGGGACCTTATATTGCCTAGTTTTATCTGTCTACTACTTTTACTTGTTTCTCATGAAGGGTTACATAAGAATTATCTTCTATTGGGTGTTCCAAATTTAATATTGCTAAGAGTCTATGTTGTTTCTTGTAATCTTATTTTATCTTTATTATCTCCGTTCCAGACTTGTGGACGATAGGTGTGTTGTACAGCCAGAAGCAGGTGATCTTAACAGCCCTCCTAAGAAATTCAGAGGTGAGACCCTTTAATTTGTTGAGCTTAAGCATTCATATAGCGTTCCTTTCCACTCCAGTCAGTCTTGTACAAAATAACATCTGTGCATACAAGATGGTATAGCATCAGCAAATTGCTTAGTTGCTTATGGTTGGTTTGTTTTTTAATAGGATGGTGCTTATGTGGCTGGAAAGCCAGCTTTAAGGTGTGAATTCAAAAGCCTTCCCTGAAAAGGTATTGCACATTCGTTTCCATTTCCAATTACTGTAGTAAGTGAGCTGAGCACAGATGAGAGGCAAGCTGAACTGGAGGACACACGGCTAGGAGTCTCTGCGATGAACAGGATGTCTGTGTAGTTTCACTTCCCTTCCTCCAGGTGTCTTGACGCGAATTGTAAGCTTTAAATAGCTCCTAGGATTGAATAAACAAATGCCGAAAAAGGTGGGCAGAGCTCTGACAGATCCAGATGTGGCTTCTAGCTTGATCCCAACAGCGTTTAGTGTATCAAAAGCCTCTCTGGGAAATATATTTCATATAAATGATACATTTCATCATAGAAATGGAGGCTTTTTTTCTTTTTTACTTCACCTGCTCTATTCCTGAAATAGAACATTTCAGAAAGGTTTAGTTACCTTTTCTGAGGTGAGCATTTTAGATTGTAGAAAAAGGAACTTGCTTATTCCTTCTGGTGCTTGTGTATGCCTGAATACATCCATAAATACATATACGAACACATACACATTTTAAGATGATGTTAATTGAATCGGTCGTGCTGCTGGGAGGCTGTCTATAGTGGATCCTGATTTTTACTGATGCCTCAGTCTTACTCTTGGTTTATGTAGAAAGTCTTCTGGATAGAGGATGATCGTGTTAATCCAAGGTGGCATGAAACCGGGTGGTTACCGTCTGTTTGCTTGTGACTTTCCAGAAGTATCTGTCTGGTTACACCTTGGGAAAGAGTCATAGGCTAGATAGATCTGTGCTCCCCATGATAATTTTACATGCCAACTAAAGTACAAAGTTTGTTATGGAGTGTATTTAGTTTTGTGTAAACTTCTTTGAAGAGAAAGGTGTACATCTGGTACATCAGTGCTGGCAAAACATCACTTGGTCACATACCAGTAATGCCAGACAGTGTTATACAATGATGATTGTCCTTGTGGTATAAGACATAGATTTAGTGCAGAGCTAGTCTCAAACTGTGGTTCAGTACTGCATGAAATGAGCCCTAGGGCTTGCATTGTTCCTCTCCCCCATACTTGCATGCTTGGAGTCCATTATGAACTCAACAGTTTTGCTTAGTTTGCTGTTGTATATGAATAATAATAATAATAATAATAATAATAATAATAATAATAATAATAATAATATTTATTTCTTGCCTCTCCCAACAGGCTCGAGGCGGGTCACAACAACTAACCCCATTAAAATTCCCATTAAAACATCAATCTACTAACATGACGGCTAAAAATCCCATCCCTCCCCCAATTATCAAAGAGGTGAAGAGGAAAGGTTAGGGGAGTAGTGTACACTCCAACTCCAAAATTGTCTGGCTTTGATTGCTCTTTCTTTACAAACTAGTCAACTATTTATTTATTATATTTATATATACCACCCTCCCCGAAGGCTATAGATACATAAGGAACTATAGGTACATAAGGAAAGGGGAGGATGAAGGGGAGAGCCTGTAAGTTCAGAGCTAATTCATGCACCAACCATCCCACAAACATAATTGGTCAGTTGTGATATAATAGGGTTGTTTTTTCACCCTTCTCAATACAAAATAACCAACAAGTGGTTGAACTGAAAAAGTGGCGTAATGTGTTCAAGTTCCATCAGTATAGCTTTTTATGGTGTGTTTAGGGATTTAAAGGGGGGCTGGGTGGGTGGATGCATTCTTGTTCTGTTTCATCAGATGCCATACAAAGGCTACTATCAAACAAACAGATCTGCAAGTAGGTGTAATGGCTGCTTCGTGCATGATGCAACCACTTAACACCCTCCAGTAAAACTAAATTGACATGTATCCATGTTAGCAAGCTACCGTGTGTAATATCCTGAAGATTTTTCAGTGTGGGCTGACCTATGTGACTAGCAATTACTCTCTCGATGGAAGTTCGGTGTAGTAGTACAGCTCTACAATATTATGACCAGAAAGCTGCACTGAGGTATGCATCAGCAGCATGTATGTTACAGTTGGTATCCACGAACCTGATTTTGGGGAGTGTGAATTATTCGTAATGAAAAGTAGTCATTTTATCGTCCTATGAGCTGCTTCAGTTGCTTTTTTAAGGAATTCTGCGTGACTTGCACTACACCCCGAAGTGGTTTGGATTGGTTCAGAGTGTGCTCTAATCTGATTTTGTCTCTGAAGATACAGCCAATCTTTTAGGTGCGCCATTAAGCCATGAAGCTGTATCGAAAATGCGGTAGTCACAAAAGAAAGCATTTAGTTAGACAGTAGCCCAAGGAAGTTTCATTTTTACAGATCTCCTACACTTCAGCATTCCTCTGACCAGAGCTGTGAAACTGAAGTTTCTATGATACTATATTTGATGTTGCAGGGGAAGCATGCAGGAAAAGAGATAGACATGGGGTCTCCTCTCTTCCCCCTCTCTTAAAGAAAAGCAAAAAAGGTTTTGTATCTAAAACATTAATGTTTTAGTTTCTTATGAGATTCTCATGCAATGGTGGGGGGTGGGGTGAGTTACTGTTGTTAATATGGAAATTGCCAACTTGGATCCCCATTAAGTATAGAAGTTCTCTTGAGTGGTGTTGTAGGAGGTGGAAATCCATGTTATAAGAGGTTTTAAGCTGAAGAACTGTACTTCCACCTACAACTGAGGATGGAGTCCATTCGCATTGCAGAGAAGTGCTTCAGCTATTGATAGATACTGGTTTTGGTGCCTTGTGTGTTTCAGCTTTTACACCTTAATAATGCATTTTCATATAAACAAAGCCTACTTCAGAAATTTGCTTGAGGAATAATTTGGAGTGCACTGCAGCATATGCTGCTAAGCAGTGCTTTTTTTTTTTTTTTAAGGGGGGGCCTATCCCTGGAAGAGCAGAAACCTTAGAAAGCATAAGAGCTGAACTTTTTAAGTAAGTAGTTTTAAACTTTGTTTGGTATTTTGATGCTGATCCCAGTTGTGTTTGCTAGGGTTTACAAGTAGTTTCACCGAGCATTTTTATTATCTCAAACAACTAGGCGGGCTATAACTAAAGCAGACAAACAAGAGCATTGAAAAAAACACTTTGTATTTGGTCATAGTGATGCTATGAGAACTTTTACAAGACATTTCTGCTTCATTTTAAATACTGTGTATAGTTTAGTAGGTTTTGCAAGTCAAGAAAGATTTGGGGCATGGTAACTTTGGGGCTGTTTTACAACAGCTTTTAGCAAAATCAATATGCTTGTAGCAAGATAAACGGTTTCACATGAGAATGTACTTCATAGCCTACAGAGCCCTCTAGAATGACTGATCTCGAGTCTTGAACTACAAGCCAATGATTTCTCTGTTCTTTTTAGTTTGGCTCCACTTAATAAATCTACTCTTTTGTCCTCTTGCTGTTAGTATCTCAATTACATGAAATCTGCCAGTGATGAGCAGCAAGACTGGAGCCATAATGAGGCTGAGAAATGGAGCAATAAGCCTGCTTCCTCCTCTGGGCAGCAGAGCCATTACTATCACTATTACTACTAATATATATTTGGTTAGGTGGAGAGAGGCCATTGTTCATTGTTGTGGCTGTGACTCCTTGTTCTGTCACCCTCAAGTGAACTCCATTGTCTCAGAGGTCTTACTAGCTGGAGGATAAGTTCTCATAGAATCATAGAGTTGGAAGGGGCCATACAGGCCATCTAGTCCAACCCCCTGCTCAATGCAGGATCAGCCCTAAGCATCCTAAAGCATCCAAGAAAAGTGTGTATCCAACCTTTGCTTGAAGACTGCCAGTGAGGGGGAGCTCACCACCTCCTTAGGCAGCCTATTCCACTGCTGAACTACTCTGACTGTGAAATTTTTTTTCCTGATATCTAGCCTATATCGTTGTACTTGAAGTTTAAACCCATTACTGCGCGTCCTTTCCTCTGCAGCCAACAGAAACAGCATCCTGCCCTCTTCCAAGTGACAACCTTTCAAATACTTAAAGAGGGCTATCATGTCCCCTCTAAACCTCCTTTTCTCCAGGCTGAACATTCCCAAGTCCCTCAACCTATCTTCATAGGGCTTGGTCCCTTGGCCCCAGATCATCTTCATCGCTCTCCTCTGTACCCTTTCAATTTTATCTACGTCCTTCTTGAAGTGAGGCCTCCAGAATTGCACACAGTACTCCAGGTGTGGTCTGACCAGTGCTGTATTCAATGGGACTATGACATCTTGTGATTTTGATGTGATGCCCCTGTTGATACAGCCCAAGTTCTCATGGTGGCGAAGGGAACTAAGGGCTCTCACCCTGCCTCTGTTCCATGATCCTTTGGGTGGGAAAAGGGACCTCTATAGACAGAGGGGATGAGAGCAGAGCCTAAAAGCTTCTTAAGCTTGGAAGCTTGTCCTTTATCTGGCCTACAATCATACAGTTCCACATGTGCCTGCACAGAAGGCTGCTTGATGAACAATGGTTACAGGTAAGCGCAGCCCAATTTTTTTTAGCAGTCTTTCAAAAAAGTGTCCAGAGCAGCCTTCCCCAACCTTTTGACTGTGGAGGAGTACATGAAATAAATTTCCAAGCTTCAAGGAACCTTGGAAGTGATGTCAGCAGGCCAAGCCTCCCTGTCATGCCCCCTGGAAGTTGTATGTCAATGGAAATTGCATCAACATCTGCACCCTTTGCCCTTTGCCCCCCCCTCCCCCACACACTTCAGAACTCTTTGTAGAAAGACTAACATGGCAGTGTTCTCTTATGGTTTTGATATAGAAGTGAGCTGTGCTGCAAATTCAGAGTCTCAGCAAGTCATTGGTTGCACAAATGAAAGTGGCAGATATGACAAAATTATAGCCAACAGTTGTGGACATCTAATTCTCAACAAACTGACATCACATATGCAGCTTTGGTTCTCAGAGACCCCGAGAAATTATATTTTGAGTATTGGCTGTATTTATTTAAAGTCTTAATTTTAATACAATGGAAACTTCTACACTTTTTTTCTTAAATCACAACTGGAGCTATGGGAAGACAGCTGTCTCTATATACAGGCAGCTGTATAAGCTGCAAACAGTATTTTATCTCGCTTTATACATCTTGTTTCTTCATTGCATAGAAGGGATTATCCCATTTTATCTGTGCACCAACTTCTTGTGAAAATAAAATGAGAGATCGGGACTTGCCTAAAGCTACCAGTTTGTTCACTAACTGAGGATCTGTGTGTATGTGTTAAATCTCCATAGGGGAGAGCAGTGAGGTAGAAATTAAGGGCCATTCTGCACCCAATAAAAAAGTGTAATGCTCACCTTATGCAGATGCCATATTTTTGGCGTTTTGCATGACGTCACCAACATCCAGCGTGCAAGCAGCAAACCAGTAGCTACATCCTCCATTTTAAAGTGCTAGCTAGGGAATCGCATAAAGTGGATCCCCCAAACTTTGTAGCATGAGCTAGAGGAGAGCAACCAGCAAGACACACACCGAGGAAATGTGTGGAGCCGAAGTAACGCCATCTCCGCATCCAGTTCCTGCCCTCGCACCTGCCTCCCATCTCACGGGGACAGGTTTTATTTTAAAGCAAACTGCCTGGGGTAACAAATAGGCATTACCTTGTTCAGGCAAAGCACCCCCCCCCCCAGTTAAAACACAAAGCGTGCCTCTCTAAAGTGATTGGATGCCTGGTTTGACTGACAGGCGGAGGAGAGGTCCGTGTAAAGCGTGTTGCTCTCTTCCGCCATTTCAAGCAGGCGTGCGGAGTGCTAAGAAGCAAGAGAAGGTGGCAGACAAAAGCGAGAGAGCCAGGAGGTGAGGAATGGCTGGAGGCACGTTAGTGCCCTAAGTAAAAACAAACTTCACAATACATTTTTCCTGGATATGCCTGGCTTGTATCAACAGATGTGTTCTGAAAGTTTCATGCTTCCTAGGTACGCAGAGGTCTAATTTGGATTGGGACCCGTAGTACATGAGAGGGAGTTTAAACTCACCCCCCCCCCCCCAAACTCTAATGTTTTCTCTACCTGAAACTGGCTCTGAGGAACCAATATCTTCCCTACTGCAAAACATAACACATTGTTCATTTGCACATGTTCTATTTCTACAGCAGAGGAAACACTGGATCCTACAGGGATTTTTCCAGTTGGGAAATTGGCCCAGGGGAAGAGCAAGAAGAAGAGTTCTTATATGCCACTTTTTTCTACCTGAAGGAGTCTCAAAGCGGCTTTCAATTGCCCTCCCTTTCCTCTCCCCACAACAGACTCCCTGTGAGGTGGGTGAGGCTGAAAGAGCCCTGATATTTGTGCTCGGTCAGAACAGTTTTATCAGTGCTGTGGTGAGTCCAAGGTCACCCAGCTGGCTGCATGTGGGGGATCAAATAATCAAACCTGGCTCGCCAGATTAGAAATTCGCACTCCTAACCACTACACCAGGCTTAGACCCTGATCTGAATCATGCGCCTGCATACCTAGAAAGCACAGAACCTGTCAGCACACACCTGTCAGCCTAACTTGGGGATGTATCTGAGGAAACTCTTATTGGGTAGGTGGGCCCCTGAGAGGATATTCAAACTAAAGTCCAACCTCCCTTCATCGCATTGGTACTACCTGGAGAAAGTACACTTATTCTCTAGCATCTGAAGAGTGGTGAGTTGCCCAAAGCTCATAGCTTTGAAGTGAGCACATAAAATGCAAGGTAAATGGAGTCAATAGTCTCTTTAACACTGAAAATCCAAAAACACTAATGGTAACCAGATTTAATTGTGTTTTGTTTAATCTTGGGAGTTTAGCTTAACTCCTTCTCTACTTCCCCACCCTCATATCCCCTGAAAACAACACATAACACTTTTGGACAAGGCTGAGGGCAAGTGTGCCAGAAGGCTGAGTTAGCTATTAAGTAGAACACTACTGCTAATAAATCTAGCCCCAACACTGTAGACAAAGGAATACCGTCGTTTTGTTGCCATAGTTCCAGTGTAAAATCTGACCTTAGCTGCAGTAACACTCTGCTAGAAAGAACCGGGTAATCAGTTTTCTAAAATTAGTGTGTTCACTACTTAATAAGCCAGTACGAGCGAGATATTTAATGAAATATTATATTTGGCTGCGAAGCGCCATGGGACTGCAATATCTTGATGAGACTGTGGGGAACTAAGATTGGGGCCACCTCGCCTCATTTGTGCCTTCTGAATATTTAGAGCACCAGCATATATCAGGGAGAAATAAAGTACAACTCTTAAAAAAAAAAAAGAGCATTTATACAATCTAGGTGACTGTCTTCTGAAGGACTCTGTCCAGAAGCCCCAGTTCCTGGGGTTTAGCAGATGTGGTGTGTTTGTGTCAATGTGAGGTTAACTTGGGACCGTCAGAACAAAATGATGAGGCTTACTGTTAAGTCCAGCATAATCATATTCTCATGGTTCCATAGGAAGGTTGCCATGGCCTGGTGGTGGCCCTCAGATCTCCTGGGAGTTCATTTCACCAGGTTGGGGCCAGGATCAAAAAGTCCCGGGCCAAGGCCAGGCAAACCTCCCTTGGGCCAGGGATTTCCAGTAAATTCACACCTGCGGAGCGAAGCACCCTGCGGGAGGCATAAGGAAGCAGACGGTCTTGCGTACATGTGGAGCCCTGACCACGGATGGCCTTAAAAGTTAATACCAAAACCTTGAACCTAATCTGGGCTGCAACTGGTAACCAATGCAGCCACCTCAGCATGGGCTTGATATGGGCCCTCCAAGAAATTCCTGTGAGGACAGGGAGCTATTCCTGTTGGCAGCAGAAGACAGAACTTCCAGTAATGGAGTTAAATTATAGGTGGAAAGATACTGGCTGGATATTATTATTTTTTATATATAGTAAATGTTGTTCAACAGTGGAATTGTTTGCCTAGAGAGGTGTTAACCTCCCCCTCACTGGCAGTCTTCAAGAAGAGGCTGGCTGAACACTTGTCGTGAAAGATTTAGTCTGACCCTGTATTGAGTAGGTTCAATTAGATGCCTATAAGGCCCTCTTCCAGTTCTGATGCTGTTATTCAGTTTGCAGTGTGGAAATGACAAACTGCGTATTCCTAAGCAGAGTTACACCCATCTCTCAGCTTATTGGTTTCAACTGCCTTGGAAGAATAGAAGTCTGTTTAGGACTACAGCAGAAAATTCTCCTTGGTAAAGCAGTAAAGGACCTGGCCTTGCCAGGTTTGCCAGTCTGCTATGGAACAAAGTGTTTGAGAGGGTTTGTCCGGTCATATGTGCAGACCATGCTCTCCCCACCTGACCCATTATGGGTGGGTGTAGCTGTTTCTATGTTCATTGTGTAGTTACTAAAGCAAATGTAAGTAGTGCCCTTTATGTAATTAGGACTATGCTACTATTAGCACTATTTTTCTGGTGCCAGTTCTGTTTTATGTTGAAGCATGCCTCTTTGTAGGCAACATTATAACTGTGTCAGTTTGTCCACATAGTACAGCCATTCAGTCCTTGACTTCTGCCCTTGAGGTTTTCCAGTCTCAGTGGTTTTTGTTACACAAGCTGTGAAAACCTGCCTGTCTAGTTCCTCTGTGCCAAAAACATTTGGCCTGTGTTGTGCATGACATAGAGAGGCATTGGGGGATGTTGGCTGATAGTAAAGAAGATTATTTTCGGCATCTTTTTTATCCCGCCTTTTCTCCAAGAAACTCGGAGTGGTCTTTAGGGTTATCCTCCCCTCCACTTTATCCCCACTTTAAGGCTGAGATGCAAAATTATTCACTGGCCAGAAACTGCTCTGTAAATTTCATGGCACATAGGGATATGATCGCAGCCAGGTTGCTCCATGAGCAGAATTATGCTAATTGCACAAATGTACTTCTTTTATTTATTTTAATTATTGCATAGCAGAAACATGAACATGAGACAATGTCCTACCTAGGTGTGGGAGAGCCATGCCTTTTAACTACTAGGGTAGACTAATTATTCACAGGCAAGGCACACTTCAGTTAATGAACATTAACCTGCAGGATAAGATTCAGGTTTTGAGTTTGAGTCCAGTGGCACCTTTAGGTATAAGCTGGGTATAAGCTCTCATGTGCATCCATATGTCATCAGCTAGTGCAAGTTCCTTACAAAGTATAAATGAACACAATTCCAGAGCAATAAAGCAATACAGTTATTCAATAATTAAACATTAAAGGTAAAGGTATCCCCTGTGCAAGCACCGAGTCATGTCTGACCCTTGGGGTGACGCCCTCCAGCGTTTTCTTGGCAGACTCAATACGGGGTGGTTTGCCAGTGCCTTCCCCAGTCATTACCGTTTATCCCCCAGCAAGCTGGGTACTCATTTTACCGACCTCGGAAGGATGGAAGGCTGAGTCAACCTTGAGCCAGCTGCTGGGATCGAACTCCCAGCCTCATGGTCAGAACTTCAGACAGCATGTTAGCTGCCTTACCACCCTGCACCGCAAGAGGCTCTTTAAACATTAAAACATTTAAAAAACATTTAAAATCTCATTCTGATTATAACAGAGGTTAACAGAGTTTAACATTTTCACATATGGAAGGGATATAGGGGAGAGAGGGGGGAGAACCAGATAAGGGGGTCCTGCCGGATTACATCAGTGGGTTTCCGCTGGCCTCAACCATAAGCTTGGCTGAAGAGCTCCGTCTTGCAGGTCCTGCAGAACTTAATGAGCTTCTTCAGGTGCCTGACTTTATCTGGGAGCTCATTCCACTTAATGTGGTGCCTTCCATGAAGATAGGTTCAAGTGGGCAACTGTCTTTCAATAGAACAAAGTTTGAATCCAGTGGAATCTATAAGATGAACAAAGTTTAATTCTGGGTATAAGCTTTTAATGTGCATGAACGCTTCATCAGATACAAACTCAGACTTAGTTCTATTATCCTGCATGGTTTGATTTGCTGTGGAATCGGATAATCAGTTAGTTTAAAATATTTTAACTTCAGATTTGTTTATCTTATGTCATCTTTGACTGTAAGAGGGGATCTAATCTTTCATTCAGTAGCCAGCCAAGGAACTTATTTGTCAGTATTTCTGTTTCCCTGTCCAGTTGAAGCTACTTGAGAAATGTTGGATCTGAGGCTTCCAAAACTTCAGACGAAGCATGTCTGCCAATGTGCTTCAGTGGAAAGAGCCTGCTGTCACCGCTTGTTCTCCATCCTGCAGTGAGATTTACTGTCTTTTGTAGGGCAAACCTGTTCATTTAACAAATAAGTTGTAGTTGTGGAGGATATTTGGCTTTGGTGGTCGTGCCCAAGCCTGGAAATATAAGGGTTCACAAACAAACCTCAGACTGCTAGAGGTGCCAACATCAGGTTGGATAATCCCTGAAGATTTAGGAATAGAGCATAGAGAGGGGCCTTACCAGTCTAGAATGCCATATTATCCATACTCAAAAAGAACCAATTTTCTTCAGGGGAACTGTTATTTGTTGTCTAGGGATCAGCTGGAAAGCTGGGAGATTTTGAGGTCCCACCTGCAGGGTTGCAAAGGTATTGTTCATGCAGATCTCTAGAACCATCTGCTTGAATGCCAAAAACTTTCCCCAAGACTTGTGGCCTTTTGAAGGAACTAAGCCATGGCTGGTTCAAAGTATTTTGTCACTGTAAGAAAGTTTTGCAACCCCCTCCCTCCTTAACTTTCTCAGACCTTGTGAGAATGTGCAAGCCTAGGCCATCCAGGCCAGGGCTACAGATGTATAATAGCATACATATTTGTCTAATTATAATTAACAACAGGTATACCTGTATTAACTAGTGGTTAAACAGATACCACAGTGGCTATTGTGAACAGTCATTGTGCTTATGTCTGAGATTTGCATAGAAATGTCACAAACTGTACCTTATGTATTTATGGCCTCTTAACCCTGCTGTTCACTATTTCCCTCCTAATCCATCTGCTGTTTGAGAATTCATTTCATGCCCAGGCTCTAGGCATGACGCTTAAACAACAGTAAATCTGTTTAATCTTTAAGGGAGCAAAAAGATTCCCTTTTGGTTCTGCTGAAGCAAACTGACATGGTTACCCTTCTGGAATTAATGTTAATTTGTTTTACGACCTTTATAGGCTTGCCAGCTCTCATTGGGGGATTCCTGGAGATTTGGGAGTCGAGTTTGGGAAGGGCGGGGTTTGTGAAGGAAACAAAGTAGAGTACAAAACCATGGAGTCCACATTCCAAAGCAACCATTTTCTCCAGAGAAAGTGTGGGCAGCCTGTGAAGGACTTGTGAAAGAGTGTTTCACCCTATAATCACCACAGTGCATCAGCTGAAATTGTCAGTATATGGAGCAATGCAGTTTTCTTTTGCTTTCCTCCTTTTATTGGGCCTGAGCAATCTCCTTGGCATTTGATGCATTTGAATGCTGGCTATTTTCAGTTAGATGGCTTCTGTTTTTGTGAGCTTCTTGCCAGAATACCAGGGTGCAATGTGATATTAGTCATGCTTGAATCCAGTGAGGTTGGCTGAGGCATCAACCCAAGATGCCGACAGAGGAGTCTGGGAAATCCATCCCCACATTTTTAAAAAATCATCAAGCCTGATAAAGAATTATGGAAAACTCAAAGCTTGCATGCTGCATTGTGGACTCAGTAAAGGGAATGATATGGCTTTGGGCTTTGGATTTGGTTATGGATCAATGAGGCTAACCTTATGTCTCAGTGTAACCAGAAACAAGAATGAGCATATAGCAGTCCTCCACAGCTGCCCAGGTTAGAAGAAGAAGAGTTTATACTTATATGCCACTTTTCTCTACCTGAAGGAGTCTCAAAGCGGCTTACAGTTGCCTTCCCTTTCCTCTCCCCACAACAGACACCCAGTGATGTGGGTGAGACTGAGAGAGCCCTGATATCACTGCTTGGTCAGATCAGCTTTATAAGTGCTGTGGTGAGCCCAAGATCACCCATCTGGTTGCATGTGGGGGAGCAGGGAATCAAACCCAGTTTACCAGATTAGATGTCTGCACTCCTAACCACTACACCAAGCTGAAAAGCAATGAGGCAAGAACCATGACTGGAAGGCAACTCTGGTGAATGATTCTCCCTGTTGCTATAGCGCCCCAAGTGGCCAGACCTCAACTTAGAGAAGAAAGGATTGTTGTGATTTGGGTTAGGCTTCTGCAAAAAACGTTAAAACGTAGTTTCAGCATTCTCCTAACAATTCATTACAGAGCATGAGGACTCATTCTTTCCCAGAGGACTCATTCTTTTTGAGGGGGAGGCATTTTGTCCTTCCTTCTCAGTGTTTTTCTGTACAAGATGTACAAAAAAATCATTTTTTTTGGGGGGGGGGGTTAATCAGCAGCTGGACAGGGGTTCAGTAGTTGCTGCTGTGGTGCCAGAGCCTGGTGGGTACGGATTAAGCTAGTAGACGGCTGTATAATTTATGTGGTCATCTGGGACGTATCATAATATAATTTGCATGCCACCACTGCAGCTTATTTAGCAGGGTTCAGACACATTAACTGTTTCAGTGTGGCGTACAAACAGACCTGACTGTGGCTTAATCCAATGTTTTTTTTCCATTATGGTTCTGTCAATCTGCATTGTTTCTCTCATTCGCATGTATAGGAATGAATGCCGTCTAATGGGTTGTACTTGGAAATGGTTACTGAAGCCTGGCTTCTGCTGAAGACACTGTTAAGACAGTCAAAAGTGGGTTGATAGTGGCAATGCTTCCTACATGCCCTTTCTTTGAACCTCAATCCAAACATGTTGCCTAGATTTTTTGAAAACACAAAAGTCCAAAAAACTGCGCATGCCGGTAGTGAAAGTAGAATAAAGCATAGCAAAAAAATCAAGTCCAGTACCACCTTTAGGACCAACAAAGATTTGTTCAAGGCATGAGCTTTCATGTGCAGGCACACTTCCTCAGACAAAATGGAACATGGCTCATGAGAGGACAGATATATAGAAAAGGTAAAATAGTGACAAGTTAGTAAACTGTATCATAGTATCCAAATTATGCAATAAAGCATGTATTCTACAAGCAGCGAAGCCTATTTTTATTGTTGGTGGGAGCTTCCATTTGAGTGTGGTGCAGCCTTCACTGTTTTCTTCAGTGAATGGACAGTTTCTTATTGTCTGTGTGTTTGCTCCCCCCCTCCCCAGATTTATAATCTTATTCTCTAGGTGATCTGTTTAGACCAGGGGTAGTCAAACTGCGGCCCTCCAGATGTCCATGGACTACAATTCCCATGAGCCCCTGCCAGCATTCGCTGGCAGGGGCTCATGGGAATTGTAGTCCATGGACATCTGGAGGGCCACAGTTTGACTACTCCTGGACTTTAGACCATGTCCTGTTGTGTTGGTTTTCAAGCTACATTCATATAACTGCTACTTGGGCAGAAGAAGACAGTGGCCTACTCTAAATGCAGTCATTTCAGAAGCGGCCCTTTTACTGCTATTTCCAGTAAACAGAACCTTTGCAGCCCTGGCCGCGCTTTAAATCTTTAGTGCATTGTTTAAAGTAGGGACTAAGAAAACAGCAAGTGTTGCGAGCATTGTTAGGCTAAAGGATACCTGTTAGGTATGGTGAGGAGAGTAAACAGAGGGAAGTTAGTTTTACCTCCCAGGAAGCTTTGCACAGGCATTGCTATGTGGTTCTTTGCTAAAATGCTTCTTTGCATTTCCCTTTTTGTTCACCACCTGTGTGGATGTGCTAATGAAAGAATGCCTTCATGGGTAGATGAGATGCTGTTCTAGATTCTTTCTGGTCAAATCCAGTGTTCTAGCAATGGGGAATGCCAAGGGCGGCCTCTTTTTACAGGGTCATTTTCTTTTTTCTTTTTGTAATGAGTCTGAATACTTTAAGATCTATGATGCCATTGTAATAATTGTTTCAATTACAGCTGAGGTTAGGGTTTCCATCTCTGAGGTGGAAAGTTCCTGGAGAATTTGGGAGTGGAGCTTGGGGAGGGTAAGGTTACCCGATGTCCCGGGTTTTGCGGGACCGTCCTGAAAATTCAGGATTGGTCCTGCGTCCTGCCGTTTTCCAATTTTGTTTTTTGCCACAGGTGGGGGGGAGGCACGGGGGGCTGATGCGCACACAGCAAGGGAGAGACAAGAGGCCGATTCCATCTGCTGCAGGGCCTGGCTGCTGCTCTACTAATCAGCCACTGCTGCCGGAGCGCTGGGCCCACCTCTGCTGCCACCTTCCTGCACTTCTCTTCTGCATGCTTTGGCAGCCAGATGACCTGCGCCGGGGAGCCGCTGCTGGCGCCGTCCTCGCCTGACCCTGCCACCTTGCCGCTGTCCAGGGAAGCAGCCACAGAGAGTCGGGCGGGTGAGAGGCAAGCAGGCCGCAGAGACCGCGAGATGCGTGCTCCCTCCCCCACCCCTGCTGCGTGCTCTGCAGAGCATCCAGAGGTGCTGCAACCCATTCCCCAGCACCCCCCATGTGAATTTGTAATAGTAATAGTGCCTGCTTTTAGGGAATGCTTCAGAAAGTTATCCTTTGTAGTTTTGTTTTCTGCCTGATCTTTCTCTGCTGTCTATGTGATAAGGGTCCTTCAGCAGTTTTGAGCTTGTAAGACTTGTCAAGAACAAGAATTCCACATTCCTCGCCCTTTCTCCCCCTCCAACATATAAACACACTTGCATTATTTAAGGTGTAACTGGGCCCTTCATTTTTCCATCACACTCCTTGCTAACAAAACTCTATGCCATTTAAGAGTTGCAAGCAAAGTTGTAGTTTTCTTTATATAAAATATCACCCCCCCCCCCATACAGCATGAGTCTGTTGTTCACTATCTGGGAGTCAGGAACTTTGTAAATTCCTCAGCTGACAATACGGGGTACTGCTCTGGCCTCAATCATATGCCTGGCAGAACAGCTCCGTCTTACAGGGCCTGCAGAAAGCTGACAATTCCAGCAGGGCCTGTAGCTCTTCCAGGAGCTCATTCCACCAGATTGGGACGAAGAAGCCCTGGCCCTGGTTGAGGCCCGGTGTATGTCCTGGGGGTCTGGGACAACCAGCAAGTTCATACTTGCAGATTGTAGAGCCCTGTGAGGGGCATAAGCCGCTTAAAGCCTTAAAGGTTAAAACCAGAACCTTAAACTTGATCTGGAAGCAGACTGGTAACCAATGCAGATGGCGTAGCACCGGCTGAATATGGGCCCTCCACGATGTTCCTGTGACGACCCTTGCACCCACATTTTGTACCAGCTGCAATTTCCGGGTCAAAGCCAAGGGTAGACCCGCATAGAATGAGTTACAGTAGTCTAGTCCAGAAGTGACTGTTGCATATTTTGTTAGAAAATTTTCAATTTCTTGAGGTTTATTTCATGTCACCTTACTGTTCTTAACTTTCATGCTGATTAACAGTTGTGTAATAGCCAACATGCTTTATCTTCATGCATGTTTGGTGATTGAACACACATCAACATAAGACACACACACCCTGCATATTTCGAGAGTCACGGAAATCCAGAGATGAGCGGGGGTCTTGATAAACTTTGGCTCATAGAAGGAAGGAACAAAAAGCCACTAGAACACAAAATTGTGCTTCAAGCAGAGGGACACACAACCTGAAAGCACCCAAATAGTAAATTAGTGCGGCTGACATTTTTATTTGTGTTATGGCGTTTGTGTGTTATTGCACATGTGATGACCCCCCAAAAATAGGGGGAGGCATTTTGGGAGGTTGGACCACTCACTCTCCCAACAAAAATGCCGTGATGGTAGAAATCCACAAAAGCATAAGCATAATCCACAAAATCCACAGACGCAAATTCAGAGTGTTCATTTAGAATCTGATATGGTAAAAACACCCTGGCAAATCATAACAAAATAGTCTAAATGTATTTATATGAAAGTAAATACTGGCATAGCCTGGTTTCAGGCCAGTTTGCAGGGTTTTAAAGATTGTAACAACCGTGTCTGGCACTGAGCCCAGACATGGGCTACTAAATAGTGAAGTTCCTTTAATTTTATGTGTCTGTCCATAGCAGCTGACCCCAGCCATCAACTCTCTTTTGGACATTGCCAATGCATATGTAACAGTGACTAGCCGGGCATTCTTAGTAAAGTTCCACCCTTCTGGCTGCACTGAGGTCTACAGGTGTCACTTTGCTTTGGATTGCACTTTATGCCTTTCTTCTAGAGAAGGACTTGGCCGGTGGGTCAGTCAAAACTGATGGGTTCAAGCAGAGCTGATCCTTAGTGGCAAAGGATCATTGAGAAGACAGAAAACCCTCTATAGGTTTGGTAGCAGAATTGGTTACTCATATGTGTTGGGGGGGGGCAGTTGTTAGATGTTGGGAATGATTGTCCTTTCCCTTACTGCCTCAGAAGGATGGCTGTTTGTGAGCTTATTTACAAGGGTCTAAAATGTTGCACCTTAAACACTGCTTAATTGCAGACGAAAAAGAGAAAAGATTTTAATAGACTGTGTTTTATTTGCACCACTCATAGAGAACAGTGGGCTAAACAAAGTGGTTTATATAGTATCAGAGAAACTATCAGGACGTAAGTAAAAGTAGGAGAAGAAATTGCCAAGGTTGGTTGTTCCCCAGTGAGTGAATTGACTGTAGTGGTGAGTTAGAAAACTAGGTTAGATCTCAGCAGATGAAGATGGATAGAATGCCCCAGTTGTCCCCCCCCCCCACTCTGATAAGTGGATACACTCTCTTGATGCTGTCCCTGCATGCAGCCTCTGTTAAACCAATGTTGAATCAAACCGATCACCTCAATAAGCTTCTCATAAAGCTGAAGCAAATTCATGTGGGAAATCTGGAATGTATATCTTTGGTACCTCACATGCTTTTTGCACTGACTGTTTAAAGTGCCATACTATGGGGCTGTTTTCTGTGCAGATCCTCTCAGCTGTTCAGTTTTGGTCACAAAGCGCGCTACTCCTTTGAATAAAAGGAATCCCTTATGCTTGGTGACAAAGTTGTACTGCAGGGGAAAAAGTTTCCTGCGGTCCCTGGCCTGGGGTACCTTAGATACCATAGATGAAAACAATGCGAGGGATGGTGCTGATGTTCTGTGACTGAACAGTTTTGGAGTGTGCAAGAAAAAGGGGCAACATTGGATACCTTCCTGGACACCCAATACAAACTTCTGGGCTCATGTGCGATATCTGGTTGGTTTGAGAATTTGAATGCTTTAATTTTGTTGTTGAGAAGTATCAGATGGCAGGAGATTCAAGCAACAGTTATTTAATGAATACAAACCCGAGTTTCCTGTGTCGAAACATAGTATTCAGATCAAAGATCATTCGTTTTAATGGTGTCAAAGAGAAGCTTATGTAGGAGTACAGTACTGTGTATCAGAACCATTATTTTCTTCTTTGAAAAGTACATAGATTAATACTGTGATTCTTAAAACATTCATAGCAGTTGTAGCAAACATCCCTCCCCCCCCAAGTATCCAAGCTTAAACTGAGATACAGAGAACAGGGAGATCCATTGCATGGTTGACAGTTGGGTAAGCAGGAGGCAACTCTGAGGACCTCCTTTTACAAGATTTGGGGGTATGGGGCCCTCTGAAGGTTTTTGTGTTGGTATGGGATCACCTGAAAGTAGGACCAAGTTTAATTTGTGCCAGGCTTCAGTAATAAAATTTTTCCCCCAGTGCCAGCACTCATCTTCAGAATGTATGAAAAGATGGAAATATTACTAAGGAGGCTTAATGCCAAACTGTAACATGAGTAAGCTAATTATAGTTACTTGAGATTCAGGTGGGTAGCCGTGTTGGTCTGAACTAACATCTGAACCCATACTGCTGCATTATCTATGGTTCATTAGGGTATGTTAAGCAAAGATGTTAAACTGATTTATTAAGTGCAGATAAGCAGAACCAGGGTTTCATGTTACGTACATCTTTGGTATTTTGGCTTGTTTACCACTGCCACTTGGCACCTGTGCCGCCTACACAGTTGCCAGGCAAAGCAGCTCAAAAAGGAAACTTCTCTTTCCCTCAGATGGATCTTTCTCACCGTGCTGCTTCCTCACCCTCTTGTACCTGCCAGGCCATGGCAATTGAGTTTGTGAAACTTTCCCCTCAGTTTGTTGCCAAAAAGCTCGCTGAGATACCAACTGAGGTAATTTCACTGGTGGCGGGGAAAGAGCCATAGCTCTCAGACCAGGAATTGGCAACACAAATGGGAACTGGTTTCATCACTACGTGAACTTAATATAAGCCATGCATTGGCATTACATTTGTACCAATCCTCAAGCTAGTTTTTTTCCTCATGGATGTATTATCACAGAATTTCCAGATACTGGCCTTTATGGGGACTTCCAGTACAATGGATGGAATTTCCAAGTCTTTGGCATCCCTCCCCTCCTAGATGTAATAACTGGTCATTGTAGCTTTCTCCTATTGTCTCGTTTCAACAATGCACAACAATAGTACAATGCACAACAATATTGCTTCATTTCACCAACTGACAATCATGGAAACTCATTTGATTTTGTCCACCGAGGACATTTGGGGTGGGGAAAGATAAGCTTCTTATATGGAATTTTCCCATACTTTCAAATGATTAACTGAGGTACATGAACAGCCGACTGAACAAATGTAGAATGAAGAAAGGGCAGTTGTGTGCCGGCTCGGTTCATTATAGAAAAATCCTGCCTGGGTAGAGGAGGGGGATTTGAAAGAGCTGTGCCATCATCTCAAAAGGGAATTGCTGTTTCAGATGCGGCCTTGGATCCTGCTGGAAAGTTTCCAGTGACAGAAGGATTTCAGTCATTGGAGTGCACCTTCTTCCCCCTTTCCTTCAGCTGCAGCCCCAAAATGCCTCCTGAAATGCTGTTTCTGGGAGAGAGGGTACAACTCAGAGCATTATGAAGGGGAAGTTGTAAGTCTGCTGCAGGAGCTCTGAATCGATGAGGCCACCCACACAGAAGAAAAGCTGGTTTTTATACCTCACTGTTCTCTATCTTTAACGTCTCAAAGTGGCTTATGATCATCTCTATCTCTATCCACAACAGGCACCCTGTAAGGGAAACTATTATCCTTTATGTATTTATTTGTATAATTATATTTGTTTCCCACCTTGTCTCCTGAGACTCAGTCAGGGTGGGCTCCATCACAACAAAATTACATCTGAAATACAGATGAAATATAAAATTACAGTTAAACTTTAAATCCAAAAATCCAATTAACAGTTGCCTAGCTCTTCTGCCACTGCAGGACGAGGAGAGAGGAAATGAGGGTCATGTTGGCCCCCAGTTCGTACATTACTAAGGGCTTTTGACAGGAAGGCCAGGGTAATTCAGATGTTGTTTTAGGCCTTAACTGTAGGGCTAGCGGAACAGCTCTGTTTTATCTGTGGTTCATAGTTATATATTATGGAAAACAGCCGAGAAAAGGGAAAAAAGAAGACCTTAAAGGAAAGGAAGGGAAAGAGCCTAACCCAAATAAGCCTTGCCCAAGGCCCTTTGCGGTCTGGGCCCACTTATATCTGAGGGACTGACTGTCGCCCTATGCCCCCTGCAGGGCTTTATGCTCTTCGGGTACTGACCTGTTGGTTATTCCTGGCCCAAGAGAAGCATCGTCTTGAATTACAGCTTATCTTCAGACTACAGAGATCAGTTCCCTTGGAGAGAGTTCTGAGAGAACTGTGACTGACTGAAGGTCACCCAGCAGGCTTTGTGGAGAGGAAGGAGGAATCAAATCTGTTTCTTCAGATTAGAGGCTGCTGCTCTTAACCACTACACCGTGCTGGCTCTCCACCCTAACAGATATGCACAGAAATGATCACAGGGACCCACCTATAGTTTTTCTATGTTTAGGTATACCCATGGGCCCATGTGGTTTTTCTATTGAGAAAGCAGTGTATTTAATGAGACAATGTGATGGAGTTGTGTAAACAAGAATGTATTTCATTTCTAGTGATTTAAAAGAAGAAGACGACGAGTTGGTTCTTATATGCCACTTTTCTCTATGAGAAGGAGTCTCAGGGTGGCTTACAATTGCCTTCCCTTTCCATTCCTCAAACAAACACACTGTGAGGTAGGTGAGGCTGAGAGAGCTTCTGACAGGACTGCTCGGTCAGAACAGCTTTCTCAGTGCTGTGGTGAGCCCAAGGTCACCCAGCTTGGCTGCATGTGGGGGAGTAGCGGGGATTCCACCAAACCCAGCTCGCCAGATGAGAAGTTGGTGCTCCTAACCACTACATCCAGCTGGCTCTCAACAGATCAACAGTTACTGTTTTATTCTTTATTTTGCTTGACCCTTTCAAACCTGCTTCCTTTGTGTACTGCCTACACTGGATATAAGAACAGGAAGAGAGAATCTTGGATGGTGCTACTTGTCCTCCTATTCTAGAGTCATGCCAGAGAGAAAACTGCAAGGGCACTGATGTTTCTTTTTCTGTGATTATGGAAGAAGGGAATACTGGCTAGTACTGAATAGGACGAGATAGTTTTAGAGCAAGTCTGAGGGAAGATACCCAGATACCTCCCCCGCCCACTAAGGAGCTAGTTTCTTTCAGAAGCAGGATCAAAGTAGGAAGATGAATTATTGGTTTACTAAAAATATGTACCCTTTCCACAGGGCTGCCACCTCCATGTAGTGGCTGGAGTTTTCCTGCTATCACAATAGATCTCCAGTTCCCCTGGAAAAAATGGCTGCAGTGGAAGGTGGACACTATGGTGTTATAGCCCACATAAATCCCTCTCCTCCCCAAACCTCACCCTCCTCAGGCTCTACTCTATTTCTGAACCAGGAGCTGACAATCCTACCTTTCCATCAAGTCCTCAGTGGAAACAATACAAGCTTCTGACCTAATACCTGCATCTAAATTTGTGTCAAGCTTGCATCTTGCTGGTGGCACGAGAAAGGGTGTCAGTGGGAATGGTGCGGTCCTCTGGTGTGCAGTAATACCATGACCTCATTGGTCTTGGTGTTCTCCATCCTTCCATCAACAATTTCCATGGGGCAACAAACGGCATGAATAATGTACATTGAAGAGTGAAAAATTGTTTTGTTTGAAGTCTTTTGCCAATGTGCAACCATCCAAGGCCAAAAGTGTATGCGGAAAGACAAGAGCCGATTTCATTTTTGCTATTTCTGCAGTAATAAGTCAAATTCTGGCTCTGCTTCTAGAGATTTTCTTTTGGAAGGAAGCTGGGATGGCATTGTTTTAAACCTTCCCCGTGGGAGGCCTAATATCAGATGGTGGTATTTTAATGTTCTGTCAGTGTCGGAAGCCAGTTTTGTGTTGTGGCAGAGAACAGACATTGGCACGGTTGCATGTGGAATGATATATCCAATGTCACTGTTGATACAGGCCTGGTAGACTACTTCTGAAGCAGGAGGACCTTGATAGTTTGCTGAAATATCGGCAGCAAGGAAACAAGTGGTGAAACATACGGTGCAGTGGGGTTTTTTTTTCTGTCCTCCTTCTGCCCTTCCCCCCAAGTTCATGTTTATTTCGCTATTTATGTTACTAGCATGGTATTAATGTACTTCCTTTATGCCCTGAGGATTGGAATTTTGGTCTCTCAGAGAGGTTTCGGGCTGTCACTTCAGCAACTGTACTATGTTGACTCTCGGAACTTAATCCTTGTTAGCCTTTCATACTCTTTGTGAAAGGTGATTAGATAATCTACTGCAAAGACTATTTATCACTCTTTCTTTCAGTCTGTCAGGATTCCTATTGTGATTGGCAGGCCTTGTCTTTTTGAGGTATAGAGAGCTGCTTTGTGTATAATTAGCCCACTGGTCCATTTGGCTCATACTTCAACTGGACTGTCAGGCAGTTGAAGGTCTTTCCCAAATCCTGTTATTTATGATCTTTTAGTTGGGGATGCTTGGAATTGAACTAGGAACCATCTGCATGCCATAGAGCAGGGGTAATCAACCTGTGGTCCTCCAGAAGTCCATGGACTACAATTCTCATGAGCCCCTGCCAGGGGTAGTCAACCTGGAGGACCACAGGTTGACTACCCCTGCCATAGAGCATCTTCTAAAAGTACATCCTTCTTATCCATTCTTTGTTCTGGTGTGTGCTTTTATTGGTATCCAAATTGAAGTTCCCTGACCTCCCAAAACAAGGCCCATTCCACACAAGAATCAATGTGGCCAATTATTTACAGTAAGCAATTCCGGAATTTAAAATAGTGGAATTTGGCGTTATGCATGCCTGCCTTTGTACTTGAATTCAGTAGCGTTGCAATCGTTTCCCACAGGTTTCCGGTCTCGCCAAAAATCGCTATCCAGGAAGCAATTTTTTCTGTGCTTTGTCCCGCCCCTGGCCGTCACTCAAACGAACAGCCAATGGGCGGCCGTTATCATGCTCCCGAAAAGCCCCTTTCCCTTTAAGACAGGTTAAAAAAAACACACATAATGAATCTGCGTTGATTCGTTGCAACGGAGAGACCCATCTAGCTGGCAGGTGGTGTATGAGCTGCCTATTAATCGTTGCCATGCTCCCCCGAGTGAAAAAAAATCCCCCCCTCCGTGCACGGGTGCGATTTTCAGCCGAAAGTAAAGGAAACTTGCAAACGGGGCTGTGTTGTGCTTGGTGACTTGAGGCGAGCTTTAAAGCAGCTCTGTGGAGGGACTGCAGCTGGAGAAGCCTCGCTGGGTGAATGAAGGCTCGCCGGTTCGTTGCTCTCCGCTCGCTCCAAGAAAAGAAAATGGCGATCGCTTCGCCGGAAGATCAGAGCAGAGAGCCAGGGGGAGGGACTTTGCTGAAATTGCAACAATGGTAATGCACAGAACTTTTTCGCTAGTGTTGCAGATTGGTTGCAAGAGTGTAGCGCTTTCCAGAGGGTGAATCCACTTTTCTGGATTTCCTTGGAAGCGCTACGACGAAGCGCTTTTTGCTGATCGGTTTCAGGAGTGTGGCAGATTGTGTACAATGTTGTGCATAACTGCATTTTAGTAGCGATTACAATTTGCCACACTCCTGCTACAATAAACCTGTGCGGAATGGGCCCAAGAATCATGGCATGGAAGTAGGTAATATCACCTGATAAATAATAAATAATATCCCATTAAACCTCTATTAAAGGGACAGAAAATTTTTCTCCAGGCTATTTGGCAACCACCTACTGGTCTTAAAACCCTTTACTGTGTGAGAGCCATTTCAAATATTTTATGGTACATGCTTTGCTGTTTTGCAAATTAGCCCCCCTGCTCAATTCACATTTCTGTTTTATTGTTTGGCTATACAGGGTGTTGGGGAAAATCCAGATGTGAGGAGATGTGTCTGAGCCTCTTCTTTGGCTGTTTAAACAGGAAGTGGAAGCTTATTCAGGCTAACTTCCTGAACTTGAACTTAAATTTAATATTTTAACCCCAAACAAATGTGCCTGACCTTTAGCCAGTCACAGTTTTTTCTGAAAGCCCCCCTTGTCACAAGGTGGCTGTTGTGGGGAGAGGAAGGGAAAGTGATTGTAAGCTTCCCTAAGACTTCTTAGGGTAGAGAAAAGCAGGGTATAAAAGTCTTTTTTTTCTTCATCAAATGACTCCATCTCTCTTCCACTTAGGCCTCAGTGACCTCTGTTTTCTTCCTCCAAGCAGACACCTCCCCACATTTAAAAAGAGTCACCTGTTTCTTCTTCCACACCAGAATTTTCCTGGTAATTTCTGTCAAAAGAATTCTTATGCACAGTCAGGTCTCACTTCCCTACCCATTAGAAAGTTGTTCTCACTCCATAAGACTTGAACAAATTAATTTGGCTTTATGCATGTGTTCAAGGAAAACTCTTTTCATTCCTGGACTTCTTTTCCTGTAGCTTCATCATTGGTCTTCTGGGCAGTTCCACATGGGGACTGACCATGAGCACACCTGTCATCAGAGAGGTTCTTACAGCTAACAGAGATGGCCATAGGTGCTTGAGGCTGAAGCCATAGAACCATTTCCATGTGCTCTGAATCTGACTCCTTCCTATGTGTCCCACAGTTACTAGTGAAACATCAGGGACTAAAACTAATCAGCCTAGAAACCACACCAACCTCACCCCCCCCCCGGCCCACGGCAGCATTCACGGGATAAAGGGCTAGGGACCCCCTCCCACAGGAAAGAGGTGGGCGCTCCAGGGGCCAGTCCAGTGCGTCCAGCCCAGCGTGTCCGGATTGGCCCACTGGACGGGAAGCTCCTGTCCGGGTCAGCTGCTGGACAAGACCCAGACAAAACCTGGACAGAACTACCCAGGTGGACATTTCAAAAATATATAGAGGACCTATGATAAGGATGTTCGGTACAAATGTCTCTGCATTTTATGGCACTTATGACAAAGACATGGAGAATCTTTGCCAGATGGATTCAGCCTTGTTCAACTGAAAAAACTATGTTAACCTAGGTTCTGAACACTAGTTTAGAGCAAATTAACCCTATCCCTCTTCAGACTATCTACCAGGGACAATGCTGGTCTTCCTCAAAAGTCTGATGAAAGGATGGATTAGAATGAATGTACATGAATCACTTTTTTGAAGTTAAGTTTTAATTGAATTGGTATCTGTACTCCTTAGAAGCACCTGTTTAGTTTGTTTTTTAAATAATATGTCAGTTTTTTATATTTTATTATGCCACTGTTCTTTCTGTCTAGTACATTCTAGCTGATGCATCTATTCTTTGTGTGGGCTAGGAGCTAACCTTCCATTTTTAAAGCAGATTTTGATACCCAAAATTAATTTGGGTATCATGTCACCAACCATTGCATTTCCCAGTGTCCACTTCTTTCTTTTCCAAACCAGATTGACAATTCTGGCCTTCTTTAACCTCATTGGAATGTGTATCCCCCCCCTCCCGAAAACCTTCATGTCTTCAGGGAACATCCAGTTGGAAATAGCTACTCCACGAGCAATTAGCTTGGAATAGTCCAATATTCTGCGGTTGGCCCCATGGCAGCCTTTTTGCAGCCCACATTTAGCAACCATTTAGTGCTGATGGCCATTGCCTGTTTTCAAAATTCTTGTTGGAAATCCTTGTTAGAGATATGCAACAGAGCATGCCTCTGTTGTCATAAATTCTATCAATCATAGGCTCTTCAGTCAAATCGAGAGAATGAGATATATTAAAGTCCTGCGATTATATTGGCCCTGAAAGAACTGTCAGTTTTATGTGTTTCTTTAAAATCTGGCAAAAGGATTCTGTTTTCTTTTGCTGTAATGAAAAGAAAACTGCTTCCTGATTAGATTTAAGCGCAAACCTTGTTTGTGAACTTTGCCTCACTCACTGATTGACAAGCCAGAAGAGATTCTGGGAGCTCTGAGGTTATGTTTTCCTTTAAGAAATTGCAGTAGGGGACACTTGCATTACAAGATGGATCTGGCAGAAGGGCTGAAGCCCACTTCCTCCATTGCTATGGCCACAATCAGAACGGAGCCTTCCAGCATGTGCTTCTGCCTTTTCAATAACTACCACTGAAAGATTACATGATTACACACCTTGTATTCTCTCCAGTTTTGTTTTTAATTCCTCCTTTTCCTCCTTCTGATTATCTATAGTAGGTTATACTTAGTTTGAATTTGCCTTTTCTCTCTCAGCATTGCCTTTTCTCTCTCAATAAGGTTGCCACTTTCCAGGTGAGGCCTGGAGTTCTCCCACATTTACAACTGACCTCCAGACTAGGGAGATCAGTTGGAGAAAATGGAAGCTTTGCTGGGTGGATTCTGAGGCTTCCCATCTCTGCTGAGTGCCTTCCCCTTCCCAAACAAACTCCCCTCATGCTCGACCACCAAATCTGCAGAAATTTCCCCAGAGTTGGCAACTTCCTCCCTTCAAGACGTTTAATATGATTATGTGGTGGTTGAGAACCCTGTGATTTTCATGAGCTGTGGTCCAGGTGGGCCCATTACGGCTGCTAAGGAAGTTGTGGAGAACAGTGCAAGGGTGCAAAAAAAGATGCAGTTTTAAAATCTTCATAACAGTTGCCTTGAGTGGATTGTGCTGGAGTTTCAGGCTGCAAATCTTCTAAATAAAACTTTATAGATGCTTTATAGATGAAGTAGATGAAACACCCTAGCTTTTACATTGTGCATATTAAATAATCATAGAATCATAGAGTTGGAAGGGGCCATACAGGCCATCTAGTCCAACCCACAGAATATTGATCCACAGAAGACCACTTCTGACCTGCTCAAGCAAAAGTCTTCCACTAAGGTCTTAACCTCCTCTGGTCATTGCCTTACAATCCTGGGTAGGCAGAAATACCAAAATCCTTGGAAGCTGAGCTTGGCTTGCACAGACTTAGTCTGGAGAACAGCTATAGGGCTTCCAGTGCATGATTCAAACCCACCATTTGATTAGCTGTCTTAAAACGCATCCCTCCTACTCCACCCCCCCCCCTTAAGCTTCATGGGAGGAAGTAAAAACTATTGTCATGCAACTTTGAGATTTCAAGACAGGAATATGCTTCTGGCTTGAGTGCTTTTCTCTTATGCCTTCATATGAAAGCTAAATGCCCAGGAGAGGTGAGTAAAAGCACTAAAAACCAAACACCTCTAATGTACATGGTGTCATCCTAGGGTGTGCCATTCATCTTAAGTTGGAGGCTGCTTTGCCATCTCACTGTCAGCAGCAAGAAGCAAATAGTACATTTTAATGCACTATTTAAAAAGACTAGCGATTGCTTAACTGCATTCTTTTAAACATTTCTTCTGTGTCTAAAAATATGAGGCAATTTTCTGAAGCCTGGGTTAAATGCCTATTACGTTCCCTGTTTGGCAGACCTTGCTTCCGTTCATGGTTTCTAAACGTTTGTTCTTCCCATTTGCAAACCCTTCTAATAGTGCTGGTGGAGTTGCACGTTCTGTTATCCAACTGTCTGATCTTTTAACACACACACACACAAAACCGCAAGATGGCCTGCTTCTTTCTGGCATTTAGCTTTCATTTGCCTTATTTGGTAACATTGTGCTGCTTGCTCCTTCTGGAAGGAGCCGTTCTACTAGTTTAGGGATTCTTCAGTTCCCCCCCCCCCGCCACCTTTCCCCCCTTCTTCTAAAGTGAAAGGAGATTCTTTTCTGTAGTTAAGGAATCCTTCAGAATTATCAACTTGGTTGGATTAGAAATGAATTTACCAAAAGATTGTCCGTAGTGTGTACTGGTGAAATAGGGATTTTGGATGGACAACAGAAATCCATCGAGTCAAGAGGCCCTGCCACAGGCCACAAACATCCACCCACCAACTGCTCAAAACATGACTCTGGGTGGTTTGAGAAGTGCTGAAGCAGGAAGTGTGAAATGAGCTTTCTGGTTTTTTGGTACTTCACAAAAAGTATTTTGGGGCACACTGAGCTGTGGGCAGTGTAATGGCATCAAGCAAAAGATTTCAATTTCATAGCACATGTATCGGCCATGATTACAAGAGTCTGGTCAGAATTAGGCAGAAGCATTGGCACTCGGGCTGACAGCTTCAGTATGAGAAATTCTGGAGATTTAGGGGGCAGAGTTTGCAAGGGGGGGGGAGGGAGGGAAGGAATGGGATGCCATAGAGCCCATCTTCCAAAACAGCCATTTTCTCCAGGGGAGCTGATCTCTATAGTCTGGAGATCAAGCCCAATCCCAGGAGTTCTTCAGGCCCTAGCTGGGGTTTTGCATCCCCAATTGCCATGAAGGTTGGAGGAACAGAGTGGTTGATAGGGCTGGTTTGCCAGAAGCTGTCTCTTGTTTCCTTTTATAGGCTCCAAGTAAAACTAAGAAAAGAAGCTCAACTGGCCCCAGGGGAAAAGTGTGCTTCAAGACGCAGCAACCTGGAACTAAGTTGAGTTTGGGGGCAGTTAGCACCTTGCAGATTCTCACAACTTGCCTACCACTCGGAAGGTGCAAAATCCTTTTTATTGTGGCACAAACCGTACTAAGACAAGACAGCACCTCCTCCAAGTGAGAAGCCACTCTGGAGAGAGCTCAGAAGCCTGCATCCTTCTTTGTGTCCCTTGGGTTGGTCTCAGTGAAATGTTTGAACCTAGAAAGAGTAGCTTATCTCTTCACCTAGCATCCCCGAGGGAATTGCTGTAATAATCCCGCCCTTTAACCTTAGTGACAGCTGTCAGGCTAGCCATGCGGCCAGAGCATTTGTAAGCTTTTCCTTAGAATTAAGCCACAAAGTAGTTTGGACTCTCCATTCAACTAAGTTCATTTAGCGTAAGCCGTTCCGGAAAGCCGGGGTTCTGTCTGTCGATCCTGATCTTACAGCAGTGCTCAGATTCCGTCATTTAGCCCGTGTGCACTTTTAACCTCTTTACGCGTATCTTTTTAAAACATAAACTTCCTTCCAGGTTTGGTACATTTTTAAAGGCTTAAAAAAAAGAAAGAAAGAAAAAAGCTCTGCAACCACATTGGGGTTGCCAAGTGTTAGCAGATTTCTCACTTGTCTTGGGTTTTCTCTCCAAGAATGTGGGAGTGTTTCAAAGACCTATCTGTGAAAGATGCCAGAGCAGAGCAGTTCATTACGGTACTGCTGTAATTTTTGATCCTCAGCCAAAAGATTGTAGTTGTTTAAAGGAGACTGTCTTCGGCCTCGGCAAAGGATTTGAAGGGCTCAGGCAGGTGGGGGAAGGGAAGAAAAGAATTTGGGTGAACTCCTTCAGGCTTAAGCAATTGGATCTTTCCCTAAAAAGTGTCTAAATTACACTGAGGCTATGCAAGCCCCTAGAAGCATCTTGAGTTTTGATGTTATCCAGACATATAAAAGTGAGATGATTGGGCTAATATAGGGAAGTAACATTGCCCAGAGGCAGGGCTTGCTTCAAAAAAGGCTTATTTTAAATTGCCCAGGGTTTTTCTTTCTATTTTTTTCTCCTTCCTTGCTGTTTTAAGTTAATCTCGGTTGGGCAATACATTCTGCATACATGCATTATAAAATATAAACAATCAGTGCCTTTCCTTCTCCCCGTCAGACAGCTCTTATTGTGGAATGGCAGGGAGCACCTTGTTTTGCGACTTCTCTTTTCTTCCTTTTTGTTTTTTTGTTTTTGGTACTTCGTCTGGTAGGTGGGGATCTGCCAGGGGAGGAATAGGAATAGCAGAAACTGCATGAAAGAAAAGAAGAGGAGCTGTTTATTTTTGTACTACCTGAAGGGGTCTCAAAGCAGCCTCTGATCGCTTACCCTTCCTCTCTCCACAATAAACATCCTATGAGATAGGTGAGGCTGAGAGAACTGTGACTGGCCCAAGGTCACCCAAATGAATGGATGTGGAAGAGTAGGGAATCAGGGTTCTGCGGGGCCTGCAAGACGGAGCTCTCCCACCAACCATTTGGTTGAAGCTGGGCTGGAAACCTGGATATAAGATCGGGTCCCTTCCTTACTTTTTGTAATCTGTACCCCCCTAGGCCAACATCGCCTAGGGCAGCGGTTCCCAACCTTTCTGAGGTCAGGGACTGCCTCCAGGGGTGAGGGGAGAGCCGACAGCCCGGGTGCCACACACACGCGCGACAGCTGCGTGCAAATGCGCATTTGCAGTTTCTGCGCATGCACATTTCGCCACCAGATGGCGCTAATGCGCATGCACGCAATTGCTATATGTGCGCGTTTTCGCCATTCGGGCGCAACGCACATGCGCGTTTGCATCGCCGGCGTGCTGGTGGCCGTGCCTGCCTCTTCCCTTCCTTCTCGCTGTGTGTGTGGAGGGGAGGCAGGAGCGGCTGCCGGTGGCCTGGTACTGTACTGGGCCACGGACCGGGGGTTGATGACCCCCGGCCTAGGGACATCTATTTGGACATTCAACTGCAAACAGAAGAGTTGAGGTGCTAGGGGGCGCTGAGTAGGGTATAAATTGTTGCCGCCACATATTGTATCAATTTGTACCAATTGTGTTTATTGTATGGGGATATTGGGTTTTAATGCTTTTATGTTTTTTTTATGTATACTGCCATGAGCCAGCTTGGCTCCATAAATTTAAATAACAAATAAATAAATAAACAAACAAATAAAAACATGGTTCTCCTAACAACTACACTGAACTGGCTCTAACATGCTGATTGCATGAGCAGCCACCATAGGGCTTGCAACCCCTCTGCACCCAAGACTCCTCAAAAAAAGTCTGTTACCTTTTTAGCTCTGATTCTTCTTTTATAGTACTTTTGTTTTCCTTATTACTCACAATGAGTATGAGAGACCAGCCAACACTGTGGTGTGCACCTCTCTGCTATGTGTAAAAATGTGTGTAAGTAGAGAGAAGGTATATCAAAGAGGAGTGCTCACTTGAGCCTTCTTCTGTCTGACCAGATAGTACTCAGAAGAGCACTGACTCACATAATGAAGTCTGATACCCACTCATTGTGGTAGGATCTGTGCCTATGCTTTCAATAGTTTCACATATCTGTACTACTTGATAATTTTCAGATATCCTTGTGAATATGTTTGCATATTCATTCATAGTTGCCCTCACTTGCTCTTGTCCTCTTGTCCTTTTCCCCTGTGACATTCTTGTATATCCAGATCTGATTGGAAATGTAGTTTTATGATGCCATTCTGCTTGCTAAATGATTCCTTGATTTGGTAAGATCCAGAAAGGAGAAGCAGTAAAAGCTACGGGCAATAAAGGCACAACCAAAATGGCTAGGCAAAACACTGGTGCCAAATGGAATTACAGTAAATATTTTGCTTATTTAAGAGACCACATTGTCTGTACCACTTAGTAGGCTACTTTTTGCCTGAAAGTCGAAGACAGGCAGTAGGGTTTTTTGCACAGCTCTTTTTAGACTCTGTCTGGTGTGTGTGTTTGTGTGAGAGAGAACCTGTGCTCAACCTCAATAGAGAAGGAAGGCTTTGGGAAGGAAGATTGAAATAATTGGAAAGTTACTAGGGTGGATTCATGTGTTTCATATATGGCTGTTCCACTTGAACACGGACCCCTGTCCTTTCCCCATATTAAATAGGAAGCTGTATTTGAAATGGATGTGCTCTTTGTAATTACATACATTAGCTGTGTATTTTATACTGGAGTACAAAATGCCTTGTGAAAATTATCTCTCTAAAAGCATATCTTTCTTGTCCACCCTAAATGTTTAATATTGTTGCTCAAAGGAGAAACTCAGGTATTGTGAAATGTACTAACTCTTGTTGAGGTGGATTCTGTCATGGAATGAGAAAACCGTTGTGTTGGTATCAAATATAATTTACGATCTTGTAAACTTGAGTAACTAGTCAGGTAGAAGAAGGGTCAAGTGAGCACTCTTCTTTGGTACGTCTTCTCCGCCCAACCTTGTAATTCTGAAAGCAAATAGAGAGAGCACTTTTCTGACAGTGTGATCCTACCCAGTTCAAGTCCACTGGCAGAGCCTACAACATTATTCAATAGGATTATACCGTAAGTGGCTCACTTAATTTTGTGTCACAACAGTTGAGAAAATAGTTCTTAGTGTTGTACGTTCCTCTAACTTTAGCATATTGATTTGAGCACTGTGTTTTTTTTTAACGTGGCAAACTCCAGGTTCACAATGCATGGGGGTAGACCAGTGAAAGACAGATGGTTCTCAAATTATGCTGAGGTTGGCCAGTTGCATGGGGTAGTCTCCAGCGATTAGAGGTGAGAGAAGCCATAACTGAATGCCAGCACATTTGCTGTCCTGGTCCAAGGATCTCATGAAACAACAACAGGAAAGATGTGCTTCTGGGGTAATTGGACAGCAGCCTAGGACTGCGCAAGAGGCACCAGTTGTCTGAATCCATATAAAGCAGATGCATTTATTTATATTCACCATATAGGATAAAATACATTGTAGTAAAAAAAGTAGTCTGGGTATGCAGGAGCCTGTAAAGTGCTGTCTTGCAAAACTGTTTGGATAGTGCTTGGCCTCATGAATCATAGGCTGTCCTTAACAGGAAGTTGGATGTGTCTGATGCCAACTTGATGTACAAGATAGAACTCTGTATAGCAGGGGTAGTCAACCTGTGGTCCTCCAGATGTCCATGGACTACAATTCCCATGAGCCCCTGCCAGCAAACACTGGCAGGGGCTCATGGGAATTGTAGTCCATGGACATCTGGAAGACCACAGGTTGACTACCCCTGCTGTATAGTTTTGTTTAAGAGATCGCCAGAGTTTGAGGCAATGGGGGAGGCTCAGTTTTGTGTGGAGAGCTGTGGGGAAAGATGCAAGTATCCCAAAAGAGAACCTGCCTGTCTGACCTACTGACCTCCTCTTCTGACTGACAAACGTACCTACTTGCCTCCAGCTACCATCCAAAACATACCAAACAATCCCTTGTATACAGCCAGGTTCTGCACTATTTCTGCATCTGCTTCAATCTTCCGTAAGCCCCCTGAAGAGCCCCCAGAAGAGCTCTTTGCTCAGCAAACTCCAATTTGCTGGTGATCCCTGGCCCCAGAAAGGTGCGCTTGGTCTCAACCAGAGCTAAGGCCTTTGAAGCTTCCGGCAGAGACGTGGTCTCTCACATTACTACATTCTGGAGGGCCTGCTATATGGTACTCTTCCACCAGGCATTTTGTTGAGGCCAAGAATCCCCAATACCATTAGAATGGGCCCCTTAAACCCCCCTTCCATCCCAGTATTCCATCAGTTGGTTCATCGGGGTAATTTGTAGGAGCCTTTCCTGATTGTTAGCTGTAATGATTTTAGATGATTTTGAAACTTAGAAATTTGTATGGGTTTTTAATTGTTAAACGCTGCTGGGTGCCGCCCTGAAACCATCGGGAGAGGGGCAGCCTATAAACCTCAATATAAATAAATAAAGAAGTGCCATAATTGTTTGAGCCTTGCCTTGCCTGCCTGCAGCAGAAATTTTAAGAGGCACATGATAAATGAAACCTCTTGGTGAGTCAGTTTATAGATTTGTAAAAGAGGCATAATTGCTTGCCTTTCAGAATTGTTGAGTCTTTAAATCGGTGTTTGACAAGTTCTTTGTGGTCTCTGTTATGTTGTATTACCGCCAATTACATTATGTATTGAGTTGTGTGGCAGTCAGGGATGTAGGTTTTTGTTTTTTCCTCAGATGTTAACTGAGGCCAGACTATGTATAGGTTCAAAAGATTCAAACCTAGCAGACAGTATAGGGGCCTGTCTCTCTCTCCCACAGTAGCAAAGAAATGTATCAGTGTATCTGAGAGACCGCCTTCCTGCCTACACCCCCAAAAGAGTCTTATGCTCTGCCACCTCCAACTGGCTGCGGATCCCTGGCGCGTCGGACCTCAACAAGGGCGAGAGCCTTCTCGGTCCTGGCCCCCACCTGGTGGAACGAGCTCCTGAGGAGATCAGAGCCCTGCCCGAACTTCCACAGTTCTGCAGGGCCTGCAAGAGGGAGCTCTTCCACCAGGCATTTGCTTGAGGCCGACCGACTCAGAACACCTGCTGGTCCCCCCAGACGCCTGCCCATGACTCTCCCAAAGTTACTGTTAATTGTTATTATATTATGTGTGGTTTTGTAATCTTTTGATGTTTTTTAAAGTTGTTTTGATGTTATGTAATGTTCCATGTAAGTTATAATGTTCTGTGTAAACAGCCCAGAGCTGCAAAGAAATGGATGGTATAGAAATCTAAATAAATAAATAAAATAAAATAAATCACCCCAATTGCAGGAGGGCAGGGCACTGCAGAACACAATTAGATTGTTGACATTGTCAAGGGAAACAAGCTAGGGTGGTAGTTTGGCTAAAGTGCTGGATTAGAATCAGGGAGGCCCAAGTTTAAATCCCCACTCTGCCATGATAGTTTACCAGGTGACCTTGGGGCAGTCACTGATTCTCAGCCTAACTTATCTCAAGATGGTGGTTAGGATAAAATGGAGAAAGGGTGGACAATGTTGTAAATTGCTTGGAGGCCCCATAAGAAAGAAAACGGGGCATGGATATCGAAATACAGTAAGATGTGTGGGGAAGATGTGGGCCACATTCTCTGTAACAGACATTCAAAATCACTAATCAAACTATTGGAAAAAAATTAGACACATTCCTTCGATTTGTTCATGCTCACTGCTTTGGCCCATATCCCTTTTGCCAGTTGTGAACAGGGAGATGTGTTTTGAACAATTAGTTCAGATGTTCATTGATCCCTTTGTGGCTGGTCATGAGGCATCTTGACTGTATTCCATTCTAACCATGTGTTTTTATTGTGCATTCATGTTCTCACACAGGGTTCTACTAAACCCCCTCCTTGCAACATAGCAGGCAGTTGTTTAAATAGAAAATTAAGTCAGTCACAAATCATAGTATTTGAAAGGTTGTCATTTGGAGGAGGGCAGGATGCTGTTCCCATTGGCTACAGGGGAAAGGACACGCAGTAATGGGTTTAAACTACAAGTACAACGATATAGGCTAGATATCAGGGGAAAAAATTTCACAGTCAGAGTAGTTCAGCAGTGGAATAGGCTGCCTAAGGAGGTGGTGAGCTCCCCCTCACTGGCAGTCTTCAAGCAAAGGCTGGATACACACTGTTCTTGGATGCTTTAGGATGCTTAGGGCTGATCCTGCGTTGAGCAGGGGGTTGGACTAGATGGCCTGTATGGCCCCTTCCAACTCTATGATTCTATGATTCATAACCCAGTCATAAATACATGCTGTGCTTTATTAAAATCTGACCTTTTGTTGTTCATCTAAGTAGACTCTAGTAACGCTAATGGCAGCATGTCAGGCTGCTTTTGCTCATGTGCAAGTTTTTTTTCTAAATAAAGAAACAGCACAAAAATGTTCAGCATGAATTGAGCAATCTGGGTTTTTGAGCAAACTGACATCTGATTGACATCTGATAACTTGGTAACTTCAACTGTTAAATAATTAGGACAAAAAAATTCAGCCACCCTAGTTTTCAACATTCCACTCATCTTAAAAGGGAAAATAGTTCACAGGAGATTTTTGCTAGCATCCCACAAAACTTCCCATTCCCCTTTTTAATGGAAAAATTGAAATAAGTTCTGAAACTTTCTTAAACTGCACACCAGGAGTGGTTTAAGGATTTGAGGAGCCTGGAGCACCAGAACCAATTTCAGGATTTGTGGAGCTCTAGCAGAGTACAATTACAGTGGGAGCAGCCAGATTTGGGGGTACAAGAGCCCCCCCAGTGAAAAGGGGTATCAGTCCTTAAAGGGGTGAAGTGGGGGAGAGGAGACAGGCTTTGGCGCTGATCCAGGGGGGAGGGGATGCATTGTGTGTGTGGGCCCTGGAATTGAGGGACCTGTAGCATGTGCTACATGGATAAACTGGCCCTGCGGCACACATTGAATGAGACTTTTTGGTTGAAAAAAATGGGGGGAGCCCTTCTGTGAGGAGGAGGGGGAATGTTTTTTCTAAATGTTTCCATCCCCCTCCTCCCCACCCAGGCCTTCACATTTCTAGAATCATCTCATAACTCGGTATCTGCAACTAACTATTAAGGCTAACTAGAAAAAGTGTTTACTTTTCTGCCTTAAAAAAATTACAAAGCATTTTTTACTCGTTTCAGTGGTTAAGAAATATAAAGAAGGCTTTGGAGAAGGAGCAAAACAAGTATGCATTTTAAAAATGTGCTTCCTTTTCGTAGAAAGTAATTATCATAGAAGGCTCCTTTAATATCTTGATGACATTTTTGAACCATTTAACACATATGGCTTTCATGTATATGTCCGCCTACACATTTGGGGGTGGGGAAACTATGCAAGAGGACTGTTACCAGAATGGCAGCTCTTCCAGAGTAGCCAGTGTCAAGGGCTGAAACTCTTGCTCAGGCTAGGAAGATGTGGGAATAAGCCCCCCTGATCCTCCCCCCCCCCCCCGGCAAGACTGCTTCTGTGTCTCCTGGCCCTTTCTCTGTGTGTCTTAGCCAAAAGGAGAGGAGCCAGTACTCCTTGACCTTCAGGGCACTTAATACTTCAGGCCATTCTCTCTTGGTCCCTTTTACCTCTGGACACTTGGATGCATCTACATGAGGGTTTTTGTTTTGTTTTTATGTTTGCTTTAAGCCCAAGCCTGAAGCGTACCTTGAATCTTAGTCACAGTTGTCAATCTTTGAGAACAGTATTTATGTAAATTAAAAGCATCAGCGTCTGGCAGGGAACATACCTTGATAACATTGCCCTAGTTGCATTTTCTGCTTCAGTTACACTATAGCATTTATGTTGAGGTAAAGATAAAGGTATCCCCTGTGCAAGCATCGAGTCATGTCTGACCCTTGGGGTGACACCCTCTAGCATTTTCATGGCAGACTCAGTACGGGGTGGTTTGCCAGTGCCTTCCCCAGTCATTACCGTTTACCCCCCAGCAAGCTGGGTACTCATTTTACAGACCTCGGAAGGATGGAAGGCTGAATCAACCTTGAGCCGGCTGCTGGGATTGAACCCACAGCCTCATGGTCAGAGCATCAGACAGCATGTCTGCTGCCTTATCATCCTGTGCCACAAGAGGCTCTTTATGTTGAGTTACAATACTATAAAAATGTTGAGACAATGAAATGGCTAATGTATGCCAATATGTACCTGCATTCCATCTTTCAGCAGTTGACATTTGTATATATAACCTCCTCAAACCAAAGAGAACTTTATCATTAGGAGCATATGGAAGTGGGGCTAGTATTGGGGAAACCCAGGCTGAAATCACTACTTAGCCATGAAATTCACTGAGTGATTTCGATCTACTTTCAATCTAATGACTGGAATATAGTGCCTTCTACTCTTATGCCTTCTAGGAACCTTTAGTCAGGAGTATGAAAGCCTGGGAGAAGCTCAGAAGAACCAAGATGAATAAACTTTAATTGTCAGTTATATTATATACCGCCCTTCTGGGAGGTTCATGGTGGTTTACATAAAATATGATAGAAGAAGAAGAAGAGTTGGTTTTTATATGCCGCTTTTCCCTACCCGAAGGAGGCTCAAAGCGGCTTACAGTTGCCTTCCCTGTCCTCTCCCCACAACAGACACCCTGTGGGGTGGGTGAGGCTGAGAGAGCGCTGATATCACTGCTCGGTCAGAACAGTTTTATCTGTGCCGTGGCGAGCCCAAGGTCACCCAGCTGGTTGCGTGTGGGGGAGCGCAGAATCGAACCTGGCATGCCAGATTAGAAGTCCACACTCCTAACCACTACACCAAACTGGCTCTCATGATAGAACTGTAAAATAATACTGACAACAGTAATTCACACTACAGCATACTGATGGCTCCATGGGTTGGGCGAATTAGCAGTGGTTTTCATAGGAGGGAGGCTCGGGGGCCAGTGGAAGGTGATTGGTTCAGGTAAACCTCAACCAAATGCTTGGGGGAAGAGCTCCCTTTTGCAGGTCCTGTGAAATTCTTCACGTTCCATTGGGGCCCTGATCTCCTCTGGGAGCTTGCTCCACCAGGTGGGGGCCAGGACGGAGAAAGCTCTGGCCCTGGTTGAAGTCAGGTGAGTTTCCTTGGGGCCAGGGATCACCAGGCAGTTGTAGGTAGCAGAGCATAAAGCTCTTTGAGCAGTGTAGGCAGAGAGGTGGTCCCTCAGGTACACTGGGCCCAGGCCGCATATGGCCTTAAAGGTGATTACCAGAACCTTAAGTCTGATCCGAAATTCAACAGGAAGCCAGCATAGTTGTTGAAAAATGGGTCGAAAGTCGGACCTCCATAGTATTGCTGTGAGGATCCTGGCTGCTGCATTCTGGACCAGCTGTAGTTTCCAGATCAAGGTTAAGGGTAGGCCTGCATAGAATGAGTTGTAGAAATTCAGTCTAGAGGTAACCGTAGCATGGATCACTGTGGCTAGGTGTTCTGGAGCAAAGTAGGGCACTAGTAGTTTGGCTTAGCGAAGGTGATAGATGCCAGCCACGCTACATTCATGACTTGAGCCTCCATTGAGAGGTAGTTCCTGGTGGAGTGAGTCACTGATAGTTGCACTTTATCCAGGTTGGGTAGGCGCACTTCCTCACTTGGACCCTTGCTGTCCAGCCACAGGTCCTCTGTCTTTGAAGGGTTGAGATTCTGACGAGACTGCTTGAGCCACCTTGTCACTGCTTCCAGGTAGCTGGCTAATGCTTCTGGAGGAGAATCAGGGCGGTTGTCCATCAGGAGGAAGAACTGGTGGTCCATCAAGAGAAGAACAGGCTGGCGTATTGGTGAAACCCCACCCAAACTTCTGCACCAGTTGAGGAAGAGGGCACATAAAGATGTTGAATAGGACTGGAGAAAGAACTGCTCCCTGAGGGACTCCACATGCAAGCTGGTGATGGCTTAATGAACTTCCTTCTATTGCTACCCTCTGTCTGTGATCCTGGAGAATGGAGATCAGCCACTGAAGGGCAGTCCCTCTAATCCTGACATCGGTGAGATGGTGAGCTAGAAGCTCATGGTCAACTGTGTCGAACACTGCTGAGAGGTCTGATAACATGAGCAGCAGTGACCTGCCCTGGTCCAACTGGTGGCAGAGGTCAGGATGACTAGCACTGTTTTTACTCCATAGCCAGGCTGGAAACTTGACTGGGATGGGTCTAAGACTGAAGCTTCTTCCAATAATGCCAACAGTTGGTCTGTGACAGCCCTTTCAAGCAGCCCCAGAAATGCTATGTGCGAGATGGGACGATAGTTGATAGTTTGTCGTGGGTCCAGAGGTGGTTTTATGAGCAGTGGGCAAACCACTGCCTCTTTTAGCCCTTCCAGGCATTCTCCTGTTGAGAAGGAGAGGTTGATTATCTCCTGGAGAGTGGCCATTATTCTTACATCATTTGTTTTTAGCAGCCATGATGGGCATGTTTCTAAAGGGCATTTGGTAGGCTTTGCTCCCCTTAGCATCTTGCCTACTTCAGTCAGTGTGAGTCATCTGAAGTTATTCAGTGCATTTTCCAAAGATGACCAAGAGGCCTGTAGTTCACTTTCTGTATCTAAGGTTGGAGGGACGTCATGGCAAATTGTTGAGATTTTATATGCAAAATGACTTGCAAATGCCTCACAGTTGATATCCAACTAGTTATTATTTATCTTCTAGAGTGGTGAGAGACCGAACTATCCTATATAATTCCGCTGGGCATGAACTAGCAGACGTGATGCCAGTCGAGTAAAATATGCATTTTACCAACTTCACCGCCATCTCATAGGCTCACAACTGCATTCTATAAGATGTTATCAAAACTTCATCATGAGTCTTCCTCTCTTCTTGCGGAGCACTTCAGTGTACCAAGGGGATCGCTTGAGACAGCGGTGGACCAGACCACTTAGAGAAGTGCCAGGAGTTATTGGGTCCCACAGAGCATTCAGGACTCCAATCAGATCCATAAGTCTCCGCGGGTGAGCTAAAATCAGTTTGGAGTCCAACTAAGGAGGGGGTGGCAGCCTTAGCTGAACCTTCAGGGCATGGCATTAGCCGATACCAGATCCAGGGTGTGACCTGCTTGATGGGTTGGCCGACAACAAATTGTGAGAGCCCTAGCATCACCAAGGCCCAGATAATTTGTATCATTATGAATTACCAGACCTAGGCTACTGTTACCAAACCTAGGCACCAGTGAAGTCTTGTGACCACAAAAGCATGACAAACAGATAGTTCTGAATATTGCTGGGGGAAATTTAGGAGTGGTTTCATAGTACCTCCGTTAAGTCATTTGGGAGTCTTCCTTTGCTTGATGAGGAAATCACTCCTGGACCCTATTTGCTGTTTCAGATAGCTGTTCAGATAAGATATCCAGCAAGCATACAGGTCATACAGATAACCAGCAATCATTCACCCTGTCGCCATCTTCAGGACATTTCTGGTGTGTGAGTGGGGGGATCATTTGGGCATGAAATTGGGGTCACCGTGTGTTTGCAGGTAGTTGTGCGTTCCTGCTTTTTGCTGGGAGTTGGACTAGATGACCCTGGAGGTCTCTTCCTATACTGTGATTTCATGACATAGAAACTGAAAGGGATCTATATATTAGGTCAAACCTGCAGCTCTATCAAAGTAGGTTTGAGTGATTTTATCTTTAAAAAGTCTCAGTAAACATGTTGCAATAGGCAGCTTAAGGTTCAGCATGATAGCTGGTGCTCGATGTTTAAGAGCTACCAATTTTCTAGAAATCACTATTGGGAAAATGTTGTACTGTAGAGAGATATATTCCCTCTTGTACCTCTATACAGTGAAAGGTATGAGATACTGACTTTATTTTGCCCCTTACCCTTCAGGCCTAAAATCTCTATTCTGTTTCTGCGTTGACTACAGCTTTCTGACATGAGTGCACGGGACTCATTTGAAATTACCTAGTTTTTGCATTTAAAAATGAACCTGGGAACTTAATCTCCCGCATGCTGTAGCAGTTCCTAATTGTTCTTTTGACACTCACTTGAGGGATTTAAAAAATAGGGAATAGTACTTCTGAAGAATTTAATAGTGCTCCTGCATAGTGAATATAGTTATCTCCAATTGTCAAATGATATGGTAAGTGTGATGGAACAGAGAAGGCAAGTCAAGTATGATACAGATTATTTTTTTGGTATAGGTGAAGGCCAGATAACTCAAAACTTTTCAGGTATTGAATTATGAAGATGATGCATTTGGTGAAGGTTTAATTTGAACCAGATTTAACGCTTGATTCTCAAGGGATATTTCTTTTAAAACTTTGCAGGATCAGACCCTTGCCTGCACCATTAATTAACTCCAGGATTCTTAGGGTTTAGAATAAAAATGTCCAGACAAGAGGCCTCTGCTTTCACTTGGGATTGAAAGGGTCTCTGTCCCAGCACCGGATGCAGAATCCCAGCTCAGGTTGGACTTCTGGAATCAAACGGCAAGCCTTTGCTATGTCCCAAGATGAGCAACTGAGCGGAATGCAGAATACTGGCTTGTGCAGGATGTTTGCGGAGAATGTCAGCCCTTTACAATGTAGATACAGAGATGATGATGAAAGAGGAAGGTAGACTACATTTGTAGTGGGCAAGAGTTTACCGTTGTAATGCAGGCTCCGTGGAGTTGTATTACTTTTGTCTGTATGATACGGTTCTGGTGATCAGTTCCTCAGAGTGCTGCATGGTTTTATCATCCTTTCTGATACTAACTTCTGTGGCAGCTTTCAGAAATGGATGGTGTTCAAAATGGTATAATGGGCTAAATTGGTCCTTTTGGTCTTCCTAGTAAGCCTGGTGTTAATGAAGTAGTCCCCCCTTAACAGAATGCTTGTCATGCTCCTGTCATGTGTACTTATAGCATGGTGGTCCAGAAATACACTATCCAACAGTATATTATATTGCATTATCTGTTGCATTATATAACAACCTAAAAGTTTTATTTCTGCATAATTATAAAGAGACACTTGGAACAGCTGTTCTATTTTTTGCATTTCTGGCAGCTAGGAGTTCTAATGGTTACTTGCAGCATTCAGTATGAAGGAGCTTGATTCAATTTTTGCATTATCGGTTGCTTAGCAACTGATGAGGGGGAAATTAGGTGCACTTAGTTCTCATTATTAAGTCTCTTTCCCCCCCTCCCAAAAAAAGCAGTTGTATCCAATTATGGTTTCACAAATTGTTAGTATAAGTAGCATTTCAAATTTGGCAAAACAGTTTTATTGACAATAGTCTCTGCAGAAAGTTACCATGTATGAATATCTTTGCTTTCTGTCATGACTATGCTGGTGATCAGCAATTGGCAACCTGTATTTCATTTCATCTATCCATCCAATATATATACCGCCTCTCACATTGATGTCTCAGGGACAGTAGGATCGAGAAGATACATTGAAATATTTGCAACACTTTGAAATGAAAAACACAAACAATCCTAAAAAGTTAACCTCAATCAGAGCCAAAAATAACAGTAAACAGTTGACAGAAGCCTTAGGCTAGGGACACGTTGGGTGTCAGAGTAGCCTGGCAAGGGGACTGGGTTGTGGGGAAGTCTCAGTTGTTGGTCTCACCCAAAAGCCTGGTGGAAGAACTCTGTTTTGCAGGCCCTATGGAATTGCTTGAGTTCCGACAGGGCCTTGATCTCATTGGGGAGCATGTTCCACCAGGTTGGGGCACAGTCGAAAAGGCTCTGGCTCTGGTTGAGGCCAGGGTTCACCAGTTTGTTGGAATGGATAGGGCAAGTCACTTTTTGGGGCATATAGGCAGTAGGTAGATCCTAGAGGTATGCAGAACTCTGACCGCATATTGCCCTGATGGTAAATACTACACCCGTGGCCCGCAAGCTGATCATAGAAAGGTAACATTTTTCTGCTATATATATTTTCTCTGTTTTGCAAGACCACCTAGATAGTTAAATTTCCCAAGCCAGCGTAGTACTTATTCGAGGTATGGGGTTGCCAGGCACTGCCTGTCAACTGCTGGGAGTCGGGGGGGGGGGAGTGTAGACAGGTGACTTCAAAGAGACATCACATATCTATGGGAATTTCTGGAAGCACTTTTGTAAAACCATAAAGCCTTTGGCAATTCCTGCAGTGAATTGACATGAGTTTCCCCAGAAGTGACCTTATACCATCACTAACACTAACATTAATTTCTCCCACAGGCTGCAGGAGAAGCTGTGGGAAATAGGAGCTGTGGGAGGGCGGAAATCACCTGCCCCCAGCCAAACTCTAAGAACCCTATCTAGGAACAAGGAAGGAAAAGGCAAAACTGGGAAAATATATGTCTCCCAGTAGGCTAGGCAATACTGGCAGTTTCCTCACTTCCACTCTGAAAAGCATCCTGCTAAAGTGGCAAGTTTGGTGTAGTGGTGAGGAGTGCGGACTTGTAATCTGGCAAGCCAGGTTTGATTCTGCACTCCCCCACATGCAGCCAGCAGGTGACCTTGGGCTCGCCACGGCACTGATAAAACTGTTCTAACCGAGCAGTAATATCAGGGCTCTCTCAGCCTCACCCACCCCACAGGGTGTCTGTTGTGGAGAGAGGACAGGGAAGGCGACTGTAAGCCACTTTGAGCTTCCTTCGGGTAGAGAAAAGTGGCATATAAGAACCAATTCTTCTTCTTCTTCTACTACTACTACTACTACTACAATCCTCAGACCGTTTCCTCAGACCATTTCCACAATGGGAACTCACCCATCTGTCCTTTTGCGATGATTCCTGGCTTTAAAGCTTGGGATTCACCCTGGACCATTTCTGATTTCTGCTTTGGGAGCCTTTGGCCCCTTTCCCCCTCTGTTTGCCTCCAATTTGAGCCCCCAGATTTGTTTCCACAGTGAAGCCAAGGGACAGGAAGTGGAAACGTCCTGGCAGCCTTATCTTTTTCTTTTCTCACTTGTCCATTGTGATGAAAATGGCCAATCATTTGCCATCACCATTTTGCTGCCTCTGAATGCCCTCTCCCATGTCTGAAATCATGTTGGCTCCCCCCCCCCCCCATCAATCTCAATAGTGTTCCAATGCTATTCCAGTATAAAATGATTGATTCCCTCATCTCCACACACCAGTTCTTTGCCGACCCAAGGCTCTAAGCAGCAGGAATGGATCAAGCCTTCAGAAAATGGTGTCTATATCTTTAGCTAATGAATTAGCCACAATGTCAGAAGATAACGCCTTCTTTGCAAGATACTAGCAAGAAACCTGTAGAGCCTGAGATTGCCGAATTCACCATGGTGCTACCAACAAGCAGTACAGTGTCATGCTCTAGATCTCCTCTGAGGCTCTCCTGCACAGGTTCAGCACTAAGGTTCAAGCAGTAAACGGGGGGGGGGGGGTACACTCTAAAGGCTTACCTGTACAGCAGTGGTCCCCAACCTTTTTCCGGCTGGGGACCGGCGGGGCAACTGCCCCGCCCGCGCATCGCGCATGCGCGGCCACACCCACGCATCGCGGCCCTGATTACCTCTCCCCCCTCCCGCAGTAAGAAGCTTCCCGGGCCGCAAGCTTGCAGCCCGGGGAAGTTTTTTACTGCGGGGAGAGGGAACCGCGGCCCGGCGCCCTGGCCTTTGCGGCCCGGCACCGGATCACGGACCGCAGGTTTGGGACCACTGCTGTACAGTGAGCCTCCTCTTCGCCGATTTGAGCTTCACTAACCCAAAGAGGAGGTGAGCTGTGCAGATGAACCTTGGGGGCAATCTGGAGCAAGACATCATACTGCTTGTTGTCAGTGCCATGGTGAATTTAGCAACCTCAGGCTCTGCAAGTTTCTTGCTAGCATACAGTGGAGCACTACTGAGGTTGGTCTTACCTGTTGAGCAGACTGATTATGTATAATGCTTTTCCACTGCTGTATATAAGGCAGTTTGTTTGTTTATTTAGATTTTTATACCGCCCTTCCACACGGCTCTGGGCGGTTTACCTATAACATCATGGGGTAACTACTTGAAACACTGCAACAAATATAACAATCATAACATAACATGTCAACCAGAACAGTATTTAAACAGGAACATTGACACATTCACATTCTTCAGTCATGGGAGGGGATGTTTGGGGTGGGGGGAGTGGGTGTTTTGGGACTGGTCGGCCTCCATGCAAATGCCTGGTGGAGCTCCCTTTTGCGGGCCCTGAGAAATTGTGGGAGTTTGGGCAGGGCCCTGATCTCTTCAGGGAGCTCATTCCACCAGGTGGGGGCCAGGACCAAGAAGACTCTGGCCCTTGTTGAGGTCTAATGTGCTTCATTATCATTCACAATGACACCTACAAAGATGATGTTTTGAGTCCACCTTCTTAGATGGTTTTCAGTAGTTTTCTCTCCTGAATTCTTTCCGAGCTAGACTATGCATCTCGAAAAATGGTCACAGTTGATGTACCAGCTGAAAGCTCATCAAAGATGTCATATTATACAGAGGAGATGTATATCTCCATTAGAAGGTACAAATTTAACTGAACCCCCCCCCCCCAGGTGCAAACCTATTTTAAGGGTGAGGATAATCCCTCCAGGATTGGCCGAATCTGCCTGAGTGGCTGTATTGGCAAGCTGCAGAGGGAGAAATGGAACTAAGTGTCAGCATATTCATGAGCCCTCTCTCCAGTCCCTGAGATTTCGTCTCTGGATTCATCTGGCTGTAGAACACAGTAGTACTGTTCTTGAAAAGTACTGGTTTACGTGCATTGATTTATTTCTACTCTACTGTTCTCCCCAATAAAAACCAAGAGCACTTTGCAACGTTAATCTCCCCCTCCTCCGTTTTAACCTCATAACCTTTGAGCTAGCCCAGCCCCTAGCTGAAGGCCACCAAATGAACTTCCATGACAGAACAAATCTTTGAACCTGCTCTACCACGTGCTAGCCTGACACTCTGGCTGCTACACCGTGTTGGCTCTCAGAGCTGAACTAGATGTGATGGCATGCCTCAGTTGGACCCTGGGATGCTGCCATCATTTTAAAGTCTATTGTGGGCAATTGAAAAATGCAGCAAGCATTTAATCCTGAACAGGCCCACAGCATAGCGGGACGGGGTGGCCTCGTGTCTTCCCTCCACTCTATGCCTTTTCAAGTGCTGATATGGCCTCTGCTGCCCCCCAGCATTTTTTAATCACCCATATTAGGCTATAAAATGGTAGTGGTGCCCTCCCAGTCACCTGATGACAATACTTACTTATGCAGTTGCTCTCCATCTTCCTGGTCTTTGGACACATACATACTTTTATTCCAATGGTTTGAAAAAGCAATTCACATTGTTACATTATATTTGTTTTACCTATAAGCCTTATTCACCCCCTTAGAAAGTGACATCAAAGTAACTAGTTAAACATTATATAAATCCAAGCAGTCATGAAGAAAATAGCGTAAAACCCAATTTGGCAATGGCATTGCAACTCACTCTTAAGAAAGAAGGTTCTTTGACAGCCTGCATCCTCCCATAACAGTAAACTGTGTGGCTTGTTAACATTGCAGCCACAAAAGTTGATGATGTTGAAATAATGCCCTTTGAGTTGGATACAAAGAATTGTGAGCAGAGCATTCAATCATGCAGTGGAATTTTGTTTCACCTCTCCTTTTCCCGTAGCAGCCCCTAGTAATGGCTATTCCTGGGGGTTATGTGACCCTCAGGAATGTGGCATGAGGGCCCACAGTGGAAAGATGGAATCACAGTGGAAAACATTATCTAACCCCTTTTAAAGTCATAAGGGGGAGTTTGCAGATTATTTCTCTTTTATTGACAAATGCTTGTGATTTTTCGGTAGTTTGAAAATGAACTAACTTGTTACTTTGTCTGAGCATAAAGGTAAAAGTAAAGGTATCCCCTGTGCAAGCACCGAGTCATGTCTGACCCTTGGGGTGACGCCCTCTAACGTTTTCCTGGCAGACTCAATATGGGGTGGTTTGCCAGTGCCTTCCCCAGTCATTACCATTTATTATTATTATTATTATTATTATTATTATTATTATTATTATTATTATTATTATTATTTGTACCCGCCACTCCCTTGCGGCTCGTGGCGGGTTACAACAGTATAAAACCCCATAAAATACATTAAAATCCCATTGACACATCTACAATTAAAAGCTGCCTGGCAAGAGCGGCTAATTGACTACCCATTCCCCCACTAGCGGGTGGAGAGGGGATACTGATGGTACCCGTCTCTTTAATCCCAATCCTCAGGTCTCGGGGGGGCATAGATGTTAAGCCTGGTCTCAACCGTAAACCTGGCGGAAGAGCTGCGTCTTGCAAGCCCTGTGGAACGATGGAAGGTCCTGCAGGGCCCGCAGCTCTCCCGGGAGCTCATTCCACCAGACGGGGGCCAGGACCGAAAAGGCCCTGGCCCTGGTCGAGGCCAGGCGTGCTTCCCTAGGGCCGGGAACGACCAACAGATTTTCTCCCGCAGAACGTAAAGCTCTGCGGGGGGCATAGGGCGATAAGCGGTCCCTCAGGTATGTGGGTCCCAACTCGTGTAAAGCCTTGAAGGTTAAAACCAAAACCTTGAACCGGATCCGGGCAGCAATCGGCAACCAGTGCAGCTGCCTCAGCACTGGCTGGATATGGGCCCTCCAAGGTGTACCAGTTAGGACCCTAGCAGCTGCATTCTGCACTAGCTGAAGTTTCCGGATCAAGGACAAGGGAAGGCCCGCGTAGAGCAAGTTACAGAAATCTATTCTGGAGGTGACCGTTGCATGGATCACCGTGGCCAGGTGTTCGGGGGACAGGTAGGGCACTAGTAGTCGGGCCTGGCGAAGTTGGAAAAATGCCTGGCCCGCTACTCTTTTGATCTGTGCCTCCAAAGTCAGGGAGGCATCAATGATCACACCCAAGTTCCTGGCCTGGGACGCGATGGTAAGATGCGCCCCTCCCAGGGTGGGCAAGCACGCTTCCTGTTCCCGCCCCCTACGTCCCAGCCACAGGACCTCCGTCTTGGAGGGGTTGAGTTTCAGGCGATTCTGCTTGAACCATTCTGTCACCGCTTCCAAACATCTGGCAAATGGTTCCGGGGGAGAGTCCGGGCGACTGTCCATGAGGAGATAGAGCTGGGTGTCATCAGCGTACTGGTGGCAACCCAGTCCAAAACTCCACACCAGCTGGGCCAGAGGGCGCATAAAAACGTTAAATAATGTGGGGGAGAGGACCGCGCCCTGTGGGACTCCACATGGAAGTCTGTAGGAGCGTGAGAGCTCATCCCCCACTGCTACCCTCTGGGTCCGGTCCTGGAGAAAGGAGCGTATCCAGCGTAAAGCTGTGCCCCGTATCCCCGTTTCGGCGAGGCGGTGGACCAGCAATTCGTGGTCCACGGTGTCAAAAGAGGCCGACAGGTCCAGAAGAACCAGCACTGCCGACCCGCCCCTATCCAGCTGGCGGCAGAGATCATCCAACAGGGCGACCAGCACCGTCTCCACCCCGTGGCCAGGTCGGAAGCCAGACTGATATGGATCGACTGATATGGATTTACCCTCCAGCAAGCTGGGTACTCATTTTACCGACCTCGGAAGGATGGAAGGCTGAGTCAACCTTGAGCCGGCTGCAGGGATTGAACTCCCAGCCTCATGGGCAGAGCTTCAGACTGCATGTCTGCTGCCTTACCACTCTGCACCACAAGAGGCTCTTATGGGATCCCCTGTTAACGTATGCCAATACAGGTGTTTTTTTGGGGGGGGGATGCTGAAATATTTGAAACATTGTTTCAACTCCAGTTTAGCAGCCCACAGTTGCGTTCCTTCAAGATAATCCATTAAAAAGCCATCCAGCTAAAACACATGAGTAACTTTAAGAACTGATTGTTTAGGCTGGGCGGTATGGCACTCAGACATAGGTTAACAAATGTATAAACTCTCCCTTCTTTAGTGATTACTCTGGCTAGCATCTACTCTGCACTGCACCAGTTAAGAAATACTTCATTTGTACAACAGCTATAGTGACTATATAATACAGTCCTAGAGTTTTCTCTCTCTAGGCATCTCAGTACTCCAGAGATGAAGAGAATTCTCCATAGAGAATCTGTTTTTTGTCAAAGCGCCTTGCATAGATCTGTGCGATTCTGCCCCTCAGAACTTCCTCTTTCTTCCATTAATCAAATCTGCCTGCAATCGTCTGTGAGGGCCTCTACTAACATGTTACAAGTGAGATGCTTGTGTTTTATAACCAAATAGCTGGGGTGAGGGAAGAGTTTTACATTTTACTTGGTGCATAAACACTCAGATTTTAGATTTGCTTTTACAAGAGTACTAGCGTTTATTGCTGCTGAATCTTGGGAGTACTCTGCCTGACCGCATACAAGATTTTATGGAGAGTACCTCAAAAGTGCACCAATTTTATTAAGCACTATAGTAAAGCACATTGCGTGCTGTGATGCAACGGTCACTAGCTCATGGTTTGGGGTGGGTTTTGTGCCTCACTTGGAATTTGGCAACCCTGAGAGGAGGTCTCTCTGTGCACCACAGTCTTGACACAAGCCAAGTTCAAGCACACCTAGGAAGTGTGGAATTGCAGAACATGAACCTACCCCCATCTGGAAACCTTACCTCCTCTCTGCAATGTTTTCTTAACCTGAAATAGGCCGGAGGCACTATGTGGCTGGTTGAGAGACATTATACCCTTTTGAGGCCCCACTTTCAAACCTCAAAGAATATTTTCAACCCAGCAGTAGCCAACCTCCAGGTGCAGCCTGGAGATCTGGAATTACAGCTCATCTCCAGACTATAAAGATCAGCTCCCCAGGGAGAAATGGCTGCTTTGGAAGATGAACTCTGAGGCATTGTACCCTTTTGAAGCTACACTTCCAAACCTTACTTTCACTGGGGCTCAAGTAGTGCAGTCTGTTGCTTGGTGATGTCTGCTTTTCTGAAGCTTGAGGCCTACAGCTGGCAATTGCAGTTCCTGTTATTGTCCACAAAGCCAAATCATTGCCTAATAAAACTGGAAAACCTAGTTCCCTCCAAAGTCTCACTGTCTGCTTTCCTGTAAACCCTTTGTATGTGAACTCACAAGCTAACTCCACTTGAAGTTCTGGGCCGCTTATGCCATTTATTTCATAGGACCTTCGTGGCAAATACTGATTTTGCTCAAGCCTGACCTGATAAATAAAAGTCACTTCAGTCCCTACGTCTCTCTGCTAGTTACTTGTTCACCTTTTATAGTTACAGGGTCTAAATATTCCTTGTTTAGATCTTCCTGCACTTTCCAGACTCGTGGGATCCCTGTTTGCACCAAAAAATAAAAACTGTTGCTGGTAAGTGCTGGCCAGAGCCCATAGCCCAGGTGAGACACACTTGCACCATTCCACCCCCACCTCAGCCTGCAAGCCACTATCACCGTCTTTACTATCCAGTTGATCTGTCTCTCTGTTTGCACCAAAACCCCCCAAACTGTTGCTGGTAAGAGACGCATCTACCATTGTCTCTACTATCGCTCTTCATCTCTAGACTTTAAAAATCAGTTCTCCTGGCAAAATTGCGGCTTTGGAAGATAGACTCTGAGGCATTGTCACATTTTAAGGCCCCACCTCCAAACCTTAAGGAATATTTCCAACCCAGGGGTAGCCAACCTCCTGTTGGGGTCTGGGGATCTCCTGGAATTACAGCTCATCTCTAGGGTATAAAGATCAGCTCTCCAGGCATAAATGGCCGCTTTGGAGGGTGGACAGGGCTGTTGTGCAAAAGAAACATCTGAGGCCTCCCATACAGGTTGTTGTGCAGATGAAAGGGGAGGCAAAAGAACCCCTGCAACAGCGTGCCGTTTCATCTTCACAACAACCTTGAGCAGTAGATCACAGAGAGTGGGGGAGAAGAGACACGTGTAGCTTGGCCGTGTCTTCCCTCCGGCAGTGAGACTGGCCACAGCAGTATTTTTAAGTGAGTAGGGGTTTCTATGGGACCTCCCTGTCAGCCAAAAGGAAAACATGCCCACCAACTCCCCTGCATTGCTCTCAGAAATGCATCCCTCCCCTCGATCAGGCTGTTAGAGGCTTCCTTCACAGCAGGCCTGAAGGGATGGAGGGTGTATGTGCAGAATCCTGAGCAAGAGCAGCAATTGGCCCTGAGTGGGTGATATTGCACCAATGGGAGGCTTTGGAACCTTCAGCCTTTTGTCAGGGTGTGCATTCATGATTTTATGTATATGGATTTCCCATTTCCAAAAATGCATACTGTTATTGACCTGTCAAGACCACACCTTTCTATAGGATTGAGAACCAGAATCTGTCTTAAAACAGAAAAAGCTTCATATTGTTTATTAATTGAAATTCAAAGAAGAATGGAAACAGATAGATGTAAGGCTAAAGAAGTGTCAGGATAGCCACTATTGCACTAAAAACATGTGAAACTGATAAATCCTACAGCATCTTCTATACCCAGTAACTGTGACAGACTGAAAGTTGCCCTGCCCCTAAGGGGAAAAACAGTTGAGCCTATGGGAGTTCTGCTCCAGCAGTCAGATACCTTTCAGAAGGAGGTGGAATGCCAGAGGTAAGCATAGCAGCAGAGAGTTCAGGTCTGCCTCAGCAAAAGAGCAGACAGTGTGAAAGGTAGCTCTTCCTGGTAGCAGGGCAGGTGTTTAGCTCTGCCCCTGAGAGAGGACTGAGTATCCAGCTGTTAGCCCTGTGTCTGGTAATAAGCAGACCTTGTACCATTTTTGCCTGAATCTTGAGAAAGGGCTGGCTGGTCTGGGTGGAATCCTGTGTGTGTGAGAGGATCCACCCTTGTCATCGCTAGGTAATAAAAGCCTATGTGCTCTTGTAAGCAGCAAAAAAAATTCAAATCATACTTGGAAACCATAACTACCTTAAACATGTGCCACTACAGGAGATCCCTGCTCCTGATCTGTTCTTCGAAGGTAAAAGGTAACGGTAAAGGTATCCCCTGTGCAAGCACCGGGTCATGTCTGACCCTTGGGAAGACGCCCTCCAGCGTTTTCATGGCAGACTCAATACGGGGTGGTTTGCCAGTGCCTTCCCCAGTCATTACCGCAAGCATGGATCTCCGCCCAATCCTATCTCAGAGTCCTCAACTAATAGTTCTCATGTTCCAAAAGCTCTTGAGATAATGCTTCTTATTTGTGACTTAACTGATTTTGTAGCATTGGTTACTTTCCCTTCAGCCCTCTCCTGCAATATTTTTCCTTCTGGAAGAAGCAGTCTATGGTTCCTGCCTAGTTCATCTGTTAATGGAGATTCCTAATATTAAAAAGTGCCTTCTCACATATTATTTCCGAGAGACTCCATGGCCCTTTCCCAGCAGTATTGCAAAATGCTGTTCTGTTGGCTACAGTATGGAATCAGTATACCATGTAGTTCCAGTAAAAAGGCTCCACAAAAACATGGTGAAGCACCATCATCTCGCCATAAATTTGATATTGATATTTTCTGCCCATCTGATGCTGGCAAACCGTCTAGGACCATGGTATTGGTCCTCAGGTTGGAACAGCTGAGTTGGATTTGGAGAATCATTGTTGAGTTCACACTGCCATCTTGATAATTGATGCTGATATTGTGGATATGTTTTTAACGTTTAGTGGGAGGTTTATGGGTTCCTCTGTTTTTATTGTTTTATTCTGTAAGCCGTCAAGAGACGACATCTGTCGAGAGAGGCGGGGTATAAATCCAAATAAATAAATAAATGAATTCAATCACAGAATATGATTTTATATCACGTTTATGGTACAGCTCTAAGTGCCCTCCTAAAGTTTAAAATCCCCACTCAGTATGAAAAATAACATTGTGAATAGCGATGAGCTGCAAAACCAATCTCTGTTTTTATTCTGTGTCTTTGCAGATTGCCTCTTTAAGTTATGTCCCATGAACCGCTACTCTGCACAGAAGCAGTTCTGGAAAGCGGCCAAGCCAGGCGCAAACAGCACAACTGATGCAGTGCTGCTTAACAAACTGCATGTGAGTATGAAGGCTGCTTTTGAAGCAGTGACCGGTGAGTTTCTAAAGCTTTGATTCAACGTGGACTACAAGGAAAACGTTTGAGCGAAATGAGAAGATGACTTTACATTGTATGCCATTAAAAAAAAAAATAGCGGCTAGAGATATGAGATCTGACCTGAGCACTGGGTTTTATGCCATGGATTCCGTGGATGAACTTGGTTGTTATCCCTCAGCCGTAATTTCTCATTTGAAGAATGGACATTACAGTGGCCTACTCCAGACTGGGAGCCAATTCATAGCAAAACTTTTTTGAATGCATGAAGTGTTAAGTAAAAACATAGGGGAGGCTGCCAGTCTGTCATCCAGAGATCTGCTTTTATCCTGCAGTGGAAGACAGAGTAGCTGTGTCTGCCCATTCTTCTCTTGATCTCATTGCCTGTCCTTTTCCCTGCATGCTGTGCTATACAGCTGGTGTTTTATAACTAAAAAAAGGTTTTATTTTACAAGGAGGGAAAGGGAATTAAGTTTCTTTATACAAATATTTTACAGGTTGTTCTTAGCTGCACACTTTTAAAAATGTTCATAGACTTTTCTTTCAGAAGTTATGATTTCTTTTAAACGGAGAGGTTTTGTTACACTTAAAAAAATCTTTCTCTTTTACTTTGAGTTTCCCTGAACTCCCCAGGTTCCTAGAAAATGGGTAATCTTAGCTTGTACCACCAGTTTTTCCCTTCTTGGATGAATCGCTGTCTACTGAGGTAACTGAAACAGTTTCTCACACACATGAATCTGAGGCAATACAAATTTGAATCAGCAGCCTCTTTGTACATGAGCAGTTTTGCAAAGTGTTCACAGCTTTGAAACAAACCAGTCACTGTTTGGTTACATTAGATTCAGGTGGGTAGTTGTGTTGGTCTGAAGCAATAGAAGAAAGTTTGAATCTAGTGGCACCTTTAAGACCAACAAAGTTTAATTTGGGGGATATAGTCTTTTGTGTGCATGTACACTTCATCAGATATTATATTTTTCTATTGATCCATTTGTGTGGCTTCCAAGAACACCCTCGCCCACAGCCCCTAACTGAATCTTCCAGTGCTACAGGCATTTCTTCCAAAGCAAGTGGTGACATTAAGGGTAAAGGCCAACCAATAGATTTCTGCCAAACTCAAGGATATTTTGGAACAGGTACCTGAATATACCACATGCCATCAGAATTTTACATATTTTCCTTCTTGACAACTGCCCTCATAGGTTCCCCCTGCGTCCTTCCTTCCTTCCTTCCTTCCTTCCTTCCTTCCTTCCTTCCTTCCTTCCTTCCTTCCTTCCTTCCTTCCTTCCTTCCTTCCTTCCTTCCTTCCTTCCTTCCTTCCTTCCTTCCTTCCTTCCTTCCTTCCTTCCTTCCTTCCTTCCTTCCTTCCTTCCTTCTCTCTGCCTGCCTGCCTGCCTACCTACCTACGTACTACATTTATATACAGCCCTCCCTTTGCAGCTCAGAGCAGTTTACAGAGAACATGAAAAATATATGCAGATACAACTTTCAAAAGCCTGTTTAGGATTCACCTACAAATTGCTCATGGAAAACTGCATGTGGGACTTAAGGAGTTTATTTTGATGACACATTAAAGTGTTTTTAAAAGTGCTTGGACTCGATGTGAAAACTATTACATCACCGAAATAGCTGTAAGATTTCCTGATAACTGCTTTCCCAACTTTTCCTCCACTACGGTAAGACTGCTGAGTTAACTTGAATTTCTTGAGCATTCCTGGTAAACTCTTGAAAGTTAGTTTCCCTTCTAAGTTTTCTCATATTAAGTGATTTGGGGTAGTCTTTAAGGCAACATTTGCATCCAGTATTTAATCACTGGCATTTTTGGCTTGTGCATTCACTGATGAAATTCAGGACCTACTGCTTTAGATCAGCCCATGCTAAGGGTCAGGTTATTTTAAGCTAATGCCATTTAAGGGATTTAGGAATCTGGGACGCTTGACTTTTTTTGACCGGCATCAAAAATCAATGCTTGTTTTGGAAAGCTGACATCTAGTGGTCATTATATAGAATACTTAGCTCATTACTCATTAGAAAGATGAATATTTATATTTTTAATGTTGACCTTCCTTTTATTTTGAGAGCTCATATCTTTCTGGTTTGGTAGAGAGTTGTAAAATGTGATGAATGTTGACATGGATTTAGGTAAATGCAGAGAATCATTGCTTATTTCACTTGTCATCACATTCAATAAAGTTTAAAGAGCAGAAGCAATCACATCTGTAGATCAATCTTTGAACTTTGAGATATATAAAGGATTATGGGAACCTGTATCTTGGAAGAGTTTAAACAAAGAAGTGAGGGGGATATGATTCATAACAGTTTAACAAAACATACACACTAAATTATAATCTGTTTTAGCCACAAGGCACTTTGACGAGCCTTTTTTAAAAAGATGGATGAAAGTACATGCTTCTATTTTATTCCCCCCTTTTCTCCACTAAAGGTAAAGGTATCCCCTGTGCAAGCACCGAGTCATGTGTGACCCTTGGGGTGACGCCCTCTAGCGTTTTCATGGCAGACAATACGGGGTGGTTTGCCAGTGCCTTCCCCAGTCATTACCGTTTACCCCCCAGCAAGCTGGGTACTCATTTTACCGACCTCGGAAGGATGGAAGGCTGAGTCAACCTTGAGCCGGCTGCTGGGATTGAACTCCCAGCCTCATGGGCAGACAGCTTCAGACTGCATATCGCTGCCTTACCACTCTGCGCCACAAGAGGCACATTTTCTCCACTAGTAGGGCTTTAAAATAATCCTACCTTTATGGTTTCTACTAATCTATGATATAGGGTCCTTTTCAGTATATCCGGCTAGAAAATTGGTTGGGGACAGGGCATGAATGACTGAAGGTGTATTCCTTGAAATAAGAGCAATGTGTTTCTTCCAGAATACAGGGAGGCTGTTGCTGTACATCATTAGGACTCTTGTTCAGCCCTTGTCTCTTATGCTTAGGAATGATTCCTAAAATGGTTGCAAAGGCTTGGGACTGGCCACCCTCTGTACATAGCACTTTATTAATAATGTCCGCTTTCAGATATTTGGTTGGCAGATGGATTTAATAATGGCTCCGTTCTTGAAGAGCTTGAAGAGCTATATATGATTTGGTTTTATCTTTGAACAAAACTGCTCTGGTGTATGAAATAAGGTTGATTTTTTAAAGGGAGATAGAATAATAACCGAAAGTCAAGAAGCTGATTTCAATTCACCAAATCTTTTTCTTTCTTTTTTTTGTTATAGCATGCAGCTGATTTAGAGAAGAAGCAGAATGAGACAGAGAACAAGAAGCTGCTGGGTACGGTTATCCAATATGGCAATGTTATTCAGGTATGTTGTGGCTTGTGTCAGGACATTTCCAAAATACTACCACCCTTATTCAATACGGAGGTTTCACTGCGGTCCAGCGCAGACTGGCTTGCATTGAGATATTGGCAATTCCATTTCTTTGTTGGTACATGGAATAGGTTAGTTGCTGCTTCAACATACAGTAAGTCTGTTAAGTGTGTGCAAAAGTTGCATGACCAGGTCAGTAAAGCTGCAAATGATTACTGTAGCACAATATTCAGTGATGTGTGGATTCTGTATATGGCAAACAGCACAGCATCTATGGCAGATTAGCCATTTTTAATCTTCCATATCTAGAAGAAGAAGAGTTGGTTCTTATATGCTGCTTTTTCTACCAGAAGGAGTCTCAAAGTGACTTACATTCTCCTTCCCTTCCCTCTCCCTGTGGACACCCTGTGAGGTGGGTGAGGCCGAGAGAGCCCTGATATTACTGCTCAGTCAGAACAGTTTTATCAGTGTTGTGGCGAACCCAAGGTCACCCACCTGGCTGCATGTGGAGGAAGAGAAGGGAATCAAACACGCCTCACAAGATTAGAAGTCAGCACTCCTAACCACCGCACCAAGCTGGCTCTCATCTGTCCCTTTATCTCACCTATCCCTTTATATATATGACCCACCTACAGCCTAAATTGCCCCATGTTGGAGATTCAAACCAAGTCTTCCCTATTCATCCTGCAGCCACAGATGAAATATATTTCATTTCAAAATGAGCCCATGCTACAGTGAGCATCATAAGATATGCGGTCATCCAAGTGTACCCTAAATATGATCTGTAGGGGGGAGAGGGAATTAAAGCACGAAGGGATTAAAGATATTTGCCACTGTTAAGGTGAATGTGGCCTTGTTCTCGTACATTGTGACTATTTTATTCCAGGGGAGAGAAACATCTGTATATTTATCCCCTTTTTTTTCCATTTAGCTTTTGCACTTAAAAAGCAACAAGTACTTGACAGTAAATAAAAGGCTTCCAGCTCTCCTAGAGAAGAATGCAATGAGGGTGACTCTGGACGAAGCTGGGAATGAGGGCTCCTGGTTTTATATACAGCCGTTCTACAAACTGCGTTCCATAGGAGACAGCGTAAGTTTACAGGAGTGTCACGGGAAATTATGTGTGATGTAAAATATGGAAAAGTTTTTCATCAGGAGCTTACTTTCTTGTGATTAATTTCTTGTGATTAATTAAATGCACCGTAGTTTATATTCTGTGTATTTCCCCTGGACTGAAAGTAGTGGGAGTGAATTACCATGGAAACGAATATTTTGGAAACGGAACATTTTTTTGGGACTGGAAGAGTAGCCATTTAAATCTTCACTGACTCTCAGATAATTATGAAAATCCCTTCATTCACCTGAGAACAAATCAGTATATTAAAATGCTATGGTTTATAGCAGGGGTAGTCAACCTGTGGTCCTCCAGATATTCATGGACTACAATTCCCATGAGCCCCTGCTGGCAGGGGCTCATGGAATTGTAGTCCATGAACATCTGGAGGACCACAGGTTGACTGCCCCCGGCTTATAGTATTGTGCCGACAAGCTTTTTGCCTTCTGGTTATGAAAAAAAATTTCAACCATACTCATTAAACTTCTTTTTCATTTTTAGCATGGCCAGTAGAAAAGGCAAGAGCAATCTACAAGCGTACTGTAGACTCTGAATGATTAAAAAGAGATAGGAACCTAAGCTCAAAGCCTGAGGCTGAACCAAACCCTCTTAGCATTGGTTTGCTGGTGATGGGGAGAGACGTGGGGAGCGGAGGAAGAGGAACCTGGTTGAGGGTTTAGAAAGCTGGGATGGCTGAATGGCATCTTCATTCCCAAAGTGCAGGAATGGCCACTCAGAACGCCTGTTACATGAAAGAGGTTGTAGTGTTGCTTTTTGGAGGGTGTCTAGAACTTCACGTAGTTGAACTCTTTGCGTTAGTAGTTCTCCAACAGTGGAACACTGTTGTCTCACAGGTGAGTCTCAAGGTCACATGGGAGAAGGAACAGAGTGGGCTGAGAGATGCTGGGAGGCTTAGTGGCAGGTGCAAAATGACTGTGAAATACAGCTGGTTTTATTCAGTGATTTAATACATTTGATAAATTCCTCCCTTGACAACTAAAATATAAACATTCAATATTAATGGATCCTTCCTACATTCCATGTTGGGGAGGGGAGGAGTTTCTTTTTGAGTGTATCATGAAAGGTATAGTAAATTTAGAAGTGGGCCCCACATCACAATGTTTTATGTCACTTAGATTGTCATTATTTTCACAGAAATTATAGCTCCATATCCCACCAGTTCTGGTGTGGTACTTATGGGAGCATGTCTAGAGATGTTCAGGGTATTTAGTATTGGTGAACAATATCCCCTCAATTCATTTTAGAGTTGGATCAGTAGTTATGAGCATCATTCAGTCATGCTGAATGGGAGACAGACCCTTATTTGTCCTGAGATTTCTAAAAAAGCTTGTAATACCAGAGAGGAAGAGAGGGCGCATGATTCTGTACATGCGCAAGGCATGTTTTAAATTTAATTTTTAAGTGTATTTTTAGTTCAGGACATGAGCAGAAAGCATAGTTCAGACAGAGCTATGCAAACTCCTTCAGAGGGTAAATTATAATTATGTGGTTCAGAGAGCAGTTTGTAATTCTGCTGAGCATTATGAATAAAGCAAATTTGAACTTTGTTTTCCTGAGACACGCGTCTGTGACTTAAAACATAAAATGAAATTTGGCATGTTTGCAGAATGTACTGTCAGCTTAAATCTATTTTTAGTCCAAATCCTGGATATAAAACATAGCTCAGATCGAGCTAACTGCTAAGCAGACACAGTTGGATGAGTTTAAGGCTCCAGGGAGCAGCAGGCAGGTCCAGGATGGCTACAGAGCCTTGAGGGACAAAGAAGGTATAGAATCATTGAGTTGGAGCTTTTGAAATTTTTAGGCTGTCTTATGGCCTGTGTTCTTCATGCCTTGCCTTTTATTTTATTGATCTTTCTTGCATATGGTAAGGAGGCAATGAAAACTAGTCCCATAAAATGCATTTGCCTAAAAACAAAACTGAGATCATAGAGCAGCGCAGTCTGCTTTTGGATTTGGGAAGTTCCAGTTAAACTTAAAATTATGTTTTGCACATGTGTCTAATATCACTTTGCGTTCCAAAATGTAATAAGAGGTCCTTGGGGTGGGGTGGGGATTCAATTCCTAATGTATTTGTGTTATAGTATGCAAATTCATATTTTAAACTAGTTAAGTATGAATGTTAGTGGTATAGCTTGTTTTAATATTTAATTAAGACACACTAAGCAGTTTGTTACAATGAAGCTTCTGTCTCTTTGATCGTTGCATATAATAGCCAAGTCAACAAGGAAAGTCCAAAAGTCATGCCTTGAGCATGCCGCATCAGGATTCAGTATTTTACATTGGTCATTGGTCCCGCTCTTTTAACTGATGATACATGATATGCAAAAATTATCATAATTTCATGACCAGTGGGAGCCATTGTGGTATAGTTACTGAAGCAGTGGACTTAGACTGGGGAATCCTGGGGTTGCGTCCTCTCCTCGCTCGGGGCAGGAAGGACTTTGTTCCACTCATTCTTTCTCAGCATAACCAATTTCAATGAGTTAAAGTGAGAATTAAATGGAATTGCCTATCTATTTGGACCAACCCGGGGCTGTAGCTTAGCGCTGGATCATCTGCTTGGCATGCAGAAAGTCCCAGGGTCAGTTCTTCGGTTAGAAGTAATATGAAAGAACTCTGCCTGAGACTCTTGTGAGCTGCTTTCAGTCTAAGTAGACAGTACTGCCCTTGACAAGTCAATGGTTTGATTCAGCCTGAGGGAAATTCAGATGTTCAAGTGTTCCTTGGAAGGGAAGGGGAGGGATATCGATGTGAGTATTGATTAAATACAAATAATAATCAACTGGGGGGGGGGAGCCCTCATTTGGGTGACTTGTTGTTGATCCCCATACCAATAAATGGATACCTTCTGTGTCAGTCCGATGTCTTGAAGGTCAAACCGCACATTTTGAACTTGGTTTTTCAGGTGGTCATAGGTGACAAAGTGGTTCTGAATCCTGTGAATGCAGGGCAGCCCCTGCATGCCAGCACTCATCAGCTAGTGGACAATCCTGGCTGCAATGAAGTAAGTTGTCACACTCCCTTTTTAAAGAATGTAGCCAATTAGAGGAACATTCGTGGAATTAGCAGGTTTTACATACAAATGAAAAGGATTCTTGAAAGAGTGGAAATGGAATGCTTAAAGCTCTTGTTCCACTGGAGTGTTTTTTAATCTGCAAATCAGCAAGCTTTGCCAAATACATCATTAACTTTAATCCTGTTTTATTCATAGGGAGCAGAGCCCTATAATGTGACTTAGTGAGGATCACTCAGTAAGATGGTTGTCTCAGTTTTGTGTTACGGTTTTATATCTGCCTACTGAATTTTCCAGCCTCTCTTCACCAGGCTGGTTCAGACAAAGGTCTTCTATCTCCCAACCCTGATGAAACTACTGGAATGGCCAAACATTGTCATCAGAGCTGTTGCCAGAGAAAGGCAGAGTATGAAGGCTGTAAATTAGTAAATAAATGGACTATGAACTGTTCAGTCAATCACCCTAACTATTCTGCTCTTGGCTATAAACTTCTCTTCTCAAAAGTGCCTTAAATATGATTAGGAAACTCTAGTGTAGTACACTGGTTAGAAAGCTTGATCAGCGCAGGGAGAGACCTCGGTTCAAATCCCATATTTTCCACAAAGCTTACTAGATTGTGTTGAAGGTAGATTTAGGTGGGCAGCCATGTTGGTGTGAAGGAGCAGAACAAAGTTTGAGTCCAGTGGCACCTTTAAGACCCACAAAGTCTTATTCAAGGTTTGAGCTTTTGTGTGCACACAGACTTCTTCAGATGTCATCAGAATACAGCTATAAAGAAAAAAAGGTAAAGGTATCCCCTGTGCAAGCACCGAGTCATGTGTGACCCTTGGGGTGACGCCCTCCAGCGTTTTCATGGCAGACTCAATACGGGGTGGTTTGCCAGTGCCTTCCCCAGTCATTACCGTTTACCCCCCAGCAAGCTGGGTACTCATTTTACCAACCTCGGAAGGACGGAAGGCTGAGTCAACCTTGAGCCAGCTGCTGGGATTGAACTCCCAGCCTCATGGGCAAAGCTGCCTTACCACTCTGTGCCACAAGAGGCTCTTATACAGCTATAAGGCGAGAGTAAATTACTGCTAATTTACTCTCTTCTTATATCTGTACTCTGATGAGCCCTATGTCATTGTCTGAGGAAGTATGCATGCACACAAAAGCTCACACCTTGAATGAAACTTAGTGGGTCATAAAGGTGCTATTGGATTCAAATTTTGGATTGTCTTGAGCCAGTCGGTCTATTGTCCCCTCAAAAGAGGTGTTACAGAGAAAAAGAGGAGGAAGGAGAAACTCTTGTGCCACTCCGATAGAAAACCATGTACTTCTTTGAGTCCTCCTAAAGGAAAGGCAGGATAGAAATGTACTGTTTTACAATCATGGTTTGTGATGGTGGGTGATGATATCAGTCCTGATCAGTTTTTACCTCAGCCTGCCATTACGTTTAACATTTATTTCAGCCACAACACTTAGAACTGTTTTTTTAAAGTAGTACGGAAGAACTTTTGGGTGATTTCTTTTGTGTTTCTGCACAGTTTTGTTCTAATTGATCATACTCGCATTGTAGGTGAACTCTGTGAATTGTACAACAAGCTGGAAAATTGTCCTCTTTATGAAATGGAGTGATAATAAAGATGATATCCTAAAAGGGGTAAGTTTGACAATGCATCTCTCACCATTAAATTAAAATGTATTGATTGATTCCCTGTTAATTGTTCCCTTTTTGCTTTTGCAGGGAGATGTGGTGCGGTTATTCCACGCAGAGCAGGAAAAGTTTCTGACTTGTGATGAACACAGGAAAAAACAGCATGTCTTTCTAAGAACCACTGGCAGGCAATCTGCTACTTCTGCAACTAGCTCAAAAGCCCTGTGGGAAGTTGAGGTAAAAATGATGATGGGGATGTGTCCAAGATGACTTTTTAAGTGAGTGTTGCTTTTCTAGCATTTTTAAGGCCTTTTCTTCCTTAAGCAGTGGTCTTCCAACACTGCATAAATGGCATTTTCCCCTCAGACTAGGAGCACTGATGTTGTTACTAAAGAGTTCAGGGGCCCTCTAGCAAAATTTATTAACAGGGCAGATTTAACAGATCTCTCTATCTCATCAGTCATTGATATTTTCACCCTACTGGCAGGCTTTGTCATGGAGAATACGTTGGAGTGATTTTTAATCCAACCTGGATTGCACCCATGTGAGCTACCAAGTTCTGAGTCTCTCTCTGTCCCCTGAATTTCCATTACAGCCCAGGTGCTCCAGTCTTAAGTGGACATGTATGATGTTGTATTCTAAGGTAACAGAGAGAAAAGGTTCTTGTAAACAGGAGAGTTTTGGTCTGCATAACTTCATTACGATAAAGCAGGCTTTCACAAATGGGGTTTCATGAAACCCTGGAGTTTCTTGACAGCCCTGGAAGGGTTTCCTGAATGGGTGGGAGTTAATTAATTTCTAATTTTTTTAAAAAAATGGTTAAACATTTCATGGGTGATATGACCATATATGGTCATGTTGACCTGCCTCCCTCTCCCAAAATGGCCAGAGATGGGCCTGGAGGGGGTGGGAAGGGGAGGCGCCCTGGGTGGGCCTGTACACTAAAGTGACCAGAATTTAGAAACCGTAAGGCGGGATGCACTGGCAGCGGCAGCGGGGCGGCAGGCAAACTCCCTCCGACTGTGCTCACCTTGCCTCCCGCGCACCTCTCCCACGTGCCTCTCCCATCTTGTGCCCCTGCATGGTGCTGGCTCAAGCCAGGAGGGGCCCGAGGGTGGGCCTCTGCCTGCGCAGGCCAGCCAGGGCAAAGAACTGCTGCCGACCATCCTGCTGGCCGGGGGGGGGGCAGGGAGGGAGGGAGTCAGGGAGGGGGCTCTGGCTGGCGGGACTTTTAAGGACCTGGACGGGCCCCAGGACAAAGACCAGGAAAGTGTGAGTGTCCCGTGGTTTTCGGGACGGATGGGCAGCTTACTGTTCACAGCTATGCTTCCCAACCAGATTCTGCACAGTTGTGCCACTTCTGGGGTTCCTTGAAGCCTGAAATTTGTTTCAGGATTTCTCAGTGGCAAAAATGTTGAGAAAGGCTATGATAAAGAGAAGTGGTAGCTTGCTTTGGTGCAGTGATCAAATCACTGCCTGCAATCTTCATGGCTGTGGAAAAATGAGACGCATTAGTGGAGAACTACTTGTTCAAGAAGGCTATGAAATATCTTTTCCGTTTTTTCACTAAACTTAAATGGAAATCAAACATTAATGTTTTAGAATAAATCACTATTATTTATAGTATTTGAGCCTCTTGTGGCGCAGAGTGGTAAGGCAGCCGTCTGACAGCTTTGCCCATAAGGCTGGGAGTTCAATCCCAGCAGCCGGCTCAAAGTTGACTCAGCCTTCCATCCTTCCGAGGTCGGTAAAATGAGTACCCAGCTTGCTGGGGGGTAAACGGTAATGACTGGGGAAGGCACTGGCAAACCACCCCGTATTGAGTCTGCCAAGAAAACGCTAGAGGGCGTCACCCCAAGGGTCAGACATGACTCGGTGCTTGCACAGGGGATACCTTTACCTTTACCTTTATTTATAGTATATGCACTTACATAAACTGTTTTTTCTAAAAAAGAAAAAGAAAATAAACAAACAAAATAAAGGATTTTCTCATAAATTTGGCAGAATGTTGATTTGGATTGTTAGCCAAAGTTGCTGCTCTGGGAAAGGAGGTCAAATGATGTCAGCAGAAACATTCCAAGCTGCCTTGTTCAGTGATACAGTGAATGTTTAGTGGCTATTCTCTCATTAAGTTTAATAGGAAGCTCTCAATTTAATCCCAGGGTCATTAAAACTGTAATTCCAGGACCCCTGCCAAGCTTAATACATTGCTTTCTTGTGGAGAGTTAATACTACTTTTCTTTGTCACCTAAAAACAAGTTCATGGGAGAGAATGGAACATAGCTAGCCTATTTAAAGACTTTCCAGATGAGGAATTCGGGTTTGTTTAAGTGAATTTTGTCTTTGAGATTTGTTGGTTTTTAAGGTGCCCCCAAGGCTTGCTTTTTGTTTTTAACCACAGAGTTGTTTAAGCCAACTGAATGTAGGTGTTGCGTATAAGATAGCTCAGTTTCATAAAAATTGCTGGGTCTGCCATTTCAGGCTTCCGTAGGGGAGAAGCAGCAGTTCTCATAGAGATTTTTTTGAGGTTAATTTGTACCTGTCTGCCTCATCTGAGCCAGCATATACTGACTCAGAGCATTGTTCTGTCTATTTCAGTAGTATATATCTTGACTGGCAGCAAATCTCCAGGGTCTTGGAGACATGTCAAGAATCATGTTTTGTCTGAAGCCATAGTTTTCAGTATTGTTTTTAACTCTTAGGCCTCTAAGAAATATTTAATTATTTATTATTTTATTTATATCTTGCCACTCCCATATAATGGCTTGTGGGGAGTTACAATCATAAATATACATTAAAATCCCCTCAAACAGTAATAAAATCCCTATTATTATTATTATTATTATTATTATTATTATTATTATTATTATTATTATTATTATTATTATTATTATCTTTCGATTTATTGCCCGCCACTCCCTTACGGCTCGTGGCGGGTTACAACATTTTAAAAACCCCAATAAAATCCATTAAAATCCCTCAACAACAATTACAATATAATTGTAACCCCTAATATTACAGACCCTGTGATGGCACAGTGCCTCAGGGGCAATTCCAGAGGTGTCTGATGACTTGGCTAGCCAGCGAGGGGCCCAGATCTAACTTGCCCTGGCCTTGTCCAAAAACCTGGCAGAAGAGCTCCATCTTGCAGGCCCTGCGGTACTGGGAAAGCACCATCAGGGCCCTCAGCTCTCCCAGGAGCTCAGTCTACCAGGGCGGGGCCAAAAAGGCCCCAGCCTTGGTCGAGGCGAGGCAAATCTCCTTCAGGCCAGGGACCTTTAACAAGTTCATACCCGCATAGTGAAGAACCCTGTGGGGGGCATAAGGAAACAGGCAGTCCTGCAGATATGAGGGGCTTAGACTATGGATGGCAACCAAAGCAGCTGCCTCAGCACCAGCTGGATGTGGGTCCCCCAAGATGTGCCTGTGAGGACCCCAGCAACTGAATTTTGCACCAGCTGCAATTTCCAGGTCGGGGACAATGGTAGGCCTGTTGTTAGAACCCTGTTGTTGTTACTTTGCAGGTAGTGCAACATGATCCTTGTCGAGGTGGTGCGGGGTACTGGAATAGCCTTTTTCGGTTCAAACATCTTGCTACTGGGCATTACTTGGCTGCAGAGGTATGTATCATAAGATGGGAGTTTGTGGACTTCTGAGGTATTAATGTTTTCAAATAACATTTTTTCTCACTGCACTTCTCCCCCCCCCCCTTATCCAATTGGTGTAGTCCTTCATCATCTTCTCATTCATTTGAAAAACTATTGTTACGCATCACTCTCGTTCCTTCAAAAGAAGCCTGAAGCAACCCTAAACTTTACGGAAATCACTTTCCAGCTGCAGGATTTAAATAATCCAGGAAAACAAATAGTCTGAATGTTTTGCCCGGTTTGTATGTTGAACTGATATATTCGCACCTGTACAACCAATTTACTAGTGTCAACCAACTTTGTTCACCAATTTTTACTTCAGCTTTGTTTTTGTAAGCTGAAAATGCTATAATATGATTGTGAGTGACAGCATTTTGAATGCTACCTTGAAATGCATGTGCTAAAACAGGAGTAGTCAACCTGTGGTCCTCCAAATGTTATGAGCTTCTGCCAGTAAACATTGGCAGGGGCTCATGGGAATAGTAGCCCATGAACATCTGGAGGACCACAGGTTGACTACCCCTGTGCTAAAGAATAAAAATTCACTGATGTCATTTGGGATGGGAGAGGGGGAAGCTAGATTTTTTTGACCTGCTTGTGATTCTCTTCCATCAGGTAAATCCTGAATATGTGGAAGATTACCAGGAGTGTCAGTCATCAGTAAGTATAGGCAAGAGTACCCTTTTGCCTTTAACCAAGGGGTGTTGATACAGACCCTGGTTTGATTTTGACTGGCAAGCACGTAGACGAATCAAGGCTTCGTCATTGCCAAATGCCATCTTAGTCGATGAAAGACTGAATATGGTGTTTTCCAGTGACGTCTTCAGAGACTATAAATACTAATGACTGGGTAGCAGTAATTTTAGATGAGCTAAACTAATTTGTTATTCTTCCACCTGTTATAATCAAAGTTTTCATTATCTCCAATGTGTTGTGAAGCCCTTGAATTACTCTAATCTTTTATGTCCTTCTTACCTTTGTTTTTCCTGATTAAAACTGGCCATGCACTCAGAAGACGCATATATATGTTTTATAAATTCTCAGAACCTTGAGCAGCCAGCTCACCTTTTCCTTTGCAATGCAGTGTAGCTTATTCATATGCATTTGTTTGTTTGTTTGTAGCACTACAAATGTGCATGGCACTAAACAGAAAAATAGGCTTTTGCTCCAAGGAAATTTACCATTTAAATGTGACTTAAGTGGAGATAGCCAAGGATGTACAGATGTATCTCCCTTCCATGGATGATTTTGGGGTTGTATGGAAAGGAGAACAAAGAATGAGGGACAGCAGGAAAGGGAATCATTTAGAAGAAGAGTTGGTTCTTGTATGCTGCTTTTCTCTTCCCGAAGGAGTCTCAAAGCAGCTTACAGTTGCCTTCCCTTTCCTCTCCCCACAACAGACACCCTGTGAGTTGGGTGAGACTGAGAGAGCCCTGATAACACTGCTTTGTCAGAACTGCTTTATCAGTGCTGTGGTGGGCCCAAGGTCACCCAGCTGGTTCCATGTGTGGGAACAGGGAATCAAACCCAGCTTGGTGTACTAGTTAGGAGTGCGGACCAGATCAGAAGTCCGCACTCCTAACTAGTACACCAAGCTGGGTTAGCATCCCTCCTTCCCTTTTGCTGAACAAGTCACCTATACAGTGGTGCTTTCTGGATAATACTGGTTCTTTGGTGTTCCTTCTGCTCTGTTGGCTTTGGTATTAGTGGTGGGCTGCACTAGGGAACCCAACGATGTTAATACTTTTGTTGGGGCACAAGGGTGGGAATCATTGCTGCATATGGTGAGAGTGGAGGCCTCTAACAAAGCATGTTAAATTTTCAAGGCATGCTTCTGCCCCTTTTGCAGCACACTAATGGGCAGTTTGACAATTACGGAGTAAGAATCCCCACCACTTCTAGGTGATAAGAATAGCCTTCTTTTGGATTATGTCTGAAACCAGACACTGTCTTTATCTGATACTGAGTCAGCAGTGAATTCCACTTGCTTGGTGTAATGTTTTTTTTTTTAAATCACCCTGAAATTTGCCTTATCTTATTTTTGCTTTACATTGTCTCATCTTATAAGGTGAAGCCTGTGAATAGCAGTTCTCTACCTGGGAGAAATTGCAGTGTTTTAAAGATAGCTGCTGAAACTCTCAGTATGTTTTTTTCTTCCCCGTTGAGTGATCTTATATAATTTGCTCAAACTGCTGTTCGACTGAGTTTGTAGGCTGAATCTTTGAACAGACAAATTGATTCATCCATCTCATCCTCTCATGTGCATATGCTATCATCCACCCTCTAATAACAGTTGCATTACAATTCCTTTTTAAGGGTGTGCTAGGAGATGGAAAGTTGAGTGCCTTCAGGTGTTTCTTTTTTAGAAAGACATGGATCAGGCATATATATGGCAAGTTACTGTTGTCAAAAGTGGTGTGCTAACCCCCAAAATAGACCTTCTCCCATGAGATTCTTATTATGTGTTCTAATAGTGAAGTTGACCAGATCTGAGGACACTTAAACCTCAAGATAGAGCTGTGAATGGACAAGACAGATCTTTCTACAAATGTGAAAATACCCAGATCTGCAGAAAAATGTAACAAAAAAAACATGGGGGGGTTAACCCCCCCTCCCTAAGTGATTAGTGCCTGTACTTTAAGAATTGAATGTCCTCCTTGGCCATTGTTAGGTAATACAACAATAGTGCCAGCCTCTTAGCCTAGGTTTCTGTCAGTAAAAGGCAGGGGGAGGAGGCAGAGCCTTTTCTAGGGCTGTTTTGGCTTTTGAGGGAAAACTCACTGGGGCCAGGCCTGGTGGTAACCATTGCACAACCTGCTACCCAAGATATTATTATTATTATTATTATTATTATTATTATTATTATTATTATTATTATTATTATTATTATTATTATATTTATAGCCCGCCACTCCCTTGAGGCTCGTGGCGGGTAACAATATCACTCAATATATGACTCACCTAGTCCTGGGTGCTTGCTACCATTCAACAACAGCCACTGTATGGAGTATATTGTGGTATTGTGATTAGCACTCAGGCACTGAAGAACCAGGTTCAAATCAGCGGTCTGCCATGGAAGCTCACTAGGTAACCTTGGGCCAGTCACAGACTTTCAGCCTAATTTACCTCACAGGATTGTTGTAAGGATAGAAACAAGGAGAGGAGAATGGTGTAAGCTGCTTTGGTCCCCAAGGAAAGGTGGGGTATAAATCAATCAATAATAGATGAAGATAGAAGGAAGATAAAAGGTAGGTATATGGCTGAGAAGGAGAGAAAACAAGGAAAGGAGAGTGGATATGGGAGTTGCTGGGAGGAAGGAAGGGGCAAATAATGAGGGGGTGGTACAGGAGAAAGGCATATGCCCCCTTTGTGTCCTTGAAGGTTCCTTGCCATGCATTAATAAAAGTTTGTTGGTCTTAAAGGTGCCACTGGGTTGAAAGTTTGTTTTCATTTTTCCCCCCTGGAAGAAACATATTTAAAGGGAAAGGCACTGAACCCTAAGGTTTTCCAGGAGCTACCTTAAGTCAGAGAAATGGACCATGTAGCACAAGAATGATGAGTCTGACTGACAGGCTGTTGTAGCATATCTCAATATAGTTCTTCAAAGTCTCATGCATAAAAAAAGAAGAAAGAAAAAAAATCTCTGGCAAAAAACATCTTCTCTAGTTATTCTGCTGGGATCGGTACAATGCTTAGGTACTCCAGTTGTAGACTAGTCAAGGTTGTTCCCTAAACAAAAACAACAAATTGAGATATAGGTTGGTAGCAACTTGCCATTTTGCTGGTTCAGGTGGCTGTGTTGCTGGGGCTGGTAGACAGCAGATGTATAACTTAAACAGATGTTTGCAGAGTGGAATGCATATGAGGTGTGGGCGGGAATTAGTTGCTGTCTATCACAAAGTGTATTGCATGGAAGGCCTGTGATGGGGGTGGAAAAAAACCCAATAGGTTTTGGTTCATGTCTGTTGGACCCATTTGGGGGGGGGGGGCAGGATTTCTGAAATTCCCTGGAACCTAATACAAGTATGGTATTTGGATCAGGGACCTTTTTGGAAATCCTGAATTTTTTCAAGTCCAATAGACCCAAGAAGAATAATGCTGAATTTTAAAACAAGGCAGCTCAACCTTGGGAGCTGGCTTGGCTTCCCCTGCAGCTTGGCTTAAACTGGGCTGCAGGAGAAGCTGGCCCCAGGATTTGCATACAGAGGGGAGGACCTGACTGGGAGCTCTCAGGTCCTGCCACCCCAGCTGATTTTTTGGTATAGCTGAATATACCTGAATAAAAGCCCCCAAAACTTGGCTTTTATTTGGGCTCCGCTATACCGGTAGCTGATTAGATTCTCTGATCTGTAATCAACTTAAATAATACCCCCCAAATACTGGTAAGGTATTTTTTTTGTGTGTGTGTGTGACATCGTCATATGAATCCCTGCTATTTTTAGTAATGAAAAAGGATTGTAGACAGTATGGGGAGGAGGTTAACAGGAATAAAGTTTTGCAGTTTGAACCCATGCAACCAGAAATATCCATGCTGCCTTGAGCGAGGATGTATAGAATGTTATGTAGCAACAACAAAAAATGAGGGTTCCTGATTCGTCTCTTAAACTTTCCTTTTCGCTCCTTCGACCACCAGGTGGCATATGTAGACCAAAAACAGTCTAAACATGAGGCAAAGTTAGTTTCTCAGGTGTATGCATTTATTTACATATTTTTTTCCTAACTGGAGAGTAGGTCTATGTACACTTATTGCATAATGAGGAAACTATGTTGTGCTAAAAAGGGGCCTGAAGGAGCTGTTAAGTCCACTCAAATGGAGGAGAAGAGGAGGTTGAGAAGGGACATGATTGAGGCTGTGGGCAGTAGAGGATAGGACCCACAGCAATGGGTTCATGCTATGTGGAGAATGATATCAGCTAGATATCAAGAAAAAAATTAAAGAGTAGTTCAGCAGGGGAATTGACTGCCTAAGGAGGTGGTGAGCTCCCCCTCACTGACAGTCTTCAAGCAGTGGCCAGTCAGATACTTATCCTGGATGCTTTACGCTGATCCTGCATTGAGCAGGGTGTTGGACTAGATGGCTGGGATGGCCCCTTCCAACTCTATGATTCTGATTCTCTAATCACAAGCATGTTGAGAATGGTATTGTATTACATACTGCTAGCATTTAACTCCATGTTCTACTTCAAAGGTTCAGCTTTTGGCATTTTATCTGCCATCTTTCTGTATATGCTATACCTTGCCATATCCTCTGCAGGACCAGCTGGCCAGTATCTGTACAATTTATATGCTTTGTATCTTGGTTCATTTGTACTTTCAGGGCAGCTGTGGCTCTGCAGACCAAGCAACCACAGCTGCTTCAGATGCTGACATTTTGTAAAGACTGACCTCTGATCTTTTGCTCCTCCCAGTTTCATTCAGACTGTTGCAGGGTGATCTTTCTGTACCATGGTTACTTCAGTAATTCTGTTGGTATCTGCGGTGGACAGAGTAGGATAGAATTGTCACATTGTCCGTACATGATTTCTTTTGATGAAGTTGCAGGGAATTCAGGATTACCATTGAGAAGATATGTGCAGGGTCCATTTTCATATGTATATATTTTTAGGAATTAGGGATGGGCATAAAGTTTGTGACCAATTTGGCTGGTTTGTGGTATGTCAACTGGCATGAACTTGCCACAAACTTTCAAAATGTTTATGAATGGATACTTTTTCAGATAGATTGTCTCTGCTCAATCTAAATGTTTGCCAAACTTCAAAGCTACGGGCTGGGGGTGGGGGGTGGAACATGGAGACCATGTGAAGGAACATCGGGGGAAGATTGCCTGTGACTTTGATGTCTCTAGCATACCGTGAAGGAACGTACTACTGAATCTAAAAGTTTGTGACAGTTCGCAAACCAAGCATGCCACAAGCTATGAACCTAACCACATTTTCCTGGTTCATGCCTATTCCTAAACGGAATTGTTTCAGTGTTCATTATATGATTAGAAAAAAAGTCTTTGGCAAGTAATGTTACTTGATATATCCTAGGTTTCTATAGTAATTTACCTCTAGAATGTTATGAATTGTTTATTTGATTTATTTATTTGAAAAAATTATATCCTGTTGTATCTCTTCAGATTCAAGAAGGCTATCTAGTGATGTTTGGATACTATCTTGAAGAAATTATATATCTGTTTTCATTTGTCTCCTCCTTATCCCCTCCAAGTGTCTCCAGTTTCCTGATGGGCTTGTTTTTTTTTAATTTTTCCTTTGTAGCCTGCAGATATAATTACTTTGTAAATACTTTTCATCTAAAAGTGCTCCCTCTCTGTTTTAATTACTCAAAAGCCATGTACTTTCAGATAATGATATTTAACATGAACCATGTAACGTCAGCTGCCCTGCTTGCACCATCTTGGAGATGTAATACCTGCCATATCAAATGGTTTTTGAAAGGCGCCATTGCTCCAAATGAGAAACAAACATCTTTAAAATATTTTGTCAAATTCCTTTCCTTGAAACTGGGGAATTCTTGAGGTCTAAATCATGTCTGGATTTCTCAGTGGCTCTATGTGAAAATTTAATGAATTTGCGATCCATACCTGTTTAACCCTTATAGATCCTGATGTATTGCGTTATGCTTCTGTCTACCATTGGGATTATCTGTGGCCCTGAGTGATAGGGCTGGGTTTCTTTATGACCTTTTGCCATTCAGTCTGGACAAGCCACTCTTCTGATTTCTTAAATTTGATTTGATACGCTATTCACAGATGGATCCTGACCAAGATGCAGTGAGAAGGGGACTGCATAATGCTCCAGAGAAGATGGCATACTCCCTAGTTTCTGTACCCGAAGGGAATGATATATCATCCATCTTTGAACTTGATCCCACTACGTTGCGAGGGGGAGACAGCCTTGTTCCAAGGTATGGCATTGCAAGTGGTCTGTGTCTTGGCATGTTATTATGAGCCCTAATTAAGCCAACTCCAAATGTTAGGCAGTGTTAGGCATTACCTTTAAATATCTGTTTATGTTGCTCTGCACTGATGAAGATTGAGTAGGAAAGAGCCAGCTTGGTGTAGTGGTTAGAGGCACCATCTTCTAATCTGGTGAGCTGGGTTTGGTTCCCCGCTCCTCCACATGCAGCCATCTGGGTGACCTTGGGCTAGTCACAGCACTGATAAAGCTGTTCTGACTGAGCAGTAATATAAGGGCTCTCTCAACCTCACCTGCTTCACAGGGTGTCTGTTGTGGGGAGAGGAAAGGGAAGGTGAATGTAAGCCGCTTTGAGACTCCTGGTAGAGAAAAGTGGCATATAAGAGCCATAACTTCTTCTTCTGTCATGAGAATGATTAAGAAAGGGATTGGGAAAAAATGGCCAGTACTGAAATGGCCTTGTGTGGTATGGCCACATTTGGAGTACTATGTATACTGGCCATCAAATCTCAAAAAGGGTACTGTAAATCTGGAGGTGATACCAAAGTGATGTAGGGCAACCAAAATGATGAAGAGATTAAAGCACCCATCTTGTCAGAAAAAGAATTTTAAGCTTTTTGTTTTTGGATGCAAAACAATTAAGTTCAGATATGATAAGGATTTATGTAATTATATACATGGAATGTAGAGTGAAAGTATAACTAGTAGTATAGCTCATGGGCAAGCTGATGAAGTGATGGTGATCTCAGGTCAGATAAAAGAAAATATTACTTAACAAAAAACATAATTCACTTGAAGAATTCATTGCCAGAGGATGTGCTGATTGTCTCTAGGATAAATCATTTTAAGGGATTCTTGAAGGTTAGGTCAATCATTGGCTATTGGCCACTGGGTCTAGGTAGAATCTCTGTCTAGGAATTATGGCCCCCTCGAATGCCATTCCTGGGAAAGCCTTGGTCTCCGTATCCTGCTTACCATCTTTCTGGAAGCATCTGGTTAATCACTGATATAAAAAGAATGCTAAGCTGGTTGGACCCAGGATCTGCTCTTGCATGCTGTTCTTGTATCCTCCTCTGTGCTGTCCTTTGTCTTGGTTGACCTCTTAAATAAAGGGACATGCAATAAGGCCACATCCACTGATCTCAAGTGGTACCATGTCACAAATCTTTCTTGGCTCTGTGTCTTACACTCTGAGTTGGCCAAGAATCAAGGTGGGTCTGGTTAAACTTTAGTTTCCCATTTCCCCCAGAAACATCCCACCCCCAGTTTAGAATATCTTTTTGGTATGAGCTTCCATCAGCAAAAGAAATTTGCAAACTAGAAGAATTAATGTGTATACTTCTGTTTTGTGTGAGAGAAATCAAGACTGCCCCTTTTCCTCTCTGTAGTTTGACACTGTCTGTTTCAGCACTGGCAGAGCTCCTCCTTAGTACCAGCATGTGTCAAAATCTGAGTGATTCTTTCTGAACACTTTTCTGTAAACCATACCTCCCTCCTCCCCAAATTCCTGAGTGTAACAGTACTCTATACGTTAAACATATAAAAGTATTTCTAGGGAATTCACAGATATTTATTTATTATATTTATATATACCACCCTCCCCAGAGGCAACAGAACACTTTGGGAAAAAAATGAAAAGATAAATTGCTAGCTAGTCCTATACCTACATAGATCCTCTATATTTCCCTTCCTGGGAATGGGTCCAGGAATGGAGCCTCTTGACACAGCGTGAATGAGCCTGTCCTTCAGATGTCAGATCACAAGGCTAGAGGAAGATGAGCCATCAGCTAAACACCTTTTTATCATGAATGGTCCCAGACCTTACCAAATTTCAGTTGATTTAAGCTGTTTTCAGAGCCAGGGTTTACTTTACTCTGAAAAACAGGATAAATACAGTTTGGGAATATAAATTGCCCGTCAGTTTCTAGCCAATTTATTTAAAAACTTTGCAGATGGTGTTTTCTGTTGTATTTTAAAGTCTGGCTTGCCACTTTAAAAGGATACATTTGCATGGGAAGCATTTCTTGGATTACTAAGGAAATTCTGTGGTGGGAGCCACCTTACTGTTAATATATTTTATTCTTTTATTAGGAACTCGTATGTCAGACTTAGACATCTATGTACAAATACCTGGGTTCATAGCACCAATATCCCCATTGATAAAGAAGAAGAAAAACCTGTCATGCTCAAAGTAAGTCTAGTGATGAAGCTAATGCATCATGTATCTCCTCCTGTTGCCAGTGAAAACCGTCTTGAGGGAAGCGGGTAAAGAAAGGTATCTTATGTTCCCAGGTCTGATTTGGGTCCTCTTTGCTTAATCACAATCTAAGTTCTTAAAATAGACTGGTGCATAAACATGATGTTTGCATCTTTTCTTTAGTTAGAAAGAAAAGAAAGCCAATAATCTTTTTGGAAATCTCTAGGAACAAGAGCACTTTGGACAAAAGGTTTTGTTTTTTTAACATTGGGTGTGTTGACATTTGCAAGCCAGGCTGTTCTTGATCCCATGTGCAGTTTTCATAGACTGCTGGCAAAATGTGCTGTTGGCACATGTGCTGTGCTCAATTTCTGTGATGGCTGCTTCTCTTTTTCCTGTTTAGTGCTACAGTTTGACAATTGGGTTCACATTGGTGAATCAATAGTTGATACATTTAAGGCACTTGCATTGGCCTTTACTTTGAGAATTAACAAATGCCAAATTGACTATTTCAACACTGTTAAAATATTGCCCATCAGAATCTCACCTCATGTTTCTAAAATTCGAACACTGTTTCCCCATCTTGATTGCTTTGCTAGTTTTTACTTGAGCACAACTAAAATTGCGTTGTTTTTTAGATTGGTACGTCTCCAGTAAAAGAGGATAAAGAAGCTTTTGCTATAGTGCCAGTTTCTCCTGCTGAAGTTCGGGACTTGGATTTTGCAAACGATGCAAGCAAAGTATTGGGCTCCATTGCTGGCAAGTTGGAAAAAGGAACGATAACCCAGAATGAAAGGAGGTGAGAGTATTGCAATGCAGGCTTTTTTAAAGAGAATATGGTGCCTCCAAAGTACAAGGAAAATCTGCTGAACACAAGAAGAAAGGAAACACATTGCTATCAATGTAAGACACACATACACCCCTTTTCAAAAATGTCTACCAAACTTAAAATTAGAATTTAGTGCTTTCAGGGTTGGTTTTTAAATCTATACATTAATTTCTCCGGTAAGCAGTTTGATATATTAAAGGCGATAATTGGTATTATTATTTTTTTGCTACAAATTATTGCATTTTGGCTTAACAGTTTATTAAATCTTTCTAGATCTGTTACCAAGTTGCTTGAAGATCTGGTGTACTTTGTTACCGGTGGAACAAATTCTGGACAAGATGTGCTTGAAGTGATGTTTGCAAAGCCAAATCGAGAGCGGCAAAAGTTAATGAGGGAGCAAAATATTCTGAAACAGGTACATTGAATAAGAGAGCTTCTAGTGAAGTAGAAGTTGACAAAGAATGGTTGATGTGAACAGGATTCTGTCTCAGCCAAAATTGTGCCTGCATCTCCAGATTCCCCATGAGATCCTTTTTGTGAACACCTCCAAGATACTTGTACGTGCAAGGAATGGAATGTAGAATCTCTTCCCTTTTTTGCCATCAAGTCACAGCTGACTTATGAGACTCTGTCAGCAGGAGATGGACAATAAATAAATGCATAGGAGAGCATGAGTTGACCAAGCAATCTACAGGGGCCAGTTGGTTTCACATGCATCCAGTGCATCACTTGATATGATGCATCAAACATCTGACAGCATTTAGTTATAAACATTTGAACATTACAATCTCAGTTTCTTAATGTTTTCTTTTATCATATAATTCCTCAGATCTTCAAGTTATTACAAGCGCCATTTACTGACTGTGGAGATGGGCCAATGTTGAGACTGGAAGAACTTGGAGATCAGCGCCATGCTCCTTTCAGGCACATATGCCGACTTTGTTACAGAGTCCTGAGACACTCCCAGCAGGACTACAGGAAGAACCAGGTTAGGAAAATGAGACATGGAGAATTTAGCTTGTTTTGCCCCGGTTTCCATTCTAAAGATTACTTATCTGTGTAACCTAAAAGAGCATGAAATGCCTTTGGCCCATTCGTTTATATTCTGGTCTTTGTTTTCAACACCTGATTTTTCAAAAGCTAAGCTTTATCTCAAAGCTTGCATGTGGTAGCCTCTCTTATATAAAGGACTCCTGGAAAAGAACCATGGTGAAACACATATTTCAATCTCATGGCCAGTTGGCAAATGAACAACAGTGGGCTGTATACCGCAGAGCTTTTGTTGCCTAATATAATGGCATTGCTAGGCAAAGGGCCTATAGGGTTGCCCAACAAGTGATTGTGCTGCTCTTGAACGCAGAATAACAAACAATATCAGCAACTTTCCCTTCCTTACCATTCTTAGATTTTAAAACCAAGTAATTCTATCCCCCTTTTTCCAACTCCTAAGGAATATATAGCCAAGCAGTTTGGCTTTATGCAGAAACAAATTGGCTACGATGTCTTGGCGGAAGACACCATCACAGCGTTGCTCCATAACAATCGTAAGCTGCTGGAGAAGCATATCACTGCTGCTGAGATTGATACCTTTGTTAGTCTTGTAAGAAAAAACAGAGAGCCCAGGTGAGAGTTGCCACCGGGGGATGGGAATGGGGTGGGCATCCGTATGGGACTTCCTTCATTCAAACATGTGGAAAATCAAAATGTTGAACATGTCAGACTTGTTTATTTTTGTGAAGTGCATTTCAGATATCCACAAAGTTTCTTGATAACTACTGGGCACGTTGCATTTTTTTTTCCAATTCCAAAATTGTTTGTTCGACAGTTTCCCCGTCCAAAGATGCTGGTCCTGTCAAGTCCAGTGCTGATTACACTCCTGCGTTAATGCTCCTCTATTTTATCAAAAGAAAGCCTTCTGCAAAAGCTTGTGTAAGCTTGTTGATAACACTTGATATTATTGGATAAACTGGACAATTGGTTCCTTCCTATTCCTGTCAATGTGCTGGATTCTATTAATCTGTTTTGCTACTAATGAAGCTTTCCAGTACTCCTGCCTTCTACCAGAGGAGGCCTCCTTGCAATAACTCCCTTGCTCTAGAACTGGGCCTGCTGCACTTAGAAGCTTGCCTTATTATGCCCCATAAGAACTAGTGATGCTCAAAGTCTTTGAGCTTCAACAAATGTTATCAAGGGTACATTTTCTGTTCTTACACCCAGTGTAATAAGTAGTGCATTTATTTCCCAATTAGATAACCTTTTTAGGTGTTGCTATGGCCCTAGCATGAATTTCAGGGCCATGACACAGTTTAATGGGTGAAGTCTGCTGCTTATTTGGAGGTAAATGAGCCTCAGTTCCATAGCAGATTTTTCACTGTTCTAGAAGCAAAGGGCATTTCAAACATGGGATGTTGGCTTATGAGAAATGGCTCAAAGAGTTAACATGTTGCTAACCCCAGCCTTGTGTGTGGGAGAAGGGAATGGGGAAATCAGCTTGCTGTTTTTGTTATCTTGTTAGCATTGTGCAAAATATTAATAGGAGTGATCTTTTTCTTCAACAGGTTCTTGGATTACCTCTCAGATCTTTGTGTTTCCATGAACAAATCTATTCCTGTGACCCAAGAGCTGATTTGTAAAGCTGTGTTAAACCCAGCAAATGCAGATATACTAATTGAAACAAAGTAAGTTGAGATGTTTGCTGAGATGTTTAGAGAGAAGAGGTTGTGGTAGACAGGCAGAAATGTAGCCTCCAGAATGGACAAGTAGTGGCAGAACAGTGGATATTTTTTTATTTCTCCAGCCTACATTCAATTGATGGTTCTGAAATTGCAATGTAGTCTTTCCCATATACAATATATTATAATTATTGTTGTTATTATTTATTTAGATCTCTCAGAGTTGATTTGCGGCGGGTTACAACAAGAATAAAACCCCGATACATAAAAGCATAAACCCCATAAAACCCAAATCCCAGCCTACTCCAGCGACAAGAAAAATAAAAACCCCTTTTCCAACTACCATGACTGCCCCTCCTTCAGAGCCTCAGGGCCCCAAATCCCAGGGATGCTGGTAGTTCTAGTTGAACGGCCCCTGCTCCTGTGTCCTGGCCCCAACCAAAGACCTGGCGGAAGAGCCCCGTTTTACAGGCCTTGTGGAACTGTGGAAGCTCCTGCAAGGTTCTTAGCTCTTCCGGGAGCTCATTCCTCCAGGTTGGGGCCAGGACCGAAAAAGTCCTGGCCCTGGTCAAGGCCAGATGAAACACTCAAGGACCAGGAATCACCAACAGTTTGGTACCTGCAGAAAACAAAGCCCTGCGGGGAGCATAAGGCAATAGGCGATCCCCCAGATATATTATACCAGTGGTCCCAGCCATGGTGGCCACTGGACAGCACCAAAGGTGAGCAGGCGGCAGAGTGGCAGGGTAGCCCCCGGGGCAGCAGCCGGGGAGGAGGACGAGGAGGAGCCACGGCCTGGTACTGACTGATCCACAGACTGGTCCCGGTTCCCGGACCGGGGTTTGGGGACCACAGCCTTAGACCAACCACCAAAGAAGATTTGATTATCAAAATCTTATAGCCTGGAAATCCTTTGAGTCTTTAAAGTACTACTGGACAAGTCTTGTTGTAGTGCTAGGGTATCAAATAGTGGAATTAGAATTAACAAATACTTTTTCACTCCCCTCCCCTCCATGGTGCATAATTATTATTTATTTCTAATTTAATTTGTGCCCTGCCATTCCAAGAAGGCTCGTGGCAGCTAACAATAAAAGAATCTCTGATAAAATCCCCATACAGATAAAAATTATAACAATATATAGAGGCAACAGACTAAAATCCCCTCCCAATCCCACTCCCAGGAGATGCATAATCTATTGGGGTATATAGGGAGTGGCATATATCTTACACGCCTGTAAGGAACACAGATCTAACTTGCCCTGGCCTCAACCAAAGACCTGATGGAAGAGCTCCATCTTACAGGCCCTATAGAACTGCGCAAGCTCCGTCAGGGCCCTCAGCTCTCCTGGGAGCTCATTCCACCAGATCAGGACCAGGACCATCTTGTTGCCAGAGAATATGATGGTGGCTGGGAGACAGAAACAGATTCTTAAAAAAGAAGAGCTTTCCAAGATCGCCTGTCCCCCTATGTCCCCTGCAGGGTTTTACACTCTGTGGGGGAAAATCTACTGTTTGTTCCCAGCCCTAGAGAAGCGTGCTTAGTCTCAACCAGGGCCAGGGCTTTTTCTGTCCTGGCCCCCACCTAGTGGAATGAGTTCCCGAGCTGTCAACATTCTGCAGTGCCTTTAAAACGGAGCTCTTCCACGATGTCTGTGGTTGAGGCTGGGGTCTGTGAGGTACAGCGTGCCCCCCTGGGGAGAGGGTCCGAAATAGACATCACTCCCTCCATTCTCTATTGCCTTGGTAGGTGGGGGGGGATTGGGATTTGTTGCCGCCATGTTGGGAATTTTTAATGTTTTTTAAGGGATTTTAATTGGGGTTTTTAAGACTGCTATTACCCGCCATGAGCCTATCTAGGGAGTGGCTGGAAATAAATCTAATAATAATAATAATAATAATAATAATAATAATAATAATAATAATAATAATAATAATAATAATATCTATAGGAATATACGGTAAGTGATTAATTTTCCTTCTTCCACCTTTCTTTAGGCTGGTCCTGTCTCGGTTTGAATTTGAAGAATTGTCATCTGGAGAAAACTCATTGGAGGTTGGTGAGGATGAGGAAGAAGTCTGGTTATTCTGGAAAGACAGCAACAAAGAGGTCCGCAGTAAGAGTATCAGAGAGCTGGCTCAGGATGCTAAAGAAGGGCAGAAGGAAGACCGGGATGTACTCAGCTACTACAGGTTAACACCGCAGGCAATACTTGGCTATGGCAGTGTAACCTGAAGTGTTTAGTAAACTGATTCTCTCCAGCTACTTGTCATGAGACGCATTCACTTCCAGGGGTCAACTGAGGTTTAATCAAGACCATTGGTTTAGAAGATGGCTACCAAGAGAAAAGCATACTCTGTGATAGGAAAGGACTATCATCGGTGTCACATGTAGATAGTCTGTCTGACTGCAGTTTTGCATAACCAAGCTATCTTTTGCAATTATTGCATGGTGCTCATATTTTTTCAAGTCTCTCTCAATATTTGATGCAGGAGAACTACTTGGGTCTTGGGCATTAAGGTCGAAAGTGCTTCTTGAATTTAACTGTGCAGTACATACATTTCACATTTTCTAAAGCTAATCAGAAGATAACAGAGATGACATTGGATTATGAAACATTGTTTTGCTGTGTCCAAAATTATCCCATGCTGTGTTTAGCCTGATGAAATCATATTACATACTATAGCATCAGCAATAGCTGCTTTATTGCCATTTCTTGGTGGCTGTAATTATGGAGTCCTGTGTAAGCAAACTGATGCTTTCTTTCCTGTCCCTCATTTCACTGAAGGTACCAGCTGAATCTTTTTGCCAGAATGTGTCTTGATCGGCAGTACTTGGCTATAAACGAAATATCTGGCCAACTCGATGTAGACCTCATCCTTCGGTGCATGTCTGACGAAAATCTACCATATGATTTGCGGGCTTCCTTTTGCCGGCTGATGCTGCACATGCATGTTGACCGTGATCCCCAAGAACAAGTCACACCTGTGAAATATGCCCGATTATGGTCCGAAATACCCTCTGAAATTGCTATTGATGAGTGAGTATGTTGTGATCTAAAGGCTGTCAGGCTTTATTTATTTATTTGTTTGTTTAATTGTTTGTTTATTTGTTTATTTATTAGATTTGTATGACCGCCGCTCTCAGAGAACCGGCTCACGGTGGTTTACAATACTTCATACAAAATCAGTACATTAAAACATTAAAATTCCCCATTAAAACCCTAGTAAACAAGAACTCAGTACAATGATGGCGATACAACGTTAACAACTATTCCCCATTCATGCTCACTGGATGGTCCATAAAAAGCAGGCAGATGAATAATTTGGCATAGGAAGGATCGATCTGGGAATCCGGGAGGTAGGCGGTCCCTCAAGTGTGCCGTTCTTTTAAAGAATGCCGTTCTTTTAAAGTCTTAGAAAGAATTTCTCACATGACCTGGTGCATCCCGTCACACTTCGTACAGGCCAAAAAACCATCCTCAGGGGTAGTGGGTGTCTAAATAAATGTGCTTGTTGTGACCATTTAGATGATTAATTTTTGGGGGCGCACTGATTACTACTTATAGAGCTGACAGAGTACAGCTGGGTAAGCCCATTTATTTGTCATAAGTTTTTCCTTGGTCTGTTTATATATAATTTCTTCTACGTGAGTAAGTTCCAGAGCTGCAGGGAAAAATCTATTTTTAATTTCCCACATTGATCTATAGAGAACCAGCATGGTGTAGTGGTTAAAATATCACACTAGGATCTGGGGGAGTCAAGTTCAAATCCCTATTTGTGCCACGGATACTTGCTGAGTGCTGTTGGCCTAGTCACACATTAGGATAAAATGGAGGGGAGGAAAACTGTCTAAGCTGCTTGAGTCCCCTTTGGGTAGAAAGGCAGGATATAAATGAAGTGAATAAATAAATTATGGAGTTTGGTCTACTGATCTGAACTTGGCCCTTGTTAGATTTTTATCTCACCTTTTCCTTAGGGAATTCATGGTGATATTCATGGATTTATCCTCTGTTGTTTCATTCTTGCAGCAACCTTGTGAGGTAATAAAGGCAAAGAGAAGTGACTGATCTGAGTAGACTCATTGAGCTTCTTATTGTTTGAGATTTTAACCCAAGTCTTCCCCTAACTACTTCATCATTTGGGTGGTCGTGCCACATTGGCTTCAATTAAATATAATTATGTAGGTGTAGCATGGTGGCTGTAAGAATAAGCCTTGATCAGTGAAATCCTTGGTTCAAATGTTGCCTCTGCCACAAATTAACTGTGTGGCCTTGGGTAAGCCACTGTCTTAGCTTCAGTTCCTCATCTGCAGTATGGAGATCATAATGCTGGCGGAATTTACAAGGCTGTTGTAAGGAAGGCAGAATAATGCATATGAAGCACCTTTGAATGCTAAAAGTGTTGTTGGTTTTGTTTATGGATTTGGAAGATGATCCAGTACTCCCTCTGAAAAAAAATTCCTCCCTTATTCCCCTGCTTTGATTGGGGACAGTAGCTAGTTCAACAAATAATGTTCCTGTATCCCCCCCCCCCAGTTTTTTGTGTGCTCAATATGTAGAGAACCTATTTCCCATCTCTGAATGTTTCCTCCTGCAGTCCTGCCTATGCATTTTTAAAAGAAACACCACTGAACAATGGTCAACCAACTGCTGTTCTTTTCAGTTTAGTATCTACTCTATTCTGTCACCTGAATACTGATTCATCCTGTTTTTGCAGGCTACAGAGGAATTAAATTATATTTGAGAATTAAGACACACTTTGGCACAAAGAGATTCCCATCTTGCCATGTCCTGCCTCTGAACATGCCAGCCACAGTTATTGGCAAAATGTCGGGGCCTAAAACTGCCAGACTACACCCACATAACCCAGAAAACCCACAATAGCCCATTAAGATACTCCTTACAAGAGAAACATAAGCCAGTTTTTCTTTGCATTTGGAAGTACTTTTGACATCTAGCTAATATGATAACTATAATTAATTGTATCCTCCCTGTTTTCTGTAAACCCTCGGGGAGGGCGGTATATAAATATAATAAAATAAATATAATAAAATAAATATAATAAAATAAATATAATAAAATAAATATAATAAATAAATAAACAAACAAACAAACAAATAAATAAATAAAAGGACAGGGAACTGCAGGTGGTGTGGAAGAGGAAGGGCTGGGAAAATATGCATCTGCACATTTTGTGGCTGAATCATCTCTTGGGGGCCAAAGTAGAGGCTTCAGCCACAAAATGTGCAGATGCATACCTCCCTGTGGAACTTGCTGCAGCATTTTTTATGTTTGTGTATTGTCAATAACAAAAAATGCAGGAAAACTCACTAGACGTAGCCTAATCACATTTCTTGGATTTGCTCAGATGTTTCTATTTGGAGACAAGGAAGGAAAAGAAGCTTGGATGACTGTGCAATTCATTCATGAGTAGCTTTTCTTTTATTTCCTCTAGCTATGATAGCAGTGGAACTTCCAAAGATGAAATTAAAGAGAGGTTTGCACAGACCATGGATTTTGTGGAAGAATATTTAAGAGATGTTGTCTGCCAGAGGTTCCCTTTCTCTGATAAAGAAAAAAACAAACTCACTTTTGAGGTAAACAACCTTTTTGTGTGCAAGAATGAGATGGAAGAAAACCCTTGTTGAAATTAATGACAGAAATCTCATATGTGATTGTGTCTTAAACATGTCAGCTGAATTACACAGTAGGCTACGAGCCCCTCCAGTTCATAGAATCATAGAGTTGGAAGGGATCTCCAGGGTCATCTAGTCTACACAATGCAGGAATTCTCAACTACCTTGCCTACCCATAGTGATCCCAATTTCATGCCCAAGTGATCCACACCCCCACCAAAAATCTCCAGAATTCAGCATGGCCTGAATAATCCATAACATTTGGCAACATTTCTTCACAGCTTCACACAGAGGTCTCTTTCAGCTCTTTTTTTCTTTTTTATTGTTTTTTAAAGAGAAAAGCAGTGTATAGCCTCTCCAGGATTGGCCAGAAGCACAAGCTAAAGTTGAGCATTGTCTTACAAACTTGATGACAGCCCAGCTCAAATCTCTGGATGACTTTACCCAGCGTTCTCATGTAGATATTAAAAAACATAGAGAAACAAGACACGTTCAAGACATCTTCTGTAATTACTCCCTGGGTAGAACTGGACCCACCACAGAATGGGGCTTTCTTGTCCCAGCTTGGAAGTCAGCCCAGAAGGATACTGTAATCTATAGCAGTGGTCCCTAACCCTGGTCTGCGGCCCGGTGGTGGGCCGCCAGCAGCCATGCCTGCCTCTCCCTGCCCCTGCCATGGCCAGGCCACGAGCAAAGCGGCCGCTTCACTCATGGCCTGGCTAGCTTCTCACTGCGGCGGGGGGGGGGAGAGGCAGGCGTGGCCGCCAACGGACATAAACGCGCATTCAGGGGGCCCTCTGCGCATGTGCGTTTGCGCCCCCAGCGGATGCAAACGTGCATGTGCAGCAGCTCCACGCATGCACGGCATGCACGGCGCCACGGCTGCTGGCTCTCCCCCATCCCCGGAAGTGGTGCTGATCCTGGAAAAGGTTGGGGGGCGCTGATCTATAGCACTGAAAGTTACTGTAAGGTCCACAAAAATTAACTAAGTTACACTCCCTCTGTCCATCTCCCAGCACCAGAACAGTACCAATATTTTGGCCTGTCACCAGAAACTTAAGAAGGTTTGCTGCCAGGTAGGATGTATTTAACAAACCAGAGATAACCCTCTGTGGCCATCTACCTGACTTCAAAGAGTGGAGGTCCACAAATCAACTATAAGGCCTCAACTATAGGCCTGGCAGGACAACGTCATCTTATAAGCCCTGAGGAACTGCTTAAAGTCCTACAGGACCATGATCTCACCATGGAGAATGTTCCACCTGGCCCTGATTGAGGCTGATTTAATTTCTTTGGGGCCAGGGATCCTAAGCAGATTTTTATTGCTAGATCTAAGAGCTCTTTGGAGGGCATATCCTGCAGATATGATCCCAGACTGTTTTGGGCTTTAAAGGTTAAGACCTGGAACTTGATTCAGTTTTCAATCTGGAGCCAATGGAGTTGAAGAGAAGAGGCTGAATATGTGCTCTTCACTGGGTCTCTGTGAGGACCCATGCTGCCACATTTGGGACTATTTGACGTTTCCAGAGCAAATTCAAGGGTAGCCCTGCATAAAATGAGTTACAGTAATCCAGCCTGAAGATGCCCATTGTATGAATCACAGTGGCTAGGTCACATGCCAACAGGTAAGGTGCCAGTTGTTATGCCTGGCGGAGACAGTGGAATGCCTGGCAAGGGACATTGGCGAGGGAGAGAAGGAAGCATCCAGGACCACCCCTAGACTTTTGAGGGTTGCTGAAGTTGTTCAATGAAAGAGTAATATTGCAGGTGCTTTAGTGAATTTGTGTGAATTTAGCGGGAAGGTGGAAGTTTCAAGAATCATTATTCCACACATTCATTGTTCTTCTTTTGATTTAAAACATAGGTAGTAAACTTGGCAAGAAACCTAATTTATTTTGGCTTCTACAATTTTTGTGATCTCCTAAGACTAACAAAAATCCTCCTGGCTATTTTGGACTGTGTACATGTTGCTACTATCTTTCCTATAGCCAAAGTGGCGAAAGGAGAAGAAAGTAAAGGTAAGAGTGGCAAAAGAAAACAAAGAAACCCAACATAGGCAGTTCAAAATGCTTCAGGGGATGATTGGCCTTAATGCCACCCCTTTCTTCAACCATAGTCACACAGTGGGGGGAATCGGATGAATTAAAGCTCCTGGGAAGACTCTGCAGGTCAGGGAAAGAAAGAGCAGAGTCCCTCTGGATCCAGGCTTTGCTTAACATTGTTTTTATGATACCCATTAATAGCTTTGCATAATTAGATTAACCCTCTGCATGAAAATGTCTGTATATGACTGACTGAGAACAGAGAATGTGTACTATTTCCCCAAAATGTGTATCACGCCATACATTCATATGTCTTTCTAAGAGGTTGATGAGGGCAAAATTCAACTAAAGCATTGAAAATCTGCTTTGAGCAGATACTGAAGAATAATGATTTTGTAATATGTGGTCTGCATATATGATGCTAAAATGACCTTAATTCAACAAGCATAGAGTTGAATTCTCCTTAACATATGCCCACCTCTTCCTTGGGATCTGTTGAGGCAATTTTTTCACACTGTGTAAGCTAATAAATGTAAAGCCTCTTGTGGCGCAGAGTGGTAAGGCAGCAGACATGCAGTCTGAAAGCTTTGCCCATGAGGCTGGGAATTCAATCCCAGCAGCCGGCTCAAAGTTGACTCAGCCTTCCATCCTTCCGAGGTCAGTAAAATGAGTACCCAGCTTGCTCTTGTTGGGGGGTAAAATGGTAATGATTGGGGAAGACAATGGCAACCCACCCCGTATTGAGTCTTCCATGAAAACGCTAGAGGGCATCACCCCAAGGGTCAGACATGACCCAGTGCTTGCACAGGGGGTACCTTTACCTTTAAGCTATAAAAATAGTAAAGGACAAAACTTTTCCATGTGTTCTTGTAGTTTAGACCTGGTGAAAATCTGACATTAAATCTGCTTCTGCCACAATGAGTGAAATGACTCCCATCTGACACAGGCTGAGGCCAGGTTTCTCTAACCCGAAGCTTTGCAAAACTCTGAATCTTACTTGTATTACATCTGTCTGTTCTGCTCTGTTCCTGAAGGCAGCAATGTGATGAGATCAATCCATGGCGTGGGAGAACTAATGACCCAAGTTGTACTTAGGGGTGGTGGGTTCTTGCCCATCACACCGCTCGCTGCTGCCCCCGAGGGTAATGTGAAACAGGCTGAACCCGAAAAAGAGGACATCTTGGTAATGGACACCAAGCTGAAAATTATTGAAATACTTCAGGTATACTTCATGAATGGCTACTGGGGCTGTATGCTTGTGTATATAAATGTTGTTTTTATCTTTTAGAAAGTTTGTGGGAAGGTACTTATATTTTGACTGAATTAGAAGTGAATGCATTTTTGACTGAAAGCAGGATTGTTTCCATTGGCTCCACACCCCCCCCCCCCAGTAGAACATTTTATCATTAGTATTAAATTAAACAGTTTAGATGATTTGGAGACCACTATAGATGTTGCAAATGATGTGGATTCCCAATAATATTTTTCCCACATTTTATTTTAGCTATTTTGAAAGCTAGGATGTAACCCTGATTGCCAGTGAACATGTGCAGAGTATATTTCTATTTCAAGTTCAAAGCAAGACTTCTAGGTTTGAGGGTGTGGCTCTGTTCTACGAAATTAACCACTGCACAAATCAAAGACAGTTTTGAGGTTTTAATGTATTAAGTTCGAAGCAAGAGTACTTACAGTAATTAGAAGCGCTCCTAAATTGAATTAGGGTAGGTAGGAACTAATTCATGTCACAGGCTGTTTATCTCATACAACCAATAATTTCTTCCTGCACCTTATTCACCATTTTTATTTTGATAACAACATAAGTTTCTGCATTCAGTTTTATATTTTGGAGAATGGGTGTGGGAGGGATGTGTATGCACATGAGATAGAGCAATGAATTTTAACTCACTAAGTCTTTTCTGTTTTCAAATGAGATGCAAATCTACTTCTTTTATTATTTATTTATTTATTTATTTATTTATTTATTTATTTATTCATTCATTCATTCATTCATTCATTCATTCATTTATTTATTTATTTATTTAGATTTATATACCGCCCTCCCCGAAGGCTCAGGGCAGTTTACATTAAAACTAATCAACGATACATGAAACAGTCTTCGTTAAAACATACAGTAATTAATAACAGTGGTTGTAACCATATAACAGAATAATGTAACAGTATAACAATATAATAAAATAATATAACGATGGAACGGTTCTGGAAACATTTTAAATCCACACTGCAAATTCAATTACTATAAAACCTGTTGCTTTTTCAAAAGGTACATCTGTGAATACAAACTTGAGAATATGAAACTGTTGTGCTGTTAGACTCATTGGTCTGCTTTCAATTCCTTCCCTCCCCTTCCAATGGTGGAATTCTCAGTTTATCTTGAATGTGAGACTGGATTACAGAATCTCCTGCCTTCTGTGTATATTCAAGCGTGAATTTGATGAAAGCAATGCCCAGACACCTGACTCTCCTACAGGAAGCAATAACCAAGAACTGCCCAACGTACCAGGTTTGTTGTGACATATCCTTCAAGCCAATATGTGGCGTGCATATATATTATACTATAATCAGTCTGTGATAAGAGATCAGTGATGCTCCAAGTATGGCACGGCAGTGTTATGGTTTATTTATTTATTTATGTATTTATGTATGTATGTATGTATTTATTTATTTATTTATTAACTTTTGAAGTAGGGAACCTCTATTCTTATATTGGGTGCTGTGGCAGGACTGAGAGGAACTGCTCACAACTGTACATCGAGTAGATATATTTCAGGCATTGACCAACATTAAAAGCCAACTTGGCTTTGCTCTTTTAAGGACAACAGGGGAAATCTTGCAGATTAATCTCTGTTCTGTTGGTTTCCTTAGTAATGTTGAAATGGAGAACTCTCTCAGATCCCTCACAATGAGATGCTTGAGCTCTGTGCAAATGTCGGGAATGCATGCATTCTCAGTGTGGGGCGGATACACAAGAACTCATTGGACACTACACAAACAGCACAGACTGGCAGTACTTTGGTAACTTGTTCATCATCTAGTACTGTGGAAGGCCATCCTTAATATCTTTTGTCAGTTATGTTAATAGACTGTTCAGTTTTCTCTGATCCCAGGTGAAAATCATAGAAAAGTACTACAAGTTGTGTGCTATATTTTGTTTCTTGCTTCCCAAACTGTTCCATGCTCTTTACAAACTTACATAGCTAGGGGGTATTTAAACCATGATGGTTTCAGCCTCTGCAATATTTATTTTAAAATTATACATGCCACTGATGTTCGTTCATAATCAGGTCATTGAATATTTTGTATAAAACCAAACCTATATTCAAATTCTGCGTGCAAATAATTATTAAAATATTCCTGCTTATTTCTGTACATTTTTTCAGATTGCATACTTTATGATGATGTTACTAATTCAGCCTGTTAAAATTGGGATTAAAGGGGAAAAAATTGGCGAGTAGTAGAGGGTGTTGTACAAAGGCTGTATAGGAGGATCATGACCTATGCAAACATGTCTTCCTGACACTCTAAAAGTAAAAAGTTCTGCTTGTTTTCACATCTCTACAATCATAAGTATGGATGCGCATGAACTGGTTCATAACCACAAATTCATCATTCATTTTTCCAGCTCTTGCCTCCCCAAACCCAGGTTTGGAAGAGGCTCCTCTTGAACATTTTCTGGACCTTTTATTTGGCTGGATTTATTTTTTCGGCTGAAGATTCACCTAGTCCATTTACCAGGAAGTAAATAGCGATAGAAGTTGCTGTAGCCTGTTTATTACTCATTGATTTAAGATATTTTGCTGCCAAACCTAGGACACATTTATTTTTCCTTTACAGGAGCTCTTGACTTTGAACACATTGAAGAACAAGCAGAGGGCATATTTGGAGGCAGGAAAGTATTTCTTAAGTCATGACAATTTGCTTTAGTCTTCCTTGAGCCACATGCATAGAATTACTTCTAGAGACCTGCAGTCCACACAGTTTTTCAAGGGATCAAATCCTGATACTGATCACAAAGACGTTTGCAATTCAAGACTTGGAAGTCATAGAATCATAGAGTTGGAAGGGCCCTCCAGAGTAATCTAGTCCAATCCCCTGCACACTGCAGGAATTCACAACTATTTGCTTACCCATGGTGACCCCAATTTCATGCCCACATGATCCCCAAACCCCACCAAAAATCTCCAGAATCCAGCCTGGTCTGTAGGAAATTCACCTACTATCCCACAGTGGTGATCAGCAATTCCCTGGGTATGCAGGGAAGGACCACTGGCACATCCCTTCCTGCCCACCTACTCACAATCTGCCTAAGTTCATAAAATCAGCATTTCTGTCAGATGCCTATCTAGCCTTTGACAGAAATGCTGATTTAATGAACTTAGGCGTTCAGTAATTTAAAAAATTGTGAGTTCAAGGCTCTTCCTCCAAATGAAGGTGGCTGAAGAGGGGACAGATTTTTATCCTTATCATAAGTGTAGCACTATCCCAAATAAAGCCCTGGGGGGTGGCTGGGAGGGAGAGGGGATAGTGCCTGCCTCCCTCCACCCCTAAAGCACTGCCGTGCCCTCTGTGGACCATGGCATGGCTCAGGGGGTGGCTGGGAGGGAGAGGAGAATGGCACCCACCTCCCCCCACCCCTGCCAGAGCCTCTGCAACCCTCAGCAGGGCTCTCAGGGGTGGCTGGGAGGGAGAGGGGAATGGCGCCTGCCACCAGAGCAGCTGCCGTGGCCCTTGGTGGGGCTCTGGGGGGTGGCTGTGAGGGAGAGGGAAATGGTGCCCACCTCCCCCCACCCCCTAAAGCCCTGCCGCAGCACTCAGTGGGGCTCTTGGGGGTAGCAGGGAGGGAGAGGAGATTGGCCGCTGTCTCCCCCTTACCCCCCAACCGATGTGCTGGCCTGCGCCACCTCACCCCATGCTAATGCCCATTGCATTTACCTATGTAATGGGCTTTAATTCTAGTATAATAGAAATGATAAGTGGGAGGAATGATGGTTTCCAAATTGTCAGGTGCTAACTGGAGAATGATGGTAAGAAGTCTTTCTTGCGGTAATGATTTTCAGGTTACATAGAATGGTAATGGGGGATTGGTGTTGGCTTTGAGGTAAGAAATAAATTTACCTTTTGCAGTATCTTCAAAGTTTACTACTATTTAAGGAAAAAAGAAAAGGAAAGAAGCCATTATTTCTTTCCCCATTTCTGGTTAATGTCATAACACTGGGTTATACTTGTAATGGACTCTGGTTTCTCCTCCCAACACCAGACAAACCAGTAAAGGAAGATTCTTAATACCTCGATGATATGATCTGGTTAACTCCCTTGTTCTGTTTTTCTCCCCCTTAGTGAAGAGAATACACCACTAGATTTGGATGACCATGGTGGCAGAACTTTCCTTAGAGTATTGCTTCACTTAACAATGCATGATTATCCTCCGCTTGTATCTGGAGCACTTCAGCTACTCTTCAGGCATTTTAGTCAGAGACAAGAAGTCCTTCAAGCCTTTAAGCAGGTAAATGTCTCTTTCCTTACACCTGCCCCAATTTTCCCTGTGCTTTCACTCTAAATGCAAGTGTGTTATGCAACTAATGGGCTGCAATTCATATAAGGTTCAACTACTTGTTACCAGCCAAGATGTTGACAACTACAAGCAGATAAAACATGATTTGGATCAGCTAAGATCTATTGTGGAGAAATCAGAGCTCTGGGTGTACAAAGGCCAGGGACCTGACGAGACGATGGATGTTGCAGCTGGTGAAAACGAGCATAAGAAGAAAGAGGTATGAAGTACCTTTTGTCTTGATTTCTGGAGCTGGTGTGTCATTGTGGCTATGACTGTGAGTTAAGAACTGGGAAGAGTTCAGTTAAAATGTCACTTCCACCAGGAGTAATGAGATGATGGCTTTAGGTGAGCCAGACTGCTCAATGTGCTCTGATTGCCTGTCCTGCCACTGTCTGCAAAATAGAAATACTGACTTGACTTTCAGGGCTCTTGTAAGGATGGCTGAGATATGGTGGGCTTTAACCACTTGAAAAAAGTGAACTCTTGAATACCACTGGCTGGTGTCCCTGTCATTCTGTGTATGAAACATGAAGTTTTGTCAGGTTTTCTCTCTGTTCCTGCAGTTCTTCCCACACTTGGAAATATCATTTCTAGGATTGGAGGAATTACTGTATGGATTTGGGGTTGGGCTGGACTAAGGAGGGGCGAAGGAATAAAATCACTTTGCCTTCCTCTTCTACAAGCTCCACTCTGGTGAGGAAAGGGATCCATTTCACTCCCTTGTCACTCGTCAGCCTGCTGGCTTACAAAGTGTTTCCTCTGCATAAATCCCCAGACTTACTTGTGACCCCAAGACTTTCTTTTTCTAGAGACTGAAAGGAAGTGGACGAATGGAGAAGAACATGGGGAAACTTAGTATGCCCAGATGGTTGTATACATAATCAGGTCATAATAAAAGTAGTGACAGCCAGACTCTCACAGATATGTGGTACACATACCTGCTCAGGGGCTTCATCCTGGTCACCCACCTCTCAGACACACACACTCACACACACTACTTCCCTTCCATTTGCCCCTGCCCTCACCCCCCTGCCCTCTCACTTGCTTGTTTTCCTCCTTGGTCAATCCCCCCTCCCCCTCTGTTAGATACACACACATGCACACACATGCAAACTCCTTCCCCCCATTCCCCCCTGCCCTTGCCACCCATACCTCTAGCTTACCTCCTCCCTGGTCCCTCCCCCCTGCCTCAGACACACACCCAGACTCCCTCTCCCTCCCCCTCCTTCCTCCCTCTCCCAACACAGACTCTCTACTGTCTCCATCTCCCCAACCACCCAGATTCTCTGCTCCCTCCCCCCTTTTCCCACCCAGACTCCTTGCTCCCTCCCCCCTCCTCACCTTTGTGGTGGCATTGGACTGCCCGGCCTCTGTGCCACGTCGTGAACTTCCGAGCCCTTGGGTGAAGTGGTGCTGTCTTGCCCGGCTACTGCACTGCCCCGCAAGCTGCCCAGGTCTGGCTGCCGCACTGCGGCACTGGCCTGCATAGCCTCCATGCTGCCTTATGATCTGCTGAGGTCTCACGTGGGGCAACGTTGGCCCGCCCAGCCGCTATGCTGCCCTGCAAGATGCCCAGGCCTCAGGCAGGGTGGTGCTGGCCCTTCCAGCTGCCACACTGACCTGCAAATACCCAGGTCTCCTCGGGTAGCATGGCAGTGGCCTGGCCCTCTCCTGCAACAGCCCACACTGCCCCAGCCAGTCACCTGCCACAGCACCCAGCAGCTTCTCCAGACCCTTCTGGTGTGCTCCCTGAGGTGGGGCTACTGAAGTCATGTCCATGCACATTTCCGTCCCAGGGTTTGCATCAGAAGATGTGTTCCACATCAAAAATGTTATGTATTAATATAAAATAAATCATATGACTAGGAACTTTAGAGGCAGGATAATCCAATTACAGTTCTATATATCTGTGTTTATATTTCATGGTTTGAGCTTATTTTGTTATCGGGGACAGGGAACCGCGGCCTCGGCTCCCTGGCCTTTGCGACCCGGCACCGGGCCGCAGACCGCAGGTTGGGGACCACTGATCTATAGGAAAGTGTGATGTGCATGTGTCCTATACTAAATCCCCCCCATTCATTCCCATATTAACAATGTTAGTTGGATGTAGGAAGTACAACTAGACATGGCACAGTCCTTGGATTTATTCTGAGGATATGCCTCCATTTCCTAGTGCTGTGGAAGCAGCTTAAGAACTCTGCAAGGGTCTTCACTGGGGCATGACATGGGGGAGAAAGAGATCCTGCCTCCCACTAATGCTGTGATTTTTTGACCACAAATGGCCCCAAGGTCTGTATCAGGTATAAAGAGTTGTTCTAGAAATTGGGAATGACTTTTGTGTACTATTATGTATGCAGTTATTAGGCTTCAGTTGTATGCATGTCCAAATGATGACATTGGTTGAATGTTTTCCAGTACTGCCTAATTGGCTGGGCATGGGTTAATATGTGCAGAGGAACTGGGTATTGATCTCTCCCATATTGTTTCTTCCCATTTGATGAGGTCCTCCTATCCCTGGTGTCCATCAACCAAAATGTTCACTTTACTATGATGATGATTATCTGTCGCAGTCCTTACTTCATTCACTTCCTCCCAGTTGTCTCTTCTTAATAATTTTCCCCACTGTCTCTCCCATACTTTCTGTTTTTTCTTCATTATTAATTTATTTTACACATTTCTATCCTGCCTTATTTCCTCAGACTCGAGGTATCTACTGTCTGTAAGGTTGATGAAGTATAGAGGACATTGATGTTACCCCAAAGTGTCTTACTCAGGTCTGATTCAAATATCCATTGGAAGAGTTCTAGATCTCCCATGAGAGATTGAAATTAGTATCCACTGTTTCATTTGAGAGAGTTACTGAAGTCATGCTGTGGATGGCTTTACAAGCCTATGGTCACTGTGCTGCAAGAGTAGTTGCTCTAAATTAAGTATAGAATGCAATCTAAGTGGAATGGCCTTTTACTAGCAATCAGTGTTTAAAAACCTTACAGAAGCTGCTCTGGAACATGTATTGGACATCATACAGACTGGGCGCCTTGAATGTATCTATTGATTTATCATATGGCAGAGTCACACCCAGGAAATATATAGTAGTATAAAATATGTAACCGGGCAGATACAATGGGTATGCAGACATATAGGGCAATCTCGTTAAATACTAATATGTACATTTTCAATGCACTCAGTTATTTAGGAGTCAAAATAATATTCTACAGGGGAAACCTTGCACAGCAGATCCTCCCTCCAGACTGTGTCAGACAAGTGGCAGTCAGATTGACAAAAACTGCTGATGTCTTAAGACGCTTCTGATGCCCAGCCTCAAGTAAAATTGTTAAATTGAGAAACTGACCTTCACTTTGATGATGGGGTCTAACTCCTGCTTGATCTATAGGGACATTTGTTAATTCTGTCACTGTGTTGGGCATGAAGCTTTATAAGGTTTATAAACATTGTCTCAACTTGTACTATGATTATGTGGTTGTCATTGTGGATGTTGGTCAATACCAGTTTCACATTCTCAATGTTGCTTTGGGCATGCCACTATGTTGCAGATATGATGGTATGTGAGGCCAATTACATATCCCACAATTTTTGCTCAGTGGAGGGCTTGATTTTCATTATCAAGATGAGTTTCTTGAACAAGAGCTAAATCTGTTTTATTGGCCAGTAGGATTTACAACAAGTATTTGCATTTGGACTTGCTTATTCAATATTCACTTGGCAAATTCAGATGCCGTCTCTTATACCCCTTGTCAAGTAGTCCTGAGAAAGATGTCTGGTTGATTGATTGCTTCCATGCGCATAGTGTAGCCAGGAGATCTAGCTCTAGCTATTTTTTCATTATCCAGGATGCACCATGAGGAAATTAGTGACTGGCACCTATAGGATACCCTTGTTCATCTGCCATCATTGCATCCTGCAATTTTACTGTTTTAGCTGAAAGTTTGTAGACTGTAAACAGGTTGTCTACATCTTGCTAACATAACAATTGGGGAAGGCAACCCTTTGACTTGCATGTTGTGGCATGCTAGACCATTTAGCTTGACAAGCAGGTCTGTTTCTGCACCCAAACCATCAAGGTGAGCTCCTGAGATGCTGGCAGTGCTGATAGGGCCAGTGGCATGGGAAAAGGCAACTGGCTTGACAACGTGACCACCTGAGGCAATGGGGCTTCCATTGGGTTGGGTCTTCAGTGTGTCTGAAGAGAAAACTTATCTTTTTCTCTCTCACTTGTTCACTGGTACATCATCTTCACACTGGAATGATGCAGTATTTCCATATCTTGGGTCTAAAAGGTTAATTTTCCCTCTCTACAATCTTTGCACAAAAGTTCCATGCATATAAAACAGGTGGGCATTGTTACCCTTCTGATTTATTTCATTACTAGTAGTGAAGCCTGTTGCATGTTGTAATGCAGTGGGCACTAACTCATGGTTTAGTGTGGGTTTTGTACCTCACTTGGAAGCTGCTAACCCTAAGAGGAGGTCTCTCTGTGCACAACAGTCTTGACTCAAGTCAGGTTCAAGCACACGTATGAAGAATGGAATTTCAGAACATGAGCCTACACCAATCTTGGAAACCTTACCTCTTCTCTGCATTGTTTCCTTGACCTGAAATGGGCTAGGGGATGCTATGTAGCTAGTTGGGTGGCTGTAGAGACATTATATCCTTTTGAGGCCCCACTTTCAAGCCTCAAGGAATATTTCCAACCCAGAGGTAGCCATTCTCCAGGTGGGGCCTGGAGATCTCTAGGAATCCAGATTATAAAGAACAGCTCCCCAGGCAAAAATGGCTGCTTTGGAGGGGGGACTCTGAGGCATAGAATCATTTTGAGACCCCACTCAAGGAATAATTTCAACCCAGGGGTAGCCAACAGGTTGTTGTGAAGATGAAACACTTTAGGCCTACTGCACAGGGCTGTTATGCAGATGGAACAGGAGGCACCCCCCCCCAAACTCCCAGAACAGTATCCAGATTCATCTGCACAACAACCCTGTGTGATAGGCCTCAAAAGCTCAGAGAGTGGGGAAGAAAAGACATGCATGTCTTGGCTGACTCTTCCCTCCAGCAGCGAGGCTGGCAACAGCAGTATTTTGAGAAAGGGCTTTTCTGTGGCCTCCCTGTCAGCCAACAGTTAGGGAGAAGAGGGAAACTTCCCCCCTCACACATCCGGCTCAAAAGGGATGCCCATGCATGCCCATAGACTCCTCTGTGTTGTTCTTGGCAACGTGTCCCTTACCTCAGACAGGGGCTGTTAGAGGCTTCCTTCAAAGCAGACCTGAAGTGAAGGGTGGGGTGTGGAATCCTGAGCAAGAGCAGAAATTGGCCCTGAGTGAGGAAGGCTTTGAAACCTTCAGCATGTTGTCAAGGTGTATGGCCATGATTTCATATATATAGAGATGACCAAGCAAATCTTTACACTGCTCCGGGAGCAGTATAAAAGTGCCTCCCAACCCGCCCACCCCACAACGTTGGCCACCTTCCCCCCACTGCCGCCATTACCAGGCTGCCTGGCACAACGACAGGTAGGCACCCGGCTGGGACAGCCTGCTGGAGGTGGCAGGTGGGGGGAGCTTTGATCCCAGCAGGAGCCTGTGGCGGGAGGGGGCCGGGGAGAAGGCTTCGGGGCCAGGCAAGGAGCTGGGGTGGGAGAGGGCTGGGGAGACCGCATTGCGGCAGGGAGGGGGCACCCCAAGGGGGGCTCCTAGCACCCACTGTATTTAGGGTACAGCAGGCTTAAGTACTAGTATCACTATAAACTTGTAGGACATTCCAAAATGGAAATTTGGATTGAGGAGGCTTCTGCATTGGCCATTGATGAAAATGTCATATAGAAATACAGAATAAAGTTGGTTATGTTTCCATCTGGTGATGCCACATTTTTGTAACCATAGTTTTAAAAAAGATTTTATTCACAATCTATAAAATATTAAGTGTTAATACTAAAGAAGAAACTGTACAGCATACTTAGAATCACAATCATATTGGTTTAGATTCTCCTTCTTCATCCTTTACTTGTTCTTTCTCTGTGTTTTTTACATAGCCACCTGATATTTTCCTCATATTCTTAAAGTGTTTTCTTTTTCCTTTCCCAGAAGTATGCGTTAATTTGTTTAATAATATAAGGGAGGGGAAAATAAAACATTTATTTTAAAAAGTAGAGAGAACTCTTGAAGCCTTTCTTTAAGAAGTTTTCTGTTCCATTATCCAGCTCTTCCCACTCTGAAGCCTGATTCTGTCTGCTTTGTTCTGTTCGTCATGATGTTCACCCACCTTGTTTGACTCAGCCACCTCCTCCTCAGCTATCCCCACTAGACTTGTCTAGAATAAAAGTCTGGCAATGCAGTAAGATCAATTTTTTTTAAAGGAAGCAAAACAGCACTAAGCATATTCTGACTTTATGTAAGTAATCTTTTAAAACACAGTTTGATTGTGCAGCAATAACAATTAGCTGACATGCCAAAAATATTTGCCAGTGCAAATAATGATAATCTGTGAGGACTCACTATGGAAATACCAGTGTTAAACTATATTTAATAAAACTGAACATTTTTTCTTAAAAAAAAACAAAGTCTTGGTAGAGCTTTTAGAATTCTGGTCCTTGTGAGAAATAGCTACTTGTTTTTGTTTTGTTTTTTATTTTAGTTGTACTAATGACCTCCAAAATTTAGGAAAGAAATGTAATCGATTAATCAATCTTGCTTGCCCCCTAGGAAGGCCACAGCAAATCCTGGAAACCTGAAAGCACTAGTAGCTATAATTACAGGGTTGTAAAAGAGGTAAGCTTCATCTCTTTCCCCCACCTGATTGCCTGTGCTCTGTCCTTTTTCTTCTCTGACCTGAGGAATGTCCTGGTAGATGGTCCACAGGACTGTGGAACATTCCCCTTGTGATAGAAGATGATGGTGCAGCCCTTGTGCGCACAGCTACACACACATGCATCCACTCTATTCAAATCCAGTAGCATCTTTGAGACCAATGAGTTTTTTGGGGCAGGCATCAACTGATGAAGGGAGCTTGGCTACTTAAAAGCTTACACCCCCCCCAAAATCTTCTTGGGCCCCAAGGTGCTCTTGGTCTCGAATCGAGCTGTTCTGCTACAGGCCAAGATGGCTAGTGGCTGCCCCCTGAAACAGGTGTGTATCGGAGCCTTTGCAAACCGTGCTGGATCACAGCTCTAAGTAGGGGCTGGGGTTGGATCAGCAGATCTAATTCAGGCAAGTTATAATCTAAATGCCAACTAAATGTAATACAGGAATAAAGATCGTAACTTGATTTAACTAGATTTTTAAACTCACAGCAATAAGATTACAAAATCATCAATGCAAATTTTTTCCTTTGGAAAGATGGGGAAAATTGCTATGTAATATTAATTCACAGACAAAAAAAAGTACTCACATTAGATATGTTTACAGTTTTATTTCAGAACGGTGTATGCTCTGCTAATTCCCTTCCCACTAGAAAATCCAAATTTTGCACTTCGGAAAACTGAGTTCTGTGATGTATATAAATGAAGCAAATTGGCATTGTCCATACATTTGTTCCTACGGCATCCTTAAAAGAGAACTTGTTTTTCTAGAAGTAGAAGTTGAGATTCATTACCCACTTCCAATTTCTGTGTTTACTGGGTTCGGTGATGAAATGCACACAGCCCTGACACCACTGCTATGTCACCTGCATACCTCATAGTGTATGAATTGTGTTTTTCTCTTAAAGTCAGTTTAGTGTCATTATGTCATCCATTGAGAGAAAGAGCCTACTTCCGGCACTTTGAAAAAATTATCTGAATGGCATGATATTTTCAAACAAATATATCTTTGCAGATTTTGCTTCGACTTAGCAAGCTTTGCGTCCAGGAGAGCATTGTGGTCAGGAAAAGCCGAAAGCAGCAGCAGAGATTACTCCGAAACATGGGAGCTCACACCGTGGTTTTAGAGCTCTTACAAATCCCATATGAGAAAGTAAGATTTGCATGCATCTGTTCCTTTAGTGCAGGGGTAGTCAACCTGTGGTCCTCCAGATGTTCATGAAGTACAATTCCCATGAGCCCCTACCGGCATTTGTAAAGTATCTTTAGAACTTCCTTCTTACAATATCAAGGAAGATGGTAAATATTCAGCTCTGTCTGGGTTTAGCAGCTGACCTGACCTCCCCAACAATGACTCCACCATTTTCACTGTGCCAGGAGGTGCTGCTACCAAGGTATGGTCTAACCCTACCAAGCCCAGAGCTACCACTGCTGAGATCTGGGTAATTGTAATTGTACTACATTTGACTAGTGTCGAGCTACCATAAGACAAAGACACCATATATTACTGGAGGTCCCATTTGGAGGGGAGCATTTGAATTGTGATAGGAGAGTGAAGGTAAAGAGGTTCTGCTCCATCAGCAAAAGGGATTTTTGCAGAGTCCCAGTTGTTGGCCACATGTAGCTTTCTGAAGCGTATTGGGACCTTCATTAATGAGTCTAAGAAAGACTTCATTAATGAGCATCTGAAACAGATGTAACTCTTCAGGGCCTTTATTATCATTTCAGAGGCTAGATGAAGTCATATCCTACTATTTAAAAACGTGTACTGGGTGAAGGGTTTGAGCAATATATTGTGTACTGTTTGAACATACACAAACTTCTAGGAAAAAGCTTATCATTATCAGTAAAAAATCAGGATTAATATTATAATGACACAGAGTGTAGGTTCAGTTTCAGCTTAAAACAGTTATCAACATCTCAGCACGTTGAAAAATCTCTTGTATTTTGACTATTAGTATCTGTTCAAAAGTGGATAGAAATACTGATATTTAGCCTTTTGCAGGATTATTTATACCAATTGACTAGCTTTTCCAGCCATTTGGTTTTAGCTCATTCTGAATTTTCTGTAATATTAACCCTTTGGGAATTTTTCTGTTGTAATTACAGGCTGAGGATACAAGGATGCAGGAGATCATGAAACTTGCCCACGAGTTTCTGCAAAACTTCTGTGCTGGCAACCAACAGAATCAGGCCTTGCTGCACAAGCATATAAATCTATTTCTTAACCCTGGGGTAAGAAATTATTTATTAATCATATTTTTAGAGAGTAGAGGACAGTGCTGTCTTTTTTAGTGTTTGCCTCTGGTTTTCAGGTGTTTTTTTTTCCTATTGGGAAGCCTGTAAAAGTTGGGAGGAATGAGATGAATTACAGTGTGCACGTGAGGCCTACAAAATTTGAGATCTGCTGCATACAGCACAGTATGCTAGCCATGTCTCGTTTATCTGTGTGCTACATTTCTTGTGCTTACTGATTGTCTAGAATCTCAAAAATGGAACGGAGAGGAGTACCTAAATGCCCTCTGGCTTCTGTTTGGTTTCATGAACCAGAAGCTGTATAGGTCTCTTGTAAACATTTATAGGATAAGAAAAAGTCCAAGAAGCTGAAATACGTATAGGAAAGCATCCCCAAAGGCCATTGGTAGAATTTTTGAAATTCAGGTTTCAAATTCAGGTTTCAATATCTTGCCAGGTTAGCATGCTAACCGATAATGTTATATTGTAATTGTTGCTGAGGGTTTTTAATGGATTTTATTGGGGGTTTTAAAATGTTGTAACCCGCCACGAGCCGTAAGGGAGTGGCGGGCAATAAATCGAAAGATAATAATAATAATAAAGATAATAATTTGCTTTTAAGGATTTTTGCTTTTAAGCATTTTTGTTGCTTTTACCATTGTAGTTCTGCAAGTATTTGGATTTTTCTGAAGTTCAGGCATTTTCATATGATGCTGACACTTGTCATGATTTGGATAATGATGATGATGATGATGATGATTTCTGTCCCTGTCAATAGATCTTGGAGGCAGTGACAATGCAGCATATCTTCATGAATAATTTCCAGCTTTGCAGTGAGATTAATGAGCGGGTGGTTCAGCACTTTGTGCACTGCATTGAAACCCATGGAAGGAATGTCCAGTACATAAAGTTTCTACAGACAATTGTCAAGGCGGAGGGGAAGTTCATTAAGAAGTGCCAGGATATGGTCATGGCTGAGGTGAGAAGACTGTACATTCCTAGAGTGTTTTGGGAATGAGAGAAACTTTATTGCCTGCTAAGTGCCAAGGAGAGCCTCTTGTGGCGCAGAGTGGTAAGGCAGCCATCTGAAAGCTCTGCCCATGAGGCTGGGAGTTCAATCCCAGCAGCCGGCTCAAGGTTGACTCAGCCTTCCATCCTTCCGAGGTCGGTAAAATGAGTACCCAGCTTGCTGGGGGTAAATGGTAATGACTGGGGAAGGCACTGGCAAACCACCCCGTATTGAGTCTGCCATGAAAACGCTAGAGGGCGTCACCCCAAGGGTCAGACATGAATCGGTGCTTGCACAGGGGATACCTTTACCTTTAAGTGCCAAGGTGTTGGCATTCTATATCTGTTTAGATCGGTTTGTGCTCATCCCTACTTTCATATAACTACCATTGTGAACTGTGTTGGCTTTGGAAATTTCAAGAGCTGATAATTGTCACAAGAATTGCTACTATATAGTTGACCTCAAAAAGAAACAGACAAGAGTTTCAAATCAGAACAGCATCAGTTGCTGAACTCTAAATTGATAACATACGAGTAACTCGCTCTTCTGGCCAGAAATATATATGGAAGTAAGAATGACATTCGAAATCATGGCTCAAAGCTTTACTTATCCACAAGATGTCCGAAGCAGTAACTCAGTGTTCAAGACAGTGTGGGAGAGAGGACATTAGTTTTGGTTGTAAGGGGGCCAAACTTTATTTCTGTGCTTTAGTCATGGAAATCCCTGGAGGCTTTGGGCAAATCACAGTAGCTTCACCTGCCATATTCATTGAGTGCATCAAGAGATGGGAATTACACAGTATGTTATGCACATAAAGAGTTTTGGAAATTACAGCAATCCATAGAAGGGTGATGTTGTGAAGGCGCTTGCATGCCAAATGACCAATCTAGTTTGAACAGACTTCTATTTTGAGGGAATCAAAGCACTCTTCTCTTGGCAGCTTGTCAACGCAGGAGAAGATGTCCTTGTGTTCTACAATGACAGAGCCTCTTTCCAGACACTTGTGCAGATGATGAGATCTGAGCGGGACAGGATGGATGAGAACAGTTCTCTGATGTATCACATCCACTTAGTGGAACTGTTGGCTGTCTGCACTGAGGGCAAAAACGTCTACACAGAAATCAAGTGTAATTCTCTCCTCCCTTTGGATGATATTGTTCGAGTTGTAACCCATGAAGACTGTATACCTGAGGTAAGAGTCCATACTTTGTTAGTGCTGCTCAGTCAGGCCTGTCCATGCTGCTGGAGGTTGTGCAAGATTAAGAACAAGGCGAATAAGCAAGAAGGAAGTTTTTCTTGAGGTTTGCTACAGGACAGGTAGAGATTCCTTCCTGTGTGTGTATGGGCATGCACAGTATGGGCATGCGTGTTTATGACTTCGACAAACTGGCCGATAACCATAATTAATGGCGTACCAAAGATGGGGTCATTGGAACACTGCAGGTTCATCAGTTACTTAAAAGGAAGCACCTGATCATCATGACAGTAACAAATCTTAGGGTAACTTTTAATGAGAAGATAGAGGCGTTATCTGCTTGAAATCTTGATGTTAAAGTGGAAAATCAGTTATAACTTAGCGGAATTCCTTGGAGTAGCTCACAGCTGGCATTCACATTTGATTTGGGGCTAGTACAGACACAATAATATCCACAGTTGTGGATAAAGAACTCCATGCCTGCAGCCAGTTCTTCCCTCCCCTTAACCACAGCTAAGCAGTTTGCACCGTGGTAAACCCCACAGTTTGCTAATCAGAGATCCTCTTATGCCCCCCCACAGGGCTCTTAGCTCTGTGGGTGCTAATCTATTGGAGGTCCCTGGCCCTAAGGAAGTATGCCTGGCCTCAACCAGGGCCAGGGCTTTTTCCGTCCTGGTTCTGACCTGGTAGAATGAGCTCTTGGGAGAACTGAGGGCCCTGATGGAGAGGTCACAGTTTCGCAGGGCCTGTAAAATGGAGTGCTTCCACCAGGTCTATGGTTGAGGTCAGGGCTAAGATCAATATGGCTCTTCCTCGGGCTAGGCGTTACATCGGTACACTCCACCCCTAGGTTGATCTGCTCGGGGGCTAGGGGCAATTTGACCACAATCTTGTGGATTTTCTTGGGTGTTTTATGGGATTTTATGGGGGGGTTATATCTGTAAGCTGCCACGAGTCCCTCGAGAGTGGCAGAATAAAGTCTAAGAATAAATAAATAAATAGGGTTTAGAACCCTTAAAGCGATTATCATATTGAGGTAAATTCTGGTTTGTCTTAACTATGGTTAACTTTGGAGCCTTTTTAAAATAGATCAGAAAGAAGCTGCAACAAAAAAATGCACTTTTCTGAAACTGGCTCGTTAAATTATCATGATTAGTATGGAAGCCAACATTATATCTGCGTAAAAATCTGTTACAGCAAGAATATAATTTCAGAACATAAAACTGGTCTTCCTTTTGTGGAGACTGCAGTGTAAACCAAAGAGCCCCTTTGGTTGCAGGCTAACTTCAAAACATTGTGACTCCTGTATTCTGTAATTGTGAAGCAGGATCACAGGATGCCTGTCTGTTGACTGACTTAGAATGTGAAATGGTTAACATGAATTAATGGCCACAATAATGACTTATTATTGTCCATTATTAAATGTTGCATTTTGCTGTTTTCTTTCCAAAAGTGTTTAGCTAACCTAAGTGACAGTTTATGCATAAATGCTGGTTATTTTTTACTATTGTGCTGAATCATAGCAGTGCTCCTTGAACTTCTCCCATTTGCACTGTCAATTAGATACATGCTAAATGCAGACATTCATCCAATTCACTATGAATTTATGTCACCAAAAGATAGCAATTCAGTTTACTGAAGGTGAAATGAAATAGCCAGCTTCGTGGCTGTAAATGTTTATCTCACCTGCTTTAGCAAAACTTAGAGGGTTATGTTTTGGTTTTTCCACCTACAGGTTAAAATTGCCTATATCAACTTCCTGAATCATTGCTACGTAGACACAGAAGTTGAGATGAAAGAGATTTACACAAGCAATCATATGTGGAAGCTCTTTGAAAACTTCCTTGTTGACATTTGTAGGGTAAGAGTATTCTCTGAACAATATGTAAAGCCTAAAAACCACAATGCACATGAACAACTAACTGTTTTTCAGAGGTCATAAAATCATGAAGACCAGAATAATTTGTACTTATTATATGTGCATGTTTAGCCTCCATTTGCTATAGAGATAGTGTGCTGTATGCCGTATTTGTTCCACGTAATATATTTCTGGTAAGACCTTGAAGGAGGAGTGTGTCTCATGGCTTAAGTGCCACTCAGAACTTAACAGCCACTCAGGGCGGCTGTCTCACCCCTGAGTGCCTCCTCCTCCAACCGGCTTGGCTATCTGTCTAGCAGCCAGCCAATTGCCTTCTGTTCGCCCACCCCCTCTTCCTGCTACTTCCCTTCAATAATCAGGGGCTACAGATCCCTGCTGCGTGAGAGCTCCCCTGCTGGTGAGTTCCCTGCCCAGGGCCCCCAGCCTGTAGCCTTTCCAGGTCCTGGGGAGAGGGAGAGACCATCCACAGAGTTCTTCCACCCCCACCCCCCAATCTAGAGCCTGCTGTATTCCTGAATGTACCATTAAATCAAACTATATGCCATATAGTTTGATTTAATGGTACTATATGTAGCCAGTTCTAATATTCTGAAGAACGTTCTTGACATGGCTAGAGAATTCCTGGCACCTGATGACATGGCTACACCTTTCCTGCCACCTGATGTCTCTTCCTAAGCTGAAATTACTATATTTGCCAGTTCACAGAATTCAAAAGCTTCCATACTATTTCATGACATTTTGTTTGGTTTTAATTACATGGGAGGGGAGAATGTCTTTGGGTCTGAATCTTGCTATATTCATTGCAGGGAGACAGTTGTAGTAGCAATAGTGCATTAGAGATACACTTAATTCAGAGGAGAGTCTTTAAGGCTTTACTTAACATGTTTTCCCCTATTGTAGCCTCTGTCTGAGTTTGTTCTTAGTTTTATCCAACTTAATATATCAACCTTTTGAGCATATGGCTAATGCTGAGTTGTTTATTTCGTATACAGACGACATCATGTAGAGGAAGCTCAAAAATCTACCAGCAACCACAGGCTGTCCAGGGACAGATTTCTAGTGCAGAATTGATCCCAGTTTTGGTGATTTCCCCTATTTCGAGGCAAATCTGGCCAAAAATCAAGCCAGACCCTGGACAGCCTCAGGATGCAGACAATGTCATGCGGAGGAAGCTCTAAAACCCACCAGCAAGTAGAGGCTGTTCAGGGGCAGATTCCTCATGTGGAATCGGTCCCAGTGTAGAGTTCTTTCCTCAGGTAGTATCATATTTTCATGGGAACCAGGGCATCAATCTCCCAGTGTTCTTTCCTTCACCAACATCCCCATCAGAACATGCATTTCACACACTCACTGTGAGGATGGTGCTCCTCTTTTATTTGCAAAGAAAACAAGAGTTTAGGAGGGATAAAAAATATTTGTCTGTTTTAACAAGCCCAGTAAGAGTAAGGCTGCATTTGCACAGTCATTGTCTAGATAGTAGTCTCCATGAGGGAGTAATGCACGTCCCACCTCTGTCACATAACCCTTTGGGCAGGAAAAGGGATCTCTGTAGACAGAGGGGAGGGAGAGCTCTCCTAAGATCTAAAACATCTGGAAAGAAGCTGGGAAGCTCTTCTCTGCAATTGGCCTGCAGCTGTGCATGTGTGCCTGCACAGGAGATAATTCAATAAACAGCAGTTACCTGTAACCCTTTTTTGCCTTGCAGTGGTCACTGACTGCATTCATTTCTTAAAGATACAAACCCTGCTTTTATAATTTGTAACACTGTAACCCATAATAGAGCTTTGTATTTTTAAAGAGTTTTCTGCAAGCCTGTGGCTTTTTCATGTCTGTAGAAGGATTCCAGCCTCTGGATTTAAATATCATGTTGGCAATTAGATATATTGACCAGGGGGGGGGGCTTGCAAGGGCTTATGTGCGCATTAATTTCCCTTCCCTCAATATTTCCCTTTTCTGCTTCCTTAGCAACTCCTTTAGCCCCTCCCTTTCAAGGGTGGAAATATTGTCATTACCTAGCAACAGCCATTGAGGACATCAGTTTCTTAAAGCTGCATATGCTTCATTTATCACAGGGGGCTTCACTCTCCGAGCTTTGTTGTTGTCAGAATTCAGATTTTTCTGGAAATGTAGGGCTTTTTTCAGATTTGTAGAAAGATCTTTGAATGACATAATCTCAGATGATGCAATGTTGAGAGATAGTTCAAATAATTTGCATTTGTCACGGAATTATGATTCTTGTGTAATTTTTTTAAATTGTTTTTCAGGCTTGCAACAACACTAGTGACAGGAAGCATGCGGACTTCATATTAGAGAAGTATGTGACGGAAATAGTGATGAGTATTGTCACAACTTTCTTCAGTTCTCCATTTTCAGATCAGAGCACCACTCTGCAGGTAAGAGCCTGGGGTAGCAGGAAAAGTACTCCCACAAATACATCCTACTTGAAAATTTGCTTCACCAGTGAGCCAGAAGCATATCAGAGCATGGAAAAATTGGGTTTGCACATGGCAGTGCCTTTGTGTAATGCCTCTCAGTGGCAGCTTTCTTCACTGGTTAGTGGTAGAGATAAAATAAAACAGCCATTCTGTGATACACTGTAGAGCCTCCTATGAAATTGGTGGAGCTATTCATAGGGAACAAGAGCCATTGTGCCTGTGAAGACTTTTTTCTGCCTTCCTTCTTTGGCCCATTAATGCTAAAGCAAGAAGAAGACTCATGTGGCACATTTCTCCCCTGCTCATGCAGATTCCATGGGTATATCCTGTGACTTCTCTAGTCCACATTGTAGAGGGTGGGGAAAGCCGTAATGAGCTAAACAACAGTGGAGGGTGCAATGTGTGTCTGAGAGGGAGAAATCTGCCTTGGACCGTTTATGCACTGGAGGTTTCATGCCAGGCTGCAGGCTGGAGTTTTAGTCGTGGCAGGTTGCCCCACCTCTTCCTGCACTCACATGGGGGAGCATTTGGCCTGGTGCATCTCATCCGCCCCCGATCTGTGCTCTTGCACGGGAGATGGGGCAATGAAGTCCTCAGTGCATAAACGGTCTTGTTAGGCATCTTACTACTGTTTAGATGAGCTGTGAGGAATTAACCTTAGGAAAGAAAGAAGCCTCTAACCCCCCCCCCCCCAAGTATAATTATGCACACGATTGATTTTCTCCTTTTTTCCTTGCAGGGAGCCTTAACAGGCAAACCTCAGTCCCTGCCACCATAACAGTTAATGGCTGGATTCAGTGACATTGTAATAGCAAAGGACATTTTCCAAGCCTCTTTCTCATTAGTGCTCTAAAGAGTTTTTTCTCATAATGCCCTGTAGGATGGGACCATTTTCTTCTTCTTTCCTGCCCTCAAAACCCGAATTCTCCGCATTAAAACATGGCTGTAGAAATCTAATTCAGTCTAAACAAATGTTTATGGAGGAAAATTGAAATTTTTCCTACATGCTGTGCAAGGCTAAAAACTGGCAGTAAGGCTGCATTTTCATACAGTGAACATGCAGAGTGGTTTTGTGCTGATGTTCAGCTATGCCATATAGTCAACTGTTCACTTTTACTGGACCATCCAAAGGTATACAAATGCTTGGGGTCCTTGTTCTGCTGGTGTCTGCCCATTTTCTGCTCCCAAGCAGCTGTTCTTCCCTTTCCCCTTTCAGTTAAAGGTGAGAGAGCTCCACCTTCTTCACTGTGGCTCTAAATTTCACTCCCTCATTTCTTTTCATACACATGTTCATGTGCTTTATTTGCCACATATCTTTAAGGCTACTTTGGCTCGAGGCACTTACTGTGCATTCATGTGTAGGGGACTAACTGAAATATAAGCGTGTATTTTGCCCTTGATACTGAAATATAAGTGTGTATTTTGCCCTTGATAGTATATATATTGTTTCTCAACGTGAAATAAAATAGATCTTAAGCTCTGTATATCAGGGAAGGTTGAATGTCCAACTCTTTTTCTATTCTGGGAAGACTTTCTATTGCAAAGGAGCTTGCAACCATTTAAAATGTCAGCTAATCTTCTGGCAGATGGGGTTTCCCCCCAAACCACTACCTCTTACAGGTGGAACGGTGGTTCCTGTAGAGCAGGACTGCAGAATGAAAAACAGGTTGGCCTAATTCCATGAGAATTTTAAGTTCCTTGCGAACAGTTTGTGGATGTCGTAGAGCCATTTCTAAAACCTTGATCAGTATAGTTAGGGCCTGGAGCTCCTTAATTGGCTCCTCAAGTCCACGAATTGAAGCCAGTCTTGTGGAGAGCGCTTATTGGGAACTGTTACCTCTATATCTGTTTCAGAACTATGCCCATGAATACTCCCCCAAGGAAATCTAGGATTATCTTCAGAAATAACATTTTGGAAATGAAATGACCTGAGAAGCGGTAGACAATGAAAGCTTTCATATTCTCTCTTCAGTCTCAAGAAAGATAACTATCATATTTCAAAACAACTTTTTCTTTTCTCCTGTCCCTTTACTTCATGTATCAGCGAGCAGTGCTTACCAGTCAAGAAGAGGTATTTTCAAGTAGCTCCTTAGACCCACTATGGATTTTGTGCTAGTGTCCCAAGCTTCCATTAGTCAGTCGCAACACATGGTGTAGACTAGGATAAAATATGTTAATAACTTTCACTATTGATAGGTATCACTGCCTGGAAAAATTTAATATGTATATATATATATAATATATAAAAAATAAACAGTGTTTTGTGGTTTTGGAATGTTTGTAGCATAAGAGATTTAACATAACAGATCTCTTGTTTTCTCATGGTATTTGCCCTATCCATAGTGGAAAACATCATAGGAAAACATAGGGTTAATTTCAACTCTTGTTTTATGTTGGTCTGTGTTGGATGCTGCAGATGTAAAAATCTAGAGGCATTTAATACATATAAGTAGTTTCAAATCTTCCTTGAGTATGTGTCAATTAAGAATGCATAATTAAAAATGGTTTTTAATTGTGTGATAAGTGATAACTTGCCAATGATTTTCTGTCCTCCTCAACCCTTTGCATTTTAGTAACATTAGGGAGCCATCTGCTGGCTGGTGTTTTGTCTTTCACCCTATCAGCTGTTCCTAAAAACTTGTTTACGGATAGAAGTCATCTTCCCCACCCGTTCAGTTTAGAAACTCGTTCTTGAGGACGTTTAAGATGAAGCTGATTGTGTGATTTCATTTCCATCTTGGGATGTTTTATGGTGTAAACGTATCCTGAAGCTGAAGACAATATTGCTACCAAAAAATGACTTTAGGCCCTTCAGCAAATGAACTGATACATTTGGAGCAACCAGTAAAGCAACAGACCTTTTACTATAGGATGAAGCTTTCTGATCATTTGACTCACTCTGTGGACCTGTATTTGTGGGCTTTTTAGACTCGTCAGCCTGTATTTGTGCAACTCCTCCAAGGGGTGTTCAGAGTATACCACTGCAACTGGTTAATGCCCAGCCAGAAAGCATCGGTGGAAAGCTGCATCAGAGTACTTTCAGATGTAGGTAAGAAAACAAAGTGTATGAATTTTAGATCTATCCTCAAGCTCTTTCTGCCTGTTACAGATTTCTAGTTTCAGGTAATTCCTTGATGTAACATGCTTGCCCGATTTACGTAGGGGGAAATGAGTCTGAACCGTCCACCACTAAACTGGTTTGAAGTGATGTATAACTGGGGTTGTCAGGCTGGACGAGAGGGCTGGGGTGGACAGGGACATGGGAGGCATATGACGACAACATCATCACTACATCACTTCCCCATGCAACCTGGAAGTGACGCACCGGCATAGATATTGTGGTGGCATTTTAAAAAAATGTCCTCCTGCCACTATTCTGAGCAGCAGCTGCCAGTAGCAACCATTGGCAGGAGACCTCCTGCCATAGAGCCTGGCAACCATAAGTATAACTGATGGCCCATTCATTTGTGAGGTAAAGCAACAAAGTTAGCTTTAAGTAAGCGTTGAAATGGGTGCAGGACACGGAAAATCATGGAACCATCTTGATAAAGCTAAGCTGTTCTGGGTCTGTCAGCACCTGTCATACATTCTGTAACTGTGGGGAAAAGCCAAATGTAAATTTAGTGAATAAACAGGTATGTTTAGCATTTCAATTTCCCCCCCATGCCATTTTAACAGTGGGTGAGCCTTTTCTATTAGGCATTTTTGTATCTTTGCATAGATTGCTAGTAGTAGCATGTGTCAAGAGCTTTCTACAGATGTCTTGGCCTTTCTGACTGCTGAGCATAGACAGCATTGCAGTCTGTATGTCAATTTGAACCAGTGTTCTGGGTGTTTGTGTTAAAATATCTTTTTTTGTAAGTGCCGTGTGAATGTACAAGTCCTTGTAAAGACAACCAGTTGCTTAAAGCTCTCATCCAGAGTTTGTTTCTCCTTGGATTATGAATGTGAAATGATCTGAAAGAACATTAAAGGTAAAGGTAAAGGTATCCCCTGTGCAAGCACCGAGTCATGTCTGACCCTTGGGGTGACGCCCTCTAGCGTTTTCATGGCAGACTCAATACGGGGTGGTTTGCCAGTGCCTTCCCCAGTCATTACTGTAATGTAAGAACATTACAGCCACATTAAATTCCCTCCATCAAAAACCACATCTATTGTCAGTATAAGTATAGTTGCCTTGTACATTATGGATATATGAACAGTTCTTAACAGTTCACCATGTTCTCCACTGGAAATTAGGAGCCCGGACACCCAAAAGGGGCACTTGTGCTTTTCTCTATACGTTGAGTTGCTGAGTTCTATCCATGAGGATGTGTAGTTCTCAACTGTAATGGAAATGCTCTAAGACAGTGGTCCCCAACCCGCGGGCCGCGGCCCAGTGCCGGGCTGCGAAGGCCTTGGCGCTGGGCCGCGGGTCCCTCTCCCCGCCCCCCCAAAGTAAAAAACTTCCCAGGCCGCAAGCTTGCGGCCCAGGAAGCTTCTTACTGCGGGAGGGGGGGAGAGGGAATCAGGGCCGTGCCCGCGCATTGCGCCACGCCGCACATGCACAGCATGCGCGGGCGGGCAGTTGCCCTGCCAGTCCCCAGCCTCAAAAAGGTTGGGGACCACTGCTCTAAGTGATGACTACTAAACACAAGTTATGGAACATTTCAATAATTTTATTTATTTATATTTATATACCACCCTCCCATTTGGCTCAGGGCGGTTCACATTAGGAACTTTCATATTGCAATGCAATACAAAGAAATCTTGACTTGGATATGTAAGTGTCGGGTGAATGTAGGAACGATAGGAACTTTTATTGGATAACACAGTTCATAATTTAATAACTTTGTGGTTGGTGGTTGTTCACTTGTCCTGGACAAAAGCCTGGTGGAAGAGCTCCTTTTTGTAGGCCCTGCAGGGCCCTTATGTCCTCTGGGAGCTTATTCCTCCAGGTGGGGGCCAAGACCAAGAAAGCCCTGGCTCTGATCAATGACAAACAAACTTCCCTAGGGCCAGGGATCACCAGTTTGTTTGTGTTGGTGGAGCGGAGTTAAAGGAGACAAACAAGTAGAAGGGATCTTAGCAGCTGGAAAAGGCTGGGACTGCTGAGATAATTTGCAAACTGTGTGTGTGTTTAAATGCATCCCTAATCATACTTTAATGTTACACCAAAAAAGGGGGGTGTACCTCATGTTGTATTTACTTTTGGTTCCCTGTCTGCATGATGTTGATCTTCTGAACCAGACAGTTCAACTCTTTGGAAGTAGTGGACCTTTATGAAGCCCTTTTTTGTACCAATTTAAAAGATATACATATTATTTATTTGGCTTATATACCACCTTTTCCAAGAAATGGGCTCTGGGTCCATTCTCCTGGTGAACAGGAGAGGAGAAAAATGTGTATAACTCATAAGTGCTGAGAGGGTAACTGCACATTCCTAAGCAGAGGAATTGTGTCTCAGTGGGACAGCGTCTGCTTTTCGTTGCAGAAGGTCCCTAGTTTAATCCTCAGCATCTCCAGGTGAAGTGAAAGACCTCTGCCTTATAGGCCCTGGAGAGTTGCTGCCATTCTCTAGGGTAGTGGTCCCCAACTTTTTCAGGCCGGGGACTGGGGGGGGAGAGGGAGAGCAGCGCTCAACGGCAGGCACAAACGCACAGGCGCAGAGCTGCCGCACCTGCTTCCCTGTTTGCGCCCGAGCTTCCCTCCCGCAGTGCAGCACTCAGCGGCGGGCTCAAACTCCCGCCCTGCGCATTTGCGCCTGCACCTCCCCCCCGCAGCACAGCTAGGCTTGAGCGATTCGGCCTCCGGCACCCGCGCCTCCATTCCCCCTGCCGCGGCCCGGTACCAAGGGGTCCATGGCCCGGTAGCGGGCCACGGCCCAGGGGTTAGGGAATACTGCGCTAGGGCCTTAGGTAGAGAGGACTTTCACCTCACCTCCTACCTGGTCCTTTTAACTGGAGATGCTGGGGTAGAGACTACTGACCTTGACGGGCCCGTGTTTTGATTTACTATAGGGCAGCTTCATGTGTGTTCAACGAGACTTTACACTTTGTAAATCCAATGACGGTAATGAAGTAATTATGCTTTAATTTTGTACAATATTGCTCTGATTTGTTTGTAATACTGAGCAAATATGTAATACTGAGCAAAGGGAGCCAGAGAGCTCAGCCTGACAGGTTCTGACTTATTAATGCTAGCTGACCTCTTTGCTGATGTGGCAGGCTTCCCTGCAGTTCCCTCCTGTGGCCGGGCTGCATCAAGCAGGCTAAAGCCACCTGTGGGCTTGAATCCTAACAAAAATATCCAGGCATCTGAATAGGAAATGGAACTGCATCGGTGTTTCTCAAATAACTATACATATGAATGTTGCGACTCAGGAAACATTAAATGTAGAGATGATGATGATGCTCTCACTAGCACTTTTTGCAGTGGTGAAAAACAAGCCTAGATTTGTATCTAAGTCAACGAGAACAGCACTGTGAAAGAAAACATTCTGAAAGCATAGCAAGACATGCTTTGAGGTGAAGGAAACTCTATGCTTCATTTCTTGCAGCGAAGAGCAGAGCCATCGCCATCCCTGTCGACTTGGACAGTCAAGTCAACAACCTGTTCTTGAAATCCCATAACATAGTCCAGAAAACGGCAATGAACTGGAGGATGACAGCAAGGAACGCCGCTCGGAGGGACTCCGTAATGGCCGCTTCCAGGGATTACCGTAACATTATTGAAAGGTTGCAGGTGAGCTGACTTAGAGTGGCCTTGTAAGGTTCTCAAGACAGGAGACAAACAGAGGTGCCTCTACACAGCAAGCCTGGACTTGGTTGGTGCCCCCTCATCCAAGCACTAGCCAGGGCCTACCTTGCTTAGGTTCTGAAATCTAATGAGATCAGGCTAGCTTGGGCCATCCGGGTCAGTGCTGCTGAACTTTAGAACTGCATAAATGTCAATCTGGAAAGTGAAACGCTTGTAAAATGGCACTGCTATCCTATACTGTACAAGATGCTGCATGCCAAAGTGATGAGCATATCAGTAGTTATCTGCAGTTGTGATTATATCCACAGAAATGTCTGCTCCTCCCTCCCCCATTAATAGAACAGGCCACAGTGTCCATTTTGATGCCGATACATACGAAATGATGTAGTGCCCAGAACCCCTCTTGCAATGTTAGTCACTAAGTCTGCTTGTTTTATAAACCCCTTCTTAACTGCTTCTGATAACGATAAGAGAAGTGTTGCTGTGGGCCGCAGTATGACAAGGCGTAACGTTCCACTTGCCAATTGTGCTGTTAGCTGGGGACGCAATTATTAACTCTTAAATTTGCCTTTTGGAGGGGATGGTAATGAAGGCTTTATTCTAGACAATATTTTTTTCCATGTGTTCTTTCCAAAAAATGTTAAAATATCTGTGTTTGCAATTCAGGATATCGTGTCAGCTTTGGAAGACCGGTTGCGTCCCCTTGTCCAGGCTGAATTATCTGTACTGGTGGATGTCCTTCATCGTCCAGAACTGCTCTTCCCAGAGAATACAGATGCAAGAAGGAAGTGTGAAAGTGGAGGTTTCATTTGCAAGTGAGTACCAGGAGTATGTTTAACTGATGATGCTTGATTTGGCTTTTCCCCCTTCAGTATTGATTTAGTTCACAGCCTCTTGTGGCGCAGAGTGGCAAGGCAGCAGAAATGCAGTCTGAAGCTCTGCCCATGAGGCTGGGAGTTTGATCCCAGCAGCCGGCTCAAGGTTGACTCAGCCTTCCATCCTTCCGAGGCTGGTAAAATGAGTACCCAGCTTGCTGAGGGATAAACGGTAATGACTGGGGAAGACACTGGCAAACCACCCCGTATTGAGTCTGCTATGAAAACGCTAGAGGGCGTCACTCCAAGGGTCAGACATGACTCGGTGCTTGCACAGGGGATACCTTTACCTATGCTGTATTAAGTGCAGGTTTCCACGAGCTTTAACAAAAGTATGAACAGTTCTCTACATGAATCCGATTGCTTTCTAATCCCTTACTCAGAGTTTGTGTATCTACACCTCAGTTAATAACTAGAGGAAATTGTAATACACTAGAGATGCTGTAACAAACGCATGTTAAATGTGTCCTGACTAGAGCACTGTTTATAAAATGAGCCTGTTTGTAAAAGATGGTGATTTGTAGCTGGATAACCTGGAAGCAAAGGCTGATCTCGCTTTCCTTCTAATTAGTCTCAACACCTTCCAGTCATGTAAGTCGGTGGCCCTGGCACTGGGCCACGACTCCCTGCCTCCACAGGGCTGTGCCGGTCCACGAATGCGCGTTTGTGCAATGCGCGGCCACAAATGCGCATTCGCTGCACTCCCATGTATGTGCGCATGCGTGGCTGGGTCGTGCATGCGCATTTGCGCCATGCATGGCGCAAACGCGCATGCGTGACCCGGCCACGCAAACGTGCATGCGTGGGAGTGCCCCACTAGCTACAAATGTCTTTCCTAACTAGAAATTCTTGTACTAAAACAGACTATGATGAATTGATTGGTTTCAGGTTGATAAAGCACACTAAACAGCTTCTGGAAGAAAACGAGGAGAAACTTTGTATTAAAGTTTTGCAGACACTCAGGGAAATGATGACCAAAGACAGAGGCTATGGAGAGAAGGTATTTTGATTTTATGTTTATATTTCATCTTCTCTGCTGAATTTTTTATTTGTAGTAAAGATGGGACCTTTTTTTGTTGCTGTTGTCCTTTTTCTTCAAAAAAAAAGGGGTGGCGTTTTTCCTAGTATTTTACCAACAGATTTACAGGTTGGCTATTACAGGATAATCAGTCATTTAAAAATCATAGATTTTGTCCAAATTTGTCCTATGAGGAGCTTAACTATTCCTTAATCAAATGTAATCAGATTTTTGTACTAGATTCCCCTATAGAGTTTTAAACATTATTTTTAACCCTGAAGCATAAGGACAGAGCTCTTTCAAGATAATCACATTGATTTCTGGGGCAGTTTCCAAGTAAGAATACTTATAGTGCAATCCTTTGCTTTGTATGAAATGTGTAGCCTTAGGCTTGCTAACAAGTTCCACTGGAAGTAAACGAAGTCTAAAATAAGTGCCTGTGCCAAATCATGATGAAATGCTGGAAGAATTATGAGGACATAACTTCAGATATCAAAATTCCTCGTTACATATGAACCCCAACTAGAAGCACCAATACTCTGCATGATTAATTCACTGTTTCTCTTTTGCTGCTTCTTCATGAGTTTCCAAACCAGAAGAACGTATTTAGGTTTGGAAAATAATAGAACTGAAGTTAATATTTTTAAAAGTGATTCCGCTGGCTTGATATGTTGATATCAGTACTAATTCATCTTCTCTCCATTATCTTGTTAGTTTGTATTCAGGTAGAATTCCTCGGTCCTTCTGATCTCCTAGACTGTTCCAGGCTTATGTACTCTGATACAAACAGTAATTCAGTGTACGTAAATCCAAAGACTATTCCTTCTGCATTTATAAGATAGTTACCTTTATGGACCTTTGATACTAATAGACCCAAATTATATAGCTTAAAATATAAAATATAAGAAATAGATAGTGGGTTGAAGACTTTGTTTGTATCCCTGGAAAAAAAAATCATAAATAAGTTTACTGAGGAAGTAATATACGAAAACGAGGTTTTATACCTAGGAACTCGTTCTGAATAAAGCTTTTTGCCTTCGCCAGCTTGGAAATTTCTTTCTGTTTATTCATCTTCGACTGACGGGTCATCTCTGCTCATACACAAAAGGAGACTGATAATTATGCTTCTATTAAAATATAAATTAGAAATGAAAATCCATAAGTCAGAGGATAATTTACTTTTAAGGTATAAATGGAAATGATAATAAAAATGACTTTCTGAAGTCCCGCTACAAAGGAAAAAAGTATTTTGTTTTCCAAGCATAGAATGGAGACGAGAAGGAAAGAATGTAAAGCAAAAGGAGAGAATGACAACAAAGAGAAGGACCCTGATCTCTCAGAGTAATTTTAATCTTTAAATGTGTCACAGTGAGGTATAGGGATGTATTGAACTGAGAAGAGCCTTGTATTGTTGTCTGCAGGTTATCATCTCTACCATTCTGAAACAAATTTATGTAGAAAATGCACTTGGTTTGAAAATGTAGACCCGATACACCTTTGACAAATCCCTGTGGTGAATATTCCAAAAACCCCTAGGCATTTGATCACAAGAGAAGGAGTCAGCTGGCCATGCTTCATTCAGACATTGCAGATAAGCTACAGCTGTATGATATGGGAGCCAGCTGATTTTATATGGATGTTCCTGAAAGTGGCTTTACCGTGCTCTGGAAGTAGAGAACTAGGAGAATCATCTAGGTTCAGTCACCTTTCCTGGGGCCAAATGCCCTATATTTAATTTTCTTTTGGGAAAAGGAGTTAGGGTGGAGAAGACCTGCTCAACTGTTCAACATTCCTTCTCCGCTGGGTTCCCCCTTCCCTCACAGGATACATTGGATTTTATAACCTTGAGATAAGAAATTTTTCACGTACTTTTTCAGTTTTTACATGGCTTTGCCTATATTTTATTCCTGGAAAGTATCTAGCAAGCATATGCTCTCAAAAACAATAGAGCCTTCCAAACTACATGATTATCCCATGTAGGTATACAACTCTAGGAATCAGCTTTCCTGCTGCTGGATAGGACTGCTGAAGGGAAATGAAAATGGGGTAATATCCTCAGTCCTTGAACTGCATGGTCTGGGCAATGTGGCATGAAAATGAATGTACTATATTTGATACCCACTTATCTGTCTACTATAAAACATCATTTCTGGAGATCATGACAGTTATTTTAAGAGAACGTTTTGTAAAGGCATAATGCAATGAAGTTTTGGATGGTTTGTTTCTATTATAAAAATTTCAAGGACCTTTCAAACTAGGAATGATCCTACAGAACCTATAGAGTTATGAACAGGACTAACTTTCCAGAAAGCCATAGGGAAAATGATAGTGTTAAAAAACCTACACTGGCACTTCCTATTCATTTTTTCTTTAGAGATATAATCTGATTGCAACTAATAAATCTCTTGCACAGAAGTGTTCAGGATAAATTTTGTTAGGAGAACTTCTGATTATTTCCCGCAAAACTTTACAATAGTTTTCTCCATGTAAATTGGCGAATGAGTAATTCTGTTTGTTTCTTACTGCTGTATATCTGATCTCATGATTCATGGTTCAGGTTCTATGCCCTTTCACAGAAGGGAAGTTGTAATATAATGAAATTCCCCGAGGTCTTGGAAATCCCAATTGCACACTCACAGTATAGATGACTTATTCTGGGGGTGGTGCCTTGTATGCATAAGTTCTGGAACTGCCTTGTGCTGAATCAAACCAGTGGTTCATCTGACTCTGAAGTAGATTGTTTTGTCCTTGATACTCTAAGTTCCTTGAAGGAAAGGACAGGTGCAGGTGTGATAGATTTTTAAAATGGTATTGTCCACATTGACTAGAACACACAGCCCAGGGCTTCAAAAAGATTTTTCTCAGCAGCCTTCCTATCCGAAATCATTCAGCTGGAGATGCCAGGCACTGAGAATGGGACTTGTGCATGAGCTTCCATGGAGCCACTGTCCAGCTTTGACTCTCAAAAACGTATAACCTGGAAATCTTATTGATCTTTAAGGTGCTCCTGGTCTTGAATCTTGCTCTTGTACTGCAGACCAACATGGCTACCCACCTGAAGCAGTACTAAACACAATGGTTTTAAACCCATCCAGTTCAGTGAATGTAGAACAGATGCATGAGAGTCTGTTATAAAGAGACCTCGGAGGTTTGAGGCAATTGGGGGTGTGAAAGCATATATAATTCCATAGAGATCTCATGTACCCCAAATATGTATATAAGACTCCCCGGCATAGGAGGATGTACATAGCCTTATGCTACTCTTTTAATCTCTGAAGTATGTTTGTTTGTGTGTTTAAGATGGTGACAAAACTGGGTTTACTGTTGCATTAGTAAGAGAAGCTATGGGACAATTTGCAGAGTCAAACATGATTAGAGCTAGGGTAACAATCAGTACTCTAATTGGTAACAATATTAGTACTCTTAGTTCTTGAGTTAGTTATTGCTGCTTATTAATATTTGCTTTAAATTTCTCTTTCCCCCCCCCTCTTTTTTTCTCTTTCCAGCTGGTTGCACTTGGTGAATTGGATAATTCTGAGGTTTTTCATTTCTTTATGTATTCAGAAAGTTCCCCTCCGTGTTACTCTTGTGCTGTCTGTAGCCCTGTAGTCTGTCCTGTTGTCTCGCTAATGTCAAGCCTCGTGGTACATGTGCTTGTGCTAGTAAACCAGTAGAGCACAACTTCCAAGGGCCTGTGTTGGAAGTTTTTAATGTTTTTTCTAAATGTCCTCTTTCGATGCATTTTGTCCTCTCAAAGGGCATGAAGAGGTGACTTGCCTGACTCAGCCCCACAGATTAATGTGGAGATGTGCTTAGAAACATGCAGTGAAACTCTGGGTATGTAGGAAATCTACTCCTTCATCCCATTTTGAGTGCTAAACATGATGATGGGTTGAAGTGTACTAAAGTCCTTTAATTATCTACTTGAATGTTCTGGTGATGTGAGATCTCTAGTTGCATGTTATTAAATAAAAATCCAGTACTGATAGTTATCTTATGTCTATATCTCATGATGTTCCTAAGTAAGAGAGGTGACAGGAATATCCAAAGAGCTAAAACAGGTCCAGGGTGATCTTTTTTTTATATATATCTGTCTTTTGCTTACATTAAATTACAGGTACATCCCTCCTCCTTTCCATGCTTTTACTTGACTCGGGTTTTTAAAAAATGCTTGAAGTTTCATAAGTGGCTTGAGGGAAGGAAGGGTTTTGCTGTTTGACTACTGCTAGCACAACTATCTGTTAAGCACGGTAGTGTAGTTCATTTGATCATGGCAGTGATTGTCTGAAGTTGCTCTCTTTTAGAATACTGCAGACTAATATTACTTTTTTGGATTAGTGCTCCTAGTTTATAGTGCAGTCTTGTGCTATTATTCCAGTCAAAGTCTATGGATTTCAGTGAAGTTAAACTAGAGTATAGCATAACGCTGCCAAAGTCTTAACAGGTTTGATCTCTCAATGACAGAATGGAGAACTGAGTTTTTCTTTTTGTCTCATAAAGTGTAAAAGTAAGGGTCTTTGGACTCAGCCAGTGGTTGAGCAATTTATAGATAATTTTAATTTCACTATCCTGCTTTCCTGTGTGAAGCATTTCATGGATAGTTCAGAGGCCCACGTTGGTCTCATAGCTACTGTTTTAAAAGTCTATGGGGTACAGTGTGGGACCCTCTTTGTATATAGATTTAAAAACCCTGCATGCATGCACCCCCACACACACACACCTTCCCTATCATAATATAAGCCTATCCCATAAAACAACAGGTGGCAGCACATCCTAAAGTTTGAAATGCAGAATTGAATCTAGCCCACTGTTTTATTTATTTAATTAGAATATTTTAACTGCTAATCACTTTACTGGTTAAAACTGATTAACAGATAACCTGCTTAGGCCATTTTAGGAATATACTACTAAATTTGAAATTTAGTAGCCATGCATAGGCTGCCTGTAAAATATTGCAAATTAAGTATATAATGCCATACGTGGGAGACTAATAAATGCTGTTTTCATAAGGGGTTCCTAAGGGTGGCTGTCAGCCCGCTTTGGTTGATGGTGACTACCTATAATGAAACAAGAAAGTGAGGTCTTCTTCTTTGCCACCAAAATGAAACTCTTCTTTGTTCATTCTACCCCAACAAGTTTCTGACTATTATAGCCTGCTGTATTTTGCAGTAAATCATCCAGAGTGATCTGGCTGAATTTAGAACTTGGGCTCTTAATTACAAGTAAGAACTTTGTTGGCTGCCTTCAGTGGAAGGATTCCATGCTTGGAGCAGGTGTGTTTATAAATATAGGAAATGAGCATGGCCTGTTTATTAAAAATGTCTTCTGGCAGAGACTTGGATTCTCTGAAAATTCTGTAAAGGAGCCACAGTGTTTCCTTTTAGATGAGTTCTATGGGCAGCAATGCAAGTTTTGATATTTTTAAGGCCTTTGTTTAGCTTTCATTAAGCTACCTTCTGACTTCAAGCACATAAAGCTGCTTTATACTGACTCAATGGTCTGGTCTGTCACAATCAGTATTGCCTACTATGGCTGGCAGCTGCACCAGAGCTCTTTCACAGCAACTCCTACTTTGAGTCTTTTAAGTGGAAATGTTCAGGGTGGAACCTGGGATCTTCTGCATGAGAAGTGGCTGCTGTGCCACAGAGCCATGGTTCCGCCCCTCAGATGTTGGATGGCTTAAGAGTTTGCACCTACTCCTGGGATTTTGGGATTGAGCACTCCATCAAGATTGGTAATTCTGTCATGGAAAATGACCACCACTGGATGCTGTTCTGTAAATGTCTCATGTACTCCAGCAGGAATAGCAAGTGTTCTGCTTACTTTTCTGTTCTGTATCTTCTATCTAGTTAAGGTTTTAGAAGCTCTGCAACAACTGGTTCTAAAATTTAAAAAAAGAAGCAGGAAAAGGGGCAGCAAGGGTGACTTTGTTTTTATTTTCTGTGGCAACACCTGGATAGCGATTCATGACTGTCTCTGCTAGCTTATTTTGGATTCTATGAATCCCATGTAAGATATTGCCAGAGAACCAAGGAGAGCAGAAAAGTAGATCACAGTTCTGGTTTACCCTCTTCCTTGTCATGTTTGAACCAGATCTGTTTATCAGAATGGATTACCTTGTCCCGGCTCCTACTGCGGTGGTAGACTGTATTGGGGGCCTGTTTTCCATCTCCCAGCCAGTACATATTTTATCTTAAGACCAATGCCCAAAATATGGGGAGCAATTTAAAAGTTATTTGTATATTGCCATCTTGTATCTGTATTTATAATTTGTTTCATTGTTTTATTGAGAATACTTATAATTGATACTGTTTTTGTTTTGTGAACCGCCGTGAGCCAGTTTTTGGGAGCGGCGGTATAGAAATACAATGATAGATAGGTAGATAGGTAGGTAGATAGATCTTGTATAAGAGCTATTAAAATTTGGAGTCGAATACATGGCGCTATTCTCAGTGTCCAACTGTCTCCTGAACTTGGTCCCTCTCCAGAAAGATCTTGGAGTTGCAAGAAGTCTAAACATATGATTACAATGATGTGTGATTAGTTGTTCTAAATTTGTTTATATATATTTATAACTCACATGACATATTTAGAAAGGTATACACAGACTACGCGCGCGCGCGTGCACACACACACACACACACATACATAAATAACACCAAAAATTTAAATTAGGTCCAATAACATTCATTAGGGATATTCCAAGCCACACAAAAAAAATGTCACCCATTGGTGGAAGGCAACAAGAGAGCAAGATGGGATAAATTTCCCTTGGGAGGGCGTTCCAAAGTTTTGGCATCATGACTGAGAAGTTCATTCTCAGGCTGACGCCCATCTAGCCTTAAATGTCTACAGTAAACAGGTAGAGTCATTTGGAAAAAGTTGGTCCTTGAAGTATGATGGTCACAAGCTGTAGATCTTTGAAAATCAATACCCGCTTTCTAATTGGGCCTGGAAGCATATTGTGATCCTGTGTAAGTAAAACAAGACTGGAATGATATGATTCCTGAGACTCACTGCAGTCAGCAATCTAGCTGCAGTATTTTGAACCACCTATAGCTTCTAGACAGTCTTCAGGGGCAGACCATGTAGAGTAGCGATCCCCAACCTGTGGGCCACGGATCACATGTGGTCCTTCGACTAACTGGAGGTGGGCCCCGAAGGACGCCTTCTCTCCCCCCCGGCCCTTTACTTCATCCCCCCCAGCCCTTTACAGCATACTTCATTGTTGTGGCGTGTCTGTATCTTATTTTGAAGGGATGTTTAAACATTGCCATAGCGATCAGAGAGCGCTAGGGCAGTGGTTGAGAGTAGAGGAGTAAACCACCCCCCCCACCGGGCCTCAGTAAAAGGCGTTGAGTGGTCCCTGGTGAGTGGTCCCCAGCGTTGAGTGGTCCCCGGTGATAAAAAGGTTGGGGACCACTGATGTAGAGTAAATTGCAGTAATCTAGTCTGGATGTTACCAGGGCATGCGGCAGAGTGGCAAAATCTTTTCTGCTTATCCATCAGGAGGCCTGAGTCCAAGCTATGAATATGCTCCTTTAGGGGGGAGTGCATCTCCTTTTAGAGCCAGAGTTCTCCCAAGTCCTAGGTCAGATATTCCTTCCTCCAGTAGCACTTCCATTTTACTGGCATTAAGTTTCAGTGTGCTAGCCCCCATCCATTCCAAAACGGCCTCCAGGCACCTGTTCACAGTTTCCACCTCCTCCCTTAGATCTGCTAGAAGTGTGAGATGGAACTATGAGTCATCCATATATTGATGTCCAGTTAATCTTCCATTTTTGTAACAGTCCTTTTGCCCATCCTATCCACTAGATGTCTGTGTGTTTGTTTGCTGTGTGATCAGCAATTAAAGAATTCCACAGAAATGGAAGTTCTGCCATAACTCCCTCATGGAATTGTTTTCTGATTTTTGAGGTTCCTTTCCATAGCTGTAGTTGTGGCATGGACCAGGACACGTGACCAGAAGAGAGAGTAAAGATGGGTTATTTATAGTAAAGCTGAACTCAGAATAATTTTGCTTCTCTGTTTTAACTTTCTGAACAGGTATGTTTTAAACTTTTTAATTCATGAAATTGCTATGAGTAGGCGGACAAATAGGTAGATGAGAAATATCCAGCTTTGACAGTTCTGTTTGGGAAGAATGATCAAAATGGAAGAAAACTATCTTAATCAGTCAAGACTCAGACATGACACATCAAGTGAATTGTTAACCCTATTGACTATAAGAATTGAGTCACTGAAGGATTATGAAATAACTTGTTGATATAATCTCTTCCTTCCTCACTGCCTCAGGTTTCAAAGCTCATTTTTACCCAGATATTATGTTAAAATGATTTCTGTGATAAAAAGTGGCTCTATTTTTACACTTCTCATGATTGTTACCCAATTATTTTCCTTCACACAATATCAATCCTGCTGGGTCACACTAGTGGTCTGTCTAGTCCAGCATCCTGGTTCCCACAGTAGCCAACTACATACTTCCCACAAGATGGGATACAAAGGCCATAGCCTTCCCCCATTGCTGCTTTCCTCAGCAGGACCAATTCACCATCCCAGCAGTCATATGAAGTTCCAAATTAGCAGGTGGTGCCACCTGGGAGTAGATGACAAGCCTAGGGTACATTTGTCATAATCTCCCATACCAAATTTTAAGGTAAAAGCTGCAGATTCCTTCTGCATTTTAAGGCTACTTTTAAGTCAGAAAATTGAAGCACAAGGCAGTGCATCTTACATGCTTCTTTATGACTGGTGCCACTTTTGCCTGGCTCCAGCAATTTGCAAAGAAAGACCTCTTGTAGCATTGTGGAGCCTAAGGGGGCTGGGTGGAGTATGTATTCTCTTTCAACTGGTGCTGGTGCTACCTGACTCCAGCTAACTGCAGGAAGACCCTCTGTCAATGACCTTACAGCTAATAGAAGTACCCTTCCATGCTGAGGGGGGGGGGGACACATCTCAGCACACACTGTATGAGGCAGCAGAACTAATGCTCTCTAACCACTGATTCAGATGGATATTTCTTCTAAATATGAGGGTTCCATTTAGCAAAGTAGAGGAAATCAAGAACACTTCACACAGCCTGCACTCTTAAGGGTTCCCTCCCAATTGCCCACTAACATTGTTCAGCATGACAAATGGGGACAGGTACGTGGTTTGATCAAAGTCTATCTAATTCTGTTTTTAAAAGCTATCCTTCAGTCCATTACTGGCCGAAGTTCCGATGTTCGGAAAGAGAAAGGAAACATTCTCCCTCTCCACTTTCTCTATACCAAGCTTAATTTCATAAACCTCTATCATGTGTCCCCCTTCCCCTTCGTTATCTTATTGTACTGAACTGAAAAGTCCCAAACTCTGTGGCCTTTCTTTGTAGGGAAGGTTCTCCAACCTCTCAATCATTTTTTGGTTTCTCTTTTTGTGACCCTTTCCATAGTTTCTCATTGCCACCGTTGAGACAGGGCAAGAAGAGCAGCATACCAGTAGCCACCTCGCATCAGCAGGCCTGATTTCCCCAACTCCCAGAAAAATGTGAAAGGGCTGAAGAGACACTGGAACAGATAATTCTTAAACCACTAAAGTTTGCCTGAAGGGGGCGACCTGGTGATGTGGAATGGAACTGAGAAGTGTCCTACTTATCTCCCCCCCCCCCCCCAAACTCCCTCCTACATTGCAGTGAACTGCTCTGTTGGGCACCTGCCAACATTCAAACAGCAGTTACATAAGAGGAAGGGTTTTTTTCCTGGAATTTGGGCTCGCTGCTGATGTGTGACCTTCAGCAGTAATTGCCAATAAAATGCGGTGGAGCTGTTTACTGTTAGTTCAGCCCAGACTCTGGCTGTCAGTATCCCAGACTATGCTGGCAGTTACTGTGTCTGTACGGTTGCTAAAGGCTTTTTCTTTTTCTTTTTTGTAAAATGCTAACACAACTGCCAAAGCAATATGCAGGAAACTTTGCCAGCAGCTGCGGTAATGCTCTTTTACTCTGGGTTTCTGTTAAATCTTATCCTATAAGAATTTTTCCGTTGCAGAAAAGAGGTGGGTCTGCATCTCTAAAGGTCTTGAATGTCAAGTGAAGGTATTTTGGGTCAGGGGGCAGCCCTCAAGAAACATTTTCAGAGTTAAAATATGAACATGGCTAGTTCTTAAAGTGATGTTGAGTTGGTCATCTAGGTAGCCAGGCTCTGTTGATGGGCGTGCCACAGCACAAGCTGAATTAGTGAAGCTTGACCCATCCTTGCATCATGATGAGTTTCTGCCTGTTTGGTAGCTGTTAGAAGCACAGGAATCCTGCCTGAAGACAAGGTAGTAAACAAATTGGGCTCAAGAAAAGGGAAAAGAGTAGCATTCGAAGCACAAATGTAGTGGTGGCTGCTGTGCAACACCCCACATCTCCTGCTCCTAGTTGGCTGCTCTGGTTGGAGATGGATAAGTCTTGGGATATTGGCATTCCCTGCCACCTTGTTCACAAGGGATGCTTGCTGGTGGTTCAGACAAAAAGGGCAGGTAACCTGTTTGTTTCAGTGAAAGGCAAGATATGTTTGTTATCCTGTCTCATCTTCTGCTGACCATTACTTGGCCATGAGAAGTGGTGAAGAAAGGGATAATCGCCTCTATAGATTCTGCCCCTCTAAAGGACTATGTCTGCAGAGGCTCTGAGCCTGTCTAGAGTCCTCCATTCAGAACAGGAGGCAAAATCATTAATTCAAAAAGCTCTTGCCAGTTACTCCTAGCTCTTGCTCACATTTGGTACAGTATCAGGGAGATGACTCAGTAAAGCTCATTATATAGCCAGAGTTCTGAAGGGAATAAAGACAGCCTGCTCCCCTTTACCACCCCGTAGGCGGGCCTTCCCTGTGCAAATGATGTCCTGTTTGAGATGAGGCAATCACATTGATCTGATGATTTACTTAGGGCATATGTTCCAAAGAGAAACACGGGCATCTTGTTGTTGCTGTTGTTATTATAGAGCAAGTCAACCGACAAACTAAATAAAAAGAGAGCTACAGTGAAATCCTAAGTATAGTTACATCCTTCAGAGCCCATTGACGTTGATGAACTCAGAAACTTGCCACTCTGCTTAGGCATTATTAATCTTACAGTGCTGTGCACCAAGTCTGCTTCTAAAATCCTTAATGTATAACATCTTTAAGATAGAGGAGGTTGATAAGTAGCTTAGAAAAGAACAGGAAGGAATGTGAACAGCCAGATATCTCTCTTCTAGGGGTGTAAAGGAAAATGCCCTAGCCCTGGTTGAGGCCAGGCATACTTATTTGGGGCCAGGATTAGCATTTGAAGAATGGAGAGTTCTTTGGGGGGGTATAGGTAGAAAGGTGCTCTCTCTGATACTCAGGGGGCAGACCGCAAATGGCCTTTTGGGTAAATACCAGAACCTTAAACTTGATCTGGCATTCAGTGAGAAGCCAGTGCAGCTGCCAAAGCATAGACTGAATATGGGTCCTTGAAGATGTTCCTGTGAGGATGCTAGCTGCTGTGTTCTGGACCAGTTGTAATTTCCAGAGCAAGGATAAAGGAAGGCCTGCATTGAGTGAGTTACAGAAGTACAATCTAGAGGTTACTGTTGCATGGATAACTGTGGCTAGGTCTTCTGGGCCCAAGAAGGGTGCTAGTAGCTTGACTTGGTGGAGATGGTAACTTGTGCCTTCAGAGAGAAGGAGGTGACAGAAATCATGCCCAGACTTCTAGCTGAGTGTGCGACTAACAGACGCACCCTGTTCGGTCAGGACAAGCATGCTTTTTTGCCATGTCCCTTCTTACCCAACTGCACAGTACCTCTGTCTTTGAAGGGTTGAGTTTCAGATGACTCTGCTTAAGCCATCCCGTCACTGCTTCAAGGCATCTGGAAAAGTTGTCTGTGGGCGAATCTGGGAGACCATCCATCAGGAGATAGAGCTGGGTGTCATCTACATATTGATAGCACCCAAGGCTAAAACTCCTGATCAGCTGGGCCAGGGGGCAACCAACCCTTGCAGAAAATCAACTAGGGGATGCCTCAATTGTCCTTGGATGTAAAACAAGGGAAAGCCCCAAGGCAAGGGAAAACCAAAACGTGTGATTAGTTAGGTAAATGACCCGGGAAGGGAAAGTGGCAAACAAGATCCTCTCCCAAATGCCTCCCAAATTACCACTTGATACCTATGACTGGACTTGCTGTTAGACTACAGAATGTCAAAAGGGGCAACAAGCTTGCAGGTAGAAAGGAAGGAGAACTGTGGAATGGATGTCCTCCAAAGGCAGCACCACAACCACAATTTTATTTTAATGGAGACTACTCAGGAAGACCCAACCTGGTTGAGGGCACAAAACTGATTGCATCCTGATGCGGCAAAAGCAGTGATGTATGACTGGTTTCAAAGTGTGTCAATAGGGCATGAGTAGGGGAAAGAGAGCAAAGAAAATAAAAGTGCCAACAAAACTGCGTTTAGTCAAGGCTATGGTATTCCCAGTTGCAATGTATGGCTGTGAAAGTTGGACCACAAGGAAGGCCGAGCGTCAAAGAATTGAGGCTTTTGAACTCTGATGCTGGAGAAGACTCTTGCGAGTCCCTTGGACTGCAAGGTGAACAAACCGGTCAGTCCTAGAGGAGATCAGCCCTGATGCTCCTTAGAAGGCCAGATCCTGAGGATGAAACTCAAAATACTTTGGCCACCTCATGAGAAGGAAGGACTCCCTGGAGAAGAGCCTAATGCTGGGAGCGATCGAGGGCAAAAGAAGAAGGGGACGACAGAGAATGAGGTGGCTGGATGGAGTCACTGAAGCAGTAGGTGCAAACTTAAATGGACTCCGGGGAATGGTAGAGGACAGGAAGGCCTGGAGGATCATTGTCCATGGGGTCGCGATGGGTCAGACACGACTTCGCACCTAACAACAACAACAATGGGAAAGAGTGAATCCTGATGTTAAACTTCACCTCAGATTCAGAATGTTGGGAAATAGAAACCAGGATTTCTGGTGATCTTTCACTCCACTTTATTACTATTACTATTACTATTACTATTACTATTACTATTACTATTACTATTACTATTATTACTATTACTATTATTACTATTACTATTACTATTACTATTACTATTATATTTATTTCCCACCTCTCCCGGCAGGCTCGAGGTGGGTCACAACAACTAACCCCATTAAAATTCCCATTAAAACATCAATCTACTAACATTACAGCTAAAAATCCCATTCCTCCCCCAATTATCAAAGAGGTGAAAAGGAAAGGATAGGGGAGTAGCATACACTCCAACTCCTGGGGGGGGGGGGAGTGATGTCCCTGATTCGCTGACCCCAGCCTCAACCATAGACCTGGTGGAAGAGCTCCATTTTACAGGCCCTGCAAAAAGCTGACAAATCCTGCAGGAAGAAAGTTTATTTTGATTAGCATCTCTCTGCATCCTTGCCTGCCACACCACCCAAATTGGAACTTTCAGGACTATTGGGGGGGAGGAATACTCAACAGTGGGGGTCGCCTCCTCTTCTGGTGGCAGGTAGTCCTCCACTTGGTTGGGTCCCTGCACCATAATAGAAGGGGTGGGCCTCCCCACTTGACAACATGTGCCCCTCATGCGCACCCTAGCCCTCATTCAATCTGAACCCTGTGTTTGTGCTCTACCATCCATCTTGTTGGGGGAAGAAACAGAAGGAATTTGGCTGGTGGGAGAGAGAGCAGTCACTCACCGACTCTAATATCAGACCTGGTGGATAAATGCATGTTGCCGTAAGATCTATAAATCTTTGGGGGGGGGGGGGTAGGGCTCCTCTTATGAGTCACAAACCACCCCTGACATGAAAGCAACAAAAGGATTCCTCAAGTGTCATTGAATGTAAAACAAGGAAAAGCTCCAAGGCAACAGAAAACCAAAAAGTGTGATTACTCAGGAAAACGACCATGGAAGGAAAGAGAAAGTGGCAAACAAAGTCCTCTCCGAAATGCCTCCCAAATTACTCCTTGACATCTATGACTGGACTTGCTGTCGAACTGCAGAATGTCAAAAGGGGCAATGAACATGCAGATAGGAAGGAGGACTGTGCAATGGATGTCCTCCAAAGGCAATTGGATAAATATAGTTTATTGGATGTGGTGATACCAAGAAGCAGTGGATTCATGATTTGTGTGTTATCCTCTTGTTGATATGGAGATGATAAGTGATTGTGAGACTTGGCTGAATCAATACAAAAATCTTTAGGGTCTGTGCTTTGAAACCATGGATTTCCACCATGGCAACAGCACAACATGATTCTCATGTTGAAATAAGAGGCAAAGAAAACAATATGTGGAGTTGTGTTTTGGCACAAACATTCTGAGGATTCATGAGGATACCATGGATCAAATCCTAGCACCATGGCAGAGCCACAGAGATGTACGTTTGGAGAACAAAAAACGCAATGAGCTCTCATGGCCAAGGCATTCTCATTGAAACCAAAGGGAGCACTACTCTTGGCTTACAAGAATGTCAGTCAAAGTAAACAGGTAATAGCTATGCATGTCTCCCTTTCACCCTTCCCACCTGAGAGCAAAAGAATGCAATGAGCTCTCATGGGCAAAGCATTCTTATTCAAACCAAAGGGGGCACTACTGTTGGCTTACGAGGATGTCAATCAAGCTAAACGGGTAGCCACAGAAACCAAAAGAAAACCCTCCCAAGGCCTGGCTTTGCCAGAAGAGAGATTTTCGTGCACTTTACACACGTGCATTGAGGGAGAAAATTCTGCCCTCCAAAAGGCCTGCGAACACACACAAAGGGGGAAGACCCATATGTGGTCATGCGTGGTCATTGAGGGTGTGGCCGTATGAGTCCAGTTCATGAGCCACGAACTGCCCAATTTTGTGAGTTTGCAGAGACCCATGGGTCAGGTTGTGCCCATGGCTAGCTTTAATCTACCCACAATTTGTCACACTGTCCAAATTTGGATATATCAACTAACTGTGTTTTATTTCTTGCAAACAAATAAGGGTTCTAAACCAAAGTAATTGCCGTATTGTAGTAAAATTGTAATAGCATTCTTGCTGAGAGATAGCACTAAGGGGGTGGGGGACGGGAGGATCTCAGACCAAGAATGGATCTAAAACGATGGACAGAATTGGGAGGATTTATGTCCTTATAATAGGAAGAGAGGGAATGACCTCTATTCTGTATTTCTTCCACCTGTATGTCAAGTTATACTCATTTCAGCTTTCCCTGGTATAGAAGATCCTTTTGTTGCACCAAAGTTTTTTGAGTTTGATTTTTTTTTAAAGGCTGTCGTTTGAAGACTTTAACCACTGTTGTTCAATTGCCATTTTTCTGTGCTTTGTCCACTTTTAAAACTCTTTTAAGCTTTCCTTAATTATAAGAGTGGGTTGCAATGTTTTGTCTGCTGTTGCTTTGCACATTTCTTTGAGCATCTGTTCAGAAAGACAACTCACAGTATTATAAGTTAATATAAGAATGGTCCTAGTTTGGAAATGGGAATGATGACACGTGGGGCACATATTTATTGCTGACTAACAGAACCTTAAGAAAGTTGCCATAAGCCACAAATGGCCATGAGAGTAACTCCAGGTGTGCTCATCAGATTATGTTACCTTGAGAGTGTACAGTTCTCATTTTAAAGGTCAACTAAATTGAAGAGTAATGAGGTGGACTTGTGATTAATTTAAACCTGCAGAGCCTACTCTCAGCTTTGTTTTCGTTTACATTTACCATATTTTAATGTGATCCTAACAGCTGAAAACAGTATCAAGATTTAGGAAACCTTTTTCTAAAACTTATTTCTGTATTAAAGCCACTATGGTTGTCTGTTGCTTCAGATGCTATAAGTTTTATGTTATGTATATTCCCTTCCGTGGATGACATCTGATTCTTTTGTGCTCTCTCCTATTCACTTGTGTCCTGTGACTGTGTGCTATATAGCTATCATTTTGCACATGTAAATAAAATCAGATTCGGTTTTGAACACTTACAATGCAGGTGAATTTTGAGGCTTAGAATTTATTCTACATTTTTTCATTGATTTGAACAGCATCACATTTGCTGCTGCTTCTTTACCTTTTTAATACAACTGCCAGCATCTTGGCAGGAATCTTGCATCTTTAAGAACTGTGTGACATGCAGAAATTCTACAGGTAGAGCTTCCCCTTCCTGTATTTGCATACTAAGAAAGTTTGTTCTGCAGCTGCTGAAGATGCAGGTATCCTTTAAAAAAACACTTGGCATCCCTAACTATAACATCACACCTAAGAAAATTTTTCTGAATGTTCACAGTCCAGAAACAACTTTGATCGCTTGTCTCACCAATAAACAAAAGCATGATCTCAAAGGAATCCTGAGTGCTCTTCCATTGATCATATAAGTGGTCCAAGCCCCCTTGGAATATGTATTTGCTATTCACAAGGGATATCATAGCACATAGTGAGAGTTTTATTCTTGCCCTGCCCTGTAGTGCAGGGGCAGTCAACCTGTGGTCCTCCAGATGTTCACGGACTACAATTCCCATGAGCCCCTGCCAGCAAATGCTGGCAGGAGCTCATGGGAATTGTAGTCCATGAACATCTGGGGGACCACAGGTTGACTACCCCTGCTGTAGTGTGTATACAGAAGTCCTGTGTAACCGTAGGATGGCACAAAATACTTCATTGTTTACATATGCTAATTGTTCTGGCAAAAATAGGGAAAGGGTTTACTATCTCATGCCTTGTGAGATTTATTTATTTATTTATATTTATATTTTTATACCGCCCACCAAATGCATAGAAAGTTTTATCTTCCCCTTGCCACAGGAAAATCAGAAAGACAACTGTAGAAACACCTGAAGACTCTTGCTGGGGGTTGGGGGGGGGGAGGCTATAAATTTGCAGTGCATGGGGAAGAAGCTTTGTTAAGTTGTAGCTTCAGCTGTTGAATAGGCACAAGCCATGAAGAACTGAGCTTTTGTTTAGGAACTCCATCTTGTCTGCATAGCAAGGAACCCTGAGAAGTCCCAACTATGCGGGCTAAGACAATGTTGAACTTTAAACTTCAGGAACTTCAAGTATACTACCCTATCCTACTTCAACATTGTTTAAGATAGGTACTGAGCACCTTTTTGTGTGTGTGTGCCCTCACTTAGCCTGATGCTTGCATTTGTTCTTTTTATCCAATTTTTAAACTTCCTTATGCCACACCTATTCAGCCTTACTATCTGAAAAGCAGTAACACCAAAACAGTAGATAAGCTTGTCAACCCTGGACCCTGATAGCTTAAAATAGTGATGTTGTGATATATTTTCCTTGCACTGCTGTGTAGGAGTAAAGTGGGAGGCACAGCAGCTAGGCAGAGAATCTAAACAACAGTGGGAAATACCCTTTGGACTAATGGTGGTGCCGACTACTACCCAGTTTGTTTTTTTATACACCCCCCCCAACACAGATTCTTATTTTATTTATTTTATTTATATTCTGCCTTTCTCCCCAGTCGGGACCCAAAGTGGTTTATTTATTTATTATTTACTAGGGGCAAAGCCCGTTGTCTCCAAGAATACAACGGGTGCTAAAGCTTGGCAGTGGGAAGAGGAAGGGGAGGAGTTGTCCAGTCTGTAAGGGCATGGGGTTGAATGTTGAGGCCTACTGCACAGGGTTGTTGTTCAGATGAAACAGGAGACAAAAGAGCCAGCTTCCTCTGCAGAATAACGCTGTGCAGTGGCCTCAAATCTGCAGAGAGTTGCAAAGAAGAAAGACACATGGCTTGGCTGTGTCTAACCCCCGGCCAGAGCAGTATTTTAAGTGAGAAGGGGCTTTTCTGTGGCCTCCCTGTCAGGCAACTGTTTGGCAGAAGGGGAAAGTCCCCCCCCCCCCTCAAAACGAAGGCTCTCCCCTGCGCTGCTCTTGGAAATGCCTCCTTCCTCTCAGTCAGGGCCTGTCAGAGGCTCCTTCCCAGCAGGCCTGAAGGGGGGAGGGGGGGAGCACTCTGCAGCCTCCGGCCAGCTCTGTCAGGGTTCTGAGGCAATTTGCAGTTGGACATGGCAGTTAGGACAGCCTTGGGGGGAAAAGGGCTGGCACAGCCTGTCCAAGCCTCTGTTCTCATCCCCCTTGGCAGCCCTGCTGACCTCCTCTCCCTTTGGTGGTCAGGAGCAGACTGGCAGCCATACTGGGCTGGGTGAATGGAATTTTGGTCTGTCCTGGTGAGGGGCCAATAGGAAGGCACTTTGCGTGCCTCCCCATTGGCTGCTTGGCCCTGGATGGACACTCGGAGGGCCCAATCAGGAGCCGCTTCGTGGCTCCTGATTGGGTCCTCTGAGTTTTTATCCTGGACAGGGCCCACCCTAACTCCTTCCCAGGTGGCCTTACCCTTTTATTTAACCGCAGGAGCAGTTAAAGATTTTAAAATTAAATTTGTTGACTGCTACTCCCAGGCCTTGCCGCCTTCTGGCGGTTTACCATAAAATGATAAAACCCACATAAAAACAGAAGAAAATATGCAATCGCATGCCACTTGTGATAAAACTTTTTTCCTGCAATTTGATAAAAATTTAACAGAAATCCTTTTGATTTAAGAACAGTATGACAATTAGTGATAGGAAAAATGTGTAGCAGAAGAAGGTGAATTCTAGAACTCTTTCCCAAAACCTCCCATTGCTTTATGCTTTCTTAAGAAATCAATTTCCAGATGTATGATGTGAACGTTTTGGCAGCATCCCCACCTACAGTAATTAAGGACACACCTACTGTTGATCATTAGGCCCTTAGAGGATTCAGGGAAATATTTTGAAAAGTCCTCCACTAGCTTGTTTCCTTTTTCATAGGGTTCCTCACCCACCACCCCGCCCTGTGTTACTTAGCTGTCAGCTTCATTTCTGAAGTTCTTCCCAATCCAAGTTCAGTAATATGATATATCTGGTAACTCGCTGAGGTGGAAGGGAATAGCTCGGGATATTTTTAACTACTCAAAGGTGGCCCTCTTTAAAGAAAATGCTTGTGACCGTGAAGTATGTCTGATGATGAGACCGTTGTGGGGCTGAAGTATGACCAAATACATACAGTTTTGTATCAGATAATAGTATAGCATCTCAGTCTAGTGCAATCTATTGTAAATCTGTAGCCCTAATAATACCATTTATGCGCCTTCAATGCACCGAGCCAAACCAACCCCTATTGTCCCTCAATATGAGGGGGGGGAGATATGCACCCAATAGGAGAGGGCACTCCCCCATTGAGGACCAATTGCGGGTCTTCCCCACCCCCATCCTCTTCTTCCTTTGTCCTGCTTCTGGGCACTTGGCAGGGAGGAGGAAGAACTGGCAGAAAGGTAAGCTGGGAAGGAGGGCAGAAGGCCAGCTGGGCTACTGTACTCCCAGGCCTCCTGCCTGCTGGGAATTTGGGGGAGACCCATTGTCTGTGCTCTACGGTGCCACAGCTCTGTCCCTGGGGGTCTATGTCTCATGGCTGGGCCACCACATTCTCAGGCCTTCTGCCTGCCAAGGAGCGGGGGGGGGGAAGCTGGCTAGCCACCATGGCACCATAGTAGCCCAGGCAGCCTGGTTTGCCAGCTGGGCCACTCTGCCCTGAAGAAGCTCTCCGGCCCACCGCTCTTCTAGAGCCCATTTTTAAAACAGGCTTTTTATACTAGTATAGAACATTTTCCAATATTGAAGAGAATTATATTTAGGCAAATGAAGGCTGGTTGGTAGTCAAGTAACCCCACTGTCCTTTATTTTCAGAAGTAGGCCTGTTGCTGGGTAGCAATTCAGGTCCACAGAAACGCATCTAGATAAAACTTCCCAGTTCACTAACCATTAATTATAGTAAAACTGATAAGTTTGGTTTGTGGCATGTCTGTTTTTCCAGCTGTTTTGCTGTGTATGGAGACTTGGTATATGTTTTTGTGTATAACAGATTTTATGTAATCTGTTTTGAGTGTATTGTTAAGTTGTGGTTTGGAATTTCATATTCAGAGCTGCAAATATTCTGTCTTGCTGCTAATGGCAAGCATTGTGGGAATCTCTATATTTTTACTGTGAAATAGGAAATCATAGTTATAAAAGTGAATGTAAGCCTTGGATTTCTACAAGTGTATGTCTTGAAATGGTTCCCCCCCTCCTTCTGTTGTTTTGGGTGGGAAATGTTAGTGCAATTCAGGTATTAAAAGGAAACTACATGAACTAGGAGTGTGATATTAAACCATCTTTTAAATGCCAGTGTGCACACAAGAAGGCAAAGTGTCCAAATAATGGTAATAGAAATGTGAATCTAGATTAAGAATATGTATATTTTAGCAGGGATTTGGTTTTGGAAATTTGTTTCCTAATAATGTAGGAAACTATACACAAAGATCAGTGTGATGTTGGTGTTTTGCCTGTTTAACATTTCGTAAAATGTTGATCAAGCTTTTAGAAGAGTGTTTCATGACTAATACATTTTCTTCTTAAATTTTGCTTTAAATAGCTGGCACAGCCATCGGAAACAGATTGCTCTGTGCAGGTCTGTCACTCACCTATATATTGGTGATTTTAGAAGTAGTAGTGGTTGAATATCGTGTGTGTGTGTGTTTTGGTGGCTGAAAGTCCACTTGGGTCTTTGCAGTTTTGTCACAATCTTTCCATGTGTTCCAGTGCTCAGGTCACATCTCAAAAGGAGCAAATCAGCCTGGTTCAGCCAAAAATGTTAAGACTTGAAAAATCAGTGTGAAAGACCAGGTCTATTAGCTCTCAAAGAAAGCCCACAGCTGGATTGGGTGGCCCTTCAGCTATGTGTGTCTGTTTTTTTCAAAATGTATTTATTTTTATAGAACGTGTGATAAGCCCCTTGGAGGGAACACATTTGTCCTCTTACAGTAGATGTGGATTTCTTTGCGTACTTGTCTTCACGCCTATATGTAGCAGAACAATGCATTACAATGTTTTGCACTCCAGATGTTGCAAAACTTTGTGGAGTTGTGTGTAGGTGTGTGTGAATTTTTACTGTAGATGCCACATCCAGTTGCATTTGTGGGGGGATTGCATTCTTCTAAATACATCATGGTGGCACTATAATTATCTGCAACTGAGATTGTAGGTGCCAGATATCTCCAAAAGAGGTTCTTTGAATAAGCCCTCGACCATCGCAGTGATTTTAAGGGAGGTAACTGTGATCATGATCCAGAAAAACCTTACCTGCAATTAGAGATGTTAAATTTCTAGATATTTAGAATTCCCCCCCCCCAAAAAAAGAAATTGGGGTGGGGGGTGGGAAATATATGCAATCATAGAATCAGCCATGTGTACATAATATGTGTGTGTACATGCCTATGTCTGTATGCACGGATATCACTGATAGCTATTTTGTTTTCTGTTTCTTCATTGTGAGTTAATGTAAAAATAGATGGTGGCTTTTTGTATTCTCTGTACAAAAAAAACAAGGCAAAGAGACTTGCCTTGTATGGCTTGACTGTACTCTTAACTTTTACATTTAACCAAACTAGAAGAATTTTGATTAACAAGATGGCTTATTAGTCCACCCGTTTTTACTTTCATTGTTGCTCTCAGGCATAAAGATCAAGTAGCCTAGTTGTTGATGCAAAATCTATTTAGTGTCTCTTTGGTATCAGACTTTAAAACAGAATTTCTGCATACTCACCAGGAACTTGATCAAAGTCAAACTCAGAGGCAACTTGAAGACTGTAAAAGGGTATGTATATTTGGTGGTGGTCTTTAGGTTTAGTTTGCTGGGTTTTCTAATTACACTGGTGCTTCCTCCATTCTCCCTTTTCTTTTTTTGAACAGCTTTAGAAAAATAAAGTAGGCACCTGGTAGAAATGCTAGATCTGTCACCTTTTTAATTTTTCAGAGAAAAAATACTGTGGAATGAAGATAACAAATACATGGGAAAACATTTTGGATATCTTTTCTCTTAGTATCCGTGGTGTTTAAATAGCTTGGAATCTGTCAGCTGGAAGACTCTGACCGGCTCCATATGCCACTGTAAATTGGGATCATATGGACGGTTGCTGAGGGAAATGAATTTTGTTTTCCAAAAGCTATGGGAGATGATGCAGTGTGTGGAACTTTGATTGTATCATCTGTTTTGCACTGGAGGCCATGGGGACAGACGTGCTGTGCCAGACCAGCACCAATAGCTCCCTGCTCAAAATTTATTTTAATATGGTAATACTGGGAAACTCTTTTGCAACCAGTTCTGAAATGTGGTGGGAGAATACGTGACATGATCTGTGCTTTTGCAGGAATATTTTTGTAATAATGTCCAAACTGTTTATTGCAATGCTTGGTGTTTTATAATATTAGTAGTCTAGGTTTTTAACGGAGGGAAAATACAGATGCCTAGTCCTAATTATTATGAACAGGCGTTCCTCCTTTTTTATGCAGGCTGAGCATCAAGGCTGCTGTTCCATTGATAATTCAATAAGTTGTAGAAGTACTAGTTGCTGTGGCAACATATAGTAAATATTCTGGAAATGAAAATGTGCAACTATAGCTCTCGTTTAGCTCCAATGAGTAACAACTTTCTTTTCTAAAAGATGGAGATGCAATCTCATTTGAAATATGTTTAATTTGTCTGGTAGACGTTTCAATTTCAGTTCTATAAGCATCAGGATTAATGTCAACTATGATAGCTGAGTGGTGAAGTTTATTTCCTTCTAAATGACCTGCGCCTAGGAAGCTCCACGGTGCTTTGAAGTCGGGCTTATATCATCATGACCGTGTTTCTTAGTTTTGGTACCTCATTCATGTTTTGCTGTTCTTTTTACTTGCAATCTTTGCAGCAGTGTGGGACTTTGGCCCCTGAAAGCCCCTTTTGTGATAAAGTCTCTTCTTTAGAGGCACAGGCTTGCTGAAGTCCAGTCTAGTTAATAGAACTATTTGGATATCTTCTTTTGCTTTTACTTACTGGGTTGGATCCCATCATGTCATCCATTAGGATAACAGTTTACACTTGCAGAAGATGGAGGGGAGTGTGATTTCTGCCAGTTCCCCCCTCCCTCACATTACAAACCCCCATTTGGGCCCCCACAGAACTCCTGGGGATCTCTTGACCCTCAAGAGTAGAATTTTGGAACAGAGTGACTAATTTTGTCTCTCACAAATAGGAATGATAAAAACCAACGAAATTTATTCATGTTGATATGTATAATGTTTTATATAAGTCATGAGCTACTAGGTTTTTTGCTGGAGAGCAGGTAGGACCCAAATGACTTTCCATTTATGAAAGGACTCCTTCTGCAAGCAGAAAGAATATCCTGTCCATGAAAGGACTTCTGCCATGAGCAAAAAGGCACCTTGGGTTCCAGTCCCATAGTTTGTATCCAACCTGTTTTTATTTTGATGGGAAATTGTCCTTAATAATCTACGTCCTGCCTCATCCTTGGAAATTTGCTTCTAGTTTTCACTAAGTACACTTGCTGGACTGTGTCAGTATTTTTTAAAACTAATTTATTATTTAGCGTTCATGATATCAAAAGGTATGTGGGAAGAACTCTTATGAATATGAAATGAATGCTAATATAGTAGGTAAAGAGATTTCTGTGACAGCTATTTAATGATATCGTGGGAGATGAGAATCACTTTAATTTTACAAATAATTTATGATGCACCAGCATCTCACCTTGTAACTTGAGTGTAAACATCCTAAGTGAGGATGTTGCCCTCCCACATGGATCATCACTTCGCCTTCCTTTTCAAAAAGTGCTATTTTTTGCTAAATGCAGATGTCAGAGAGAGAGAGAGAGAGAGAGAGAGAGAGAGAGAGAGAGAATGTGTGTGTATTTGTAAGGAGCTGTCAAGTCACAGCCAATTTATGGCAACCCCAGCAAGGAACTTTTAAGGCCAGTGAGAAGCAGAGTTGGGTTGCTTTTGCCTTCCTCTACGGAGTCTTCCTTGGTGGTCTGACCCTGCTTAGATTTTGAGATGGAGGCTAAACTATACCATCTTCCCTCCTGCATATGATCCTAGGAGTGTCATATTCACTTTCTATCCTATTCTATTTCGTTCATTTCTTAGCCCACCTTTCCCAAAGAGACTGTAGGTGGATTCAGGTGACTGAAGACCATGTAGCATCCATTAAAAAGCCTACCATCTCATACCTGTAACTGAATGGAGAGGTGATCATCTGTAGCCCCCATTCAGTTAAAAAAAAGTATTATTGTGATTGTGCCCTCAGAGGACCTTACAATCTTGACATATGACGGGAGGGTGGGGTACCAGCCCGAGGAGGACAATATACTTTTTGATAGTGGTCCCTTTATATTTATCATCTGTTTCCTATCCATATTAGTATTATTACTAGAATAAACTGTAGTTGCTTTGTATGGTAATACTGACCTCCAGCGGATGTAAAAAGCTTGGATCTGTGAACTACACTTTGTGTGAGATGATTTGTATGTAATATTTTCATAATATTGTCTAAAGCTTGAGGAAGAAGCTATACCTGGCAGAGGTGGTTTTTTGTTTATTTTTTTTGTCTGCCTTTCTTACTGGGACTCAGAGGATTGCAAAGCATTGTGATGCTTGAACCTCCAGTGTTCTTTTGTTCTGGTGGTACAACAAAACGGAAAATAATTCACCTGTTTCGGTGTTTGAGGTTTGCTGGCTCATTATATTTTGAATTTGACTGTTTTTCATTTCTTTGAATTAAGGGTGAGGCACTCAGGCAGGTGTTGGTCAACCGTTACTATGGCAATGTCCGAACAGCAGGAAGAAGAGAGAGCCTCACTAGTTTTGGCAATGGCCCCTTATCTTCTGGAGGGCCTAGTAAACCTGGAGGAGGAGGTAAGACATGCACTATGCTAATTAGCCATTTGTATGCCTGCAACCTGTTGGATGTTCTGTTGCTATAGAACTTGTACATTCAACAGGATCAGCAACTTTCTCAGTAAACATTTGCTGTTTCTCCAACCTCTTTGTCACTCACAGAAGGAATTAATTCCTAAAATAATGTGAATAGATCTGTTAATTGGCTTTGGCTTCTTCTTCTGCTTTCTCCCCCCCCCCCAACAGCCCCCAAAATGATCCTGGATATATGGGCTCCCAAAGAAGGTGCCCCCATCCTGCATTGTTTTGTTTTTCTTTTTGAAGGAAGGGAAAGGTGTTTAAACTTTAAAGGGAATGCAGTCCCTTTAAAATTAAAATTCCTTTTGCAAGCCATAGCAGTGCTCGTGAACTCCAAAGGCATTCAAAGGAATTGTGAGCCCTTTAAATGCATTTTAACTGTGGCTATCCAGGGGTCCCGTTATGAATAACTGAAAAACTGCAAAAAATACATCCGGCTGTATTAGTATTTGGAAAAAAACAGATCAGATATTTCTTGAGTATTTTTTCACCTATGTCGAGCCAAATGTATAGCCCAAGTTACTTTTTTCATATGGTTTCCACTGCTGGATTATTGTATACTAGGTAGTATTCCTGTGACCTTTCCACCAACCTGTGCGACTTGCAAATGAACCATGCTGTTTATGCATTTCTGGCCACATTGACAACATGGAAAAGTCTGAGGTTTTGCTGCTGTGTTAAACCTTTTTTTAATAACATCCTAAGCATGTTGCTGGCATTTTAACAAGGAATAAAACTGTGAATAAATTGGAGTATGTTCACAGTTAAACTTACTTCCTTTTTAATGGGAGAGTGAATTACATTTCCTGATAGAAATAATTAAGTGGGGATCTTGGGATCCATAATTTTCTCACTCTCTGCAATTTAACCTTTTTCTAGGAGGAGGGTCATGTTCCAGCTCAGCAAGCCGTGGCGAAATGAGTTTGGCAGAAGTCCAGTGTCATCTGGACAAAGAAGGGGCATCCAACTTGGTCATAGATCTTATCATGAACGCCACCAGTGATAGAGTTTTCCATGAGAGTATTCTTTTAGCCATTGCCCTCCTGGAAGGTGGTAACACTATTATACAGGTAGGGAAAGTATGGGGCTACTTCTGTTTATGCATTTCTGGCCACAGTTTTCAGTGTTCTCTGTGTTCTTAGTATATGTACTTCCACAGGCAAGGGTATTTGGGGAAGGGGAAGTCTTTCTAAATTTTAAGGCATCTCTTGTATGCTGAGACGCACCTTGACATCAGGTGGGTCCCTTTTGTTGCCTTCAATCATGAGGTATACCAGTAGAAGAAATGATTTCATGTTGTCCTTACAGCTGTTCAGCTGACTACTAAATTAACTACAAGAAGTATCACATTGTCTTTTCCTGTCTGCAAATAACAGTTTACTAGTGTTTGCACACAATGCACATTGATGTACCTAGATCAACACAGTCATTGTACAAGTAAGAATATATAACAGATAATGGGCCTTTATAATCATTTGATCTGATATGGTCCTATGGTTTCTTTCAAAAATGCTGTTCTGTCTTTGCGGTATCTCCTTGCACGCAGTTCACAATGTATTCTGTAATATTCTCCATCAACAGTAGTAATTTTTTAGGAAACTGTATGCAAGCTATTCCTACTGTGTTTGATTGGCTTTTATATTTTATTATTATACTTTTGAGACTGATTAGTGTATTGGAAAGATGGCAGGTGCTTTTTGGTCTTTAAAGCAAACAAGTTTTCAGATGAAAAGTTCCTTTCCTATGCCTTGTTTGCCTTTCACTTGAGAGATTACAAAAATCAACTTTAACCTCAAAAAGGTTTCCACTGACACACCGGGGAGATAACCAAAGATATTTATGTTAGATCTCAGAAGGGAAGTTCCATTATTATTTATGTATGTAGATGATTGTTGTTTCTGTTTGTTTGATACGGGTGACAAATGTGGTGAGCTACATGGTAAGGAGAAACTATTTTTGTTCTGCAGAAGTAGAGAGGTTTCACTAACATTTTGTTCAAACCAACCACATTATTAGTTGGCATTAGGGGCAATATATTCTCTCTTTGTCCGCTTTTCTACTGTAGCAAAGCCCAATATTTCTAATTCTGTGTGGATACAAGGTATGAGTGGACTCCCTCTCTTGCCCTGTCCCCTCTGTGTGTGTGTGTGTGTTGTGGGAGAGTTCAAAGATGTAGGATTCCCAAAGATGATTAAATTTAAAATCATATCCCCCCCCCCCCACACGCGCTCAAGGACCAGCAGTTTTCTATCAAGGTCAATGATACCATTAAGTACGTTGAGACAGCAATCTTAAAAAGAACTCTTAAATGGCAGGAATTTATTGATTAATTAACGTTGCCTTCTTTGCTATGGAGCATGCTGTATACCTAAGGAAGTCAGAGAGTCTATTTGGCTTTTCAGATGCCTTTAGTCATCCCACTGGAGCATAACTTAAAACCTAGTGTTGTGTGACAGATAGCATTGTTTGGTTTAGGAGACTTGAGTTCAAATTCATACCATGTCATGAATCTAACTGATTCTGTAAACTCCCCAAGATGGTGTGTCCAAGAGAAGCAGTATCTAAATCCCTAAATAAAGAAATAACTTAGGGTTGGCATAACTCCAGTCAGAGTAAGGGAGCCCCTGCCCCAAATTCCTGTTTCCTGCATCTGTATGGAATGGAGGCAATGGAAGAGGGGGATTTTTCTTTTAACTCACTAGTATCACCCAACTAATGGTATCACTTCCAGGGCCTCCTCAGAAGCAACAGCGTAGCTCTAGGAATCGCTGGAACCTCTCTGCTAAAACTGCTTTCCACCATCCCACTGGTTGCATGACATGGCTTTGTACCGTAACCTAACTCAGTAGGCCAAATGATAATGATTTGTTAAGGCCTGTCATATCCTCTGTGGCTATCCTGTCTTTTGAAAGAAGGATGGAATCAATAAAATACCTTCCCGCCAAGTGCGATGCTCTTCCAAAAGCCATCTATAAAATGATGCTGGTTTGTTTAACATTATAGCGTTCTCATAACATTGCAATGTGTCTGCTGCTGGTAGTTGCATCTTTTTCATAGAATCATAGAATAACAGAGTTAGAAGGGATCTCCTGGGTCATCTAGTCCAACCCCCCGCACTATGCAGGACACTCACATCCCTATCGCTCATCCACTCTAACCTGCCACCCCCTTGAGCCTTCACAGAATCAGCCTCTCCGTCAGATGGCTATCCAGCCTCTGTTTAAAAATTTCCAAAGATGGAGAACCCACCACCTCCCAAGGAAGCCTGTTCCACTGAGGAACTGCTCTGTCAGGAACTTCTTCCGGATGTTTAGATGGAATTTATTTTGAATTAATTTCACCCCATTGGTTCTGGTCCGTCCCTCCGGGGCAAGAGAGAACAACTTTTCATTATTTACAGTGTACTTGAAGGTACTTGCCCAAATGTAAACTGTGCTATCTTGGTGTAGTGGTTAAGAGTGGTGGCCTCTAATCTGGAGAACCAGGTTTGAGTCTCCACTCATCCACATGCAACAAGCTAGCTGATCTTGGTCCAGACCCAGTTCTCTCAGAGCTCTCTCAGCCTTCCCTACCTTGCAGGGTGTCTGTTATAATGAGATGAAGGGAAAGCAATTGTAAACTGTTTTGAGACTCCTTCTGTATTTATGAGTTACCTTACATCAAAAAAATCTGTTCATCCTATATTGATCATCAATTCTTCTCATTTAATGGAAGTTTGACAAGTGAGCAGTAGTGAAAGAAATTACTCTTCCAACACTTGTCTGTCATCTGTCACATGAACAGTATAGGCCGTATAGGATTTCTGATATGAGCCCAGGCTAGCAAATCATATACACGTAAGCTTCTACAATGGCAGTCTTATCCATTGCCACTACCTGTGTATCTTTTCAGAGGTGACTGATTGGTACTTCTTGGCCTGTTATTTGCCTAATAAACAGCTTTGGATTTACTGCTGAGTTTAACAAGCTGGCAAGAGAACAGAGAATACCCAAGGAGGCAATTTGCATTGAAACTTACATGGTGGCCACTGTTGTGAAGAGGGAAAAAATTACATCTCACCTAAACATAATCTCCCAGGATATGAAAGGCATAGGACCAGGATTGCTTTCATGACATTCATCCTTAGAGATTATGGCTCATCATGATTATAATGTCTAATGCCTTGTCTCATAATGATTAGATCCACCGGAGAATGTTATCAATTTCCAAAATACCTCCCTAAGTGCTGTTTTTGTGGAAGGGGAGGGGCAAGGGAAAGTACGGAAGGGGTGGGTGGGTTGGAGAACTGTAGGCGGAAGGGGCATTCAGTGAAAATCACCCCCTTTCCGTCTGCAGAAATATGGCATGGAATTCCTGCTAGTGGTTACCCCAGCTCATTTTGGCCCTAGTCTGATGCTAAGCACTACACTACCTGGGTTCTCTCTCTCTCTCTCTCTCTCTCTCTCTCAAAACTTACTCATGCAGGCTAGGGAGAAGTGATAATGGAGGGTACAGTGCTGTCTGACCAGCACAAGGGAGTAAAAGCCCTGGCTTGCAAAAAGCAAGTGTGAGGCATTTACCCAAGAGTATTTTGTATTGCAAAGTGTATTCACAAGGTTAATCTGAACCAGAAGAATATTTTACTGTGCTATTACATCTGCTTTAGCCCGTACCTGGCTAGCACAGGCTAGCCCACTCATGTCAGATCCTGGAAGCTAAGCAAGTTTGGCTCTCACTAGAATTTGGATGGGTAATACCAAGGATGTGATGAGGAGGCAGGCAGTAGCAAGCCACTTCTGGACACCTTTGCCTTGAAAACCCTATGGGGTCATCATAAGTCAACTGTGGCTTGATGGCAAAAAAACAACAACCACCACTTTACTGTTGCTGTAGATCAGCCTTTCTCAACTTTTGTACCATTGAGAACCCTCTGAAATATTTTTCAGGCTTCAAGAAGTGACGTGATCGTGCAGCATATGGTTGGGAAGCATAGCTCTGGACACGCCTACTTGGGGCCCCTCCCCATCCCACCCCCTCCAGGCCCATATTTGGCTATGTTGACAGGGGGGGCATGTCAACCTGGGGGCATGTCAACCTGACCATATGAGTCATATCACCTGATAAATGTTTAACAAATTTTTAATATATATATATATATATATATAAATTAATTAACTCATGCTCATTCAGGAAGCTTTTCCAGGTCCATCAAGAAACCCCAGGGCTTCACAAAACCCTGGTTGAGAAAGCCTGCTGTAGAAAACTGAGATTAATGACACTGCTAATGATACATATTCTGTCTGTCAGTACAGTCTTATTTTCAGCTTTCTGAAAGAGATTTATCTTGCACTTTATCTGTCAGTGCTAGAATGTAGCTATTCATCTTTTGATGGAGATGTCTGGATTGTGTAAGTTACGGTTGCAAGCGGAAAGTCAATATAAATATCCATCTGAATTTATACATTATATTTTACCAGTACATAATTTTTGTTAATATTTGGGGTTTCTCATTATACCACTCTGTTTCTAACCTTTCTCTTGTTTCAACTATGCAGATACAACTTCTTGACCCCCAAACTTTCATCTGGAAGTTTTAAAAAACCTGTTTCAGAACAGACCCTGCAGGTACCCCACCCTACCACTTTGTCTGTTACCAGTTTCCAGACTTTTTTTCCACGTTCCCCAGCACAAACAAAATTTCCATTTCTGCTACAGCTTTTAGAGATATACTAGCTCAGTTCCTCTAGAAACTAAATTTTCTCTTATCTTTTTAAAGACACTTCCCTAAATGGATGGACCAAGTTAGGCTTTTATTTAGGTACAGAAGAATCATCATGACTTCAGGTACATTTGTAATGGAAAGGCATAGGTTAAAAAAAGGAAAGCATATAGGTGAACAAAAATGTCTAACAATTACATACCAAAGAGAAAATGAGCAAAAAAATGCAATCATCTCTCCCTAGGTCTAAAATATATCCCTCTGAAATACTGGATTAAGAAGTAAAGTAGAATAATTTAAAAATTACCAGATATTTTATCCGCCTTCCTCTGTAGCCAAGCCATTGCTTGACCTCTCTGTTTCCCCCTCGTTCCTGGAATATTCAAATCAAATGTTTTTTCCAGTTCCAAGATCAAGTTTCCTGCAATGGAGGACAGCATTTATCTCCTTTAACTACCTTTAACCCTCTTCTTTTCAATCTATGCAAAATTAGTGGTCTGCTGTCTGTGAGGCTAGTGTTCATCAGACGGGCAAGCTGTCTTTTTGTATTGTCCTGTTTCAGCCACCATAGAAATTAGTTTGGAGAGGGCAGCAGCCTCATGGACTTCTTTTATCTTCCTCCTCTCAGCACTGGAAAGTAAACGGCCCTGGTGTGTGTGTGTGTGTGTGGTGGGGGGAGGCACTGTGCAGGGTCACTGAAAGCACAGAGCCCATAGCACATGTGCTAAGTGGTTAAACCAGCTATGGCCAGAGTCAACTGGTTGTTGTGAGGTTTCCAGGTGTTGCTTCTCCAAAAAGAGAGAAAATGGGAGACAGTTGCCAGCATTGCATTGGTGTGTGACCTCACTTCTGGCAAAAAATAGAAACGGCATCATTATATCAGTGGCAGTGCTCTAGGATTAACCCAATACTCTGTTGCTAGATTAGCCTTTCTCAAGTTTTTTACAGTTGAGAAACCCCTGAAACATTCCCAGAAGTGGTGTGATCATGCAGAATATGGTTGGGAAGCACAGCCCACCTGGGTCCCCTTCCCTTCCCACTCTCCAGGCCCATCATTGGCTATTTTGGATGGAGGGGGTTGACATGACCATACATGATTGTATCATCTGATAAATGATTAACAAATTTAAAAAATATATATATTAAAAATTCATTAACTCCCACCCATTCAGGAAACCTTTCCAGAGCCATCACAAAACTGTGGTTGAGAAAGCCTGGGCTAGACCATAGAGTTTGGGTGAAACCTTGAGCATCACTCCAACATAGTGACACCAGGTACAGCAAAAACCAGTGTCATCTGCTGCCCCCCCCACACACACACCGTTTCCCCCCGTTTTTCTCCCCAAAGCCTTGGACATCACACACATTGGCCTGACTTTTCCCATCCTATTCCCAAATCATGAAAGGTTGCCAGCTTTGGCTGGCAACTCTGTTTAATAAATAGCAAGTTATTTCAATGACTATATGGGAAAAGATAATACTTTGGAGAATAATGCAACCCTTACCTAATTCATATCTTGTGGGTCCCTTCTCAAATTCTCAAATTTACAAAAATAGATGCTCTCTTTGAATCTGCATGTATCTGGGGCAGTATAAACAGGTCTAGGATCTCCTTTAATTATCTTGTCGGATATTGGCTTTGTTGATCTGTTTACTTTGTTGGGCAAGTATTATTATCCTGGGACTACCTACTGTAAACCCATTAGATATAAGTTCCTGTTGGAGTAGATGCAATTAATTGTAACACTATGCTTTCCTTCCATTTATTCTTCCTCTGTTCTGCATAGTTTTCCTCATTTTAATTTTGACACTATTATCTCTTGTTCCTTTGTGGGGGGGGGGGGAAATTCTCCTTTTCCCTAACGTGCCAAGGGCAATTGCAGTAGGGTAAATTCAGGTAGTTGTTCGAGTTTTTTTTTTTAATCTGCATTTTATTAAGCAACAGTGTTTTCTCACTTAGTTCTGTTGAAGTTAATAAAACCCAGCACAAAGTTTCCCAATTTTATTTGTAAAAAATAAATGCACCTTTTAATATGGTGTCAGAGCCTCTGGTTTCCCTGATCAATGAAAATTAATGATGAGTGAACTGGTTTGTATAATCTCCTTTCTGGAAATTTAAGAAGAAGAGTTGGTTCTTATATGCCGCTTTTCTCTACCCCAAGGAGTCTCAAAGCAGCTTACATTCATCTTCCCTTTCCTTTCCCCACAACAGACACCCTGTGAGGTAGGGGAGGCTGAGAGAGCCCGGATAATACTGCTCTGTCAGAACAACTTTATCAGTGCTGTGGCGAGCCCAAGGTCACCCAGCTGGTTGCATGTGGGGAAGTGCAGAATCAAACCTGGCTCGCCAGATTAGATGCTCCTAACCACTATACCAAGCTGGCTCATTTCATTATATTAGGGATCATTTCTAAGGCTGGTTTATTCTGCCATTCCATATTTTTAAAAAATAATAGATTTTTGTTTATGACTTTAAAAGTATTTTTGTTCACATAATATCACTTAGATAAATGAAGGTAATTAGACACTTCAGGGCATTGGTATACCTCTGGACTTGATCCAACGATTAATTAATAACACATTTATATGCTTAAGAGGTCAGTATTATTCTCCCCATATTGCAGATGGAGGGCTGAAGCTTGAAAGAGAGCAGCTTGCTTAAGGCCATAAAGGAAGGTTCCATCCTTGGGTTACCAACCTACAGGGGCCTGGAGATTTCTTGGAATTACTCCTTATCTCCACACTATAGATCAGGCCCATGGCTGTCAGGCCCCTGCTAGGAACGGGCCTCCCCAGGTTCTATCCCCTGCTGGTGATCAGCTGTTTTTTTTTTTAATGCGTTTAATAAAATCATAAGTCATCAAATCGTTTCTCAATAAAAGCTTCATTTACTACATTGACTGTTCATTGGCTGGGAAATACAAGATTTTACTTTGAATCTGGAACAAACCAACCAACCTCACTATCTTCCACAGAGAGAGAGAGAGTGAGTTGTGCCCTGCAGCGGCTGAATATTGTAAGGGAACATTCAGTCATCAAGCAACACTGATATTCAGGGATTAATGTGCTGCTTTAATTCAGCCAAAGAGCCTTTAATCTCCATGTGGATGTTTAAAGTAAGGCCCCTCTCACAGGTGGGTCCCACAGACCACCACAGGACAGTAACCCTGCAATAGAGCTTTCATTCTCCACATGGAGCAGCCTGGCACTGCAGTTATGTGAAAATAATTACCACAAATCAAATCTGAAACAGAGACCAAAAAACCTGGAATACAACATGTCACCTACAGCAGGGGTAGTCAACCTGTGGTCCTCCAGATGTCCATGGACTACAATTCCCATGAGCCCCTGCCAGCATTTGCTGGCAGGGGATCATGGGAATTGTAGTCCATGGACATCTGGAGGACCACAGGTTGACTACCCCTGACCTACAGCATCATTGAGATGGTCCATTTAAAAAAAATGGGTGAGCAACTTGTAGCCACCTTGTGAAACGAGCCCTACTGAGTTACTGAGTGACATTCAAACTAGGGACTTCATGACTGCTTTTCAGTCTTTTAGCCCTTACTCTTGCATGGGAATTTCCTTTGAATATAAATTGCATCCTAGGCTTAAACTTCAAACCTCAGGGCAAGGCTTCTAGTTTACATGAAGCAGTTATTTCTAATTGGGTTGAATGATAGGAGCTCTTACAAGCACAAGTCTTTTTTTCTCCACTGCTCCTCATCCTTAGATGCATGGGGCTGCATCATTGGGTGGTGGCCATTATATAGAAACAATTCCCTGCCCACACCTTCTCATGAACCTATTATCATTTGATTTGGGGTGTGCATGGTCCTCCAGCCATTTCTTTCTAAAGAAGAGTTTTATGATGCCTGTCACGCATCATTGCCTTCAAATTCTATCTCCACTTCAGAGGTGAATCTAGCCTCAACAGTACACTTGAGAGAGGATATAGCAAAGGTTTATTGTTGCCTCCATGGAAAACGTCTGAGAGAGATAGAGACTGCAGTGCCTTGCTTCCCTTGTAGGCGAGATGGCTCTAAACATGAACATATAAAGGTGATAATATTGTTCACGAGCTCCAGGCCCACATATTCCCATTTTATCTGAGAAACCTATATGCTATTTATTTAGTCTTTTCAGACAATCCCTTATGGGATTAAAGTCCTTGACAAGCAGGCAGAGGCAAGCTATTCAAAACAAGGTCATGCTACATTTTTTTTTGTAAGCATAGGAATCAACAAAGATGTTATATAACTTCTATTTATATCCTACTTGCTCACTAGCTGCAGGCATACAAGAGAAGCTGAGGAGGGAATTTAATGAGCTCTCAAGGCTTGCTCACCTTCCCAAGCTGGTAGAGACAGCTTGAATTTTCTCTCTCTCTTTTCAAGTGCGTCAGCAAATGAAGCTGGTGGCTGGTGGGTGGTGTGGGTAGACGGACTGACTTGTTGCTATGGTTTTCTCTAATTCCCCTTCTTTCAAAAAAAAAAAAAAGTCCTATTAGAGGGTTCCTCACTTCCAGGGTCCTGTAAAACATCCTTGTTTTTCACAGATACAGTGCCTTCATTTCGGAAGGAAGTCGGATTTTACCTGTATTGATAGTTGTTGAGGTAACGAAAGGGCCAGACATGCATGCGTGCGTTTTGCGTATGTATTCATGGGCTAATATGTTACATGATACGAAGGGCTTGAATTAGCATGTAGAAACCGTATCCCACAGCTTCACAATCATCTGCTCTCCAATGTTTAATTCTCACTGCAAAAACAGGACTACAATTTGCAGGCATGATGCCCCAGGGCACCCAGGTCCTGTCTTTACTCTCTTACTCTTTACTCTTCTGTGTGCTCGGATGCCTGCTTTAAATTGGAGTCCATCAGGATTTCTGATGTGGCAATTGAACAAACCTATCTGATGACAAGACCTTTTCAGGAATTGAAGGGCTCAGATGGCCCAAATGACATCCCTTTATTGCTTGCAAAGAAAGAAAACCCAGAACTGCAGGACTTTCCGGAGGCAGCGCTGTCTCTGTGAAAGAGCCAACTTAATCAGGTTTCTTGTTAAAATGCCATGCATCCAGTTCTGAGGATTGGCCTTTTGGGTAACATCAGTAATACAACTGAGATGTGTGTTAAAATCATATTAGGGCTCTAGCCTCAAGCTACGTGATGTCTCCATGGCTCTTTCTGATTATTGACAAGCCAAATTATAAGGTTAAGTTAACTCTTATGGGCTCACAGCACATACATCCTCTAATGAGATTCTTTTAAGCCCGAAGGATACCCAACAGCAGGCCAGTTTTTATCTTTCTGGAAGGTTACAGCAGAGCAGAGGTGTTTAGCCATCATAAAGTACATCTCCAGAAGGCAGGGCTCATTGAATGGTTTGGGGGCAAACTGTTTTTTGTCTTTCCTTTTGTCATAATGCAGCATAATCTACTATGCAGATTATTGGAAGCAGTCTCAAGAATAAAATCCTGCATTCATATATTTTGAGGGAAATGTATGAAGATGTCTGGCTGGAGATGAAAGCATAGGAATAAAGTCCGCCATCTTCTGTATACAGTTCTTGACTATACTCTTTAACATGAATTTGTCAATTCAAGAGTCCATGCAGTGAAGGAGTCACAAATTTGTCAACAGAGTTCCAAAGCCCAACCACCTGATACCAATGTTCCTAGTTCCTGTTTCCTTGGTTAGCAGTATAAATAGCTGTGACTGCAGGGCAGACCTAGTTAACAGCTACCTGAAATTAATGTTTTTCAAGTATGAGTGACAAACGTGTGCATGCACAGATGAGAAGAAACCTGCCTGCACTGTGGATAGGCAAGAGGCATCCACAAACCATGATTATCTATTCTTTGGCACCTGAGGCTTTTTTTTACTTGGCAATTAGAACAATTTGTGATCATTCTGTTCAAGTTCATTTTATCTGTTTGGCAAATTCGTCATATCAACATGAGCACAGTGCTCGTTTTTCATCATGTGGCCAGCAGTCCTTTGCAGTTGTTTGCTGTGAAGACTTCAGTCCCACAAGACTCATGCCTAACCTTTCTACAACAACTCCACACCTTTATCCTGATGTTGTAAATATACACTTGAAAGACTTGTGGTGTAATTCAGTGGTCCCCAACCTTTTTATCACCGGGGACTGGTCAACGCTTGAAAATTTTACTGAGGCCCGGTTGGGGGCGGGGTAGTCTTTTGCCAAGGGAGGTTACCGCTGCCTGAGCCCCTGCTCCACTTGTTTTCCCTCCGGTACTCCTCACTTCCCGCCACTCGCTGGGGGGTGCTGCAAGCAGCAGCTGCGCAGTGCCATGCTGAGGAGGAGCTCCAGGCATGGCGGCCGCTGGAGAGCACCAAACGTGAGCCGGTGGCAGAGTGGCAGGGCAGTCTCTGAGGCAGCAGCCAGGGACGACGAGGAGGAGGAGCCGCGACCCGGTACCGACTGATCAACGGACCGGGACTGGTCCCCGGACCGGGGATTGGAGACCACTGGTGTAATTCACACCAAGCCTCTCTTTCCTCCTACAACATGACCTTCCATGAAAGATTTCCCAGTACAATTTTCCCTTCATGCGTCTGTTGGACTGTGACTCTCAAATGCTTCTGTTGTATAAATGAATGAGCTCCCAGAAGAGATCATGGCTCTGTTGGAGTTAAAACAATTCCACAGGGCCTGCAAATTGGAGCTCTTCCACCCAGCCTTTGGTCAAGGCCAATGAACCAACTCCACCAAACTGGGCTCGCTCCTCCACAAACTGCACCTTGCAGATGAAGAACTGATCAATTGTCCAGTGTTAATCATTAAAAATGTTAAATGTTCTACTAGAATCATAGAGTTGGAAGGAATCTCCAGGATCATATAATACAGGGGTAGTCAAACTGCGGCCCTCCAGATGTCCATGGACTACAATTCCCATGAGCCCCTGCCAGCATTTGTATTCCATGGACATCTGGAGGGCCGCAGTTTGACTACCCCTGATCTAATACAACCCCCTGCACAAAGCAGGAACTCACAACTACCTGCCCACCCACAGTGACCCCAATTTCATGCCCAAGTGATCCCCCACCACAACCAAAAATCTCCAGAATCCAGTTTGGCCTGGAAAAATATTCACTTACCATCCCACAATGACTATTAGAAATTCCCTGGCTATGCAAGGAAAGGCCACAAGAGACGAATGCTGACACATCCCTTCCTGTTCACCCACACGCAATCTACCTAAGTTCATAAAATCAACATTTCTGTCAGATGACTACCTAGTCTCTGCTTAAAAACTTCCAAAGAAGGAGAACCCACCACCTCCTGAGGAAGCCTGTTCCACTGAGGAGCTGCTCTGTTCAATGTTATGCCATTGGTAATGCTATACATTCACAATTATGATGCTTTTCCTTGTATTGGATCACAAACGATGTATTGGATCACACATTCAAATGTAAACCACACTGACCTGCAAGGGAAGATAGTATATAAATAGAATAAAATAAATAAATATAAATAAATAGGCTATCATGGCTGCCCTTGCAGCAGCCAGCCAACACAGGCTATCATCTGATATGCAATGTCTGGAATGGGCAGGTGTCTTGCTTCAGTTTACTGTTACCTGGTGCTATTGGGGAGCATTTCATAAACATGAAACTTGTGACATTTCATTGACAATTCACGGCTCTGAATTATTTAGCAGCAATGATGTATGGCCATGGTATTGAAAGCAGAAGTAAAAGCTCTGCCACATTGATCTCACAGTATAAATAGGAGGCTGTGATAAAGGAAGGAAATGAATGGAAGTACATGAAAATTGCTTAAGTACAAAGCTGGCAAAACTGTAGGGATCTAAGGAAAAGTTTAAAGGTGGAGTAGGAGGTAGTTTGTTGGTTACTTGGGGGATTCAAGACTGAAGGACCAACTGTGTATCTTTTCAGTGATTGAAGCAGGTGAAAAACAGTCAAGTTTGTGGGTTGCAATTATGCAATCAGAAGAAAAAAGGAGACTAAAGGAAGATGAGCAAAGAGACCCCAGAGCAGAGTGTCTAATGCCATACATACAAGAAGTGGTCAGAATCTGTGTGCTAAACATAAATGTCCTTTCCAAAATGTTGGCTTTGGCTCTAAAATGGGTCCCCAACCTGATGCCAATGGGCCGCATGCAGCCAGTGACATCTTTCTGTGGGGACCTCCAGCCTGCTTGTCTGCTGCTATCACCCTAAGGGCATTTTCCCTCAGACCCATACTGCTCTTCCTGTCTCAAGAGACACAATCTACTGCTGTTCATCCTTTCTATTTCTTGCAAAAAAGGCAATAGCAGCATTACTTGTTGTGGTCTCCATCGTTCCTTCTGACGGCCTCTCTTGTTCTTATCCTCCATAATAGCATTTGGCCATTTTAGGTGCTTTGAGAAGCATGGGAATTTACAATTCATTGCTGAAAGACACATCAAAGTACTGAACCTATTGTAGGTGGAATTTCAGGACAGATTCACTGATTGCCATAAGCTTGGAAAGGAAACAAGAATGTTTCAGAATCCATTCAATATAGCAGTGGTTCCCAACCCGCAGGCCGGGCCGCGGCTCCTTCTTCCCTCCCCCCCGAAGCGAGAAGCTCACCAGGCCGTGAGCAAATCCGCCGCTAAAGCTTCTTGTTTCGGGAGGGGAGCGAGCTTCTTGTTTCGGGAGGGGAGGGAAGAGAAGCTTGCCAAGCCGCAAGCTAATCGGCCGCTTTAGCTTTAGTGGCCGATTTGCTGGCGGCCCAGACGGGCCAGGAGGGGGAACCATGGCCGCCGGCATGGCGGCGGCGCAAACATGCATGCGCGGACTGCCGCACACGCACGTTTGCGCTCCTGCTGGGTGCAAACGCGCGTGCACGGCAGTCCGCGCATGCGTGTTTGCGCTGGGGCTCCCGGGCCACCCTCTCCCGCCACTCCGGAGCAGCGGTCCACAGCGGCCGAAAGCTTGCGGACCGCTGCAATATAGCACCAAAAGATGCAAGTAACTTTTTTTTCATTTGGAACTAATTGATTTGTAAGCCAGTGACCATCTCAGAGACATTTACAAAGAAAATAAGTCTGTTAGATTTTTGTACTGATCTACCTGATATATTTATCAACCTAAAGAATTTTGCTACAGGCATGTTCACAGTCTTTGGCACCACGTACATCTGTGAACAACCCTTTTCCAAGATGGAAATTGTGAAATTGAAGTGCAGGTCAGGGCTTACAGATGAACATTTACATGACATTTTAAGAATGTCTGTCACAAACTTGGACATTAATGCCTTGGATAATAGAAAATAGCCACAAAAATCACATTGACTAGGTAAGCATGTGCAGCTAAATAACAGGATTCCACAGTAAAATATTGTTCCAAAATAGATTGCATTAAAGTTAACATTTCTTCATTTACCTTTGAATGTTTACTTTTGATCTAAGTAAGTAGGTTAATAATTTTGTTACATTTTAGTTTATGATGTGGCCCTCTTTAGGCACTGGGCACATTAATGTAGCCCCCATGTGCAAAAGGTTGGGGACCCCTGCTCTAAAACATTCAGCATATACCTGAACAAAATATGTCCTCAGAAAGCTCGGCACAGAGTTTATTAGAAAGGCACTTGTTAATCCTCCTCTCCTATTGAACTGAAGCCTAAGTTTGTGTAACATGCACAAAACTGATGTGTTTTCCCACTGTGCACTCATACTTTCCTGCCTACAATGGCTCCCCTCTTCACTGTAAGTTCCTTGGGGCAAGTATCTGCTACTGTGTCATTGTCTAAAGGATCATGCAGATTGACCTATAAAGGAGGAGGAACTGGAAGAGAGCCACTCAGAAGGTCAATTCAAGAAGGTTTCAGACTTAAAATATATAACAAATTAGGAAAGGCGTTCATCCACAGGATACAAGTTTGATTAAATAGAATTGGGGAGCATAAGCGGCAAGCACGTTGGTGGATATTCTTTTTAATCAAATATATGACTGTCTGAGGCCTGTTCTGAAACTCTGCGGCTACAGCAATTAATCATAGGCATTATCTCATTTGCTGTAACGTCACAGAAAATTTTCAAAATCAGTTTACAGATTAGCAGGGGGAGGGGAATGGTGTAGTTTGGGAACGTGAGAGCACTTTGAATACCCTGCTTACCGGTGCTTAGCATTTGTAAAATTTGCCTCATGACCCCTATGAGCCATCCTGTGATGTGCTTTGTTTTATGCCCATGGATTTTGGTTGTGAAACAAAATACTGTCAGACACTCAGAGGACCCTCCAAAAGCAGGCTAACTGCTTCTGACATTAAATCCTTTTCTTAAGGTGTTACCTTTCTCAAAAGGCATATGGAGCTCTACAATTAAAAAATAAAGTTCCCTCTTTTTTTGTTTTGTTGTAAACCAAGAAACTCCTTGAGAAGTGGGGGTTGTTCAAAAGATGGAAAGTTCAAACCACTGTAGCAAGCAATTGACAAGAGAAAGTAAACGTGCAGCAAATAATGGGTTAATAGAAAGGGGGAGATAAGATCGAAGGGAAGTTGTCCTTGCCTGACAATGAGTCCTGTAAGGACGTTAATAAGGGACTAGAGAAGATGCCCGTCTAACTGATTGTGAGGTGACAGAGGAGAGCAGAGGGGCTAACCGCATGACCTCAGTCCAAAGTTTAGAAAATGGCTTCTGGATGCTAGAACTGAAGAAGGATGATGGATGGTGGCTGCTGCTGCTGCAGCTTCAGGGAAGTTGTCACAGTGTTCACAGTCTTGCTTCTCAAAAACGCAAATTAATTAGAAGGTCCAGGCAGCCATATTGAAGACAAATCCAAAACAAAAGCCAGGTAACAACTTTTGCTGGGATCTTCTGAAACGGCGTGAAACCGCACGAGCCCTCTCGTTCTCCTGAGTTGTTCATCAGGCAGCAGGTTTAAAATGGGAAGAATTTAAAAGGCTGGATCATGGCTGAAAACATCTCGCCCTAATATTCTAATCCAAACTGATTAAGAGATCTGGAGAACTTGAAAGCTTGCGCATATTAATTAGCGGCCAGAAGTAAGAGTCTGGTCAGTGGCCTCAAATGCAATGCCAAGGTATTTTGGCTGACTGCTGGACCACACAATTCCGTTGTGAGCGCAGAGGTCCTTGTTATCAATGGGAAGTGTTCATAGTCCTCTCATCATTCATATTGCAGCAGAGTGTTTTCCACTGTCACGGCTTGAGTGCTGGAATGCAATCCAAGGTCGCTAAAGGTAAATGACTTTTCATCTGCCTAAAAAGCTAAAAAGATACTTTATATAGCTCTGACCATCCTATTCTAATGTCCCACATCAGTGATCGGTGCCAGATACATTAGAGGAAATGGGCGAGTTTGCTGATTCTTTTGGTTGACATTTAAGACCATTTCAGTCTTAGAGATTCTCTTGCCCTCTTTGTTTAAAAAAGGCAGAGATAATTGTGTTTTTATAGCTTTGAGATTAGTTATTTGTGGGTCCATTTGCCAACCAGAAATCTGACCGTTGTACCTAGCCAATTGACTAATACTGCAGAAGGGAACTTTTCAAAGGTAGAACAGGTCTTAACAGGCTCGTAAGCCCATGACAGGGAAGTCTTATAAGTAGAAATGGAAAAGATTTCTGTTGTGGGAGGACAGGCAAGAGACTGACCCGTGATCCTGCAGTTTGAGCCTGATTTTCGACTATATGTTGGAACAGATAAAATCTGATACAAAATACCAGAATGACTCTGATCTTGCCGGGTATCAGAATATGTTATCAATTTCCAGAACTGATACATTGTGGTTTAAAACATATCTAATGCTTTGAATTTACATCTTTCACTAGTGATTTTTTTCACAGTATGTGGCCTAAATGCATAATAAGGTCAATAAGAACACAAATCCCAACAGAAATAGATTGTGTTACAGTATGAACTATTTCTTGATGGCACAGTTCTGTTTCTTGGTAGATGTTATCGGCCAGTTGCTCAGGATAGACCATTTAAAAATAGAACTGTTGAGTAAATCTGGCGGATAGAGTTGACACAACACCTAGATTTACCCAAGCTTGACCCCCCCCCCAGCTGCCACAGGGTTGTGTGGTGGGGCAGAGCAATCAAGACAAAAGTACAGTTGTGGTTTGTACATTATAAATTGGAGTTAATTTTTTGTCTTCTTCCCGTGGAACGTACAGCAACTACTGCTCAGCTTCTGAGGGCACAAACATACAATTATGATTTTGAAAACCTCTATAAACTTAAGAGCCATTCTGGATTAGACCAAAAGGCTATTAAGGCCAGCATTCAGTTCATAAGGTGACAAGCAAGCTACTTCTAGGAAACCCACAAGCAGGAAGACTGCAACAATTTTATCCACTGCCACCTCTGTACCCCTATCTTGATCTGTTTCTGCCAGTTCAGATCCCATCGGTGTATATGTGAAACTGGGATTATATTCCATGATACGCATCACTTTATCCACCTGGGTTTCATGAAACCTTGGAAGGGTTTCCCAAATGGGTGGGAGTTTATTTTATTTTATTTTATTTATTTATTTTCCTGCATTTCTATACTGCCCTCCCATCAGGAGTTAATTTTAATAAACTTTTAAAATTTGCTAAACATTGATTGAGTTATATGACCATATATGGTCATGTTGACCTCCCCCCTATGGCTAATGATGGGTCTGGAGGGGGTAGGGAGGGGAGGGGCCCTGGATGGGCATGCACACAGCTATGCTTCCTAATGATATTTTGCATGATTGTGCTACTTCTGGGGTTTCTCAAAGCCTGAACAATGTTTCAGGGGTTTCTCAACAGTAAAAAGGTTTGAGAAAGGCTGCTTTATGTTTTCTCACGTGGAATGTCATTTACTATTTAATGCTCATTCCCTCAGTTTGTAGAGATTCTTGCCATCTCTTTTTGTCCTAACTACCTTAAATAATTTTGTTTCATTTGTGAACTTGGCCACACCCCTACTCACCCCTAACTCCAGGTCACTTATGAAGATGAGAATGGTCTATTGTGTCATAGGAAGCCAGCTGGCCTTATCAGATAGCCAAATCAAAGCATGGGTGATTATTCTGCTCTAGTCCTGAAAATCACACAAAACATCAACTCCAGTTCTTAGTTTTTATAAACATATTGAGAACCTGATTTAATTGTTCTTTTCTTGTCACTTGTATTATGCCCCTCACAGACAATTTGCAGGATATCAGGCTTCTCACGGTACAAAAGTTACAGGATGTCAGGTATGGTTTCAGAACAAGAAGAAGAACAGTTGGTTCTTATATGCCGCTTTTCCCTACCTGAAGGAGGCTCAAAGCGGTTTACAGTCACCTTCCCTTTCCTCTCCCCACAACAGACACCCTGTGAGGCTGAGAGAGTGCTGATATCACTGCTCAGTCAGAACAGTTTTATCAGTGCCGTGGTGAGCCCAAGGTCACCCAGCTGGCTGCATGTGGGGGAGCGCAGAATCAAACTTGGCATGCCAGATTAGAAGTCCACACTCCTAACCACTACACCAAACTGACTCTCAAGAAACAAGTGGTTCTTATTAATATGTATTTTAATTTATGTATATTTAGGCTTATAGGTTGAACCTCCAAATGTTCTCAGGGTGACCCACAACAGGATTTTGCAGTTAAATGTCTGTACAATGTCTAAATTTTAAAATATGTAAAATAATTACAGCTAAGCAATCAGAGTATACACCACCATCAAATTTTTCCTATAATGCCCGAGAACCAAATAGATGGAATACTGGTTATCAACCAGGCGTAGGATGGAGGAAGGAGACCAGCAGGGGCACATTCAGATGGTAATGGTGATTCTTGGCCTCAATCAAATGCCTGGTGGAAGAGCATCATTTTGAAGGCCCTCCAGAAATTAGGAAGCTAAGTAGAGCTGACCCTGGCTAGTATTTGAATGGAAGATCTCCAAGGATTTGGGTGGTAGTTCCTCCAAGGAACACTACGGGTCATGGTACTGAGCCAGGAAATGGCCAACCACCTCCAAATGACCCTTACCTGGCGGCCAGACAATCGTCAGATCTCCGAGCTACACTACGCACATCATTAAAAGAAGCAACTTGATCTGTGAACATGATTTCTAATGTATTTCTTTCTTTTCTTCATTTATACCCAACTTTACTCCCCAATGGGAACCCAAAGTGACCTATAACATTCTCCACTGCTCCATTTTGTCCTCATAGCAGTCCTAGATTTAGAATGTGACTGACAACCCAGCTCCCATGGCAGAATAGGGATTCAAATCTGGATCTCCCAGATTTTAGTCTGGAGGGGGGTGGGTGGGGGTGTTTCTTATTCTATTTAAAATGTCTTAAATCAAATAGTGACCCCCCACACACACACACACACACGGTTATATAACCAACAAAGCAGCTTATTTGGTTTTTTAAATCATGTGAACAATCTATGGCTGTTGGGTTTTTTTTCTTAATTGTTCGAAATACAAGATGCCAAAGCACCTACCTCCCACTGATGCACACATACATCTCCCTCTCCCCTTAGCAAATGTCGGTGTTCTATTAAAAGTTCATCCAGCTCCAATATGAGATTAAATGCATTATTAAACATTTTAAGCAGTCTCTCTTTTTCTTAAGATACTGTTACCACCAGTATATTAATGTACCCTGCATCAGCTTCAAATGCAAGCATGGGACAGGCAGTGTAGAGTAAATGGATACAATTTACACACCATTTGGAGAAGTAATATGCAACCCAATGGTTCACCAACCAAGTAATCAACATTATCATCAAGTGCCTTCCAAGCCACAAGAAAAATAAATTAAAATAAACGAACAGTATCAGGCAAGAGAACTTTATTTATATCAGCATATTTATCATATATACAGAAAAGGGAGGAAAGTATTCATATTTATTTGAGTCTAGTTGACACCCATTCTACCAAAAGCTACCCATTCACCAACAATCTTTTAAAATTCAGCTTAGAAGAAGGAAATTTTTACCAAATAAAGAAAAAGAAAAATAATCTTTTCTAAGGAAAATAAGGCCATAGCACGGTCTACTTTGGGTCATCTATGCCTGGTATCTGTTACAGATATAAGATATCATATCTGAGGAGGATTTCTTTTTTTAAAAAAAGATCATTGTGTGTGGTTATGTACTCTGCTTTCTTATTCTAGCTATCTTTTTCTCCCAGAGATGTTACAGAACTTTAACATTCAGGGTGTTTGTATAAAGAGGAGAGGCTGTCAGTTTTTAGATGTATTCTTATTGGATAAATCTTGGCTATGATACAATTAGTGTAGCCTAAGGTGACCAGAATTTAGGAACTGTAAGGCGGCGGCGCGTCAACGGCCTCCATCTCTCTCTCCGACTGGGCTCACCTTATCTCCCGCCCGCCTCTCCCATACTGTGTGCCTGCATGGCATCAGCGCAGGCCAGGTGAGGGCCAAGGGCGGGCCTCTGTCTGGCGCGCCTGCATAGGCCAGCCAGGACAGAGCACCGCTGCCAGCCATCCTGCTGGCCAAGGGGCAGGGAGGCAGGGAGGGGGCTCCGGCTGGCGGGACTTTTAAGGACCCGAGCGGGACCCGGGACAAAGACCAGGAAAGGGTGAGTGCCCCACGGTTTTCGGGACGGATGGGCTGCTTATTGTAGCCTAACACCTCTCTGATTAGAACTGGATTTGGTGACTTTAAAAGCAGCTCTTTTATTGTCAGCCTTTGCTTCTATCACTGAAGGCTTGCAGTTGATCAGGGCCTTTAAGCATACCAAGAATACCTTCATTCCAAGTAACAAGAGCCATCAGAGATGGTTAAGAAGGTGCAACTTTCCAGGTTGGCCTGAGTATTTCATCTCTTGTTTCAGAAGATTTATGCCAGCCATAGGAGAGATCTTCTTGCCATTTTGGGGGAAAGAAATCTCATGAATACAAAAAAAAAAGAAAAAAAGAAAAAAACTGACTTTCTGGATCACAGAAGTCCACCTAGTCTAGCATTTTGCTAGCTGTCAAAGAATTAGAGATATGCCTCTTTGTTTGCCTCCATTGCTTAGCAACCAAGCAATATGGTCTTTAAAACAGTTGTCAATGGTTAGTATAAACTCTGTATATATTTGTATTTTTATGCCATTAAAAGTAATTATAAATTGATAAGTTATTCTGTGCTAAACCTTTTAATGCCCTGACCTAGATGGCCCAGACTAGCTACATCTCACCAAATCTTGGATGGTAAACAAGGTTGGCCCTCGTAAGATAGGAGGCCTTTAAGGCAGGGTTAGTCAACCTGTGGTCCTCCAGATGTCCATGGACTACAATTCTCATGAGTCCCTGCCAGCCTTTGCTCATGGGAATTGTAGTCCATGGACATCTGGAGGACCACAGGTTGACTACCCCTGCTCTAAGGAATACCAGGGTTCCTATGCAGAGGAAGGCAGTGACAAAAGCACCTCTGTAAGTCCCTTGCCTTGAAAACCCTATTGTGGTCACCAAAAGTCAGCTGCGACTTGAAGGCACTTTACACACATACCATCCTTTTAATATCCAAACTAATGGGCATCCTTATGTAATAGATCAAATCCCAAACCTTCTTTCTGCTTGTGTGGCACCCTTCTCCTTTGCAAATGTGATTGTCTGCTGTGAAGCACATTTCTTCAGCATTTGGTGCTTCCACTCAAATAAGACCCATGTCTTTCAAGGCACCAAACATTCTCAGTGCTTGAGTAACATGGTCTGCAGTGACAGTTCACTGCTGACCAATTATTGGCCAGTTAATCCCACATAGCACCAGAAAACATCTTTTGTACACTGCAGAGATACTATGGTAGAGCTTGATTGCCCTGGGATATCCAAAACTATTTACCTCATATTATAGAGGAGAAGAAGGAAGGCCAAAAAAGAAAAGCAAAAAATACTGTTTTCCTTTGGTATCAGAAGCTTTTTCACGTGTAGAATCCTATCAGCTATTTAATAACATAAGAAAAAATGATATTACTCATACTTGAAAGTCACTTTGCTACCCAAATTGGTATGATCAAAGGCCACCATCCTGAGGACAACCTTGTTTTGTCTGTGTCTGTGAGGATGTACCCCCCTCCCTCCCTCCCTTGTTTTTTCAATTTGCTTTTTCCATAAATCAGACTTCATGTCTTACCTATAGGAGAAGCTGTTGCAACATGAACCACTGCAGAATGCTAACTAATTTCATAACGCTCTGCATAAGGTGACCCACTTGCAAGTTTATCCTGCAGTCATGCTTTAAGCTCCGTTTCTGATTTATGTAACAGCATATTGGTTTCATCTGATAACTATTGAAACTATTCCCCAGCTATTTGTTGCCTTCCTGCAAGTCATCTCTCTGGTTTGTGCTGTGCTCTGTTTTAAGTGAAAAGATACGTTTTTGTTTGCTACTCGGTTTTAGAATAATAAACATTAAGTAGGAAAACAAGTACCATTTATACGTGGAGAAGGAGAAGCAGGTAAAGGTGTTTGGTATGTTTTGCCTTTATTAGGTTGTAGAGGTAGACAGTGGCTTTCCAACTTTCAATTATTCATTTTTTCTGGAGACAGATTTGGGTTTTCCTTGTCCTGTGCTCGTACTTCACTTTAAAACACACACGCACACACAAACAAACAAAAAACTTGAATTCTGTAAACATGTTTTGTGCGCACTAGACAGCTTCTGCCAAGGAGTTTGCTTCCTCTCCTACTAGTGCTTCTGTCCGCATAAGATCAGTGCCCTTTTCAATGAGTCCAGGTGCAGAGATGATAATGGAAGAGGAAGCATTCTCTGTAGCAAAGGTTGCCTAGCATACATAGAACTCCTTGGAAGGATCCAAGACTAAGTCAAGTATACATCTGATTAAAACACTTTTGCACACTCATCCATATATCAATAGCACGGGCAATGTCTTGTTCCAAGCTAAAAGGTATTCATAATATGATTTGTGAAAGCATTGCCAACAAATAGGCCTCTCATCTCTCTGCAAGATAATGATATATGGCAAACCCCACTGGAAAGTCAAGCTCTCAGCATCACTATTGCAGAATGACTATAATTCTATAGATGGGGAGCTATTGGTTTGCACCTGTGACCAGTGCTTCTTATCAGCTTTGGCTGATGGGCCAACTGTTCCCACCACCATTGGCATTCATGCCTTGGTGATTTCTGGGTGAGAATATTATACAGTAATGGCTGTGCATTCTACTATTCTTGAAAGCTGTTCAAGTACTACAGGTATTCCACAGTGCCATAGCCCATCTTTTGTTGGGAACGAGCAAAAAACATCATATGGGTATTCCAATAACGCTATTGGCTCGGTCTGGGTTTCCAGGTATAATTCAAATGTGAGTTGTGTCCTGAAGTCTGAATGGTTTCAGCCCTGGTCTCTGTAGAAACGTCTATTCCCCTATGAACCCCGTTGAAAATACAATCCAGAATGTAAGCAGAGAGCAAGTAGTCACCCCAGTGTTATGAAATCTGCTTTCTATGGAGGTCTCTCTTGTCTGAACATTTCCATCTTTTTGGAAACAAAATTTTGCTGGGTGTTTGAGGCTGGAATTTTAAAATAGAACTGGTGTGGATATAGGAGGTGGTCTGTAGTGGTCTAAATGTTGCTTGGGGTTTTATTTATCATATATTTGAGTATGTGAACCAGTTTGGAATTCGTTTAACTAAACAAGAAGAAGTGAATCCTGGCTTTGAAGACAGGTCCTTTAGTGGAGCCCTGAGTCTAGTTAAACTTTGACCTGTATGATATTTTAGCTGCATAAAATCAAAGCGGTTAGCAAGGAAGCAATAATTCAGAAATCATTTAGGGCTGGCTTAGTAGTACCGAGGTAGTTTAGCTACAGAAGCATTAATAGGTATGGATAAACTTAAAATAGTGCCAAACTTTTCATTACCTGTTTTGTATTGAATGTTCCCTGTAACCTTGGTTTTGTAAGTTAAAAGCATAAGAGGGGTGTCCCTGGGCAGTTTGAGCCTTCTGTTTTGCTCTCCTACTATTATCCTAAATTATTGCCATTGAGCTGCTGGCTAATAATTTCTTCCTCCCTACAACCATCTTCATTTGCAGCAAAGGATCCCTCTCATCCCTAAGCTCTCTTAAATTTTGCCCCATCCTCTTCCTGCTGTTTTGGCTACATGCCAATGCCTCAATTTTCTGGTCTCTGTTTTCTCCGTGGCAATGCAAGTTCATTTTATCTCAAAGCATCTGTGAGGCTTTTCTATATCTTGACTCAGGTTTCATATCCTTCCCAGAAGCTACCCCTTTCTTACAATATCTTGTTAGGAAATTTCTTTCCCCACCTTCTACTCTAGGAGTTAACTTTACAAGTAGGTCACTCTGAGGAGAAGATGGAACATCTTGGGCCAGCATCCCTGTTCATTTCCCAGAGTTTGATGCCATTAAATTCCATTAACCTTCTCATACCTCCATTACCTGTGGAGGTGATATGGTATTCTTCAAGTGGCTGAATTTACCCCAAGGGATTCTAGATACTGGTTTATCTCCTGAGGTATTTCACATCTCAACTAGGGGCTGTGAGGCTCTTATATAAACAGCACAGACTGTTTAAAAAGCTTATTATATACCTGGTATTAGTAACTAGTACTTCTGTTTTAATTTGGGCTGAACCTGTGCTGAGCAGGGGGTTGGACTAGATGGCCTGTGTTGCCCCTTCCAACTCTATGTTTCTATGATTCTATGATTCTATGATAATTGCCAACCAGTTCTGAATTTCTTCTCTTATAGCACTCATTTTTTTGCCGGCTAACAGAAGATAAAAAATCAGAGAAATTCTTCAAAGTGTTTTATGATCGTATGAAAGTAGCCCAGCAAGAAATCAAGGCTACAGTCACCGTTAACACTAGTGATTTGGGAAATAAAAAGAAAGATGATGATTCAGACAGGGATGTGCCTGCCAGGAGAAAAGGTAACTTTCCAGCACTTGAGTTTATAAGATCATGCAGAAATAAAAGAATGATGAAGTGATGGTTCAGCCATTGATTTTCTGGTCTACATCATGGAGGTCCAAACCTGTTGGGACACCATCCCCATTTCACCCATTGCCATGGTGTTCTTAAAATGGTGGTTCTTAAGATGAGTCTGCCGGACAGATATGCTGCTCAGTCTTCGTGCTGGCTTGATGCTTCCAGCTCCTTAGACAGTAGAATTCTGCTATTACCTAGTCTTAGAAACAGAACCTCCCATGCTCTAAATTTAGAATAGAGATTAGAAATTATTTTAAATATGCTTTTTAACCTCAAGCTGCTCCTTTTCTTTTCACACACACACACACAGAGGAATATATCTGATGCATCAGTACATGTTTCTGGTTTCCAATAACATGTTGTTGGGTGAGACTGAAGAGGGTTGCTTCCCAGTGGCATGTTATCAGTAAACAGCAGCGTATATTGGGGTATAAGATGAAGCATGCATACAAGGTGGAAAATATAACTTGGATATGGGAACAAACCCAGAATTACCCCAGAATTCTTAACTTTTTGATTTTTTAAAAGAGGGACAGGAATAATTTAGTCAAATCCATAACGTGTTTAAATAGATGCCTCAAAATATCAGTTAGGGGAGAACGGAAAGGAGCAATGCAACATGACAGAATGTCTCTTCTTGACAACTTGAATTATGGCCCATAATAATCTTTTATTTCTGATCCATCAGTATAAGCAGCTTGCATGTATTTCTAATGCCACAGCATGTGGAAATCTGACAAATAGCAGGTAATGTTTGCCACATACTAGGTATTTTTCTATGAGGTTTTCTAGATTAGCCTTTAATCGTAAAAAGGGGGTTTATTATGCCTTATTGAGAAGGCATGTGAAAGGGAAAGTCTTACCAAATTCCAGCTTCTCATACCCAGTCTAAATATATTATTTATTTAAGAGTTTTCCATTCCACCTCATCGGAGTCGTGTTCAAGGTGGCTTACAGTGATCTACATTGAAAGGCAGACTGCTTGTTGATCATGTGCTAATTTTTCTGGAATTGGCGGATGGGTTTGTTCAGTGCCTTGGCTGTTAACTTGCTAATGGAATCTGATTTTCTAGTGCTGAGGGAACCCATGACCCAAATTACGGAGGAAGTGCGAGATCAGTTGGTTGAAGCCTCTACTGTTACAAGGAAGGCCTATAACACTTACAGGAGGGAAGCTGATCCTGATGACCATTACTCAGCTGGGGATGGAGCACAGTCTGCAACAGATAAGAACAAAGATGATTTGGAGATGAGTCCTGTGATCACGATAATGCAACCCATTCTTCGGTTCTTGCAGCTGCTGTGTGAAAACCACAATCGGGACCTGCAGGTATGCAAGACAGAAACTGCATGCTTGTCTCTGCTTTATTTTTGGCAGACAAGTAGTTATCTCTCGTTCAGCTGAAGGCATTTACTTGGCCCAAACACTAGCTAGTTCATGACCAGAGGTGGACTTTTGTAGCCTGGAACGTCTCTGTTCAATTGCTTCTTCTTTGAGTACAAACTCGTTTGGTTTATTGATACTCTAGCTTTCAGTGCATGAAATTGCCTCCTCTCAAAGGTTGTTCCTAGTTATACTTGGATGCTGTCAGCTGTGGATCCTATAGAAAAATGTTGCACAGTGTTGGACTAGGATCTAGGAGACAGAGGTTCAAACCCCCACTCTTGCTAGCTACCTTGGACAAGTTGCACACTCCTAGCTTAATCAATACCTTACAATGTTGTTGTTGTTGTGAAGATAAATGGAGGAGAGAAGAATGATGTGGGACATTTTGGGTCAACATTTGGGAGGAAGGCAAAGTTTAAATGAAGCAATACATAAAACACCACTGTATGGAGACTACTTATTTGGGATTTGGGCTTGTGGGTTCCTGGCCTTGTCCTGTTACCAAAACTTAATGTACCCAGTAAGGTGTGATGGAACAGGCCTACTTTTGTTTTGCAAACCTTATTCTGCCTTGCCCACCTCGTTTCCTTACTGGTTGCCACCCCCTGGAGGGGTTGCCAAGGCAAAAGCATCTCTCTGGGTAACTCACTGCCACCACTGGTCATTAGATGGGATTTTCCCCCTGAGATGACCAGCCTCCCAGCCTCTAGACTACCCAGTGCTCTGGCTGCAATGGAGTCAGTTAACTGTGCAGTACACTTTCAGGGAAGTAGCTGCTTGCCAAGCCTCCCTACCATGGCTCTGGGATTTCCCCTTGTTCAGGACTAGTGTTTCTGAGACAGAGGATCACTACATGGATCAGAGAAGCACTGCCAGCTTCAAAGTTAGAAAGGATGTATTAAAGGAACAATGTTTAAAAACATACTTTCACCACAGCACAGATTTAAGCAAAAGAAACCAAAAGAAGTTGGGTGAAATGCAACCTTCTGTCCCTCTACTATATGATGTTAGAAATAGAGCAGGCACCTTATTTAAGAAGTTATAAGTTCCTATTGCATAATCAATGTTCACCTGACCAACCATGTGGTCCAAGGTGGCTGCTCACCTCTACTCTAATCAGAGCAACCTCCTTCTTCAATGGTCAGCAGGCAAAAGACCTTCCCCTGGTTCCAGGAGTTAAAATCACCTGGGGCATTCTGGAAAGAAACCGCCCTTCTCTCCCCCCTCCCCTCCAGATAACTGCTTCCTGGCTAGGCCAATTTGCATTCAAATAGGGATGAATAAGTGGGCTAATGTCACTCCTCCCCTCTCCCAAAATTTAGAGGGGAAAAACTGCTTCCCATGGGATGTTTTGAAATAGCCTATGGGCAGGCGGGCGGGACATACTGGGTATGTCACATACTCCCAGAATCTGTCTGTTTCCTTTAAAATCTGCAATGATCAGTTGGTTCAGACCACGTTTACAGTGTGCTAAGTAAATATGAAAGGCATTATCTGGGCTTTCAGAAGTCTTAGGTTAAGTTTTTATGTACTGGAGCAGAAGAGCTGGCACTGGCAGTTGTCCCCCACTTCAGGTAGCCCCCCTGAATTCAATGATAGCCCATGCCTTTTCTAGTTTCCTGAGGAGAAATTAATATGTGAATGGATTGCTTTTGAAAATAATCAGTCTCCTATTTATTTAGCATTGTGGTAGATTACAGTGCTAGCCTAGGCCAGGAAAATTCAGTTTCAAACACCTACTTGCCAGGAGTCTCACTTGCTGGTCCGTAGAAAGACATTCCTTCTCAGGCAAACTGTCCTCCCTAAGTTGTGAGGATAAAATTGAGGCCAAGAGAGCCATGTTAACTGCCTCCAGTTTTATGAAGGAAGATTGGGATAGTAATTTAATTTAAGAACTTTCTTTCTTTCTTTCTTTCTTTCTTTCTTTCTTTCTTTCTTTCTTTCGCATTCCCTTCTTTAGAACTTTCTACGCTGCCAAAACAACAAAACTAACTACAACTTAGTGTGTGAGACTCTGCAGTTCCTGGACTGTATTTGTGGAAGCACAACTGGAGGGCTTGGACTTCTTGGTCTATATATCAATGAGAAAAATGTAGCACTGATCAACCAGACGCTGGAAAGTTTGACAGAATACTGCCAGGGACCTTGTCATGAAAACCAGGTAAGGCAATGGATCTAGTGGGGAACATGGCATAGTTCTTGGGGCCTCTGGTGTGCAATCTACAAGTATGACAATGTCAACTCTTGTGCTAGCGAATAGGACTATTGAAAGGGTTGGGATTATTTTATTGGAAGTCCAGAAATGGCTAGTAGATGGCAGAGGCCTTTAATGGGTTACACTAAGTTACCAAGGTTTTTCTGAGAGATCATTCTAGTAGGTGGACATTTCACTTCTTTGAATGTAGCAAGAGAAAAGCTAGAAGGCAATGGAACATACTAGTATAATCTCCTGACAAATGGAAAAGTGATGAGATAAAGGCACCACAAATTAATTGTTTACCTAAATCAGATATAATTGGTTTTGGGCATATTACACAGCTGAAAATAGACATTTTCATGCATGTCCATAGATTGAATGTCACCACATGGGCCACTGTGTCCTCATTGCCTTGCATGGTGAGAATATATTTTTCTGTATCATGTATATATTGCCTTCAGCAATATCATGGTGCTGACTGGTTTTGTTCTCCAGTGAGTAGAAGTGCCTATTGTGAGTTGAAAGGGTGCTTAGAATTCATGCAAATATGCTTTAATATAGTGCTTAATTCTCTAATGGATGTGGTGATTACATTAATTACAGAATAGCTGCAGCCATCAAGGTATTGTGTAGTTAATGATCTGAATTGATAGTTATGGGATGGTGTAGAAGTGCACACTATTACACATGCACACACCCTCTCAGAATTTGTGAAATCCTTCCCCAGATATCCCCAAGACAGCAATTTATGAGAGACTAGAGGCAAAGCCCATTACACCCAGGAATACAATAGGCGCTAGCACATACACCTGCACTGTGACATTTCTGAGTTCTGGCCCTCCTCCCCCCAACCCCCACTCGATCTTGAGATCCAGTGTGGTGAAGTGGTTAAAGAGTAGCAAACTCTAATCTTAAGAGCTGGGTTTGATTCCTGACTCCTTCCCCATATGCAGCCAGCTGGGTTGCCAACTTCCAGGTGGAGTCATGGAAACATTTGGGAAGATGAAAGAGAGACAGGAGAGAGAAAAGGCAGTGAAAAAAAGATTAAAACAAGGGAGAAGGGAAGAAAAGCATCACTTCTCCTGGAAAAAATACCTGCTTTGGAGGGGCACTGGCTCTCTTACACCCACCCCCATACAGTAGTGTCTACACAGGTCACCACTGCCCTCACCATCTCATTCAACCCCACATCTTCCAAAGGCCAGGCCAGTAAGGTGGTGGGGGAGGGAAATAAAATCTCCTAAAGGCCAAGCTATGTAGAGAAAGCCACGGGGAAGGAGCTGCCTCCCCGCCACCAAACATCTCCCAAAGGCCAGGCTGTTTGAGGAAGGCTATAGGGGATGAGCTGCCTCCTTCCTACCCACCCCATCTCCCAAAGGATATGTTGGACAGATAAGGCTTGGAGGGGCTCCCTCTTCCCATTCGTCCACATCTCCCAAGTGCCAGGCTGGATGCTGGATCCCCCCAATCCCTCTGAGAAGAGGGAAGATGGGGGTGGGGGGAGAGTGCTTTGATGACCAGCTGCAGGGCCATGGGGAGGGGTTGTGAGCCCAGGTCCTGTTAGCGAGGACTCCTCAGAGGAAAAGTATTTCCAGGAGCTCCTTGAGCCTCAGTTGGATGAGATTTCTGACCAGCAGGAGGAAATGGAGGTGCAGACAAACCAGGGCTTAGATTCCAAAGTTGTTGCAGGAGTTCCTCATTCCTCTGACCAGCCTCCAGCTGCAGCTCCCTACCTTCTCAGCACACCTGAGTCAATTAAGCAATGCCAGCTATGTGCTGGAAGCAAATTCCAGTCTAAAACACATCATACCATATTAGCAATACAGTTCCTGACTGCAGAAGACTGTGAGTCGTCACAGAGTGAGGATTGAGAACCTGCTGACAGCCGATATTAACTTGAGACTGGAAGGTCTGGGTTGTGGAACTGCCCCTTCTGTTGATGTCTTTGGACTGCATGAAAGAACCTTTGACACCCTGGACTGAGTTAGACATTCATTGCATTCTGTCTGTCCCTTGGTATTCTTTTTGTTTTGTTTTTTTGAAATACTGATTCTCTCTTCCTTCCTGAGTCAGCTCATCCATGTTTCTTTCCAGCAGAGACCTGAAACCTGAGACCAGTAGAGGAGGCAAAGGAAGCAGCTAGCTTCCCTCCCTTCCCTGGGGGAGATGGAGGATGGGAAAAGGCTAAGGATGGGGCAATTAAGGAGCAGCAGGGTCTTTTAGAGAGGCTGGCAGCTCTTCCAAGAAGAGGAACAGGAGAACAGATAAGCCCCATGATTGGCCCGAATGCAATTTGAACTTATTGGCTCTCATTGAGGCAGTGCTCTCTCCCTATCTGCATGTAATTTGAACTGATTGGCCCTCATTGGGGCAGTGTTCTCTCCCTATTGGTGACACTCACCCAGGGAGGGCCAATCAGACAGGGAGCGTAATCAGATAGGGAGTGCACTCAAGTTGAGCTTTATTATGTTTAGTGATAGTGATCAGCCTGGCAGTCCTGGTTTTGCAAGGACTCCACTCCAGGAATTAGCACTGATAGCTTTTTAATAGCAATTTGTCAAGTGCTTCATCTTCTCCCTAGACATGTCAAATGTTCTCTCCTCCTTATACTCTCTGCTGGTTTGGGACAAGCCTGAGGATATGGAGACACTGGCTTCTGTGGAATTTCTTTTCCTGGAAGACAAAGGAATGTGGTCATAACTGGAAAACATTCTCACTTCCTGATACTTCCATCCTTGGGTGTGCTGCTGGACCCAGCTGTTCAGGTGGAGTTTCCATCATCTGGGAGCCCAATTCCAAAGAAGAGGTGGCAAGTGACACGATCACACCTGTACCCTCTGGGGAACAGTCTGTTATTTGGGCAAAAATTCTGTTTTACTGTAGAGTTTTGCCAAAAAAACAAGCAATTCCCAGAGGTTGATGACATGATATCACTTCATATGTCGCTATGGTGATGTGCCTAAGGCCTTTCAATCCTGGTATGTCTTCCTCCCACTCCCCACCAGTTGCAAGGAGGGACTTGGGAATCCTAATTACAACTGGACTTATCATCTGTAGCTGAAATCATAGTAAATTACTTGAAAGTCCAATTGACCACAGAAGGGGAAAGAGTCAGAAATACACCCCTTCCTAACCATTATGTACACCTGTCTCTAGCAACCAGTATAATACTCCCCCATGGGTTGGTTTGGCAAGAGAGAGGACTTCAGTTTCCCCTTCTGCTATTCTGATCCATTCTCCTTTATCAAGTATTATATCCTTGAATTAGCCATGGCATTCCTGGATAGGGATCTTTATTGCATCCTGGAAGCCAGAGGGGAAACTAGAATCACAGAGTTGGAAGTTATCTCCATGGTCATCTAGTCCAACACACCGCACAATCCAGCTACTTGCCCATCCACAGTGAACCCAGTTTCATACCCCAGTGATCCCCCTACCAAAAATCTCCAGAATCCAGCCTGTGAGTACCATCCCACAGAAGAAGGCACCAGAAAAGCAGCTAAAGAACTGTTCCTCATGAAACACTCTTGATAGCTTCATAATTCACTCAGGCTAATAAGTACTGACTTGGGTAGGGCAATGCCATTTTCTACTCCAGGGACTTCCAGGGCCAACATAGTTTGACACACACAAAATCTCTCTTTCTCTCTGTGCATGTCTCTCTCTAAACACTTTGACCCTTTACAAAAGGATATGATTTTTTCAGTTACTCCTAAAATTTGTGTGGGGGTGTTATTAATGCTCCTCCTATGATTAAGCCTTGTTTCAGTTTTGAATATAGAAAAGTGCTGAGATGAGCAGCCTTTTTTGCTCAGTATTTCCTGCATTGTTCTATTTTTCTAAAAATCTAAAATCAAACGATTATAAAATACTAATGGATTGGCCAACAATTATCTGGCATATCTGTTTGAACGAATAAATTATTGCCTTGTTTATATGTGCAGAAGCAATTGCAGACGAAATAAAACAAAACCAGCCTGCCTTCTCTGCCTGAATTTAATATTTTAAAACAAAATCAAGAAGCAGAATGCCAGGCATTTAAAAACTGTGCTTATTCATTTTTTATTTATAAGAATAAAATGCAAATTAATATATTGACCTTGACAAAGAAAATGGGTGGCAACGATGAGCGTTTTGGATTGTTTTATAACTGGGAACAATTGTCTTCCTGTCTGTGTGTGTGCTCAAGTGCAAACACATACACAGAAAACTAAAAGCCATTTAGTTGTTTAAAGAGCAATTAACTCGCAGAGAACAAAGGAAAAATAACATTCAATAAACTGTCCACAAAACAATGCAAGATGTTATCCTTGAGAATGAAATAGGTTTGACCATTGTACATGGAGACACTAAGTATTATTTGAAAGGACCCTATAGAGTTTCCTTGCCCACTTTATAATTTGAGTCATTCAGCAGTGGTTTCATACCTGATATTCAACTGAGGGGCACTCCCAGATAGTAAATCTGAATGTTTCTCTGCCTGAACTGCTTGTTGTTTGGCTTGTTTGTTATATATACAGAACTGCATTGCTACTCATGAGTCCAACGGTATTGATATAATTACGGCACTAATTCTTAATGACATCAATCCTCTGGGGAAGAAGAGGATGGATCTTGTATTAGAACTGAAAGTAAGTGGCTACCTAGTGACAAGTATGGGCACAGTCATAGTGGCGGTTCAGAGGGCTTTGGTCCAGAGATTCAATAGAGATGGGAGGGGATCAGCTGGGCTTGAAAAATTTGGATAGAAGCAGGTGGTGTCATATCACTAGTGCTGAGGGGGTGTTTAATCATATGAAACATTAAAGTAATGTTATGTACTTTCTCCTCTTCTTCATTTGTGAGCTAAATTTTGAAATTGGACAAAAATTAAGAACATGATTTTGACTGAGTTAATGACATATGGACTGCAGAAAAAGGGGGAACACCTGATATGTGGGGAGCAGTCTCCTAGCCTCTCAACTTTTTTCTGCAGGCTCTTTGACCCAGCCTGGTTTAAAAGGACTGCAGATGAAAGAAGGAAAAAGCTGATAGGTAGGGAGCAGCTTCCCTACCTCTCAGTAGTTTCCCCGATTTTTCCCCTGTTCCTGAAAATATCCAGGATTTTGTCTCCAATTTTCCTGAAGAATCCTGGATACTTTTGGAATGGCAGAAAATATGGATAAGATATTTGGGGGGTATCCAAATTTACACCCCTAGTTGGGGACCCTTTCCTCTGAGGATAGTCTGAAGAGTCTGGAACCTTTCAGTGTAGAAAACAAAGAGGATGTGATAGAAGTTTATAAAATTATGCTTGGGATGAGGAGAGTAGATAAAGAGAGCTTTTTCTCCCCTTCCCTTAGTACTAGATCTCAGGGGCACACAGTGAAGTTTATGGGCAGTAACTTCAGGACTGACTAAATAAGATACTTATTAATTCATGGAGTAATTAAACGATGGAATTCAATGCCAGTGGATGTATGGATGACTGTGAGTACAGATGGCTTTGAAATGAAATTGGACAGATTTATGTACAATAGGCCCATCAATGGCTATTAGCCATGATGAGTAAAGGGAACCTTCATATACAAAGTCAGAATATCTTTAGGTACCTGTTCTAGGAGGCAACAATAGAGGAGACTCATGGAGACTCAAGGTGGATTACATCTGAAAACAATGTACTAAGAACAGTATAGTACCTATAATCAATAATTACCCTACAGTAGAAAATGTTGCTCTTGTGGGAATGTCTCTTCTTCTTCCTGCTTTATAATGCATTTGTTCATGAACTGTTTTCCCTTCGCTCCCATCAGAATAATGCCTCTAAGTTACTTTTGGCAATAATGGAAAGCAGACATGATAGTGAGAATGCAGAAAGAATCCTCTATAATATGAGACCCAAAGAACTGGTAAGTTTCCATGCATGTGTCCAAAATCAATAGAGTAACAATTAACTTGGCAACATTAAACTGTCAGACTGCTAATTGGGTGACTAAGATCATATTGTTGGACATCTTGTAAACTTTGTTCTTTCGTGAATTGAGCTATTCAATGCCAACTGCAAATCGGAAGCACTTTTGATAATTTAGTCAGTTATAAATTCTGAATAATGGCACTGAGCTTTTTTTGACCTCCAAGCATAAGATGGTCTGTGTACTGTTGCAGTTAGCTTTTTGGAAGAAATTACGGGTTCTGTTAGCATGTGAAAGCAAGAAATGTTGGATGGGGTGTCAAACACAAGGCCCAGGGGCTGGAACTGACCCATTCAGGACTCTTGTATGTCCTAAGAGCAACTGGTGTGAGGGAGGGAACAGGAGGCTGCCTGATGGGATGAGTGGGCTAGGTCCAATCTGCTTATGGTTTCAGTAGGGCTGCAGCAGCCAAGCAGAACCCCTTTGCTTAGCTAACAGCCTCACTGGTAAGTTTGGAACCTCTGCAACCACCTTCATACCAGAGTTGGCTTCCAAGGTGAGGTTGCACAGCTCTCCAGCTGCTGTCTTTTATTGTTTATTTATGTAATTTATATACCGCCCTATCCAGCGAATTGGCTCAGGGCGGTGCACATTGTATTGCATTGACAGATTAAACAATTCACTAAAATTAATTTTAAAAATCTAAAATAGATAAAATTTAAAATTTAATATAGCATCTAAAGTAAAAAAATCAAACAGCAGCATCAACTATCTTGATTTATCTTCAGTTCTTCCAGAGATAGAGCATGGTCAGGGGGCATCTTTTTGATAGGAAGGGCCTGGAAGATGTTGCAACTTCACTGGCCTCAACCAAATGCCTTGCAGAAGAGCTCCATCTTGCAGGCCCTGTGGAACTGCACTAGTTCCAGCAGGACCTGGATATGTTTCAGGGGCTCATTCCACCAGTTGGGGCCAGGGATCACCTGCTGGTTGGTATTAGTAGAGTGAAGCACTCTTGGGGGGGGGGGGTGTAGTTAGAGAGGTGATCTCTCAGATACACAGGACCTGGGCCATGGATGGCCTTATGGATAAGTACCAGAACCTTTAGCTTGATCCAGAATTCAGCTGCAAGCCAGTGCAGCTGTCGGAGCACAGATTGAATGTGTGCCCTCCAAGGTGTACTCATAAGGGTCCTGTTGGCTGCATTCTGTAGTTTTCAGAGTGGGTAGGCCTGCATGGAGCAAGTTATAGAAGTGCAGTCTAGAGGTGACTGTCTCATGGATGTCTAGGTGTTCCGGGGCTAAGTAGGGTGCCAGTAGCTTGGCTTGGCATAGGTGGAAAAACATCAGCTGCTCTACTCGTGAGACCTGGGTCTCCATGGATAAGGAGGCATTGAAGATCATGAAGGATATAAAGTTTATATCTCTGGTACCTGGCATTACATCTTATGGGATGCATAGCCTGGTCCCACAAAGTCATATTTCTGTCAGATATGAGTTTGACACCTTTCGACTAGCAAGAGCATGTTTTGTTCTCAAAGTCAGCAGGGAAGGGGAAAATGTGGTTTCTAATGAAAAAATAAAGGACCATCTTGAAAGCAGAGCTGCTTTGTAATAAGCATCATTGGTTACAGGAGATTGAGAAATAAATGCTGAGCAGTGGGCTGTTCTTTTTTCTTCTGACAAATAAACCAAAGTCAGGTGGGGGGCTGTTGTGAGATCTCAGTGGCTCCAAAAGCCCTGGGGTATTGTGGCTGGCCAGAATAGCCATCCCCCCTGCCAGAATCTCTAAAGATTAGATAGCAGAGGGGAAGGGGAGCTTCTGTTGCTCCATGGAAGATCTCCCTGGTCACTTCATTGGCTTCACACAGAGCAATGTTAAGAACACTTTCCTTGGTTTAAGCCCTGTTGAATAGGCTTGCTGAGAATAGGGCTGGTAACGTATTAACAACAGGCAAAAGTGGATTATTTCAAGTAACTGACCAAGTCTTAAGATATAACCAAATACATTTAAAATAGAGACCAAGTGTGATATAGCAGTTGGAGTGTCAGATTAGGACTACAAACACCTGAAATAAAATCTGTACTCTGCCACTGAGTCCACAAGTGAGTTACTGTCTCAGCCTTCTCTTGGTGACATGGCCATGATTCAGCTGCTTTGCAGGTCTAGTCTCAGGTTCAGTGCCTGCCCCCCCAAAGTCAAAAAGGATCAAGTAATAAGGAATATAGAAGACCTCTCCCTGACCTCCTGGAGAGCTGCTCCCAATCAGCAGGCAATGCTGACCTTGATAAGCCAATGGTCTGATTTATTGTAAGTCATGGTGACTTTTTCCCGGCATTGTTGTGTGATCTCTTGAGAGTTCCTATGGGATAGAACTCAAAGAAATGAATTTAATAGTCTCTAAGAGCTCTTTCGCAGTCCATGTTAAAAGATGGCCAAACAGAAGCCTGGAATTCCAAAGTGCAGGCTAAAAGTTTACCAACTCAACACATTGTGCCTGTTTATGTCAACAGTTGGAGACAAGACAATGATGCAATGTATCATCCAGCAACAATAGGGTGAACTGAGGATAAAGCTTTGTTTTGGCTTTTATTCTCCTGAGTCAAGTGCTTCCTAATGTAGGCCGAGTTTGGCAGCAAATGCCAACTTCTATTTAAAAAAAAAAATCAGGCTTGAACCAGGTCACTGTTTCAAAGGGAAGGGGGTATCAGTGTGAAATTCCTCGAAATGAGTTTCCATTCCCAGAACGCCTGTGATGCTATGAAAATACCGTCTTCTGATGACTGTATACTTCTGCCTTTGTTTTGGCTTCACGTCTCAGTCCCGGTATTTTCCAGTTTCGATCTGTGTATTTCTTTTCCCCAGGTAGAGGTGATCAAGAAGGCTTATCTACAAGGAGAGGTTGAGTTTGAGGATGGAGAGAATGGGGAAGATCTTGCTGCATCCCCCAGAAATGTGGGGCACAATATCTACATATTAGCCCATCAGGTATGATTGAGTTTATAAAAGAGCCGGGGTGCAGGTGATGTTAGTCTGGTATCCATGGTTATTCAAGCCTACGATTTATGTCTCTCTCCTAATGCTTGGTCGTAAAAATATAAAGGATTTTTTTTGTCTTGTTCTTTTATTTGGTGGCTAGTTCTGAAAGTTTTGTTATGAGTTTATGTTTGTGTGTCATCCGCTGTGGACTTTCCAAAGTTCATGAGGAAGTTTCATATTTTTTAGGATTAATGGGGACAGTCAGTTTTATACAACCTTTCAGTACTCCCCCTGTATTCACAAGAAATCCATTACATGTCTTCTGTTGGTCCTGAGTTCTTCTTGAAGGTCAGTGTCCAAACAGGGCAAGAGATGTGGAAAGGTGTTACCAGATAAGTGTGTGTTTTTTTTTAGTGTATCCTTGTACCCTAATGTAATTCACAGCTAGGACTCTTATTTTAGTAATGCTTTGGAAAGGGGAGAAATATGGTCTGATTTCTTCAAACTGGCCAAGCAGAGAGAATTCAAGAATATGCACCTTGAATAGATCTTTAGTAAGTCATATGTGAGAAAAATTGGCTTTGTAAAAACCCTCTTTTTAAGACATAGGCTCCCATTTGCTGTCCCACCTGATCAAGTCGTCTGGTCTGAAGTAAATCAAGACTGCTACTTTTTAAGCTCCGTTTCGTTTGTTTTCTAAAGGAGTCACATGTCCATTTATTTCAGCTGGCTCGTCATAACAAAGAATTGCAGAACATGTTGAAGCCTGGAGGTCAAGTAGAAGGAGATGAAGCTTTGGAATTCTATGCCAAGCACACAGCACAGATTGAGGTAGAAGCCATGGTGAAATGTGGTGATCTGAAACCGCTAAACCAGTTCTTTCTGAAGTTTAAGATATTATAATGAAATAACCCAAATTTTGTGATATTGGAAATCCAGGCTCTAAATGCCCCTGATAATAAAGCAAGTCAGTAATGAAAATCATGAAAAGCTTCCAGTAATCTAAATCAGGGGTAGTCAACCTGTGGTCCTCCAGATGTTCGTGGACTACAATTCCCATGAGCCTCTGCCAGCGGTTTCTGGCAGGGGCTCATGGGAATTGTAGTCCATGAACATCTGGAGGACCACAGGTTGACTACCCCTGATCTAAATGACATTTTGGTGCATGAAGAGGTATCATGTTTCAAACAAACAAACAAGCTACAAGTTAAATGAAGTCCTCTTTCTCTAGATTGTTCGGTCAGATCGTACTATGGAGCAAATAGTCTTCCCCGTGCCCAGTATATGTGAATTCCTCACCAAGGAATCAAAACTACGGATCTACTACACTACAGAAAGGGACGAGCAAGGCAGCAAAATAAATGACTTCTTCTTGAGATCAGAAGACCTATTCAATGAAATGAACTGGCAAAAGAAGCTGAGAGGTAAGCTGGTTTTCTAGAAAATATAAAAAAATTTTCTCAGGGTGGGATGCAAGTAACTTGAACATCTCATAGGGTTTTATTTTGTTATTTGAATCCAAGATTAGGAACACAGAAATGTAATTTCTGTAATTTAAATGTTTCCAGAAAGGCTTGGATTAAACACTGACTGCACCTGTTGTCTGTTCCCAACTTTGCGTTTCCTAATTTACCTTTTAAAAACAGACATAGGGAAGCAACCAAAACATCATGCAGGGGGCCGTATTTGTAGCATGAGTAGAGTGTTAATCTGAGATGGCCAAAATGTTCCCTGGATTCTTGTATTGCACACAGTACTCATGGTTACAAAAACTTTCATACAAGGTCATTTTTGGATCCTTTCCAATCAGTTTCAGGACTGGTCATGATATTGGTGGATGATCTGTGCTAGGAGATGGACTCTGGAAGTGTAACTCTATTGATTCTCCTGATCCTCAGCGGCTTTTGTTACTATCAATCATGGTCTCCTTCTAGACCACCTTTCCAGGCCAGAACTGGGAAGCAACTTTTTGCATGTTAGGAAGGCTTCACATGGTGCAGAATGCTGCAGCCAGGATGTTAACTGGAGTAAGATGCGGGGAGCATATCACTCCAATCTTGTCCCATATACATGGAGTCCCAATTTGTCCTTCTCATCTAGGTTTTTAAAATATTGCCTGTATTTTTTTTAAAGACCTCTAGCTTTTAAGAGAATGCACTCCAAGCAAGGCTTTTCCTAAAGCATCTTCTTAAATCATTTTTTCTCCCTGCCCTTTTCCAGCCTTAGAATGTACATGAAAATGGGAGGGGGGGGCGCAGCACAGACAGGCATGGCAGCAGCATGGCTACCCACCCCCTTGTCCATGGCAAGGGCATTTCATATTGGCAAGCTAATCACACAAGGTCAAAATACGTTAAGTACGATGGGATCCAGCTGGCTTGTTCCGGCCTTGTAACTAACTTTTGCTTTTGTGGTACTTGTAAACAGAGAGGTGCATAGAAAGCTAGTTTGTGGGCTTTGGTCTAAAGGAGAGTCATAAATGCCTTGAACTTATAGACTCTTAAAGAGCAATTATATGGAAAAATAAACCTAGTATAGAAAAGGTAATAAAGTTTTTACTGCATCTGATAGTGTGTTTCTAGGAAAAGTTGGCAATATACTAGCTTTTGGGCATTTATTTCCTTGTTAAAAGTATATGGTATCATTGCACCTCTTGTAAACATTCTCTTTTTTTGCAGCTCAGCCTATTTTGTACTGGTGCTCACGCAACATGTCCTTCTGGAGCAGCATTTCGTTTAATCTTGCAGTCCTCATGAATCTACTTGTAGCATTTTTTTATCCATTTAAAGGAATCAAAGGAGGTAACTACTGTTTTAAGATTATGAACTGTATATCAAAGCATTGGGAGGGGCTAAATTAAACATCTGTTTAACTTTGGGGACTTTTATAGATCATATTGTTTGGTTCCCCCCACTTCTTGAGCCTTGTAGAGCATCGTTTCCATTGGTTGGGAGAGCCATGAAGACTTCTATGTAATACCCGTTTTGGTTACAAACATGTAAACAAGGGACAAATGAAGCAGACACTCTGATGGCAGGCTGCAAAATTGCTGGTCTTGCCTCTGACTCCAGACTTCCTCACCAGTTGATTTCTATCCTGTTCACAGCTGTCATTCTCCAAGTTCAAATTAATTTATTTCTCAGAGACTTTCATGCTTGGTGGATAGTACTGTCAAGCAGCAGCCAATTTATGACAGCCCCACAGGGTTTTCAAGGCAAAGAGATGTTCAAAGGTGGTTTGCCATTACCTTCCTCTGTGCAGCAACCCTGGACATTTTCAATGGTTTCCCATCCAAGACCTAACCATGGTCAACCCTACTTAGCTCCCGAGATCTGACGAGACTAGGTTAATCTGGGCTATCCAGGTCAGGACACTTTCATGGTTGGGGGAAGCTAAAAATGTACACTAGTAAGTGTGAAATATGTAGCTGCTTTTGACCGACCTTAGTGACATGCTAAGCCTGGCTTTAGACCTGCCAGAAACTTCACAGACTGGCCTCTGGAGCATCACAAGGTTCAAGAAAGAGCCAGAGCTGATATGATACTGGGAGATGCTTGAGCTCATTCCCTGCTTTATTTTATTTTTACTTTAAATTGTAGCCTGTCTCACTTCTGATTTGGATCAGGATGGCAGGGAGAGCTGTCTTCTTCCACCCTCATAAGCCCTGTTCGCATGCCTTGGCCACTATTTTTTTTAAAGCTTATTTAACCATATGCAAATCCAATTCAGACTACGGTGTGAATTGGATTTGCATATGGTTAAATAAATTTAAAAAATAGTGGCAGATACATCACCGTCCCTGGGTTCAAGGAGACTGGGGGTGGGGCAGGTGTGGAGGAAGAAGAGGCAGAGAAGATTTGCTATCATCACTGCCTTCCCTTGACAGATGGCTGATCCAATTGTTGTTAGAATTTGATGAATTCCAACTTCCTTTGTTTCAATACAAGTTTCTAACTTTCATTATTACTGCAGGTTGGAAAGGTAATAAGCAAACCCCCCCCCCCAAATAATTGCTGATGATTTTATAATTCTTTGAATTACTGGCCATCGGCAAATGGGCTGCCCCACGTACCTGAGACTTAATATATCTGGGTGGGTAATGAGAAATAGCCCCATGTGCTCATAGAGCCACCAGCCCTACAAAAGCTATTACTGCAGGCATTATTCCTATCCGTATATCAAAGTTTTTCAAGATTGATCTTTTTTGAAATGTTATAATGGCCCGTGGAGAGGCTTTCCAGATGTAGAAAGTGGAATGACTGCACACACCCTGCAATAAAAATCTTGTTTGATAAAGACTCTTGGAAGGGAGGGACGGAGACTATGTCCAGTCTCAAAACACTTGTTATTTTGAATTAGGCCCAAATGAGACAGTGTTCCTAGCTAAGTTTTTATGATATTTTACAGAAGATGTATTTTTACCTGATGCTTGCTTATGATATCTAACCTGTCTCTAAAAACAGAAAAAGGAACACTAGAAGTACCAAAGTGGTACAATTATTCAAACACCCATTGGCTATGTGTGCCAATAACATTTGTATTAATTAAAGTGCACATAAGGGACTATACTTAGCCATTTGTCAGATTGAAAATCGTAATGTCTAGACAGGCAGGTGAGTAAGCCATATTGTGCAATGATAACAAAAAATAGATTCCGGTGGGTAGCTGTGTCGTGTCTGCCCTGAGTTCCCAAAGATGGGGTGCACTATAAACCCCATAAATAAATGGGAGCTTTCGGTGTTCCGCAGGGCCTGCAAAACAGAGCTCCTCCGCCAGGTTTATGGTTGAGGCCAGTGTGGCAAGAAGATTTGGTTGGGCTCCCTCTGATGCTAAGCGGGGTTAAGTGATATTAAGCCTTCTGTCATCTATGCTCCCTCTTCCCACTCCTCTGTGCAGATGTTATTGGTGGTGGGTTAGGATGTTGAATATCACCATGTCTTTTTGGGATATTGATTCTGTGTTTGGTTTTTATGTCCTACCTAGAGTGTTTGAATGGGGTTTTATGGGAGGGGGGGGTCTGGGAGTGGCATGTAATAAGTCTAAATAATAAATAAAATATCTGAAAAAGTGTATTTGCATACAAAAGCTTATATATCTTGAATAAAACTTTGCTGGTCTTAAGGGTGATGCTGGACTTGAGTTTTGTTCAACAGAAATTAGTGTTTATATAGGAAATGTTTAAGATGGTTGCACCAAGTAGGTAAGAAATGCAAGTGAGCCAGGCCATGGTTTGGATCCCCTGGATATGTTCCAGGTGCACTAGACATTCTCTACTGTGGAGCCACCCTACCTTCCCCTCTAAAATGTCTGTTTGTAGAAGACCAGAGGTATTCCATGAACCCTTGTACAAACAGAAGTGCTAGTAGAAAAGGAAGCACACATCATGATATGGGCTATCTTGCATGCATGGAATTCCTCCATAGGATCCAAGCCTGGATTTTAAAAGCTGGTAAAAGGAAACCTCAAGGTAGGAGTGGACTGAGGTCTTGTTGATCAATGAGCTGACATCTTCTATGGAATCCAGCTCTCACATGAAGCTGCCTTATACCAATCCAGACTTTTTGGCCATCAAGGTCAGTGTTGTCAACACAGACTTAGCAGTGGCTCTCCAGAGTCTCATAGAACTATAGAGTTGGAAGGGTCCATACAGACCTAGTCCAACCCCCTGCTCAATGCAGGATAAGCCTAAAGCACCCAGGCTTAAGTATCTGTCTGGCCGCTGCTTGAAGGCTGCCAGCGAGGGGGAACTTGCTACCACCTTAGGCAACCCATTCCACCGCTGAACTCCTCAAATTGTGAAAAAAAATTCCTGATATCTGCGTGACCTTTAAAATACTTAAAGACAGCAATCATGTCCCCTCTCAACCTCCTCTTCTCCAGGCTGAACATTCCCAAGTCCCTCAGCCTTTCCTAATAGGGCTTGGTCCCCAGGCCCAGATCATCCTCGTTGCTCTCCTCTGCACCCTCTCAATTTAGTCCACATCCTTTTTGAAGTGAGGCCTCCAGGACTGCACATAGTACTCCAGGTGAAGTCTGACCAATGTGGAATACAGCAGGACTATGAGAACTCAGGCTGAGTTCTTTCATGTCTGGTTCTTTTAGCTGGATTGAACCTTAGTCTTTCTGCATGCCAAGCAGATGTTCTACCACTGAGCCACAGCCTTTCCCCCCTCTGTTGCTGATTTGTGATTTATGTATCTTATTGAGACTGATGTATTTTAAACTGATGATATTTTATATTATACTGTTGTCAGCTTCCCTGTGGAATGACCCTATTGTTTCGTCATTCTGTTGTGGATGGAAAAGCGGAATAAAAAGCTTTTAAACAAATGAATAAAATGGGTAAAACTATGTTGACCGTCAGAGTATAAATGAATGTATTCGGGTTTTTCCCCCTTCTTAGGTACCCTAGAGCCCCACTTGTCAGGCTTACTCTGGACAGCCATGCTGATATCGTTAGCAATTGTTATTGCCTTGCCTAAACCCCATGGCATTAGAGCTTTAATTGCTTCCACAATACTACGACTTATATTCTCAGTAGGTTTACAGCCAACATTATTTCTCCTGGGAGCTTTCAATGTAAGTATTCAATTTCTCTGATTTTTTGCTGCCTCGTTGCATTAAAGATTCTCTGTGTATTTATTTGGGATGGACCCAGAGTTCCATGAGTACAGCAATGAGTACTGCAGCTCACCGGTCCCCCTAAGCTACTTCTCCGGGCAGTCAGGGGAGCGCAGTTCTCAAGAACAGAGAAGGGGGCAGGGGTGAGGATTGGCATGGCAGGATCACCTCCCTCCTTTGCCGACAGAAGTGCCATTATGCTGTGACAATAGCTTGTTCTGTCCAACTCAATACATTGCTATTTTAATTTTGTCTAATCCTCTTCACAGGTTTGTAACAAAATCATATTTTTGATGAGTTTTGTTGGTAACTCTGGAACTTTCTCTAGAGGATACAAAGCCATGATCATGGATGTTGAATTCCTTTATCATCTACTGTACCTGCTTATTTGTGCAATGGGGCTGTTTGTTCATGAATTTTTCTACAGTTTGCTGGTAAGTGTTGACCGATATCGACTTGCTTCATGGTGGTATAAGGCAGTTCTTTTTAGACAGGACTCTTCCTACTCCAGATTAGAGTTGTGACACTGTATGCTACTTATTGAGGCTAAAATTGTTCCTATTTGGATTGCTGAAGTGGTTATTGCAGATTATGCAGTAGTGAATTTTTGAAAACTGAAATTTCTGTATGTTTTGTGACATATACCTTGTGAGCCCCCTTGAACTTGCAGGTAGAGCAACAGAGTCAGTGTTTCTAAATTAATAAAGATCCTTAACTTTAAACAATGGTAAGTCAATGGACTTGTAGCTGAACACCTGTGACGTATAATTATGCTTTAGCACACCTGAAGCACCTAGTGCACTGTCAGTAGGATGCCATGAACCATGCAGTTAGGTCTGTGCTGCTAAGCAAGTTACTGATCACCAAATGGCAAAATACTTTTAAAATGGAGGAAACTTTTAAAGGCAAATTTTGATATGGCATATAGTGTTTTGCCATTCACAGGAAAAAAGTCCAAACATCCACTAGGTATGCCCCAGGCTTTTATATAAACCTTTCTTTGCTTACTGGCTTCCATTTGGCTACTGTTCAGAAGGCCAGGGGCAGCTCCAAGCTTCAGACTGGAAAGGAGAAAAAATTGGCCCCGTTTAGATAAAATAAAGGGAAGTGATTAGTTGCTGCTAACTTAAGGACGGCATTACATGCTGTGTTTCTGAATTGGTGTTAACCTTGAAAGGCATATTGAGGGAAGGAGGGATACTCGCAGGAGTTAGTTGGTGGGCTGGAGGAGCACGCTTGCCCCCCCTGCTTGTTCTGACCTGTAAGTGCCCCCGATGGCTTCTGAGAAGGATGAGAAAGTGACCTGGGTGGCATTCACAGGAGACAACACATGGCCTTGTGGGTGTGGGGGAGGGATGACCTTAAATGATTCTCCCATACAAATGCCGGTTCCGCTCATGTTTCCTTGGCCTATGCAGGTTTGGGAATGTGTATCAAGGCAGCATGTAGTTCTGCTTGAAGAGCAAATCATTTCATTATAAGTCGTGCGTGACCAATGTGCTTTGATTTGGGGCCAGTTTCTCCAGAGATTAGCTCCGTCACAGAGGATGCAACTCTTCCCTTAGGCCACACTGACACTTTTCATTCAGTCATTCATCTGGGGATTTCCATGTCAATTCCCAAGCTGCAATTACATTGCATTTCAGCTGTATACCACATGATGGGTGTGGAACCCGCAGAAGGGGGGAGCCCAAAGGCATATGCCACTTAATCAGCTGCAGGAACAAGTGATCGCAGTACTTTGACTTGGGTTACATATCTTGGCAGTGTTGTTCGAGTTTTTGAACTAAATCAAGAAGTGTTGCATGCAATACAACAGTGTTCTGTCATTTTTATGTATATTATGAAAGAATAATGCTGACCCTACCCAAAACACTACATTGTATTTTCCATTCAAATGGTTTTCTATTGGTGCTGTTTTTTTTTTTTAATTTGGGTTGGTTTTTTCTTTCAGGTGTTCATAGTCACTTCAAACAGCACTTTTTTAAAACCGTGCTCCACAAAAAGTATTAGGATTTACCATTAAAATCTGTGACATAAATTAATAGATTCTCTGACATACAAACAGTTTACAATGTTATTCGAATATAATCGCTTCCTAACTTTTTAATTTGAAGTCTCTTATGAAATCTTACCAACTCCTCTTTTTCCAGCTTTTTGACTTGGTGTACAGAGAGGAGACCTTGCTGAATGTCATTAAAAGTGTCACTCGCAATGGACGTTCCATTATCTTGACTGCTGTTCTTGCTCTTATCTTGGTGTACCTCTTCTCAATAGTGGGCTACCTGTTCTTCAAGGATGACTTCATCTTGGAAGTAGATAAATTACCTAATGAAACATTATTGCCAGGTTGGTACTGCACATACTTTTGTTCTTTTTAAAGTAGGCTGGCTACCCCTTACTGCATCAAGAGGTGCATGTAGGAAGCTGCATGTTTCCCTCTGGTGATGGCCGTTTTGTAAAAGCAGATGCCTTTTGATGAGGTCTTGATATTTGGAAAGCAGTAAAATTGAGGCTGCCAAATAGCCATGGCTTCATAAACTCATATTTGGAGGTCTTTTTACACCTTTGATGCAATAGTATCAAAGATGTGGGTATGATGATTTTTTTTTAACGTCCATTGTAAATTAGAGCTTTCTTGGATTACTTCAGATTGTATAAATAGGATAAATGTATAACTTTTTAAAAATCATGAGTTGGATCAACTGACTCCCTAAACTAGTTCAGTGGCTTTCTTTCACTGGATCTCTCTTCCGTAGAGAAAGAGCTTCTCTTTCAGCATACTTTCTGTGTCGGACAAAAACACTGAAGGATATCATTGGCTCCAATCCCATGCATTTATTTTGCTTCCAAGCTGCAAGCTTTTAAAAAATAATTGAAAAAATTTGGAGATGGTACAATGATAATCCAGATTAACCCCAGTGGAAAATCAGCATCTTCCAGCATCTTAGAAAGTTATTTGAAGGCTTTTTGTTAAGTAGAGATTTCAGCTATAGTACAGCAGATCTGCAAATACATATAGAGTTGGCTGAAACAATTTTATGCGGGTTTTCATGTGGTTCTTAGTTTTTTTAGTTATTTTGTTTTTATTATTACATTTTTATACCACCCTCCCTTGTGTCATAGGGCAGTTCACAGAGAACATGGATCTAATATGACAGATACAATGTAAACTCAGTTACTGCATGAACATCAACAACATTGAATATTCAATAATTCAGTTATTTAAATCAATTATCATTGAGTCCCATGTCCCTTCTTGGACATGGATTCAAACCTAGTCCTAGTAAGTTGTAACCATTGTTCCCATTGCACTTTGACACACTGGACTCCACATCTGAGTGAGACTTTACCTGGTAAGATCTAGTTTATCTGGCGTATACAGTGGAAAGAACTCCCAATTGTATGACAAATAAATTCCACCCCATACAGTCATTAAAAAGTTTCCCCCCCGGCACACACACACACACACACACACAACCTTCCTTTTTATTTTGTGGTATTTAGTGTATGAAAATGCAAGCAACACAAAACCATGTCTCTTTGGGGACCATGTGTGAGTAATGCCAGCTGTTCACAGTCTTTTAAGTACAACATTTTAACCAAAAGAAGAGAAGCAATGCAGGAGTTTTCTTGTCATGTATTGTAAATTCCTGGAGTTCACAATGTTGAAACCTATTAAACTTTAAAAGGATACTGGCAAGGTTTTCATGCATTGTTATCATGTATTTTATATATTTCTCTACCGTCAGTCATTTTTAGGGTTTATGCAGGGGAACTGGGTGCTATGTTTATAAAGCTAAATACTGTTGTAATGTGTAAGAATGGTCAAGTACTTCTAGCATCATTTTAAGCCACATTTTTCAACATAGCGTATGTTACAGATCAGCACACTGACAATGGTGAAAAAATGACCAGGGAGTTTCTATATTCCGACGTGTGTCGCATAGCGAACGGGGAAAATTGTTCTTCCGTTGTTCCTTCAGCAGGTAAGTATCTTTCACTGTTTGTTTTTCATATTATGGTTTTAAATTTCTCTTTGAATTGCTTGATCCAGCAGTTACTCAGCCAAGAATCCTTGCATTCCAGTCCACCAAAATCTACAAAGGCACATGCATAGATGTGTGTATATATAAAAAGAGAGAGCCCATGAGCCTCAACAGTGGTGCTCTGTCCCCCACTCTCTAATTGCCTTCTTCTTTCTCCCCAGTCCTCTTGCCAGCCTGACCTTCAGTCAGCTGGGCACTGAACACGGGGTTGAAGCAGAAATTGTGTTTTCTATTCATTCTGCCTCAAACCTCTTGCTGCTGTTACTATACCTACCTGCTGATGGGGATGGGGAGAGAAGGGTTGGGGAAATCTTATATTTCACACTGGACTCCACTGCCTCCTACTTCTCCACACCCCCTGCTCCTTTTCTACCCCTCATCCTCCTGCAACTGCCACCTCTCATCTGTGTGCATCTCCTTCCCCACCCTGGCTGTTTTCTTCACCTGTGCCATTATCGCCTTCTTCTCCACCACTTGCTCATTCACCATCACTGACTCCTGCCTGCCTGACTTGCTGGCCTGTGCCCTCTCCTTTTGCCCACTGTTCGACTGACACCACCTCTGGCTGCCCCGACCCCCATGAGCTGATTTCCTGGTTGCTAAGTAACCCTCAACATGGCAGCCAATATCTTGTGTTCTAATGTTGTGAGATCTCATTTCCCTACCGCCAAAGTTTGAATTTTGGAGATTTTTCAAAGTCTGTTTTTTAGTCTTTTGCTCCCCCCTTCCTGTCACTCAACCCCTCCTCCTATGCAGATGCTATCTGAGGCTGAGATCTCCACAAATGTTGGTTATGGGATGCCTAGGTGCCACTAAAGGTGCCACTAAGATACCACAAGTGTAGTCTCATGATATTTCACAGACAAACTTTTTCTCTTATAATGTTTTGCTCCATCTAATTCATATATTAAAATGTTGAGGAGGTAGTCTGTAGATCAGTATATGGGATGGTATTTTGATGGAAAGACAGCACAGAATGTTTAAATAAATGTAGAACACAATAATATGTGTTTGCATTTTGTGATCATTTCAGTGATTCTGGGATTTTAGAGGGTCCTTTTTAAGAGCCTCTTGTGGTGCAGAGTGGTAAGGCAGCAGACATGCAGTCTGAAGCTCTGCCCATGAGGCTGGGAGTTTGATCCCAGCAGCCGGCTCAAGGTTGACTCAGCCTTCCATCCTTCTGAGGTTGGTAAAATGAGTACCCAGCTTGCTGGGGGGTAAACGGTAATGACTGGGGAAGGCACTGGCAAACCACCCCGTATTGAGTCTGCCATGAAAACGCTAGAGGGCGTCACCCCAAGGGTCAGACATGACTCAGTGCTTGTACAGGGGATACCTTTACCTTTACCTTTTAAGTATTACACTTGCTATAAAATCAAAGACATAGGCATATGAACAAATACGTACCTATATTTCTCCTTGTTCTGGGCATTTCAAAACTCAGAATATGGTGCTTTATCTGTCATAACATGTGTGATAGAAGAGCTTTTTTCCATGCTCCCAGTGTATAAGGATGGGAAATTTGTTTCCTTCACTATATGACATACAGAAACAGTAGAACTAGAGGGGGAAAGGATCCTGCTATTGTGCCTTGAGTACTCTCTCTTGGTGGGTGTGCAAGCTCAAGCAGAGAAGGAATGTGTGGGAATATGGCTGAATGACGCTGATCTTGAAGCCTCACTGCAGTGTCCTAACTTGCTGTCTTTAACAGAGCTGATTTCTGCAGAAGGTGAGGAAGAGGATAAAGAGCACACATGTGAGACCTTGCTGATGTGCATTGTTACTGTGCTTAGTCATGGCCTGCGAAGCGGGGGCGGAGTAGGAGACGTGCTCAGGAAACCATCCAAGGAGGTAAATGATTGCTGGGGAAGAGAACCAAATCACGTTAAATCTCTAAGAAGGAACTAAAATATTTCTCCACGGGAAAAGTCTTCTACATCACTGTACAGTGTCAAGCACGACAAGATTTTGAGTTGTTGACTTTATTTAAAGGTGGTAGAAGTACTAATCTGCCTGTGGCTCATTCAGACGTGCAGTTTTTAAACATTGCCTCTCTCTTCTGAGTGTGCTTGCAAACCGTTTAAAAATCATAGATTTGAGTGTAATCCGATGCATAGAATGAAATTTCACACCGCTGAGTCTCCAGATGAAGCAACGTTTTAAAAACACAGCCAGTCATAAACACAGCCAGGGTTGATGAAGCAAATGTCTTAGCAACCCTTCCTGAAAGCCACAAAAGAGGGTGCCAAAAAAAAAAGGTCCCTTCCAGTTGATCTCAGTGTAGGCAATATTCCTCGATGCGGAAGGCAGTATTATGGTTCCAACCCATTTAGGATAGAGTGCTGCAGTGATCCGAGTATTAGAGTATTAGCCTAGGCCAGAGATAGTCAAACTGCGGCCCTCCAGATGTCCATGGACTACAGTTCCCATGAGCCCCTGCCAGCATTCGCTGGCAGGGCCTCATGGGAATTGTAGTCCATGTAGTCCATGAACATCTGGAGGACCACAGGTTGACTACCCCTGCCTTACAGGATCGTGAGGAAAGGGAGGGAGACCAATTCAAGATAGCTTTAGTTTGGCTTGCTGGCTTGGTGCTACATGAATTAGTTTTATGCTGTCTCTTCCTGATATTGCGCGCAACTCATAGTTTGTAGTTACATCTGAATTAGCAAACAAGAGTTGCAAACTACCCTTTGAAATACTGCTGCTTTGGAGGGCAAGCACAATCCATTGTTTTCTTGTTTGTGTATAACAGTAAGCAATGGCTGAAGCTAAAGAGGATGTCAGGTTTTGAACTGTAGCGCCTGAGGTGAGAGGGAAAGGGGGAGGAAACAGCAATCTGAGCTTAAACGTTCAGTCAATGTAATCCAAACCAGTCTGTGGTCTTATGACAGAACAAACTCTGTACGTGCCAGGGCTTCTGCAAATTGGTTAGATACTCATAATGTGGACAGTAAGGGCATGTCAGCTTTATTTTTTTCCCCTTTTGTTAGAAACAAAAGCAAAGGCAGAAAATAAAACTACTCTTTAAAAAAAAACAGTACTGTTGAAATATGGAAGTTGACGGTGAATAAGTCATTAAAGTCTCTTATCTATGCAAGCTTCTTACCAGCAAGACTCTTAGTTTACTTTCTGTGACCTGTGAATACCTTTGATCATACAAAATGTCTATGATCACCAAACAGGTTAATACCAGCACTAGGAGGGCTGTCTTTTTTTTATTAAAAAGAATAAAGCTTTTGCAACAGTGTTTTTAAGGCCACAAAAAGGAAATAAGAAGTCCTCTGAAAAGGGGAGGGCATGCCCAGTTGTTCCCCTTCCAGGACACGTTTACATGTGCAGCACCTTGCATTTCTTCATATTATTGCTCTTTTCTTCTTTACTTCACATACCATCCCCTAGCACAGTATGCGTTCCATTATGCCATGCTCCACTATGCATTATCACGCCTTTGAAAATTATTTCTTTCAGGAACCCCTTTTTGCTGCAAGAGTGATCTATGACCTTCTCTTCTTCTTCATGGTGATCATCATTGTCCTCAACCTGATTTTTGGTGTTATCATTGACACCTTTGCTGATCTCAGAAGTGAGAAACAGAAGAAAGAAGAAGTATTAAAAACAACTTGCTTCATTTGTGGTAAGTGTAAAAGCAAACACTATAAAGCTACCTTCTCTTCTGATTCAGTACAAAAGAATGCAAATTCAAAAATTGAATGTGGCTTTGGAATATGACAAAGTTAGTAGAACCAATGTCTCCAGCCAGCTAATTATTTTGGTCCTTGGCTCAATCCTCTTGTTTTATTTAGTACTTGATAATGATTATTTCTTATTTGATTTCTTAACTGCCACTCTTGGACCAGCTCAGCTTGTGATGGTTTACAATAAAGCCCCAGTAAAACACAATAAAAGAACAACAATCTCCTGGCAGCATAAAATCTTACTAAACCCACTCCCAACACACCAAAGTTGGCCCACCACCTAAAGGCTTCGGGAGACACTCCTCTAGCCCTAGATGTTCAGGGCATTCTGAGGAGGGACCCAAGATCTTGTTGTTATACAATGAAAACTTTTTGAAGTTTGATTGTATCAAGACACCTTCATGTCTTGTGGTCACATATATGTTCTCCTCTTTCAAGTCAATCTCAGATGAAACCTGTTGTTTTTTTTTCCCCTGCCAGAAATGCACTGTGCTGATTGGCAGGAAACTGCATCCATCAGTGACCTACGTATCCCAGACTCGTGCAGTTTCAGCATTTTAAACAAATGCAGCTTTTGATTTTGAAAGGGGAGAAAGGAAATGACAGTGTATTTAACTGAGTTGATCATACATATGGGCTTAGCCAAACTGGAACTTGTGGAGGTCTGAGTCTACTCCTGAATCAGTCTCTGAAATTGGTTGCAAAGAAGAGGATGATCTATTAGTACAGGAGGGATGATTGTAGCAAAGTCATCCGTAGATGCTTGGCATAAATCCTCTTGCTTTCTACTTGATGGATGGTGGCAGATTTAGAGGCTTAACATCTGAGATGGACAGTTGAAGCTTTTCACAACATGAAGGAGAAGAAATACCTGCTATAGGTCAAGTGGATATTAAAGAGACAGCTAGAAGGACCAGTTTTAAAAGTTGGCAGCCCTAAGCCAGGTGTCTTGTTACCCACACATTCTGTACCCCATACAAACGCAGGAGAAAGTCATTATTTAAGATTCCTATGTTTTGCTTGTGGCCCATCCTAGATAGCTCAGAAAGCTAAGCAGAATCAGCCAGTGTTTGGATAGGAAGCCAAGGAATACCAGAAGTTAGTACATGGAGGCAGGCAATAGCAAACCTCTGAATGTCTCTCATCACCATGTTTGAATTGTATTTTACCTCATGAAATAGGGCGTGCTGCTCTATTTCTGTTTTTAAAAATCTAATAGTGACACTGTGGCTATGTTATCCCATTAGGTCTGGAACGAGACAAATTTGATAACAAGACCGTCACTTTCGAAGAGCACATTAAAGAGGAGCACAACATGTGGCACTATTTATTCTTCATTGTCTTAGTCAAAGTAAAAGACTCCACTGAATATACAGGCCCTGAGAGTTACGTGGCAGAAATGATAAAGGTAAGTCTGGAATACTCTCCCTGAAATGTTGTTGTTACTTCCAGATGGCTCTGCTTTTGACTAATCAGTTGCAAATCCGGTATTGCACTGTTGCCTAAGAACTCTCCCACCCTCCCCCAGCCTCCCACCAGACCCCAATTCCAATCCATTAAGACATGTCTACATGGTTTCCTTTCATCATCGATTAAATGTGAATAAGGCATCAAAACAGCAGTGAACATTTGGAAGATATTTTCCAAAGGCCTATCCAGATGACAGCGTTTTCTATTGCGATGATACTCCAGTTATTCAGTTATCATTCTGTGGTAACCCATCCCAAGGCAATGGCTGCTGCCTGCATTTATGACCCTCTCCCAGGATGAATATCACCATTGTGCACTCCAAGCTTGGACAAGAGAAAAGTGGCCATTGTGGCAGACAGATCCCCTCCCCCTCACCTCTTTTTAAAGGGCACAGTGCATTGTGTTACAAAACTATGTATTCTGTAAAACTAATTAGGAGTGAGAAGGTGGGGGGTAGGGAGCAGGGTTGCTTCTAGATGGTGATGACTTTCTCTGAAGATTTAGTTATGATTAGAGTTGGGCGCTTCGGCACCCGTAGTGGCTAGTTGCTCCCAACGCAGCCAACACCATGCCGCGGGGGGGAGGGGATGCGCGGGCGTTGGTGTGCCGGCAGGACCACACACACAGGCACAGAGCTCTGCGCCTGCGTGTGTGTGCCAGCGCACTGATGCCCGCACTTCCCCCCCCCCAGGGTGCAGCACTGGCTGCGCCAGGCACCGAAGCACCCAACCCTAGTTATAACAGAGCGCCCGCACAGCAATATTTCCTTTGCCCTTTCCTTGCCACAGCCCACCCCCCCTCCCACCCTGTTTTGATGCCCTCTCTGCTCTCAACTTGGGTCGCTTGTTCAGACTTCTTTAAACAAAAATGTAATTGATAAGTTGCTACAGTTTAAAATTGCTCATTGGCATGTGACTATAGTGATCTGTGAATTACTAGTTTTTTAAAAGACCAAAACAATCCCTGGTGCTGGGTAGAAATAGTAGCTGCAGGAGACTAGGACAGTAAAAAATGGCACCATGTATGTGCAGGGACTATAAAAAATCATTGCTTTCCTGTCCATGGACCATGCTTTCACTGCAGTCTCTCCTTGGATTAGATTCCTATGTCACTGAGAACTTGAGCCTGATTCTTTATAGTCAACTTGTAAGTTATTAGGAAATCAGTCTGATAGTAATTTCCAGTCATTTCACCTGGAATCACATTTCTAGCTATAACCTTCTATCCCTAATTGGGGATAAAATTCTCAGAAGCTACAACTTTACTGAAAAAATCTCTGCTAAATTCCAAACAGGTAATACAAACATCCCTTTCTATACATCGTTTAAAATTCTAACTTTCACAGCAGGGACAAAGAAGCATGACCAGATTTTTCCCTACTTCCTCAGAATCCTCTAGCCCAGTGGTTCTCACCCTTCTAATGCCGCGACCCTTTAATACAGTTCCTCATGTTGTGGTGACACCCAACCATAAAACTATGCAAACGTTCTTTCTCAGAAATTAAACCCAAACTGACCAATGGTGTGAAGATCCATTGTTCATGATTGTATATAAATTGATTTTGTTCTGGGGTTTCTCAGTTCAGTTCTGCCTCTTGTCCCACCATGCTGATCTCGCTCTTTTCTGCTGCTCCAGACAGATGAACGCTCTTTCTCAATCTACCCCTCAAGGCTGTTGTATAGATGGCACCCCCCCCCAGCTGAGCTGCTTACCCTGCTGCGACCCCTGTGAAAGGGGCGTTCGACCCCCAAAGGAGTCCCAACCCCCAGGTTGAGAAGCACTGCTGTAGCAGGTGTGCAGAGAAATATTGTTTAATGAAACTAAACAAAGAAGAAGAAGAAGAAGAAGAAGAAGAAGAAGAAGAAGAAGAGTTGGTTCTTATATGCCGCTTTTCCCTACCCGAAGGAGGCTCAAAGCGGCTTACAGTCGCCTTCCCATTCCTCTCCCCACAACAGACACCCTGTGAGATGGGTGAGGCTGAGAGAGCCCTGATATCACTGCTTGGTCAGAACAGCTTTATCAGTGCCGTGGCGAGCCCAAGGTTACCCAGCTAGTTGCATGTGGGGGAGCGCAGAATCGAACCTGGCATGCCAGATTAGAAGTCCGCACTCCTAACCACTACACCAAACTGGCTCTCAAAGAAGAGATGCTAAACCCAGTATCTCCTCCAAGACTCAATATTTTTCCCTCAGCTTTTTTATGATCCCAGAAGTTGGGTATGGTTGGAATAAAAATGCCAAAATAGACTCACTGATCCATTTGCTCGGGTTTCATTTGAACTAAAAGAAGAAGAGTTGGTTCTTATATCCCACTTTTCTCTACCAGAATGAGTCTCAAAGCAGCTTTGTTTCCCTGGCTCGCGAGATTAGAAGTCCGCACTCCCAACCACTACACCATGTTGGCTCTCTATCTGAGCTTCACTTTCTTGGGGTGCAAGTGAACTCGGAGGATTACCTTTCTCTTTCCTTTACAGACACTTAACAGCCTGGGAGGGGGTTGGCTTGTATCGGTGGGGAAACAGATGTGGCTCCTTTTACATGGAATTCCACGGAATAGGGGTTCTCCAGTCCTGAATCAGCAGTGCTCACACATTCTTTCCTCTTCACTGATCTTTCTTTTCTTGTCTGGTTTGTGTGTTACCTGTTGAGAGAAAGACAAAGCTGCTGCCTATATTCCCTCCCCCCCCCCCTCAGTCTGTTAGGTGAGCTACTTGTTGACGAGTGGCATGTGGTAAAGGCCAGGCCTCTGCCTCTATTCCCCCCACACAGACACACACACACATTCTCTGCAGCCCTGCTGGTCAGTATATGCAGAGCATTACCTCGGTTTCCTGCAGAGAATGAATGCTGATTGGTGCTCTTTACCTTTCATGGGGTAGACACAACAAAGCAAAAGTGGTGTTTTCCAGATAACAGCCGCCTCTCATGGTTTGGACTGTGTCATGGTGGTTTCAGTGATGGTGCCATCAGGGCAATCGGTTCACACTGACATTTTTTCCCTTGGTTTTTCCCCACCCGTCCATCTTCTATCCCTTCAGATTCACATTGGAGGGTTGTTTTTCTGCTTTTTTGTTTTTGTTTTGCACATGCAAAGTGTTGCAGCCTCAAGGAGGCAATTGTGCCCAACAGCCACACCACAATAACCCACCGTGGCTTCTCTCTTTCTCTAATCATCCCTATGGGTTGGTCACCCCCTTAACGCTTTGAACCTTCAGCTTGCCACTGGGTGACTTCTGCTGTCACCACCCCATTCTCCAGAAAGCCCTGAAGGGTCAGGATCTCAGCAGTGCCGGCTTGTTTCCCCAGGGAAACTTTTTCTTTCAGGCGGTCTGACAGGTGGCAGAAGGGGACTGGAGGTGTGGGTGGCGTGTGCCACCTCCAGCTTTGCCCTGCTCTGGATTGGGTGTTCCTCCCCAGGTCCGCCTCACCTCCTCCCTTCCTCTCGGATCTAAGAAGTGTGCCTGTGGAATGAATGGGAGTCCTCTGAGTGGCAGCTGCTGTTGCCCCCAGCATTCTGTGCAGATCGTGTTTGGGTGAGAAAGAATGGAGCTGCCTTGCCAGGCTTGCCTTTTAATGTGAACCTACACATCCAGATCATCTGTGCTAAGTGTTTTCCATGAGGTGTACTCAATCGTACTGAGAAAGACTTAAGAATGGTATTAAAAACTGTTTGAAAATGGCAGCCAGGGACACGATCGATTGCTGGTGTCAGCACTCCTAATGGGAATAACCACTTGTTTCAGCATAGGCACCTTCCAACACAGAAACTTTTCACTGCTGGCATGCACATAAAAAAAAAAAGCCAAAGCCTACCTTTTCTGGGAGCATTTCAATGGCAGTCTTCAAGGCATGGGGAAATGCTTGCATTGTAAGGAAGAGGCTTTCTTGTGAATTCATTTTTAGTTTTAGGAGGACCAGTTTTAGGAGGAACGGGAGAAATGGGAAAGGGCTGGGCTAGCGCTGGGATGTTTGCAAAGTTGCCTGGACACACCAAAAAAACCCTGTTAACATTGGAGAATCATAGTGGAATATTAAAGCACTCTGGAAAACGCCTGTGTCTCTGTCGCCCTTCTCCAACTATCCTATCTGTAACATATATAAAATATGACTGAGGTGGTGGGAGGTCTCTAGACTCATTGCCTACCTGATTGGGCCCCCCGGGGGGTCCTTCTACCCTGTGGGGCTGGGGCCACAGGATGCTTCCCTGCTGCCCACCCACTTCCCTGTGGGATAAGTGCTGGTGCTGGAGGGGTGGAAGGACCTTCCACATAGCCTCCCAGTCCTGCAGAGTGGGGAGGTGAGCCACAATTCTGCTGTTTTCCCACCTAGTATGCAAAGCAGGCTAGCTACCTGTTCTAGGGGAAGGAGAGGTTAAAGCATCTCCTTTGCTTACAACATCAAATCCCTTCTGCCCACCTATTTAGCACTTACATATCCTGAAGCTAGTGGAATAGTCCATGGAAAGATGGTCTCTGCTTATATCCTGAGGCTAATGAAATAACTCATGGAAAGAAGACCTGTATTCATAGAAAGTCAGAACATCTTCCCAAAGGCAATAAAGCAATGCAGTGTTGGCAGAAAGTTGAAATGTTGTGCATAGAAACACCAATCTAGACTATCATGTTTGGTAGGAAGATGGGTCAACTGCTCTTGACCCCAACCCAGAAATTGTAGCTGGTGCAGAATACAGCTGCTAGGGTCCTCACTGGAACACCTTGGAGGGCCCATATTCAGCCAGTGCTGAGGCAGCTGCATTGGTTACCAGTTGTGGCCCAGATCAGTTCAAGGTCTTGGTATTGACCTTTAAGGCCCTACAAACTTGAGGGGCCGCCTGGTGCCCTAAATCCCTGGCAGGGCTCTGCGCTCAGCAGATTCTAATCTATTGGATATTCCTCAACCTAGGGAGGCTTGCCTGGTCTTGACCAGGGCCAGGGCCTTTTCAGTCTTGACCCCTATCTGGTGGAATGTGCTCCCAGGGGAGCAGCGGGCCTTTGGAGAGCTTTCTGCTTTCTGGAGTGCCTGCCAGATGGAGCTTTTCCACCAGGTCTATGGTCGGGGCCAGTGCTAGAACCAATATTATAGGTCCCCTCTCTGGTTGGAGCGATTACATCTTGGCTTTGAACACCGAGCCCCTAGGCTGCCTCTGAAAGTTATTGTACTGAGTAGGGTTTTTTGCCATCTGGGATTATGGTAATCTTAATGTGGGTTTTAATGGGGTTTTATGAGTTTTATTGTATTACTAACTTCAAAGCCCATTCCTAAGAACGGGCACTGAAAGGGTCCCCTCCCCTGGTCCCTGGACAGGCAGCTTAAATTGGCTTTGGGCCGCAGCTTGCAGCCAAATCAAGTGGAGCGGGCGAGGGCTGGGCAGCTCGTTAGCAGGGCCAAGACAGAGCTCCTTGGCAGGCAGTCAGCAGGCCAGAAGCTCTCATGAGCAGGCCCAGCCTAGCAGGCCAGGAGGCCCTCGTTAGCAAGCCCTCCACCACAACCCTTTGGCCAGGGCCCTCTCACCTGCTGCTGGCTCCAGGCACTGAGGCGTCTGAGAGCAAAGAGGCTAGAGTCCAGGGCTGGAGGGTGGGAGCCGCAGGGGCAGGGCCAATCAGGACAAGGCTGGCTGCACCCTGATTGGCCCTAATCCAACTTGGACAGCCGGACACGTCCCACCCCCTAGGCTGTTTCGGAAATATATAAAGGAACAACAATGGGATAAGGATGATATTGGTTTTTATATAACCCGCCGCGAGCCAGTTTTGGGAACGGCGGACTAGAAATCGAAATAATAAATAAATAATAATAAATAAATAAAATGACAGAATAACTGTTGGATCTGACGGGTTCCACCTACTCTTGAGTACTGAAATTAAGGGTGTTTGAATTCAGTGCATCTGCTGTCTTTCTGAATGGGGTGTGGTACAGATTAGATTAGATCATGATGAGTAGAGATATATCTGGTTGATCTCTGATTAGTTTGTTTGCAAGGGCTAAATCCATTTAAGGTAAATAGCTGATCTGAAGATAATTTCTTTGGTCACGGAATTCCTCCGCACGTTCTGGAGTTCCTTGCAGTGAACGAGGTTGAGTGCTGTCTAGATCTTTTTCTTTAGGACTCTTAACAAATTTGTGTGAGAACGTGAAACGCACCAGGTCAATGGGAAAGCTGATACCTTTTGTTCTGAGGCCAGCTTCTTAGCAGAAGGGAGAGGCTGGGACAATCTGTAAAGAAATAAACAGGGCTAGTGTTCAGCTCAGTAGAGCTGTCAGTTGGTAACCTTATCTGAATTTTATTTGGCAATTTATGTTCTTTTTTTTTTTTTTAATCCTCTTTTGTAAATCTTACAAATCACTGGACGCTGCGGTGGCTGAAGTGAAAATCCACTTGCCTGTTTTTAAATCCCTATTTGCTGATTAGTGGTTCGTGAGGCTGAGAGAATTGCCTGTTTTCTTTTTTCCCTCTCAGGCGAGCTTACCCAAACAGTGACCGCCACTTTGTGTAAAAAGGTGCAGTATTTTAAGGTTGCGGTATACATTAACTTTTAGGGAATATGAATCTCACTGAGATAGCTTATTAGATAACAGTGTTAATTTGGGGTCACTGAAGCCCCATGGCCTAGTTTTGGAGCCTTTCCTAAGTAAGGAGAGCTTAAACAAATCTTGTGAGCAGTCACCTGACAGGATTAATGAAGTGAGGTAGAGGGGCCTGCTGCTGCCGCTCTCTGTGGGCATACTCTTGCACGCTAATATTTGCTTCCACAGCGTACTTGAATGACTAATGCTTCAGAAATTCACAGTGGTGTTGAGATTTAATTCTTTCTGGTGCTGGTGATGGAATGTTAATATTCTGAGGCTGTAATATGCATCAAAGTCTTTGCTGAGACCCAGCAGTGCCTTTCTTGCCAAAACAACTGGGTTTGAGATTCTGCCTGTCATGTAACCTTTTGTGATGTCTGTCAAAACATAGGAATCTGGGTACAGAAAAAGGACTTTGAAAGAATTATGCCATGGTGTGGATGTCCCTTGTAGGGTAAACCAGATTAAGACCGGTGGACTCTAGAGCAGTGGTCCCCAACCTTTCTATCACCAGGGACTGGTCAATGCTTGACAATTTTACTGAGGCCCGGGGGAAGGGGGTAGTCTTTTTCCGAGGGACGTCGCTGCTGCTGCCTGAGCCCCTGCTCCACTTGCTTTCCCGCCGGCACCCCTGACTTCCTGCTGCTCACTGGGGGGCACTGCCAGCAGTAGCTGCGCAGTGCCACACCAAGGGGGAGCCCCAGCCATGGTGGCCGCTGGAGAGCACCAAAGGTGAGCCGTCAGCAGAGTGGCAGGGCAGCCCTTGAGGCGGCAGCCGGGCAGGAGGACGAGGAGGAGCCGTGGCCTGGTACCAACTGATCCATGGACCAGTACCGATCCCCAGACCGGGGGTTGGGGACCACTGCTCTAGAGAACCCACTACTCCATATGCAGCCATCTGGGTGACTTTGGGTCAGTCACAATTCTCCCAGAGCTCTCTCAGCCTCACCTACCTCACAGGATGTCTGTTGTGGGGAGAGGAAGAGAGGGCGATTGTATCCACTTGGAAACTCTTTTGGGTAGTAAAAAGCAGGGTACAAAAAAAACAGCTGCTCTTCTTTTTTATTTATTTATACAATAAATATATATATTATTGTATTTATATGGTACTATATTTATTGTGTCACCTATATTTTTGTGCTCAGAGCCTACCTTGTCAGGTGATGAGAGTTACTCACATGATTAGAGGTGCAGACATAACAGGAAGTTTTTGCTAATGCTTCCTGTTCTCCCTGCTCCTCCAGAACATCTAAAGTGGAATTTATCTTTGCAGTGAGATGCAAATGCTCAAAGTGTAGATGGAGCTTTTACACCTGACCGTGGGATGCCATGCAAAAGCTCTTGTTCAGGTGATATGGAGAAATGATGAAGCAGGTAGCATGAAGCATTTTTCTGTTATGCTCCTATCTCTGAAAATCCAAAGTCAACCAAGGGCTGGATTTCAGATATTTAAAGCAAGGTTGCAAGTGAAAAGCATATGCTCATGGTCATGGGTTTCATGGAGCTGAAAGAATGCCTGGAAACATGTGACCATTCAAGTCTGTGCAACTGTGAGAGAAATAATCACTGGACTCCAGGGAGATTCATTGTGACTATAGTAATGTCCCTTGTGATTTGGCAGATCCATGTGAGAAGAACATTCAATTGTCCTCGCAGCCATGTGGAGCCTACCCATGTGTCTGCCTTATAAGCTCCCAGCTGAGAGTGCAAGTTAAAAGGTTTTTGAAATAAATAACATTTTTTAGCAGTAGTTAGACCAAAACCCAATTGTTTGGCCCAAGCATAGTATTAGGGGAGGAAGTGGCTTGTTGCACTACAGGGATGACCAAGTACCAGGACTTTGCTGCTGTTAGCACGGGGAAGTTTCTGTCTTTAACTTCCTTTTTTGGGACCTTCCTTTGAATCAGAATGGATAAGGATGCTGAACTCTCTTTATAATAGCGGCCTTCTGCAGCCATGTGGCCCAAAACAGACAGGCACTGAAATGAGCAGGAACATGTAAGTGTGGTTTGAATTGCCTAGATAATTATAAAAACTTGGGCTAATCAGGATACCTGCAAAACTACCACATTATTGGAGCTAAAGAAGTAGCAGCTATTTTGTTGACTGAGTGTGCAATCTGCAGGATTGCCCCCCCCCCGCCCCCAAATGAATGGCAAGATAGAGTCCGGTTGCTAGTTTCCATGGGTTTCGTACAAATGCCATTCTCAGGGTTTTTCCTTGAGTGTGTTTGTATTTTTCCCTACGGTGCCTGCCTTTGGTATGGGTGTGACATATTTCTAACCGGGAAGAACAGCCATCATTGGGCCCGTGCAGAGAGGAAGGCCAAGCGACTTAAATTATCATTGGTTCCAGGTTTAACCAGTGCAGCGTCTCCATACAAAGTGTGTTGCCAAATGCCTGGCTAATTAGCTCATGTGATGATGACATAGTTTAATAATAACAGAAGCAAGGGAAAGCTATGCTGTGTATTTAAACCAGGTCAAGGGCTGCCAGAAACTGGGTGTTGTCAGGCCTGAAGGTTGAATTTACGTAGATAATTTGAGGGTTGGAACAAACAGCATAAGAAAGTGGGTGTACCCATCTGTACATTAGCCACCACTGTGGAAGGGAAGTCCATCCTATTGACGTAGAGTATGTTATACCCTGCTTATGGGAGGGATTTGATGTGGCACTGAGGTTTTTCCTGTTGTCCAAGCATTGCTTCTGCTGCTTTCAGAAGGGAAAAAAATAAGGCTGGAATTTAAAAGTTAGCATTGTCAAATAGGATGCCGAATTTGGATATGGACGGCCCAAGTTCAGATGGATATTCTTCGTCACCATTTGTCCGTTGGGAACATAAATTACCCACTTCGTCAGTGGTCATGAGGATTAATAGAGTGGTAAAGGTAGATCATTAAAATAGATCAAGAGAAATATTAATGAAGTCTACAGAGTCTTACATTGGAAACCTTATGGGGAACCTTTGCTATGCTCGACCTGAAGGGATTTTGTGACTACAGCTTGAGACCTGTGCCTCTGCTTCAATTGCCATTCTGTCCTTTGCTAATATAAAAAAGGTAAAGGTATAACCTGTGCAAGCACCAGGTCATGTCTGACCCTTGGGGTGACGCCCTCTAGCATTTTCTTGGCAGACTCAATACGGGGTGGTTTGCCAGTTCCTTCCCCAGTCATTACCGTTTACCCCCCAGCAAGCTGGGTACTCATTTTACCGACCTCGGAAGGATGGAAGGCTGAGTCAACCTTCAGCCGGCTGCTGGGAATTGAACTCCCAGCCTCATGGTCAGAGCTTCAGACAGCATGTTGCTGCCTTACCATTTGCTGATATATGGATATTTATATGTCACATTCAAGTGCAGGTCTGGTATCGGTCTCATCAAGTACCCCTTCCTCCATTTCCTGCATGCTGATTTCATGCTAATTTTTTGTGCTTACCAGCTGTTGCCATATTTAACCGGGAAACCTGAATGTTAGTCCCTTTTCTCAAGTTGTCTGTGCTTTTATTTCACTTGTGCAAAAGTGCATTTCCTTTAGTGCAGGAAGGGGTAGAAGTTCTGTGGCTGAGATCCAAACTTCCCCTTATGCACATGCAAAGCACTTTTGCATTCATAGGAGGGCAGAACCATTTCCCTGTGCCTTAAAGAATGCCTTGGAGAGCTCCCATACATGTACAATACACCACAGTGAGCACCGTGGGTCCCAGCCTGTTTTATTGACCATATTCTCCATTAGCCTAGGCCAGGCGTGGCCAAGCTGTGGCATGCTGGCAGGGGTTCATGGTAATTGTAGTCTACAGTGGAAAGCCACCGTTTGGCCACCCCTGTCCAGAAAGAAGAAACTATAAATCATGGCAGTATTGAGCTTTCAACTTTTGTTGGATCTAAAACACACCAATCAATGATACCCCATTGCGACTTCTAGAATTACACTGTGTTTTTTATTAACTGATTAATTGACAGTTAGATAACTGTTGCCCTTCATTCTGCTGTTTCCTAAATTGGGTTAAGAAGCAGTAGCTAAATAAAACTTAGGATGGAAACATATGGTCTGTCATTTTGGGACTTAAATTTCTGTTATAGACAGTGTACTTTATCGTTTTTGAGTGAACATACCTCAGAGGAGCAAATTTGGGGCCATTTAACATATGCAAAAGCTGCCAAAATAGCTTGGATGCAATGGGGGGAAATCAGGCTTGAGCCGTGTAACCCTGGCAGTTTGTGCTAACTGGCTGAGAGCCTCTGCCCTGTTCCCTTTGGACATGTTTGTTCCAGGCAGACCCTTCGTGGAAAACAAGTCCAAAAAGAATTGTGAGTGGAGTAGTAACTAATGATTCTAATAAAAAGGTACTAAGTAGGGAAAATACAACATTTTGACCCCCCACCCTAAAAAGTCTGGCAGACACCCTGTGGAATTTGTGCCATTTGCAAATTGTTTTTCTTGCAGGCATGAATGCTAGAAGTTTCATTCTTAATAGGGCTCAGATTTTGGAACACTTCCGTAACTCAGGGCTGAAAAATTCAGTTTTAAAGTTTACAGGAAACTTCCCTATGACCGTTTATGCACTGGAGGTTTCATGCTGGGTTGCAGGCTGGAGTTTTAGTCATGGCAGGTTGCCCCACCTCTTCCTGCACCCACATGGAGGAGCATTTGGCCTGGTGCATCTCATCCATCCCCAATTTGTGCTCCTGCATAAGAGCTGGGGCAGTGAAGTTCCCAGTGCATAAATGGTCTATTTGTTGATATAGTTTAGGGACAGCAGTTTAATGTTCTATTTGATTTTGGGTGTATGTGGAACAGTTTTTAAAACGGTGTCTTTTTAATCCTGTCTTCAGTCTGTGCTCAGGTGTATGTGCCTTTGATCATGGCCCTCAGTGTGGTGTGCTATCCCAGGAACCTGGTCTAGGGGCTCCATGATGGCTTCTCAGTCTAAAGACTCACCCTGGGGCTCTCCATTACCAGCTTGGCTCTTGCGTGCAGAGAACACTTGGTTATGTCTTCCTTAGCCACAGCACAGTAATTAGGGTGGAGCTCATTACCACGAGCAGGTTGTAGAGTATCAGCATGCGTATGTATGCCTGCTATAATGATACATTTTACGCAATCCCTGGCCAATTAATTCCAGCCCAGCTGCTCGTGATATAATGTGTCCTGGTTTACTTATGTAATCCTATAGAACCAAACAAGGAGGAGAAGTAGGTTAGCGGAAGGGCTGGCATTGTCGTAGCGTGAAAAGACAAGAGGGAACCTCCTTTGGGCAACCCTTCCGTAGTTTTTCATCACCGATTATGTAAAAGCTGAGCAGTATTTGCTTGTAAAGAGGATTGCTTCATCATGGGAAACAACCAGTGGCTGTGAATTTCCCTGTAGCCACTGAACTATTTTGAAATATGTATACTCCTTTTTGGCATTTGTCCTGCTCTGCCTTCCAGCAGGAAAAGCAGCTTGCTGAGGTACCTATAGTTGCTTCATCTTCTCTTGATGCAGAAGGGATGCTTCTTGGACAAAGGTGCATTTCCATCAAGATAAATAGATGTATCATGTTCTAGGTGACCAGATTTTAACATTGGTAAAGCGGGACACCATTGACTGGGGGGTTCTTGATAAAAAATTTGGTCTATATGGAGCAACAAAAATTTTCATAGAATGCATAGAATGCAAAAATAGTATTGTAATATATATATTTTTAATTTCAACATAAGCACAATTTGCCAGGTCCCCCCAGATGTCCCTCCAAAAGTGGAACAATCTGGTCACCTTAAACATATTGCCTCTTTCCGTAATGACTGGGCACATATGAGGAGGCTGATGATGCCTGTGGTTAATAGCATGGCTAAAATGAATTCCAGACAGAGGAATAAGTCAATAGGGCTTTCCCCAGTGTCCTTGCTATGAAGTTAGGTGGCAAATAAACAAGTGTTAGTTCATTCTTTTTCTGAACACATTTTTCCTTTACTGGATCTCATCAAGCAAGGTTTTCATTTAAAGGAATGTTCTGGTGAGTTGAAGGAACTCTAAAACTTGTGTCCTATGAACCATGGGTGCAAAGCACTTGCAGAGACAGATCTGTCCTGCCTTCCTTCCTGGTTACTTCCTTCTCCTGGTGAATTCTCCAAAAGCCAATGCTGGAGGTCATGGGATTCTCAGGAAGAAAATGCCAGTGTGGCATAGGATACTGCAAATGGAAGAAACTGGGCAAAATCACTCTCCCTCTTCCACTAATAAGGGAAACTCCATCAAGCAAGCTTTATTAACACAAGGAGGGAAGGGGTGATTTTTGCACCGTTTCCCCTATGCTGGAGTTAAGATGCTAGTGGCATCTCTGATTCCAGAATTTAAGCAGTTTTGGTCAAACAGAGAAACATCAGCTGCCACCCTCACACTATGCATATATTTCCAAAAAATTGCTCCAGTTTTACAGGTGTTTATTTCCAGAAGCGCTATAGCAATATGGAGAGGCCTTCAACCTCTTTCTCCCCCACAGACACAGCAGCAGGTAAAACTACAGGGTTCTTAGGCTCGCTTCAGGTCTAAGCTGTGAGTGGCTTTTCATAAGGAGAGTGCCTTGTGCATGTATCCTACGACCAAAAAATGAAATGGGAGTTAGTGCCCTTGGATCTGGGTATTAGGCACAGAAGATCTGCCTAGGTTATAATGCCTCTGACCAGTTAGCTATTCATCTGTTGTTGGGGAAATTAGAACATTCTCTTCCGGGTAGAGACACTATGCCCCAATAGTTTATTAGTGGCAAAAATGGAATTTCTCTGCCTCTACTACCACATCCATTGCAGGTGTTACTGCTATGTATGATGTGGTTCTGTGGGCAGTGGCCCTCCTTAGACATGACCCATGACATCCTTGTAACACTAAAAACTTCTGAACTGTACGGCTTCTTTTCGTTTCAGATTTTTTTTTGCAGCAGCACTTTTAGTTTCTTTTCATTTCAGATTTTTTGCAGCACTTAAAGGGTTTTTCAGAGAAATGGTGCATGTGAGCAAAGTGGCACTTTCACCCTCCACAGCCCTTTTTGCTCCCCCCCCCTTTAAAAAAAAGTTTCTTGAAGAACGTGTGTGCTGCCTCTCCAGTGGTACAGGGTTTCTCTGCTTTGATTTTAAAATCATGAGAAACCAAAGAGCAGCAATCATTGCTTTCTTTATCCATCGAGTGCAAATTGTTACGGAATATTGTGAGGTTCTGCATGGCTGCTGGCATGGGTGGAACATTGGAGAGAAAATCCCAGGTCTTTTCTTCATCTGGAAAGGCCCTTCTCATGAACTCTGTGAAAGCAGGGAACTGTTCTCAGAATGAATTACAGTTTCCATCACATGGGACAACTTCCTTTGAAAGAGAGAAAAAAAATTACCAATCCTGGACACTTTTAAGGCCCCTAGCCATCTCCACCCCCATGTCTGAGATTCTGACGATAGTCACTCGAAAGGGACTTTTCCAACTTTACCTAGAAAAGAGCTAGCCAGAAACACAACCCTTGTGGTTAGCCAGCATCCGTCAGTGGCTTTAATTCAGTTGGTCTCTTTAAACAGAGGAAGCTGCTGCCGTGACGGGAAGAGGGAGCTGACGGCACAATCGGGCTTGTAGGAGGGCCGTAGCAGACAGTGCATAAGGAGATTGGTATGTGGGACACCAGGAGGAAAGAGGTGTGTCCATGGAGTCAGGGAAACGGACCAAAAATAAAGGCTTAAGGTTATGGTTCACTGAATGGGTGCAGAAAAGCTGCAGCAATTTAACAGCTGTTGTTTCCAGGGCCAGACACCTGAAGGGCGAAGATGATCTTTAACTGCGACTGGTTCCTTTATCCAGCCTGGAATGGAATGCTCTCCAATTGAATATGCTTTGGGATGAGGGGGAGAGACAGGTTGAGGTTCCCGAATTGCAGCACATCAATGATTTCCCCCCAATTCTGTTTCAGGGTGGTTTCCGATGCCTGCTGAAAACATGGTGTTGTCTTACTATTACTTATCCAAGGGTTTTGCTGCTCGCTGAGTTATAACCCAAAACAGTTACACGCAGGCCACATTTAGTATGCCTTCCTGCATACTAAATTTTAGATTTTTAAATACTACATTTTTTAAAATGTCTCCTACAACAATTCAGGTTGGGTCTGAACAATCCCCCCTCCCCTTCAAGGAATAGCTCTTAATTTGTATTATTTCTGTTTTCCTTGGAACCCTATTCACATTACAGTGAACACGTGTCAAATTTACATGTATGTTGCTTTGTAAGAAAAAGCCAATGTGTGGGGAGCCAATACCTGGATAAATGTCGGGTTTCAGTCGCATGTTCAGCTGTACATGCATTGAATGTAAAATGAATTACTCAACATATTACTCAACATATGTATGAAGAACAATCAAGTGTACATTGTGCACAGATTGTACATGTGTTCACTGTAATTTGTGAACAGCACTAGACACTAACCTGGTTTGAATGCTACTTTGAAAATTTGGGAAAGTTTCTCCTAACCAAAAGAACTGGGTATGGTAGAGTTGTGAGCTTACCTTGTATGTCTGTTTCTTTGGGTTTACCTGAAGTGGAAAATCATAATTTGACCCCTTTATCTTTATTGTATATAGATATTATTTTATTGTATATAGATATTATTAGATGACACCAGGTAGTTCTGATCTTGATTGAGAGTTTGAAGGAGGTGAATCCTCAACAAAGATGTGACAGGTAGGGGCTTGTGTTAAAAACAGCAGATTGTGACCATATGTGAGAGATAGAACATTAAGATGAAGCTGTGAGTTGGCAGTCTTTGGGTACAGGATCTGTTTGGAGATCTGATGAGATCTAATAGTTCTTTAGCTGTGTACATATGCCTCATTCCCACCTAGTTCCCCTTTTTTGTTGTTGTGTGCACTGGGGGCAATAGATTTGTTCTGTGGGCGTGATCTAGCAGGAAGTTCTCCTATATAAGAACCATTCAAATCAATGTGAACTGTGCTAACATTTCCAATGAACCAGAAAGTTACTTGCTGAATTGTGTATCATGCTACGTAGCTGGGGTGGGGGGGGGGCACTGTTGGGCTTTTTACCACTAGCATAAATGCTTAAACAGCTACCTGTCTTAAGGAATTAGTTTATTTTGATATGTTTTACAATATATAACCAGAGTGGCTTCAAGAAACCATTATCTGTGCAGGCCAAATATAGGATTTGGATCAATGCAAAATGAGATTTTGGAATTTTCAATGTCAGCTCTGCTCACCTGAGGCAGAGAGTATCTACACATGTGGTTAGAGTGACAGAGCTATGCCAGCCTTCTCAGATCTCCTTCATCCAACATAGAGACGATGCTACTGAGAACTTTCTTTTCCTTGGACAGTTTGAGCTAATAATTTTCTCTACAGTTTTTTCCTATGCTTCTCTCTTTCTGCATGCTTTTGCCCGTCCTACAAGTATGTCGAGATTCATCTATGCCACCTATTCTCCCCATCCACACTGTTATGTTGGTCACAGCCCTTGACCAAACATGTGATAGCTCATGAAACATCCATTTGAGCCATTAATGGTTACCTTTGCCTCTGAATGATGAAGTGACAATTCTAGTAGCTGTATCTTTGGCAAGATAGGCTAGTCAGCTCTACACTCTGTGATCAGAGCCTCCCTCTCTCCTTTTTGAAGCCACCCTTCAGGTAAATCATTCCTTTTGCCAAAGGTCATCTCTAAGTTCCATTTCATCTAGGAACTTGTGCTGCCTAATCTTCAGGAGATGAAAGTACAGCTACACTTCCTAAGGAAATTGAACTGGCCTCAACCAGAGCCTGGTGGAACTCTCCAGCTCAGTCTGGTGGAACGCTCTGCCCAATGAGATCAGGGCCCTGTGGGACCCTCCACAGTTCCGCAGGGCTTGTAAGGCAGAGCAGTTCCACCAGCCCTGTAGTTGAGGCCAGAAAGAACACCTAACACTGTTGACTTCTCTGTCCATCCCTGCCAGGCTGAAAAGCTACACAGCAGCTTCTGAAGAATTCCCCCCTATCCATGCCCGTAAAAGTAAGCACTACAGCCAATTTGAAGACTTAACATTTAATTTAACGTGTAAGATTTTAATGCACAAGTATGTACTGTGCCCTGCATTTTTGAAAACAGGACAGAATATAAATCACCAAATGAATAAATGTCCACAAAGCCCTGGGATTCCACATAAACAGGCCTACTTTGGTCAAGAAACGACCGAGTGCGTGCTACAGTGATGCAAATAGAGGTCACAGCGTGTGTTCCCTTAGCCGCTGGGTCACAGGTGCAATTACACTCTGCTGTGAGCCTGCAAACAAATTACTTCCTACTATGGTTACAGCCCACTGAACCCGTGCAGTGATTATGTCCGCAACCTTCAGCAAGGCATACCTGATCTAGAACTATGCAGAGCAGCCACACGGTTGCAACCCTCCACCTTCATCCAGCATTATAATTTCTTTAGGGAGGCTCCATCTGATGCAGGCTTCATCAGAGAAGTGCCTTTTCGTCTTGGGTTTGCAGCCCTTTGTGATCAGCAGCTAGCGATCCCCAGTGCACCATGTTGTGAAAGTAAAAACAAATACGGGTACCTTGGTTGCCAAGCACCTACTCACAGTCCACAATCCTTGTCTCTCTCATGCACCCCATGGTACTGGGGGGAGAGGGCAGAAAGGTGATGCTGCAACACTAATTAAGTGTGTGAAGGGAATTCTAAGTTATAGAAAGGGCTGAAGGGTGGTTACTGCTTAGCCACCTGTTCAGTTTTTCCAAAGAGGGTGCAAGTGCAATAGCTACAGGGGCATTGAGTCTTGTAGGTAGACAGTTTACACCAGTGGTCTACAACCTTTTTATCACCGGGGACCAGTCAATGCTTGACAATTTTACTGAGGCCCAAGGGGAGGGGGGGTGTAGTCTTTTGCTGCGGGACGTTGCTGGCGCCGCCTGCTCCACTTTCTTTCCCACCGGCACCCCTGACTTCCTGCCGCCTGCTGGGGGGTGCTGCCAACAGCAGCTGCGCAGTGCCATGCCGAGGGGGAGCACCAAAGGTGAGCCAGTGGCAGAGTGGTAGGGCAGCCCCCAAGGCAGCAGCCAGGGAGGAGGACAAGGAGGAACCACGACCCGGTACCGACTGATCTACGGACCAGTACCGGTCTCCAGACTGGGGGTTGGGGACCACTGGTTTACACCATCACTGGGATTAGTTAGAAGCCCAACAAGCTTCACTTCTGTTATGTGCTTTGGTACTCTTAGGAAAGAATCTTGTTGAATAGAATACAGCTGATAAAAGTATCCTAATGCTTAAAAAAATATCTAATTATCTAAAAATATCTAATTTCCATGGAAAGGTAGCCCAGTAGTGATTTTAGTCACCGCCATTCCACCCCGAATGCGTGCTATCCCCCCCCCTCCCCATGCATAATGGGCCACAGTGAATCTTGATGGTGTGAAGCACACACACATTGTGTAGCCAAGTTTACTTGGCTTTGAAAGATTCCAGAGGTGCCTTAGGAACTGTGGGAGCTAAAGCCAGAATTGCCAGTAGTACTTCAAAATTAGTTACCTAAAGAAGTGAGGATACAAACTTATCCTCTCAGCCCAACTCAAGGATCTAGCTGCACATTTAAAAAGAAGTTACCACACAGACATATCAGAGTAATGTTTGGTTAAAAATAGCTTTGCATGGTGGGACATCATGTTCATTATTTCTTAGCCTCAAAGGCTGATGCTATTATCAGGCATCAGCTGGTTGTCCCTGACCCCAAAGAGCTCTTCTGCCAGGCCTTTGGTTGGGGCCAGTGAAACAATAACATCAACTGGGCCCTCTCTGCTAGAAAGAGGCCCCCTGAATATGCTCTAGTATCATAAACCGGGACTGCTGATGTTACTAGTTTGTTCTTAAACCATTGCTGCTAAGCCAATTTAAACTGCTTTAATTGCATCAATTAATTATTTTTAACCATTTAACATGTAAATATCCATGTCGTCCACCGCCCCGAGTGAGTTTGCTGGGAGGAAGGAATAGAAATTCAATAATAATTTATTTCACCAGACATTACCACAGAGATGTGGCAGTGTGGAGGTTTCCCTCCTCTAACCTGCTGTTGGGTCCCTAGGCAGGGTTTGGAGTGGCCTTTGGCGGTTACACCATAATAAGCCCCTAGTTTCTTAAGCATAAACTGACCAGTAAGGATAGGCAGATTGTGAGTGGGTAGGCAGGAAGGGTTGTGTCAGTGCTGGGCTCTTGTGGCTCTTTCCTGCATGCCAAGGAAATCCCCATCGCCACTCTTGGGTCGGGAGGCGAACTTTCTCCAAGCCAGCCTGGCCAGGGATTCTGGTTTTCTTGGGGGGGGGGGATCATCTGAGCATGAGATTGGGCTCACTGTGGGTTGTGAGTTTCCTGAATTCTGCAGGGGTTTGGACTAGATAACCCTGGAAGTCCCTTCCAACTCTATGATTCTATGAATAGCTTCAAAATTATTATGGTGGAGCACCAGCTGAGTAGAAAAGGGCAGAGCTTCCCTATTGCCAGATCATGCTGAAGTAGATCTCATGATTTGTTTTGTTCCGGTACAGGTAGTGTGAAGTGTGTCACTCTCTGTTCACACCCAGATTTCTTAATCCCGCTTCCCTAGACTGTTTTTTCAACTTCAAAGAATAAGTCCCCAGTTTGAGAGGAGAGGGAAATTCAATCGTTCTCAGTACTAGCCTTAGCCTTCAGTGAATTAAGAAACTGAAACCTGCTTTCCCCTTCCTCCTCCTCCTCCTCCTTTCTGCTCCCACAGTTTTCTGTGAGTTTTCTTTCAGGCACTGCACTTTCCTTCTGCAGTGCTCTAACAGAATGATTTAACATGTCTACAAACCACATTTAATGCTATATTTGCAGACAGATTTACTTGTCACCAGTTAGCTGGGTCCCCAGAACAAGGAGCCAGAATGACCTCTGGCGCTGGGTTTTGTAGTCAGACTCATGACTCGGCTCACTGAATGTGACGAGAGCCAACATAGAGAGGGCTCCTTCGAACTGCAAACATCACCTATGGAGCAAAAGTCATGAGGCCAACAGAAAGCCCCACCTGGTTCCTTCCCACCGTGCAAAACAGAACCTGCCTTTCTAGTGGATTCCGTCTTACCGGGCCTGAGAGATTACGCACTGAATCAAAGGTGGCATTTTGCAGTTCCGTGGCTACTGTGTGGTGAGGGGAATGGTGTGGGAGGAGACATGTGATTCTCATATCCACTCTTCCATCTCACCTGGGATAGAATTTCTGATGCTACCTTATTAGTAAACAGCTGAAAGATTGTGTTGAAAGCATGTGTCATTGTTTAGTTGAATCCTTTGAAAGGGCGTCAGAACATGTGGCTATTGCAGTAGGAATGCTTAGTATTGGTTTGTTTGAGCCTTCTTTACTTAAATCGGAAATTACCGTATTCTACATTTTGTCTCTACATTTGGGGAAGGCACTGGTAAACCACCCCATATTGAGTCTGCCAGGAAAACGCTAGAGGGCGTCACCCCAAGGGTCAGACATGACTCGGTGCTTGCACAGGGGATACCTTTACCTTTTACATTTTTGTCCAAGTACTGGCATTAACAATAATGACCATATTGTTCCATTAAGTTAGTTCAAAAAGAGTTCTCCATAGATTTGAGGGTCGAAGGAATCAACATTGAGGACCTACTGCCGGGAAAACAAAAGCAGAGGGTGCAGTTGAGCATGAGATGGCCTCCCAGTTACTTCATGTTAAATTGTCATCAGCTCAGCAGTCAGTCACGTGAAACTCAAATCTTTGAGCAGACCATCCTTGAGGGAGCTACCTTCAAATGTCAGACGTGCATGTTGTGATGGCAACATAATTCTGACCCTGTGTGGCATTGATCTCATATCTGAATTTCAGGAAAGAAATCTGGACTGGTTCCCCAGAATGCGTGCCATGTCACTTGTGAGTAGTGATGCTGAAGGAGAACAGAACGAGCTTAGAAATTTGCAAGAAAAGCTTGAATCTACTATGAAGCTGGTATCCAATCTTTCTAGTCAGCTATCTGAGCTCAAAGATCAGGTAAGGAACATTCATGGAATGGTTATTGCAGAATGTGTCTTGAATCTGCTGGGGCATTTCTGTAAATGGAAGGGTTTGTTTATGCAGAGAATTGCATACTGCAGGCAGAAATGTTTCGCTCCATGGAAATGCTTCAGTGGATCCAAGCTACTATGTATAATTCTTTATGAATAGCTGGAAATGGTCACAAATTTTGGGAAATCAAGAATTCCTTTGCTGCCTTTCAAAATGTACAGCAGCATAACTTCCTGTGCAATGTAATGGAGTTGGATCTGTGTGTGTTCAGTGCATCTGATCTATACAAGGTCCACTGCTGAGCCTTCAGTGGTTGTCTACCGTCACTACTTCTGCAAGGGCTTCAACTTTCCTGTGCTGTCAGGTTTGTACATACGGCAGTTCAGAATAAGCTCTGCCAATCCCCCCCCCCCCTCCATCTCACATGAGACATCAAGGATGTTCAGCAGCAGCAGTAGTCTTGGCTTGCTTGGAGGTGTTGATGCCATTAGTTGCCTCAGTAGAAGACCAAACCCACACATGTGCATGCACCCTGCTTGAGGTTACCATGTACTAGGCCTAGCGAGGGTTTTTCTGGTGTGTCCGAAGTTGCTTCCAAATGGATTTCCTTTTCATTCTTCTTCACCTGAGTCAGGTGATAAATGCAAATAAGCAATGTCTGTTTCTTTTTTTTTTCTTGGGAAGGCCTAATTCCTCCTCTCTTTGGTAGATGTCATTTGTAGCACTTACCAAACTACACCCGTGTACACATGTTCAGGTGCTTCCATTCTGCCTCTTGCCAGGCTCTGTTCTTCTAATGTTGATTTACCCTGATGAGGCCTCCTTTGTAGTTACAGTAATACCATTAAGGAGTTTTAAAAATATCTAAGATAATCGGGGGGAGGCGGGATATAAATTAAAGGATGATAATTTAAAACAACACTATAATATTTCAGAGCAAAAATACTAACCTCCTCAGATCTGTTCAGCTCTTGAGACACAAACTGTGCCCTTACCTCTCTTCCTTGTGCTATAATAACTACAAAACATCTCTCTGTCCCTTTTGATTAGTAGTCAGTATTGGTATATGACTTAAACCATCCAGAATAGAATCTGATCAGCATTCCATAGGAGATCCCAAACGATGACCCCCATCTTTGCTTCAGCAGCCTTTACCTAAATTGTCCCACTTCTTATTGGCCAAGCCTTTCAATTTTGTATTTCTCCTTTGAATATGAGAAAGAAGGATATTGGCTTTCACAGAGTCAGGTTCATTAATAGGGGAGAATTCTTTGGAATTTCTTCTGAGTACTGTCAAGTTGCAATATACCAATTATGTGACTTAACCAACATATCATTTGCTCATTAGAAACAACCCTCTCTAGAAGAGGAGTTTGACTGAGAGATGGGTTTGATTCAAGTAAGGGTCTCAAATCCTGCTTTCAGAACTGTCTATTCAAATAGGTTTCCAGGGAGAAAAATTGTCCATCTATTTTTTAAGTTCTTTCTGATATTTCAGTCCAAATGTCTATTATCTCTTGGATAGAAATCCATTGCTGCCATCTCTCTATGCCATGATTGGAGCAGCCAAACGGTCTTGCTCTCTATTGCTGCTACAAAATGGCTGCCATTGCTAGAGTGAACCTGACAACTGCCCCTCACTGGTCTTCCAGAGACTGTCGGAGGAGGACTAGGAGGAGGGAGATGGGACAGAAGAAACTTTTAAAGACGAGTGAAAGGACTGAAAAGTGTAGAAAAGGACAAAGCCTATCAGCAAGCTGCTCTCCCTGAAGAAGCTGGAAAGAAACCCAAGAGGCTGACTACAGGCAAGAGACAGGAATTTTAAAATGTTCCTGTCTCCCTGATTAGATGGTGAGAAATCACCTTTAAGATGTCCACCTCAGAGGAGACTGCTAGATAGCTTTGCCAGCCAAACCATAGGATTATCACTGTGTACCTGTGTTAATGGGAATCTTTCAAATGATGAGCTGGTATTCCCACAGAGCTCCTATAACACTGTATTAAAACAAATCATATTAATTCATATAAAGCAGCAGAATGTCATAACCTAAGAATTATTACAGTATTTTATTTATTTATTATTTTATAATTTAATTTATATCTCACCTTTCTTGATTAAGTTGTCTTGAGGCGGCTTACAACAGTAAAAAAACATACCCCATAAAATTCCATAAAAACATTGGACATACAGTTTTATACAATATGTTTATCAAAAACCATGAATTCACAGATGGCAGTAAAAACCTATGGTCACCATCCTACTTCCGATGCATCTACTTAAATTAAACTCCTCTAGGCTCAGATCTATTGCACAAGATGTACTGTGCCCAACGTTGAGTGGGACCTCAGTTCATAACTCTGGGCACCCCCTGGCCTCAACCAAATGCCTGGTGGAAGAGTTCCATCTTACAGGCCCTGAGGAACCTTGACAGATCCGCCAGGGCCCTTAGCTCTTCTGGGAGCTCATTCCACCAGGTTGAATATCCCGGTGGTCCAGGACTACCAGCAGATTCATAGCCACAGAGCGAAGATCCCGGGGACCCTGCTGCATAGTCACTTTGTCCTGGAATCATACCCCATTGCACCAGGCATACAATTTATGATATTCTCCTATGTGGCATGGCTCAGGATCGGGGGCAAACAATCTGGGTGAAAAACCCAGGTGTGGGCCAGGTGGGAGCGGGCGGGCATAAAGATGTTGAAGGTACATCCCAGTCTTGCCATGGTTTAGCATACTGCAGCCATGAAGCAATCTTTTTCTTTGTCTTGACAAGATGCTGGGGTTTTGGGGGGAAAGGTTATTTAAATCTGTCCTCTTATCCAGTTTCCCTTATCAAAAATGGTTTCCTAGAGCTAAAGCTTGGGCAGCAAAAGGGACAAACTGCTTCAAGACCCCACAACAGTGGGGGGCCCCAATACTGGTTTATATTGCCTAAGGTTAGTGTTGCAACTGTCTGAACTTTGACCTTCACAGTCAAATGGGAAACCTGTGCTGATTTAGTAAACCAGGATTCATAGTAATGAATTTATCATCAATCACTAATGCACGGTAATACATTTATAATGTGTATATTTTGTGTATTTAAATATATTATGTTATCTGCTGACAGTATTGCAAGGGAATTAAGGAGAATGGCCTTAGGTTACCTCTCTTTGGCCTTGACCTGAGCTGCTAAGGTGGAGGGAAAGTTTTCCTATGTGTTTTCCTCAATAAATCAGAAAGCAGCTCCTAAGGACCAATTGAGGTCAAGAAAATAGTGCTATTAACTTGCTTCCCCCATGCTGGGACCTGATATGAATGCCCCACATGCACAATTTAGTTTATTAATAAAAAACGTGTTTGGGAGATCCATTCATGGGTCTCATTTGGTTTGGCTGTTAGTGATTTGCTTAGGGTCACCCTGTGTCCCAGCATATCCACTCTAGCACAAAACTTGTTTGTTTTCATGGCAAGTAAAAACCAAATTTCACACTGGCTGTTCAGTTCCGCCCCTTTCTCTTTGGATTTTCCAGACTCGGGGCTAGGTACCTTTTTATCGGCATTTGGTGTATCAGACAAGCGTTTTCTCTGTTTAAAATCGCTTTCAGAATAAACGTTGACCACAATGTAACAGCAAGAGCTTATTCTGTGGTCTCACATACAGGAAATGCTTATGCCTACTGAGTAAATCTTTCAATTTTCCAGATGACAGAACAGAGGAAGCAAAAGCAGCGTATTGGCCTCCTAGGACATCCTCCTTCCATCAATGTGAACCCACAGCAGCCAGCATAAATCGGATGGGTGGCTAGTCCTCCCCCTCACCCCTTCATAACAAGAGTTGAGATTCAACCCTTAAAGCTGCTTCTGTGTTGCGTGTCGCTCATTATGTAAATAACCCTGAGTTTTATACTGTGTGTATAGGATTACCATGGGAAAGAATGGGTTTCTGTATATTGGCACATCCGAGGGGGTGGGTGGGGTGGTACATTTGTGCCAAAAAAAATGCCTTTTTATAGGAAGGAGTACGGGGCGGATCTGACTTGCACTTGAAGAGGATTTATTGACTAAAATAGGAAGTGATCTGTATTTTGTATTTAAAAGCTTCAGATAACTAGTATTTATGGTTTTTATACAGTTGTGCAATATGAATTATGCAATCACACTATACGTGTTATTTACTCCTGTGTGTCCTGAAGGGAGTGCACATCTTTGAGTCTGGTGTCATCTTACAAATGGCATCAAATGACAGTCAAGCTGCTGCCAAAACTGTTTTCCAAGGAAGGATTCCTTCACCGGGGCATTTTTGTAAGGCAGAATTCTGAGAGGTTGACCTATCTTGGGGGCAGTAGCAATTGTACCTCTTCTCTCTCCTTCCCCCCTCCTCCAAATTATATTTCTTTAAAAATCTAAAAGTTTCCTATAGGTTCTCCCAAGGATATCTCTTCCTGTTTTGAGTTGGCTCAGTCAGCAGATCTGTTTAAATCCCAGGGCGGCTGTGGAAGAGGCTCACACATTCCTTTCGTGAAGAAGTCAGAGTTCTTCCACGAAACTTTTTCTCTTTGTGCAGAAGACCAGTTGGGATTGTTCCACACGGCTGGCAGATCTTCTGCAGGGGGGGGGGGTTGTGCCATATTGGTTTATAAGAATTTAGAAGAGCTTGCAGGCTCTAACACCTCAAACTGTAGCCATACACTTTACTATTGTGTGTTTGGGTTTTGGTTGTTTTTTTACAGAAGAGTATTCTCCTCTGCCATTCACTGCACCGATTGAAGTATGAACTATCCCTTTTAGGATTCCTAGCTGAGCACTGATTTTTGTAATACTTGCAAAAGAGCCACTGGGTTTATTAGATCATGTTTAATTTTTCTTCCATCTTGATCACTTTTCTTTCGTTTTGTGGTTCCTGACAGCTAAAAATATGAAATGAATAAATTTTATATACATATATGTATAAATATATATATATATATATATCTGGCGCCTAGTTTTGTACATGGTCCTCATTTTACAGAAGCGAATTCTCTGCTTTTTTCAAAAAGCAGAATTATGAAAAGAGTGCTTATTAAAGTTTGTAAATGCATAAATACATAGCTATTTAAATAAATGATGATGTAATAATGTACGGTGCTTCAGTGCTGGTAGCCTTCTTCAGTGCTGGTGAACTTCTCAGTAGTAATCGTCTACCCCAGCAGTTCTTATTTTTTAACCTACCGCAGTCCACCAAGTACACAACATTGTCATCAAATGCTTCCCCCAAGCATTAGGCCATAAAATCAGCACACCAAACCAAACAACTTTATTTGTATAGGTACAGTTATGATATATGCATTCAATATGTAGATATCAGACATACATGCTACCATACCTTTGTGCTTGATGGGCATCAGGTACCTCCTTAATGTTAGGTAGATAGAATTCCCATTTGCTGTGTACCACTTTTCTGGGGAGAATTCCGGGATCTGAGATTGTATCTGCAGGGTGAAATGAGCAATATACAACAATTCTTCTTCGTGTTCTATTGGGACCCATTACAAGTAGGGCTAAGGAGCTGCTTATTTGCTCATAGAAAGTATTTAAATCTTCACAAGGTGGCCTTGATTAAGAATCTCTTGCCCTGTTTCTCTGTCTCCATTTTTCAGTCATCTGCGTGGAAAATGTATTGAGCTGGGTTTCTAAGAAGCCTTTGAAACTAAGGTCCATCCTTGTGCAGTGAAGGGGGAAACTGGGCCTTGTTAGAATAGTGTTTTCTTACAATTAATGGGCAGTGATATGTCCATTTTTCAGGTGGGATTCCTACTGGGACAATAATAACTTTGTCTTTTCTCAGAACTCATTTCAGAATTACTTGTCATTAGGAAAGTGCAGTCTTTCCTAGAAAGTTGCAGTGAATGCTGTATGCAGTGTGGTTCTGACACATGGAAATGGTTTCTGACATTACCCATGCCCTGCCATTTTGCTAGCCTTTTTCTTATTTTTCTTATTTGCTAGCCTTTTTCTTATCACCTTAAAAACCAGTTTTCTTGAAGCTTTGCACTCTTATTATGGTGTAATGACACGGTGCAGCTGGGCAATGCAGAGACAGATAGACTCGGTTCAAAGGGAATGGGCTGCCATCTGGAATACAGTGAAGAGTTGGTAAAACGTGTGTTCAAGTCAGTTGCAAAAATGTTGTTTGGTTGCTCATTGCTACACCATCCATACAGAGAATGGCCGTGTGCCTTTTTTTAAGTCGCCAAGGAGTACCATTTTGAAAAAGGCAAATGTTTTAATGCCTTTCATGCTTTTGGTTGCTATTTTACTCAACAAAAACAGCCATGTTCCTCTTTTCCAAATGACTTTTAATTTCATTGAAAGTTCCTTGAATCAAGTTAAACTTAACACTGGCTTCCTTCCTTATTTGAGTTTCTCGTTATTTCATTTATGCGTTACAGATAATACGAGACAAATTTAGAGTGCTTCCATTGTGAAAAGGAACAGAAAAAACCCAGCATTGAAGCAGAATTACACCCAAATATAGCCTATATTAAACTGGAATCCACACAAAAACACATAACAGTGGCAATAAAGTATAAAGTACATATCCCTCAAAACCTGCAGCATCTGTATCAGTCATTGGTGTCTGAATCTTGTATTTTGGAGTTGAACGAGCAGCTCATGGATAGGTACACATTGCACAGTCCTGAATGTCCAAATGGTTAGTGATCCATTTTTGTGGGGCAAAAGCAGTCAAACAGACCATTCATAGTCACCTCATGATTTGAGAACATCAACTCTGTACTTCTGGCTTCATCTTCAGTAGACAATGCATCACAACCAGTCTTTCCTGGGCAGTGATGAACCAAAACATTCCAGAAGGCATCATTCACACAAAGGTATGTTTTCTTTCTCCAGTTAGTAAGTTTGTTCTTTCTGGGATATTACTTTTGTTCTGAATAACAAATAAGAAGAGAAATTCTACAGAACATTTTGTATCCTTCAGACCAAGGTCAGGGACAGACTGGCTCTTGAGCTCTACCCTGGAGGGCCGTTGGCTTTCAGGAGCAAACTCAGCCAGGCCCCAGTGGCACTGGGAGCTCTGCAGGAACCATTTAGTTTGGACCTGAAAGCACAAGACAAATGATGGGTGGATCTGCTCCTATTGATATGATGGCTTTCGGATGCCCGGCTAATTCCAAGATGCTGAGTAGCTTGTGGCAGGGCTGCTCAATGTCAGCTTGATCGTGCACCTGGTGAATGGCCTAATTAAGGCCTAACACAGCAAGCTGCAAAGAGGGAAAGAAGCAGCCACCATACTAGAAGGAAAAAAGCCTGAAAAAATTCAACCAATGGGCCGGTACAAAAATGTAATCTTTTTGGTGGTAATTATTCCAATTTATCTTGTAGATATTGCCTTCATATCTATAACATGCAAACATAAACCAAAGCAGGTTTCCAGATAAGCACAATTTTTTTTTCTTTTTCAATGGCCCGTTTTCAAGGTTGTTCTATTCCTCAGTGGTTTGTTATCCAATGAATAGTCCCTCAGTTTGTTGATGTGCTAATTGGGGCGGGGAAGAGATTAGAAAGGATAGTTTTCATAAAGGCTCCTAATATTAGGGCCTCACTTCCCACCCCCTACCCCCTACCCCCTACCCCCCACCCCAAGCAAGTAGGATTAAAAAGGGACAAGAGGGTGTGGAATGAAAATCTGAATTCGCAATACAGCCGTTGTGATAAGATTCCTAATTGCCTAATGGAGCCTTGATTGATAGTTTTGTTCCTGCGCATAGGACAATTCATCCTGGTAGACAAGTTGAATTGATATGTGGAGCTATATTATGACTTTTCTGACAGTTTCTCTGTAGGATGTTTGACCTTTCCTTTGTTTTTCTGAACAGGGGAAATTTATTTAGAGATCTTAATCTTCTGAGCACATTGCTTGAGATCACCTCTCCAGTGCCACTTCATATTTAGGAGCTGGTAAAAGGAAGTGGCAAAAAAAATCCCTCAAATAGCATGACTCTTCCGTAAAAGTCCAAATAGCAAAAAGTTAAATGAGCGAAACTGGACACATTGCATTAATACTTGGGCCCAGAATGCCTTTAAGGCAGGCCAGTGGCCGCCATTTGGCCACTGGATGTTGGCACAAGCGGAGGTAAGCCTTGGGAGGCTGCTCACTGGAGGGGGGGAGGAAACCATCCTGCCGAGCACCACCCACCCACAATCCCAGGAGACTTGCCTGCGTTGTCCCAGGCCTTCCGCTCACAGGGGGGAAGGGGCTCCCCCAGGGCCGGGAAGGTCCTCTGTGGCCTTGCACAGGCCGCAGAGGGCCTTCCCGGCCCCATATTAAGTGCGGTGCAGGGGGGGGGGTGGAGAGGGGGAGGTCTTTTCTCTGTTTTTCTCTCCTTTTCTCTCTATCTTTTCCTCTCTTTCTGTCTACCTATCTCTCTTTCTTGCTTCCTTCTGCCTATATTTCTTGCTGCCACTCTCTTTTCTAATTTTTCTTTCTTACTCTTTTTCTATCCTCTCTCTTTATATTTCTCTTTCTTTCATTACTCTCTTTCTACCTGTCTCTCTTTCCTACTTTCCCCCCTCCCTACTGCTAGCACCCATTGTATCACCTACAACAGGATTTCCCTCTAGTATCATTATAATGCTGCAACAATTTTCTCTTTTAAAATATATATTCTGCCTTCATCACCACCACCAAGGCAGCTAACTGATTAAAAACATCACTATCGCTAAATATTATAAAGTTGAACTTGCGTGCAGCCAACACACTCCCTACCCGATTGGTCCTCACTTGGGGTATGCCACCAACAGGGAGAGAGCACTCTGTCAATGAGGGCCAATCAGGTCAAATTGCATGCAGACAGCCAGGAAAAGCCTCTAAGGGGGGGGGGGAATGTGTATTGAGTAAGTCAGGGCCCTCAGCCAGGAGAGTTTAGCCCCAAGGCTAAATAAAGGGAAAGGCTAATAAGGGATCAGCTCTCCAACACCAATTTCCTGCTAGTTTCAGAAGTTTACTGGGTGGAAGAGCTGACCTCAGAGCATGCCCTGCTATCAGTAAGTTGCCCTGGTCTCCTGGTCTCTTTCAACTTGGATAAGGTGACCAGATTGTCCCACTTTTAGAGGGACCTCTGGGGGCACCTGGCAAATTGTACTTAAGTTGAAATTTAAAAATATATATTACAATATTATTTTTGTGTTCTATGCATTCTATGCAAATTTTTGTTGTTCCATATAGACCAAATTTTTAATCCAGACCCCCCCCCCCGGTCAATGGTGTCCCGCTTTACCAATGTTAAAATCTGGTCACCTTAAACTTGGAGGACATGGGAGGGGAGTGAGGTGCCTCCTGATGCAGCCTCTGTGTACCATCTGGAGAGGGAGGTGTGTGAAGGGGGGGGTCCAGAAATGCCCCCCTGCAAGTCCTCTGGGACCCAAGACAGCCAGGAAAAGCCTCTGTCTGGGAATGTTTACTCATGAGTAAGTCATGTGAGGTTTGCAATTTGCAATATGAAAAGTGAGGAATGCTTTGGAAGTAGCCATCACAGGCAATTTTAGCTGGGAGAATAATGCTGACGTGGGTGGGACTGGGAAGATATAGACTTTCCCTTTCCATAGGGATACCACCTTGGTCTTCCTGCAGTCTTTCCAAGACCATCACAACAAAGCAAATATGAGACCAATGGCATGAAAGATGCAGAAAGTATAGACAGGGCACAGAACCCCCATAGGGACATGTGGAGGGGTGTGTGTGATACTTTCCCAGTAGCACCTTCCCAATACAAGAGTTGTTTTTATAGCCTGCTTTTCACTGCTCAAAGGAGTTTCCGAGTGGCCTTCCTTTCTTCTCCCCACAACAGATATCCTCTGAGGTAAGTGAGGTTGGAAGAGTTCTGAGAGAACCCAATATGTGAAGGAGCAGGGAATCAAGTCCAGCTCACACATTAGAAGCCGTTGCTTTTAACCATTACATCAAGTTCTACAAATTGCCATTGCATTAAAGAGATATAGCTAGAGCACAGGCAGAAGAAGCTGTTGCAGGAAGTTGGTGTAAATATTTTTGACTAGTTCATTGACAGTTATGGGATTCTTTTCCTTTAAATTTGGACCCTTCTGGCCAAGGGTTTCTTTGAGCAATCCAAGAAGGAAGACATTCAGGTATTTCCTAAATGGGGAGGTGATTGTGTGGTTAATAAGGTTTACAATTTGTGAAGGGAGGAATGGTTTTGACTTTGTTCTCTCTCTCTCTCTCTCTCTCTCTCTCTCTCTCCCTCTCTCTCTCTCTCTGTGTGTGTGTGTGTGTGTATGTATGTATGTATGTAGAGGGGAGTGCAACACAGCTCTCTGTCCCCATCCCAAGCAGCTGTTTCCTCCAGGGGAACTGGCCACTGCAGTCTGGAGAGGAGCTTTCATTCTGTGGGTTCTTCAGGCCCCACCTGGAGGCTGGCACCCCTGACCAGTGTTGGGGATGCTAGCCTCCAGATGGACCTGGAGATCCCACTTCTGGGATTTCTCAAAGCCTGAAGACTATTTCAGGGGCTTCCTAATGGTAAAAAAGATGAGAAAAGCTGACGCGGAGGCAGTAATTGAGAAACCCTCTAAATTATTTACAAACTGAAGAAAGTACTGACTGAAAGATGTTCAGTACTTTAAGTAAATTTTGCTATCAAGTAAATATTTGCTATCAAGAAACTGACAAGTTTATAAATTATTTGATTTTTATTTTTATTAGCAATTACTGCCACCCAGCATTTCTCTTTGTTTCCCCCCTAGAGCCTGTCATCCCTGCACCTGCGTGGGATCCAAAGCCAAGACTCTTCTCCAGGGGGACTGATCTCTGTTGCCTAGAAATGACCTGCAATTTCAGCAGATCACCAGATTCCAACCTCTCCCATCGTGCAACCTCTCTGTCACAGAGTTCTCCACTCCCAATAAAGCCCTTTCATCTCCAGGAGCCTGGAGATGAGTTGTCCTTGTAGAATCCCCCCTCCACAACAGCCATTTCCCCCTGGCCATCTGATCTCTGCAGATGGCCTCCAATTCCAGGAGATTTCCAGGCTGCAGCTGGAGGTTGGTGACCCCTGGGTCAGGAATGTTCCTTGAGATTTGGAGGCGGGGCCTCAAGGGTGGGCAGGAGCTTTTGACATGTAGTCAGCCCCCAGGAAGGCCACAGTGCAGGTGTGCATCCTAGTGCCCGTTGTATTCCTAGGTACAACAAGTTTTGCTTCTAGTTAAAAACATGCCTTAAAAGCCATTAATATCAAACAAAAGCTCACCATGGAAACAATTCAAACTAAAATACACATTTAAACCCTTTTAAAAAGAAACAGCTGATTTGGGCAGGAGAAGACGATCTAAATATTACCATCCACATGGGTGACAACCTGGTTTGAACAGGACCAAGGAGATCTAAACATTCTAGCAATGAACACTCACTCATGAATCTGAGAGGGATTATAAGTAAAGTGGACATTATTAAAGCGGCCAGAGGATCTTGGACTCAGCTTCGAGGGAGCATCCTCCAGGCTAAATAATAAGACACATTGCAAAGCTGTGTCAAAAGCAGAAAATGCAAATAAAAAAGGCATGCTGTGCTGAAGTCTACTTATGGAAATGCACGTACGACAGGGACGATGGTAAACTAATAAGATCTTGAAAATCCCACCACACCCCCAGTTTCTGTAGACCAGTGGTCCCCAACCTTTTTTAGGCTGGGGACCGGCAGGGCAACTGCGCACATGCCACGAAAGTGCCGCGCATGCGCTATTTCGGCCGTGCAGGCGTGATGCGCGGCGTGGCCCTGATTCCCTCTCCCCCCACTCCCGCAGTAAGAAGCTTCCCGGGCTGCAAGCTTGTGGCCTGGGAAGTTTTTTACTGCAGGGGGGGCGGGGAGAGGGAACCGCGGCCCGGTGCCATGGCCTTCGCAGCCCGGCACCAGGCCGCGGACCGCAGGTTGGGGACCACTGCTGGAGACAGAATAAAATCTGTCCCAAGGAATGGATTTTAAAGCTTTTCCGAGCCCCATTTCAACCTATCCAACACTGAATTCTTGTTGCTTTCCAACAGTTCCACTGAAACTGCAGAAAATAAAGGGTGATTTTCAAAATATTATGGATCAGATTCATGGTTTATGATTGCTTAAAACTGCAGGTTCTACACGGAGCAGAGCTTCCATGTTTTGGATAACTGCACGAAATGCACTATATGGCAGGAAACATTTTCAAGTATTTTCACCAGTGTGCTAGCTGTGCATCTTCATGTCTGTCTTTGGCTACTGAGCCTCAACAAAGAAATGACAAAGATGACCCCTTTCCCAAAAGGGAGAACATCATACTTCTCAAAATAAAAACTTTCACTAAACCATCTTTTCTTATATATTTGCGAATAAATACATTAGGGTACTTTTGTGATGAGCTTTATCGGTATACTCTAATTTTACTGTATCAGCACAGGGCACTGCCTTTCTCAAAATAGACATTTCTTCTTTCCGGAGCATTTTCTCTGCTCACCACAGAAGCGGGGCTATTCGTTCTTGCACCCAGATGCGTTCGTACTATTCGCATGTAGCATTCTTCCAGACAGGGAAGTATTTTGAAAGTTCACCATACTGTCTGAATACAGCTGCTGGCAATCTAAGGGTGGTTTTGAATCCTGATCACTACTGGTCAAAATGGCATACCATCCACTAGCAAATCCGGCATAGGAGCCAAAGCCCCTCCGAAGTAGTTGTCGACTAAAAAGTCCACCCTAGCTGGGGGTTTCATTTTTGTAGAATGTCTTCCCCTGCTTATAGCCCTTAACGAGCCAAAGTGCTGTTTTTAGCAAGAGAAGTCAGCATGCGATTCCAGCATTTTACTGCATGCACTTTCTTTCAGGTTAAAACATTTAAAGTGGCTTATCAAGCATGCCCAGAGCAACGGCGTTTCACTCTCCTCCTCTACCAACGTCAGCTGATTTGTTTTTTTAGCATGTATCTAAGATGCTGGAAAACCCCTGTAAAATACTTTTGCTTTAAACAGAAAGTACCAAAAACTCCACCAGTTTTGCATCGCAAAGCAGTGGGTTAAGGTTTGAGTAAAACATGTCTGTGGCTTTTGTGGGTGGATGCTTTTCAAAATGACTGATCCTCTATCAAAAGGGAAATCTGCATGTCATGTCTGAATGAGGCAAGGGAAATCTACGCTAAGAAATATCTTCCCATCAGTTAACACTCTGAACCACATACCCCAGCCTTCCAAGCAACAAACGTTGCACACTAAGCATAAGAGGCACAAAGTGACATGTGCTGGGTGCAAAGGGAAGAGGCAACACGAGTGCAATGCCTGCCCATGTGCTTGGCTTCAGTAATATTGCAAGTCCCTGGCCCATTATGCACGGCCGCCGAAACGGCGATTTCGGGTCACATGGAAAACGCGGAGGGGGAAGACGCGACGCATACCGGTTATACACGGGGCGGGGCGCGGCGGCGGCAAAACCCAGAGTAACCGATTATGCACGCGCCGATCCGGGCGCCGCTTCTGGTTGCGCCCCGCTCACCCGGAAGCTGCGCTTTCTTCCGCGTTTCACTGACGCGGCTTTTTCGGCGGCATGCACCGAAGCTGCAGCCGGTTGCAGCCGGCTCTGTGCGTTATCCATGATTTTAGTCGCCGCCATTCCACCCCGAATGTGCGCTAAAACCCCCGTGCATAATGGGTCACAGACAGGAATGTCAGGAAGGCAAAATCACTTAGGAAAGTTTAAAAGGACAAATTATGATGATGAAATTAGGCTGACTAATTCAGGAATTTGACTCGCATTTAAAGTGGTGCTTGTTCTTCATTTTAATTCCTCCCTTAGTCCATGCTCCCATAAACCACTGCTTTCCTTTAACAGGTGTGTATGAAGTCCTAATGTGTTACTGTTCACTGGCAGAACAAAGTGAGGGAGTCCAAGAAGTCGGGGGGGGGGGGAATCTAGAGATTTCTTGTTCTTCTGAACATTGACTTAGGGCTTCCTCTTCCCATGCTAAAAAATGTCTCTGCTAGCCACAGAGTGGACAGCAGCTTGTCTTTAACTGCTCCTGCGGAGCGGATTAAATAAAGCCCTAAGGGCTGTGTGGGCGGAGAAAGGGCGGGGCCTGTCCGTGATAAAAACTTGCCACTCAAGGGCCAAGTGGCCAATTGGGAGGCGCGCATAGTGCGCCTCCCTATTGGCCACTTGGCCTGCCCTGGACTCATTGCCCACATGCTTCGCCGCCGGCAAAGGAGCAGGGCCGCCGCCTCGAAGACCGCTTGCGCCTCCCCACCCCCCCATACGCCCACCCAGCCTGCTTACCCTGCCGCTGGTCACCCGCTTCCCCGCCCACAACGTCCGCTCCCAGCCATGCCTGCCCCCAGCCCGCACGACCCGCACCCTGCCTGGAACTACAGCGGACTAAACCAGGCATGCGCCGAATTCCGCGCATGCCTGGTCCCTCTCCCCCACGCCCGCCCCGCCCCCTGGCTCTGCAGATACACCAGACTCCCCATATGCCTGGTTGACTCTCCGGGACTTCTGACGCCCGCCCGCCTCGCACAGCCTCTCCACGCCCGTTTGCCGCCGCTCGCCATCGGACACAAAGGGGGCCAACTGCGGAGGGCTCGCCATGCGCAACAGCCCTTAGGAGGGGTACGCTCTATACCGCATACCTGTCTGTCGCCATTGACCCTCCACCCCCCACCAGACCCAGCACTGCCACCAAATTGCTTGCGCGCCCCGAACCTAGCGCCTCCCTATACCTGACACGCACCCTGCCCACCCCGCCTCTGCTCTTCCCATTTTTACAAATGGGCTTTAATTCTAGTATTATAATAAAATACATAACCAAAATATGGGCATAATCCCACATGATTTTACTGGATATGATCTTTGGCAATGGTGGTAGAATTGTCCGGTAAAATCTCAGTGGCAGAATATCTACTTTGCACACAGAAGGTCCCAGGTTCATTCCCTGAACTGTTTCCAAGTCTCCAGGAATTTCTCAACCTGGGGCTGGCAATCCTAACTTTCCCTCCCAGCCGGTGGCCAGGGGAGACCTGGTAACCCTAGTCCCTGCCAGTTACAGTAGAAGGAACTGGAACAGATGCACCCAAGGGTTCCTTTGAAGCAAGGCAGCTTCACCTGTTCATATGAGGGCAGTTGCTTTGTATCCTGAGACTCCACTCACCAAAATTTGAAGTTCCGCCCTCTAGGTTTAAATTGAGCAGTGCTGCTTAGGCTGGAGGGAAGGCTTCCGACTTTATTGAGTGGAGAACTAGGATGCCAGTTGTTATCTTTTTTTGTGGGATAATCCCAGGTTTTGCTTCTTACTGCAGCTACATGAGCTGCCTGAGATGCAGCGCTGAAAAGTTCTCCAACTTTCACAAGGAGCTTTCCAGGAGCGGGAGAGGGATGCCAGTGTTCATACAAGAGCAGTCTTGTTTTCCCCTGCATTTTAGACTAGGAACTTTCATGTGCTTGTATTTGTGTGTCTGTGGGGGGGGGGGATCTAGTCCATTCAACATCCTGTTTCTGGGTTCATATTCTAGTTTCCTTATGTAAAACCATATGCCAAATGAAAGTACGAGTGTATGAAATACTGGATGCCGACAATTTCGCTGTCACTGGTTCAGCATCCTCTTGGAGAAGAGTGACAAGTGGAGTTCCCCAGGGATCTGTCCTGGGGCCTGTGTTGTTCAACGTATTTATAAATGACTTGGATGAGGGATAAGAGGGGGTACTTATTAAATTTGCAGACAATATTAAACTGTGAGGGTTAGCAAACACAAGGGACAGCAGTTCATTGGCTGATCTTTTTCCTCAGGGATCACGGACAGAGGGTAGCAATTGGAGACAACCAATCACAAAGCTGTCAAATCCCATGTGGGGTGCCACAGGAAGCCAGCTTGGTGTAGTGGTTAGAAGCACAGACTTCTAATCTGGTGAGCCAGGTTTGATTCCGCACTCCCCCCACATGCAACCAGATGGGTGACCTTAGGCTGATAAAGCTGTTCTGACTGAGCAGTAATATCAGGGCTCTCTCAGCCTCACTCACCTCACAGGGTGTCTGTTGTGGGGAGAGGAGGCGAATGTAAGCTGCTTTGAGACTCTTTTGGGTAGAGAAAAGTGTCATATAAGAACCAACTCTTCTTCAATTCTATTCAATATCTTTTTTGCGTCCTCTTGCCCAGCTGGTACAGAAGATCAGACCGGGATGCCATCAATATGCTGATGACACCCAGCTCTTCCTCCTAATGGATGGACATCCTGTTTCACCCCCAGACTCAATAGCCAGATGTCTGGAAGCAGTGATGGGTTGGCTTAAGCAGAGCCATCTAAAACTTAGTCCTTCAAATATAGAACTCCTTTGGTTTGTAGGAAGAGTCCTGGTGAGGAAGCATGATTCCCCTACCTGGCAATCTATCAGTGGCACACTCAGCCAGGAACCTGGGTTCAAGTCCAGATCACACTTAAGGTTCTGGTAATTACCTTTAAGGCCATACATGGTCTGGACCCTGAATACCTGAGGGACCACTTTGCTGCCTATGCCCCCCCCCAAGAGCACTGCGCTCTACAAACGCCAACAAACTGGCCCCAGGGAGGCACGTATGACCTCAGCCAGAGCCAGGGCTTTCTCTGTCCTGGCCCCCACTTGGTGGGACGAGCTTCCCGATGAGATCAGAGCTCTGCCAGAGCTAAAACAGGTCCACATTGCCTGCAAGGTGTATCTCATCCACCAGACATTTGGTTGAGGCTACTGAAAAAACACAATATCAACTAGATCCCCCAGAAGCCCCTCCTACCACCACCGAACAGTGCCCAATCAGAAAACAGCACAGGGTGACTCCTGACCCGGCAGCACACTCTCAGAAAACTCATACCACAATTATACTGTTAATGATTGTATAAGGCTGAAATGTTAGAAATGTTAAAAGTTCATAATTATAATGCATTCTCTGTGTTGTTCTACGAATTCATCGTAAACCGCCTTGAGCCGCAAGGGAAGGTGGTATAAAAATGAAATAAAATAAAACAATAAATAAATATTCTACTGAGCTTGCATGTTAGATCATTTTTGGAATTTTCTTTGTGAAATATGACTAGCTTCAAAACCAGAAACCACAGTGAGCCATTAACATGACTACTAAGGGAAAGTCATGATGTGTTTGGTGATAAATATGCCCAATTAAAATGCAACATTTACTCTAGACAATTTCCAACATCATCACAAAACTGGACCTTTGTGGGGTTGTGAGAGATTGTTAAAACAGTTTGGGGGAGAATGTTTCCATCTAGGCAATGCTGCTGACCCAAACAATTATGCGGATTCAGATGCCTTGGTTTATCAGTGAGGACTTCATGGCAGTGAAATAACATATTCGACTTCATAGTCTGCTCATGTTATAACTGTTAGATGGCTTCATAAACAGACTTTAATAAAAAAACAAAATCACCACCTAAAAAGGGAAAAATCGAATTCTACTAACACTGTTATTCAATATTTTAAGCAAAAATGGAACTGCCAGTTAGCCTTCTGTTGCTTTAAGACTCCTTCAGGAAGTGAAAAGAATGGTATAAAAAACAAATCTTCTTCTTCCCAACCTGATTGTTCTGTTAAAAATCTATACAATGATATACCTTTTTAATTGCGTATTATTGATGCTTAGCGGTGTTACCATGTGGCCTATTATAACTTCATAGGAAAGAGAGGAAGGGCTAACAAGAAATGGGCACAATTCCGGTCACAATGTTTTCTTTCGAACAAGAATGGAAACTGATAGCAAATTGGGATCTTTACATTTTAATTTTTGGCAAATCATAGAAAAGAAGAAGGGGACGACAGAGAATGAGGTGGCTGGATGGAGTCATTGAAGCAGTCGATGCAATCTTAAATGGACTCCGGGGAATGGTAGAGGACAGAAAGGTCTGGAGGATCATTGTCCATGGGGATGCGATGGGTCGGACATGACTTTGCACCTAACAACAACAACAAAATCTCAACTGAGTGTATGCAAACTTCAAGGCAGCCAAGTGCCCATTTAGCTCAGCATTTTGCCTCAAAGAAGAACAAGCCAGATGCTTCTAGAGAGGAGGAGCTGGGTTTTTTTGTACCCCACTTTTTACTACCCAAAGGAGACTCATAGCAGCTTACAATCGTTTACCCTTCCTCTTCTTACAACAGACACCCTGTGAGGTAGGTGAGAATGAGTGAGAAAACTATGACCGGTCCAAGGTCAACCAGTTGGCTGCATGTGGAGATGGGAATTGAACCCCATTCTCCAGATTAGATGCCGCCACTCTTAACCACTACACCAAGGTGGAAACCCACAGAGAGTTAGTACTTGAATGTACCAGCCCTCTATCTTGGTTGGTCCCTCTACCAGAGAGGCAGACTGCCTCAGAATATGGAGAAGCAATTCAGCTGACATGACTAAGAAACAGTGATATCCCTTTCATCTATGAATTTGTCTGATCTCAATTCCCCTCCTTTTTGGTCAAAGATGTCCTATCCAAAGCTAAATCAAAATTAGTATAGCTAATTTTAAAAAGCTACAAGGAGTCCAGAAAAGCAATGAAACCAAACCAAAGAGGCATTAAAAACCCAGATATTACCAAATACCTGCGTAAAAGATCATTGTAACCGTGAACTGAACACCAGTATGGAGAAGGCTGGAAGTTCTACAGCTGAGGAGATACCAATGCAAAGGCTCTTTTCCCTGTACCCCATTGCTGTATGGCTGAAACTTGAAAAAGATATATTTTAGTGCATCAACAAGGTGTAAACTGATCAAGGTGTAAACTGCACAGAGCTTTTATTCCAATCCCAGGTCGATTCAGTCCCTGCTGTCTACACAGAATGCGATTTCCATTTTGATTTTGGACGATTTAAATTTTCCTCCTGCAACAAGAAGGATTGATCCGGAGTGATCCTACCTTTATTGTGTGATATCTTAGAGTGCTTTTAATGTTCAATATTTTAAGAAGCGAATTGAGAAAGCAGGCTGTTTTGAATCTGGGCTTTGCTCCATCGTAGAGAACCCCTGATTGGCCAAAGCTGCTCATGTGACAAGCTTGCCTTAAAGGAGAAGCCCCTAATTTCTCTCAACTTTTGTCAGTCTTCGATTTTTTTTCTCCCTCCTCTGCCTTCTTCGATCCTCTCCCGCCCAACTCCAAGAAAAGAAAGAGGCTCCCTGCTTGGCTCCTATCCTCCCCCCTTCAAGAAAAGAAAGAAACAGGCTTGGCTCCCCCCCCCCTCTTCTGAACTACCCTAACCACGTGCTGAACACTTTTCTGTTTCAATGGGGATGGGGGGGGGAGGAAGACCCAAGTTCAAATCGATCTGAATTCAACAGGATTGACAATGGGATAAACAAAGTAAGTGCAGACTCTGCCCAGATCTTTTACTGTATTGCTATATCACAATGCTTGTAGGTGGCCATAATTGGAAGTGGTAAGACATGATGAAAGTAGAACTCCCATGGCTCCCTGCTTGGCTCCTCTTCTCCCCCCTTCAAGAAAAGAAAGAAACAGGCTTGGCTCCCCCCCCCTCTTCTGAACTACCCTAACCACGTGCTGAACACTTTTCTCTTTCAATGGGGATGGGGGGGGGGAGGAAGACCCAAGTTCAAATCGATCTGAATTCAACAGGATTGACAATGGGATAAACAAAGTAAGTGCAGACTCTGCCCAGATCTTTTACTGTATTGGTATATCACAATGCTTGTAGGTGGCCATAATTGGAAGTGGTAAGACATGATGAAAGTAGAACTCACATGGCTCCCTGCTTGGCTCCTCTTCTCCCCCCTTCAAGAAAAGAAAGAAACAGGCTTGGCTCCCCCCCCCCCTTCTGAACTACCCTAACCACGTGCAGAACACTTTTCTGTTTCAATGGGGACGGGGGGGGGGGGGGGAGAGGAAGACCCAAGTTCAAATCGATCTGAATTCAACAGGATTGACAATGGGATAAACAAAGTAAGTGCAGACTCTGCCCAGATCTTTTACTGTATTGGTATATCACAATGCTTGTAGGTGGCCATAATTGGAAGTGGTAAGACATGATGAAAGTAGAACTCCCATGGCTCCCTGCTTGGCTCCTCTTCTCCCCCCTTCAAGAAAAGAAAGAAACAGGCTTGGCTCCCCCCCCCCTTCTGAACTACCCTAACCACGTGCAGAACACTTTTCTGTTTCAATGGGGACGGGGGGGGGGGGAGAGGAAGACCCAAGTTCAAATCGATCTGAATTCAACAGGATTGACAATGGGATAAACAAAGTAAGTGCAGACTCTGCCCAGATCTTTTACTGTATTGGTATATCACAATGCTTGTAGGTGGCCATAATTGGAAGTGGTAAGACATGATGAAAGTAGAACTCCCATGGCTCCCTGCTTGGCTCCTCTTCTCCCCCCTTCAAGAAAAGAAAGAAACAGGCTTGGCTCCCCCCCCCTCTTCTGAACTACCCTAACCACGTGCTGAACACTTTTCTCTTTCAATGGGGATGGGGGGGGGGGAGGAAGACCCAAGTTCAAATCGATCTGAATTCAACAGGATTGACAATGGGATAAACAAAGTAAGTGCAGACTCTGCCCAGATCTTTTACTGTATTGGTATATCACAATGCTTGTAGGTGGCCATAATTGGAAGTGGTAAGACATGATGAAAGTAGAACTCACATGGCTCCCTGCTTGGCTCCTCTTCTCCCCCCTTCAAGAAAAGAAAGAAACAGGCTTGGCTCCCCCCCCCCCTTCTGAACTACCCTAACCACGTGCAGAACACTTTTCTGTTTCAATGGGGACGGGGGGGGGGGGGGAGAGGAAGACCCAAGTTCAAATCGATCTGAATTCAACAGGATTGACAATGGGATAAACAAAGTAAGTGCAGACTCTGCCCAGATCTTTTACTGTATTGGTATATCACAATGCTTGTAGGTGGCCATAATTGGAAGTGGTAAGACATGATGAAAGTAGAACTCCCATGGCTCCCTGCTTGGCTCCTCTTCTCCCCCCTTCAAGAAAAGAAAGAAACAGGCTTGGCTCCCCCCCCCCCTTCTGAACTACCCTAACCACGTGCAGAACACTTTTCTGTTTCAATGGGGACGGGGGGGGGGGGGAGAGGAAGACCCAAGTTCAAATCGATCTGAATTCAACAGGATTGACAATGGGATAAACAAAGTAAGTGCAGACTCTGCCCAGATCTTTTACTGTATTGGTATATCACAATGCTTGTAGGTGGCCATAATTGGAAGTGGTAAGACATGATGAAAGTAGAACTCCCATGGCTCCCTGCTTGGCTCCTCTTCTCCCCCCTTCAAGAAAAGAAAGAAACAGGCTTGGCTCCCCCCCCCTCTTCTGAACTACCCTAACCACGTGCTGAACACTTTTCTCTTTCAATGGGGATGGGGGGGGGGGGGGAGGAAGACCCAAGTTCAAATCGATCTGAATTCAACAGGATTGACAATGGGATAAACAAAGTAAGTGCAGACTCTGCCCAGATCTTTTACTGTATTGGTATATCACAATGCTTGTAGGTGGCCATAATTGGAAGTGGTAAGACATGATGAAAGTAGAACTCACATGGCTCCCTGCTTGGCTCCTCTTCTCCCCCCTTCAAGAAAAGAAAGAAACAGGCTTGGCTCCCCCCCCCCTTCTGAACTACCCTAACCACATGCAGAACACTTTTCTGTTTCAATGGGGACGGGGGGGGGGGGGGGAGAGGAAGACCCAAGTTCAAATCGATCTGAATTCAACAGGATTGACAATGGGATAAACAAAGTAAGTGCAGACTCTGCCCAGATCTTTTACTGTATTGGTATATCACAATGCTTGTAGGTGGCCATAATTGGAAGTGGTAAGACATGATGAAAGTAGAACTCCCATGGCTCCCTGCTTGGCTCCTCTTCTCCCCCCTTCAAGAAAAGAAAGAAACAGGCTTGGCTCCCCCCCCCCCTTCTGAACTACCCTAACCACGTGCAGAACACTTTTCTGTTTCAATGGGGACGGGGGGGGGGGGAGAGGAAGACCCAAGTTCAAATCGATCTGAATTCAACAGGATTGACAATGGGATAAACAAAGTAAGTGCAGACTCTGCCCAGATCTTTTACTGTATTGGTATATCACAATGCTTGTAGGTGGCCATAATTGGAAGTGGTAAGACATGATGAAAGTAGAACTCCCATGGCTCCCTGCTTGGCTCCTCTTCTCCCCCCTTCAAGAAAAGAAAGAAACAGGCTTGGCTCCCCCCCCCCCTTCTGAACTACCCTAACCACGTGCAGAACACTTTTCTGTTTCAATGGGGACGGGGGGGGGGGGGGGGAGAGGAAGACCCAAGTTCAAATCGATCTGAATTCAACAGGATTGACAATGGGATAAACAAAGTAAGTGCAGACTCTGCCCAGATCTTTTACTGTATTGGTATATCACAATGCTTGTAGGTGGCCATAATTGGAAGTGGTAAGACATGATGAAAGTAGAACTCCCATGGCGAAGCTGATGCAAAGAATTTTTTGCTTTCACAGTCTTTTTTCTTCTGTTAGTAATTCTTTCACACCTTTGTTATCTAATGATTAAGCCACCTCTACCCTGGTTTCCTATTTCAGACCTATTTAAAGGGTTTTTTTTTAAACAAAAATGTTTGTCTTAGTGTTTAAAGACATGCTCAGTTTTTTATGGCATTCTTATATTTGTGCTGCCAATGTTTGTGTTCACTTTAATAGTCATTTTGGCAAGACCTGCTCTTTTAAAGCAAACCTCCTACATTTTATAGCTTCCCTAATTGCACTCCTTAACTATGCTAGCATCTTCTCAAACACATTTTGATCTTTCCTAATCTGTGTGATACATTATATCTGTAAAATTATGCTTTAAATAGATACGCACCATCTCAAGATAGACGACTCCCGATTCTATCCTTCTACTGCCTCTCAAATAACGTTGTCCGTTTTGAGAAGTTTCTTGTCCTGAATTTGACTCATTGTGTAGATGTACACGCGTGCTAACTTGGATAGCCCTTGTAGTCCTGAGATCAAAAGTCTTTACTACTTAAAATCAGGTTCTGTATAATAGTCAGGATTAATCAAAGAATTACATCCTAATGTTATCTTTGAACAAACAATGAATGCAAAGGCACATCTATATGTGCCATCAAGTCACAACCAACTTAGAATCAGAGTTGGAAAGGACCTCATGGGTCATCTAGTCAAACCCCCTGCACAACTTATGACATCCATGGCAAGAAGTTGGAAATGCAAGTGAGGAACATAAGTGGTTTGCCATTGACTTCCTCTGGAGAGCCTTCCTTGGTGGTCACTCATCCAAGTACTGAGCCTGCTAGCTTCTGATATATGACAAGATCAGGCTGCGCCATGTCACCTTCCCTCCTGCATGTGAGAGTAGTTTGCCTACATGTTGCTTAATTATTTTTATCCCGCTTTTCTCGCCAGTGGTGATGCTGTGTGGCTTACAAGTTACCCCCCATAAATATAGGATTACTTTGCATCGTTTTTTAAATGTAGGATAACCTGCGTTCTCATATGTCCATATCATCTGTGCTCACTTTTTTAGCATCAAGCATTCCAGTTTCATTCTGGCCCTCAGGCTGCTGGCATTCGCAAAAACACACTGTTTCTCTGTCCAAATGCCCCCTTCAGCGTGTGCAGTCCTTCCCACTATTATTTCATCTCTTTAAACAGCTGTTGTTGGTTTCTGTTAGCTCACTGCCAAGCTTAACCCTGTCTCCTTTAAAGACCTGAAACATTAATACCACCATTGCTCAGGGATGAGTCATTCTAAACCGGATGCTTCCCAGCTCATGAGCATTTCCCCAGAAGTCAGCTTAAGGCTGCCTTGTGGCGGTTCTGCTATTAAAGACTCGCACTGGCTCCTTTTCAGTTCAAGTAGGTATCATTATCCACTTGTCCCCAAACGTTCCTAATACCAAACAAATCTCAACCTTTCCTCCTGACACCGATGTCTTATTCAGAGTTGGTTTGTGGATGAAAATGCCACCAAAATAGGCAGAGAATAATATGTGGAATGTTATACAAGTCTGCTTTTATGAAAATTACCAGTGGAAAATAATTGGTTGCATCCCATGGAGCATTTCACCTGATGAGCAGGATTTCCATCACTGCAGCATGACTTAATGCCCCCCCCCCTGCCACTGCAGCTCAAAAGGGATTTGGGGGTGCAAGTGGGCAGGATAAGAAAATAATGCTTTGCTAATGGAAATCTTTCCATCAAGGAAATTTCTGCAGCCTGAACTGCCATGTCACAAACTTGCCTTGATATTTGTAAATTCAAGTGGGTAGCCATGTTGGTGTGAAGCAGCAAAGACCAACAAAGAGTGAATAAATCTTTGTTGGTCTTACAGGTACCACTGGACTCTGATTTTGTTTTGATATTTGTAAGTCATGGTTATATTCCATCACAACTTTTACCAAATTAAGACAATGCAAAGGGCCATTGGACTCAATGGTACTGTTTTATGTGTATTTGTGATTAGGATTACATTGCATTGTCTCCTCCATGTTTTGCATTACTATCAAGCCTTTTAACTAATTTGCCTAATGTAAGTTAACTAAAACCAGTTGCCTTAGGGCCTCCTCAGAGGTCTTTAGGCTGTTCTTTTCTAAACTGAGCATTAGCAAGTTTCTCTCTCTTTCTGTGTGGTCTCTCCACTGTGTTCCCTAACATATTTTTTTTTTTACTTTAGAACACCAACAAAAGCATTTTACAACTCCCTGCCAATCTCTCTTGCTGTTTTCTCATGCTCTCTAACCAAGCTTTCTCTATGAAAACATAAGGACATGTGGAAAGATAACTCACTCATTCTCTCCTGGTGTGAATTGCTTTTGACTGTAACAATGTTTTGTGAGGAGCAATTTCCTCTGTGTCTGTTGGCAAACTAAGCACATGATTAAGTGATATGTTTTGTCCTGATGCCTTTTAAATTCTCACTCTGTAGAAGGTGGGAAAAGCTCTGGAGAACTTGTCTGAAGCCAGGCATGCCTGCTCGGTGAATCATAGCTAGCAAGTCACATGGCAGAGGGAATTAGGATGCACCCTGAGAAAGTGCCCAAGGTAACCAAGCTAGGGTGCTTGCTTCTCCATGCATACTCTGGATCCAGGAGGCTTGACGGGGCACTACTACAGGACAAACTGGGATTTCTGAAGGTGGATGTAACAAAAAGCAGTTAGTACTAATAGCAGTTTACAAGCCAGGTATAAACTGATTTAGCAGTCATCACCCAGCCAGTTTGTTGAGCAGTTCACAGTTCACTGAAGCTTAATCGAACCAGTCTGTTGGAATGCAGCCTTTTGTTAATACGGTTTGCCGTGAATCAGACATGAATCAGACACAGATTGTGGCCCACTGTATTCTTTAGAGATAAGGAGCTCTTTGATTCTTGCAGCAGTGCTGGCAAAAGTGAGAGGGAAGAATAATGGTTTTGGAGACTATATCCCAAATTGTATTATTACTGAAGTTGTGTTGTAACCTTTGTCTGAATAATTAACCTCTCAAAAATTCTAATACTCTACTGTTTCGTGTTTTTTTTTAAACATTATTTTTAACCTACCCCAAAAAGAGGGTTTAAGTGGGTAACAAGATTTATGGTCAAATTCTGAGTAAATACAAACGTGATGTTAATACAATATTATATATTTAATTACTGTGATGGTAGTACCACCTACCACAAAAGAATCCACACTTGGGGGGGGGACTCTGGGAGAATCACATGTCCCCCAGGTATGCTGAAAAATTGCAGATTTTTATAAAATATTCAAACACAGGCCACAGAAGTGTTGTCTGAGCTTATAGTAAAAAAAGAAAAGGCTATGTTTCAAAAGACTATGTTGTGAGACTCAGCAGCCATTTGGGGATTGTTATACAACTTCATACAACATTTCTGAGGTTCCTGTCTCAGACAGTACTGCATTTTTTGCTGAAGGTTTTAGAGCTTTCAAGATGCCTGGGGATAAGAAACATTCAGTCTTGCAGCAGACAGTCCAGAATATTCTATCCAAAGTAGTCCTCAGGGTTATTGTAGGGGGTTGCATGTCAATCCTCAAATAGGGTCAAGATGTCGAGATACTGTCTTGCGTGAGAGGTCAGAGAAGCTATTCTGGGAATGTCCAGGAAACACTATACATAATCAAGGCCCCCATGCCTTACATGTTTTGTTTTTTGTAAAGCTAACAAGGAAGAGGAAGTAAGTGGTGGTAAATTGGGGGGGGGGGGGAGAGGGACAGAGCCTGTAGAAGTGGAGGTAGGGAAGCCAGACCAAGGGAACAAGTGACAGAAGGGTGGTGGGGCAGAATGAAGATCTCCCACTTACATTTCACATCAGCTGCTAAAGGCCAGTCTTCACAGTATTTCAAATTTTTAAAAACCCTGGTGCTTCACTTTGGAAATCCCCCAATTCCACTGCTCAGGGGATGTGCCCTGCCCGCCCCTCCACCCCCACCCTCAAGGCCACTTCTCTGTATATACATGACATGATTTTTACACATCCACCATGCCAAAAGCCAAGGGCTATGAAACCATTTTTATCATCTGAAAATACAGGGCGACCCTTTCACAGAGAATGTAATGTTGGAAGCAGGCTAGCAACTGCCTAAAATTTGAAATCAACTATGTATCTCCTGTTGGGTTATATAAAGAATACTAGACCATGAACTGCATCCTGCTAACTACCCTAGTTTTGTAGCCTTGGGGAAGCCACAAAATAAACTATTGATAAAGGATTTATTCTGGAGGGGGAAACTATGTATGTCCTAGGAATTAAACTTACTACATGTATTTTTTACAGCACTCAAAGCAGCTTTCCTATGCAGCTTTATCCCCTTAGTGTGTCACCTCTTCTTTGCAGTGCAGTGAGGAAGACCTGTATCTTAAAACACATCACTTGGAACTAATGGCTGGTGGCCCTGACTTGATGAAGAGATATAATGATGAATAGAACAGTTCTCTACAAATGTACTTGTTAGATTGATCGGTTTCTTCTTCATTAGAGACTGACTCTCTACTGCACAATTCCAGGTTGTGTAGCCATTAGAATGACTATATAGCAAACAACAAGGCAAGTTCCCAGAAAACACATTCTGCTGTCCCCTGCCCCAGAGCCATTAAAAAAAAATAATTTGGGCCTATGTGCTGTCTTAACAAAACAGTGGGGCAGGCAAAGGGACAGATCCCACTACAGAAAGACTAATCTCAGCTGTTTAGGCTATCAATATTGAGTCATTCCTATTTTACTTGTGAATTTTTAAAAAAGTTATCTAGAAAGCTCCTATAGAAAGAGCATTAGACACAATTTGGTATTGGTTAAGGGGAAAAAGTGGTGGTATGTCTGATGTTCAACGTTTCAGGTATTCAAAAGGCTCTTCAACAAATTCCAAGCAACTCCCCTTCCCTTTAATATTTGGTTCTAGCTTATTTTTATCCCATCCTTACAAAAACCCTGAGGGCAGCAGGCCTGGCCCCTTTATCCCTCCCTATGGGATTTTCACAATCCGGTGAGGTAAGGTGAGACTGACTGCCCTAAGGCCACCCAGGGAACTCCAAGGCAAAGGGGTGCAGCAGCACAGTCGGCTGCAATATTTCGTCACGTTGCCCCGGCGGGTTGGGAAAGTGCTTTCCGTCGCTCTCTTTGCTCCGGCCTTCCCACTGCAGATCCGCCCGAAGCCAGCTACAAAGACGAGCGAGGTCTAGCGCTTGCGTTCGTGAGACGTCGCCAGGGCTGACGCTGCATTCCCAGCGGCGAGGAATGGGGGTGGGAAAGAGGGGCATTCTCTCCCTCGCGTGGGTTTTCTTGCTTTTTTTCTTTTTTAAAGAAACGTCTTTTTTTTTTTTTTTTGTTTGCTTTCTGGCTCGGAAAATTCCCCAGGCGGTCTGGAACGGATGACAAGCCGAGAGCGCGCCAAATTGGCAGTGGGCGAGGAGGGAGGCGCAAAGGGCGCGGGAGACACGGGAAGAAGAGGAAGGTCGGGCTCGGGAGATTGGGCGGGGAAAGGGACGCCACAACCTGCGTCAAAACCCAGGCAGCCAGCCAGCCGGCCCAGAGAGGGCGGGAGGAGGGAACGCCAAGAGCCACGGAAGAGCTGGGCGGGCCGGGGAACCGAAGCTGCAGAGCGGGAGCGCCCGGGGCTCCAGCCAGCCACAGCCGAGCGAGCCTCGTGGGCGCACATCCGGCGGAGGCGGCGGCCAGAAATAGGACCCGCGCGCCCCTGGGCACCGCCGAGCCCCGCCTTTCTCACAGACCGCAGCGACCCCCCCCCCCCTTCTCAGTTGCCGAGAAAATGGTCCCCGGGCGCCCTCGGTCTTCCTGTGCCGCCTCCGCACAAGGGCGTGTCGCGCGGGGAACTCCCGGGAACTCGGCACGCGGCCCCTTGGATGGGGTCGCCGCAATGAGCCTTTCCCGTCCCTACCGCCTCGCGTCACGGCGGGTGGTCCCCTCCAGAGGCGCCTTAACTCTCCCCACCCCCCTCCCCCGGTCCGCGCTGCGAGGCGGCCATCCTTCCCGACCCGCTTTCTGATGCACGTGGGAAGGCGGCCTCTGCGGAGTCGGGAGCGGGAGGCAGGCAACGCGTGCGAACGCTGCAGCTGCACACAAGACCCCCTGGGACATCGGGACGATAATGTGTGTCGATTTCAAAACCGAATCCCTTAAAAACCCGGCATTACTATCCAGCAGGTCAGCGGCACAGAAGAGAAAGGGTTAACCCACACTCCCTCCCCGCCCGGTGGTTGAAGTTGGCTGGCGTGCCCCCCCCCTACCCCTACCCCGGGCTTCATTTCATGTTATTTGGTCAAGGAGGGCTGGGGGGGAGGGGAGCGCGGCCCAGTCAGGGCTCTCCACGAGGAGTTCCAGCCTGGCGTCTGCTTCCAGCCGCCGAGACAGACGCTCACTTCCACGCCCTTTCCGGGAGCCCCGGATGTCCCGCGCGCCCCGTGCTGCTCCTCGCTCTGACCGCGGGCAGCCGTCACGCACACCCAGCGCCCAGGCGAGAGGGGAGGGGGGCTGGCCGGAGAAGAGGGAACGAGGAAGAGCACGAGGCAGCCAGGCAGCCTCCGCCTCAGGGCAGAGGACAGGCTCGGGAGAGGGGGAGGGGGGAAGAGCACAGGCCGCGCCTCTGAACACGTTCCCCTCCGCGTGGGCCCTCGCGCGCCGCCCGGCCCCGCCTCCCTCACGTGGCGCCGCACGCTGGCTGGAGGAACCAGCGGGTGGCGGAGGCAGAGCGCGAGAGGGGACGGTGAAGACTGGAGAGACGTTGCTGCAGGCGCGCGGGCAGGAGGAAGTGGGGCGGAGGGGGAGGGAGACTCTGCTCCCGATTACCCCTCCCCCCTTCTCACGCGCCCTCGCCCACCTTTCCCCGCCCCGTCTGCCTCCACAGGGATGGGGGGGGGGGGAGAGAACGTTCTGCCGCACGAGGCGGACCAGGTTAGACGCCTCGTTCAAAGAGGCCGTGTCTCGGCTTCGCTCTCTGCAGACGGACGAGCCAGTGGGAACCTTGAAACCGCCAAACTGGCGGAATTGCAGGGAGTCTACTTTTAAAAAAAGGGAGTTTGCAGACACCCCAAAGTGAAACACGCCCCCCCCCCCCAATCCCCTTATTGCATTCGTTTCCCTGGATGAGAGGACGCGTTTTCAGATAGCATAAAAGGGCTTCCGGTTTCTGTGGGAATACGATTCTGTTAGGCTTCCGTTGCCAAGATTTGTGCCGCAAACTAACAATATACTCTTTGGTGTCGTGGCACCTTAAAAACGAACCGATTTATTATGGTGCAAACTTTGGGGAGGCAGAATTTACATCTTGGATCCAGCAAACTAACGCGGCTCCCTTCCCAAGTTTAAACAGCAGAAAAGGTCCCATGTCTTAAGAAACTAGAGTAGAATGTCAGGGGATCAATACTGTTACAGAAGACAGTATACTGTGTTGTTTAGATTGCTGTAATTTTTAGAAAAAATAAAAGGGGGCTGAGCAAGCTTTGGGTTCTTTAACCTTGTGGTGGTGAAAAGTTATTTCAAGAGTATTTGCAACATTTTAGTAGGTCTAAATAAATTATCACTGTTGCTGTTTGAATTTTTTTTCTTAATGTATCAAGACTTCCTGTATTTTTTGTTTCTGAATGAGAATGCTTTGCATATACTTAGCATTTTGTGTGCTATGTTTATGCTACCCTAGTCACATACGTAAAATGCTCTTATCTAATAAAGCTGTTTTCATCCATATATCACTCACATCCAGAACACAAAGCCTTCATGGTATTAATTTCCATAGCAGTATTAAGCATACAAAGTGCGTTGTCCATCTTATTTTAACCTTGTGAGGATTTCCCATTAGGTAAACTAGGTAGAAAGAGAATGATGTGCTCAAAATCACATGTATCTTTTTTCTGCAAATAACTGCCAAAATCTTGATGTCTACTGGTTTATGTGGCCTTCAAAACAGCATATGTAAATTTATAGAAGACAGATCTGATGGTACATACAAGCTTGGCATGTGCACTAACAAAAAAATCTGGACCACTTCAGGTTTTGAAGAACCTGCTTCAGACCTTTGAAAGGCCTTCCAAAGCAGCTGCTTCGGATCCAGCTTTGGCCATTAAAGTCTATGGCACCATTGACTTTAATAGGGAATTTAAGGTTTACAAAGTCTCTGCTACCTGGGGCAGGGGGATTTACATTAGAGGCTCCAAACGTTCAGGATAGCTTCAGGAGGCTCTTCTCTGACTCCTCTCCAAGTTGCAAAAAGATTGGACCAGGGGGGAAAGAGGATGCCCCATCCTACCTCCATTATCTTTAAACCGCCCGTGGTGCCACGGGCGCCACGGACTAAATAAATGGTTAAGGGCTCTTGAGGTGGGATTTGTCCGCGAAGCGCCTGCCGATTGGTCCCTCCGATTCCCAGCCCCAGCAACTGCGAGCCGCACACAGTTGCTCCCGGTTTGACGTGGCGAGAGGCGCAAAGCGCCTCTCACCGCGTCAGGCCGCTGCCAAACAAAGACCTCGCCAGTCGCGCGTAGCGCAGCTGCCGGGCCCTCCCTGCCTCCCCCGCCGCCGGAGCTGACGCGGAGAGCCGTCGCCGCGGGACACGATAAACTGTAAGTATCTAGAGCCCGCTGTATGCCTTCTACAGCGGGCTATATTTCTAGTATCCAATATTGAGAAAAAACAGACTCTCTATTCTGACCTTCACCATAGGACATAATGGGCAATTGCTTCCAATGGTGAGAATTCATTATCAAAACAGAGAGTCTATTTTCCCCATAATTGGATATAATGGAAGTAAAATGGGGAGCCCCTAGAAGTGGACCCACTGGTCCAATCTTCTTGACATCCGAGAAAAGGCTCCATGGAGGATGTCAGAGAAGAGGCTCCTTGAGCTACCCTGAAAGTTTGGAGCCACCCCTTCCCCAGCCACAGAGACTTTATAAACCTGAAAGTTGCCAAAGCAGGGAGGGGCTCTCATACTCTCAGGTTTAGCATGCAGATGCCACCCTCCAGGCAGGAGATGATGGGAATAAACAGGATTTGCTGCTCATCTTCACACACAGCAATTCCCATTCCCATCAACTCCCCTGGGGAAAGGGACCTTGCATGCCAAAGCTGCAGGGGACAGCTGTGCCTGGCTGCCCAAGAAATGCTTGGATGTCAGCCTCCAGGTGAGAAGTGGAGGCCCACTAAAGTCCCTTATACTGGGTTCCCCTGGAGAGGCGGGGGGGGGATTCTTCCAAGGTGTGTGTTTGTGGGGAGGGGAATCTTCCAGCATCACTAGTGGTCTAGAGATGTCAGCCTCCGGGGGGAAACTGGAGGCGCTCCAAACACCACAACAGAGGGGGGGACAACAAATCAATGACAACAGACAATCAATTAGCCTTGGGAAGCCTCAGAGAGCAAGGGGGTAGTGTCACATGGACACCTTCCTGCTCAGCAGGATTATCCTGAGCATCAACCCTTCAGTCCTCCAGTGGAGGAGCTCAGGGTGGCCTAAATGCTTAATCCATGCTCCCATCATCGCAGGTTCTCCCATCCAGCCTCCCACCCAAAAAAGTCAAGAGGCAGATTAGTAGCTGGTTTTGTACCCCGCTTTTCACTACCCAAAGGAGTCTCAAAGTGGCTTAGAATTGCCTTCCCTTCCTCTTCTCATGCCAGACACCCTGAGAGAGCTCTGACAGAACTACTCTCTGAGAACAGCTCTGGCAGGAGTTAGACAAAGCCTCCCAGGTGTCCACACACTGAACACGGGTGGGGAATCAAACCCAGCTCTACAGGTCACAGACCACCGCCTTGAACCACTACACCCCAGTGCACTTTAATAAATAACTGTTCAAGCACAGAAGATTTTCAAAAAGGAAAAACCTATGATTAGCCAAGAAATGTTTTTCCCCAAACCTGCCCTCTCTATAGGCTAACTCCCTCTCCAGCCTCCCCTCACACCTTGTCTTACTTTGCAGCAAGCAAGCTTTGTAAGCTGCAAGACCTCATCATCGCAATGCATTTACAGATGCAAAATGCATAGCAATGATTGGCTGGGCTCTTCCAGGGAGCCCAGCCACTGGTCTCCCTCCCTCCCCCCTCCCCTTTGCCCTGGAGGAGCCCCCCGGGCAAAAGCAGGAAAGACAGAGCAGGAAGGAACACTAAGGTAAGGTTATCTGTTTCCCTTTAAAATTTAAATGGCTGCTGGCTTTGGAAAACTGGGCTTTGGCTCTGTCTCTCAATGGGATATTCCGCTTTGGACCGTATTTGGTCAGTTTGTCTCCAAAGCAGCCCTGCTTTGGAGATTATTCAACCTCAGCAGTCCCAAATGCACATGCCTAGTACAAACAGAACTCCATCATCATGTCTGAGTGACATGCTGCAGACAAAATAGTTGAAGCCTTTCCCTACTATGATTATGAACTTTTAGGGCATCTACCAGGCAAAACAAATCTTAGGTCCTGAGGAAAAGAGCCTTTCAAAATTGGGAATAGCTACATTTCTGACATTTGCTCCTCTGGAGACCAGTGTTATCTGCCAGTTATCTGGGTATTATCTACCAGTTACTGCACAGATCCTAGAGCAGTGAGGTCTGGTTTTGTAGCATAAATATAGGTGTACTTGAATCTATGTGCAAACCAATTAATGCTCTCAAGACTTACTATGAAAACAAGCAATTGGCTTTAAGTTGTTGTAAAATGCATGTTTTAAAAATTTAGGGAAAGAATTAAGAAATTTGATGGGAAATATCAGTATATGTGCTGGGAAGGTTTTCTGGGAGACATTGCCACTGCTGAAGGAGATAATTGGAGACATGGTCTGAATTTCAGGTTGTATAATGACCACTTGACAGAAAGATTAATAGTCACAAAGTGGCTTGGGCTGACTGCAAAATGTGTGCTATTAATAGTCAGATCACTTTTCCTCAACACTTATCTGGCTGTCTCATGATAAAACACTTGGTTTGAATAAAGAAATAGCTTTTAAAAGCAACCTTACAGTGATTTTGTCCATTTTAACATTTGTCTCTGAAGACAAAGATTACAATTGAAACAAAGAGTAGATGAGATTTGGGAGAGATAGGTTCAAATCCCCTTAATGCTATGAAGCTTGTTGAGCATCTGGCCAGTTACAGAAGGCCTGTGCAGCTATTATCATGCCACATAAAAAACTTACTAACTTTCTAACAACATGCCAAGCCTCTGATTGGCCCTCTCTGGGGGACTCCCCCAATAGGGTTATTGTAGCCCCCAACTGAGGGCCAATCAGAGGCCCTGCCCTCCTGCTCCTCCTCTTCTATGCAGCTTCCCAGCACTTGGAATGAGGAGGAAGAGCCGCTAGAAGAAGAGTTGGTTCTTATATGCCACATTACCAGAAGGAGAATCAAGGCGGCTGTGCTCTGCTGAACTGTGCTCTGCTGTAGCTGCACTGCACTTCCAACCCTCCTGGTCACGGGCAGTTCAGGGGAGCCATCTGGCCCAGCTCGCCACTTGGCTCTCCCTGCTCTGCAGGAGTGAAGGTGAGGGTTGGCAGAGTTTTTGCAGAGCGTGGCAGCCCAGCCAGTGATCTCAGTTACCCTGCTGTTAAGGGGCCCTTCCGCCCTTCTACAGCCCATTTTAAAAACAGGCTTTGCTATTGGTGTTTATGTGAACCCGGAGTCTGCCAAGCACCAATATTTGGGGTGTGTGGTCCCTGTAAGTGTCTGATTGCCATATCATGTGACTTAAGTAACATGGATTTTCCTCATATGTTCAGAAAATGCACACTCCTGATACATGCAGTTGACAGGCTCCCAAGAGCTATAATCTCAGCCTAACCCACCTCACTGAGCTGTTGTCAGGATAATATGGAGAAAGAACCACATAGGTTGTTCAGAGCTCCTTGGAGGAAGTGTGGCACCCTTTACTAGAATAAAGTTTGAGTCCAATGGCACCTTTAAGACCAACAATTTTTATTCTAGGTATAATTGCTTATATGCATGCACATTTCTTCAGATATATACTAGAAAGAAAGGTATACTAGATAAAGATGTGAACTGAATATTTTGGTAACTGCACATTCTAAAATAGATTTTATCCAGTCAATCATTAAAAAATAAATGCTATTTACTTTCCCACTAAGATCATTAAAATCTTTGAAACTTAAAATAGTTGGTATACTTTATGATTACAGCTGACCTGACCTGATGATGAAAGATTGAGATCTTGTCTACTGGAGACTGCTTTCTGCCCTAGAGTTCCTGATCATATGCCATTTTTACGTAACGTACTTTCTTCCTCCTGAAATTCTAATAACAAACTGGCAGCTAACTGGGGAAAGCAGCTGAGGAGCTTGTCTGAGGAATTTAGAAGAACAGCAGCAAGCCTTTTAAATCATTGTAAATAAGCAACACTTACGACTGTATTGGTTCGTGGATTTCTTATCCTACCCATGCAACTCTAGGAAAGAATATATCACCTCCTTGACCGTTGTATCATTAAGATGTTATTATTTACTTGCACAGATTGCTAACAGTGTAATCCTAAGAGAATACAAAATGGATACACAGTATATAGAACCAAAGAAAGGAGGCAAGAGCCACATGTAACTATGCATATTTGAATATTGAACTGCCTTCTGTTTGTATAAACTCATTATACTCAGTGACCTTCTAAATACTATTGGTGATATTTACACACAGTGGCTCTTGCCTTCCATCCCCTATTCAACAGTATAATCCTAAACAGAGATCAGGACCCTAATGGAACTAAAACAGTTCTGCAGGGCCTGCAAAAGGGAGCTCCTCCACCAGGCATTCGGTTGAGATCAACCGAAACTAAATAACATCTACTGGGCCCCTGAACCTCCCTCCTTGGAACCCATGCAACAGATTGGACCAACCATGGACCTGTTAGATTGTTCACTGTATTGAATGTTATTTTCTCTGTTTATTATTGTTATTACTTTTACCTTTCATTCATTATAATCAGTGAATTGGATGTAGTGTGCTATTATGTTCTCTGTGAACCACCCTGAGCCTTTGGGGAGTGCAGTATACAACTGTAATAAACTAACAAATAAATAACCTTCTGAATTCATTGACATCAACAAAGATATATCCTTTAAGCCCATTGACTTAAATGGATTCAGAATGGTTTAACTCTCCTTAGGATGGCCCTATAAACGTCTTTACTTTCAGAATATCAGAGCAACTAATAGTACAATAAAATGCATATTATACATAAGTGTCGATGAGAGAGAGGGGGTGAGAACAAATAAATGAAGTATCTATTTTGTGCCAGTGTAAAAATACCTGAAAAATGAAAACCTCTTCCAACAAACAGAAATGGCATACATGAGAAAGACCAAGAATACTTAAGCTGATATCGAGAAATTGTTGTCTGCCTGCAAAAGGCAACTCAGAAAGAGTCAGAATATCCCAATGAATTAAAGAAGTCTGTTTGTGGTTTGTCACTTGCCGTCTATTTCTTGTTCTCCATAATTTATTGCTGTATTGATTGCTCTTGTTTTGCTTGTCTTCACCTCAGTGTTAGTGCCAAGGAAAACCATGACATGGCACTGCACTAATACCGTACATCAGTGGTCCCCAACCCCCTGGAGACCGGTACCGGTTCGTGGACTAGTTGGTACCAGGCCGCAGCTCCTCCTCGTCCTCCTCCCTGGCTGCTGCCTCAGGGGCTGCCCTGCCACTCTGCCGCAAGCTCATCTTTGGTGGTCTCCGGCGGCTGTCATGGCTGGGGCTCCCCCTCAGCCTGGCACTGCGCAGCTACTGCTGGCAGCACCCCCCAGCAGGTGGCGGGAAGTGAGGGATGCCGGTGGGAAAGCAAGCGGAGCAGAGGCTCAGGGGGCGGCAGTGACGTGCCTCGGCAAAAGCGTTGACCGGTGCCTGGCTGGGGACCACTGCTGTACATTATTCAAGTACAGTGCATGAACACAACAGTCCCCGTTAGCACTACCGGCAGGTTGGAAGAAGTCATGTTGGAAATAACATGGCAACATCTTGCAAATTTGACAGGAGGAGAATAGATGCTTTCTAATTATGGTGTTGGAGAGGAATGCTGCGAATACCATGGACAAAGTTACCGACAAGATAGTTTTAAAAGGTAAAGGTAAAGGTATCCCCTGTGCAAGCACCGAGTCATATCTGACCCTTGGGGTGACGCCCTCTAGCGTTTTCATGGCAGACTCAATACGGGGTGGTTTGCCAGTGCCTTCCCCAGTCATGACCGTTTACCCCCCAGCAAGCTGGGTACTCATTTTACCGACCTCGGAAGGATGGAAGGCTGAGTCAACCTTGAGCCGGCTGCTGGGATTGAACTCCCAGCCTCATGGGCAAAGCTTTCAGACGGCTGCCTTACCACTCTGCGCCACAAGAGGCTCTTAAGATAAAGATAGTTTTAGAGAGGAGCAAACCAAGTATGTCATTAGAAGGCAAGATATTACGGCTAAAGCTTGCTCACTTTGGACACATCAGACTCGTTAGAAATATCATTAATGCTCGGCATGGTCAGCGACAAAAGGAAACATGGTTGCCAAAGGATCCGCTGGCTCAACATGATCAAAGCCGATACAGGGATGACCATGAACCAACTGAAAGTAGTGGTCATTGACAGAGATGAATGGAGAAAACTTTCCTATAGAAAGGGTCGGACATTACTGAATGGATAACATCATCATCATGTAGCATAGGAATGGGCACAATGGCCGCAGAAATTTTAGAAGCAAAATGACAGAATGGTGCGTACCTACTCTAAAAACAATGATTTGGGACAAGAAAGGGGGAAATGACTGGTCTTTTGGTTCTTTGATAACATTTTGCAAAATAAAGAATCTCAGATTTCCAGACAGTAGAACTGAACATGTCCCAGGAAGATAAAAAGGAAGATATAATACAAGCCTTCCAGTTCACTGTGACTTCCATCTACCAGGCAAGAAATGTAGCCCCCCCCTGTCTTATAACAGTAGATAATACTATAATAAAGTTTTCCCAAAATATGGGAATAATTTTTAAATTGTACAGAATAGAGATAGGCAAGCCAGCAGTTCATGTGATAAGGAACAGGTTATTTTGCTACTGACATTTCTAAAGGATCTCTTGATCATGCTTCTTGCGCTTGCTTTGTTGGTCCATAAACTGGACTACCATCTCCGTACGCTGATTAGATTATGCAAGAAATAAATCAATGTCCTGTGAAATGTGTATAATGAAATAGATAAGTTGCGTGCAATTCACCCTTGTCTCTCTCACTCCCACATATGACTTTGCAGCCTATGGCTTATTTTCACTCTAATGCTGCAATTAATCACATTATATAACCAGCCCACTGCTATTTTTAATTACATTTGTAAAGTGCATTTGAAAGGCATAAGGGGTCTTTCTCGAAAGGAAAGTACCGGAGTACTCATGGGGGAAGGAGGAGGAAGCAAAAACACCATCTTCCCCTCTAGTGTTGGGTGCTTAAGAAATGCATCACATACAGTGGATTATGTAACATCACACAATCATTTCTGAGTCACGCACACACTTACCTCACAATGGACCTAAAATTAGATTACCATTCTTAAGAGTCAACACTTCTCTACTTCCGTTCAATGGGGTGTAAATATAGCAGATTTTATTCTTTGCTCTTCTAACCATTTTAATCTGATAGGATTTAGCAGTACTTTTGTTTATACTGTTTGCATTGATTTCTAGTCTCCAGAAAACAATCCCAATCTTCTCTAAATGCGGGTAATTGTAGGAGTGGGGGGTGTAGAAATGCCCTGGTTGGCTCTGCAGCACCACGAAGCCGAACAGGGTGTTTTGTGTCCCTGCAGGGACACTGTAGTTGTGGGGAAAGAGTTAGGCCTCAATTCTTTCCTTATGTACAGGCCTGGCCTAGCAGGCCTCTGATGGCCGCCAAGAAAGGGAACGTGGGAGAATCTGCGTTCCCTTGCTGCAGGCCATCAGTGGCCGTAAAATGGGCCAGGGCTGGGAGGGAGCTTAGACGGTGCCAGCATTGTGCATGAGTGAAGATTAGCCCCGCTGTCATACAGGCGCTGGCCTGTCCTTCCTTGCCCGTGCATAATCAGTCTCCCTTTCACCCACTCCTGACAGCTCAACCACTGTGCTAAGACAACAAGGAGATGGGATTTACAGGGAAATCCTTTATCCAGTTTGAGCTCTGAGTGGATCAGAACCTGATAAGGGCTGCCACCACCAGTCACATTCCAGTTATTAGAATTTTCCTGGTATAATCCTACAACAGATGGTATCTGATCTACCTTGGCTAAGTGTGTGCATGTAAAAGGGGATCCCGAGTTCTGTCATCTCAGCTGTCATCTCAGCTGTCATCTCAGCTCCCACCTTATTTCTGGGTTTTCTTAATTTGAGACAGAATTGTTTCTCATTACTTGTGTACTTGCATAGCTTGAGCAGTCTGTAGGTGCAAGTGGGCTACAATTGTTTATCTAAGAGGATCCCGCTCTCCCCCAAAGATCAAATATGTTTGGTTTCTAAAACCGCTGAATTCTACTAAGGTTCCCAGACTTGAATGGACTCAGCTGGACTGATCAAGATGGGCTAGAGAAAGAGTGTATGGATGTATGCCCCTGGATCTTGAATTTATGGACTGGAGTATTATCTTGTTTTGATCAGTCACAACTAGAGTGAGGACAATTGGAGATTTGCATCCGGTTCCTGCCACAAACTTATTCCCCAATAATATTCCCAGTTATAGATAAATGGTAATGACTGGGGAAGGCACTGGCAAATCATCCCTTATTGAGTCTGCCATGAAAATGCTAGAGGGCGTCACCCCAAGGGTCAGACATGACCCAGTGCTTGCACAGGGGATACCTTTACCTTATAGATCAGAGCTTTTCTGCCCCATAACTTTCAGTATGGTTGGGGGCAATTTACCCCCTGATGTTTTAAAAGTGGGAAGGCATTCCTCATACCACAAATGCCACATTTTCCTCTGTAGTTGCACTGGAGATCTGATTATCGATTTCAGGAAATGCATCTGTATTATTTTAACATCAGAAAGCTGGTGACATCTTAAATTCTACATTGTTTTCCAATGTAAATGTTCATTTTTAAGAAACAGCTACATTTCTGTATTAATTTCCAAAATATTATTTACTTATACAAATTATTGGCTAAGGAAGGGCTTCAATTCAGTTCGAGATAGCTAGAAAATAGTTGGGAGAGGGATGAAGGCACAGAGTCAAAATTCTCCCCCTTCAATGTTCCATTAGGCAGTTAGTTACATTAGTTCCAAGCTAGTTTGCTCCTTAAGGTAGCCTAAATAATATTTTAGGGCTAGTAAAGCACTACAAAATTAGAAAGGTACATCCAGAATCTGACTCTAGGGCTCATTCTGCACACGTAGGATAATGCACTCTCAGTTCTGTACAGAACCGGAAAATCTACTTTGAAAGTGCACTGAAAGTGCATTAACCATTGTGTGCAGAACAGGACTACACTGCAAAGTCTTTATCAGAGCAGCCATGATGAGGAAGAGAAATGTCTTAGGCCAGGCAGGTGTAGGATTAGCATAAATAGTTCCTGCCAATGCATAATAATCCAGTCTTGGAAATTTCGAGGGCCTACAGTAATACAGCACAATTATGGAGTGCATCGCAATTGCTATTCTCTGAACCTTGGTCATCCAGATTTCCACCCTGCTATTAATGCAGCTCCATTAACTAGATGTCTCGTTCATCCAATTGTTCTTTGAGATTTCAGAAGAATGGGAATGTATAGGGCTCTTTTCTGCCCCCTCTCCCAATTCCCTAATGATTCTCCCATGATCTAACACAAGACAGTCATAGGACAGAACCATGGGACTTGCAGTGCTTTACTTGAGCATCAGTAAATTAGTTTCCCCTTTTCTCTTCTGAGAGAAATGTTCCCTCCATCCATGCAGAATGCCTTTACACCTTTCTGCTATTTTGTAAATAGTGGATTATCACAAGGGAGTTGTAAGACTGCACTTTGCAAAGGAGGGAAGGGGGAAATAGTTACCTAAAGGTTACACTGGTTGTATATTTACTTTGAGAGATTGGGAGGAAGCCCGGCTTCATCTGTTTTCAACTTCATGTATTGGAAGGTTCTGGGACTCGTCAGCTGATGTTTTTGTTGTGTGCAATTGCGTGAAAACAGCATGATCAGAGGTCAGTTCCTGGCTGGATAAATGGATTTGCTGAACTTCACTGTGAATAGATGTCTTGTTGTGTGTGTGCGAGAGAGGGAGATGGAGAGAGACAGATTGTGCAAGGGAGAAAGCACTTTAGAATTATAACTAACTGGGAATAGATCTATCGACGTTTATTAGAGATACCTTGCGAAGAGAAAATATTTTTCCATGTTGGAAGACTTTTTCACGATATCACACACAGAGACACACAAGATATTCTCTTGGCACGATTGACACAGGAGAAACTAAAATAAATACTCTAGTCTAGAGCAATGTAAGCCAGAAATACCACTTAAGAGCCTGGTTATATTCAGAACTGGAATTGACTGATCATGACTAATTAATTCATGGGAAATCCCAACCAAAAATTGGGGGGACTGATACAATTGATGTGAAATAGGATTCTAGGTCAAGGCATCATGGGAGAAAAAAAACCCCAGTAGCGTTTCATAATTTTGCCACCAGCCAACAAATGACTCCAGTAAATGATTGTTGAGCTGTTATACAGCCTCCCATTATTCTACAGCTAATCTACTACAGTTATTCCTCCCTGTTGCAGGAGTGTGATTCCAATTACATTATTAAGCTTCTAGACTATTACAAGGAAATAAATGTATGACCAATGGCTCTTGTGGCCAATTTCAGTTACATAGGCAAAGTATGGTTAAGACATGTCTTAGAGACGTGAATAGTATCCCTGTTTTCTCACTGTTTTGTAAAGTTTACCATGGAAACAAAGACATCTGTCATGAAAACCTATATTCCTTCATAAAAACTTTATTAATCAGTAAAGACTCATGTCTTAATACAGCACACTCAGTTGGACACTGGATCATTCTTTCCCGATGGTGGTTATTTTGTTATTTTGGCAAAGATATAATGCACAATATTCTTACAATACCTTGGTCAATAAAATAATATGACCTCCATTAGTATAGGGAAAGGAAGTGGAATGTCTGCTTGGTTTTCACTGTGCTTTGAAAGGGGCATGGCATATGTTTGTGTTCTTGAAAGCTTTAAGCAGGGCTAAAACATTGTCCTGTCTGGTATAGCCCAGGCTAGCTGGTCTCAGAAGATAAGCAGGGATGGCCCTGGGCTGTTTCTGCACTTAATTTTTTCCCATTGTCAATCCTGCTGAATTCAGATCAATCTGATCCTGGGTCTTCTTTTTTTGTTTTTTCCTGTATTGCAACATGTGTTACATTCTACACTAAATTGTCTGGCTGCTTTCTCCTTCCTGCTTGATTGGAGAAGCTAGGAGGGGGGAGGGGAGTGGTGGTCACGAAGCTGCAGCCAGCACTGAAGGAGCACAAGGCTGGAGAGGTGTTTATTTCCTGCCGCTTGACTCCTCTACAGCCAAAGCAAACGGGGGGGGGGGATGGAGAATGAGGCTGCTTTTTTATCTTTCTCTTCCTGGGGGAGGGGAGAAAAAGGGGGGAAAGACAATCCAAAATGCAAATTTCGGCACATAGAAGTATGGGCTTTTGGAAAAGAGTACAGTCACTTAAAAGATGAGGGCAAAAATAAATCTTGTGAGAGAATGGCAACAGGGAACGAGCAGTCTTTGAACTGATGCCCTGACCAATCAGTGACAGACTAACTTGATATGTCAGCATTGGAGACACAGGGGAGGGGAAGGAAATTAATCCGGCAAAACACAGAGATCTACACTTAATACTGGGGCTTTCAGAGTGGTTTTCTCAAATGTAGTGAGTTATATCCACTCCTGGATATCGCAAGGGAAAGGTAGTGTCACCACGGATCAATCATAGACATTGCAGAGAGAAATTTTAAAGTGGTAAATATCAAAATGGAAATCAAATAATGTGTAGATGACTTTTTAAAATTTGGGGTAACCGGAAATAAAAAGCCCAGTGTAGATTCAGCCCTGGCTAGTACTTGAATGGAGGAACACCAAGGAATCCCAGGGTTGCTACACAGTTGGGAAGGAGGGCTGGTGTGCTGTTTGGGGCAGCCCTCTCTGTCTCTCTCTCCCTCCATTGTAGCAGGGCCAGCTCTCTCTGTGTCTCTCTCTGCCTCCCTCGCAACAGAAGCGATAGGAGGGAATGAGGGCTTGTGTTTGGTCTGGCAGTGCTCTGTGTATCTCTCTCTATCTCTGGCATCGCTGAGGGAGGGAGGAAGGGTGGGAGCTGTAGGGGCAGGGCCCTATTCCAACTCAGACAGCCGAACACATTCCACCCCCCCCCCCGGCTGTTTTACAAATATATATAGGAGCCATGGATAAGGATGGTTTCTGGCTAATCCCAGTATTTCTGGATAAATTGATTATCAATTTCAATTAGATTTAGCCTGCCTTGGTTTGGGAATGGAGACTGCTTTTTTTGCTTCAGTGGACGACTAGTATGGAAGAATAACAGGGACCACAAGCAGGGAACACACAAGGATTTGCAGAAGGTGTCTAACTTTCCCCATATCTCTCTCCCACATTATTTCTCTTTCTTTCCTCCTAGCATCCACCATAGCTGGCCCCCCTCCCTGCTTCTTTTTCTCCTTTGGACTTGCCAACCCTATCTGCCTTCCCAACCCTTCCGCTTTATTTTTTTCAGCTTTATTTCATTAATACCCTGGCTTTCTCCCTAGTGGGGACCGAAAGCAATTAACATGTTCTCCTCTCATTCATTTTATCCTACAAACCCCCTGTGATTTAAATTAAACTAAGAAAAAGTGAGGTCACTCAGCAATCTTCCATAGTGGACTGGGCATTTGAATCTGGATCTCCCAGATTCTAGCCTGATGTCATTATACCACATTGGCTCTTGGCTAGCTCTCCTTCTCTGTACCTGGCAGTTTTGCCCAGACAAGCTGTAAAAGTTGTGCAATAGCAAGGTGAGTTGTGGCAGCAATCCCCAGGTCCAGCCAAGTCATGCTTGGCAATCCCTGGCACCAAGGAAGCTCACTTGACCTCAACCAGGGCCAGAGCTTTCTGTATCCTGGTCCCCACCTGGTGGAATGAGCTCCTAGAGGCGATCAGGGCCCTAACAGATCTAGAACAATTCTGCAGAGCCTGCAAAAGGGAGCTCTTTTGCCAAGCATTTGGTTGAGGTCCACTAGTTCCAACATCTTCCACTGGGCCCCTGAGCCTCCCTCCCATGAAACTAATGACTTGTACCAACCCTTCATGAGCTCACTAGTATGTTCCAGTTATTAATGTATTGTTCTTACTGTTTACTATTTATTGTTCCGTTGTGCTATGATTAATGACTTCTATGTATCCTATGTTCCATGTGAACCACCCTGAGCCTCCAAGGAGGGTGGTATATTAAATCAATCAATCAATCAATCAATCAATCAATAGTTCTGTGGTAGCTGCTGGGCCCCAGAATGCTGTGTGGCATCAGGACATCTGGAAAGTAAGTTATATTCCTAGAATATCATTAATTTTTGCAGACAACTTGTTTACTCTTGTAAGATATTTCCATCTTCTGGATTATCCAAAACATCACAGAGCATTCGCCCTCACTTGACTCACTTGACTCGCCCCTCACTTGACTCACTTCAGCTCTTATGGAAGGAAGATATGCCCGAACTCTCTATGCTTTTTGCTTATGCACATGCCCACCAGGAGTAGTATAAACTGTAAAACATGTGCTTTTACACTTCTATCAAAACTTCTATCAAAACATCAGAACCCAATATATAACACGAATATTGGACAGACATCAAGGCAGGACAAATAACTAGTATGTATCTAGGATTCTCGCTGACACATAATTACTTGCAAAGTGGTAAGATTCTGTGCCATTGCTTGCCTAATAAGACAGAGAAATATACCTTAAAATGATTTTTAAAAATGGTACACATTGTCATATCGACAATATTTTAGTTCAATTTAGTCTATGGCATCTGGGTACTGAGTGAATTGTCCAAATTGCCTGGTAGCAAGTTGCTCAGGTGAGTTGCGTGATGGCTGCTGTCACATTAACAAGTGGCCAGGTGGCCACCACTGGGACTGGGTGTCATGTCCCATGGCAATTCTCCCCAAGAAGGTAACTCTGAGTCTTAGAAAAGATCTTCAGTAGTTTATTGGAGAGGAATACTAACCCTAGGATGCTTCATTGCTGAAACTGACCACATACAAAATTCTAGGCAATTACTGAGCCTGGCTTGTCAGTTTTCCCCAGTCAGTTTTCCCCAGTCTGTGAAAGGACAATTTACAACTGAGAACCTAGAGGCAGGAAGAACAGTCATAATATACAAAATATGATGGCCTTCAGAGCTGGAGAAAGCTTGAGAAAACGGGAGGGAGAACTCAGAGGAGGAGAACCAACTGACTGGCAGAGGGACATCTTGGGACCTTGGTCAAGCCGCCATGGCGTGAGCCAGAGGTGAACACGACACTGCGTGAGTTCCGAGACTGGTGGCAGCCAGTTGTCAGATGCTTGTTGTTGGACTAGGCCCCAATGAGTCCTCTCACCCTCAACAGTGGGGGCTGGGCAATGTGCCCCATACGTCCTTCAGTGTTGCAGCCTCAGCAGTTAATGGAGACCGGGGGCAGCAGTTTCCAATACTTCTTCCCTGCTCTTCTCCTTACATGTCTGCTTACTTTAGGAGAACACTTACCTATGCTTATGCAGTTCTGTTTTCAGGCAGCTTGTAAACACTGTATAATTTTAGGATTTGTCTGCAAAGCTATGTATTCCCCCTCCCTTTCACACTGACAAAAATATTTGATTTGTCTCTGCGTGGTTCTGATTTGAGGATTTCAGTACCATTACTCATGCCATCTTTCATGAGCATTTCTCAGTATAAGCTGTGGGGAATTCAACCTTCTAATGGTTCCATTCATTTCTGAAAGAAACTTTCTGGAATTGGTCTTGGGAATCTGCTGTTCTATTCCCATGGAAATAGAGAAATCAACTCAGATCAGTTCTTAGGTCAGTTCCTCCTTGCTGTCCATCTGCCCAAGGTTGACAGCTTGGCCTCTACTAGAGTTTGTACATTTTCTGTGATTGTGCCCACACTGTGGAAAGAACCATGAGAGGAAGTGAGGAAGGTGTGCTCTGTTCCAGTGTTAAGAAAAAGATACTAGGCGGTTTAGTTTGCCTGAGCTTTTTATAGAGTGTGAGCCATCACTGTGGTGCATGTCTTGGTTACATCTAGATTAGATTACTGCAATGCACTCTGTGTGGGGCTGGCCTTTAAAAGTTTTCAGAAACTTCAAGTGGTACAGGATGCTGCAGCCAAGATTTTGACTGAAGAGGATTGTAGGGACCCTAACACTACAGTCCTGGCCTGTGTACACTGGGTTCCAGTTTGTTTCTGGGTGCATTGCAGGTCTTCACTGTTAAAGTCCTGTATGGTTTAGGACAAATATACCTGAAGGACTTTTAGATCACTTTAGAAGCTGCCTTACTATTATTGTCATACTTGGATGTTCTGCTTCAGGTGCCTCCACCTTCTGAGATCAGGAAGGTGGTAGCCCAGAAGAGAGTTATGGCACCAAAGCTCTGGGACTTTCTCCTCAGGAAGACTTCTGTGGCCTCTTCTGTTACCATCTTCTGCCAGAGTGAAGACCTGTATTTTGTTTGGCATTCCCTCAAGAATCCCTCCTTCCTGATCAATGTTTTTATATTTTGTGTGTGTTTTACTTCTGTTTTTTAACTCTTTCTAAAATCAGTTGAATGACATATGTTTGGAAGGACTGGACATCTGGGGGCACCTGGCAAATTGTACTTATGTTGAAATTAAAAAATATATATATTACAATACTATTTTTGCATTCTATGCGTTCTATGAAAATTTTTGTTGCTCCATATAGACCAAATTTTTAATCAAGCACCCCCCCCGGTCAATCCTGTCCCGCTTTACCAATGTTAAAATCTGGTCACCTTTAATCTTTAAACCGCCCGTGGCGCCATGGGCGCCACGGACTAAATAAATGGCTAAGGGGTTCTAAGGCAGGATGTGTCCATGATGAGGAAGGGTCCGGATTGGACCCTTCCTCCGGATGGACATTTACAATGGGCTCTTTTCCTAGTATATATATATATTATACTATATATATTATATATATATAATATACTATATTATACTATATATACTAGTATATATATATATTATAATATATATATTATATATATATAATTTTATGTGATTTTTGGAACTGGTTCTTAGCCCCCTTGAATGTGTTTATCCTGGGTGTTGTGAAGAGCACATGATCTTACTTGAACCTCTGTAGGACCTAATAACAACTGGAAAGTCTTTTATTTAACTTCTTTCATCAGACTGACCCCCGCATGTACCACCAGAGCATGGAAATGCCTTTTCCCCGGCTCCTGTCTTTTTACTGGCACCACTTGGTTAGCAATGGTACATATTCTTTTGATTTGATGATTGTTTATTGATCTGGCGTTTATTTCTTCCCATTTTGAACTCTGTTTTGAAATGCATGAAAAGTAGCCTACTGTTGTAAATAAACAAAGCAGAATCTTTGTCTCCTAGGAGGAAAAGGAAGTTATGCAGAATCTTCTTCAGGATCTTCAGGATCTATGCAGAATCTTCTTCAGAATCTTCTTCTTCTTGGCTTGAGGGGAAAGTAGCTGAGAAGAAGACCAAAATAGCCTTCAGGACCATGTAACTAATAGGCTGGCCTTGGCTTGAGAACCAGAACTAGATGTCCTTTCTCGACAGCGTTTATAAGTAATTCATGTTTTTGATAATGATACTCCAAAATAAGTGACTGGACTGAAAAGAATGTGAAAATCAAGAGAGTGTACTGTGAATCATAAAGTGCCACAGTTGCTCTGGATGTAAAAGAGTATTTATTCAACTGCAAATCAAGGAACTGGGTCAAAGAACTGTGAGGAGCAGAAAATGTAAGTGATTAGGAATGAGCCTTCCTTTATTTTCTTGGGTCATCGATGATGACCCAGAGCTCACTCCTCCTGTTCTAGGCTAGGAAGTCAGTCATGCACTCCTGAACAGAAATTGCTCATAATTTAATTGCGTCAAATGAGATTTGTGTCTTCCTTCCTCTCCCACTCGTTGGGATATGTTGCAGCACACCTTTCTGACACCCTAGCCCATTAACTCAAATAACTAAAAACACTCTGTGCCAATGGAAGGGATTCACTGAAATGCATGTATTCTTACATTTTACTCATGTTTTCCTTAGCGAAGCAAGTACCAGGGAGACTGAATTTACTCTGGGAAATGGGTGCTGGGAAGGGATTAAATTAAATGAAACCACAGTCTTGATTGGTATTCCCCACACACATGACTATTTATTTTAAAGACATTTAAAGCAGGGGTAGTCAACCTGTGGTCCCCCAGATGTTCATGGACTACAATTCCCATGAGCTCCTGCCGGCAAACGCTGGCAGGGGGCTCATGGGAATTGTAGTCCACGAACATCTGAAGGACCACAGGTTGACTACCTCTGATTTAAAGAACTAGGTGAGTTAGTCACAACTAGGTGAGTTAGTCTACAACTTCGTGTGTAGTTTGGACCTGAGTGGCAATCAGAAGTTCTAAACTGGCATATTCCACAGCTGCTAATTAATGGCTTTGTGCATCGGAGTTATGCAAACGAAGTCAGAAAGTCTGGCATTCATGCAGACGGAAGCAACTGCTCTAGGACCTGATCAGAAATATATGAAAGGGCTAGGAACATGCATTGGGGGAGAGGCATGCTCCTCTTGGTGTAATCATCATGTGTTTCAGTAGTTAACACCACACCATGGAGAAAGGCTATGAAAAACTGTCTCAAGTTTCTCATCAGTTAACCAATAAATGATATTTGGGGTGCTGCAGTGAGTCAGAGATTAACACGCGGCTCTAGGAAACCGAGGGGAAGCATTTTATTTTCATGCTTGCTTTAAAAAAGATGTTATGCCCCAAAGTCAATAGATGACAAAATCAATTTTTTTTAACAGTCCAAGGGCACTAATGCTCATCGTCATGCTTTAGAACTAAGTGGCTGCTTTCTATCTTTCTATCTTTCTAACATTAAGTAGAAAATGTTGATGCAGTGATCTGGAAAAGGATGTGTTTTGGGGGGGGGACGCATTGTGAAATGGGCCTTTGTACGACAGACACAGAGTGTTTCTTTAAACACTCTGGAAATGGTGTTTGGCCTCTGACTACAACTAGTGATTTCCAAAGAAGAGTAATCATAACTGCTGGGTCACAGTTGAGCGGGGACAAGCAGGGAGCCAGGGACTGAAGACATCATAAGGTCATGAAAAAGGCAGATATGTGGTCAGGTCATGAGAACACTGGGAAGTCCAGCTGGCAGCCAAGGAGCAAAGCTTAAGGGCATGTTTGCAGGGCAGAGAAACCAGTCTGTATTCCCAAAAGGGAATATGTCCTTCTTCTTGCCTAAGCAGCACAAATTCCTCTCCCCTAATCCTGCAAATTGGCTTAAAGCATGCTTTTAGGATATGCAACATATTTTCTTCTCCCTAGGTTCTTCTGATATAGTACAACACTTGGTGAAGGATAGAAATGTCTGGGTGAATGGCCATTGGTGACCCGTACGACCCCAATTTCCTAGCATACACTCTCGATAAGGAAATTGATCCTGTAAAACGGCTGCCCTGTATGCATTTCTTTCTTTTACAAATGCTCAGCTTTAATATAATTTTGATTTCTGTAAAGAGGAACTAAGACGTGGGAAAGTGTCAGTTCCATAGACCTCGCCACTGAAAATCAAGGTAACGTTCAAAGGTAAGGAATAAATAAAGGAGCATTGTCATTGAAACCTTGCATCTCATGTTGACAGAAAGGAGCGGTTTATATAAATGCTAGGTACATAGCTGACTGCTTTTATTTCAGCCTGAACAGAACTGGATTGATAGCAAACTGATTGTCCCCATTATCCAACACATTGTCCAACTCATTAAGCACACATTAAAATGTGGTGAGTTTTTTTCTTTCTTTATAGAAATTATACTTAGGTAGGACAGGGAAGAACAAATTGCCACCTACCTCTCCATATTTCAGGAGTGCCCAGATCAAATGGTTTATGTACTTGTTCTATAAAGCAAGCGGCAGAATGTTGGCTGTCCACCAGAATCCAAATTGGGGGCCATTCCGCACAAGGACCAATGTTGCCAAGTGTTTTCAGAATGCAGAAACGCTATATTAAATAGTGGGATTTCGTCATTCCACATACCTTTATTTTTAGTGGAATATAGAAGTCCCAGTAGCGTTGTATTCATTCCCCACATGTTTTTCGGTCTCACTGGAATTGCAACAAAGGAAGCAATATTTTTCTGTGCTTCTTCCCGCCCCTGGCCGTCAATCAAACGGAACAGCCAATGGACTGTTGCGTTCATGCTCCTGAAAAGCCCCTTTCCCTTTAAGAACTGTTTTTTTAAAAAAAAAATGCAAGCACACCCATTGCAACGAATCTGTGTTCAATCATTGTTTCGGAAAGACCTTTTTTGCTGGCGTAGGAGCTGGTGATTAATCGTTTACACGCTCCTCAAGTTAAAAAAAAGAATCCCCCCTATGGGCGTGATTTGTGGCCGAAATGATGGGCAGTGCCAAACAGGCGGCTGTGTTGTGCTTGGGAACTTCAAAGACACTTGCAATAGGGAGCTTTGTTTAACTTTTAATCACTTCTGTGGAGGGACTTTAGCCGGAGAAGCCTCGCTCGTTTATTGCTTTCGCCGGTCTAAGGGGAAAAAATGGCGATCCCTTTTCCGGAAGTTCGGGGGCAAGAGCGGGGGAGGGACATTTTTTCTACTGCTACATTGAGAACGCACAGGTCTTTCGCTGATGTGTTGCAGCTTGTGCTCAGAAGTGTAGTGATTTTTTCAGGGGAAATCCACTTTTCCCAATTTCCCAAAAAGCGCTACAACGAAGTGATTTTTGCGGTAGTGTTGCAGGAGTGTTGCAGATTGTGTACGACGTCATGCGGAACATTGAATTAGTAGTGTTTACCAAAGGTAAGACTTCTGCTACATTTAAGTCATGTGGAATGGCCCTGGGTGTTCTTCCTCCTTTACTTTTCAGAAATGCATGTGGAATAGCAGGGGCCTCTTGAGAATAAGAGGCACCAAAAGGAGTAATTTTGCACTCTAAAACCTATAGAAAAACCCATAAAATGGAAGCACTAAAACCTATAAAAAGACAATCTCAAAGGTCATGGGACTTCTCTCCCAAATTGGCTACAGCTAGAAGCTTTGCCTCTAGCCACTGCGGGCACAAATGCCATCTGATCCAGGGCATCCAAGTACAGCACATGACGACCCTTGAACTGCATGTCTCTAGGTATGAGATGCTCCGTTTTAGATATGCCAGGCATTTAAAAGGGTTGGACTAGATGACACTTCCATGTACGTGTTGTTACCCACCCTGAGCATACCAGGGAAGGGCAGGCTATAAAAATAAAATCATGTATTGTATTTGCTTCCAAATGTGTTGTGCCTTTATTTTTGCGTTCTAACTTAATTACAAATGTGGAACAGCAAATAATTTTGCCTTGCAATATGCTCTGTATGCACAGATCCAGCTTTAAAACATGTTTTTTTTCCAAATGCTTGTTGGGGGAGGGGAATGAAGGAGGATGTCCTATCATATCCTCATCCCTGTGTTTTGGTCTGACCCATGCTAGTCTGGGTTGTGGAAAATATGCCTTCTCCAAGATGATCTTTGTACTTTGCATGCTGCTGACAAGAAAGATCGAATGGACCTTTCAAGAATCATTGACCTAAATTGCACTTTAATGCACATACCATGTTGTCCACACCACCTACGTGTCTCCAGGAATACTGCTAAATAACAAGCACTAAACGTTTAGTCATTTCCTGCCTCACGTTTGCAAGGAGTCAGTCGCTTGACGCGATGAACATATGCAAGTGCACTGCAGTTCAAGCAGTTGGTTTCCATATCAGCAGCTGCTTGGCTTAATCTCCTTTTGGGAAGGGAGCCATGGGGAACATTTCAGTGTAGCTCAGGTTAATATTTCAATTTGCTTTCCTGAGAATTCTCACCCTTGGTGACTCAGTGCCACTGACAAGTCAACTTTAAAAAAGAAAAGTATGTACCTCCCTCTTCATGCTTCTCTAACAAAAGGAATGTAACATGTTTGAAATTGGTGGAACATCATGCAGCAAAAAAACTTACTTTTTTGTTTACTGCATATAACTTTTTTGTTTACTACATCTAACTCATTTATCTGGAAATCTATTTGAATTCGAGGATGGCCCCAGGTCACTTTCATGATGAGTGATGCACAGTCCCATAAAGCGATTGTAAATCCCATTGATTTTTCAAGCTCTGTTTGTTTCGTGGACTTCTGAAGAAGTGTACATGCACACAAAATCTCATACTTATTTCACAATTGATTCTGAGACTAGGCCAAAACTAGGTTACTCATGGCCAGTTTTCCAATGTAGCAGGTTTCACATTTTCCAGCTTCTGGGAATCCTTCCTTGCCAAGAAAACCCTGTGTGGTTGTTGGGCATCCTGTAAATTATCAAACCTTCTGGGATAGGGCTGCCAGCTCTGGGTTGAGAAATACCTGGAGATTTGGGGTGGAGCTGAGAGTGGGTGAGATTCAGGGCAGGGAAGAATCTCAGTGGAGTCTAATGTGATGGAGTCCACCTTCCAAAGCAGCAATTTTCTCCAAGGGAACTCATCTCTGTCCCCTGGAGATCAGCTATAAAAGTGGAGCTCCCCCAAATCCCACATGGGGACTGCCATCCCTGTTCTGGGATGTGTGGCAAATTCACATGGACCCTGGTTCATTTTTATATCCCAAGGAGAAGTATCATTACAGTGTCATCCTAAGCAGGGTTACATCCTTCTAAGACCATTGACCTCCATGGTGTAGTGGTTAAGAGCAGTGTCTTCTAATCTGGTGAACCGGGTTTGATTCCCCACTCCTCCACATGTAGCCATCTGGACAACCTTGGGCTAGTCACAGCCCTGGTAGTGCAATTCTCACAGAGCAGTCCTGTCAGAGCTCTCTCAGCCCCACCTCCCTCCCAGGGTGTCTATTGCTGGGAGAGGAAGGGAAGGTGATTGTAAGCCACTTTGAGACTCCTTCAGGCAGTAAAAAGCAGGGTATAAAAACAATTCTTCTTAAGAAGGGTATATCTCAGCTTAGGATGGCACTACTGCAGTCTCTGGGTGTAGTGGTGAGATGCAGTAGTTAGATCTGTCAGAGTAGGATCTGGGTGGCTCAGCTTCATATCCCTACTCCTCCATGGAGGCCTGCTGGGTGACCTTGGACTGGTCATATGCTCTCAACCTAACGTACCTTGAAAAATTGTTCTGAGGAATAAAAGGAATATGACATTATTGTAAGCCTCTTTGAGCCTCCCACTGAGGAGAAAGGAGGGATGCACATGAAGTAGATAACTAAATTACTGCTAACGAATTCCTGGAGGGAACAGAAAGAGCTGCTGGGACAAGAATGCATTTTGTGACTGATCAGAAGGGAAGAGAAATCTTTGGTGCCCTAATATAAATAGTAATCAACAGACATAGCGAAATCAGATTTGCTGTTCTCCCACCTCTAATAATCCTTTACTTAAAAAATCCAAGTATGCTGGAGCAAAAGCATTACAAAAAAATATCTCACACTGGTTGTCTCTTAAGCTTGAATTGGTCCCATTAGTTTCTGCTAGCCAGAACCTCTTGTATCTTTCCAGCAGGGAGTAATTATTCTGTAAAAACGATTCTTCTAGCCTTGACTACTTGGTTTCTAAGCTACATTGCCTCTGTATACGTAGGTTCCATTTAATGACCTTGTTTGATGTCATCTGAACTTGTCTCTACATTATGTGACAAGGGTGTATTTATAGATCAGGGCTTCCACCGTTTACATGGCAACTCACGAAAGAGTCAGAGCTATACTTCTGATAGGGTAACCCATGTTAACTAGCTCCCAAAACATCCCTAAGGAACCTTCTCCTTGTTTCCTCTATCTGTCCCCTAGAAAGATCTTCGTTCTGACCCGGAGTCTTTCGTTCCAGTCGGCTGTGAGGAGACGTGCATCAGCAATGGCGCTATCAGCTTGATAGCTTCTCTTCCCGGCTCTCTGAAGCATCCAGGTGAATCTTCCGAATGTATATTTTGGGGCTGTAGTGCAGGCTTACATAACTGCCTGTGTGTGCAGTGCTGAACTGCATCATCACCAGACTCAATTAACGGGGAGAACAAACAGAAACCTCACAGCTCTCGTAAGAGTGTGTGCTCTGGGAGACCTCATGCTGCCGCATTGTATAAGCCTCCCCATTAACAGGCATATGGCTCTTCAAGCACAGAGCATGAGTCAACACCACAGCGAGACTTGTAACGTGGGAGTCACACCTCCTCCTGGCTGCAGAATTAGCTGGAGAAGCAGAAGGTTAACCGGAACAAAATCAAGCCCGGAGAAGTCCTTAAAGGTTAGCAGCAGGATTTTATTCAGTTGACAAGAGTTAACATTGAAATGGCCGGGGGGGGGGGGGGGGAGAGAGAGAGAGAGAGAGAGATGAAGTCAAGTAGAGGTCAAACCAAGGGGAAAAGAAAAGGCAAAGAAGCAGCGCTACCTGGATGTGTGCATCCCACATGAACAATGTCTCTGTCTGGTAACAGAAAAACTCTGTGAAGAAACCCTTCCCCCACATCAGCTTGCTCAGCAAACGGCTGTAACTGGCTAATGAAAGGGAAAGTCACTTGACTAATAAGCAAATGCATGGTGGTAGCTTCAGGGTAGCCAGGAAACATTAATTACATTTTTTTAAAAAACTACCTTGCTCCCAAAGAGGGCAGATGTTTCGCTTCAAAAGGGGAGCTGAAGCATGCAGAAAACTGCTAGAAGGGGGGGGGGGAATGGTAAATCACCAAGAGGACTTTTAATTCCGATTTAGCTTCTTTAGGAAAGGGGTCATTAAAAATGAATGCGGATGGGTACGCTTAAAGCGTCCTCGGTCCCCCTGAGGAGCACATCCTACTGAGTCACTTCAGGGTCCCTCAGTTCAGCTTTCCTCTCTAGGAGCTGCCTTTCCAAGCACTTTGAAGTGATAAACTGTTTACGTAATTTGTTTTCTTGGGGTAATTACCCCTTGACCTAGTTTAACCTCTGATTAATTTACATAATCGGGGTTTTAGAGTCCTGACCAAAAAAAATTAACAACCCCTAGCAAAGGCTTCCTTTCCTAGAATAAGTAATCATACTCCTCTGCTATTGTCATATTTGCATAGTGCCTGTCCAGGGGAGCTTTTTCGGTGAGGGGCTTTTGTAACTCCCAAACCCCGCCCCATATAAAATGAAATAACTGTCTACAGCCTTCTCTGATGTATTTACTATGAACTTCGTACATAAAATCTCTAGCTCCTACTTTGATTGGATGCCATTTTAGAAGAAGAGTCTGGACCAGAACTATGCTTGACCTATTCTAGTCATAATTGATTGGATGCATTTCCATTTTTGAACCCTAATTTGACCCAGAGTACCTTTTTTGCCAATGGCAAGCTATGCTGACACCTACAATCACTTTCGGTAATGGAAAAGAACCACTAAGTCTGAAATGAGCAGACTTGAACTTGCTGATGAGTTCGAATTTAGCAATTTCATGTCAGAGTTCCCAAGAGATATACAATGACCTGTGAATCACCTGCTTCTGGACTGGTTCTCATAGGATGCATTTCTGCTTAGAAACAGATAGCTGAGAACAAAATACAGATCTTCTGCATCTTTGCACGTTTCAAATGCAGCTTGTCCTTTTGACATATATGGAAGTGAGAGCTTTACTTCAATGACTGTGTATTTGGAAAAGAGTACATAGCCGTTGTATCTTTTATAACTGATGCAGTTATAAGCCTGTTTTGGATATCTGTACCAAGTGTAACATATTTTATGAGGAGCAGTTTTAACACACCCTTGGAATAGCGTGTAAATTATTTATTTGGGATAATCCTGAGATGACAACTGAAACAAATGTTGAGTCCTTAGAGGAAACCCTAAATCTGCACGCAGGCTGAAGAACCTCTTCCAGCACAAGCAGATTCCCTGTTTCAGAGAAAGGCTCCAAAATGTGGTCTAGTGGTTAGAGCAGGGAATCAGGGGTCCGGGAGTTCACTGGCACTCCAGAGGGTTCTGCGGCTTTTCCCTTCCTGTTTTAATGAGCTTGGCCACAAACTAGGGAACTGGCCACTTCCATTGCTCTTCCTCCCGATTGTGGGTTCTCCTGTGCTTGCTGTGCCTGGGAGGGGGTGGAGCCTGCTCACCAATTCCCTCCTTAAACCACCTCCTCTTTCTCCGAGGACTCAGTGGATAGGCTGCAGGTGTAGAAATCAAAGGGAGGAGAGCTGGTTGTGTCCTGGATTCTCAGCTCCTGTCCTCCTTTCTGGCCTACATGAGGTAGAGCCACCATTGTAGTAGTAGTAAAAGTTGGAGGAGGGAGAAAAGGAGGGTGAAGGGTGTGGGTGGTGATGTCACTTCCATGGGGTGTGGCAGGGAGGGGTGGCCAGTTGACATCACTTCTGGGGCTGATCAAAGACCAAAAAATAATTTCAGGGACTCATCCATGGCCAAAAGGTTGAAAAAGACGAGGTTACAGTGTCAAACATAGGATCTGCGAAACCCAGCGTCAAATCCTGGTTTACTACAACATTTTGGAACCTTTCCAATGATAGGGCCTGATTACTGTTACCACTTCAATATGTACTCTAATCATCAGGCCTTAAAGAATGCCTTTGGCAAAACAGAATATAAATTTTGAGAATTATTTTTTTACCCTGAAAACTTTCTTGCAAATCAACATCAACAAGGAAGTTTCCTTTGTGCTTTGTCCAGCACTTCTTATGAAAGCAAGAACTAAAGACCACAAACTCTTTTAAAAATGAAAAATAGATTCCTGATGGGGCATTTTACTCAGCACCTCACTGGGTTTGATACTACACATGAATTAGTTATGTAATGACTGGCAAACAACAAGGGCCATTCTGCACCCAGAAAATATAGTGAGATACTTATCCTCTGCAGATGCCATATTTCTGGTGTTTTAAATGACATTGGCAGCATCCAGCATCCCAGCATCAAACCAGAAGCTACATCCTCCATTTTGAAGCACTAGTGGGGGGAAACTGGATTCCCCACTATGCAGCGCGAGTGGGAGGAATGCAACCAGCAACCTCTAGCAAAATGAATGTGCGTAACCAAAGTGGCCAGAAGTAGCATGATCTCTGTCTTCAGCGTCCGTCCTTGTGCTCACCTTCCTTTCCCTTCTCCCTGGAACGGGGCTATTTTTTTTGTTTTTTTGGGTTTTTTGTAGCAAATATGTGTTGCTTCATCCAGGCAGAGAGAAAAAAATTCAACCACAAAGCATGCCTCTCAACCCCCCACCCCCATCCAAGAAAAAATCAGGGGGGGGGGGAAATTATTTTTGTTGGTCTTCAAATCTCATAATTCCAAAATGGGGGGGGGGATTAAAATATGCACTATGAATCTTTGATTAGATGCATAGGCATAGCAATGGAGAATTTTTACTTTAAAAAAAAGATCGCTTGCATTGCTTTCCCTCTAAAACTGGGGAAAAGGTGATTGGCTGGCTGCCATGACTGACAGGTGAGGGGAAAGTCACGGGTATAGCAAGTCCCTCTCCTCTGCCATTTTAATCAGCCATGCAGAGTGCCAGGAAGCATGAGAAAGTGGGAGAAGACAATGAGAGAGTGAGATGAAGAGAAATGGTGAGGTGCACAATTTTTTATAGCGTTAAGCAATTGTGCTATCTAAATGCTATATTTTTAGATGTGCAGACTGGCCCCAATTAATTCTGTTAGTAGCCAAGTATTGATGGAGAGATCAGTGTTCAATCAACAGTGTTCTGCTGTTAATTCATAACAAATGAGTCAGACTGCCTAGCTGTCTATCCTGGGTCAACCATTAGCTAAGATACTAGAAGCAAAAAAGATAAAGACATTTATGGATTTAATGTTTGCCTTTCCAGATCCAGAGTTCGTATCTCTTCATTGCTGTGGCTGAAAACCTATCATGATTCCATCATCTAAAAGCATATTTCTTTCCAATGATCCAATGATCCAAAAATGTTACTTGTCATCTCAACATGACCTGGGAATCGTTTCTTCATGTTCATTATGGCGTAAAAAAAGAACTTCCTCTTTTGTCATTATCTCTACATCTTCAGAAAGCTCAAGGGAGGGAATGCTGGCCTCACTTTCAGCTGGCACACGATGTGCAGGCGTGGGAGAAGAGATGTTTCCTCTACTCTGAATAGCTTCAGATCCATCCAGAAGAGGAGCGATACTTTTGTGATAGAGTCAGATGATGTGGGCTGCTGAGAGGATTGAGTTCCCACTATTTACGGAATGCTCCGAGGATCTTTGATGGTTTTAGAATCATTTGTAAATAATGTGGCATTTCTTCAAAAATTCTGACTATGAGTGGAATGTGTGTGCAAAGATCCCTTAGTGGTGCACTGTACCTCCCTGAGGGATCCTTGTCTCTGTGCAAGGGGCAGGATTTCCCCGCTCCCCCCCCCCCAACAGGACAGCAGCTCCTAACTCAATGTTGATGCATTCCCTTGGGCTGTAATCAGGGATACGCTTTGGGTTGGAATTAAACCTGATTCCTTCCCCCAAGTGCCCCAGTCATTGATGTCTTTGCCTGCTCCTATCTGCATGAGCTGTTCTGGGTTCTGTATCTTGTTGTCATACTAAAATATCCACAAACTGAGCAGGATATTTTGAGGGGATAGCTTCAGTCTCTTTCACCCTGTACAAGTGCTGCGGTGGCAGGGTTACCAGCTCTAGGTAGGGAAATTCCAAGAGGTTTGGGAGGTGGACCCTGGGAATTGCACAGGTTAGGGAGGAGAGGAGCCTCAGTAGGGTGTGATGCCACAGAGTCCACCTTTCAAAGTAGCCATTTTCTTCAGGGGCACTGAGCTCTGAAATCTGGAGATCAGCTGTATTTCTGGGAGGTCTCCAGGCCCCACCTGGGGGTTGGCAACTATGTGACAGGGTGTCTCACGTTTGAGTGGCAGGCCAAGGGAAGTGGGAAGCAGACTCTTGGTCCAGTTCCCCTTTCCCCTTGCTTTCAGCCTTGCCAGGGCTTCTAAAGTTTTGTTCCCAAGGGGGGAATTTGTGTGTGTGCAAACCTTTCTGGGAGAGTGTCTGTGTTTGTTTTAAAAAACCAAATAATCCTTAATATGTGCAACCATTTTCGTTATCTGTGGTTGATCTTGAATTTTTTTGCTACTGGTCAGTGCAGGTCCACAAAATGTTTTGTTTAATGGAATGTTTAGCTAAGGCATCATGGGTGCTTTAGGTTGATCCTGCATTGAACAGGGGGTTGGCTTAGATGGCTTGCATGATCCCTTCCAACTCTATGATTCTATGAAATTGGTGTGCAAACTAGAAGTCATTTTGATAAGTATATCCATCCATGCAATGAAGAATGTAGCTTTCTTGCACCAAGTCTGGTAGCACATGCAAATTCCAAAAGGTCTTGCCTTCATCTTAAATACAACATGCTTCATTTTGTCCCCTTGCCTCTACCCATCCACCACTGAAAACTCAGGATGCTGTTGAGAAAAAAGTGGTTCTGGTTTATATTCCTTGTTCCAAATCATACAAATTGTGTCTTTTGTTTGCCTCTTGTGGCGCAGAGTGGTAAGGCAGCCGTCTGAAAGCTTTGCCCATAAGGCTGGGAGTTCAATCCCAGCAGCCGGCTCAAGGTTGACTCAGCCTTCCATCCTTCCGAGGTCGGTAAAATGAGTACCCAGCTTGCTGGGGGGTAAACGGTCATGACTGGGGAAGGCACTGGCAAACCACCCCGTATTGAGTCTGCCATGAAAACGCTAGAGGGCGTAACCCAAGGGTCAGACATGACTCGGTGCTTGCACAGGGGATACCTTTACCTTTACCTTTAGCACAACAAGCTAAGTAAGTAATTTTCTAGGAGCTATGGTTTGATAGAAGAAAACAGCAGCACAGCCCTTCCTTCCCTAGGACCAGAACTTTAAGCCTCATCATACAATCTATGGACTCACACAATAAGTTGAGAAATCAAGATCCTGGTCACATTCCAGGAAATTTGACTTGGCTCAGGGGAAGTAGGACTGAATTTTAAAACTACTAGTTTAGAATTAAGGTGTCCATAATTTCAACTGAGTGTTTAATGTACCAGACAGTCTTTTAAATATTCTCACTACCCTACCATTTTGTTCTGCTAATATTTTAAGAGGAGCTGTGGATCTGTGTAATAATTTTGCTTGAGGCACATTTACCCCTCCATCCAACTGAAGTTTACATGCTTGTTAAGCTTCTGAACCCATGATTTATTTGACTTCTGTCTTATGATTTCTGTCCTTTTGTTCTTGTTCTTGCTACTTTTCTAGTACTTTCTTTTGGCATGGGACTAAAGTTTTAAAAGCTTTGCCAAGCTAGCTGCACTGCTGTACAATTTTGGGGATGACAAAAGTACTGGTAAAATACAGTGAAAATCTGAGGTTGTAATGTGAGCTGAGGATTAGTCATGTCCCAAAGAGAGGTAGTTGTTTAAAAAACAAAAACAAAAATACATATTTATTTCACACATTCATTACTTCCAAGCACTGAGCACCATGGATTCAACAACAATCATTGTTACCTCAGCATGAATGAACAATGACATCTCAGTAACAAATCAATTCACAGTTGTACCAGATCGTGCATATAGAACTGGTAACAGAGCAGAACTGGTAACTCATTGTCACACCTATGAGAGGACAAAAAAACCCAAAAACAAATTATCACCATGATCTTACATGGTTTAAAATAGAATTAAAGTATCCTTTGATAACTGTGGTAACTGTAATAATATGCATTTCATGGTTTCAAAAAAAAAAAAAAGTACTTGAGGAACAACCTCACATACAAAAGAGTCTAATTCACAATAAAAATTATTGGAGTGTTATTTAAAGGGTGCAACCTCATGTGTATATGAAATAGTCATCATTGATAAAACACCACTGGTACAAAATTTTGATCGCTTTATATAACCTGAACCACAGTGTTTTATTTTAGTAGAATTCATACCCTTAGAGTCATGAAGGAGTGACCTCTTGCCATGGGACAGTCTTGGAGGCACAACTTTATTACCCAACAAGTTGCCTCTGGATGTGGTAATCATAGCTTTGAATAAAAATGTTTTCAGTCTTTGTATTAGTGTATGCAAAGGACAAATGAGACAGGAGCTATAAAACACTTTGTCCACTGAAAAGCACTATAAAATTCTAAATGACAACAATAAAACAATGGGCACAATCCAGCCAAAATACCAAGGGCCAGATTTTTCTCTGTTCAGTCTTCTTTAGTGCAGCCCATTCCACATGACTCTTGTTCACATGGCTCCTGTTATCCTCAGAACGGGCCTTTGGGATGGTCAAAGGGGACCTCTTATTTTTTTACCAGCAATGCGATACAACCCACTGACTTACATGTTTCACTGTCTCACACTGAAGTCTTTGTGAAAAATGTGCTTCACCTTGGTTGAATCATGTCCAGTATTATTAGCAACCCTGAAAACAGTAGCCCAAGTATATTTGTCGTAACATGGAAAACACATCTGAAATATTTATGCCAGTATCTGGAATAATCAGCAACCAGCAACCATGTGATATGTAGTCCCAGCATTATAGAACTGTGAAAATATAGTCCAAATAATTCTGTTAAGGTATTATGGAATGAGCCAATTTCTCTTAAACATTAAGGGGAAAAGTTCAACCCAGAGTTACTGTGACAATTTGAGACTTATCTTTCCCTGTATCCTAAGTAGAGAATTTTCCTAAAGTGGAGTGGATCAAATTAGTTTCATACCTATATTTCTAAGAAGTACACAAATCAGTCTTTTTTTAAAGGGCCAAAGCAGATGAGAAACCATCTCCAGGTTGGAAGTATAGGTACAAGGTTATATACACTCCCTGGATCCCACACTGCTTTACTGCAAAGTCAGAGACAGATTCTGACTTCTCACTTTTACTAGTACCTTTTGCCATGGTTCTTCTATGCCTGCGTAAGATATGTCCTTTCTGCTTAGTATTTTAAGTGGGACAAATTAATTATATTTGTTATACTAGCTAGGGCGAGTGAGTAGAGTTTTGATCATAGTTTTCTTGACTGGAAACATTTAATAAGTTGTTTTTTTTTGTTAATAAACCAATTAAAGCAAGAATTGTGAGGTCTGTTCTGAAAGTATTTTTCATATTCAGTTAGCAAAACTGTGCAAGTGGGGAAAGGTTTAACCTTCCCACCTTGTATTGCTCTGATCTGAGTTGGGGCCCTTCATAGCTGTAAATGAGTTTTTAAAGGCAAAGACTGGGGATATCCCTCCACGCCCTATCTAATATGACCCTAACTCTAATTAGGGAATCTTTAGAACTTCAGCTGTGATATGAGAACAAGAAGAGCTGATTTTTTTATAACCCCCTTTTCGCTATCCAAAGGCGTCCCAAAGCAGCTTACAAAACCTTTTCCTTTGTCTCCACACAACAGGCAAGTAGGTAGGGCTGAAAGACCTCTAAGAGAACTGCTCTGCAAGAACAGCCCCATGAGAACAGTGACTAGCCCAGGGTCACCTAGCTGGCTTCATGGGAAGGAGTGGGGAATCAATCCCAGTTTTCCAGATTAGAGCCTGCTGCTCCTTAAGTGCTATGCCACGCAGTTATTTCTTATTCTCATGATTGTTTTAACATGTCACTGAAGTACCTAACCTTAAAGATCAGGAACAGAAGATTAATCAAAATAACCATTAGCCTCAAATGCACGGGGAAAATATTGATAAGCACATTCCTCTTACTTTACTTGATCTAGGAGATGTCAGTGAACTGGCATTTAGCAGAGATATGGCCACCTTATATGAAGTTAGGCATTTTGCCCTGGTGTTTTGTAACTAAATAACTTTGGCTCCAAGGCCTGCTGTTACTCTACCAAGTTCATTATGCATATGAGGGGGAAAAAATCAAGTTAAGCATTATATGCAAGTGCATGCAATAAAACACAGATAGCAATTGCTTTATGTGTGTGGGGGTGTGGATGTGGATGTATGTGGGTAGGTGGGTGGAGTGGAATAAAGAAGAGGCAGGCAGGGGAGGAGTTAAACGTTGCCCTCCCCCCCATTTCTTCATTGCAAATCACTCCCTCCCAGTGCTGCTTTGCATGAAAGAAGTATTGGTGCCAATAGAGTGCATATTTATTGCCTGTAATGTGCAGTTGGCAACGAGAGGAACCTATTGTTCTAAGCATCTCTCTGCCTATTGGAACGTGCAAGTATGAACATTTTTGAAATACCAATACAAGGAGATAGGTTTGACTCACTAGCAATTCACGTTGCCATAATATGTCCAGTATATACGTTAATGACATGCAAAACAGAATAAAAATGAAATATGCAGATTTAATTATGGGTTGATATCCTTTGGAATTTCAAGATTAATTTCCTGGTTTTGCTTGAACTTTGAATATGTTTGATTAAAAAATGCTCAGGAAACACTGCAATTCCTTGAAGGGCTGTGAAAGGGGAGGGTCCTGTAGATGTTGGGAAGTTGGGTTTGAATGGGAGAAGTCCAGGTTTAAATCCCCAACTCACCGATGAAGGTGGCAGGGAGAACTCATCATGTCATAGTCTTCCCTGCTGGTACTGCTCCATGGCGCTTAGGGGAAGGAGGGGAAGACAGCCGTGACATAACTAAGAAATGTGGCAAGGCTATTAGTGCTCCATTAGTATTGCTCCATTTGCTGATGCTATGGTGATAAGATGTCATGAGGTATAAATGGGGCACATCAATTAAGTGCCTCAGATCATCTCCTCCTCTCTCTGACTCCATTACCCTAATTTTCACTTCCTTCCTTTCTCATGATTTGCCCCAGCAAGGAAAAGGGTTTGGCCTTTGGCTCCTCTTGCCCTGTCTGGCAGTCTCTCTGTCCACAGAAACCTCTGAGTCACTTCCTTTCATTAGATTTGCCTTGAAACCTTTCTCTCGTGCATATGCAAATATCCAAAGGGTGTATCCCAGTGGAAGGACATCAGCAGCATGAGGGATATTGCCTTTCCTTGCTCTCGTATCTCCTTCACATACCTTCATTCTCACCACGTACGCTGCTGAAAACAAATGGGAGACCTGTTATCTACCTTCACAAGTGAAATGGTTGTCTAGAGTAGCGATCCCCAACCTATGGGCTGCGGACCACATGTGGTCCTTCGACTAATTGGAGGTGGGCCCCGAAGGACGCCTTCTCCCCCCCCAGCCCTTTACTTCATCCCCCCCCAGCCCTTTACAACACACTTCATTGTTGTGGCGTGTCTGTATCTTATTTTGAAGGGATGTTTAAACATTACCATAGCAATCAGTGTGCTAGGGCAGTGGTTAAGAATAGAGGAGTAAACTACCCCCCCCCCCCACTGGGCCTCAGTAAAAGGCATTGAGTGGTACCCGGTGAGTGGTCCCTGGCGTTGAGTGGTCCCCGGCATTGAGTGGTCCCCGGTGATAAAAAGGTTGGGGACCACTGGTCTAGAGGTCATGATTCAGAGACCATTTGGGCAGATACATTGGCCTACTTGGTTCTTCACTAGTGTAAGCGATCAGTAAATTACTCACTGGTTCTGAGACCACTTGGGCAGATACACTGGCCTCCTTGGTTCTTCCCTAGTGTAAGTGATCACTAAATGACTCACTGTGCATTGAGTAATTTAGAATTACACTCAAAGTCACTGTGCTTTGATTGCTGAATGGATCCAGCTGCCTTGTACTGAATCATTAATCCATCAAGGTCAGTACGGAGAACTGCTCAGACTGGCAGGGACTCTCCAGGGTCTCAGGCTGAACGCCTTTCACTTCATCTGCTCCCATATAAATTTAACTGGCGATACCAGGGATTGGCTTTCTGCATGCCTAGCAGGATGTTCTACCGCTGGGCCCCCTGCAGTCCCAGTCTGTCATGCCTAAACAGGCCCATTACATCCATTCGGACAAGAGGATTAGAAACGTGTGGTTTAGCAATGTTACAGGGGTAGTCAAACTGCGGCCCTCCAGATGTCCATGGACTACAATTCCCAGGAGCCCCCTGCCAGCGAATGCTGGCAGGGGGCTCCTGGGAATTGTAGTCCATGGACATCTGGAGGGCCGCAGTTTGACTACCCCTGTTACATAACCTAGACAAAAACAATTCTGCCCCAAATCACTGTTTTGACAACTGTTGGTTTTTGCAGTGATGGCATTAATAAACATAAGGTAAACACTACATTAAGAACTTGGGTGAAGTGGCAGTGCTTGAGGCCAATTAACACATGCATTTATTTGTCAGGAATGTGCACTGCTGAAGTGAATGTAGGAGGCTGCCTCGTCCTACCCAGCCAAACATTTCATCGTTCTGTCCAGCCCAGGAGTGTTGGCTTTGACGGTTGGCAGTGCAGTTTGCTACAGTCTTAGACCCATTTAACACATGTGGGGTTGTTACGAAATTTCCTACATAGGAGTATCTTCCTCGGGCTCATTTTTGACCAGTGTCATTTGACGTCAGCGTCGGGAGATTAAGAAGTTCGTGCACACCTATTTATGCACACTTTGTGTGATTCTAGCAGTTATGGCAGCTCTCTAAGTGGCTATTGCTAACTTGCATGGTGATCTGATGACTCTCAGCCCAAGGAACCTCAGCTATCATGTCTTAGCGGGTGCATTCACTCCATTCAGACAAGAGAAGAGAAACAGAAATGTGTGGCTGAAGAAAGAAAAAATGTCTGAGCGTAGAATAACGCTCCCATTTATAGCGGTGCTTAACTTCAAACTGCATGTTTGGGCTTTGAAATGATAATTTTGGACACTGTTGCGGATATCTTACACCTACCTTTTCTACGTGAGGAACATTTCCTGCTAGAATCTCCACTTCTCTTCTTCACCCTAATTTATGATGTATTTATTGTTTTCATTTACACCCTGGCTCTTTCCCTTAGTGGGGACTCAAGGCAGCATTCCCCTTTCCCCTCTCCTGCATTCTAATCCTCCACAATTGTTCTATGAAGGAGGTTAGGCTGAGAGTATGTGACTTGCCCAAGGCTGCCCAGCAATCTTCCACAGCAAAGTGGGGATTCGAATCTGGGTCCCCAAGATCCTGGTCTGACACTCTAGCCACCACACCACATCGGCCCTTACTGTGGGCATTCACAAGCCTGAGGATGTTTACTTGTTGAAGAAGAAGAAGAAGAGATGGCTTTATTTGCCCTGCTTTTCACTACCCGAAGGAGTCCCAAAGGGGTTACAAACAGCTTTCCCTTTCTCTCCCCACAACAGTGAGTAGGCAGGTCTGAAAGAGCTCTAAGGGAGCTGTCCTCTGAGAACAGTTCTAAGAGAAATGTGACTGGACCAAGGTCACCCGGCTGGCTGCAAGTGGAGGAGTAGGCAATCAAACCCCCACTGCTCTTATCCACTACTACACCAGACTGGTTGAGTGTCTAGCAAGCCAATAGGATGTGTAAATTGGCACATTAATGCCTTTTGAGGTCTCTAATTCAGATCAGTGCAGGCAAACTTTTCAATGGATTTTGCCCAAAAGCCTCTGCTAAAGAATATAACAAGATTCATCCCCCCACCCCTGTTTCTTGGGATGCCTGAAAATTATATTTCTGTGGGTTGGGGAGGAGGGCTGGGATCACCAGAAAATTGTCAGCCTCCTTTCCAATGCCTGATGCTCTTCAGACCGTCCAAATGATTTGAGATGTATTCGGTAAGCAGTTTGCGACAGCAGCTATTCACCAGGCTTTGGATGCACCCGCATAAGGGAGTGAGAAGTAAGAAGTGAAAGGGCTCCCTTGACTCAGCGGCAGGACATCTGCTGTGACATGAGATGGCCTGTAAATCTGGAGGAGGTTCTGTGGTAGAAGATCAAGCTAAATAAAAACAAACCTCCTCCGTAGTTCCGGCAGACAAATTTCAACATGGTATCTGTTGCAAACATGACATATTCTCTCACAATAACAAAAAAACCCTAAACCTCTTGCCCCCACCAATATTTTTTATTCTGAGAAGTCAACATCGAAATGATGGATGGAGTAATCTCTGACGAAGCAAATTTGCAACGTAAACATATGACATTAAGTCTGCCAAGCAGTTCCCTAGTACAGATCAGGCTGCCCAGAGGACCCTATCTACTTGAGCAGTAACTCTTTTCATACTGCTTTTACCCTGCTTGCTCCATGGACTCTTTGATCATCTGTGTTGCCAAGAGGGAAATTCCTCAGGGGACCAGATTGCACCCTTAGACCTTCAGTTACATATCATCATCTGGTGAGAGCCAGTGTGATGTAGTGGTTAAAGAGTGGTGGACTCTAACCTGGTGAACCCGGTTTGATTCCCTCCTCCTCCCCATGGAACCAGCTGGGTGACTTTGAGACTCCTTTGGGTAAGGTAAAGGTAAAGGTATCCCCTGTGCAAGCACCGGGTCATGTCTGACCCTTGGGGTGACGCCCTCTTGCATTTTCTTGGCAGACTCAGTACGGGGGTGGTGTGCCAGTGCCTTCCCCAGTCATTACTGTTTACCCCCCAGCAAGCTGGGTACTCATTTTACCAACCTCGGAAGGATGGAAGGCTGAGTCAACCTTGAGCCGGCTGCTGGGATTGAACTCCCAGCCTCATGGGCAGACAGCTTCAGACAGCATTTCTGCTGCCTTACCATTCTGGGCTCACAAGAGGCGCCAAATAGTGGGCTATGGAAAAACCAGCTCTTCTGCTTCTTCTGTGTTGTCAAAAGGAATTGTGTGGCCCAGCACAAAATTTGCAAGACTGCTGATTCACTATGGCCCCCTGTGGCAAAGATTTCCTCGGGGCTCCCTCCTATTAGCCAGACCCAATGCAGACATCACCTGAAAACATCACATGACTTGCTGTTCATCTGCATGGCTCCAGTAGGTAACCCAGACCCCTGAAATTTGTCTCTTTACCTCTTGCTGGTCCTGGAAATTGGCTCCAGGTGTATCTGCTTCTTCCTTCTGAGCTATTTCCCCCCCCCCCCAGAGAAGCCAGTCCAGCAACCCTCCTCCAAAGATAAGAGAATGACAAGATAAAGCCCTTCCCTGACTTGCTAGCAGATCTCTGCCTCAGGCTGTAGGCATTTGTGGTGCTGACCTTTTCTGTCAAATATCACCCATGAGAGATTCTCAGTTCTGAACATCTCACCACCCATTTATTGTATTAAGAATCCACCCAACGCAAATCTATATTTGCCAAAGGTCTCTATAAAAATTATTTTCAAAGAGAGAGTTAAAAGACAACGTTTCAGTTTTTAAGCGCTTACACCCTATGTCCAAATGAGAACAGTGCCATGTTTGTGTGTGTCCGAACCCTGGTTTTTTAGTAGGTTCTGGCCTATTTGAGTTATAAGTCGCCAGATGGTATACCAGAAAGTAGGATCTGGACAGAGAGTCTGTCTCACTGGTGTGATCCCCCATGGAGTATCATCTAGTGGTCAAGGATGATGTGAGGAGTCAACTATCGTAGGTCTTAATCCATCTGTACTGTGACTGAGGCAACACTGCAAGAAAAAGTTTAAAGTGTGTGTGTGTGTATTTCAGACTGAAGTTATAGTGTACAGCATCAAATGACAGTGTATTGCCAATGATCCCTCAAACCCTTAAAAATATTACTGTACCTAATTGGGATACCTAGCTATTTCTAAGCATGGCTTCCTGTGTGAGCCAATTTCTTTGACAATGAACCATAAGGATGTGATTCATCAGCTTTCTAGAAATGCTGGCGACGCCAGAAGGAGGAACTCTTCTCTTTGTGCCCCGTGCATTTAGGTGAGGTTAAGAAATAAGATTTTGTTGTTCTCTATTCAGAGAAAGATGAACCTCTCCTTACAAAACAATCCTACAACCCATGCTTGATGACATCTCTCCCCCACCTAGCCAGAATTGTGATATCTTACTTGTTACTAACAAAAAAAAAAAAAATCCCCATCCCCATCCCCAATGCTATTCAAGAGTATCCTGTTGCTAATTCCTAATGATTCTCCTAATAATTGGAAATGATCCGGTGCACATGTGCTTTTTATTTTTATTGCTGCGTAGGACTACAGTGAGGAGGGCAGATCGTGCCACTCAAAGCAGGTACGGTTTGAGTGGTCCGTAGGACTCGCTCCCTTCTCAATGTGGAGCCTGTGTTTGGAGGAAAAGAAAGAACTCAGATTCTTAGTGGAATGTACAATTAAAATGCTGGCCCCGGATGCTGCTGCAGTGAAAAGGCAAATTCGATTAGGAGAATTATTAGGAAAGGGATGGAGAACAGAACAGTTGATATTGTAATGCCCCTGTATAGATCGATGGTGTGGCCTCGTTTGGAATACTGTATGCAGTTCTGGTCACTGTATCTCAAAAAGGACATCACGGGGCTGGATAAAGTACAGAAGAGTGCACTGGAGTCCTTTTCCATAAAGAAAGGCAGATGTGTGGGACTTTTCAATGCAGAAAAGACATCACTAAGGAGGGACATGATAGAGGTTTATGAAATGATGCCCAGGATAGAGAGAATGGACAGAATGTTTTTTTCCGCTCTCTCAAAATACCGGGACTTGGGGACACTCAATAGAGTAGATGGGCAGTGAATTAGAGGATGGGCAAAATAAAACATGCACTTAATGAATGATTAAATGGGGAATTCACTGCCCCAAGTAGTGATGGCCCCAGGCACATATGGCTTTAAAAGTTAACTTCCACATTTAGAGGCAGTAAACCTCTGAATACCAGTGCCAGCAAGTCATACCAGGGGAAGACCTCAGTCTCGATGGTTGGCATGTAACACAAGATGCTGGACTAGATGGACTACTGGTCTGACCCAGCAGGACTCTTCTTATGCTGGTGTACAAACCCACATATTATCCTTGAAGAACTGAAAACAGATGTCTTGGCCATAAAATAAACCGCCATAAGCAGAAGACATTAAGAGTCACCATGACTAGACTGAATAGTCTATGTCTTAAGTAGGCCACACATAAAGTTAGCAAAAGCTGAGCACAATAAAATTATGGTGAAGTCCACCAGAGACCGCCGCAAAAAGAATGAGTGGACCATCTGAGACCACATACTTCCTTGTCCTGAGTTACTCCATTTAAACACTTGTGATGCAACTCGTTTAACTTTCCTGGGAACAGACATTCTGGAATGTTCCACAGAGACACTGAGGGCTTTTCTCCTGGCATATTTCTGCTTTCTTGAAGTAATTCGCCATGTGTTCTGTTTGGGGAGAAAAACTGCTGAAGCAGCCCTTCTTAACCATATTGGTTTTTTTCCCCAAAGCAGTCCTGATTAGGGAGAACTGGAGTTCAGGACCTTTTAAACTGTACAATGCTGAAGGCCTGTGGGAAACACAAGTCAAACCAGTCTATAGGCACTGTGGGATCCTGAGGGAAATGATGCCTGTCATCCATAATGCTTCCTCGACTTACACACGTTCTGCAATCTAATAAGAACCTGTAGTGTTTTCAAATCAACTCCACTATGCTGCAGTGTTCCTCCCATCTTCCTTTTCAGTTCTGTTTTTTTAAATATAAATTATATCTGACAAAAAAGGAATGGGGCAGGAGAAAGCATTAAATATTTTCAATATTTGATCATGGTAATACTGCTGCATGTTGCCATAAATAATACAGCCATGAGTTTCTCATTCGTCTGGAATGAGAAATAATCCACACTCTGACAGAGATTCTACACACAGCGGTAGTCCTACAAATGAAGGAGTAGGGATGCAGTCTCCAGGTGGGGATGCCATGGAATTACAGCTCATCTCCAAACTACAGAGATCAGTTCCCCTGGAGAAAATGGCTGCTTTGGAGAGTGGACTTACTGAGGCTCAGGCTCCATCCCCAAATGGAGTTTCCCAACCTGGATCTGGCAACCCTACCCCTCATCTCCCATAAACCCACTAGTTTGGTGGAGTGCAGACTTCTCATCTGGCATGCCGGGTTTGATTCTGCACTCCCCCTAATGCAGCCAGCTGGGTGACCTTGGGCTCACCACAGCACTGATAAATCTGTTCTGACTGAGCAGTGATATCAGGGCTCTCCCAGCCTCACCCACCTCACAGGGTGCCTGTTGTGGGGAAAGGAAAGGGAAGGCGACTGTAAGCCGCTTTGAGCCTCCTTTGGGTAGAGAAAAGCAGCATATAAGAACCAGCTTCTTCTTCTTCTTCTTCTTCTTCTTCTTCTTCTTCTTCTTCTTCTTCTTCTTCTTCTTCTTCTTCTTCTTCTTCTTCTAGTGACAAGGAGGACCTGGCAATGATGTGAAGGGGCCATGGAAGACCTGGTTAACCATGAACTATGTGAACATATATTATGTATAATCAGTGTGATGTAATGGGCAGGGTCTCAAACGAGAATGAAGGAGATTTTGGCCTTATTGAATCCTTAAGCTCAATAACGAGCTACTACAGTCTCTCACTCTAACTTATTGTGAGAATAAAATCACAGAATTATATGTGCCAATTGGAATTTCTTGGAGAAAGAGCAGAATAATCTTAATTTAAGGAGTCATGAAAGTGCTACAACAAATGTGTTTGTGAAGTAGAACAAACAGGCTATGAGGCGACTGATCTCTTCATCTCTCTGATATGGTGTAATAGCTCAGATGTCTCTCGAAGCTCCTCTTTGCTTCCATTTGACTTCAAAAATGCCCAAAATCTTCAGTGCTGTCTCATTCCAAGGAAATGAAACCATGCTACCGCTGAGTATCACTTGTGTTTCTCATGGGTTATGGAAGTGGGACACGTTAAATAATAAAATTAAAACTATGATAGCAGAACTCACATGGAACAAGCAATGCTGTTTCTGTAGATGTGAAGAGACCACGTGGATGTTTTGCTTTGAATAAGAAAGTAAACAGCAGTAAAACAATAACACACAAAGTACAGGATCAGCATTTCTTGTTCCATTGTTTTGGCTGAGGCAGACCAAAGTTTTATTGGAAAGGAGATTGCTATGGGGGGGGGGGACGACCCATAAATCCCTCTGTAGAGAGGAGCTCTGAAAGGACCTTGGCAATTGGCTAAATTGTCAGAAAATGTGATTCTTGAGTTTTGCTACAGCTATCACCTAAAGCTGAAACATTTTAAGTTTAGTAAGGAATCATAGGACCAGGGAGGCAATTTTTTAATTTTTTTAAAATCCCACATCCAGTTGTCTATAAACTTTAAAACACTGAGCAGTCTCATTTTGCTTCTCGTTCTTCTTTAAAATGGCTCATCTGATCCCAACATTCTCTGGTCGAGGCACGTATCTCATCAGGATGTTTATTGTTTCTTTAATGAGGAGTCTTCCAAGTGTGTAGAGATTCACATCTTGTTTGTGGGCAGTTTAGTTTTGCTGCTGTCACGATGGGTATGGGTACCAGCCATTTCTCATTAGTTCTAGCACTGTGAAATACAGCTGACGCCAGTGTATGTATGTGAATGACAAAGATCTACTTCTGTGTGATAGTCTGTGACTCTTTCCCAACATCTATAAGCAGTTATCACGATCATGGCACTGCCTCTATGAGGTCTTTGTAATGCCACATAAAAACTAATGAGAAAGATCTGGTGCAAATGGGCAGTTAACAGACCATACAATGGTGAGGTCACAGTCAAAGAAATGCAGACCAGCTAACCAAATGGGCTGGGTTCTCTGGAGGAAGTGTACAATTCTGTGAACAACATCTCAGATTTGGCTTTGTCATCTGTACAAATTAACCAACTGTCCCTGTAATTCCCATTCCATTTCCATTTTCCTTTCCTTTTTTGCATTCTCTATCCAGCAACACAAAAGGCTGAATACATTTGTTTTTATAGACTAGCCTTTTCTGAGTAGAACCTGTCATTTTTTTGTTAGTTTTTAAAACTTGCATCTAAACTTTTGGAAATGTTAGATGCATGTGTGCTGCATGCACACGTGCACACTGCTGTTGCTGCCGCACCAGCTGCTGCTGAAGTTGGGGTCGCGGCGAAGAAAAGGTTGAGAACCGCTGGTGTAGCTCCAACTAGTGTTTCTAAGTTATCTGGTTTGGAGCCCACCTTCTAAAAGATGTATTATCTGAGGCCACTGCTCTGTAAAGAAAATGGAAATAAAATTGCACAATTCAAAAATTAAAAATTAAAAGTGCCCATATTTCAAACAGAATATCTCCATACATACCACAGCATTTGCCCAACTCTACATCAAGAGTGCATTTCCACGTGTGTCAGAAAAAGCTTGGTCATTGCAATGGGGAGGGGACTTTTTATGCCTACCCACTAACAGCAATAACAGCTGTTATTGCATCAGCAATTTTCTATGGGTTAGTGTTGAAGTCCAGTGAAGGAATGTTTGGGGGGGGGGGAGGAGAGAAAAGAAGGAACAGAGATAAACCACCATGTCAAATCTCCAGACAGATAGTTTAAAATGTAATTCTCCAGTCTATTAAAATGCACACATCCAATCCATCTCCTCATTCAGGCCATGTACGAAAGAGGCCAGATGGTGTATCCAAAACCAAACCATTGGGATCCGAGGCCAATAACAAGAATTTTTAAAAAATGAGAAATACACATTTGAAATCTAACAAATGTAGAGCCAGAACAGATAACAGTGCTGTTAGGCACGCACACCCTTGAAAGGTCACATGTGGCCTTTTAAATAACTGGTTTACAATCTTGCCTGAAAGCCATCAGAGTGGGGGTCTTCGTCATGCCCTCAGTAGATGAAGCATGAACTGCAACAGGCCAGATTAAGATTTTATCTTGCAAAACAAGAATGTTTGGGAGGTGCAGCCAAGCCCTCTCTGAAGAAATTCTGCCATCACAGTTGTCACTTCCCCAATATTGTTCAATGCTCAGGGTTTTAGGAAGGATTTCAATGACCTCACTTTGATAGAAAAAGAATTTAACCTAGCCCAAAGTGATGCACACCCTCGTAATGTTTTAGGGCATCGGCAGTGCCATTCAAAGTACCATTACACTCTTCTAATTTCAACCCCATTGAGCGCTGTATAACCCTGTTTACAGTGGTCTTGATAGTCTTTCATTTCTTGTAGCTTTAAATCTCAATTTTACCAAAAGCAGGCAAAGAAGGGAAGGGGGGGGGGAATAGGAAAATGCCAGATTTTTGCTGCCGGGATAGGGCAACACATGCTAGTGAATCACACTTTTAAAAAAGAAAAGGAAGAGGGGGGGAAAGCACCAAAACCTCATGATTAGAGATGAATGATCATAGTAATTAATTGTTTGGATTCTCCAGAAATTGGCTCTCTAAGGCAGAAAAACAACCCTGTCTGCCAAATCTACAGTCGGATAGCACAGTATGACTACTGTTAATTTTTACCCTACTGAATCTTATAAAAAGGATTATATCATTCAAATGATGACACTGTTGCATAACCGCAAGTTGGCAGTGTCATATGCTATAAACTATCAATGAAGCTTGGGATATGGAAATCAAAACAGAAGATGCAAGCCTTAAAGAAGGGTGAAGTTACAAACTCAGCCCCAAAGATGTTAGGGAGAAAAGAGGGCTTTGGATCTAGAACAGGGGTCTCCCAACTTTTTTGAGCCTGGGGTCACCTTTGGAATTTTGAGAAAAGATAGTGAGTATCATCCCCAAATGGCTGGCAGAGCAGGTAGAGCCAAACCCAAAATTACTGACACAGAAAGGAGAGCTAAACTGAACACATCTCTCCTCATTTTGCTAATAAATCACAAAACGGATAATAAAAAGACATGAAGGAAAAATTGGGGGAGGAAGGTAGAAAGAAAGGGGTTATAAAAAGAAGGAAGGCCTGAAGGACAAATATAATCACAGAATGTTTATAAGTCCTCCTAGGATGCTGCTGCTGTTGCATCCATGGAAAATCCTTTTGTTTGAATGAGGGCAGCCAATAACAAAGAAAGCTCGACAAGTGCTAGGGGACATCCCGGTAGGAACCATGTTGAGGAAGCCTGGTCTAGAGGATAGATATTTCAAAATCAATATCGAGGCACTCCTGATTTGGTATAGCATAATATTAAGGGCTGAGCAGACACACACACACATAGAATTCTTAATTCAATTTCTATCGACAATCTGCAACCACAATCTCCATCTGAAATTTGGGGTTGACAATACTCAAGCAACAGGATGTTAGACACAGCCTGCTTTTTCGATGGTGAAACAGGACCACCCTTTGACCACTAAAAAGGCCATGTTGAGGATGATGCAGGAACAAAAGCCATGTGGGTTGGAGAATATAGTAGAGAGAAACTGGGCCAGACTGAATGAGAAAAGCTGCCTGGATCCAATCCAAAGAACTGCAGATAATATGTCTGAATCACTTTGAACACTCTAAAATATTCTATGAATACTAAGTGATAAGGGACTCTCATCAGCCACTCTTCTCAATGATTTCAGCTACATTAGTGTTTGCTATCTGCTTTCAATACAATGACACATCACACTAGACATGAAGGCTTCAGCCACATCACCAGTTTACTGTGTCTGTATGGAGGAGCTGGAGGGGTTTGCAGGGCGGGCAACTTGGAATGAAGAAACTTAAAGGACCCTAGCTAGAGAGAATAGGATTAGAGTGAGGTAACTCTGCCAGGGAAGGCTTTATGATGTAACCAGTTGTCAAAGGAAAGAATAAAGCTATTGCTGTTGTGATTGAATTCTTGTCTGATGTATTTTGGATTTTGGGGAAGAAGGATGGAACCACACCCAACTCTCCGATTGCTGTGAATCTTCATGCTTGCTATCCCATGCTTATCTGCCCCTGAGCACTCATGTCACAGTCTATTCCATTCTTATAAAATTTCAGAAAGCTCCATCCCATTAGAGACAGGGCAGAACTTTCCAAGACTAGCCAATTCCCACTGATTGCAGCAGCAGAGACTAGGGAGGGGGGGGGGACAACAGCTGTCAGGAGCAGCAGCTAAGCCAGAAACAGTAAGACATTACAGATTTTTGTTTGTAAAAAATACTAGGTGATAGAAATTCTAGGCACCAAGGTACTCAGCACCTGGGAGTGACCAAGTCCCATTATATCGAGTAGTAAAAGACATGAATGTATTTAGTTTTTACATTGCATTTTGTTATTATTTTAAATTATCCCATCATACATAAAATACAAATCAGCGTGCGTAAGGTTCCCAAGCAGCGTTCCCTCCAGGCTGATGTGATGCAATCCTTGTGTATCTTTGGCTAGGTTACTATACCACCTGCCTAAAGGCATGGGCATGGTGATTCTCTTTATTATCAGAACAACATAAACTTGTTTTAATGTGACAAGGGACGAGATCCTGACATGCATGCCTACTTGACATGGACAGATTGATAATTTCCCCCAAACGACGAAACATTTTTGTAAAAAGTGGCGTTCAAAAGATTCGGATCGGAATGCTCTGCTGCTAGTGGAAGTTCCTTCCATTTCCTGAGTTCCTTCTCAGCAATTATCACCTCCATGCACTGACATGTGCTCAGTTTGCATTGTGCCACTGATAAGCAGCGGGAGTGGCTGCAGCAGCTGTCCACCCTGCTGGTCGACCAGCAGGGTGGAGAGAACAAAGGCAAAGCCAGTCCAAAGAGGAATTTGGCTCTATAAAGAGGAATTTGGCTCTATACCTACAGGATAAAAATGGGACGAGACAAAATTATTTTCAGTGCCATTTTACCCTGGATTCTATTGGCATACATTTAGGCAGAACTATAGGCAAAGTCATAAGAGCCTCTTGTGGCACCGAGTGGTAAGGCAGCAGACATGCAGTCTGAAAGCTCTGCCCATGAGGCTGGGAGTTGGATCCCAGCAGCCGGCTCAAGGTTGACTCAGCCTTCCATCCTTCCGAGGTCGGTAAAATGAGTACCCAGCTAGCTGGGGGGTAAACAGTAATGACTGGGGAAGGCACTGGCAAACCACCCCGTATTGAGTCTGCCATGAAAACGCTAGAGGGCATCACCCCAAGGGTCAGACATGACTCGGTGCTTGCACAGGGGATATCTTTACCTTTATAGGCAAAGTCAAAAGGATGCCCATCCACCCACCCATTGGAGATCAGTGGGAATAATGTTTGTTTCTCAAAACCACGCATGGGTGGGAACAACAAAGTACTGACTTTTAGATGGGGGGGGAACCCCCTCTCCCAGACACCATATGGCCTCAACAATGGAATGCGTTCCATTAATTTCCCAAGTCAAGCAATAATTTATCAAACTGATGATATACCACATTGATTCAGTCAGTCCTTATAAAAGGAACACATCATTTTGAAATCAGAGTCCAGTAGCACCTTTGAGACCAACAAAGATTTATTCAGGGCGTGAGCCTTTGTCACTTTGACACTTGGTGAAATTCAAGCTGCAGTTTCTGTGATGAAGTGAAAGATTTAAGTTGCTTTGGTGAGGTAGTGGACATGTCTCTGGAATTTTGTGAATTTTTCCTTTACGTCTGTTCCAAGAGCTTAAGATACCTTTCTGAGAATGAATCATGATTTCTTCTTCTGAATAATAAATGTTTTAGCTTGTTACCTGCAATGGATCCCATCTGGGGAAAATGGGGGGACTGGAAAAATAAACACGTTGCCACGAGCAGAAAGGGACATAAGATCCAAGTCCCTGTTTACAGCTCCTTGTGGAATGCTACTACTTTCTGCCAGTCAAGACATCAATTTAGCAGCTGTGGGAAGCTGTTTCAAGACTGTGTGTATGGGGACCGACTTGCACAAGCCACATTGTTACCTGGGGCTGCATTTGCTAGGCAAGGTCAAAGCTTTGCTTACGTCCACCGGGAGGCTGACAACACAGGTGAGAGGGTAGAGTCAATGGAGAGATCCAGGCCTTTGAACCTTCCCCAGTTAAAAAAGCAGCTTGCTTGCCCTGCAAGAGGCAACCAGTTTGTTTCTACTAACTACTGAGCAGGCAGTGAAACCTGGGGAGAAATATATCCATCCCCGTGCCTCACAGCAATGCTTAATGCCTGGCTAACTTCTGGCAATGGAACTGCAGTGGGGGTGGGGGGGGGAATACTTCAGGCTCCAGAGTGCAACAAGGTAAAGTGCAGGAGGCAGGCAGATTTAGCTCCCCTTGCCAGTATGCTTTAGGTTTGCTTTTGTTCTAGGCATCCCCAGTGGGAGGGGTACTTTGTAAACTACTGGGTCCACGGGAAAGGGTGAAGTAAGGATAGGAGATTGCATAATCCAGCTGGCAACCTCTTTTTATTGGCTACAGGCCTGGCTTAGATGCAAATCAGCCTGTCCTCTCCATCCCTCTGCACTACACTGCCTCCTCCTCTGCCTTTTTTCTCTTTTTACTTCAAGGAGAGAGGATAGATGTGGCTGCTCTGACCTCAGGCTACAAAGACTCCTTAGGATGACCTCCCAGCATTCTCAGGGCAATCCCTTTTCTCCCCCCTCCCCAGGCCTGTTTCCTGAGCATCTGAAATTCCTCCTGTGAGCCACATCCCAGGCCAGCCAGCCTTATCTCATGAGAGGGGTGGCCTGTTCTGCTGTACTTGGCCAGGCAAGTCCCTTTCCCGTAACACATCAGGGAGAGCCCATCCCCCATTTCTTCTTGTCTCCGATGGACTAGATCTCTGGGTCCAGTCGGAGGCAGCCTTCCTCCGGTGGGGCACAGCAGAAATCAAACCTGAATAATTATTAAAGAATATAATGAACAAAGTGACCCAAATACATTCTTAATTCTCCATTTTTGAATATCTCTGCTCAGTTGGAACAATGCTGCTTTAAAATACAATAAACAAACAAACAAAAGGTTCAGCTCAAGGTGTCAGCCATATCCAACTCAAACACTGTGGCTTAACTGCGTTCATTTGCCTGGCTCTCATCCACAGTTGCTGCCAGTGCCACAAATCTAAATTCAAGAATCAGGTAACACTTATTCAGCAGATGTGAGAGGCGGAAGCCATAGGATGCCTGACAACCCCAGTGCCGATTCTTGCTCGCCTAAAAAGCAAGTTGGAGAACAGCAGGAGCACTATTTTTCAGGGGGGGGGGAATCCACCTCAGTGGATAGTTTTTTTCTTGGAGCATAAGCTGGTCATGGGATACTCTGCTGTTTGCCCTAGTTTAGGTCTCTTGACAGCCAGCCTGTTTGGTTCACCAGATCACGGTAGCTCTCGTTGCCGGCCCTCTTAGATTTCACCCACATCTGTCCATTTGAGGTTAGTGCCCTCTGCCAGTAATCTCTCTCCTCTTATGTGCTTTCTCCACTGCACCTGGATGTCACTCACTTTCTGTGACTGGACCTTTAAAGCACTGCAGGGGTAGTGACAAGAATAACATGTGCCCCTGAAAGCTGATACAAGGAGCTCTTCTGGCTGTGTAAGAGATATAGGTTACAGCAATTGAAGCCTGTGAAGCCAGCCAGCAAGGGCTATAAACTACAGTTTTCTTCCTACGTGTGCAGGCCAAATTTACCTGAATTGGCAGGGTTAAGACCTGATCGTACCCTGCACTTTGTGATGAGCTTGTAAGGATCTGCCTTTATGGTGCTCTCAGCCCATTGTTGACGTTTTCCAATGTCACCTGTGTAGTGAGGTACTTTGTCATTCCACTTCCCTTGAACGCTTCAGTCCACGTGCCCGTGGTAAGAAAAGCAGCTGGGGATCTCTCCCTGCAAATGGATGGATGGCACTGTCTGTTCTGGGAGCACCAAACAGCTAAAGTGCACCAGGGAGGGAGTCAGGGGTCCACGGCATCAGTTCTCCCACAAAAAACTGATCAGCATCTTCAGAAGCTTGGGAGCAAGAAGGCTGCAGATTCCCTGCAATTTCTTCCTGTGCTGCTTTATTGAAATCCATAGCCAGTCACCACAGCAGAAGCAAAGATCACCTCTCTCATGCCGTTCTTACTGATGGTGGGGAACAGCAGCTGGTGGATTCATGATGGGCCTATGAAGTCTACTTACCCCAACTAACTGCTGTATGAAGGCAAGGCCAGCATGTCTCAGGATGAAACCATGGGTGAATTTGCAAACTTGTTATCCTGTTATCCACAGCAGACAGCTCCAACCATACAGCACCAGGTGTACACCTTGCAGGTGGAGAACACCCCAAAAGGTGATCCATATGGAGACTTGTTTCTACCCAGAATGCCACTGCTACTCACTGCTGTGCTATACCATTGACACCAATGGACTAATTTTACAAACCAGCCCAAGCCAGGAGCGGCATAAAAATGATGATGATGATGTTTTTATATGCTTTATTTTCTAGCTCTCTTGGTGATGAGACCAATATGGTCTTATTGAAACCACAATGATAATTCATAACAATGCAGTTTGCCTCTTGTGACCCTTTGGTGTTCCTATTTCTGCACTCAAAAGTGCCCAGGACATGCCTGTCCTAAGGAACGAATGTTGCACCAACTGGCCAAAGGCCAGCAAAGGAGTTGGCCTTACTTTCAGTGCAGCATTGTACAGACAAAAATACATGTTACATCAGAATGAACTAGATCCCCATCTTAAACTCTTACTCCTGCACATTAATTAGGCCCCTAGAATAGATCTAACATGTGCTAAGAAGTTGCCTACTTACATATCACTCCGCCTACCCTGGATAGCCTTAACTGCTGCAGGTCTTTTGCTGTCTGGCATGGCCATTCTAAAGCCTCTGATGCCAGCCATCCAAAATGCCACTGTTGGAAGTGAGATCAAGAGGGAGAATTAGCTTTATCACAAATGGCATCTCTCTCTCCATACACACACTAGGGGCATAGCTTGCTTTAAAAACAGACTGGGAGCCAATAGCAAGCACTCCCCCCCCCCCCTCCAAGCTCCCATTGCAGCAATCTGGGAGCTGGCGGCAGGCATGGAGCTGGGAGCCAGTGGCAGTCCCCACCAGCAGCTCTGGAGGTGGGAGCCCATGGTGTGGGCTGAAAGTGGTCCCCGTGCCACACAAAGGCCAGGAGGCTGGCCAAAAGGGTGGGTGCTCATGGCAAGGGCTGAAGCAGTTCTTGCCCTGTGTGGAGGTGGAAGGCTGGCAGAATGGTGGGTGGCTGTGATGGAGGTGGGTAGGACTGCCAGAAGGGCGGGCCTCCATGGGAGAGGCTGGTGGTGCTTCTCGCCTGGCCCAGAGTTGGGGAAAAGCCTCTGATTGACCCTAGTGGGGGACCTCCCAGTGAGGGCCAATCAGAAGCCCACCAGTGCTTTCTGTTGGTGCACCAGCTCCTCTGAGTTGCCAATCAGATGGATGGCACACTGTCAGAAGTACCCTGCACATTTACTTTAATATGATGATATTATATTATCCATCCATCTGTCCAACCCTCCATTATAAAACAGATCCTGGCATTATCACTGCAGTACTTCATGTGTTACACTATCCACATTTTAAAAACTGATACTCTATTCATGAATTTGGGGGACATTCCTCCAAATATATGAGAAGAAATGTTTAGGAAGCATCACCCACTCTTGCCATCACCACACCCAACCCTGCAAGAATACCATCACCTTCACTTCAGTCATCCACTATAAAATCTTTTATCTGCTAATGGATTCTGAAACCAAGACAGTGTTGAACACAATGTTCCTATTGTGTTACAGAAATACTATAAAAGAGTCCTTTGAACCACCAGAACTGAGTGTTGCCAGTTCTCACCATTTTTATCATGAGTTGTGTGACATGTAATAGCTCTGACTTTTCTAAAAGTTACAGAGCTTAGAGCTGGTTCAAATGGGTAGCCGTGTTGGTCTGAAGTAGCAGAATGAAAGCAGAGTCCAGTAGCACCATTAAGACCAACAAAGATTTATTCAAGGCGTGACCATTTGAGTGCAAGCACTTTTCCTCAGACTAAGAGCTCCCTACATGACATAGCAAAAAATTATTCTGTTAAATTAGTAAACTGTGCCACACATCCAAATTCAGCTACATAATTCTTTGCTAAAGCAGCCAATCAATCCCCTGGAATTCAGTTGTAGTTCACAAAATCATAGGAGAAACAAAACTCTTGTCAGTGATCAAAGGCTCCCACCCCACCATTTGCTATTTGCTCCATCTGTCACCATACAAGTGTGAAATATTTCTATAAGGGAATTGCTGGTAATTATCTCATCCCAAGAACAGGGAGTTAAATTTAAAATTCCATTACATTACCATTAACTAAGTTTAATGAATTCCAGGGGATTGATTGGCTGCTTTGGCAAAGAATTATCATATGGCTGTATTTTGATGTGTGACAGAGTTTACTAATTTAACAGAATCAATTTTTGCTATATATTCCCACTGTCATGCAGGGAGTTCTTAGTCTGACCAAGAGTGCTTGCACTCAAAAGCTCACACCTTGGATAAATCTTTGTTGGTCTTAAAGGTTCTACTGGACTCATTTTATAGAGCTTAGAGCTGTATTGTTGCATGAAAAATAATGATAACTCCTGTCAGTCCTGAAGCTGTGTGCGATAGAGATTTGCAGAAAAACTGGATGGAAATTCATAACAGTTCTTCTGTTCTAGAGGAGAGGAACTTATTTTCTAGAGGAGAGATGCTACAACAGTATAGGATGTGATGAAAAACATAGATATTCTTCACACTTTTAAGGTGCTTTAAGTCAAGCTTTCCCAACCAGGGTTTCATGACAGCTCTGGAAGGGTTCCCTGGATGGGTATGAGTTAGTAATTTTTAAAATATATATATTTAAATTGGTTAAACATTTATCAGGTGATATGACCATATGTGGTCATGTCGACACCCCTCCCCCAATAGCCAATGACGGGCCTGGGCAGGATGGGAAAGGGAGGAGCCCTAGGTAGGCATGTATGTACACAGCTATACTTCCCAGCCATATTCTGCATGATCACACCACTTCTGGGGTTTCTCGGACCCCCAGAAAGTTTCAGGGGGTTCTCAACAGTAAAAAAAGTTGAGAAAAACTGCTTTACGTGCATATCTACAAAAGAACCACAGGAATGCAACAAACAAGTCCCCGAACATACCTTAAGACTATGCATTCATCAGGGAACTGATATATGTGATTGAAAATTCAGGTTTATTGCCCCATTATGGGTGATATTGGGAATGGATGCACGAGTGACTTATGTAGTGACTTATGCACTTTTCCTGCATAGTAAGTCCAAAGGGTCACTTGCATTGAGAAAATGAGCAGCCTCAATACACAGATGCAGCTTGTGTATTTGTCATATGATTGGGCATGGTGACTTTGATAGGTTACAGACCAACAAGCTTTTGGAGAATGGTGTTAGGGTACATAACATGGAATCTATTTTTTTTTCAAATATATGGAAATATTCTCAGTCAACTTTAAAGCCCGACAGAGCCTAATCTCATTTACCACGTCCACAGATAGTCAGGGACAATTTTTGAAAGTTACTTCCCATTATATGTGTCAAGGGTCCTCAAGCTGCAACCAGCTTATGGCGACCCCAGTGAGGAATTTTCAATGCAACTAGGAAGCAGAGGTGTTTTGCCTCTGCCTTTCCACTGCAGAATCATCCTTGGTTATCTCCATTTCAAGTACCAACCCTCTGAATTCATTCCTCAGTCAGGGAGTCTCAGTCTAAACATTAGTTTAATATTAGGAAATGTCTGGGAATTATGGACTGGCAATGCTCCACCATGTGAAATGCTAGTGTGAATTGGCTTACAGACAAATTTGAGAATAAAGGCGACTATAATCCATATAACTGTTCAACTAGTTCTGTATACTCAATAAAGCTTCAAACTTGTGTTTAACGAACAGTCTTCCACCCTGTACAACATGAGGAGTTACTTTCACTTCTCAAACAAGTTATTTGGGAATAAACCCTGTTTGACCACTGTATAAAAAACAAGCAAGAGTCTCGTGGTTTCTTCAAGAATAACAGATTTACTGTAGTTTAAGGTTTCCTGGGACTAGAAGACATTCCTTTGGGTTTATGAGGTGTATCCTCAGTTGGTAGGCACAGCTAGGGAAGTGTTACCAGAAATGCACATACACGTGTCCCAAGACACAAGTATGTTTAGCAATGGGGAATTGATTGTGAGAGGTTTGCTAACATAGCATTAAGGATCGTTTGCCAATATTTATGAGGAGATTACACCCTTTAGAACTCAAGGCAGACAACAGATAGTTATAGCAAAATAAAAATCTTTATTGGAAGGAAATAACAAAAATAAATAGGCAAAAATATATCTAGCACACTAGCATTTGAGTGGATAGGAAAATAAAATGGGATGAGGAATGCAATCAGTATATTTACCAGTCCTGTAGAGTAGTGGTTCTCAACCCCCGGTCCGGAGACCGGTACCGGTCCGTGGATCAATCGGTACTGGGCTGCGGCTCCTACTCGTCCTCCTCCCCAGCTGCTGCCTTGGGGGTTGCCCTGCCACTCTGCCATGGCTCACCTTTGGTGCTCTCTAGCGGCCGCCATGGCTGGGGCTCCCCCTCAGCGTGGCACTGCGCAGCTCCCCCCAGCGAGTGGCAAGAAGTCAGGAGCACCAGCGGGAAAGCAAGTGGAGCAGAGGCTCAGGCGCCGGCGCCGGCCCTCAGCAAAAGACTACCCCCCCCGGGTCTCAGTAAAATTGTCAAGCATTGACCGGTCCCCAGTAATAAAAAGGTTGGGGACCACTGCTGTAGAGGAGAGAGGCAGAGAACGAGCAACACGGCCAGCGCATAGGGTGTTCTGAATGGATCCGAATCAGAAGAAACACTTTGGCTTGGCAAAGCCACTGTTTAGATATGTTTTTGGGTGAGGAGGTTGAGTTGTGGACATGGCTGAAACCAGATGGGCACATGATGGGATTTGATATGGGGCAGGATATTGAAAAATGTCTTATCCAGATTAAACCATCATGTTTTGCTGGGTTTAGCAGTTGGTTTGGGAGAGTCATTTCTCCTGGCAGATAGGCTTAGAATAGGAAAAGCGATTACCTAAAAAGCTTTTTGGCAAACTGAACTCTGCCTGGTCACTTGGGCAGCAATAGGGTGGTGGGGGGAAGAGAGGTGAATAAGCTGTGCTTCAAGCTACAGCTGTTATGTTGAATCTGTGTCTGAATAACAGATGGAATTCAGCCCTACAGTGTCAGGAATCAGGCAGAAGTCAGCAAGTAAAGCCTGTGATAAATGAGCTTCCAAGATCTCAGGCAGGGTGAAGATCCAAAAGAAAGTCTTTATTAAACAGAACAGACCAGCAGCTAACACGTGCCAAGACTCGGTGAGAAAACATCTTGGCAGAGACAAAGATAGAATGTACTTATAGGGGGGAACAAGCATGGGATCAGGATGGTGGGAAAGGTACATTTGAAAAATGTTACAAAAGTTCCTAGCAGCGCCAGATGGTCCAGCTTTGATCTAAACCAGTACTCCTGTTGAGTCTCCAGTGAGACTGGCAAGGTCACAAGAAAGCGAGTGAGATAAGGGAGCCCCGCTGAGGGTAGCTTTGGAATGCAGAGGCGGCCAGGAACCAGCAAAGGGATTTATGGTTTTATGACAACTGGCCTGGAGGAGACCAGGAGACTGAAGAGAGGAGGGGGCATGAACCAAGGTTCATGACATACAGGGTCTTGGCAGACTTTGACAGTGTCTGGCTTTGGCTTAAACCTAGAGTATTGGGGAGCGCCACTGGTTGTTGGGGACAGCATGCCATTCGGGTCCTGCCATATATAACAAAAGCCCATGAAATACAAGAGATACAGATTGTGATTTTTCTTGGTGAAAGTCTAATCTATTCAAGCAATGACTTTTTTGTTGGCTAAGACACAGTCTCATTGGTTTTAGTAATCTAATTAACACTTGTAGTTGGTGAGAAATGATTTCACCTTTTAAAAAAATGTGTCTTGGTAATATAGTGATATTTCCCAATAATTTCTCATTCAGCAATTTCATTCTGGGCCCTCCCTTTGAAATGCTTATGATGAAGAATAGGGACGTTCAGGTCAACCACAGCATGTCCTCTTGAGTGATGGAAACATCTTCTCATTGGTTTCTGGATATAGCTTCCTGAATCACTCTCCTTCACAAGTAACATTGTAAACCTTTATTTCAGATGCCACAGGGTTGTTCAATTATCATTACAATAAATGTGTTTGAATGCTCTTTATTAACACGCCTTCCCTCTTGCAGAAAAAGGAATCTGCATTCAGAAGCCTAAAGATGCAGACACTTATGAAAACAAAGCAGTGGCCTTGAAAAACTCTTTCAGAACCCAGTAAAATGGCTGCATCCATCTTTTGATGGATATGGATGAACACTCTCATCCAGACTCATTAGCTGCTGAATGGAAGCAGAACTGGACCAGAGCTTGTGATTCTTGGACATCAAAGATGGCCAATATGTTTGCTTTGTTAACCTTACATCCCAAACTGTTCTGAGATTTGGTTATTGTGATCCTGTGATAGCAAAGCTGGTTTTGGCTCTAGGAGACCTCATTTTGGCTCAAGCTTCTGCCATGAACTCTCACCAGGTGATCATCACAAGTTGATTTCCCCAACAGATCTAATATCAAAATAATGGCAACCTATTCCATAAGACTGCTGTGACGGATGGTCATGAAAACATTTTTAAAGCGCTTTGGAAATTCAAGAAGTGACAAACGCAATGGAACGTGCATTAGCTAGAAGATTTTTTTACCATAAATGTTGAGGCAAGTTGTCATCCTAAGGTTGCTTTCCTGGGAGTATACCCATTGAATAAAGTAAATTTTATTTCTGAGTAGACCAGTTGAGGATTGCTAAATAAATGTATATTAACAGCTTGTTTGCTTGACTTAAAAGTATACATTAGTATGTATCAAGGATGGGTGGCGGTAAATTTAAATGGAATTCTAAGCGAAGTAATATAGTTGGGAGTTCATTCAAACAAGCCATGTTAGGTCTCTGGCAACCCATCATCAGTTCTGGAGCCTCATACTCAAAGGTAGAATCAAGGACTTGAAACAGAAATATTTATGAGTAAGCAATTTCAGGATTTTATTCTCTCACCATTGTTTTGCTGTTGCTATTTCTAATAGCTTAGATATTCCAAAATTATAACAAGTATATATATTTTTAGCAGTTCCTGCATTTTAATCTATATTTTGGCTTGATTTTTTAGGAATCTGTAGCACTTTTGCAGGATGGACCACTTTGTAGTTGAGGCATACTCTTTATACTAGGGCTGATTATGAACAAAGGGCTTGCATGTTTTTGAGGACAGCAAGGCCTTCCCTCAGTCCCGCCCAATACATTTCCAGAGTTCCCTGCTGAGCTGTCCAGATTAGGAAGACAGCATTGGGAGAAGGTGTAAAGAGACCTTCCTCCAAACTGTACCTGAACATTATGTTTAAAAATTGCTGGCCACTTTGAACAAAGAATTCTCAGGGTACCTCTGGTTTGGCTCTCAGTTATACCACAAGGTCTGAAAATCATCTAGTGCTATTATTGTGCTCATTTGGGCATCTCTATGAATGGGAGAAACAGTTAAAAAGCCAAAAGTTCAGGGTCCCGATTCCTGACTAAAAACTGTTGTTACCAACTGGATCAGTCACAGCAGTACCCAGTCATGGAATATATTAGTGTGGGCCTGGCTTCAACTGTGTGGCATGCATTTCAACTGATTCTCCCACCTACCCCTTGTTAAAATGGTCTGTAAAAATATGTTCAGATTGGGTCACAATAAGAAAACATAAACATAATCAAAGTCACGTGTCAGACCTAAGATCTCAAAAGTAAGGAAGATTCTAAGTCCATTTTTATAAAGTCTTCAGTTGACACGAGGGAGCCAAAAAGAACTCCTGAGGGAAATTGTTCCAAAATCCAGAAGTGGCTGCTGAGAAGGAAATTTCATTTATTTACTTACTTGCATATTTACTTCAAGAATATTCTGCCTTTCTCACAAAAACTCAAGAGAGGTTCCTTCTCCCAAGTATGTGTGAGATGGAGTGGGTTCGTGCAGTTGTGCCTCCCTAGAGGATCTCCAAAAAGGCAGGTACAAGTTCAACCATATCACAGCACAATTTCCTTGGTTCTGCTACACTAATTTTCTATTAGTATTATATTTAAAAAAAATTGTACCACTACACTTGTCACTTAACAGTAGATTTCACCCCTACAACTTTGTTATTTACAGAGTTCTGGGTTTCACTGGTCAAAATCACTGCATGCGCTGACTATATACAAAATCTCTTTGAGACAGATTTTGTTCAGAACTTTATGGCACTGCATAAAAGTTCTCGTTGGTTTAGTAATAATTTCTTGTTTGGTTACAGAATGAAAAAGGGAAAGGGGATGAAGAAAAGTTGCCCTGAAGTGGAAGGCCCTGATACTGAAACCAAACATGCTCTGCTTTACATAATTCACACACAGTCAAGCTGAGGTGTCAGAATGGATTGTACCTACTCAGACTGCAGGGCCTCTTCAGCATGATGGAAAAGCTGATGAAAACTCACTAAATACATCGTTTTTCTGATCTCTGCACAGAAGAGTTAATTTACTCCGCTTTTGCTCTGCATGGTGAACTGCCTCTTTGGTGCTTTAAGCGTTGTTTCTGAAAGATGCTTTTCACCGATTCATTTCTCTCCCAGGTGAGGGATCCATCTTTGCATGCTCCTCGCATCAAAGGTCACCTGCTACTACCGGTTTCCAGTTTGTGGGGATTTTTTAACACAAAAGTGTGATCTTATCCATGATCTTTCACCCACAGTCCAAAGTGGCACAGCTGATGGAGGGGCAAAAGAGGTCTAAATTCCTGCAGCTTCACCACTATGTCCTGTGATGTTGTCTTGGCCTTCTTGAGGACAGTGGGCACGCACAGAGATTGCCTTCTCAAATGAAACAGAAGGCAAACACTAAAAAAAAACCCAAACTAAGCCTGTGATTGTGTAGACTTGTATTCTCCTTCCTGCTCACCCTTTATAATCCCAAGCACATTTTAAGTCCCCCCACCACCCGTTTCTTAAAAAGGTCATGTAGGAGCACTGGAGCAAAAAACATTTTAACTGAAAAACCAAAACTCCCCTAGCACTATAGAAAGAAACCGACAAGACTATTTCCTTGAAGGCAAGGCAATTGCCTTGCATTATTAGAGCCAGGTTGGCAGGTAATGCAGTAAAGCCATCCTGAGTATGATGGAGTGGCATTCAGGTGTAATTGCAAGGCATGATGGGCCAGCTGTTGGAAGAGACAGGTGTAGGAGTGTCTCCTGGTGTACTGGCAGGAGCAAGGGATGACATTTAAACCAGCAGAGCCTACCTCATGAAGCGTGGGAAGGTTCTCAAGCAATAAGCTTTGAAATACAAATGTAACGTTGGCCTAATCGTGGGGTCTGGCATTAATTGAACACAAAACGGACATTGGCCAGGCTTGAACTCTACAGTAGTGGGAGGACAGTAAACCAGTGATCACCTGCTGGTGCAACCACACTTAACAGTCAGTGTTTTACTGTATGCCATGCGAGACGCTGAAAGATTGGATCCACCAGCCATGCAGATGGTATTCATTTAAAGAGGATTCCTCCACAAGCTTGATGGGAGACAAATGTAGCCTCAGCTGCAGTGCTGAGAGAAATGCATTTCCAGTATTTCGAGCACTTTTTACACGGTGCAGTGCTTCTAGAGAAGATCATATACACCTGCATTCACCCACAGCTAAATCTGAAAAGGGCCCCATAATAACTTTTATTAGAACCAGCTCAAATATCATAAAAACGGTAGTTTTGCTTGCATGCCGTTATAGTGTTTTGGTTGGTCCTAATAAAATATGCCTTCTGTTATTGTTTCTTCTGCACCGCAGTTCTTTGAGCTTTGCTATTAGTTCCCCACCTTCTCTTCCATCAGCCAGTCCCATCCACAGGGCTGTGTCTGCTGACTTGCTGCCAGCCAGATTAACCCTGTTCAGGAGACAGAGAAATCTTGGATGAATTCTGTGCTAAAGTTCTGTTATCTTATCTGGTAAACATACCAATCAGGCCTCACCTCGTTTAACATGGTGCAAAAATTGCCACAGCTCCCGAAAGACAAAATAGCTTGCTAGCTGAAATTATTATAAACATTCACAGGGTGAAAATACACAGGCCTCTTGTGACATCCTAAAGACCTATTTATCCCAGCACAAACTTTTGTGGATTAGAATCCACTTCTTCAGATACAAATGAGTGGATATTCACTAAGCTGTCATTTTAGGCAGGAGTTATGGAAAGAAAAAAAAAACACCACAAAATAATCAACAGAATTAAGAGGCAATAAAATGCAGGAAGAACTGGGTAGAATGCCATTATGGAAACTTTAATTATAATCAAGAAAAAGATACAAACAGCATGGTGAGGATATATTCATTGTATTTTCACCCAGATCCTAGTCCAGGCTTACTCAACCAGGATTTCATGAAATGTTGGGGTTTCTTGAAAGCCCTAGAAGGGTTCCCTGAATGGGTGGAAGTTAATTATTTTTATTTATTTATTTATTTATTTTGCTAAACATTTATCAGGTGATATGACCATATATGGTCATATCAGCTCACCTCCCTCCCAAAATGGCCAATGGTGGGCTTGGAAGGGGTGGAAAGGGGAGGGGCCCCAGGTGGACATATACACAGCCATGCTTCCAAGCCATATTCTGTACAGTCATGACACTTCTGGGGTTTCTTGAAGCCTGGAGAATGTTTCAAGGTTTTCTCAATGGTAAAAAACGTTCAGAAAAGCTGTCCTAGTCTGGCAGTCTATTCACTATCCCACGATGGCTCTCTGAAATGAAATAATCTATGTCTTTCTTCTTGGCACATTACAGTCTTCTAGTTTGCTCTTCTGAAAACAACAAATGTATACAGCCCATTCCCCAACCTGGGCTTAACTGCATCACATAGGAAGATCCTGCGAGTGGATCTCCCAGACATATTTTTCATGTCAGAAAGCAGTCATGGGAAAGATGGAGGTAATTTGAATCAGAACTGCAATGCGGGGGAGTTTCTTCTCTGGCACTATTTTCTTGAGGGATGCACTTCCCCAGCTACTACTAGCCCCAGAAGAGTGGGAAAAATTCAGGTGCCTGCCTTACTTCCCCACCAGGGCTAACAGCTATAGTGATGGTGCTGTATAGATGATTCCAGTTTAGAAAATTGCCTCTCTTGCCACCATTTTGTAACAGTGTATTAAGATAACAGATCATAGTTTTCCCACATAGCATGCCATACACCCCTCAGAGAAAGATACACAAAGAAAAAGGATTCTCGAGCCCCACTTTGGGCTCAGGAGGTCCACACCCATCATGCCCCCCCCCATGAAACATCTCCCCAGCCGCATCACAAACATTCTGGGAAACTGCTTTAAACTGCCTGCATTGCAATGCATGCATATGGGGGAAGCAGCTGACAAACAGTTCCGAAACCCACTTAGGCCCATGAAACCAGGGATGCAACTGAGAAGGAAAAGGTCTCTCTCCCCCCCCCCCCCCGCCCAGTGCACATCTGCATGTACAAACAGGGGAGGTGTCAGCATATGCCCTCAAGCAGGGCACCTGCCAGGGACCAGGCTTCTCCTTGGGCCCACTGCTGCCGACTTTCCAACAGGCCATTTCCAGGCCTGCACACTTGGGAGTGCTCTGTCATCCATGCATCCAGCTACACACACTGCCTGGGACCATCAGAGGAAAGCGCTGCAGGCGGTGCAGATGGCTGTGAGCATGGGCAGGGAAGGCTGCACAGGCAGGTAGTGAGACATACAGGTGAGTGGTTGGGAAGAGAGCCCCCAGGAACTCTACCCAGGCCTTCCCAAAAATCTGGAACCAGCCCTTTGTACAAGGACACAAGGATGAATACCTGTTTGTGTATGCATGGGTGTCTGAAAGGAGGAAGAGATGTGTATATACCTGAAGTGTGTGCAAATGAGAGAACTGATAAATCTCTGTCACTGCACTGTGGCCCATTCCCTCCATCTGGATGTCCTCATGGGCATGTAAATAGCATGACCTGTGCACTCCTGGCTTCTTTTCTCCTATTCCAGATGTCATGTGAATTCAGGTCACTGACAAGGGCAGCCTGTTGTACCCTTGGGACACATTCTATTGTGCAGCATTTGCATCCCTGGCTCTTGGTCTTAGCATTTTTTTAACCATCAAGTCATAGCTGAGTTACAGAAACCCCATAGGGTTTTCAAGGCAAGAGAGGTTCAGAGGTGGTTTGCCACTGCCTGCCTCCATGTCATGATCCTTTTATTGCTAAGGTCTCTCTTTCAGCATCCCCTCTCAGCGGCATGAGCAGCCACTCATGAATAGTGGCAGGGCTACTTAGTATAGTGGTTAGTGGTGTGGCCTTCTAATCTGGCAAGCCTGGTTTGATTCCCTGTTCTTCCTCCATACGCAGCCATTTGGGTGACCTTGAGTTCGCCACAGCACTGATAAAGCTGTTCTGACTGAGCGGTAATATCAGGGCTCTCTCAGCCTCACCTCCCTCACAGGGTGTTCGTTGTGGGGAGAGGAAAAGGAGGGTGATTGTAAGCTGCTTTGAGACTCCTTCTGGTAAAGTGACATATAAGAACCAACTCTTCTTCTTCTTCTTCAGCCTGGAACCACACAAGGTCTTGCATTGCCCATTTTAAGATTGCAGCATTTATATTTATTTATTAATTGTATTTTTATATACCGCCGTCCCCTTGCGGTTCAGGGCGGTTTACACAGAACACAGGAAACAAGATTACATTATAATTCAGAATAACATCAAATGAACAACAGTAGCAGCGGTTCAATAATTCATAACTAATATAACACAGCGAACGTTACAACGTTAACATAATAAGTATAACTCCAAAGGCTGCTCAGTTCCTGCTCAGGATGTGAATTGTTCTGCCCAGAAGATTGGAATAAAGTTAGAGGGAGCATTGCTCCCATCCGAATCCTGAGACAATCCTGTTTAGCTTCTGAGATCTGACGAGGCAGGGCTAGGTAAACCTCTCGCGCCTTAGAAGTTCTTTCACAAGGATGCTACAAAGGCTGGGCTTGATGGATTCCCTTTAGCCTGGAATGCAGCGGACTTCCATTGCAGGCACAGTACAGTGGGCTGCCTGGCTGCGTTGCCCACATCCTGATGCCCAGCAGGCCTGCGGAGAACCGTGTGGATTTCAAACGCAGCTGTCATCTCGCAGAGCTGCAAGAGGCCAGATGGAAGGAAAGCGATGGCCTGACTTGGCACGCAAGCTCCAAGTTCCACATCCCCACTGTGTGCAATAAAAGGCCTATGCACAGTACACTGGACTCAGCTCAAGGCAGGATGTTATGACGAAGCACCACACTACCGGACTGAGGCTAAATGTGCACATTTTGCACAAGAGCCAAACACATGGAGAGCGGATGCAGCACATCTTGCTCCATGGAGTTCAGCCAGCACCACAGCTGGGAGGAAAAAGCCTCTTTGTGTCGGTGGTACAGAGTTTACCTACTGTGGGACCAAGGTCTACCTGTCCCAGAAATTCCCTTGGCTTGCTGCTTGCGGGAAGTTCCAAGAGGAAGTGTGTCAAAGGAGGATGGTGGATTTTATTCAGGACTTTGCCTCCAAGCAGAACCGCTCCATTCAATACGAATCCTGAATTATCCATATACATCAGTCGGGCATGCCGCCAGTATGACCTGCCTCTACTGTGCCTAATCGCTGGTCATGTTTAGCAACTTCATGCAGGCTGGAGCCAGTTAATGCCAACAACCTTCTCTTGAGATACGTAAATTACAGGGATATTAACATTATCTCTATTTCTCATAATAAAGGACTCCAGAGGTCCTTTAATGCTGGTATTTTACTTCTGGAACTATCTCTGGAATCTACTATCATTGCTATCGCGTATCATTTTATATGTCTGTAGCAATCAAGGACTACAAACTACTACCATGCCAAGGATAGAGTTGGGTGAGTAGCTGGGTTGGGCTCAAGCAGCAGAACAAAGTTTGAGTCCAGTGGGACCTTTAAGACCAACAAGGTTTTATTCAAGGTATAAGCTTTTGTGTCCATGCACACTTCATCAGATACAGTGAAATGGAATATTTTCAACACAGTAACTGTACTGAGGATACATATACTCAATCTTCAGATGAACCTGAGAGGTAGATCACCACATTTCACATTTTTTAAAGTGGGAAAATGAAACGGAGAGATACAGACTAACGTGCAGGGAAAATAAGCTGCTGTCCTCAGGCAACTAAGTTTTTATTCAAGACTGAATACTGCAGGATGTGACTGTTAAAAAGGCGTGGTATTAACTTACCTTTGGGTCTGCTTCCAGCCTACCTGGCACGGTGATGATTTCTCTTTTGCCTGTATCCTGAACTGCTTTTCCTATTCAAGAATCTATTTCTTTTTTCTGGGCAAGAATATGCTTCACAGGAAGCAGGAGTATATTGCCTTAGATGACCAAGATATTGCAGTCACCATTTTTTTCCAAGACAGAAGCAATTCCATTTTTTTTTTTTAGAAAGCCATCTGCAGTTAAATATATGCTCCCTTGGGATGCTCAAAAACATCTCTAGATTTTCCCAAGCTGAATGCATTTATTTCAGTACAGAGAGTCTCTCCCCATCCAGTGTGTTGCAAAGTGGCTAGCATCAAAGATGCATGGATCCCATGGGACAAGGGACTCTCTGAAGTAGGTCTAATAGCAAACAAGTGATTAAAATGTAATAGTTGGTTCAAGGTGTTACTTATTTTGAAATTTTACCAGGAACGGACTGACAATTCTTTTGAATCAAGCCGGAAATTCACTGCAGGGCCTCTCAACATATGGCAAAGGAGTTCTTGCTTTTTTGTTGATAGCCCAACAAAAGAAAGAATGTTTGTCCTACAAAACTACAAATGGACTATATCAGGAGGAAAAAAGGATTATGTCTAGTCATGTCTGATATATGTGTGTTCATTTACTCCCCACACTAGCAGCCACCATTACAGATGCTATTAAAAAGTCACAGTAGGTTTGAGGAGTTTCATACTCCTGAAGAACACAATAGAGAGTAGCTTCCCAAGATATGTTAAAGGTAAAGGTATCCCTGTGCAAGCACCGAGTCATGTCTGACCCTTGGGGTGACCCCCTCTAGCGTTTTCATGGCAGACTCAATACGGGGTGGTTTGCCAGTGCCTTCCCCAGTCATTACCGTTTACCCCCCAGCAAGCTGGGTACTCATTTTACCGACCTCGGAAGGATGGAAGGATGAGTCAACCTTGAGCCGGCTGCTGGGATCCAACTCCCAGCCTCATGGACAGACAGCTTCAGACTGCATGTCTGCTGCCTTACCACTCTGCGCCACAAGAGGCTCTGCGCCACAAGATATCTTAGGGTTGTTCAATTACAGTGCTAAAACTCAGCACTAGAGTATATGCAGGGCATGCCTGGCCCACACATACGATTATGATTAGGGACTGCTTAGTAGTAAGGTTCTGCTTATTTCTGAACCCAATGCTCCAATTCAGGGGAAGGTCCATGGCTCAGTGGTAAAGCATCTGCTTTGTATGCAAAAGGTTCTAGGATCATTTTCAGGATCTCAAGTTTCAAAGATCAGGTAGGAGGTGTTGTGAAAGAGCTCTCTAGAACAGCTGTCCCCAACCCCCGGTCCAAGGACTGGAACTGGTCCATGGATCAGTCGGTATCGGGCCAAGGCTCCTCCTTGTACTCCTCCCCGGCTGCTGCCTTGGGGGCTGCCTGGCCACTCTGCCGTCGGCTCACCTTTGGTGCTCTCCGGCGGCCGCCATGGCTTTGCCACCCCCTCGGCATGGCACTGCGCAGCTGCTGCTGGCAGCGCCTCCCAGTGGACGGCGGGAAGTCAGGGGCGCTGGCGGGAAAGCAAGTGGAGCAGGGGCTCAGGCGGTGGCGACATCCATTGCCAGAAGACTACCCCCCCCTCCAGGACTCAGTAAAATTGTCAAGTGTTAACCGGTCCCTGGTGATAAAAAGGTTGGGGACACCTGCTCTAGAAGATGCTGATGGTCAGAATAGACCAGGGGTAGTCAAACTGCAGCCCTCCAGATGTCAATGGACTACAATTCCCATGAGCCCCTGCCAGCATCTATGGACATCTGGAGGGCCACAGTTTGACTACCCCTGGAATAGACAGCAGTGCTGGTCCCGAGGGCCCAATGGTCTGACTCAGTAGAAGCCTGTTTCAAGTATGCACGTAAAGCTTCCGGCTATCCCTTACTCTGGGCAGTTGTATCTTGGAGGGAGAACATGTGGTGTTGCAAGATCAGGCTAGGTTTGCCAACTTCCAGGCGGAACCTGGAGCTCTCCTGGAATTACATCCTATTCTTGCGTTACAAAGATTGGTTCTCCTGGAGGAAAAGGCATCTTCTGAAGGCAAACTCTGTGGTCTGCCATGGAGTCTATGACAAAGAGTGACATCACATCCCCAGAGCTTCCTCCTTCCCCCAGGTACCATCATCCCGAGGCACCCCTGGAAACCTCCAGGAATTTCCCAAACCACAGTCGGCAACTCTCCCCGGGACGCCTTGGCTCCAATCTCCCCGTGTCATTAAACATACTTGGTGACTTCGCATCCGCCATTCTTTCTCGCCCTAATTACTCCACAAGATCGCTGCCAGCCATCAAAGCCGAGTGACTTGACTGGGGTCCTCCTGACCTCCTGGGATGAAGGGTGGGCTAAATACGCACGAAGCAATTATGCTCTCAATGGCGGGTCTTAGCTCTAGTAACGAGGCTTGCAAACCTCCAGGAGGGACCTGGAGACCCTCCCGGAATTAGAACTGATCTCCAAGTCCCCGAAATGAATTCCCCTGGCGGAGAAAACGCCGGCCTTGCAGAGTGGAACCGACGGCGCCCCCCCCCCCCGCATCGCGGTTCCTCCCCCCAATAATGTTTGAGCCTAAATTTGGCGACTTCCGAGCTGTCGCCTCCCGAGCCCTTCACGCCGGCTCCTTGGCGGGAACGTGACTCTCCCCTCACTGCGGGAAGCCGGGGTGAGGGCTGCGCAAGAGCGGCGGCGAGCAGCGAGGTCACGCCGGGGGCGAGAGTCCAGCCCGGGGACTTCCGACTGCGTCGCTCGCCCGCTCGCTCTCTCGGGCGGCACTGGGAGCGCGATGACTAACCCGCATGTCTGGCGCGCTCGGGGTCAAGGGCGCGCTTCCCAGGCAGGGCTGGCTGGAGGGCGCCTCTCCCCGTCCGCGGCTGCCCTCCTCACGTTAGGTCTCCTCCTGGCCCCTCCAGCCCGCCTTGCCCACCTGCTTCCTCTTCCCGGCCATGTGCGCCGGCGGCCCTTTGACGCACGCACGAAAAGCCCAGGCGGCCGCGAGAGGGGAGCTCAGGCTGGGCGGCAAGAGGGAGCGCGCCCCGGCACGTTTCGGCCCCAGCCGCGCCCGCCTCGTTCGCCTGCCGCCCGGCTCGCCTTTGCGTCGCCTCGCCCGCCCGCCCGCCTGTGTGTGGCCAGGAGCGGCGGGAGGTGGGGAGAGGCTGGAGCGTTGTCCGACACGTGAGGCTCATGTGATGGCGGGCGGGGAGGGGGGGCCGGGGCCGGCCGGGGAGGCAGGTCTGTGTCCCTCCCCCCGGTAGCAGCCAGACGTGCCTGGAGTCACAGGGTAGAACACGTAGCTCCAGTCCACCCACTCGCTCCCATTTAACCCAGCCTGCAGCCCTTGCAATTACTTCTCGACTCGCCAGCGCCGGCTCGCCCAGTCCAGCCGCCGAGTGCTGCAAAGTGGAAGGGCATGAGCCACTGCAGCGGCGGCCGCTAACTCGCCCTCGCCTAGCCGGCCCGGCGGCAGACAGTCACGCTGCCCTGCGACTCTCCTTGGCCGGGGACGTGCCGGGTGCCCAGCGGCTGGCGGACAGGAGGCTGCTTCTAGCGCCCAGACGAGGAAACGCGGCGTGACCAGCCCGCCCGCCTTTAGCCCAGGAGAAAGAGAGCTTGGCTTGGAGAAAGGAAAGCCCAGAAAAGTGCGGCTTCCATGGAAAGGATCACCAGCGCCCAGCCTCCTCCACCTTGCCTGGGCAAGCTGCCTGCCCTAGAGAGCAACGAAATGCCGGGGTAAGACGACCCAAGCAGGCAGCAGAGTGCCTCTGCTTTTGCTTTCTGCATAATTATACTAATATACTACTAATAATTTTTAAAAAGCCTTTTTCAAAGTCATCGAGGCAAAACTGGGTTGGGGAGGCGGGTTTCTTTTGGATCATGGACTCTACTGTGTTAGTGAGTTTGGGGCGCAAAGGAAGGTTGTCACCTTATGTGATCCTAATTAGTAACCCGTGGCTTTTGACATTTCATCTACAGGTTGGATTTTACTCACATGTATCAAGTGTATAAGCCCAGAAGAGGGTTAAAGAGAGGGGACGACAGTAAGGTAAATGAAGCTGCTCTTCTATTTCTTTGCATCCGTGGTTAGGGATTTGCATTAATTGTTAGGTCGTTTCAGTGCAGGCTGGGGATTCTGTCCTAGACCAAGTTACCCTGCAAAATATATGTGTGAAAAAGTCTAGGATTTCTTTTAAAGGTTTCCTCTATATGAATATACTTTTGAGAACAGGAAAAAAAATAGTTTTGATGATGAAAAAAATGGTCCAATTTTTAAAGTGTCTCAGTAGATTCATTTTGTTATTATAACATATATATATTTCTTTTATACTAGCACAAAATGCTTTCTTGGAGGTGATGAAAATCTGTAAAACTGTTTATCGGAAACTTTAGGGCTGTCCTAGTTACAGGGATTTTCATCCTGATTTTAAAACGTTGCCTCCTTCTACCTTGTATGACTTTTTGACTAAGTCCTTTATAAAAGATTGCCTGGGTAGTGTAAAGTAATCACTTTCATCCGGAATGATGTAATTGTGTCTTCCTCCTTTTGACTTCCAGGAGACCTATAAGTTGCCCCACAGACTGATAGAAAAGAAAAGACGCGATAGGATTAATGAGTGCATTGCCCAACTGAAAGATCTTTTACCAGAACATCTCAAACTTACAGTAAGTGAAAATCTGGCCTCTGTCCAAAATCTTCTTCCTTTAGGGGAGCCTGTTAGCTTTAATGGATTTTTGTGCAGGTAAAAGTGCCACCTAGAGGCTTCTTGGGAGCATTACAGAGCAACGTGGAAAGGGTTGTGGTTGATCCCAGGATTGCTGCTTGGTGCCTCCTGCTTAGTACTTGGCTTCGTTGCCAAGGCGACAAATTTCTCAACAACTTGCATGCACAAACTCCAGCGGATGGTGCACTAGGACCAAAGGGGCAAAGATCTTTTTTTTTTTACGTGGCCTTTAATAAGGATTTGGTGAAGCCCTGTTTCCATATCCCGATGTTGTCGCTTCAGATCCCATTTCAGACTTCTGGTTCATCCAGAAGCTCCTCTCCATGGCTCTGTGCAACCTGGGTATAAGGACAGCAACATCTGCATATGAGAGATGAACTGTGTTTAAGCCATCCAAATTTTCATTTGGGAGACTGTTTGCCTGCTTCGGTTTTCCAGACTCCTCTTTCTGTCAAAAAACAAAAACAGTCCTTCTGCCGGGCTCCTGTTTTAATGTCAGAGTGCCAGCAGGGCAGCTGAAGAGAGAAATGAAAACTCATTTACCTTAACTCCATTTTTCTCTTACATCTCTGTGAGGATAGATTCAAATGGGTAGCCGTGTTGGTCTGAAGTAGCACAATAAAATCAACAAAGATTTATTCAGGGCATGAGCTTTCGAGTGCAGACCTCTGAGGCCTGAGGAAGGCTCACGCCTTGAATAAATCTTTGTTGGTCTTAAATGTGCTACTGGACTCTGATTTTACCTCTCTGAGTAGGAAACGATAGCCTTCGCTTATATACTTTTTTAGAACAGCTTGCCTAATATGTATAGTTCTCACTTGTAATGAAAGAAGACTTTAGACCAGGGGTAGTCAAACTGTGGCCCTCCAGATGTCAATTTTTCACCCTGCTCCTCCTGCCCGTCTTCCACACTGCACCCTTCCAATATTCAGCGTAGTTGTTTTCGGTCTGGTGTTCAAGCACTGAGACGGAGGGACTCGACCATTTATTTATGTCTCTTCTCCCCCCTGCAGACTTTAGGTCACTTGGAAAAGGCCGTTGTCCTTGAACTTACCTTGAAGCATGTGAAAGCCCTCACCAGCCTCATTGAACAGCAGCAGCAGCAAATCATCGCTCTGCAGAAAGGTTTACATGCTGGTGAGTCCTCAGATCATTCTGTGAGCCTGAAAGGGCCTTGGCAGACTGCAGGGAATCTTGTTTCTGGAACGTGGCCTTTGAATGACTGGCTTCTCTTCTTTTGGTAACCGCCAATATTCGAAGTAGTCCTGTTGGTTTCAGTGGAACTGCCCCAGGGTATGGGACTTCTGAATCTTCCGCACCTCTGGTTTTGTAGAAAGAAGGCACTTAAAACTCGTCCCCTTTGCCTAAGTCGTCTTTCTTTCAAAACTAGATGTTTTATTTGAAATTGGATCAGGTTTTAAAAGTTCGAACTGCCGACCCAGCCCTTCACCCTCTCCCCTCAGGAGGTTAGGACGAGGACGGGGCAAGGAACGGCTTTTCCCAACATGGTGCTCAGCAGCCCTGATACCTGGAATAGCCTCCACACCTCTGGCTAGCAAGACGCTTTCCCTCTCCTCCTTCAGAGCCCTGCTCCGAACCTGCTTCTTCAGCATACCATTTGGCTAGTATTCCCAGCCTTTGTCAAGCGGGGTCCTCTCCTTGCACTTTTGCCCAGTCCCTCTACCTTGGAAAGAGCAACCTGTTTTCTGCAAACTGACTCCACGCAAGGCTCGGCTGCGAGACCTAGAACAGCTTATGGTATGAATCACAGCTATCGCAAGGAGCATCTCCACACCGTTGCCAGCCGCCACCAGGAAATGTAGTCGTGGCTTGGAGTATTTCCATATGGCTAGGCGGATCCTTGTAATAATGAGCTCCTCTAGACGTCATAGCTGTGGCACGGAGGGCTGTGCCAGGCAGGTGTAGCATAGCCCTTAGATCAGCTCTTTCGTAATTAAGTCGACTCAGTCGCCTTGAACTTAGTTGATTGAAGATTGTGGTTTTAAAGCTTGAGCGGTAATTATAGAATTTGTTCGTTTTCAGTATCGCTGTTCTGGCTAATGGCTAACACATAAAAAATAATGGCTGATACATAAAATTAAGGGGAATGAGGGAATTTATTTTGCAAAAGCAAGATGATACCACATCCTCTAGATCCCACTGTGTAAAAGCAGCACAAAGAAAACTCTTCTGCTCTGAAATGCCTGTAAAGGCAGAGTCAACCTCCTCTCCGGGGCGGGTGTTCGGGTGTTCTGTACCAGCTGAACCTTCCAAAGTAGCATCAGGGACTGCACATAGAACACACATTGAGTGTGCTGCTGTGGTCTAATTTGAATGCCACGGAGGCATGTACGGCAGTAGCCAGGTCAACTGTTTTCAGACACTTTCGCAGTAGAATGCAATTCTAGAAAGGACCCAACAATGAACTGATTATGTTGCACCTCTGTTTTCACCCCACTGTCATGCATTACACGGAAGCCTTCCCTTATTATAAAAACTAATTTGCTTTCTGTGACTCTTGTTTGTGGGATTTAAATCCTTCGACTAGACTCAAAGTAAAATTCCACGGCATTAGAAGGTTTCCTGTTGACTTTAGTCTAGTTGGAGTTCTAGTGTAGCGACTCAAGCTTCTTTCTCAAGTGCTGGCCCACAAACAGGTGGCCTTATAAAAATGTTTAAAAAATTGTGTCATTGTTGTTAAGCTTTTAACATTTTTTTTCATGCTGATTTCCCCTCCCTTCAGATGAGCTACCACCAAGGAGCCTTGAGTCTAGCCAGGAGATGTTTCGATCTGGTTTCCAGATGTGTGCCAAAGAAGTGCTGCAATACGTGGCAAAACACGAGACTAGCAAGGAACTGAAATCTTCCCAGCTCATCAGCCACCTACAAAGAGTGGCCTCTGAAGTCCTTCAGAGCGGAGCCAGCAGAAAATCTGGAGAGGCCGTGCCTAAAATGATGGACTTGAAAGAGAATTCCGGCTCCTTGACCAAAGTGGCTGAGGCACATGGGAGGAACTGTGTGCCAGTGATTCAGAGGACTTTTGCCCATTCCAGTGGAGAGCAGAGTGGCAGCGACACAGACACGGACAGTGGATATGGGGGAGAGCTGGAAAAAAGTGACTCCAAATCTGACCCGCAGTATTTCAAGAAGGACTCTGACCTCAAATACTCTGTCCAAGAAAGACTCGGTTCTATCAAACAAGAAAGTGAGGACCCCCCTGCCAAGAGAACCAGGATGGAAACGTCGGAGGACGATGGCGGCTGCTTTAGTAGTGAAGTCCTTGGCTCCCCAAGCAGTTTCTTGGGTCCTCACCCTCATCAGCCTCCTCTGTGCCTGCCGTTCTATTTGATCCCACCCTCTGCAACAGCCTATCTGCCTATGTTGGAGAAGTGTTGGTATCCGGCCTCCGTGCCTGTCTTGTATCCAAGCCTCCAAGCGTCCACCGCAGCTCTTTCCGGGTTAATGAGCCCTGATAAAATTTCTTCACCTTTATTGATGTCTCAACGGCTCCCTTCTCCAGTCCCATCTCATTCCCCCATGGACTCTACTGCTCTGCTTCACGCCTTGAGGCAGATGTCTCCTTTGAATCTGGATACCAAAGAGTAGATACGGGGAGGGGAGATTTCTGTTGGGGGGGCGTCAGGGCTGAGTTTGAGATGGTTTCAGGGTGTTGTTTTTCCCCTCAGTTGGCTGAATTGTGACAGAGGAGTGGAGAGGTCACTGACTGTGTCCATGTAGGGAAACTAAATCCTGCCTTGCTCTGGCTGCCCAAGAAATTCAGGATACCTCAGAAGTATTCTCAAATTAATATACAGAAGAGCAGGGGTGGGGGTCGCAAGTAAATGTTTTGAAATGCTTTTAAACCCTCCCCCCTTTAGGTCAATATCTGACTTTATCTAGCTGAGATTAAATTTTGAATTTGTGAGGGAGAAGTAAAAAAATCAGTCAGATTTGGTGGGGGTGAGAAATGCTGTCTAGTCACAGCCAACCTACGGCCATCCTGTAGGGTTTTCAAAATAAGAAGCATTCAGAGATGGTTTGCCATTTCCTGCTTCTGCATAGCAACTCTGGATTTCCGTGGTGGTCTCCAAGTCCTACCCCGGGCTGATCCTGTTTAGCTTCCGAGATCTGACAAGATCAGGCTAGCCTGGGCTACCGGAATTTGGGGCATGGCTGTCAGGTTTAGGGCCTGTGAATTTTTCGAAGGACGATACTACAGAGGACCCTCTGCTTAGAGCCAAGAGCTGGTTTCCCCACTCTGCTCCTGCCAGTATTGACAGTCTCTAATTTAACATACACCCCTGCAAAAACGGTGATTGAAACATTGGTATTAATCCTGCTAGTAGCAGTCAGTGGCTGACAGAGCACAGCAAGTGATTCAGGGCAATTTTGAGACTGGCTTCTCACAGCATTTCTGCTGTACATATATATATATATTTTCCAAATGCTGCCTGGAAGTTTTCATAGAGTGCAGAATGAATGAATGTACTAAATTTGAAGTGCAGCTCTGTTTCACTGGAGTTGCTAGGTTGGACTGGTCTGGGGTAAAAATGTTTCATTGCTTTTGCACTAGACACTTGTTCTTGCAGCTGTTGGGTAGGAACCTCTGGAGCCGGAAAGCAGAATGACTAAAGAGGCAGGTTGGGGCATGATCCAGGCCTGCCTGGTGAATAATAGTATAAAATTGATACTTTTATAGGTGAACCCCAGCTGCTCACTCTATGGATCCAATCCTGCCTGCAAACATACTATTAGCATAGTCATGTCATCAGGCATCGACTCTGAACTTGCCCCTAATAGAATACACATATGAAGAAAGCCCACTCTAGCTGTTACATAATGGAGTTCTGTGCCTATAATTGGGCGGGTTGCTTTCTCCCAAATACCAGTCCAAACTACTCTGTAAGTGACGCCCATAAGAAACGTTACCATTGCCAAGATTAAGGGCTTACCCAGATCTCTCTTGCATCGTTGGTGCCAACACCTTGGCAAGGCTAGACAGCTGCCTGGGGCCCACGGATGTTTGTAAGCCACCCCCACCCGACCCTCCTGAACAACCCCTGGCCACCATCCCTGCTCCTTCCCTGATGTTCAGAAGGCAGCGGGTGAAAGAACAGAACAAAAAGTCAGAACCTCATCCTTGGTTCAGAATAAAGCACTTTAAAGCAAACTGAAATATATGGAACTTGGAAGCAGGAAGGCGGAGGGATTCTCTGGACGCTGCTGCTTGAAGCATCTTCCGTAGGATTGAGGATCATGGGAGTGAATAAGCAGTGCAGACTTGGTGAAACAAATGCAGGTTTCTCATCTGGCCATGGGCTCTCATTAGAGAGGGCAGGTGGGTGGGTTTTCTGTTGTTGTGTTTTATCTCTGTAGACAACGGCTGCCACCCACAGTAGGGTTCCCCAGCTGGTCCACATTGGTTGACTGAAACTGGCATGAGCTGTGCAGTTATAGCTAGGCTGCCCTATTCAGTGTAGGAATGTCACAGTGGAAGACATATTCACCTTTCCATGGGACATTTCTTGTGCTCTTGATTACGGTGTGCAGCACCAGATGATGGTCCCATTGTCCAGCTGATTCCCAACACCTCCCCTCAAACGGCATACGTTCTGCACTGATGCGTACTCCACCTGATTTGACTGGTTAAGATAGTAATTATCAACATCAAATGATGGTGTCGGTAGCTCTGAGAAATTCATAGAGTGGCTGTCCAATGAACTTTCCTTACACTATTGCACCAATTGCTAGAATGCACTATGCTCAACTGCAGATTGTGTCTGACCATTTATTTTATTGTTCGTTAAGAGAAATTTTTTTTGTACACAGTTGTTGCCTTTATTTGTAAAATCTGTTATAAATATAATTGTGTACATAGAAAGATATATGGATATGTAAAATAATATTGTTTCAGATGTCTATTGGTAAAACTACTTCAGTACAAAGAAAGTAGGAGATATGAATGTATTTGTTTGTTTTTCTTTCTAAAGAGAAGACTGTTTGTTTTGTTTTTCTCTAGGGAGAGGTAGAGTGTTTATATTTTTGGAACTTTCCTGAAGGTGGGGAAATTGTAAATATTTTTATCAAAGTAAATGTTGAGTAGCTGTTTTAAAAAATACTTAATAAAATTCTTTTCCTGTGGAACAGGAGTTTTGGTGCCTGATCATAATTGTCACATTGCCTCCTGGGGACTAATGCTAAACAGAAATAGGGAGGCACCCTGATCCAGAATCCAAATATCAGCGCCTGCTGAATCATCAGTCAATAAAATTCTGGGTAGCCTTTGCTGTAGCTAAAGGGAATCCATCTCAACTCTATTTGAGAAAGCACTGTTCCCTTTTATGGGGTATACATGCAGGACAGAGAGAGCCACTTGAACCCTTTTATGAATCATGTGTTGGCATAGGAACTATGAAAGCTCTTCCATTGCTGGTCAATGCTTAAGGAGTTGGGCAGGGTGGAAATCCCCTGCCTTGCTGCCAGCAAAGGACACCACTTAGCTTTAGCGGGCCTGTTCAGCTACAATCTTCAAAATAGTCTCAAAACAGTTCCCACAGGCTCATACTGCCCATTAACTTATTTTGAAGTATTATTATTTATTTAAAGTCCTTTCTCATAAGACTCGGCGTGGTTTACATTAGAGTAAAACAGAAAATGCATATTAAAAATATAAATGTAAACACATTAAATCAGAATACTAAATGCCGTATAATTTATACAGTCCTATTGTTGGGGAGAGGGGGCTTACAAAGATGTTCCATTTCTACTCAGCTGGGGGGCTCTGATAGGGATATTAAAAGGTTTTAGGCCACTAGGATGGCATAGAGTTGAGGACCACACTGGGTGCTAGCACAATCCCAAGCACTTTGGGTTATGTTTATAGTGGTGGGTCATGTTTGGATGCAACATTCATATGGTTTCCGTTAAAGCCTTGCAGGTTTATTCTTCACTCTATGCGCTGACAGCAATAGTCACAGTTCCTCAAAAGTACTTGAGGGTTATGGTGTCTAGGGAAGACTTCCTTTAAAAGGTCATTCTGACTGAGCACACAAGTCCGTATGGAAGTTATTTTAAATTGTTCCATGTGCTGGCTGTCAGTGTTTGATGAGATGAACCGTGGCTGGCTCTGCAGATCAGCTGACTTTTCTTTCCCATTGTGCCTATGGAAATCACAGGAAGGGAGAGGGGGGTGTCCAGTGCAGTTCAATTAAGGTATTTTAGATCCTGGACCAGGGTTTTGTGAAAGCCTGGTGTTTCTTGACAGACTTGGAAGGGTTTACCAAATGGCTTGATATTTTAAAAATACATTCTTAAAATGTGTTAAAAATATATTGGGTGATATGACCATACATGGTCATGTTGACCTGCCCCACCCTCCCGAAATGGCTTATCACGAGCCTAGAGGGGTGGGAAATGAAAGGGCCCCAGGTGAACATGTACACAGCTATGCTTTCCAACCCTATTCTGCACAATTGCACCACTTCTGGGGTTTCTCAAAGCCTGAAGAATGTTTCAGAGGCTTCTCAATAGTAAAAAAGTTGAGAAAGGCTACCCTGGACTTAATGGTCTTTCTAGTGGGGGGAGGGCTTTAGAAGCTAATGTGCCTGAAATGCAAAAACACAGCCTGATTTTCAGGCCTTTCTGTTGAATTCATGGCCTGGGCCACTGGAGCCATCCTGAAGTCTGGCCCTGATAGCCTAACTGTTCCAATCCCATACATTAAATTTCCCAGTTCATGCTATGAGATGCCGCAGAGAAATGTTGAAAATCGCCAGGTATAGCAGTTGAAATGGGCTTCCATGTTGTGCTCAAAGCATGCACTTAGCATAAAAGTACACTTTGATTCTTGATTAACTAGGTTCTAACACCCAGTGGTTGGGCTCACACTTTACGAACACGGAGCTGGTTCTTTGGAGAATTGTTCAGATACCTCCGAATGAACTTGGGTATGCCTGTTTGCAGTCTCACGCTGATTTGTCTTACAGACTTTCACACTGCTTTTACCCCATCACCCATTTGCTGCTGTTGTCACCATCTCCAGTCTGAAAAGGCCATATATTTAATTGACCTTGAAAATAACTTCTGGCTGAATTAGCTACATTGGATGTACCTCTTTTGGCAGAATACAGAGAAAGGAAGCTATAGAATCTTTACCTCTTAGGACATTGTCACCAGCACATCAGTCAACTATGCCCCCAAAGTACCGACACTCCCCATTCACAGTTGACTTTCTGTAAACAAAAAAGTACCAGGGAGTAGAAAACAAGCATTGAAAAATAGGCATTTTGCCATGGGGGGGGGTAGTTTTTAAATCCCTGCTTGTGTAACATATTGGTTAAAAAAATACTACGTTTTTTTTACCTACGTTTTTTCCTCCTAAGATATTGCACCAAGAAAAACTTTTTAAGGTCCTCTGAAGAAATATAGCCCTTCAGGACAATATTATTACCCTACCTGGTGAACAGAGAGATATATACCTGGGGTATAAAAAATACCATCAGTGAATAGCAAATTAGAAATGATTTATTTCAGATTTTTAAGTGCTTTCCTGAACATTTGTTAGTTTTCTAATATGTGAGGTTAAAAATACAAGTTTTTTTTTTGTTTACAATAATTGAAAATTGGCTTGGAGTAGAAATATTCCCCAAATGCAATATATGTAAATCCCCCCCGCCCCCCCCCCCAAAAAAAAGTTCATTTGAAAGTAGAATGGGAATGGGGCAGGGGATCAGTTTGGTATTTTTGAGTTGAGATTTAATGGTTAGCATCTCTGACTCTCTTGTGGCACAGAGTGGTAAGGCAGCAGACATGCAGTCTGAAAGCTCTGCCCATGAGGCTGGGAGTTTGATCCCAGCAGCCGGCTCAAGGTTGACTCAGCCTTCCATCCTTCCGAGGTTGGTAAAATGAGTACCCAGCTTGCTGGGGGGTAAACGGTAATGACTGGGGAAGGCACTGGCAAACCACCCCGTATTGAGTCTGCCATGAAAACACTAGAGAGCGTCACCCCAAGGGTCAGACATGACTCGGTGCTTGCACAGGGGATACCTTTACCTTTATCTCTGACTCTGCTCACGAGCCCAGCTGACCTTGCCATCAGTTCCTGTGATCAGGTCTTGCATAGATGCCACTGACTGCTCAGGAGCAAAATATACATAGCATGATGTATCTGATGTCTGCCATTAAAAGGGGATGAATGGCACCTGATTTTGTGTTTTATACAAATCAATAGATGTAATTACACCAACAACCATGTTCCTTCTCTCACAAGAGTATTGTTTATTTTCCTGTGCACCACATGGTTTGGTTCTCAGAGTTGCTGGATCCTCACCAGCCACCAGCCGGAGATGGAGGGGAGAACTGCTTGATCTAGGCTGCGAAACTCCTGAAGATTTGGGAATGGAGCCTGGGGAGAACAGGGACCTCAGTAGGGTACAATGTCATAGAGTTCACTCTCCAAAGAGAGGAATGGGGAGGCGACTGTAAGCCGCTTTGAGCCTCCTTCGGGTAGGGAAAAGCAGCATATAAGAACCAACTCTTCTTCTTCTTCTTCTTCTTCTTCTTCTTCTTCTTCTTCTTCTTCTTCTTCAAAGCAACCGTGTTCATTTTCTCTTCACAACAACCCTGTGAGGTAGGTTGGGCTAAGACTGTGTGACTGACCCAAGGCCACACAGCAAGTTTTCATGACAGAATGGGGGATTTGAGCCTGATCTCTCAGATTTAGGGTTGCTAATCTCCAGGTGGGGCCTGGAGCTCTCACAATACTTTGCAGAAGTTATCTCACTTGTTCCTCCCTAAACTATTTTCTGTTTTCTTCCCCCAGCAATCCCAATATCCTCAACTTTCCATGCTTCTTTTTCTCCTTCCCACTCCCTGTCTTCAGCTATATTTATGATTTATTTGCTTCATTTATACCCCACCTTCTGCCACAATGGTAACCCAAAGCAGCTTACAGCTTTCAGTTCTCCTTTTTTATCCTCACAACACTCTGTGTGGTAGGTTGGACTGAGAATATGTAAATGGCCCAAGGTCGCAGAATGAACTTCCATGGCAGAATGGGGGTTCTCCAAAATCCTAGTCTAAAACTCTAACCACTACATAATACCGGGGTTCATAATGCAAGGTGTATGATAGCAAATTCCCTGGTACTTGCTGCAGGATCTGGCCTGATGAATCCGCCCTCAAAGGCCAAAGGGCCCTGTGCTCTCCCTCTGCTTTTTGTTAAAAGTTACCGCTGCTTGAAGGCCAGCAATATTGTGGTGGTTGCCTAGCAATGGCAACTGAGAGTATCTGTTTCTTAAAGCAACAAGCACTGCTTTTATGGGTGGAGGAATTAATCCCACAGTGTGTTTTTCTTTCCAGATTTTTTTCAGATTTTTTGCAAACCTGGAGCTTTTATCAGGTTTGTAGAAAAACTGGTCTTGTCTCTTCATAGCTCCAGACTTCAGATTGAAGAATCTATAGATGTGGCATGCCGAGAATTAGATGTGTTGATTTCATGCTACCAAAACTTAACAGTACTCTTAAGAGTAACAGTACTCTTAAGGCCCTCAGTACTGAAAGAATTGAGCTCACTTGGATAGGAAAAATTGCCATGTGTCACAAAAACAAGGCCGTGTCCTGACCTTTTCCATCATTACAATTACAGAAATAAAATAATCAGGGAATCTTTGTGAAGGGGTTTTCCTCATGGAATGTTCCTTCTAGTTAACCTACCCTGAGGGGCTTTCCCCAGGAGGCTATCTCAGCCAAAAACATTTTAGTCAAAACTTTCACTGAGAAGGGACGTCCCCAGTTTTTTTTTTTAATGCTGAAGAATCCCATAAAGAAACTTCTGGAGAAAAATGTTAGATCTGTGATAGACTGAAGTAACAGGGTGCCCAAGAATGTGAATTGTGAAATTCCTGGGTCAGATTTCACCTCCATCTCACTCAGGTTTACCTCAGCATTCACTATGCAAGCCAAACAAACAAACAAACAAACAAACAAACAAACAAACAAACAAACAAACAAGCAAACCCTCATTTGGAAATGATTCTTGCCTCCCTTTGAGGGCTGTTATAACATTACTGAACAATTGCATACTCTTGAAATGCACTATATAAACAATCTACATTAGTGTTGTTAATAATAAGATATTGCTCATGGTTCCCTACACTTCTCCAAAGCTTAGTACTAAGCCTGTGCTATTTTCCTTTGTCAAGGACCTCCCCACACCATTACTCCAGTCACATGTCTAATTCTATGCCTGTTTCTACTCCCAGTCTCAAAAATGTGCAAATTATTATAATTCTTTTAAAGTCGGTTGTTACCTGCTCTGAGCCGGCTGGGGAAGGGGGGGATAGAAATAAAAATGTATTATTATTCTCAGGTATATCAATTTCTCATGGCTAACGATGCCCTCAGAAAAAGCTCTCCTTCTGCAAGACTTTGCACACACTGTGTGGTATGTAAAGGCCAGGACTTGCTGCTCTTTTGTAATTCAAACAGCAACATTCTAGAAGTCAACAAAAGAAAGCACCTTTTTGATTGAAATAGTGGCAGGGTTGGGCTTGGCCTCATGAAGGTGGCACGCACATGCACCAGTTGAGGGGGTAGCCAGGCTCATTTTCCAGGTCACTGTTGCTCTCTCCCTCAGACTTTGGTGCGTGCTCCAACGTGCTGTCTGGGTGTAGCTGGTGCACACCTCTCTGAATGGAGGGATTCCGGCTGGTTGCTCCAGATACCTCTTGGCTTCCTGTACTGTTTAATTCCCCCTTGAAAGTGCTGAGCCTGTTTTGCAATCTGTCTTTAAAGAAGGGTATAGAACAAGAAATCCATTTTAAAGCCTAGGGTGTTTTTTTTGTTTTTTTTTCTTTCCTGAAATATTTTGCCATTGTGCCTAAAACATGTGTGAATGCCAAAAAGCCAAACTTTTATGAATATTGGCCACAGTTCAGAAAACCTCAGGATGGATTGCTGCTAAAACTGCAGGGTGTTAACAACGAGCTTGCTTGGTTGGAGGGCATGTGTGCATGTGTATTCGTGTGCACATGCATATGCGTGAGGTTATGTAAAGAAAAAAGTCAAATGTCCAGCAGACCGTGTAGGCACTATTGGTCTGCCTGATGCAGCTCGTAGACTTGTGCCCCATGAAACCTTCCAATGAATTCAGAACACAGAAAAAGCTGCACAATATTTCAAAATGCTTAGCTTCAAATTAATTTGCAATGTTTTGTAAAATTAATCTTGCCTTTCATCAGCATTAGCTCTGCCCAGAAATTTTGTTGCTTAATGCTACTGTAATAAAACCAAGAAGTGACTCACAGAATTGGGACCATAAGCTTGATTTAAAAAATTTTTAAAGAGGGGGGTTGTAACTAATTCACTTACAGTATTTAGTTAGGGTTCAAACATCAGCCCAGAACCCAAACACCTGGTTTTGGACCCTCACTGCCGTGAAGTTGACCTGTTGACTTTGAGTCAGTCGATCTTTTCAGTGTGACGTCACAGGGGATTCAATGGGTGGGGAATATGTACTCCACTCTGAGGTCATTAGAAAAAGAATGAGATAAAAGTGGGACAGATAGCTACTCATGGTCAGCCTACAACATGGGTGCCACAAGTGCAAGGCACCCCTGCTCATTGCCAGAAGAAATGCTGAGGGGAAAGGAGCATGTGTATGTAGAATCATAGAAGAATCATAGAGTTGGAAGGGGCCATACAGGCCATCTAGTCCAACCCCCTGCTCAACGCAGGATCAGCCCAAAGCATCCTAAAGCATCCAAGAAAAGTGTGTATCCAGCCTTTGCTTGAAGACTGCCAGTGAAGACTGCCATGTGTTGCTTCTAGGAAAAAACAGAAGGGACATGGTGGACACTTTTCAAAATTGTAAGTGCTAGAGTATCTAAAAATGTTGCTTCTATTTTTAACCAAAAGTGACATTGGTATGCCAAGCTTCATCCCCCCCCCCCCAATTTCCCCCTGGTGTTGCTAGCTATAGCCTGGAAACCCTGTCACCCTATGTGACAAGTAGTCCAAACAGCAGGAGTTTATGGCATTCCAGGAGAGAGGGGAATGCAACCTTATGTAGATTTACGAATGGGACTTTCCTGCTTCCCAGGGCCTGTTTATCCATGCAGCACAAGTAGCATTTGCTACGGGCCCCACACTTCCAGAGGCCCCACACAATACCTTCCCCCAGGGATAGCTTCTCTTCTCCCCCCACCTTCCCTCTTCAAAAACACTCAGAGTGACACCCTTTCCAAAGTAGGGGTCCCTCTGCACCCAGTCTGGCTGCTCCCACCAAAACTGTACTTTCCTAGGGCCCCACAGATCTTTAGATTAGCTCTGGTGCAATAGGCCCCCCGAATCCTTAAACCACTCCTGCTGCTTCCTCCTCCTCCTGCAGCAGGTCACTGAAATCCTGATTGTTAGACCTTCAGGAGCAGCACAGGTAGCAACACCGGAGTATGCAGTGGCATGGAGGGGGGTCATCGGACATTGAGATTCCCTTCCCACCGATGGGCATGCCATTCTATCCAGGTCAACCACATCCCAGAAGCAAGAGCGCTTGTAGTTGTGGCAATAGCGACGATTCAACAAACGAAAGCAGCCCTGCACAAGCTGAGCATAACTGGGCCAGTCAACATGGCCTTAACACAATAAGTCCTTTGCTCCTGCAATCAGGGAAGAAAGGAGTGATAAAAGGACAGATGGTTTTCATTGTTTCCGGGTTTTTTTTTGAAAGGATGAAGTAGGCAATTCTATTATGCATTAGCGATTGTGGGAACAATCTAAGGACATTCACTCTGCCATAAAAAAATACAGATTAACAGGCACATGACAGCCGTCTCATAAACACAAATTAAAAAGCATGGAAAAATCCACCCGTCACTACCTGGATTGTATGAACAAAAGGGAAGTTCAGTTGGGTTGGGTGCTAACTAATCCACATTAAGAGAAGCTGAAAATGCTCTGGCACGCACAGGTGCCATTGGGGCTGGCGAGATACGGAAGGTGTTAACGCAGAATGGAAGACGGGCTGACAAAGGACCCCTTCCATTTCATAACCCGGAGGAGCAATTGTCTTCCCACCCCTGAGTCTGAGGATACCGGGCACGGATGTTCTTTGCAGGGCGTTCTGCTTTCTTCCCATGGAAAGTCCTACATAAGCAGCCCACTCTGTTATATAACTTGCTATGCAAATGTGCAGCCGCGATTGCCTCCCTATTCCTGTATGTTCTCCTTCCTTGGCTTTGAAGTGCAGTTCACCCCCCCCCCAACGCTTCTAGGCATGTGAGCATAGCCTGCCCAGGCTGAAAAACAAATCTCACGTTAGGAAGAGAGGGGGAGGAGGGAAGCCATCAAAGAGCCTCTGTGCAGCTGGAGTTATCGGCTTGTGACGGGGGTTGCTTCGCACACTGCCTCTGCACTTGGGCTGTTCAGACAGGGTGTGTTGAGTTCCCCTCCCCTGGCTTGTTTTCATGGTCTCACCCAGCTCTGACCTGCCTCAAATGTTGACACAATGTCACGTTTCCGACTGCAGTCTTTCATGTGCAGCCGGAGGCTAAATACGGCTGCTGGTTCCTGGAAACAGACGTGCTTGGCACCCTTTCAGTAGAAACCCAATCCCCATGCGGCCTTGGCACAGCGAGCTGAATAACATGGCAATAACTCTTTCGGCGGCATTTCAGCCCCATAAATAGGGCTCCCCAAGCAAACTCTTGGAAGCGGCAGAAAATAAACGGGCACTTGATTTCAAGAGACAAATGAGGCTGGGCAGAAAGCACATGTGGGAAAGAGATGACATATTATAACATCAAGGGCAGAAATCCATGGGGCAGGTATTTGAGGGGTAGTAGGAATGGGTTCTAATTATATTCTTGCCTTGTCTGTATGAGTTGACCAACTTGGGCCAGTCTGATACCACCCAGTGCCCCATCTGGTGCTGAAGAAGCTGCAGGGTACATTACAATATGCTTTGGCAGAAGGAAGCAGCCAAATTTTACATTTACATATATGCTATTTTCTTGTTTCTCCTTCTTGCTCATCTTTATTCCCTGAAGACCTTTACCACCACCCCTCTCTGGCTTCCTTCCTCGTTTTTTATAGTAATATCATTAAAACAATGGTGTGGGGTGGTGGTGGGGGGGGGGAGAAGTTATGTCAAAGTAGGGTTGCCACCCTCCAGGTGGAGCTTGGGGTTCTCTGGAACTGTGACTGATCTGCAGAATATAGTTTCCTTCCCTGGGGAAAATGGCAGCCTTGGAGAATGGACTCTCTGGAACTGTTTCTCCTCAATGCCACCTTCTGCATACTCTGTTGTATATGTAGACAGCCTGGAATTGGCAGCATGCAAATAGAGGATTGTACACTAGCCAATAACTAACTTGCCTGAGATTCTGATAATGGTCCAGTAGCATAGCCCCACTGAGAACCAATCAGGTTCCTTGGTGGGCTCTGTGAAATGTATATAAGTTCAATGAGTTCTATTGTTTGCTGTTTGGTAATTCTTGTTGGAGTTGGCATCCAGTAAAGAGCTGATTGTTTTTGAAGAAACTGTGTCTGTGCCTGCCGAACCCACGGATTTAACATGCTCCACCCCCCAGATCTCCAGGAATTATCCCAGAGTTGGCAACTCTTGGCAAGAGGCTTGTCCAAGGCCATTTCTGAGTGGGAATCTGACCCCAGCCTTCCACAACCAAACCAAATGTTACAGTCAGCACACTGGCTTGCCTCAGTTCTGTGACTGCTTCACGCTCTTTCACAGGTTCCCTGCTATGCTGTCAGCCCCCCTGCTTGTCTCCCCCCCCTTTTCCCCTCTTGAGATTTCTGCTTCTTCCCTCTTCTCTCTCCAAACGTGGCCTCAGATACCAAATGTCCCCAAATGCTATTGCTATTCATGCCATATCCTTCTCTTTGCTCCCTCAGTGCCTGTATGTGACAGAATGAGGAACTTAAGGAGGAAGGAGGGAAAATAGTTTCTTGCAGACATGCACACCCTCTCAATGGCTTCTTTTAATTCTTTATATATTCCTATTTATAAAGCAGCTTGGAGCTGCACTAGAACTGCTGCATACAAACACATTAAGCCAAGATTTGTCTTGGCTTGTGTGGATATATAATACAGTTTAATATATACAAATATACAATTTTTTTTGGGGGGGGGTGGATGTGAGGGGAGGGGGTTCAAAAGAGGCAAAGGCGATAACGAATATATCTTATTAAATTTTAGGCTACCATTTAGTACTCCACCCCCAAAACCTAAGACCTTTCCCAGAAAGGAGATGTATTCTTATCCGGTGCAATCTAGATGTAATTGAGAAGCACTTATAATTTTAGCTTTTCATCACCTCTTTAAAGAAGCTGCTTAGCCATGCCCAGATGGTGTGTGCAAGCATGTATTTCAGAAGTTTCCTGTCCTTGGGTCTTAAGCATATACTGAGGCCCACAGAATTTCAGAAATCTTGAATCAAATTTCAGTTTGCTCCAATGTCCAAATTTTGGCACATGGATGCACATGAGTTCAGATCTATATAAATCAGGGTTCTAAACCACAAAAATCATTCCGTTTGGGGGCGAGGGAACCGACTTCATTTTTTCCAGGTGCCTGGACTTCAGAATCACAGCCAAATGGAGCATGAATCAAGATTCCTGAAACCAGCAAGCCTTCAGCTGAGAGACAGGGCGGTATAATGGTTAGTGTATCACTCGAGATCAGGATTCAAATCTCCATATTGTCATAAACTTAGTGAATTGATGTTACCATGTTTTAGCAATATCCTTCCAGAGAATAAACCCAAAATTGCATTACTACTTTTTAAGTTACGTAAAATGTTTTAACTCCCCACCCTACTCCCACGCACTGTGGCAGTGAAACTGTAGAGAAACAGTGCTCCTTCATCCTTAGAGCCCACAACTGCAAGTGTGGAGTGTTTTCAGCAGGCTTTGCAAGATCCCTTGAACTGTGTCCTAGTACAAAAGAGGCTTTGAAATGAGAAACACGTTGTCATGGCGTGTTCCGGGCCGGCAGCCCTAGAATGAACCAGATAATTGCAACTTTGGCCGCCTCAGTTCAGGAAGAAAGCAGTAGAAGACTCGTGTCAGCTTAGTCATTTTTCTCCTAAACTTCTGAGGTGACTCTAGATTTGGCTTTTAAATATTCTGAAGAGAAGAGGTGCACTTAGGGGAAAGAAAAAATGAATGCTACACATAAGTGGTTTCTTTTTTGTGTGGCCTAGGCTTTCCTATCCAGCCCCGAGGAGTAGGGACAGAATATGGCTCCTGTGTGATACCTTTCTGCCAACTCTGATGAAATTAGTTAGCTGGTCTGTGGCCATGTAACTGTAGCCGGACCAATGTCAGGGGATATTTACCCTGCTGTGTGACATAGGATATTGACCTTTGCTATGTCATGTGATGGAAACTAACAGTTTCATATCAGCCACATCAAGAGTGTGGTGGGAGGAGAAGGTTTTTGTAAATATTTGCTGAGAAAGGGGAATTCTATCACCTACAGCCATATATTTTCCTTCCATCTGTATCATGAAATGTTTGAGAACTCTCACAGGGTTCCCCACATAAGGCCACTATATGGATCAAGCGGATTACATTTATTTCCCTCTCTAGTACCACTACGCTATTACTGATGCTGGTGTGGAAGTAAACATGTGACCCGAGAGATAAACATGGTGGTTGTCTGGTTGCAATACATGTAAAACTCTAGGATTGCAGAATTTGCAGCTCAGTATAGCTCTTCAAATGCAGCTACTGCAAGCTTAGGGTCAGATCATCTGAAAGGAGCAAGAAGGATATTATGTATTATCTGGACCCCCAGGAGCTGAGGCAAGGAACAAGGCTGCAGTTTGAGTTCTGCATCAGTTGATTATCAGAACTCTGGGCAAGACAGGTTGTTCTGACTAGCAAATTGGCAGATTATTCAGCGTGTGTAGTACAGAACAGATCTCTCCTTTTCCAGGCACTAAGGCACAACCTAAACATTTCTTTAAACATAGAAGAAGAAGAGTTGGTTCTTATATGCTGCTTTCCTCTACCTGAAGGAGTCTCAAAGTGGCTTACAATTGCATTCCCTTTCCTATTCCCACAACAGATACCCTGTGAGGTAGGTGAGGCTGAGAGAGCCCTGATATTACTGCTCTGTCAGAACAGCTTTATCAGAGCTGTGTTGAGCCCAAGGTCACCCATCTGGTTGCATGTGGCGGAGCACAGAATCAAACCCGGCTCACCAGATTAGAAGTCCGTGCTCCTAACCACTATACCAAACTGGCTCTGGAGTTCTGGCTTTTTAAAGGTGTTTTTATGATCTGCTTCTTGGCAGAATACTGTTTTATGAACATTGCTTTAAGCTGTTGAATGTTGTCTTATGTTTTTGTATGGTTTGCTATCCCTGTTCTGCTGTTGTTTTTATGACTTACAATTTTATTGTATTGCTTTCACTTTGTAAGCCACCACAAACAAATCTTTGGATGGGGGGCATATAAATTTTCTAAATAAATGTACATGCTTGCTTCTATGACCACCTCATAGCCATAAGATCCTTGAGTTGGTGTAGAAATAAGCCCATATAAAGATCCTATTTAGAAACAGAAGACTGGTGATTTATATATTAAAACAATGAAGAAAGCAACAGCACATTTTAAAACTTGTCAATTCGATTAGCAAAACATTTTAAATAGAATAGCTGGAGCGACTTAAACAAGGATATTTTCTGGTAGATGGAAAACTAGAAGCCCCTGTATTGAAGGGGGATGACTACATGTCACTGTGCAAATCCTGGGGGTGCACGGTAGCATTCCTGTGATTTCCTCCTGTTAAATGGAGAAAAGAAAAACCTATTTTCTCCAACTTAAAAGGGGATCTATTGCATAGGAGGCATGGGGGAGATGGGAGGAACTAGGGTTGCCAGCTCTGGGTTGAGAAAAACTTGGAGATTTTGGGGGTGGAGCCTACAGGAGGCAGGGTTTGGGGAAGGGAGAGACCTTAGTGGGGTATAATGCCTTACAGTCCACCTTCTAATTGGCCATTTTCTCCAGGAAATCTGATCTACATTGCCTAGAGATGAGCTGTGATTCTGGAAGATCCCCAGGTATCATCTGGTGGCTGGCATGTCTAGGAGGAACACGGGGTGATTGAGGGGCTGGGGCAGAGAGCAATGCAGGGACAGCTGTGTATGTGTCATTGTGGTTCCTGACCATTCCTGCACCACTTGCTTCTGTGGCAAGGGGGTTGTTTTCACACTTCTGTCTGAAAGCAGCTTAGGGATGCCAGTCCCTAAGGAGGACCTGGGGATCCCATGGAATTACAGCTCATCTCCAGGTGACAGAGATTAGTTTCCCTGGCAAAAATGGCTGTTTTGGAGGATGGACTCCACAGAATTATATGCCAGTGAGGTCTCTCTGCACTCCAAGTCCTGCCCACTCACAACTCCATCCTCTAAAAGTCTCCAGATATTTCTCAACTCAGAGCTGGCAACCCTGAAGCAGCCAGGAAACAATTAAAAAAAATTAAAGTAAGAATAAAAATAGCTTGGCAGAATGGAATCGTGATATAGATAATTATCATTTCATACGGAGACCAACGTTTTGTTTCCAGTTCCATCTTTGTGTGTTGATTGAAGCCTGGGTGTTAATAGAGCGTTTAAAGGAAGGCCTCACATTTCAGTGAAATAGAGAAACAAGCTCAGGAGGCGCCTAATTCATTTTCAGAACCTGAAAGCATTTACATGGTTTTCTCCAACAAGAAGGGTCATACTCAGGGCAAAAGGGTGCTTCCTAGTAATTAAAGCAACTTCTGATGGATGAGTAATAGTTGTGGCATTTAGAAAGGTGGCACTAGCTGGTAGATGCTCTTTAAATTGAAGTCTAGGGTTTTAAATGGAATCTGGGAGTTAATAGCAGAGGCAAGAGTTTCTCTACTTATGCAGAAGGTCCCACTTCTGATCTTCGTACTTTCACTTACAGAATCTCAGTGGGAACTAGGAAAAAGTCTTTCTCTGTCTAAGACTTTGGGCATTTCCGCACATTGTTAAAAATAGCATTACGCCTGCTAAGTGGCATAACGCTACATATAATCGTGCCTCCCGGACCCTCCTCACTTTTTTACTGTCTCACTCTTGTCTGCCGCCATTTTGTGTTTCTCCACCTCCATAAGTGCTGCTGGAAATGGCGGAAGAGAGCAACGTAATTTATATGCAACTCTCTTCCGCCTGTCAATCAAGCCAGGCAGCCAATCCCCTTTCTCCATGCTTTAACAGGCCCGTGATGCCCTCCCCTAAAAGAATATATATCCCATAAATTTATCAAGGCAACCTTGGGAATCTTAATTGTGCTTCATTGTTAACTGCAGAAGTTATTTTTATTAATTCCTTAATAGTTTAGGATTCTATTCTATTCTATTATGTCATGTCAAGTAAATTCATGTCCAGGTCTTTGGTTAATCTTTTTGGCCTGATCAAATTATTTAGTTTATTGATTTTATTGCTTTTTATTTGTATTTTAGTTACACTTTTGGGTATACCTGCAGTTGTTTTTGATTGGTCCTGCTATCATTATTGTTATAGTGCTTTTTATATTTTCTGATACTGACATAGTATTAAAAATAGTTTTAAGCGGGCTATATTTGCTGACTCTATTAGCTGGATGTGTTTTTAATTTTTTAATCGTAGGGGATCTCTTTCTGTGCTTCCTGTGTCTGTTCATATTACTGATATTTACTTATTTTATTGATATATTTTAAATTGTAACAGATTCACTAGTGGGACAGTTGACTAATAATTGTGATTTATCAGGGCACGGCTGCCATAGAAGACTTCCCAAATATTCAAGTATTTTGGGTGTGGAATCACTTTTACTGCCTTGACCACCACTACAGTTTGGCTTACAAACTCCCCAGCTCCCCCACCTGCATCACCACCCCTTCCCCCCCTTGCCTCTCTGCAAACTTCCCTTCCCCCCCACCTGACTGTCTTCTCCCACCCCCACAATCTAGCACCCGTTGTATTCCTGAATGCAATGGGTGTTGCCCCTAGTCTTCTATAAAATTCATGACCTGTTGCTTCATTCCTTTATACTTACTATAATAGGAGGAGCTAGACAGTTGGTGGGTAGGTGGGCAGGATGCACACGGGCTGGGGTGCTGGGAGGGGCAAAGGTTGGAGGGAGCCAGGGAGGAGGTGGGCTTGCCGAGGTGGTGCTGCTAGGGGGGCATGGCTGCCCCCCTGAGGGTAGCTGTGCAGGCTGGGGCAGCGGAGGCAGGGTGGAGAGCAGGCCACAGGCAGCGGGTGTTATGGTGGGAGGGCAGAAGCTGGGCAGCGGGCTGAGCCGACAAGCACAGTTGTTGGAGAGGACCCAGGACTGTGACCATGCTGAAGGAGTGCATCCATTGGGGACAGAGGTCCCTACCTCTCCAGGGCAAGGGGACTGTCATGTGACAGCAGATCTGGGGCTGGGTGAGGTGGCACACACATGGGCCAGCAGCTTTGGGTGGCAGAAGTTGTGGAGGAGGCAGGCTGAGGCAGCCAGCAGCAAGGGTGGTAGCCACATGCAGCCAGGCGACTGCGCATGCTTCAGGGAAGGGCGGCCTCATGGCTGTCGTAGGTACCCCCCCCCCCGGAGGATGCAAGGGTGGCTGGCAGTGGTGATGCCAGGGTTTCCCCATGCAGCAACTCCCCACATGTCCCCTCCTTTCCCCCCCAGGACCTTGAAAGGCAACAGGTGGTTGGTAGGGTGGCAAGGTTGGCCGTGTCCCATTCCCAAGGCCACAGCTGGCTGGCTCTGACATCTAGGGGTAAGGCGCCCTGCTGGGCAGCCCCAACCCCCAGCAGCTGCTGCCCTTCTGGGCAGGAAACTCCCAGGGAGGCACAGCTCTCACGGGGCAGGGACCTGGGGCCTTGGAGGGAAGTGCATGCAGGAAGCAGTGGTCAGGGGTGGCGATGAAATGCGATTGGCTGTCCATCGGGCAACAGGCAATCTAGTTGGAGGAGGGGAAGTGCAGGGGCGGGACAGCTGTCCTGAGTGGCTGTTAAGCAATGAGACCAACTCCTCCCACCAGCCCTTACCAGAAATATTAGTGTTATAGACAGGGCTCTGGGAATTATTTAAAGACACAATAGATTTATCTGTCATGACTAACATTTACCTTCCGTTTTTATGTCTTTGTAAACAGTATTTTGCCCGTTTGTTTGTTCGTTTTTGGCAAAACCACAGCTCCATATGACAAAGTGAGCCTCTGCCATTGATGTTTTGGGCATCTTGTAGGATCCCCTATGAGTGCTCCCCTATGAAATGCAATCCAGCCAGTCTTTTCATAAACATTGCCTGAACATACAACTTTTTTGTTCTTGGAAACTACTTGGTATACATTTCTTCATGGATTGTTCTCAATGCAAGAGCACACTGGCTGCTGGTGTGATATCCTGTTTGATTATGAGAGCTCAAAGAAAATAAATCGGAGCTTATGTTGCATTACCATCATAGCAGCCATTATTTGCACTTTGCCCAGAGAAGCCACACAATGCAAGTATGTTTTAAAGAAGCTTATGAGAGATTTACCTCTTATTTCTATTCTTGACATCTAATCCTTAATAAGGCTATACTGTATTAAGAGCCTTTCCCATTGTTCCCAATGAAATAATTCATGGTTGAGCAACATATAGTCAGTAAGGTAGGTGTAGTCCTTAAGACACTTCTGCAATGCCTGTAAATACGCATAGGAAACCTATTACTCTCACTTTCAAGCTTGCATGATTGCCAAGAATAATAAAGCAAAACTATGTAAGAAACCATGATCAATTTTAGGATGCACACATTTATGTTGCTTCAGTACCTTGTTGTTTAATGGTTTTCATGATTTTTGAAACACTTTGACTTATAGATAGGAAATTAGTCTAAGACACATCATGAGATTTATTGCTCAGTAAACTTATTTAGGATCAGGGTATAGGTTAAAACAACTTAAAACACTATATAGTGTTCCCTGAAGTTCCCTCAAGTATGCTACGTGTTTCACTGGTAGGTTTGCCAGATCTCTCAGAATTGCAACTGATCTCTAAGGATTAATTTCCCTGGAGAAATTAGCTGCTTTGGAAGGCTGACTCCATGGCAGCCTTTGCCAACTTTTTTACCATTGAGAAAACCCCTGAAACATTCTTCAGGCTTCAAGAAACCTCTGAAATAGCGTGATCATGCAGAATATGGTTGGGGAGCATAGCTGTGTACAAGGCCACCTGGGGCCTCCTTCTTACCCCCTCCAAGGCCCATCCTTGGCTATTTAGGGGGGGCAGGTCAATATGACCTTATTTTGGTCATATCACCTGATAAATGCTAAACAAATTTTAAAAATATTTAAAAACAAATTAACTCCCACCCCTTTAGTAAACTCTTGCAGGAAACCCTGGTTGAGAAAGCCTGACCTATGGCATTATATCCTGCTGAAGTCCCTCCCCAAACCCTGCTCTTCCCAGGATCCTGGGACCCCAAATCTCTAGAGATTTCCCAGCCCACATCCGGCAACTCTATTGCTGGGTACACTCCATGCAACGAAGGACTTTGCTATGTTCAATTAATTGGGCTGTACATAGTCATCATTACCAAGCAAAAATGCCTATCAGACAGGACAAAAATGGAGACGTGCTGTGAGGAGTGGTCCATGGCTTCTCTCTCATAAGAAGTGAATGTTGATGTCAAAGTTCTGAATGTCTTATTTGAGACTGTATGAAAATATTCCGTGTAACAATATGTTCATTGTTGCACCCAAGGGTCACATAGCTGGAGATAGATCATAGCTTATATGGGAAGAAGCAGAGTTGGTTCTTATATGGCACTTTTCTCTACCAGGAGTCCCAAAGCGGCTTACAGTTGCCTTTCCTTTCCTCTCCCCTCAACAGACACCCTGTGGGGTGGGTGAGGCTGAGAGAGCCCTGATATCACTGTCCAGTCAGAACAGTTTTATCAGTGCCGTGTCGAGCCCAAGGTCACCCAGCTGGCTGCATGTGGGGGAGGAGCAGGGAATCAAACCCAGCTTACCAGATTAGAAGTCTGCGCTCCTAACCAATACACCAAGCTGGGAAACTCACCTCCATATTTACACTGATAGCGTTGTCCTTATTATTTTATCTGTTGTGCCATTTAGAAGTTTAACACTGTACTGGCCCTCCTTTTTAAAATAAGTACCCAAAACAACACAGGAGTTCAGTGGCATCTTAATAACTAAGAATATATATTACAGTATGAATAGAGCAAATGTTGTTAATCTTTAAAATGCCCACGGACTTCTGTCTTATTTTGCTTTGACAGCCTAACAAAAATACCTCTCCATATCCAGGTAAGATTTCACATCATAATTGAGCACCATCAGGTCCAAGTTGATTTATGGTGACCCTGTGGGGTTTTCAAGGCAAGGTCAGAGGGGTTTGCCATTGCCTGCCTCTGTATAGCAACCCTGCATTTCCTAGTTGGTCTCCCATCCAAACAGCTAATTTCATACAACATGAACGATGTTAATAGATCGTTGATCTACCCCACAGCTGTCAAGCCTTTTAGAACTTCAAGAAAATAAGCAGAGCCGAGGCCAGACTATCTACTGGCCTGAAGGAACATTAGCCTCAGATGTCTGGTTTCCGAGAGACTGTCTGAAAACTGCCGGAAAGAAGGGAGTGGAGGCTGTGATGTAGTTCTTGGAGGCTGAGCAGCAGCAGGGAGTGGCAGAGAGGCAGCATGGCTTTTGGGAACAGAAGGACAATGAGGAAGTGGTGAAAGTCCCAAGATGAATAAGAAGGAGGGGGTGTTCGCCTCAGAGCATGAGAATATCCTTCTCCCTCCCACTCCTTGGAGGCACCTTTGGTAAGAGGTGGTTTTTGTTGCGCAAGAGTTTGCTGGAAAAACCAACCCTTTGCTCGAAGGGGTGGGATTCTTCTTCCTCCTCCTAACAGAATGGCTTTCCGAAGCAGGAGGTGCACCCTGTACACATCAACGTGGCCACTCGCACTGTTTGCCTGCAGGGCTTCTTCAGTGCTGCATCTGGCTGGAGCTGGGATGACTCAGGAACTTCTTGCCGCAAGTGCAGAGAAGGAGAGAGAAGGCAGTGACCCCTCTGGGTTTTGCCTGGAAACAGAAGCCATCGACGTTATCATGGAAAAACAGAGCTTTGTGGTTGTTCAGATGGAAATTTACCAGGGTGACTGTTTCAGAGATTTCCCCCTGAATTTCTGGAGCTTTGAAAAGCAGCTTTTAAGTCATAGCAATTGAGAGACAGCTTTTATCTCTTTCACTGACTGAAGGGATCATGCTATGATTCCTTGTGGGGGGTAGGCCCACTTTTTCTTCTGTGGTAACCTGGGTTTACCTTCTACCCTATATTTTGTCCTATATTTTGGCTTTTTTACTTTTTTGCAGAATATGAGGAAGGCTCCTATTTTTGTATCATTATTCCTATGTAGAATACATAAAATTACAGTTGGGTTGCCGGATCCCCTGACCACCGGTGGGGGGTAGGGATGTACAGTTGCCAGATAGAAACTCCTGGATATTTGGGGGTGGAGCCTGGGGGGCTCAGGGATCTCACTCGGGTACAATGCCATAGGAGCCACCCTTCAAAGCATCCATTTTCTCCAGGGGAAACGGATCCCTGTAATTCTGAAGAATCTCCAGGTCCCACATGGTGGCTGACATTCCTAAATCACATGAACTTAACAAAGTCAGTTTTAGAAGTACATTCATCTGTCAAATGTGATTGCAACATAATGCAACAGACAGAGCACTTCCTGCATATTGTGTTTTGTGTGTGTGTGGGGGGGTATCCATATGACATCATCCTACTTTTGTCCACCTTACAGGTTTATCCTTTCAGCTCTTCTCTGCAGATTCTCAAATCTTCTTTCCTCAAATATCATGCTCATGGCCACAGTGAGGAAAGTGTGGACTGGAAGGTATGGATTTCTGAACTTCCCTAATTAGGTCTGAAGCCATGTCCTGCCCATTTCCCGAGGCAGCTGCCATTTCACATCACTGATGGACGCAACTGCAATACATCTACTTCTGATTTGTTCAAAAGTGCTGTCAAAACACATGCTGGAGGCAAGATGGGAGGATTGTGGTCAGGAAGGAAAAGCATGGAGAAAATCCCCATTTAGAGACCCCATTGCAGCCACAGATGCCTTTGCATTTGCAGCAGCGAGAGCAGAATGGGACCTTGGATATTCACCAGGAGGATTTCTTCTGCCCTGAGGTTAGAAGGGCATCTTGAAATGGGTGATTCCTACCAACTGTTCAGGTAGGAGTTCACTCTTTACCTTCCTGTCTCCTGGGTGGGAGTCACACTGGCTCAGTTTGGTTTCTTCAGGAGCTAATGAACCCTGGGGCAGGAAGGAACAGATCAGAGATAAAGCAACAACCAGAACAGGTGAAGCATAACAGATGATAACCAGAGAAGAGATATGAGCCAGGTTAGAGCCAGCAGTCATCTTCCCCTACTAATTAATCATGTAGGTTTGGTCAGACTCAGGATCTTGATTTGTAGACAGTGATGGAACAAGCCCATTTTTATTTGCGAGCACAGTTCCACCTTGCCAACCCCTTTTCTAGCTGGTTGCCAACTCCAGGACAGCTGAAAAAGGGTCTCTCTGAGTAATCGTTAACCCACCTGGTTGTTGTACAGTGCAGTCTGCTGGGAGGACCAGGAATCCCAGCTGCCCCTTTCAATTCTGAGGTCTTGCGTCTGTGTCTCCCACAACCCAGCACATGAGCACAGTGGGGCCAATCTAGAGCCACAAAGGTCAACTCCATCTCCTCTTGATGTTTCTTCCATAGTTTGGGATCACTGGGAATGGCATAGGGCATACAGTATCCCCTTGGGCCATGGGGAGGTTAAAGCATGCACTCACTGGGACCAAGGGAGATGGCACCTGGAGAAAAATAACATGCTTGATGATGTGATGCTGAGGCAAACAGGTCTATTCTCGGCATTCCAACATGGCTGCAATTAGTGGGAAGATCTCCTATTTCATGGACCATTTGTTTTCATCAATGGTCTATCTGCTCAGCAAGTGTGCTTGGGTGTTTGGGAGTCCTTGGATGTGTTCTGCTGAGATGTACCATAGAAAAGGGATGAGTGGGCCTCTGCATGTGTAGGACATGACCTGGAATCACCCCATATGCACACCTGATATGGGCCTTGGTTGAAAAACTGTTCATCCTGATCAGTATATGATAGTCCCTAATATGTACCCTGAAGAAGTTGAGTGATTTCCTGATGGCTCTGAGTTCCAAGGCATTGTTGTCTCCTGTCTTTTCCTCTGAAGTCTATATGCCTTGGGCTGGATGGCCAAATAGTGATGTTTCCCAATTGTAGAGACTTGCAGTCTGAAACATTGCAGAATGTGCTCTGAGACATAGAACTGGCCTGTTCCCTGTTTCAGAGCCTGTTTAAGTTCGTGATTAAGTAGCTCCTCTGAAGTATTTCTTGTCAATATAGCCAGAGGAAACACTGAAGTGGTCCAGCATGTAAGTAGGTTCCTGGAACTGTCCATATGCAGGTTATTATTATTACTAGGGGCCAAGCCCGTTGCATTCAGGAATACAATGGGTGCTAGATTATGGGGGGTGGAGTGGAAGAACTCCACAGATAGCCTCCCCCCTCCCCCAGAACCTGCAGGCAGATGTTATGGAACTGACCAGCAGGGGCATATCTCACACGGCAGGATCTGCAGCCTCCAAGCCTCAGAGGGAAGTGGAAGAAAGAGGGAGTGTTCAGAGGTGGGGGGATGGAAGGTAATTGGCTGGCCGCTGGACAGACAGGCAAGCCGGTTGAATGAGGAGGCACTCAGGGGTGGGACAGCTACCCTGAGTGGGTGTTAAGCACTGAGTGACATTTAAGCCATGAGACATGCTCCTCCTCTAAGCCCTTATCAGAACTATATTATGTGGAACAGATTATTCGTACTGCATTGTTAGCCCACCCTTCCCCAAGGGATCAAGGCAGGTTACATTAAAATAAAACATACAGTTAGGAGGTTATTAGGCCACAGAGGCATAACCGTGACTTCCTCAGTACACAGTCAGCTTTTCTATCCAATCCATCCTATATTGACACAACTGAGATTAGGCCAGTGGATGTTAGCACTGCTACTGGAGCTCCACTAGAGAAACCTGCAAGAATACCATAGCATGAGGTGTCAAGGAATAAAGCTTTTGGTGAGGATGGGAATGCGATTGTAAGCTTTCAATCTCCTTCTGGTAGTGAAAAGTGGGGTATCAAAACCAACTCTTCTTCATTTGGGAACTACCTGTTAGATACAGGCATGGTCCACTTACATCAACTTTTTGAGAAAAAAATGACAGAACCTAAACAGTTCCACAGGGCCTGCAAAAGGGACCTGCTCCGCCAGGCATTTAGTTGAGGTCGACCCAAGCCCCCCCCCCCCCACGACCAACAATAATCGCTTTAACCCATTGGGTCCCAGTAAGAGTTAAGCTGTAAAAGGTAAAGGTATCCCCTGTGCAAGCACTGGGTCATGTCTGACCCTTGGGGTGACGCCCTCCAGCGTTTTCATGGCAGACTCAATACGGGGTGTTTTGCCAGTGCCTTCTCCAGTCATTACTGTTTACCCCCCAGCAAGCTGGGTACTCATTTTACCAACCTCGGAAGGATGGAAGGCTGAGTCAACCTTGAGCCGGCTGCTGGGATCGAACTCCCAGCCTCATGGGCAGACAGCTTCAGACAGCATTTCTGCTGCTTTACCACTCTGGGCTCACCAAGAGCGCCAAAAAGTGGGCTATGGAAAACCAGCTCTTCTGCTTCTTCTGTGTTGTCAAAAAGAATTTTTGTGGCCCAGCACAAAATTTGCAAGACTGCTGATTCACCATGGCCCCCTGTGGCAAAGATGTCCTTGGGGTTCCCTCCTATTGGCCAGACCCAATGCAGACATCACCTGAAAACATCACATGACTTGCTGTTCATCTGCATGGCTCCAGTGGGTAACCCAGACCCCCTGAAATTTGTCTCTTTACCTCTTGCTGGTCCTGGAAATTGGCTCCAGGTGTATCTGCTTCTTCCTTCTGAGCTATTCCCCCATGGGCCGAGCTTCAGACTGCATGTCTGCTGCCTTACCACTCTGCGACACAAGAGGCTATTTATAATGTTATTGTTTATGATCTTGTTAAGTTATTATTGTTATATTGTTATTACCGTTACCTGTTACCATATGTTAATTGTATCTCCTCCTATTTTCTGTAAACTGCCCTGAGCCCTCGGGGAGGGCGGTATATAAACAAACAAACAAACAAACAAACAAACAAACAAACAAAGTGACGTCCCTGAGGAAAAAAGCCTAGAAAAAATTCCTTGTTCCCTTGGAGCCTGGATTTACTCCCTGAAAGTCCCTCTCCAGGGTCAGGGATTTCTGTGAAGTCTACAGCCCAGATGACTTTGAAGAAGAGGGACTAATAGTTGTCCACATTGAACAGGCACATTAGCTTGTTAGTAGCAATGGGCAACTCCTCTGAGGAAAACTCTCCCACCAACCTCTTAGGTTCTACTGCTGGAATATACAAGATCTGCAGTGTGCATAATTTGGAAAATCACCGAACAAAATCCAGTGAACACTGTACAAAGATTGTATGTAGCCTGTAACTTGTGAACAGGGCTTCCGTCTGCAGTCAATCTGGACAGGGTAGGGACGCGGAACTAAACTGCCTTTAAAATTGTCTCACCAAATTGTTTTTCTCCTCCGTTTCAGCCTTTAAAAAAAAAATCACAGTTTAGGCAGCTCAACTATAAAGGGGGAAAGCGGAAGGGAAGATGCTAGAATACGGGCCTGGCAAGATTCTAGGATTGCCATTAGGCTGGAGAAAAGAGTTTTGCCCCCTTAAAAGAAACTTAAATGGGATGTCATTTATTATGTAATGTTTCTCTCTATGACACAAAAAGCTTCACCTGTCAATTTCCACATGTTAAGCATCTATAAAAGGGGAAGAACATTTCCCCCCTCTACATCATTGGCACCCTTACAAGATTCTTGTAGCATAGTTGCTGATGGGCTGAAATGGTGGAGGGGTGGGAACGCCAGTGAGCATTGTGGGGACAGACATGTGCAACCACCCTCCACCCTCTTACTGTTGGAGTGGCTTCTCTCATCTCCAGTGTTGAAACAGCTGATAGGACAATGTTGCTCTGACTTTCCCAAGTATTTGGATTGAGGCCATGGTGCAGTGGAGCAGGGATGGTTTAATCTTCTCCTCTTCTTTTGTTGTTGTTGTTCAAAACAAAATCAGTCTCCATTAACCCTTGAATATCTGCATCTTCTACCTGCCCATTTCCCTCCTAAGGCTAACAGCAGTTTGGCTAGGTGTGTGTGTTTTGTAATTAATTGTAACTGAATGTGGGTAAGGTGAAACCTCCTATCTCAGCTTTGCTATCTTGGTGTCCCTGTCTGGGCAGAAAGGCAAGTCTTCAGGGGGTGGCTGGAGATTTCCTGCTATTACAACTGATCTCCAAGTGACCGAGATACGTTCTGGAGAAAATGGCCACTTTGAAAGTTGGACTCTATGATATTATGCCCCAAACGCCACTCTCTCCAGCTCCACTCCCAAAATGTCCAGTTACTCCCAACTTAGAGCTGGCAATCCTGGAAAGGCAGGATGTAAATATGGTAAATAAATAGATTGTAACCAGAATCCAAATCAGAGCTCAGTACAATTGTAATATCCTTTCCTGTGAATAAAGGGTACATCTATAGATATATAGATTCTTAAAGTGTTGAACAAAGGGCCACCGGCAATTTCATCCCTCAAAACACCTGTCCAGAATGGAGCCCCGCTACCTAAGACGGGACTTTACTTTTGAATAGGCATGCATTGAATTGCTCTGCAAATGTCTCAAAGGAAAGCAAACGGTCCAAAATTTGAAGAGCATTTGTTTCTTCAGGCTAGTAGATGGAGAGCGACCCTTGCAAAAGGGACAAAAAATACTCAGGGGAGAAGTTGAAGGGAATGATCTCGTAAAGGACTATGGTAATATGGCAAGGCAACATGGAAGGCTGGAGAAATATCAGCTAGGAAGCCAAAACATTGTTGGGAAGAGGGAGAAAATTGTATTCTGATTGGAAGGAATCAAATACAACTTTGGGAGTAGGCTGACATTCCCAATTAGCACTGTTTTCCCAACAGTTGTAAAAGCTCTTCATGTTGATGCTGGTTAGGAGGACAATGAGTTCCCATAGCCTGAGTTGCCATCTTTTATGTTTCTGCCAAGAATCATATGATCTTAACAGCTGTACAACTCACAGAAATTCAACAGGTGGAACTTTCCTTCTGTTGCTGCATCCCTGGTAAGAAGAACCTGGCCTGCCATGCAGCTGTTAAAAAGCACAAGAAACACTGCTAGGGGGAGAAAAGGGTTGCAAACCTATCTCTACAGCAGCATGCCTTCTTCTCCATTGTGTTGTACATTACATAGTTATTGGCTATATTATTTGTTGGCAGCCTTTTATGGTAATAATAATGACTAAAGCTGTGGCACACACATTTTCCACTCAGGTCCATGATTATTCAACCACGTACATAGGTGTTGCCAGGCCTGGCCTATCAACTAGCAGGAGTCCAGGATATGCTGGTGACAGTGTGACATCATGTCTGGTGAAAACCCAAAAGTGATGTCATACGTCTCTCAGAATTACCAGAAACTCTATGAAAGAAAAAGAGAGACTTGACATCACTTCTGAGCTTTTTTTTCCCCCAGAAGAGGTGTTATACCCTGAACCCAAAGGCTTCCCTCCTTGATGAAAAAAGAGGCAGGCCAAAGGAGGGGTCTGGCACCCCTGCCATCCAGTTGGCTTAGCTGGAAACGGTAGGTTTTTGAAAGCTGCAAATATGACAACGATGCTCATTTATATCAGCTCAAATGGGAAAAAATGGATTGCCATTTTTTAAACTAACTGTCATAGTTGTGCCTTTGTAGCCGCTTGTCAGTACCAGAGTTTATTTTTATGCTGTGAAAAGTTTTGCCTGCTGAAGCCTACTTATCAGGTGAAAGGCAGAAGAGCAGTTCAGGCTGTGTGCCCCCCGCCCCATCCTGGTCAGTTGTCTACCCCACTTATAAAGCGTCAGAAAGTACTTGAGTCAAAATCCTGAGTCAAACACCCCCAAAAGACTCAGTATTATAATTTTGAGAAAACTTTCAGTTATTTATGGCAGCAGTCCCCAACCCCCGGTCTGGAGACCGAGACTGGTCCGTAGATCAGTCAGTACTGGGCCAGGGCTCCTCCTCATCCTCCTCCCCGGCTACTGCCTTGGTGGCTGCACTGCCACTATGCTGCCAGCTCACCTTTGGCGCTCCACAGCGGACACCATGGCTGAGGCTCCCCCTTGGCATGGCACTGCACAGCTGTTGCTGGCAGTGCCCCCCAGCGGGCAGCGGGAAGTCAGGGGCGCCGGTGGGAAAGCAAGTGGAGCAGGGGTTCAGGCAATGTCCCACGGCAAAAGACTACCCCCCCCCCCGGCCTCAGTAAAATTGTCAAGCGTTGACCGGTCCCCATTGATAAAAAGGTTTGGGACCACTGATTTATGAAAACCTCTGATACTAAAGCCCATCATTAGTAAATTGTAAGGGCTTTCCAAGGGTCGGTCTTTCTTTCTTTCTTTCTTTCTTTCTTTCTTTCTTTCTTTCTTTCTTTCTTTCTTTCTTTCTTTCTTTCTTCCTTCCTTCCTTCCTTCCTTCCTTCCTTCCTTCCTTCCTTCCTTCCTTCCTTCCTTCCTTCCTTCCTTCCTTCTTTCTTTCTTTCTTTCTTTCTTTCTTTCTTTCTTTCTTTCTTTCTTTCTTTCTTTCTTTCTTTCTTTCTTTCTTTCTTTCTTTCAATACCTACCTACCTACCCTCTTCTTTATCCTTTTCTTTTTCTTTGTTATCTTCATTATCATCAACAAGATCATGCCTTTATCTTAAAGGGCAGCAAATGTACGTGTGCGTTATGTGACTGAGGCTAAGATTAAAAAGTAAAGACGTGGCTATTGATTTCACTGCTGCAACTCCTCAGATAGCTTAACTGTATCCTGGGACATTTAACTGTGGTAACCTGAGTGGTGAAACCTAAAAGGACCTCTCTAACCTCCCAGTCAAATGCAGTACATACTATCACACTGTTCTTGTTCCTGAAGGGGCTTTGAGCACTCTTGAAATATATCCATGACAGAGTGCATGTCTGCCGCTCACCCATTCTATTGAAGCGAGAACGAGAACTCCCTGGCAAAGTCCTCTTGCAGATTTGTATAGAATAACAAGACTTTGGGACAATGTTTATAAGCAACATTAAATGACCCCTTTTTAAAAATTAGATCAACCAGATATTAAAAGCATGTTGCAAGCCTTTGAAGCTTACCAAACTCCAATTATGAAAGCTGTGGTTGTTCAGACAAGGAAAACTAAAACAAAATTGAAGGGTAAAACAGAAAATGTTATTGTGTTTCCAAATTTAGCAGCTGGTTCAGTGCTTTAAAATAAATAGAATATCTGATATATTGATTCAGTTTCAACACATTCGGAGAATAAGAGGCATAAAGAAGCTAGAATCCTCATTTCTAAATAGTGCATGGCTTTTAATTCTAAAATAACACATATATTTTTGCTTTGCTTTGTGGTCAGGACAGATAATAATCTAACAGGCTGATCCTAAGAACATTTTCCTGGGAGTAGGAGGCCCCCATGAGCAGTTCTAAATAGGATTCTGAGTAGGCCCAGTTTAGGATGGCCATGAATATAAATGCACCTGTAATAATAAAATGGTGGATCTGCCTGTCTGTAGTAGGCATAACTCTGCAGAAAATAAGGCCCAGGTTCTAGAGCAGCGGTCCGCAAGCTTCCACTTGCCGCAGACTGCTGTGGAGTTGTGGGCAGAGAGGGCGGCTCGGGGGCCCGCGCACGTGCGGCAGCCCCAGTGCAAACGCGCATACACTGACTGCCGCGCACGCGTGTTTGCACCCGGCAGGGGCGCAAACGCGCGTGCACGGCAGTCTGAGCATGTGCGTTTGCGCCGCCGCCATGCCGGCGGCCACAGCTTCCCATCCGGGCCCCTCCGGGCCGCGAGCAAATCGGCCGCTAAAGCGGCTGATTAGCTTGCGGCTCGGCAAGCTTCTCCTCCCTCCCCTCCCGAGGTGAGAAGCTTGCCAGGCCGCAAGCTAATCAGTCGCTTTGGTGGCCGATTTGCTCGCGGCCTGGCGAGCTTCTCACTTCGGGGGGGGGAGGGAAGAAGGAGCCACGGCCCGGCGCCGAGGCCTTCGCAGCCCGGCGCCGGGCCGCAGCCCGTGGGTTGGGGGCCACTGTTCTAGAGGATCCTTTCTGTTGCAATGCCACGTATTAAGGGAATTGGATCATCCTGGCCCAGTCTCTCCAGAAACTCCATTCTGTTTGCATTGAAGGGTAAGGCTCTCAGCTTGTAGTAAAAAAAGGTAAAGGTATCCCCTGTGCAAGCACCGAGTCATGTCTGACCCTTGGGGTGACGCCCTCTAGCGTTTTCATGGCAGACTCAATACGGGGTGGTTTGCCAGTGCCTTCCCCAGTCATTACCATTTACCCTTCAGCAGCAAGCTGGGTGCTCATTTTACCAACTTCAGAAGGATGGAAGGCTGAGTCAACCTTAAGCTGGCTGCTGGGATTGAACTCCCAGCCTCATGGGCAGAGCTTCAAACTGCATGTCTGCTGCCTTACCACTCTGCGCCACAAGAGGCTCTTTCAGCTTGCAGTAGGCATAATTTATGGTCAGGCATCAGAAGACTGGCCATCAGCTTCAGGATGACCATGGGAACTTCAGTGCCCCAAAAGCGGGGGGCAGTGGAATTTGAACATCTGGACCAGATCACTATGGAAACATCCTTATGCTATTTACAATGGAAGCAAAGAAGAAGCCTGGAAGGGGAGGGTGAAAAATTTCCCCTCTTTTACAAAACAGAGGAACTTAAGAACTTCCCTGAACTATCAGAGCCAGCATGGTATCATTCCAGAAGATAGCCATGCTGGTCTGCGGTATAAAAGCTAGATTTGAGTCCGGGTGAGACCAGCAAGGTTTTTGAGGTACAAACCTTCGAGAGTCTAAGCTTCCTTCATCAGATATAGAAATGACAGAAGGTGTTGCAAAGGAAGAAGTTAAGATACAAAGGTGCAATGCAAAATGTTTTGATGATACAACTGGGCCTTTTCTGCACACAATAGATGCACTTTAGAAATAGATTTTCCTGTTCCGCACAGAAAAATCCAGCTGCCAAAGCACATTGAAACTGTATTATCCTATGTGTGCGGAATGGGCTTTGTTCTACCCATTCCAGATGCTAGAATGGCAGTCCAACAGAGAAACTTCAAGGAGCAATTACTATGAGATTTTTGTAAGGCACGTATGTAATATAGCCAGGAGATCCTAAGCTTGGCTGCCAGGCAGGAGATCTTCAGAAGTGGTTTTGCCATTACATGCCTCCATGTCACAGCCCTGGAATTCCTTAGAGGTCATTTTTCCAAGTGCTAGTCAGAGCCTACTTAGCTTTCAAGATCTGATGGGAATGGGATTGCCTGGGCTCAGGTATATTCCCATGAGAGATTGCTGAACTTGAGTTCATCTAGGAGAAAAGAGCAAGGGTCCAGTAATACCTTAAAGACAAACAACATTTGTGGCAGGGTATTTCTGGCAGAATTGTGATCTCATAGACTCCCCCTTCCAGAGGACCTTCATTTTGGATCACTGTACACATGCACATTTGAGCATGGGCCTAGCCATGAAAAATAGAGTCTGGATCAAACTGATATCAAAATGACAGTGAGTCATGCTGAAGGCATCCAAGGAACATGATGCAACTCCTCCATTAATCATATGAAAGCCCCATCTGGCAGGAATCATCAGAAGGGCCTTTTCCTCCAAGGACCTAAGGGGTTCCCTCCCTGATAATCTAACCTTAATAAGGATCCAAGTAATCAAGACAATGAGCAATGGGCCAGCCTCAGTCATTTCCTCCTTAGTGCTAGACAGGAAGAATTCTTCCCTACTCTATCATGTAAAATACTCAGCCATCTATTTGCCTACCTAAATTCTCAGGGCCTTTCTGCACAAGGACCAATGTTGCCAATTGGTTCCACAAAGCGGAAACGCTATTTTAAATAGTGGAATCTCGGCGTTCCGCACACCTGCATTTGTAGTGGAATCCAGTAGCGTTTCATTCGTTCCCCACAGGTTTCTGGTCTCGCAGGAATTGCTAGAAAGGAAGCGATTTTTTCTGTGCTTGTTCCCGCCCCTGGCTGTCAATCAAACGAACAGCCAATGGGCGGTTGTTATCATGCTCCGGAAAAGCCCCTTTCTCTTTAAGCACAGGTTTAAAAACACACACACACACACATGTTGCAACGAATATGCGTTGATTCGTTGCAATGGAGAGACCCATCTAGCTGGTGTGTGAACTGGCGATTCATCATTACCATGCTCCCCCAAGTGAACCCCCCCCCCCGGCACGGGTGCGATTTTCGGCCAAAAATAAAAGGAACTTGCAAACAGGGGTCTGTGTTGTGCTTGGGGACTTAGGGGAGCTTTAAAGCACTTCTGTGGAGAGACTGTAGCTGGAGAAGCCTCGCTGGTTCGTTGCTTTCCCCGCTCGCTCCGAGGGAAAAAAAATGGTGATCGCTTCGCCGGAAGTTCGGAGGAGAGAGCCAGGGGGAGGGACTTTGTTGCAGCCGCCACATAAGAATGCACAGGTCATTTTTGCTAGTGTTGCAGGTTGCTGGCAGGAGTGTAGCGATTTTCTGAGGGTGAATCCACTTTTCTGGATTCACCGGAAATCGCTACAACGAAGCAATTTTAGCGCTAGTGTAGCAGGACTGTTGCAGATTGTGTGCGACGTCATGCGGAACGGCAAATTAGTAGCGTTTACCATTTGCAAGCCTTCTGCTACTTTGAACTTGTGCTAAATGGCCCTCAGTCTCCCTAAAAGAACACTTCCGTGAAACTTTTATCTGAAGCGCAAAAGAAGAAAAACTCCCCTCCACAATGTACATAAAATACCCTTTTCAAATTCACTCATCTCTGGGGAGATGGACTTTTCATCGCTCCAACATTCCAACGCCGACTCTTTTCTCTCTCCTCAATCTTAGCAAAAATGTATAAAAATATATCCCTCAGTCCAGGTAGTTTGTTCAAATGTTTTGGATCCCACCCTGTTACCTCAACTATGGTTGGCTTCTCTAATTTTACACCCTATTCTGCTGCTCTTCTCCAGTCTGTTCCATTTCCCTCTCCAGATTTGCCCCACTGTCTTCAGGAGGCAGGCTAGTATATCTTCAGCTTCCCCCTTTTATCTCCTCCCTTAGTAAAAGGTAGTTTGTTAGGGAAAGGGTTTAAATTGTATTTGTACTTCACATGTGCATTTGTTTCCTTTCTGTAGCACCTCTGTTTTTATTTACCCGATTTAACATATTTTTTCCACCTGTTGGTCCAATATATTGATTTTCTTGTTGAAGAGGCTTATTCCCCTTCATTTGTTTTGAGTGTTGGTCTGTCTCTCAACCCCCATAACGACTAGGCGCTTTGCATTTTTAATTGTTCTAGGCGCTTTACATTTTAAAAAAAACTGAAGATGTGTTATTAGTCTTTTGAATCACATGTCTCATCACTGCTCAGCCTTCCATCCTTCCGAGGTGGGTAAAATGAGTACCCAGCTTGCTGGGGGGTAAACAGTAATGACTGGGGAAGGCACTGGCAAACCACCCCGTATTGAGTCTGCCATGAAAACATCACCCCAAGGGTCAGACATGACCCAGTGCTTGCAGAGGGGATACCTTTACTTTTATCTTTATCCTGCCCTTCCACTAAGGAACTTAAATGGAACTTAAAACAGCATTTCCTCCTCTTCCATTTTATTCTCACAACAATCCTGTGAGGTAGGTTAGCTGAAAGAAAGAGAGACAGACAGACAGAGATCACCCGGGGAGCTTCATGACTGAACAGAGATTTGAACCTGGCTCTCCCCTATTCTTCTCTAACACTCTAATCATTGCACCACACTGATCATAGAACTCCTACTGATGGTGGTGCCAGAATTGCTACTGTTCTTACTTTGTGGAACATCCATTGCTTTCAACCAGGGGAACAAGGCAACTCGAAGCTCAGACCGATGTGATGACAGGAATATTTCTCCCAGCACCATACCATAAAGCACACTGGGAATCAAACCTTAGTGTGCAGTATTTACAGTCCAATCCAAGACAAAATCACTCCTTTCTAATTCTATAATGGGCTTCAAAGGGTGTAACGCTGTTTAGGATTTCGCTGTCAGTGCCCTTCTCCAGTAATTCCCATAAACAGAAAGGTCACAGAACCTGAATGTAGACAGAAGAAAGAAAGAACAACCCAAACAGTTATGTAATTCCAGCTCATCACTGCTGATGTAAGAGCTCCCAAGCATGGCTGTGCACACCTTCAGTAGCCTAGATCTCCATGTCCCTGGAGGAGCTACGGTAATGCCCACTTTAAATGCTCTACCTGCTTGTCAAAAGGCACACCTAAGAGTAATTATGCCTTGACAGAAGTCTGTGAATATTTTCTGCAAGTTACATAAGGTAAAACTGGGCTAACATTCTGAAGCAGCCAAGGTAGTGGTGGTGGTGGTGGTGGTGGGGAATCACAGGAATGGGTATGGGGGGGGGGAGGGCATGCATGGAAAAGACACTGTGCCAGTTTGACCTGACACGTTCACATCTCCCCTACTGATTTGGGGAGGGGTCAAGAAGAAAGGAGAGACTGTGAAAAAACCTCTCCTCTCTCCTCTTGATACTGAAATCATTGGCAAAGGTAGAAATACAAAGGTCACTTCCAAGTATGTGGCCCTGAGGGGTCTCTCTTGCCTTCTCAAGGCCTCTGTTCTGCTCTCCTGCAACCCAACCAGACCACCAACTGTTCACTTACTCTTGGCCGTATGGGGAACACCCAGTAGTTAACTGCCCACACTGGCACACTTTACAGTAGAACTATCAGAAGGTACAGCAGAGTCAGGCATGAATCAAAAAGGAAGAGCCGAAGGTACAGTAGGAGTCTTTGACCTGGAAGGGGGTGGAATGTGCAATTGGTTTCTCCCTCGTGATGATGTGTACACATAACCATAGTGGTGAGACGAGGATCTGGGAGACCTGCATTTAAATCCCTGCTCTGCCATGGAGGCTTGCTGGGTGACCCTGGGCCAGTCATTCTCTCATCATACATTATGGAGAACACAGGTTGTATCTGGGGATACCGGTATATTTCTATGGAACAATGCAGATTCTTTTCAGTTCCTCCCTAGGTAATTCCTGGTTTGGATTTAGGGTAGTCTTGGCACTGCTTCACAATCAGTGGGAGTCCGGGCTGGGGGGTGGGCACTGTCAGGCACCAGTGTGGGACATCATGTCTGGAGAAAAAAACAAATAGGACTTCAAAGCTCTCAAAACCATAGAGTTTCTGTTGATTCCTATAATGGACTGGCAGCGTTTATGCAGTTTCCCCAACAGTAGGAATGCCAACCCCCAAGTGAGACCTGGGGATCCCCCACTTTTACAGATCATCTCTAGGTGACAGAGATCAGTTTCCTTGGGGAAAATGGCTGCTTTGGAGGGTGGACATCATATTCCATTGAGGTCCCTCCCTGCCACAAATCCCTCCCACTCCCAGCTCCACCCCCCAAAGTCTCCAAGTGTTCCCAACCCAGAGCTGGCAACCTAACCCCGAAGTGATTTCACACTGTTGCATGACAGTGATTTTGTAAGATTATTCTTACAAGAAACAAGAAGTGGGGGGGGGGGGCAGGATATTCCCTGCCTCAGCAGGCAGCTGGCAACCTGATTTGCATTCCAGTTGTGGCACACATGAAGAAGATGTTTTGGAGGGAGGAGATCCTCAAATGTACACTGTTTGACAAATAACAGTCTCTGGGACCATTGAAGGTTAAGAAAACAGAACTGGGTGTGTGAACTCTTCATGTGCACCACAGGCGCACACCAAATCAGGCTGCATGGGCATGGGAACTGAGGAGTGTTGGCAGAGTTTAAATATGCACAGGAATGCTGCACCAGCTGTTGAAAGAATAAATAGTTTTATTGATAAGAGAAGCAACTTTGTAAAGAGAGAGAGGGGAGACAATCCTAAACAGTCTAACTGACTAACTGTTCTTTTTTATTGAAGGCAGGCAAGGAAGAGGTGACCTCAAATGAGCAGGAAGTCCCCAATTGAGCCCATTAGGATGCTGGAGGAGATGATTTCAAAAATACCTGGAAGTTCCTGATCTAACCATGCTAGATACACATCTCATCCAATTTCTTCATTTGCCTTTGAATCATGCACTCTACAGATCTTGCACGCTCCAACAAGAACCTACAAGTCATATGTGACTGTCACGCTAGGGCCTGTGGTGGGGACCCCAGACCCAAATTGCATTCTTCACAATGGATTGTCTTGAAGAGAAGCTGGAGGAGGGGAGAACAGTGTTGGGAGTTGCTCTTGGTTCCTATTGGAAAGAAAAGTCGGGCATGAATGAGTGACATGTGCCCCCAACCAGCCTTAAGCACTGGGCGAACACAAAGAAAGATGGGGCAAGTTCAGGGCAGCAGCGCCAAATTAATCTCAGCAGAATTTGCCCTGGAGCTGTTATGGCTGTGGCTGCTGTCATGACTAACCACACCCTTCCACTGCCCTGTTTGCTTCATCTTCCCGGCAAAATGCCATCATTTTTACTACAGGTGTGGCTGGGACAGACAGTGGCTGAGATGAGAGAGGGAAGAGCTGAGCCCGGCTAGACCACTGGCTGCTCTGTCCTGTTACATGTGAGGCCTGTCCTTCTGTTGAGATGTAAGAGACACGGGGAAGTCATAGGAGGCAGGTCAGTTCACACCCACAAAGGAGAATACTCTCCAGTCAGTGGCAAAGATGGACGATGGACAAACTCAGCTGTAGTGTAATTCTCTCGCACAGCTGGTCCGGAGCTATGGCTGGGCTGTCACCAATTTGCGGATGACACCCAGCTCTATCTCCTCATGGATGGCTGCCCAGACTCCTCCCCCAGATACATTTGCCAGATGTTTGGAAGTTGTTGCTGGATGGTTAGAACAGAGTTGCCTGAAACTCAAACCCTCCAAGATGGATGTCCTGTGGCTGGGCAGAAAGGTGGTCAGACAGGAAGCACATCTACCTACCTTGGCTGGGGTTCAGCTTAACATCTCATCCTCAGCAAGGAGTTTGGGTGTAATTCTATATTCCTCATTATCTATGGATGCCCAGGTCATGGGAGTAGCTCACACAGCATTTTTCTTCCTGCGCCAAGTGAAGCTACTAGTGCCCTACCTGTCCCCAGACTGCTTGACCACAGTGATTCCTTCAATGGTCACGTCTAGATTGGATTTCTGCAACTCACTCTATGCAGGCCTGCCCTTGTCCTTGACCCAGAAACTCTAGCTGGTACATGACATGTGGATGGGAGGGTGCACATTTTGGAAAACCCTACCTATATAGGTGCCATTTGCCTTCTCTCAGCTGTCCATGAATGCTCTTTTCCCCACTGCATTGCCAGAAAGAGTAATTTTGAGGTGGGGGGGGTGGCTTTTTAAAAACAGTTATTTCTGTAGCACAGCATCTTACCATTGAGAAACCTCTCAAAAATTCATCAAGCTTCGAGAAACCCCAGAGGTGGTCCGATCATCCAGAATATGGTTGGGAAGCATAACTGTGTACACGCCCACCTGGGCCCCTCCCCTTCCCACCCCTCCAGGCCCATCACTGGCCGTGTGTGTGTGTCAAATTGACCATATATGGGCATATCATTTGATAAGTATATAACATTTTTAAAAAATCTATGACAAATTCACCCATTTGAGAAACCTTTCCAGGGCTGTCAAGAAACCCCAGAGTTTCACAAAAACCTGATTGAGAAAGCCTGTAGCATTATAACGATAAGAAGTACAGAACAATCTTATGTAGGTTTATTTGAAAGTTAATCTCGCGGTGTCCGGTGGGGCTTCTTCCTGCACAGCAGCACAGAATTGCGGTCTTCACCCTTATTTCAGTCCTCCTAATGTGTGCTTTTTCATGTTAAGAAAATGTCAGTGTGGCAAAATGTTAAGCCTGTGGCCCACTGCAAAAATTCACACAGTTTCAGAGCTATGTAGAAAGTATACATTTTATTTTTTAAAAAATAAACATAGTAATACAATGTTCCCTAGGCTTAACAAAAAATATCACAAAATATGGCTCAAAGTCTTGAACTCCCCCAAACGCTTCCACAAGGGATTATAGTACAAGAAAAGGGGAGAGAGGGAGGGAACTTCCCCCCAACAAATACGCTCCTAATTGGTACTTAGTCAAGAGTTAAAGAATGCGGGGCAGACTTGATCGGATTGGATGGCGGCTGGAATGAAATAGGTGTCCGGGTCCACAAATGCAGCAAAAAAAATTCAGTAACCAAAGCCGAAGGCCAACAACTTTATACTGACCCCCAGAAAATAGCAAAAACCCCTGTCCAGCTTTGAGCTGTCCAGAACGTTTTCCAGGGATGGGTGTTAAATAAGACAAAGAGGAGGGGGAATGTTCAGGCCCTGCTCTGAAGGCCAAGTATATTAAAATCACACAACTCCATAGGAACATCATAAACCCATTAAAACAATGAACAGACTCAAAAGTGTTCTCCTAGTCATAATGTGCTGTGCCATTAGCTGATAAAGGTCTTTCCAGATGCCCTTTCTGAGGCTGTTTGCCTATTTCCAAGTGGAGCTTGGAGATCTCCCACCATTCCAGCTGATCTCCAGACAACAGAGATCAGTTCCTGTGCAGAAGATGTCTGCTTTGGAGGGTGGCATTTATGGCATTATAACCCTGGGAGGTTCTGCCTGTCCATCTTCCCCAGGATCCATCTTCCCCAGGATCCACCTTCCCCCCCCAAAAAAAAAAATCTCCAGGATATTCAGAACCCAGGGGCTTTTCGCATGCCTTCCAAATCGCACAATGGTTGCCAATTGAAAACGCTACTGATTTGCCATTATGCACAACGTCGTTGACAATCTGCCACACACCTGAAACCGATCCGCAAAAAGCGCTTCCTTGTAGCGCTTTCAGGGAAATCCCGAAAAGTGGATTCACCCTCCGGAAAGCGCTACACTCCTGCAACCAATCTGCAACACTAGCGCGAAAGTTCTGTGCGTTACCATTGTTGTGGTTTCTACAAAGTCCCTCCCCCTGGCTCTCTCCTCTGATCTTCCGGCGAAGCGATTGCCATTTTTTTTCTCTGAGTGAGCGGAGTTCAACCCACCAGCAAGCCTGTTTAGAGGCTTCCCCGGCTTCAGTCCCTCCCCAGAGCTGTTTAGTCACTAAGCACAAACAACAGAGAAGCCCGTTTGCTGATGTATTTTCCCTTTATTTTTTACACTGTTTTCGGCTGAAAATCGGGCCCGTGAGGGGGGGGGATTTTTTTTTTCACTCGGGGGGAGCGTGGCAACGATGAAACGACAGCTCAAACACACCTGCCAGCTGATGGGTCTCTCCGTTGCAATGAATCAACACATATTCGTTGCAATGGGTGTTTTTTTTTTTTTTTTTTTAAACCTTTCTTAAAGGGAAAGGGGCTGTTTGGGAGCATGCTAACGGCTGCCCATTGGCTGCTTGACGGCCAGGGGCGGGACGAGCTCGGCAATAGCGCTTCCTTTCTAGCGATTTTTGCTGAGACCGGAAGCTTGTGGGAAATGATAGAAATGCAACTGGATTCCACTACAAAGTCAGGTATGCATAATGACGAATTGCACTATTTTAAATGGCGATTTTTCGTTCAGCAAACAATTTGCTACAAGGATCCCGGTGCGGAAAGCCCCCCAGACTTGGCAACTCTCCCCCTCTTTAAGGAGTTCATTATGTTAAAAACTTTATTCTGTGCAGAAATAAATCCCACTGAATCCCAAGGGGTATTTTTCTTAGGGTTGCCAGCTTTGGAAAATAGTTGGAGATTTTGGGGGTTGCGCTCAGGGAGGTTTGGGAAGGGCAGTGGGGCATAATACCATGTGAGAGCTACTGTGGTTAAAAGTGGCAGCCTTTAATCTGGAGAACTGGGTTGGATTTCCCACTCCTCCACATGTAACCAGTGGGGTGGCCTTGGGCCAGTCACAGTTCTCTAAGTGCTGTTCTCACAAAGTATGTAGTTATTTCTGAGCTCTCTCAGCCTCACCTACCTCACAGGGTGCCTGTTCCGGGGAGAGGAAGGGAAAGGTGTTTCTAAGATGCTTTGGAACTACTCTGAGCAGTGAAAAGCTGGGTATATATAAAAAGCTCTTCTTCTTCTTCAAGGCAGCCAGTTTTCTCCAGGGGGAACTGATCTGTCATTTGGAAATAAATTCTAATTCCAGGCAATCTCCAGTCACCACCTGGACATTGGTAACCCCACCCCTAGTGCATCTGCAGGCTTATTGCTCTATTAGCCTTGCCTCCTGAGATGCCATTTTCTTGCAGCTGCTGCTCTTGGAGTGCCTTTGGTCTCTCTGGCTCATGCAAATAATCCCTGCCATGAACATCTCCTGCAGGAGTTTTCAGCTGCAATGCTCAGCATGCATACTCCCTTGCATTAAATCCTGTTGAGCTAAATGGAGCTGATTTCTTTTTTTTTAAGCAAGGCATACCAATAACGGTAACAATATTTTCCCGAAAGGGCTGTGCACCTGAGGCCTCAGAAGCAGAAGCCGGGTGTCAAGGCAACGCACACAAGCCACGAAGGAGATCGGGAGTGCCTGGCCTTGCTCAATAAGGAGGCTAGGAAGAAGGACTCGCCCATCCCTCCTTGCTGGGAAGGATAATGCCTATTAGAGTGGGCAGAATTAATCACAGGGAGGTGAAAAGCTTGGCTGCCTTGGGGTGGAAAATCTTTGGCAATCGCTTGCAAAAGGTCTTTCGCTGCCCAAGAGCAAGGCACATGTGCTCAGCGTGAGTGCCAGCAACTGCTTTGCATGTGACAATTACAGGCCAAGACTCCTGAGGTGTTTCCCGCTGAGGGGAGGGGAGGGGAGGGGAAGGCATTCGGTCAGGCTCCAGAACGAGAAGAACCTTATGAAAGGACAGCTCTCTGGCTGCAGGGAGGGAACTGAACCTAGGTCACCTCAGTCAAACTCTTGTTTAAAGACACAAGGCTGGCCTTTGCAGAGTGGTGCTTAGTTTTGCTTTTTAAGCAGATTTGGGAACCCTGGAAGAGGATGATGAGCCTGAAATACTTCCCAAGACTAACCACAATTAGTTTGTCCCCTGGATTCCAATAGGATTTTGCTGCCAAGTCAATAGGAATGTGATCAATGTCCTTAGGCTTTGCACAGAAGATCATATCCTTCATCAACTACGTTAGTGTTAGGCTCCTGGATTGGGATTGCAAGAGGGTTGCCAACTGCTTGGAGAGAGGAAAATGTCCTGTCCCCTTAACACAGGCTTAATGGGAGGTTTTGCCCTGAATTTGGGGGTGGAGTTTACAAAGCAAGTATTTTCTCCAGGGAAACTGATCTTGGTCACCTAGAGATTAGCAGTAGAACTTCAGGTCACACCTGGAGGTTGGAAACCCACAGGGTGAGACTAAGAATCATATCCAAGTGGAGGGATTCAAGTCCTTGTTCTTCCTCATTCTTAATTTTTTTTTTCTTGTGTAATGGTTGTGTCTGTGTCTTGCCACCTTGGTGTAGTGGTTCAGAGCAGCGGCTTCTGATCTGGAGAAACGGATTTGATTCCCCACTCCTCCATATGCAGCCAGCTGGGTGGCCTTGGGCCAGTCACAGTTCTCTCAGAGCTCTCTCAGCCTCACCTACTTCACAGGGTGCCTGTTGTGAGGAGAGGAAGGTGACTGTAAGCCGCTTTGAGGCTCCTTCAGGTAGTGAAGAATATAAAAGCCTATTACCCTAAAAGCAGAATATAAAAGCCAATTACTCTTGCATACTGGAGGATCAGTAAACCTGATCACCCCACGTTATATAGAAGGCATAGCCTTCAGTTTTTTTGAGATCCGGTTTGGTGTAGTGGTTAGGAATGCAGACTCCTAATCTGGCAAGCTGGGTTCGATTCTGCGCTCCCCCACATGCAGCCAGCTGGGTGACCTTGGGCTCACCACAGCGCTGATAAAGCTGTTCTGACCGAGCAGTGATATCGGGGATCTCTCAACTTCACCTACCCCACAACAGACACATCACAGGGTGTCTGTTGTGGGGAGAGGAAAGGGAAGGTGACTGTAAGCCACTTTAAGACTCCTTTGGGAAGAGAAAAGTGGCATATAAGAACCAACTTCTCCTTCTCCTTACCAATCTTCAGGTGAAGCCTGGAGATCTCCTGGAATTACAACTGACCTACAGGCCACAGAATTCAGCTTCCCTGGAGGAGACAGCTGCTTTGTAGGGTGGACTTTATGACATTACACTCTACTGAGGTCCTTCCCTTCCCCAGACCTCGCCCTCCCCAGGCACCCCTCCAAATATCCAGGAATTCCCTAACCTGGAATTTGCAAGCCTATAATCAGTGCACACTTGCCCCACCTTTCAGAAAACTTCAATAAGGAATTGACCGTGCAGACAGCTCAGAGTAACAAGAGCATCCGTGCCCTCTTCCCTTCCCTAGCAGAAGATGAAACAAGACTGGGCATGATTTTGCCCACAGTTGCAGAAACAGTGCTGGTTCGATCACATGATGTTCTTTCTTTCTTTTTTTTTCTTTAAACTCATTCACTGCTAAACCACATATCCTTCCCTGGCAAGAGTCAAGGATCAGAACAGTGAAATCAAAAGTAGGTCTGGCTTTCTGATTTCCCCCCCTACTTCTGTCTCAGAAATCTATATACCAATTGTGTCACTTTGCACGTATTAAGTCTCTTTGATGTTTCCAGTAAGACTCTCTCTGACTTTTAGGCCCAGCATCCAAGTATGATCAGCTGTAGGTGACTAAGGAAAGGCATTGAGTGCAGAAGTCTGCATTGACTATCAGATGAGGAGGAACAGAAGTCTGGAATTGGCCACCTTGGAAGGTGATACAGTGGCATTATACCCCACTGATGTCCCTTCCCAAACCCCGCCCACTCCAGACTCCTTCCCCAAAATCCCCAGGTTGGTGTACTGTGCAACGGGCAAAATTAGTAGATATGCTTACAATTGCTTACAATAAAAATTATTTACAGACAAAAACTGCCTTGCATTTTTTTTCAAAAAGGAAATGTATTGCTTGTAGAAATCTCAAAGGAATCAGAAATAATTGTATAGTTCACAAAGGAAGACATTTGGCCCTGAAATGGCTCTTTTGCAGGTCACAATAGTCTATGGGTCAAAGGATAAATAAAACTTTAAAAAATCTCTTTTTAAAAGTGCCAAACCATTTAGGCTGTGTATATTGCACTAATGAATAGCTTTCTTTCTTTCTTTCTTTCTTTCTTTCTTTCTTTCTTTCTTTCTTTCTTTCTTTCTTTCTTTCTTTCTTTCTTTCTTTCTTTCTACATTCCACCCCCTTCTCAAAACTGATTGGATGTTGGAGTAGCACTCCCATAAGTGAGAGACTGTTTTTCCCCTGAGGGGTGGGTCAGTCATCTGTCCATCATGGGGGGGGGGTCTTTACCTCAGAGATACGGAAAGAATTCATAGAATGCAGCGGCTGCTGTGATGTCACAGAGTCACCTTAGCCTAGAGACAGATTATAGTGATTATTGTATTATTGTCAGCATGACCCATTTCAAGGCACTTCATATATTTATTCTTTTTCTATATCACTCCTCCCTGCAAGCAGGCTCAGGGATGTTTGCAATAAATAATAATAGAAATTAAACCAATATCCATCCCCTACACACACACACACACACTTAGTTGTCCTCTGATGGGTTAACTGGACTGGGAAAATCTTAAACAAGCGGTGGGGGAGCCAAAGGGGAAATGAGGGAGGCCCGTATTATTCCCATTAACCTTGGCCACAGCCATAAACCTGGTGGAAGAGTACCATTTTGTAGGCCCTGTGGAACTTTGACAACTCTGTCAAGGCCCTGATTCCAGCAGGGAGCCCATTCTACCAGGCCAGAATCAGGATCAAGAAGGCCCTGGCCCTGGTTGAGATCAGGTGAACATCTTTGGGGGCAGAAAGTTTAGAAAATATTACCTGCCCATAACCCAACTCAGGCCATTTCCATAGTTGTCCATGTTATCCAGGGCTGATTCTGCACTTACTTTGTTTTTTTCTGTTGCTGATCCTGCTGAATTCAGATCCATTTGAACCCAGGTCTTTTTCCTTCCTACCCCCCCCCCAATTGAAACAGAAAGTGTTCTGCACTTGATTGGGAAAGCTCAGAGTGGGGAGGGGAGTGGTGGTCAGGAAGCTGCTTGTTTTTCTTTTCCTGAACAAGCAAGGGTGGGGGGTCAGGTAAAGTCCAGCTAGCATTAAAGGAGAGTACTTTATTTGTCTTTTGACTCCCAAGCCAGAGCAAGCTAGGGAGGAGCCAAGCACAGCAGGAGGCTCTTTCTTTCTTTACCTGAACAAGGGGGCAGGGCAGAAAGGATTTGAGACAGCAGCCTCACAGAGAATGAGGAAATAAATCCAAGAGGTAAATCTCTGCTGAGAGAAGTGTGGACTTCTGGAGTGCAGTCACTTGAAAACAGAGCCCATAGTGAGGGCAAAAATAAGTCTTGGGAGGGAAGACTTGCAAACTGGAACCAGGAAGTCTTTGAACTGATGCCCTGAATAATCAGGGAAAACTGCTTTGTTACGTTGGCGTTGCAGGCATGGACAGGAAGTTAATCCGCAAAATGCAGAACATCTACATTTATACTGGGGGCTTTAAAAGCCGGTTCTTCAAATATAGTGAGTTATATCCGCTCCTGGATATCATGGGGAAAAGGTAGGATCACTGCGGATCAATCATGGATGTTGCAGAGGGAATATTTAAAGTGCCCCAAATCAAAATGGAAATCGAATGCAGTGCAAAGGGGAGGGGTTTATTCGGGCTGGAAGAGCATACAAAGTAAAGTCCAGACTCGACCCAGGTCTCCTGCGTATTAGTCTCTGGAGGTCGACTTCGCATTTGCATCTGGCTATCCACACATGTAGTTTCCAAGTGGCAATACTGAGGATTTGTATCTTGGGGCTATTTTGCACGAAGGAAGAGTTGATGAGAGTGAATTTACTCCGCAAAACTGATTTTGCTCTGCATGGTCAACCGTATCTTGGGGGCTTTCAGCATCTTTTCATCATCCAGCTGCTGGCATTTCAGCGTTTCTGAAAGACGCTAAAAGCTGACTTTGGATATCCTAAATCTAGTACCATGGCTGGAGGGATTAGAGGGGTTCCCCAGAGTTCTGAACATGCATTAGGTGGCCATTCTAAGCTGATTTTAGTTGCTAAATGCAGATAAAGTTTTTATTTTGTGAGCACATTAATTTCTAACAATGATCATGCATCTTAACATGATCAGAAATACCAAATAATAATAATAATCTTTAACCGCTGCTAGTGGCCTCGGCACAGGCCCGCACAGGTGGGAGCGGCCTGCGCAGCCACCTGGACCCAGCAGACACGCCGGCGGCACCCGCCCTGCCCGCACACAGGACACCTTGCCTGCCAGCCCACGCGGCCAGGAGCAGCCAGCGGCACATCAGGCGGGAGCGGTGGCCGCGGCAGCGCCGCCCCAGCCACCCGCCGCAGCAACACATCGCCCGCCGGCCCACGCTGCCAGCAGTGCCCGGCCAGGGACACTCGGGAAGCGGCGGTGGAGGCGCCGTCAGCGGCCGCGGCCACTGCAACGGCGGCCCCGCCTGCTCCTTAACACCCGGCCCATCGACTGTTTCCTCACCTCCAGCCCACCGTCATTCACTCCCTCACCCTCCCACAGAAACAGGTAAGCCGCAGCCCAGGGGGGGTCCAGGACAAGGCAGTGCCGGCTCACAGGCCGTCCCATGCCCGGCCTCGGGTCCGGGGCCTCGCCCTGCAAAGACAGAGAGCCGCCCCACCAAACACCCGAGCCCCGCTAGTGCCCGCTGTATTTGGAGTACAGTGGGCTAATTTTCTAATAATAATAATAATAATAATAATAATAATAATAATAATAATAATAATAATAATAATAATAATAAAAGAAAGGAAAGGAAAGGAAAGGAAAGGAAAGGAAAGGAAAGGAAAGGAAAGGAAAGGAAAGAAAAAAGGTGTGAGGGTGCAGAGGGAACAAAACAGGAGCCAGAGAAGCGGGTAGGTGGGCTTGCAGGTCGGCAAAAGCACGCTGAGGGCGAGGAAAGAAATGAGAAGGCTCTTTGAATGCCAACCACACACACTGGATTGAACTCCAAAAAAGCCACGGGAAGACACATTTCCTCTGAAGCTGCCCCTGAGGAGCCCAATTTTAGTGTGAACCCGAGGAAGTTAGAACAGTGCTAACACCAAATTAAAGGTCACTGCGGAAACCGTCTCAGAAAAAGGAGAGCAGTTGTTATTGTCTGATGTTTGACAAACAGAAAGGGGGGGAAACCCACGAAAAACAGCCGGGAGTTTCTGTAGTGTCTGCCATCCCCACGCAGAATTGTTTAGTCATCTGTGTGTGTGTGTGTGTGTGTGCGTGCAAGAGTATGCCTGCATGCATGTGACCAGGGATGGAAGGGAGGGAGGGAGGGAGGGAAGGCTTTTGGAACTTCGCAAAGATTAAAGGTTTATGGTGACCCCTGCATGAGCTCCCAGCCTGCTAATCTCACCCTGATCCTATCTTACACCTAGGGCGGAACCATTTCACTTTCCTTTGTAGCACTTTCCTGATTCAGCCGATGCTTCCAGTCCAGACACGCTTTGGTGGGAATGCTGAAAGACCTCAAGACTCATCTCCTGAGCCGAGTTCCAGAGAGCTGCATGGGGCGGCAACTCACAAAGGGAGCCGGTGTGGGTAACAGATGGGTGAGCAGGATTCTTGGAAACCACTCCCAGCACGCTGCAGCTGCAGCCGTTGTTCAAATCACTGTGAAGGTGAGGTCCGCACGACAGAATGCTTGGCAGCTACACCCAGCATGGGAGAAGTGGCTTGGCAGGCAAAGGGAGGGGCTCTAGGCAGAATAGCAAGCAAGTAATTACAGCAGCATTTGGGACCTGGACCTGGCAAAGCTTCTGTCCCGAAAAGATCCCAGCTGGGGATCAACTCTGTTTCCAGACCTTTGCAAGCTGTTCTTCTCTCTCAGTGTTTCATGCTTAACAGCATCCCCATTGAACCTCAAAGGTGGCCAGTTCGGTATGCTAAAGAAAGGGGTATAACATTCACGGTTCCTTCTATGACCCTTTAGCAGTGTGTGTCAGAATTGCTGGAAGACACAAGATCTGCAGTGTGCACAATTAAACAGCATATATGAAGAATATCCTACAGAGGAGTTCTGCAGTTAGGTTATTTAGAGGAGGGACTTGCGAATATCTTTTTCCAAATACTCCTATGTCCTGATTGGAGACTTCCTGTTCCTTTGAGCACACTTCTTCCCTATTTGCCTTCAGATGAAGAACAGTTAGGCAGTCAGATTGCAACGACTCTCTGTCTCCTCTCCTTTTACAAACTTGCTTCAATTCTCAATAAAGCTTTTTAGGAGAGCATGGTCAGGAGTGCGGATTTATAATTTGGCGAGCAGGGTTTGATTCCCTGCTCCCCCACATGCAGCCAGCTGGGTGACCTTGGGCTCGCCATGGCACTGATAAAGCTGTTCTGACTGAGCAGCTCTTGTTCTTCTTCTTGTTCTTGTTCTTCTTCTTTAAGCAACCTTTGCATATTTAAACTCTGCCAACAAGGATATTTGATGTATAGGTATCGTATTTTGCAGTATCCAAATGTCTGACTGAAGAGTAACGTGGTTGAGGTTGAGAGCCAGCGTAGTGTAGTTGCAAAGGCATCAGACTAGCATCTGGGAGGCCCAGGTTCGAATCTCCACTTTGCCATGCAGCTTGTGGGATGACCTTAATCCAGCCATATACTCTCATCTTAACCTACCTCACAGGGTTGTTCTGAGGATAGAGAGGAGAATAATGTTTTACACTCGATATGTACATGAAATAAATAAAATCTGGCTATAAGCCCTAGGTGCCCCACCTTTCTGCTTCTCTTACCTCATGATATTCCGAGAAAAGCAGGGCATGGACTCCTCTCCTAGCCTTGTCCCTCCCCCCCTTTGGTGACAGCCAAGTCTGGCTGTTTGCTGCTCTGTTCTGCCAGGATGGATATCTTGCCACCTACTTGGTAAGATAAGGAAGGTCATTTCACAAAAACTGATTCATTGCAGCCAGCGAGTTGAACTTCAACTTGATCCCTCTTCAGTGATAGCCTTGCTGGGTGGCCTTGGGAAGATCTCCTTCTTGATATCAAGTGTACCTATTTCCTCCTTTCCACAAATGACAGAAAAAGCTGCCTCTATGTATTGCAAAAGTAGTGGGTATATAGTTTATTTATTTACAATATACTCTTCCCAATTGGGGCCAAAGAAGAAGAGCTGTTTTTTATACCCCACTTTTTACTACCCAAAGGAGCCTTGAAGCGGCTTAAAATCACCTTTCCCTCCTCTCCCCACGACAGACACCCTGTGAGGTAGGTGTGGCTGAAAGAGCTCTGAGAGAACTGTGACTGGCCCAAGGTCCTCCAGCTGGCAGCATCTGGAGGAGGACAGGGGAGTCAAACCCGTTACTCCAGATTAGAAACTGCCACTCTTAACCACTACACCAAGCTGGCTCAGTGGCAGTGAACAACCTTCTCTGCTTTAGTTGTAAGGATCAACTCAAGAAGGGGCAAATGTTTAGCCTAGAGAGGAGACGACTGAGAGGGGATCTGATAACCATTTTCAAGTATTTAAAAGGGTGCCATATGGAGGATGGAGCAGAATTGTTCTCTCTTGCCCCAGAGGGACAGAACAGAACCAATGGGATGAAATTAATTCACAAGAAATTCCATCTAAACATCCGGAAGAAGTTCCTGACAGTTAGAGCGCTTTTTCAGTGGAACAGGCTTCCTCGGGAGGTGGTGGGTTCTCCATCTTTGGAAATTTTAAACAGAGGCTAGATAGCCATCTGATGGAGAGGCTGATTCTGTGAAGGCTTAAGTGGGTGGCAGGTTACAGTAGATGAGTGATTGGGATGTGAGTGTCCTGCATAGTGCAGGGGGTTGGATTAGATGATCCATGAGGTCCCTTCCAACTCTATTGTTCTATAATGCTGTAACTCTAACCTAAGGAAGTTTAGGCAAAGAGAGAGAGAGTGTCTGTCCCAAGGTCCCCAAGCAAACTACCACAGCAGAGAAGGGATTTGAACTCTGGTTTCCCAGATCCCCATGAGCTATTCTAATCATTACATGGCACTACACTGGACAGCACTACACGGGCTCTATCATGCACTGGTTTAAGACGAGCGCCAGAAGAACTCTACACAGAAAGTGTGTGTATGTGTGTGGGGGGGGGGTGCATGAAAACATCTTGGCTACAAACAGGTGTCTGTTCCATATCACCAGAGATTGTAATGCTGTTCTTCTTGCTCTTATCAGTTGTCTTATGTTTGGATTCCTCTGCCTGGGAAAATGCTCGACTGACAGCTCGGAAGGGCCAGAGGAGTGGCAATGCAGACTTCACAATGCTGCCCCATAGCAGCATACCTCAAAGATGAGATGACAAGGAGAGTTGTTTAAGTCCTGCTGCTGGCTGAATCAGTGTCTTATCTGATAGGCCAGATGCCAGGAAGTTAGTAGAATCAAAGTCAGAATCCACAAGCTGCACAATACAGTTGTTTTGAAATCCAATCGTTCTTTTCTAGTAATTTATTAGATGCAAATAAGCAAGAGTAACCATGGAGTAACCAAGACAAGTTCCCAGGGACAATACTCGTTTTCAAAGGGATGCCAGGAAGGGCAGATGAGGTGCTGGTTCCGATGACACGGAAGGCACCATCCTCTGCACAGCACCCAAACCTCTTCCAATATAATCTTGGGCTTCACATTCATTTGCACAGTTGAAATACTGAGATCTGCTTGATAGTCAGTGGAGTCCTCAGAGCCACCCCCTTCCAACTCCATGGAGGTCAATGGGCATAGCTGGGTGTAACTCTGATTAGGGTGGCTCAAGATGGGCAGCCGTGTAAGTCTGTCTGTAGCAGCAGAAAAGACTAATGAGATTCAGGAGCACCCTAAAGACTAATGACATTTGTGGCAGGAGATGAGCTTTGGTGGGTCACAGCTCACTTTGGATACTTCTTCAAATTAGGATCGCACTGTAAATTGACTTCAGGCTTCTAAACTATTGCCTGGATAATCCAGGCATCAGCTCTTGGAAGCATGGCTGACCCTGGTTAGTATCTGGATGAAAGACCTCCAAGGATTTGGATGGTAGATCCACCAAAGAACAATGATGTGGAGGCAGGTCATGGTAAACCACTTCTGAAAGCCTGTTGCCCAGCTGCCAGATGAGCTTTGGATAAATAGTAATTATGTTTCAGGCTCATTTTCAATCTTGGTCCCCTGCTCTTTTCTAAAAAAAAAAAAAAAAAAGAGAGAGAGAGAGAGAGAGAGAGAGAGAGAGTGAGAGTGAGAGAGAGAGAGAGAAAGCTCCTCTCACATTGGGATAGAACTGGCCTTTGTGAAAAGGAAGTTTACAGTTGGTAATCCTGTGAGTGTCATGGTGGTGTGTTACTCAAGAGTGTTGGGGGATGTGGGAGAAACTGAGTTGGAATTTCCACTCTGCCATGGAAGCCCCTGGGTGACTTTGGGTCACTCACATGGCCAGCCTAGCTGACCTGACAGGACTGTTGTGAGGATGAAAGAGAGGAAGCAAGAATGGTTTTGTGAACTGCTTGGGTCCCCCATTGGGGAGGAAAATGGTATATCAATCATCAATCAATACTGATGGCTAGAGCAGAGTCATCTGAAACTCATCCCCTCCAAGACAGAGGTCCTGTGGTTGGGCAGAAAGGTGGCAGGACAGGAAGCGCGGCTGGGATACAGCTTGACATCTCGTCCTTGGTGAGGAAGTTTGGTGAGATTCTGGATAACTCTCTGCCTATGAAGGCCCAGGTCATGGGAGTAGCCTGCATGGCGTTTTTTCATCTGCACCAGGCAAGGCTACTAGCACCCTACCTGCCCCCATACTGCTTGGCTATTGTGATCCATGTGAATCTCATGGAGGTCCCTGGCCCTAAGAAAGCATGCCTGGCTTTGACCAGGGCTAAGGACTTTTTGGTCCTGGCCCCAATCTGGTGGGATGAGCTCTTGGATGAGCTGAGGGCCCTGACGGAGCTATCACAGTTCTGCAGAGCCTGTAACACGGAGCTCTTCTGTTAGGTCTTGGGTCGAGGTCAGTGCTAGTGCTAGGGATATCATGGCCCCTCCTCAGGCTCAGTTGTATGATATCTACACCCCCCACACCTATCTTTGTACTCACTTAGAAGAAGAAGAAGAAGAGTTGGTTCTTATATGCCGCTTTTCCCTACCCGAAGGAGGCTCAAAGCGGCTTACAGTCGCCTTCCCATTCCTCCCCCCACAACAGACACCCTGTGGGGTGGGTGAGGCTGAGAGAGCACTGATATCACTGCCCGGTCAGAACAGTTTTATCAGTGCCGTGGCGAGCCCAAGGTCACCCAGCTGGTTGCATGTGGGGGAGCGCAGAATCGAACCTGGCATGCCAGATTACAAGTCCGCACTCCTAACCACTACACCAAACTGGCTCACCAAACTTATTGCACAACTTGCCCATCCAGATTTCCGTGGTTTATATTCACTCTTTAACATTTCCTCTTCCCACACTGCCTTTCAAGCAGATGACGCTATTCCAGTCACTGTCAGCATTCCAGGGAATTCCAGAGACAATGATCAGGGCATTTCCCAACAAGCACTCAAGCAGGCGAGCCAAAAATCATGCCTCTTATTCTGTCCATGAAGAACAAATGGCGGGGTCATGCTGCAGCCTCTGTTTGCCTTGTGGGGAGTTGGTTTTGGCTATTTGAAATTGGCTTCCCCTCTCAATTAGCATTTTAAAGGAGCAAACATGTGACATGAGTATTTTAAATGAGAAACAACATGGTCATTTGGTTAAGAGTGGCGAATTCTAATCTGGAGAACCAGATTCCCCATTCCTGTACAAGAAACCCGCTGGGAGACTTTGGGCCAATCACAGCTCTCTCTGAACTCTCGCAGCCCCACCTACCTCACAAGGTGCCTGTTGTGGGAAGAGGAAGGGGTTGTAAGCTACTTTGAGACTCCTTAGGGTAGATAAAAGCAGGGGATAAAAACGAACTCAACCCACTTCTTTCAAAATTTAAAACATCCCCCACTTCAAAATGCTAATGGAAGAGTGCGAAAGACAGCAGAAATGGGGGCCATAGTGGTATGTCTGCCCCTATCAATCTTCTTTCACAATACATAGCCTCTGGGGAAATCTGGAGGTTGGTCTTGTGCTTGTCTACATTTACTGAGAATGTCTGCATGGCCCAACAGGACTGCCCATAGCCTCATATGAACTTGCAGCCTAGAGCCAGTCCCCAGAATGCACTGCAGTGCAAGAGAGTCCGACGGCAAACACAAGGAGGCTTCTTGACGACAACAAAGTCGATTCAGGGAGACAGAAGTTTAAAAGCCACAGTGTGATGTAGCCTATTGGCCCTAAATAAATATCCAGTAGTAGCAGTGTGAGTTAGTCATCCTTAGTGGAATCAATATTCTCTCTTTCTCTCCCCCTCTTTTATCTTGGAAGGCCTGGATGAAAGAAAGCAGGATTCATTAGCTTTATATATATACTTTGCCAGTCCACATTGCAGTCACTGTGGAACAGCTGGTAGTTTTAGGACGCGGGATGTCAGTGGAAAGAAAGCAGTCTTCATCTGTGAAGCCTGGTTTAGGACAGAACAGGAGAGGCAACTGTCTCCATCAAGATAGGCCTTGAATATGTTTGAACTGGTGACCTGGAGGTGAAGGATTCAGCAAGTTCTATTTCCATTCCCTGGGACGTCCAGTTCTAACGATAACAGACCTATGTGCAAATATAGGAATTGCTGAGCAGCGTTCTTTTCTGCGACGCTTCTGTTCTGCTTTGTATGGACAGGAGTTGTTGTGAGGATAAAATGGAGGAGAGGAGAATGATATAAGCAGTTTTAAGTCGCCATTAGGGAGAAAAGCTGGCCAAAATGAAGTTAAATAAATAAACAAATGTAGAGAACAGCCTAGAGCTGTCAGGGCTGTATATGACACCTAAATAACTAGGAATTCCTTATTAACACAAGCAGCAAAATAAAGGCAATGCAAGCAAACTATTTGTTAATCTCCCAAGTCTAATGTATGGGGCTTGGCGTATACGTGACTGATAGCTCTATTGGCGTAACAAATTGAGGAAGAATCAACATGGCTTCTGCACAAGGAAGTCCTGTCTTACCAACCTTCTTCATCCTTTGAATGTGTTTGCCTGTATGATGACCAGTCAGTATACAGTTATGGACTTCCCAAAAGTATTTGACAAATTCCCTTGCCAGTAACATGTTACTGTCAGACAAGTATCCGGGAGGCCCTAGCTTGGATTCCCACCTTGGCATGCTGGCTAGGGTTGCCAACATCACCTCCGTCAACACCAGGAATGTTTTTGAAGGTGGTGATCAGGGAGGGGAGTATTTGAGAAAGATGTGGGCACTTCTGGGTGCATTCTAGGGATTTTCCTTTAATCTCTATCGTAAAGACTGTGCAGCAATGAGAAAAAAACTAACATACCACAGTGGAAACCATTTCGAACCATTTTTCCCTCTTGTTCCTTAACTTTTTAGAGGGTGGAGGTATACACACTGGGAGCAGGCACATGACAAACCTCAAGGCCACTGGGTGACTTTGGGCCCATCACCGTTTCTCAGCCTCACCTAATTTTTAGGGTTGCTGTTGTGAGGACAGAATGGAGATGAAGCGAATGATGTTGTAGGCTACTTTGGATCCTCAACAGGAATAGAAATATTTCTTTCAATGCTGGTAAATTTGCTTCTGTGCACTGATGCTTTTAAACCATTATTGGTTTGCCTACAATTTAGCTTCCTAACGTTGGTTCATAGAGTCTGTGATGCATTTATATTTGACTTTCTGCTTCTTGCCGTAGAATTTAAAGAGAAGTCCGTGTTCTTATTGCAGTGTCTTATTCTGGGCCAAAAACAGCTGGCTGCCATTTTTGGAGCCTGAGTATCTTCTTTGCCTACATGTGAACACGGCCACAGGGATCTTGACGTACATTATTTGAACCCTGTGGGTTCATTCCACCATTTTGTATTTCTTGCTTTCCTCCCATAGCTCTGTCCCTGATTCCTGCCCCTATGCTGCTCACTGGAATTTTGCTGATCTGCTGCCATCACTGACAATAATCCTTTCTTGGGAGCAAGTTCCATTGAATTAGACTGCATGATGCGATTCTATTTACACCAATTGGAAAGTAAATCTCACAGACACTAGAGGATCTTATTTCTGAGTAAATGCACATAGGGCTGCAAGGGGGAAAAGCTCAGCCAGCTCAAGGAAAAGATCTAGCACATTTTTATCTCACCCTTCTGCAAAGTGCTCAAGACAGCATCTGTGATCCTTACAACTTCTCCATGAGGTTAGTTGGGCCTAGGGCCAATCCACACATTACAAAGTCCATGTGGCAGACATGTGGCCATCACAAGGATCTTGGGTGAAACGTATGCCTAGAGTTTCTCTTTAGAAACTTAATTCATAGGCATGCACAGCTCCAATTTAGACTGGGTGTGTGATAATAAGGGGCTTAAACCTCCTCCCTACACTGTTCTCCTGACCAGAAATAGCCCCACAGAGTTGCTATTTGCCCGGCTGTGGAAACCTGCATTTACCCACTGGTACAAATAAGAATACCAACAAGGATTGTGAAGTGAATGGAATGCAATGGAGACTCTAAAAACCCTTTGCAATCGTTTTTAAAAGAAAAGTGATATAACTACTAGTAGTTTTGGAGTAGCCCAGTAATACATCAGGTTGTTTCTATTACAAAATAAATATAACCGTTCTTTTCGAAAGAAGAAGACAGGAACAGTGTGGGGAACCAAGGTTGTGCAAGCACTTGCAAGTAAGTGAGGGCTGCCCTGTTTTTCCACCCTCCGTCAAACCCCAAGCAACTGAAGATACCAGACTCAGGCTTGCCAATTATGTGATTTTTTTCCTTCGAGTTTGTACATGCTCTGAAATGAAGGCACTTCTGTCATGCAGATTCAACCGTGCCTTAGCAGCTTCTGGTTTCCTCTCCCTTTCATCAGGCTGCTTGGGCTGCCCATCCCCTGCTAGCCAGGGGTGAAGAGAAGGTCACCCGGGGACTCCTTTTGCTGTTGAAGGAAGGGTGAGAATGGCTCCACTTTAGATCCTCCTAATCCTCATGTTGTCGCTAATTAAGCACAGCCAGCTCCGGCCCAGGCTGAGCGGCCCTGTGGTATTTGATCACGCCAAGTCAGCCCAGTGAAGCCTACCATCCAGTGACAAGAAGGACTAATTAGCCTGTTGTTAAATTCATTGCCTTCACAATCCCAGCCCTAGAGGTCTTCCCTCCTTTCAGGTCATTTCCCTTTAGGGAACCAAAGTCATGAGGGCAAATCCCTTTTTAAGGGGCCAGCTAAACTTTCGGTGGCAGACCCGTGTGAAAGAATTGGGCTGATGGCCAACCTGTCTAAAGCAGCTGTGGATGGACTGAAAGTGCAGCAGGGACAGCTGAGAGAGAATCGGAACTCATTTATTGGATATATTTTCAAGATATTTGGGGACAGACAGTGTGGCATAGCGTTTAAGGGTGTCAAAGTTGGATCTGGGAGATCTGGGTTAACAAATCCCCACACATACCATGGAAGCTCGCTGCACCACTTTGGGCCAGTCACGTGCTCCTAGCCTAACTACCCCATGGAGTTGTTGCCAGGACAAAATGGAGGAGAGACCTAAGCCACTTTGTGACTCCATTGGGGAGAAAGGTGAATTACAAATCTATAAAGTTAGATTCAAATGAGTAGCCATGTTGGTCTGAAGTAGCACAATAAAATCCAGTAGCATCTTTAAGACCAACAAAGATTTATTAAAGGTGTGAGCTTTCGAGTGCAAGCACTCTTCTATAAAGTGCATTTGTATCTCACTTTTCCAAAAGAACAAACCCAAAGCAGCTTACAAAAATAATACCTCAAGTGCCTTGCTTCCCCCCCTACCCCCCAGGAGGATTTTGCAGCCTCAGCTGGTTCTCACACCCCCTGCTTCACGGGAATTTACTATCAGTTGCAATTTGGTGGGAGGGCACTTTTGAGTGGAATTAGGAACAGAGAGCCTCTTGTGGCGCAGAGTGGTAAGGCAGCTGTCTGACAGCTTTGCCCATAAGGCTGGGAGTTCAATCCCAGCAGCCAGCTCAAGGTTGACTCAGCCTTCCATCCTTCCGAGGTCGGTAAAATGAGTACCCAGCTTGCTGGGGGGTAAACGGTAATGACTGGGGAAGGCACTGGCAAACCACCCCGTATTGAGTCTGCCAAGAAAACGCTAGAGGGCGTCACCCCAAGGGTCAGACATGACTCGGTGCTTGCACAGGGGATACCTTTACCTTTACCTTTAGGAACAGAGAATGCTTTCTGAAGAAGGAACTGTGGGATAAAGAAAGTAGCTCTCGTGAAGATGGGGAAGATGACTTCTTTTGTATTTGTGGGTTAAAGCAGACCACGAGCATCTTTTTACATCATGCTCATTGTTTGTGGAGTTTACCACTGGAAAAAAGGCACACAATTATTGTTTCTATTTATTAAAAAACTAAGACTCTGAAAGATTAATACATAGAAGTAATTGCAAGCCAGATGCATTTATGGGACTTTGGTTGGTTGATTTATATAAAACAGATCTACATGTTGTAAAATCATCTGTTTTATGTTTTTGATTACTGATAGTTCTATAATGAGATTGTCTTTTTATTTCGCTCAGGAGAAAAACTTTGTTACTGGATTCCATATTTTTTTGGGGGGGGAATTATCAGTCAAGAAATCAGTGCTCATGCATGCTGGCTAACTTTATTCTTCCTTTTGAAGCAATTGTAGATGAATGCTGATTCATTTTTAACATTTTTTTTAAAGCTCCAAACTGGATCAATCATAGGCAATTGGTTAACAGGATTTACTGCCTGTGGGCTGAAATCCTAAGGATACTTTCCTGCTAGGAAGCCTCACTGAATAACGTGTGACTGACTTCTGAGCAGATAAGTTTAGGATTGTTCCCAGGGGCTCCTGCACATGATGGCTGCCAGCTACATAGAGACTTTGACCTTTGTGGCATCATGGTGGAAATGTGGGGAGAAGATTGAGGGAAGTTGGCTCTTTTGAGCATTGGTGCCCAGCTGGCTGCCTAATTCATCTTCTAAAACTGTATTGCCCCATTCTCCTAGCTCTTTAAGGTGAAGGATGCCCTAGTTAGATCTAATTTAAACTCCTACTTTTGTACTTGAAGTTTTATATATGTGAATTTTTGTTATTGTTGTAATTTGCCCTGGAGAGAGGGTAGAAAATAAATATAAATGAACAAATACGATTGAACTCTGTGAATTAAGGCTGGGAGAACAGAGGCTTTTCCTTTGGGGATGTCTGGGAAAGTTATACCAAGAGAAGCTTTCACTGTCTATTTCCACCCATTAAATAACTATAAAAGGGACAGGGCATTTTTCTCCAGCCCTGTTGGCAACCCTAATTGAAGAAATGACTGAATACTTATAAGCCCTTTTGTATTTGACGGATTTCCATAGATCCTGTAAAACCACCATCCACCGTACAATAAATGCCTTCCCCTGCGCCCTGCTCTGACATGTATGCATGCACAGTGACATCACTATTATGGATTTTAGTTTTAGAGTAAGGTTTATCCTCCCAGTGCTTTAAACTTTTCCTCCAGTGCGTTAAACTTTTCCTCTTACCCTTGCCCTCCCTTCCCAATGGTAGATTCCCCCCCCCCAACTGCCTGTCCAGTCGGCTAATAGATACGTGATAAATAAGGAAAGAAGGATTGTTACTGCTGATTAAGGAATGATTACATAACGGCATGATTTGGTTATGGGGATACCTTAATGATCCTAAACAGAAATTTATTGTCAGGGGCCACTTGCTGGTGCAGTAGAACAAGCAGCCCGATCCCCAGCAAGATGTGAGCATTCTTCTCTGAGCAAAACACAAGATTTCATCATAAGAATAGGAAAATCTTTGGTGGAGGAGGGTTTTTTTTTAATGTGTGTGCAGGATAAAGATCTGTCCACAATCAATGGAACAATAATAGCACTAAGTAGAAGACAGTTGAGCCTTGGCACTGGAAATGTGGGGAGACTGGCAAGGGCCCTTCAGAGAAGAAGAGTTAGTTGTTATACCTTGCTTTTCACTACCCAAAGGAGTCTCAGCTTTCCCTTCCTTTCCCCACAACAAACGACCTGGGAGGCATATGGGGCTGCGAGAGTTCTAAGAGTACTGTGACTATCCCAAGGTCACCCAGCTGGCTGCATGTGACGGAAGAGTGTGGAATCAAACCCAGTTCTCCAGATTAACACTACACAATGCTGGCATAGCCTGTAGCATCATTCCTAAAGATATTTTGGCCTTTAAGGAAACCTACCTACATTTTGTTGTGGAAACCAAATCAGATAATATTCATTGAGTCGAGGGCATATTTCTCCTGATGAAATTCCCATTATTGGTAAGAAGTCACAAGGAGTGATCTCCCTCCCCCCCCCCCTCCTGGGGCAGACAGAAACTGTGCAAAAGAAAATCTGTTGAAAAAAGAGGAAGACGTACTTCATTCCTGGATTGTCCACAACCAGGAGCAAATTTGCTTTCGAAAAGGATCGAGACTGCATTCATAAGAACATTTCCTTTGAATCAAACGGGACTCAGTTCCGAGTAGTGCTGGTTAAGACTGCTCTGAGAAGAAGAACCTTGACAGGCAGTGGGGACATTGGACCATTTTTACTATCCCTTTTTGCCTTTTTATAACAGACCCAGCTTGAAGACATTTAGTGTGGAGAACACTGCCCCTTTCATGAGTGATGTGAACACACAACCTGTTATTCTGTTTACCAAATTCTGTTATTCTGCTTCAGCCAAATGTTGAAAGGTGTGCTGACTAGGATGGGCATTCGTTTTGAGACTGGCCCTTTCCCACTTCCTGTATGATGTTAGCAGTGTGGAGAAGGGACACAGTCCAAAGGGAAAGGCATTCTTACAGGCAATCTCAATCTGACAGCTGTGAACTCATGTGTCAGAATTCAGTCACTGCTAATTTCTAGAGGTGTTCTGGACTTTAAACAAAAACTGAACCTCAAAGCCGTTGCTCTTTAATATAGTAGTCATAATGAGCACACATGGAAACCAAAACCTGACAATAATAATATTCTGGAAAGGACAGCTATGTTCTGTGAATGCAGGCCTCTCACTGTTTCATAGCTCAACAAGAAAAGGGGCAGCGGAAGAGGGAAAGAATAAGTCTGCAGATAATAAATGACCAGGGTTTTTACAACAAGCAGAGATACAGATCTTGCCTCTGAAGAAGCTTGTACTGATAGGTTTCAGTGTATATTGTTCCCATCAACCACTGGACAGTCTCCCTCAGGGCGATTCTGTACCAGCGGTGCCATTCCAGGCCACCGGCAGAGCTGCATACTCCGCTGCTTTCTGTGTCCCCACAGGGGACACATTTGAGTAGCAGACCTGGCCTGCCCTGGATTTGCGCATCCAAAGGAATGTACCCAGGGTGTAATGGTTCCACCACTCAGGGTGGGGGTGGCAGGTGGCAGGAAGGTGGGATTGTGTGAGAATGCGAAGCGCTGTGGAGCCAAGTGGGGCACTTGCTGTTCCCTCCAGGCCTCTATAGGATGGGGAGGACCCAGATCTTCCTCATCTACATAGGCTAGGCCCCATTGGCCCCCAAAGTGTCTAAGGAAATGCGGAAAACATCCATGTTCCCTTAGAGCGGGGCAATGGAAGCCTAACATGTGCCAGGTCCAGGAGAGGCTCACACCAGTGACACAATCATATCGAAACAGGGATTAGCCCCACTGCCATATGACCGCCCTCCCGGTCTTTAGCATCCATGCAGAATTGGCCTCAGTCAACATTTTAAAACTATCCCAGAGCGAATGTCAATGCTACATCTTGCAGGCTATTCTAAAAGCCAGAAGAGTTGTGAGCTTGTGGCTTCTTTCTGGCATTTCAATCCACAACTGTGGAGCTACACGTAAGAATGCCATACCATCAGCATTTACCAGTGAGAGGTACTCAACAACAAAAATGTCTGGGCAGGTCTAAATATGTGAATATGTCTGTACAGAAAGAGGTGGTCTCTCAAATATGTAGGCTTGAAGGAGAAGAAGAAGAAGAAGAAGAAGAAGAAGAAGAAGAAGAAGAAGAAGAAGAAGAAGAAGAAGAAGAAGAAGAAGAAGAAGAAGAAGAAGAAGAGTTGGTTCTTATATGCTGCTTTTCTCTATCAGGTCTCAGAAGTGGCTCATAATTGCCTTCCCTTTCCTCTCCCCACCACAGACACTCTGTGAGGTAGGTGAGGCTGAGAGAGCCCTGATATTACTGCTCCATCAGAACAGCTTTATCAGTGCTGTGGCGAACACAAGGTCATGCAGCTGGTTGCATGTGGAGGAGTGGGGAATCAAACCCAGCTCGCCAGATTAGGAGTCTGTGCTACTAACCACTACAGCCAAGCTGGCTACAACCAATATCTTGAATTTCGACTAGAAACAAACCAGTAGCTATATACCATATATACTCACATATAAGCCGACCCGCATATAAGCTGAGGTGCCTAATTTAACTACAAAATGCTGGGAAACTTTATTGACTTGCTGGGGTTTGGATAGGGGCTTTCCCTCCTCCCCTTCCCTTTTGGGCAGGATCTTTTTTCCCATTTTCTCCCCACCCTCCTCTTCCCTCTTTCTCCTCCTCCTCCCTTTTCCCCTCTCACCCCTCTTGCCTTTTTATATCCAATCCTTCTTCTTATCCAATTCCCTTCTTCTTAGCTGGGTGTTCTGATCCCTCCACTTTCCATTCCTTCCTCTAGGGCAGTGGTCCCCAACCCGTGGGCCGCAGCCCGGTGCCAGGCTGCGAAGGCCTTGGCACCGGGCCGCAGCTCCTTCTTCCCTCCCCCCGAAACGAGAAGCTCGCCAGGCCGCGAGCAAATCGGCCGCCAAAGCGGCCCGGCAAGCTTCTTGCTTCGGGGGGGGGAGGGAAGAGAAGCTTTAGCGGCCGATTTGCTGGCGGCCCGGAGGGGCCGGGAGGCGGAGCCTGCTGGGCGCAAACGCACATGTGCGACAGTCCATGCATGCGCGCTTGCGCTGGGGCTGCCGCGCGTGTGCCACCCTCAGGCCACCCTCCCCCCGGACTCCGGAGCAGCGGTCCGCAGCGGGCGCAAGCTTGCGGACCGCTGCTCTAGGGGCATTTCCTCTTTCTGCTCTCTGCTCTCCCTCTGAGAAAGAGGCTTCAGAGCTTCGCAGCAGCAGCACGTGCTAGCCTCATGCTAGCCTTGTTAAGGCAGTGAGGGGGGAAGGCGGAGAATGTTATTTCCCTCTCCTTCCACTGTCCCTCCCGGGCTTCCTGTGTCTCTGCTTCTTCCTGCATCTGCTTCTTCAGTTAAGTATACTTGTCTCCCACTCCTGCCCTCCTTTCTTGTCTGGCAGCTTTTTTTAAACCTGCATATAAGCCGAGGGGGGCTTTTTCAGCTTTAAAAAAGGGCTGAAAAACTTGGCTTATATGTGAGTATATATGGTAGATATCTTAAAACTGCTAAAATATGCTTAAACCTGCTTACTGTGAGCAACTTATTTCTGCAATAGCTGAAGCTTCTGAGACTACTTCAAAGAATGCCCCTGTGTTACAGCAAATCACATTGAACGGTTATTGTAAGTTATTGTAGTGAGGTTCAGCATCGGATAAATACATGCCCACCTTCTACACCTGGTTCTCAAATAACAATTTTAGGATCTAGCAACACAACCTAAACTTTTTTCCTGATCTTATAATGATAGTTTAGATTGTTCAAAACTCAGTAAACCTATCTTTTCTGTAATATCAACTTTAACAAACAGCATTTGGGAAACTCCATCTTGTTTAGATTTACTTTCAGCTTGTTCTTTCCCTTCCAGTACCCTTCCAGGTACTGATTTAAGATGAAGACAGCCACATTTGGAGATGTGGTAAAAAAAAATCCTTGAGAGACTGTGCATTTAAAGGTTCTCCTGTAGTTTGATTTGCTGTTAGCAATCGCAACTGTGTGACTGAGGTGTGCTAGAGAATGCTTGGTTTTCTTTTAAGTTGTAACAAGTGTTACCACCTTGTGGTTTTTTCAGATTTCTTTGTTCTTTTAGTTTATGCAAAAGACACAGGTTTTCTACATGGGGACAGGTTTCCCTGGTGCTGCTGTGGCTACCAATACAGTCTAGCAGCAATGGGGCTTCCACATAGTCCTTTCTTTAACCCAACCCCCTTTTCCCGTACCACTACCAAGGGATTTTCTGTTTTTGTTTTAACTGGCAATTCAATATCATTGTAAACATCTGTGTATATAGGCCAATAAAGGTCTTCTGATTCTGAATCTGTTATCAGTTCTCAAAGTTACAAAAATGTCTTTAGCCTAGAGGTCCCCATCCTTTTTGAGCCTGCAGGCACCTTTTTGAATTCTGACACAGGATGCACAACTGGAAAAGTGTGCACAACCACACAAATGCTACTGTAGTAAAGGTAAAGGTATCCCCGGTGCAAGCACCCTTAGGATGACGCTCTCCAGCGTTTTCATGGCAGACTCAATACAGGGTGGCCTTGCCAGTGCCTTCCCCAGCAGGAAGCTGGGTACTCATTTTACCGACTTCGGAAGGATGGAAGCCAGAGTCAACCTTGAGCTGGCTGCTGGGATCGAACTCCCAACCTCATGGATAGCATTTCAGATAGCATTTTTGCTGCTTACCATTCTGCAGCACAAGAGGCTCTTCTCTACTGTAGTAGGAGGAGCCAACCACAAAATGTCAGAAAGTATGGTGGTTATGCATAACTCTAATAGTAACATTCAGGCAGAAGCTGTGCTTAATAAAATGCCCTTTAAAAATGTTCATAAGTATTTTCTTGCCTATTCAGACTTTAACTTTAGTTTAAAAACATCAGGAGACAGGGTGAGTTTTGTGGGAAGAGGAAAGGGAAGGCGATTGTAAGCCACTTTGAGACTCCTTCGGGTAAAGAAAAGCGGCACGTAAGAACCAACTCTTCTTCCTCTTTTTCTTCTAATGCGGAAGTGGTGTTATTGGTGATGACACCACTTCCACCATGACCTGGAAATAACATCATTGCATCAAGTTTAAACTATAGATTTGGGGGTGAATGTTAGATTATTGCCTGCTATGATGACACTGGTTCATCTCTGCTCTAGTTTCTTTCCATTCAGATATATGTCTTCCCCCTTAAATCTTCAAAGAAACAGGGGCTAGGGACTTTATATCATCAGTATAGTTTGTGCTTTAAAACCGAGATTATTAGATTTTGAATACTTATTCTTTTTTCCTGTTCAACCTCTCCTATCAACCTTGGCTTACAAATTCCTCATGGAATGAGGACCCACTATTTCTATAACATTGACAACTCTTGTCAGCACAGAGCCTTCAGGATGGCTAGGATGAATGTTGCCTCCTCTAAGATCCTAGCCGGGTGATATCAGAAGGTCCCATTTCAGGAGAGGTTCTGTTTCTGTTCTGTAAATTTACCGGATTCAACCCAACACATCATCCTATACTGCCAGCTTCATGAAATGCCTCGTAAAGAATTCCTTCTCCCTTTATTTCAATCCAAAGGATTAGTTAATAAGGAAAGTGCATTTTGATACTTATTAAATGATTATTCACCTGAAATAACATCCGTGGTTGCAAAATTTCTGGTGGAAGTTCTAAAAGTTAGAATTAAACTTTTAAAGCATCTTTTACTGTGATCGCCTGGTTGTTTATATATATATCTTCAGTTGTTCAGATCTTTTCTCACTTATATGTTGTTATATGTTGTAATGCAATGCTATGGAATGCCAATAAAGGTAACGAACAATGAACGACGACTTTATATCTTTAAATTAAAGCTTGGAATTTAGTGAATGCAATACACAAATTATTATAATTTTATAACAAGATTCTATTGCTGATTAAAAAGTAAACAAGGCCTCGGATGGTGGGGGGGGGGGGGGGGAGGAAATTGCTGCCACATGAGCAGGACTGGGAAAATCTGAACTTTTCCCCACAATTGGCAGCCATACAGGTTTTGCTGCAGTCTTTCCCAAAACTTTGCAGCAAAGCAGACTGTGAAAAGCCAGGAAAAACTCAAGAAGTGCATGGAAGCACCACAAGGCCGAAGGGCTGGAGCACCAAACCCCGAGCAACTAATCTGTGTAGAAAAGATCCTAGACAGATGTATTGGCAACTTGCAACAACAAAAGGATGTGCGGTGCTTTTTATGATGGCTAACATAGTATGCAAGCATTCAAGTTCTCTGAAACCCTTTAACAGAGTGGTTGTTAAAAAAGGGAGGGGGGCTCTTTTAGGCTAGAAGGTCTCTTTATCCATCTCTTCTGTAGAATGCTTTGCTGGCTTTAATGGGCTCAAGGTGTAGCAAGCGTCAGGTTGCGACCATGGCCTTGAAGAATCAGAGAACTGGATGGCATCTGGAGAATTTGAAAGTTGGCACACTGTGCTGGATTGTTTTGGTAAGCCTGAATATAAGGCATGGGCATTGTTGTGATTAATTGCCACGCAGTCTTTTCCAAGAACGAATTCTTGCATACACAGTATACACAGAATCGCCTGTTGGTGTTATAGAGATGTTTGCAGTGCATGTGACTCAAGCGGTGAGGTGCACATTAGCAGTCTGCTCATCTAATTTGTTGCATTGCTGGCATGTTTAAAATGATTTGCACCAAGCACCCATTTTATTTATTTCAAGCATTTCTCTATTGGTCTTTTTTAAACCAGAGGCATTCAAGAGAACTTATGAGCAATTAAGAAAACAACATGAACAATCATCACATTTTAAATCATATTTTTAAAATAGCCACTTTAGAAGAAGAATAGGTTCTTATATGCTCTCTACCCAAAGGAGTCTCAAAGCATCTTTCAATTACCTTCCCTTTCCACTCCCCACAACAGACACCCTGTGGGATGGGTGAAGCTGAGAGAGCCCTGATATTACTGCTTGGTCAGAACAGCTTTGTCAGTGCCGTGGCAAGCCCAAGGTCACCCAGTTGGCTGCATGTGGGGGAGCGGGGAATCAAATCTGGCTCACCAGATTAGAAGTCCGTGCTCCTAACCACTACAGTGAGCTGGAAGGAAGAAAGAAAAACGAAGGAGCGAAAAAGGTTGTGGGAAAGACTTAGGGAAATTAAGTAGAAGACAATGAAAGGTTGTTCTGTTTTGCTACCATACCCATTTGCAAGATTTGGGTGTGCAAACAAAACTATGGTGTTTAGTGGAACTAAAGGAAGAGGGGAACCATAGACATAATGGTACATAATGACCACATTAGGAGGCTCCCTGGCAACAGGGAGCAGATCAGGAAGTACAGGAACATTTATTTATTTATTTATTTGCTTATTTATTTATTATATTTATATACTGCTGTCCCTGAAGGCTCAGGGCGGTTCACATGAAACAGAAACAATACAGATAATTTAGTTTAACAATAATACAGTAATAATGGCAAGCAACATAGTAGAACAATAGAATAATATGGAGAGCATTAATGCATACTGATAGCCCAGTGGGTTGGGCAGAATTACGGTAGGTGCCATAGGCGGGAGGCTCAGAGGGAGGGCCCTTGGGGACCGGTGGTTCAGGTTGACCTCAATCAAATGCTTGGTGGAGGACCTCCCTTTTGCAGGCCCTGTGGAATTGTGGAAGTTCCACCAGGGCCCTGATCTCCTCTCGGAGCTCGTTCCACCAGGTGGGGGCCAGGATGGAAAAAGCTCTGGCTGTGGTTGAGGTCAAGAGAGCTTCCCTGGGGCAGGGATCACCACAAGTTCGAAGTGCTGGAGCATAAGGCTCTTTGGGGGGTGTAAGCAAAGAGGCGATATGTCAGGTACACTGGGCCCAGACCTCCTATGGCCTTAAAGGTGATAACCAGCATCTTAAGTCTGATCCAGAATTCAACCGGAAGCCAGAGCAGCTGCTGGAGGATGGGATGGATGTGGGACGTGCAAGGTGTTGCTGTGAGGACCCTGGATTCTGCGTTCTGGACCAGTTGCAGTTTCCGGATCAAAGTCAAGGGCAGGCCTGCATATAGCAAGTTGCAAAAGTCAAGTCTAGAGGCGATCGTCACGTGGATCACTGTGGCTAGGTGTTCCAGGGCCAATTAGGGCACTAGTAATTTGGCTTGGCAAAGGTGGTAGAATGCCAGACATGCTATGGTTGTATCTGAGCCTCTATTGAGAGGGAGACATTGAGAATCACGCCCAGGTTCCTGGCGGAGTTGGCCACTGATAGCTGCGCTCCATCCAGTGTGGGTAGGTGTACTTCCTTGCTTGGGTCCTTCCTGCCCTTGTAGTCTTTGAAGGGACATCTTGGAGGGCCCACATCCAGCCGGTGCTGAGGCAGCTGCATTGGTTACCAGTTGTGGCCTGGATTAGATTCAAGGTTTTGGTTTTAACCTTTAAGGCCATCTGCAGTCTGGGCACCCCATATCTGCAAGACCACCTATTTGCTTATGCCCCCTCAGGACATTATACTCTGCAGGTATGAATCTCTTGTAGCTCCCCAGTCCAGGGGATGTTCGCCCGTCCTGATGGAATGAGCTCCTTGGAGGGCTGAGGGCCCTGATGGAACTTCCTCTGTTCCACAGGGCCTGCAAGACGGAGCTCTTCCACCAGGTCTTTGGTTGAGGCCAGTGCGGGTAAGATCTTGGCCCCTCACTGGCTAGTTAGATCATTGGGTACCCCTGGAGTTGCCCCCTGAGGCACTGTTATTATAGGGTCTGTGGTACCAGTGAGAGGTGGAAATGTTCGCTGTCTATGGGGTGTGTTTAATAGGGACTTTATTATTGTTTTAGAGTATTTTAATGTGGGTCATCTACTGTTACCCACCATGAGCCACGTTAGTAGGAGCGGTGGGATATAAATGGAAATATAAACCGATAAACAAACAAACAACAGTAGCTTTTTCAGTCTGGTGTTTCCTTACTCCTGTGCTGAGTTTGCTGGTGGATTTAGCAGGATCTGAGAAGCAAGAGTTTCCTTCAGGCTCCTCATAAACATTGCAGAAAGGACTGGCTGGCAGAGTTAGAACAGCTCCTGCTTACTGTGCTCTATCTTCCCTGAATCCATAGTGGCTGCAGTGCAGAAATCCATCAGAAATATTATTTTTTAAAAAGTAAATGCATTGAGTGACTGCAGCTTAACCTGCAGCTGATTTTGTTCCTCAGGAATTTTGTCTACTCATTCCCTGCCTTTAGGTGTCTCTGCACATTTCTCATTCCTGCAGAGAAAGCTGTGTATTCTGACCATTTCCTCACAAGGAATCTGTTTCTAGACAGCCTTCGAATGTTGGTAGGTTTTAGAGCCCCCTCTACATGATGTCACCTGCATCTCGAGACTGCCCAGTAGCTGGGTTGAGTTTTGGCCATTTTTAACTTGTGATTTCGGGAATCGCTGAATCTGGATTTACATCCATAAATCACATGTCCCATCAGTGAGCAACCAGTTAGCAACCAGGGATAAGCCCGTACGGAGGAGGAAGTGCACAATAGTCTCAGCAGCTTTCCCACCCCCTGTTCTCCCCCTTCCTCTCTCCATTTCTTTTTTTAAAAAATTGTGCAGTCTGCATTGCAGCGCAACCACAAACCTCCATTTTCAAAAGTGAAATAACATCTTCTGCAAAGTGTCCAGTTTTTTTGGGATCAGGTAGGCAAAACACAGCCCCTTTTCTGTTTTCTGGAGGTGGAGAATGAGCTGGGAAAGGGGGAGTGATCAAGCATCATTCTCCCGATCATACAGGGGTCTGAGCACCTTGTTTTTAAGCCAACCATTAACACAAAATGTATTTTTGGGCTCCTGGGACCATGTGCAGCCTTCTCACAATCTGGGCAGGCAAAAACAGACCCATTTCTGTTTTCTGGAGGTGGGTAATGAGCTGGGAAACGGGGGGGGGGGGAGGGTGATCAGGCAGCTTCTCCAGATAGTACAGGGGTCTGAGCACCTTGTTTTTAAGCCAACCATTAACACAAAATGTCCTTTTGGGCTCCAGGCACCATGTTCAGCATCTCAGAAATCCACCCAGACAGAAATAATGTCCCAAAGAACAGGAATTCCAAAAGTGGGGGGGTGCTGTATTGTTCTGGTGTCTCTCCAAAGCAATGTGGCAGTGTTGATTTTTATTAAAAATGCATCTGTGCTGTGGTATTACTGCACAAAGTGAAGAGGAACTAAAGAGCCTGTTGATGCGGGTGAAGGAGGAGAGTGCAAAAGTTGGCTTGAAACTCAACATCAAGAAAACAAAGATCATGGCATCCGGCCCTCTCAATTCCTGGCAAATAGAAGGGGAAGAAATGGAGATAGTGACAGATTTTATTTTCCTGGGCTCCAAGATCACTGCAGATGGGGACTGCAGCAAAGAAATTAAAAGACGCTTGCTCCTGGGGAGGAAAGCTATGGCAAATCTAGACAGCATCCTAAAAAGCAGAGACATCACCCTGCCAACAAAAGTGCGTTTAGTCAAGTCTATGGTCTTCCCAGTTGCAATGTATGGCTGCGAAAGTTGGACCATAAGGAAGGCCGAGCGTCAAAGAATTGAGGCTTTTGAACTCTGGTGCTGGAGAAGACTCTTGCGAGTCCCTTGGACTGCAAGGCGAACAAACCGGTCAGTCCTAGAGGAGATCAGCCCTGACTGCTCTTTAGAAGGCCAGATCCTGAAGATGAAACTCAAATATTTTGGCCACCTCATGAGAAGGAAGGACTCCCTGGAGAAGAGCCTAATGCTGGGAGCGATCGAGGGCAAAAGAAGAAGGGGACGACAGAGAATGAGGTGGCTGGATGGAGTCACTGAAGCAGTAGGTGCAAACTTAAATGGACTCCGGGGAATGGTAGAGGACAGGAAGGCCTGGAGGATCATTGTCCATGGGGTCGCGATGGGTCGGACACGACTTCGCACATAACAACAACAATTACTGCACAGTAATGCAGAAATGCCTTTTAATTTTTTAAAAAATTATTTTGGGGCTGGGGGGGGAGAAAGTTTCAGTCCATGAGAGAACTGCTGTGTTGTGATTGGTGGTTTGCTGTGATTGACAAGCCAAGGAGCAGAGTGAGAAGTTCGGTTTGTTTTCCCTTGCAGTCTCATCAGGAGGCAAAACGCCACGACAGGGCAGAGGGGAAATGCAGGAGGGGTCTCCCATGAGGAGGGGTGCAGATGCAAGATTTACCATCCCATGTTTGCAAGCAGGAAGCCACTCCATTTCTCCCCTCTGTGCAGAAATGGTCCAACATCCAAATTAGCTCCACGTAATCAGAGGCCTGCTGCTTGACCTTGAGCCACAGAGGAAGTAGGTTTCAAAAGGGACAGCAAATTCTCTGGAAATTGGGAGGAAGCCAAAAAAGCCACCAGACTGTAGGCCACCAGAAACGCCCTTCTCAGCTTTTCTTCCTAATACCACAGAAGGGGAACATGGCAGTGGGGTACTGTTGTGGAGAGTCCTGAGTTCTGTGGTTCAGCTCAGTGTGTACAATATTCAGTCTCCAAAACTGAGTTAATGTAGTTTTCAGAAAGCCACTCCCATCAGCAGAAGTACTGGATGTCTGGGTTTGCCCAGAAATGTTTGTTAATCACCACTGTCACCGGTAGGAGATATTATATTCTGGTTCCCTCTTTTACTCATCTACATGTGAAGTTCTTTCCCAGCAATATAGGTAGCATTTTTTTTATATACAAAGGGATGCAAACCTGATAACAGTGGAAAGAACTGTGTTTTCCTATAGAGGGGAGGCAGGTAGATCATAGCATAAAAACAAAGGCTATTTAAACCCTGCCTGGTTTGGATGAAACTAGCTGGCAAGACACATTCCAAGACGCCTCTATTTGTATCACAAAAGGTTCAGCAGAACTGCCTGCATAGTTTCTGGGCCACTCATGTTCTAAGCAACTCATGTGTCTTACACCAGCATCAGATAAAATCCATGCAAAAGAGAAAGAGAGAGAGAGAGAGAGAGAGAGAGAGAGATCTTTTCACAATGGGCCCTACCTCTTTTTAATATTTAAACCTCCCACTTTGGTAATCAGGTTAGATCTTCAGGCCCAAGTATTCCAGGCAACTGAAAAGGTAGTTGACACATCACTGACATCACACACCGGAGGTACATGCCTCTTTTAAAGATAACAATGACTACACACATTTTAATTGACCATCTTGGGTGGTGGAGAGGCAGGCTAGGCAGAAGACACAAACTCGCTTTTCTAGGAGGACCTTGGGTTTGGTCAGAGTCATAAAAATAATATATTCTTAGGTGAATAAGAAAAAAATGTCAGCATCAAAATAAAAATATCAGATCAGCCTGACCCGCCATCATGTGCATAATCCTTCATCAATACTTTATGCATTTGTTTGTTTGTTTGTATACCGCTGCTCTCAAATTGACTCTTAGCAATTCACAGTAAAAAGATAATAACCGGTACAACCCCTTAAAACCGCCTTAAAAAGACTATGCATTTGAATTAACATCATGATTTTTAAAAAAATACGGTATACATAAACAAATATGCATTTGATTCCAGCAAGGAATACAGTAGCATTACAATGTTTCAGTCACATGAATGCAGAGGTAGTGTGACAAAGACTGTTCCCACATTGGGAATTTCGCTGCCCTGGCTCCTGTACAGGAGCACAATTCCAGGGTGGATGAGGTACACCAGGCCAAATGCTCCCTCATATAGGAGCAGGAAGAGGTAGGGCAACCTGCCCTGGCTCAAACTAGTCTGCAGCCCGGCACAAAACCTCGGGTGCAGAAACAGTCAGAGAAACTAAAGGAGTGTTTAATTTTCCTAGTTTCAGGTGTGTAGCCATGTTATCCTTAGCAGGAGAAGAACATTTGAGTCCAATAGCACTTTGAGGACCAACCAAACTGCCCAAGGTTCTGTCTGATGAAGCAAGCTTTGACTCACAAAAGTTTATACCCCCGGAACATTTGTTTTCCTGCTATAGGCTAACATGGCTACACCTGAAACTTGTGGGTTGTTCCGATTTAACTACTTCTCAAACAACTGGATAACAATGAATACATTTTGAGCTGCCTTTTTTGTGCAGCTCCTTTTCTACTTTCCTCTTTAAACAAACTGTTGCCTGAGCCTCATTGTAGGCCTCACCGGGCAGCTGAGATCAGCATCTCTGGCTCTTAGAACTCTTGACGGTGGTGGCAGCAACAAGAGGAACCCGGGGAACAGAGATGGATAAAATCCTCCATGCAGTGGTCTTATGGGAAATCCCCCCACCAGGAAGCACCGGGCCTGGTTTTCAGTATCACTTCTGAAAATGCCCTTCTAGAGAAAGACTATCATTAAAAAAAAAAAAAAGCACACAAACACAAAAACCTTTTGAATGCTGCGACAAACAGTCTATGCATGGTAAGTTCCGGATGGAGCAATCTACTCCTTTGCATAGGCAGCATCATCTTCTTTAAAAATAACATTCTGGTTAAGGAAACAGAAATGCCGAGACGTCCCTGTTTTGTTAATTCGTCGTCTGTTACCGTCTTATTGACAGTCGAGTCGCTGGCTTTGGATATATTATGTGAGTTAAGAGATAAGAACCGTGCAAGCACATGCTGGCTGCGTGTCAAGGAGGCAGCAGCACAGTCAATAGGCAGCCCAGGAGGCCTCCGATCACGAGGAAACCACGTTTCCTGCCGGAGGGGGCCTGATTTGCTTATAAAACTCTGAGGGCTTAAGGAGCTTTCCTAGGATCACAGCGCCTTCTGCTGGACACGTGTATGCGTGCATGTGCGCATGTGAGAACATAGGAGAACATATGGGGAGGGGGGCATGAACTGCAAGTGGCTGTATAATGCAGCAATAGGAAAGTGACCAAATGAAAAAGACTTATAACAAGCCATACAAATGAAAAATGCCATGTTCATTGTGTGGTATTTAAATTTGTACCTCTGTAAAAAAAATAAACAGGACTTTTGTGACACCCTGAAGACAAACTTCTATTCCCCTATACACTTTTATTTACTTATTAATTCAGTATAAACCCACTTGTGCCGTGGTTGTATGTAGCTGTGTGCTCTCCCACCCCGTAAATATTATGTTTTTACTGCCAAATTAGAAAGGAAATGGGATTTTCAAAATGTTCGGTTTGATTAATGTTTTTGATCTGCAAAATTAGAACTTCTGATGAAATCTAAATATAACTGGGTGGGGATCCCTTTTATAAGGAGTTCTCTACAGGGGAAGCAGGTCTGTTCTTTTAAAATCTCATTTCTCTTAATAGCTATTGCCAAATATTTTATCATGTAAATTGATTTAGGATATCTTTGCCAAACTCCATTTTGTTAAACTAAACGTGCTATGACCACTAGCTGTAACAGACTGTGCTCTTTCACCACTTCTGCGGCAGAAATCACCCTCACCTGGAAAGCCCAAGATAGTCTCTTGGAAACTAAGCAGGATTGGCCCTGATCAGTACTTCGATGGGAAACCTCCAAGGAAGTGAAACCTCACAGAGTCACCATAAATCAGGTGTGACTTGATAACAAAAAAACAGCAGCGGAATTATCTACTGTTCACAATACCTGGAAGCTATTATAATAACAAAAACTGTCCCTGAGTTAGTATGTGTCAATCAGAAAGTTCCAGCTCTCAAGGATCTCCAGGTCTTCAATATCATTTGCTGCCTGGCCCTTTGGTGTAGTGGTTAGGAGTGTGGACTTCTAATCTGGCATGCCAGGTTCGATTCTGCGCTCCCCCACATGCAGCCAGCTGGGTGACCTTGGGCTCACCACAGCACTGATAAAAAAACTGTTCTGACCGAGCAGTGATATCAGGGCTCTCTCAGCCTCACCCACCCCACAGGGTGTCTGTTGTGGGGAGAGGAATGGGAAGGCGACTGTAAGCCGCTTTGAGCCTCCTTCGGGTAGGGAAAAGCGGCATATAAGAACCAACTCTTCTTCTTCTTCTTCAACTGGAAATGCTGGGGATTGAACCTGGGTGTAAACTGCATGGAGCTTTTATTCCAACCCCAGATCGATTCAGTCTCTGCCTTCTACACAGAATGCGATTTCCGTTTGGATTTGGGGCGATTTAAAATTTCCTTCTGCAGCAAAAAGGATTGATCCGAAGTGACCCTACCTTTATCTTAGAGTGCTTTTAATGCTCAATATTTAAATGCTGTTTTGAATCTGGGCTCCATAGTAGAGGACCCGTGATTGGCCACAAGTGGTCATGTGACAAACTTGCCTTAAAGGAGAAGCCCCTAATTTCTCTCAACTTCTGTCGGTCCTGGATTTTTTCTCCCTTCTCTGCCTTTTTCGATCCTCTCCCCCACCCCCTCCAAGAAAAGAAAGAGGCTCCCTGCTTGGCTCCTCTCCCCACACTTCAAGAATAGAAAGAAAGAGGCTTGGCTCCCCCCACTTCTGAACTACCCTAACCACGTGCAGAAAACTTTCCTGTTTCAATGGGGAGGGGGGGGAGAAGAAGATCTGAGTTCAAAGCCATCTGAATTCAACAAGATTGACAATGGCATAAACAATGTAAGTGCAAACTCTGCCCTGGACTAGCTTGCTTGCAAAACAAATGCTGTGCCTCCACGTAGAGTTTCCAGTTTTGGGTTGAAAATTCCTGGAGATTATGGGGCAGAGCCTGAGGAGGGTGGGGTTTGAGGGGGTGAGGGACTTCAATGGGGTATAATGCCAGAATCTACCTTCCAAAGTGGCAATTTTCTCCAAGTGAATAATCTCTGTCACTTGGAGATCAGTTGTAAATCCAGGAACTCTCTAGCCACCACCTGGAGGCTAAACGTCCTTAGCTCCAAGGAAGGCGGTGGAGGCGGCTTCTTCTTCTTCTTCTTCTTCTTCTTCTTCTTCTTCTTCTTCTTCTTCTTCTTCTTCTTCTTCTTCTTCTACTACTACTACTACTACTACTACTACTACTACTACTACTACTACTAAGAAAATAGAGATATTTAAGCTGTTTTTTCCCACAAGTTTATCTAGCCTCAAACTATTTGCATACATTGTAACAACATGGAGGTTGGCAACCTACCTCTAAGCCAGTGGTCCCCAACCTTCTAGTAGTCGGGGACCGCCTCCGAGGGTTGGAGAGAGCCAGTGGCCCGGCCGCCGCCGCTCGCAAACGCACAGTTGTCACGCATGCGCGTTTTCGCCACTAGGTGGTGCTAACGCGCATGAGCAAAGCTGCCGCGCGTGCGCGTTTTCACCAGCAGGGGCGCAAACATGCATGCGCGGCAGCTCCGCGCATGCGCGTTTGTGTCGCTGGCGTGCCGGTGGCCGTGCCTGCTTCTTCCCCCCTCGCTGCGGGGGGGGGGGAGGAAGGTGCGGCTGCTGTCGGCCTGGTACCATGGCCTTTGCGGCCCGGTACCGGGCCGCAGACCGGGGGTTGAGGACCCCTGCTCTAAGCCATGGTCTCTTTCAGCCTTGAACACTCTCCTACATGGTATCATCATCCCCTATCTAACAGGTTTATTTAAGGATTTCACGAAGACAATGTAGATAAAGTGCGCTGAACATTCAAAGCACCACACAAATGCTGATATTGTTAGTTCCCAAGGTATCTTCCCCATCCTGTGATGTAAAATGTGCATTGGCTCTAGTATCTTTTTGCACTGGCAGCGCTGCACCGGGCTGCTGCCAGGTATTTGCAACGGGGCAGTCTGCCCTGCCTCTTCCGGGGTCCAGATGGGGAAGCATTTTCCCTGCCGGAACTGGTCCACCCCAGATTAGTGCCTTCAGACAAGGGAGCCATTTTTTTAAATTTCCAAGAAGGTAAGATTGTGTTACAATTTTTGAAATGCACAGCGCGCAGAGTTGACTGGGGATAGCCCTGGGCTGGCACCAACCTCATCTGGAAGCAGGGATCAGCACCACAATCAGATGCGAGCTGGCCCAGGCCCTAGTCATTGTGCAGAAAAGGAGAGTTCTGTTTCAGCTTGTTGATAACATGATCAGGGTAATGCTAGAGACCTGGGCAACAGCTCTTACAACTTTAGATATCTCTGAAGGAATAACCATTGATTGACACTAAGGAATATCTCTAAACCGCTCCTGTGGAGCGGTAAAAATAAAGCAGTAAGGGCATTGTGGGCGAAGAAAGGGGCGGGGCAAGTCCATGATAAAAACTTGGAGGGGACAATTGGAAGCCGCAAAGCGGTTCTCAATTGGCCCCTCCGAGTGTCATTCTGGGGCCAAGCGGCCAGTCAGAAGTCGCCCGCAATGCGGCTCCTGATTGGCTGCTTGCCCCATCGTGGATTGGAGGGTGAGGGGACCGGGAGAAGATGCTTCAAAACCAGGAAAGGAGCAGGGCTGCCCTGCTCCTTTCCTGCCGCCAAAGGCGGGACCTGGCCAGGGGTGGCCGAAAGGTACCCCTTGCGAGCGAGCTGACGACACGGGAGGCGAGCAGCACCTCCCGAGCTGCCTTCCCCCCACGCCGCCATTACAAGGCTGACGGCAGCTGCCACAGCCAGCAGCCCACCTGCTGAGCCGCCCCGCCCACCTGAAGGTGGCCCTGGGCCAGGACCTTTGCCCCCACCAAAGGGACAGCCCCGCCACGTCACTGACGTGCCAACCCTGTCCCTTTGCTGCCCACGAAGGCTACCAACCGGTTGGAAACCGCCCGCCGGAGCCAGCCCCGCGACGAGCCGGAGGCCTGCCCAGGGAGCACGCTACACACCAGGTAAGCCGACGCATGGCCTACCCTACCATTTGCCCCTCGGGGGGGCCCTGCGCCCCGCTGCCACTACCTTCCTTTCCTACATTCTTCCAATCCCCTATCGCCCGCTGTATTTCATCTTCAGCGGGCTTAATTTCTAGTGTAATAATATGTTCTTTGTCATTCTACTTGTTTATTTTTAGACTGTGGCTAACTACAGCCACTATAACCATGGAGGATGTTTGTTTTCTAAGACATTGTTCTCTGCTGCTTCCATGTCACATTCGTCGTCAGCTTAGTTACAGACATTGCAACTTTTACAGCCCATAATGGATGACCTCTTTTTGTACTCACAGTCTCAAATGACACGTGAGAATGGTAGAACTGTTTATTTGAAGCTAAGGCTCGTGTATAAAGGGGAAAGGGGATTATTTGTGCCAAAGAGGCTTATGGCTGAAGGTAGCTAAGCCTTTTCTTTCCCTGCTCCTTTTTCATGGCTGCTTCCTCCTTAAGCAATTTTCAAAACAAAAACCAGGGCTGCTGAGGGAAGGGCAACACCCCCCCCCCCCCCCCCGGATCAGCCCTCCAAAATCCACCTCCCTCATTGTATTCTCATGCTCACATTCAGCACAGTAAGTGTAATAATCTTAGGGCATCAGTGGCAACTAGAAGCCTCTCTAGGAATTTCTTGTTGCTCATTTTAACCCTATTTTAACTTAACAATCCTAACAAGTGCTCTCCTTCATCAAGGCAGCACTTGCCGTAAACAGTTAATGTGAACGATTGGAGTTTCCTAGAAAGGCCTTTGTTCCATTAAGGAACAGTGAGTTTGTTCCCTCTCTCCCTCCCAAGCATTCCCCCTCTCACTTCCTCCTTTAAATGTGGGGTGGGGGAAGCAAAAGGCAACTTCCCCCCCATAAACCCTTAGTGGCTCTTGGAAGTCTAGAGGAAAAATGAACTCAAGTACAAAGAGCTAGGAGTAGAAAAGTTTTGGTCCCCATGTGCCTTTGTCCATCTCTTTATAACTGGCACGCACCCGGATTTGACAAACGGTTCTATCATAGAGTTGCCAACTCCAGATTTAGTGTGGAACCCAAGGAGGGTGGAGCTTGTGGTGGGGAGGGACCCAATCAGATGTAATGTCACAGAGTCTGCCTACACAGCTGTTTCCTCCAAGGGAATTGATTTCTGTCATCTGGAGATCAGCTGTAACACCAGGAGAGCTCCAGGCCCCTCATGGAGGTTGGCAACCTTTTACTTGTGGGATTTTTTGATGTGGAAACATCTACTGACATTCAGCTTGGGAGCACACCAGTACAAATGGCAGCAGCAGGAACAGCCACAGCGGTGGCATCAGGATCAGCAGTGGGAATGGCCACGGTGACAGGGTCAATGGCTGCAGTGGCCACCTGGACTCAGCGCCCACCCTCACGAACTGCCACAGTGCCCATTCTTATTGCGGCCGAGGGACCCGGTCTCCTGGCTTCATGTCAGGATACAGGAGCTGGGGCTGGGGGTGTGCCTAGCCATGGAAGATGGCCGGTGGAGGCAGCAACCTGGCCGAGATGTACAGCAGAGGAAGCGGCATGTAGCGCCATAGAAAAGGGAGCCCGGCACAGGACAGGAAAGGCCATAGTCCAGTCCACCTTCGCTGCCCATTGGACCTTGGTGCACGCCCTGCTCCACGTGTTTTGGCCAGCGGTGAGCCAGCAGCTCCCCCTAATCCCGAGGCAGAGGAAGGGAGGGACAAAGCTGCCTGCAGGCCAGGGGGAGTTGTGGGGCCGGCCTGGCTACCAATGCAATACCCAGGCTGGCAGCCAGCAAGAACCACCCCTTGGGCCGCTGCTGAGCAGGAGACCTGGGATGGGGAGCAGGATGCTCCTCTTGAGTGTGCTGGCGGTGGTGGTGCAGTAATCAGATTGTGGCAGATTATGTGCTCCCACATAATCTGCGACAATCTGATTCTTTGGGTGGGTGGGGGGGAGATTAACTTTAAAAATACTGCATCAGACTTGCATTTTGTCAGATGCATTATAGTCCTATTAGTAAACAGTCAGTTCTGTTGGGGGGGGGGGCTATCCCGTGAGATTACAAAAAAATGAAGTCTTGTTAAGAAGAACTGAGTCTAAAAGAGAATGTTTAGATTTAAGATCCAGGACTGATCTAGGTCATTACAAACCTATCAATTCAGGTTCAGAAGAAATGGTCAGAAAGATTTCCTGTAGAAATTAGTGGTGGGTGCCTCAGCGGCAAAACAAAATTTGGCAAGTAGAATATGAGACACCTATAGTGTTATCTAGCTAATATTACTGTCAAATGAAATGGATGCACATCGTCATAGTAAATAAAACATGGATCTCCTGAACTAGGCCTGCAAATGCTAGATGTCACACTTATGCCTAACTATTTTGAGAATACAGAACACTGTAAAAGTTTTGCATAGGAAAAATTAAAGTATCTTGGAGTTGTATGTGGAGATTTTGATCAAATCTGGAAGACTCCTGCCATCTAGTGGATATGAGGAAAAGCAGTCTTGCAGCTGGCTCAAAGTTCTCAGCCTTCCATCCTTCCGAGGTCGGTAAAATGAGTTCCCAGCTTGCTGGGGGGTAAACGGTCATGACTGGGGAAGGCACTGGCAAACCACCCCATATTGAGTCTACCATGAAAACGCTAGAGGGCGTCACCCCAAGGATCAGACATGACCCGGTGCTTGCACAGGGGATACCTTTACCTTTTTTTATAAGTTAGAATACAGACTGTACTCTTGCTCTTTGGATGTACATAATGGACCTTGTTGGGAACCCACATTGCTGAAGAAGCACTGACACCTCTGCCCTTGATAGTTGTGCATCTTGTAACATTTAAAAGGGAACGTGTGGGCTATATACCTGTTTAGACCCTATGGGCACCCTGCAGAAGTTCCCCCATTAAATATTACTTGCATTGTCACTTGCATGTAGAGGAGATTTCATACTTACTTGGTAATACTTCCTAATAACATCTGAATCCATTCTGAAAGATAGTAAAATATTACCACGTTATATGCACACTGACCAAGCCAATATATGTTAGTGTCAAAAGCCCTGTGCTGTTTATTTATTACTAAACTAGATCCTTTCATTACATATTTATTCCTTTCCTGTTCAGTAAATTACCAAGGTAAGAAAAACGTAGTATTCAATCATGCACGAGCATTAAGCTAATAAAAGACAATATTTTAAAAATCAATGAAATGGACCAGTGATCAGATTAATATCAAGACCTTCCAGAAAATGTGTTTTCAGATTATGACTGATTTGCTATGGGGGATGGTACTAGTGGTACTTCCAGGCCAAGACAGTTGCACAGTTTAGAATGGTCTGGAGGGTTATTTCCTGTCAGCCATATCTCAGTCAATGCGAGTATCCACAGCAAGACCTAGTCCCTTGAGACCCAAGTTAGTCAGAAGCCAAAAAAAGTAGGAGCATGACCCACAATGCGAGCCAAGGCAGTTGACATACAACGTATGTTATAGGCTGTTTGTGGTAACATGCTGATTTCAGAAAATAAGACAGACAGCATGAGGACACAATACAGATATGGCTCTACCGGAGGTGACAGACAAAAATCATGGCATCTCCATTTCCTAGCTCTGAAGCACCAAATCCTGAAGCACCAAAAGTAGCCTCCAGAGCAAAGAGATGATATTCCCCACATAAGCCCTGCTTTTTGTGTCTCTGGAGGTGAGGTAAATGGCAACCAGGGCTTTTCCAGGGCTGACATTTGCGCTTTGCCTGGCACATATCTTAGTGTGGTTCAGGTGCCAGGCTCAACATTTATTTTTTCCCTGGCTTTTAACTGAGGAGCTGTATCTTTTTAGCTATTTAATGGTCTGCTCCCAGCTTGCGGACTGTTTTTTGGATCATATTTAAACCCACTGGATGATTATTAGAACTCTTTCTGATAAGACTGGTAATTCTTATAGTGTTGTCATTAGGATTTTATTTTTTAACTAGATCTAAAGCCCATTTTAATTTTAAATAAAATGGGCACTAGATGGGCTGGGGCTCCCCCCCGACTCCCAAAGGCTTCAGCGTAGGGGGAGCGCAGTGGGGCCAGAGAATCCTTTCTCCTCCTCCCCCCTGTGGGCCGGGGAAGGCTTCAGCGGGGCCGGGGCTGGATTTGGGGGAAGCGGCCTACCTTTCCTCTGCGCTGGCAGCTCCTCAGCGGCCGGGAGCCGTGTGGACGCTGTTTCACGGGTGGGCCTCAGGCGGGCAGCGACGTGATGCAGCGTGGGGGTGGGGGCCAGCAGTGGCGGTGGCACCGGCATTCCAGGGGTGGTGCGGACAGCAGCGTTCCAGCCGTGGCGCAGGTGGCGTCGGGGCAGGCGCGGTGCGGGCGGCGCCAGGCCAGCCGCAGCAGGAACAGTGGTGGGGTAGCGAAGGCGGTGGCGGCGGAGTGCTCCGGCAGGGGTGTCTTCGTGAGGTTGGGGGTGGGAAGGGGGCGGGCGGGTTCGGCTGCGGACGGATGGCGGTGTTGGTAGCGGTAAGGACGTGCGGCAGGGCATGCAGGGGCGGAGGGTCAGGTTCCTTGCGCGAGGCAGGCGGGCAGCAGTGTGTGAGGATGGGTGGTGGTGTAGTGGCGAGTCCCGTCGCCGTTGGAGGGCAGTTGCTGGGCGGCGGGAAAGTCACTTTCCCGGAGCTCAGCGGCATGGGGCGAGCCTCCTTCCTGGCAGCCATCCAGGCAGGGTGGTGGCTCAGGAGTAGGGTTGTGCGATTCGGCCGCCGAAGCGGCCGTTCCGTCTGAGCGCAGCCAGCGCCGCGCCGCGGGGGGGGAGGGCGGTGCCGGCAGCGGCGTGACAGCGGGCGCAACCACGCAGGCGCGGAACTCCGCACAACCCTACTCAGGAGGACTGGAGTGTGTGGCGCGGCGTTCGGGAGATGGGCCAAATGTCCAATAGGGAGGGGCGCTTCGCACACCTCCCAATCGGACAATTGGCCCTGGAGTGCTTTGCAGCTCCTCCGAGTTTTTATCCTGGACAGAGCCCGCCCTAACTCCTCCCCACCAGCCCTTACTGCTTTATTTAATCTGCTCCGCAGGAGCGGATTAAAGATGCTCTGTAGGAGCAGATTAAAGATACCTTGTGGGCTGCCTTGAGCAGTCCTTTGGAGAGACAGCATATCAACTATTTAAATAAATAAGCTGATCTGGTGCCAACAGAGAGTTGATTATAGTACCTGATAAGTCTCTGTTTATCATATAAAACTGAGGGCTGTGGTTTCCTTGACTGAGTCAATCTATCACATATCAGGTCTCCCTGTATTCCTGCTGCCTTCAACTTTTCCTAGCGTTATTATCCTTTCCAGTGAGTCTTTCCTTCTCATAACGAGACCAAAGTATGATAGCCTCAGTTTAGTCATTTTAGCTTCTAGGGAGAGTTCAGGTCTAATCTAAAACCCACTTATTTGTCTTTTTTGGCACTCCACAGTATCCTAAAAACTTTCCTCCAACACTACATTTCAAAGGAATCTACTTCCTGTCAGTTTTCTTCACTGTCCAACTTTCACACCCATACTTAGTGATTGGTAATACTATGGTATGAATTTTCTTGATTGCCAGTGATATATCCTTAGACTTAAGAATCTTTTCTAGCTCCTTCAGGGCTGCCTTTTTCAGTCTTAATGACCATTTGATTTTTTGGTTGTATCCTCCCTTTTTAGAGCCAAGGAATAGAAAATCTTGAACCATTTCAGTTTCTTCATTGTCAGCCTTAAAGTTGTGTAATTCTCCATTAGGCAACAATTTTGTCTTCTTGATTTGGCACATTCTGCTTTATTCTTCATCAGTAGTCATTTCAAGTCTTCACTACTTTTTGCCGGTAATGTCATTTGCATATCTCCAATAGTTAATGTTCTTTCCATCAATTGTCACTCCACTTTCATCTAAATCCAATCTAGCTTTCCTTGTGATATGTTCTGTATATAGATTGAAAAAACATGGAGATAAAATACATCCTTGTCTGACACCTTTGCCAACTGGAAACCGTTTTGTTCTCAATATTCCGTTTTAACAGTAGCTTCTTGCCCCAGAGTAGAGGTTTCACATCAAAACAATCATATGTTTTGACACCCATAACTTTTCATCAGCTATACAGTCAAAACCTTTGCTGTAACCTATGATACTCAAGCACATTTTCTTCTGAAATTCTCATATATGCTCCATTATAATGAACATGACATCCATCTCTTCCTCCTGATGGATGACTGCCCTGACTCCTCCCCAGAATTTTTAGCCAGATGCCTGGAAGCAGTGATGAAATGGATCAAGCAGAGTCATCTGAAGCTCAACCCTAGAAAGACAGAGGTCCTGTGGTTGGGTAGGAAGGTTGGGTAGGACGGGTAGGAAGGTTGGGTAGGATGGTGTGCAGGTGGGTAGGAAGGTTGGGTAGGAAGGTTGGGTAGGACAGTGTGCAGCTCCTAGTGGCTCACTCCGCCAGGAACCTGGGCATGATCCTGGATGCTTCCCTTACAATGGAAGCCCAGGTCACAAAGGTAGCATGGCAGGCATTTTACAACCTCCACCAAGCCAAACTACTAGTTCCCCCATGTGGACCCAGAGCACCTAGCCACAGTGATCCATGCACCTCTAGACTGGACTTCTGCAACTCACTCTATGCAGGCTTACGCTTGTCCTTGATCCAGAGACTACAGCTGGTGCAGAACACCACAGTCAGGATTCTCCCTAAGACATCATAGAGATCGCACATCCGGCCGGTACTCCAACAACTTGGCTGGCTTCCGGATTAACCTTAAGGTTTTGGTAATCACTTTTAAGGCCATACGCAGTCTGAGCCCAGTGTATCTGAGAGACCGCCTCCCTGCCTATACCCCCAGAAGAACTCCACGCTGTGCCTCCTCCAACTGGCTGTGGATCCCTGGCCCTAAAGAGGCATGTTGGACCTCAACAAGGGCCAGGGCCTTTTCAGTCCTGGCCCCCACCTGGTGGAATGAGCTCCCCAAAGAGATCAAGGCCATGCCGGAACTTCCACAATTCCACAGGACCTGCAAAAGGGAGCTCTTCCACCAGGCATTTGCTCAAGGCCGACTGACTTAAAACACCTACAGGTCCCCCTCTGAGACTGAGAGGTCAAACCTCCTGAGGGATTGTCAAAGTTGTTTGTTGGAATGCTGTTCTAGTTAAGATGTTAGTGTTATTTGTTATATTGATATTGTTCTATGTAAATGTTCTTTAATGTTTTATGTAAACCGCCCAGAGCCGCAGGGAAGGGCAATATAAAAATCTAAATAAAATGAATAAATTAATAAATAAAAACATTTACAATATGATCCCTAGTGCCACTTCCCTTTTCTGAATCTATCTTGCATATTTGGCATGGTGATATCCATGTATATGATCATCTGTTTGGTTGACCAAAACATGTGTTAATAATGAACAAATTATTGTCTTTATAGAATGTTATGAGTCCTGCTCCTAGCCTAAACCTTCCAATAATATTTGATTTTGTTATGTTTCCTATTTTTGGGGTTTAGTCACCTATGGTTATCAGCACGTATGATTAGTTTCTTCTTGGGACTCTTGCATAAAAACGTCAGTGTCTTCCCCAACAGCAGCTGTAAGTGCTACATAAACTTGAATGATGGCTATGCTGATAGACTCTCCATGAAATCTGATTGATATTATTTGGTCAGACTTTGCATTACAGCCCCCAACTGGTTGTACTACATCTCACCTCACTGTTAGAATTCTATTTCTTCTGTATTTGTAATTTTCTGACTGAAAATGTCCTAATCAAGTCCATATTAGTTCATTCATTTCCAGATTTACAATCTTTAAACATTCAATTTCTTATTTTACAATTTTGAGCTTAGCTTGATTCATATCTCTCACATTTCATGTTCCTATTGTATGTGTTGAATGGCTTAAGACTTTCTTTTCATATCAACAGCTGAATGTCCTTTCAGTTTTAGTCCCGTTGTGTCATTAATTATGGTACTACTCATAGCTGACTTCAGCTCTTCCCTAGTAGCTGATTAAGTAGTCTCTGATCTGGGGATTCCATCTTTCAGAACTATATCATTTGTCATTTTGAATTGTCTTGGCATAGGTTTTTTGAGGTAAGAGATTATCAGAAGTGGCTTACCATTGCCTTCTTCTGTACCTAACTAACTAGGGTTAGCTGAAGTGGACCAGCTTCTAGTTCACCACCAAATAGCCTTGTTGCATTTATAGTTGCTGACCCATATATTTTGAAATGGTCCTAATTAATAGTTTCATGGACTCCTTATGTTAGATTTAACATTTCCCCCTCAGCTATGGTTTCAGGCAGATACAGGGGCATTCGTCACAGCGAAAGAGTTTGCAGGTACTACCATAATGAACTAGATAAACTTTATTATATTATTTTACATTGTACTAATTACAATGAACTTTGCCAATGTCTGATTCTACCTTTGTTGTCATTGTTATCAGCCATTCATTCCAACCGCATCCATTCCAACCGCATCCAACAACTACCCCCTTTGTCAGACTTTTCCTTTTTCCACTGACCAGTCCTAGCATAATTGCTTTCTCCAATGAGCTGGATCGCATGATATGGCCAAAGTAAGTGAGCTGGAATTTCATGATTTTGCCTACCACTCACATCAGTTTAAATATCTTCACCATAAATTATTATTGTGACATGTCTGTTTTTTGCCGTGGTCATTATCTTTGTCTTTTTATTGTTTAAGAAAAGGCCAAATTTCATTGACCTTTGTAATGAGCTATTCTAGGCCTTCCTTAGTTTCTGATAGGAGGGTAGGCTCATCAGCATACTGAAGATTATTTATATTCCTTCCTCCAACCTTTGTTACCGTCTGTTAATGTATCAGCTTACAAGGCTTTTGTTGGCTGAGAAGTCCCTTGAAATTACTGAGCAGGTTGCAGAGTTTTTATCTATGGTTTTGTTGCTCAGGTCCAAAAGATAAAGGTTTCTATATAGTCTTGTTTTTATTAGATCTATACTTATATATCATTGTACCTGATCTAACTAAATTCTTTTGTCAGGAAGGTTACTTGTTATAAGTTTTATTGTTCTTCAATACCATTAAAGGTTTGCATATTGATTTAAAGCATTCTCTCTACATCCACTTCCAACTGTGCTTTTCAGAGAAAAATTAAAAGTGTTCCAGAGAGTACATATTTACACTTGGAAGAATTAATCTAACAATGAACTAAGCTTAATTGCCAGCTACTTAAAAACTAAGAATATAAGCTCTTCTCCATGTTTTGTCCCCATTTGTCTGCAGAAATGGATGTTGATAAAATAGAAAAAAAAACCTCTGTCCATTTGATGCCGATATAACATCACCAGGTGTTTTTTTCTTAAAGTTTGTGCACACATGTACTCTAACCAGGAGCACCAAGGAGTGCAAAATCTGGAATCAGTGTGGTGTAGTCAGTCAGTCAGTCAGTCAGTAACCTTTTATTGGCATAAAATGTATAAGACATATAAAAATAGGGTTTAAAATTTCAACAAAATAATAAAATGGGGTTACATAACCAAACAGATCTTAAAATGATTAAATAAACTATAAAAGATAAAATACAAGGTAGGCAGCATATTATAAAAGCATCCTAGTTAAAACTCTGGAATCAGTGTGGTGTAGTGGTTAAGAACGGCATCCTGGTTTGATTCCCCACTTTTCCACATGCAGCCAGCTGGGTGACCTTGGGTTCACCACAGCACTGATAGAGCTATTCTGACTGAGCAGTGATATCAGAGCTCTCTCAGCCCCTTCTACCTCACAGGGTGTCTGTTGTGGGGAGAGGAAAGGGAAGGCGATTGTAAGCTGCTTTGAGACTCCTCTGGGCAGGAAACAACAGGGTATAAAAACCAACTCTTCCTCTTCTACTACTTTACCCAAAAGGTTCCTATTACTGGCACAGGAAGATTGTTCCAGAGGCCCCTGTGGCATCAGCAGCTTCTGATGATTATTAAACTTGATCCTTGCCTGTGTTTTACAATTGCCAACTCTGGTTCAGGGAATTCCTGGACAATGTAACCTCAAGCCTGGGGATGGGCAGGGTAGGGGGAGAACTTGAGGACCTCAGTGGGATCCAGAACCCACTCTCCAAAGCAGCCATTTTCTCCAGCCGAAGTCATTTCTAGTATGGAGCTCAATTGTAATTCAGGGAGATCACCAAGACTCACCTGGGAGCAGGCAACCTTCGAGGAAGCTGAGCAGGGGTGTCATGCCTTCTCATCCACCTTCTGAAGCTGCCATTTTTGCTGATCTTTGCAGTTCGTTGTAATTTTGAGTTCACTCCAGGCTCCACTTGGGGACTAGCAACCCTAATAGACCCTTCCCTCAACCAGAACTTAGAACATGTTGAAACTTCATCCTGATAAAGGTGATAAGAACAGGGAATTTGTAAAAAAATTTGAAGTTACTAGTACTAGCTGTACTATTTGTTATTGTAAGCGGCTGATAAGGTTCTGGGTGTGAGATTCAGCAGAACTAATAAGACCAAAAATCCAAAAGAATCAGACAAGAGTCCTAGATATATTTGCAAACATAGGGAGATCAGAGCAACAGGGCTGAAATACAGATCTCCATCCCAGCAAGGCTGAGACAGATCTTAAATAACTTTTTGTTACTTTACAGTTCGCACATTTTCATTGGTCAATACATCATCCTTAAGTGACTATGACACCACTCAATTGGCCAAGTTCTCTCGACAATTGTTCTGCCCACCGTAATGGGCAGAGTTACCCATCTTACAAGAAGTTATTGTTACAAGGTGCCAGAATCATCCTAAGGATAGTCTCTTGACACATTCCTAATGGCCTTGATGGTCAGGAGGTCCCTTGCAAGCTGTAAGCGTCCTTTTGATTTCATTATCTTGCATATGGGGATGTGATGTTCTTGCTCAGGAGTGGCACTGCTAAGCCTTCCCATCTCTGTGAAACTTTGGTCAAGCTACCTGCGATTAAAGCTTAAAGAAAATATCATACTAAACTTATTTTTATGGTCCTACATGGCCGAGTAGATTCAAAGCCTATCCCTTCTCACAAAAAAAGCTATGCAATATGGTCAGCCTTACATAGCTTCTGGCTTAGTATAGAATGAGGTGTGGGACCAGGAGCTCTTTGAAGACCAACAAAGTTGGTGAGCACAGCTCCCTGAGATACAATTCCTCAGGTACTTCTTCAGACATCAGAGATAGAGATCTCCGGACTACACATCATGCACAGCGTTTGCAACCATCGCTTTTCAGCCTCCTCTCCCCGCCCGGGCTCTTAAAAGGGCTTTGAGGCAGAGGGAGAACTTTAACCCTCAGCCTCCGCGCTTCCTCCAGCTCCAGGCGGCGCCGCCCGCGAGTCCTCCCCGCGCGGTGCGCGCCACTTGGCCGGCAGAGGGCGCTGCGGCAGGGCTGAGCTGGGCTCCCGGCGGCTGCCGGGGCGGGACCGCTCTTGCCCGCACGGCGAGCCGTCATATGACCGCGGCCCCGGGAGCGCGAGGGAGCAGCTGCAGCCGGCCCGAGGCGCGGTCGTGGGAAGTGGGGAGCGAGCGGGCGAAGGAGCGAAGCCATACCCGGGCTGCTGCCGCCGCCGCCGCCATGCTGGCGTTGTTGTCCCGCTTGCTGGACTGGTTCCGGTCGCTGTTCTGGAAGGAGGAGATGGAGCTGACGCTGGTGGGGCTGCAGTACTCGGGCAAGACCACCTTCGTCAACGTCATCGCGGTGAGAGGCTCCGGGGCAGGCAGGCAGGCAGGCAGGCGGGCGCTAACCTCGCGCGGGACTCCCCCTGCCCGGCCCCCCTCCCCCGGCCTCGGAGTCCAGCCCCCTCTCCCTCTGCCTAGTTCCCTGCGGCGTCCCCCTTTCCCCGGGACCCCGGAGTCCGCGAAACTGCAAGTGGCATGTGCGGACGCGGCCTCCCGGCCGGGGGCCCCAAAGAAATCAGCCGACCAATCCATCCATCCATCCTTGCGTGCCCATCAACAAAAGCCCCCTCCGCGCGAAGCTGGCTCCGTTGCCCCGGCCTCTTCTCCCACCCCGCCGCGGTCTGCTTCTGCAGTGGCCCAGGCATGCCGCCTTCACCTCCGGGCAGCTTTTCTCCCCCGCTGCCACCTCTCCGGCGTAGGCACCGACTAGGCCTCCGCCAGTTGTCTCTCGGATGGGTGGGGCCGGCCCGGCCTTGGAGAGCTTGTCTGCTGGCCCAGGCTCTGGCCGGCCCCCGAGCGCTTGAGGAGGAGGAGAAGGAGAGGCTGAGGGCCGGGCTGGGTCTCCGCAGCAAGCACAGGTCGGGATGGACAAGCAAGGTCAGGAGCCCGGACCCCCCCCTTCCCGGCGGCGCCTTGCGAGCCTGACTCCCGCTGTGGGTGTGGCCTTGCCCAAGATAACCTTTCCGTATGTTTGCAGGGAGTAGGAAAGGCCTGGGATGGGCCCCCCTTTTCTGTGCCTGTTCTGGGTCACTAACCAGTTGGTTGGCGGCGGGTACCACATAATGCATTTGGAGTGTGGTCTCGAGGTGCCAACCTGACGAGAGGGGTGATCATGCCCTTGGGGTTCTTCTTTCAACTATCACTTGGCTGTGTAGTTAAAATCTTTTGGCTTGCTTTTCTCAGATGGAGCTGTGGGTAGTGTTAGAAGAGCCAGTTTGGTGTAGTGGTTAGGAGTGTGGACTTCTAATCTGGCATGCCGGGTTCGATTCTGCATTCCCCCACATGCAGCCAGCTGGGTGACCTTGGGCTCATCACGGCACTGATAAAGCTGTTCCGATGGAGCAGTGATATCAGGGCTCTCTCAGCCTCACCCACCCCACAGGGTGTCTGTTGTGGGGAGCGGAAAGGGAAGGTGACCGTAAGCTGCTTTGAGCCTCCTTTGGGTAAAGAAAAGCGGCATATAAGAACCAACTCTTCTTCTTCTTCTCAGCTTGGTGAGAATATAGCAGTAGTGAATTCTGGGCATGTTCGCTGGCATTTACTACCAAGCAAGTTTTCATAGGATCTCCAAGTGAATCTGGAGCCTTGACTCTCCATTTCTTAGTAGGACTAATGTGCATTGAAGCACATGATAACTGCCTATTTGAGGGGCCACTTGCCTGCTTATGCCCCCCTGGAATACTTGTTCTGTGGGCATGAATCTTTTGGTGGTTCCTGGCCCTAGGAAGCCTGGCCTTGACTAGGGCTAGGGCCTATTTGGTCCTGGCCCCAACCTGGTGGGATGAGCTCCCAGAGGAGCTGAGGACCGTGATGTAGCTATCACAGCTCTGCAGGGCCTGTAAAACGGAGGTCTTCTGCCAGGTCTTTGATCGAGATCAGTGCTAGTCCTAGAGATATCATGGCCCCTCCCTAGGCTCAGTTGTATGATATCTACACTCCCCCACCTCTAAGGAGGTCTGTGCGAAAGGGATTTCAGGCTGCCAATCTTTGGAATATAATGGATGTTATTATATTGCGGTTTATATTGTAAGCCGCCGCAAGTCTCTGGAAAGCGGTGGCATAGAAGTCCAATAAGTCATCATCATCTGTGTATATGGCAGGGATTCTAATTGTTTGAAGAGAGAGTGGATTGGGGGAGTGGGGGTTCTTCTGAAGTAGTAAGAATTAAAGGACCTGATCAAAGAGACCAGGTTTGTATTGGCTGAATTTTCTGGTAGCTCAGAAAAGCTTTTTGCTTAGTGCAGCCGCAGCGAAAGGATTCTGTCTCAGTTATGGAAATCCTCATTTCTGATGGCATGCTTCCATTGTGAGCCCAGCTTCATAACATGACTTTAACCATTAACTTGTCTCTCCTAAAGCTGGCTTCTGAAGGGCTCTCTTGTTGACTTTCTAAACTATGCATTGGAGCACAGTAGCACTAGCTATGCTTTCCAAACTTAGTATGTTTGTATTGTTCCTTCACAAGGATGTCAGCACTGCCCACTAGGTTAAGCCTGGAAACTTGGTGTCTGTCTGCAGGCAGTGTGTAAGCCAGTATTGTAGTGTTCGTACACTTTAGCTCAGGGATAGTCAAACTGCGGCCCTCCAGATGTCTGTGGACTACAATTCCCTGGCAGGGGCTCATGGGAATTGTAGTTCATGAACATCTGGAGGGCCGCAGTTTGACTGGTACCTTTGTTAGGCCTACGGTTGTACTGAGCTGTTGCTGTCAGTAATTTGTTCTACAGACTTGTTATGACTAAGATGCACATTATGGCCTAGCACTACAGGTTCCTTGGAGGCCTGGGAAAATGCTTCCTGGTCTGTGCTGGCTTGCTAAGCCAGTTTCATATAATGAGCCTTTAGATGTTTGATCTGAGTTTTTCTTATGACAGCTTGTCTGAAGACATGGGAAATCTTAGATGCTTCCAGTTTAAATCATTCACACTGCTAGGAACTATTGGCAAATGCATTCACGCTTACATTGTGTTTTTCAAATACAATTGTAGTTTGGTGATCAGTGTGATCCTAAAAACACCTTCCTGTGAGTAATAACACAATGAGTAAACCTGCTGTGGACTGTACTATATGTTCCTTAAGTGATCTGGCGATTTTTGAAATGTCTTCCAAAAATGTTGGATCTTTCCCTCTGTGAGACATTTGTATTGTGATCCAGAAACTGAATTACAGTATCCTTTATCCATGTGAAGTGGGATATGGATAACTTTGCAGTAGAAGGTGGAAACACATTGTCAATTTAGAGCATGAACTGTCATGTGTTGGCTCTTTGCAGAGGGCATTGTGATTAATGACTGTTGGAGGTAAACGGACATGATTCTGTCCCCACCCATAACCATAATTGCTGGTTTGTGTGCTCGGAAGCCCTTTACACATGACGTTACCTGCATAAGAGGGGAGTGGGCGCAAGCAGACTAGTCCCTCCCATGTGTCATCATATGAGTGTGGATTATGTGGGCAAAGGGGATACCTACGAAAACTCCCTCCTATTAGGGATGCTTGAAAACAGCAGCATTTCTGATCACAAGGAAAGGACTTGTAGGTGTACCCCTTACATGCATTGCTTCTGTGTTCACAAGCAGGAAGTCGTGTGGGGACCAGCAGACCTTTGCCTTTCCCTCCTTGGAATCCATTGCTTTCACCAATGATAATGTAATTTACAGTAGTAGCAAAGAACAAAAATCCCATAGCACCTTAAAGACGAACAAAATTTGCAGCTGGACATGAGCTGTGTGTCAAAAGGTCATACTCTGCCACAAGTTTTGTTACTCTAAGGCAGTGGTCTCCAACCTTTTTATCACTGGGGACCACGCAACGCCTTTTACTGGGGCCTAGTGGGGGGGGTAGTTTACTCCTCTACTCTCAACCACTGCCCTAACGCTCTCTGATTGCTATGGTAATGTTTAAACATCCCTTCAAAATAAGATACAGACACGCCACAACAATGAACATAAGGAACATTTTATTTTCATGGAAATTTTTACTCATGAAAATGACAAATCAATGGGAACCCTGAGCTTGTTTCTCTGCAACGAGATAGTCCCATCTGGGAGTGATGGGAGACAATGACACCCGAAGTGTGTTGTAAAGGGCCGGGGGGGGGGGAGAAGGCGTCCTTCGGGGCCCACCTCCAATTAGTTGAAGGACTACATGTGGTCTGCAGCCCACAGGTTGGGGATCACTACTCTAAGGTACTACTGGACTCTTGCTGTTTGCTGCTGTTACAGACAGACTCATTTGAATCTTAATTTCCTTTGTAGAATCTCACAGATAGGTGGGTCACTGGAAGATTGCAAGTTAACTTTCGGTTGATGATGGAATTCTTGCAGAGAATGCTGTCTGTGACGGCCCAATTTTCTTAAGCGAGAATCCATACTCAAGTTCTCATATATTGGATTATTGTTATGCCTGAGCTGTTAAGCGACCATAAAAAGCTTCTAGTTGAAGAAAATCTATACAAGACCCAAGTTAGTTTACCCCTTGTTTTGGCCAGAGAGCACATCATTCAAAGAACTGCGCTCGGCCAGTGTTGATGTACACGAAAAGGCTACATGTGTGCTTGAGTGCTACAATAATGGTGTAATCATCCTGTAAGCGATCTTTCTTTAAGACCCCCCCCCCCCAATTAAATACACAAAATGGCCTGGGTGACAAATCTTTCTGAACTTTTAAAAATTCTGTATACTATTCCTCTTTCAGAGTACATCTCAGGTACTCGAAAGCTCATGCCTTGATTAAATCTTTGTTGGTCTTAAAGGTGCTTTTGTTGTTAGTTGCAAAGTCATGTCTGACCCATCGCGACCCCATGGACAATGATCCTCCAGGCCTTCCTGTCCTTTACCATTCCCCGGAGTCCATTTAAGTTTGCATCTACTGCTTCAGTGACTCCATCCAGCCACCTCATTCTCTGTTGTCCCCTTCTTCTTTTGCCCTCAATCGCTCCCAGCATTAGGCTCTTCTCCAGGGAGTCCTTCTTTCTCATAAGGTGGCCAAAGTACGGTGCTATTGGACTCAAATTTTGTTGGGCTGCTTCAGACCCACATGGCTACCCACTTGAATCCTCATTTAATGAACTAATTTCTTGATTATGAATCTTAATTCACGTAAATGAACATATTGCCAAATGACATTTTTAAACTGAATTTTTCATTATTGGCAATTCATATTGAGGTAATTGTGAAGGAGACTCAGTGGTGTTGCTCTTTGTGTCAGTTGCACAGTCTGTAAACAGCTAATTTAGTAGAATTTGTGTGACGTTGGAATATTGTCCCCTAAACTGGAGGGACATTAACTAGAATGGTGCATCTTTAAAACATCATTTTTCCAAAAGTTTTTTGGGAGCTAGGATCAGAAATTAGGGCCCCCCAATGATCACTTGTCACCTTTATGAGCCTGATAAATAAAATTAAGATATTATACCTTGATTTTCTGCTCAGTTGGGGCTTGGAACAGATTACAAAAATACAATAATTAGAAAGAACTACATCTTGGGCTCTACAAACTCTTCGGTGCTTGCCCTTTAGCTTTCAGCCCTGTCTACTCCTCAGTTCCTACTGCAATAGGTAGGGAGGTGGAAGTTCAGCTTGATCTACTCCAGCTGGCAGACGTGTTCCCAAGAATTCTGCTGTGGCTGATTAAGGGAAGATAAACTTCTTATTTGGGAAGTAGCAGCATGTGAGCAAGTATGGATGGTTTTAGGCAAGTGAAAAGAAATAAGTAGGTAGTGCTTGACTGGCTTTCAGCTACGAAACTCAGTTTGTACTTTTATTAGTATAATAACTTGAACAAGATTTACATCTTCCAAAGGTGGAAACCATTCTGGTGCTGTGAAGGGAGCTTGGTGAGTTGCACAAGAGACCAATACCTTCCTACTTCTTAAGAATCTGCGTCTGTGCAAGAGTGTTTCTTGTAGGCATTGGAAACAAAACACAGTTAAACTTACAATAGACTGAGAAGAACCAATGTAAGTACTCAAGTCAGAAGGGTTGGGGGTGGAGGGAGGGGATGGTTCTACCCAGAGGTACTGTGGGCCTATGACTGTCTCTGCATGCTTGCAAGACTGAAATATTTTCTGCAATTTCAGTGGTTAGGTGCAGCCATATTGGTAAGAAGCAGGAGAACAAAGTTTGAATCCAGTGGCTTCTTTAAGACAAAGTTTTATTCAAGGGATAAACTTTTGTTTGCATATATACTTCTCCAGATGTCTCTGAAGAAGTGTACATGCCCCCCAAAACCTTATATGCAGACAACACCAGAAATGTGGTGTTATCTGCATATCTCAAATTGTTAATGTTCCTTCCACCAAATTGCACTCCACCTTTATCTAAACAGAATCTAGTTTTTTTTCTGTTATATACTGCATGTGGATTGAAGCGATAGGGAGATCAAATTCATCTTTGTTTGACACCTTTGCCAACTGAAAATCATTATTTCTCCACATTCTATCCCAACAGTATCGTCTTGTCCAGAGTAGTCACACATCAAAACAATCTACTGTCAAGGCATACTCATTAAAAAAAAAACACCTTAACTTTTGATGATTCATACTGTCAGAATCTTTGCTGTAATCTATGAAGCACAAGGTGATTTTTTCCTGAAATTTTATCATACTTTCGAGCAACCAATATACATTTGCTATAAGTTCTATTTCCCCTTTCCCAATCTAGCTTGAAGATCTCGTATTTTTATACCATATATGGTAAACTGATTTTTTTGTAAGATTCTGAGTATCACTTTACTTATAGGAGAAATTAATGCCAGCATGGTGTTGTGGTTAAGAGCGGCAGCATTGGATCTGGTGAGCTGGGTTTGATTCCCAAGTCTTCTGGGCGAGTCACAGTCTTGTTAGAACTGTTCAAAACTCACACAAAAGCAAAAAATATACAGGTTCCTAAGAAATAAAAAGAAAGATTTTTTGGGGGGAGGGGGATTCAGAATATATACCTGTTCAGAAGCAGAAGGAGGGAGGTGTCCAGAAGCAGCGGCAGCAGCCTGTCCTGAATGCTGGGTTTCGCATAAAGTAAAGCCCAATAGCAGAACCAAAAATGCACTCTTTTCTAATAGCCAAGTCAGTTCTTTATTATTACGGTACTAACTATTATTACGGTTCTAATAGCAAATTTGTACCTTAGGGCTAGGGGCAGGGAGCCTTGCTATGATTAGGAAGGTGATATTAAAGGAGTTGAGGTCCGTTAATGGGTGACCTTGATTCTGATAATGAAACTCTAATGGTTCCTCTGTAACTGGTAAAAGGCTTGGGTGAGTCTTTGGGAGTAAACTTCATTTGCATTCAGGTTGGGTTTTTGACATTCCAGTTAGAAAAGACAGAAAGGAGTTGCTAGAAGATTTGATTTTTACCAAGAAGAAACAATACAGAATAGTTAACTAGATCTGCCACTGGTCCAGGTGCAGTTTCCTCCTTTGTGTTTGTTAGGTGGAGATGAAATTCCCTTCTGTGCAAATGATTTCACATAGTCCGCCAGTTGACCTGTTTCTGACACAAGACCTTTTGGGTGGCCATGCATGGCTTGGCCTTTGTTTGCTTGTCAAAAACAGTGATGGGGAATAGCAGCTGCTTTTCCTCCTTGCACATCAAAGGGCCTACCTGGGGCTTATCAATTCAATTTATCGTTGAAGGGATCTGCAATTTTTCAGTCTCTTCTGCATAGTCCTTCAGTCTATTCCCATCTTTTCTGTATTTTGTTCTGTTAATGTATTCCTGTATTGCTCTTGCAACTGACCTAACTGGGCTTTAACTTTCTCTTTAATTTATTGGGCCACTTGGAACAGATCTTATTCCTTGCTTGTTGTTCTTCCTTTTTTGGGGGGGGGGGGGGCTTTTCTATTTCTTTACATTTATTATAGTTCTATTTGTCTTTACATGCAAAGTGCTAGAATGTTACATTTACATTTTAACTCTTTTCCTGTCACCTCTTGATTTTGCATCTTGTCTGCCTTTAGCCGTTTTAAGGGTTTCATCAGTCATCCATCAAGGCTTTTCATTTCTTTTTGCCTACAGAAATAGTCTTTTGTGTTCTTACTTGATAATATCTCCTGTTTGAGCCTATAGTTCTTTCAGCTCTCATCCACTTGAATTTAGTAGAATAAGAAGCACTGGATTTTATACCCTGCTTTTTATTACTCTAAGGAATCTCAAAGTGGCTCTCCCCACAACCGAGAGAGTGCTACGAGAGAACTGTGGCTGACCCAAGGTCACTCAGCTGGCTTCATGTTGAAGAATGAGAAATCAAACCTGGTTCTCCAGATTAGAGTCCATCACTCTTTAACCACTGCATTCAGCTGGCTTACAATGCAAGTCTATTCATTACATGGTGCTTAAACTCTTCAGAAATATAGTTTGGGTGGTATTTTGGCACTGTGAATGTTTTTTTCCTTAAGATTTATTCTGATTTCCAATATTAATTCATTGTCTGTACTACAAGAAGTCCTAATACTGCACTCTTAACTGCATTTTTGGGAAAGGGTAGAACCACTGAACTCAGTAAGGCTTGCTTTTGAGTAGGCCAAGCAGTCACATCTTTCACTACTCATTGGTGTTATAATGGATAGCTTCATTGCATGGAGTAAGCTTTTACCTTATCAGTAGATAAATTTGGATCATGACTTGTTTTCCCTAACAGATGTAATTGTGTGACTCATTGAAAATGATATAATGAAGTTGAAGTCTGGATATTGATGCAAGATGCTACCTCACCTATTCAAACTCTCAATATTTTGAGATTACCAATATTTTACTAAACAAAACACATTTTTTGTTTGTACAAAATACATCCATATTCCATGATGTAGGGCAGAAAAACTTTCTGAATTGGAAAATTCTGAACCTTTCTGGTACTTTATTTTTCCTTTAGAAATTTTCTAATTCAGAAGATTTGTTGTCACAAAATTATTAACAATGGATGGCTGGTGTTTGCCAGTTATCAAGTTACGATTAATATTTTGTAGTAACTGGTTTTGGAGTTGTGTGAAAAAGTGGACTGTATATTTTACTAACCTGGAACCTGGGGAACAAAGTCACAGGAAACCCAGATTAGCCATGAAATTAATTTGTGGAATTTGGAGGCACTGTGTTAATATGTATACATACACTTAGCTGCTTAAGATGATTCTGAGATTTAGAGATCTTGAAAGGTGGTTAATTAGCAGTAGGAACCTTGGCCTGTTTGCAGGAGCACACATCTTTTTGTGTAAACATTTCTCAGCCATTGTGCTTTTTATACATTTTTAGCCACTCATTTTGAAGCAGTGATGAATTAGAGTTGTGTATGCAATTAAATGAGGCAGATACAAAAATAAATCCAAAGGTTTTATTAGTCTAAAAAATATGCGATAATAGTTTGGAGCATTTTGGCCCTAAAAGGGAAGGTGGTACCTTTGGACTGGCCACATAATCAGATGAATGGATTTCCCAAGCATTTATTGGAGTGTGTCTTTGATTAATAACCTTGGCTCTTTTAAAACCTTTTTGGCTGTCTTAGCTGCTTCTAATGAAGAACCATTGAGATCAGTCAGGTCAGAATCAATACCCTTCATCTAGAGCTTGGAAGTGAGAATGTTCTTGCTGTTTTCTGTTTAGGTTTGACACAAATGAAGCAGCTAAACTTCTGGGATAGGGAAGTTTTTGTTAGAGTTCCTTGAAAAAATAGAGATCATTGGGGAATACAGCGTGTCCTCTAAACCAGTGGTCTGCAACCTTTCTAGGGCTGCAGACCAGCGGTGGTGGGGAGGGTGCAGCCCGGTGGTTGGGGACCACGGCTCTAAACTACTTTGAATCCTAGCCATCTGTGTGTCCCGTATTAAAGGTTTCTCAAAACTTTGACTGAAAATATACAGATGCTTCAGTTTCACGCGGAATCCCTTTGGCTATGAGTATGAGGGAGAAACATTTAATGGTTAGTAACAATCCCCCCCCCCCCCAATATATATTGTCCATAAATTTCAAATCCTTTTCTAGTTGCCAATGCCTTGTAAGCGTGGTGTAGTGATTAAAAGTGGTAGACCCTAATATGGAGAACCAGCTTTTATTCCCCACTCCTCCATATGATGGGTGCCCAGTCACAGTTCTCTCAGAACTCTCTCAGCACCATCTACCTAACAAAGTACTTTGGAGAGGAGGAGAATGTGATTGTAAGCAGTTTTGAGACAGGATAGAGAAAAACACGGTATAAAACCCAATTCATCTTCAGTTATGTGGTTGAGCATCACATTTTAACTGGCCTCTTGGTCAGGCTCTGCAGTGATTGATTGGAAAAGTAGTTATACCAGGTGAAAGGGAAGAAATGCACACAGAAGTTCTCCATTAATATACGTGATCTTACCTTATATATCTGGCGTGGAAGGAAAACCTCGATACCCTACTGCCCTTCTGCCTGTCAGACATAATCTGATACCTTTACTTTTCTAAATCTCAGTGACCCAAAGCAGAAAATATATAACAAGAGAAGACTTCTGAGTCTCTTTTCCAGGCCTGGCACCCAGTTTAAGGGTCCAGCCTTCAGGATACAAACTGAAGGATACGATCCCTTGAGTTTGTACCCAAAGTCTTAGGCTTCTGGGCACTCCCAGGCTTTAAATACCTGTGAACAGAGGAGAGCCCAGTTCAGCCAAATCTTGTTTAGGCGCTGCTCGACCATGAGCAGCCTGCTGTTTGCTTTCTCCCCTGTCCCCTTCTTTGCGCCATCTCTGCCTACATTCTAAATGCTTAGCTTTTCAGCACTCCCTGTTCTCTAAAGTGCAGGTATACTTGAGTTTAGTTGAAACTGAGACAACACTCACACTTGTTGGAAACATAAGCACTTGGGCTTGAACTCTACCCCTGCTTGTTCAGCGCCTCACTTGATATGCAACAAATACATTCATTCTGAAGACTTTTCTGTCAAGGTTGGTTTTGATTATCTCTTAAACTGCACATTAAGAGTAGACAAGAACCTGCTCTTTCAGCACTTCTGTCTCCTATTTCTACTGTTGTATGGTTTCGTAGCGCTCATGGTTCTAGCTGAAAAGCTTTAAAAAATGTATAGTTATAAGTCCTATCTTTGCAACTCCTCTTACTTAGAATATAATTTCCAAAGGCTACAATTGGTATGGTGTCCTCAGTGTTAATAACTCATATATGTCACTAAGTGGCTCCTTTAAGGAGCTGCCAACTTTGTCCCCCCCCCCTTCGGGTTTCTGTGCATTTTATTCTTCTCAGTTACATGCTTGTAAAGGTCATAGACTGTTGTTTGAGGCTAAGGTTGAATTTTTTTCTGCCAGGGTGGCACTTGGTAGCCATTTCTGTGGGCATGACTTACAGGCTGGAACTCATACATGGAACTCTTCTGCCAGGCCTTTGGTTGGGGCCTGTGAAAGAGTAACATCAACTGGGCCCTCCCGATCAAAAAAAGCCTCCCCCCCCCCCAAATGCACTCTAGTTCCAGAAAAACAGATGGTAATGGGGACTGTTGATGCTTCTAGTTGGTACTGAGGCCTAGTATTCAAGTTAATTGCCGTTTCAAGCTAATTATAAATGTATTTTTATTTGAACTAAGGAACTGTTTTACCTCTGTGAACTTCATGTGAACGATAGTAAAATATACACCATCCTGAGCCGATCCAGTGTGAGGGCGGTATAGAAATTTAAAAAATAATTTAAAAAATGTTTCTAAGCTGAAAGCACAAGAACCTTCACCTCAGAATGCATGGCCACACTGACAAATTACCCAGTAAAATCAGAGTCCAGTAGCACTAAGACCAACAAAGATTTAATCAAGGCGTGAGCTTTCGAGTGCAAGCACCCTTCGTCAGACTATGATCTTCTTACGTGACAGGAAATATATAGCAAAAATCAGTTCTGTTACATCTGTGGCACAACCAGATACAGCTAGATACAGTATCTGGTTGTGACACAGATGTAACAGAACTGATTTTTGCTATATATTTCCTGTCACGTAAGAAGATCATAGTCTGATGAAGGGTGCTTGCACTCGAAAGCTCACGCCTTGATTAAATCTTTGTTGGTCTTAAAGGTGCTACTGGACTCTGATTTTATTGTGCTACTCAACACGGCTACTCATTTGAAATTCCCCAGTGAAAGGCCAATTCAGACCAGTAACTTCCATCCCTGGAATGTGTGATTCCAGGGTTTTGTAGCAAATGGCTTCTTAAAACTGAAGCAGTGGCTTGAACTTTCAAAGAGGTTCAGTCTCTGCAAGTACGCGTGTTGTAATTCTAGCCCGTTCTAAATCTTAATCTCAAATTGTATCTGTCTGCAGGCAGTTTGGTGTGTATAAGGCTGTGGGTGATCCAGACAGGTAATCAGTGAAGCAAGGGTTGGCTGGCAGCAGCAACCTATACAGGCAGAGAGGCTTTAGCTTAGTAGCTTGTACAACCAATTGAAATGTAGTCTGGCTAGGAGGTGGCCGTTTGCAGTGACACCAGCTTTATGAGTAACGTTGAGTCATTCATGTGACTAGCCACATGCCAAAATTATTCTTTTTTTCCGATTTCATTGTCTGCCTTGTTATCAAAGTTGATCTAAAACAATAGATGGTCATTGCAGGTGTGTGACTGCAAATGTGGCTACACCACAGGTGAAAACAAAGTGTAAGGTGCTTGAGGCATTCAGGTAAAGTCGCGTCAAGGAAATGAAACTGTAGGCTGAGGGAGAAACCTAACTCAGTGAATTAGCTTTTTTTTGGGGGGGGGGGGACACACCTCAAGTATAAAGCAGATTGCCAGGCACTGTTGTTGCCCTAACAGTGGTCTCTCCAGTGTTAACCAGTTAACTGACCTTTCAGGGTTTCCTGTTACAGGCTGCTGGAGGGGGGCGGATTAGGTCAGATCTAATTGGATGCATTGAGAGATGACTTCTGATCTTGAGGTCACAACACTCTAGGGACCATACATAATCTATAATTGTATTTATCTAGGAAATGTACTTGCTACCTCTTCAGAGATGATGTGAAGGTTAACATCTTAGGGTCTTGGCAGAACCCTTACGTGCTGCTCAGACAAGCTTCAGGAACGTGTTCGTGTCAGAACTTCCACTTGAGGCTGTTGGGATAAGTAGCTGTGGCATTGCCAGAAAAACAGTTCTGTTGCTCAACTCACTATTTTGCAACGCCAGCTATTTAAACTCTTGCAACAGATATCAGTGTATGAAATTAGAATGCTTGGTAACTCTTTGTGGATGTCTTCTTTCGGTGATGTCCTGCTGGATAAGCACTTTACCCTTATGTTGGGTCATGTGCTAGAATACAGTAATCCTTAAATTGCTAAAATTATTTGGTTGATAGTTAACTGCAGTTCATGCTTTGTGTATTGGTTCTCTTGGGGCTCGTCTGTATTTATTTTTATTTATATTATATTTATATATGGCCCTCCCTTTTGGCTCAGGGTGGTTCACATTAGCAACTTTCATATTACAATGCAATACAATAAGCATCTTGGCTTAGATATATAATCTCTAACAGTAGGAACTTTTATCAGTTAACATGGTTCATAATTTAACATTTAACATTGAATAATCGGCAACTCAGCTTTTCTGCACTGTGATTCTGTTTCTTCTGTTAGTGCAGTGAATGGGGGGGGGGCTGGGCTGTGGTTGGTGGTTGCTCACTTGTTCTGGCCAAAAGCCTGGTGGAAGAACTGCCTTTTGCAGGCCCTGCAGAATTGTTTTAGCTCCAGCAGGACCCTGATGTTGTCTGAGAGCTCATTCCATCAGGTGGGGGGCAAGACCTGAAAACAGAATGAAAGCAAGCAATCCATATAGCACTTAATACAGCACTGTGTTCTCCTTGTTGTCCAGATCCCTTCCCCCCCCCCCGCCAGTAATTCCCCTTCCTATAGGCCAAATCATGCCATAGGTTTAAATTGCAAATAAATCACATTCTTACAGATTTTACTTCTCTGCAATTTTCCTTTTGTTCACTTTGGCTTACTGCCTAATTTCCTGTTCTCAGTTCCCATGTCTTGTAGTACTGGTATAACAATGAAACAATATGAAGGAAACGGATAGTGATCAATTGATTGCTCCTCAGTAAAGAACAGGAAGTAATGAAAGTGGGAACGTAATGAAAGGAAAAGAATGTCTTGGGACAGTACCTCCAGAAAACTGAGTTATCATCTTTGCATTTTATGTTAATAGCCACAAATCATGTCTGGTTTAGAGAAGATAATGGGGAAAACACAAGAATGTCATAGGTTTACTGTGACATCGTCAAGATTCTATTTAAGCGAAGTAAATGATTCCTGACAGTTCCAAGCTAAACAACCAGTATGAAAACATCCTTCATTGCATTCATCTTCTGTGTAAGTTTTTATCTAGGTAGGTATGCCGTGAACAACATTATAGTTGCTAGAGTATTAGATCCGAGCAGACTAGAGCTGAAATCCTATTCATCTATGAAAGTGACTGCAAAGTCTTGGACAAGTGATTTCTCTACCTAATAATATTCATTGCAGAAAACACATGTAGTCCTAGATTCCTGGAGAAAAAGCATAATATCTAGGAGTTCTCAATGACAACTGTACATCTCAGGGCTATGCACAGAAGAGAAGGATGATAAATTCTGTGGCCTGCTTAAAGCTCAGTGCAGTTCTCTGACAAGGATTTGTGCTCAGTTCTACATTCTGTGTTAACCTTTTGTACTGAAGATTGAAATGTGTTCTGTGTGAACCTGCTTTCTGAAGTGGGCTTAGAGGCAGCCAATACAGAAAGCATAGCATTGCCTCATGACATGAATTGTATTATTTATTACATTTATATACCACCCTCCCTTATAGCTCAGGGCGGTTTACAGTAAAAAATGTGTAGTACCGTACAAAGAACATGCCATGAACCTTCTAACATATCAAATAGTGGAACTTGTAACATTTGTAGAACCTTTAAACTTCACAACTCTGCAACTGAATATTTTTTTAATCTATATATCTGTAGATTCAGGCTTTCTAGGAGTGTTCACAGTTGGTGGTGTGTGGGGCCTTTGGGCTCTAGTTGTTGGCTATTTTATTGGCCTCGGCTGAAGAGCTCCATTTTACAGGCCCTGTGGAATTGTTTTAATTCCAGTAGGGCTCTGGTTTTTTCTGGGATCTCATTCCACCAAGTGGGAGCCAGAACTGAAAAAGCCCTGGCTCTGATCGAGGTCAGACAAACCTCCCTGGCGCCAGGGATCACCAGCTTGTTGGTGTTTATAGAATGCAGAGCTCTTTGGGGGTGGGGGGGGGCGTAGGCAGAGAGGCAGTCCCTCAAGTACTCAGAGTCCAGATCACTTATGGCCTTGGTTATTACCTGAACCTTAAGCTTGACCTGGTATTCAACTGGTAGCCAGTGCAGCTGTTGGAGCTCAGGCTGGGTGTGGGCCCTCCCAGGTGTTCCCGTAAGAACCCTGACTGGTGATGGCATGGAGACTTGCAGATTGTTGTGGACAGAATGACTTGAGTTGTAGTGACACTGAGTTAACGGAAGAATGTTCTCTCTCATTAGTGGTGGGTAAACTGAGTAAGAGCTCAGACAAGCAAAGTACACATAGAGCAGCGTGAGGGATGGGAAATGGACATCAAGGGAAATTGGGGAAATGGAAACTCTTTCAGCCTGTAAATGTGAAGAATTAAAAATTTTGCCGGCCCTGTTTCTCTAAAGGGGTAAATAGACTAAAAAGCTCCGGTCAGCCCTACAGATTTCCATTGCTGATAATAAAAGAACAAGCTTTAAATAAATCTGAGCCTAGTGCTCCTGCCTAGTTATGAGGGCCAAGTGGTAGTTATATTTAACAAAGGAGAAGGATGATTTGGCACCAGCTTGAAAGTGTATCGTAAACGGGATCCATCTTGCCAATACGCCTTCATGTTGGCAAGTGTGTGAAAACTTGGCAAAGGAGAGTTCATTTCAACAGAGGGGTATTCCATCATCATGAGACTTAAAAGCATAGCAGTATGGAGAGCCCTGGGGAAGGCACTGGCAACCCACCCCGTATTGAGTCTGCCATGAAAATGCTAGAGGGCGTCACCCCAAGGTTCAGACATGACCCGGTGCTTGCATAGGAGATACCTTTACCTTTATGGGGAGCCTATGCTGTTTCTGTCTGTGCTTTTCAGTTCCATTTGCTGCTAGTTTCGCCAGCAATACTAAACAACCTTTGCCAATTTTATCTCCTTCAGAGCATTTCTGGTTGATCAGAGTTGGGTAACATGCTTAATATGTTCTATCCATTCTTCTTTAAACTCTCCTGAGGCAAGGTAGGTGGGGTTATTTCTCTAGTATGCTAGTAATCTTTTCTGAAAGCCTGGCTCTCTTATCTGTAGCCTTTACTTGAAGATCCATGTAGATGTTCTACTTCAAGTCTTGGGTAATCTTTCAGATGTTATTTTCATATAGTCCTTATTATGTAAAGCCAATTACTTGCAGTTAGTCTGTTGGCTGACTTCTGCATTCTACCTTCTGAGTTTTGCACTGTAAAATTCTCTTGTGGGTTTTTGGAGCATTTGCCATGCGTTTGGTTGATGGTCCAGGTGCCAGGCTGTTTATCTCATGTCGTAATGGCACTGACATGCAGAAATCCAACTCTGGAAGTGTCTTAGTACTTCATTGAATTGGTGGCTTGTAGTCTTGTGAACCTTGCCACTGGATTTTGATGCCTCCTAGAATAGGCCTAATGGATGGCAAAGGGGTAGGCATCTTATATTGCAGGAGAAGAGTGGATATGAAGTTGTAGTTCCACAGTGCTACTTCTGTAGTAGCAATCTGCAAGGGATTCTTTACAGTAACTGGTTCAGGGAGAACAGAACACCTCTGCTGGGATAGTGTTGAAATATGCGTGATTCATGCTATAGTATACTGGACTGCAGCGCTAGAACTTGTGAAATATTCACCAGTTCATCAGGTCTGGAGACATCTTGAAGGTTGACTGTCAAGCTGGATATCTGAAAATTTTGCAATTTGTGATGCTAGTATAGCTTCCCACGTGAAGCTCTTCAGGTTATTCCAGATATTATCTTGTTACCTGAAGTATTTGGGAGTGCTTCTTTTTGGGTTGATACTCCATTTCAAAAATCTGAGGCATTTTTCTGACTTAAGTGGCTAATTAAATTTCTTAACACACTTGTAAGCTTATGACTCCCTGGGCGGGACATGCTTGATTTTCACCATAACACTGGGGAGTGGAAACTCTTTCCATGCTTGTTTCTTGAATTAAAAGTCAACGCTGATCTGCACGGGACCCAGCATTGAGCCAATTACTCCCTCTTATTTTAGTACCTTTGATTTTTGTTGTCTCACATACACTGTTTGCTTCTAGGTGTTCTGCATTCAAATTTCTCCCGACTGTTAGAAGATAAATTAAGTCTTTGTTAGGCATTCTGTATTTTAAATAACTGGTATAGCATTGCAACCACCAAACCAACCAGTAGGTGTGTGCTTAAAAGTCTAGCTAAGCTTCTTGAGAGATCTGATGCCAGTCGTCCTGCTGATGAACATATTTTCTGTTTTCTTCTCAGTCAGGTCAGTTCAGTGAAGATATGATTCCTACAGTGGGCTTCAACATGCGGAAAGTTACAAAGGGTAACGTCACAATAAAGGTTTGTAGAATTCAGTGAAAAGGCAGATTTGTTAATTTGCTGACCATTGCTGTTAGCAAGGCCCTAGCAATGAGGACATACCAAGGGCAGAAGGAATAAAGGAATTCTTCCCTCTAATACCACCTCTTTCAGTCCATATGCAATTTATTCAGCTATTGATTGCACACATCCTGGTACAACTACAGAGAGCATATCTAAGTACTCATTGAGAGTGGAACATGCACAGATTCATACAATAATTCTGTAGTATGTCAAGTGGTATCCTTTTCAAAAGACTTCTTTGGGGTCTAGACTATTTTAATTTAGAACTGGTCAACCCCTATGCTGCAAATCCTTTGCTTAATAGAAATTCAGCAGTATCCTTAACACTCAGTGTGCAAAGCACCTCCTTTTCCCCATAGTTCTCTCTGTTTCTGTGGTCCCTTCCAGCTCCTTGACAGATCATTTCTAGGATCTTGGGACTGCATCACCAACCACATGTGTGTGTAGGGACAGGAGTGAGGAGGACAAAGATGTGAAATTGGTCCTCCTTAGTCTTTCACAAGTGCAGAGTTACTGAGAAATGGAATCAGTTCCATTCCCTTTAACAGAAAGAGCTGGTGCCGGGTATATCTTTTCTACCTCCTTAAAGTTGGCTGCAGAGAGTAGGTTTATTTAGTCCTTGCCACTTGTCATGAGTGGCACTAATTGTTGGGTACAAAGATACTGTCATCACCATTGGTGCAGTATATTTATATAACGGTATGTTCTTGGAGTATAAAACTAGTGACTCATGCAGGTCAGCTAATGACCTTCAGGAAGGTGCTCCTGCTAACTAAATAAGTTCAGGGGCCTGTTGGCTTGGATCCCATGGAATAGTTTGGCAAACAAGAGGATTTATCAGGACAAAGTTTGAGTCCAGCGCCATCTTGGAGACAAACAAAGTTTTATTCAAGATATATGCTTTCGTGTGCATGCAGATACCATCTTCAGATGTCTGAAGAAGTGTGCATGCACGTGAAAGCTTATACCTTGAATAAAACTTTGTTAGTCTTAAAGGTAGCCACTGGACTCAAACATTGCTCTGCGACTATAGACCAAAACGGCGGCCCACCTAAGTCTTTCTTCAAGAAAGACTTATGTCAGTGGAGTGCAATTCCATCTCCCCCAAATCCTATGTTCCCCCCCACCCCCCTAGCTTCAAACAGCATTTGAAGGGCCATTTGGTGCTGCAGCATGAGGGAGGCGGTGAGGGAATTGTGCTCTGCTGATGAACATCCTTTGGTGGAAATGATCCATGGGGGTTCAAGTCTTTGAGATGGTTACAGATGCCAGCATCTTTGGATAAGACAGACCTGCCTTCTGTACAGTAAGAAGCAGGCGATCTACTCGTGGAGTAGATCAATTCAGATTTCATATTCAGTGTTGCTTCCCTTTGTTACAACTCTTAAATTTTAAAACGAGTTTCTCTCTCTCCCTCCCCCTCACCCATCTTTTAAAAGATCTGGGATATAGGAGGACAGCCCCGTTTCCGAAGCATGTGGGAGCGCTACTGCAGAGGAGTTAATGCTATTGTGTAAGTATAGGCCTTTTGTGGGTGCTTTTTACACAGCACCTAGGTTTTGCAGTGCTCCACGGGTATTTAATATACAGCTACATTCCATTCTTCCTCTATCTATTCACAAATAACTTTCATTGCCAGCAATGCAGAACTAGGTTCTTTACCTTTTGCCAGGTTCAGTAGCTACATTGATTTTTTTTTTAGTCTCTAGAGAAAAAAAAACTCTGTTCAGTGAATTTGATTAGAATGGCTTGGCTCCAGTATAGCATGAGCAGAAATAGGTGAAAGCCATGCCGTTTTCTGGTTTTCCCATTCCTGCTGCAGCCCCTGAAACACTGTCCCCAGGAAGCAGATGCCGTGGAACCAGCCCTAGGGGTGCAGAGGACAGTGAAATGGGTGGAAGTGCACTTTCTCCCACACTGGAAGGAGGACAGTCCTGCCATGGAAAACAAGATTTGGATCCAAGCTGATGTGCTCAGCAATCTCAGTTTTCCTAGGCACGCAATTGATAATTATAAGCAATATAAAATGCACAAGATTTGTCTGGAGCTGAATTCTAGCAGTAAATTTCCTGGATTAGTGCAGTGTATCCTAGGAGCTGCTGTGCCATTGAAATTTATTGCATGCCTATTTCAGGATTTCAACAAGGTTATTATCCATTATTATCCTTAATCACTACTGACAAAGTTCACATTTGGCTTGTAAGTTGCTAAGGCCCGTTATGGATTACTTCATTTAGTTTAGCCGTCTCCTTGTAGTTGGATGCGGGTTGTGTTTCTCTGGCTAAGCTTGGACACGACTGTCATGTAACATACATGATTTGTACACCAATTTCTTTTACAGGTATATGGTTGATGCTGCAGATCGTGAGAAAATAGAAGCATCTAGAAATGAGCTGCACAATTTACTAGACAAACCACAGCTACAAGGAATTCCTGTGAGTAGTAGAAATCCCATGTGAAAGTGACACACAAGGCTTACAAGCCAGGTGGAAGCTTGTAAAATCAGAAAAGCTGTTACTTAACTTTGCACAGGCATTAGTTGCTCACATGCCCTTTTTATTGTCGAAGTATAATTTGCTAATATGATAGGTTGTCTTAAAAAAAAAACACCCAGTGATGTGTTACAAGGGTCAGTTCTTAAGCAGACAATGAGCATTTTGTTTTCAGAAATGGAAGTAGAAGGGCTTGTTCTGACCACTGGTGATTTAAACGTCCAGAGAGAGGAAGTAAAACAGCTTGCTTGTACTTGGAATGACAAGGTCATGACAGTGTTTGTTTAAACAATGTATTAGCTGCCTTTCTTCCTTCCGAAGCTCAAGGCAGCTTACAGCACAGATAAAACACACAAAATAAAGTTCCTGAAATGTAAAACCCAGAATTTAAAACCACAGCTCAGGGCAGTTAGTGAACTTAGTCAAATATAGCTCTACTAGGCTCATAGTGTGGCCCAGCGTGGAACAGCTGGGCTTATAATCTGCCTGTTTTTACAGTACTGTGCAGCTAATGATCTCTGTAGTTAAATAGAAATAAACCACATTCAGGTAGTTGTGGGGTAGGAAATTAGGAATGTCGTGTGTGTATGTGTGTGGAAGTTGTATATAACACATTCTACGTACTAAGGTGTAACTATGCTACTTTGATTTGTGGCAGAGTTTCCAGAGATGGCTTCTCTGTATCTAGACAAGAAATATTGAAAAGAAGTGCCTCTCTCTGACTTTGTCAAGCTTGCAAGAAATTGATCGATGTCCTCCTTAAATGAAGTGTAAGCCGCTTTGATCACAAGAAGAGACAAGATGCAATTAAATGATTTTTTTTTCCTTTTCAGGTTCTAGTGCTTGGAAACAAGAGAGACCTTCCTAGTGCTTTGGATGAGAAGCAACTTATTGAAAAAATGTAAGTTTTGAAACACATTCTTTCAAATAGCTCTGATGGAGCTATCACAGTTCTGCAGGGCCTTCAAGACAGAGCTCTTCCACCAGGCACTTGGTTGAGGCAAGGCTAAGGAAGATCAGGGTCCGTCTAGAAGCCCCTAGAGGCCCTCCAGACACTGGACCATTTAGGCAGGAGAGGCCTCTCCCGAGGTTGGTGGGTGGTTAAGTATTGAGTGTGGTTTGGTGAGGAGGGGGGGGGGGAATAGATAGGATTATGCTGCTAGTTGTATTTTATTCCAATTTTATGAGGTTTTATTGTAAACCTTTATGAGCTGGCATGGCCCAGGGCAACAAATTTAAAATATAAATAAATAGAAGTAAATAAAGATGCTCCCCATTGTTCCTCTCCACTTATAAAAGTTGCTGTAGTAACAAACATGCTGTAGACCAGTGGTATTCACTCCATGGCTTACCCTCAACCAAGAGAGCCATATGACTGTTGTATGCCCTGTGCGCTACCCTACCAAATGCACATAATTATCAGATAGCTATTAATATTGACTATGCAAATTTAATCGCTAATTACCAGAGTGCCCCTGTGCATGGCTCACCTCACCATTGTTCAATCTTAGTCAGCCCTCATGTATCTGAAGGGAGGGGAAGGGCTTCCATCTCTGCCTTCTTGCCCTCTCTCCAGCAGGAGGCATAACAGTTCAGGAGAGAGAAAGAGACTGTCGGGGTGTCCGAAGGTGCTGAGATGACTGCATAGGCTTCAGAGTGGAGTGGGTTGTTGGAGAGGAAGCACTCTTAACTTACTTCCTTAGTATGGGGCCCAGAGGTCGTGGAAGGTCTCATCTTACTCATCCTCCAGTCTCTATGGCAACAACGTAAGGTGGGGACCACCTAAACAAGCCTTACTGAGCGAAAGGTCAGGTGCTACACTGGTGAGCAGTGCTCAGGAGAGTTGAATGTGGCTTCTTAGCTGCTGAGCCTTCACTGTTGTAGAACCTAGTTTGATGTGTGTTTTCTGAGAAGAATAACAGAGTGTTCTACTAGATGGCCTTTAATACACATTAGTATTATTTCAGAGTATTGCTAGCCAAACTGTAACTGGAGCTCCACCAAAGGCTGTTGTCAACTTGTTTATCTGCCACTCCACTTCCAGGAACTTGGCTGCTATTCAAGACAGAGAAATTTGCTGCTACTCCATTTCCTGCAAAGAAAAGGACAATATAGGTAATTGATGTTAATAGCTACTCAGTCATGTCCAATTCTTGGCAATCCTATGGGTCAACTGTCACCCATAGGATTGCCAAGAGTAATTAACATATTGAAATAATAGCAGAAACTGGATGCATGGGTCACTGATGCCAAGATGTACGTACTTAGCAAACGCTTGCTAATATGAATGATAACATAAGATGAATTTATGATTTCTGCTCTGTATGTGGTGTGTGTAGAATAGGACAGACCAGGGGTAGTCAAACTGTGGCCCTCCACATGTCCATGGACTACAATTCCCATGAGCCCCTGCCAGCGTTCCATCATACAGAAGAATCCGTTAATTGCAGTCAAACCTGTTTCCAAGTACCAAGCAGATTTAAACCTTACAAGCCGTATGAATACAAAGTGCATTTGTCCCATATAACTGTTACAGATTGATTCAATTGCTGTAGGTCAAGGGAAAATAAATAATCTGCCACCCACCAGTCAGCTGTATTCCAAGAGAAACATGCATCACCATGAGGATATCACCCTCAGTCACAATATTTTGAGTTCAGAACTATTGTATGATACTTCCTAATTCTTCTTGTAAGTAGGGCCAATCCAGAGAAGTGCCCAGTGATTATTCCACATGAAGCTTGCCCTGTACTGACCCTGGCCATTGGGACCTTTAGTTCAGTATTGTCTGCTCTTGAGTCCGCCCAGGTCTCAAGAGCCATTCAGATCACCTGATACTGCGTGGAAGGTTGCCAGCAAATGAATTCCTACATGCCAAACAAGCACTGTGCCTCTCCGTTAAGAATTGGGGTACCAGTGCATCCTATGCCCTCAGTCCTCTACCTTGATTTCCTCTACCACTTTTGTCTAGCACACTTAAATGTCCTTGTGACCAAGCTAAGCTGAGCTTGTGTCCGTTATTTTATTTGGTGTAGTAGTTCAGATGTAAAGAAAACCCTGAAATACAGAGCTAGAATGGTTCAGTAGCAAACTACACTGCTACCCTAATCCTGAAGCACAGAGAAGAGTATTATACCAAGCTGCTTGCCAGCTTGGTGTAGTGGTTAAGAGTGGCGGATTCTAATCTGGAGAGCCGGGTTCGATTCCCCATTCCTCCCCCTGCAGCCAGCTGGGTGACCTTGGGCCAGTCACTGTTCTCTCAGAGGTCTCAACCTCGTCTACCTCACAGGGTGTCTGTTGTGGGGAGAGGAAGGGAAGGCGATTGCAAGCCACTTTGAGACTCCTTCGGGTAGTGAAAAGCAGGTTATTAAATAACATCTCTTCTTTGTCTTCTTACAAGCTGTATGGGGTTTAGAAGGTTTTTGAAATGCATTTCTGTTGTGGTAAATCAGCCACTAAGAACACAGGTCTGCCACGTGTAAGTTTTATGTACAGTTGAAATGTATGGAGACTGTAGAATGTGGGAGAAGACACTTCCCTTAAGTGGTGTATGTCCTGGTTTATCAACCAGATAAGCATAAACTAACCGTTTCTTTTAAAACTAGGATTTTCACCTGCTATAAATAGGTTATCTTAAACCAACTGACCAATGTTGCTCTCTTTCCTAGATATCACACTTCAGTGGCTTATTCAGCACTCAAAGTCTAGAAGAAGCTGAAATCTAGCCGATAACTCCCCAGTTGGCCATGATCTCAATTGTCTACTCCCTCCATGATGAAATGTTACCCAGGATAGCCCTCCTGTATCCAAGGAATTGCCTTTTTTCACAGTTCATGCCTCATGTGCACTGCTGAAGACTTATATTCCTACTTCTGTCATAAAGAGTTGCCTAGACTTGTCATGAGTTGTGCAGACGTTTTTAAGTTCATCTCTAAACAGTGGCAGTGGATGCTTTTTTAAAATTAAAAAAAAAGGAGGGGGAAAAAGCTACCATTAAAAGTGTATTTCTGCTCTGGTTGTCCTGAGCTAGACTTTTTTTATATTTGGTTTTCAGCAAACTTATTTAATTCTTGTACTTAGTGGCTCATTGAAGATGCTGACGAAGGGCAGCATGAGGGGTTCTAGCACCACTTTCTGTGCTTCAAGCTTTTCAGACACCGTTTAAATGGGGGTATTAACTTGTCTCTCAGATGCATGTGACATGTATTGTAAAATGGTTTGCAATGGAGAGTGCCAGGCACTACATATTAAATCACTAAATAACTTATGCTCTTTCAAATTGTATAGTAGTCTCATCCCAATGAATTAGAAAAGTCACACTCGTGTTTTGTATCTGCTGTTCGTTGCTAATAAAATTTCTTAGCCCATATATAATGAAGGGGAATATGGGACCGAGCTGAAAGCTTTCAGAAGTTGGACATCAAAGTAGGTAAAACAGATTTTGAGATCCTAGGGCTAGACTATTAACAATCCCACTCCGTTCTCAGAATGTTTTGCAAGGACTCTACAGCTGCATGACATTTGACTAACTGGTGATTGTCCGGTGTCACACTGGTTCCCCAGCACAAGAGATTCTGTATCACTCTCTGGCTTGTCCTTTCCTCCGTTCATGGAATAGCTGTGCACAGTCACACTTGGTCCTAGGAAACTCCTGTGCTATTTGTGACAACTCTAGATCGGCCTTCTCTTTTGATCTGTAATCATGTATAAAGTCCACGGGCTGGGGAATGCTAAATGGCATCTTTGGAGCTCAAGAGAATCAGTGGACTGATCTGTTTCTTGGTTAGCTTCTACAGTATAGCAATGTATGAACTGAAGACTGTAAAAGTTCTCTTGTAGCTTTACCTTCTTGGCAGTGTCAATATTTAAAGGGACGGTTCTTCAGGCTGGTTTTGTTCATACAGTAATGTTAATGTACCCCACCGTGTGCATATAAATATATGGGATACCTGCTTGTGTTGCCTTTCACTGTGTGGTGTTTGTTTTCTTTTTAGACAGTGCTTGCATGTACTTGACTCAGATGCTACACTTTCACAATCATTGTTTAATACATCTGCGATGTACCCAAGGGTATGCTCATATTGTATGCTGGATGAGTTGGAAGGAGGAGATCTTTAATATTAGCCCAGGTGCTACATCTCCCAAGTGCAGTGTGATTCCCCTGTGCTATACTTCATTTGTTGTGAAACCCCTCTAACCGTGTACAAGCATAATCCATGTTTCCTGTAAGGCCTTTTTGCTGGATGTCAACAGAGCCCGCATTAGAGTAGCATGCTGGATGTCTGAACAAAACAGTCACGGTCTTGTCAGATGCTGGGATAATGAAGAAAAACTGCCAATCTGTCCTGGAATGTGTGGCAGCAAACAGTACATGTATTGTGTGAAAGTTCTTAGACCAGGTTACTACAGCTTTCTCATTGATATTGGACCAAATTCAAACACACACACTTTGGTTGGTTGATATTGCCATGGCCTTACTGTTCCATACCAACTCCTGCACTGTTACATAAATACTCTGCTGCCTCCACTTGCAAACCAAGCTTGCATTTTGAATTGCAGTGTGCTTCAATAAATCCTGTAATCTTGTTGGTGCAGTAGAGAAGGGTTAATAACTTGCCACTGTATTTATCAGTTCACTGTGGACTTCTATACTTGCTAGAGCATCTCTGCTTGTGCCTAAGAAAGTGGAATTACAATGGGTCAGCCTTTCCTGTGGGAATCAAATTACCGTCTAGGTAATTGGCCTATTGTTGAACTTACTGTGTATTTGGGGGAAAGGGGCATTCAGTGTATACTTCACTGCTATCAGCATTTGACATTCAGAAACCACTACCAAGTTTTTAACCAGTGCATTAATCTCTGCATGTTAACAACTTATACATTTACCGAACTTTGTAAATGTGATTTTTTTTATTTGTGTTGGATTGCATTTTGTTGGTTTACTGCTCTTCAGCTTTATCCAATAAACTTACATTTTCAGGGTCATGTTGACATGTACGTAGCTTGACTCTACAAGGTCTGTTATGACTGCTTGTGTAAAGTTTTGAGAGTTGTTAGGCTTCCTCCTTGGCTTTGAATATCCTCTTAGGAAACCTCAGTTGTTAATGCCCATAGTACCTAGAGCATGACTTATACTTAAAGCTGTACTCTTTGTGTGTTGTGTTGTGTTTTGTGTGTGTGTGTGTGGCAGAACGGGCCCAAAAGATAGTGTCGAAAGTATCTAACCCAGCCTTTCTCAATCTTTTTATCATTGAGAAACCCTTGAAAGTTTCTTCGGGCTTTAAGAAAGCTCGTAAGAAGCAGTAGGCCACACCTACCTGCTACACTTCAGAATTTACAAGACATTACATTACCCAGATGCTCCTACTAAATGTAACATCACACTCCATTGCCCCTTTCCCCCCCAAACACGGAGACCATTTCTACACGGAGCCGTAAAACTCACGCCGCCTCCTGCTTGCAAACACATGATAGGAAACTGCACGTTTGCATACTTCCTGATGGGAGACCTCCCCTACGCTATCCTGCCACCTCATTACGGCTTTTCCTTTCCTGACAAGGCAGCAGAGAAGCCTAAAGCGTGGACAACTTGCACTTCTCCCACTCCTTGGGTTGTCAGTCAGTGCAAACTCTTCACAGCAGTTGTTTTGGGGACTCAAACTTCCGTCACCAGAGTCCTGAAAGTCATTTTAAACAAACAAAACACTTCTGTGTTGCTATAGGATCATACAACAATAAAACTTTTCCTTAGATTCCCTTTCGGGATACTTTGTATAATGGTCTGTCTTTATGTTCGGATAGATTTGTGATAGGCTGGCCGTGGTAACTGGCCCCTAATAATTGTCTGTTAACAGTAAAGATTTAAAACACACAGCATGTACGCCAAGCTAATAGGGAGATGGCTGCTTTCTCACACACACCCCCTTCTTTCCTCATTCAGAGCCCACCGCCAGAAATCACAAACAGGAATGTGTTTGAGCTGTCCAATCTTAATATTCCCGTGCACAATAAAGAGAACATTTTAGTTGTACCTAGGTAACTGAGACCACATTGCAACTTTGTGCTGGATTCTTGAAAAAACCATGAATATCAAAAAGCCATCTATATATGCTTTATTGATGATTCTAAAGCATTTGTGTTGATCACAAGAAGCTATGGGATGCCCTACATGAATTGGGAGTGTCGTCCCACTTAACCCACCTTGTCGGTTCACTGTACACTGACCAGGAGGCCACAATATGAACAATATATGGAAACACTGATTCAAGACCAGCCAAGGAATGAGACAAGGGTGTATCTTATCGCCCTTTCTAACCTATATGCAAAGGTAATTAAGCGGAAGCTTAATCTGGAAGAATTTACAATCGGAGTCAAAATTGGAGGTCGTAACATCAATAATCTCTGCTATGCAGATGATACAACACTCCTTGCTGAAGCGGAGCGTGATCTGAAGACCCTGATAAAGAGACTGAAACACGATTGACAATGAGATTATTGAACATATTGATGATTACATCTTTCTTGGCTCTATGATCACTCGAAGTGCTGGATGCAGCCATGAAATCAAACGGCACATGACACTGGGCCAGAACGCAATGTTAAGCATGAACTGAATATATAAAGATAAGGATATCAGCTTTAATACAAAGTGCCGGCTAGTCAACACCATTGTCTTCCCCATAACAAGCTATGGATGTGAAAGCTGGACCCAGAAGAAAGAAGACAGGAGGAGAATCGATGCTTTCGGATTATGGTGTTGGAGACAAATGCTGAGAATAACATAGACAGCCAAAATTACCAACAAAACAGTTTTAGAGAGGAGCAAACCAACTATGCCATTAGAAGGGAAAGATATTACAGCTCACTTACTTTGGACACATCATGCGATCAAACTCGTTGGAGAAATCATTAATGCTCGCCATGGTCAGTGGCAAAAGGAAACGTGGTTGCCAAAGGATCCGTTGGCTCAACATGGTCAAAGCCGATACAGGGAAGACCGTGGACCAACTGAAAGAGGCGGTAATTGACAGAGACGCGTGTCGGAGACTTTCCTATAGAATCGTTGAGGATAGGAAACGACTGAATGGATAACATCATCATGTCGCTTTGCAGTCCTGTGGGGACTGTGCCTTTTTCTTCTTCCAATTTTGATCTGGAAATGGCAAGGGTGAGGGCGGGCAAAATGCTACCAAGATTGTCGCACATTTCTCCCTTGAGACAGGCTTGCCCAGGCTTGCACCCTGACAAGAAAGGGAAATTGTTTATTTGCGATTTCCCTCAGCTTGGAGCAAATTGGACAAAAACTCCTGCACAGCTGTGGGTTGCTGCCAACCTCATGTGGAAGTGGCACTAAACCTTGTGAGCAATTGTGAGAGCCAGTTTGGTGTAGTGGGTAGGAGTGCGGACTTCTAATATGGCATGCCAGGTTCGATTCTGCACTCCCCCACATGCAACCAGCTGGGTGCCCTTGGGCTCGCCACGGCACTGATAAAACTGTTCTGACCGAGCAGTGATATCAGGGCTCTCTCAGCCTCACCCACCCCACAGGGTGTCTGTTGTGGGGAGAGGAAAGGGAAGGTGACTGTAAGCCGCTTTGAGCCTCCTTCGGGTAGGGAAAAGCGGCATATAAGAACCAACTCTTCTTCTTCTTCAATGAGAGGCTGTCCAGGAGCAAAAATGGCAGTGATGCCCCCATCTACCTATATGCTTCCTCGCCCCTTCCCTTTCTTCCCCCACAAATGAAAAAAAGGCAGGCCAGGCATTGTGAATCTGTCTGGGCAAAACCAAGTTGCTTTGATCCTGCAATGTTCTGTCCAGCCGGCCTCATTGCAAACTACTTCCCACCCCTCATGGCTCTTAATTTTAAAAAAATGTAGGCTCACAATGGGCTGCCTGGGCATGCAGTGGGGGCAAGCACCTCACCTGTCCATCCTTTCCGCAACATGGTTAAGTTAAAATGAGAATACCTACCCCTCTAGAGTCCAGTCACTAGCACGTGGGATGAGCCTTGGCCAGCAAATATTTTATGACTTAGGCCAATTCCCATTCCACTGCTTCCAGGCTTATGATTGGCCATTTGGGGGGGGGGGTTGGGTGGCTTGACAGCCTTGTATGGTCATATCACTATTTTTTTTTTTAAACTTAAATTTATTTTTAAATTTTTAATTTAAAAAAACATCAAATTGAATTAACTCCCACCAAAATGGCAAAACTCTTCCGAGGCCATCAAGAAACCCCAGGGTTTCACAAAAACCCTGTTGAGAAAGCCTGATCTAGCCTCATTCCTCTATTGTACTAATGTGCCTGAAAATAAGGAATTTTTGAGCTTTGTTAGTAATGACTTGTGGGGCATAGTGTGCAGCAGGACTAGAAGAAGAACAAATACCATGGCAGCTCTTTAGAACTGGAGTTTATATATATTGGTAATAATCATGCTTGCAATAACAAGCAATTCTGGGATTCTGCCCACTCATATATGTCCAAGTTTGTAAATTCCTTAAGTGAAGAGAGTTTTTAACGAAGACCTAGAAGGAAGTTGCTGCTTGTTCATAATCAGATGTTTAGAGATTTTTGAGCCATTCTGCTATTGTGGAAGTAGTCTAGGTGCAGGAGCTTGCCTGTCAGTGAAAATGCTTCTTGAACAAGAACCACTGTTCAGCATGTTAAACAATTTCGAGTTCTGTGTGGGGCGTGCCTGCTGTTTAGTACAAAGGTGCTATGACAAAAGTTGCTTGAATTGGTTTTCTGCCTTAGTAATTCAACCATGGGGTATTAGTGAGGCTAAGCTCTAATGGTTGAAGAATTAATACACTGTTTCCAAGAGAGATTATTTTGTTCATTAGTTTTGTAAAAAGCTTGAGGGAATTAATCCTTTGCAGGTCTCATGCTCAAAGTCCACTGAAGGCATCCCACTTTAATTATGTAAATATGAGTTCATTTTTATGTCAGAAGTTACACTGGGCAAGTACCAAGACTACTGCATAATTAGGGTATTGGCAGGCACAAGAGGGATTCAACAAAGGAAGCGGAAATGCATTCATTTTAACCAGTATATCCTTTGTGTGGTGGTCTTGGAAACAACCATGAAATCTTGATTGTCCATTTAGGGAGGAGATGGTAAGTATAATTTAGTATTTGATGACCAACTTGAATATGTACTCTTGGTTGAACATTAACGTGTGTTAGAACATATAGTGAATGTCTGTTATCCAGGACTTTATAATGGACAGTACTCAATTAACTATTATCAGCCAGAGGGCAAAAGAATGAGGTGGATGGATGGAGTCACTGAAGCAGTAGGTGCAAACTTAAAAGGACTCCAGGGAATGGTAGAGGACAGGAAGGCCTGGAGGATCATTGTCCATGGGGTCGCGATGGGTCGGACACGACTTCGCACATAACAACAACAACAAGAGGGCAAAATCTTCTCCTTTACCAAAACCTTTGTCTTTTGGTACATTAGGGTCTTGCTTCCACTCTTGATGTCTTCCACTGCCAATTGATATTGTTTCTCCCCCTCCCCCTCCAATCTGAGGGTCTCGTCCTACCTTCTTATGATCAGCCCCCCTGGGTTAGCATCATCCAGGGTCATCTATATAAGAAACAAGACAGGGAACAGTGAGGTGGTGGATCCAGGAGACAATAAGAATTGAATTATGCCACCATAATTTGTAATTCTAATGAGTGGTTTTATGTGCCTTATCCTGTAATTTTTATTGGTTTTATAATTTGTAAACTGCCACGAGACTGCTCATGCTGGGAATGGTAGATGGCTGAGTCGCTGGAAAGACCCTGAGAATCTGGCCTGCTAGTGGGCTCTGTAGGATGGCTGCGTAGTTTCAGAGGGAGGGGTTAGTCATGAAGGCGGTTACCATGGCATTTACAGCTGTGATGTGGATTCCCTTAGGTAGGGAGGAGAGAGACCAACAAACCTGAGTACCTGATACATCTGATTAATTGGAATCCCCTTTGTTGTATATTACAAGCTAACAGGAAGGGGAAAAGTTACATGGATTATTCAGGGGTAGTCAACCTGTGGTCCTCCAGATGTCCATGGACTCCAATTCCCATGAGCCCCTGCCGGCATATGCTGGCAGGGGCTCATGGGAATTGGAGTCCATGGACATCTAGAGTAGCGATCCCCAGCCTGTGGGCTGCGGACCACATGTGGTCCTTCGACTAATTGGAGGTGGGCCCCAAAGGACGCCTTCCCCCCCCCCCGGCCCTTTACTTCATCCCCCCCAGCCCTTTACAACACACTCCATTGTGGTGTGTCTGTATCTTATTTCGAAGGGATGTTTAAACATTACCATAGCGATCAGAGAGTGTTAGGGCAGTGGTTGAGAGTAGAGGAGTAAACTACCCCCCCCCCCGGGCCTCAGTCAAAGACATTGAGTGGTCCCCGGCGTTGAGTGGTCCCGGGTGATAAAAAGGTTGGGGACCACTGAGGACCACAGGTTGACTATATGACGGATCAAGCAAAAACGACTGTTTTGATCCCCCCCCCTCCACGTGCAGACAGTTAGGTGACCTTGGGCTAGTCACAGTCCTGTTACAGTTGTCCTTACAGGGCTGTCCTATTAGAGCTCTCTCCGCCTCACCTACCTCACAGGGTGTCTTTTGTGGGGTGACGAAAGGAAGGCGATTGTGAGCCACTTCGAAACTCGGATAGTGAAAAGCAGGGTATAAAACCCCACTCTTCTACTGACACCAGAGTTGCAGACTTCACTTGTATCTGCTGTTCTATTTGCAAGCCGAACTGAGAGGTGCAAAAAACGGGAAGAGATTCCTTCCCGCCGCGGTTAAAATTTTAGCGGCAGTCCTAAGCGAGCAGGGGCTGAGCCCCGTTGCCTAGGCGTGCCGAGGACCCAGAAGCCCGGCCGTCGGTGTGCCAGGAGTCACACGCGCTTCGTCCTTGGCCACGTTGAAAAGTCCCCAAGTAAAATCCTAAATTTGGCCTCCAGGAGTATCGCAAGGCACTCTCGCCCTGATTGGCTGCGCCGCTCCACACGTCAAAGGCATTTAAAGGCCTTGCGTCACGCCCTCCTGACAGATCCCGGCGAGACCCTTCCGCGGCCGCCAATAGCGACGGGAAGCGTCGCCCAAGGAGACCAATCCCAGGGAGCCGCTTTGTGTTACGTGTCGCAAAGGTTCCCTTCGCCCCGCCCACTTGTTGCCGAAGTCGCGTCACAGCGATGACCCCAAGGGGGAGGAGTTGGAGGCCGCCGAGTCCGAGGGCGGGGCAGGCCGAGCCAAGACGAGGCCAAAGATTCCCTGGCTGTCCCTCCGCCCCCCTCCCCCTTCTCCAGGGCCCCGCGCGGACTTGCTCGCCAGCGAGGCTTCCGCCTGAAGTATGCGCGTGCCAGGGGCGCGCGGCGGCGCTGACGACGACTGCTCCGACCATGCAATGGCGCTCGCTGGTGTTGGCGCTGCTGGCGCTGCGGCTGGCCGGGCACGCGCTCCTCTGGCTGGCCGGGCCCAGCGTGGGCTTCTACCAGCAGCGCCTGCGGGCCTTCGTGTGCAGCTCCGCCGCGGCCGCCCAGGAGGCCGCCACCAACCGCCGCTGCTTCCCGCCCGGCCTGGCCGCCCCGCACTGGGCCTCTTTCCTGGGCAGGGCCTGGGGGGGACCCGGGGCTAGCGGCGGCGGCGGCGGCGGCTCCTCGGTGGGCAGGGACCGGCGCCTCGCCTGGAGCGGAGGGGGCGACGACGGCAGCAGCAGAGACGACGACGAGTACGAGCAGCGCTACAGCCGCGCCTTCCCCCCTCAGCTCCGCGGCCAGCTCCGCGACGCCGCCAGGAGCATGTTCGCCTTCGGCTACGACAACTACATGGCGCACGCCTTCCCGCAGGACGAGCTCAACCCCATCGACTGCCGCGGGCGGGGCCCGGACCGCGACGACCCGTGAGTGGGCCTAGGCGGGGGGCTGGGGTGGAAAGAGCCCGGCGGGGGGAGCCCCAGGTGGCCCTTCCCCTCTGTTCTACCCCATCCCCTACCTCTTCTCATAGCATTTTGCTCCCGGGCTCTTTTTTATCCTCACAACCGCCCTGTGAGGTAGTCCCTTGGGCAGAGAAGGACTGACTCCTCTAGGATCATTTGATAGGCTTCCCCTATGAGATCCTAGGGTGACGCTCTGCTACTCCCTGTCTTAACTCTAGTATCTCTCCTCTCCCTTCCCGAGGGGCATGGAGGCGGTGGTGATCTGTCACGTTTCTCTAGATTGTATCTTTGATGCTTTGTCTTGGCAGCATGCCTCACCATCTTTCCCCCCCTTCGTTTTCTCTTTATGACAATCCTGTCAAGTAGTTCAAATCCTCACCTTCAGGGTGAGGATTTGAACCTGATTCTTTACTGCTCTAGTCTGATTCACTAGCCCACTACCTGTGTCCACATGTGCGGTCCTGTGGGGTTGCTTTCAAGTTTGAGAGCACCCAAGTTTTGCCTTGCTGGCTTTGGGGATGTGGTCTGGTGTGGGGAAAAGCTGAGGAGGAACAGAACGACCCTGTAGACTGCAGGATGTGGAGGCAAATGCAAGAAGAGGGGATACTTGGGGCAGTGATGTGGGAAGCAAGAACAAAGGCTCCTGCTAGTATTAGGCAGATCAGAGTTTTGTGACCGAAGGTGAAAGATCAGGGTTGGAGAAGCATCAGTAGGAGATCAAAGTACTTGCTGCTTCATGATTCAGCATGTGTGCCTTGGTTTAAATGGAATCATGGATTAAATGCAGAGGTCACAGTTCTTGGTACACTGCAATTATATAGTCCCTGTCTGAAGTGCACTCATCTTTCCAAAGTGCAAAGAATGTGTCAGTCCGTGGGTTCCTGAAGCCTCTTTCTCTGGTATCTGATTGATACTGCGCTCCATCCTCTATTAGAGTCCATAATAGTGTGATTCCATCATGCTATATCTACTGGTGTCACCTTGTGTGTGATATGGTGATGGAAAGCACTGTCAAAGCTGTAGTCAACTTCCAGTGACCCCCAAAGTGGTGGTTTGTCATTGCTTGCCTTCGTAGCAACCTGGACTTGGTTGTTGGTCTCCCATGCAAGTACTAATCAGGGCCAGCCTTGGGTAGCTTCTGAGATCTGTCAAAGCTGGCTTAGCCTGAGATATTCAGGCTGTTTTTTATTTGTGAAAAAAAAAATCAACAGATGTTATGTTAATTGCATAAGTGTTTTTCTTTCTTGCCAGGAGGGGGCTGTAGTAGGTGAATCCCTCAGGTGTAAAGTCTGGTATTAAGGCTGTGATAAGCTGCTTTGGAAACAGCTAATAGATTCTGCCTCAGTGTTTTTGCTCTGTAGATACTATCTCTGCTGTGTTTCTGGTTTAGCTAGTACATAAGTGTAGGTCAAGGAATGCATCTGTGATCTTTTGGAGAAATGCAGTTTGATATACTGTAGCATTCAGTGTTACTGTTAAAATAAAGGCCATGGCCACATGACGTCTGCTTTAGAGGTGAGTATTAATATCATTGGTAAGTGGCCTGAAAAGTTTCTGGTCCATCCATATTGACTTATTGCAAATACGTCAGACAGCTCTGAAAAAGCAGATTCCATGTTTGGATTTATTAGGAAAGGGATTGAAAATAAAAACACCAATATTCTAATGCCCCTGTATAAACCTATGATTATGACTGATTTGAAATGCAGAATTTGAAGGCAACCCAGTCTGAATAGAAAGAGATGCATAGCATTGTGCATGGTGTAGATAAGGGGTGGGCAAACTGTGTCCAGATGTCCATTGGACTACAATTTCCATGAGCCCCTGCCAGTGTTTGCTGGCAGGGGCTCATGGCAATTGTAGTCCATGGACATCTGGAGGGACACAGTTTGACTACCCCTGGTGTAGAGAAAGTGGATAGAGGAGAAACTTTTTTCCTCCCATAATATTAGAACTTGTATGAAGTCATTTTTTTCAGTGGAAAGGAGGCCATGGGAGTGGGTGAATTGGGAAGGATCACAATATGGGGAGGGCGGTATATAAGTATGATAAATAAATAAATAAATAGTGGGGTTCACCCTGTGCTATTTATAAATTCTCTCTCACCAGTGCTGCTTTTAACTGAAGGGGGAGGAGAAAAGAAAGACTGAATGGTTTCTTCTCTCTCCTTCCAATCTAGGGGGAATACATGACTAATCAACACTAGTCAAGGAAATGGTGCTGGGCAAAAAGAGACATCCCCCCCCCCCGGGGCATCATGCCTTATAATTTATATTTAGGCTCTCTGTGTCTGACTTTCAGAGCAAAACTACATATTTGGGGAGCCAGTGATGAATTCTTGCAGTCATGTGCGATTTCAAATTGCCAATGGAATTAATTATTGGGGATTTATAAGACTCATTTAAATAGACTTAACATAAGTTAGTCTTATAAGCCTCCAATAAACCATCAATTTCTTGAAAAGTAGTTTGAGATCCTAGGATTTTTACCTTTAAAATAATGAAAATAGAATAATGCTCTGGAGCATAAGGGGAAGATAACAGTAACATTACAATTTACGAAAACACCATTGGAAACAAATTACTACATCTAAAATGGTATGATAAACCGTTTTAGTCTCGTTAGCTTTATCTTGGATGGTAAAAAGAAAAAAAGGACCAAGATGTTGAATAGCATAGTATAGAAACAGGTTAATAATTACCAGATAAATTAATTACCAGTAATAATAACTTGGAATGTTAGGCTCATATTGTAGTGTGTGAAATAATAGTTGCCCATTATTGTGTTTTCTTTTGTTCAGCTCTGCATAGGAATTATTTGCACATAAAACAGATAGTTTGTCAAATTTAAATAAACCGCTTTCCACAATCTGTATTTCTGAAAATTAATTTGTCACAGAATAGAATAGTTATTCAGTTGGAGTACTTCAGTACTCTTAAGTAGATTACTTACAAATGTCAAAATTTCTTGAGACATTGAATGTCAATTGTAAACAGATAGAAATCCTTTTTCTGCAACACAGATTCTCTGTTCTTTGCCCACTAGTTTTGTTTTGAAATGCTTATTCACAGATGTTTTTGTGGCTTAACTGGCACTGGTAGTATCTTTCCTCCTGCATAAAAATGTCAAACTTGAGCAGTTATGTGAGTGTTTCCAGTTAGGCTGCTTAAAAATCATGCTGTTTCCCTCTGTGCTGCAGGACCTAGTTGATAATAGTACTACTAGTTTGAATCTTGGATCAAAAGATAGGATATGCACCCAGAGGAAATTTCTGCTAGACCAAACTGTTTTTTTTTTTTTTGAGGGGGGGGGTACAATCTGTTTCTGAGAAAACCTTTTAGTCGCGGTATTAGTTTCTTCAGTGAGAATAGAAGGTTAAACTCTGGCGGTTTGTATCTCTTGATAGCTTTGGATTCTTCTTTAAGGGTGTGTGCTATATGCTTTGAAAACATGGAGATAATGATCTGTCTCTATGCAAATTTTCATTAAAGGCGATTATGTAGTAGTTCTATTCATGCTGCACAACAAACTGAGATAGTGGACGGACACAACTTGTTGCTTTGCTGAGGGAGTTTTGTCAAGCCAAATGGTTTTGGATTGAGCTTTGTGCGTGAAGAGGATGGAGGTGTAAGAAGCTGTGTTAGTGTCCAGTTTCAGTTCGTTGTGACATATGAAGGGCAGCTTATGGTTAGAAGTAAGCATGGATTGACCATGAGTGTAATCAGCAGGACAGCATTCTACATTGCTCTGATCTGCTACTCCATAACAGCTTCATGAAAAGGAATGCTTTTTAATCTCATCAATTAGAATGAATTTGTCTGCTGAACATTTCCCGGTCAGTTCATGGATAACTCCCAGATCAAAGTCTAATCATCCGTCCCCTCCCCCCCCCCCCCCGCAAGTATATTGCTTGTATTGAAACTATTAAGTGTTGAGCAAAATTTCAGACGAATAGGACATTTATACCCAATTTCTAAACATGCTTGTAACTTTCATGAAAGTTGCAATTAAGATCTGTTGGTATGAGAGTAACTGCATGTGGCTGAACTGACAGTCCATTTGGAGTGACAGTGGCCTGACTTTATTGTGTTATTCTGAATTTTTGTTATGTGCCTAAGGATACAATCAGTGCTTACTTAGCTAGAAAAACCATGCCTAGTTCATTGGGATTTATTTCCAGGTAAATAGGCATGCAATCAGGCCACATGATTTACAGATTATATATTTAGATTAATCAGATAGAAAAAACTAATACTTCTAACATCTAATCAAATTTATTTCAGTTCTAATCTGAATATCAATGATGTCCTGGGGAACTACTCGCTTACTCTGATTGATGCATTGGATACCCTAGCAGTGAGTTCAAAATGTTTTTTTAAATTACTGGCAGAAACAACAAAAATATTAACAATTATCAAAAGTTTATCATGATTAAGAGGAGAGTAAATGGTGATTTGAGGTACCTTGAACAACTTCCCAACGATCTGAGGAAAGAAGAGGATTATTATAGGAAATTAGATATTCTTTCTTCCCTATATCTTTTAGGTCTATGCATGCTGGTTTCCAATAGATATCAGAAATATCAAATTCTTTTATGTAATCTGGGTGTTCAGGAGCAGGCTGTTCTCCAAGTTCTGTGTTTATTTCAGACAGTTTCAGGCTCTTTTTCTTTGGGATTGATGGGAGGTGTAGGTAGTGCCAGGATTTGGAGATACTTGGAAGCAATGAGATATTTATGGGAGTATCAACTCTGTGGCATCTGCATATGTGTGTAGTAACAGATAACTGAAGATCTATTGGTATAAGCTATATAGAATGGGATCACAGTTGAGATATTCAAGAAATTTAACATTTTTATAAAGCATGATGAAACCAATGCAGTTGCTTACTTTAGGAAAGTATTTGATTTTTTTAACAAGTGAGATTGTTCTGGTAAGTGAACTTGAGTGCATCTTAAAATGTTTGGTTATTGGAGCTCATTTAGCATATGTATTGCAATTTCTTATTAGTGTGAACTCTATAATTCTGTTTCTCTTGAAATACTCCAATGCTATTCCACCTATAACCTCTGTTTTCCTTTTGCGTCACTATTGGTACTCTCAGTCTATATTTCTACTGTGTACAGAGTTAGATCTTTTGTAAATGGTGTCTTGATGTAGTTACCCATGCATATTTAATGGAGTGTTATTTTTTTATACCTGGCAAGTTTGTATAGTGATCATAGAACAGTAGGATATTCTGTTTAAGTAATAGCAGCCTGAGACTCCTTTTTACTCCAATAGCTTGGCATTTTTTTAAAGGTGGGCTTTTAATAAGCACAAAAATAGAAATAATTGTTTAAGAGACTTAATAATATACTATATAGTTAACAAATTTTGTCATCTGAAACCTTAACTTTCGTTTGATACTCATTTTCTATCTCAAAGGTGATGGGAAATTCTTCAGAGTTCCAAAAAGCTGTGAAATTAGTGATAGAGACAGTTTCGTTTGACACAGATTCGACTGTGCAGGTCTTTGAAGCAACAATCAGGTAGGTTCTACTAAAAATCTAACAAGAATACTGAGCAATAATTAATCACCTTGAAGAAACCGGAAACAAATACTTGCTTAAACAATATGGTGACTGATATAATTAACATAGTCAGTAACAGATTCAAGTGGGTAGCCGTGTTGGTCTGAAGTAGCACAATAGAATCAGTCCAGTAGCACCTTTAAGACCAACAAAGATATATTCAAGGTGGGAGCTTTTGAGTGCAAGCACTCTAAGGTCTGAGGAAGAGTGCTAGCTTTCAAAAGCTCACACCTTGAATAAATCTTTGTTGGTCTTAAAGGTGCTACTGGACTCTGATTTTGTAGTCAGTAACAACAAAACACATATTAAATGCAATGGATGGGACACAAACTTCATTTTAAACTATTCCTAGCAGAAAATTAAAATATCATTTCAGGTTCAGTCATGCAGTGTCAAATGCATTTCAAACTAAAATTACTTCCCTGGGAAGCCAAAGGGAGAGGTGGGTGGACACTGAGACAGCTTACTGAATGTGCTTTCAATAAAAGTGAAGTATGCGGTAGTCTGTCATTTCTTCCAACAGCCTCTTGCGCTCCCTTCCTCAAAAAATGTTTTTCAGATTTGGCGGGGAAATCTTTGGAAGTGAACTGTAACACAGTGCGTGGAGCTGCTTTGGGAGATGAATATTCAAGTGTACAGAAACTCTTAACATGCATGTGATTTTTCTTAATCCTAGTTCGTCTTTAACCTGGTTCATGTGAAAAAGTTCCAATGTACTCAAGGAGCAAATGCTTTTCCAGCGTTTTAAAACAAGAAATGTATGCTGCACGACTTGTAACTGCTTTGAACTTTTTTAGTTGAAAAATCCATTACAAGAATGTAGATTTCCCCCCATTTTTTACACATAGATTTAGAATACTTGGTAGTTTAAAAGAAATTAAGATAAAAAGAGGTAACACTAGCATGAAGGTTTCTGAAAGTACCATACGCATCAGCAAGCAGTCATTTACCAATGCAAATCCTTGGTGTGGCTGCTGTTGAAAAGTAGCAAGCTAATGAGCCTGGTTGAGTCATGCAAGTTGACCTGGCCTCAGTGATTCTTTCCTCAGAGGCCAAAATAGCTCTGCCTCTGCTCTGCCTGCCTTTTACTGACAGATTTAGTATCCAGAGATGGAGCTGTATTGAGAATTTGATTATAAATTCACCTGGTTGGCTGTCCAGATCAAATCAAAACCAGAACTAAATACTGGAATGTATTTGTTGATATTGGGGCACAAAATTAACATGGTATACTTTAAAAAACGTATTTACTAAATGAAAGGTAAAATAAATATGATAGGTTAGATTCTACATTTATTAGGGAATGAGATTTTTCTGGGAAATACTTTGAGTCATACTTTCTGGGTAACCTATATCACTATCTGTTCCAGTTGATATTTCTGGTAAAGCCTAGGAGGAGGAGCTGGTTTCATGGCTTAAGTGCCACTTAGTGCTTAACACCCATTCAGGGCAGCTGGCTTGCCCCTCAGTGCCTCCTCCTCCAACCAGCTGGCCTGTCTGTCCAGCAGTCAGCCAGTCGCCTTCCGTCCCCCACCCTTGACCACCCCCTCCTCCTTCCACTTCCCTTCCTGCTGTGTGAGAGCTGTCCCTGCCAGTGAGTTCCCTGCTTGCGAGCCTCCAGTCTGCAGCCTTTCCAGGTCCTGGGAGGAGGGAGAGGCCATCTGCAAACCCCCAGTCTAGCACTCATTTTATTCCTGAATGCAACAGGCTTTATATCTAGTGAATTATAATGTTAATGATTAAATCTAAATATTTCTCCAGTATGAAAACTCATTAAAAAGCAGCAGATTTTATATGTTGTTCAATCTCTTCTCTCCTAGGGTTTTGGGAAGTTTGCTTTCAGCTCACATAATAATAACCGATGTCAAACAACCTTTTGGTGATATGACTATAAAAGGCTATGATAATGAGCTGTTACATATGGCACATGACCTAGCAGTAAGGCTTTTACCTGCTTTTGAGAACACTAAAACTGGGATTCCTTATCCTCGGGTAGGTGCATTGTGAAGGTCAACTCATACATGAGATATTCTTTTGCTTATAATTTTCCATAATGTTATATATTTCACCTGTGAACATTTTACTATATACATTATCTAAATATATGTTTTTGAAACATTACTATAGGGGTGGGCGAAACATTACTATCGGGGTGGGCGATCACACGGCCGCACGTGCGCGTTTGCGCCATGCGTGGCCGCAAATGCGCATGGGCGGCACAACCGCTTTGGCGGCTGATTTGCTTGCAGCCTGGGAAGTTTCTTACTGCGGGGGCGGGGCGGGGAGAGGGAGCCGCGGCTTGGTGGTTGGGGACCACCAGTATAGACTATCCCCCAATTCAATGAAACTCTGACCTGGCCCATCTTTGGCTACATATACAGCTTTCTCTTTATCATACATCCATAGCAGTTGAAAAATATGCCACTGTACTTTGGCATAGGCTTCTGCAATAATGGACAGGCTGGGTTATCTACTAATGTGTCAGTGTTGTTGTGTTCAGAGGGCTGTTCAAGGAACATAGCATCCCATGTCTAAACTGGCTCTCTAGCTGGATATTTACAAGACTTTTCCCCCTGTGGAATATGATGCAATTTCACAATGGAGAACTGAAACATTTGAGTCACCTTTTAATAATTGCATACACTGATTATAAGGAGGAGGGAATAGTGGCTCAGAGGGTAGGAATGTAACTTTGTATAACTGAAGAAAGGAGCATATAAAACCCTTCCTTTTTCAGGTAAATTTAAGAACTGGAGTTCCTTCTGATAGCAATAATGAGACCTGCACTGCGGGAGCTGGCTCTTTGTTGGTGGAATTTGGAATTCTTAGCCGTCTTCTTGGAGATTCTACTTTTGAATGGGTAGCCCGTCGAGCTGTGAAAGCACTCTGGAATCTAAGGAGCAATGACACTGGATTGTTAGGTACTTAATCTGTTTCCAGCGCTTTTCATTATAGGCTGTCATCATCAGGGACATGTGTCTTTATAAGAGTGTAACAGTGACATAAACCTGCATAAACAGCTGTATTGTATCTCAGAAAACATTACGTTGGAATCCTCCAATAACATGACTTCTATAACAAAAGCAACAAACCCAAATAATCTCATTAATGCTCTTGCAGGAATCTGTAATGCATATTTCTCTCCTTTGAAAAGAGATTACAAAGGCTTTAATTTATATTTACAGTGTGCCAAAAATCTATTTATTCAATGTGTATACTGCCCCTCATTGTGACGTGTTAGAGCGGCGAATCCTACTGCTTGGATCTTGTGACCTGTGAGCACAATGGCACTCATGGTTGCAGACATTTCCTGTCACCTGTACTGTCCTGAGACTTCTGAAAAGTGATGAGGGCGATCGTGACAGTGTTGTGGATAATATGTTATTGGGCATGGGGGAGGGGGGCTGCACAGTGAGCAGGGTGAAATTGGCACACTTGGCTCTTCCAGCAGGAGAGACTTGGTTGATGGATAGAGAAGGGGATCAGTTTCTTCTGATTTATCTCTTCTCATAGTAGCCCTCTTTGGCATTTTGTCTGTGAAACCCCCACAATCCCCAGCAGCTGTTTGGAATCTTGGGGGCTGCTGGTGTAAAGTAGAAGTAGGAAAGATCCTCCAGCACTTGCTCCTCTGTCTGTGTGACCTAAATGTACTGTGCACCTCTAATATTATGTCTTGATTTTTTTAGTATACTACTCACAGAAGCGATTAAGTTTTTGAAGAAAGCAACCCTTTGAAGTGTGTGATACAATAAGATAGTAGATTTGGAATGTATCACAGTGTTCTTTTTATGTTAAGGCCTGTGTTAAATTAAGAATTGTTCTGTCTTGGGGACCCTGATTGGGTGGAAAGGAAGCCTAGAAATGGTTTAAGTACAAAAAAATGAACTGGTGGTAATACTCTATGTGAGAACCACTCAATCCAAGCAAGGGTATTTCCTTGAATCCAGTATGCAGTATTGTTACAAGAAAAAGTTGTACACCAACTACATAGGATAGGAAAGTCCTTATGTGTCACTCGTTTATCTAAAAACAGCAAAGAAATATATTCACATGTCAATGTTTACTCTTTTTGGCATGTAAAATCAATTGATACAGTCATTAAAAAAGCATAAGGTTGGATCCATACTGTCCTTGCACAAGTAGATGCATTTTTGTGTGGTTCTGTGCCTCTTCCACTTGCAGACCTCTGTTCCATATATTCCTTTCTTCCCGGTAGTCTCCAGATTTTCAAAAGCAGCTTCTGTATGTAGCTGGGGGAGGCGGGTGGACAGGAAGAAGGAATAGCTCTGTCCTAAGCCCTTTGGGTGGTGGTGAAGGCTTATGCATTCTTGGACAGATGCTATTTTTGGCTGCTTTAACCGTTGCATTGATCATAGGGTTGTCCTTTTGACCTATTTAGAAATATTTGGTGAAGTATTTTTAAAGCATTACGTTTACTGGAACAGAATTACATTAAATCATCAGCAGGTGAGGCATCTGTGCTAGTTGTGAGTGTTTAATGTTGGCGACTTGCTTTCGGTTTATGGTGATCCTGTGAATTAATGACCTCTAGAGGTCTTGCTGCTAATATCGTTGCTCAAGTCTTGCAAACGGATGGGCATGACTTTTCTTTTATTACATTAAGCCATCTCATTTATGCTAGTTACAAAACCAAAATACTATAGTTGAGTGTTTTTCTGTAAATGTAGTGAATTATGACCTTAGGAAGGTTTCTGTGAAGAATCTACTAAATTAGGGGTAGTCAACCTGTGGTCCTCCAGATGTCCATGAACTACAATTCCCATGAGCCCGTGCCAGCAAATGCTGGCAGGGGCTCGTGGGAATTGTAGTCCATGGACATCCGGAGGACCACAGGTTGACTATCCCTGTACTAAATAAGGTTTTTTTCCTATAGCATTTATTTTGTAACATTTGTTGTCATGTATTGAAAACCATCATTGAAAACCAGAAAGAAAGTTAACAGCAGTGATTTAGAACAGCAGTGATTTAGAACACACAGCCCCCAAATGCTGCAGCTATGGATAGGGGAATGTGTGTGTGGAGGGGATCAGCAACCCTCTGTTAGCAGAAAAGTATTGCTGGATCCAACTCATTTAGTTTTCTTGTGACTTTTTAAAAAAAATTTTCTTGAGATTTGTCAATTAAGTATGATACAGTTTGCGTAATACACATTGCTTATCTTGGATAATATGTAATGAAGTGTCGTTGTGTGTGTTTTACTTCAAAGGCAATGTTGTGAATATTCAAACTGGCCATTGGATTGGCAAGCAGAGTGGCTTGGGAGCAGGATTAGACTCCTTCTATGAATATCTTTTGAAGTCATATATCCTCTTTGGAGAAAAGGAAGATCTAGAGATGTTCAGTGCTGTTTATCAGAGCATTCAGAACTACTTAAGGCGAGGGTATGTGTGGCTTTTTTGTATATTTAGCATGCCTAACTCTGTGTAACAGTTTCATTTTCTCTGGTTTTGCGTCTTGCTCTGCATCTGCCTCTAGACATTTTTTCTAGAACTTGTGAATGAGCATTTACAGTAGAATAAATTAGCACTTATGTATTTTTTTATTCAAGGCTTCCAATTACTTTGATGCCTTCACCAAAACTTGTGTTGGTATCTTAATGTAATGCTTGTTTTAACTACCCTTTACTTGATTTGGGAAATGTTAACCCTTTTGTTTTCAAAACAAAGCAGCTTTTAGGTCTAATACAGTTGCTGTTCATAAGAGCAAACTATGTTTGTATGATTGATATTTAGTTCCATGGATAAAGATTTGGCTTGTCACTCTCAGAGGTTCTCTGCTTGTGGAAGGATTTCTGTCAGTGGAACATAATTACCTTTCTGGTTTTATTCTCTCCCTCCTTCTGTTACTCAAAATACTGCCTCAGAAAGCTGTTTTGCTGGGGGGGGGGACATTTTGGTAGCACAGGGGTGGGGTATTTTAAGTTGCAGAAGGAAGTGGGGGAGTTGCCCTCCTTTGCTGGAGATCCTTCTGTCAGCAAAGATGCTGCATGAGATGTAAGCCACCGTTTCACTGTCCTAGAGCAAATTCTAAATAAATCCTTGTTCTTTTTTTCTTTTTTCTTTTTTTAAAGAAGAGAAGCCTGTAATGAGGGTGAAGGGGACCCACCTCTCTATGTTAACGTAAACATGTTCAGTGGGCAGTTGATGAACACCTGGATTGATTCTCTTCAGGCATTTTTCCCTGGACTTCAGGTATTGTTAGCATGGTGGAAAGCACAGAAAACATTGAACTTCTTAGATGTAAAAAAATCTGCTTCCCCAATAAGAAAGGTAACTTGTTGGTTTTTACAGCGAAATGGGCATCCGTCAAAAGGCCTGCATGCCCGGCATTGAATTTTTACTTGCACTTGAATAACCCAGCCCTAGTTAAACTACTTGTTATGATGGAATGATTCATCTCCACTTCTAGTGGAGGAAGAGGGTAGAGAAGCAAGTCACTGCTGATTCTCAGAGCATAGAGAAGCCGTCAGGCAGCTGCTCAGCATTTCTTGAAATTGCTGGGGTGTTACATGTCTGGGTGGCAACAGTAGCAGGAAGGGCAATCTCCCACATGGCAGTGGCTTGCTTTTTTGAGTTTCGTAGCAGACCACGGTGTTTCCTCTGCAAGGGACGTTTTGCTATGGGAGGGCTTGTAGAGTAATGCGCTTCAGGAACTGATTTAGTGTTCATATGTACACCATACAGTAGCATTCTTGTTCAGGAAAAACTGTTGTCCTCACACTAGTTAAGGATATTGTAGTATCTGTTACTATTTCTTCTGTAAAGAAAGAAATGCAGAGCCTTAAAATTGGTCTTCTTTATCTGTATTGAGCTGTTCTTTTATGTGTATGATTTTGCAGTTGTTGCTTCTCTTCAGGTTTTGATAGGTGATGTGGAAGATGCTATTTGCCTCCATGCATTTTATTACGCCATATGGAAACGGTATGGAGCTCTTCCAGAGAGATACAACTGGCAGTTGCAGGCACCAGATGTCCTTTTTTATCCACTAAGGCCAGAGTTAGTGGAATCGACTTACCTTCTTTATCAGGTATTTACATTTTCTCTTAAAATCCTTGTGAGAAATACATTTTTTTCATTAAGCAAATTTTTATTCCCCACTTCTTGGGATCCTGGATGCAATCATACAAATATGCTTCATGGACTAAGTCTTGCCAGGAAGCAACTCAGACATTTTGTCCTTAAGCTTTTGGGTAGTATAAAATACATCCTTTTGGGTGATATGCATTTTGAATCCATGGCTACCACAGCATAGGTATAATTTTCTGAAACGTGGCTTGTGGTGTGGTAAATCAGACAACTGCTCTCTCATAAATTGACTGTTCTTTGAGCCCTGTAATCCCTAGCAAAAACACTTAAAAAAGTTAAATGGGAAGATTGATTTAATTGTGTTCTGAGGGCTTTCTCTTTGAATATCTGTTTCTGGGATCCAGGTAACTAAGCTGTTACTCTCTTTTCATTCATTCAAGCATTCATTTATTTATTATTACACTAGCAGAAAAGCTCGTTGTACTGTAAAATACAACGGGCACTAGCCTCCCCCCCCCCTGAGGCCGAGAAAGGCCATGCTAGGACTTCTGAGTGTGAACAGGAGCCCTGGCTTGGACTTGAGGAGGCAAGTTTGCCCCAAGAAGGCCTGGAGTGGCCTTTTTTCGCCTCAGTGAGGCTTCCTGGGGTGAAGGGGAGGGCTAGCTTGGACTCTGCCCCTCCCCCCCGCCTCATGCAGGTTCTTCGAGGCCAAGAAAGGCTGCGCCAGGCCTTCCTGGGGTGGACGGGACCCCTGGCTGGGACGTGCTTCCTTGACAAGAGCCTGCAGGGTTTTCCTCTGCTCTTATGCTGTCCCTTGGATACTCTGAAGACCACCATCACTTGGCATAATGTTTCAGATGAAAATCCTCCCCCCCCTGCATCTTGTACATGGGGCAGTCATTGGGAGAGCACAGTGTTCTTTTTCTTGCTATCTGTTTTGTTGTTGGATTATGCACATGTTTTCATCATAATACGCTAAGATGAATTAAGTGGAGCTCAATCCCACGCAGTTAAAGGTAAGAACTTGTAATGCTGGCTAATTAATGAGTAAAACTGCTGACACAGAGAATCCAGTTCCCCTTATTGTTCTGTTTCTCAAGTGGTTTTCTATAGAATGTTGTACCTGGGAGCGGTTACAAAAAATAGAGGGATGATATGTGGGTAGAAGTCAGGCAAAATGTGAAAGGGATGATGTAAATTGCAAAGTTTGACAGATTTTTACAAACAGTCCCTAAAGCTAATTTGAAGTGATATTAAAAATGTAGAGAGCTTCAGAGCAGAGCTGGTATAGCAAACATGACCTTGGATGGAATTTCTTTTAAGTCTGCATTCCATGGATACTTGTGTGAAAGGCATTCCCATTAAGCAAATTGGGACTTGTTACTGAATGAATATTGATAGCTCAGAATTAGGTTGCAGTCTTCCTCTCCAAACATCTTGCTGTGTACCTGCAAGGCTAGGACTCACTGAGACACTGCTGGAGTTATGTGAATGGTTCCAAACAACTCTGGCAACTGAATCTCCTGTTGGTCTCAGCTGAAGAGAGTATGCTAATCACATCCACGTGATTTTGTTATACCCCCACTCCAATATCCTTCAGAGTGGAGGGGAGAGGTTTATGAAAGGGCAGGAGGACTATCCAGTTCTGTGCTCCATGCACTATTTTCTTTCCATAATACTAGCCAGGGACACACTTTCTTGGCAACAGCAGCAGCAACAGCAGCAAAAGAGCTAGTAAGGGGTTACTATGGAGCTGTACATGTATACTAAGCAAGATAAAAGAGGTGTATCTGAGCTCATACAGTCGAAACTTGAAATCTCGCAAGGGTCTCAGTCTGCCTGCTACAGGTCCTATGTTTTTGAAGAAGTATGAGCTACTTATATAAAAAAGTAACCTGGTTTGTAGAAAGGCATTCAACAGATACTGGGGAAAGCAAAGACTTTTTAGAAGAGTAAGGTTGGTTGTTTTTCAGATTAGTGTTGGTTGTGTGACACTAATCACTTAAAAATGTAAACTGTTTAAGAAGTTGTCCTTTCTAGACTTGAGTGAAGTACTTTGCTTTTATTGTTTCACATTCTCTGCCTTAGAAAAATAAAAAAGTATTGTCCATTGTCCTTAAATTTATTTCCCTTTTTTAATTTAGGCCACAAAGAATCCTTTTTATCTCCATGTAGGAATGGATATTCTTCAGAGCCTGGAGAAATACACAAAGGCAAAGTTAGTTTCCATCCTCTTCTTTTCACATTGGTAATAACGTTTAATTATTGGAGAAGGCAGAGATGTTGAATTTATGGCAAATATTTTATTTTCAGTTATTTGTGAAATAAGTTTTATTACTTTGAATTGTGCCCCTTTATTCATTAAGCAGGGGCCTCTTGTGGCGCAGAGTGTTAAGGCAGCAGACATGCAGTCTGAAAGCTCTGCCCGTGAGGCTGGGAGTTCGATCCCAGCAGCTGGCTCAAGGTTGACTCAGCCTTCCATCCTTCTGAGGTTGGTAAAATGAGTACCCAGCTTGCTGGGGGGTAAATGGTAATGACTGGGGAAGGCACTGGCAAACCACCCCATATTGAGTCTGCCATGAAAATGCTGGAGGGCGTCACCCCAAGGGTCAGACATGACCTGGTGCTTGCAAAGGGGATACCTTTACCTTTACATATTCATTAAGCAGCTATGCCTACTTCTGAATGAATTTTAAAGATTACTTCAATGTTCAAAGAATACAAACATTTGTGAAGCTCAGCTCAATAGTGGTAGTAGCTTGAGCAAAACAAATAGAATTTTATTAGTCCCTTGTGGCATCTTATTGGGGATTGAGGCTAAGCAAGTGATGTCAAATAAAAATTCCATTTGCTTTTCAGATGTGGCTATGCTACCCTGCACCATGTCATAGAGAAGTCCAAAGAAGATCGGATGGAGAGCTTTTTTCTTAGCGAAACGTGTAAATACTTGTATTTGGTATGTTTATATTTTACCCAGTGGTCAGTTTGGATACTTGTGTATTAAATAGTCTTGCGCTTTGCACCTGTTAAACAAATGATAGCAATCAATGATAATTGCTGTAGTTTTCATTATTATTGTCTGCATATATATCATACTGGCAGATGGAGGCGTATGAAATGATTGTGGTATGCTGCCAGCATATTTTTATGTTTTGGAATGTGTGTTGTTTTTGTGAGCATGTGTGTAGCTTTGCTGTAGAGGAATCTGCCACTTGCCGTGTGCAATAACTAGGTGAATCTGTTAATGCAGTCTTATTGTCAGATATGCTGTTCTAAGCTTGAGGCTGTATTAATGATCTTTGTGATCTTCCCTGCTAGTTGTTCGATGAAGAAAATCCTGTGCACAAATCAGGAAATAGATTCATGTTTACAACAGAAGGGCACATTGTGTCGCTGGATAAACGCCTGCGTGTTTCATTATGGCAAGATACCTTCCCTGAGGAGGAGAGGGAAGCTGGAAAGATAAAGCGTCATGAACTCAGAGCAAACAGTTCCATTTCTAATGTAAGTATAAATAAGCTGGGTTTATATAATGAGGTGTAGCAGAGAGCCTACTGTTCAAATGTAGAACGTCCTATTTGACCAGAGCATGCAGACTTTAAAAAACACATGTGCTATCATCTTATGGGAATGTCTCCTTCCTTGAATCTTTGATAGCTTAACGAGGGAAAAGCCATCAGTTATCAAAAAACTGCCCAATTTTTACAAAGATAAATCTTGCCAAGAGGTATCCTGGACTCTCCCAAAGCAGTATTAATGGATGCCCCAATAAGATGTCATGTTTCTCAAAGATGGTGAAGGGATTCCTCTTTTTAAGCATGGAGAGCTCTGCTGCCATTGCCTCAAGTCATTGCTAAAGCTGTAGTTCTCTGAGCTAGAGACCTGTTGGACGAGGTCCATGCACACATTTCCAGATATTAGTCAGGCAGTCCTAATTGCCACACTGCACCAGCTCTCCAGTGTGTAGCAACCTTCTTAAAAACCCAAGCATTCAATTTAATCTATATCTGCCTAGGGCGGAGCACATGTATGGCAAGTTGGCAGAAGCACTATACGAGCGTGTCTTCATTTTGCTTTACATTATTTTGTATGTGTCTAGAAACATCCTTTGTGCTTGAATGTCTTTACAAACAGTATGGGAATCATGAGCCTGGCTAACCAGTTATTTCAATTTAAAAAACCCCAATCACTTTAAACAATTTATTTTTTGCTTGCAGTGCAACAGAGTACCCGATGAGAGGAGATACCTGCTGCCATTGAAGAGTATTTATATGAGACAAATTGATCAGATGGTGGGCTTGATCTGAACATAGCTCTCACGGAGTAATACGGAAGATCGCAAGGCTACATCTGAAGCAGCCGTGCCTCTTGAACTATGCAGCTCATAATGGGCATAAGGGCTCAAGTAGTCATAGATAGATGACTTCAGGAAGAATTCAAGTGTTGGAAGGATGTCTGCTGCTGAGTGCATTTGTCCTAATTGCAGGGCAGCAAAAAAGGGGCACATACAAACGAAGTTCTCATGAAACTTCAGTTCTCTTATTGTTGGTGAAGACTCCTTAAAGATTGCCTGGAGTAAAACAAAAAAAAAAACAACTGGGCTGTGCCAGAAATGCTGTCTTGCAACCACATTTTAGTTGTATTGTCGGCAGGTACAGTTGGAAGAGACTTAAAATTTTATATATTCTGGGGGGGGGGGGGGGGAGAGCAAGGGAGTGTGCAATCTTCTCTCACCGTGCTAAATTAGAACATTTTTATTAGCAATAAACAATGCTAATTATTGCTCAGGTAGAAGGGATATTCCTAGGTTCTGGTTTACTCAAAATGTCTAGTTGGTGATATGGCATTATGGCAATGTAATGCCAACAGAAATAGTGCATCACCGTGTTCAGGACGAACATCTAGGCTGATTTTGAAAGCAGTGTTCTTAATTTGAATTGCACATGCAGGGGTATGTAGAGTTTACTAGCTTCTGGAACCAGTAAATTAAAAGAAAAAGGTGCCTTCTAGTAGGTGAAAATGCACAAAGCCACTTGAATCTCTCGCTCATCTTACCATCTTGCATTGCTTATTTGATGAGTCTTTCACAATGTTCTTCATATTCACTCCCTTTTTTGTGCCTCTCTGGGAAATCTACCTTAATTAATGCATAATCTGAAATTTACATTCCTTGTAGTAATAATATGCAAGCTTTTGGAGCTAGTGCCTTCTTAATGTGTTACTCAGAAGAATACTAAGAGGTGTAGCTCTTACCAAAAGAAATTGATTTTGGAATAATTTATGCTGGAATAATATCAACTCTTAACATCCCAGGTATTTCAGGATTGTACTTGCTATCTTCCACACACATAAATTAAGTATTTACTTAATGGTTTTCCTTCTCTGTAAGAAGTTTTTCCCTGTCCTGGTTTTCATACTCCAGTGGCTAGAAGGATGGAGAGTCGCATCTGCTTTCTTTCATTATATCACAGAATAAAATTTAAGCATGTCCAACAAGTATTTTAAACATTTTGAAGAATATCTTTTCAAGAGATTTTTTTAAAAATAATTTGAAAGATGGTTTTTAGTACTTTAATCAAGGGGAAAAAAATCAAAATTGAAATGTTTTCCTCTTTGTCCATATGACATTTAGAACAAATTTCACACTAAAATGTGTAAATATCAATTTTACTATTTAATTTGGCCCATTTGTTCATGGAACATATACTACTTATGTTGCAAGTAAATTTAGGGCTTAGCATGGAAATAATTAGGACTTGCTTTAAACAAGTGAATCTCAGGGATCTTAAAGTAGACTTCTGTTTGCACAGAATATTTTTGTTTGAATAAACTGACTATTTTTATTTTACAGCATTGCTGTTATTTGAAGGGAAATTTGAGAGATTAACCAAATAAAAATCCTGTGAGCCCATGCTTTCATTAATCTCCAGAATTAGCCTTAGGCTCAACTAATTTGGAAACCAGACAGTACTTTCAGCATATCATATCTCAAAGGTGTGAGGGGAAAGCTGGTATAGACCTGAATGGGCTGCTGACAAGCAGTTCCAGATAGGCATGTTTACTGGAGAGCTTAAGGTAGAATGCCTGGCAAAAGGGAGTATTGGGAGCAGGGTGCGTTAAAGCAAAAAAGCTGACTACTTGAAGATGATGGCTTGAGTTTTCTCACATGGCAGCGTGAAGTGAAAAAACACAAGCCAGGATCCAGAGCACTGTTTATGGCTGTGCAAATAGCTTTGCAGTGTTAATTGTATGTTTTTATAACAACAAAATCTGCTGCTTCATCGACCATGGAGATAAGTACTTTTTGAAATCCTTTGTTTGAAAAATAGTTTGGCCTATGGATTGGGGAAATGAAACGTACCTTCAGTTTCCTTGGATTCGCAGCTAGTTTTGTGGTTCTTCAGGTTTTGGCCATAAGCTTCAAGCCCTCAAAGGGAAGCAAAATGCAAACTAATTTCAATTTACCACTGCTGTAATCCATGTTGTCAGCAACGGATTGCTGTCTTAAGTTGTTTAGTGCAGGAGTAGTCAACCTGTGGTCCTCCAGATGTTCATGGACTACAATGCAAATGCTGGCAGGGGCTCATGGGAATTGTAGTCCATGAACATCTGGAGGACCACAGGTTGACTACCCCTGGTTTAGTGGATCCTATCAGGTGTAAAATGTTTCCATCATATCTGCATTAGTGTTTGAGTGTTAAAAATTCTCTGTAAGTTAGGTTGCATGTCATGCTGCGTCATTTATTCAAGATTGTGCTTGCTTAAATACTGAGTGTCCACACAACGATTTGCACTTTGACTTGTTTTGCCAAATAATATATTTGAAATGCTATTTTTTCAAAGGCGCTAAAGGACTTTTATTAGTCACACAATTGGAGTTTCAAATTCTGACACAAGGGCACTCTTAGTACAGGCATGCTTCTGTTACAAGTAGCATATTCCTTTCTAAATTGTCTAGCCAAACATTTCAACTTCATTTTGTTAGGAGTGATTAACTGAATGTGATATCTGAGAATATGGTCTCTAATATGTGCTAGAATCATTCAGTGATATTATTATTATTTTATTTATTTGATTTGTATGACCGCCGCTCTCGGAAACCGGCTCGCGGCGGTTCACAACATTTTAATACAATACAATATATTAATGTATGCTAATATGTATTAGCATAAATTGCACCCAAGATGTTTTACTGAATTAGGATTCTACGGTAACTAGATTTACTTTAATTTTACATGGCAAGACTTCTGAGATTCCCAATTTTTCTCCCACTTATAAAGTACACTGGAAGTGTACCGATACTTCCTGTAAAATGACATTCTTGTTCATGAAAAGTGACCAATTTTTTTTTTCCTATTGCAAAACTTAGTGTTATGACCAAGTCTATAATATTTGCTTGGATAACTTGCCAATCCATATAGCCCATTCTTAATTTATCACTATAATGTGCAATATGTGTTTGTTTGTTTTTCAGCTTGACATGACATTGTTACAAAATATATATTTAATATATGGTGAGGGAGCTGAAAATTTTATAAAAGTATCAGATGTTCTGAGAAATGTTAGCATTAAAAATTTGTAGATTTTATGTATAATTTGTATTAAAGTAATATTTCTTACTGTTTTGGTGAATTTTCTTGTTCGTGCCAGGTACAAGAAGATAAGAGGTGTGACTAGCTTCCGTTGTGAGGGAGACAGGTTTCATTACAGGAATGATATACTGTATTTTTCTGTGCAATTGTATATTAACAGGTGAGCTTGACCATTCAGTTTCACTATTTTCAGGGTTGTGTGAAGGTCCTCATCAACCTCATAAAGCTTACTTCCTAGTCACTGATTTTTGTTTGTTTGTACCCAAGTGACACTGGCTGGGTGGCTGTGTTTTAGGACAGCTACTAGTTTTGAATCATGACTCTAGTGGGTTGGTTTACTTGACTGTAGAGACAATCCTGTGTTGTCCTTTCCATTGGAAATCCTTTTGAATATCTGCTTATGGAGATTAAAGCTCCTTTTATAAAAACACTACCTGTTCAGCCCGCTTTAAAAGTGGTCTAGAGCAGGGGTAGTCAACCTGTGGTCCTCCAGACGTTCACGGACTACAATTCCCATGAGCCCCTGCCAGCATTTGCTGGTTTAGAGTGCAGCCCCCCACCCTGATGCCAGCAGGCATGGCGGCGCATGCTTCTGGTGGTTCCAGTGAGGGGGAGGGAGTGGCTGGAGGCGACAAGGGTGGCTTTAAAGCGGGTACCACCGTACCACAAGGAGCTCCGCTGTCAATGCGCCAGAGACAACAAATCCCCCATCCCTTGCTACTGTCGGGGTGGGAGGTGAGGAGTCGTGGGGTGCTATCAGAAGGCTACTCAGTGCGGCATCAGTGAGTGCAGGGGATGGGGAGCTAGCAGCATCCCTGCCTCAACGGTGTCATGGCCCCTCATGGGGAGGCGGGTGGCTCATTGCAGCAGTGGCTGCTTGCTTCTGTGGTGGTGAGCATGCATGGGGGCCACGCCACCTCACTGAGTGGGTGGTGGGACTGGAAAGCAAGGGATGTGGGCTCCTGGCAGCCACCACAGAGGTAAGTTGGGCAGGAAGCAGGGGTGTGTGTGGGTAAAGTGCTCAGTGTGCTCTGGTCAGCTGCCCCTGATGAAGGAGGGAGAACTATAGATGGGGTGGGGGTGGAGACCAGAGGCATAGATCCATGTGGAGGCTGCAGGGGGGTGGGGAGGAGGTTGGTGGCAGTGCGTATTGGGCTGGTGTAGGCACAAGGATGCAGGCAAAGGAGGCCTGCGGGCTTACTAGCCCCCAGTAGCCATGAGGGGGCAAGGTAGCAGTGAGGGGACTGGCGGCTGTGATGCAGCCTCTGCAGAGAAGGCCGATGATCTTCTGATGCACAACCACGAGGAGGCAGGTGTGGCCTCAGCCATGTGCTGGCTCTGATTGGTTCTGGGGGTGAGGGCCCTCTCTCTGAGGGTCAATCAGAGGGCCGGCACATCATCAGTAGCATGCTGCAGATTTTATTATAGATGGTGATGATACAGTTGTAGGTGCAATTTTGCCAGGTTTATGGTTGAACAATCAAATATAGAACCGTGGATTCCTCAATGTGAACTCAGAGGAAAAAAGGAAATCACGAGGCACATAGTAGTCTTCTCTATGTTTATAGATGAAAAGGTTATAACATAAAGTCTAAATGGTCAAACATATGATCAAACATAAAGAGTCAACCAAAATGGGATCCTAGGTTAAGTGACCCGCTTTCTGTTTTATCTTCATCAGTGGTTGCTCTTCCAATACACTGTCACAGTAGTAGTCGTAGTATCACATTGGCAAAATGCTCATAATCGTCTGGGGATTTCATAAAGTGCCCCGCCAGTAGTGTGGGGGGGGAGTTGAGTTGCCGATCTCCGCCATGCTGGTAATGTTATTGTCGTCTGTTAATGGGGTTTTAATGGGGATTTTAGGATGCTGTAACCCGCCACGAGCCATAAGGGAGTGGTGGGAAATAATAATAATAATAATAATAATAATAATAATAATAATAATAATAATAATAATAATAATTGAAGGCAAAGGGTGACAGGTTGAGAAATAATTATTTTTAAAGAGTTCTCTAATGTCAAAAAGTAAAGTCATGGTATGCATCTATAAAAGTCTGAGTTGAAATGTTGCATGAGCTCAGGATTATGGAACTCTTGATATAGAAAGTCACATCTTGTTTCCTTTTAGAGAGAGTAAATTTTCTTGTGTGGCAAGTTTTTGAACAGATTATTGTTTTGCCTTGCCATTGCTTGGAATTTGTACTGAGGTGGGATTAGAATTTGTTAGGTACAGCCCTTCCTTAGATTTACAAGAAGCATGTTCAAGATGTATTGCAAACATGCATGTATCTAAAGAAATCAAAGCTGGCAATGCCTATTTCTCAACTGTGCTGAAAAAAGACCCGAGAAGATGGATTTTAAAAATTTACTCCTTGAATTGTCATAAGTCAATGCTGATAGAAAGTCCAAGCAGATTTCTCAAAAAACAGCTGATGTATTGTCATTTAATTAAAGATGAAAAGGAGTTTTGAGGTCTCAAAACTATGATATGAAGCTAAAATTATGAAAAAGCTGTATTGGGGAGTATAGAATCAAACGGCTAGAAAATTTGCACATGACAAAATTGCTTGATGATTGCACCATTTAGTGAAAGCTGCGTGCACTGACTGATGCACATTCTCTTAATGCTTGTTCCCAAGGCAAATTCTTGGTGCAATACAGGACATCCTGTGTCTTGTAAGTGTAACCTACTTCCATAAGAGGGCACTGTGGCTTCACTGAAATCTCAGGTTGTGGGTGTGTTTTTTTTTAAACTAGTGAATATGTTTAAATGCATTCCCATGATTTTTGCCTTTAGCTCAGCTTATAAGCAAATTGCGCTGGATGCTGAAAGGCAGATGGAGTAAAATTTTATATTCAGTATCCAACTAGCACTACATTATTGTCCGTGGAGCCTTATCTGTTACTTGGAGAATAACCAACAGAGCTGGGGAAACATCTCATCCTGGCTGATTTTGTCTATATGGTTCCCTCATCTGTGAAGGAGACCAGGGACTGTCCAAACTGCGAAGCGGAGAGCAGAATTCTATACATGCATTCTGCTTCCGTTAGTGCATTAGGTCTGTGGCTTCTTCATCGTGATTTAGGGAAAAGGGCTGGGAAGCTAGAGGACAGGATAACATTTGCTGTTTGTCCCCAGATGTAGCTGTGAAGCAGCAGATGCATCATGCTTCCTAACTGTTCCCAAACCTGCCTGGGCAGCTCAGTACATTTTCTGGTGCAATTACTATTTGTTGTACTTCTCTATCATATGGGAAGCTGCTTGGCTTGTGCCAGGTGGGCAGGTGGCCTGTCAAGAACTGGTTTGTATTCCAGGGGGCCAGGTGTGCTGAGGTTGATCCAACTTACCCTTCAAGGAGCCTTCCTCCAACTTTAGTGTCTTTTTCTCCAATGGAAGAATAGCTTAAGTTAGAGGAAAGCCTCAAACTTTATTCAGGGGAATGTTACTTTAGGGGTGGGATCTCTCCCACTACCGTGAAATTACCCAGTTTCAGCAATTGCATTCTCTTATCTTGAACGAATGCTGCAAATACCATGGACAGCCAAAGTTACCAACAAGATAGTTAGAGAGGAGCAAACCAACTATGTCATTAGAAGGCAAGATATTATGGCTAAAGCTCACTTATTTTGGACACATGTGATGAAACTCGTTAGAAAAAATCATTAATGCTTAGCATGGTCAGCAGCAAAAGGAAACGTGGTCGCCAAAGGATCCGCTGGCTCCACACGATCAAAGCTGATACAGGGTTGACCATGAACCAACTGAAAGAAGCAGTCATTGACAGAGATGAATGGAGAAAACTTTCCTATAGAATCACTGAGGGAAGGTCAGGCACGACTGAAGGAATAGCACCATCATCATCATCATCATCTTGAACCACTTCTTTTCAATCAATTCCGAGGCTGGCAGATTTCACAGCATGCACTGTTTGGAACTAGGGATATGTACCATGAAGATCTGGATATCAGGGAGTGGGGGGGAAATCAATATTCCTGGTTATTGAAGCTCCAAATACCAATTTGGGCTCATATTAAAAAAAATACTTTTTGTCTCCATTTGTTCATACTGTAATATATGAGTGCAGTGTGGAAACCACTCCCCCCGCCTCCTAGGGCCCTGCTGCTATTCAGCCACATGTGTGAATATCCATCAATCTCAATAAACCTTTATTGGCCATGTGTGAATATTAAACATGAAGTTTGTCATTTTCTTCCAGTATCAGGGAAAGCTTCACATTAACAGGGGTAGGTGCAGTCCATTTCAAAAAGTTGGTGACTTCCTCTCTGAAAGGAGAGGGTGGAAAGCGGCACGGTGACAGAAATGTACTGGTAAGAGGCTTAAGATATTGTCAACTTCAGTTCAAGAGAAGCCTCCCCCCCTTTTCAGTAATTCAGTACTTTGAGTGTCTTCAAGATCTGTAGAATGAAAGGTTTCAGCATTTTCACTTTTTTTTTTTTTTTTTTTGCTATCACAACCAAGGCTCCAGTAACCAGAGCTTCCCTTCAATTTACCTAGCATGGTCATTGCTTCCCAAAAGTGCCTCTTTTATGCGAGTTGTTCATTACTTCAAAGTTTAAATGCAAATTGAACCCATAAAAATTTGGCCTTGCATTTCCCTATTTCCCCTGTGCTTTCACTGCAAACCAGCCCTACCTCTGTATGATATATATATATATGGGGCCATTTAATCTTGGTCATTTAGGTTCCTCTAGTGAAGAGTAAAATACCTTTTCTCTTTTCCTCCTATTGACCATTAACCTCAAACGTGCTTTCACAGTCCATTAATCCAGATAATCTTCTGGGATGTGTTTTTAGGTCCAAGCCATTTCTCCAATATGAACAGAAGGTGGAGGAGAGCAGTAATAGTTTGAGGTGCAGCTATTCAGGGTTGGGCTTAAAAAAAACCCCTTGGATTTCACGAAACCCTCATAGATTGAAGCCAATGATTAATGACATCCATAGTGTTATGCATATTTTTTCAGGTGTGTAGCTGTGTTGAATTGAGGCTTTTGAACTCTGGTGCTGGAGAAGACTCTTGCAAGTCCCTTGGACTGCAAGGTGAACAAACCGGTCAGTCCTAGAGGAGATCAACCCTGACTGCTCCTTAGAAGGCCAGATCTTGAAGATGAAACTCAAATACTTTGGCCACCTCATGAGAAGGAAGGACTCCCTGCAGAAGAGCCTAATGCTGGGAGCAACTGAGGGCAAAAGAAGGGGACGACAGAGAATGAGGTGGCTGGATGGAGTCACTGAAGCAGTAGATGCAAACTTAAATGGACTCTGTGGAATGGTAGAGGACAGGAAGGCCTGGAGGATCATTGTCCATGGGGTCGCAATGGGTCGGACACGACTTCACACCTAACAACAAGCTGTGTTGGTCTGAAGAAGCAGAACAAATCTGAGCCCAGTGATAGCTTGAAGACCAACAGAGTTTTATTCAAAGTATAAGCTTTTATGCACACATACATCTTCTGATGCGACTAAATGGAAGTTACCAGTCTATACATATAGGTAGAGCAGGCTTTCTCAACCAGGATTTCATGAAACCCTGAAGGTTCTTGATGGCCTTGGAAGGATTTCCAAAACTGGTTAATTTTTATATATTATTTAAATTTATTAGACATATCAGTAGATATGACCAAATATGGTCATGTTGACCCACCCTTCCCAAAATGGCCAGTGATGGGCCTGGAGGGAGTGGGAAGGGGATGGACCTCAGGCGGGCATGTACACAGCTATGCTTCCCAACCATATTCTGCACAATTGCACCTGTTCTGGGGTTTCTCAGAGCCTGAAGAATGTTTCAGGGGTTTCTCAATGTTAAAAAAGTTGAGAAAGGCAGAGGTAGAGGGCGGTGAGTGTGATATCCTGATTATAAGCTATTGTGCCAAGGGCGATATGGCTGGGGGAGGAGGTTGGACAAGAGAAGGTCAGAGAGTATTTGTGATAGTCCTTGGGCCAAGCCGTGGTCACACAGCAGATGCCTGAGGCATGCTCGCTGCCTTTCTAACCTCCGTCCCATCCCCAGATATACTGGGGAGGAGGCTAGGGTGGACCCGGTCTTGGTCCTGTGCAACGCAAGGTCAATCAACAACAAGGTCTCGACTCTGCAATAATTATTTGCAGAGTCTGGGCCCAACCTTGCATGCGTGACCAAGACCTGGGTGAGGGGTGGTGAAATGGTCGCCTTAAAGGAACTTGCCCCCCCAGGATTTGTGGTCCTGCACCAATCCCAGGTCCATAGGAGGGGAGGTGGGGCGGCAATCTTGGTCCGGGAGGCTTACCCCTACAGGGCTCTCCTGGCGCCGGACATCAGTGAAGTGTGTCGGTATTGGGTTGGACTCGGTCAAGAGCTTGGCCATCTGGTTGGTATACCATCCGCCCAACGCGCAACCAGATACCCTGCCAAGCCTGCTGGAGGTAATGGCCGCCTGTGCGTTGCAGTAACCCAGGCTCATAATCATGGACCCGCATGACCCAGCAAGCTACCACCCGGTGGCACACTTAGCGTTCCTGGGTAAGGTGGTAGAAAGAGCTGTGGCGGACCAGCTCCTAGCGTTCCTAGAAGATACTTCGGCACTCAATCCATACCAGTCTTGCTTCCGTCCTGGTCATGGGGTGGAGATGGTGTTGGTCTCCTTGTTGGATGACCTCTGTCGCCAGCTTGACTGAGGTGGCTCCGCTGTGCTAGTTCTAGATCTGTCGGCCGCGTTTGATGTGGTCGATCACAAGCTGCTAGCGAGCCGCTTCGCCAATACGGGGATAAGGGGTACAGCGTTGTGCTGGATATGCTCCTTCCTCCAAAACCGGATACAGAGGGTAGCTGTGGGAGAGGAATTATCGGGTCCTTACCGGCTCCCTTGTTGGGTCCCACAGGGCTCGGTGCTCTCTCCCACATTATTCAACATCTTTATGCGCCCTCTGGCTCAACTGGTATGGAGTTATGGGCTGGGTTGCCATCAGTATGCTGATGACACCCAGCTCTTTCTCCTCATGGATGGCCACCCGGACTCTCCCCCAGATCCATTTGCCAGATGTTTGGAAGCCGTAGCTGGATGGCTTGAGCAGAGTCACCTGAAACTCAACCCCTCCAAGATGGAGGTCCTGTGGTTGGGCTGTAAGGGGGCAGATCAGGAAGCGCACTTACCCTCCCTGGTCAGGACGCAACTTAATATCGCGTCTTAGGCCAGAAATTTGGGGGTGATTATTGATGCCTCACTAACACTCGAGGCACAGGTTAAACAGGTAGCTGGCCAGGCATTTTTCCATCTTCGCCAGGCTCGGCTACTAGCGCCCTATCTGTCCTCTGAACACCTGGCCACAGTGATCCATGCGACGGTCACCTCCAGGTTAGACTTCTGTAACTCGTTCTACACTGGCCTACCTCTGGGCTTGATCCGGAAACTGCAACTAGTCCAAAATGTGGCTGCTAGGGTCCTCACAGCTATGCCTTGGAGGGCCCATATCCAGCCAGTCCTGAGGCAGCTACACTGGCTACCGATTATATTCCGGATCAGGTTCAGGGTTTTGGTTTTGACCAAGGCCATCTGTGGTCTGGGCCCAGTATATATGAGGGACCACCTTTCGCCCTATATCCCCCGCAGGGCTTTACGCTCGGCGGGGGCTAAATTATTGGTTATCCCTGGCCCCAAGGAAGCCCGCCTGGCCTCAACCAGGGCCAGGGCCTTTTCGGTCCTGGCCTCGACCTGGTGGAATGAGCTCCCAGAAGAGCTGAGGGCCCTGCGAGAATTACCAGCATTCTGCAGGGCCTGTAAGATGGAGCTCTTCTGCCAGGCTTATGGTGAGGCTGGGCGGTGAGGAGGATCAGGCCCCCCTCACAAACCGGCGGTAGCGAGTGCCAGCTTCCCTCCTCCTCCCTGCAGCTGAGGATGCGGAGACTAGATGATTAGGACGATGCCATCACTTGTTTTATTGTTGATCAATTGGTTATTAAGTACTGTAATTTTATTGTCATTGATATGGATTTTAGGGGATGGGATTTTATGTGAGCCGCCTCAAGCCTTCGGGGAGAGGCGGGATATAAAATAATAATAATAATAATAATAATAATAATAATAATAATAATAATAATAATAATGCCTGAATAAGAGAGGCTGCAGAGGGTGGTAGGCCCTCTGTGTGAGCGGGAAAGAGGTGCCATGGGAAGAATTAGCATTGGCACTAGACAGGAGTGACAGCTTGGTGAATAAACTTTTCCAAGAGAAGCAAGAGCTATAAATTAATCAAGGATGTTCCTATTCATCTCCAAATGCAAAGTCCTGCTTGCAAATACCTGTTGGTGAGGCTAGAACAATAGATCTCAAATTTTATATAGGTGCTTTTTGTTGCCATTGGATTAGCCTAAATTCTACCTGTCTTGTACTGCAACCAAGACTGTTCATCTGTAAGGTGCCATTGGAATCTTGCTTTGTTTTGCTATTACAAAGTAACATTGCTACCCCATCTGAACCTAAAATTGAATTTACTCCCAAATATCTAATATTTACAATCAAGGTGGTTAAAGACTGCTAAAATAGTACCCCCCTGCTGTGCACTTTAATGAATAATGGTTATACGTGCAGATTCAGCATGTATAACCAATAATGTTTATACATACTGGGAGCGATTGAGGGCAAAAGAAGAAGGGGATGACAGAGAATGAGGTGGCTGGATGGAGTAACTGAAGCAGTAGGTGCAAACTTAAATGGACTCTGGGGAATGGTAGAGGACAGGAAGGCCTGGAGGATCATTGTCCATGGGGTCGCGATGGGTCGGACACGACTTTGCACCTAACAACAACAAATGCAGATTCAGAGGACTATTGGCTATTCTTTATCATGTGCTCTTTGTGCCATTGAGTTGTTTTTGACTGACAGTGACACTGTGAATGAAATGACCTCTAAAACATCTTATTAAGAGAGAGCCAGTTTGGTGTAGTGGTTAGGAGTGCAGACTTCTAATCTGGCATGCTGGGTTCGATTCTGCGCTCCCCCACATGCAAGCAGCTGGGTGACCTTGGGCTCGCCACGGCACTGATAAAACTGTTCTGACCGGGCAGTGATATCAGGGCTCTCTCAGCCTCACCCACCCCACAGGGTGTCTGTTGTGGGGAGAGGAATGGGAAGGCGACTGTAAGCCGCTTTGAGCCTCCTTCGGGTAGGGAAAAGCGGCATATAAGAACCAACTCTTCTTCTTCTTCTTCATTAAGGTCTTGTAAACTGAAGGCCATTGCTTCCCTGATTGAATCAACCCATTTCATATTGGGTCTTCCTCTTTACCTACAGCCTTTGACTTTTCCTAGCATGATTGTCTTTTCCAGTGAGTCTTGGTTTCTCATGATGTACCCAAAGTACAATAGCCTCAGTTTAGTAATTCTACCTTCTAGGGAGAGTTCAGGTTTGATTTGGCCTAGAATCCAGTTATTTGTCTTTTTGGTGGTCCATGGTATCCCTCCAACACTGTATTTCAAATTATTCTTGATTAATTCAGACAGAATACCTGGCTGTGAATGTTGTATTTTGTCAGTGATAACTTCTCAATGGTGCCAGTAATTTGCTGGTAGGTGTGTGGGTGTAGGCTTGAGAAAACAGGTAGTCATTTTGTGACTATCATGAGATTTGACTGCAGAGGAATATGGGACTGCTTTGAAACTGGAGAAGTGCTTAGCTGTACTTCAATATGGCTAGAAACTGTATGAATGACAGGTCTAGTGCCTGACAGGTCTAGTGCCTTTCCAGCAAAGGAAAGACAAATTAGAAATGTTAGCTAGGAAGTGTACTACTTCAAGAGATACCGTGTGTAATATTCCTGTCAATCTGATTGATCATTTTGTTTCAGATCAAGGAGCTTTATCCTAGTCTGGAGCAAGATAGATCATCCAGACAGTTTTATTGCTGCCCATAACAGATGTCACCATCTTTTCTTTGAATGTCCAGGTTAGCCTAAATCAGGCCATTTGAGGGTAGATTTTTAACACAGTAGAAGGAAGTGATTTTTGTTAGGTTTGAGAATCACCCTGGTAACTGCTTCAAGCTATAAAAGGAATGAGCCTGGCTTGAAACCACTGGTGCACTCTTTCATGTGAGGGTTTATCCTAAGAAGTGATGTGCAAGTCCCTAGACTGCAGAGGAGAGGACACGCAGTAATGGGTTTAAACTACAAGTACAACGATATAGGCTAGATATCAGGAAAAAAAAATTCACTGTCAGAGTAGTTCAGCAGTGGAATAGGCTGCCTAAGGAGGTGGTGAGCTCCCCCTCACTGGCAGTCTTCAAGCAAAGGTTGGATGCACACTTTTCTTGGATGCTTTAGGATGCTTAGGGCTGATCCTGCGTTGAGCAGGGGGTTGGACTAGATGGCCTGTATGGCCCTTTCCAACTCTATGATTCTATGATTCTAAGAGGCAACAATGCAGTTCCAAAAAAGCTAAGGACACTTATGTTTTCTTATGAGGGGTGTGCACTGTTATCTAGCAACTCACCCCTCTTGCTTCAGACCCCTGATACATTGCTTCTGAAAGCCTGCTGACCCTTGGAAATAAAATTGGGTGGGGGAGCTTGTATAGGGAAGGAAGCTCAGAGGAAATCTGAAACTGTGGTTTGATAAAAGCTCTTGGGTGTTAGATTTCAAATTCAGCTGGCATATTTTCTGTACACATATTTTCAATGCTATTTTAATGTCTTTGATGTTTTAACATTGAGATGTTTTGATGTTTGCTGCCTTGGGGGACCCTCTTTGGGTGGAAAGGCAGAACCACTTGTGTTGGAAAAACCAGGAGAAGGTCCTTTAATGTCGTCCTCAGGATAATGGTGCAAAGGTTTTACCACAAATGAAGTCATGATACATGAAATGCTCAATTACCTGGATCCCCCCCCCCCCCGAATCACTTATCTCAAGCACTTTCAAGTAGCTGTTGCTTTTGATTATCCAGATATTATACCCAAAAATATTTCTATTATTGGGCATAACTGTTACTTGAATGGGGATTTAAGATGACCCTCTCTCCCTCTTTTTTTTCCTCTTGATGCCAGATCTAGAAAAAACATAGTCTTGCTCTTGAGTAAATACTGCTGCTCCAGCCAGACACAAAGACTAGAGATAAGCCCATAGGCGAGAGGGAACGGTCATGAGATATAAGCTGGCGATTGTGATTCTGCTTGCAAAAGTCTGAACAAATTGTTAAAGAAAAATGGTTGAAGGAAAATGTCAAATCGCTACTTCTATGAGAGTCTATGAGATGACACCTGGAAAAAAATGTTACAGTACATGAGAAGCTGCTTCAAGTTAGGCCTCTAGTCTATCAAAGCCAGTTTGGTGTAGTGGTTAGGAGTGTGGACTCCTAATCTGGCATGCCAGGTTCGATCCTGTGCTCCCCCACATGTAACCAGCTGGGTGACCTTGGGCTCGCCACGGCACTGATAAAACTGTTCTGACTGGGCAGTGATATCAGGGTTCTCTCAGCCTCACCCACCCCACAGGGTGTCTGTTGTGGGGAGAGGAATGGGAAGGCGATTGTAAGCCGCTTTGAGCCTCCTTCGAGTAGGGAAAAGCAGCGCATAAGAACCAACTCTCCTTCTCCTTCTTCTTCAAAGTCTGCTCTGACTGGCAACAGCTCCACGGGCTCTCAGGTTGAGGTCTTGTACACAGGCCATCTCAGAAGCCCCAAAGGCTCCAGGCCATTTTCAACTTTGGGGGCACCTGGGCACCATAAAAACAAACCCCGCCTATAAATGACATGTGATGTATAGAAGAACAAAGTGTGAAATGTATCAAATGGGGAGGGGGTGTTACGCATGGCAGGATCCCTGCCTTATGCCTTGGCACACTGTCTTCTATAACCAATGGCACCCCACAATAGTCTAGGCTTAAGCTAAAGCCATGACACTGCTAGGGTCAGCCAAGCCAGGCCAGACTCCATCTTAGAAATCTTGCTCTCTGCCTCAGGTTTGGAAATCCAGGTGCCTCCATGCCCTACTCTCGACCCCCCCCCCCCATTGTATTTCTAAGTGAGTGGACTGGCTTCCTCCTGTTTGCCTAAGGGCTCCTAGGAAAATCCTTTGTCTTGCAACATTTTTCACACTTGGCCCCTCTGCCAGGGGATATTTCCCCCACATCCTGCCAGCTAGACCTGATGGCTCTCTTCCTCAGAGCCATTAATACCTTTATCCAAATCCATTTACGGCCATCACCCCCCCCCCCCCACTTGGCCAGGTATTGTCCTAATCTCCGGGGACCCTGGAAACTTCCAGCACATGCTTACCTGAGCCTTGTCACATAGCCCCCTTCCCAAAATCCTATAAAAACTGTGGCTTCACACAGCCACTCTGAGTGTCTTCCAACCCGGGACCTCCCACGCTGGTTCGTGCTCCTTCCTCTGACCCACCACTCCTTGGACAGGTAACTATCAAGCCTTCCACTCTTCCTCCCCCTTCTCTATATGACTGCTTGTATGTGTGTGTTAGCTATTTGTGTGTACTTTTGTTATTTTCCTTTCAATAAAAGCTTATATTAACATTTTACCATTTAAATCTGTGTTTGCCTTGAGTTCCTACAGGTGGAATAACCCTCGTATACAAAGGTAACGATCCGATAACGCTAAGTTACCCCCCTCTCGCAGCATTTGAGCTAATATTCCCCACAAGCTCAAAGATACGTGTTTTAGGACACGTGTCCAGCAATTTGGGTAACAGATTATGGTGGATCTCGCGGGCAGTTGCCCCAGGCTTACTCGGGAGTAAAGTGGACGCACGGCACTCTCCAGTAACCCGGACGTAAGGGGAAAAGCCCGTTTGAACTCTTGGCATAAGTGTGTGAATGTGCTCTTGGAAGTGTGCTTTCTAAAAGGGTTGGCCTCTCTCTCTCCTTTCTACCCTTTTGCTATTGTTTTGCTCCTGCTGGAGATTAGTTTCCTTTAAGGCTAGGAACACCAAGGCAAGGTTTTCTTAGGCTTAGACGGGCGGGTGGACGACACGCACCCAACAACTAGGGATTTGCCAAGCGTAGGAAGGCGTTAGGCAAAATTCCTCTTAGCTGTAGGAAGGACCAGGAAAATCCCCCTACTGCTAAAATCTGTGCAAGCAGAGTCGCTCTCTGTAGCACCAAATTGCCCTGCGGCCGCAGGAGTTGGAGTTTCGAGTGTCGGGAGTGGCACGAGAACTCAAGCGGGCTTTGTGAAGCTCAGATGATCCAGGTTTTGGTAATTTCCCCTGTGTTCAGGAAAGCCAGGGCGATCCTAACCGAATAAATTAGCCGGTACCCTCAGGTTTTCTTGGTAGTTTTGTCCCTGAATCGAGAGAGCCCCGGCCATCTCGGTATAAAATAAGAAAACTAGCCAAACCCCGTAAGGACGTGCCTTGACGGGAGCCCTTCCCCCTTTTCCCCTTGCCGCTTTGAAGGATATAGAAGCCGCAAGAAAATCCCCCAGTGATCTCTTCCCTAAAAATACCTTCAGGTTTTCGGTGGTTTTCCCGAGGATCAAGTGCGCTCTGGCAACCTTGATTGGAAAAATCAGCCATCTGCTTGGTTTTTGGTAGTTTTTGCCCTGAACTGAGAAGAGCCCCGGCCATTCTCAGCCAAAAACAAACTAGCCACACCCGTGAGAGGTTAAACTCCACGGGATCCTTTTCCCTCTCTCCCCTGCTGTTCAAGAGACGAGCAGCGGCTGCCCCTAAACTCATCCCCTCTGTGCTTGCTTGCCCAGCGACAAGAAGCCAGAAAACCAAGCCCCGTCCCCTTTAAGATCTTGGAAATTAATAGGAAGAAATGGCATCCAGATTCAATCTGACTGGCCTGATTGCCCGTAAGGAACTAGCAGACAGATTGACACTCTGGGTGACCAAGAAGGGCGGCCGGAACCCCTGGCGCCCGGGAGCTTTTAAAAGCTCCAACCCCCTGGAAACCCTTACCGAGGCTTTCCAAGAATGGTGTAACACTAGGAAGCTCGGGGGTGGCAGTAAGGACTCTTATGCCACTTGGGGTATGTTTGTTGCCCTTCAGGACAGTGTAGCCCAGATTGCTGAGCTGCAACATGCCCTAGAGGAGAAGGATGCCCTATTGAAGGAGCAGGTAGCTCAGCTGACTGACCGTCTCGAACAACAGGAGGCCCAGTCAACTGATCTCCTGGAACAACGGGAGACCCAGTCAGCTGATCTCCTGGAACAGCGTGAGGCTCATATCATCCACCTCTCCGATGAGATGGAGGACATGAGAACTGAGCGCTTGAGTGCACGGGTGGAGAAGGCTTATCAGCTTCAGACCATCCAGGAACTAGAAAGTCAGCTCCAAGCCACAGGGCAGAGAGCTGAGTTAGCAGAAGTTCGCATTCTCAAGCTAGAAGCTGAGCTAGTTAAGATCAAGGGAGCTGCACAGTTCCTAGTGGAGAATAATGTGGCCAAACATGCACAAGTCAGTCATGATGCATGCTACAGGGAAGTAGAAGCCCTGAAAAAGAGATTAGGGAGTCAGAATGCCCTGATCTCTGTCATTTGCCCTAATGGCCTTCCCAGTCTGCCAAGTTTGGTTCCATCTGAGCCCTTGCCAGAGGAGGCTGTTAGCAGTCTACCAGTAAGCCCTGACTGGGTAAATCTGGCCCCTGCAAACCCAGTCCAAACTGAATCGGTTCAGCGGACCACCCAGGGTGATCCCGTGGAGCAACAAGAGATCAGAAAGACCCTAGCTTGGAAACCACATGAGGTTAAAGTAGTAGCAGACTGGCTTGGACCTCTAGACAAGGACACTGGAGTACAGTGGCTTTCGGTGGTTTATTACCAGCATACTGATGCCACTGCGGAGGACTTGTGCCGGCTAGCGCGACTTTGCATGTCAGGGTCTGACCTAGCTGTCTTGAACTCGGCAGTTGCATCTAGAGGGCTGAACACGCTTCCGCGTCTAGAGTGGATCCGCGAGGTAGCCAGAATACTCTGGCCAGCTCAGCCGCTCCCTGGCTTGTTTTACATGGACAGGCAGAAAGCGGATGAGGGTGCAGATGTATATTGCAGCCGCAAGCAGTTCTTGGGTCTGCTCTCTGGTTTTGTCCGGGTGGACGGCAACGGCGCCCCCCAGTACAACACCCCCGAGTTCAAGGAGGCCGTCCTGGGAGGCATCAATAATCCGACACGGATTATGATGGGCCCGACCAATGCAGCCGCTTTGAACTGGGGCGAGCTTGAGGAGAAGCTCCGACAAATCGCGGACATAGCAAGATTGACAGGTCCAGTTCCTCCCCCATCGGGGAGGAAGAGACAGAGTAGTCAGGAGCCTGTTCAGACAGTCACTGATGCCATCTTTGACCCCCATTTGAAACCTAGAAAGAACAGGAGAAGCAGCAGCTTTAGAGCCAGGAAGAACCCCTCTGGTCAAAGTGCAGAGTCTTCTCTTGGCATCCAGGCTGCTGCTCCGCCAACCCCTCATGGGAGCCCTCAGCAGGCCGTTCCCTCTGCCCAGAAACAGTCTCAGCCCCCAGAAACTTCCCTTCGGAAGTGCTTGTGGGCTAGACTCAGGAAAGCCGGACTGGACATGGCCCAGTTCCATAAGCAGCCTCTGGACAAGCTGGTCTTAGCATATGGGAGACTCTCCCTCAACCAGGCAGAGTTCCCACAGCCACCTTCCCCTGTACAAAACAGGGATAAGCCACAGAGTGGTTTTTCTTCCAATAAGTTCCCCCAGAACAATCCCAAACCTAATAGAGATTCTGTCCCTCAGTGGCAGAATAAAATTAGGGACCGGATTTTTCTGTGGCGGGAACTTAGAAATACTGGGGCAGACATGACCCAGTATGATAACCAACCCACATCTGTGCTCATGTGTGCCTTTGTGAAGGCCATGAGGAAGAGGAAAACCAGGAAAATGCTCAGATATGAGCCAGAGATGGAGACAAGAACTAGGCCCACAGAAATTTCTTCTGAATCCCCTAAGGACTGGCAGAAGGAAATAGAGAAATTTAAAACTCTTACCCAGAATCAAGATTTAGAAATTAAGGATCTTAATGAGAAAAACAAGGAATTCCAGGGTGAACTTTTTAAAGTAAAAACACATTTGCAAAATGTACTGGATTTCCAAAGCCACACAGATAATAAATTGAAAAGAAAATACAGTAGACCCAGTAACCCAGCTTCACCTCTTGTCTTTAAAGAAGAGGAAATGTCCTCAGTTCCCCCATCACAGAGTCAGGAAGTAAATCTTGCCTCTGAACCTGTACAGAGTTCCAAAATCCAAGGTGACAACCATTATTTTAACAGGGAAGAATTTGTTGCAAGGCTCTTAGCTTCCCTAAAGTTAACAGATTTCCAATTATTTTCTCAACTTCCACAAATGGTTCCAGTGCCACTGAGTTAATTTAACATGTGTGCTTCCATTTTTACTTTTTAAATTTTCAAATTTTAAATTTGGCTGCAGTTGGTAGAGCCTCCAGCTACAGTTGCAGTCACACTGAAACAGCCACTATTTTGCAATCTTAAAACAGACTCTCTTTGTCTAACTGCCTTTCTAGGCACTCAGCCCCATGACTCATGCCTTGCTCTCCCCCATCCAGGCAACTAATCCACATAACAAAGGACTGAAAGTATTCTTTCTTCCCAAATCAGGAAGAAGATTTGTTTCTTTAAAGACTGACCCCTACCTCAGAGAGAATCTAAGGGGGGGAGAGCACAGTAAAATAGTTCTGTTCTAAAATATGTTTTGTTTTAGTTTTTATTTTAAGACAATTTTGGCTGCTTTTAGTATTTGAAATATTTTCTCTTTGAGAAAGGGCATTCCCTCCATAGCTTTTCCTTCCCTCTGACATTTTTACTTCCTATTTCAAATTTTAATTGGCAGTTAACATTTTTTTCCCCTCTTTTCATAAGACAATTTTGTTTAAAAATCTGTTTTTGCAATTTTGCTTTTGTTTTGAATATGTTTAGAAAGCTTCATACAGACCTTTAATTTGGGCACTCAGGCTTCCACTCAGCCTGACTCCTATGAAAAGGCACTCTGTGTATGTACAGAGGAACAGTCTTTCCTCCTTAAGAACACAATTATTTTGACACACTATTGTGTAATGGGACTCTGACTTCATCTTCATGTTCCTCTCATTCATTCTTTCCCACTCATATTCTCAGCAGTACTCCAATGTAACTTTTAAAAGAAGCAATTGACATCTAATCAGCCTGGCCTACCAGCAGGCAGATCTCAGTCTGAAAAACAAGTTTCTATACCTCAACCTTTAAATTTTCTTTAAGGTTATTTGTTTTATTCATTTTTAGAAGAAACCTTTGCTTTTAGATTTGTGCTTATGTGCTCTAACTTTTTAGATTTATGTCAATCCACAATATTTTGAAAAATTCTTTTACCATGTTTTGAGACCTCTTTTATTAGGTGTCCTCTCTTCTGTTCTCTATAGCAAGATCTTTATAGATCACAATCCAAGTTTTGCTTTTTGAAGCTTTCTTTTTGTGTTTTGATTTATCTTATGTTCCTTATAGAGAAGAATCTGTAGTATGTTTTCTGCTTATGCTTTTAACCTCTTGCATATCAGAGCTTCTATTTCTTTTTGTGCTTATTAACTAGGAAGCAATTGACCAGATTCTATCTAGCAATTCTCCTTTTCCCCCCTCATATATATGTGTGTGTATTTGAGCTGCTAATCTATTCATTCATAGACCATTTGCAACATGTTTGCAGGAACCTTTAACTTTGGCTCTTTGATTCTTTTTCTGAATGCTTCTTTTTACACAACAGTGCAGAAGGCCAGTAAGACCTAGCCTACAGGACTTGAAGGACTTTCTCTCCTCTTGTGTATTTCTACAAAGCATCTTGCTTTAGTCACCCATAGTAATCTATCAGTTTTCTCTCAAATTCCCAAACTCACCAGAAGGTTGGCAACCTCCTTCTCTTGTTTTATGATTGCACTCTAATCTCCCTCTCCCTCCCTGGAGATGGCATCCAGCTCCTCTTAAATTCTATTTTCAGTCTCTGTAAGTTCATGGTGGGCACCCACCACAGTAGATCTTTTTGACAGTCACTTATGGGGCACCCCTCTGCTCCAATCTTTCATTTTGAGTTCATTGTCTTCAAAGCTCTAAATGTTTGAGTATTTTCCCTAATCTGTATATCCATCAGGCTGTGTGCCTACTTGAGCCCAGCCTCAACAGACTTTGCAGCATCACTCTTTGCAGCTGCACACACTTCTCCACTGAACTTTTGTCAATCTTTGTCCCTCTCTCAATTGGGTGTCTCCCCCTTGAGCTCTTCAGCTCCACTGTGCTGTTGATGCCCTGGGCCGCTCAAATATTCTTGCAACCCACGTCTGCCAAGCCTGCCCTAGTGAGGCTCCAGGCTTGTGCATCACAAACCTCAGATCGCCAGGCCAGTTCCTGATGGTCCTGCCTGTATGCTGTTCCTGCTCGCCAACCTCCAGACCTGACCTGGTCAAAGATGACAGCAACCCTCTGCCTGCGTTTGCTATGGATGTGTCCTGTGGTCATGACCTGCTGCTCTGCGCTTTCTGCCCCAGCCTACTTGCTGGTGAACTACTGATGCTTGCTGTTTACCCCAGCTCCTGCTGTATGAAGCCTCGCTGCCCAGCCTGCCTGCTGCTTCTTCTATGTGCAATCTCTGACCCTGCATACCCTCTGACGCCCTGGATTAGTGCCTTTACTGCCTCTTCCCCTGCCATTTCAGTCACGAGGGGGGGAAGAAGATCAACTTGCAAGCTAACCCGGACCTGCACACATATCCAGCTATTTGCTTGTTGCCACAACCTCTTGCCAGTGGCTCTTTCATAAAATGGATCCTCACCAAAGTTGCTTTTTACCCACATGGAGGAACCTCCTTTACCATTCTATATGTTTGCAAACATCATCCAGCAATATCTTACAACAGCAACAATATATATATATGCATATATATATCAACATCTTCAACTGCTGAACCAGTTGCTCATCCTCATCAATCCTCATGTTCAACTATCTCCAGCTTCACTCCCACCTTTACCAATGGGACAAGGGGGGGGGGGGGAGGAAGTTTTTCAAACTGTATTGTCTGTATTCCAAATTGTATTGTGCCCTGTATTTCAACTCACTGCCTATTGCATTGTGCCTGTATCAGTTTTAAATAGTTTGCTAGTTTATGTATATAAGTTTTGCTAAATTGCTTAGCTTTATCTTGTTCTTATTGCATTGCTTAGTAGAAGCCATTGCTTAGTTCATTGTCTAACTTTTTAGTTTCTGACACTTTCTGCCTGCTTCATAGTAATTGCTTGATATTAATTGCCAGCATTTTTAGGATTGCCTAGTGCTCGCATTCTAAAATATTGCTCAGGTACTGCCCACAGTTTCCTGCCTGCCTAGAATTTGGTTTTCACTGCATTTGCTTTTTGTCTATTGTTTGCTAGATTGCCTTGCTCAACTTATTAGTTTGCATTGGTTCATTGCTTTATTCATATGGTGGAGACCTCACGCTTAGCTAGTTCATAGTTCATGTATGTTACATTTAGTTTTGAGTGGTTGTGGTAAAGAGGAACAGCAACTTCACAGCTTTCCTTAAGTCACCCAAACCCCTCCTAAATGTGTTTTGTTTTTAATTTGGCTTAAGTTTTTGTAGTGGCAGAAGATGGCCCCACTTTTCTCTCTGAATTTCTAGTCTGAATTTCAATCTTTGCCGCCACTAACACAGTATATTGGTCTGTAGTGAATAAATTGGACATATAATTCACTACAGAAGGGGGGGAATGTTACGCATGGCAGGATCCCTGCCTTATGCCTTGGCACACTGTCTTCTATAACCAATGGCACCCCACAATAGTCTAGGCTTAAGCTAAAGCCATGACACTGCTAGGGTCAGCCAAGCCAGGCCAGACTCCATCTTAGAAATCTTGCTCTCTGCCTCAGGTTTGGAAATCCAGGTGCCTCCATGCCCTACTCTCGACCCCCCCCCCCATTGTATTTCTAAGTGAGTGGACTGGCTTCCTCCTGTTTGCCTAAGGGCTCCTAGGAAAATCCTTTGTCTTGCAACATTTTTCACACTTGGCCCCTCTGCCAGGGGATATTTCCCCCACATCCTGCCAGCTAGACCTGATGGCTCTCTTCCTCAGAGCCATTAATACCTTTATCCAAATCCATTTACGGCCATCACCCCCCCCCCACTTGGCCAGGTATTGTCCTAATCTCCGGGGACCCTGGAAACTTCCAGCACATGCTTACCTGAGCCTTGTCACATAGCCCCCTTCCCAAAATCCTATAAAAACTGTGGCTTCACACAGCCACTCTGAGTGTCTTCCAACCCGGGACCTCCCACGCTGGTTCGTGCTCCTTCCTCTGACCCACCACTCCTTGGACAGGTAACTATCAAGCCTTCCACTCTTCCTCCCCCTTCTCTATATGACTGCTTGTATGTGTGTGTTAGCTATTTGTGTGTACTTTTGTTATTTTCCTTTCAATAAAAGCTTATATTAACATTTTACCATTTAAATCTGTGTTTGCCTTGAGTTCCTACAGGTGGAATAACCCTCGTATACAAAGGTAACGATCCGATAACGCTAAGTTACCCCCCTCTCGCAGCATTTGAGCTAATATTCCCCACAAGCTCAAAGATACGTGTTTTAGGACACGTGTCCAGCAATTTGGGTAACAGGGGGGGGGAGGAACACTTGTGATATCCCTGTGAGATACCGGTCCAGGCCAAATGGTATTCCCACTAATTGGCATTCCCATTAGTTCTCCTCTACTACATTTCTCTCTGCATTGGTACTAGGGAAGGATGCTCAAACTCCTGACAGTTTGGCTCATAATCTGTTGGCCTCTGGTTAACAGGAAGCAGATGTTCCCTCCAGTTTGGACCTGTTTTGAGCAACTTTTCATGTATTCCGTGTAGTACAGTGCGATAAGCTGTGTTTCACATATGTGCTTCTTTAGTCTGATAGGACTTCTCCTCCCACCCTTGCCTCTGTGTTGACACAATGCCCAATCCGCCATGCATAGACTTGTCTGATACTTATGGCAGGGAAAATAATAATGCGACAAGTGTATTCCATGGCTATGTAAGCATGATTTTTCTGATTAAAAAGCAAGGAGACAATCCTAACTATGTTTCCCAGCCCTGCAAGATCATTTCCCTGTATTCTTTCCAGGTTCTCTCTGGCGAAAGTGAATGATGATACTGTGGCTATCATTTTTTATAAATAAGGTGGCAGTTTTATTATGGCTGTGAGAATTCAGCCTTAATGGTATTACTGGATTTCCCCCCCAAGATAATAGTTTATTGTTGTAGATGCCTCATTATTAAAGCCTTCTCTAACTCTGTATAAATCAGATCTCAATACATAAACCCTCCATTAGTTATGTTTCTAAAGAAAATTAACCATTGTCCTGGCTAATTGGGGACCATGAATCCTATGTAGGGTTTCTAGGTCCTCGCCCCTGGTGGAGGATGGCAGTTGGGAGGGGGGAGTTGGCTTATCAGATCCAGGTAGGAAAACTCCTGGAGATCTGGAGGTGAAGCCAGGGCAGCACAGGGAGCTCAGTGGGGTATGTTGCCATAGAGCAGGGGTGGCCAAACTGGCTCTTCAGATGTCCATGGACTACAATTCCCATGAGCCTCTGCAGCATGTGCCAACATGGGAATTGTAATTCATGGACATCTGGAGAGCCACAGTTAGTCCACCCCGCCATAGAGCCTACCCTCCAAAGACTCAATTTTCTCTAGAGGAACTGATCCCTATAGTCTAGAGATGAGCTGGAAAACCAGGGTATCCCTAGGTCCCACCTGGACGCTGGCATCCCCAATTCTATGTTAAGTCTTCTAATGTTTCTGTTATTGAAAATGTTGCCTCTAAATCTTCTTTCATGTTCAGGTCTTGCTTTCTATGGCAATGTTTTTGTGCAATTTCCACTAACTTGGGGTGGGGGGGAGCTTCAGAACTTCCTACAGGATTGTGCCCTATACTAACTGGTGAAATCAAATTCTAAAGAATTTGATTTCACTGCAGTTAGCAGACCACAACAACAACAACAACAAAATTCCTCTCCAGGACCTTGTTGGTTCCTATAGCTTACATTGATCTCATAACCCCATTTGTAGCAAACCAGAGTGCAAAACCCAAACCGGGACAGTATGATCAAACAGAGGCTTTGAGATGCTGGATTTCAGACTTGAGAAATGCTATTAAACATGTTTTATTCATAACATGGAAACTGAAGCTTTCCTTTTCTGTTGACATACGATTATTAGATTTTGGAGAGTCTCTCTTCCTCTGCATGTTTTGTTTAGTTGACACAATATAAACGGCACCCGAACTTCTTGAACCATGGAAGCAATTTACAAATTCAATATCAGTGGCGAAGAGAAACAGATAGGCTGCTAGGCCTTGTCTGTTAGCATACAATGGTCCAAAAAACATACAGCTGCAATTTCATAGCTGACCTGTCCTGTAATTTGATACTGCTACATTCTCTAACCGAATGCACATTTATTACTTTGGATCCCTAGTTTTTAGCAAAGCTAGTGTAAGCATTCATCTGTTTGGTAGGTAGATTGATCTAAAGCAAGAAAGGGGTTAAGATAAATCCTTAGACTTCCCACTGTGCTCATGCAGTAAAAATTTTCCTATTAACAAAAAGCCCCAAGGATTTGGAAAGCTATTATAATTTTTGCTTTGGGTCTCTGCCAAATATCTTTAGAGGTTAAAAGAATTTTTCTTTAAGCTTCTACTCTACTGTAAAAATATAAAAAAATATTCTGGGCTTATTGGCACACGAGCTGAAGTGGGGATTTTTTTTGTGGGGGAAGGGGAACAGTCACATGACATCCTCCAGTTGTCCATTTTACCTGTCCTTAGTAGTTCCTTCTCAGATGTGGGGGATGGAGCCTGGGAAGATTGATTGGGGAGCCTTATCTGTGAACTCACTATCCTTAGTCTCCGGTATTTGTTGTTGTTAGTTGTGAAGTTGTGTCTGACCCATTGCGACCCCATGGACAATGATCCTCCAGGCCTTCCTGTCCTCTACCATTCCCCAGAGTCTATTTAAGTTTTCCCTGACTGCTTCAGTGACTCCATCCAGCCACCTCATTCTCTGTCGTCCCATTCTTCTTTTGCCCTCAATCGCTCTCAGCATTAGGCTCTTCTCCAGGGAGTCCTTCCTTCTCATGAGGTGGCCAAAGTATTTGAGTTTCATCTTCAGGATCTGGCCTTCTAAGGAGCAGGCAGGGCTGATCTCCTCTAGGACTGACCGGTTTGTTCACCTTACAGTCCAAGGGACTCGCAAGAGTCTTCTCCAGCACCAGAGTTCAAAAGCCTCAGTTCTTTGACGCTCGGCCTTCCTTATGGTCCAACTTTCACAGCCATACATTGCAACTGGGAAGACTTGACTAGACCATAGTCTCTGGTATTAGTAATTTACTAATCTATGAGGGTAATAAAATTTAAAAGTGATATTAGAGTGTAAGCTAGCTCTGTGACTTCAGTTTTAATACTTATCCTTTGACCCTCTATTTCACTCTATGCCATACTCCAGTAAAACTAAACAAGAGTCTCTTTGGTACTAAAATGAACTACACCTGAGTAGTTTGAGCAGCTACAACAATGAGAAGCTACAAAATGTCAGTAACTAAAGGTATTTTTAAAATTGTTTGATTTGATTTCCTTACTATTTTAACTGTTAGCAGAATTTTACAATTAAAATGTGTGTTTGTGTTTATGTATGTATGTATGTATGTGTGTATGTGTGTATTTGTGTATGTGTATATATATATATATACACACACCATGACCTTGCTCATCTGTTAATTTCCTTGTTCCAAACATTTTGTCACTTTAGCTGAGAGCGGGTTCAGCCACCTCACAGAACTAGGCACACAAATAAGATTCTTGTGGACTTGTTAAATGTGTCTTATGCAGGGAATAGCAGCCCCGCCACTGTCAGAGAGCATGGGAGTCAAGGGGAAATGGGGCAGCATGAAGAAGAAAGGGGGAATGTTCCCTCAGAAGAGACTCTTCTACAGCAGCTGGTGACAGGTATCCTTTCATATCAAGCAACCACCTCGGGGGGGGGGGACTCTTGGTAGATGGCAGTAGAGGATAGGACCCTCAGTAATGGGTTTAACCTACATGTCGAATGGTACTGGCTAGATATCAGGAAAATGTTTTTCACAGTCAGAGTAGTTCAGCAGTAGAATAGCTTCCTGAGGAGGTGTGGAGCTCCCCCTCACTGATGGTCTTTAAGCAGTGGCTGGACAAATACTTATTATGGATGCTTTAGGCTGATCCTGCATTGAACAGGGAGTTGGACTAGATGGCCTGTAGGACCCTTCCAATGCTATGATTCTATAACTTTAAGATGCTAGGGCTCTTTAGCTTGGAGAAATGATGACAAGTTTGCAAAATTATGTGTGGGATAGAGAAGGTAGAGAAAAAAGTGCTTTTCTCCCTTTCTCAGAACAGAAGAACTTATGGGCACTCAATGAAATGAATGAGGCTTAGAACAGATAAAAGGAAGTACTTCATCCAAAGAATAATAAGCACATGGAATTCATTATTGCAAGAAGTGGTGGCAGTTGCAAGCATAGGCAGCTTCAAGAGGGGACGAGATCAACATATGGAGCAGAGGTCCATCAGTGACTGTTAGCCATGAGGTATAGATATAACACTATGTCTGGGACAATGACATTTTGTATTCTTGGTGCTTGAGGGATGACAGTGGGAAGACTTCTGGAGTTCTGGTCCCACTGGTGGGCCTCCTGATCCAACATGGCTTCTCTTATGGCTTGATATAATCTTTTAAAAAGAAAGATTGCAGTCAAAGCCCTTCTGCTTGTAACGTGGCCAGGGCTGACAAGAGCCACCAGGGGATTCTGAACAAAGGTTCTATCTGTGCCCCCACCATGCTTGCATGAAACCAACTTTCATAACAAAAGAAAGCACTTCGTTGGCATCTGTCTGTCCATTTGTGGCAGCCTTAATTAATCAGAAAATGAAAATTAAGAATCTCAAAAATTGGCCACCAGCTTTGGGATGATTATTGAAATGCCAGGTCCAAAAATGAAAGGAATTGGAATATCCTATGGGTTACCTCCAGACCCCCCATCCTCATGCTGTTTGCAGTGGAAGCTAAGCTCAATTCTTAGGTCTCAGCATAAATGACACAAAATGCCATTACTTAATAATACTACATAAAATCAGCAGTTGTTGTATATCAAAGAGATAGCTTAAATTAAAAAATACCACTTTTATACTTTCTCACTTCTCAGCCACAAACAGTAGAATACAGACATGCCTATAAGCAGGCTTGGTCTAGACTTGAATAGAAATCATTCCAAACATTAAGGTAAATGACAAGATTTTCCCTTGACCTTCCTCCTTGTGTATGCAGTCTTTGGCTTAGTAATGGCAAGGTAGTCTCCCCCCCCCCCCATCCACATTTTGTTCACTGAGCAGGAAATGTCTCAATTATGGGGTTAATTACTACTGCTGTTTAAACCAGGAACAGTGTCTCATTAAATGAATGCATCTTGTTGGTAATGTTTTAATTAATGAGGTAATAAGCCACCGTGTTTGGAAAAAAAGTGTATACAGGTTAATGAAGCCCATGGATCTGCTCATTAAGCATTAACATGTTCCCCCTGTTGGATCTCCCTTTTTTTCCTTATTACATTTTCTTAATTTTCTTTATATGATTCCACCCACCGCTAATGAGGCTCCTGTTTCGGCATTGTGTTCTGGGAATGAAGAACTTTAATGATACCTAATTAGGTTGGACTCTCCCTGCACAGCAAATGAAATACAGTAGTGGTCAAATTATTTGGATGTAGACAGCTTGGTACTGGTGCTCAAAGAGTTCTGGCATATCTCAAGCAACGCTTTCAGTGTATTGCATGTCAATGTATTTTTGTCCTCCGATCTCCTGCAGTTAATCTTGCTATTCTTCCTTGTCCTTGAATGGAAAATCTCAGTATTTTTATTTGTTTGCTTAGTAAAAAGTTGAATTTACATCCTGGACCTGTATAATGATGAAAATACAGTTCTCTCTCTCCCCCCCCTCCCCAAACTTAATGGTAAGGAACCCCCTGGAAGAGCAGCATTAAAAAAAACCCTCCCTGATAGATATCAATGGATAAGGAATCATATATGTCTTAGGTTGCTTCCGCACTAGGACTTCCTTTGAGAGAATCACCATTCGCCCATTTTTACTCTGGAGAGAAACCAGATGATATTTGTTCTTCTCCAACAGTTGCATTCATCTCTTTTTGTGCTGGTGTTCTCCTCAATATTTATTGATTTAAGTTATTGATCTGTCCATCTTTCTCCTGAGCCTCTTAGGAATCAAAGTGGATAACAACAAGGTAAACACAATTTTATACAACAAGGGTGCAAATGTTAAAACCAGTCTAAAAACACTGCAAACATAAGATATTTCTTCTCTGCCCTTGTCCAGACTGTCCGCAAAGCTTTTTGAAAATCCTTTCTTCGGCAGCCTCATTGAAAAGCCAGAAGGTTAGGAGTCCCCAGCATCTTCTTTTCCCGACTGGCTGATGAAAGGTGAGAACTCAATTTCATTCAGGTAGGCTTTTAAATGTTTGTGGTAGCAGGTTGATAAAGCTAGGCCCAGAAAGGAGTGGGGACTTGGTGATGTTCAATTACTACCATTAGACTTACTGTATCCATATTTCTGAATGTCAATAAAGGTGGTGTAAATATATTAATATTTCTTCCTTTTCCTCCATCTCTTCATGGGACTAACTCATTTATGTCATTCCCCTTCCCAAAGCCCACCTTTCCCAGGGTCTGCCCCTGAATCTCCAGAGATTTCCATGTCAGTTTTGGCAACCCTACTAGAAATTAATGTCTTTAGCCGGAAGAAATCTTGCTATACCCTAATGTTCCAATAATATAACTGCCTTCCAAAACTACAGGTCAGTGCAGTAACCTAGACTCTATGGTTATCAACTGTCAGGTGGGGCCTAGGGATCTCCTGGGGCCATTCCACACAGTGTTAATGTTGCTGAAGTCTTACCATTGTATAACGCTATTTTTTAAAACATTATGCACAATGTCGTATGGAATCTGCAACACTCCTGCAACACTCTGCAAAAATCACTTTGTTGTAGTGCTTTTTGGGGAATCCACAAAAGTGAATTTCCCCTAAAAACCTCGCTAGACTCTTGAGAACAACCTGCAACACATCCAAAAAAGACGTGGATTCTCAATATAGCGGTAGCAAGCATGTCTGCTCCCTAAACTCTCACACCCGAGCTTCCGCCGTCGTGATCACCATTTTTTCCCTTAAACCGGCAAAAGCAATGAATAAGCGATGTTTGTTCATCTGAAATCCCTCCACAAGCAATTGTCAGTAAAGTTACCGAGACCTGCCGCTATTGATTGCAGCGCTTTTCAATAGCGCTCAGATTTAGCAACATTGCCCATTATGCGGAATGGCCCCTAGAATTACAACTGAAATTCTTGCATGCTTCTTATAGGGTTCTTTCTTTCCCCCCTATCATTTGAGCTCTGTCATGGCCTTTTACTTGACTTTCTGTTGATGAAAGAGAAGTGGAGTAGGTACTTAATGGCATAAAAATGACTTGTGAATTTTACTAGTCATGCTACTATAATGACATAATTGAAATCAGGGCTTCCATTACATCAAGGTACATTTTCTACCCTTGATAAAGCAGCAGAGACACTGGCTAGGCATCTATGAGTAAGTGAAAGCGAGAGGAATCTCTGTTTTAAGCCAGTTCAGAGATTTTTATATGTTTGGGTTCATTTTTGTCTGACACAAAAACTACATACCACATTTCATGTTTGTGATGGTAAGTATGCTTTTCCAAGATTTTTTTTCAGGATGAGATACCTGCTCAGCTTGGTTCAGTTTACTGCTGACCTCTCATAAGTTCATAAAGAAACAAGCCCTTCATCTCTCTAGTGCCAGAAAAATAAGAAAAAAATGTTTGAAAGTTCTAGCAGCAGAGCACAGCTATTGCTTCCTTCTATCTGGGATGGTCATCCACTTCCACCAAGCATGCAGCTTCAGTGGGGACACACATGGAGGGATGAGAGAGGAAGCAAACCCCTGCCTAGCCAGCCAGATCATCTGAATCAATCACAGCTATCAATGGGGTGACAAGAGTCATGGCCAGATCAGTGGAACATGTGTTAGTATACCACATATTTTACGAGCTCTATTCTACATATCTCACCCTTGTTCTATCCAAATTCCTAGGAAGATCTGATAAATTGTATATATATCTCCTTGGAGACCAATCTAATCAGCCCACCTCTAAAGAGGCCAAATTCTGTGCTGATGTAGATACTCCAAACCATTTAATAACTTTGTATAATTAACTACCTAAAAGCCTATGAATTATTTGACAAGATTGGAATTGGCTTTGCTACCCCTGGTGTAACGTCTCAGGAATTTTGGGTAGCAGAGAATATATTCTGGCGCAAGTTATAACCACACCACTGTGTTTGAAGTCAGCACTTGTAACTAAAACTCCTCAGAGGGTAATAACTATGCTGGCAAATGAAGCAGTTACTAATGGACTCAGTAGACAGGCCCCAGTTTTCTTAGAGGTTTGTACAATGTACACATTGTAGCTATTGTTCTTCATCCCTAATCATACATCTCTGTTGTCCCTGGGGCCATTTTGTGGATCTAGAAGCAACTGCTGGTTATTGAATTTCATTCTATCAGGAGGTAATTTGCATGTGCTTGCTTGGGGAGTTGATAACACCATGCCTTTGTTTTCTGATTAATTGTTTAATTATTTTCTGTTTCATTTCAAAGGCTGTGGGGTTTCCCTCAGATTCTTCACAGTCAAAGGATATCAGCAATGGAATATTAAAGACCATTAAAGCTAACAGAAACTCTTAATTCCCCCTCCCCCCTCTGAGATCTGATAAAACTGATGCAGGCCTTAAAAATATTTCCTGTGGTTGTTATTTTTTAAAATCCTTAAAAATATGGAGCATAATTATGCATTTGCTTCCTTCAGATCCACTCGTATTCACCCTTCATTGCAGAGCATTGTGGTATCTTGTCTCTTAGCAGCTCATTCTTTGCAAAACAAATGCAAGGTAAATAGGGTAATTTTCTCACCAAAATGATCTCAGATTTTAGGTAAATCTCATAATTTCAGTAACACATTCACAATATGTAATTTTAATTTGCATATAGTAGGTATAGATATACAAATCTCTGAATTATACGGAGCATTCTGATTGCTACTTGTCAGTGGCTGCAACAGCTTGTGCAATGAGCAATATTTTTCCAGAAACCAAAACAACTTTAAGATTATTTATATATAGTTTAGGTTACTGGGTAATTCATATGTACATTTGCTGATGTTAGAGAAAAAAGTACTATGATTTTTGGGTGAGGGCTGTCTGTGTTGGATGGATTTCTTCAATGCTGTATTTCAGGTAGGGAGGGCAGCATTTTGTTGGTGTTATTGGCCTGATGGAACAGCTCAGTTTTTCAGGTCCTCGGGAACGGTTTACAATCACCAAGGGCCCTGATCTCATTAGTCAGAGCATTCCACCAGGCAGGGGCCAGGACTGAAAAGGCCCTGGTCCTTGTAGAGAACTGAGCTACCACATTCTAGACAAGCTGGAATTTCCGGATCAGCTTCAAGGGCAGCCCTGTGTAGAGTGAGTTACAGGAGTCTAATCTGGAGGTGACCATTGTGAGGATCACAGTGGACCAGGGTGGCTGCCACTGTGCAGAATGGGCCTCAGAGCAGCAAGGGGAAAGGGTTGTGGAGGTTGCAACAGGGATTGTACAGTTTAAAGTATGGTTTAATTTTTCCTTTTCCTGTGTATATATGTTGAAAGTTGAACCACACATTGAGCAATTACAAAAGCACACAAATATTCTTGCCTCAAAGGCAGTAGTGCCAATCAAAAAGACTGTTGTTCACCTTCCTGTCTCAGAAGTATGATTTAGAGAAACGTAAGGATCCTGAGGACAGCCAGTGTGGCTAAGAGCAGCAGAACCAGGTTTCCCCCTTCTTCTGCATGGTGCCTTCTGGGTGACCTTGGGCCAGTCACAGTTTTCTCAGAAGAGAAAAGCAGGGTATAAAAACCAACTCTTCTCAGAAAAAAATAATTCTGTATCAGCGGTGAAAGTGAACCAAGTAGAACTTCCCAGTGAAACGTCCTATTTAAAAGCTTCGGAGATATGAAGATGAGACCCATATACCCTGGCTATCTGTTGAGAGTTAAATCCCACTGAATTTAGTAAACTTGCATTAAAAAAGGAAGCATTCCTCCTCTACATCTAGTCAGAGCATAGTAAGCCCTCTATTTTTTTCTTTATTGAACTCAATGTAATTGTTTAGCTCCATCTTTGTTCAGATGGCATCTGAGGAGAGCTTGGGTTGTCTCTGTAGCAAATGCACAATATCAAAAATACAAATTTAGCTCTTTTGTGTCCCTCTACTTAAAAAAAAAATAATGGGCTTTGGGAGCTTAATTTCACAAGGCTGTTTTTACAGTGACTGAATCCTACAAACCTCAAGACCTCTCACAGGTGGGAGGGGGAGCTGCTGTCCAGCTCATTGCTCGCCTTAGAGATGCTTTATAATTGAGTTTTGTTGTGTAATTAAAGGCAGCAGCTTTCAGGACCAAGATAGTTCCTCTAAGCATTAAATTGATTATGTTTTAGTAATACAATAATCCTGCTGGAATTATGCGAGAAGCCAAAGGGCTCAATAAAACACTCACAGTGCAGGCATCCTTCTATTGTCTTTGGGTTGGCACCTTAATGGAATTGGAGGTGGGGGGGAATGCATTAAGGACAAGTGACATTATTAGCATGCATTACCATCCTGGCAAATTTGGTGCTGAGGCAATGGCAGAAACAGATTTGTTCCCTATACAAATGCTCAGAAGTGCAGCAATATACGCCCAGTGAGTTTCCTGCAATGTGCAGGAGGTTGGACTAGATCAGTGGTCCCCAACCTGCGGGCTTCGGCCCGGTGCCGGGCCGCGAAGGCCATGGCGCCGGGCCGCGGCTCCCTCTCCCCGCCCCCCCTGCAGTAAAAAACTTCCCAGGCCGCAAGCTTGCGGCCCGGGAAGCTTCTTACTGCGGGAGGGCAGGGAGAGGGAATCAGGGCCGGCCGCGCCCATGTGGGCGCGGGCCGATGCGTGGGCGTGGCCCGCAGGCACGGCCGATGCGTGGGCGTAACCCGCGCGGGCCGCAGGCCGCGCCCCGATGCCCTGCCGGTCCCCAACCTCAGAAAGGTTGGGGACCACTGGACTAGATGATCCTAGATATCTCTTCCATCTCCATAATTGTATGACAGAGCATTGGGAATGCTTGCTTTTGGACAAGAATGGAAGGGACTCTCACCACTGCCTGCTGTTCCCGACAACTGCTTCTCTCTTTGGGGTCCTTGGATTTAGGATTGTTTCAGGCATTACAGCTTTCAAGTGCAGTCAATTTTTGTAAGCCTCTTGTTTCTTGGCTGCCAATTTTAGTTTACTTTTTTTTAAAGATACAGTTCCATAGCCAGGTGGTAGAGCTAGGGCAAAGCTAGGGTCAGAGCCATAGACCAGTGGAGACTTCTTGGTTTGACTGATTCTGGAGCTTGCTGATGTATCAGACCCTGATGTTCCTTACCTTCCAGAATGTAGTTTGACTGGACATTTGGTAACCCTGTGGAAGCTCTATTCTAATGTCACACTGGTTTTGTGGCTACTAATGCCATAGTGGAGATTTCCTATTCTTGATCTGCTCAAATGGCAAAGGCATATAAAAGCTGAGGTCTCCTTCACTGTTCTCCATGTTGGGCTGCAGTACATGAAGCAGTCAGCCGGAACCCACAAGACAAGAAATAGGAGAGCTCTGATCAGCACAGGAGGCAACTTATATGGCTGCGCTTGGGAGTGTTAAGGTGCTTAACATTTTTCTATTGTCACCCTAACGAAAATGCAGTTCCCTTTAGAAGGAGGTAGAATGTAAGTCAGACTTTTGCTGCAACTTTGCTATTTGTGTGTGTGTGTGTATGGGAGAAAGCCCAAGTGAACCTAGTTCATGGTTGAAAATGGAGACAAGCAGTTGTTTCAGAGTTTTAGTGGACCTTGAAATGGATGCTAAGAGGGAACTGACAGTGGCAGGAAGCAAAATGGAAACTCACTCATGTTTGCCCCATTACAAAGTGAGACTTTTTTTTGTGTGTGTGTGTGTGTGGGGGGGGGGAGAATGCAGGTACACTGTAATGTTACTGGACTTGTGCCGAAACAAGGGCTCTGTTAGTAACGAAGTGCAGGATGGGAGGTGGTGTGGACCCCATTTGAAGTAAATGCAGGTTTCATTAAGCAGGTCCAATCCTTGCTTAAATGCCCTGTCGTGGAATGAATGCTACAAACTCAAAGCATAAGATGGGGCTTCAACTCAATGTTAAAGTGACATAAGACTGTAGAAATGGTCTGAAAAAATCTTTGTATGCTTCACTTCAGAACTTCTTGCATCAAGAGCCAACGTGGTATAGTGGTTAAGAGCGGCTTCTAATCTGGCAAGCCAGCTTTGATTCCCTGCTCCTCCATATGCAGCCAGCCGAGTGACCTTGGGCTAGTCACAGGGGCTTTCCGCACCGGGATCCTTGTAGCAAATTGTTTGCTGAACGAAAAATCGCCATTTAAAATAGTGGAATTCGTCATTATGCATACCTGACTTTGTAGTGGAATCCAGTTGCATTTCCATCGTTTCGCACAAGCTTCCGGTCTCAGCAAAAATCGCTAGAAAGGAAGCGCTATTGCCGAGCTCGTCCTGCCCCAGGCCGTCAAGCAGCCAATGGGCAGCCGTTAGTATGCTCCCAAACAGCCCCTTTCCCTTTAAGAAAGGTTTAAAAAAAAAAAAACACCCATTGCAATGAATATGTGTTGATTCGTTGCAACGAGAGACCCATCCAGCTGGCAGGTGTGTTTGAGCTGTCGTTTCATCGTTGCCACGCTCCCCCCGAGTGAAAAAAAAATCCCCCCCCTCACGGGCCCGATTTTCAGCCGAAAACAGTGTAAAAAATAAAGGGAGAATACATCAGCAAACGGGCTTCTCTGTTGTTTGTGCTTAGTGACTAAACAGCTCTGGGGAGGGACTGAAGCCGGGGAAGCCTCTAAACAGAGGCTCGCTGGTGGGTTGAACTCCGCTCGCTCGGAGAAAAAAAAATGGCGATCGCTTCGCCGGAAGATCAGAGGAGAGAGCCAGGGGGAGGGGCTTTGTAGAAACCACAACAATGGTAACGCACAGAACTTTCCTGCTAGTGTTGCAGATTGGTTGCAGGAGTGTAGCGCTTTCCGGAGGGTGAATCCACTTTTGGGGATTTCCCTGAAAGCGCTACAAGGAAGCGCTTTTTGCGGGATCGGTTTCAGGTGTGTGGCAGATTGTCAACGACGTTGTGCATAATGGCAAATCAGTAGCGTTTTCAATTGGCAACCATTGTGCGATTTTGGAAGCGTGCGAAAAGCCCCACAGTCTTGTTAGAGCTGTTCTCACCAAGCAGTCCTGTCAGAATCTCTCTCAACCTCACCTGCCTCACAGGTTGTCTGTTTTAGGGAGAGGAAAGGAAGGCGATTGTAACCCGCTTTGAGACTCCTGGTAGAGAAAAGCAGCATTTAAAAACCAACTCTTCTTCTTTTCTAATAGGGAACAGCCTCCCCTACTGATAATAACAGCAGCAATGCCAGTCTGTCTTTTGCTGACTTTCAATGACAGAATCAGCTGGATCTGTGTCCCAGCTCTTCTCACAACTTGTTCCCATCCAACCTTCTAGAAGAAGAGCCTTGCTTGGGTATAGGACTCAAGCAGCGCTTCTTGCTCCACCTCTTTAATTATAATATGTTATCACAGCTGCTTCATGAAGGAGGAGGGCCAAGGCCAAGACTCTAAATCAGGCACCAGGGAAAACCAGATTCAAGTCAGTCAAAGGCTTGTTAGATGGAGATTAAAAGGCAGACTGATAGTACAAGGAGTCGAGAAGTGTCATGCCTGCAGAGCTAACCCACACAAGCCTTTCTAATATAATAGTAACAGGCGCAATAAATTAGAGGTACCTTGAAATTAAAATTTCTTATTCAGAAAACTTCATGCTTGTGCTGTTTGAAAAACGGGTCTGAAGCAATTACATGGTGATAAAGCTGGTGGGCTTTTAATCAATGCTGGAGGCTGCAGCAGGTTTGTCCTTTTAATTTGGAGGTTATAATTTTTAAAGAAACGGTTCTAAAACTTCTTATGAACAATGCTTTCCTTTTCTTCGCTCTAAAGCTCTGTGACCAGGGGTGTGTGTCCTCTTACTGTTATTTACCTTGCTGTAAAAGAGGTAAACTGGCTCTTGGCTCCTTCATCATATTTGCTCACCAGGCATTTAAAAGAGCCAGTCTCTATCAGAGATCTTGAACTGTGCACTAGATTTCAAGCATACTTTTGACATGAAACAAATCCCCAAACATATTAAATAGCTTCTCACTTCCAGTCTCACACGACTATTATAGTGATGACTTGTTAACTGATATCAGGTTAGAGTTGCCAGGTCCCCACCAGGGGTGGGCTATCCTCTGCTCTGGGGCCTGTCTCTGAGAGCAGATCAGCTGGCGCAGGGGTAGTCAAACTGTGGCCCTCCAGATGTCCATGGACAAATGCTGGTAGGGGCTCATGGGAATTGTAGTCCATGGACATCTGGAGAGCCGCAGTTTGACTACCCCTGGGGTAGTGGATGACTAACTTGAAGGAAATGTGACAATGTCACTTCCGGCACACACAGGAAATGATGTCATTATGCTGCTGGCTGTCATGCTCACACTGGCTGCACCACCAGAGCTGGCATCAGGGGGCACTCGTCCGAAAGCCGTGTTCGACCCGCTCCCAGAGCAGCCGGGAGATGCGACCTCAGATTAGCCAGATGACGAGCAGCCTGGGCCCTGCAAGCCTGAGACACAGTCTTTTGTGCCAGCTTCCATCAAACCCTAGGACAAGACCCCTCCAAGCCCTGGGGACTCACCAGAAGAGCAGCAGCACCAGCATCAGACCAAGACCCCTGCAAGCCCTGGGCTTTCTCTAGAACAGCAGCATTGCTGAAGGTGATCTACTCTGACAGACGTCAGAAGATCAGTACACTTGGCAGCTCACTGTAGATGGGTCACAGCTGCAGCTCCTTCCTCTGACAAGGGTTAGCTCCAGCTACAGGCTTTTTGGCTGAGAGCTGCCCCGCCTGGCTCCTGGCTATTTCAACAGAGCCTTGAGGGGGTCAATGTATGCGGAGTCCTGGAGTGGACCTTTGCCAGGCTCTCTGCTCTGATTCAACCACCCAGCTGTGTTGGTGCAGCCGGCCCTGCAGCCACCAGCCGGACTCCCAGGATCGACAGAGCCATTGGAACACTGGAGAAGGCAGGCCCAGAGGGCTGTGCCATAATATGCAGTTGGGAGTCCAACTCCAGTCAGCCTCTGCCTGTGAGCTGGAGCCATTGCAGGATTAGATTGTTCAGCCATTAGTGACTGGAAGAAGAGTTGGTTCACATGGAGATAATCTACATTAAACATTGTGGTGGGAAAGTGGCATTTTTATAGCCCAGTCTTGTCAGATCATGGAAGAGAAACAGAGGGAGTTTCTGCATGCCATAGTGAAATGCTTACCTCCTGAAGATGCTATATTCTAGCCACTCCGCATGATGTCGCCAACCACCCACATTTGGGCAGCAAATTGGTTGCTATATCCACCATTTTAAACACGAGTTGGTGAATCTCAAAAAGTGGATTCACCAACCTAAAAAGTGCTATCACATGGTGGGCAACCAGCAGGCCACCAACAAAAGAAATATGTGCAGGCAAAGAAGTGCTATGTCCGTCTCCAGTGTCCTGCCCTCGCACCCATCTCCCACTCCCTTCTTCCCAGAGACTGGAAGTGCTTTTTTAAAATGGAGAACCACACACACACACACACACACACACAAACATATTTCATTTTTGGCATATTTATATAAAACTGTGTGTGGGGGGTGCACTCTAATAACGGACCGTATCTACAAGTACAGCTTTTATTGTGTGAATCTTGTCCAAAAATAGCTTTTCCACTGACACCTGTCATCCCCTTCATTTCACATTCGACTAGGGGTGTTCCCAATCTTGGGACAGAGTTGCATCCTCAGAGAATGATTTTACTTAGCGGCATCACCTCACAAGGAAACCAGCCTGAAAACCATGCAGCAAATCCTGAGAGTCTGATCAGTTTCCAGATTTATGTCCTCTTAAAATAGATGAATGTGTGCTTAAAACGGCTCAAAAATGCATCAGAAAAATCCTTGTATAAATCTCAGCACTGTATTGAAAGGTGGTGGAAATTATCTTCACAATGCCAAGCACACATTCAGGAGTACATCCACATGGCAGTGTCCTGAGCTCTCAGATAGGTACTGTAGTATGCCACAGGAACATGAGGAGTGTCTCGAGAAAAAGACAGATTGGAAAAACATATCTCAGTTACTTATGCAGGGCCTTATGGGTGACTCCAGAGACATACATGAGATATATGAGGCTTAAAAGCACTCAAATAGAACACATTCCTTCTGATTAAACCTGGGTAATAGTTTATGGATGATGATTGCTCAGGATTCCTCCCTCCAATGGGAGAGCCGCTGAAGTTGGAAGAAGACTCCTCAGGCTGCAGAAAGGCTACTTCAAACATTGCTCACTAGAGTGGGAGGACAGTGTGTGGGATCCACCTCAGTGATGATGACTTTTCATTTTTGGCATATCCCTCAGTCAAATCCAGGCTATTCCCTACATATTGTCTAGAAATGTGGAGGTCATAAACCCACATGAAATAGTTCCAAAGTCTTGATCTCGAATGATGCATGGTGTACATATAGCAAAGCTGAAAACCTCTAAGTAGGCAGACATGGGATAAAAGGAGATGTGACACACAGTTTGTCTTACCCTTTATTAAGCCAAAAAGAGCTGGAGGAATGCTTTCTGTTGCCCCAGAGGGTTGGACCAGAACCAGTGGGTTGAAATTAATTCAAAAGAATTTTCGGCTAAACATCTGGAAGAAGTTCCTGACAGAGCGGTTCCACAGTGGAACAGGCTTCCTCAGGAGATGGTGAGTTCTCCTTCTTTGAAAGTTAAGCGGAGTCATCTGACAGAAATGCTGAGTTTATGAAAGGCAGATTGTGAATGAATGGGCAGGAAGGGATGTGCCGATGTTTGTCTCTTGTGGTTCTTCCTTGCAGATTGCCATTGTGGGATGGTAGGTGAATTTCCTCCAGGCCAGGCTGGATTCTGGAGATTTTTGATGGTGGGGGGGGGGGGGGCATCATTTGGGCATGAAATTGGGGTCACGGTGGGGGGGCAGGTAGAGTTCCTGCACAGTGCAGGGGGTCGGACTAGATGACCCTGGGGGTTCCTTCCAACTCTATGATTCTATGAAGTTGCAGACTTGAACACAGGATTGGAAGATGGGGAAATATTTAGTGCTCCCTTGCTGCCATTTTTTGATCTGGGACATATCTTCTGGTTTACCTCGTGAAATGGGAATGAATATAGACATGATGTGCACAGTCCTGCCCATGGAGCACACCAGAAAATGTGAGGGCACAGCCAGTGGCTATGCCGGGCCTGGGTAGCTAGCTAGCTCTGCACACCCAGTGGGGGCTGAGGAAGCTGCTGCCCTGAGGCCTTGGCAGTGCTTGGGGGTTGTGTAGCTCAGCAGCAGCTACTGGGCCACTTGCTACCATATGCATGAGCTACACAACCCCCAAGCAAAAGCCAGTGTGGTGGTGTAGTTAGAGTTTTGGGTGACGATCTAGGACATCAAATCACCTCTCTGCCATGGAAGTTCACTGGGTGACTTAAAAGGGAAACTAAGCAGCAGCTTTAAAAGACCAGTTAAAGAGCTTTAAAATATTAAGGTTTTGTTGCAGCAGTTGCTAATTACCTCATTTGGGGAACAGTTCATCAGCAACAAGACATAAAGGATCACTTTCGGAATAATAGTCTGGGGGAAAAATAGTGACAAATAACCCTGAAAATACAGTAATTGAAAATTTGGCAGCTGACAACTGGCAGAACGCAATCTTCATTTTGTTTTAATGAAGTGAATAGAAATCCACTTCATGCATCAAAAGGCAACACTGTAGGACAGCTCGTGTACTGCTTCTTGGGACGAAGTTCCTTGGGCCTGAAGAAGAGCTGTTTTTTTCTGCCTTGTTTTTCCTACCCAAAGGAGTTCCAAAGTGGATTACAAACACCTCTCCTTTCCTCTCCTTTCAAGAGACATTCTGTGAGGCAGGTGGGGCTGAGAGATCTCTAAAAGAACTACTCTGTGAGAACACCTGTAAGAGAACTTTGACTAGTCCAAGATCACCCTGCTGATTGCATGTGTAGGAGTGACAATGAAACCCAGTCCTCCAGATTAGAATCTACTGCTCTTAACCACTATACTACATCAAGCTTATGTATCCTGCATTCTATGGAGGTAGTTCCACTAACTGCATACATGTGGATAAATTAATGTGTGGTACAATAAAAATTGCAAACTTAAATGGACTCCGGGGAATGGTAGAGGACAGGAAGGCCTGGAGGATCATTGTCCATGGGGTCGCGATGGGTCGGACACGACTTCGCACATAACAACAACAACAACAATAAAAATTGTACGACAGAGAATGAAATAAAAACTGGATGACAGAGAATGAGGTGGCTGGATGGAGTCACTGAAGCAGTCAGTGCAAGGTTAAATGGACTCTGCGGACTGGTAGAGGACAGGAAGACCTGGAGGATCGTTGTCCATGGGGTCGCAATAGGTCAGATACGACCTCGCAACAACAACAACAATAAAAAATATGCTAGCCTTAATTAAACCTGTATGTCAGTATGTAGTGGTTAAGAGCAGCAGACTCTAATCTGGAGAACCAGGTTTGATTCCCCATTCCTCTACATACAGCCATATGTGTGACCTTGGGTTAGTCACATTTCTTTTACAGCTGTTCTCACAGAGCAGTTCTGCTAGAGTTCTCTCAGCCCCATCTATCTCACAAGGTGTCTGTTGTAGGGAGAGAAAGAGAAAGGTGTTTGTAAACCGTTTTGAGATTCCTTTGAGTAGTGATAAATGGGGTATAAAAACAAGTTTTTGTCTTAAAAATGCAGTGCTTTGGAAGTTATTGATTTTGTAAGGAGGGAGCTTGGTCTCGATAAATTACCTCTAGAGGGTGCTATTGTAATAGTAAAAAGTTGCAGAGTTTAGAATTAGGCACATTTCATGACGGAAATTATTGGGAAAGTGATTGAAAATAAAACAGCCAATATTATAATGCCATTGTGTAAAGCTTGTATAAAGCTATGGAGCAACCTCATTTGGAAAACTCTGAAAAGTTCTGGTTGCCATATCCATAAAAGAACATTGCAGAACAGGAAAAAAATTCACTGGGATTGTTATTGTTAGATTCAGAGCTGGCAAGCTGTGTTCAATTCCCCACTCCTTCTCCACATGCAGCCAGCTGGGGGAACTTGGATTAATCACAGTTCTCTTAGACCTGTTCTTACAGAGCAATTCTGTCAAAATTCTCTCAGACTCACCTACCTCACAGGGTGTCTGTTGTGGGGAGAGGTAGGTAAGGTGATTGTAAGTCGCTTTGAGAATTATTCTGGTACTGAAAAGTGGGATATAAAAGCCAATGGTTTTTCTTCTATAGTAGGCCGAGAGCAGGTAAAAACAGGATTAAAACATTCAATAAAATATATTACAATAAAAACATGAATTGAATTTTAGGTTTCAAAATCGATAAATAAGTTAAAAGCCATCTTTCCATATAACCTTCGAAGAGGTCAGTGTTTGGGCAGATGTCTTCAAGATGATTAGGGGCTGGAGCACCTTTCCTATGAGGAAAGGCTGGATTATCTAAGGCCTATTCTGTATGAGGAATCTGCCCCTGGACAGCCTCTGGTTGCTGGCGGGTTTAAGAGCCCGCTCCACATGACGTCACCTGCATCCCGAGGCTGTCTGAGTGATGGCTTGCGTTTTGCCCAGATTTACCTTGGGATGAGGGAAATCGCAGACAGTGGATTTGCTATCTTTTATCTCGCTTCCCATCGATGAATAGCTAGTGAACAACCAGGGTCAAGCCCGTATGGAGGGGGATAGGCATGATAGTCTCTGCAGCATTGTCCCGCCCGTGTACCCACCCTCTCCTCTCCATTTTCTGCTCTGAGTAATTTTTTTTAATGGCGCGGTCTGCATTGCAGCGCGATCACAAAGTTACATTGTCAAAGGTAAAATAAAATCTTCTGCAAAGTGTTCATCGTCTTTTTGGGATTAAGCAGCCAAAACACAGTCCCATTCGTGTTTTCTGGTGGTGGGAAATGCTGGGAAAGGGGGTGGGTAGGTAATTGAGCAGCTTTCTCCAAATCAAACAGGAATCTGAGTGCTTTGTTTCTAAGCCAGCTGTTTATAAAAAATGTCTTCTTGTGCTTCAGTTACCATGTCCAGCCTTCTCACAACTCAGCCAGGCAAAACCAGTCCTGTTTCTGTTTTCTGAAAGTGGGAAATGATTAAAGAGAGAGATTCCAAGATAACAGCTGGCAACTCCTTTAGTACCCTAGGACAGGGGTAGTCAGCCTGTGGTCCTCCAGATGTTCATGGACTACAATTCCCATGAGCCCCTGCCAGCAAATTGTAGTCCATGGACATCTGGAGGATCACAGGCTGACTACCCCTGCCCTAGGATGCTATTCATCAGGTCCCAAGGACCTCTGTGAATTTAAAGCAACTGGATGTTCCTAGACCATGTCCTGGCTTATTCAACATTGACATTTTTCTACTTAATCATCCCCTTCCCCCCATTTAATATTAGTCCCCTTACAGGAGAAAATTGAAACCAAATAAGAGTTTAAGTCATTTCACCATCACTCATTAAACTTTGCCCATTGTCTCCCTTAAACAGGCCCACTGTTTCCTTGTTCTGCCTCTTCCTGCTAATGTAATTAAAAACTCTCTTTCCATTGTCATTTTTTTCTCAGGGAACCTGAAGCTCAAGTTGGATCCTGGCCTTCCTGACTCTTTCTTTGTCAATACATTCCTTCTTCTACTCCCTGTTTCCACACCCACTAAAAATGGCACAATGCCCACCTTAATGTTCTGCAGAATCACAAGCATTTTACAGTGAAATCTCACTATTCAGGTGCAGGTCCTAATGCACTCCCTGTGCAGTTAGTGAATGCTGTTAAAACTGGGGGGCTTTACGCACCGGGATCTTTGTAGCAAATTGGTCACTGAATGAAAAATCGCCATTTAAAATAGTGGAATTCGTCGTTATGCATACCTGCCTTTGTAGTGGAATCCAGTTGCGTTTTGTAGCATTTCCATCGTTTCGCACAAGCTTCCGGTCTCGGCAAAAATCGCTAGAAAGGAAGCGCTATTGCCAAGCTCGTCCCGCCCCTGGCCGTCAAGCAGCCAATGGGCAGCCGTTAGCATGCTCCCAAACAGCCCCTTTCCCTTTAAGAAAGGTTTAAAAAAAAAAAAAAACAGACCCATTGCAACAAATCTGTGTTAATTCATTGCAATGGAGAGACCCATCTAGCTGCCTAGTGTGTTTGAGCTGTCGTTTGATCGTTGCCACGCTCCCTCCGAGTGAAAAAAAAAAAATCCCCCCCCCCTCTCATGGGCCCGATTTTCAGCTGAATGAATGTGTAAAAAATAAAGTGAAAATACATCAGCAAACGGGCTTCTCTGTTCTTTGTGCTTAGTGACTGAAGGGGAGGGACTGAAGCCGGGGAAGCCTCTAAACTGAAAGAGGCTCGCTAGTGCCTTTATCCCCGCTCGCTCGGAGAAAAAAAAAATGGCGATCGCTTCGCCGGAAGATCAGAGAAGAGAGCCAGGGGGAGGGACTTTGTAGAAACCGCAACAATGTTAACGCACAGGTCTTTTTCGCTAGTGTTGCAGATTGGTTGCAGGAGTGTATCGCTTTCCGGAGGGTGAATCCACTTTTGGGGATTTCCCTGAAAGCGCTACAAGGAAGCACTTTTTGCAGATTGGTTTCAGGTGTGTGGCAGATTGTCGATGACGTTGTGCATAACAGCAAATCAGTAGCGTTTTCAATTGGCAACCATTGTGCTATTTTGAAGGCGTGCAAAAAGCCCCTGGGTTCCTCCCCTCCCCTGGGAGAGAATTAGCATTTAGCCAATGAGGAAGATTAGGAGTTGGGCTGACTTCCTTCTCCACTTCCTGCTTCAAAGGATGACATACAAGCTCTGAGCAATAGCCTGCCTCTCCTCCTGTCCTCCCCCTGTCCCCCTCCCACCCCCCCCCGTATTTTTTAAAAACATGATTGCATTACAATGCTAATCTGCAATAGCATAAGCCCCTACTTTCTGGGGATGCTTCAGAAAGTTGAAAGTTGATTCCACCTACCTGCCTCCCCCACCTCCCCCTCCAGCTTCTAAATGCACCTGATGACTCAAGCTGCAACGGGCCATTTTGTAAATTTCATACAGGAAAATATTTGTGTAATGGCAGCTGAACATCAATGCAAGAACACCCCCTCCCTTGCTTGGGTACCATGGGAATCGAGGGATTGGAGGGGGCAAGGTATTCTGAAAATTTTTCTTAATTTTGATTGCATAACATGATTGCTGCCATGCTCACTTTTCTACCCCACTCGCCTGTCCTATGATCCTCCAGATTTGCTGGCAGGGGCTCATGGGAATTGTAGTCCATGAACATCTGGAGGACCACAGGTTGACTACCCCTGCACCTCTTCTACGAGATTCTCCCAATGTGAGCAAGAGCTCTGTGGGCCTTTTCGCACGGGGATCTTTGTTGCAAATTGTTTGCGGAATGAAAAATCGCCATTTAAAATAGTGGAATTCGTCGTTATGCATACCTGCCTTTGTAGTGGAATCAGTTGCGTTTTTTAGCGTTTCCCACAGGCTTCCGGTCTCGGCAGAAATCGCTAGAAAGGAAGCGCTATTGCCAAGCTCGTCCCGCCCCTGGCTGTCAAGCAGCCAATGGGCAGCCGTTAGCATGCTCCCAAACAGCCCCTTTCCCTTTAAGAAAGGGTTTAAAAAAAAAAAAACAGACCCATAGCAACGAATCTGTGTAGATTCGTTGCAACGGAGAGACCCATCCAGCTGCCTAATGTGAGCTGTCGTTTGATTGTATGATCGTTGGCACGCTGCCTCGAGTGATAAAAAAAAAATCCCCCCCCCCCCTCTCACGGGCCCGATTTTCGGCTGAATTTATGTGTAAAAAATAAAGGGACTTTATTTCAGCAAATGGGCTTTTATGTGGTTTGTGCTTAGTGACTAAAGGTGAAGGACTGAAGCCAGGGAAGCCTCGAAACAGAAAGAGGCTCGCTGGTGCGTTTATCCCCGCTCGCTCGGAGAAAAAAAAATGGCGATCGCTTCGCCGGAAGTTTGGAGGACAGGCTCAGGAGGAGGGACTTTGAAGAACCAGCAACAATGTTAACGCACAGGTCTTTAGCGCTACTGTTGCAGATTGGTTGCAGGAGTGTATCGCTATCCGGAGGGTGAATCCACTTTTCTGGATTCCCCTGAAAGCGCTACAACGAAGCGCTTTTTGCGGGTCGGTTTCAGGATTGTTGCAGATTGTCTACGACGTCGTGGGTTATGGCAAATTAGTAGCGTTTCCAATTAGTAACCATTGTGCTATTTTGAAGCCGTGCGAAATGGCCCTGTGTGTTTACATGGCCAGGGATGGAAAACTACATGCAACTTTCACAAATGCTAAATAATGCCGTTTCAATCCACTTCAGCAACTGTTTGCAAGTAGATTTTGCCATTTCACACCATCCCACACACATTGAATAATGCACTCTCAATGTGCTTTTGCAACAGGAAACTCAACTAAAGTGTATTGAAAGTACATTATCCGATGTATGTGGAGTGGAAAACCGAGTTGCAAAGTGCATTGCAAGTGGGTTGAAAATGCATTATTGAGTGTGTGTGAAAGTGATTACTAATCATGTCTTCATTCTTCCCCAGCTGTATTTAATGAAAATTCTTTTCAGCCATAAGTTTAGGTGCTTGAGATTAAGATCTGAAACTCCAAACTGCTGCTGACCACTTTGTAAGTGGATCACACCCAGATCACAAAAAGAGAGAAACGGGAGTTTTAGAAAAGTGAGCATGAGCATGGCATTGCTGCCTGTATATAAACACAGCCATTGTCATTAAGGTTTAACCGGAATGTCAATGCATTATGCAAATTAACTGCACAAAGGTTTCCCATAGGGAACAAAGATATAATTGACTTTCCCCAGATCCGTTCTAATGGCTTAAAATAAAACCCATTAATTTTTATTTCCCTCTCTTAAGTGATTGTCCCCTGGCCTTTTCCCCCTCAGCAATAATGTTAAATTATTGTCCTGTTTGTGTGCAGCTGTGCTCCTTGTTCCCTGCTGTGTGTTTTTAATAGCATTATTCAAAGCTCATAGAAAGGTAACAGAAAGGAATAGGATATGATTCAAAGCATGTCTGGTAAACTTGGCTTATTTTCCAGATGGGGAACCCCCCCCCCCCCCCAACACACACACACACCCTATCTCCCAATTACATTGTGTGTTTGATTTAAATTTGGACATTTGCCAGAATTGGAGTAAAAACCAAAAAAGAAGCTTCTGATTGGTTAGAAACCCTTTATGAGTGCAAAATGTATCATCTGTTCATGTGCCTTGCTCCGAATGGAGCCCTAGCCCAGGTGGAGCAGGCTGGTCCAGAGAAAATAAACCGGCTGGAGAAAGGAGTACCCCCAGATACAGCTGCTGCTTCCTGATAGCAACTTGGGGGAATGCCAATGCTTTTTTTAAACCACTGTCCTCATGCATTGCTGCTGAAAAATGGCATTTGTAGCCGGGGGATGTTTGTCCTGCCCCTGGAAGGAAAAACAGCTACTTGGTTATTCCAGCCCTGATCTTACAGTTGTGCTGCTCTTGCATCCAATTACCTTTCAGAAGGGGGAAATGGGATGTTGGAGGGAAGCACAAATGAAGTTAGTTCAGGTCTGCCTTAGGGAGAGGTAGTGACCCTTGGATCTATTTCAGCAGACAGTTTTAAGGGTAGCTGTGCCTGGCAGTGTAGTTTAACACAACTTGTAGGAAAGAACAGAGTACTCAGTCATGAGGCCTGTCTCCTACAATTTAGTCTGCCTCTTGGGAAAGGGTAGTTTCAAATGAGTAGCCGTGTTGGTCTGAAGTAGCACAATAAAATCAAAGTCCAGTAGCACCTTTAAGACCAACAAAGATTTATTCAAGGCGTGAATAAATCTTTGTTGGTCTTAAAGGTGCTACTGGACTCTGATTTTCTTGGGAAAAGGTTGGTTGATATGGGTAGAATCGTGTGTGAGAGAGAGGGTTCAACCTAGTGGCTAGACAGTAAAAGCCTTGTTTGTCCCTAACAGCTTCAAAGAAAATGCAAACCAATCTCTGAAGTCACAACTAGCTCAAACTTATGTACCTCAGTTAGGTTTTCCCTCTGTCTGGAGACCTGTTGATCTATTAAAAACCAGTTAATAAATAAATCTTCATTGTAATATACATCCTGCCTCAGTGTTCTCCATGTTTTTGATAACCACAAAACTTACCTCATGGTAGCAAACCCACAGCCTTTACACTTACTACCCCATTAATGTCTTATAATGGAGGAGCAATGTACAGTTCTAAACAAACCTAGCTCATCAAAATCATAAGAGGCTGTGTGGGTCCCCTCTGTTCCAAGAAAGGACATTATATTCTCAATGTGCCTGCATCCCATATTAAGTCTGTAACACTTGGGGAATTATAGTCAGTGCAGTGGATCCATCCATTGCCCATTGGATAAAGAGCTACCTAACTTGACAAAAGGCATCTTAGGCTGGAGGAAGGCTTCCGGCTTAGCTCAACATGGAAGCCAGGCTGCAAATAAATAAACATTTCACAGTGAATGGCTTTCCCTCTGTCCAAAGTTGCCAGGTTTGGTGTGGATGGGCTGAGAATTGCACAGCATTGTGGATATCTCCTCCTCTTTTCACATCCTCCTACTTGCCTTCTCCCCAGATATGCAAACAAAGCATTTTCTGCCAAGTCCTGTAGTTGGTGTGGCTTGAATAAAGAAAGCCACAACTTACATTTAATGAGAGCTCTCCTCATGCCAGCAAGTCAGCAGTGCACAGAAATATCAATGGAGGATGCTGCTGCATGGTATTTTTTGATTGGGTTGCATGATTGTTGGGCTCATCTCTGTTGAGATACTATCCGCTTTCTTACCTCCCCTAGTCCCCGCTGCCATAGAGGAGTACAGAAAGCTCATACCATGAAATGGAAACTGAAGACAGACATGGTACCACGGCTGGAAATAACATTTAGAGCTGGCATATTTAATTCCTGCCTGAAAGGCAGATCTAATTTCATTTGGAAGTGAATGGCCAGGGTGTGCTTAACCTGGATCTTTTATTGTTATTGTTGTTATTGTTGTTATTGTTGTTATTGTTGTTATTGTTGTTATTGTTGTTATTGTTGTTATTGTTGTTATTGTTATTATCCCACCTCCCCCCGAAGGCTCGAGATGGCTCACATAAAAACCCTTCCCCTAAAATCCATAACAATAACATAAAATTACAGTAAATAACAATCAATTAATCAACAATAACAACACTCTTTGGTTAGTCTTGTTCAAAATGAGCAATTCTTAGAAAATATAGTTTACCAACAAAGACTAGAAAATTCTTTTGTCCACACTGTCACACTGATACACACGGAACCAAAAGGACAATGGACTGGATAGAGAAATTAACATTTCTAAGGTCACAGGCAAGCATTTGAATTTAGCATCTGTTCCAGTGTATCCGGGCAAGTCTCAGTCCATAAATATCATCTGTCTGGCTTCCCTTCTGGGGTACCAACACCAATCCCCCTATCGCTCACTTATTACAGCATGTGTTTCTGCTGCTGGTATATATTCACAGTGGACGGACTGGGCATAGCTTGAACTGTCCATAATTTCATTTGCTGTTCTCCATTATTTAAGCCAGCATGAAATTACCCGGCAGAACAGTAGTGCCTTCTGGCATCTCTGAATACTGCTATTAAATACCACTGAGGAATAAGCCTCAGCATATCAGAGGTTATCCCTAGGGTTTTCCTTTGAGAGCCATCAGGTTACCCCCCCCCCCCAAGTTAAAAGGGAATTCAAGTCTGCACTACCAAGTCTGCAATGGAACTGGTGCTTGGTAATTGAGCAGAGGTGAAAATGATGAGGAAAAGTTGTAAGTCTGACAATTAGAGGAGTCAAAGTTGTTCAGAATATCCTCCTTAGACTACAATAGAACCAGATGTCACAGCCCTTTGGCATGCCTTTATTAGACTGGCAGTCACCCTGCAGAAGATGCACCAAACAACTTCTAACTTTTTGCTAACTGCTTTGGTTTTTTGTTCATCATTTTCACTCTAAATGAAGTCCAATGACAGAGCCTCTTCCATGATCATGTTCTGGGTTTATGGTATCTCCATCTCCCTTCATCCTCTGCTATACAGTAGAAGTGATCAGTAGAGTGTGATGCCTCTAACTACCAAGGTGTACCTGAGTATAACAAGTAGTAAGTATTACCCCTGCTCAACAAAGCGATCTAAGGGCCTCCCTGGATGCTGCCTTCAGTAGTATGGTTGCCACTATAGCAATGCCCCTTTTCTGCATTGGTTATCAGAAGCAAAAATCACATACAAAAGGAGGCATTGTGGTGGCTCCTTCCCATACTAGTACTATTTTCGTTGACCTTGGTCAATAAAGATGCCATAGTGTTCTTCTACTTGGCCTCAGACTCTGTCGTTACCAAGGACCACTTGCATAGCCATGAAGGATTCATGACAGCATGGCTCTCCCCCACATAAAATGGCAACCTCTGAAGTCAGAGGTCCCATGTTAGGAGATCATACCATGCTTCTTTTTGCACCAGCATCAGCTCTCCTAGAAAGAAGAAGAAGAGTTGGGTTTTTAATCCGACTTTTCACTACCCAAAGGTGTTTCAAAGGAGCTTACAATCGCCTTCCCTTCCTCTCCCCACAACAGATACCCTGTGATGTAGGTGAGGCTGTGAGTGCTCTGACAGGACTGCTTGGTCAAAACAGCCCTATCATGGCTGTGCTAGCCCATGGTCACTCAGATGACTGCCTGTGGAGGAATGGGGAATCAAACCCAGCTTGCCAGATTAGAACCGCTGCTCTTAATCACTACATCATGCTGGTTTGTGGTGTGAACACCTCCCATGGGATCTTGAACTTCTGACATTGCTAAATAGTGTGGGAAAGACCATCCTGTGGCAATTCTTACACTTCTAAAGGTAACACAATGAGAAGCTACAAGTGGGTTTGGAAGCTATACTGCAACAATTCTTGTGTCATTAACAGTAACTCTGGAAAGGAGCCTGACATCTCCTGATGAATCTTTCTAACTGGAGTTGGGAATTTGTGATACTTATATGAGAAACTGTGCCAGTGGTTGACCTTCTCTCTGCCGGTTTATATAAATGCTATTAACAAGAAGGTGCAGAGAAATCTGAATCTTGCCCTCTCTTGTTATGCCTAAGGAAAACAGTGTTGAAGGTTAAAGGGGGGGGGAGACACAAAAATTATTTTTCAAATGAGTTGTAATTATGCTAAAGAATGAAAACAAGGGCTTCATGGCCTTGCCCTCCTCGTGGCTATATTAATATGGAACATTAATCATCATGGTGAAAAAAAAATTAGTTCACCTGAATTGATCCTGATGCCATGTCGAGAAGTTAGGCAAAATAATGAATGCGCAAAATTTCTTGCAAAGCAATCATTCTCCTTGACTAATTTTGCTAACGGGCACCAGTTAGCAACCTCATGAGAAATAAGGGAGCCAGCTTTGCTTCTCCTGCACTTGCTGATTTAGTATATGAAGAAAGATGAAAGGAGTGTATGCTCTGAGGCAGTTATGTTTAAGATTCTCACGTCCATAAAAAACTCAGTGCCTGGAAACTTAAAATGGTTCTGACCCTCTGATAACGTGTGTGCGTACATCTTGATCCTAGAAATACTGACACTGCTAATTTATGACTGTGTTTTTGTAAATGCAGAAGTAATGGCCAAAAAGTTAATTGCATTATTTATGGTTACGGCTATGCTAATTTTGATGGCCCTCAATTTTGACTACTACTTTGCTTCATAAGGTATCCAAGGTTTGTTTTCCTTCCCTTCCCTTTGTTTCCTCCAGCCACCCTCTCCCCTGCCCCATGTCTTTTGCAGCCTGAGATCCTTAGGCCTCCCAAATTTAGAGGCATGCATGCATCCATACCTGGTTACATTATCAATAGCAGTCTCTTATTATTTGCCAGCTAATGTATTGTCTCACTTGTAAAGTGTTCCACCTTGTAGAACAGCTGCTGCAAATATATTTCAAGGCCTCTAAGTGTCATAGCTGTCTGAATTTCTTGACAAGGCCTGTCTATCACTGATAAGTGGTGCTACCTCACCTATGACTGTGGCTCAGAGCTCAGGGGGCAGCAGACCCCAGCAATTAGCAGGTATAATTGCTTTAGACCTTGTGTAAATCCTCCCATTCATATTCCTATGGCCACTCATAGCGGGCTAAGCTCTTTCACCAAGATAGCAAAAAGGCTGACATTGAAACTAGCTTCATAGGCAATGGAAAGAAGCCGCAGAATTATTCAATCCAATATGTCTTTTTGTACCAGTGCCTGAATCTTTAAGGCCCCCTTCAAAAGATGAAGAAAATGTCAGAGGCATGTTCTCCGAGAGGGCATCTCTGAGGGATACACATCATAGAAAGTGCTCCTGAATGTACATGTCTCAGCATATGGCATGACGAACATGCGTGAGGAATGTTTTTGAATAGAAATAGCAAGAACCTTTTGTTATCCAGTCTGGCATCATTTCCTGTCCCCTTGAGGCACAATGTAACTCAGTCAAGAACAAGAAGGATTTGTTGTTGTTGTTGTTTTTTGCCTATTATTGAAAGAAGCTTGCAACATCAACTTTGGTACAATAGGATTCCCAGAAAGCTTTGCTCCTGGAACAAGCTGTGCTATCATTTATATAGTTAATAGTGAAGTGTAACCCCCCCCCCCAGGGGACAAGTCAAAGATGGTTCCCTTCCATCTAAGGATAGGACCACTTCATTTTCAGACATACTCAGTTTGAAACAACAATTGAATCTTGTTTGCATGTGTTGATCCTGTTGGAGTAGGTTATCAAAAGCTAAAGGTGAGAAGTGAAGGGCGGGACTAGATAGATGAGTGTAGACAGAGAGTGTACTGCAAATGTTGGGTTAATGTCTTCCCGGTAGCAGCAGAATCTCAATAAGTCAACACCAGTCTAGTGGTAGGTACTGGCCTAGGAATGGAATGCAAATCCTCACTTTGCATTGAACTGATCTGATGGTCTCAATCCAGTCATTTTCTCAGCCTAATCGACTTCAGTGGTTGTTGTGAAGATAAACAGAGGATAGGTATTCCAGGCGAGCAATTCAGAGCTCTTTGGAGGGAGGGTGGGATAAGAATACAACAGGTAAATAAATCAATAAACCTATCAAGTAAAGTGAGACAGGAAAAAGTTTCAGAATGCCTCAGGTTAATGGAAGTCTGAGCATCTAATTTTGGTATAAACTGTACATATAAATTATACAATAGTGATGTAATAAACGTCGTGGAACTTTTTAGCAACATTCATTTCCTTTGGCTGGCTCATGCCAGATGAATCATAAAATTGACAATGTTAGCAGTAAACAATATTAATTTATACAGGTGACATTTAAAATGCAAATCAGACCTTAAGATAATTGCTGGAAGTATGGAAGGCTCTGTTAGTTCAGGGAACATTTCTAGTTTCTGTGGAAATGTTATAAAAACATAATAAAGAGATCAATAAAGGAAGTGATGTTTTGGCAGGCTTGGCTGGACTTCCATGGAGTCCAAAGACCTCTTCCAATTTAAACAGTTCCAAGTCACTTAATCGTTTGACACACTTAATCTATGATGGTCCATTCCACCTTATACAAATAACAGTTTTGAGAATCCCAGTTCACTCTGAAGGAAAGCTGTGGCAGTAAGCATACAGCTGCAAGATGAGAAAGAAAATTACACTTAGAAATATGTGTGGGAATACAACAATGCTTGCCAGACTAGCTGGCTCTCTAGAGTGATTCTGTCATGTAAAGTCATGCTAGTCCTGTAAAGAAAGTACTGTTGAATTCACTTGTGCAGGCTACTATCTTAGAATAGCAGATTCAGGGAGGATAGGTCCATCAGTGGCTATTGGTCACAGTAATTAAATGGATCATCATGTTTGCAGGCAGCATCTCCCTTAAGACTAGTGTGGGAGAAACAATGGGCAGGATGCATTGGGTGATGCTTAGAAGCCTTTGAGGGGGCATATGATGGTCTGCTGTGTGAAACATGTTGCTCTTAAATTCTTAGCCATTTAGACTTTATCATATCTGTCAATCAAAAACTAAGAAGGGGCAACAGCTAATTTAATTGTCCTGGGTGATAAGCCCAGGTAAGCTCAATTTTATCAGATCTCAGAAGCTAATCAGGGTTGGCTCTGGCTAGCACTTGGAAGGGTGACCTCCAAAGAACTCTAAGGTCATGATGTGGAGGCAGGCAATGACAAATCATCTTTGAACATCTCATGCCTGGCTCCCAGATGACCCTAGGTTCTCCTAGCTACACTACACTCTTGCCATATGATAAAGAAAGAAAGAAATTCCGTGGGGGAAGAGGCACTAATGGCAGGAGGCTGCTTCAAGTCAACGTGCAAGAAGAGTTGGTTCTTATATGCCGCTTCCAACTCTATGATTCTATGATTCTATGATTAGGGCTAGGTTTACCAGGTTTCAGAACTGAGCCACAGGGCAAAGGTAAACTTCTGGATGAGTTTCCCGTGGGTTGTGACACCAGCAGATTGACATTTCAGGCCAGTCAGCCCTATACACTTGGTGGCTTCCCTTCAGTTTACTTCTTTTATCAACTGCCTTCCTTATTGAGATGCATGATGGACTAGTAAATCCATACAATAAACAGTGCAGTCAAATTGCAATTTGGGTAACACAGTTAGAAAACAGAGAACTAATAACAGGGTCATATATCCAATAAACTGGGTTACGGAATTTAATCGAACATGGGAAGCAATGATTTAGTATTAACTACATTTAATATTTAGTGCTAAGTTATTTTCCGTGTGTGCGTGTGCGTGTTTGTAATTGTCTAGCTATCTTTTCAAAGTCACAAACATACTTTCTTGCATACTGTCACTTCCAAGTGATATATGGAGGTACCTCTATTCAGTGTGCTGTCACGTGGGTTCATCCCATGACCCTGCTAGGTCCTGTGGTATATGAAGGCCTAGAATTGCTAACTACTACTGAACTCATAGACCACCTTTTACTGTATGTGAAATCGTGGAGCAAAAACATATTTAAGAAATCCCACATAAATGCACCCACATGAATGAATCAATAATTTTCTTTGTTTGGAACCACTGGTTGTTACAAAAGACAATAACTTTCTTTTTCAAAAGACTTGCACAAAGCCACTCTTCATCCAACTATATTAACTTTGTCATTGCTCTCCAACATTTTTTGTTGTTGTTGTTAGGTGTGAAGTCGTGTCTGACCCATCGCGACCCCATGGACAATGATCCTCCAGGCCTTCCTGTCCGCTACCATTCCCCAGAGTCCATTTAAGTTTGCACCTACTGCTTCAGTAACTCCTTCCAGCCACCTCATTCTCTGTCGTCCCCTTCTTCTTTTGCCCTCGATCGCTCCCAGCATTAGGCTCTTCTCCAGGGAGTCCTTCCTTCTCAAGAGATGACCAAAGTATTTGAATTTCATCTTCAGGATCTGGCCTTCAAAGGAGCAGTCAGGGCTGATCTCCTCTAGGACTGACCGGTTTGTTCGCCTTGCAGTCCAAGGGACTCGCAAGAGTCTTCTCCAGCACCAGAGCTCAAAAGCCTCAATTCTTTGATGCTTGGCCTTCCTTATGGTCTAACTTTCACAGCCATACATTGCAACTGGGAATACCATAGCCTTGACTTAGACGCACTCTTGTTGGCAGGGTGATGTCTCTGCTTTTTAGGATGCTGTCTAGATTTGCGATAGCTTTCCTCCCCAGGAGCAAGCGTCTTTTAATTTCTTTGCTGCAGTCCCCATCTGCAGTGATCTTGCAGCCCAGGAAAATAAAATCTGTCACTATCTCCATTTCTTCCCCATCTATTTGCATCCAACGTTTACATGTTTAAAAATATTTCCACTGTTTTTCCAAATAATTAATTCTAAACAATTACATCTTTCTCAAAATGGGCATCAAATACAATTCCCTGAGTACAGTCTGATGTCTTCATCTGAATTACTGAGAATTTCTTACTATTTACAACATATACTTTTTTTTGTTCCTTAGTATTTACAATGTATACTCTACTTACTGAATGAATGTTTTAAATTCTTGCTGCATATTTAGCTGAGGCCCAATAATTGTCCCCATTTCCTTTAATTATGTGATCTTCATCTCCCTTTATCTTGTCCTGTCAATTTTTCCCCTATTCATTGATTACTGTCTGATACGATCTTATTTGCTTCTGTCTGATTGGCTTCAACATATTACACATTGGTGTGTCTTCCTTTATAACAGTTTGAGTGTGTGAAATAATTGAGATGGGTCTGAAAATATTTTATATGACGTTTGTTGCTTTGTGTGTTAATTGGGTACCCAGCATGATACCCACTGACATCTTTTCTGGTGCCTGCCAAGTGTTTCTAGGAAATGGGTGGTTTCAAGTAGGGCTTTTATCCAGCAAGGCTTCTTATTGATTACTGGAGATTTGATTGTCTATGTGGATTAAAAATATTTTGTCAGCAGCTGCCATCATAACACAATCATTTTGTGGCTGATTCAACCCCCTGTGGCAGCCATTTTGTTGCTGATTCTCCATCTTGGGTCAGAATTCCAAACATACCCATGGGCTCAAAAAGGCCCTAGATAGTGGAGCTATGTCACCAGGGGTGGATTTTGAGGCAGAAGGCCAGGGTTCATGGCCTCAGCAGAGGCCACAAAAGCAAAATCTAACTTTGCTTGTGAAGTATGCATTACCATCAGGGGTGGAGGCATGAGACTATTCAGTCCAGAGTATAAGATTGACTAAATGTACCGGCGACCCAAATCAATGTTGTGGTATGTACAAAGGAACCCCAATTAAAATATAATTGTATTTGACAATTGAAGTCAAATGAGCAACACACACACACAATTATGTCATGCACTGCATATGTTTGTAGTGTGTATGCATATTTCTGTTGGCAGTTGTGTTTCATCATAATAACAAACAACAAAAAAATGTAGCTAAGTTTCTAAAGCTTTGTGACAATTTCTAGTCATTCTCAAGAATTGCTATATATAAAATCAGACCAATTCCGCATGAGGAATTTGCCCTTAGACAGACTCTCATTGCTCACAGGTTTTAGTGCTGCTTCCACATGACGGTGGCAACAACCTGGAACTCTCAAGTGGCTGGCACGAGATTTCCCCAGATTTGCTCTGTGATGAGGGAAACTGCAAAATCATAATTTGCCACTTCTTGTTGCGCTGTGATCCAGGGAGCGAACAGGGGCAAGCCTGTGTGGAGGGAGAAACACGTGACAATTACTGTAGCATTTTGCCTGCCCTCGTACCTGCCCTCCCCTCTCCATTTTTGGATGGAGTATTTAAAAAACAAACAATGGTGCGGTCCGCCTTTATGCGGTACTGCAAAGCAACATGCCCTCCATAAAAATAACATGTTCTCATTATGCTTGGTAATTATGTGATCAGGCAGCCAAAACACATTCCTGTGTTTGTTTTCTGGCAGTGGGTATGAATGGGGTATGAAAGGGGAAAGATGGGTATGTTTGTGATCCAACATCCCTCTCCCTGTTAGTTTGGAATCCATGCTTAGTGTTTTAAGTCTTTACTGTGAAGACGCGATCGGGGTCCTACCATGGCCAGTCTATCAAAAATGTCCCTTAAAATTAAGAGAGACCATTATGAGAATCCTGAAAAGAGATCAAAGGGGGGATGTTTCATTGTTGTGGCGTGATTCCATGGCAACATGCAAGTGTTCATTAAAAAAAATGTTTTGTTGTTGTGACATTTCCCCATAGCAATACAGAAGTACACTTGAAGAAAATTAATTTTAGGGCTCGGGGGAAGGAAGTTTGAGTCTCTGAAACAACTGCTGTGATGGGATTGGTGGCTTGCAGTGATTGACAAGTTGAGGAGTGGGGGGAGAAGTGTGGGTTGTTCTCCCTTGCCACCTCATCGAGAGGCAAAAGGCCATAATGAGGCAGCGGGAAAATGCGGGAAGGGTCTTCCACTAGGAAGCTTCCAAATGTGTGGCTTCCAATGGCGCATTTGCAAGCAGGAGGCGGCATGAGTTTTATGCCTCCTTGCAGAATTGGTCTCATAGAGTTAAAAGGGACCTTTTAGACCATTGAATCCAATTTCCCAATCAATGCAGGAGACCCATAGTTAGAGCATCCCCAACAGATAGCTGTGACATATGTGAGAATCCTGACAGTGAGGGAGAATCCCCTTCTGGCAACTGGGCCTTGTCAAACTGCTCCTGCCCTTTAGAAGTTTCTCCTCACATTCTGCTGAAATCTACACTCCTGTAGTCTTGGCATACAAAGTGGTTGAGAACAAATCTTCATCCTGTTTTATAAAGCTGCCCAAATGTTATAGAGCATAACAACAGTTTCTTCAGACCTCAGTGAGTATTCAGCCCATAAATGGACAGATTCACGGAAGATAGATTTTAGAGAGTCTTGTGATGTAGTTTTGGTTTCTTCATTTTAAATTTGTTGTCTTTATTTGTGTATGCATGTTCATTGTATTGTAACCAACCTCAGCGTTTTTAGGAGAGAGATGTATTATAAATGGTTTGTTGGCAGAGTTTGAATATGCAAAGAGATTGAAGCACCAGACTGCATAAATAATAAAATAGTTTTTATTAAGAAGAGAAACAACTTTGTATAGAAAGGGAAGAGAGAGAGACCGAGCTGTCTGTCTGTCTATCTGATTTCTATACCACCCAGGGTGGTTTACATGCAACATGGGGGGAATACATGGAACAAATTAATATAACATAAACAAATACAACAACAATAATCCAAGTAACACAATTTCAGCGATCTTAAACAATATAACAGGAATGGAACTTAGCTAAGGCCCTTAGAGAGGACAAACTGGTTCAGGCCATAGAGAAGATGTCTGAGGGGGGACCTGTTGTCGGTCTCAGGCAAATATCTGGTGGAGGAGTTACAGTCCCTGCAGAATTTTGGGAGTTTGGACAGGGCCCTGATTCCTTTGGGGAGCTCATTCCACCAGGTGAGGGCAAGGACAGAATAGCTTTAGCCCTCGTTGAGGACCAATGTGTGTCTTTGGGGATAGGGATCACTAGCCAGTTGGCGGTGTCAGAGCATAATGGGGGTATAGGTGGAGAGACAGTCTCTTAGGTATGCTCTAGCTAGCTACAGTTATTTCGTTGTTCAACTGCTGTTCTGCAGGCAAGCAGGGAGGAAGTGTGCTCAAAAGGCAGAAAGCCAATCAGGATACTGGATGAGATAATCTGAAAATCTTTAGAACATTCCTTATGTTACCTGTGCTAAACATACATCTCCTCTGATGACCTCTGCAGTAGACCCTTTATATTCTGCTCAATTATGCACACTTCAGAGCTTACGTATTCCACCATGTTTTTAAATAAATAAAAGCAGGGAAGCATGTGATAAGATACTCAGAATATTTCCTCAGAAATAACCTCTACATAGCTTGCTAGTGGTTGAATTTTTACCTCATGCAGCAAAACCCAGGATTGTTAACACCAAGCATGTCAAGCAAAACACAGAAAGTTATTGGGCTGTGGCATTTGTTGGAGGGCTTGAAGCTGAGCAATTTGCATGTGTGCCTGAATAACACAAGTTGTACTGACATGTATAGAAGGGCTCTTAATTTTCACTGATGGGCATGAAAATGGATGCGAGTTTCCCAAGAAGCTAGAGCCCTGCAATTTGGTACAAGTGCATTTCAAGTCATGACTATTTTTTAAATCCAAGCATAGTAAATTTATTTTAGCTTCAAAGCCCGTTCCTAAGAAAGGATCCCTTCCCCTGGTCCCCAGCCTGGCAGCTTAAGGTGACTTTGGGCTGCAGCTCGCAGCTGGATCAAGTGGGGCGGGCGGGGGCTGGCCAGCTCGTTAGCAGGCCTGGGACAGAGCTCCTTAGCAGGGAGTCAACAGGCTGTGAGGCCCTCATTAGCAGGCCCAGCCTAGCAGGCCCTCCACCATGACCCTTTGCCCAGGGCCCTCTCCCCTTACCTGCTGCTGGCTCCAGACACTGAGATGCATCTGAGACCAATGAGGCTAGAGTCCAGGGACAGAGAGCGGGAGGGGCCCTATTCCAACGTGGACAGCCGGACATGTTTCCACCCCCTCAGGCTGTTTCACAAATAAATAGAGGAACCATGGATAAGGATATCTGTCTCTCAAACAGACTGTTTTGCTTGTACATTTAAATGTAGACAAACATTACAAAGATTCCATAAATCTTCAGTGCTTTCTTGTTCAGAGCCTGTCACACTGCCTCTTTAGAAAATTCCCCCACTCATGGCAGTCAGGAGTGTTTAGCTGTATAATCAGTCTGCTTGGTTCCTTGCATGGTTACTATTCTATAACTGGCATTCTTTGTGGTTTAATAGCTCTGCAGTGCATCTGCCCTCAGTTTTGTTTCACAAAAACATTATTTCAACACTGTCTTGGGTTATCACTCAGCTGTCTCTTTCCCAGCATGCTTGGAAACGTGCCTTGTGATCCCCATCCTTCACTTAAGTACAGACAGCTGCTGCCTGTGCTGATGGAGCCACATGTTAGCTTTCATGTCCAGCATGATGCCCACTGCAGTCTCTTTCAGACAGAAGATGAAATTGGCAGGGAAATGCACGTAGGCTTGGTGGTAGCTAGCAGGTCAAAACAGTAAAAGCAGCTTTGGCTAACAAATCCCCCTGTCCATTTACTTTAACCACCCAAATGTAATTTGGGGACAGGCTTCTTAAATACAAGTCTCACAGCAAGAGTAGTGAACAAATTAGATTTTCCATCAAAACTGCTTCTGTGTGTCTCTTCATCTTCTAAACTCAAGAGACACTGTTCTGGCATGGTTTCTTATTTTTCTTAATTTCATCTGCCAACTTTAAACACAGCTGGCCTGCCTGCCTGCCTGCCTGCCTGCCTGCCTGCCTTCTTTCTTTCTTTCTTTCTTTCTTTCTTTCTTTCTTTCTTTCTTTCTTTCTTTCTTTCTTTCTTTCTTTCTTTCTTTCTTTCTTTCTTTCTTTCTTTCTTTCTTTCTTTCTTTCTTTCTTTCTTTCTTTCTTCCTTCCTTCCTTCCTTCCTTCCTTCCTTCCTTCCTTCCTTCCTTCCTTCCTTCCTTCCTCCCTCCCTCCTTCCTCCACCCCCTCTCTCTCTCCCTCCCTCCCTCCCTCCCTCCGTGTTTGGTTGTTAATTTCCCCAGGACCTATGCATGCATATATATCTGTTTGTAATAAAGAGCCATCACATGTTCACTTTGCATTTGAAACCAAAGTTCGGTAAATGTGGGCTTCCTATCAAATATTCAGCACATACATGATTTGACCATAACATCTTAGAATGACCTATATGCATATTTAAAATCACAGGTGTATCTTGTACATGAATCCACTGTAATGTGCCTAGGCCCATATCCATGCCATGCTGATGGGGAGGGAGCCTTCATGCATACCCTCACTTCATCATATGTGAATTTCCCTTCCCTTTCTGGGTATAGCATTAAGATTGCACCTGGGTTTAGCCTGTAACCTGGGTGTGAAAACCAGCTCATGCCCAGTTTCCAATCTGTTATAAAGCTTACCATGATTAGCATCCCCAGAAGAGCTAACATAAGGTGTACCACTAAAAAAGGAAGGGGGGGGGATTCATGCAGGAGAGAGGGAGCGGAAAATATCACCTCTGCACTTGGTGAAACATGCCTTTGTCAAAGAAAGAAGCTGGTGAGACTTCTTGCTGAAAAAATACATTGCGAATAAATCTGTTTATTTGCAGGGGCAATTAATATCTACAGCCATGATGGAAAGGCATTCAGACTGGTGTGGATGTTGCACAGGTATATTACAATGCAGAAACGGTTTCTTGGGGGGAAAGGTTGACACAAGGCGAGGAAACAGAATGCAGTATCTAATTGCAATGGCAAAAAGGTTTCGATTGGCAGAATGTAATTACCTGTGCCCAGAACATAGCTGTTAATTTCTACAATAGCTTTAATGACCACAAGTTGTCAGGACCCCAATTTTGCATGTTATCTAAATGCATAGAGTGCAAGAATAATTTAAGTCAGGGATCACCATGAAAGAAACAATTATCTCTCATGACTTATGCAAATTAACCTGCCAATGTACTTTTTGATCATATTAATACATTTAAAATATGAGATGAATTGACTGCATTATGTGGACAAAGGTCAGGCTTGTGTACTGCAGGGCAAAAACAGCAAAAAAGAAAAAAGATGCATGATTTGGGACGATCTCTCAAGGACAAGCAAAAGCTTTTTGAAAGTGACTTTTATGTGTTTAGCAATGCAACACTATTCAGAGTTAATCCAGTCTAAACCCATTGGGGATGGACTAACTGTAGAATTCTTCAACCTCAGGGCCAAACTAGATATGACAGTATCCACTGGTCTGACCTGTGGATGCCACCACCATTTCAAAGGGATTTAAAAATGCCACAAGGGCCTGATAGTGAGGATCTACAGTACAGTGAGCTGAAGCACTCTTGAACCATTTCCGCATGTAGAGCCCCCTCCACATGATGCCACCAACATTCTAAGGCTGTCTAGTACCCGGGTCCTGATTTGGCCATTTTGAACACGCACATTTGGGAATCTACAAAACTGGATTTACCTCCCTAAATTGTGTGATCCACCGGTGAGCAACCAGTGAGCAACCAGGGATAAGACCATATGAAGGGGAAAATGTGAGATAGTCTCGACAACGTTGTCCCACCCTTGCACCTGTCCTCCCTCCTCCATTTCCTTCTCATAGAATCATAGAGTTGGAAGGGACCTCATGGGTCATCTATTTTTTTATGGTACGGTCCATGTTGCAGCACGACCACAAACCTACATTATCAAAGGTAAAATAAAATCTTCTTTAAAGTGTCCATGGTCTTTTTGGGACCAGGCAGGCAAAACATAGCCCCCTTTCTGTTTTCTGGAGGTGGAGAATGAGCTGGGAAAGGGGGGTGGGGTGATCTGGCAGCCTCCTCCTGATCATACAGGGGCCTGCGCAGCTTGTTTTAAAGCCAACCATTAGCACAAAATGTCTTTTTAGGCTCCAGGGACAATGTTCAGCACCTCCCTGTGAGGATTTACCATCCCCTGTTTGCAAGCAGAAAGCCACTTGTGTTTTACCCCTTTGTGCGGAAAATGGTCTTGCTTCCTCTGGAGCCTTTTTCAAGTGCTGATATGCCTGCATCCTTTGCCCTATGGCTCTTTTGGCATGAGTCTCTCTCTCTCTCTCTCTCTCTCTCTCTCTCTCTCTCTCTCTCTCTCTCTCTCTCTCTCTCTCTCTCTCTCTGTGTGTGTGTGTGTGTGTGTGTGTGTGGAACAAGAATGTTTCAACCCACAGCACTGCAGGCTCTAAGGGCATGTTTATATTCCTTTGAAATGGTGGTGTTGTCCACAGGCTGGACCTGTACATGCTGTCCTGTCTAGTTGGGTCCTCAGCTTGGGCTTCTCAAAGGATCACAACACACCAGTTCATGCTACTTCACCAGGATTCTTGATGGATGCTAATATTTGTATTTATAGCCACACATTGATATTTTGGGGGAGAGTAATATAGTCGTCGATATAGAGTGTAATATAGTGTAATATAGCCTGAAGACTATGGACAGAGGTTCACAACATTGTACAAAAGGTAGCAACTAAAACCATCCCAAAGAAAAAGAAATGCAAGAAAGCAAAATGGCTGTCTGAGGAAGCTTTACAAATAGCTGAGGTGAGACGGGAAGTGAAAGGCAAGGGAGAAAGAGAAAGATACACCCAATTGAATGCAGAATTCCAGAGAATAGCTAGAAAACATAAGAAAGCCTTCTTAAACGAACACTGCAAACAAATAGAAGAAAACAATAGAATAGGGAGGACTAGAGATCTCTTCAAGAGAATTGGAGATATGAAGAGAATGTTTCATGCAAAGATGGGTACGATAAAGGACCAAAATGGTAGGGACCTAACAGAAGCAGAAGAGATTTTTAAAAGGTGGCAAAATTATACAGGAGAACTATACAAGAGTGAGCTTAACATCTCTGATAACCACGATGGGGTAGTCACTGACCTGGAGCCAGACATCCTGGAATGTGAAGTCAAATGGGCCTTAGGAAGTCAGAACAACAATAAAGCTAGTGGAGGTGACAACATTCCAGTTGAACTATTCAAAATCTTAAAAGACGATGCAGTAAAAGTGCTACACTCAATATGCCAACAAATTTGGAAAACTCAACAGTGGCCACAGGATTGGAAAATGTCAGTTTACATTCCAATCCCAAAAAAGGGCAATGCCAAAAAATGTTCAAACTGCCACACCATAGCACTCATTTCTCATGCTAGCAAAGTTATGCTCAAAATCTTACAAGCTAGGCTCCAGCAATATGTGGACCGAGAACTTCCAAAAGTACAGGCAGGATTTCGAAGAGGCAGAGGAACTAGAGATCAAATTGCTAACATATGCTGGATCATGGAGAAAGCTAGAGTGTTCCAGAAAAACATCTACTTCTGCTTCATTGACTATGCTAAAGCCTTTGATTGTGTGGAGCACAACAACTTGTGGCAAGTTCTTAAAGAAATGGGAATACCAGAGCATCTTATCTGTCTCTTGAGAAACCTATATGCAGGTCAAGAAGCAACAGTGAGAACCGGGCATGGAATCATTGATTGATTCAAAATTGAGAAAGAAGTTCAGCAAGGCTCTCGCCTTGCCTATTGTATGTGGAGCATATCATGAGAAAGGCGGGGTTAGATAAGTCACAAATTGGGATCAAGATTGCAGGGAGAAATATCAAGAACCTCAGATATGCAGATGATACCATTCTAATGGCAGAAAGTGAAGAGGAACTAAAGAGCCTGTTGATGCGTGTGAAGGAGGAGAGTGCAAAAGTTGGCTTGAAACTCAACATCAAGAAAACAAAGATCATGGCATCCAGCCCTCTCAGTTCCTTGCAAATAGATGGGGAAGAAATGGAGATAGTGACAGATATTATTTTCCTGGGCTCCAAGATCACTGCAGATGGGGACTGCAGCAAAGAAATTAAAAGACGCTTGCTCCTGGGGAGGAAAGCTATGGCAAATCTAGACAGCATCCTAAAAAGCAGAGACATCACCCTGCCAACAAAAGTGTGTGTAGTCAAGGCTATGGTATTCCCAGTTGCAATGTATGGCCGTGAAAGTTGGACCATAAGGAAGGCCAAGCATCAAAGAATTGAGGCTTTTGAACTCTGGTGCTGGAGAAGACTCTTGTGAGTCCCTTGGACTGCAAGGTGAACAAACTGGTCAGTCCTAGAGGAGATCAGCCCTGCCTGCTCCTTAGAAGGCCAGATCCTGAAGATGGAACTCAAATACGTTGGCCACCTCATGAGAAGAAAGGACTCCCTGGAGAAGAGCCTAATGCTGGGAGCGATTGAGGGCAAAAGAAGAAGGGGACGACAGAGAATGAGGTTGCTGGATGGAGTTGGACACGACTTCACACCTAACAACAACAACAACAACAACAAAAACAACAACAACAACAGTTAAGAGTGACAGACTCTAATCCAGACTCTAATTCCCCACTCTTCCACATGAACCTTGCCAGTCACAGTTCACTCTGAACTCTCTCAGCTCTACCTACCTCACAAGGTGCGTGTTGTGGGGAGAGGATGGGGAAGAGATGGTCCAGCTGCTTTGAGACTCCTTTACAGTAGAGAAAACAGAGTTATAAACAAAACTCTTCTTCTACCCTTGTACTGGCAATTCCAAAGCCTATCTCTGTGAAATGTCAGAATGATGCTGAAAATACACAGCTCCTCCTAGGAGACATGACACTATATGTGTAGCTGCTCTCACATATCTAGTTGATACGCCCCTTCAGTAATGTGTAAAGCCAGCGGGTTTGATTCCCACAGCCAGCCAGCTGGGTGACCTTGATCTAGTCAGAGTATTCTTTGAGCTGTTCTCACAGGACAGTTCCCTTAGAGCTCTCTCAGCCACACCTATTTCACAGGGTGTCTGTTGTGGGAAGAGGGGGGGAAAGGGGGTTGGAAGCCATTTTGGGACTCTCTCAGGTAGTGAAAAACAGGATATAAAAACCCAGCTCTTCTTCTCTTCTACAACTCATTTGTGTCCTGATATCACAAGGAACTGTGTTTTCCTGCTCCATGTCATTGGCTGCCACTGATGGGAAAAATTGGGATATTGTAAAGGCAATAATGGTAAATTCTACTAAATGGCATAGAGAGGGAAGGGGAAGCTAGATGAGTGGCTATCACTGTGCCAGCATTTCTTCTTTTAGCATGTCTGGTTTGGCTCTGTTGTCCGGTCAATGCATTATGTGATGGACCGAGGGCTTCCCTTCTGCTAAGTGAGGAGGGATACAGTCAGTGACGGCAACCAGACAGGTGGGCTAGGCCCACAGTTCCCAACATCCCATTCAAATTGACTGTTGCATATATTGCCGCATAAAGTTTAATAGCACAAAATCAGCAGAAGGTGGCACCATGCTGCATCAACTCATGAGCAATTTTATGATGTCTGGCCCAAGATTCTTCCCACTGTTGGGGACATAAACATTACCTTCTTTTCTCCTCCTGTTGGTAACCATCGCAATTTGAGGTGATCAGCTGCAGTTAGGGAATTCCTCCGTGAGTGATGGACCAAGTGAGGTAATGTTTCTAAAAAGGCTGACATCTTTAATCATGTTTCCACAGGGAAGCAATTCAGCAGCAGACAGTTCATTATACAGGCGGAGAATTCTTCCAAGACTGCTCCCCGCCCCTGTCGAAATGGGAGTGCTGTTGATTGCATTCAGGCTACCTGAAAGAAATGACTGCAGAGTTGAGCACCTCTCATTGTTTACTGTGGAGCCTTTTTCTAAATGCTGCCTGTTTGCAAAAAACCCCAGAGCATTCTTGTACAATTTATTGCTCCTTGCAAGAGTGATGGCAGAAAAAGCAGTAAGCCAGAATGTTGGTTTGTCCTTTGCTGAAGACCTGTCATATGGCAGAGTGTAATCAATAAATCATACATTGGTTGTGGTTATTTCATGCATCGAGCTGTGCTGGTACAATCTTATTTTTTTTTACCAGGAAGATAATGTAACAGGGTTCCAATGGCTACTCCATTATGCTGGCTTGTGCTGCAACAGGAAGGAGTCCCCAGCTCAGAAACTGGGGATACCAGCCTCCAAATGAGACTTAGAATGACAGCTCCAGGAAAGACTACAGAGATCAGTTCCCCTGGGAAAAAATGGGGGGGGGACTCTATGGCATTGTACACCCCTGAGCTCCTTGTTTTCACCACACTCCACCCCCATCTAGAACCCACTATTTTTCTTTTTTGACAGTCCATTTGTTGTTGTTAGGTGTGAAGTCATGTCTGACTCATCACGACTCCATGGACAATGAACCTCCAGGCCTTCCTGTCCTCTACCATTCCCCAGAGTCCATTTAAGTTTGCACCGACTGCTTCAGTGACTCCACCCAGCCACCTCATTATCTGTAGTCCCCTTCTTCTTTTGCCCTCGATCGCTCCCAGCATCAGGCTCTTCTCCAGGGAGTCCTTCCTCCTCATGAGGTGGCCAAAGTATTTGAGTTTCATCTTATAAGGAGCAGTCGGGGCTGATCTCCTCTAGGACTGACTGGTTTGTTCGCCTTGCAGTCCAAGGGACTCGCAAGAGTCTTCTCCAGCGCCAGAGTTCAAAAGCCTCAATTCTTTGACGCTCGGCCTTTCTTATGGTCCAACTTTCACAGCCATACATTGCAACTGGGTGGCTGAGTAGCTTGCTCTAAAACCTGTCTGCTCCACCATTAATATATTTTTCTTGGTCTAGCCAGTCCTAGAATTTTTAGTATAAGTTTCTGGAGTAAAGTTTGCTAATCACACTAAGAAAGCTAACTGGGTGGTAATTTGAAAGGTTTGTATTTTCTCCTTTTTAAAATATTGGAACAATAATAGCCTTTTAACCTTGGTGATCATTTATGGGGTCCCCAAAGGGAGATCTCCTAAATGGCAGTCTGAAGGTATGTTGGAATGAGTTTCTGGTGAATAAAGAACTTGGAAATGAGATTCCTAGCTGTTTGCTGATACGATGCAATTTACTCTTGGGATCTTTGAGTGTTCCCCCTTTATTATGTGCCAGAAGAGTTTAGGGTTATTTGAACTGAAGACTTGGATCAGTTGGGACCACGTTCTTGGTCCAAGTTGAGATATTCTTGACATGGCTGATCTGTTTGCCTGGTTCATAAAATTCTATTGTGGCTTAGTTTGGAATTGTGTCTGCATTAGATTTCTCTGATATGTGCATTTATTGGTTCTGAATGTTTATATCGAAGATGATTGGTAAGTGCATTACAGGGTATGTGACAGCAGAACGAATTCCTCACTCAGACCGGTTTGTAAACTCTCCAGGAATATCCCCCAAGGTTGCTCTGCTGAGAATACAGACATCTTGCCTATATGCCAGTTGAACTAGGCAAAGGCCCTTCCAGTTTGTTTTCACATCATTGGAACATCTGGGAAGTAGTGCATTTACCATTTGTAGACTAGGCGGATGTAGTTAAATGAGTATAGAGGGCTTCATTAGAGCATCCAAGTCTGGCATCAAAATCACCTGCGACTATGACTGAAGCACCTGGAAAGGACATCAAGAGCGTGTTTAATTATTCCTCAGAGATGGTCCAGATTTCTTTGAGGTGATTTTTGGCAATTCACTGAGAGAGTTGTTTTCTTTGGAGCCCACCATGGAGCAGGACTAAACTGTTGCTGTATGGTTTCAGCAAAGTGAGTTGGAGGTGTTGACCAGCTGGTATAGTTGGTCTTGTGACAACTCTGTTGCAAGTTCAGGGGAGGGAGGTAAGATTCCATATCTCCTGATTATGGATCTTTAGCATGTTCTGTAATGTGCAGTTTTTTAAGAAAGAAATTAAATCGAGCTGTTGGTAAATAGCTATGACTGTTTCACCAGTGAGGAAACAGTGTTCTCCTATAAAGGTTAGCAGATAGTCTTTTAGTGGGTCGTGAACAAGTTCCTCTCCCTTGTAGCAAGCTCCCCTAGTGCTGTTTGGGGTGTTGTTTGGACATTTTCAGAGCCATCTCCTGGACACAGTTTATCCGCTGAAGTAAAGGAGCAACTTAATAGCAATTGGGCTTCTCGATCCAAATCGGAAGCCTTGGATTTGTTTGGGGTGGTAAAGATGGAAAAGTAATTCACTGTACTTTCCCACAAAATCAGGTCATCAATTTATAACTATTTAGCTAAGTTTTGGGGAGAGTGTGAATCTGGACTTAGTCTTGTGCATTGTTTCCATGCCTGCAGCTGCTGGGAGCTTCTTTGAAAGGAACTTCCCCAGGCTTCTAATTAATTGTCCTAGATACAAAGTTGGCTGGACTTGAATTAATTAAGATGTACAAAAGAGCATACAAGTCATCGTAGGCATAGAATCGGATAAAAGCAGAAATAAAAGCTTTTAAAAATGGAGTGGAGTTTTCAAGTATCCTGCGGGGTTGCTTTACTATGAAAACGTTCCTTGTTACAGTCATAATACAGAGCATTTGAATAGCTTCACTGCTTGTTGTCATTGACAAAGTTTGAATATGCAGAGAAAGCAAAACACCAGGCTGCTTAAAAGAATGAAATTGTTTTTATTGTAAAGAGATGCAACAAGGTATAGAAAGAAAACAACAAACCTAGCTTGATGCTGTGATTCTTCTTTTCAACTGCTGTTCGGGAGGCAAGCAAGGAGGAAGTATCCTCAAACAAGCAGAAAGTCCTCTGTTGGTTCAATCAGGACACTGGAAGAGATGATTTGGAAATCCTCAGGATTCCTGTTCTAACAATGCTAAATACACATCTCCCCCAAAGCTCCCCTGGCAGGACACTATAGTCTACTCAATCATGCATACTGCAGAGTTTGCATATCCCTGTGGTTGTAATGCTTATAAGGTAAAGGTAAAGGTATCCCCTGTGCAAGCACCGGGTCATGTCTGACCCTTGGGGTGACGCCCTCTAGCGTTTTCATGGCAGACTCAATACGGGGTGGTTTGCCAGAGCCTTCCCCAGTCATTACCGTTTATGACTGGGGAAGGTAATGCTTATAACAGATATCACAAATGGAGTAAAGTTACCACCTCCTAGAAACTTGGACTAGGACCTGGTGAAGATGGGCTTGGGGAAGAGAGAGATCAGCAGGGATATGATGTCACTCTCAGACTTCCATTTCTCCTGGACTCTCTAGCATACCATAGATTCTATGGTATACCACAGAGTCTGTTGAATAAAAATGCCACTGTTTCCAGGGGAACTGATCTCTGAAGGTCTGGAGATCAGTCAGAATTTTGGGAGGGTTCCTGGTCCCACCTTGAAGTTGATGCAGGGAGGCTGAGAGAGAACTACTTGCCTACGGTCACTTCTCAATTGATTTGGCAAGGCAAAACTGGCATTGGGGTCTTCTTGGCTCACCGATAATTCTCTTCCGTAATTTGCTCCACAGTGCTGCTGAAGCTTGTGAGTTCCCCCAAAGATCCTCTAGTCTTGCTGACTCCCTTCCTAGTTATTAAGGCAGGTTCTGGGGGAAACACCTTCCTCTGCAGCTCACTGTGGACAGATCCATCCTGAAACCGAATGTAGAAATCTGGCAAAGTTACTTGTAACCATCAGAGCTTGATTATAGGGGTTAGAAAAGAGATCATAATTCAGAGATGCCATAAACAGCTTCACCTATGTATAGAAACTTGGGAGCCTTTCAGTAATGTTTTAAGTACTAAATGAATTTGTCCCTCTTTGCTTGGTAGCATTTTGGTTGTTGGACTCCTCCGTGCCCCAGCTGAACTTGAATCTACTGCTTTCTAGGCCATTTTCCACATCACTCTGCTGATCAAGCCCATTTGTACTCATTTCTATGAATGATCGTGTTATTACCTCTGAGAGATTGCTCTGTATTTTTTTGCTATTTTGCTTTTACCCGTCCCTGATTGTTCCCATTCACCAAAATTTATTTAAATGCAATTTCATCTTTACCATAACCATATGACTATAGTGCAATTTCATGTGAATCTCTCTGGGACCATCCAACTTAAACACATATGCAGGGGGAGGTTGTTAACATTAAAATAGGCAAATTTCTATGAATAAGGGTGCTATTGTCCAAAGACTGGACAATGGAAACTTGGATATTGGACCCATACCAGTCTGGCTTCCATCCTGGCCATGGGGTTGAGATGGTGCTGGTTGCTCTTGTGGATGATCTCCAGCACCAACTGGATCGAGGAAGATTGGCCATTCTTGTGTTATTAGATTGTGGTTGATCACAAGCTTTTGGTTTGCCACCTTGCTGACACAGGGATAGGGGGAACAGCCTTGAAAGGGCTGACCTCCTTTCTTGAGAATGAGTCACAGAAGGTTGTGGTAGGGGAGGAGTTCTCAGACTTCTTTGTACTCCCATGTGGGGTGCCACAGGGGGCGATACTCTCCCCTAAACTCTTTAACATCTATATGCACCCTCTAGCCCGGTTGGTCTAGAGTTATAGACTGGACATCAGTATGTGGATGACACCCAGCTGTATCTCCTAATGGATAGTGGTGGGATCTCCCCCCAGAAACATTTGCCAGTTGTTTGGAAGCAGTGGCTGGATGGATCAGAAAGAGTTGCCTGAAACTCAACCCATCCAAAACGGAGGTCCTGTGGCTGGGGAGAAGGGGGCAGGATCAGGAAGTGCATCTCCCATGCCTGGATAGAGTGCAATTGACATCTGCACCATTGGCCAGGAATTTGGGGGTGATCTTTGGTGTTTCATTATCCATGGAGACTCAGACACGAAGGTAGCTCAGACAGCATTTTTTCATGTGCGCCAAGCTTGGATACTAGCGCCTTACCTGTCCTCAGAACACCTGGCCATAGTGATCCATGCAGTGCACTTCCAGATTAGATTTCTGTAACTTGCTCTATGTGGGCCTACCCTTGTCTTCGACCTGGAAATTTCAGCTGGTACAGAATGTGGCTGTGTGGGTCCTCACTAAATAATCTTGCATGGGCCATGTCCAGCCATTGCTGAAACAGCTGCTTTGGTTTCTGGTCTGCTTCTGGATCAAGTTCAAGGTATTGGTTTTGACCTTGGGTCCTATTTACCTTGGGTCCTAATTACCTGAAGAACTGCTTACCTCCTTATGTCCCCGGCAGAGTACTTCACTCTGTGGGTATGAATCTGCTGATGGTCCTGGGGCCCCAGGAAGTATGCCTGGCCTCAACCAGGGCCAGGGCCAAGGCCAGGGCCTTTTTGGTCCTGGCCCCAACCTGGTGGATTGAGCTCCCAGAAAAGCTGTGAGCCTTGACAGAGCATTTTGGGTTGCACAGGACCTGCAAGATGGAGCTCTTCCACCAGGCATTTGGTTGAGGCTGGGTGGAGGTTCCAGGGTTATGAGAACAGGTCCCCTCCTTGGTTCCAGGATTAGCTATTGGACCATCTGGAACCACTGGATGATCTACCCCCTGATTTCCTCTGCCAGTTGTTTGATGGTTTTCTATACTGGCATAAACTGCTTGAGATGTTAGAGGAGGAGATTTGCATTGTTACCACCATTTAATCTTTGCTGGTGAATAATTGTTGAGATTATTTACATCATTGGAATTTTCAAAGAAAAAGTGATAACTTTTGAAAGTCAGCATTAACAAAATGAAATATTTTTTTCACTCAGCAAGGAGTTAACTTAAAGAATTCATCATTTTAGGTCTTTCTCTTTTCCTACTGTCTTCAACTTTTCATAGCAGCATTATTGTTGTTTCAATTGCATGTTGTGACCTAAGTATGACAGCTTCAGTTCAACCATTTTAGCTTCTAGGGAGAATTCAGGCTTGCTTTGCTCTAGAATCCACTTTACGTATATGTCTTTTTGGTGACTCATGGTACCTGTAAAATGCCATGGTACCTGTAAAATGCCACTTTACAAGGGGTTTATTCAAATCAATGGTGGGTAGATCCATTAATGTTTATTAGGTCTGATGGCTAAATGGGACCTCCATGTTTGAAGACAGCATATCAGTTCCGAATACAAGTTACTGAAGGAATAGCAGCAGCTGTGTGCATATATGTGTTGGTTCCTATGCCCCTCTTAGAGAAGTTCCAGGAACTCTTGTTGGACACTGTGTGAAATAGACTTGATAAGATGGCCATAGCTTTGCTATGTTTTTGTGACATTCACCACAGTGAGAATTCTGAATTGATGAGCTAACAGGTTGCTATAATGGTGTATGACAGGTTTCTATAATGGTATCCATTGCAACAGTTGCCTCTAGATTAGACTACTGCAACTGGTTCTATGCAGGGCTACTCTTGTATCTGATCTGGAAACTTCAACTGGTCCAGAATGCAGTTGCCTGGATCCTTACACGAACCAGGTGGATAGAGCACATTTTGACCAGTGCTCTGCCAGCTGCACTGGCTCCAGATTGAGGACCAAATCAGATTCAAGGTGCTGGTAATCACCTGCAAGGTCCTAATGATCTGGGGCCTTTATACCTGTAGGACAACCTTCTCCCATGTACTCCCCACAGAAATTTGAGATTGAACACAAAAATCTGCTCAAGATCCCTGGCCTCAAAGTAGTCCAACTGGCCTCAACTAGAGTCAAGGTTGTTTCTGCTCTGGTGTCAGCCTGGTGGAATGCTCTTCCAAGTGAGATCAGGGCCTGAAAGATGGAGGTGTTCATCAAGGTCTGTGGTTGAGGCCGACATAATAATACCAATAGACTGGCCTCCCTGCATGCCAACATCTGCATGCCATCTGACAAACATCTCAGCACTTTACTCCCCTCCACGGGATCAGGTCCCTGAACTTACTATGCACTCTGCCTGGGGTGGCTGTGGGAGGGGGGTGGTGGTGGTGAGAGAATTGTTTTATACCAATCTTGCTGCTGCTGTTAGGGGGGCATTTCTATTAGGAGGTTTTATGGGGTTTCAATTTTTTCCTTTGTAACCCGCCACAAGTCTTTTTGAGAAATGTCGGGATAGGAATCCAATAATAAATGAAATAAATTGGAGGGAAGGTGGTGAGTACCCTGGTTTTAAAATGTAGAACTGGAATCTAATATTTAAATGTTAGCCACCCTGAGCCCCCATGGAAGGGTGGAATAAAAATATGTAAAATAAATAAATATTAACAAAACTTGGTATGCAGAGTTCCCAATGTGTGCACTCTGCTTAGGAGGACATTCTTCATCTCATTACAGTCATTTGTCCCCAGCAACTTGTCTTGCTACAAATTCTGTTCCCTTTTTCTGCTTACTCCCCTGGCATTGCCATTACCTCTACTTTCATAGAACACAGAAAGGTAGATGAAGAAACCAAAGAATCATGCCATGCTGAGCCGTATCTCCACTAATTCTAAACCATTTTCTGGGCTTCAGCTAGGCTTTTTCAGTTGTCCAGACCTCATCCATGTTAGAGTCTCTCTGCTTTTCCTAGAAATGCAGGCATAGCCTGACTGCCTGGTAGAAACTGGCTGATTGCCTCTGAAGGTCACTAGAAGAGGAAAACCCTCTGGAGGCCTGCCCTAGGAGAACATACAGTACGGAGGTATAGATAAGACCCCCAAAGGGTCTGCCCTGTTGTATCTTTATAATATCTTTATAATGGAGGAGGCAGTGAGTGGTTATTACAAGCAAATCAAAGATGAATTAATTAGTTCAGCATTCTCATTCTAATGCTTCAGTTTATAGAAGGCTCTATAAATAGCAATAGTTAATAAAACATTATCATTTCAGAGCCTGCGTTTAGCAATCTGCTATGGTTAATGAATTTAATTACATGCAGTGCAGTGGAATTTAGAAGTCTTGTCGTAAAGCAAGTGGTTCCAGTGTACCAGACCAAAAGTTTATATAATGTGGCCTGGCTTTTTTTTCATTCACTTAACTAATAATAAAAAATAGTGTCCCTTCTAATTATGCAGCTTGCTCAAGTTACTTCCCTTATTCAGAGATTGTGATATACATGCATTTTTAGTTATAAGGTATCACTTAATTATATTTTTTTCTCTTCTTCTCCGGAGTATTATATCACTTTGTAATGTAAACAACTAGCCCTGAAATAGGGAACTCACATAGTGAACTCATGGGACCAATGTTACTAGAAGGTAGGCACAAATCTTTTGATTATTTGTCATGAATGAAGCATCCTGAGAGAGAAAAAAAAGGGTTGTCAGGTGACAAAAATACAGACATACTTGACAATGGGGTTTTGCTATCCATGCATTCACAGTAGTGACATGGGATTGAAACATGGGAAAGCGATTTAACAACCACTGTGTATGTAGAATCCCTCTTGTGGTTTACACAAGATAGAAGCAGAGAGATGGAAATTAACTACCAAACCCATTCTGTAGTTGTTGCCAAGGCGTTAAAAATAACCTAGTCCAGATCAACTTTATAGCATTATTTGTGAATGTTTTTGTCCTATGCAGGGATGGCCATGCTGGCAGGGGCTTATGGGAATCGTAGTCCATGGACATCTGCAGAGCCACACTTTGGCCAGCCCTGTATACCCTTGTCTTAAAGTTAATCCTCATAACAGCCCTATGAGATAAGTTAGGCTGAGAGTATATGACTGGCACAACATTAACCAGCAAGATTCCAAAGCAGAGTGGGGATATGAATCTTGGTATCACACAGGTCCAACTGTCCAACCGCTACACCATGCTGGGTAGTTAACTTCCTGAATGCTCTGACAGTTTGTCCTGCTGTTCTGTGTCTTCTCTTTAGAGCTGTTGACTTATTTTGGTTGAATGAGAGGCAGGGTCATATCCATGAGTCTTTTGTGTGGGTCCTTCAGCCTGGCCTCATCTCTTAAAATGTTGCAACTATGCTGACGATTTTGTTGCATGTCGCTTGTGTTGCTTGGCAAACCTGAATTATTTTGAGTGTTAAACCAGAGTTTCCAATATGGAGGGATATATAGATATAAATTCACACTCTAATCTACTCACCAGGAGATGAAATCTGACTTTTAAGGGGTTTTAAATCTGTTTCTGGAGATTAGGAGCCCCTGATCTGGCATCCCTAAATAAATACTTACCTTTACGAAACCCCACATGACTTTAGTGAGCTCCTAGGAAAGGATTTGTGTTTAAATGCACAGACATCAGTCATGGAAGTCAAATAGGGTTATTCCTCATGAATAAATGGATTAACAAAAAAGGTTTACTTTCCCCCCTTCTGCAGTCACTGAGAATGAACAACTTTCAGCCATAAGCAGCTTAAGGTTGACCTGATCTATTGAATTCTATTGATTCGTAACCCAGTTTAAGGCAGGCTTAACATTCACATTCCTGTTTCAAAGAGGGTTGAGCATAGAGAAGATTGGATTAACCAGCTTTCCTGCTCAATCTCTCTTCATCATCCCTTGTGGCTTTTGTCGACAGAGGCCCCCTATTCCTATATGGTGGTTAAAGGGGGCTCCTTTCTCCCTCTGCTAGCATTGAAAAATCAGGTAGGAGGTATAATATAATTCAACTAGGGGCAAAGCCCGTTGTATCCAGGAATACAACGGGCGCTAGAGCTTGGCAGTGGGAAGAGGAAGGGGAGGAGTTGCCCAGTCTGTAAGGGCATGGGATTGAATGTGTGTGTTGTGTGGGAGGTTGTGGTGGCATGGTGGCAAATGAGGGTATGGGTGTGGAGATATGGGTGTCAAGAACCTGTGGTGTGGAATGTCCGTTGAGTGTGGGAGAGGACTGACCTTTGGGAATTTTGGCATAGTGGTTACAGATGAGCTTTCCAGAGCCATGTCCTCAGATATGTGAAGGGAAAATCAGACTGGAGACTCTTCTTAGGGAAAGATTACATGGCAACCAATTCCTCCCAGTTCTGCGTCATTTCCTTTCTTGTGTGAATTAGGCCACATTCACCAAAATGCCCCTCTGCCCTAATACACATGGGGTAGTCACAGTACACAGGTGTCCACCCTGTTCCTTCTGTCTCCCATGTTTTCACTGTTGGTAAAATGTTATGTGCCCACATGCTTCTTTCATGGTTGCTGCTTAGAAGAACGGATGTTTGTACCCTATTGCTTACTACCCAAAGGAGTCTCAAAGCGGTTTACAAACACCTTTTCCATTCGTCTCTCCACAATAGTCAACCTGTGAGGTATGTGGGGTTGTGAGAGATCTGAGAGAACTGGGAATGGGCCGCAGTGACCCAGCAGGCCTCAGGTGTCTCAAAGCATTTTCCAATCGTCTTCCCTTTCTCTCCCCATAGCAGACTCCACATGAGGGAGGTGGGGTAGCAAGCCTCACAGGGAAGCTGGCAACCCTAAGAGGAAGACTCTCTGTGCACAGCAGTCTTGACCTTAGTAAGGTTTTTTATATATATTTTTTTATTTGCCAGGCCAAGGTTATTTGCCAGGTCAATAAGTCATTTCAGTTACTATGTGTCTCCAGACATTTACTTGTTCTCTATTTACAGTTTCAGGCTGTAAATATTTATTTAGATCTTCCTGCACTTTCCAGACTCACAGGACTGATGCTGGTCTGCCTGTCTGCACCCCAGAATACAAACAGTTGCTGGTAAGGGCTGGCCATAACCCATAGGCCAGGAGGCCTGCACCACTCCCTCCCAACTGCAGGCAAAAATGGCTAATTTGAAGGCTGGACTCTGAGGCATTGTATGATTTTGAAGTCCTACCTCCAAACCTCCAGGAATATTTCCAACCCAGGGGTAGCCAACCTACAAGTTTGGCCTGGAGAGCTCCTGGAATTACAGCTCAACTGCAGAGTATAAAGATCAGCGTCCCAGGCAGAAAGGTCTACTTTGGACAGGGTTGTGGTAGAGAAGAAACGTTTAAGGCTCCCCACACAGGTTGTTGTTGAATCGAAAGACTTGAGGCCTACTGCACAGGGATGTTGTGCAGATGAAACAGGAGACAAAACAGCCAGTTTCCTCTGCAGAATAACGTTGTGCAGTGGCCTCAAATCTGCAGAGAGTTGCAAAGAAGAAAGACACATGGCTTGGCTGTGGCTAACCTCCGGGCTGAGCAGTATTTTAAGTGAGAAGGGGCTTTTCTGTGGCCTCCCTGACAGGCAACTGTTTGGCAGAGGGGGAAAGTCCCCCCCCTCAAAAAGAAGGCCCTCAGGCTCCCCTGCGTTGCTCTTGGAAAGGCCTCCTTCCCTCAGTCAGGGCCTGTCAGAGGCTCCTTCGCAGCAGGCCTGAAGGGGGGGAGGGGGAGCACTCTGCAGCCTCCTGCCAGGTCTGTCAGGGTTCTGAGGCAATTTGCAGTTGGACATGGCAGTTAGGACAGCCTTGGGGCGAAAAGGGCTGGCGCAGTTTGTCCAAGCCTCTGTTCTCATCCCCCTTGGCAGCCCTACTGACCTCCTCTCCCTGCGGTGGTCAGGAGCAGACTGGCAGCCATACTGGGCTGGGTGAATGGAATTTTGGTCTGTCCTGGTGAGGGGCCAATAGGAAGGTGCTTTGTGCACCTCCCCATTGGTTGCTTGGCCCTGGATGGACACTCTGAGTTTTTATCCTGGACAGGGCCCGCCCTTCCTCCCCAGGTGGCCTTACCCTTTTATTTAACTGCAGGAGCGGTTAAAGATGCTTATGTGTAAAGATGAGAGAGATAGTGATAGCTCAGGGGTCCTCAAAATGGCATCTTAGAGAACCAGAGAATCGGCCTATACCTTTCCTGGTGCCCACCAAGAAATTTTAGAAAGTGAGAGAACCAGATGGGGCATTTGCCCAGCCAGGGCTTCTGAGAGGTCACTGGGAGATCGACTGGATGTGCAGAATTTGATTGTCACTCTATGACTGAAGTTGTTTGGCAGAAAATATTTTAAAGCAATATGATCAGATATTCTGTGTGAAATGTTGAAGTGCTACTAATAGAGTTATGCATGAGGTCACTCTTTGATATTTTGTGAGTGGCTCCGCCTCCTGTGGGAGCCATTTTGTAATTGCACCCAGTGTCCTGTATCAGAATTCCAGAGGTGCCTGCAGGCTCAAAATAAATTTGGGGACACCAGATTTAGATTTGTTTCATGATGAAGCTAGGCAAAAAATTTTGGATATCCTAGTGCCATTCAAAATATTGACTTATGCTAAAAGGTAAAAGGTAAAGGTATCCCCTGTGCAAGCACCGAGTCATGTCTGACCCTTGGGGTGACGCCCTCCAGCGTTTTCATGGCAGACTCAATACGGGGTGGTTTGCCAGTGCCTTCCCCAGTCATTACCGTTTACCCCCCAGCACACAAGCTGGGTACTCATTTTACCGACCTCGGAAGGATGGAAGGCTGAGTCAACCTTGAGTCAACATTTCCTTATTATGCTGCATGTGTTTATTTTTATGAGCAGCACATTATAGCCCTTCACTTATGAGATGTTCTTCTTGCATTTGTAAGAAGGGTTTGATTTGAATAATCCTATGCATTAGCTTTTGGAAAGGTAAAAAATGCAGAGCAGATTACAAATGTCATTGTAGCCAACAATAATGTAATTAGAGACCACAATGCTTCATATTTCTGACTGTAGGAACAAAGATTTGTTTTGAATAAAACAGCAGATTTTCTTTTACGGGCTATAAACACAGGTTTATGGGGTGGGAGGATTATCTCTGTGCTCTTTTGTGTATGTTACTTCAGGCAAGATAGCAATTTGTTTGCATTCTGTATATTAAATTGACAAAACAAGACATCACCTGCCTGTAAGTCATTCTCCTCCTCCACTATCACAGGCGTTGGTGATGTCATAGAAATATTCATAAAAATTGTAATTAGTTGAGAGAAAAGTTGAATGAACATATGAAGCTGCCTTAGACAGTAGTCTGTCTAGTTGAACACAGTCTATTTTGCTGGCAGTGGCTGGAGGTAGCAAAGATTGGGAAGCCCCCTGTGACATGTAGGGGCAGAAGATGCTCCTTGCATTCCTCCCCACCTCATGGTAGGGGAAGGAAGGAAGAACAGGGCCCACCAAAGTACTGTGCAAGGCTCTCACACAGCAGAAGATTCTAACACCATGGGCTGAAGTTTGGTCATTGCTTGGTATTTCTGCTTGTTGTTATTTCGGACATCTTAGTCCTTCTTGAATACAGAGTTAAAATCAGCACGCTTTTCAAAAACACACAGAACTGAGAAGAATACAAAAAGCTTGCCTATAATGTATGCACATGTATTAAATTGTAAAAGATTTTTGTTGCACATTGACGATGATTTTGTCTATATGTATTCCCATTTAACACAAAGTACTTTAACCATTTTCATGGGAAAAATAAATTTTCCACTGTTTAAAAATGTATAGTATATTAACAATCATTTATTCATTTTGAAAGACTGAAAGCAACTGAAAGTTCTTAACAGGCTGCTAAACTTAACAGGATTTATGTTTTCCTTCTATTTCTAAGACATCTTTCAAAGGGTAGTTGGGTTTCAGTCTTGCTGCCTGACCCTAAACCAATTTGTTTTGCTGCAGAGCTAGAACAACACCCTTGTGGGGCAGAGCCCTCCAGGCGTACTCCTCCCAATGGCAGTGAGACAACTTCACCTTATTGCCAACAATCTGGTGCTTGGGACAATTGGTACTTGTGCTGAAGTCCTGCCACCAGTCTATGAGGGAGGTGGCCCCTGCAAGCTCCAAAGTAGGAGCCTGGTTCCTTTGAGCTTGGTACTGGTTTGTGATGCGACAATTTGTTTGTTGAGAAAGGATAACCCCTATTTTTGCACTTGCCTTTCTCTTATCTGGAAGAGAGCTGCCTTATCTGTATCAACTTCCTTTCTCTCTTGAGGGATTCCGCTCTGCTTTCTACATTTTAAATCAACTGTGACAGGCAGCTTAATCCTGAACCCCCCGTTGTCAGCATACTGCTGAAATGATCCACATTCTTGTTGAGCTGTCATTGGATTTTTGACAGTAAGTTAGATGAATGCCTTTGCCATATCCCTCGTTCCTACAAGGCTCCCATGTATTTTCATGCTGCGTTGACAGCAGACTGACAGGTCAGGTACAGCTATCACTGCATATCCCATCATACATTCTCGGACAAACCTACTTCACAAGGCTGTTGTGAAGATAAAATGGAGGAGAGTGCTGTGTAAACTGCTTTGGGTTTCCATTGAAAACCCACTACTTTGGGTTTCCAAGGTGTAGAAATGAGGTTAAGTGAATGAATGAATGAACAATGTCCTTTAGAGCAGCTGTCCCCAACCCCCAGTCTGGAGACTGGTATCGGTCCATAGATCAGTCAGTACCGGGCAGCGGCTCCTCCTCGTCCTCCTCCCCGGCTGCTGCCTCAGAGGCTGCCCTGTCACTCTACCGCCGGCTCACCTTTGGTGCTCTCCAGCAGCCGGCCATGGCTGGGGCTTCCCCTTGGTATAGCACTGCACAGCTACTGCTGGCAGCGCCCCAGTGTGCAGTGGGAAGTCAGGGGAGCCGGCGGGAAAGCAAGCAGAGCAGGGGCTCAGACCGTGGCGATGACGTCCCTTGGCAAAAGACTACCCCCCCTCCCGGCCTCAGTAAAATTGTCAAGTGTTGACCGGTCCCCAGTGATAAAAAAGGTTGGGAACCACTGCTTTAGAGGACAACCGTGCTGGTCAAACAATTGTCTGTCAGAAAGCTTGCAATGGTGTTGGAGCTACATGAGAACAAGGCAGATGGCTGCCATTGTAGTATAGGGTAGCAGAAGCAGTGCCGTCATTTTCCTGCCTGCCTCAACCCCTTTTTCTGAGCAACTGGCATTTACTGTCCGTTCTAATCTTTTGCTTGCCTTCTAGGATTGCCAAGTGCCTCTCTGTGCCTGCCTTACAAACAAGAAAGTTAATTGTCTGTAGAATGGGGAACACTTTCTTCCATCTACCTGTAATTTTGTGGAAATGATCCAAACACTCCTTTTATGTGCCCAGTAATGCTAGGAAATGTTGAAGGCAGCAGGGAAAGAGGAAGACCCAACATGAGATATCCCTGGCCTCCTTGGCGGATGAGTTGATGTTCCCTGAACTGTTCCAAGATGGCAGAAAGTTTGAAATGGGCCAGACACAAATGGCTTTGGCAGCATTTCAGAGTCAAATTGCAGTGACTTTGACTCCCATTATTTGCTAAATTGTGAATGTACCCTATTTTTTAATTTAAAACACTATATTTATATTACTGTGTATTTTTGTTTACCTCCCCAAAGCAGCCTGCATCACTCTTTGCTCTTCCATTTTATGCTTACGACAACCATGTGAAGTAAATTAGGCTGAGAAAATGTGTCTGGCTCAAATTCCCCCAGTGGGCTTTCTTAGTATGAATGGGAATTCAAACCTGGATCCCCCAGATACACTCTTGACTACCATACCACACTGGCATTGAACCAAAAGTGGCTTACAGTCTATCCGTATACACTAAAATCCAGAAACAACCCATCCATTGCCAGGGAAACCAGCTCAGACTATTCAAAGCCCTCACAGTAGACAGCTTAACATTCCTGTTGAAATACCTTCACTGCCCCCAGACATGTATTAGCTGCTGTTTTATGCTACCTTTCCCGCAGTGAGTGTTACATGCTACATTTTGTTTTAATTTAGAAAAATAGGACTTTGAAAAAGAATTCAGGATAGCAACTAATAAACAGTTTGGTTTAAAGACGTTAGAGAGCAAGAACTGATAACTCCAACTGAAATGGAGCTAATGAGTGGGTTTTGCTAATTGATGACTATCAGACGAAGCAATAAAAGGCCCAGAATAATGTGCCATAAAATGATCATCAATAACACGAAACTACACTTGTCAAATGAACAAAGTGTACCAGCAAATGTTTCACAATGCGCTCAGTGCAATTATGAGATCTTTTGAGTTCACTTATTAATGCCATTAAATATTTTCTGGAGAGAGCTGAGAGGCTGTTGAGTTGAATCTGTGCATTTGGTATGTCCGTAGGACAGACAAATGCTAATTGGATAAATGCCATGCAGGAATATAAATCTGGTTTTCTTCCAGGGTAATAACTTCATAGGTTACAGAATAAAGTAAGAAAAATTTACCTGAGATAATCCCTAGGCAGCCTCAAGCATTAGATGATATAGTAAAAGCCAGTATGGAGAAATGGCTAGAAGGTCTGATGGAAATGCAAGAAACCCAGGTTCCGATTCAAGAGCCAACACTGCTCTTAGCTTTGCATGTATTTCTTTAGTCTTGGGGAATTAGTGATTGGAATGCCCAGGCTAGTCTGATGTCCAGATCTTAGCCTCTGATTCCCTATTGCTGGAAAATGGACTCTGGACTAGATTGAGAATTGGTCTGCTCCACTACGGCTACTCTTATATTCTTATAGTGGGTACACCTTATCTCTCCCAGATTTACAGGTCCTGCTACAGTACACTTATTCTATTTCTACCACTGCTGCCGAAGCCTGGATGGAATTCCTTTTAAGCAGAAAGAGTTTTCTGTTATTTATTTCTGCATTGTAACATGGGGATATTCCCTTGTACTCTTTGGTTCCTCAAATGTCACTATATCTCATGAACATCTTGGCAGCTTGGTAATGTGATTTCCTGCATAATGCGTTCCTGCAATTTCCCTCCTCTTTCAATCCACGTGCATTTCCTGAGACACCAGTTGGGATCATTGCTTTACGCTTTATTCATATAAATGGAGAAAAAAACCCCACACAATCCCTGAAGCAAGCAAGAAAAAGAAAGCAGTGAAATATGACCAAAAACTTGCCGTTATTGTTTACAGTCATAGTCCTCTGCTGAATTATAAAATGAAAAATGAGAATAATAGTGGGCACCAAATATTAGATCACTTTGACAAGGAAATTCGTTGTTGGGAGGTTCTCCATAAAGAAGATTACCATTGTCTACTTCTTTAGAGTTAGGAAGGTACTGGCAACACACACGCATGCACGCACTCACACACACTTTAGAAATCCAGCTTTGTTTTTCACTACATCCGGACATGAGTTAATGCCCTTCATCTTTGGCTGCTGTTTTACAAAATACCTCCAGCATTTCCTGTGTTGTGCCTCCTACTGTGGCAGCACTGGGGGGTGTTGCAAGCAGCTAAATCTGAATATGTTTATGGTCCTCCTCTGTTACTCACTCATTAAATGTGATTTAAGTGCACAAAAGAGAATAATGTGATTGGTACCCTGCCATGAATAACCGTCACCCTCTTGTTTCATATGACTTTATGGTTTGAAAGGCTGGATTGAGTTCAACAATGACAAGCATTGCAAGGCATCTGAGATTAAGAGCCAGGGATGTAAAATGGATTGCAACTAGTGTGCGAGGCAGGGAGAGAACTGGGAACATCTGAGCCAGCTTTGTAAGACCTGAACTGAGCATCTGCCCCTCTCCTCTCTGATTATACGTCAAGCCTGGGGCTTGGCCAGAGGTGTGAATCTTTGGTATGAGCAAAAGGGCTTGATTCTTAGTTTATGGCCCAGTGTGGGCCATGCCAGTGGAAATTACACCATTTCAGCCTGTCCATGTGGCTCATGACCTGCTCTAAAATGGCAACAAAGGCTGTTGGGTAGTATACTTACAAATTAATTTTTTAAACCTGAATTTCATTTTTAATTGGAGTCTCAATGTGGAATAAAAGTGGGATAAAAATATAAAAATAAGCATCTTCAGAAATTTTGACAAAAGTCAGGGAATAATCTTGGCTTCCTACACCTTTTTAATTTATAATGATTCCAGTGACTTAACCCCTCATACCTAATGAACTTATTACTTACTTTCCTTTGTCTTGCTATGTTCTAAAGGCAATTAAGTGTGAGTTCTTGGGTATTAATTCAAGCCATGTGCCATGCCTGAAATGGGAAAAAAGAGCAGTCACAGGAATAAAGCCATCCTGGAAGTCACATGTTTTGGTTTAAAGCCCTTATTTCAAATTTTAGATCGAGTCTGGCTCTGGGTATGTGATGAGGAAAATTCAACTCTTACATGCTCATAAGCAGCCCGTATTCTGCTGCCAGCAAGAGCCAGTGTCATGTAGTGGTTATAGAACTGGACTAGAATCTGGGAGACTCAGGTTTAAATCCCCCTCTGCCATGGAAATTTTCTGGGTGACTTTAGTCCAGTTGTATACTTTCAGTATAACCTGTCTTATAGAACCAGAGAATCATAAAGCTGGAAAGGACCATCTAGTCCAGGACCATCTATCTAATCCAACCCCTTGCAGAATGCAGGAAATTCACAATTACCTGCCCACCCACACTAACCCAAATTCCATACCCAGATGAGGTTGCCAGGATAAAATGGAGGAGAGGAGAGAGGAGAAATGTTATAAACAGCTATGGGTCCCGAATGGGAGAAAAGTCAGGAGAATTGTCATCAGCAGGACCAATTGGCCATGAAATGCAAGAAGTAGAGCAATGGCTGATAATTTGTTTCCTAGTTTTGCTAAATGGATTAATACCTTAATAACCATACCCAGTACTGGTTAGATGATCAGAGTCAGACTGTAATCTGAGAGGTCTGTGCTTAAATCCTCCCACACTGCTGTGAAACTTGCTGGGGGATTCTGAGTTGGTCATAGTTTCTTAGACTAGTTTACTTTACAGGGTTATGCTTGGCATGCAGAGGATCCAAGGTTCAATCCTTGGTTACAAGAATCATGTAGTTGGTGATGTGAAAGACCTCAGCCTGGAGAGCCACTGCCAGACTGAGTAGATAGTACTGACCTTGATGTAATGATGGCTGATTTGGTATATGGCAGCTTCACATGTTCATGTGTGTACTCAAGGAGCTGACTCCCATCGGGAAGTGAGGTTCTTTGGATCTGTGCTCAGTTAACCAAAGGCAGTGCCTCTATAGGCCTTTACAGGGACCTATATAGGGAGGGACCCGATCTTCCTGGCCTGGCCTCAAACAAATGCCTGGTGGATGAGCTCCATCTTGCAGGTCCTGTGGAATGTTGTCAGCTCTGCCAGGGCCTTCAGCTCTTCAGGGAACTCATTCCACCAAGTTAGATTGAACTCAAAGCAGTCACGAGAAATCCAAGCAAGGAGAGAATGTTGCAAGGCAAGGACAATCAATTACAAAGTGCAGAATGCTCTGCAGAACCCAGTGCCACTGAAGCAATGTAAGCAAAAGGTAACTGATATCAACTCAGTGATTTCCTGCAGTACAAACTGAAGGAGGCATTTTTTCAAGCCCAGCACAACTAGCTCAGTGTACAGAATGTCCAGCAGAACCCAGCGCCATTGGCATTGCTAGCTTAAAATGACTGCTCTCAAAGCAGAGTAATAACAAATCAATGCAAGAGGGGATTTTGCAAACTCTGTACAAGAATATGGGAAGGGAACACAAAGGAATGCCAACAACCTGGGGGGGCTCCTGAAATTGATGGCTAGTTTGAAACTGACCGCACTGTTACTAAGAAGTTTGGTAAACATTTAGATTTAATGGAGACAATGTATCCATTCATAGACCAGGATGAGCCTCCACTAAGTTTGTGCTGGTTGACTTGCCACAAACATCACTTTGTAAACCACAAATCACAGAACATTCCTCATGAAATTTAGTTCATGAACCAGTTAATGCCCATCCCTATTGGCAAGTTACAAATTGTTCGGAGTTGCTCATGCTAGTGGTACTACATACCACTTTTTTGGCAGGACAAGGGGGGGATAGTGACTTGAATTCTGGCAAAGGACCACCTTGAGGTATGGCAAGGTATGACAGTTATCATATAGTTCAGAGCTTTCTCAGCCTTCAGTTTAAATGACTGAAAGTAATTCTCTTTAGGTGTGAATACAAAGGCTTGGATGCAACAGAAATTGGTGCAAACAGAAGGAATTTCGGTCAGCAGAGAAAGACTTCTCCACATCCCTATCTTGATATAGCTCAAACTGCCCACCCCAGTGCTGCTTTCGGGGGGGGGGGACAGGGTACCCTCAGGAACAGTAAGGGAAGGGGAATCAGAAGTCTGCAATGGGAAGCTCTTTTCCGCTGCTCCAGACAGATGAACGCTTTATCTCGATCTACCCCAGAAGGCTGTTGTGTGGATGCCCCCCCCCCCGGCCAAGCTGCTTGCCCTGTCACAACCCCTGTGAAAGGGTCATTCGACCCCCAAAGGGATCCCAACCCCCAGGCTGAGAATCACTGACTTATATCATGTCCAGTAGGAAGTCTTTTCTTCTTACAGTTGTTGGTCAATAACCTCTTATGTAGACAGTCAAAAAGGTACCACCAGCTGCAGAGCATAAGGAAAACAAATCTTTCCTGTCCTTCATGGCTGTGGGTTAGAACTGCTAGTACTTTCCACAATCACCATAGCTACTCCCTCATGCCAAAGTGTTGCCTGCCAGCCAGTTTTCCCCTCATTCTTGACATTTAGAGATTTGTGCCGCAGAATTTCATATAGTGGCACTTGGCCGAGTGCTCCCATCCTTTATTACCACATACAAGTGCAGATATCTTTTGGGAAAGCAATTTGACTGCCTTCTCATTATGGTTTTGGCCACCAGATTATTGGAGATGTGACTATGACAGGTTAATTTGGCATTGCTGTGGCCAACAGATGCTTGGCAAGTCTCATTTTGTATTTTGCATTATTAGGACCCCGTTTGTTCCAAGAGGAGCAAACTAGCTTGGCATATACGTTTAAATCCCATGCAGTTGCCGAGCGACAAGGAACAAAGGAAGCAAACAGGAAACTTCAGATCATAATGTGCCATGTCATCAGGACAGTAAATGTCCCCATTACAGATTTGTTATGGCATCTCCCTTCAAACTAGTGTTTCCATAGGTGGTCTATTCTATTTTCACACATTAGATGAGCCACATTCTTGATTTCGGCTTAGTTTGGCTTCATCTTTTATATAGGCAATTAAATGTGATTGTTACCTTACATGCTGTGTTCTGATTGTCTTGAGGAATTTATTGTATCAGTATCACAGGAACTTACTGAACGGTGTCCGTGACCTCACTGATGTCCAGTAAAAGAATTTAATGCCCATGCCATTTTGTGTTGTCTTCAGAATTTAAAAATAGTCTCATGGAACTCTCTCAGCCCCACCTGGCTCACAATGTGCCTTCTGCGGTGAGAGAAAGGGAAGGTGACTGTAAGTCTCTTTGAGACTCCTTAAGGTTAAAAAACAAACAAACTAGGATATAAAAACCAATTCTTCTTCCTCCACTTAAATCCAATTGCTTGTGGATTGGGTCATAAAGTAGATGAAAGGCTAGGCATACTTCATTGTATCTTAGCTTTTGGTGAAATACCAAGGCAGTAACGTTTGTGTGACCTGTACAGCTCTTACAGATAGACAATCACTTCAGCTTAAATAAACATGCACATGATTTTCACACATGGCACGGTATGCATTTTTTTTTTGCGGGAATTGTTTATCAAAACCTTCTTTTTTACAGTGGATGTTTGTAGTCAGGGCTGCAACTTGGAGGGTGCAGATTTTAGCAGTTATTCTGCTTGAGCTTGATCTAATCTGTAGATGAATTGCATGTTCTTTTCCCAAAAATGAAACATCCTCCTTCCCCAAGCCCTTAGGATGGAGCTGCCTAGAATCTGAAATAAATACACAGAGACAAATAGGATAGCTTACTAAATAAGAACAGTAAAAACATATTTGCAAAGCTCTGTTATATTTGCCCCAAAATGAACTCACTTCATGCTGCATAAATACTTCTCTGGAGGAGAAAAATAGGGGAATATCAAAAAGACAGGTGTGTGTGAGTGAAAAAGAGGAGCCCTCGAAAGATGCTAGGGAATGAATTATGGAAACATGCCCAAAATATTTGGAGTGTCAAGCCTTTGTATGGCATGCTTCCCAAATATGATGTCTTTTGTGCCACCTGCTATGTACAGCTTGTTTCCCCCCAAATATCTATGAGGTCTGCTCCTACCTTTGGGGGACAGGGCATTCTTTATGTCAAATACATAATGACTAATAATATTATTAATGCATTTTTACACAGCAAATTTCATCTTTCATGTTAATATCCAAGAAAGAATGCGGTTCTTTGGGAAGCTGGAATTCACCGGGAAATGAACCAAGCCTTTTCCCTTGTGAGATGGGCCAGACAAAGAACGGCTGCCAGCATCTCCCTCTCTCTCAATATTTGTGTAATTGCAAGACGGAATGGGATCCCCCCCCGCCCCCCCACATTGCTGGTCGGCTACAAATGAGTATTTGTTCTCTTTTCCCCTCGTATTGCTCTGATAACAGGATTCAAAGGACCTCCCTTCTTTTGTGAGCCAGTAGGGGGAGCCACTGACACACAGAATGAAAACACCAGCCCAATGCTATTAACAAGACAGAACTATCAAGGGCAAAACACATTGGAAATCTTAGCTAATGAGGGATTGACACACACACACATTCCCTCGCTCTCTCATTAAGGGAATGTGCCAGCTTACAAATAACTTCCAACCAAGTTATCAGGGTACTAACAACCTGCAAATGGAGATGGATGTGCTATAAGCTTGTCTATATTTCTTTCCTAAGTATTTATATTTAACATTTTCTACAAGCAATGAACTGGCAATTAGCAGCATAGAATTTCAGTACAATGTGCTCCCACTTTTGAACAGTGTTGTATTGTATTGTGGCAGGCGCTGAGGTGAAAGGCAGTGAGGACAGAGGAGCCTGAATCAGGACAGAGGTCAAGGTGCTGTTTTTGACAGGGGAAATGGCCATTCCCTTCTGCAATCCAACACTCTCCCTGAAATGCTGATCCTGAGGACTTTCAGGAATAGTGTGGGGTACAATGCAGCTGTCATCAGTGGAAAGGTGGTGGCGGTGGGGAGCCATTGAAAACAATCTCCTTTCCCATGGTAGAAGTGCTTTTCTGGTAGGTGATGATGACTTTGGAACTAACCCATCATCACTGTCTGTGGAGGACATTTGAATTGCCCCTAAATGCTATGTTTGTGTCACGAGGAAGGAGCAGCTTAAACCCAGGTTGGTTGTTACCAAATGTCCTCAGGGTGATGCATGTAAATGCTCTTGCCCATGTGAACAGGACTGGTATAGTCTCAAGCAAGGGGTAATAAACAAGGCATGCCCAGTCATTTTGGAATGAAATGAAAAGTGATAGAACTTCAAAATAGTCTTAGAAAGGAAAATGAGACCGTAAGAAATGGAAATAACAGTCAAAACCATGTATTCCTACTTTTCCTATTTTTTTCCTCCTGCTTTTCATTCTGTATACTTGATTGCCCTAGGTGTAAACTGTATCTGATTTGGAGCAGTGTAGCTAGCATTACGGATTCTGGCTTTGATGTGTCGGGAAGTGCTATCTCTCTCCCCCAACCCTGGGGCAGGAGGCACCAGTTGTGTCTTTCTGGCATACCTAGGCAGATGGCATCTGAAGTATTTTGAGCCCAATTAAATGAGCAGGCGGGGGGAACCAGGGGGTCGGAGGTTAAAACAAAGTAATGGGCCCTGGGCTGTTAGTCTTAGCAGAGGTTTTGAGATGTAAGCATCATTGTACCTTCAATAAAGAGATTTTCTTCAACAAACTCTGCATATTGAGAGCACTCAAATGGACTCCCACAATAACCAAAGCAGGAAGTCTCCAACTGAGCCAATCAGAGTATTATTTGAAAAATATCAGGAAGTTCCTATTCTAACTTTGCTAAATACACATCTCATCTCAAGTCCCATGTAGGATGTTCTTCATATTCTGTTCAGTACAGCACACTGCAGATCTTGCATATTTCAACAAGGAGAAGGGTGGGGATATTGCAGTAGTTCTCAACCTGGGGGTCAGGACCCCTTCGGGGGTCAAACAACCCTTTCACAGGGGTTGTGGCAGGGCAAGCAGCTTGGCCGGGGGGGGGCGCCATCCACACAACAGCCTTCTGGGGTAGATCGAGATAGAACATTCATTTGTCTGGAGCAGCGGAAAAAAGAGAGATCGACATGGTGGGACAAGAGGCAGAACTGAACTGAGAAACCCCAGAAAAAAACCCAATTTATATACAAGCACCAACAATGGATCTTCACGCCATTGGTCAGTTTCGGTTTAATTTCTGTGAAAGAACACTTGCATAATTTTATGGTTGGGGGTCACCACAACATGAGGAGCTGCATTAAAGGGTCGCGGCATTAGGAAGGTTGAGAACCACTGGGATACTGCCTATCTTTTCTGTGCCAGGGAATAACAGGGTATGGATTCATTGTATTGCTGCTCAGAAAGGCAAACTGGAAGGGTGCTTGGCAGAGAAGGGAAGGCAGAGAAGCCAAGCAGATGACCCATCAGCACTTTCCGTGAATAAATCCAGAGAGGGGGAACACGTGCTGTGAGGCAGTCTGATCAGCATGTCAGAAACCGGGGCTTGCAGACTGGAGGCAAATGAGGATGCAGGGGCATAAGTTCAGTTATGGGGACCAAACACAGCAATCATGTGTTTACTTTGGTGGTCTTGCCAGAGGGCAGGAGAAAGGTCTGTAAAAGTCAGAGCTAGCACTTATGATGAGTGTAAAAATGCATTGTGGAGTGGAAGTGTGCCACTCTGCTGACCGAAGGAAAAGGGGTGGGACTAGAGGTGCGACTGGAGCATGTTGGGCCTGTTTTGAATGGGAGCTGGTGTGAAACAGTCTGGGTTCCCTGTCTGAAGGGAATGTAGGCAACCATTACCTCTGAATAACAGACAGCATCATTTGGCTGTGCTATGCTGGGCTTGCTCCAGGTGACTGATCCGGCATAGCTTAGCTCTTTCCCTGATGAGCCAATCTTTATCACTGTGGGCACAGATTCAGTCATGTACAATGGCAAGCCCAGTCCCTTCCGTGGCTCCACCTCTGATCCTCTGGCATGCTTGTCCAGATCTTGCAAAGGCAGCCAACCCCAGATTGGTCACCAAAAGGGTAGGGACTGATGCCAACCAAAATGGAGGCCTGTCAGTGGTGGCAGGGCAGTGTTGCAGGGCTTGCAACCCAGCACCACCTCCCCTTCTCAAAGCCAATCAGAGACTTGACAAATAGGATTTCACGTTGTGGGGACAGTAAAAAATAATGCGTGTTTCTTGGCAGCTACCCTTTTCATTCGTTTTCCTTTCCCCTGGGAATGTCTTGTGCTGTTCACAGCCAGCACCCAGCAGACTTCTGCGGCAGAGTTCATGAGCACTTTCGATAGAGAATGAAACGAGGGGTGGTTAGTAATGGAGATCAGCCAGAGAGGAGCAATTATTCTTTTATGCCGGACCAGCCCTTGAGCCGAAGTTTGATTCTGCTGCCAGTTCCAGGGAAACACACCTGCGGGAGTCACGGAGAACATCATCCAATGTCGGGTGGCAGCTTTAGATTCGCAATGTGATTTTTGCTCCCCATTGAGTCAAAACGCTGCTGCATTTGAAAGGGAACATATCTGAGGACAAGAAACACGAGTACAAAAATGCGATAGAATGCTAAATGCGTAAGCATATAGTGTATCTATTACAAGTAACAGCCTTTCTGTTTAAACTAGGGAGTCCAAGCATCCACAGAATGCTAGTGCTACAGGATGCCAGGTAGTTTCAGATCTAGTTTCAGACCTACAGGATGTCAGCTATTATCAGATCTATTTCACTCTCCTTTCTGGAGTGAGCTTTCTCAAGGCTTGAAGTACCGTGTACCGTGGCAGAGTTGCCTGAAACTCAACCCCTCCAAGACGGAGGTCCTGTGGCTGGGCAGAAGAGGGCAGGACCAGGAAGCGCGCCTACCATGCCTGAACGGGGTGCAATTAACACCTGCACCAGTTGCCAGGAATTTGGGGGTGACATTTGATGCCTCCCTCTCTATGGAGGCTCAGGTCACCAATGTAGTTCGGACAGCATTTTTCCATCTTCGCCAAGCCTGTCCTCGGAACACCTGGCCACAGTGATCCATGCAATGGTCACTTCCAGATTAGACTTTAACTCGCTCTACGTGGGCCTTCCCTTGTCTTTGACTCGGAAGTTAGAGCTGGTCCAAAATGTGGCTGCCAGGGTCCTCACTAGAACACCTTTGAGGGCCCACATTCAGCCGGTGCTTTGTCATCTGCACTGGTTACCAGTCTGTTTCCGAATCAGATTCAAGGTATTGGTATTGACCTTTAAGGCTATACGCGGCCTGGGTCCTGTCTACCTGCGGGACCCAGCTTGGTCGCTTATGCCCCCCGCAGGGCACTCCGCTCTGCGGGTATGAATTTACTGGTTGTCCCAGGCCCACGGGATGTTCGCCTAGCCGCGACCTGGGCCAGGGCCTTTTCAGTCCTGGCCCCAACCTGGTGGAACGAGCTCCCAGAAGAGCTAAGGGCCCTGCGGGATCTACCAGCTTTCCCAGGGCCTGTAAGACGGAGCTCTTCCGCCAGGCATATGGTTGAGGCCAGGGCAACTCTCCCACAAATCCCTCCAATATCGAGATCTCTAACATCGAGATCATTGTTAGATCTATTGTATTGGTGCCACCCTCTTCTGAATATTATTCTCCCCACCAGGCTGAACTTGGGTGGAAGTCAGGTAACTAAGATCAGAATTGTGACCACCGCCGCTTATATGTTATATGTAACTTTTGTTGATGTTAATTGGGGGTTTTATGGGGATTTTATTATGTTTTAACTATTTATTTATTTATTTATTTATTTATTTATTTGATTTGTATGACCGCCGCTCTCGGAAACCGGCTCGCGGCGGTTCACAATATTTTAATAGAAATACAATATATTAACCATTAAAAATTCCCCATTAAAACCCCATTAAAACCCCATTAAAACAATGACTAAGTCACAATGATGGCGATTAAAAAAAAAAAAACTATTCCTATACAGGCCCGCTGGATGAGCAGAAAGGAACGGAGGATAATTGGGCATAGGATGGAACACTCTGGGGAACCAGGTCAGTCTAGTACTGGCCTCCCCCCTCCCCCTTTATGTTGTAAACCGCCTTGAGACCTATTTGGAGAAGGGCGGTCTAAAAATTTAATAATAATAATAATAATAATAATAATAATAATAATAATAATAATAATAATAATAATAATAATAATAATAATAATAATAATAATAATAATAATAATGTCTTTTAGTCAGGATCAAGAATCCAAATTGTATTCAATGCTGATTTAATCAGTCTAGTAAACTCATCCCATGTTTGAATGTTTGAGATAATGAGAGAGGATAGTAAGAATGGCACACCAGGTGCTCAGAAAGCACACTGGAACAGCTGTCTTTACTAGTCACTCTGGAATGGAGAGCAAAACAGGTCTGAAATTAGCTGGCACCCCATAGCACCTCTGTCTGGGCCTTACTGCTTTGGACTCTCTAGTTTAAATAGAAGAACTATTGTAATAGACACATTATAGTCTTACCATTTAGTACTCCTAAAAAGCAGAGACATCACCCTGCCAACAAAAGTACATCTACAAAAGTACAAAAGTACGTCTTCCCAGTTGCAATGTATGGATGTGAAAGTTGGACTATAAGGAAGGCTGAGCGTCAAAGAATTGAGGCTTTTGAACTCTGGTGCTGGAGAAGACTCTTGTGAGTCCCTTGGACTGTAAGGCGAACAAACGAGTCATCCGTAGAGGAGATCAGCCCAGACTGCTCCTTAGAAGGCCAAATCCTGAAGATGAACCCAGATACTTTGGCCACCTCATGAGAAGGAAGGACTCCCTGGAGAAGAGCCTAATGCTGGGAGCGATCGAGGGCAAAAGAAGAAGGGGACGACAGAGAATGAGCTGGCTGGATGGAGTCACTGAAGCAGTAGGTGCAAACTTAAATGGACTTTGAGGAATGGTAGAGGACAGGAAGGCCTGGAGGATCATTGTCCATGGGGTCGCGATGGGTCAGACACGACTTTGCAACTAACAACAACATTTAGTACTAGATTGTGTATTTGGACTTCTGTTTTGTTTTCTTCAAATATATTGCACATTTACATGTTGCATAACATTGTGGGTTATTTTATGTCTTGATTTGTGCCTGCTGCACAGACTAGCCTTTGCTTTTCATGATTGATTTTGGTTGTTGTGGACCCCACCCCATGATGGGCATTGCATCTGAAAGGGACACAGACATCTGCTGTTGCTTTGTAGGGCCAAGGGTGGGCACCGTGTCAGGCTTTCTCGCAACAGTCCTGAAGCCAAAGGCTGGAAATGCTTTGTAATTCTTAAAATTTATGAATGATTAACACAGTTTCCATATCTTCAGTATGGATGCCAGGACACAGCTGGTGGACATGTTGCATTTAATGAGGCCATTTGTGCCATTTCCAGGGAATTCCATCCGGGAAATGTTAAGTTCTTCAGATGTTTTAGGAAGGATTGGCAACCAGCTGAGATCTTGGTTTTAAAGCTGCTGTAAATGACTTATTTATTCTGCTATTGGGTGGGTGTTACATTAAAAATGAATTCCTACTCTTGTCAGGTTTTGGTGATGGAGCAAAGCCGCTTCACTCGTTAGTTGTACCCCACTGTTGCTTTGGTGTTTGCTATGCTAAACAAATACACCTTAATCCCATTGTATGCACATGCAACAGCTGAACAAGCAGACTAATGGGATCATTCAGTTCAGCTCCTCAGGCAAGGGGAAGAACAGAAGAGAATAAATCCTACTCCTCAACTGCTTATCAGCAGCATGTTCACTGCTTTTATGACCCAGGCTTTATATACACAGCCATCGATGCTGGATCCGTGTTCATGGCAACCTGTGGTTCCTCATCCAGCCATGTAATATGAATGCAGAAGACTGCTTTTGTGAACTCCCCATCCCATCTGTGTCAGAGAGAAGAAGAGTTGGTACTTACATGCTGCTTTTCTCTACCTGAAGGAGGCTCAAAGCGGCTTACAATCGCCTTCCCTTTTCTCTCCCCACAACAGACATCCTGTGAGGTGGGTGAGGCTGAGAGAGCCCTGATATCACTGCCTGGTCAGAACAGCTTTATTAGTGTTGTGGCGAGCACAAGGTCACCCAGCTGGTTGCATGTGGGGGAATGGGGAATCAAACCCAACTCACCAGATTAGAAGTCCGCATTCCTAACCACAACACCAAGCTGGTAAGACAGGCAAGGGAGATCTATTTCCCAAATACTTGAGGACACAATGACTTGGATCCTATGCATGTTAGATAGTCTCTGCTGTGGAACAAATTTCTCCTAAAACCTCCATTCATACAAAGGCTTGTTGATCTTGAGCAAACAGATGTTCTAGCAGTAGAAGGAGCACAGGATCCTAGTGTACATGGAACTTGTTCATAGGATCAGTGGATACACTCTGGGCAGCTGTGATTGTCTAAAATGTCTTGAGTGCCAGGTATATGTCCAGAGATGCAATTTAATAGCAGATAATAGTGGGGGATATATAGGCCGGCAAAAGAAGGACAGAGAGGGACACTGGGAACACAGTCTGAAAAACAGCAAAGACGAAATCGTTCACAGCACGATAACTTCACTCGCTTGGAAATAAGTATGAGAACTGAGCTTGGAGCAACTCCCACTCCGGAAAATCAGGTGAGCCTATTCAAGCCCACTGGATGTTCACAGCCTTGGCTCTTACTCATCTCGTCTCTCTGAGCACACAGTCAACACTCGTATAATCATAAATGTGGCTTCAGTTCAATTATTTGCCAAGTCTGCCTTTATTTAAGTGCTTTGCCTGGCTGGAACTTGACATCGATGAATAGTAGGAACTGGAATGATTTGATGTGTGATTAGGCTTGAATAAATCCCCAAGAATTAAACTTCCCATAATGTTGCTCATGTTTCCTGAATACTCTATATTAGAATGTTATTCATCTTAGCAGTGCCTAGAGAAAAATAGCATCTTGGCAAACGTATACATATACTTTATGGTTTGCGAGCGATATGACAACTCACAGCCTGAGAAGTGATATATATAAATATATATAAATAAATTGCTTTGTATAATGAAACTGTTCCTGAGATTGCGCACCGAATGAATCCCATCACAAAATGCATCTATAACACCTATATTCTTACTTTCTGCCCAAGTTTAAGATGAAAATGCCTATTGAAGCCAACTGGGTGTGTTCCTCATTCACGGCTTCTGGTTTTGTACAATGCAAATACATCTTTACAAAAAGTTTCTCGTGTTCTTCTGGGATAATGAGGTGTATCACTTTGCCCATGGAGCAATTGCTTCCCATCAGCAGCTCCAAAAAAGATCCAGTGTCTTTCTTTGCTTTGTCACACTTGAATTGCTTGCAGAATTTGCATTTAGACCTGCCACACACACAGATTGGCTGAAGCAATATGGGAGCTTCCTTTCAAGCCCAATTGGTAGTTCTTCTCTGGAGGTTGTCCAGGGGCATGTTAGTTTTCTCCCAGCTTCTCCTTCACAAAGAACAGTGCAGACACATGCCTCAGTTAGCTTCCCTTCATGCTTCTTATCGAGATGCTCAGAGGCAGTTTTATCCACAAGCATCAGTTTCCTGATACTGCTGCACAGTATCCTTAGGTAGCAAAACATTTGGCTGGTCTTTTAAAACCTTGACATTGTTTCAGTTGCTGCTCTACTTGGATTATGCCCTGACTTGGATGGCCTAGATGGCCTAGGCTAGCATGCTCCCATAAGATCTTAGAAATGGAGGAGGGGCAGACCTGGTTAATACTTGGAAGGGAGACTATCAAGGAAGTCCAGGATGGCTAAGCAGATGCAGGTAATGCAGGCAATCCCCTCTGAATGTCTCCTCAATTGAAAACCCTAGGGGGATGCTGTAAATTGGCTGAGACTTCACAGTATTTCACACACACACGCACATATTTGTAGTCCACCTTTCTCCCAAAGTGAGACCCAAGACAGGTAATAAGATTAACTAAAACAAGAACACAACAATAAAACCAAAGAAAAAGACAGAGCAGACATTATCCCAATCGCCCACTGGTATAGCAGAGACTCTTAAACAATGGCTGACTGCCATCCGGCTAAAGGTAAAGAAACTGAAATAGATTCATGGCAAGATGGAGTTAGTTTGTTGGGAAGACTAAGGTACTGGGGGAAGTGATGCTCCCTCCTCTTGATGGAGTCCGGCAGGGTCTGACTGACTCAATAAAGAGCCTAGGTGTGACATTTGATCCAGCCTTATTGATTGAAGAAGCAAGATGCTGTAGTCCAAAAAAGACATTCTATCCTACCAACTCCACTTAGCTTGGAAAATATTTGTAATCCAACTTGAATCCCAGTGATGAAGGCAGACTATAAATGAATGAATCAACAAGTAGTTTGTGGGCCTGCCTTATTAACTCTTGGAAGATGTACCATAATAGTGGCCACCACTGAGAAAGAAACTGCATGGGTAGTAGCCAAATGCATTATGGTTTGGAAAGGGTATTGAGAATAGGAAGTAGCAAGAAGAATAGAGCTGGTACATGGTTTCAAACATCAAATCCCGTATAGCCAAATCCCCCCACACTATGGTTCAAGTCTGCTCAGTCAAGAAGAATTCCAATTATTTCAAAGCCATGCCCCTGACATCTATGTTGATCCCCAAATGATTTACTGAAAGAAGAAAAAGTGGCAGAAAGCTTTCCCTTTAGCCAGATGTAAATTCAAATAGTTCACCAAACCATTTCCGCACTGGGAATTTCATTGCCCCGGCTCCCATGCGGGAGGCCAAATCTGGGGTGGACGAGGTGCACCGGTCTAAATGCTCCCCTGTATGGGAGCATGAAGAGTCAGGGCAACCTGCCCTGACTCAAACTCCAGCCTGCAGCCTTGTGAGAAGCCTCCAGTGCAGAGATGGAACTACCAAAGCCATCTCATTCTCAAAGCTAGGCCTAAAGACAGACTCAAAAAGATCAAGGTGAGCTGTTTTATTTTTGTTGAAAATACTAAGATTGTTCTGTTACCATGGGTTGACAGTGCCAAGAAATGGCACATAATTGTATGAACATTTGATTATCTATGGGGGGCTTTTTCAATAACAGTTAATTACTGCTTTCAGCAATCTATAATGAACCCCTCAGGCAGTGAGATATTCACAGAATAATGGAGCCTTCATCATTGTCCTCCATGATGTTGCTAAGCAAAAAGGGTATGGACCTAACTTGCAAGCTATAGCCTTCACAACCCTCAGAACCATGTCAACATTGATTATTTCTTGCAAGAAATAATCCATGCCAGAAAGACCAAATAATGCTACACACACCCCGTTTCTGCATGACCTACTATCAAACTGGCATCCACATCAGAATGGATCTCAGGGATTTTGTCTGTAAAACAAAGTGCAAAAATACCACAGCTAAAAGCCAAATTACTTCCTTGGGGACTCTCTAGTTGCATAAATTGTTAAATTGCTCCAAATAACTGAGACAGATGTGAATTAGCTGACACAACCATAGTGGAGAAATCATAGTTTGCTGCTATCACTAGCATGTCTAATGGGCTTTAAAGCAGACTCTATCAGATTCCCCTCAAGGCTTCCACCAACAACCATGTCTCCCTGCTCCCTTCAACTGACCCTGCTGCATTTCTTTTTACCATTTTAGCCCCCCTTTCTCCAAGAGGTTTCTCCATTCTAGACACATGCCTCCATTTTATCTTTACAGTAACCCTGGAAGGTAGGATTGTTGGCTATGAACTATAGATTCCATATGGAATATAATTTCCTTATTTAATACTGGTAGCTAAAAGATTATGCTCTATAGAAAGCTTCTTCTTACATTTCTGCTTCTTAGACTGTACTGGCCATCGCATTACTGGCAGAAAATGATGAAGGCTTGAAATGACTGCTGAAGAAGAAGAAGAAGAAGAAGAAGAAGAAGAAGAAGAAGAAGAAGAAGAAGAAGAAGAAGAAGAAGAAGAAGAAGAAGAAGAAGAAGAAGAAGAAGAAGAGATGGTAGGCTCAATTTTATCAGATCTCAGAAGCTAATCAGGGCTGGCCCTGGCTAGCACTTGGAAGGGTGACCTCCAAAAAACTCTAAGGTCATGATGTGGAGGCAGGCAACGGCAAATCATCTTTGAACGTCTCATGCCTGGCTCCCAGATGACCCTAGGTTCTCCTAGCTACACTACACTCTTGCCATATGATAAAGAAAGAAAGAAATTCCGTGGGGGAAGAGGCACTAATGGCAGGAGGCTGCTTCAAGTCAATGTGCAAGAAGAGTTGGTTTTTATATGCCGCTTTTCTCTACCCAAAGGAGGCTCAAAGCGGCTTACAGTCTCCTTCCCATTCCTCTCCCCACAACACACACCCTGTGAGATGGGTGAGGCTGGGAAAGCCCTGATATTACTGCCCGGTCAGAACAGTTTTATCAGTGCTGTGTTGAGCCCAAGGTCACCCAGCTGGTTTCATGTGGAGGAGCGCGGAATCAAACCCATCTTTCCAGATTAGAAGTCTGTACTCCTAACCACTACATCAAGCTGGCTCTCTGCTGAAAGTGAAAGCAGAACATACCAATGCAGGATTACAACTGAATATGAAGAAAACAAAGGTAATGATGACTGGGAAATTGCACAACTTGATGCTGATGATGAAGAATATTTTTTTATTGGTAGTTGAAGATTTTATGTTCCTTGGCTCCATCATCAATCAAAAGGGAGACTTCATCCAAGAAATTAGTAGGAGATTGTGACTGGGGCAGCCATGAAGGAGCTAATAAAGATTCTTAAGTGTAAGGATGTGTTCCTGGCACCATAAGAGTCCCCATTGCTATGTATGGGTGTGAAAGATAGACAATCAAGAAAGCTGACAGGAAGACAGTTGATTCCTTTGAAATGTGGTGTTTGAGGAGCGTTTTACAGATACTATGGACTGTCAAAAAAGACAAATAGTGAGTTCTAGATGGAATCAAGTCTGACCTCTTGCTAGACCAGTCTCAACTTTTTAACCATTGAGAAACCCCTGAAACATCCTTCATGCAACGAGAAATCCCAGACATGGCCCAATGGTGCAGAATATGGTTGGGATGTATAACTGTATACATGCCCACCCAGGACTCCTCCCCTTCCAACCCCCTGCAGTGCCATCATTAGCCATTTTTTTTGGGGGGGGGGTAGGTTGACATGACCATATATGGTCATATCACCCGATAAATGTTTAACAATTTAATATATAAACTCCCACCCATTTGGGAAACCCTTCCAGGGCTGTCAAGAAACCCCATGGTTTCATGAAACCCTGGTTGGGAAAGCCTGCCCTATTCCCTAAAGTGTCTATACTGGGGCTATCGTACGTTGCAATAGAAGACAAGTGTCACTGGAAAAAACAATAATGCTAGGAAAAGTTGAAGGCAGCAAGTAAAGAAGACGACCCAACATGAGGTTGATTGACTTTATAAAGGAAGCCATGACCCTCAGTTTCCAAGATCTGAGCATGTTAATGATAGGACATTTTGGAGGACATTAATTCAAAGGGTCACCATAAGTCTGAAGTGTCTTGACACCACTTACTATACACAGTATGGCAGAATTAAGAAACAGATAGCTTACATTTGCAGCTGTTCCTATTCAGCAACTTTAGCCTAAAATCTCCTAAGCCTGTTTAGAGACAGAGAAATGCTTATATGTGTATATGGGAAGCTGTGTGTGTACAGCACAAGTAACATCTAGGCTGAAGACCAAGGATCTCTCTTCTCACCCTGAAATAGACTGTCCTGTGTCATCCTATACATACTTGAACATCAATATGGCCAGTCTTTTCCTATACCTTCCCTCATCTGCTATGACGAGATAAGGGAAGTGAACCCAGTGGCTGGAGCAGATGAGCTTGTCAGAAATGTTGACAAAAATCAAGTGAGAACCGGACACACTCTTATTTGGGAGAGTAAGGAGGAAGGGCAAAATAGGTGAAGAAAGACCACAGAAGGGTGAGAGCCAATACTCATTTCCACACATGTTAAATAAGGCCGTTTCAATCCACTTCAGTGATCATTTGCAAGAGGATTTTGCCATTTCACCCAGTAAAATCCAGTTGCATTGAAAGTTCATTGAAAGTGCATTACTTAATGTGCCTTTTGTACCACCTGCTGTGCCCAGCCCTGAGATAAGAAGACAAGTGGTGGCAAGTACAATTCTGTACCTCTAGGTTAGGCTGAGAAAAACCTCACCCAATGAGCTTCATGGCCAAGTAGGGACTAGAACCTAGGTCACTCCATTCTCAGACAGGTATCCTAGTCCCTGTGCCACATTGGCTTTCGCGGTGGTTATCAAAGTATGTCACATTCCCCACATGACTCTTGAGAACCCTTGGTAGGACCTTAGTCTCATTGCATTCCCTTCTAGGCTTTTCTATAAGAAAAGAAGAACTGTCATCTTAAGCTCTTACGTGGGACATATTGTTTTTAGCCACAGCTACATTTTGCAAAACGAGAGCCTAAAGGCATGTTACCATTCTCTGAACCCTTGACACGCCCTGTTTTTCAAGCTGCTTTTCTTGAGATCTAATTTAAAACATTTCATGCCCTTGACAAGAACTCAATCAAGAACTCAGCAGTTAGGGCTGTTCGGACGCTCCCCATGAAACATCATGGCCAAACTGCAAGCCTCGAAAAACACGGAGAAATTTGTAATTTCTCAGGTTGTCTCCTCCCCACCCCAGATAGTCCTTAACTAGGCATCCAATCAGTGTTGCTCAATCTACTGCAATCTTGGTACTGAACATTAATCATGGGTTACCACAAGAGAATAATCATTTGGTCATTGCCTGAAGCACTATCGAAAGAATTATAGGAAGCACAAGACAAAAAACAGAACAGCAACTCTCCCATACCTAGATCTAAATTATGTGTTATATAGAGTATCGTGGGCTTTTTTTTTAACCAAAGGCAATTCAGACTGCATCTGAGCCTGAAGGAAAAACACATAGAAAGAGGTGACTCAGCTCAAAATCAGAATCACTTCTTCACTGGTGAAACAGTAGCTTGGGGAATGTACTCTTGACCTGTACGACAAGATGGCAGTGGGAAAGCAGCTTCTCAATCCCTACCTTCCTTTGCTCAGACAAAGCCTGCTTCAAGTTGCTGTGGGTTAAAAAGAGAGAATACAATTATGTTCAAGTTGGTATTCAGGCTGGTTTGAAGCATCAGAACAAATTTAGAGTCCAGGGGCACCTTTAAGATCAACAACGTTTTATTCAAGGTATGAGTTTTTGTGTGCATGCACACTTATTCAGATAGTGTCATGGAATGGAAGAAGAAGAAGAGTTGGTTCTTATATGTCACTTTTCTCTACCTGAAGGAGTCTCAAAGCGGCTTACAATCGACTTCCCATTCCTCTCCCCACAACAGACACCCTGTGAGGTGGGTGGGGCTGAGAGAGCCCTGATATCACTGCTCGGTCAAAACAGTTTTGTCAGTGCCATGGCGAACCCAAGGTCACCCAGCTGGCTGCATGTGGGGAAGTACAGAATCAAACCTGGCATGCCAGATTAGAAGTCCGCACTCCTAACCACTACACCAAACTGGAAGTAAGCAGTTCATACTTATAGGCAAAGTGTAAGAGTAAATTAACATACAGCATAATGAAAATAGTTAACAGATTCCAGTGATAAATAGGAAAAGAATAGCAAATTGGATTTGTTTGTATTCCCTTGAGATTGAATTACATGGGAAACCTTTTGTATACAATAAATAGTTACCGTTCTAAACTACTCTGCATTATACTAGTCATAGTTACTTTACAATCTACTTATTTAAATCAATTATCAAAATTAAGAGAAATAAAATAAAGAGAACATCTGGTCTTTCTGAGGGATTGTTTAAAATGCAGGTTAGCATATGTAGTGAATGAAGAAACCAATGTCCCTGTTGAGTCCTAGGGATTCCATTGTTCTGAGCATTGTAATGACTTGCATTTCAGCAATTTCCCTTTCCATTCTGTTCTTGAAGTTCCTTTGTAATTAAACAGCTCCTCTAAGGTCATCTATTGGATGTTTTGGAAGGGTGAAGTGCTCTCCTACAGGTGTATCAGTCATGTGGTTCTTGATGTCAGATTTGTATCCATTTATCCTTTGGTTTAGGGTTTGCCCTGTTTGTCCTATGTAGAGAATGGAAGGACCGCCTATAAGTATGGACTGCTTACTTCCATTTCATGACATTGTATCTGAAGAAATGCACATGCACATGAAAGCTCGTACCTTGAATAAAACTTTATTGGTCTTAAAGGTGCTACTGGACTAAAAATTTGTTCCAATACAATTAGAAGAAGAAGAAGAGTTGGTTCTTATATGCCGCTTTTCCCTACCCGAAGGAGGCTCAAAGTGGCTTACAGTCGCCTTCCCATTCCTCTCCCCACAACAGACACCCTGTGGGGTGGGTGAGGCTGAGAGAGCCCTGATATCACTGCTTGGTCAGAACAATTTTATCAGTGCCGTGGCGAGCCCAGGGTCACCCAGCTGGTTGCATGTGGGGGAGCGCAGAATTGAACCTGGCATGCCAGATTAGAAGTCCGCACTCCTAACCACTACACCAAACTGGCTGTCTTATATGTTACTCTTTAAAATATCCACCATAGACTTTTTATTTCAGCGTTTGTGAAAAAATTGCTAGGATTGAGGATGGAGCCAGTGAATTCCTGAACTGACTCATGGCATCTGACATGGGGAAGTTCCATTGGCAAGGAACTATGCAATCCCATAGTATTCCGGCTGCGATGTTATGACAAATTGGCGCTGTCCACCAGTTCAGGAGCAGGCACTTCTTCACAGGTATCCCCTGTGCAAGCACCGAGTCATGTCTGACCCTTGGGGTGACGCCCTCTAGCGTTTTCATGGCAGACTCAATACGGGGTGGTTTGCCAGTGCCTTCCCCAGTCATGACCGTTTACCCCCCAGCAAGCTGGGTACTCATTTTACCGACCTCGGAAGGATGGAAGGCTGAGTCAACCTTGAGCCGGCTGCTGGGATTGAACTCCCAGCCTTATGGGCAAAGCTTTCAGACGGCTGCCTTACCACTCTGCGCCACAAGAGGCCCTTCTTCACTTCTTCACAAGGGGGCAACAAAAGCCTAGACTGGAGTTTTGAATGCAGGGAGCTGTCCATGCTGAAGCAGAAGCGGGTTGGAAGGAGCTGTTGGAAGCAATAAAGGTTAGAAACTAACAGAGGAATAGTACAGGGAACAGAAAGCCCACTCTTTCCTGTAGCCAAAGGAAGGTCTCTGAACCTACTAAGCTCTAGAGCAGGAGTGGCCAAACTGTGGTTCTCCAGATGTCTATGGATTACAATTAACATGAATCTCTGAATTAATTCATTCCATGAATTAACATGGAATGCAGGGGGCCTCAATTTGTCTGGCATGTGCTTCCCCACGAGCTTTGGTTCTAGCCTTATACCTTCTTTGTTCCTGGAGTCCCGGAGAGACTGGAAGTGGTGAAGGCTGACAGGACTATCAGGAGTGTTCCAGATTAGCCTATTCCACAGGGTCTGGAATGGGAGCTTTTCATTATAGAGGGAACAGTGAATTCCCCAGTGCATCTAGTGCTTCTGAGGAGTCTTCTTCCCATATTGAGGCTGAACAAGAGCAGGTTCTGATACAGTCAGGAACCCAGTTCTCTGGTTCATTTGAGGATAGCTGCTGGTTTGTTTTTCCCCAACCAACTTTGTGAGTAGAGACAATAGATAGGATACCCCATACTATAAATGAGGAGACTGGTTTAAAGGAGGAATAGACTCCTTTCAGAACAATATACTCTCATGTGGAGCAAGAATCTCCATTTACTGAAAGGGAACATTATTATGTGTTAAGTGAATCTATACAGAGTTTAAATGTTTACTTGACTGGATGATAAACATGTGGAAGGTATAACAAGAAATTTAGGTGCTTGAATTTTGGTTTATCTAGCACTTGGATCACAAATTAGTCCTCATTTACCAGTTTATCGTACATACCTTTGTAGTGGCGCAGCACATATCACATGAGGTTTAAAAAAATTGCCATAGGGTAACCCCTCCCCCCTACGCACATATTTACATCTGATGGCTGATCTATGGTTGTTCTGGGTACAAGGGATAACCCTAGCCGGGAATTTAAACTGAATTTTAGTTAATTTGTTGTTTCAAGAGTAGGGAAGCATTGGCTTTAAAGTCCAATTTCAAAGAGGAGTAGGTCAAGATTTTGGCCATTTATTACAGACCATTGAAGGCAAGGACACAGTGCAACCACGTGTCCTAAAGCCACTGTTTCAGAGGATTCAGGGTACCCTACCATTTTGAGCAGTAAGGAAACATGACAATCCAAACCCAGATGGTGCTTTTGACTAGGTGGACATGCCTTGATTTGTACTGGCCCAAACTCAGTATGGAGAGCCATCCCTATTTCAAATCAGACATTCTGAAGCGTGGGTTCCACACCATCAATTTATCCAGTGTCATAAGAATACAGCTTATCTATAGTTTTAGAAATGTGCATCTGACTGGAATGACAAAGTGCATTCAGTCATTGTTTGGCTAATAACATGATTATAGTATAACAGCACAGAACTCACTGGAGTTCTTTTGTAATGCCCTGAAGAGGCCTATCTGGGAGCCCTTCTCTCTCTATATATATATATCAGACACATCCCATGTGAAACCTTTTGAGGATATATTTTCCAGTCTGTTGCTTTTAGTAAAGGTAGTCATTCTCTGTAATTTGTCAGGGCAATGAACCTACTTTCTGTCAGTTTTGTTCTTAAAGTTAGCATGTAAATGCGTCTTTGTGCTGTTGACTGTGCAGATTATAAACGCTCCCTCTATTCCGCACCTAATGGATCGGAATGAACTACACAAGGATAATTTCCCCCCTTCCATAGAAGAACTGGCTAGGTAGCTTCATTCTTGCCTAAGAGGTTTCATTAATGAATATATTTGCATCAATTTAACTTTTTGCTAGAAGAAAGAAACAGCTAATAGCTAGAACTTCAAAACTTTGTATTGGGGTATGAATCAAGAGACAGAGGTGGGTGGAACCGTAGACTTGACCACTGGAGCATCACTACACCTGTTTTTAAAATCTTGTTGGCTGAACCATCCTCTTCTGAAATCCACTTTGAGTGTCAGTTCTCCCCAGTTTATACCATTAACGAGTGTTTGTGTGTGTGTGAATAATACCATTAGATACTTCTTTGATGCTGTGAGCCTTACCACACTGTGCCGAACAATATCAGTGGATAATGCCAGTGTATCAGCTCAGTACATGTGCATTGAGAATTCTACTGAACTCCATTAAGTTCAATTTAGAAAATATATAGGCTGCCAGTTTGAAGTAGATTTTTAAAAAAATTACTTAGAAATTATTTGTAATTCTGTGACTTAGGTCCAATGAATCACAAGTAGAGTTCAGCTCGCAGACCAGTGCTTTCCCATTGGACTCTGCAGCCTGTGGTGCCCCTGGTGGTAAGGAGGAGCACCCTGCTGGTAAGAAATACAGAGTAGGATATAGTATGGTACTTTAGGTGAAAGATGGAAAAAAGTGGAACTCCCTTATCCAAGCAGGAGTGCCTTTTCACATAAAGGCAGCTTTGAATCCAAGCTTAGTGTTCAGGGCCCCCTCATCTTTTCAAACCAGAGGGCACCTTTGGAATTCTGATGCAAGGGGGTGTGCACAACCACAAAATGATGCTGCAAAAGTTGGAGCCAATCACAAAATGGCTACTGCAGGAAGTAGAACCAACCATGAAATGTCAAGGAGTGAAGTCATATATAACTCTAGCAGTAAGTTTTCAACACTTCAGGAAGAAGCTGTGTTCAATGTGATGTCTTTTTAAACGAACATATTGCTGAAAGGTATTGTCTTGCATACAGACATGGTAATGAGGCTGTAGCAGCTGTTGCTGAAGCACCTTTTAAAAAACCCACACAGGCTATCAGATGTCCAATCAAAACCCCCCTTGGGTCCCGCCCACCTTCTAAAGAAACTTCCTGGGTGCCATTGCTCTCATGGACACCCTGTTGCAACCCTGTTATATATTGCAGATTAGCTGACATAGTCTGGATATTTGGACAGAGATATGAATGTCTCAACATTAACTGGAGGATTTTGGACCTTGTTACAAACATGTCTTTTCATTGGAAACAGAGGAGCTTTACTATGACTTTTTAAAAAGCTGTTGAGGAATTCCTATCATTACAATGAGCAAGCTAAGATGCTAATACGGGAGTAATTGTTGGTATCAAATGAAGTTTGTTGTTACTGAGGCAGTAATAAAAAAGTAACTCATAACAACCACTGAATGATTTGCCTACATTTTTATAGCTATTCAGCTCTCTGAATAATTAAGGCATGCATATTAAGTTCTGGGAGATGAATAAAATGAGGGCAAATTAACATTTTTAAATCAGGCTCAAAGCTCCATTTAAAAAGCTGTTTTTATTTTCTTTGTTTTTAGTGCAGAACACTTATTAGAGAAGTGTTTATAAGCTTGTGAGAGGCTTACATAGTTACATGTTTTAACAATTTTATTTTACAGGCAATTTAGGAACTTTTTCCTCCAATGCTTAGGCCTTATAAGCACCTGGCTGGAGAAAATAAATGCTGTGCTGAATGTGGTTGGTCAAACACAGCTCGAAATGTGTCTTCCAGAGGAAATCATTCATCTCTGGCATAAATAATGTCCATTGCAGACTGAGAGAGACCAGTGAGGCCCACCTGAAGAACAAGCATACATCGTGGAGAGATCATAGTTTAGCACGAGAGAAAATGCTTAGGAGGTGGAAGTCCTGGAGTCTGGTCTCTGGACTTTTAAAATCTCTGATATATAATAAATGCCTTGTTGAGGAAGACCTCTTCTTAAAATCAGCTGCTGCTGATTAGATTATATAATTACCAAATGGACACAGAGCCGGATACAGTAATGCTTTATAAGCTATAAGTTTAGCATCTAACAGTATGGTGGCTCTTTAGATAAGAAAAAATATCTTTTTTTCTTTATGCTTTCTATTGTGATATTTTTACATGAGCACAATAGTAATGTCTTCTTTACAATCTAGAGATGCCTAAGATGACATAGTTCAGACTCTCATCATATTATGATCCAGCCCTGAATAGATCAGTGGCCTGACGTAGGAATTTGGGCATAATCTTGGATGCCTCCCTCACAATGTAGGCACAGAGCATGAGAGTAGCATGGCTGGCATTTTCCCACCTTTGCCAAACCAAACTACTAGTGCCCTACTTAGCTCCAGAGCACCTAGCCATGTGATGGTCATCTTTAGACTAGACTTCTATAACTTGCTATATGAGGAGTAGGAGTAGGAGTAGGATACCTTCACTTTCACCTCAGAATTGAGGAGGTGAGGGAGCCTGGAACTCTGATCCCTTCCTTGGACTGGCCTTCTGTGTGTCCCTCTGAGAATTCCATTCTTTCCTTCCTGTCTGCCTGAGGGTGGTACTTCTCCATTTATGAGACTCCCTGGCTCTACCCTCACCTGGTCTAGATCCAGTCTCCTACCTGCTCCACCTAGGAGGCTGTAAAAGGGAAAGTAAGCCCCCACCTGCTTCCCCCTGCAGCTTGACTCCCCACCCCACCCCACTCCTTTGTCTGGCTACTCCAGGTTGCCTCTTACTCTCTCCCATCATGGCCTTTCCCAAGTCTGTGCTTGGTCTTGCCTACTGCCACACTCCTCCTTACCACTGCCTGGCTCCTGGTCTTGTTGTTAATTGGGTTGAAGCACTCTGCCCAGGTTCCAACTACCCCATTCTTCCAGCCCTCCTTGCATGAGTGAGTCAGGCCTCCAGCCATCATTGACTGGGGTGGGGTCAAGTCAAGGCAGGGTGTTGACTCCCAACAATTGTATTACTTATTACTGAGGCACAACCTAGTGCTCTAGAAACATTGGCTATTACACAAGTGCAAAGGTGTTCAGCCTGGTGTTCAAGATGAATTTAAAGATGAAAAGTTGGTTCTTATATGCCGCTTTTCTCTACTCAAAGGAGTCTCAAACTGGCTTACATTCACCTTTCCTTTCCTCTCCTCACAACAGACACCCTGTGAGGTGGGTGAGGCTGAGAGAACCCTGAGATTACTGCTCGGTCAGAACAGCTTTATCAGTGCTGTGGAGAGCCCAAGGTCACCCAGCTGGCTACATGTGGGGGAGGAGCAGGGAATCAAACCTGGCTCACCAGATTAGAAGTCTGTACTCTTAATCACTACACCAAGCTGCCTCTGTTCAACATAAAATATTGAGAAAACACAATATGGTGTTTTCCTCATGTATAAATGAAGGAATCTGATCAAAGCAATTTTATCCAATGCCCATATTTGGGTGGAAACTTTCAGCATTATCACATCCAAGTCTTTGTGAGGAAGTTCCAAAGTGTAGTCATGACTAGAGACTATTATTCATTTTTTTTACTTCTGTAGTTTCTAGTTTTTCTCTCTATTGCTGACTCCTCATTTCTTTATTTTTGTTCCAAGAACTTGAGATGATGACCAAGGGGATTCAGCCACTGCAGAGCAATATCCTTGCTGCTCTAATGCTTAATATATCTCTAAAATCAGGGGTCAAACTAAATGACTAAAGCCAGAGAGAAGCAGTGCAGTGCTAAGCCCATTGACTCCAATGAACTTAGAAGAGTATAATTGTTAAGAATGACACTGTGGATCTCTGAATGCATTTTTAAAGGTTGAAAGCAGCCACAGAGGTCCTCATGTGGATCAGGGCATGGCATGAGGATGGTTGGTGTTAACCTTCCTCTGCAGTATTATTGAACAGGAATCACTCTTCTCCCTTGCTCTCACTAGGTCTCATACCAGGGCTAATAACATCTCGGGAGCCGGTCGTGCAAATGGTGTTTGGAAAGGTTTATCTGTTCCTTGCCTCCACTATGGATGGCTGCTTCCCCAGCATGGCTGCTTTTAAATACAAACATAATATAAGCCAGTGTGGTAGAAGTCCCCCCTCTCTTCAGACTGCCTCTGAGACAAAAAGTTCTTATGTTTATTGGAACATAAATGTACATATTATGCTCATACCCTGTTCTTCCTTTGGGAAACTGACGGCAGCATACAAAGGGCTCACACTGGCTTCCATGTTGAGATTCATTAGCAGATCTGAAAGTCCTGTAGGGATGACAAATGTTCTTGTCTCTTGGCAACTTAACTTTAAAAGAGCACACATTGTTAAAATGACTGTTCTGAGCTGATTATGATGAAAATAATGAGCGAGAACAAACATAAAACCCAAATGTTCAATTTCCCCGAAGAATCCAGCTTTCTGTTCTTCAAACAGCCTCCATTCAGGATGCAAGAAGTATCATGATCCCGCTGAATCGCAGAAGCTGGGAGACACAGCTCCTTAACCTTACATACATTCATGGCAACTGGATCCATTCATCACATTCCATGGGGCCAAGATTGTCAGATACGTGCAGAGACGTTAAGGGCTGCCTTTCATGTGGCAGACAAGTATCTGTCCCCACAATAGAAAGATATGCAAACTCCAAAATGACTTCAGTACCCTTCTTTATACCTTTAAAAAAGGCTTAAAACTGACTGAATGGTTGACTTGCACTCAGCACTGCCTTGATGTGTATGGAGAATCTTCAGAGAATTCTTGTGTTCTCTGAAGGAAAGTCACTTTTATCTGTTTTTAGATGAAGTTCTTTATTGAGGGACATAGGTTTTACTATAACTGGATGATGAAACCCATGATGGTTGGAAAAAAGGCCTTCTTTCCTCATCTTCAGTTGTACTTCTCTCAATACTACATTGCTTGTGGGATGGCAAATTAAATTACTGGGAGCAGCAGGGAGGAGACAAGAAAAGGAAATGAAAAAAAAGATCTGCCATGTCGCAATTTAAGTTGTTTATTTATTTGGGCCGACTACACAGACCCCGTGTCCTTGCCATTCTTGTAATTAGTTGAGAGTACAGAATTTCTTCTTGGGAACATAACCATGTAGAAATGGGAACTTGGTTGTACACAAGGTGAGTCAGCAGTCATTTTTGTACTCATGTTTCCTCTTTTAAAAAGACAAAATGCTAAGTGACTCACAGCAGCATAAAGAAGAATACAATATAAATAGACCAAACAAAACAATCAGCTGTGCCATGGCTTGCTCTGGGATTCAGTAGCTGGCTCACTCAAAGGCACAGGCTGTAAACCATGGACTAAGAACCAAAGGGTCGGGAGGTCTTTCTCTCTTGCTGTTGAGTTCATACCCAGGGACTCACACTACCTAAAACAAGGAAGTAAAAGCAAGGACTCATAAATCTAACCCACAGTCTAAACAGGATTAGTAGTACAAAGAATTAATACAATTTCAAACATCGGGTTAAATTTGCACTTTCAGAAATGGAAATTTCCAAAAGGAAAAAAAATCATTTAACAAACTAATTTTTAAAGAGAAAAAGAATGTTACACAAAGCAGCCCCAGGCCATCATTTACTGTGTGGGTGCTGAAAAAAAATAAACGTTGAACTTAAATGATTGGACTTTGACTAAATTCCAAGAGGCATTGAAAACCTTCACGCAACAACTTCCCTTGGATCCATACATTAATGCAAGAGCCATTGAATTTCAGCAATAATATTCAGAGGAGTATTACCAGACAATGATTTTACTCCCCCCACTTCCTTTTCTAAGGATGCATATTTTCATTTATATAATCAAGAACCTTTCAGACTGGAAACAATTACGTTTCAGACAAATAGGTTTCTGGCTATTTGGAGAATTCACCATGCTTCAGTAAAAATTATTTAAATCTTTTAGTTGAATATTTGATTTTCAGTCTAGAAGTTAAAGTAATGCTTCACGGAAAGCACACTCTGAGCTTTGTTATCTACTGAAATGTAACATTTAACACTTCATCTTATTGCTTCCAAGCCACATTTTAAATTTAATGTTAACAAAATATAAACCTCTTTGTTTAGATTTTTTAAAAGCATTACACAAACTTTCCTTATGTGAACTACTTTATACCAAATAATCCAAAACATTACATTTATTTGTCAAGCAGTATCCATCTAGAGATGTTGACTCAGCCTTCCGTCCTTCTGAGGTTGGTAAAATGAGTACCCAGCTTGCTGCTGGGGGGTAAATGGTAATGACTGGGGAAGGCACTGGCAAACCACCCCATATTGAGTCTGCCATGAAAACGCTGGAGGGCGTCACCCCAAGGGTCAGACATGACCCAGTGCTTGCACAGGGGATACCTTTACCTTTTATCAGTCTAAATATGTTATAAATTATTGTATTTCTTATTATAACTTTGTGAGGCAGCTTAGCTTATGAGTAACAACTCAGTTTATGTGCACAATTGACACACAAGTCTGGTTGTGTGTCCCTACCAAAACTTAACAGGCTAGTGTGGCAGCCATGGCATGTGTGAGAGAGGGCAGAAGGCTCCAAGGCAACTGGGGTGGATTGAAGAATATCCCATCCCCTACTCTGGCCTGTGCTGTAGATTCCTTATGCCCCAGCCACCCACCATCAAATAAAAAGAGAGCCGCATGCTTCAAATAAAAGGTTGGTAGCATACAAGCTATGTGCTCTTTAAAGTTGTTTTGGTTAGAAACCAAGGCTGCACTTATTTGTGCAGTAAATAGAGATCACATTTTCTTAGATATTTGCCTTAACAGACAAGACACAGATGGAGATGAACAACAATGGTTTATTCAACAGAAAATAAAGTATTGAATAAAGTAAATATGATACGTGGATGACTTTACTATCTAAAGTAAAATTGGCTCTCAGATAAAGTAAATAATCCCTGAGAGAAGATTTTATCCCCATTTCTCTGGACAGGTTATTCAAGCAAGTTCAAGGTTGTTCTTTTTTCTTTCAGAGCACTTTACCACAGAACCTACACTCACTAGTTAGGAATGATGGGCCCATAACAGGATGCTTGTTTGTCACACTAAAATAAGATTTCTTCCCTAAGTTGTCTCCCAAGCCTTAAGTTAAAAGCCAAATAAAAGCCTGGCTAAGCTCCTTTCCAAAGCCATGAAATTCCTATCTAAAAGAAAAAGTTTTTCTTTACTCACCTTAAATAGAGATGGGCATGAACCAGAAAAATGTGGCTCAATTGGTTCATGGTCAAACCACAAACTGAACCCAGGAGATTCATTCATGAACTGAACCTGTTTGTGGTTTGTGGCCCTACTCCTTGCTGCTCAGCTGTTTTGGGGGGACTTTCTTGTGTACTCCCTTTAAACTTTAAAGGGGCTGCACAAAATAGCTAAAAACAGTAGAGTGGTGCTCAGCTGTTTTTGTGGCTTTTGCAAGGAATCGCTTTAAACCCTTGTGATGTGTTCTATTCACAAACCACCACAAACTACTTTAAAAGTTCATGGAAGTTTCTGATGGTAGATCCATCTTGAATATCAGTTCATTGTCTGTCTTGTTGTGCAGCCCTCATTGGGACTGTGAAAGCACAGGCCAGTCTGCACACAAGACCTCAATGAACAATGGTTACAGGAAGGAAATCATGAATAGGGCATAATTTGTGATTAATTTTGCTTCAAGGTTCAGTTGGTGCCCATCCCTATTCTTGAACCGAGACTGGCTCATTCCTTTCCAGCCAGAGGAGTTCCCTGGGCTCTGATTGGCTGACAATCACGTGAATTTGCATGAAACCTAAATTACAAGGATTGGTTCAGAGCCTTGGAGGAGAGGTGGGCCTTTTAAGGATGACTTCCTCACCAAGTTACTACACTGTTGGCACGAGCCTATTGATTGGATACAGGCGAATGTTTCTGCAAGTGCAAAGATTTCTGCTGACAGAGCACAATTTCCAGATCTCCTGCAACAGCTCAAAATGCTTCTCAGTCCTGTTCCTGAGGGTTACCTCTCCCCCAAGAACAGGACTTCAGGAAGAGAGAGGCTCAAGATCATTCTCTGTCGCTAAAAATCCTTGCATCTAAAGAAATATTTAGTCTGAGTCCAATCCTAGGATTTGCTGAATGGCCACAGCATCACATAGGCATGTGTGGTAGATGACCATCAGAGGTGGTAATTCTAACACCCTGGGCAAAGGTTTGGGTCAGGGCCCAAGAATCCCTGCCACTTGGGCCATTGCAGACTGAAGCAAGGGGCACCCTCACCCCATGGAAGGAGAGAGGTATGCATGGGCAACTGATGTTCTCTTGTCCAGAACATAGGAAGTGGTGCCATTAGAGAACATATCTGTGGAATGCATGCTATACTAACACCATTTACCTTTTTGTACTTGGCCTTGTTTAGGCATGAATAGCTAATCTGATATGGTTATATTTTCTGCCATGTTTGTTATTATTCTGACCAAGCAAAGCATAAAGATGCAGTAACAATTTGAAATTTTAGTCATGGACTTAAGTTAACAGTTTTTGCTTACAGGACTGGGCTGCATCACCTTGGGCTATTGTTAGTAAGTATTTTGTTTATATAAACCTAGAATATTCTGGTGGTGGAACACATGGACATTTTTGATCACATGCTATTGAAGACAACACAATTTTGCTTTACTGTGTATGCAAATCTTGCTTTTTTATACTTGCAATACATTTTCTGGATGACAATATAGAATTAAAAAGTAAGTGGAACAGACCACTCAGTGAGAATTAACTAAACTATGTTAATTACTTAGTATTAAATGGACAGCTGTGTATGAATATTAATTTATCTCTAAGGGCTTTTAGAGATAGAAAGCATGCTTTGTTTTTGTAGTGTAATTTAGGGAATTAGAGGTTCTTATAGAGTAATAATTAAAATCTTATGTTTTCTTTGCACCAAGATACGATATACAAGATCCTTGCCCCAAAGATATAGAATTTCCAGACAAATGTATCATTAAATAATGAGTTTCTAGTTTGAGTATAGATGTTAAAGGAATCTAATTTTTCTGAGCAAACACACAGCAGCACTGGATTTTCTAGAGGGAGGAGGACAAGAAACAGAAAAATATTGTTATTTCATGTAGCTACCATGTTTGTACCTAGGAATGTACCTCACTGTATAATGAAAGAGAGGCAGGCATCTGAGTGCTTTACAGCAGGGATAGTCAACCTGTGGTCCTCCAGATGTCCATGGACTGCAAATGCTGGCAGGGGCTCATGGGAATTGTAGTCCATGGACATCTGGAGGACCACAGGTTGACTACCCCTGCTTTACAGTGCAACCCTAAGGAGAATGATACTCTTCTAAACTGAGCAGACTCCCCCCCCCCAGCTGCCCTGGACTTCTCCAGACCCGACCCCACCCACAGGGACAATCTGACTGCAGAAGGAAAAAGGGTGGCCGGGGACTCAGCAGCTGTCGCCAGTCCTTGTTCCTTCTGCGGTCAGACTGTCCCGGGGGCCCCTGCCAGAATGTGATGGGCTGGAGGGGGGCTGTCTTCTGGCTGGGGGTAAAATAACTGATTTGTACAAAAATTGATTCCTAATTCCAACTACCCTAATCCTCTTTGCAAAATAAATTCTTTTATTTGTTTATTGTTAAAAAATGCCTCAGTGCCTATCTCAGAAAGGTTTATAAGAAAAGGGCTCTACAACTTCTGCAAAGGGTTCCAGGGCTGAGTAAAACCAGAAGGCTCTAATAGGGACAGGGTGGGATAGTGAACTTTATTTTTTATCACCATGCTCAGTCTGTGAGGGAATATTTTTCTTTTAGGGGAAATTTTTATCTCAGAGTGGGTAAGTGTATAGAGGTCATCACCATAGTGGGCTGCTTTATAAACAGGCATGCCATCCCTACTGTATTGACTATGGGAATGAATGCTGAGGGTCAGTGGCTCTGTGGTAGGCCATCTGTTTTGCATGAAAAAGCTGGCAGGATTGATCCCTGGCATTTCCTGAAAGAAAGGATTGGGCATGGGTGACTTGAAAGACACCCACCTGAGACCCAGGAGAGCCACGGCCAGCCATAGCCGACAATGCAGATCTTTGCTAGACCAGCGGCAGCTCCATGTGTGTATATCTGAGTACACGAGGATCTCCCAGTCGCATCTCATTGGGCTGGCACTTGAGTAGCCAGTCAGTTCTGCTTCATGTGGCATGGATTAAATTCTTCATAGCAAAAACAAAGTCACAGCCCATTTACAGGAGCCTTGCTTTTGTAGCTCAGAGTGTCTAATCGGCAAGGTTCTTGTCAGAACTTTATCTTGTTGACCAGATGGTGCAGTTTGTTTGGCACTGGCATGAGGGAATAGCTTTTGAATTTTGCATAAGGACAACTGTTCCAACTATCCAGTGACTTGCAGTGTTCATCTTACTTGACTGACTCTTCTTGTACTCTCAGCAGAAATGCTGTTGAAATGCCCAGGATTTTTATATGGCTCTCTGTTCACCCACACAGTCTTAATATTTTTGTTCCCTGATAATTACCTTACTTAGTTTGGATCCTCTCCTACGGAGATGAAATGAGATGCTGTGGAAAATAATTTAGTTAAGTACAAATGTGGGAACAATTAGAATCTAAGCCAAACTCTCTCAACTATCATCTGCTCTCCAAAACAAACACATAAAAAAAGTCGCAAGAACAGTATGGGTGGGGTTCCTGGTCAAAATAGTTTGAACGAAACAGCTGTTGCAATAAAGGGGGGAGAAACTATTCATGGAAGCTATTTTTGTTATCTGTAAAGAACATTTTTCTTTCATAGATTATGGCTGAAATTTTTGTGGGGTATCTGGGGTTTTCCCAGTGATAGCTGTGGAAAGATTTGTACTCAAGAATAATAGCCTTGTTTATCTGAAAATGGGACTTAGCAGTGCAATTCCAAACAGCCTTGAACCCTTCTATGGCCATTAATATCAATGGGGTTAGAAAGGTATAACTGTGTTAACCATTAAATTGCAGTTTTCTGTGCAAGAGTGTTGTTATCATGCCCTCCACAATTGAGACTCATGTCTTTTTGAACCTCATGATCCTCAGGGTATCTTATTGAATGCATGTGTTTCCCCAGGTGCTTTCAAGGGGAAGAAGCAAGACTACCATGAGAACTGCACTGGCATATCAATCAAGGATCTTTTGTGCAACCATTTAGACCTTCCCCCCCTAATATTGAATGAAGCCCCAAGGTTGCAGGATAAGAACCAAGCTCTCAGAACCTTCTTCACAATAGACTTCTTTGGGTCTGGTATGTAAGAGTAGGCTTACCGATCTAGATAACACATCAGAGACTCCAGCCATTGTCAACAGGTCTGAGTCACATGTATCACATGTATCACTCAAGATAAGTCAGTCATTTACAAGTACACATATTTATCCTTCCCATCCTGTACATAGCCCTAAATAATATCCTTTTAGAATAGAAGGTTTGACTTACTCAGTGGCGGCTTGCCCTTTCACCTATGGGTTTGTGGATTCTTATAAAGATAGCTATAGTATGTTTTTTTCTTCTTCTCATACTCTTCTTCCCTTCCTGAAACCTACTTTCAACAAATCACTAAAAATCATAAAGTTGAACTTGCATGCAGCCAACTCACTCCCTACCTGATTGGTCCTGGGGGTGTGATGGCAATAGGGAGATACCACTCTGCCAGTGAGGGCCAATCAGTTAAAACTGTACTCTGCTAATTCAGGCTAAGCAGTGCAAATTGCAGTCTGTTAATGAGGGCCAATCAGTTCAAATTGCTTGCAGACAACTCAATCCCTACCTGATTGAACCTCCCTGGGAATGTGCAGCCAATAGAGAGAGAACACTCTGACAATGAGGGCCAATTAGTTTAAACTGCATGCAGACAATGCTCTCCCTACCCGATTGGTCCTTCCTGAGGGTGTGCCACCAATAGGGAGAGAGCACTGCCAATGAGGGACAATTTTGGGGGGTTATCTGTCCTCTTCCAGTTGCTTGCTGGGTGGAAGAGGTGTTAGCCTCTTTGGAAGGCACTACTGCTGGTAAGTTGTTCCATTCTCAGCCTTCCCCCCCCTCCTCCATTTCCCCCAGGAAAGGGAAGGAAGCCAGCTACTTCCTTTGCTTCCTGTGTTGGTCTCAGATTTCAGCTCTCTGCTGGGAGGAAGCACATATGAGCTGCAAGGGAGGCAGAGATAATCAGTATTTTAAAAACAAAATGCAATGAGTGTTTTAACTCAGTCCAGGGAGTCAAGGGTTCCTTTAGTCAGTCCAAGGGCATCAGCAGAAGGAATAGGTCACAGGTTGTTGTTGTTGTTATCCAAATTGGGGTAGTTTGCAAATTTTGTAGTTTGCATAGATTTTGGTTGCTCCAAACTGATGGGTATGACAGAACCCTGCTAATGGAATAGTCAACAAACAATATCATTGATAGGCAAGGGTAAGTCTGCTGATGGGCAAGTTACAGTTATTCTGCACCAATATTACTATAGAACTAGCAATTAAATGTGAGAACAGTGATCTAGGGCCTAATTGGAATTAAGTCCCATTTTATTCAATGGAGAATATGGAATTTACTACCAGAGAGTAATTTGCTGTGGAGAATATGGAATTTGCTGCCAAAGGATGTGATGGGGGCCTTAGAAATAAATAATTAAAAAACTGAATTAGATAAATTCATGGAGGATAGATAGATCAGTGACTACTAGCCATGGTAACTGAGGGAAATCTCTCAATCCCTGAGCCCGGGACTGACATCAGGGGGAAGTCTTGGCCTCTATGCCCTGTTCTTGGCTCTCCAGAGAAACTGGTTGGCCGCTGTAAGAAACAATATTTTCTACATGGGAGATGCAAATTACTTTTCTGCTTCATTCCAAAACCAAAAGGACTAGACAGGAATTATGATTCATCAAGAAATGAAACACTGAGAGAAGTAATAAACCTTCCTGGAATTTTTAATAAACTAATTTCAAACAACTCTGGTTCAACGCAGTAATTTATGCAGTAAAAGATTCAGCCCCAAAAGCTAAGGAACATCTGAAGTCTCTAAGTTTCTGTCTTGAATGTCATTCAAGGTCAGATGTTCTTGTTTCAAAAGCAATGTACCTATAACCTCCAGCATGGTTAGTAGTTACAATTTATTCATTGAAATGCTGCCAAATAGTAATTATTTTTCCCTGCTAATGCCTGACATTCATAAAAGTCTTAATTTTTTTTATTTTACAGAGCAACAGTGTGTGTGCAGTCAGATGCTATTTAAATTAATATACACTCTTTCCCCCCTTTTTGACATTTATTGCTTTACTTTGTATCATCTATACCTTCACGGCATCTTCTGCTCAAAGCATTTGCTGAAGTTAACTACCAAAATCGATGATTAAACCTTGTGGATTTGCTTTCTGATTCTTCTACAATCCTAAAATTAAAGCAATGCTTCCTTTCACACAAAAAAATGAATCTGCAAAGCCCTTCCGGTAGAACTCTTGGTGACACAGTAGCCTCTGTACCTTCTGTTCTTCTCACCTGCTCTGGATATGTCTGAGGGAGAAAGAGAGGGAGATAGATCTACTGAGTATGATTGCCCTGGTTTCTCAGATGCATTAAGGTTACTTAAGCTACATGAGGAGGTCATCTGCTGAAATAACTCCCATGCCAGTAAGTAATGAGAGAAGGTACCCTTGCGGGATGGACTGCACTTTTTAAAAGCTTAGAATTGCTATACAAACAGCTGAAGGACTGTGAAGGGTTAATTCTTCACAGAAGCAGGGAGCCTTGAGTGACAGGCTGCTTCAAGTGATCTGATTGGTTAGCTGAGCAGAGACAGATGGGAGAGCTGCATGTTGAGGAGAGACCCAGTCAGATTTCAGCATTGACTGAGAGAAGTTTTACATACATGGAGTACTGGGGGAAAGATAGCAAGAGAGTTTGGGAAGTAGGTGAAGACTACCATTTGGGTCAAAGAAAAGGGAAAGTTCTTGTAGTGAGAGGAGAATTTCCCTACCCAGTCAAAGAGGAAGCTAAATCAGATGAGTGGAGTGATCTCTTGTCAAATGTGGTTAGATCAAATGTGGTTCCATGTATCCCCATGTTGTATGTAAACCGCCCTGAGCCATATGGAAGGGTGGTATAGAAATCAAATAAAGAAATAAATCAAATAAATAAATAGATACTGCCCTTAGATAACTTAAGACTCATGGACAAACTCAAGACAAGGACTGGTGTTTCAAGAGAAGGGTTACTGTAAAGAGTATACCAGCCTTCTGGAAACTAAATGAGGTAGTGAATACCTAAAGAAAGTATACTAGAGTGTTTCAGAAACACTGAAACAATAACAACATAAAGCTTTAAGTCACTCTTAATAGCTTAAGAAACTTTAATTAGCCTGAAATATAAGAACAAAAGCCTGTGCATGTACTGGTTTTAATTCAGTGTTAATTATACTGACTTGCCTCAGAAATGGCAACCCCTGATTGCACCTGATCTTTCCCCTCTATGTCCAACCTTTCCTTCAGGTTCCTGGTCTGAGCAGTAAAATATCATAATGGCACATGATTGGATAGCTGAAGCTCAGGAAATAATAAAACAGACCACTAAGGCTGCTCAGTCTGAAAGGGAGAGAAAAATGCTGGGAAAATCTTGCCTCTGAAGGAGGAAAGTAGATGAGGCTGTAATACATTTTAAAAGATAGTAAATTGAATATGGGGCCGACCAATTTCTGGAATGACCTACCCATAAACACTCTTGGGGCAGAGTCCTCCAAGAACATCTCTGCACTGGGAATCAGCCCCACCTTACTGCTTGTCTGGTGGTGGAGCAAATTCCTGGTTCCATATGATGTTGACATTGAGTAGGGCCCATTCCAGGGGTGGCCTGATTCAGGCCCACCATCACCCCATGGCAAGGGAACATGGATATACCAGTGTTCCCTTTTTTTCCCTGGGTGGCAACAGGGCCTCAGTTGGGACAGGCCCTTACAGAGTTGGGCTGTCCAGGCCCGGCTCCTCCCCTGACTATAGCATCTGGAAAGGGACAAAAATTGCCTCAGCTGGCTCCACAGAGCTGTACAGTACCGCTGAGGTGCCTGGGTCATTATTTAAAATTTAGGAACATGGTATTGCTAGCGTGTTCCTAAATAGAAAAAAATGCACCCTTCCTGCATGGTAAAAACTTCCCACCCTGGCTGCCTCATCTGGAGGCAGGAATCCAGGGTGGATCGGGTACACTGCTGAAAACAGTCCCCTGTGGGGACTCAGGAAATGGTGGGGCAACCTGCCTCATCACAAACATCTGGTGGTGATGATGATGATGAATCTCATTATATATCAAGGGGCCAACTTAGATGAAATAGAGATCAAGAGCCATCATCAGATCTCTTGCAACCGCCTAAAAAGTTGAAAGCAACTGTATAGATATTGAATCAAATCAGGGCCCTGGTGCTGGTACTTGTGAGATGGGTACAACTTTCTTCTTGCAGTCCTACCTCTCAGAATTGTTGTGATGACAAAGTGTGAAAGAAAGTTTCATGAACATGAACATACATGAAACTGCCAGCTGGAGAGCCAGTTTGGTGTAGTGGTTCGGAGTGCAAACTTCTAAACTGGCATGCGGGTTCGATTCTTCACTCCCCCACAGGCAGCTCTTCTTCTTCTTCTTCTTGGTCCATCAAGATCAGGATTGTCTGCTCAGATGTAGCAGCTCTCCGGAGTCTCAAGGTGAGAAAGATCTTTCACGTCACCTACTGCCTGGTCCTTTTTAACTAGAGGTGCCGGGGACTGAACCTGGGACCTTTTGCATGCCAATCAGATGCTCTGCTACTTGAGCTTCTAGGAGAAAATGTACTAAGTAAATAGGGCTTCATTCTTAAACAATAATAATTTGCTCTCCTATTTGTTATAAGAACAGAGCTATGGGATTATTGAAGAGTGCTAAAGAAATTCCCCCCTCTAGAGCTAATCTTAATTCCTTTGCATGGTTTAGCACTAGGAATAAATCGATTTTAATTGTTTTTAAACAAAGTACACCATCACAGAGTGCAACCATATTTACAATGCATGATCCAGAGAACAGCACCCCCTTGCCCCTGTTCCTCAGAGGCTGTATTTGTGTGAATGAAATACTCCCAAATCTCTCCGCTCTGAAACCATCAGTACTATTTGAACAATGGCTGCTGTTAAAGAAAGAACAATGTTTCAGCACTGCAGTATACATTTCTCAAAAGTGTTTTTTGTCTCGTGTTCTCTCTCCCTCCCCACCATAATGTAATACATGTGGTACATCTGATGGATTTTATAAAGGCGAGAAAACCTTGCATCTGTTTTGTAAGACAGGGCATGGCAGCCAAATGTCACAGCAATACTAATAGATGTTTGCTGGGGGACTCTAAAATTGGACTGCCAAGGACTGATACGGCAATCATGGGGACATGTGGGCATTTCCTCTTCTGTTTTTTGGGACTCATTAGTGTGAAATTGCTTCTGTCTTAGCCATTGAAATTGTAGGTCTCCTGGCGAATCAGGTAATTGTGGTGAGTTTAATGCCAAAAAAGCACTAACTTGAAAAAGCATTGAGGGAAAGAGAAAGAGAATGAGAGAAATTTACTAATTCTAATACTATAGATATGACCATAAATGACCACCAGTGGTGTGAAGGTTAGCCTGCATGCTTCTAATTTCCATGACAACTTGCAGAGATCATTTGTAAGCCCTCCCTGTTTACTTTCAAGCTTTAACCTGGTCTTATTTACCTGAAATGGCCGCAGTGTGCTGTATGACATACTGCTGTTCAGATACTGTTTTAGGCTATGGGGAAATAAGTGCATTAGAAACTCCAATTGTGGATTGGAATCCTTAAATTAGTTGCAACTTTCCAAGTGAACTGAAGGAGACAATAAGATCAATAATTGAAACAGTGATCAGCAGGACTCCAGGTGAGTCAGAGCACATGGAGGAAGCCAAATAAATAGCCCAGTGCCAATTGCTCATTTGAGCTGGAATAACTTCCTGTTTTTAAGTATCTTAGGATTCATATAATATGCAAACACAGAGGTTTGAAACTGGCAATGGGCAAACAAACATAAATGGACTTTGGACCATCTCACTTGCACAAGATTGGGTGCAAAACCTGCCTTTCTACATATGGCAGTGTTCTCAATGTGGCTGCAAAAGATCTTGCACAAACAGAAATTCAGCAGGTTGTATATCATGCTGGTCATGAAAGGAAAAGATTGTGGCAGCCACAGGTACAGTGAGACTCAATGTATTTCCCCTCCACTTGTGTTTTTACTTGTGCAAGATCTTGTGCAACCCATTTTAGGGCCCCAATACTATATTGGGAAGGAAGCACTAAGTGTTGCACACCATCTTGTGCTAGTGGAACTGTGTTAAGTCCGTTTATGCTTCTGCTTTGGATTGTTGGGTCAAAGCCAATCAGGTGGAAGTGGTGCAAATGACAAGCACCACCTTTTCCTTGCATTTTGCACAAATGTTCTGAAATTTGTGTAGGATCCAATCCATTGCACCATGCTCCTTTTCAGATGAAACAGAAAGTGGTAATTTGAATTTCATGCCTACGTCACAGCTGATAAAATAAAACCATCCTAATGGGTATCTATAGTCCTCACTTATATACTCTTATATGCCACAATTAAAATACTGCACTAGAATGTTAAAGCTGAAGATTCAGAGGTAGCTCGAATTCTCACTCTGCTATGGAAGCTCACTGATGCCCTTTCCACACTGGCAGCGCCGCTCCAGGCTGCTGCTGGTTCTTTGCGATGGAGCAATTTGCCCTACTGCTTCCTGTGTCCCCATGGGGGACTGTTTTTGGTGGTACACCCCATTCACCCCAGTTTTCTGCCTCCACACAAGGTGGCAGGGGCAGAAAGTTTCCATTGTGCAGGGGGGCAGGAAGGCCATTTTTTTCTGTTTAAGAACAGAAAAGAAATGCCCCAGGAAGCTTGGCAATGCTGTGCAGTGCCACAGAACCACCATAGGCATTTTGTGTCCTTTCTGGGACACTGTAGTTGGCCCAGGGCAGAGGAAGCCACATGGGCCTGCCCTGGCATAGGCTCTGTTGGTGCCCAGGGCAGAAAAGGGAACATGGAAATATCCACATTCCCTTGCCATGGGGCAGTGGAGGGCCTGAATTGGGACAGGCCTGGGATAGCCCCAACCTCATGTGGAAGTGGGGATTAGCCCTGCTACCAGATGAGTGCTGGCGTGGACTTTAATCATTGTGTGGAAAAGGTATGAGTGACTTTGGCCCTACTTACTCTCAGACTAACTTATCTCACTTCTGGGAAAAATTGGAAGCCATGTCACTCTAGGAATCATTGGAAACTCTATGGTAAAACTTCAGAGTTTCTAGCAATTACTAGGGGGAATTGATGTGATTTTTTTTTGCTGCATTTTCCTTGGAAGAGGTATCACAGTGCATGCAAGAGTGTTTTTTCTTAATGTCTCCTGACACTGCTCTGATGGGTGGAGGGCAAAGAAGATTGGCTGAGGGTTATCTGGCAACCCAGCCTGTAAAGTATGGAGAGTCCACTTTCATGCTGCTTCAGGAATCAGTCAGCAGAAAAATAAGAAGCAATACTGAAATTTCCTAGGTGAACTGTTTGTGAGGAAGCCGCATATGCCTTGGAAAATGTCAAATGTTTAATAAGGCAAAGAGTTAAGAGAACCAGCTTCTCCCATTCCAAGATGCGTGCCCATCCTTCCTCTATAACTTTATTCCTAAAAAAATGTTTGTCTTTGAATTCTTATCCGTCTTGGATCTTTCACAAGGTGACATAGTATCCACATTGCAAAAATCAAGATTGCCATTGCATTTTAAAATAATAAAAAAACACCAGCACACAACCCCAGAATGTTCTTTTGCGTGGCTGGTGAATGATGATTCAGCAGAATGCCACATCATTTTGTGACTGTGGCCTAATAGCCCAATCCCATGCATGTTTATTCAGAAGTAAGTTCAAATGAATGTAGTGGGGCTAGGCATAGATAAGACTGGTTTTAATCTATTTTTTCCCCTTCAGGGGTTTTGCTTTTCAAATCTCCAGTTCTATCATAATGTGCTTCTCATTGCCCTGTATTTTAATTAATTTGACTGGAGTGGGATTAATTGGTAAGGCCAAATCTTACTTTAAAAAGGAAGAAAAAAACATTTGGGGAAGAAAACGCTTATTCATAGACAAAAGAATTGCCAATACTATGATGTCAGCACTTGGCCTCGGACAGTAACATCTAGAAATGACTGCAATAGCTTATGAGAACCAAAGAAAATTGAGAGAGAGGCCTATTAAATTTGATATTTGGGGCGGTAAACCGCCAGAGATCTTAGTTTTCTGCATGACAGCTAAAGTGAAGTTTTCTGCCTACATGGCAGAAAAGAATGAAGTTACTTAAGCAAGTGGGGGTTAATGTTAAACTATTTGTGTATAATGCGGTTTTAGATAGGTTGGAACCTTTATCAAGGCTGAGGAAGCTCTGTCCAACTTAAATGACTTTCTCCAATGGAAAACCCACACAGATAGGAGGAAAGCTCCTTAGGCTGCAGGAACATTTCTTAGCCCAGAGGATCTTCCTAAGTTAGATATACCAGTGGCATGTATCATATCACTCTTCTCAGAGAAGTTTGAGCCTAAGGATCAGCTTAATGGCTCTACTCCCCAGCAGAAGGACATTTGAAGTTGGAAGAAGGCTCCTGAGGCTTCAGGAGAGATTTAGACTTTTGATGAGCAAAGGCTCATCATTTGGTTTTTACTTTTTAAACCGTTGCTTTATGAGCCAGCTGTAGATGAAACTTGGCTACTGAAAAATATATTAGTACTAGGCAGTTTCTGTGGTGGTACTTCCTGGTATTGAGTACTGCCATCTTTTTTTTTTTTTTTTTTTTGGAGGGGGGTGTCTCCTAAATCTTGGGAGAAACTGGTGAAAACCAGCAGAACAAATTGAGAGTCAGTGGCACCTTTAAGACCAATAAAGGTGCCATGGGACTCGAAATTTATTCTGTTGCATCAGACCAACACAGACCCATTTGAATCTATCTTGGTGGAAATCAGGACTGCCTTATAATCAAGTACTGGATCATTATTGTTGTTGTGAATTGTCACAGTGACTGTTTCTGTACTGGAGGCTTTGCGCCAGGCTGCAGGCTGGAGTTTGAGCTGGGGCAAGTTGGCCTGCCTCTTCCTGCTCCCACCCGGGGGAGCCCAGTGTACCTTGTCCACCCCATATTTGTGTTCTCCCATGGGGGCAGTGAAGTTCCCAGTGCGGAAATGGCAGTCAGACCTTTGACTAGAAGATGGTATTCTGCAATTCCAGACCTAATCAAGTTCTTAGGAATTGCAGATATATCTGCAGAGATAAGGCTGACTGGTTGAGCCCAGGTGAACTTCTCGTGGGTCTGGGATCACCAATCTGTTTAAGTGAAGAGCCCTGTGGAGGGTATAGGGAGAGAGACAGTCCCTTTACACTGAACCCTGTCCATAAATGGTCTTAAAGGTTATCACCAATTCGTAACCAATGCAGCTGCCTCAGCACCGGCTGGATAAGGGCCCTCCACAGAGATCTAATGAGGACCCTAGTAGCCATATTTTGTACCAATTGAAACTTCTGGGTCAAGGACAAAGGAAGGCCCATGTACTGCAAGTTACAGAAGTCTAGCCTAGAAATGACCGTTGTTTGGATTACTATGGCCAGGTGTTCCGGGGTAGTTAGGGTGCTAGTAGCCCTGCCTGGTGTAGGTGGAAAAATCTAAGTTGGGCTACTCTAATGAGCTGAGCCTCCATCGTAAGGTTGGCATCAAAATTTACACCTAGATTTCTGGCTGAGCGCAACATCTTTAGTAGCACTCCATCCAGGCTGGGCAAATGCACTTCCTAACTGGGCCATTTCTTACTGAACCACAGAATCTTCACCTTGGAGGTTTTGAGTTTCAGCTGGCTTTGCCTAAGCCATACCATCACCGCTTCTGGCAAATGTATCTGAGGGGGAGGGAGTCGGGGTGACCATCTATCAAGAGATAAACCTGAGTGTCATCAGTGTCTTGTGCATCATCAGTGTACAACTTTAATGAAAAATTGTGTTTTACTTTTCAAGCACTTCTACAACTAAATAGTTGAGGATTTTAACAGCTGGAGTCAACTGGTTGTTGTGGGTTTTCTGCACTGTGTGGCCGTGGTCTGGTAGTTTTACCCCCTGTCGAAATCTCTATATTGTAGGGATCACAACTACCAGACCATGGCCACACAGCTTGAAAAACCCAGAACAACCACTTCTGCAACTCTTGTTTTCAGTTGATGTTGTTCTGTAGTTCAAATTATATTTGCTATTATGAGATTTGAATACAAATGAATTCAGAAGTCCCAAACAGTTCAAATGTCAGCTCCAGACCATTAATATTAATTATGATTCATTGTATCTTAGCCTAGGTTTATATTGTATGACTCCCTTCCCCCAAGGAGATAAGATTTTTAATAGTATTTTTTCCACCCCAAAGTAATTAATTTTTCCAGGGGCCAGAATCTTCCTCCTTTTTTCAGTTTCTGAAATAAGACTTTTACATCTCATTTTAAAGTAGAAAGTTTGTCAGTAATAATATTAATGATTTGTATTTAGCAAACCAGGACCGACAACTCTGTTATATTTTTAAATTGCTATCATTGCTGCAATTGCTATACAACATAGGATTTTATCACTAATAATTTAGAAGCTGCGATATGTTTGAACTGATTGCTTCTTTTGCTTTAGAATAATTGCTGAAATTCCCCTTGTAGGCTTTAGTTCCTATTAAAAGATTTTCGACCTTGAAGCTTTTATTTGATTATGAATGGCTTTTTATTCAAATGCAAATAGTAATAACCTAGAGAGAAAGACTTCACTTACCGAGTGGATTTGCTTTCTTGAGTTCTAACGAGGATGAACAAAAAAAAAAAGTTTGTTTTAAATTTAATTGCCAAAGGTTTTGGTCAATGAAAAAAAGTGAACAAAGGAAACAAAGCAGCAACCTTTACCCCTCCCTGCTGAGAATGTGCTATTTTTATGCCTAGTCTCCCCATCAAGTAAGCTAATTTTCTATAGTAATATCTGTACTGAAGGTTTTTTTTTAAAGACTCTTACTCCTTTCTATATTGTTGTGTTTTTTGAACATCCTTTACAAGTGTTTGGCCCCATAACAAACAACTGCATTAGAATGATTTGTAAATTTGTTACAGATTGGCAGTCAGGGAAAACATGAACTTGCTACATGATTAGCCTTTTCAGAAGTTATCATCACATGTTTATATTAGATTTATGGAGGATAAGTCTCTCAATGGCTGCTCACCATGGTGACTGAGGGGAACCTCCACGTTCAGAGGGACCAGTCCTTTGACTCTCAGAGCCAAGAGGCAACATTAGGGAAGCTCTTGGCCTGCTCTGTTGTCAGTAATATTACTGCTCGGTCAGAACACCTTTAGTGCTGTGGCGAGCCCAAGGTCATCCAGCTGGCTGCATATGAGGGAGCGGGGAATCAAACCAGCTTGCTGGATTAGAAATCCCCACTCCTAACCACTACACCAAACTGGGTCTCTCTCTCTCTCTCTCTCTCTCTCTCTCTCTCTCTCACACACACACACACACACTTGATATTAGTGCTGTTTTTCATGTGTTGGGTTTAGATTTTCAAGAGATTATCTCTTGATAATGATTCAGGAATTAACTGCACAGTGTTATTTCTAATCTTTGCTCATCCCTATATTGTTATGGAAGACTGGGACAGGGATGAGCAATTTGGAGCATTACATGTCATGTAGGAACTGTAGAACAAAGGACTGGTAATGGGTATTTGATATTTAATTCTCATCTCTTGCTTCTGCCTTGGAGTTACTAGTCTTTGAGAAGTTTGCATGCAAGGTATGCTTTTGCTCGGCTTTTTAAAAAATGTATTTGGTTTCTGTTATCAGTCTTGAATCCCGCAGAGGTATAAACAAGGTACACGTAATTAAAAGAGAATAAATAATGAGGACAGCTATTGTTCCATGTTGTAAACTTTCATATACACAGCACACTTCATCAGACAGTGACGTGGAAATTACCAGGCCATAGATACAAGAAGAAAGTCAATCATGGATTAGAACACAACATAATGAAGATGTTTACCAGATACACAGGCCTTACAGGAATAATAAACTATGTTCCTGTATTTCTGTAAGGCCTATGTATCTGGTAAACAACTCCATCTATTCATTTATTAATCTTTAGTGTCATATCAACAGCGTGACCCTTTCTCCTTCTATTTGTGGTCTGGTAATTTCCATTTCATTGTGTTTGATGAAGTGTGCTGTACACACACATGCTTACAGCTTGAATAAATCTATGTTGGTCTTAAAGTGCCATTGGACTCAAAGTTGTCTGCTACCTCAGGGCAATATGGCTACCCACTTGAATATACAGTTCCCTGTTTTAGCCAAGTCAGTCCTGGTCAACATATTCCATAGTATTCTCAGGTGGTCAATTTGGGCTGTACCACTTCAGACTGCTGGTAAGGAGAGTCACATTAAAAAAAAAACTATCCTCAACATCAGTTACTTATGCATCTTGATGCTAATCAGCTCTTCCTAGTCACTAACTCTGCCCCCCCACCTATGTGAAAAGGTTGAGGAAGTCTTGTATCAATGTATCTAAAGAAGTGTGCCTCCACACAAAAGTTTATGTCCAGAATTAAACTTTGTTGGTCATAAAGGTGCCACTGGATTTGAACCTTGATTTGTGACATGGCCACCAACCTGAATCTGCAAAAATCATGTAACACTTCATTCTAGATTTGATGTTGTATACTGTGCTAGTTTTCCACTTATAGGGAACTATTAATGTAGATTAAATCCAAGGCAAGTAATCTCTCACAGCCTAATTTGGTACAATCCATTCCACCACCTCTGATACATGATCACAACATCCTTCTGCTGCATAATTAGACCTGGCCTTAAACTGTCCTTCACCCATTGACTAAAACAGTCCCACCACAGACTTCAGGTATAAGGAGGTAATAAAACTGGACATGAGCTTGGCATATTTTATATATTTAATGGCTCCAGTGAAATAATTGCTATGTAGTAAACCACCATAAAATATGCTTTACTACTGTGTTTTTCCTGGAAGTCTTCAAATAATAAAAGTCAGCATTATAAAGGCCATGTATTTTTGCTGTCAGTACATTTTGCTAATGCCAAGAGCTAAGCAGATTAAAATGGTTGTCTTTTCCAAAGGTTAACAAATATGTGCTGAACTGCTAACCTCTTTAATTAATAATTCTGAAAGTTCTGGAGGAGATGTCAACAGTCACCCTGCAGGTCACAAGCCAACTTCTTCCTAAAAAGGGGAATCTACAAATAGACTGAAGACGTGAGTTCAGTTCTGTCTACTCTGACCAGCAATAGCTTTCCAGGGCCTCAGGTAGAGGTTCTTCATATACTGGGGATTGAATCTGTGACTCTCTGCATGCAAAGCAGATGCTCTATCACTGATCAAGGGCTATCACACTAGGTAGTTTCAGGACACGTCTACAGAGCACATCTACATTCTTTACAAATCACTTTTTACCCCAGTTAATTATTCTGGCTTCATTAGGATTTAGAAGTGGGGGACCTGCTCCTCCATCCACTGTTTCCTATTTCCCTTCCTTGAAAGCTCCCATAACCTCTCCCATCTTCTGCTTCCTTCTTTCGCTTTCCCCAACAGCCAACCTGCCTTTACCTGAACGCCTTTCTTCAACATCTGTTCTTTCATCCCCCCCCCCCAATAACTTCTACTTGGGAAGACTATAACCCAGTTGTATGGTTCTAGCTGTTGGGACAAACCCAGTTGAAAAAGAAGAGTTGGTTCTTATATGCTGCCTTTCTCTACTCAAAGCAGCTTACAGTTGCCTTTCCTCTCCCCACAACAGACATTCTGTGAAGTAGGTGAGGCTGAAGGAGCCCTGATATTACTGCTTGGTTGGAACCACTTTATCAATGCTGGGATTAGTGCAAGGTCACCCAGTTGGCTGCATGTGGAGGAGCGGGAAATCAAACCCAGCTCACCAGATTAGAAGTCCACACTCCTAACTACTACACCAAGCTGGCTCTTAGCCAGGCTGAATGATTGGAATCCCAGAAGAACTTGCAGGGGGCTCTTCATTCCCCCCATTATCCTCTTCCCCTCACTATTTCCTTTTTAATGCCCCCTATCAACCTCTATAACTTCAGCTTCCCCACCTTCCTTCTCAGCCATCCAGCAACCTGCTATCTGTACCCCCCACCTTCAGCTATATTATTTAATTTATACAAAGTCTCTCTCCAGAATGGGGACGAAGAACAGCTCACGTCATTCTTCTTTTCTCCATTTTGGCCTCACAAAAATCCTGTGAGAAAAGTTAGGCTGAGAATATATAACTGGCCCAGGGTTACCCAGTGAGCTTCCCTAGCAGAGAGGTGGTTTGAAACTGGGACTTCCTGATCCTTGTCTGAAACGCTAACCACTACACTGGCATTTGTGGAGAGGCTGCTCTTGAACAGTAACAAGGGGCTGGTCTTGGGTGAGTCATGCAAACCACATGGTAGCAAATTGAGCAGTGGCAATGCTGAGTCCTCCTTTAAAGGTCAAAACAACCCTGGAAAGGAATTTGCCCACTCCTTCTGTATTTTACTGACAAAAATGATGCTGGCAATATAGTTGTGGTTTACCTAGCAACCCCCAAAAGAGCTATAGAGATGGCATTCTTTTCTTAAAGCTACAGAATCTGCTTCTATTAATAAGGGGCATTCCCATTTTTAAAGATTTCAGATTTTTCTGCAAACCTGAAACATTTTTCAGATTTGTAGGAAGATTTGCCTGGTCTGTTCATGGTTCTAACTTCTGGATGTAAGAACCTACAGATTTGGCTACATTAAGAATTAGATAGGTTGCCCTGCAAGACTTCCCACAGTGAATTCCTACAAATAGCTTGATAGTTAGTCAGTTTTGTAATTTGTAAATTGGTGCCATATTCACAACTGGAGGGATTTCCGCACATTAGGAAAAATAGTGTTATGCCAGCTGAATGGCAAAGCGCTAAATTTGATCATGCTTTCCAGCCCTTCTTCACCTTTTTGCTGTCTCATCTTTGCCACCTTTTTGCGCGTCTCACTCTCCACATCTTATGGGACAGATTCTCCAATGGATATACTGGACAGATGGAAACACCCTCTTTAGGAGCACCTAGAAGTGGACCCCTTGGATCAATTATTATGGAATTTGGAGGGGAGTCAGAGAATATGACACCTACATTAGCCAAGCATTTCACTATACTTATCACATGTAGAAAAGCCCTGGCAATTACAAAATGATCTGAATCCACGGGAGTTTGGGCAACTCTACTTTTTTATTTGTTTAATTTTGTGCGATGTTATATTTATGCATGGTGCTTTTATTTGTTGGCAGGGTTTAAATATGCAAAAAGGATCCAAGCACCAGACTGCATAACATAATAAAATAGTTTTATTCAGAAGAGAAACAACTGTGTAAACAGAGAGGAGGAGAGATAGTCTTATTAATCATAATTGTTCATTCAATCTGTTCTGGAGGTAAGCAGGGAGGAAAAGGAGTGTTCAAAGGAGCAGGAAGTCTCCAAAGGAGCCAATCAGGATTATTTGAAAGATATCATGAAGTTCCTATTCTGTGCCAATTGCACATCTCCTTTGATGCCCCCATAGGATTTTTTCATATGCTCTTGAATTATGCACACATACATGCACATGAAAGCTTTAATAAATGCCTTAAATCTTTGTTTGTCTTAAAGGAGCCATTGGACTCCTATCACATGGGCTATTTTCTGCTTCCTCTTAACAGAGTCAAATTCCTCCTTAGCATCCTTTCAGTCTATCTGGGTATACCAGAGTCTGCATTTAACCTGGACTGATTGAAATGTACTTACCCGAAAAACAATCACTTGAAGGACAATCACTTGCCAAGACCCTAGAGTGTTGTGTCTTCCTCGCATTTTTTAGCAGTGCACTTCATATAACACCTTTACAACAGTTTTGCAGCACTGTATTCAGCTAGATGCATGTTGCTTTCAGGTACTTTGGCAGTGCCATCTTAATCATCTCAGTGACTCAGAGGTAAACCAGCACCCAAGGCAAACTGGAGTAAGTGAAGTTGTTTTTCTGTTTATTTTACCAGTATAGATTTTGCCCTGGATAATTTTTGTAAATAAATTGTTCCTAGTCGAGCCTAGAGGTGTCTCCGATTGCATCTGCTGTTCCCGCAACTGAGTACAGAGAATGATTTCCTTGCTCTTTTGACAAGATAGCCTCAAGCCATCGCTTCTTGCTATGCCTAAATTTACAAGGTTAACAAGATTAAAGAATGCTTTGCTTTCCCCTGAGTGAGCTTTATATTCATCTCTCGGGTGCCACTGGTAATAATTGATTGTGTATAAGCCCAATTTACCAAGTTACCATATGAGGAAGCTGGATCCATTTGCTGCATAAACCTATAAAGCATTCTTGTAGCACCTGGGCTAGGAAGTGTATCTGGAGACTGGAGGTGAATGAGAAGACATTTTGATCCTTCCTTATTCAACTGTTCCATGAATCTCATTGTATTGGAATCTGGGATGGCTCTTGAGAATTTCAGGGCTGGAATCAGGAATTGTCATAGTTGCATTACTATTAGTGACCACAGGCTAGCAAACTTTTAGATGGAATATGCATAGGATATCTGTTTTGCAGTTAGTTTCCAGTTTCAGCCGAAAATGCTAGTTATTACCTATAAACCACTTCATGACTTAGGGCCCATATGTCTGCAGGGCTGCCACTCCAGGTTTGCTCCATGTGACATCTTCTCACCTGAGCAAAGCCTTCTTAAGGTGCCACCTTGAAAATGGGTAAGAGCAACAGCTGCCCTATGCAATCTTTCTCTGTTGTGGCTCCCATCTGATGGAATGGCTCCCATGCTCCTGTTGGTCTGTGTAATGTACAAAAGCAATTTGTTCAGGAGGGCATTTTTATAAATGGAATAGCTTTGTAGTTTTAATGTCAGTGAAAAACTTTTTAGGCATATTGCATATATGCATCCTTGCTTTACACTGGTAATCTGCCTTGAATTCCAGCAAGAAAGGCAGACTATGAATCCATACAGGCAAGGGATTTTGGGGTTTTTTTTTGGTGGGGGTCTTCATCGGGGCATGGAATTGGGGTCACTGTGAGTGGGCAGGTAGTGGTGAGCTTCCTGCATTCTTCAGGGGGTGGGATTAGATGACCCTGGAGATGCCTTCCAAGTCTATGATTCTATGAAATGAAGGAAGTTTATAAGTAGAACAAGGGGGAAACACTTCAAAAAATTGATTTGTGATCCATTGGCTTCATGTCTTCTTTAAAAACTAACATGAGTTATATATCTGACATAGATAAATATTGAATAAAATGAAGCTATATTTGCTGCTATCACTATTAACAATAATATGCAGGAGCCATAATGATTCAATAAATGAGGGGGTGAAATGCTGTAATGTCAAATCTGGGCAGCTGTTGGTCTTGTAATTTCCACAGATTGGTGCCGGCAGGCATAAAATCGGAACTCAGTACAGGAAGATGTCTGCTGAGTATTGCTTCAAAACATTCCATTTGTTTACAATTACCAGTATATGACAAGTTTGTCCCAGTTTGTGACAAATGTATTTTGGAAGTTGCAAACATGTTTTTTGTGGATGTTTCCCAAAAGCTGTAATTACAGCATGCCTGCAATTGTCTCTGAATATTATGACATTTCTTCCTTTTCTTTCTCCGGTGTGAAGGTTGCAATCTTGACAGGCTAAAAAGGAAAAGTCATTTGCTGATGGCTGTACCAAAGCAGCTCAGTTTAACAGCACAGAAATGGATGCCCTTTCTCCTTAAATATGGGTTTGATAAGGTGGTTACACCAGAAGGCTTTTATTTATGGCAGAAGATAGATCTCTAAGTTCATGTGACAAGCCAATGACAGATTGTATAGGTTTATACCCACATGGAGACCTTTCGCTGTATAAGCCCTGTTGAAATGAATAAAATCTTGAGAATCCATATGTACCTTTAATAACAGGAGACAAGGGTCCTTTCTGCACACATTCAATGTACTTTCAATGTGATTTTGCAGCTAGATTTTCCTTTGTGGAGCTGGAAAACCTACTTTTGAAGGGCATTGAAAGTGCATTATCTAATGTGTGTGAAATGGGCCCTGGTCCTTTATATAGAACAGGTAGATCAGATTTGAATTCCATGAGGGGTGGTAATGGCGGTACTTTTCTGGGGTCTGAAAATCCAAGCAGCTTTTGGAATGCCAAGGAGCCTGTATGATATGCAATGGAATCCTTAGTAGAGCTTCACTCTTCTGAACTCCCTCACTTCAATGGATTCAGGAGAGATTAACTCTGCACAGGATTGCAGTGGCATTCTCTCTCTGTCATTTCAAGAAACAAAACAAGCCTTTCCAGGGCATGGTGGGTGTGAGATTGTCTCACAAATCCAAAGGCTGCCCATTACTTAAGTGTGACAGCACTCACGGTCCCAGTTTGCTTCCTGGCACAGCAAAGGATATAGGGAGGAGAAGCTTGTCAGTCACCTGAAGGCAGAATATATGGCTGCTGATCTTTTGTATGGCTTTGTGAGTCATGAGTTGTATAAACATTGTAGCAAGGCTTCTCTGGTTATATAGATACCTTGTTAACAGCCTTGTCCAGATTGGATTGAGCTTTGTTTACAGCCAGGTGCAGATTACCAGAAGCCATGGTTATCATAGCTTTGCTATTACTCATCACTGGTTTTGACAAGCATTTTTATATCTGCTGATGAAAAGCATTTCATGAAAGGACAATGGATTTGTAGTTACCAGCAGCACACTGCTAACTGAAGCCAGTGGGTTGAGGAGGGTATAACTCTGGTTAGAATTGCACAGAATAGAATAATAGGATCCTAGAGTTGGGAGGGGCCATACAAGCCCATCTAGTTGAGCCCCTTGCTCCATGAAGGATCAGCCTAAAGCATCCTTGATAGATACCTGTCCAGCCACTGTCTAAAGGCTGCCAGTGAAGGGGATCTCACCACCTCTTTAGGCAGTTGATTCCACTGCTGATATCCTCTGATTGCGAATTTCCTGATAACATTCTAAACATATTTTAAACCCATTACTGTGAGTACTCTGCTGCCAATAGGAACCGCTCCCTGCCCTCCTCTAAGTGACAACCTTCCAAATACTTAAAGCAATCATGTCCCCTCTCAACATCCTCCTCTCCAGGTTGAACATTCCCAAGTCCTTTCCTCACAGGGCTTGGTCCCCACATCCCAGATGATCCTCGTCGCTCTCACCTTCTTTACCATCGCATCACTGTCTGCTCATATTTAGCTTATAGCCCACAAGTACACCAAGATTTCATTCACACACATTGCTACCCAGAAGTGTATCTTTCATCCAGTATGCATGTTTCTCATTTTGGTGACTCAGATGTCAAACTCTGCATGACTCCTTACTGAATTGCATCTTGTTCTCATTTGCCCACTTTCCTAACATGTTCAGATCTCGTTGAACTGTATCTCTGTCTTCTGGGGTGTAGCTACTCCTCCCAGTATGGTGCCATCTGCTGATTAAATGAGTAGGCCCTCTACCCCCTCATCCAAATCACTGATAAAAATGTAGAAAAGTACTGGATCCAGTACTGTGCCCTGTGACACCCAACTGCTCACATCCCTCCACTCATTAAAATACCATTGACAACTATTCTTTGGGTGTGGTTTTCTAACCAGTTCCTTATCCATTAACTATCTGAAAGTCTGTTATTAACTATCTGAAAGTCTGACAAAAACAATCAGGCCACTGATAACCTTGTGTTGCAAGACCCAAAACAATAAAAATAAAATTGAAGTTGTCTCTTCAGAGGTAAATTGCATTGATTTTGTATTTGACTCTATTTGGCTCTATTTAAAAGAGAGATTCTCAGAAGTCTGACTCAGCATATATTAGCAATGGAGTGTACAGTCCTCTTGTATTTCTATTTGAGAAGCAGAAAGCTTTATAATATCCCCTGAGATCCTGACAGGAGTGAGTGAGCTTGCCTAGAGTAAAGGAGAATGAAAGTCACAGAATATTTCACTGCATTCCACGGTACACTTCTGCTTATTCTAAACCTAGATGTGCTTTTCCTGTGATGATCATTATATTGCACAAGGGCATCAGTTCCCTCAATACAGGTCAGATTGCAGAGTAAAGTGGTGAGTGGCTGCAGTTCAGTGACAGAGGACAAAGTGTGTACATGCAGTCTGCAAGTTTAGTTCTTGGCACTGGTAGCAAAAGGATCTCAAGTAGAAGTTCCCTGTAGGAATGACCATTCTGTGTCTCAGAACCTGGTTCACAATTCAGGAGATGGTACTCGTTTAGGTGAAATTGGGGAGAGTAAGTTTTGAAAAAGGGAAGGACCACTGCAGGATAGAATGCCACACACTCGACTGGCTAAAACAGCCATTTCCTCTAAGGGAACTAGAATTGCCAACTTTCAGCTGGGGGCTGGGGATCATCCATAATTGCAACTGCTCTAAGACACAGATAGTTCCCCTGGAGAAAATGACTGTTTTGCAGGGTAGACTTTATAGCATTATACTCTACTGAAGTTGCTTCCCACACCAAACTTTGCCCTCCCAGGGCTCCATCCATAAATCTTGTGGATTTTCCCAACATGGAGTTGGCAACCACAAGGAGAACTGATTTCTGTAGCTGGGAGGCCTGTTGTGATTCCAGGTGATATCCAGGCTCTACCTGGAGGTTGGCAACCCTAGAAGGAGAGAAGGAAGCAAGGAAAAGGCAGAGACTATGGGGGCTTCCAGGAAAGGGAAAGAGGAAATAGTGGGGGAGGGAAAATGAGATGCCTCCCTCAAGTCCTTATGTGTTCCTGCTTGTGTTCATCATAATATATGCTGACATAATATATACTCATCATAAACTGGCAAATATATGGGCCATGTGTCCATTTTACCCTGTAGAGACCCACAAGCAACTTTTTTTAAAGGTAGCTTGTTACTTGGAAGCACATTTAGATTCTGTAAGATCTACATCCTTTTTAGTGTTAGTAGGTGTTCTTTGGGATAGCCTCCCCCCCCCCAAAAAAAAAAGGAAAAAGAAAAAAAATACCAAGACAGTTTATGCACTGGAGGTTTCATGCTGGGCTGCAGGCTGGAGTTTTAGTCGTGGAGAGTTGCCTCACCTCTTCCTGCACCCACATGGGGGAGTATTTGGCCCAGTGTGCCTCATCCACCCCTGATTTGTGCTCCTGCACAAAAGGCTGGGTCGGAGTCAATATGGACCCGGAGCTAATCTCTGTGTCCATATAATGTCGATGCCAGGCCACCACCCTCCCAGGCCTGGTACAGATCGGGCCTCAGATGCCCTGCACTAAGGCAATGCAGATTCTTCTGGTTCTCTTTTATCACTGTGGGGACCAAGAGGGCCTGTCCTGTGGCAAGCCCATCTGGACCTTCCTGCCCTACAGAGGCTGGCAGGGAGCAAAAAATAGCCCTGGACAGTTTCGCAGTGCTTCACAGTGCAGTGGGGCAGACCAAGGCTTAAACTTTTTTTTTGCAAGAAAGTCTGATTGCATTCCACGCAATCTCACCTTTCAGCAAAATAACCCCCCCCTCCGCTGCTATCCTGCATTCAGTTGAACCTTTATCCTGCCACTGCATTTCCCGTGAGGACACATTTTGGCGGTGGAACCGTTCTGGCACTGAAATGTGTTCCCCATGGGGACACAGTACACTGTGGAGTGTGCAGCTCTGCAGCAATGCACTGGCGGCAGCCCAGAGTGGCACCGCTGGGGCGGAATCGCCCTAAGTGCCAAGATGTAGAAGGCATAACACCCTTACTTTCTATGCATATGCACTAGCAAAAGCTATTTCCCAAAAGCAACAAAATAGTGGTAACATAGGGGCTTGGAATCCCACCCCATAGACCACTGCTCTGTATAAGTAAGATCCCAGATACTAAGCTGAATTGTAGCATTCAGTAGGAGTACTTAACAGAATGGATAGTCTCGGATTGCTTTGTAAATTCCCTGGAGCTTCAGTGATAGAAACCTGAAACATGAGCCTTTTGATGTACTGGAAAAGAAGAGAGATCATGTCCCTGAGACTTGTGGTTACTACATGTAGACCTCATTGGGAAAGTGTAGCATCATGTGACGACTTGCGTATTATATGACTCATGAAAGGCTGAATTTGCATATCACTTCAAAAAGCCACCTTTTCAGTGAGTTCCAGTGAGTCCATTCCTATTATATAGCTGCCAATCATCGTATGTTGTTGTTGTTATGTGCGAAGTCGTGTCCGACCCATCGCGACCCATGGACAATGATCCTCCAGGCCTTCCTGTCCTACCATTCCCCGGAGTCCATTTAAGTTTGCACCTACTGCTTCAGTGACTCCATCCAGCCACCTCATTCTCTGTCGTCCCCTTCTTCTTTTGCCCTCGATCGCTCCCAGCATTAGGCTCTTCTCCAGGGAATCCTTCCTTCTCATGAGGTGGCCAAAGTATTTGAGTTTCATCTTCAGGATCTGGCCTTCTAAAGAGCAGTCAGGGTTGATCTCCTCTAGGACTGACCGGTTTGTTCGCCTTGCAGTCCAAGGGACTCGCAAGAGTCTTCTCCAGCACCAGAGTTCAAAAGCCTCAATTCTTTGACGCTCGGCCTTCCTTATGGTCCAACTTTCGCAGCCATACATTGCAACTGGGAAGACCATAGCCTTGACTAAACGCACTTTTGTTGGCAGGGTGATGTCTCTGCTTTTTAGGATGCTGTCTATATTTGCCATAGCTTTCCTCCCCAGGAGCAAGTGTCTTTTAATTTCTTTGCTGCAGTCCCCATCTGCAGTGATCTTGGAGCCCAGCAAAATAAAATCTGTCACTATCTCCATTTCTTCCCTATCTATTTGTCAGGAATTGAGAGGGCCAGATGCCATGATCTTTGTTTTCTTGATGTTGAGTTTCAAGCCAACTTTTGCACTCTCCTCCTTCATCCGCATCAACAGGCTCTTTAGTTCCTCTTCACTTTCTGCCATTAGAGTGGTATCATCTGCATATCTGGGAAACATCAAATGATGTGCATGCATCATGAACTAGAACCGCTGCCTTAAGCAGATCGTTTATATTGGAACTGGACTGCACAAGAATTCTTAATCTCTCTGGAAGAGGTGAAAGTGGTAAGGGCTGTGCAGGCACTCCATAGGATTTATCCAGTGTGTTTTAACTGGGGATTGTATATCCGCAGCAGACGTTTCTGCTTACTAGTCCAGCAGTTCTGTTTCTTTGAAGTGTCAGCAGTTTTTCAAGAATGGAATAGTTTCAGTCACATTTTCTGATGCCACAGCTAAGAGATTCTGGTTCTCTGGAAGAGAGACTGTGAGGGATTAGGTAAATGGATCCTCCTTTGCTGACCTGCTATTGGAATTATGCCTTGTTGGCCTTAAATGGTCACACTGGAGTGGTTGCAGTCATCAGTCTGTGGCTGCTGAAAGGAACCTTACTAGAACTCTGCAACTCGGATAAAGATTCTGTTTCTGTGGATATTAGATGTATTCTCTTCACAGAATGAAATCCAGCATAATTTGGTCTTCTATTAGTTTTGATTTGTGGCTTTCAAATTTCCTAATTCCGTGGGATGCTTTTTCTATGTCAGCTTGTCCACAGAAACCCTCCTGAGTCTGCCTAGTAACCACCAGCTGTTGGAGAAGAATTTGTAATAGGTGCTAAGTGTAAGGAACATGAGAACCCTTAAAAACACTGAGATGAAATATGATATGATTTCCTCTTTGAGGGCATCACAGAAGGCTTGTTAAGGGCCAAGGCACACTTATTTAAAAAATGGGAATGGGTCAATTGGGTTTGGATGTCCTCATTCATACCTTTAAATTTCTCTTCATGGCATGACTATCACTTGCATCAATTAGGGGAATATTCATAGAGCGAGGGACTCAATGTCAGTTTCTACTAATAAGGAGATCTTCTAGAATGTCTTGCCTCCTTTTTAAGGGAGAAAAATCATGTGTGTATTAGAAGCATGGAATACAGCTCATATGGTATTTATTTCATGGAAGAAATCTGAATGTGTGAATAGGACTTAATGTTAGAGGGAGCCAGTCATCTCCTTCACCTCTGAAATTCTCAGGAGCTCAAATAAGGAACATGGGGTCATGATGATGAAAACATAACTCAGGTGATCTTGGGCAGTTGACAACAATTAAGCTGCAGGTTGGAAGCTCCATCTGTTTTTCACTTCTCAGCTTTTCACCACCTGTGAAATTCCAGTGTCATTATGTTCTCTCCACCCTGCCAATTCTCCTCCCTCTTTCACTATATATCTTTTATAGATAGACCAAATGTTCCAAGTGTATTTTTATCTCTTTAAAGACACATATGAAGCCTACTTTTATGATTTATTTTTCTTCTGCCCACAGTAGCAGATAAAAAATTACAGGGGGAGAAGAAGAGCTGTGTTTTGTACCCACTTTTTACTACCCTAAGAAGTCTCAAAAAAGTGGCTTATGGTCACCTACCCATCCTTTGCCCACAACAGACACCCTGTGAGGCAGGTGAGTCTGAGAGAGCTCAGAGAACTGTGACTGGCCCAAGCTAAATATTCTATAGAGTCTATATAGAGTCTATAGAGTATTCTATAGAGTTTATATATATTCTATATATATTCTATATATAAACATATATCTGAATATTACCCTGACATCACTGCATGATGACATCATTTCCAGATCACATCGGAAGTGACATAAGCATGTTACTGTGAATTTGTCTGAGCCTTCCTCCCGCTCTTGGTAAGTCCTCCCCACATACCCCACTGATTGCTAGGAGGGACCTGGTAATTCCATTCCCTACTGGTGCTGCCTAAAAATTTCCCAAGATATATCATCTCTAAAACAAGTTCAGTCTGCATTTTGCATTTCATTTTAACAGGCACAACAGCAGTATTTTGTTGTCTAGATGACATTTTCCTTGTTTGTAAGTTCCAGTTTCTTCTGTTTTTTTAAACTGTTCTGCACATGTTTTGCTTCTCGTGGTTGATTCAATATCACACCAGTTTATGCCCTACATAAACCAGATGTAAAAAGGTGCAATATCAAATTGACCATTAGAGCAAAGCAGACTCCCCTCCCCTAAATTAGAGCAAAGCACAGACTCCCCTCCCCTAAAGAAATAGGAATTTACAAGCAAGGAAAATGAGAATGTAGAAAAGCCCTAAGTTTGAATGCTGCTTTGGGTCCCTGCATGTCAATGTCAAACTTTATTGCACTAGGTCATAGGCCATCGCAAGATCAGATAACAATAAAATTGTTCAAAACAAACACAGATCTGTCATGGTTATCACTTAACCAGAATAAAAATTACGCTTAACCCATACATTCTGCTCATTAGCCCAAAGTTTGAATGCTGCTTTGGGTCCCTGAATGAAGAAATATTATAAATAAACTGAATGTTTATTTATGCATTTTGAACCTCTCTCTTTTATAAAACTACCCAACCAGGTAGAGAAAGGTCCCATTACCCTCTGAAAGTAGAGCCCGTCAGGACCTTTCTTTAGCATGATATGTACAATTACATATATCCAGAATGTGTGTTCCTTTGATTCTCTGGATGGGACACACTATAATAATATGTATAGTGCTGACATTTTTCTTCATAGCATTTTTCTTTGTGATTTTTAACATTTCTTATTGTGCAGATATCACAGAATCCACTCTGCAAGAACCTCGGGCTCCAACATCATGCATTTTTCTATGATGTATATTTCCAGTAACGTGGAATCCAAAAATATGGAAATAAATTCAACCAAGGGAGATTTCATAAATGTCACTGTGCACCTGGCGGGTCCCAAGAAATGGCCTTCAGCACAAGAATGGTGGAATTGCCTCTTCTCAAGAGCAAGCAGCCGAGCATCCAATTGGGGGGGGGGATCTGCACAGCATTTTCTTGTACCTTCTTCAGTGCAATAGCCAAACAAAAGAGCTCCAAGACATTTATCAAGATACAACATTTGTCATGTTAACCTCTAAGTGTTGACATTCCTTTTTAAAAAACAAGATGGAGGCATCGGAATCTTAGGGTAATATATCAATGACCAGCTGTAATTGCTTTCTACAGAACCCAGAATTCTAAATGGGTCTCTGACTTGGATATATGTAGCGAACAATTTAATTTATGTAGAGTCAGTGAATCTGAAAAGATGATGAGGGGTGTGTGATGCATAGCCTGCATTGCTCTTAAATTTTATTATAATAATATCACTCTTCTTGGATTATTTTTTTGTTAGCAAACTTAAATTAAATCCCAAGTGATGCACAATAATTGGCTGTATTTATACACCTGCAAATCATATCTAGGGGGCTATGAGTAATACTGTCGATTCTGCAAATAAAGAGCAAAATGTAGGATGAGAATTTGTTATTATAGGCACAGCGAGAATGGCAACCTGTTATTGACAACTATGTCAACAACGTCGTGACAATCTGTCACATTCCTCCTTTCCTTTAACAAGGAGTTTATCTTGATCTTATAAATCAACTTTGGTATGCTCTTTGTCAGTTAGATTTATAGACACAAACTTTGGCACGCACTATTAGCACGAGTCCAATTCACTATGATGAGCCTTTGTGACTGGAGCAGCCATACTGCTCTGGTAATGCTTGAATAACAGAAAGGTTTGTAGGGTCAATGCATGCGTAACTCATATGAAATCATGGGGGCTTCCACATTATGACATTTCCCCAACCCTACATCATTCCATTTGTCATGACTATTAGTCTATGAGTTCATTGGACTAGACTGCTGCAATACATTGTACATAGTCTTCTCCTAAAATCAACTTGGTGCAGAATGCCATGGTTTCACTATCCCCAAGAGCCAGATGGAGCTTGCATATTACTCCTATTCTCCAGTCACTCCTTTGACTGCCCATTAGTTATTGGGCTCAATTTAAGGTACTGGTTGTCACATACAAAGCACTTAATGGCTTTGGTCCCTCATATCTATGGGAATACCTCTCCCATTCCACCATGAAAACTTTGCTCATCTGAGCAAACAAGGAAATCTATGGCGGATCAATGCCACACTGGACTTGGAGCTGAGGGTTGGGGGCCAGGTTGCCTAGAATTCTGGCATGACGTGGGCAGCCAGGTAACCAGGTTGCCCACAGTGGAGCTGGGCTATGTAGACTCAGATCACTGGCTTAATAAAGAAAGTTGAGGCATTGGGGTTGGGTGAAGTGGGGTTTGCTGCCATTAATTTGCCATGATTATATTATAAGTTGCTTGTAAGCATATTGTGGAGGATTTTTAAAATCTTTTTAGGTGTTAATATAAACTGTCATGAGCCAGCCTAGCCAAGAATGGCAGTATATAAATCAAATAACAATAAATAAGTAAATAAATAAATATTTTTCTAGCTTATGATCATATATAACTGCCCCACATATCTAGACACATTTCAAATAATTCCTATACATCCTCAAATGCAAAGCTAATACATACCTCTTATCAACAGTGCAATCTTAAGTAACAATCTTCTAAGAACATTGACATCAATGGACTTAGAAGGGTGTAAATCTTTAAGTGTATAACCAGCCATTTAAGCAGCAGGAGGCTGCTTTGAGGGGTCTTGGCTCATCATCTCCCCTTGTGTTTTTTCCATAAATCTATTTGTGACTAGTTTTCTTGTCCTGTTGTTTCCCCTTACAGGCCTAAGTGGATTTGATTCTTTGTGAGGTCATGGTCTGCAAGGTAGTTGGGGACCATTATATTTCTTAGTGAAGACTGTTACAGACATTGAAATTTCCATTTCTACAAATTATACTTAACGTTAAAAAAGAAATTGGGCTTGCCTTTCTCTAACTCCTAATGGACTACAGTCTGGGGAATTATTTTCAGCTCCATTACTTGCACTTTGTAATTATTGAAATTCTTTAAAAAAAAAAAGAAGGAAAAGGGCCATGTTATATGAGATGGCTTGGAACCACTCAAGTTCATTAAGATAGGTAATAGGTGCTGTTAATGAAAGAAGGTGAAAGAAAAAAAATGTAGAGAATTGCATCAGGAGTGTAGTGATTTTACATCAATTGGATCACTGAGGTGTAGGCAACTATTTGGTGGTGGAGCCTGGGGAGGACAGGGACCTCAGAGGGATACAATGCCATATAGTTCACCCTCCAAAGCATCCCTTTTCTCCTGGGGAACTAATCTCTGTAGTTGTCATGGGTCAATAAGGGCTTAGTGACTCCTCCAACAAGAAGGAGCTCTGTGTAGCCAGCCCAGAATCAACAGAAACCAAAAATCAGGAAGATGAGGTGCAGGCATGCTAGGGCTTACAATCAAGAGCTGGTGCCGAATCACTTTCACCCTCCAACTCTGATCCATCTGGTGAAAGTCAGTGGCTGGGCCCAGCCCTTTGTGACCACCTGCACCTTTAAAGCAGAAGAAAGTTGAGAATGAAATTACAAGTTAGGTGGCAAGATGGCTTGATACCATTTTCTTACTGATAGTGAAGATGAGTAATTGCAGGAGTGTGTCTGAAAAGCTGATGTGGGGCTATAAAGTCTCCCAAGAGATACTATAAACATGGACACAATGAATTTCTGACACTGCCATGACTGATTCCTAGCAACTTGACCTTTGGTCCAGAAGATATTGCCGTTATTGACTTTTGGAAACCTGACTTTGGACTGGAATTTCACTGAACTTTGGAAACCTCTCTTGGAGAATCTCTCTTTGGAGAACAGAAAAAGGCACCCGACACCAGAAGCCGTTAAGGCCAGTACAGAAGTCTGAAAAGGAGCTATATTTCCAGGGGATTCCCAGGCTCCACTTAGAGGCTGGCATCCCTATCAACAGGTGTTACATAACTACAGAATTTCTTGTGTTGTCCTTGATAGGTTTTGCTGAGCATTCTAGAGAATGGCCACTCACCCACTAAGAAAACTGAGCAGCTTTTCTCCTTCTTAAATGGCCTTTCCTATTAAATTGGAGAAAGGCTTCTTAGGATGGAGAAGTGTGTCAAATTTTATGAGCAGAGTATAGGGTACAAGCCAATAACAGGACATCTGGATATCCTTGAACTTGGAAAACAATCTCTTAAACATCTTGCTACTTTGCTTCATCCATCCAGATGGCTAGGAATGGAAATCTGAACTAAAACTGTGTTCCAGTCAATGGCTCACCCCTCAATTCTCTTCTTCCTTTCCCATAACTGGTTATTTCAGAAGAAGCTCAGTTCATGCTTTTACAAAGACAGCAGGTTTCAAAGAGACTTTCTAAGAAGCCTTTTGCAGAAGGAAGGGGAGGGTAGGAAGCAACAAGTGGAGGAGGAGGGAAAGTTTTCCAGCTTTGTAGGTTCATAACTAGATGCCAGAATCTGAAGCAGTTGTGTTCACAGCCTCTGCCCCAGCTCTTTCTTGGGACAGCTTCCATCACAGACCCCCAACCTCAACACCCTTAGTGGGAAGAAAAAGTCAGGCAAGGAACTGAGAGGGTCACTTCTCCCACCCCATCGTGGCACAGAAGGAAAGACTGGAGTGGGAAAGGAAAGGGAAGAAGGTGAAGGGAGACTTGCAAAAGGAGGCAACCAGGCAATCAAACCCTGGAGCTGCAAGCCTGGGCTGCATGGATCACTGCTGAAGATTCTGGTTACTTTTGTTGGAATGGAGGTATATGTGTGGCAGGGAAGAAATCCCAAAGGGGAGGGGAGTTAATAAAAGAGAGATGAGGAGCTTGACTTTGAGCTCCAAGTACTCAGGGAGCTTTTTGTTCTTTTGCCAGTGTGAGAAAAGCTGGTGGAGAAGCGGGGATTGAATTTGCATGTTATCTGAATTGATGATAAAGAACAAGGGAAGGGGGAAATCAGAGGGGAGGCCTGGCCGAAAATAACTGGGGGGGGGGAGAAAGAGAGAGGGAGGTGCTGTCTGCCTTTGGTGAGAGGGGGAGAAACATCACCTGCAAGACTGATCACATAAAGCTAATTATAGAGGAAATGCTGGGGAGCCCCTAGGACAGGGGTAGTCAACCTGTGGTCCTCCAGATGTTCATGGACTACAATTCCCATGAGCACCTGCCAGAATTTGTTGGCAGGGACTCATGGGAATTGTAGTCCACGAACATCTGGAGGACCACAGGTTGACTACCCCTGCCCTAGGAAGCTCTCATGGAGCACGGAGGCTCTGAGGAGCCCTGGCTGGGAATCCCTGCCTTACAGTTGATGATGGTAATCAAAGAGATAGTTCTCTCTCTCTCTTTTTGTGTGTACAATAAGCAGCTGTATTCTACCACAGACACTACATCAACTGCCTTCGTACCTGCCATGTTACCACTTCTCCTTGCATAGCAGGCTCTTCCCTGGGACCTTTCTCACCTCACTAGTTGCCAGCCCCTAAAACCTGCTCCAATTCCTATCTACAATTACCGGCTTCTCTCTCTTCCTTCAAACTCCCACCTAGATCATATGAGTCACAGGCATGCCGCAATGCCTCTTGATAGCCTCCAGTTAAATCTGAATTACTTAGACTTTTATCAAAATACTTTTTGACTACCACTGGAGGGCAGTAAGATGATGCGCATGTCTCATGTTGACAGAATGGTCCAAAGGCAAAAATCTAAGTGTGTTTCTTAACATCATACACATATATTTTACCAAATTATTTTGTTTGCCTGTTTAAATCCACGAGAGGAATTTTATTATTTCCTATATCTTTATCCCATAAATCTCCCAGTGAACTTGAAAAGCTCAACATGGGCACTTTTATTTCCTCCTCATAACGACCCATTATGAAGCACCATCGAATTTAGTAATGTCTTGAACACCTCCTGCATGTGAAGAAGTCAGAGACAGCAAATACATTTTCTGAATAAATAGATACATTCGTGGAAGACAAGGCCATCAATGACTATTGGCTATGATGTTGTAATGGAACTTCCATGTTCAGAGACATTAACCAGTACAGCTTATTGCAAAAAAGGAGTTCAGGGGAATAGGGATGGGCACGACCACATGAACCAAAACTCATGCTGGATTCTGGCTGGATCAAGGCTTGGGAGTTGAGGTTCTGTGCACATATAGGCGAAGATATCCCAGAGCATTTGGACATGACTTGGAAAATGGAACCTACCCAGAAACTCTAGTGCAAAAATGCTAGGCAATGGTGTGTGGGGTGTTGGTGTTTTTCAGCCTTGGAAACATAGATAGGGACCCTCCACGCTTGACAGACACTGCTGCCTGCCAATAACAGAGTTCCCATTCATTATAATGGGATTCAGATCTATATAAGAAGAAAAGTGTGTGTTCCTTTTCTTGGCATTGTGGTTTTCGATGGAGGGGTTGTACTTGCAAAAAAGCTTTGCAGCTGGGCATGGTGGGGGGATTGTTTGGCTAGCTTACTCAGCCAATGCCAGGGGTCTTTGCTTTGCCCTGTGTTCCTCTGCTTTGCGATTCAGATTTTGTTTGCTTGCAAAGAATTTTCATTTGCTGCAAAGAGTGAGAAAATTGGGACTGAATTCCTCTTTCACGTTGTAAGCACTTTTGGTTAGCAAGACTTTCCATCTGTCTATTTCCTTGGTGGTTTTCCCTCCTTCTCTGTTCATTTTGCCCCCTTCAGTTTGCAGATGAAGGATTCTTCTGGGTATTTGGGGAGGGGGCTCCAACTTAGTTTTCTGCCATTTTATTCCCCCATACACAATGGACTCATTCATTCATTCAAAGAAGAAGAAGAAGAGTTGTTATATGCTGCTTTTCTCTACCAGAAGGAGTCTTAAAGTGGCTTACAATCACCTTCCCTTTCCTTTCCCCACAACAGACATCCTGTGAGGTGGGTGAGGCTGAGAGAGCCCTGATATTACTGCTCGGTCAGAACAGCTTTATCAGTGTTGTGACAAGCCCTAGGTTACCCAGCTGGCTGTGTGTGGAGGAGGAGCAAGGAATCAAACCTGGCTCATGAGATTAGATGTTGGAGCTCCTAACCATGACACCAAGCTCGTTCGTTCGTTCGTTCGTTCGTTCGTTCGTTCGTTCGTTCGTTCGTTCTTTCTTTCTTTCTTTCTTTCTTTCTTTCTTTCTTTCTTTCTTTCTTTCTTTCTTTCTTTCCACCACTCCTGTGACCGACTCATGGTGGCTAAGAATAAAAACCTCATTAAAACCCATAATAAAACCCCTTACAAATAACACCATAATCCAAAAACCAGTCAGTGACCTATCACTTTCCCAATCTCCCTGCTCATAAAGATAGATAACACCTCTGAGTGGGTTAAAGGAGCCACCTAGATCTTAATCAATCAAAAATGAGGCTCTTATAGCCCCAGCCCCAACCAAAGATCTGGCGGAACAGCTCCATTTTGAAAGCTCTAGAGAACTTTGAAAGCTCTATCAGGGCCCTCAGCTCTCCCAGGAGCTCATTCTACCAGGTTGGGGCTGGGTGATTTGTGTTTGTTTTTACTGAGCCACCAACAACTTGCTTCTCCTGGTTGCCTGCCTGCCTGCCTGTGAGTTTCCATCTCTGACAATTGATCCACCTGGATTGTGGTTGGGTTGGATGCTTGCTTGATCAAGTGTTCTGTCCCATGAGAGGGGGTGGTTGCTATCAGTTTACCCAATGCCAATTGACCATGGGTGATGAACACAGCCTCCTGTTTGGTGGAGGACGCTCATGGAGGAAGGGGTTGCCATGCTCCATAATCATGTTGTCCATCTGCAGAGGGAGAGTGAGCCAGGGTGGATGCAGCCACCTGCAACCATGCATGTGGCTCTCAGGGTCTGAGCAGGGCAGGAGAGTTGTTCCTGCCCCATCCTGTATTATGATGCTCCACAGCAATCTATTATGTAGGACATTGCAGGTGGCTCCTAGGAGGTTGGCCCTGCATTAATCTGGTTATTAGAGAGAGGATGGGCTCAGTCATGGACATATCCACCAGCAAAAGTGCCAGCAACAATTGTCTCCCGCATGCTTCAAGGGAGGAGGATAGTGTCTATCCTGAAAATATCCACTGCAAATCTGATGCCTCCCTTCTACTAGGTCACTTAGAGTCTGTCCTATGCATTCTCTGGCCTAAAACCCACCCTTGACAACATTTCCCCAGAAAACACTTTCCTGGAGGCATCTTTTCCTTTCTTTGGCAGGCTGTAACTTGGGTTGGATGGAGAATGAGGTGGCTGGATGGAGTAACTGAAGCAGTTGGTGCAAACTTAAATGAACTTCGAGAATGGTAGAGGACAGGAAGGCCTGGAGGTTCACTGTCCATGGGGTTGCGATGGGTCAGACATGACTTTGTACCTAACAACAATAACAACAACAACAAGAATCTAGAATTATAACATTTTTGCAGCATGTATTGCTAGAAGCCATTTATGCATTATGTGAACATGCCATGCAAATGAGGGCTTGAACGAGACAATAATCAACCAATCCTAGGGCCCTGTTAAGTGCCAATCAGACTGCTTCACTTATGGCCAATCAGGGCCCACAACTGGCTGCTGGAAATGTATATAAGTTGCCTCTATGTCTGTTTTTCCCCTGTTCAATGTTTGAAGTTTGATGTTGGAGTTGCTAAATAAAAAGAGCTGTTATGAAGAATTGGAGTCTGTTTCCTGAACCCGCAGACTGAACACATTATTTCCTAAGTTACTGTGGGAACTACATTACGCGTTGGCACAGAAATTAATGACTATATGAAACTCTGAATACATTGCCCTGATTTTGGACTTTTCATACATCTAAACACTAGCTTTAAAAGGGAAACATTAGGAACTAGGATAGCTAAACAGTATGTTGTTGGTAACTTTCATAAATACAGTCACAGTAAGTAGTAAGCAATTGACCAGGCAGCTTTCTGGAGTGAAAGTAATGACCTAGAAGCAGTTGTTACAGGCTATGGGTTAAGTACACGGAGGCTATAAAATAAACACATTCATATGACAGAGTGTAATGGCTGCTGTGGCATCAACTGGGTAGGGAAAGTAATTCTGCCTGTGGAGAGCAAACATACAGAGTTGATGAGGGTTTTTTTTAACAGTAAAAATACTATTTCTTGGCAAATTCTAAACTCTTGGAGCCTCAGTTGTGAAGGTATGTTGTAAAAACGGTGTCCATATGCTCGCTCAAGGCAGGCGATCCCCTGTCCCTAGTAGATCTTGCCCACCAGTACTCCAGCAATTGGGGGGAGAAAGGGGGGAGGAAATTACTGTTGGTCATGGCCTGATGTCACTTCTGCAAAACAAGACTTTCTCACTTGCTCCTCTTGGTTTAGCCTAATGAGTCACCAATAATTTTATTCCTGAGTTTTTACAGTGCTGGGAACAATCAGTGGTCATTACTTCTTCCCCTGCAGACAGACATGGTATTCTCTTGGAGGAACAGTGTGGTTGGCTACCCAGTCAATTAATGCATATGCCAATAAACCAAATAGAGAAATGGCAAAGCAAGAGATGTGGCATTACAGTGAGATGCCTCTCATACACAAAGACATAGATCCAGGAGAGTGGGAGCTACTGCCCCACAGAGCTACTACCTCGTGTCACTGAGGAATATGAGCAGCAAATTAAATAACTGTGTGTGCAGGAAAACCGTTATGTGTCTTGTGCACCCAACTGGCACTTTCTCAAAGCTGGGAGCTGATCATGCAGCAAAAGTGTACTCGTTCATCCACAGCAATGGTGACTTCCACCCTATTGTTCCTGGAAAGAAGACCAAAAAGCATAACTGCAGGTCATAATTGATGTGTATTTCTATATTAATACAGAATGTGGAACATGTGACTTCTTTTACTCAACAAGTATCCATGCGGCAACAAAAAGGGGTCCAAAACCAAACAAACAACTCCCCAAACCAAAGTAATAATTGCCACTGTGATTGACTATAAATATTTTACTACTTCAGTGTTGGAACCGATAAGAAGCAATAATATTTATAATGCCACATAACCAGCTTTGATATTTTGCCATTTTCTCCAATGGTATATTAAAATCACAATGTACTGTACACATCGGACTTTTTTCTGCTTGCATAATATGTGCTGACAGAACTGAAATATTACTCCATTATTGATTTTGCTTCAGAGTTGGGTGATATTATGATTTTATTTTATGAACTGCTTTATGTTAAAGGAATAAAACAATCATAACTTTTGAGAACAGCTTTGAACTTTTAGATTCCCCTGATGCTTTCCAAATTCCATCATTTGCTCAGTACTAAGGTAAAACTGGAAAATGAGCCTTAAAAAAGCCAGTGTTGGAGATACCCTTTGCCAGGCCCAAACCTGGCATTATCAATTTTCCACAAATTTTAGGTTGTTGACTCTTTTATTTATTCTATAATGATAATCCATTGATGTGTCAAGCAGTGACCTAACTCATGTATGAGAGTGTTAGGTTACCAGATATTTCCATTGGTTAGATCCCCTAAAATGTTTCCACAAGCAGAGGAGTATGTGGTCATGGAGAGCAATTTTCTCCCCCTTCCCCTTGCAGCATATCCCTTTGCTTGTCAAAATACTCCAGGGAACCTAAGCCTTTGTTTTCAGATCTATTTTCCAAAGGCCAGTTTCTATAATCTATATTTTGGCAAATTAAATTCTTTATGTCAATAAAGAGAGACAGCATGGCGTAGTGGTTAAGAACTGCAGCTTTTAATCTGAAGAGCTGGGTTTGATTCCCCACTTTTCCACATGCAGCCAGCTGCGTGACCTTGGGCTAGTCACAGTCCTGTTAGAGCTGTTCTTACAGAGGAGTCCTCTCAGAACCCTCTCAGCCCCATCTACCTCACAGGGTGTCTGTTGTGGGGAGAAGAAGAGAAGGTAATTGTAAACTGCTTTGGGATTCCTTTGGGCAGTGAAAAGTGGGGTATAAAAACCAACTCTTCTTCAATATCAGCAAGCAGTTTTTTCCAATTACAGAGCACTCTATCTCTGAATTAAGTATTTAATAAGAATATCAGAATTATTAGAGTCATTGGGTAGCTCCATACTTCCAATCACACTAGTCCTCTTTCACAAGTAGAAATATATATATATATATTTTAAAGAAAAAAAGACTGAAGTAGCCACTTCTATTAAGTCCAACTTATGGTCTTCCCACTTGCATTTCTGTTTCTGCAAGATGATGTGCAACCAACATCTGGGCAGTATAATTTATAGGGAGGGAAGTTCTAGGTGTTGCATGTGATCCTGTGCTAGCAGAAATTCACTGTCCATTTGTGTTGTTTGTACATTGCTGAAACCAAACCATTATATTTAATTCTGTGGTTCCCTCTAATAACACGAACTTTAACAAATCTAGGCTGAAGTCTACAAATTCTTGGTTTATTTGTAACTAGAAACTAAGCCCGCTGTAGTCTAAATACAGCGGGCGCTAGCAGGGCGCGTGAGTTGGGCAGGTGGCTCTCCAGGTTCCCGGGCCCCATCCCCAGACCAGAGGCCGGGTGTGGGCGGGCCTGTGAGCCAGCGCGGCACCTCCTTCCCACCCCCCATGAGACATATGGCTCAGCCTACCTAAGTTGGTGTGGGGGAGGCGTCCAGTCCCTTCGTTGGCGGGCAGCGGCCTGGTGAGGCGGCGGGGAACGTGCAGGTGGGTATGCCATAGCACAGGCCCCGGTCGTGGCGGCGGCAGGAACATGGCCCTGGATGGTTGGCGGTAGCGGGGTCGGCGGGGTGGGTGGGTTGGCGTGGCGTCGTGGGGGTGTGGGGCTGAGGCCACAACCACGCAGGCACAAAACTCCGCGCTTGTGTGGATGTGACTCGTGTAGCAGAGAAGGGTTGGTGGGCCCCAAAGGGACAGGCGGGGTGGGGGTGGGATTGGGATTGGGAAGCGCGCAGACAGCGTAGCTGGGAGAGTTGTGTGTGTGTGTGGGGAATGGGCAGATCCCTGAGGCGGCAAGGACTGTCGCTGGGTGCAGGGAAAGCTGCTTTCCCTGGCTACAGCGGTGTGAGGTGACCCTCCTCGCCGGTGGCCATACCTGTCCTCGGGCGACTCACCGTCTGGAGCAGTGGTCCACAACCTTTTGGCTGCCGCAGACCGCTGCTCCGGAGTGGGGGGAAAGGGCAGCCCGGGGGCCTGCGCATGTGTGGCAGCCCCAGCGCAAACGCGCGTGCGCGGACTGCTGCGCATGTGCGTTTGCGCGGAGCACATCATGAGAAAGGCGGGGTTAGATGAGTCACAAATTGGGATTAAGATTGTAGGGAGAAATATCAACAACCTCAGATATGCAGATGATACCACTCTAATGGCAGAAAGTGAAGAGGAACTAAAGAACTCTTGGTACGGGTGAAGGAGGAGATTGCAAAAGTTGGCTTGAAACTCAACATCAAGAAAACTAATATCATGGCATCTCTCAATTCCTGGCAAATAGATGGGGAAGAAATTGAGGAGGTGACAAATTTTATTTTCCTGGGCTCCAAGATAACTGCAGATGGGGACTGCAGCAAAGAAATTAAAAGACACTTGCTCCTGGGGAGGAAAGCTATGGCAAATCTAAACAGTATCCTAAAAAGCAGAGACATTACCCTGGCAACCAAAGTGTGTCTAGTCAAGGCTATGGTCTTCCCAGTTGGCTGTGATAGTTGGACCATAAAGAAGGCCGAGCGTCAAAGAATTGAGGCTTCTGAACTCTGGTGCTGGAGAAGACTCTTGCGAGTCCCTTGGACTGCAAGGCAAACAAACCGGTCAGTCTTAGAGGAGATCAGCCCTGACTGCTCCTCAGAAGGCCAGATCCTGAAGATGAAACTCAAATACTTTGGTGACCTCATGAGAAAGAAAGACTTCCTGGAGAACAGCCTAGTGCTGGGAGCGATTGAGGGCAAAAGAAGAAGGGGACAACAGAGAATGAGGTGGCTGGATGGAGTCACTGAAGAAGTCAGTGTGAGCTTAAATGGACTCCAGGGAATGGTAGAGGACAGAAAGGCCTGGAGGATCATTGTCCATGGGTTTGCAATGGGTCAGACACTATTTCATACCTAACAACAACAATATGGAATGCACACCTCTAGTCATGATTCTAAAAGAGGCAAGAAGGTGGTGAGTGTAACATCTTGTATAACCCATAACCTGAAGAAGAGAGGTTGTAGAGGGTTGTAGAGGGTGATAGGCATTTGGTGTGAGTGGACAAATGGCATCTTAGCTACTTAGATTGACACAGAACTGTAAGGGTTTTTAAAAAAAATCACATAGAAATTACTTAGTTCTGATCCATAAGACATGTGAATGATTTAATTGGCAATTAAAATCATGACCTGCAAGCATAGCAGCAATGCAACAATGAGAAGAGGGAAATATAAGCCCATTGGACTGTTTTAAAGAAGTGGTATGTGAAGCAGAATGCCAAACAACCACAGATAGACTAGCAAACCGATCAACAGTCCACTGAGAAATGAATTCCCGGTTTGCAACTGAGAAACAGGATGTGACCTGAACCAGAGAGGGTTCAAGCATCCCTTTCCAACCCATTAATCATCTTGGTTGCCCTTGTCTACACATTTTCCAACTCTGCAATGTATTTCTTGACATATGGTGAGCAGAGCTGCACACAGTATTCCAAATGAGTCTGGACATTACAATAAGGGCCATTATTTTCCAATCCTTTATCTAATAATCCCCAGGATGGAGTTTAAATTTTTCTCACTGCTGCCACATGCTGAGTTGACACTTTAATTGAGCTATCATCTACAATCCCAACATCCCTTTCCCCCTTAGTCTCTTCTAGTTCAGATCCTATCAGTATACATACAAAGATAAGGGGGCATTTTGTTTCACTGTGCATCACCTTACACTGGCTTTCATTGAACATCATTTGACATGTTGCTGTCCACTCCTCCAGTTTGAAGAGATCCTACTGGAGCTATTACAATCTGCTTGAGTGCTGACCATCTTGAATAATCTGGTATCATCTTCAAACAAGTCCACAGCACCACAGCCTCCAAATTTGTTTATTTGTTTTTTTTAAATTAAATAGCATCTGTTCTTTAGGCACTACACTACTTACTTCTGCTTCCCATAATTTTAACTATTTTTCAGTCTTTTAGACCCATTATGCATGGGGTGTGTAGTCTGGGGTGGCGGCAGCAGGGCAGCGGGGCTAATCACCTATTATGCATGACGCTGCCGCTATCCCAGCTCTGTCCTGGCGCAGCACTCCAGATAGCCCTCAGTATGCAAATGTGGAAACTCCCACATTCCCTGCGATACTGTGGGTGCCATCCATGGCCCTCCAGCACCAGCCCTAACCTACGGTATCCCTGCAGGGACACCACACACCCCTGTCAGCTCCGCAGAGCGAAGGAGCTAGATGGGGTGTTCCCCCATCCCCACCTTAGTGGGAGAGCAGCATGGCACTCCCTTGCCATTGTGCAGTGAGGGGGGGGGGCTGTCCCCCACTCCTGCACACTTCCACCGCTGCTGTGCGGGCTCTTCTAGCTTTGGCATTATGCATGCTTGCGTGCTATGCCAGGGCAGTTTGCATAGACTGGGGGATTTCCTGCTCTGTGCATACATAGGAAGAGGCAGGGCATGCCACCATGGCATAAGGACCTGGCAGCAGCCTGGCGTGGCTGCTGCCACGCATAATTGGTCTTAGGGGATCTCTCCTTTACATCTGCTAAGTTTATTGAGTAGACATTGGTGAAAGAGCCTCTTGTGGCGCAGAGTGGTAAGGCAGCCATCTGAAAGCTTTGCCCATGAGGCTGGGAGTTCGATCCCAGCAGCCGGCTCAAGGTTGACTCAGCCTTCCATCCTTCCGAGGTCGGTAAAATGAGTACCCAGCTTGCTGGGGGGTAAACGGTAATGACTGGGGAAGGTACTGGCAAACCACCCCGTATTGAGTCTGCCATGAAAACGCTAGAGGGCGTTACCCCAAGGGTCAGACATGACTCGGTGCTTGCACAGGGGATACCTTTACCTTTTTACCTGGTGAATAAGGCTGTCAAAAGTCCAAGTAGTCTATAATGTTTATCAGATCACCTAACCACATACTGGTTAACCCCTTTCAAAGAAGTCACAAAGGTTTGTTTCCTTTATGGAAGCATGCTGGCTATCTCTTCAGCAGGTTTTGGCCCTCTTTATTCTCAGTTAATTCCAGGTTTAATAACAGTTCTCATGATCTCAGGCTACTCTGGATGTTTTATCAGTAGGCCTCTTGGTAGAATAATCTGTATACCCTGGAGGTTGGTGTGGCCAATGCCTGTCTCCTACTATTGTAAAGTCAAGTGCTTTTTCTACACAGTACAATGAGAGGTAATTTGAAAGACATCCTTAGGACAACAGAAAAACCTTGCTTTGTTGTTGGGGTGAGTTTTTGAGTGCTTCTGTCTGAGCTGATTTGTTCAAAGGGCCTCAAAGGAAAGCTTTCCCACTTTCTATCATTGTCATTTATGGGAACAAAGAGGCATTCTTTTTTCACACTCTTTTTTCAATTGTCTTTTTTTGTTTTACAGATAGCAAGAAAACACTTCAATCAGTCCTTAAACTTTGGATTGCAAGACCCATGACCCCCACACTCAAGAACATAACCTTTTCTCCTGCAGAGAGAGACTTTGACTGAAGAGTGACAGGTAATGATTCAATCACTTAAGTTGGAGCCCAGCATTGCCCCCAAATCCATGGGCATATCTCAGAAGGGGGAATGGAAAGGAGATGTCAAAAGACCAGCTTTGCATTCTGTGTGGAACTGAATAGATATGGATTGCTCTTGCACTGTGTTAAAACTAGGGAATGCTTAAACACTCATCAGTTCAGCTCCCTGTTTACAACCTGTCCACTGGTTGTAAACAGGTTACTGATGGCCCATTTATTGGTTCCCAAGCAGTTCAGCCCTATTCATCAGTCCGCCCACCCATATTCACTGTTGTACAGTACTGGAAAATCCACACTATTGCATGCATGCACACCCATCCTCCCAAAGCCCAATGGCAATTTCCCTTTCCCTGTCATAGTCTTGTAGTTACTACAAACCGTTTGGCAACCCATGGTATAAATAAACAGCGAGCTAATCAATTAGTCAACCAGTGACTAACAATAAGCTTTTTAAAAAGTCTTAACTGTTCAGTATTTCTGTAAGTGTGTGTTATCAATGCAATTTTACACAAGCACTTTTTAAATATCAAATCTTTTTTATTTTATGAAAATATACAAAGAGGAAAGAAGTAGGTATTAGTTAACAGTATGTTCCCACCCCCTGATCTCCCACAGTCCCTTTTTTCTGCTCTAGGCTTCATTTGGCAAGATAATCCAAATAGAAGCTCCACTGGTGCTGGAAATCTTCCATTGGGTTTTTTATTGACTATGGACGCAAGTTTTGCCATTTTTGCTAAGTCAGCAAGTTTATCCAACCATAACTCGGTAGTTGGTATTCCCAGAGATTTCCAGTCCTTGGCCAGTACTAATCTTGTCACCATTGTGGCATGAAAAAAGATGTTTCTAGCACGAGAGGGAAATAAGTCTGGACACGGGCTTAATAACATATATTGAGCTTTCATAGGAAACTTAATATTAAACATCTCATCTAAAACAGCATGTACTTCTGCCCAGAATTTATTCACTTTCCCACATCTCCACCACATGTGGAAAAAGGACCCCACTTTTTCATGACATTTTCAACACATATTATTATACCCCTTAGCCATCTTTGCAATTACGTTGGGTGTTCCATACCATCTATAAAACATCATATACAGTTTTCTCTTAGTATTTGACTATTTGTTAGTTTAGGCACTTTATCCCAAATACGTTCACATGTTTCCATTGTAAGGTTAGTTTCAATATTCTGCATCCATTTAATCATACCTGTCTTAACCTGTTCTGATTCGGTTTCATATCTTAATAACAGGTTGTATATTTGACCTTGTAAGCGTGGGTTAGCTTGAACTAAAATATTCTCAAATTCTGAAAGCAGAGTACCCAACTCCATCTGCCTGGTGAATTCTGAATTAAATCTAGAAAGCAATTGATTAAACTCTAACCACTGATTTCCACTCCTTTCTTTAAAATTTGAATATCTTTAAGTTCTCCTGTTTTTAATAACATATTCTTGTGTTTTAAACAGGTTGTCCTCTTCTGTTGAGATCTTGTAAAATAGGCTTCAACCGGCGATTACATCAATGAAGGAGAAGGAGAACGGCTGTTTTTATATCTGCGCTATATGTTCATCAGACCAGAGGACCACAGATTGAGATTTGATTTTTTCTTCCCCTTCTGCTTTAGTGAAGGCCAGAGAATGTTGTGAAATCCTTCCTCCAGGCCTGCCTTCTCCAAGATTGAGTCTCTAGCCATAGGTTCTATTTCTCCAGTCTGCAACAAGCGTAGTAGCATGTAAATAAAGCTTCAAGTTAGGTACAGCTTGACCACCTCTTTTCTTTTCATCTTGTAAGATTTTAAAGGCAATCCTGGGTCTCTTAGGATCCTAAATAAATGTATTTATTTCTGTTTGCCATTTATATAACATCTACACAGGCACTTTCTGCACAGAGTTATGAGAGGCTTAGCCTCCCTCACATCATTTAATGACTTGATCCAAAACATCCAAGGAACCAGGTAGCACGGATCTCAGTTATTGCACAGATGCAAGAGACCTCTCAAGACAAACAACATTTCTCCACCACTGGAAAGAAATGAGATTTCATGACCACAGCTATTGTATAAATGCTGTTCAGCAGCCATTTGAGGTGACTGAAGGCCAAATGAAATGATTGGATGCCTGGCTTGGAGGTGATCATGGCTGTTGAGTATGTTCAGCTCCTGCATTAGGTTGCCTAGCCATAAAATTCATAGCATCTCTAGTTAAAAGCAGGTGCACACATGCACAGACACATACAAAGTGAGACTAAGAGAGATAAAGAGTGAGCAAACAGAGTTCCACTTTGCAAAAATGGCCTTTGATGGCTGCTGCTTGATCTGCCTGATGGTTTTTCTATGGGGTAGCTGTTTGTATGTAGTAGATTGGCTGCCACCATACATTTTTCTCCCCATAATCACAAACTGACGACAGAAACCATGACTGAGTAATGGGGTCAACAACTACACACAGTTTGCACGTGGATGCATGTCAGGGTAGTCTATAAGTAATGCTCATTTTGCATCAATAATGCTCCTTTGAACCATTTTTCAATTGCATGGAATGTGCAGTTTAATAAAGGCCCATAGTAAATGAGATCACTGGCACAGGAGCAGAATATGCATTTCATTTCTACTCCCACTTTTGAGATCAACTTACTGATTTGTATTTTTGGTTTACTGAATCAGCTGCATTTTGCAAAGACACTGTTAAACTGAATAGTTTTTTATTTATTGGAATTGTCTGGAGTCAAAAAGAAAAAAAAAGTACAAGTGAATACTAAGCTTTTTTCTATCTTGGAAAAAGGAAAAAAATCTGAATAATGTGTGCTTATAGCAAGCATCGTTAAGACAAAATTTATGGTTGGCTGGCAAAGGATAAGTGATTTTTCTGCATATCTGTGGCAACTATTTACTTAAAATGTAATTACTGTTATAAATCTCTTAATATAGTTTATATCCTCAGCAAAAGACCTAAAAAAAGGAATCAAGGCTACCATCCAATGAATAAAATCTATTTCTTGGAGCAACTGCTGGCATTTTATGAACTTGATCTATTTGCATCATCCAGCTTGTGTTATGAAGCACAATCTGCAACAGAGGATACAGACCAGAATGTAGGTGCTGAAAAGTGTTGTAGAAGTCAAGGTTCATGATCCAAACATGCAATACCCAATATTTCTTTTTTCACAAACATTTCCTTGCCAGACGTCATTGGCTTGGATCCCTCAAAGTGTTCTGTGGATAGAAGGAGTCAAAGGTCTGCAGTGAGAGATAGGAATCAGTAAATAGCTCCTCTTTCATTCATTGAAACCTGGGCAATACAAGCCTACTGGACTGGATCTGTAGTCCACAATGGAACCTTGATAGAGGAGACCTTAGAGCAGGGGTTCATGGGAATTGTAGTCCATGGACATCTGGAGGACCACAGGTTGACTACCCCTGCCTTAGAGAATCTATTTGGCCTGAACTCTCCTTAGAAGTTAAAATAACAGAACTGAGGTGGTTGTACTTTAGCCATATCATGAGAAGACAAGACGGACTAAAAAAGCCAATAATGCTTGGAAAAGAAGATCGGCAGCAGGAGAATAGGAAGACCCTACGTGACGCGGATTTACTCAATGAAGGAAGCCATAGTCAATAGTCTGCAAGACCAGAACAAGGCTGTTAATGATAGGACATTCTGGAGGTCAATATTTATACATTTATTTATACATTTCTCTCCCCAGTGGCAACCCACAGCGACTGACATCATTCTTTCTTTCATTTTATTCTCACAACAATACCGTGAAGTACGTTAGGCTGAGAGAGATGACATACACTGTTATTTATTCTTTTATTTATTTATCTTTCAATTTGTAGCCCATCCCTCCAGGCATGTCGGCTTGGGGCGGCTTCCAACATTCAACATTACAACACAAGACAGTTAGTATCAAGCATTTCTACCATGTAAGCAGATATTTTCTATTCACATCTATCTGGGGAAAATGGAATTTCAATTCTGTCTTCAAATAATTCTACCACCTCTAATAATCAACATAATTTCCTTTGAGATCTAGTCTTAATGCCAATCTCTTTTTAAATTAGAAGAAGGTTGGTTCTAATATGCCGCCTTTCTCTATCTGAAGGAGTCTCAAAGTGGCTTACAGTTGCCTTCCCTTTCCTCTCCCCACAACAGACACCCAGTGAGGTGGGTGAGGCTGAGAGAGCCCTGATATTACTGCTGGGTCTGAACACCTTTATCAGCACCGTGATGAGCCCAAGGTCACCCAGCTGGGTCCATGTGGGGGAGTGCAGAATCAAACCTCGCTTGCCAGATTAGAAATCTGCACTCTTAACCACTACATTAAATTTGAGGTGTACTATGAAAATCTGCAATTTTTATCCTAACAGTAGGCAGCATAATCATCTTACCCCCAGTTCTGCCAGTTTGTTCCAACAATGAATATGTGATCAGCAAGGCAGTTCTGGCATACCTAGGGTCGTTCCACACGACTTAAATGTAGCCAAAGTCTTACCTTTCGTGAATACTATTAATTTAATGTTCCGCATGATGTCGTAAGCAAACCGCAAAACTCTCGCCAAACTCCTGCAACAATCGGAATTTTATAGCACTTAGGGGGAAATCCAGAAAAGTGGATTCCCCATGAAGAAAAACGCTACACTTCTGAGCACAACCTGCAACACATCAGCAAAAGACATGTGCGTTCTCAAAATAGTGGTAGAAAGAATGTCCCTCCCTTGCTCTCACCCCCGAGATTCTGGAGACACGATCACCATTTTTTCCCTTTAGACCGGCGAAAGCAACGAACGAGCGAGGCTTCTCTGGCTAAAGTCCCTCCACAGAAGTGCTTAACAGTAAAACAAAGCTCCCTACTGCTAATGTCTTTAAAGTTCCCAAGCACGATACAGCCCCCTGTTCGACACTGCCCATAATTTCGGCCACAAATCGCGCCCATGAGGGGGGGGGGTGGTTTACTTGAACAATGTGTAAATGATTAAGCGCCAGCTCCTATGCCAGCAAAAAAAGTCTTTCTGAGACAATGATTGAACAAATATTCATTGCAACTGGTGTGTTTGCATTTTTTAAAAAACAGGTTTTAAAGGGAAAGGGGCTTTTTGGGAGCATGAACACAACAGTCCATTGGCTGTTCTGTTTGATGATGGCCAGGGGTGGGAAGAAGCGCAGAAAAATATTGTTTCCTGTGTTGCAATTACAGCAAGACTGGAAACCTGTGGGGAATTAATACTTCAATATTCCACTAAAATTAAAGGTATGCGGAATGACAAAATTCCACTATTAAATATAGCGTTTCTGCATACTGAAAACATTTGGCAACATTGGTCCTTGTGCGGAAAGGCCCCTAATATTAAACTTCAGCTAAACTTCAGCTAAACAGCTGTACTGCTTCTTCATGATTGGTCTGACCTCTATTTCAAGTCCTAATAATATGGCTTTGTTTAAGGATCTGCTTTACAATCTGTATCTCAATCCCATTTGGAAAGCACTAAATATTATTGCTGTAATACAGCCAGGGCACTGAGCCTGAAGGACAGGATCTTGGCCTGGATCATCCAATGAAATCATGGTTAAGTTGGTGTCCTATACTAAGCCAAGATTTCAGTGCATCCAGATACCAAGAGAGAACTTTTAAACACTTCCTCCAGCACAGGTATGCTACAAAATTTCATTCACTTCAATGTTTGGCTCATTATCCTCATACTGTTATTTTCTTTATTTCTAACTTGTTTTCATTGGATTCAATCCATTTCTGACTCCCCTATTTTCTACCGAAGGTGATGGTTTTAGAAAGTCATGGGATTGTTTCTGCAACATTTCAGGTAGATAGAAGAAAGTGTTTTCTATTCTACAGACAATTAACTTTCTTGTTAGCAAGGCAGGCACAGAGACACACTTGGCAATCCTAGAAGGCAAGCAAAACATTAGAATGGACAGTAAATGCCAGTTGCTCAGAAAAAAGGGTTTGGGGCAGACAGGAAAATGGAAGCACTGCTTCTGCTTCCAAAAAAAACCCCTATCCGGTAGTACAAAGGCTATCGTACTTTGTTCAATTTATGGGAAGGCAAGTCACTGGAAAAACGGAAGACCCAACATGAGGTGGATTGACACTATGAAGAAAGCCATAGCCCTCACTTTGCAAGACTTGAGCAAGGCTAAGTGGCTGGACATTTTGGAGGACACAACAAAAAGGAGAAAATGTCCTGACCCAAGTCAAGGGGGTCACAATAAGGAAAATGTGCTCAATCCTCTGTAGGGTAGAAAGTAATGTAAAATTGAATATTAATATTTATTAAAATTAAAATTCAAGGCTTAAAATATAGCCTCATTAAAAGTGTGCATTCATACTAATGCCTCGACATACTAATGCAGGGGTAGTCAAACTGCGGCCCTCCAGATGTCCATGAACTACAATTCCCAGAAGCCCCTGCCAGCATTTGCTGGCAGGGGCTTCTGGGAATTGTAGTCCATGGACATCTGGAGGGCCGCAGTTTGACTACCCCTGTACTAATGGCTCCTTTACATACAATGATATAAAATGTTTACTATTTAGGACACTAAGGACCTCAGCAGACTTTGGAGAAAAGCTGACTCCTATAGGACACTCACTGGACACTGAAAGTACTCATCTGGATCAGGGCCTGCTTTAGAAACATAAGAGGCCTCAAAGAATTTTATCTGGCCTTCTGGTCCATAGAATTGATTAAGGTGGAAGAGGAGCTGGTCTCATGGCTTAAGTGCCACTTAGTGCTTAACATCCACTTAGGGTTGATGTCCCACCCCTGAGTGCTCCTCCTCCAACTGACTTGCCTGTCTATCGAGCGGCCAGCCAATTTCCTTCCAACCACCACCCCTGACCACACCCCTACCCTTCCCAGTAAGGCTTAGAGGCTGCAGATCCCTGCCGCATGAGAGCTGTCCCTACTGTGAGTTCCCTTCCTGTGGGCCTCCAGCCTGCAATCTTTCCAGGTCCTGGGGGGAGGCAGAGGCCATTTGCAGAGTTCTTCCACCCCCACTAATTTAGCACCTGTTGTATTCCTGAGGGCTTTGTCCCTAGTATAAGATGATTTGGAATATACTGCAACGTTTACAGGAATGGGAAAGCAAGTACTATAAAGTTTAGGGCATGTAGGCTCAGTCCTCGTGTCAAGCAAGAGGACACATATCAGACTGTTTTCACAGGCAACTCAAAATGTAAAAAGAAAGGCTTAATAAACAAAAGGAATGCTCCTTTTCTCCCACAGGCAAAAAACAATGAATAAAACATTTTGGCAGGAATTCTAGAGCTTGGCGTTTGATATATATTGCCTATTGCCTATGTGTGAAGCGATATTAAACCAAAGAAAAAGATTTTGTCTCTATCTAATATTCAGCCTGCTCTCTTTTATTAAAACTCCCTTAAATGATGTCACCCTAGCCACACAGTTCATCCAGGGCACATCGTTCAGACATTCCATTACTCAACTTGCTCCCCAAAGCAGCAACCTTGTGTTTTCAATGGGATCTTGTTGTGTCTCTCTGTGTACAAGACTGCAGTGGGTGGGTGGAGATCCGAAAGGCAATGCTGCTAGTGAAAACCTGGTGTATTGAAAAGCATGAATGGAACAACTGCTTTTTAAGACACAAACCTCAACTCTCAGAGCTTAGGGATTGGAACTGAGGAACCATGAGACCAGCATCATTCATAGAATGAAAGTGCCCTACCTTCTGCTCTGACTGCTGTTGTCTTCCATACTTTCTGAAATCCTGTTCCTAGTTGGTTACTGGACCTTTGAGCAAGGCTGCCAAGAAAGGAGGACTGGGAGGACAAAATTCCGCGGGGCCCAAATCATCGGGAGGGTGTCTGAAGCCAGTGTCATACTATGGTCATGAAATGCAATGGAGTTCTATCCTGCAGCAACTAGGCATATGAGGAAGGCAAAACACCACAATCAGCAGGAATCCTGACTCTGCTAGCCTGCCTTTCTGCAAAGTTTTCTGTTAGACTGAGGCAAACTCTTGCCTCAGCTATCAGATGTCTCTGAAGCCAAGCCAGCACCAGAGTGAGGCAAGAGACTCATGCAAAGCTCAATGCTGCCAACATATATTAAGGGTGCCATGGATTTCATTAATAAATTGGGACATTTGAAATATGTTGATTCCAATGTTCTTCTAGGAACTCCAGAGGTGGTCTCCCGATATCCAGATGTTCCACAATAAGAGACAAGATCACCATCCACCTACATTTTTTCTTGTGACACTGTTAACTAATGTTAACCAAGAATAATTTTTCATTTAATGAGATTTATTTTTGGCAGATTCAAGATACTGACCTGGATTCATGTTGACAGCAGAGGACAGGACCAGCAGTAAAGGGCTTAAACTACATGTAGAAGGATATTGGCTATATATCAGGAAAAAAATGTTCACAGTCAGAGAAGTTCAGCAGTGGACTTGACTGCCTAAGGAGATGGTGAACTACCCCTTTCTGATAATCTTCAAGCAGCAGCTGAAGAGATTCTTATCCTGGATGCATTGAGCAGGGGGTTGGTGTCCTGTATGGACCCTTCCAATTCTTCCAACTCTATAATTCTATGATTTCTCCCTGACTCCAGAAATTGCTAACTTATATATGGGTCAATTTGAGGAAAAACATATATACTCGTAGAGGAATCCTTTTCAAAGATGTGTATGTGTATAGTGGAGATATATTGATGATATTTTCTTAGATCATTTCTGCATAAGCCTCTTGTTGCTGTCAGGTTTTAGAGCTCCCTCCACATGACATCACCTGCATCCTGAAGCTGTCCAGGGGCTGGCTCACGTTTTGTCCAGATTTGCCTTGGGATGAGGGAAATCACAAAAAGCAAATTTGTCACATTTTATCTCCCTTCCTATCAGTGAGCAACCAGAGGCAAGCCCATATGGCAGGAGAAAGGCATGATAGTCTCTGCAGAGTTGGCCTACCCTCACACCCATCCTCCCCTCTTCATTTCCTACTCTGAGTAATATTTTTAAAAATGGTTTGGACTGCATTGCAGTGCAACTGCAAAGTTACATTGTCAAAGGTAAAATAAAATTTTCTGCAAAGTGTCCATGGTCTTTTTTTTGTATCAGGCAGGCAAAACACAGCCATGTTTGTGTTTTCTGAAAGTGGGAAATGAGCTAGGAAAGGGGGGGGGGCTGATATGGCAGCCTCCTCCTGATCATACAGGGGTTGGAGCAGCTTGTTTTAAAGGCAACCATTTACACAAAATGTCTTTTTGGGCTTCAGGAACCATGTACAGCATCTCAGAAATCTACCCAGACAGAAATAAAGTCCAAAAGAACACAAATCCCCCAAAAAGGGGGGAATGCCGTATTGTTCTGTTGATTTTTATTAAAAATACATTTGTGTTGTGGCATTACTGAATAGCAACACAGAAGTGTCTTTAAAAAATAATTTTAGGGCTTGGGGGAAAGCAAGTTTCAGTCCACAAGGGAACTGCTGTGCTGTGTTTGGTTGCTTGCTGTGATTGACAAGCTATGGAGCAGAGGGAGAAGTTCATTTTGTTTTCCCTTACAGCCTCATCAGGAGGCAAAAAGCTATGACTGGTTAGAGGAAAATGCAGGAGGGGTCTCCCATGAGGAGGGCTGCAAATGCAAAGTTTACCAACCCACATTTGCAAGCAGGAGACCACACACTTTTTACCCCTCCGTGCGGAAATGGTCTTGATATGGAAAGGCATTTGTAGTTATTTGCAAGAATTTCACAGGTGGCTTGATGTTCAGGATTAGGTATGTGGGAGTTGATCCAGCCAAAAAATACCCAAATCAGCCTTGATTCAGGCATGAATGAGCCAAATCCAGTCCAAATCACCATTTCCAATAAGTTTAAATGGCTGAATCAACCTTGATTGAATCATCAAATCACAATTCAGTTCAGTGATTTGAGCAAGTGGCTGTTTAAACTTTAAGGAGAAAGAGAAAGTCTAAATCGATTCAGATATATTCAAGTACATAGGGATCTCCCCCTTTCCATCTTTCCCAGGCTTTGGGGGAGGGATTGAAGTAGAGGCACCAAAATTGAAGCATAGTTGCATGAGCCTCTCCTCAAAAGAACCCCCCAATGTTGCAGAAATATAGGATGAGGGGGTCAAATTTGGGTGCCCCACCTGATTTACATTATTTCCTATGAGGAGAAAAAATATTCTCTGGTCTGTTCTCACTAGAGGAAATAATGAAGGTTGGATGCAGCACACTCTTTGAATTCCTCTAGAATTGGACCCCCTTGTCCAATCTTTTTACAACTTGGAAGTTCTTTTGAGGAAATGTTCCTGCAGCCATGTTGCAAGTTTGGTGCATCTACCCCAAACTTCCACCCTCCCAGAGCCTAGAAAAGATGGAATGGGAAAAATCCCTATATACTTGAATGGATCTGAATTGATTCAGCTGAATCAAAACTACATTATAGGTGATTTGAATGAATTGATTAAGTCCAAATCAATTTGGATCAAGCAAAAATGGGACAAATATTCTTCCACTTGAACATGCCAGGATAATAACATCAAATCTGAAATAAATTTCAATAAACATCATATTAATTTTCTGCATGCCATTATAATTAAAAATGGCAATAGGTTATGGATAAATATAGACAAAAACTCTACAGAGAGAGTTTCCTCTTTAGGGATTGATAGTTTTCATCCAACTCACATTTAAAAAAAATTACTATATAGTTAATTTTTGAGATTTTGGGGGAATTGCACTAATATAGATGATTATCAAAAGGAGGCAAGAACTCTAAAACAAAATCTTGCCACCAAGGGTTACCCAGATCATATCTTTAAAAATAGCATTTGACAAGGCTAGTTTGCCAAAGAACTTTTGCATAATAACAAAAATGCTTCACAGAATTAAAGAACAATTAACTTGACTTATAACCACAGCAGTAAACAATTAAAAAAGAGCACATATGATATTCTGCTTTGTGATTAAAAACCCATCTAATTTAAAAGATAGATTGGTCCATAGCAACACCTTTGTTCCTATGAACCTACAAAGAACTGTCCCAGGTACAGATTCACCTAAAGGCCATTTTAAATATGGACACTATAAATGTAACCTAACTCAAAATATGAAAAGTTCCATAAATTCCTTTGACAAAATGTATATTCTGAACAACTCTACAAAATGCAATTTAGAAATAGGTGTATATACCATAAGACGTTCTTGCAATAAGTTATATGTACGAAAGACCTCTAGAAAATGAAAAACATGTATAAGTGAACATAGGAGCAACATACTTTGTACAATAGCTGAGACACCTTTGGTTCAACACATTTTATGGAAAAATAATACGGACCCACTGATTTCAGTTTGGAGGTAGATTATATAAATCTAACTATTATTATAATGATGAAAAATGCTGAGAGAACAGGGTTGCAGAGCCCCAAGATGACTGGAGCAGCCAGAGGCACACTGATTGCTGGGCAACAGAGGCATATGACCCTGCAGAGGGAAGAGGCAACACGACCTGGCCGGCAGCAGTGTTCAAGGGGGAGGAATGCCCAGAACACTGGGAGGAGAACAGGACGGGGCTTTCTGGAGACTTTGAGTGGCCAGGGCTGGTGCATTGAACAAGCACCATGTCCTTGTCAGCTGGAAAGACACGAGGAAGCAGCTGACAGGCTTTGGAGTCCTAAGTAGGTGGGGCTGAAGGAGTAGGGAGAGGGATAAATAGAAGGCTCTAAGTGGAGGTCAGGGAGGAGATGGATGGAGAGAGAGTTGGGCGTCTCAATATCAGGGTAGTTATTGCAACAACTCTGAAGCTACACCCATTTTAAGTCCTCCAGGAGCCTTCCACCTGGAAGAGAAGCTGGAGGAAGCCAGCATCATAACAGGCACCCAAGGACCAGACATCTGTATAAAAATGATTCATACAGCTTACAATACAGGTTAAGATGGTATATTGAATAGGCAAATAACAATTACAATAGCAGCTAAAAACAACTAAATCTATCAAATTATAGTCCATTCCTTGTCTTTGGCATTTACCCACTTCACCTGAGAAAATGACAGTATTAGCTGAGCCTTGCAGATTTCTAACTATTGCCTGTGTTCATCTGGGAGCAATCAACCCTTCGGACACCACAATCCAAGATTATTTAGGCCTTCAGAGGTCCAAATAATAATAATAATAATAATAATAATAATAATAATAATAATAATAATAATAATAATAATAATAAGTGTTGGTTCGTACATGCCACTTTTCTCTACCCAAAGGAGACTCAAAGAGGTTTACATTTGCCTCCCCTTTCCTCTCCCCACAAGAGACACCCTGTGGGGTGGGTGAAGCTGAGAGAGCCCTGATATCACTGCTCAGTCAGAACAGCTTTATCAGTGCTGTGGCAAGCCCAAAGTCACCCAGCTGGCTGCATGTGGGGGAATATAGAATCAAACCCAGATTGCCAGATTAGAAGTCCGCACTCCTAACCACTACACCTAGCTGGCATTGTGGAATGTGCCCAGAAAGAACCTGACAACCAATAGGGAAACTGACCAGCATTGTTCATTCCCTCATTAATCTGTTAAGAGCTTTTGTTCTACATTTGGAACTGGATGAAGCTTCTCAAGTCTTCAAAAGCAGCCCCATATATAAAGTGCACTACAATTTCTTTGGTTCACTTTCAATTAATTATTTTGTTCTATATTAGGATCAAAGACATCTGAATCTCAGACCCTTTAGGTACAAAGAACATGCATCATTGAGCCATAGTCCCTTTGCCCAACCTGGGATTTTATTTGACTGAAACATTCCATTTGGAATTCCAACATGTGATGCATATGCATCTGAATTGAAAAAGGAAACAGAAGGAGCTTATATGGAAGCAGTACAAGAATGGTGTTTCACATTACAGCATCTTTGTCGCAGCTTTCAGGGTTGCGGGTCAAGCACGGTTAAGGAGCCTGTTTAGGGAGAGCTCAGTCAAGAGGACTGAGCCCATCATGGTTCAGGTCTCCTTCCCGGTGATGGCCCGGGGCAAGGCTGGCCAGCCTGGAGGGGAAGGGAGGCTTACAGGGCCAGGTGGCCTGGCATGGGCCAGGTTAGGTCTGCGCCTAGCCTATCATGCCAGTTGGGAACACCTCTTGGTTTGGCCCAACAGCTAGGAAACCCGTCTCCCAGTGGTAGAGATGAGGTACTTGGTCACTGCGGTGGGCAGGGTTAGTGATGGATGCCACTATCACAGGCTCCTTCATACCATGCCAGGCTGTGGGGCCAACATCTGTGTAATCAAAAGCTGTGGCCAATTTTTCACCCACTTGGTTGTTTGTGCTGTTCTTCCTGCCCAAAAAACTGCCTGCAAGTCAAAACAAATATGCATAGTTCTTCCACACATGAGTAGTCCTGAAATGCCTCACTCGTTTTCTCCTGAGGACCCCAGTTGCCAGGAAGAAACTTGGCTTCACAAATGTTATGAACAAACCAACGAACCAGTATTCATGATGGCATCCTGCCATACTCCTATATTGCCCATTGTAGACTTATTTTTCCTCATTATTCACCTTGTAAAGAATGAGCTTACAGTCTTTGAAGAAGAAGAAAAAGAGTTGTTTTTTATACTCTGCTTATCACTACCCAAAGGAGTCTCAAAGTGGCTTATAATTGCCGTCTTTTCCTCTCCCCCCAACAGACACTCTGTGAGGTAGATGGGGCTGAGAGAACTCTAACAGAACTGCTCTGTAAGAAAAGCTCCAAGAGAACTATGACTAGCCCAAGGTCACCCAGCTGGCTGCATGTGGAGGAGCAGGGAATCAAACCTGGCTCTCCAGATTAGAGGATACCGCTTTTAACCACTATGCCACAATCACATTACAGCTCCCATTGATTTTGTGGGAAACCATATTTCTTTCACATCAAATGTCATGTCAGTCAATCCCACAAAAGCCACCATGATAAAAAGGGGTCCTATGAAGCACTCTGAAGACTTTCGAAGACTACGTATGTCTCATATGTTTGACGCTGTAAACCGGATTTTCCTGTGTCACTCCTAAACTGTGCACACTAGTTGACGACCAAGAGAAGATAATTGACTATTTCTTTAAAAAATAAAAGCTATCAAATACCATTTTTGACATTATAGAAAACTCTTTCTGGAGGCTATCAGATTTCAGCTTGTCCCTGTGGATTTATTTGATCTATCGTTGAAGATGCCTGGCAGTGAAGAAAGCATTTGATCTTAAGTGTAGCAGACCATGGCCCAAAGACCGAGCAAGATTTATGCACAATGACAAGAGGCAAAACCTTAGCAGAAAGGTATGGCTACAGGCAATGATTCCAGTTCCCTTGGCGCAAGAAAGGCAAAGCATATTGGAGCTATCTGGCATGCCATTGCAGATCAGGTCACTGGAGGCAAACTCTGCCTTACTGCACACCAGTATTTGCACATAATTTGCAGTCTCTTTATGGTGTGGTTTTTGTCCCCTTCTGCTTTAGTGACATCTTCTCAAAAGCTCCTTTTCGCTTCTGCAGATGTTGCTGTTTGAGAATCCAATGTGGCTGGGGGCAACAGTCTGCAATTTCATTTCACAGCAGATACTGTGGCCCCTGTCTAAAGCTCCTTGCATGTGGCAACATACTCAGTGGCAGACACAAGAAGATGGCTGCTGACCTACTAAATGGCCTGCACCATCATCTTGGAAAGGTTCAGGAAGGCATGACCAGATTCAGTCCTTCAGTAGAATTCAGGTGGCCTTTCATGATTGCATCTTACAGACGGGAAACAACTGCAGCAAGCTCCGAAGAGTGTGCTCACAGCTTCTTGAAAGAGGATCCACATTTACAGAGCAGTAGTATTTATTACTGGTATGTTGGGGTTATGCTGATAATTCCTGCAACAGATGCATGAAATGTGAATGACAAATGTATGTCTTTATAAACTTGGATACATGCAGTTTGGAAACTCTTTTAGTCTGGATCTTAGAGTGCAATGATTCCAGTTCCCTCAGTTATGATTGTGAGTCCAGAAGTCATCCTATACTGGGGCATCCATGCAACTGGTGTACAGAGATAACATGTGATCCATCTGAGGCATATGATTGCCCCTTATGAATATTACAGCTTGAGTATCAAACCCCAATGCATGGAGGAAGATTTTTCAGCAGGGCCCATGGCACTACTGTAATGCTCAAGTTCATCTTAATTCATAATGTGCATGTGTGTATGTAGTAAAGACACAGCCAACCCATGGTGACAGCCAACCCATGATGACAGCCAACCCCTACCCTTAAGGTAGGCTTTCTCAACCAGGATTTCTCAACCAGGATTTTCACCCTGGTTGTTTTTTTTAACAGCCCTGGAAGTGTTTCCCAACTGGGAGGGAATTAATTACTTTTTAATATATTTTTAAAAATTGTTAAACATTTATCAAGTGATATGACCATACATGGTCATGTTGACGCCCTCCCCCAAATGGCCAATGATGGGCCTGAAGGAGATGGGAAGGGGAGGGTCCCCAGGTGGGTGTGTCCACAGCTATGCTTCCCAACCATATTCTGCAGGATTGTCCCCTTTCTCGGGTTCCTTGAAACCTTAAGAATGTTTCAGGGGTTTCCCAATGGTAAAACAATTGAGGAAGGCTGCCATAGGGTTTTCAAGGCAATTTCTTAAGCAGGGTTGGTTTGCTATTTCCTACCTCTGCAAAGTCTTCTTTCACAGTCTCTCATCTAAGTACCAGCTCTGCTTCGCTTCTGAGATCAGATGGGGTTGGGCTCTGCTATCCTATTCCACATCCCCGTTTAGAATGTCAGTGGCATCAGTCTCCTGTACTCTGCTTCTCTAAATAGGCTGTAAAATACAACAATTTTAAAATGTTTGATTTATTATCCTTGTTTTTTTTTTAAAGTTTGATTTATTAATAAGTTCTTTTTTATCTCATTAGCAGTCAATCTGTCATAAGGTAATGGTATATGGCATGGTCTTAAATACAAATGGTCTTTAAAATGAAACATTTGCCATTTTTTTAAAAGGAACAATTGAAAAGTACTTTTCTTTTTAAAATGATAGATGGGGATATGAAAGCTTCAGTTTTCTGAGTCCGTTTCTGACAACTGATCTAACGGTGTCTGCCCAACTGGATCAAATTAGTTTTCTAGGGTTATGCACCCAATGTTATAGAAATATGAAAACTTTAAGGGTTAAAAATAAAAAAAAATTGATGGCCACTGATGCCAAATAATACTGTTTTCTGCAGTGAGTTGAAAATTTCAGGTTTCAGGTAGCGGTGTGACTGTTTAAGATGGAAGTTCTTAAATCAAATACGTATGTATGAGCATATTTGGTCACAGAGAGCTGCTCAGGAAGTCCATCTGTAGTGAAATAATGGTTTCAATTCATGTTCTGCATCACTTTGGTTCAGGCTTTAGGCCTGTGAATTCTTTAGTACAACACAGAAGATCTTTGCTTTCTTGGTACAAGTTTGTACTGCCCCAATTAGGTCCGCACCTGTGCCCTTGAGAAGCCTAACACTGTCCGCTTACACTGATAAGGTAACAAGCCTCAGATTTTCCCAATTAACTTGTTTTGAGAACGGACTTCGAGTTAGATGAAGTCAGCGTTCCACCCCCTGGCCTAGGATTGGCTCTCCTGCCTTGACAATAGTAATCCTACTGGCTTATTAATAAATTGATGATTAGTTTTGATTGGTTTATATATCCAGAATCCCATGTGGGGAAAAGCCATAAATAACTTAATTTGTAACAACATTTTGTCAAATTTATGGAACCTTTGTTATACCTGCTTGTGGTTTGACCATGTTATACCTATGGACTTTGGACTTCTGAAACTTTGCCTTAGAACTTAGCCATTCTTTGCAATTATATTGTGTTAGCTAGGGTAAATTTCATCATGTTATTTTTTTCATTGCTTAGTATACTACTTAACTATGTGCACTGTAATAAATACAATATAATTTTTAATCCTTTGTCCAGTTCTTGAACAAGCTAAGCCAAAACCTGTGCTTTGCCTTACTTGTGCTACCTTTTGCTTTGTGGCTTCTTGTCTCCAGATAGGGTCAGGATTCCTGTTAAGCCCCTGACAGATCTCAGGACAGCCTCTGGGTCTTGAATGCCTAGGGGACCACCCAGAGGTAGTGGCAGTACTACCTTACAAAGAGGTTGTCTTATCTACTTCCTTGGTTTTGTAACTCTGTTTTGACCTCTTGTGGACACCCACTTAGTTGAGGTCTGCGAACTTGGCTTTGGCTAAGCAGGGTGTGATCACACCCCAGTTATTTCCTTTCTGTGCCAAAACAGTAGGGTTGCCACCTCTGGGCTGGGAACTACTTGGAGACTTTGGGGGTGGAGTTGGAGTGGGCATGATTTGGGGCAGGGAACTACCTAAATGGAGTATAATGCTCTGGAGAACCCCCTCCAAAGCAGCCATTTTCCCCAGGGGAACTGATCTCTGTGGTCTGGACATGAGCTGTAGAACTGGCAGATCCCAGATCCAATCTGGGGACTGGCATCCCTATAAGACAGTGTTACACAGTAGACAAGAAACCTGAGAGGAGGGGTTCTAGATTTGAAGGCTCACTCAGCCATGAAGCTTATGGAGTGACCTTCTGAACTTACTTCACATATCTGTTGCTGTGACAAACATCTCTGGTAAGTCTCCTCTGGAAAGGCAAAGCAACCCCTTGGGGGAGATGACGAGGGCTAAAAACCTGGGGGACAGGCCAAGACAGCTGTGATTAGTAGCAGCTAGGAGCAGGTGGGACGGCAGGTCAGCCAAACTAAGGTACTCATTACAGTAAGCTTTAAAAGCAGCAGACAGACATTATCTATCTACAGAACTGTCTTGACTTTGGTATAGGCCTGGAGTAGCAAGACCAACGGAATCTAGGTTTTTACCTAGCTTTCTATGGGCCCTAGTGTCACAGGTTGCCTGAGAGGTCCAGTCCTGCCACGGCTGTGAAGATAAAACAGAAGAGAGCAAAACTATGTACTTTGCCCCAGAACATCTTGGAGGAACGATGGGATATAAAGGAAAAAATGTATAGCTTTCCCCCCCTTCCTTTCAAAGGCTGCAGGAGGGTTTCAGGTCACCTCTGCTGTTGTCATAGCATGGCAAATGAATTCAGCAATCCTGCCTCTGCTTGCACCCTCTGCTTCTTTCTTCTTGCTGTTATGCTGTTTCCTGGGCTGTATCTCTCTCCCCCCACCCCCATCTGAGAGAGTCTGCTGCAGGAAGGCTGCTGATCCTCAACCCAGAAGCATCGGAGCAAGGAGATTCTACACCAGCAGGTTGCTGAGCAAGTAGCAGGGAATGGTCTTGCCTCCCCCACAAACCTTTTTCGAAATGCCACTGACAGGGAAGATAAATAATCAAGTACAAAGAAAAGTCAGTGCTCCAAGGTCCAATTTAGCCACACAACAGCTTGTTTTAAGGCTACAGGGTAATGAAAGGATGAGGTGGGGGGGAATGATGCTTACTCATTTGGGGCTCAGAGGTCAATTTGCTGCTTTTCTACGATCTGACCCATCTCTCAAGACCTGGGGCTTTAATTGTCAGCTTAACTTTTTATTTTTTCAAAAAAAAGGATGACCCAGAACAAGACTTAGTAGCAAACAGAAACCCAGTGATGATAAACTGTTGATTTTCTCTGACATTCACAGCGGATGTAGTTGTGAGATGGCTTATCTAGATAGTTACAAGTCATGTTTTATAATAGCCTCCATGTAAAATGAACGAGTCATTGGGAAGGTTCATCTTACTTTTTGTGGTTCTGTCACTGTCTTGTTGTGGAAGTAGGCAAATGTTGCTAATCCCTTTCTGTCTGTAATGCAGGAACACAAATGTGTTCAATACCACTGTATCTGCATGCACATGGAAGCTAAAACTTGGTTGGTCTTATAGGTGCCACTGAATTAAGATTTTGTTCTACTTCATTTGTGTGCCAATCAGCCATGACTTTTCTGTATACGGTTGCTAGGTATACTGCTGACATCCCATGTTGCCTCTCTGAGCAGTGACAGGAGAAAAAACAATAACACTAGCATCCCATGTGGTATGTTGTCACTTCTGGAGACAACCCAGAAGTTGTTAGACATTCAGTCATGTATGACTCTTGGCGATCCCATGGCACAGTGTCGCCATGATCCCCAATCCCACACCACCTCCCTCAGCCATGCAGTGTTCTAGCTGGGGTCCATTCTGACCACGTCCAACCACCACACCCTTTTTCCACTGATCAATCCTAGCATAATTGTTTTCTCCATTGAGTTGGATTGCATGATATGGCCAAAGTATGTGAGCCAAGTTTTGTGACTTTGCCTACCAATGATATATCAGACTTTATATTGTTTTTTAAATGTAGGTTTTCCTTCTTTGTGACTTTTGCTATCCATGGAACCAGCATAAGCCTTCTCCAACACCAGAGTTCAAATAAATCGACTCTTGTCTAGTTTTTTCATTGTTCATCTTTCACAGCAATAAGTAGCTATTGGAAATATGATAGATCTAACTAATCTACATTTCTCACCGTGGGGACTAAAAGAGCTTACATCAGTGTCCTCTCCACCTTTTTATCCTCACAACAAACCTGTAAGGTAGGTTAGGCAGAAAGTATGTGTCTGGCCCCACATCAATCAATGAGCTTCCATGGCAAGACAGGGATTCAAACCTGGGTCTCCCAGGCCCTACTCTGAACTTCTGCTATACCACCTTGGCTTTCATAAGGTGGCTGCTATTGAACAGAAGCCAGGCCTAGTTGAGTTGTGAAAGGCGGGTGGTATCAGGTCATCCAGTGGTTGCTACTATGCCTGGCTTCAGGAAGTCTAGAATGACTGTTTTAGGAAGAGCCTGTAGCGGTTTCAGGCACAGTTTATGACTAACGGGCTAAAAGGTTGCAGTACCTGGGCGGCCAGTATTTGTCTCAAGAATAAAAGCTTGGCTGATAAGTGTTCTCGGCACCCAGGAGTTGACAACTGAAATGTTATTGCTTACTGAGCCCTGCAAAAGCTGTGTGTTACTTATAAACATTTTAAGGCTCTTTACTGAACATCTTTATTTCCCCTATCCCTCGTAGTGAATAAAAGTTACTGTTTTAAAATCCTGCTTCTTTGACGTCTTCTATGCGAGAACTACATTTAGAAAGTCACTCGAGTACAGTCAATCAGACTTTTGTTTAAATGAGCAAGTCGTTTTAGTAGAATGATCACTCGGATGCTAGCAAGAGAACAAGCTGGCACAATGCACAAGCTTCAAAGTTCTTCCTTTATAGCAGGGGTAGTCAAACTGCAGCCCTCCAGATGTCCATGGACTACAATTCCCATGAGCCCCTGACAGCATTTGCTGGCAGGGGCTCATGGGAATTGTAGTCCACGGACATCTGGAAGGCCGCAGCTTGACTACCCCTGCTTTATAGGATAAAACAGACAAAAGGTCAGCATCTAGAATTCCAAAAGCAAGTCAATCAATTCCGTTCTCAAACATAATCCCGCCTTTCAGAGTACACCCTGTATTCCTTCTTGGGAGAAAAAGAAAATATATCCTTTACATATTTCTAATGGGAGATCAGGATGAAACAGACCTTTGACTGAGACAAGCAGGTCAAAGAACAGGGTTGGGGAAGGATAGGAGGAAGTACGGGAACATCGCAAAATATAGGGTATCAGCCTTAAGCTCACTATTCAAAATCACTGCAAGAATCTTAAATCTTTGCTTAACTTCTAATGGTAGGGTACAAATACTTTAACAGACTCTTGGCATCTCTACTTAAAGGATTTCAGGTAGGGAGTATTAATAAAGAGTCTTTCTCAGTTGAGATTTTGGACAGCAGTCATCACCCAGGTGCACCATCTGACTCTGCATAAGGCAGGATAGGTACATATGCAACATTCCCCCTAGTTCAGAATACAGCTCCACATGAAAGGAGAGCAGACATGGTGCCCCTCTATGAAGACCATTTGAAATATTAGACAGCGACCCAGTAGGGGATGGAGAATTCTTCACAGAATGTTTTTTTTCCGGTGGAACATGGATCATCGTGACGCTACCATAATCCTTTGTCAGCCACACTGCCTCTATTTCCTTTGAGCAATGTGCACTGCTGGATATTCTTTGTTAACTGCTGGATCCGAAGACAAATCACATTCCATAATTCCCCCCAGGGAAACAGTAAAAACCTCTTTCGCTTGCCACCTCTTTGTCTGTTTTACTTGCTCCGTTTGCAGTTCTTGAAGGGCCTTTGCTGGGAGTGAGATGCAGCGTTCCCCCAAAGATCATTCAGAAGTCTCGAGTTTCTTACTGAGCTTGTGTTCAACACTGAAACCAATTGGTGAGTAATCCCCCCTCCCTTTGTGCAGGATATAAAATGAAAGCAAGAAAAAAAAATATAACATGAAACTCTTTTTCTCTGGCACAACCAAATATATATAGAACCCTATTCTTATTCCTGGCTTGGCTTATCACAACGTTGCCATACAGCAGGAAACTGTAAACCCTACAAAAGCTCTTTTATTTGATCTCAAATGCAAAATGGGTGCACAGCAGTAATTAAATTTTCTCTCCCACTTAATTGAAGTTGCGGGAGGGAGGGGGAAACAGGGGCTTTGATTGCAGCTGGGAGGAGGCCGCTTCTTATACCTGACTTCACTCACACTTGACTAAGTCTGTCATCCGAACACGGGCATGCCTTATGGAAGATCATGCATTTTCATGGACAATCTGAGAAACCAAATGTTTGTGGAAGCCATGAGCTGCCATGAATGGTGTAAGTGCATGCACAGAGCAATGTCTGCATTCATGCTGCCTTTGTCTTGTTACAGATGTAACAGCTTGTGTAAATTGAGACTTCAAATATGCACAGAAAGAAGCATATTGTGTGTTTGCAGACTAGAAAGAGCATTCTTTTTAAAATGATGTGGCTTTATAATAAGAATTACAGCTGGAGGCTTACAATGATATCGCAATCAATAGCCCAGGCTTCTTCCCTATTATTGTTAACTAGTAAAAAAGCCCATTGTATGAAGAAGACAATGGGCGCTAGCAGGTGGGGACCAGAGCGAGCGGCAGGCGAGGGACAGAGCGAGGGACAGGCTACCTGAAAGAGGAGGCGGGCGGCGGCTCCTCGGCGTCTCGTAGTTTTTGCCGAGGAGCACCAGGTGTGGTGCGCTGGGCTGCGGCGGCTCCTCTGCATTTTTTTGTTCTTCTGCGGCTTTCCCGGCGGCTCCATTGTGTTCTGGGGCCGTGAGGGCAGGGAGCCGCCAGCAGCAGCGCTGTGGGCGGCTGCCGGGGCTCCCAGAGCGCCGGCTTGGAGCTGCGAAAGGCTCCTACAGGGTTAATTTTTTTCTGCTGCTTGGAGTTGCGAAAGGCTCCTACAGGGTTTTTTTTTTTTCTGCTAGCTCTCGTGGGAGCGCCGGCTTGGAGCTGCGAAAGGCTCCTACAGGGTTAATTTTTTTCTGCTGCTTGGAGCTGTGAAAGGCTCCTACAGGGTTTGTTTTTTTTTCTGCTAGCTCTCGTGGGCGTGCCGGCTTGGAGCTGCGAATGGCTCCTACAGGGTTTTTTTCCCCTGCTGCTTGGAGCTGCGAAAGGCTCCTACAGGGTTAATTTTTTTCTTCTGCTTGGAGCTGCGAAAGGCTCCTACAGGGTTAATTTTTTTCTGCTAGCTCTCGTGGGCGTGCTGGCTTGGAGCTCCTACAGGGTTTTTTTTTTCTGCTGCTTGGAGCTGGGAAAGGCTCCTTCAGGGTTTTGTTTTCTGCTGCTTGGATCTGCGAAAGGCTCCTACAGGGTTTTTTTTTCTGCTGCTTGGAGCTGGGAAAGGCTCCTTCTGGGTTTTGTTTTCTGCTGCTTGGATCTGCGAAAGGCTCCTACAGGGTTTTTTTTCCTGCTGCTTGGAGCTGGGAAAGGCTCCTACAGGGTTTTGTTTTCTGCTGCTTGGATCTGCGAAAGGCTCCTACAGGGTTTTTTTTTTCTGCTGCTTGGAGCTGGGAAAGGCTCCTACAGGGTTTTTTTTTCTGCTGCTTGGAGCTGGGAAAGGCTCCTACAGGGGTTTTTTTTTCTGCTGCTTGGAGCTGTGAAAGGCTCCTACAGGGTTTTTTTTTTCTGCTGCCTCTCGTGGGCGTGCTGGCTTGGAGCTCCTACAGGGTTTTTTTTTTCTGCTGCTTGGAGCTGGGAAAGGCTCCTTCAGGGTTTTGTTTTCTGCTGCTTGGAGCTGGGAAAGGCTCCTTCAGGGTTTTTTTTTCTGCTGCTTGGAGCTGGGAAAGGCTCCTTCAGGGTTTTTTTTTCTGCTGCTTGGAGCTGGGAAAGGCTCCTACAGGGTTTTTTTTTCTGCTGCCTCTCGTGGGCGTGCCGGCTTGGAGCTCCTACAGGGTTTTTTTTTTCTGCTGCTTGGAGCTGGGAAAGGCTCCTTCAGGGTTTTGTTTTCTGCTGCTTGGAGCTGGGAAAGGCTCCTTCAGGGTTTTTTTTTCTGCTGCTTGGAGCTGGGAAAGGCTCCTTCAGGGTTTTGTTTTCTGCTGCCTCTCGTGGGCGTGCCGGCTTGGAGCTCCTACAGGGTTTTTTTTTTCTGCTGCCTGGAGCTGGGAAAGGCTCCTACAGGGTTTTTTTTTCTGCTGCCTCTCGTGGGCGTGCGGGCTTGGAGCTCCTACAGGGTTTTTTTTTTCTGCTGCTTGGAGCTGGGAAAGGCTCCTTCAGGGTTTTGTTTTCTGCTGCTTGGAGCTGGGAAAGGCTCCTTCAGGGTTTTTTTTTCTGCTGCCTGGAGCTGGGAAAGGCTCCTACAGGGTTTTTTTTTCTGCTGCCTCTCGTGGGCGTGCCGGCTTGGAGCTCCTACAGGGTTTTTTTTTTCTGCTGCTTGGAGCTGGGAAAGGCTCCTTCAGGGTTTTGTTTTCTGCTGCTTGGAGCTGGGAAAGGCTCCTTCAGGGTTTTGTTTTCTGCTGCTTGGAGCTGGGAAAGGCTCCTACAGGGTTTTGTTTTCTGCTGCTTGGAGCTGGGAAAGGCTCCTACAGGGTTTTTTTTTTTCTGCTGCCTCTCGTGGGCTTGGAGCTCCTACAGGGGTTTTGTTTTCTGCTGCTTGGAGCTGGGAAAGGCTCCTTCAGGGTTTTGTTTTCTGCTGCTTGGAGCTGGGAAAGGCTCCTTCAGGGTTTTGTTTTCTGCTGCTTGGAGCTGGGAAAGGCTCCTTCAGGGTTTTGTTTTCTGCTGCTTGGAGCTGGGAAAGGCTCCTTCAGGGTTTTTTTTTCTGCTGCTTGGAGCTGGGAAAGGCTCCTTCAGGGTTTTGTTTTCTGCTGCTTGGAGCTGGGAAAGGCTCCTTCTGGGTTTTGTTTTCTGCTGCTTGGAGCTGGGAAAGGCTCCTACAGGGTTTTTTTTTTCTGCTGCCTCTTGTGGGCGTGCCGGCTTGGAGCTCCTACAGGGTTTTTTTTTCTGCTGCTTGGAGCTGTGAAAGGCTCCTACAGGGTTTTTTTTTTCTGCTGCCTCTCGTGGGCTTGGAGCTCCTACAGGGTTTTTTTTTCTGCTGCTTGGAGCTGGGAAAGGCTCCTTCAGGGTTTTTTTTTCTGCTGCTTGGAGCTGGGAAAGGCTCCTTCAGGGTTTTGTTTTCTGCTGCTTGGAGCTGGGAAAGGCTCCTTCTGGGTTTTGTTTTCTGCTGCTTGGAGCTGGGAAAGGCTCCTTCAGGGTTTTGTTTTCTGCTGCTTGGAGCTGGGAAAGGCTCCTTCTGGGTTTTGTTTTCTGCTGCTTGGAGCTGGGAAAGGCTCCTTCAGGGTTTTGTTTTCTGCTGCTTGGAGCTGGGAAAGGCTCCTTCTGGGTTTTGTTTTCTGCTGCTTGGAGCTGGGAAAGGCTCCTACAGGGTTTTTTTTTTTCTGCTGCCTCTCGTGGGCTTGGAGCTCCTACAGGGGTTTTGTTTTCTGCTGCTTGGAGCTGGGAAAGGCTCCTTCAGGGTTTTGTTTTCTGCTGCTTGGAGCTGGGAAAGGCTCCTACAGGGTTTTTTTTCTGCTGCTTGGAGCTGTGAAAGGCTCCTACAGGGTTTTTTTTTTCTGCTAGCTCTCGTGGGCGTGCCGGCTTGGAGCTTCTACAGGGGTTTTTTTTTCTGCTGCTTGGAGCTGGGAAAGGCTCCTTCAGGGTTTTGTTTTCTGCTGCTTGGATCTGCGAAAGGCTCCTACAGGGTTTTTTTTTCTGTCTACGACGCTGTGAGCCCGCTGCGGCCGGCAGCAGAAGGCTTCCCTTCCCCCCCCCACCCATCCACCCCCCCGAGGCTCTCTGGAGCCTTCTCTCGGCCGGCGGAGCGGGCTCGCAGCGTCCACAATGCTGCGAGGCCGCTCCGCCGGCCGAGAGAAGGCTTCCCGGCCCACCCCCCAGCCGAGGCTCTCACCAGGCGGGCCGCCATTTTCCGAGCGAGTGAAGCAGGCAATGGGGAGCCGCGCTTCGCGCGGCTCCCCATTGTCTGCTTGGGGCGGGATTGACACTCGGAGGGGCCAATCAGGAGCCGCTTCGCGGCTCCTGATTGGCCCCCCCCCGAGTTTTTATCCCGGACCGGTCCCGCCCTAACTCCTCCCCACTACCCCTTACTCCTTTATATAGTCCGTGGCGCCCGTGGCGCCACGGGCTGTTTACAGATGTCTCCAGCTGTCTCTTGCCATCCTTGCTCCTGTACCTTTAACAGGAATTTTGTATGCATTTTTTTCTTGGCTTAGAGTTAACTTGCTAGAGAAAACTTTACCAGGTTAATTCTTGTGGCTGGTTTTTAAGGCAGCCATCCCCAATCCCCGGTCTGGAGACCAGTACCGGTCCGTGGATCAGTTGGCACTGGGCTGCGGCTCCTCCTCGTCCTCCTTCCTGGCTGCTGCCTCGGGGGCTGCCCTGCCACTCTGTCACCAGCTAACCTTTGGTGCTCTCCAGTGGCCGCCATGGCTGGGGCTCCCCCTCAGCATGGCACTGTGCAGCTGCTGTTGTCAGCGCCCCCCAGCAGGTGGCAGGAAGTCAGGGGCGCCGGCGGGAAAGCAAGTAGAGCAGGGGCTCAGGAGGCAGTGATGTCCCTCGGCAAAAGACTACTTCCTCTGGGCCTCAGTAAAATTAGCAAGCATTGACCGGTCCCCGGTGATAAAAAGGTTGGGGACCATTGTTAAGGTACCGGACCAGAGTGGTGGGGTGGGGGAATTAAGTCAGGATATCCATCAGTAATTATTAGGGTGGTCAACTTTGTATGTAGATAAATGATGACAAGCAGAAACTAGTTGTACTTTTAGTGGTGAAGATCCTATGATTTTAATGTCTGTTTACAAGGAACACATATAACAGGTGATATTTTTCCCCCATCATAGTATTTCCAGTCTATGAAAAAGTACAACTAAGTTTAAATGCCCACCCAACCAGACAAAAAACTTGGAAATATTAGGGCAAAGTGCCTTCCCAAACTGAGGGGCACAAACTGATCAAATTCATGATGAATTCTGGTTTGTGAACCAATTTGTGGCCATCTCTACATAGATTTCTCACAACACTCTCAAGGATTTTAAGCACCAGGCAACAAAAAGGTCACTTAGCTTAGAATTTAGATAGAAAATCAGCAGTGAAAAAGTGAACCCTCCCTCTGACATGGCAGATTTGAATTTTATTGTAGATTTCCTATCATTTGCATTTTATGAAAAGTGATAAAAACTGTCAGGAGAAAAAGATTAAAAGTTCATCAATAGACATCTAAGCAATATTTCATTACCATTTCCCTTCATAAGCCTGTCCTCGGATTAAATAAGATGCTAAATATTTTTTAAAAATGAAGGAACCAGTGAAACTGAATATTTTGTGAGCATGTTTAAGAAACCTTTTGTATAGTCTGATGTTTTGTGCTTGCTTACTGGTCAGACCACACCTGGAGTACTGTGTGCAGTTCTGGAGGCCTCACTTCAAGAAGGACGTAGATAAAATTGAAAGGGTACAGAGGAGAGCGACGAAGATGATCTGGGGCCAAGGGACCAAGCCCTATGAAGATAGGTTGAGGAATTTGGGAATGTTCAGCCTGGAGAAAAGGAGGTTGAGAGGGGACATGATATCCCTCTTTAAGTATTTGAAAGGTTGTCACTTGGAGGAGGGCAGGATGCTGTTTCTGTTGGCTGCAGAGGAGAGGACGCGCAGTAATGGGTTTAAACTTCAAGTACAACGATATAGGCTAGATATCAGGAAAAAATTTTTCACAGTCAGAGTAGTTCAGCAGTGGAATAGGCTGCCTAAGGAGGTGGCGAGCTCCCCCTCACTGGCAGTCTTCAAGCAAAGGTTGGATACACACTTTTCTTGGATGCTTTAGGATGCTTAGGGCTGATCCTGCGTTGAGCAGGGGGTTGAACTAGATGGCCTGTATGGCCCCTTCCAACTCTATGATTCTATGATTCTATGATTATGTTTTATACTCCAAATACAATCCCTGTATAACATTTAAAATTCATTCTATTGAAACTCATACTTTAAAATTGTAGATTAGCAATACGTGTTAAAATCTATCATAGTGGTATATCTCTAAGGGGGTAAGTGGGGGAGCTCATTTAAACTAAGGTGCAAGGTTGAGCTTGGTGGGGGTTGGGCAGATAGGCCAAAGGAATTAGATGTTACTTCTGGCCTCAACTGTTGCCCTGATGGAACAGCTTTGTCTGTTGGAGAGCCCACAGGGCTCTGATATCCTCTGGAACAGCATTTCACCAGGCTGAGACCAGGGCTGAGAAAGCCTCAACTTTGGTTGAGGCCAGTTTAACTTCCTTGGGGTTGGAGGACCCTTAGCAGGTCTTTCTTGCTTGAACAGAGTATTCAATGGGGAATATACACGGGGAGGTGGTCCCAGAGATACTAAGGTCCCAGACCATTAGGGTTTTGGAGGTGAGTACCAAACCTTAAATCTAATCTGGTCTCTAATCTGGAGCCAGTCCTAATCATGACCCATGGTGCTACATTCTGGACCAGCTGGAGCTTCTGGAAAAGCCTCAAAGGTAGCCCTGTGTAGAACAAGTTGCAATAATCTAACCTCAATGTTAGATTTGTGGATCATGGTAGCTAGATCACCTGCCGATGGGGGGCAAGTTTCCCCTGGATTTTAAAATCTTTCAGTGTAGAAACAAAAAACACTAAACACTAAAGTGTACAAATTGATGTACACTTTCAACAATAATTTGGTTACGCAGCCAAACTGATGACATGGAATGTCCATTTGAAGGAATAGATGTAGCAGAAATACCAATTTGGAAAGTAATCTAACAGTGCACGGGGAAGGTAATAGTGTCTAATGGAGCAGCTCTAGTGGATCCATAATTATGGAAGTGACCTAGCTCCCTGTAGATCCCTAATATTCTAGATTTACTCATGAAAAGTATATGGGCTTGGCTAAATTTCTAGGTTCCACTTCCTGATCATCAAGGAACAATCTTTGAGCTGTCTATATTCAATTTCCTATTGACAGTATAGAATTTAAAACCAACTAATAACCACTCAGCTGATTTCTTTTTGATTTCCTACTGCCTTGGCTCTGACTGGGAAGGACCAGTTTTGTATAAGTAACCCCACTTGTTGGGAGGGTGGCATAAAAATCTATCCAATAAATAAATAACAGCCATAACGGAAGAATTATTTTTGGTATAAGGTTTGTTTGGCCCAGACACCCAGCAAATAAGGACATGAGACAGCTGGCTGGGTTTAACAGGCTCATTTAAACAGCTGATTTACATCATAATAAAAATGCTATCATATTTCAAGGGGTGGGCTTTGCTAAGCAGCCTGACAATGGCTGCTTTTATTGTGCAGATCCACCTTAACTCCAGGCTCAGCCAGTGTCTTAGAAGAGTCTTGTTTACTTCCTACACATTGGGCCAAGAGGTGCCCAGACCAATTCCCTTCTCTTAACACACCACAAGGCCACTACCCAATTTTATCCAATGATGCTGCACAGCACCAAAAGCTCTGCTTCTCAAGCCAGATTCTGCTGCAGGGCCAGTAATCTGCCATTCAGTACATATCATCTATCACTCCTGATGTCTCCAAGTTCTTGACAATCATCCCTACCTAGCCTACCTGGCCTATCCCTGCCAAATGAGTTATGGCTTCAAGAGTCAAAGAATAGTTCCAAATAAACCAATCTCATTTACCACATTACGTAACAAGTATAAAAAAACCACTACCATTGCCAAGTGGAGGAAACCCCAAAAATTACAACTTGGCCACAATGGAAATCAGCTAATTCCATGAGGCTTATAGGGAGGGAGGGTCAGCCTTCCATAAGCCCTTAGTCCATGTCTTCCTATTGCCTGAACTATAAGGCTTAAATTGCTCCTTGGCCATCAGTCCCTTCTATAGTCAATAATTATGAATGTGCATTTGGGCACAAGTTTTGTTCATTCATTTAGTAATCATTTTATTAGCCATTAATACAGTGATTTCACACATTTCACACATCCAGAGTTGTTATCCCATTAGAGCAGGGGTAGTCAAACTGCGGCCCTCCAGATGTCCATGGACTACAATTCCCAGGAGTCCCTGCCAGCTTTTGCTGGCAGGGACTCCTGGGAATTGTAGTCCATGGACATCTGGAGGGCCACAGTTTGACTACCCCTGCATTAGAGCAAGGATTCCTAACCAGGGGTATGCGGATTCCCAGGGGTCCACGGCCTTTCCCCTCCCACATTAATTGACTTGGCCACAAGCTAGGAAACCATTCACTTCCATTGTTCCCTTCCAAGTATGAGTGAGTTATCTCATAGTTTCCACACCTTGGATCCTGCATGCCTACTCCCACATTAAGTCACCTCCTGTCTCTCCTCCCCTCAGTACTCCTTGAACTTGCCTGCTAACATGGGTGATGATGTCACTTCTGGGGAAGCATGGCAGCTAATATCACTTCCGAGGCTCCTTGAAGCCTGAAAAAATATTTCAGAAGCTCCCCCATGGTCAAAAGGTTGAAAAAGGCTGTGTCGGCCTCAATGGGAATTTTCCCTTTGAGATTTTCACTTTCAGACGGAACTACAGGGAGAACTCTTTGGACACATGATGTTCAAGGAACCCAGTGAATTCAGGATTCATCTTACCACCTACTCCAGTTTCGTTCAAAAACAGAACCTCTAACTGTACATGTGAGTGAGAGACTTGAGTATATCCCCATGCTGGTACCATCCGCTACAGAAATTGTGACAACATTAAGAGGGTCCAACCTGGTAGTTGGAGTGTGGAATATGAGTTTCTGTCTGGAAGCTAGAGATATAGATGTATTACATTGAAAGATAACATCACTGTCAAGTCTTAGGAGAAAATACTGACGTTGCTGGATTTAGGTTTCACTGACTCCTGGTATTTTTGACCTAAACATCCTTATTCCACTATGTTCTGCTATCACCACAGCTTATATGAAGAGGTAAAGCCTCTCTCTTCTGACCTTTTATTTTCTTGACCTGTCTGTGTGCTCAGCTTTATTTAAACTCTTTGTCTGCTTTCCGGGTGGTTCGTTTCAATTCTTAATAATCCCTTCCTTTCATTTGATGTGACTTGTACAAAACTGAAGTGCTGCCGTGGCTGAAAGTGCAAAGCAGAGGCTTTCAGAACTCAGTGAAAACAGCCAAGATTGAATTTGGGACAACATTGCAAACCTTTCTGAAGTCAGCAGTTCCTTGAACGCTAAACAATCCTAAGCAGAGTTATACCCTTTAAAGCCCATTGCTGTTCATGGACTTGTATGTGTTATATGTCATCAAGTCACCTCTGACTTATGGTGATCCTATGAATTAATGACATACGAAATATCCTACCCTTGATAGCCTTACATAGGTTTTGCAAACTGAAAGGCCATTACTTCCTTTACTGCACCAATCAAACACATGCTGAGTCTTCTTCTTTAGCTACTGCCTTCAGTGTTTCCTCACATTATTGTCTTTTTGAGTGAGTCTTGATGGGCCTTTCAAGAATGTAATTCTGCTTAGAGCTGTGCTGTTGGTCCTCTGTGCTGAGGGTGCTTCAATAGAGTTCATGAGGTTGTAAAAAGACTTGGGCACCTGCTAGGTGTCCCCAAGAGCCCCTGTTGAATATCTATCTCTTAGCCTCGTCTTGTTCCATGGTGAAAGGTCCTATCATTGTTTTTATCTGTTTATAATATTACTAGGGGACAAGCCTGTTGCATTCAGGAACACCTTCAGGAACACAATGGGCGCTAGATTAGGGGGGTGGAGTGGAAGAACTCTGTGGACAGCCACCCCTTCCCACAAGGACCTGGAAAGGTTGCAGGCAGCTGTTAGGGAACTCACTGGCAGGGGCAGCTCTCACGCAGCAGGGATCTGCAGCATCTGAGCCTCAGAGGGAAGTGGAAGGAGGAGGGGTGGGGGACAGAAGGTGTTTGGCTGGCCATTGGACAGACAGGCAAGCTGGTTGGAGGAGGAGGCACTTAGGGGTGGGAAAGCCCCCCTGAGTGGGTGTTAAGTGGCACTTAAGCCACGAGACATGCTCTGGTAAAGCCAAGGCCTTACCAGAAATATTAAGTGGAACAGATTCCTGTCTTCAGTTTCCAAGTGTTTGTTTTCACTGGGCTCAGTAATCTTTGTGAGCTCCTGTTAGCTGTATGTGCAATTGGCTAGTGTTGGACAATGAGCCTGTGAGACCTGGATTTAAATTGCCACATTTTCTACAAATTTGCTAGGTGATCCTTGCCTAGGACCTTCTTGAGCCTAATTTACCCTCAAAGAGTCACCCTGGGAAATGGTAGAACAAAGGGTTGAATACAAAGACACCAAATAGGTACCTACACATAGGACTTATGTGGGGGATTTCCCTTTTTTTTGCTACTTGCTTTCTCTCTACCTCCTTTTACAGACTAATTTCTTCTTGGATTCTTTCATAAAAAGTGAAAAGCACAATCTACCGGAAAGTTTTCCTGTGTACGTTGCATGAAAATAAATGGAACGAGTGGAATGTGTTTCAGAGCATTGCATGTGGTTTTCATACTATTTATTTCTTGAGTGGAGCTTGCAGAGAGCTTTCTGGTGGATTACGTGTGACAGCATCTGCACTCTTTGGCGTTAAATGAAAATATTTTTGCTCTGTTGTTCATAGTCAGTGATCCATAGCTACGCTGATGTCTGTAGCCAGGGGCACCAAATATCAATATGTTTGGTACAAACAGTAACAGAGCAGAAACCCTAATCTCACCAGAAGCTGAAGATATTCAGAAACTTCTGTGTCCCGACTAGCACAGAGAAGAAAGAATATTGTTTACAATAATAACATAAGCAAATAATTAAAAAGGAAAGAGAAAATGCACGCTGTAGATAGTAAGCAATTTCAGTAACTATTCAATGGCTTTACTAAAGAAGCCTTTGCATCACAAAAGCGGTTAAATCAATTTTGCACCTCAGCACACATACCAAATTGTAATTACACAACGGTGTGCATCAGATTTTGACAGGTATAAAATTATAGTGCCAATTATTTTGTGTGAGTCAATAGGCAGCCGTCACTTTAAACAAAGCAGATTTGGGAGCAGCCTTCTTAAGGTGTCTCTGACTGCAGTGTGTCAGTTCCCTTGACTGTTTGCAGATGTAAATAGACTTTGTAAGAAAAAGGGAAATTTTATTTTATCAAAAAGGTTTGTACTTCTTCTTTCCATCAAAATGAAGTTCAGTGGAAGGGAAGAGAAGATAGACCATTCCATAAGCTAGATGGAATACTAGGTGTAGCCGCATTCAAGAAAATAGAATCATAGAATCAGAGTTGGAAGGGGCCATACAGGCCATCTAGTCCAACCCCCTGCTCAATGCAGGATCAGCCCAAAGCATCCTAAAGCATCCAAGAAAAGTGTGTATCCAACCTTTGCTTGAAGACTGCCAGTGAGGGGGAGCTCACCACCTCCTTAGGCAGCCTATTCCACTGCTGAACTACTCTGATTGTGAAATTTTTTTCCCTGCTATCTAGCCTATATCATTGTACTTATAGTTAAAACCCATTACTGCGTGTCCTTTCCTCTGCAGCCAATGGGAGCAGCATCCTGCCCTCCTCCAAATGACAACCTTTCAAATACTTATCATGTCCCCAAATCATACCAAATGAGCTTAAGTTCAAATATTGTGATTTCCTCCCTCCCATTCTCTACAGCGGTGGCTAGTTTGCATGATATCCTGGTGGCTGACCAGGGTATCAGGCAGAGGTCTTTCAGAGACCCCACTACCTTTGAACTGGATATGCCAGGGAGTGAACCTGGGACCCTCTGCATACCAAACAGAGGCTCTTATACTGAGGCAGGGCCACCAGGATTTGCCCTCCAGCTGTGGTATGGTCTGACAGCTGGCAGCTCATTGGAGTGCAGCTGGCAAGCATGGCCATTTCTCCCCCTGCTCCCTAATGGGTGGGAGGCCTAATGGATAGTGCATCAAGCCAGCCAGGTGAACTGGGATGCTAAGAATGAGATTATGACCATGACACTGCTGAGCATGGTGCACCTGCCTCCCCCCATTCCTTGTTGAAAGTAGGGTGACCCAGCTGGGTGAGACAGGATGCTGGGCCTGCCTGGCTGCTATCCTGGCTTACCTGAAATGTCTTGCCCTGGAGCGGGGCTGGCTGTTCTCCTTCCCTGCTGCCTGTCTGGAAGTGGCAAGGAGGAGGAGGGGGAAGAGAGTAGGGAAGTCCCATGTGATGGGCCTTCAGTGGGTGAGTGCCCTCTCCCTATCGAGGGCATGTCCCCCACTGAAGGCCAGTTGGGGTGAGTTTTACTTGGTGTGTCATTGCAGACAAAAACCAAGTGTTATTAGGGGCAAGGATTTGTAATACAGGAGGGAGGCCAATCTGATATTAATACGGATGATAACTATTTTACTAGCCTCAGTCATAGGCCTGGTGGAGGAGCTTCGTTTTATAGGCCCTGAAGAAATTAGTGAGCTCCTTCCGGGTCCTGTTGTTTTCAGGGAGTTCGTTCCACTAGGCAGGAGCCAGTGCTCTGTTCAAATGACTATCTGAATTTTTATAAGAGTTTTTCTTCCAGTTTAGCCTAAATTTTATTTTATCATTATGAGAAATAGCAAAATAACAGCTGTTTTGACAGATTCCATAACTTGGCTACCTGCATTTTTCAACTGAAATATTGTTGTTGTTAGGTGCGAAGTCATGTCCGACCCATCGCGACCCCATGGACAATGATCCTCCAGGCCTTCCTGTCCTCTACCATTCCCCGGAGTTCATTTAAGTTTGCACCTACTGCTTCAGTGACTCCATCCAGCCACCTCATTCTCTGTCATCCCCTTCTGAAATATACTGTGTCTATAAATGGGCCTCTCATTAAAGAACTAAAATCAATATGAGAAGTTCAGCTTTTTCATCCTGTTCAATGCACATCAGTCCTCAGGGTTACCAATAAAGCAGTAATGACTGTAGAGGGGGTCCAACTGGCAGAATTTTCCTGCCTTTATCCTTTAGCCAACCTCCATAACATTCCCAGTTCCCTCTCTCGCCCACCGTAGGACACAGCTGCCTGTGACCTTAAGCACTGTGATACTTCTTCAGAGCCCTCTGTATCCTCTGCTTTTCCCCACACACTTTCAACAGTTTCTACTGGCACCTTTTTCACAATCTGTTCTCCATTTAGCACCCTTCTTTAACTCTTCTTGTCCCTAGAGTCCCTATCCCTTCATTCTTTTGCATCTCAGGTTTTGTTTATTTATTTATTTCAATTTTTATACCGCCCTTCCATATGGCTCTGGGCAGTTTACATAAAACATCATGAAGTAATGACATGGAACATCATAACAAATCTTTAACCGCTCCTCACGGAGCGGATAAAATAAAACATTAAGGGCTCCGTTGGCGGGCTCTGTCCGGGATGAGGAAGGGTGCCGATAGGCCCCTTCCCCCGGACTGACAATCAGAGGACCCAAACGGCAGGCGTGAAGAGCCTGCTGATTGGGCCCTCCGATTGTCAGTCCGGCGGCAAGGGACCAATGGCGAGCCGCACACAGCGCGGCTCGTCATTGGTCCCTTGCCACTGGACTGATGAATAGGCCGCACACTTCCACGCGCCCTCCGACGACGACCCACACCACCAGCAGTGGTTGCCGCCCACATCTCTAGGAGCGGCGACAGCAGCCAGCACCCGCCAGCCGCGCACGCTCCCCTGCCATTGAGAAACAACATGTTTCTTTGTGGCCAGGGATCACCAGCTGGTTGGTGGCGGCGGAGTGTAGTGCTCTTTTGGGGGTGTAGGCAGAGAGAGACAGTCTCTCAGGTACACTGGGTCGAAACCGCATATGGCCTTGAAGATAAGTACCAAACCTTAAGCTTGATCAGGAATTCAATTGGAAGCCAGCTGAGTTGTTGGAGTACAGGCTGGATGTGGGATCTCAATGATGTATTGTGAGAATCCTGGTCATGGCGTTCTTCACCACTTGTAGTTTCTGGATCAAGGATAAAGGCAGGCATGTGTAGAGTGAGTTGCAGAAGTCTAGTCTAGAGGTGACCATTGATGTGGGTAGATGTTCTGGGGCCAAGTAGGGTGCTATTAGCTTGGATTGGCGGAGGTGATAAAATGCCAGCTGTGTTAGCTTTGTTACCTGGGCTTCCATTGTAAGGGAAGCATCCAGGATCACTCCACCCAGGTTCCTTGTGGAATGAGTCACTAGGAGCTGAACACCACCCAGGGTGGGCAGACATGCTTCCTCCCATGGTCCCTTCCTACCCAGCCAAAGGACTTCCATCTTTGCAGGGTTGAGCTTCAGACGACTCTGCTTGAGCCATCTCATCACTGCTTCCAGGCAGCTGGCTAATGCTTCCTGGAGAGAGTCAGGGCAGTCATCCATCAGGAGGAAGAGCTGGGTGTCGTCTGCATATTGATGGCAACCATCAGTGCTTTTCTCACTAGCATTCAGGCTGTTCCTGTATGAGGTTTATTTCTAGCCAAACTGATAGTTTCCCCATCCCTAACAGAACTGAAAACTGACCAAAGCTAAGTCCAGTAGCACTTTTAAGCCCAACAAAGTTTAATTCTGGATATAAGCTTTCATGTGCATGCACACGTCCTCAGATGCCTGAAAACTGAGCGGATGAATGTCTGGCACTACCATACCAGCTCAGCCAATCAGTTTCCCAGTCTCCACCTAATACAACAGAGGATATATGTTGACAAATGCACCGTTTTGATAAAGAAGGCTTGCTACCTGGAGTGGACGAGAAGACTTTGAAGCTTCATAACTTCTCAGTGTAACAGTGTGATGGCAATTATAGTAATTTTTAAAATTATACACTTTCTCACACTGCCTTCAACATTTGGTGTTCTGTCAAGCGAATTTTAAAAGAACACTGCGTTCTCAGCCACTGTGATTCTTCTTTTAATAAAAGCATGCAAATAATAACGTTTCTTATAAAAAATATTTCATTATAGCTTAGGAATGCATTGGGGGCAAATGACATCTTTCGTATCGGGAAGCAGCATAACAAGAGGTCATGATGAGTGAGGCAGGCTGTGCTTTCAGCGAGAGACACAATAGAAAAAGATCACAGGCTAAGCTGCAAAATTGTGTCTTGTAAGTGTCATGGCAAATTCTAGCTGTTGACAATTCACGATCAAAATACTAAGAAAGGAATGTTTCAGAAAAATGAAAATGTGCTTTTTAAAAAAACCCCATCAAAACACATAATTAGTTAATAGGTGCCTCAATTGTGAATGGTAAAGACACTGAAAGAAGTATTTTCTTGTTACTGCTGTCTTCCAAAAGTTTCCCATCTTCCATAAGTAATACACAACTTTTTTTTTTTGCAGGGGGAGGCATTTAATAATTTCTTTACCTAGGCCTTTATACTTTAACATTTCATATTTGTATATACAGTTTAGATTAGATGATGTTTTATAGGTAGTTTGAAATGCTTTGGCGTAAGTTATAATTTGTCACTGATGTATGTATTGGGAATATACCTTTCCTTGTAACCCGACTTTAGAAATGACAGGCAAACTGAATGTTACTTATCCATTTGCATGACGATAGGTTTGAATGAGGAAACTCTTGTCGGGGGGGGGGGAGTGAAAAGTCCGCTTATTCACAAGGTCAGAGTTTGAAGCTGTCAGATCCAAACATGCTTACTCAGAAACCATTTGCATTTAATGCTGGACGTGATCGAGTACTCACTGATTTGACGTGCATTGTGAGCACGGGCCGCATTGTTACGCATGGCAGGATCCCTGCCTTATGCCTTGGCACACTGTCTTCTATAACCAATGGCACCCCACAATAGTCTAGGCTTAAGCTAAAGCCATGACACTGCTAGGGTCAGCCAAGCCAGGCCAGACTCCATCTTAGAAATCTTGCTCTCTGCCTCAGGTTTCGAAATCCAGGTGCCTCCATGCCCTACTCTCGACCCCCCCCCCCCATTGTATTTCTAAGTGAGTGGACTGGCTTCCTCCTGTTTGCCTAAGGGCTCCTAGGAAAATCCTTTGTCTTGCAACATTTTTCACACTTGGCCCCTCTGCCAGGGGATATTTCCTCCCCACACCCTGCCAGCGAGACCTGATGGCTCTCATCCTCAGAGCCATTAATACCTTTATCCAAATCCATTTATGGCCATCACCCCCCACTTGGCCAGGTATTGTCCTAATCTCTGGGGACCCTGGAAACTTCCAGCACATGCTTACCTGAGCCTTGTCACATAGCCCCCTTCCCAAAATCCTATAAAAACTGTGGCTTCACACAGCCACTCTGAGTGTCTTCCAACCCGGGACCTCCCACGCTGGTTCGTGCTCCTTCCTCTGACCCACCACTCCTCGGACAGGTAACTATCAAGTCTTCCACTCTTCCTCCCCCTTCTCTATATGACTGCTTGTATGTGTGTTAGCTATTTGTGTGTACTTTTGTTATTTTCCTTTCAATAAAAGCTTATATTAACATTTTACCATTTAAATCTGTGTTTGCCTTGAGTTCCTACAGGTGGAATAACCCTCGTATACAAAGGTAACGATCCGATAACGCTAGGTTACCCCCCTCTCGCAGCATTTGAGCTAATATTCCCCACAAGCTCAAAGATACGTGTTTTAGGACACGTGTCCAGCAATTTGGGTAACAGATTTTGGTGGATCACGGCGGGCAATTGCCCCAGGCTTACTCGGGAGTAAAGTGGACGCACTGCGCTCTCCAGTAACCCGGACGTAAGGGAAAAGCCCTGATCGGACTCTCGGAATTTGTGTGTGTGTGTGTTCTTGAACGTGTGCTTTCTAAAAGGGTGGGACTTTCTCTCCTTTCTACTCTGTTACTTGTGGTTTTTAAGGCTAGGAACACTGAAGCAAGGTTTTCTTAGACTTAGACGGGCGGGTGGACGATACGCACCCAACACGCACCCAACACTTAGGGATTAGCCAAGCGTAGGAAGGCGTTAGGCAAAGTTCCTCTTAGCCGTAGGTCGGACCTAGAAAAATCCCCCTACCGCTACTTTTCGTGCAAGCAGAGTCGCTCTCTGCAGCACCAAATTGCCCTGCGGCCGCAGGAGTTGGAGTTTCGAGTGTCGGGAGTGGCACGAGAACTCAAGCGGGCTTTGCGAAGCTCAGATGATCCAGGTTTTGGTAATTTTCCCCGTGTTCAGGAAAGCCAGGGCGATCCTAACCGAATAAAATTAGCCGGTACCCTCAGGTTTTCTTGGTAGTTTTGTCCCTGAATCGAGAGAGCCCCGGCCATCTCGGTATAAAATAAGAAAACTAGCCAAACCCCGTAAGGACGTGCCTTGACGGGAGCCCTTCCCCCTTTTCCCCTTGCCGCTTTGAAGGATATAGAAGCCGCAAGAAAATCCCCCAGTGATCTCTTCCCTAAAAATACCTTCAGGTTTTCGGTGGTTTTCCCGAGGATCAAGTGCGCTCCGGCAACCTTGATTGGAAAAATCAGCCATCTGCTTGGTTTTTCGGTAGTTTTTGCCCTGAACTGAGAAGAGCCCCGGCCATTCTCAGCCAAAAACAAACTAGCCACACCCGTAAGAGGTTAAACTCCACGGGATCCTTTTCCCTCTCTCCCCTGCTGTTTAAGAGACGAGCAGCGGCTGCCCCTAAACTCATCCCCTCTGTGCTTGCTTGCCCAGCGACAAGAAGCCAGAAAATCAAGCCCCGTCCCCTTTAGATCTTTGGAAATTAATAGGAAGAAATGGCATCCAAATTCAGTTTGACTAGCCTGATTGCCCGTAAGGAACCGGCAGACAAACTGACACTCTGGGTGACCAAGAAGGGCGGCCGGAACCCCTGGCGCCCGGGAGCTTTTAAAAGCTCTAACCCCCTGGAAACCCTTACCGAGGCTTTCGAAGAATGGTGTAACACCAGGAAGCTCGGGGGTGGCAGTAAGGACTCCTATGCCACTTGGGGTATGTTTGTTGCCCTTCAGGACAGTGTAGCCCAGATTGCTGAGCTGCAACATGCCCTAGAAGAGAAGGACGCCCTACTGAAGGAGCAGGTAGCTGAGATCGAACAGCGTGAGGCTCATATCATCCACCTCTCCGACGAGATGGAGGACATGAGGACTGAGCGCTTGAGTGCACGGGTGGAGAAGGCTCATCACCTTCAGACCATCCAGGAACTAGAAAGTCAGCTCCAAGCCACAAGGCAAAGAGCTAAGGCAGCAGAGGCTCACATTATCGAGCTAGAAACAGAACAAGTAAAGATCAGAGGAGTAGCGCAGTTCCTCGTGGATAACAATAAGGCACAACACGCAAGTGTAACCCACGACACGTGTAACCATAAGATTGCTGCCTTGGAGGAAAGGTTAGGAATGCAAACGGCCCTAATCTCAGCGGTGCACCCCCACGGCCTCCCCGAGTTGCCCAATCTGATCTCTTTTGATCCGATACCGGCACCCGTGGAGACCGTCGAGAGTCCACCGGTGAATCCCGACTGGGTTGCTCCAGCCCCCGTAAACCCAGTCCAGACGGAAGCAATCCAACGCACCACCCAGGGTGGGCGTGTGGAGAGGTCTGAGATACAGAGAGTCTTAGCCTGGAAGCCGCACGAGGCAAAGGCCATTGCGGATGGCTTTGGAGCTCTGAATAGGGACACAGGAGTGCAGTGGCTATCTGCGGTCTACCAACAGCACACCGATGCCAATGGCGAGGACTTGTGCCAACTAGCAAGGCTCTGCATGACAGGGTCCGAACTAGTTGCCTTGAACTCCGCCATTACATCGCGTGGGCTGAATACGTATGCGCGTTTAGAGTGGATCCGCGAGGTAGCTAGAATACGCTGGCCGGCTCAGCCGCTCACTGGCTTGTTTTACACTGACAAGCAGAAAGCGGACGAAGCCGCGGATGTATATTGCAGCCGCAAGCAGTTCTTGGGTCTGCTCTCTGGTTTTGTCCGGGTGGACGGCAACGGCCTCCCCCAGTACAACACCCCCGAGTTCAGGGAGGCTGTCCTGGGAGGCATCAATAATCAGACACGGATTATAATGGGCCCAACCAATGCAGCCGCCTTGAACTGGGACGAGATTGAGGAGAAGCTCCGACAAATTGCAGACATAGCGAGACTGACAAGTCCAGTTACTCCCCCGCCGGGGAAGAAGAGGCAGAGTAGTCAGGAGCCAGTGCAAGCGGTCACGTATGCCAACAATGGCCCCCACTCCCGCCCTAGGGGGAACTGGAATGCGGACCCACCACGGGCTCACACAGGGAAGGGTTTTAGAAGCAATGGCAGGAGCAACAGTTTCCGCAGCGAGAAGGATCCCTTTGTTAAGAGGACAGAACCTTCCCAAAGCGTTGTAACTGCTGCTCCGCTGCCCCCTCCCATGAGCCCTCAGCCGGCAGGGCCTTCTGCCCCGATTCAGCCTTGGACCCCAGATAACGCCTTACGGAAGTACCTGTGGGCCAAGCTTAAAGAAGCAGGACTGGACATGACCCAGTTCGATAGACAGCCACTAGACAAATTGGTCCTAGCACATGGGAAGCTCCCTCGAAGCGAGGTAGAGCCTCCCCAGCCCGTAGCCCCCGTGGCAGAACGGCGAAAATCGGTACATTTTGCCGAGCCAGACTTTGACAGCTTAATCTAGGGGTGCCCGAGGTCCACTCCCCTTCCTCAAGAAGTGGTGGCTAAACTTAAGCCTGACTTCTGGGGGAGGCCGATGGTGCAGGCGGACATCGGGACCTCCGGGGAAAGCTCTTCCGCCCCTCTCCTAGTAGACACAGGAGCAGCTTTGAACATCTTGCACCCAAAGTTAGCAGCTTCTGGATCCTTAACTCCTGAAACCCGAGCTCTTGCCGGTTTTGGAGGAGGAATCCATAAGGCTAACATTTGGAGCAAGATTCCCATTAGGATAGGAAAAATTCAGACACTGATAGAGGCTTGCGAGAACAAGGGAGAAGACTCGGGCATTCTCGGAGTCCCCTTTCTCAGGCAACAGAAATTGACCATTGACCTAGCAAACGGTCTCCTGTGGCAAATCCCAGGAGGACCGACAGAGATTTCGGCTATCCACCGCTGTTCAGCCCTTAAGGCCCCCTTTCCTTTAGCTCCCATTGACACGGACCCATGGGTTCAGGAGTTCAAAGAGGTTTGGGTGAAGGACAAAGCGGAGTGTGGGACCGTGCGAGGCGCTTGTGTCTTGATCGAGGGAAAGGATCCCCCTCCCCAGAAACAATATCGTTACCCAGCCGAAGCGGAGGCCGGCATAGGGAAGACTATAGAGGGCTTGCTAAAATGGGATGTAATTACCCCAATGCAATCCATCTGTAACTCTCCCCTATGGCCTGTCCTGAAGGCTGACGGTGTAACGTGGAGGATGACAGTAGACTTCCGCGCACTAAACGCGGTAACTCCTCCAGTTGCTCCGGTTGTGGCCAAGTACAACGAGATCCTGGCGGCCATTGCTGCAGGAGCTCGGTACTACAGTGTCTTAGATCTGGCTAACGCTTTTCATTCGATCAGGCTACACGAGTCTTGCTGGTATAAGTTCGCTTTTACTTTCAGAGGCCAACAATACGTTTTTAAGCGAACCCCACAAGGATTCCACTCCAGCCCCAGTATATGCCATGCACATGTGGTAAAAATGTGGGAAAGGCTCAGACCCGAGTCCAGAGACCACGTTTTATCATACGTGGATGATATTTTGGTGCATAAAGACAGCGAGGAGAAGACACGTGAAATTACCCGGGAAGTCCTAGGTCTGATACGTGACGCCGGTTTTAAAGCAAGCCGCGAGAAAGCGCAGCTTGTCAAAACTGAAGTCAAGTATCTGGGCCTCTCCCTGGGGATTAACGGTCGAACTCCTGACTCACAGCGGGTAGAAGTGATTTCGAAGCTCCCTGCCCCCACTGACACGCATTCACTCCGAGCGCTCCTAGGAACGTTCAACTTTAGCCGCGACTTCATTGAGTCGTTTGCAGAGAAGGCGCGCCCCCTGTACTCCCTCTTGAAGAAGGACGTCAAGTGGGAATGGGGCGCCGCGCAGCAGAAAGCTTTTGCAGAGCTCAAGCGCAGCCTCGCTAGCGCTCCCGCTCTGGCGCACCCGGATATGAGCAGACCGTTTTATGTGAACCTGGCAACTTCTGACCTGAGCATTGGTGCAACTTTGATCCAGCACCAGGCTGGCTCTCAAAGAATTGTAGCCTATGCGTCTAGGAATTTGAGTCCTGTGGAAGTCAAGTTCAGTCCTTGCGAGAAGGAATGCTTGACCCTAGTTTGGGCTCTCACACACTGGGAGTTCATAATTGGGGGTGCCAGGGTCATAGTGCAGTCTGCTCATACTCCCCTGAAATACATCATCTCAGGGAAGGTGCAAAACGGACAGGTTTCCAATGCTAGAATAGCGCAGTGGACGCTTGCTCTTGTAAACAGGGGCGTGGACTTCAAGAAGGAACAACGAGAATCCCCGGCTCCCTACGGGCTCATAGTCTCAGGGGAACAGCACGAGTGTCCTTTACCTTTGGTAAAGCACTACGACTGGCCGGCAACGTGGGGTGGGTCATTAGCTGAAGCACAGCTACAGAACTTTGTGTGCTAGTTCAGTGACGGATCCTCCTGCCACGTGGATGGCCGGGCCAAGACGGGCTATGCAGCCATCCGGGTCCACGACTCCTTTATTTTACAGGGCAGTGCACGCCCCCATTCTAGCCAGGCAGCCGAAGTGGAAGCTCTAAAGGCAGTTCTAGAGTTTGAGGCCCCTGATTGTCCCCTTGCAGTTTATACTGACTCAGATTGGGTTGCAAAAGCAGCCACGGTGTGGCTCCCAATTTGGCTCGAAAATGAAGGAAGGAACTCTGATGGAAAAATTATAGCCCATCAAGAGAAATGGTCAAGAATTGCAGACCTAATCAGAGCCAGAACTGCAAGTACATGGATCACCCATGTTAAGGGACATCAGAAGTCAGCATCAGAGGTTAACCTGTGGAACCATCGGGCTGACTCTCTAGCCAAAGAAGCCGCTTGGCAAGATCCCGGAACGGTTCCCCCGGCGCCTCCTCCTGCTGAACCAGTTAACCCCGTAGTTACCAGGCAGCGAAAGCGCCTGCAGTCATCACTGCTAGATTTAGCAACTCTCCAGGCAGGAGACGTACAGGTTCAGGAACTTGCGCAGGCAGGCAGAGATTCAACCGGTAGATTCAGTATCGTGAAAAGGGAAGAAGATCAACTTGCAAGCTAACCCAGACCTGCACACATCTCCAGCTATTTGCTTGTTGCCACAACCTCTTGCCAGTGGCTCTCTCATAAAATGGATCCTCGCCAAAGTTGCTTTTTACCCCCATGGAGGAACCTCCTTCACCATTCTATGTGTTTGCAAACATCACCCAACAATGTCTTATATATATATATGCATATATATATCAACATCTTCAACTGCTGAACCAGTTGCTCATCTTCATCAAACCTCATGTTCAACTATTCAAGGAATCTCCAGGTTCACTCCCACCTTTACCAATGGGACAAGGGGGGGAGGAAGTTTTTCAAACTGTATTGTCTGTATTCCAAATTGTATTGTGCCCTGTATTTCAACTCACTGTCTATTGCATTGTGCCTGTATCAGTTTTAAATAGTTTGCTAGTTTATGTATATAAGTTTTGCTAAATTGCTTAGCTTTACCTTGTTCTTATTGCATTGCTTATTAGAAGCCATTGCTTAGTTCATTGTCTAACTTTTAAGTTTCTGCCACTTTCTGCCTGCTTCATAGTAATTGCTTGATATTCATTGCCAGCATTTTTAGGATTGCCTAGTGCTTGCATTCTAAAATATTGCTCAGGTACTGCCCACAGTTTCCTGCCTGCATAGAATTTGGTTTTCCCTGCATTTGCTTTTTGTCTATTGTTTGCTAGATTGCCTTGCTCAACGTATTAGTTTGCATTGGTTCATTGCTTTATTCATATGGTGGAGACCTCACACTTAGCTAGTTCATAGTTCATGTATGTTACATTTAGTTTTGAGTGGTTGTGGTAAAGAGGAACGGCAACTTCACAGCTTTCCTTAAGTCACCCAAACCCCTCCTAAATGTGTTTTGTTTTTAATTTGGCTTAAGTTTTTGTAGTTTTTGTAGTGGCAGAAGATGGCCCCACTTTTCTCTCTGAATTTCTAGTCTGAATTTCAATCTTTGCCGCCACTAACGCATTATACATTGGTCTGTAGTGAATAAATTGGACATATAATTCACTACAGAAGGGGGGGAATGTTACGCATGGCAGGATCCCTGCCTTATGCCTTGGCACACTGTCTTCTATAACCAATGGCACCCCACAATAGTCTAGGCTTAAGCTAAAGCCATGACACTGCTAGGGTCAGCCGAGCCAGGCCAGACTCCATCTTAGAAATCTTGCTCTCTGCCTCAGGTTTCGAAATCCAGGTGCCTCCATGCCCTACTCTCGACCCCCCCCCCCCCCATTGTATTTCTAAGTGAGTGGACTGGCTTCCTCCTGTTTGCCTAAGGGCTCCTAGGAAAATCCTTTGTCTTGCAACATTTTTCACACTTGGCCCCTCTGCCAGGGGATATTTCCTCCCCACACCCTGCCAGCGAGACCTGATGGCTCTCATCCTCAGAGCCATTAATACCTTTATCCAAATCCATTTATGGCCATCACCCCCCACTTGGCCAGGTATTGTCCTAATCTCTGGGGACCCTGGAAACTTCCAGCACATGCTTACCTGAGCCTTGTCACATAGCCCCCTTCCCAAAATCCTATAAAAACTGTGGCTTCACACAGCCACTCTGAGTGTCTTCCAACCCGGGACCTCCCATGCTGGTTCGTGCTCCTTCCTCTGACCCACCACTCCTCGGACAGGTAACTATCAAGTCTTCCACTCTTCCTCCCCCTTCTCTATATGACTGCTTGTATGTGTGTTAGCTATTTGTGTGTACTTTTGTTATTTTCCTTTCAATAAAAGCTTATATTAACATTTTACCATTTAAATCTGTGTTTGCCTTGAGTTCCTACAGGTGGAATAACCCTCGTATACAAAGGTAACGATCCGATAACGCTAGGTTACCCCCCTCTCGCAGCATTTGAGCTAATATTCCCCACAAGCTCAAAGATACGTGTTTTAGGACACGTGTCCAGCAATTTGGGTAACAGCATTCATGGGGCTGACTGTTCACCAGGGTGTTTGGCTCGAGTGCAGACCCTTCAGATCACCTTTCAGGGTAATTGCCACATCTGCATATGAATAGAAAAGCATTGATCTATTGCTCTGGCTGTGTCGTCATATTGACTACCCATTTTTTAAATGAAATACCATAGAAATTAAGACTTTCATGGCAAAAACTTGTTTTAACTGTTTGGAGTCTGAGTCTGTCGAACAGCTGGAGCCTTAGTCCCTGCCAAGCTGTATGGATCATACAGCCAGTTCATGTATAGCCTCATGGTAATCCTGGTTTATTGGCTCTGTGCTAATGAAATAAAATATTTAGTATATTTTTTACTGTAAGAAAAACAGTAAAGGATTTTCTTGTGCATGGACTGCGCTCTGACAATTCCGCTGTAAAAGCATGCCATCTGCTCAGACTGGGGACCTTCCAAGCCCAGAGTCCAGTAACATCTTTAAGACCAACAAGGATTAAGTCTGGAGAAAAGCTTCCCTTTACTGTGGCATTATCAGGCAGATACATAAGAATCCCAGGTCACCCACAAGGAAGTATGGTGGTGTAGTGGCTGGATAAGGATCTGGGAAGCCCATGTTCAAATTCCTGGAAGCTTGTTTGGGTGACTATGGCCAGTCACACACTCTCAGCCTTAATGTCTCTCACAGGGTTGTGGTGAGGATAAAATGGAGGAAAGAAGAATGGTGTAATCTGCTTTGAGTCCCTATTGGGTAGAAAAGTAGAGTGTAAATGAAACTAAGTATATCAATCAGTAACTTTTTATTGGCATAAAAAGTATATAAATAAAACAGGGTCAGGTTAACTCTACCAGCTCCTTTATAGGCTCCCTGCTGATCAGGTATCTCCATCTCCAAAATGGATGTCTCATCCTCAGAGATCCTTTCTTGTGATGCTGCATCTGTAAGAGCCCACTGGGCCTTCTGCTTGGTGTCAATATATATCGGTTAGTAACAGGCAAGTCTGCACTGTGCTGTTGCTGGAGTAGCTGTTTGAACAGATACGTTTGGAGGAAGATGGAAATGCCTTGGGAACAGCTTTGGGACCATGCTGTGAAGCTCTTCCACAGGCAGACATGATTAATTTCTGCAGTGAAATGGATCAGGATGTCCAAAAGGGATTCACGGAATACCAGGGTAGGGCTTCATAATTGTGCCATCCATCCGACTCCCCCCAAAGGTGGGGCAGCAACTCCCTCCTACGTTCCTTTATTTAAAGCATGTTAATGCTATCTTTCTACCCTATCAGGGTCCACAAGTTGGAAAATGTAAAAGATTAAGACATTCAAGCAATTATAAAAGAATTAAATGAAAACACATAAATAACACTACAAGTAGGGCCAATAACAACTATGGGGGTATGCAAGATGAAACAAAAAAGGTCTTTGCCTGTAATAGAGGTCTTTACCTGGCCTAGAAGCCCCCTTTTTGGGTTGCTGCTGGTCTAGCTTCAGGCGGCTAAAGATGACAGGAATGTATAGGTAGGCATCGCTGGTGGATAACGTATACTGGGAGATGAACAGGGGGAAGGCTACTTTATTAATTCTCCTAGATTGCTTGGTGGCTTTCAGAACCACTGGTAATGGTATCCTTCTGGATTGTCTTTTAGGACTCCAAGGACTGTTCGGCAGAAGTTCGGAACCTTCCTCAAAGGAAGGTTTCAGAGTGTGGTGTTGGAGAATGGCTGCTTTACCTCTTTGCCTTTGGTCCTCTCTGAAGTTGCTCATCCTGCTTGCATAGAACCCAGGAAATCCTGACTATTGCCCATCTCTTCCTCTGGCCTGTTTCCAGGTGCAGCCCATTGCCTGAGGCCCACCTACATTTTAGGCATGTGTTGGGCCTGCTAGGCCAGGCTTTCTCAGCCTTTTTACTGTTCAGGAACCCCTGGATCATTCTTCAGGCTTCAAGAAACCCCGGAGATGATGTCAACTGGCCACACTTTCCTGCCATACCCCCAGAAGACACATGTCATCAGAAATGACATCACTCAGACACAAGAGGTCTTTACCTTGTGGGCAAAATTTCAATATTGTGAGAGTGGAAAACCAAGCTGCTTAAAGAATAAAATAGTTTTTGTTCAGAAGAGCAACTACATAGAGATAGAGACCGAGACCTATAGCCTACCTAACAGTTGTCTGCAGTCATTTTTCTGTTGTTCAGCTGCTGTTCTGGAGGCAAGCAGGGTGGAAGTACACTCAAAAGCAGAACGTTTCCTGTTGAGCCAATCAGGATACTGGGGGAACAATTTGAAAACCATCAGGAAGTTGTTATCCTATCTATGCTCAATATATATCTCCTATGATATAAAGGACCCCCTTTATATTCTACTTTCAGCTCTATCCACACACACCTTACAGGTCCAAATTCAATTTTGCGGTATCTTTGTTTGAAAAATTAAGTTGGTAATAATTAGTGAAATTTAGCAAGGAATAATTAAATTCCTGGAAATTGTTCAAAGGCCTCAGGAATTATTTTTGGGAGCTTTGTATATACTGGAGTAATGCTTAAAAAAGAGAGAGGGAGAGAATAGATGGTTGCACTAAAGCTTTAAGCCAATCTGTATTTTTAATTGCATACATTTTGTGATTACAGTTTCATCATAGTCTGATCTGCGCAAGTAAGCAATAAGAAGGGATGCGGTCCATTCTTTTAACTGCTATGGTAAGCACTTATTCAGTCACAGTAAATGAATACCTCTTTTGATATATCACTCTGAGATGGAGCCAAAACAGGGATATTGGAAAACAGCAGGCATCTCACCAGGGTAAAAACTGTGTAATCAAAACTGTACTTAATTATGATGGTGATAATTTCACAACCAATTTCCTCTAGAGTAGCAATAGTTTGCTAGAAGGCTTTTGATATCAACAAAAGATGGTACAGCATATGTTTCAGTATCTTGCTCTAGGATTGTAAAGTTGCAAAGTTCTTCTGGATGACTGTCATGTTCTGGGAGATTTTTCCTGCTTCAGAAGAAGACACAGTCATGCTTCTTCAAAGGTTTTCCATGTTATTTATTTGTTTTGGATATCACATCTTGCCTTTCTCTCATAATAAGGGTTCAAAGAAGCTTACAAAATGAAATAAACATAAAAGTAAAATATTTCTGTCTCGGTATATATACAGTAGATATAGATCTATACTGCACATGCACATTTCTGACCTGGATAGCCCATGCAAGTTCAATCCTGTCACATCTCAGAAGCTAAGCAGGGCTGACTCTGGCTAGTATTTGGATAGGAGATCATAGAATCATAGAGTTGGAAGGGATCTCCTGGGTCATCTAGTCCAACCCCCTGCACTATGCAGGGCACTCCCAACTCTATTGCTCATCTACTGTCACCTGTCCCCCCCTTGAATCTTCACAGAATCAGCCTCTCTGTCTTATGGCTATCCAGCCTCTGTTTAAAAATTTTCGAAGATGGAGAACTCACCACCTCCCGAGGAAGCCTGTTCCACTGAGAAACTGCTCTGTCAGGAACTTCTTCCAGATGTTTAGATGGACTTTCTTTTTAATTAATTTCATCTCATTGGATCTGGTCCATCCCACTGGGGCAAGAGTGAACAACTCTGCTCCATCCTTTATATGGCAACCCTTTAAATACTTGAAGATGGCTATCAGATCCCTTCTTAGTCCTCTCCAGGCTAAACAGACCAAGCTCCCCCAACCTTTCCTCATACGTCTTGGTCTCCAAACCCCTCACCATCTTTGTTGCCCTCCTCTGGACATGCTCCAGTTTGTCTACATCCCTCTTCAACTGGGGTGCCCAAAACTCAACACAGTGAGACTGAACCAGAGCAGAGTAAAGTTCTCCAAGGATTTGGATTGAGTTCCTTCAAGGAAGACTAGGGGTAATGAGGTGGAGACAGGAAATAGCATACCACCTCTGAATGTCTCTTGCCTGGCTGCCAGACAACCCTAGGATATCCTGGCTACACTACAAATGCCATATAACAAATTTGTTGATCGATATACACCTAAACACCCTAAGTGGCCCCTCTCCAACACAAATTTCAAGTCAGCCATGAGCAGCAAAAAAAGGTAAAGGTAAAGGTATCCCCTGTGCAAGCACCGAGTCATGAGCAGCAAACATGTCCCAAAATGATGGTTCTACTGCCACAAGGAACAAACATCCCTGGACTTTGAATCATAGGTGAGGAACCAAGAAGCCTCCGGTTCCTTTAAATTATCCGTGTAAAAGGAGTGACAATCTACCATACAGTAGGTTGGATCCAGTGATCTGGGTGTGCAAGCTTCCCTGCCCCCCTTCTCCCCTTGGAGCTATTTTGGATCATGTTCTGCAGGCAGAAATCCTTGCACTAGGGGCATGCATTTGCCTCCATCTGAGCAGAAAAAACAGCAGAAAACACTATATCAGTATTTATTGGCTATTTATTAATGATAGTTTATCAAGATCAGTCAATTATCCTGGATAATCCAGAAAAAAATTGGGATTATCTGAGAAAACAGGATAGCCATAGTTAAATGGTATTCAAGGAAAGTGCACTTGCTTTAAATGCCATTCAGGGTGAAGCTGTAGAATCCCAAATGTGTTTAAAGAGACCACAACATCTTTAAATGTCTTCTGCTCCTACGAGGACCATTGTATGAAAAAATACAATGGGCTCTAGCAAACTGTTGTTGGTCATTTCTTTCGTTTTTCATGAAGCATTAAAATACAACATGTTTTCTGTGGGTGGCATAGTAGTAAAATCCACATGCATGTAGCGGTCTCCTTTGTTAGGATTAATGCCACAGTATTAAAATCTACAGGCACCTGGGTGCCTCCTCTGTTAGGTGCAAAAGTATCAAAATCCACAAATCAGCTCTTATAGACATTTTTGTTTTCAGCTTTGTCTTCACAAGAGGAAGATGCAAGATCAGATGCTAACTTTTGCATGACATCCTGATCACTCTTTCCCCTCTCTTTACTGAGCAGGAATATCAGGGCTCTCTCAGCCTCACCCATCTCACAGGGTGTCTGTTGTGGGGACAGGAAAGGGAAGGTGAATGTAAGCCACTTTGAGACTCCTTCAGGTAGAGAAAAGGAGCATAGAAGAACCAACTCTTCTTCTTCTCTCCCCTACCATGGCTTGCGTGTCAACATTCTGTGGCCCAGGTGGCTGACTCTGTCTGTGCAGGGGCTGGGGGCCCATAGTGTGGCCCCTTTCTCAAGTATGGGCACAAATGAGGGGAAGGGAGGCCTTGTTCCACTGCAAAGGCCTCATTCCATATTGTGGGGGGTCTCGCAAATAAAAGCATATGAGAGCATGAAACAGATAATCTAAAGCAGACTTCCTCAACTTTTGTACCACTGAGAACCCTCAAAAACATTCTTGAGGTTTCAAGAAACTCCAGAAATGGTGCTATCATGCATAATATGGCTGGGAAGCTTAAGTATGTACATGTCCACTCAAAGCCTCTTCCCCTTCCCACCCCCTCCAGGCCCATCATTGGCCATTATGGGGGGGGGGGGGTGGCAGGTTGACATAACCATATATGGTCGTATCACCCAATGAATGTTTAAATTTAAAAAACAACAACAACAATATATACAAGACAGATATAACTCCCACCCTTTCAGGAACACTTTCCAGGGCCATCAAGAAACCCCAGGATTTCACAACCCCTGATTGAGAAAGCCAGATCTAAAGGCTCAATCAGCTACCACTGGACATTTCCCACTTCATTTGAGTTGTTTGTGGCTCTGGGGGAAGGAGGGGATGGCTTTAGGGGCTGTCAAAACGCAAGGAAAGAGAAGGGGAGTTTTGGGCACAAAGTGGTGGCTCTCTGGCCCCAGCGGCAGCCTGTGAAGCACCCTGGCTAATCTCAACCAACAGAACCCATGAGCTCTGGTGCAGCCCTAGGGTGAGAACTAGAAAAGTTGATGGTATCTGGGGGGCTTCCCATGGGGCATTTTTCAGCCTAGGGTGATTTAGCATCCAAATGGGGCGCTGCAGTCAAGCAGGTGTCTTGCGTCCCTACTAGCTTTGCTTGTGGGAGTGGGGATTCATAGCTTTTGCAAGTGCTTTCTTATAAGAAGGGAAGCACCAGCGTGCAGGGCTTCTCAAACGTCTACCACCGGGTTGCCCTGGTCTCATTTTCCTTTTGTAGGGAGGGCTTTCCCTCCTCTGCTTCTCTGCGACAGCTTCATTCATCCTTTGTCTTCAGAAGGAGTCAGCTTGCAAATGGATAAGATTGATATTGTCATTCTCCCTCTTGTGGAATGGCCTGCCGGAGGAGGTCAGAAAGGCCCCCACACTTCTATAAACCATGTAAGCAGAATTGTCTGGGAGGACATTTCTATAAAGGCAGGATTGCAACAGAATGCTTTAGAAGGTGCTTTTTATAAAGGGAATAGACTGTATATCTAATTCTCAACTTGGCAAAATCTGCGGATACTTAAATCCTGAAACTGAAGCCATAAACAGAAGAGACAGATGTGTCTACAAGACTGAAAAAAAAAATGCAGTTTTGCAGAAAAATCTGGAAGGGATAGGGTGTAAGTTAAGTAAGTAAATAAATAACATATATCTGAGGACTGAAAGGGCAAATACAAGTTGGTTGGTGCATGGGAAGGAAAGAAAGAAGCAATGAAAGGGGGGGTGATATGGGGGCCATCAAGAGGGGTGAAAGAGGGGAAAGGGGACACAGGGAAAAATGAAATGACCCCCACAAAAGCCGCTTGGGTGTTAGTTATTAGAATGTATTATCTGTTTGCTGTTTGCTGTCTATAATATCCTCCCATCATTGCACTGTTTTCTACTTATGTAATACTATTTTCTGAACATATTATGTCTAACACTTCTGCTTGTTTCAGATCTCTGTAATCCCTTTCTTATTACATTGCTTATTAGGTATCTCATTCTACTGACTGCATTGACTTATACAGTGCCTGTGAGAAAAGTGGTCTGTCAATAAAGTCAATAAACAATAACCAGACATATGGGTTTCATGACCACAAGATGTTTATAGATAGAATAGATGGTTCTAAGCAAGAACCTGACCTGTCCTCCATTTATCAGTGTGCTTGTGCGACAATAGCTAACAATGGTACTTTGACATTCCAAGATACCACTCAGAGGTGGAGATCAGAGAAAACTTGAAATGTGCAGGCTTAACTCTGGTAAGTGACTAAATGTAGGTTAGTCAAGGTCATCTATTTGTATTTGTATGAGTGAATGTTTCAGGCATCACAGTATGATAGTTGAAAGATTTCCTCAGGAGAAGCAGCTCAAAAATTGGTTCCAGAGGAAGCAAGGGAGATAAAGATCAGAAAGGAAACCTTTTGATCACTTCTTCTGAGGAGCTTTATCCAGAGCCTTTTGAAAGTCCGGACAAATTATATCCACAGCTTTTCCTTTTAACCAGTATTTTGTTAACTCCTTGAAAGGATCTGAACAGGTCTCAATACTACGCTTCTTGTAAAAGGAAGCCATGTGCTCTTCTTTTGCTCACCTGAAAAATGCACCATCTAAGGCTTCAATGATTTTCTCCTAGTTACTTCCCCCCCTGTAAAGCCAAGGCAAAAGAGAAGAAAATATACAAAGCAAGCCGTTTCACATCTTTTGAAGAAAGCTAGCTTGGTGACTGAAGAGTCTAAAAGAATAATACAAATAAAAAACACATTTCAGGGAGACATAATATAATCCATTGTGATGCTGGGGTGAATGGGTCACCATTTATATTTAATTGTCATCAAAATTACAAGGGTATGTCAAAAAGTATTGCTACCAGGGTTCCAGTTCATAGATGCACAGGTTTATTCCCAACAAAACATGTTTACACATGACTCTGCAATCAGTGGGTAGCTGCAGACAAGTTTTCTCCATAATACACTTGTCTTATTCTCAGTAGGGTGCCTTAAAAACTGCCCTGGTAAAAAAAAAGGTGAGGAAATTTCTTCCCCTCTTTACAATGCATCTGCTCATTCTTTGAGGGTAGCAAGAATTCTAGAGGGAAACCTTGCCCCACACATCCTACAGCCATCATCTTGCCCCTTCAGACTTCTTTTTGTTCCCAAAACTCAAAGAACACAATTTGAGTCCCTTGAGGATGCCAAAACTACCATTTTGATGTGGTGTAAATTAAAGAGCGCATAATTCTTCAGGATGTTGGCAGAGTTTGAATATGCAGAGAGAGCTGAGCACCAGACTGTTTAAATAATTTATGATAAACAACTACGTATACAAAGATAAAGAAATGTAACTAGCTAGTTATTGTTTGCAGTCATTCTTCTGTTCAACTGTTCTGGAGGCAAACGGAGGAAATGTGCTCAATCAGTCAGGAAATCTGCTGTTAAGTCAGTGAGGATACTGAAGAAAATAATTTGAAAATCATTGGGAAACTCCTATCCCGTCTATGATAAATATTCATGCCCTCCAATTCCCCCTGCAGGATATCCTTTCTGTTCTGCTCATTTCTGTACACTGCAGATCTTGCATATACTAAAATAGGGAAGGGATAGAGAGATGGCAACACCATCTTTAGAAGCATACTAAGAAATAATAGCTTCACATGTTGACATTTTTGTTTAATAAATATTTTTATGATCTCTGATGGAGAGGCTGATTCTGTGAAGGCTTAAGGGGGTGGCATGTTACAGTGGATGTACGATAGGGTTGTGGATCCTATAAGTGAATTCTGTGTGCACTAACCAGTTTCCGCCATGGAGAACAATTCCTCTTCTACTACAAGTGCTGTTTGCAGAAGGGTATACCGGAAACCATTAATTTGAGGATAAATGGAAGTTTTAGCCGAAGTGGAAGAATGTGCAATTGCAAAGACTATCCAGTGCACACAGAGGATTCAAACCACTGCATCCTGAACATGCAGAATAGAAAATATCATCCTCATGTTTGACATTATGTCACGAATCTATGCAACAGAACAACAGGGACCAAAGGAAAAGAGGCAGGTTCAGAGTACCCCAAAAGTGAATCTTTGTGAACAAGACAATTGTACTAAATGACATGCTGACTTTTGCTATTGCTTGGCTGCTTCGTTTAGAGAACAAATGTTTTGATCCCAATATTAGCTATCAAAACAATTTCTTTTTTTAAAGATCCACTTTTAACCAGAGTTGTTGACTAAATGAAGTGGAATAAACAGTGTTTGAATTAGAATTTGCTCCGGGAGGGGGGATGTTAAAGCATTTTGCTAATTTAATAGCCCAAGACCAAATATTTTTTGCCAATTAACAACACGTTTACTTCTAATAAGATTTGACAAATCCAATTTATTCTAAAGAGAGTATCCCTGAGAGAATGCCACAGTCTTACTTGGGAATCCTGAAGTTTCTACACCTCAGATTCAATTTGCACAGTAGCAAAATAGCGCAGAATGAAAGGGTAAAGTGATTACGTAGCTCTAAGGCTGGCACTGGAGGGAAGACAGCATGGTCTTTCAACCGATCTCAGAAGCTAAGAAAGTGAGGAACTTGGAAGGGTGGCAACCAAAGACTCTGCAGAGGAAGGCAATGGCAAACCACCCCTGCTTCTCACTTGCCTTGAAAGCCCCATACTGAGGTTACTGTAAGTCAGTTGTGACTTGATTGCACTTTACACACACAAGGCTGGCAGACTTGGTAGCTATGACTGTCCTACTTATTCTGTTTCAACCGGGTAAAACATATTTTATTTAAAAAGCAAAATTAGCTAATGTTTTGAAAAGGTTTCATTCATTCATTCATTCATTCATTCATTCATTCATTCATTTATTCATTCATTGTATTTATATACCGCCACTCCCAGGAATACTGGCTTGTGGTGGTTTACGTATAGTAGATAAAAATCCCATACATCTTTAAAACCAAATAGAACATTCTAAGCCCAATTACTCAATCAAATGTGGCATAAAACATTACTTGATAACGCTTCACCGAGCCTGGTTTCAGTAAATACGCAGCCAGTGCTGCTGATGTCAAAAAGGAAGGGGACAGAAAATTAAAAGGGGAGATATAGTCTAATACCAGTTTTGACCCCAATGGTGGGGGGAGAAGTCTGATCTTATCACCCTGATGGGAGACCCCTCCTGCGTTATCCCACCATCTCATCATGGCTTTTCTCTTCCTGATGTGGCAGCGGTGACAACAGAAGCATGGACAACCCACAGGTTCCTCTCCTGCTCAACAGGTTGTCAATCAATACAAGCCACCAATCCCCTCCCAGAAATAGTTTTGGGGACTCAAACTTCCTCCCTGCCCCCATATCAATGCAGACCATGCCATTTAAAAAATAGTAATCCAGAAATGGAGAGGGGAGGGTGGGTACAAGGGCAGGAAAAATGCTAGTGAGACTGTTGCATGTTTCTTCATTCAGACAGGCTTGAGCCTAATTACCGCTTTCCCTCATTGTGGAGCAAAGGGAACGAAAACTCGCACCAACCACTGGAGAGCTACAGGTTGCTGCCGACATCATAAGGAAGCAGCATTAAAACCCACAATGAGAGTCTAGGCAGAGGCAAATTCCTCATGTGGAAATAGTCAGAACCTAAGCAGGGTCAACTCTGGTTTGAGTGGTAGTTCCACTAAGGAACACTAGGGGTCATGACATGGAGGCAGGCAATGGCAAACCACATCTGAACATCCCTTGTCTGGTTTCCAAACAATCCTAGGATCTCCTGGCTACACTACACATGTTATATTCTAAATAAAGAAATCCTGGTCCATCCATTGTGAGGCCTTACAGGAAAGCTGTTTCTTACAAACTTCGACAATCACGTATAGGATGCCTTAGATATAAAGATCTGTTAACCACTGCAGGGAAATTTAAGGACTTGGACACACTTAGCAAACAAGGGGCTAATATAGACTGGATGGAACTTCAGCAACTTCTGTCTAGATACCAATCTGAATTTCAGTATCAGATTGGTACTGGCCCGACTTTGTAAGAATTTGAAAAAAGAAAGCTGTTTCTTTATTTGGCATAACACTGAAAACTGACTTGCTGCCAATTTGAGTTAAGGCATCCGTAGAGCAACTAGCGTATGTATGTAAAATTGTTTCCAAGCGACTGTGTCTTTACTGATATAGTAACTGTAAACAGCTGCTATAATTTCCTAAGCAAAGGCAATTCAATGGCTTTCTCTATAATTAAGGTGAATTGTAATTTTTAGAGAACTGCAAGAACATTTCAGTGACTGGGCCAAGGGACCAGAATCTTATTAAGAAAAAAGTTAATGCAGAGGAACCAGAAGATGAATGCTGTTATAGCATTGCTGGCAAATATGGAAAGTACTCTTAGTTTTACTTTGGAAAGAAGTGTTTCTATCGAATTTAATATATGTATCTATCCTCACTGAGTAGTAGGGGAGGGGAATCTTGGGCACAGGCCTGCCAACTGAATAAGATCTTGGCTGGGCTTCTCTTTCCCTTATTTATGTCCAAGTAGAATGAGAGGTATGCCTAGCCAAAGAGTAAGAACCAAAGGACTGTTGAGCTTTAGTCTTTAGCCCATGGCTTGCAGCTTATGGACCATAGTGATACAGCCTATAGGATCCAAGATCAGTCCTGGATTTAGTGTTGCGCAGTTAGTTGCTGATATCGTTGGTCTAAATGTATTTATATTTTTGCATTTCTTTTGTAAGCCACTTTCAGCCTCCAGTGAGGGGAAAGATAGCATAGATATTCTTCAATAAATTTGTAAATAACTTCAGAAGGCTTGTAATGCAAACCCTCCCTGCTTTCATAGTTCAAAGAGCCTTGCTTTATTTTCTGCTAGTTTCTGATCTGTTTCAATCAGAGCATATTGAAATAGGCTTCTTCTCTATTATCTAGCTGCTAGCCAAGTTCCTTCACCTCTACAGCAAGAAAACCTTTGTTTCCAAAATGAAGAGGCAATAGGCAGCAGCATGGAATGCTCACTGAATATGGAAAAACTTGTATTTCTTACATATACATGTTGACTGAAAGAAGCCTCTTTATAAACAGGCAGCAGACCTTTGAATGCATCAAGGAAGTCCTTGGCCTCCCCCCCCCACCCCCCAGGAATGCACAAGGAAAACAAATCTGCACTGTTTTGGATTTGGTTTGAATAACTTCAGACTGAATGTAATTCATCCAAATCACCCATAGTTTTTTGGCCCAATAGATTCAGTCACATCTGAATCGATTTGCACCATTGAAACCAATGGCACCATTAAAGCATATGGGGATTTTTTTCATTTTCATCTTTTCCATGCTCTGGGTGGGGATTTGTAATAGGGCCACCACATTTGCAGTGTGGCTGCAGAAGCCCCTCTGCAAAAAAACACCCAAGTTTTTGCATCAGCAGAAGGAACAGGTAACAGGTTGTTTCCACAATCCAGGCCTCCCAGCCTCAAGTTAATATAGGCTGTCAGCAGCCTCAGTCCTCTGTGATGACTTAGTTTCCTGAAGTCAGCTGCGGTCTTGCTAACATGACATGGTGCCTTTTAGACTGGAGCTCTCTTCCAGCACATAGCTGGCATTGCTTAATAAGCTCAGGTTACCCAGGTGGGTTGATAATGCATGGAGCTGCAGCTTGGAGGCTGGGCAGAGTAATGAGGAACTCCTGCAACAACTTTGGAATCTAAGCCCTGGTTTGTCTGCATCTCCATTCTCTTCGGCTGGTCAGAGCTCTCTGCCTGTTTAACATCTGGCTAGGCTAAGCTCTCATCCAGCTGAGGTTCAGGTGAAGCTGGAAGCTCCTGGCAAGGCTTTTCCTTTGAGAAGTCCTCCCTAACAGGACTTGAGCTCACAGCACCTCCCCATGGCTCTGCAGCTGGCCATCAGAGCGTTTTTTTGGTTTTCCCCCACCCTCCCTCTCCTCAGAGTGGAAGTTATTTTACTGAGTATGGGATGAATCTAGTTCTGTCTCATACTGGTCAGAGAGTGGTCTGGTTTAAAATGTTAACTGAAAAACTCCTTTGAGGAGAATCTGTAGTGAGAGTACTGGGTTTTCAATTGACAGAGCTAATCTACAGATTTTCTGGTCAACTATGGCAGTCATTTGGCTGATCGAGAATTAGGGTAGACAGGTATTTGCTCCCAAATTAAGCCAAAGTGTGCAGCGAAACTTTCTAAGGAAGAGAAGGTAGAACCCTGCTTAGTTTTAAATCAGTGGTATATTTTCCATGGTATCTGTGTACATGGTAAAGCTCAATTCCCCTCAGACAGAGGCGAAAGGTGCAGTTCATCTAGGAAGGGAGAAAGCTGTGGCACAAACTGATAGTGTCCACTTTCTAGGAACCAGGGAGAGTTCAGTGAAACTCTATAGCAGGCAAAGATTAAAGTAAAACCAAGGTGTTTGGGGAATAAACACAATAAAGAAATATAACATCTAACTGAATAGGAACTGAACTGTATATTTTAAAAACTTGATTCCAACCTTCCATTTTGAAATTAAAATATTTTATGTATTTATTTGAATAAGACTCTGTACATTCTGGCTGATGGGTTGTAATAAACAGTAGCTATACTCCTTCCTAGATGCTCTCAGGGCTGAACAAAGTTATAAAAATTGAACAGTGACAGGGTGGGACAGGAAGCCTCATTTTTGGAGGGGAAATTTACCTCAGTGAGGGAAAGGGTGTAGACAGAGACCCATTGTATGTATAGATATTATTGATACATTATTCCTTGACTGAGAGCTGTGCCTGGTGTTGCTAGGAACTCCAGTGCAGTTGCTAAGTTATTAAGATGGGCTGTAAAGCACCTCTAAATGCCTAGAAGGCTGGAAGAAAGATATTAAGTTCTCATTTGGAATGAGGGCAGGAAATGCCTACCATTTTCCCCCAGACATTTCTCCAGCAACCATTCATTGAATTAGCATAAACAATAGGAAAGCAATCACTTGACTGTTGAGGTTCCTATTTCAGAACATTCTGAGACTCCTATTAAAAAAATTGTTTAGCATTACTGATATTCTTCTGCAGTGCCTGTTACAGTAAATACACAGTGCCTTGATGTATCTGTGTAATTCTTTTGGAGGAACAGCTATGGAATTATGTAGTCAAATATAATGGGTTCTTCAGAATTCTAATGGAATGCCAGGTAGTATCCATTTTAAAATGGTCTGATTGCATAATTATATGATGACATGTATTACTTCTGATTTAGTTGGATAAGCCATATGCCTTTTGAGCACTTCCTAAAAGTATGTGTATCAGACTGTAAGAAAATGTTAATACAAAAGCTTTATTAATTCTTAAAGTGGTACCCTGTGGAGTTTTATACAGTGTGTTTTATGAGGATTTTATTCTTTTAAAGTAATAGAAAAAAAGAGTTCTGTACACACAACACCCTCTGAAATTTCAGCATTAGTGAATGGAAAGAATATAACATGTATCTCAAAACTGTTCATTTTTTGTGACAATTCTCATATAGTGAGGACATCATGCACTATGACTAGGGCCATTCAGAAGCTATTTGTAACCTATTTCTCCATGGTATACTCAAAGTTTTACTGGGAAATGAATTCCCATATCGTTTCCAGATAAGTTCAAAACAAAAATTGTTATAATTCTGTTTCTCATATTTGGAAACATTTTACTTATGTATAAGGTCTGTCAATAAATCTAGCCATGGAAAACCAGTGACTCAGCACATCTGTTATATTTACTTGCCCTCCATTTATTCCCAATTTAAAGGCTCAGAATGGCTTTTAAGGTATAACAAGAGATTATCAAAAGGCATTACTTCAGCCTTCTTTTGCCACTCTATAGCTATCCGAGTCCATCGATTCATTTTTATTCCATACATGGAGCTGAGAGAGTTGTATATGGTTCTCCCTCTCTCCCAGTTTGTCTGAGCAGCTGGCTTCCCTCCCTTGCCTGGGAGAGGTGGAGGGTGGGAAGAGGATGAGGATGGAGCAACTTAATAGCAGCAGGGCCTTTCAGAGAGGCCAGCACCTCTTCCACCCAGCAAGCAGAAGGAAGAGGAAGAAGAGGATAGATAAGTCCTACAATTGGCCCTCATTGGAAGAGTGCTCTCTCCCTATTGGCGGCACACCCTAAGGGAGGGACAATCAGGTCGGGAGTGAGTTATCTGTATGCAATTTGAACTAATTGGCCCTCTTTGGCAAAGTGCAATTTGAAATGATTAGGCCTCATTGGCAGAGTGCTCTCTCCCTATTGGTGGCACATTCCCTGGAATGGCCAATCAGGCAGGGTATGAGTTGGTTGCATACAAGTTCAACTTTATAATGTTTTTAGTGATAGTGAGGATTTACAACCTGAACACCCTTTCTAAGACCATTTATGCACTGGGAACTTCCCTGCCCCAGCTCCTGTGCAGGAACACAAATCAGGGGTGGATGAGGTGCATCAGGTCAAATGCTCCCCCGTGTGGGTGCAGGAAGAGGTGGGGCAACCTGCCACGACTAAAACTCCAGCCTGCAGCCTAACATGAAACCTCCAGTGCATAAACGGTCTAAGTGGCGTTAAATTAAGTCTTGGTTATCTTGCTACTTCAACTATCATTTCCAAGCCATTCTCATCTCAATAGTTCCAAGACTTTTGGGTGTTAGGTGGGGCTGCCATATTTTCAACTATGGCTTCAAGGAAATGATTGAAAATCTTTGATTTTCTCTTCATTAGTAACATATATTGCATATGTCTGTAGCTACACTCAAAGGTTTTCATCTGTATTTTAGTGCCTATGAATTGTTACAATTCATAGGGGTATTTTAAAAGAAAGCTTCTTAAATGAAGTAAATCCAATGCAGTCAATGTCTCTAACTTGGTTACTTTCCTTTGAAGGAGGTATTGGTTTCATTTACAAACTGAAAGATGTGAGCACGTAGAATAATGAATCCATGAGTTAACAGCATGCCATAAAATCAAAAGACAGAAGGTCTGGTGAATCTCAGGAAACAATAAGTTCTATAACACAAGGAACAATTGCTGAAAAGATATTGTCCTGAATTTCAAATGTTCTTCTTAACACAGAATCTTGAAACAAGGTGCTGCCAGCTTATCTCAGGTCTTGGTCAGGTTTATATGGCTGGATGATCTGTCAGGTAGCTGGGTCCCAAGCATAATAATAACTCTAGGGAATGTCCAACATCAACCAGCAGGGGAGACTTTTGACGGTGGAGTAGCATTATATGAACAGATCCCTAGCCTCTTTTGGAATCACACCTTCAAATTTATCCAGTTAGGTTTCAGCAGTATATGCCAGTTCAGCATACTCTTTATGAATCTCTGAACTTGCATTCAGTCACCAGATATTGACTACTTTGTCATGATGAGGTAATCTTGTAAATGTCTAGACTGCTTTTTTCTAATCTAGCCTACCTACCCAGTTCCCAACTTGATATTACCATGAACCAATCTCTAGAGACCTAGCCAATAGGTATGAATTTTGCACTGTTCATAGTTTAGGAATATAGGTTTGTGATCGGTCTACCATCACAAACACTCGTGAACTTTAAAAATAGTTCATAGTGATTTCTCTTTACCCTGCTGCTTTGTTCCCTGAGAAAGCCACACAAACAGCTGAATGGCATGAAGGCATTCCTTGCCATTCAGTCTTTTCAGGCTATGCTGTACAGTCCCTTCAAAGTTTAAAAGTACTTCACAAGACGGCTCCCCAAATAGCTGCATGGCTGGGTGCAATCTGCACATTTTCCTGGTCTGTGCCCATCCCTAGTTCCTGCATCTATCTACCTCTCTTCCTAAGATATGACATGCTAGAAATTTTGTTGCCTCTATGATGAGGTGTCCTCCCACTACAACTCAAACACATATTTTCATTTTTAGAGATCAGGTAAAAACATTACAATAAAATGTTAAGTGCACAAAACAAGAAAATACCTCAAAGCAGGAAGCTATAAAACCTGTAAGATGCACTAAAATCAAAACAAGCTAAAGCTGGAAAAGTGTTGAAAATAAAGGATTTTTTTAAAGAGTAGAGGTTTTATAAACAGGCTTTAAAAGGTGAGAAACACAACAGTAAATGGAAAACTAGCTTTTCTCTCAGGCCTTCCTTATCTTACCATTGCACCTCTCAATGATCCCTAGTCTCACTGAAAAGGGTGTCTAAAACATCTCAGTTTTAAAAAGTGGCATCCTCAGAGAAAGAACCCAACACTGACAGGCCCCAATTAGATTATTCGTCCCCTATAAATTTCTGTTGAGGGACAGGAGGTCAATCTTTACACCTACCCAAGAATGGTAACCTTTAGTAGCAGTGGTGATGGGCAGTATCTCCAGTTTCTTCTCAACTGATCTGGCTGTTCTCAAGATTTAGTACCCCAATTGCCAAGTTAGTGAAGCCATTTTAGCTTAGCTTGTAACCTATTGAAAATTCATACAATACTTATTGCAATACCTTTACTATTATTTATCAACTATTTTCCACGTTATTGTCATTTTCTTTGTGTACTTTTGATAGCCTTCAAAACACTCTCTCTGGACCTATATTACTGCGTGATGAAAGACTGTCACAAGCATCTTTAACACAAATTCTGTGGCTCAAGGCATACATGTTAATATAGGCAGACAGATATAGATAGATATATGACATGCATCAGATTGTTGACAGCAAGTTAAACCTGGGCACATATTTCTATGATAGACAACACACATCCAAATTTATGTGAACCAACAATGAAATGCCAGCGATGATTAGTTGCAGGCCTGTATATTGTTGCCCTTATTAGTACATTTATGAGGTAGATGCTTGCAATAAATAAATGTATGAACTAGAACAGGATTTGCCATCAGTTTCTTAAATAAATACATGCAAAAATATGTGGTCATTGCCATGCTCTTTAGTATTTTGGAATCATAGCATTTGCTAGAATTTTAATGATAAAGCTGATAGAACACTAAGCTGTGACCCTGCGACAATACCATCCTAAGCAGAGTTGCAGCTTTCTTAATCTACTCAAGTGAATGTGCTAAGAATGGAGTAATTATTTAGGATCACATCACCAGTTACTTAATGGGATAGGAGGGGATCCATGAGTGTGAAGAATTGTTTCTGCTCTGCCCTTCCCAAATTGGTGCCAGCCACTGTTAGCAGCTGCTAGGGGTTTAGGAATGCTTGCATGGTCAAGGTTCATTTGTTTGTATGGGGTTTTTATGTTGTAATTTTATTGTTTTACGCTGTGAACCACCATGAGATGGCTTTTGTTGAGAGTGGTGGTATACAATTTGAATAATAAAATATAATAAAGGTAACTTGCAAAGGCATCACCAGCTGATGGCTGGGAGTTCCCACAGAATTGCCTCAAGATAGAGAGCTTAAAGCCGAGAGATACGTCTTAATTGATATATTTCTGTTAAATGGATTACAGACTCTACAGTGGCAATCATTGAAGAAGTATTTGAAAACAGGAAAAATATACCTAGGAGCCCCTTCTGATTGTCCAGAAAATATATGATTTATTTATCCCTGCGGGATCTTCCATCGTTCTGCAGGGCCTGCAAAACGGAGCTCTTCCTCCAGGTTTATGGTTGAGGCCAAGACTGACACCTATGCCCCCCCGACTCGGGATTCGGGACTTGCGATTGGGATTTAGAACTAGGAAACATCAGTATCCCCTCTCCAACTGCCAGTAGTGGGAGGGGGGAAATTGATTAGCCGATATTGCCATCTTAGTTAGTTAGTTAGTTAGTTAGTTAGTTAGTTAACTAATAATGTCAAAACTGTAATTATTGTTTTAATGGACTTTTAATGGGGTTTTAAGATGTTGTAACCCGCCACGAGCCGCAAGGGAGTGGCTGGGAATAAATCGAATAATAATAATAATAATAATAATAATAATAATAATAATAATAATAATAATAATAATAATAATAATAATAATAATAATAATAATAATAATAATAATAATAATAATAATACACCAAGCAAGAGTGGCCGTGAGACTTATCGTTTTGGCCTGCTGATTTTGTTTTTCTCTTATATATAAGGCTGGGAGTTCCCAGCACTGCCTCTGCAAATGCTGAAAGTGGTGTCTGAGGAAGAGAGAGTGTAGGGAAGATATGAGTTTACTTCCAGGACATGTTTTAGATTGGCTCCACCTGGCTTCTAGTCTACTGTCTACTATATGTAGTAAGATGTGTTAACTTTTTAAGTAACCCTTGTACAACTGTCAGGGAGGCTTGGAAGGTTACTGCAAGTGAACCATGAACTGCCATTTAGCTGCTGTATGAAATGACAAGCTGCTTTTCTCTGACTACTGGGCTAAGAGAGCACTCCAGCAAGTGAAATATTGAAACTATTGATTACAACAATGCAGGTTTCATTCATTTTGCTGGAGTTTGTGCCAGAGTCTGACTTGAACTTCAATGAAGTGCATTTTTAAAAAAGTTTTTTCACTGAAGGATTTGGGTCACTTATTTGCTGTCAGGAAACTCTGTTCAATTAAAATCAAATTAAGTTTAGTCATCCACATTATTTTGTGACAGTTACAAAAAGGGGAATTCCATACGGTTAGTGCCGTCCAGAAAAATATGGCATGAGCACTGCTTACCTCCATCAATTTTTTTTATTCTCTTGGGTATTGCAGCATATATAAAAAGGCAACAGTAAGAACTTAATCCATTTGCCAAGATGCCTCACATGTTCCTTTCCTTTTCTCCCAAGCTGATATTTAGGCACAGTTGGAATTCTGTCCTAGATATTACCAAAATCGCACTTACACGTGTCCCGTGACATGTGTATTAAGCTGTGGGGAACTAGCAGAATGAGAGGGAGGTAATGTAGCACTAATGGATCAAATTGCCAGTGTTTATGAAGTAATTAAATCCTTAAGAACTCAAGGCAGAGAACATTGGCAAATTGTAAAAATAATAAAAGCATATCTAACACACCTATCAAGCAGTCGTATAGAAAAGAATCAGGGTGGGAAAAGAAGGTTTGGCATAATTACCATTCCGATAGAGTAGAGAATCAGAGATCAGTGACACAAGCTAGCTTGATGGGAGGTTCCAATGGATCCTGGGTTGGAAAGCACTCAGAGGGGCTGAGTACAGTTTATATGGGTTTTTGGGGAGGGTGCTAGGTGAGCACATGATGGAATTTTCCATTGATCAGGATGTTGGGCAATGCCCTGACCAGGTCTGGAGATGGCCATTGATGGGCTTAGACAAAGGCGTTAATGGGTCTACGAAAAGGGAGCCATCATGTCTCAATAGGTCTGGCTGCAGGGGAAGCTGTTTCCCATTGCAGAGGGGCCAAGTAGAAGTCATATGAAAGAGAAAGAGGTTTGCTTAGGAGCCCTGGGGTAAGCAGGTTTTAGCTGGTCCATTAAATCAGCAATATAATGGGGTGGGATGGGGGGTTTAGGGGGAAAGCAATCTTGAGTTAGGCAGTACCTGTGTCAGGCAGAGACTGCCCTTCTGAATATGTGGCCAAGAGCAAGCTCTTTAAGATGGAGTCTGACCTGGCTTGGCAGACTTTAACAGCGTCATGGCTTTGGCTTAAGCCTAGACTATAGAGGGATGCTGTAGCACAATAAAACAAATAAAATAAACAAAATAAAACTCTTCTGTCCTGAGCACAATTAAACAAAATCCATTGAAATCAATGGGTTTAGAAATGAGTGGGATTAGAAAGCTAAAGATAAGCTACAGTATCCATGTGTATATATGTATATATAAATTCACACACATGTGTGTGTTCTTGTTGTAGCTGCTCTGCCCAAGAATGCTCTTCACAAGGATCTTTACTGTGTATCTTAAGGTGTTACATGTATGCAATAATTTTTTTTAAATCATATGCTCATTTTGAAAGGTTAAGCAGAGTGTCTGCCTAAAACAGGATTCTCCACCTCATTTGTTATGCACAGGATAGATCTAACATAAATTTCACTTTTTTGGGCTGGACATGTGTGCCAAAAAAATATAATACCAGGTACCAGAGATACAAACTTTATAAGAGTTCAAGCATACCCAATTAATGATATTCTATTTTACTAAGAATGCAAACATGTTTTAAACATTAACACTCTTACAGCATTTCCTTAAAGCATCTCTGCTATGCTCACCCTCCCACTTCCACCACCCATTGCATATTAGCCCTGGGACAGCATACAGGGACATAATGCATGTCCTCTGACATCTGGCTATAAAGGGAATCCATTGCTCACAGGTCAGATAAGAGCTCTGGACAGGCCTGTTCTGGACCATGGAACATATGTTTGGCACCTCTGGTGTAAAATATTGAACTGCTACTATTATACTATTAGAATTATGCATAACCGCATTAGCTGACATTTGTGTATGCCTCTGCCTCCTGTGGCAGGATATTTGTGGTTGTACCCTCAACCCGTGTCAAAACATCAAAAAAACCAAAACACTAAAATACCCTCCAGAAAGTTGGGGACACCTGTGTCGGGGTGTGCTGATGTGGCCCTTGCAGAAATTTTGAAAAGCACTTTTGGGCTTATAAACTATTGAAATGTTTTAAGAATATATGAATGGGGTAAAAAGCCAGTAAACAGCCAGCCATGTGAGCAAGCGAGTGAGTCAGTGGGAGGACTGGATTTCCTTTCCCCCTGCAAATCTCCTCGGTCACCTGAGGGTGGGCAAAAAAATACAATAAAAAGAAGATCAAGATTCAATAAATCATGTCCGACAAGAATTTCAACCCATAACCTAAAATAAAAATGATAGAGCTATTTTTCATAGTCTAAAGTTGTCAGTTCTCAGGCAATTCATGGAAGTTTGGGGGGGGGGGTAGAACCTGAGGAGGGTGTTCATATGCCAAAGTCGCCCCTTCCTCCAGGGAACCTCATCTCTGTAGTGTGGAGATCAGTTGTAATCCCAGGAGTTCTCCAGCTTGCAATTTGGAGAGGGCCAAGTCTGTAACTAACTAAAATATCTGCAGGAAAAAAGGCCCACTGAAACACTACCTTACAGATTTGTAGAGAAGGCAGACTCAGGAAGATTCAACAGTAGAAACTGCATGGAAATGAGCCAATGAAGTTTCCATTAACAACAGTAGAGACCTAGCCAATAGGTATGAAAATAGATTAGGTCATGATAGTTGCACCAGCCAGAGGTCACCACCTTGTGCATTCTGAGCCTATCAGCCATTCAATTGTCCATCTCTAAATGTCTGCCAGCCTTGTGATGGGATAGAATGTAAGCAGCAATATGGAGGTATTCCAAAGGACTCTCCAGCATCATTCAAGCGGCTGTCCATTTATTTTGAAAGCAAGCAAGAAATGCCCCCTGATGTGGTGTGCAACTTACTACCTAGCAGAATCCATTGCCATTTTCTGGTACCAAGGCAGCACAGTTTTAATGCCTCTATTCAGATATTATCATTTTCCCCCAGTAATAATTTCCCTTTATTCCTCCATAATATTAATGTCAGCCCATTAGCAGGAGTGTTTGGTATATAAATATCTGTCCCCTACCATCATATATCTTGGAGAAAACATATTCCAGTAATGGAGACACTTGGTTACAGCTGACAGTAGCAGATTTTCAGTACGATACACAACATTTACAATGCTTTGTCTGATTACTTTGAGTCCCTTCTAGGCATCGGCTAAAATTCGTACCCGAAAGGAGAACTGACATATATTAAATATGGAACCATGAAGATGTTTGCATAATTCTGGAATGAGCCTCCTTAGGCAGCATCTTGCTCTATAATGTTTAGTGCACATTGCCATGTTGGAAGTCCCATTGAACACCATGAGGTTTACCTCCAAGTAAATGTGTTCAGAACTCGGCTGCAAGTCAAACAAACACAGTAGAAAAGACAGGACTAGCTTTCCCAGTAATAAATGCTGGCACCTTGCTAAATATGCCGCAGATTTATATTGCCATGGAAGCAATAAAATTTCTTCAATTAAAGTCAAACTTATTTCCCTTGGCAGCAAAAGATTCCTTTTGGACAACATTAGGTAATTGGGCAATCTTGTTTTCCTATTTTGGGTGTCCCATCTTTTTGTATTTGTTTCTATTTATTTGTTTGTAATTACCACAATGCATGTTTTAGATCTTGTCTGAAGAAGAATTCGAAAGAGAGACCCATTCCGGAAACTCGGTCCTGTCTTTCAAAAAAATGTATCAGAATAAAAGAAAGAAGACACTTTAATACACAAGCTTCTTTGCATGAACTTTATTCCATGGTGATGTTGAGAGCCAGCACAGGTTCTTGTTCAGGAGAAGGAAGGTGGCATGGTTTCGCCCAATCTTGGCACATCATTGAAGCTAAGCAGGGTCAGTTCTTGGAAAGGAGTCCACTGAGGAAGTTTCTGCAGAGGAAGACAATGGAAAACCACATCTCATTTGCCTTGAAAATCACTTGCTGGAGTCACCATATATTGGCTGCAAGTTTACATACAAGGGCTGACTAGACAGTATGGGGAAACAGTTATCATGAGAACTGTCCAAAAAATAATGGTTGCATTTCATAGAATAGGAGAATTGGAAGAGACCTCCTGGGTCATCTAGTCCAACCCCCTGCACTGTACAGGACACTCACAACCCTATCTCTCATCCACTGTAACCTGCCACCTCCTTGAACCTTCACAGAATCAGCCTCTCTGTCAAATGATTGACCAGTCTCTATTTAAAAATTTTCAAAGATGGAGAACCCACCACCTCCTGAGGAAGCCTGTTCCACTGAGAAGCCACTATAACTGTCAGGAACTTCTTCCAGATTTTTAAACAGAATTTCTTTTGAATTAATTTCAGCTCATTGGTTCTGGTCCATCCTTCCGGGGTAAGAGAGAACAACTCTGCTCCATCCTCTACATGACAGCCTTTTAAATACTTGAAGATGGTTATCAGATCCCCTCTCAGTCGTCTCCTCTCTAGGCTAAACAGACCAAGCTCCCCAAACCTTTCCTCATACATCTTAGTCTCCAAACCCCTCACCATCTTTGTTGTCCTCTGGACACACTGCAGTTTTTCTACATCCCTCTTCAACTGGGGTACCCAAAACTGAACACAGTGCTCCAAGTGAGGCCGAACCAGAGCAGAGTAAAGCAGTACCATCACCTCCCGAGATCTGGACATAATACTCCATTTGATACAGTCCAAAATTCCATTTGCTTTTTTAGCCACCGAGTCACACTGATGGTCTACTAAGACTCGTAGATCCTTTTCACACATACTACTACCAAGACAAGTCTCTTCCATCCTATATTGGTGTATATGTTATATGGTCCTACCTAAATGTTGAACTTTACATTTGCCCCTGTTGAATTTCATTTTATTCAGTTTAGCCCACTTCTCGAGCCTATCAAGATCATACTGCATTCTGTTGCTGTCTTCAGTTGTATTTGCTACCCCTCCCAGTTTAGTATCGCCTGCAAATTTAATTAGGATCCATGCTGCATTTTACCAACTTGTCAACAAGAATATCATGTGGAACCTTATCAAAAGCTTTACTGAAATCCAGATAAACTATGTCCACGGTATTCCCCTGATACAGCAAGGTAGTCACTTTCTCAAAAAGAGATAAGATTGGTCTGACATGACTTGTTGTTTTGAAACCCATGCTATGTCTTAAAAATCACAGCTCTCTGTTTCAGCTTCTCAAGGACCGACTGTTTGATGATTTCTTCCAAAATTATACCAGCTACAGAAGTCAAACTGATGGGCCGGTAGTTGCCCAGATCCTCTTTTTTCATTTGTTGCATTGTTGTAGCAAAAACATGTTGCTTTCTGAACATGATTTATATCAACTGAGCAAGGAATAGGACAATATTTATAGGCCTAATCTCTCTCAAGGTTCAGATGCTTGCTTGGGCTGAAGATCATGCTGTAATGGAGGAACGGATAATGGGTAATGTATATTGTCCATGCAGTTGTTCTTGGCATCTAGATTTGGATATGGCCTTGAAAATTTTCCTCCACTTTTGGGGTATCTGTTCCAATTCCAAAGAAACAACCACTCCCCTACTTCCAGCATGTCCAGTCATATGCAGATAGGTAACAAAATTCTATGCAATACATGGGAAACATGCTAATATGACTGGCTCCAAATATGTTTCTGTGTTCAATATGGTAAATGTTTAGTTATCCTTGTTTACTGACTCATAACATTTCTCCTTGAAACAAGGTAAAAATCTGCTTGTAGCTTAATAATATTCAACATTAAGGACAAGATCCAAAAGGTTATATGCAGGCACTCTCATGTACTTCTATCCTGGCTTCATGGGTCAGCATCCTTTATCAACTGGCAAAGGCCCAAGTGGTTCTAGTGACTAGAGTAAGGGTGGTGCCACCTCCTCCTGAGCAGCTACTCATAAATAAGCTGCCCTTTTTGTTGTGGCTATTCCTGGGAGCTATTCCTTGTATTGCCAAGAGGCAATAGTTATTGTCGACTAAGGAAAGGACCACACAAGTGGTGAAGGAGAATATACAGATTTTATTGAAATTTCTGCTAATTCACCAGACCCCCCCCCCCAATAAGTTATAAACAGTGGATACATGCTTACACCTCTATACGGCTGTCAGGAACCCAAAACGGAACCCTAGAACTGGCTGACTTGCACAACCATTGCTCTGCAGTTCAGCCTGAGCTGAGTTTCATTGTTGAATTGGTTCCTGGGGAGTGATGTACATCTGAGGGCACAAAATCTTACCTGCATATTGGTTTACACAGAAATGGCCATGGAGGGGAGTAATACATCCCAAGGCCCACCGATGAGTAATGATAAGTGGCGAGTGTTCAATGTGGACAGGCATGCTAACTTTTCTATATTCCTGTACCAAGTCCATAAGTTTCACATATAAATACTTCCAAATGCAATAACATGATCATAATGATAAGGTGAGCATTAAGGCCGAAAAACATCTTCAACCTATGAAGGATATTCATGCCTGGCCCGCAAGGCAACCAGGCACAAGATGGAGAAACTGTGGCACACCAGCCCTAACGCCTCAGATTTACAGTGATCTTCCGCAGTGAAACCACAATTTGTATCTGCCATATGGGGCAGCTGACAGCTTAGAGGAGAAACAGGAGGAGGTAAATGATGGCTGAAGGCCTCTCTCTAAGCCTCCTGCTGATGCAGCTGCTACGGTTACTGCTGCCGTTCTTTCTTATTCCCCTGGAAGTAATAAGGGAAATATTCTTGCACGTCTCCACATCAGCGGTTTAGAATAGGGCCCAGGCGAAGAAGTTAACTGGTTATTCTGTGTGTGTCTCTCTCTCTGGGCTGTTTCCTTCCAGACAGCAACAAGAGGGCATCATGGTGATAACAATGGCCGAACTCTGTTTGAAAGGATCAGTGAATGCAGCTCAGACATAAGCATGGATTTGTCTCCAACAGGTCCTGCCAGACCAACCTGGTTTCCTTTTTTGACCAAGTAACAGGTTTGCTGGATCGGGGAAATTTGGTTGATGTCATTTATTTGGATTTTAGTAAAGCTTTTGACAAGGTTCCCCATGATGTTCTGATGGATAAGTCGAAGGACTGCAATCTGGATTTTCAGATAGTTAGGTGGATAGGGAATTGGTTAGAGAACCGCACTCAAAGAGTTGTTGTCAATGGTGTTTCATCAGACTGGAGAGAGGTGAGTAGCGGGGTATCTCAGGGCTCGGTGCTTGGCCCGGTACTTTTTAACATATTTATTAATGATCTAGATGAGGGGTGGAGGGACTACTTATCAAGTTTGCAGATGACACCAAATTGGGAGGACTGGCAAATACTCCGGAAGATAGAGACAGAGTTCAACGAGATCTGAACACAATGGAAAAATGGGCAAATGAGAACAAGATGCAATTTAATAAAGATAAGTGTAAAGTTCTGCATCTGGGTCAGAAAAATGAAAAGCATGCCTACTGGATGGGGGATACGCTTCTAGGTAACACTGTGTGTGAACGAGACCTTGGGGTACTTGTGGATTGTAAACTAAACATGAGCAGGCAGTGTGATGCAGCGGTAAAAAAGGCCAATGCCATTTTGGGCTGTATCAACAGAGGCATCACATCAAAATCACAAGATGTCATAGTCCCATTGTATACGGCACTGGTCAGACCACACCTGGAGTACTGTGTGCAGTTCTGGAGGCCTCACTTTAAGAAAGATGTAGATAAAATTGAAAGGGTACAGAGGAGAGCGACGAAGATGATCTGGGGCCAAGGGACCAAGCCCCATGAAGATAGGTTGAGGGACTTGGGAATGTTCAGCCTGGATAAAAGGAGGTTGGGAGGGGACATGATAGCCCTCTTTAAGTATTTGAAAGGTTGTCACTTGGAGGAGGGCAGGATGCTGTTTCTGTTGGCTGCAGAGGAGAGGACACGCAGTAATGGGTTTAAACTTCAAGTACAACGATATAGGCTAGATATCAGGAAAAAAATTTTCACAGTCAGAGTAGTTCAGCAGTGGAATAGGCTGCCTAAGGAGGTGGTGAGCTCCCCCTCACTGGCAGTCTTCAAGCAAAGGTTGGATACGCACTTTTCTTGGATGCTTTAGGATGCTTAGGGCTGATCCTGCGTTGAGCAGGGGGTTGGACTAGATGGCCTGTATGGCCCCTTCCAACTCTATGATTCTATGATTCTATGATTCTATGATAAGAAATCACAACATTCAGAGACCAGTGAGGGGACATTTGAATCTTGCCTGTTCTTAGAGATCTGAAAGTCATTCTTAAAATTTTCTAAGGATATATTAATTTGAAAGTACAGAATTAGAGCTCATCAAGAAATTAAATAGTACACCTCATCCTGGTTTAAACAGAGGCTTGGGTTTCCTTCCTTACTACAATCTCTAACAGCTCTACAGGAGCCCCTTTTCAGAAAATTCACTTGACTGTTCTTCATATGTTTTATCATGCCATAACCTTCCATCATCAGTTAATCATCACTAAAACTATTAGTCCTACCTCAACATTTTGCATATCTTTTTGAGCTTCTGACCTCTCTCACCATCCATTATGTGCAGCTGCTAATTGGGTTATGGTGGCATTAGTTCCTAACCTTTCTGCCTTTGCTCCTCCATTTCCTCTTTCTCTTGAGAATTTGGAAAGATTTAGGGGAAATTCGCACCAAATCTCTCTACATTCGTTCCTCTTCCCCTATAAGGATTCCCAGTATGATTTCCCTTCATATATCTATCGGAAGAAATCGGCCTCACCTCATGAAAGCGCATATTGTTCATCTTTAAGGCGCCATTTGCTAAGCCTCCCGCTGACCTGCTTGAATTGCTTCTGTTGCCGTTCATTCTAGATGTATTAATAATAGAAAGAGGGGAGATCTGAATGGACAGCCATCTGGGTGAGTCCTCAAAAGATTCCTTTTTGTCCGTAAGAATAGCAGGTGTGATGACAGACCTTTTGAGTAGTGCCAGGTTCATTTCAATGAATTAAGTTTGCCTTGGGAGGTCAATCTAAGACCAGAGTCAGAACTGCATACTCATTCCAAGCATTAACAGTTGTGGGGTCTATAACATTTTAAATTACAACGACAGTTTAAAAATAATTAAGATTAGATTCAGTGCCATGCCTACCTCTGCTAAAAGGTCTTGCCATTTGCTGGGAATCAGAAAGTAATTATGCCTCTTTCTGAAGACAAAATACCTGAAAATTCCTTGAGGCTCACCAGGAAAATTGGCAAAAATATGATCATTAGGAAAAGAAGAAAAAGAGAGATGCTTTTTGTAGCGCCGAAAGCTATTCATGAATGCAATATGTCTGCATCATGGTCAGTCCTTTCTTTAAGGTGTATTAAAGCATCAAAATGATCGAACTGGAGATCTATAAACCGTGGCAAGGTTCTAGGAAATCTTCTCTGACTAATGCATTGGCTCTGCTGCCATTTTATGAGTGGCAGTGGAGGGGAACAGTGTGAGACACATAAAATGATGATTATCTCAGTCGTTGGTCTTAAAAATAATAAAAATGAGTTCTTATATAGGCAAAGAACAAGGCAGAATGTACATATCTGACACAGATAAACCAGCTTGAGGGTGAGCATATTAGACAAATAGCTACCTCTCTTTTTCTTATGTATCCAGGTGTTTTAAAGAGGCTGTCCTATCTGTGAGACAAAGCATCCCTTTGGGTGAGTTGTTATGATGCGATGGGTGGAATAAGGTACCCCTAGCCTCTACCAGTGTACTTCCACAAACCAGTGAGAGCTGCTGAAGGTGGAGGGGGTTCGGTACTTTACTGGCCAGGACCAGGAGGTGGCAATGGAGCAGCCAGGCCAGGTGGGCAGCAGTGGCAGATACACAGCCACTGAGTTCCTAGCAGAACCTGGTGGTAGCAGAAGATGTCACCTGTAACTGCACAGGGCTCTGCAGTCCTCTCAATAGCAGTAGACTTGCACAGTGCTGCAGCTGTGACCCTCTGTGAGGGAGTTTAAAATGCAGTTTGAACACACATAGCTTTCTGCATAGTCCAGTCGGAGTGTCCTCTGCCCCAGCATTATACTAACTGAACCTATGTGGGCTTCTAAATGTAGTTATTGCATACAAAACCTCAGGGAAACATAATAAAATAACTTTTATTTATTATAAGGATAGGAGAAATACACAAGTCCAGTAATGAGACTTAAAACTATTTATGGATAATGAACAATATTTGCTGAGCACATTAAGGGCCATTCCGCACAACTTAAATGTAGCCGAAGTCTTACCTTTTGTAAACGCTATTAATTTAACATTCTGCATGACGTCGTAAACAAACTGCAAAACTCCAACTAAACTCCGGCAACAATTGGAATTTTATAGCACTTAGGGGGAAATCCAAAAAAGTGGATTCCCCCCGAAAAGACCACTACACTTCTGAGCACAAGCTGCAACACATCAGCAAAAGACATGTGTATTCTCAAAATAGCAGTAGAAAGATCCCAAGCTTCTGGAGACGTGATTGCCATTTTTTCCCCTTTAAACCGGCGAAAGCAGAGAATAAGCGAGGCTTCTTTGGCTGAAGTCCCTCCATGAGCAATTCAGAAGTGCTTAACAGTGAAACAAAGCTCCCTTCTGCAATTGTCTTTAAAGTTTCCGAGCACAATACAGCCCCCTGTTCGATATGGCCCATAATTTCAGCCAGAAATTGCACCCATCGGGGGGGGGGTTACTTGAAGAGCATGTAAATGATTAAGTGCCAGCTCTTAATTCTGGGATGTTGTCTTTGAACCACCACACAAGCCAGCACTGGCCTGTACTCTAATCTGGTTCAGATAATCTGAAATGACTTTATTAAATTGATGGCCATCCTCTCAAACATTTTCTGGACATTGATTTGGGACTCAACATACTTGAAAACATGAAGTTGCCATAATGAATCAGACCCTTGATCCATCAAGACCGGTATTGTCTACTCAGCAGCTCTTCAGGGTCTTTCACATCACTTTCTACCTGATTCATTTGACTGGAGATTCTGGGGGTTGAACCTGGGATCTTCTACATTATGCCAAGTATATGTTTGACCACTGAGCCGTAGCCTCTCTCTAAAGCTCTGGCATGCTGAGATAACATGGCAAAAATTGGAAAATTGTGGTGAATGATCAAAATACTAAAAGCTCATTTCATTTCCATTGGAAAGCTTAGATAGAAGAAGGCCTATGAGGAAGTAAAAGTTGACCTCTCCCCTCAAAAGAGGATGGCTGAAACAAATAGACACAGGGAAGACATGTACAGATTTCAGGAAAGGGTAAGGAGTGATGTGGAATGCAGAAGGCTGCGTGAAAAAAGGGGCAAACAGGCAGTGATGAAGGAAAAACTGGGTTTACCAGACAGCATGCTTGGTAAGCAGTGTTAGATGCTGTTGGACCATGAGACAGAAAAGCAAGGTACAACATTATCCCTGGGGGCTGAAGAACCATAGAGACAACATTCGTAAGGGGAAAGAGTGGGTTTTGGGCTGCACATCTCAGCTATATGATTAATTTCTTCCAATAAATCCCTCCCACTTTGGTTATTTCCACCATTCTGCTTAGGTGGCACCCATTTGCAAGGGGTGATAAAGTTTAAAGGAACATTAACTGCATTCTCTTCTGCATGTGGTGCCTCTCCACAGGTGCCCTACTTAATTGCTCTCAGCTTTGAAAGCAATGAACTCTGTGTTCGAAGCTTCACACTTGCTCTCAGTGCACACTCCATAGTTGCTCTTCCGCTATCTCCTTTCCCCTCTCCCTTTGTTTCATCGCTTCTAGATGCTATAATTGCTGTCGGGATACAGAAATCAACTTGTCAGCAAGCACGTCCCTTTCATTTAGGCTTCATTTACTCCCATTTTTTGCTGGCAATTTCACTGTGATCCTTTCACCTCTCACCTCTGGTCTTCACAGTCAGGGAACTAGGAAAAAATAGTGGGGGAGATGGAGAGAAGCAAATTAGTTTATGTGTCTTGCTCATCTGAACTGCTAAGATTTAAGCCATATCACCTTATCACAAAGCAGTTGCAAGTCCAGTCACAGCAGTAATCTACTGCCAGCATTGGAAGGACCATAGGTAGTCACAAAGGGGATCCTTGGCCTTGGTTGGGAAACTCTAGCTAGACATCAGTATGGGGCAGTTGAAATATTGTGAGCTGTTTTGCTCTGCTAGCTACCATAATATTGGTTTGTGTCTGGGCCTTGTCATTATGGTTTGCCTAGCTAGTAGTGACTACACGATCAGTGGCTCAACTATGAGTTGCCAACCTCCAGGTTGGGCTTGGAGATCTCTTGCAGTTACTACTGATTGTTGGACTACAGTGATCACATCCCATTATTTGGAAAACATACTCTTTTCAAATAACCTCTTCCAAATCTACAGGAACTTCTCAAACCAGAGTGGCCAACCCTAACCAAAGATGTTAATGCTCCCTAACTGTCTGATATCTGTCTCCTACTGTCACACCCTCCAAAATTTGGGAATGAGCCAGAGACAGTAGGTGAGAATGTCCAGTTTGAAAAACTGAGGCTTCCTTAGAGTGTATTTGCTGTTTGGGAATATCATACTTTATTAGCTGTTGCACCATATTCTTCAGGAAGTCTGTTTGCTTTCAGAATAAAGCAAGAATTGTTGCTTCAGTAGACTCACATGACTTAACCCTGGAATTATTTCCTTCCACTCATTCTCCTTATATGTTCACAAATAAAGAGATATTACAAAGATATAATCATCTCTCTCTCCTCTCATCCATGGAAAAGTAACCTGCTAAACGTCTTAAATTCAGAGAAGTGCAGAATACATAACTATATGATAGATTATGAAAGGGTTTGTGACTTTGTTGAGGTGAAGCAGCATGTCATGGGAATGCTCTTGAATAGCTTTTCTTCTCCCTGGTGAGGCGCTTTCAGACAGTGACAATCAGCAATTGCTAGAACAATATGCTTTGGATGATTAATTTATGCAGATAAGCATTTTAGCATTGTCTCTTAGGGCCCCTTCCTGTATGATACAAATGGTGTGCAAAGCGCTGTAGTCAGGGCCCAGGCCTAGGGTGAGGGCCAATGGGGCCACTATTTCAGAGTCCCAGGCTGCAGCTTGCTGCCTGGACATGAGTATTCTGTTTAGTATTTATGTCATTTCAGAAATAAAATGTAATCTTTTCTTTCATAACTCATGAGAGTGTGTTATGGGATGGAATTATGGGATGGGGTGGTGGCTAGAGTTGCCAACGGATGCTGGCACCCTAGTAAGAGAATTAGGGAGGCAAGGACAAGCAATTGGGCATCACACCAACACATAACATTACTTCTGTATGAAACTGACGTGATTGTGTCGGGGCGATGCTCTAGGATTCAGTGAAAAACAGTGGTTAGACCATACAATTGGGGTGAATCCTAGAGCGTGGCTTGATGTGATGACAATACTTCCACTTCTATCATTTCTAGATTTGTGCCAGAGATGAAGTTGTATATTAATATGATATGAATTGATCCCTCCCCTCAGATTTCCATTTGCCTCCCAGTCAAACAGTGGTAGGGAACAAGGATTCAAAGTCAGGAGGTCTTCCACTACAACAGGACACCTGACTATGTAACCAATGAAATCATACCCCTGGATTGTTACAAATAAAATGAGACCCTGGATTGTAACTAGTGAAACCAGACCTTTGGACTATATTCTATGGTGCCAGAATCCTGGATTGGTATCTTTGACAACAGACCTAAAGACTAACACTTTTGTGCTTCTTCAATCAAAACTCTGGACTTCGGACATTTGCTGCAGCCTAGACAGAAAGCAAAGTCAGGCCAACCTTTACAAGAAGAAGGAGAAGAGTTGGTTCTTATATGCTGCTTCCCTCTACCTGAAGGAATCTCAAAGTGGCTTACAGTTGCCTTCCCTTTCCTCTCCCCACAACAGACACCCTGTGAGGTGGGTGAGGCTGAGAGAGCCCTGATATTCCTGCTCTGTCAGAGCAGTTTTCTCAGTGCTGTGGTGAGCCCAAGATCACCCAGCTGGTAGCATGTGGGGGAGTGCAGATTCAAACCCAGTTTGCCAGATTAGAAGTCTGCAATCCTCACCACTACATCAAGCTGGCTCATCAGTGAAGCTTGGCATAACTAGCTGACACCTCTCATGAACTCAATATCCTGGCATCCATGGGAAAATGCACATCTTCAAAGAGAATCCTCCTTTCTGACACCCCCCCCCCCAATTATTCCCTGCAGTGTTAACATGGGAAACAGCAGATCTTATAAGTGCTTTCTTACCTCTGAATCATTTTCCTACCCATCTAACATAATGTCAGCCTGCCAAGAGCTTTATTGCTCTCTATATGCTGATGACACCCAGCTCTATCTCCTGATGGAAGGTCACCCAGACTCCTCCCTGGAAACATTTGCCAGATATTTGGAAACAGTGTCTGAATGGCTCAGGCAGAGTTGTCTGAAACTCAGCCCCACCAAGACAGGGATCCTATCGCCTGGGTAGAAGGGAAAAGAATCAGGAAGTGTGCCTCCCTTGCCTGGATGGCATGCAGTTTATGGCTGTGCCCGAGGCCAGGAATTTGGAAGTGTTATTTGATGCCTTCTTATCCATGGAGGCTCATATCACGAAGGTAGCCCAAATGGCGTTTTACCACCTGCACTGAGCCCGGTCACTTCTGGATTAAATTTCTGTAACTTGCTGTATGTGGGCCTTCCCTTGTCTCTGATCTGGAAAGTGCACTTGGTGCAATATGCAGCTGCTAGGGTCCTCACAAAATTACCAATTACCTTCCTGATCAGGTTCAAGGTTTTTGGTTCTTACTTTTAAGGGCATCCGTGGCCTGGGCCTTGCATATCTGTGGAACCACTTGTCTCCTTATGGTCTTCACTCTGCGGGTATGAATTTGCTGATTATCTCTGGCCCCTGGGAGATTCGACTATGGCCAGGGCTTTTTCAGACTTGGCCCCAACCTGGTGGAATGAGCTCCTGCAAAAGCTGAGGGCCCTGAAGGAGGTGCAGAGACTACTAGTCATTTGGTTGAGGCCAGGCCAGGATGTTCGGGTCCCTCCCTATATAGGTTGCTGTATAGGCCCTCTAGAAGCATTGTCCTCAGTCAACTGTTCATGGGCACGTCTCCTGAGGACAATGGTGGATTATTGGGGATTGGTGTGGCCTGGTGTAGCTTGTGGTCAGGGTAGCGGGAGGGAAATAGATTTCTTTTACCTGCCATTGAGGACTATTGTTTTTGCTATTTTATGGGGTTTGTATTGTTTTATTGTAAAGCACTATGAGCTGGCTGTGTTCTGGAGTGGTGGTGGATAAATCCAAATATAAATAAATAAATGGATGGATGGATGGATGAATGTATTCATGGAGATATTACAATATCAAATTAAATCCAAATTTCAAAGATCATTTTCTTTGATTACCTTTGATCCCGGCTATCCCAGATCAATCAACCTTTTGGTCATCTTATCAAAGGGGGCACCTGCATCCTTTGTCTAAAAGCTCACTTTTTGTCTATATGACTTTTCCCACATATCTGGCTAGGAAGAAGAGTATAAAACCCCTTAATTTTGGACTCACAGGCACATTCCCCTTTGGCATTGCCCAACTCAATTGCCAGCTCATTCATGTTGCCCTGACTCCTTCCCTCAGTACCCCAGATGCCTTCATCTACGTATGTTATTTCCTAGATGATCTTTGCTGACCTTTCCCCCTGAACTCCTAGCTATTTCCTATTTTATTTTTTTTCCTGCCACATGTATAGTGTGATTGTTTAGTGTTTGTTTGTGTCTTATTCTTAAAAAAAACTACAAGCCTTATTTTTAAGTGTTTTTTGTCTGAAGTGGTTTAATTCCTGAAAGGCTTAATTACCTCGTAAACTGTGCAAGACAGATCCTTGCTCATTATCCCACTTTTCACAAAGCCAGTTCCCCATTTCTCTCAGAGCTTTTGGAATAACAACTAGCTTAGTTGGGGACCATTTTACAAGTTTGTACTGGCCGAAGTGAAATGACACTACTCAGAGTGGTGATGGGAGAAAACAAACAAACAAAAAATACATGACCATTGGACAATAATATGACAACATTTTGGGGACATCCCACACCTGTCATACCTCTTTAGGGATTGGCTAAATTTCTCATGTAAAACCAGAGTTTCCAGTGCTTCTTAATGAGGACTGACATATGGTATGGTTTCCCATAGAGTTTCATCCAGTCCCTAGAGTTGAATGGTATCACTGCCAGGATCTGTTGCCCTTGTCCCCATCTCCTGCTGGCTGCCAAGTCTCTGCACTAGTGTAAGAAGAGAGAGCCTCTGGCCATCATTTCCATAGATATCTTTAAATGTTGCTCCATCTTCATGAGCATACAGATGATTTTTAATGACTTGTCCCTGATACCGTCACCTCAAAAATCCATGTTTCATCTTTCTGGTTTCTTGCTCTGGCAATTCCTGTAAAATATATGCAATTTTCAACATTATTAAATGCATATAAAACTCAATATGAATAAGTCTGTAAAATCAGTGGGAATGGGTGAAGTATTTAAATGGACAAAAATATAAATGAAAAAAAACTATGGTCTGATGGAAATTAATGTTGTCCCATGGTCAGACCACCATGCCACCCACTCCCCAGTTGAGTGATGGGTGTATTTTAGCCTGCCCGTGGGGAGTTAAGGATTCCTGAATGCCCTGCTGCACTCTTCTCCCCCACCTCAAGCAGGCCCCCTGGTATTTCCAGGAGCTTCATGAGAAGAAACGGGAAGTGATATGGTGACAGCGAGTGTGGAGGAAAACTGGTGACAAAGCTACAAGAACATCCAACCACACACTTATGAAGGCATATGAGATGGCGATGAAGGTGGCAAAATGTGAGTTTTATGTCACTGAAATCGCATCTGCTAGCTCTTGCCCAGCACGATAGTTTAAGGTCCTTAGGTCTCTTACCAGGCATGGTTCTAATATGAAACAAACCCAGCAACACCTGGGGAGCACTGAACTTCCCCACCAGTCAGTTGACAAGACCTGAGGTGTAGCCGAGGAAAGTGAGTAATATAATTCAGTTCTCAGTGGAATGCTTATTTTGTGTTAGGGACCTTCTCAGTTAGCCATGCTTATGTGGCTGGAAGATTTAATTATTACCTGAGATATTCTGGGGATGCTTCTAGAAATGTGGTTCACTCAAAATTAGAATAATATTTAATGTTCCCCTCCGCAGGTTTCTTGCTATTGTATTGCTCTTTTCGGCCCTATTGAGATGTCTGGATGCACCTTTTGTGGTGAATAGGGATGATCGTCCATGTGTTCCAAGTTTACACATGACTAGCTGCCATTAATACAGCTGGATGAGAGCCAAAGACATGAGAGAAGTAGTCAAAGCAGAGAATATGTTATTTATGGAGGAATTCTGTTATCTTTCTGATATTTTCTAAAGGGATGTTAACTTGGATCATGACCAAGAGATACAGTTTTTAGAGATAAAGCCTGTTTGTGATCTGATGAGAGAAACAGGCATTGCATCTTCATTATATATGGTTAATTAAACATTACATTTTGCCAGAATTGTCTTAGAAGATCTCAATTGTCTTCAGAAAAAGAAAGGTGAGGGAGAGAAATGGAAACAGGGGAAATATGCTTGATTAGGCTTCCATTTCTTAATCAAGCCTACTTCCTCTCTTTCTGTGCCAATGTGACTATGGATTGTGATGGTGGTGGAATTTGCTGTCAAGTCACCAGTGACTTATGGTGACTCCATAGGGTTTTCAAGGTAAGAGATGTTTGGAAGTGGTTTGCCATCACCTGTCTCTGTATCTCAACCCAGGCATTCCATCCAAATTTGAGCCAAAGGTGACTCTCCTTAGCTTCTGAGATCTGATGAGACTTGCCTAGCCTGGGCTATTCAGGTTGGAGATAGACTATGAGGGTAGCTATACAAGGTTTATCAAGCTGCCATATACTGAGTCAGAGCATTTGTCTATCCAGGGAAACAATTGTTTACTCTTACTGATAGCTGCTATCCCAGGTCACAGGTCTTTCACATCACCTATCCTATTAGCTAGAGAATGCAATAGATTGAAGCATGCTCTTCCACTGAGCCACAGCCCTTCGTCAACATGCTTCTTGAAAAGCAATCAGAAACCTCCAAGCTAAAAAGGAGCTGAAACTGGTAAATTGATAGATAGCAGTATTAGCTAATGGAATTTATTTCCACAAAATCCCACTAGCACTAAGTCAGAAGATGATGATGCAATGGCCACTGATAAAGTGCCCTTAATCAAGATTTTGACAAATCAATGAGGATGTCATGGACCAGCCAGGACTCGGTAATAGTTAGGACTCCTCAGAGGAGGAGGGGACCTGTGTAGCCAGCCTGCAGCCAACAACAGTCAACTATTAGGGGAATGAGTTTCAAGCATTCCCTGACATGCAGCTGAAAGTTTGTGCAGAGTCACCTCAGTCTTCCAACTCTGACTTGGCAGCCAAAGGCCACCATCCTTCTGCCCCCATTTCTCCAGGGTCATCATCACCCTTGGAAGTATGCAGGAGAAGACTCAGAAAAGGCTTAAGGCTAGGCTTCAAAGTGCATGCCTCTTGGCTCAGCATCAGCTGCCTACTGGCAGTGGGGATGTGTCATCACAGGAGTGTCGCTAACAAGCTGGCTGTGTGCATGCTATTTCAGCCACTGGCTATAAAGGCTCATGAGGGGAGTGTGTAGGTATGGGGACAACATGTTTGTTCTGATGCCCAGCTTGTCAACACTGACTTGACTGATCCTTTGTAAACCTGCCTGCTGAACTGTTCTGAGCTTCTGAGACTTCTTCTGGCCTTATTTCTACTGTTTGGTAGTTGCTGTAACCTGACACCAAAAGCCTGTTCCAGGAACTGTCCAACTCAGAACAGCAGGGTAGATGATGATGACTACCCATTATACATAGAAATGCAATATCCTTCTTCAGACATGATTTACCTCAGGCGATCCAACAAAAATAGAGTCCAGTAGCACCGCTACACGTGGCCTGGGTCCTATCTATCTGCGGGACCGCTTGTCTGCTTATACCCCCCACAGGGCTCTTTGCTCTGTGGGTATGAATCTACTGGTTGTCCTGCCCCCCCCCCAGATGTCTGCCTAGCCTCAACCTGGGCCAGGGCCTTTTTGATCCTGATGCCAACCTGGTGGAATTACTTCCCAGAAGAGCTAAGGGCCCTGGTGGAGTTGTCAGCTTTCTGCAGGGCCTGCAAGATGGAGCTCTTCTGCCAGGCATATGGTTGAGACTGGGAGGGCTTCTTGGTGTTTTCATTTCAGGATCTCAAAGTTGTAGCTAGCTAAGTTCCTCACTCCCAGGGAAAAATGCAAGGACCCATTGCTGAATGGGAAGGGTGGAGAAGGATGTAAATTATTACTGATTGCCATCTTGTTGTGTTATTTTAAGGGGTTTTATATGATTGTAAACCGCTGCGAGACATTGAGAAAGGTGGTATATAACTATAATAAACAAACAAACAAGCAAACAAGCAAACAAACAAACAAATAAATAAATAAGACCAACAAAGATTTACTCAAAGCTTCCAAGTGCAACCAATAGAGAAGAACTTTTTAATTGGTACCCCACTTTTTACTACCTGAAGGAGTCTCAGAGTGGTTTACAAACATCTTTCACTTCTTCTTCCTAAGCAGATACTCTGCAAGGTAGGAAAGGCTGAGAGAGCTCTGAGAGCTGTGACTGGCCTGAGGTCACCCAGCTGGCTGCATGTGGAAGAGTAGGGAATCAAATCTGGTCCTCCAAATTTAGGGCCATTGCTCTTGACCACTACACCACGATGGCTGTTGCAGACCCTTTTTCACACTTCCCCACACTGAAGTAAAATTTCCCCTCCAAAATCAAATTGTTGTTCACTCACTGAATGAGCTGTCCTTATAACATGTTTTATTTATTGTATAAGAAGACAAAGTTCACTGCCCCACCTTTCCACTGACAGTAGATTTGGCTTTAATTCAGTCCTAGAGTCATTTGGGATGGTCCAAAACAAAAGATTTTATTTAACATACAGGGGAGGGATAGATGGAATGAGGAGATAAAGCTTTTATATAAGAAACAATTCTTGTTCAGTTTGAAGAATTTGAATTACAGACTTTAGAGATGTCTTAGTTTCTGAGTTCTCCTCACTGAGAGGCTTTTGTTTCAGTATTTGCTCAAATATACTTTTGTTTTTTTTTATCTGAGTTCCCCTAAACTCTCCTTGTTTCTAGAAGGCAGGTACCCTCTGCTAGTACCCCAATTTCCCTTCCTAGAATCTTGAGCATCCTCTAACTTCTAAGGTGTCTGAGTCAGGTCTCTTTTCACACTAGTTCTAGGAGACCCTCAATCAGTTTTAACTGGTAAGAGATCCTTCTTCTTTCCCTAGAAGATTTCTCCCCCCTTCCTTTGACTTGAATTACTACCTAAAACACTGCCAGATATCAGTCCCAATACTTCAACTGTGTGGAGCTGCTGAATTTCAGACTCTTAGTCAAGAACATTTTCTTTGACTAAAATCCTCCTTAGAGTGGTTATTAATCAGCTAAAGGACAGACAAGTCTTCTCTAGTTGTAGGTTCTGTAAGACTCTGACACAGAATAACTTCCCTCCAATGCCCAGCCCAGTTCTAATAGCAATTCCCTCACAGCTGTTTCTGACCAATCAGAGCCTGTCACTCAAGGTCTCTGCCTCCATGGAGAATTTAACCCTTCACATTCTGGTTTTATATGATTTCAGCACTTGAGGACTTATCTTTAAAGTGCTGTCAGTCACACCTTAATATCACCAGATGATGACTTCTCTGTGGAATCTTCAGAACTGGAGACTTGAATTTACTTGTCATTTATTTACTTCATCCACATGTCTTTCTCTCTGAAACTCACAGTAGTATGTAGCCTCCTTTTTTGTAGAAGATATTTAATTACAAGGATTGATTGTACCAAGAGATTATAACATTTGAATTTACAGTGAATTTATTAATCATGGAATCTTCTTTCCCAAATTTCTCAGAGATTGGAGAAATGGCTCATAGTGCACAAAAACTACTAGAACATGCTTTTGGCTCTGATTTTGTACTTCCCTATTTAATTAGGATGAAATTCTCATGGGTTATGCCCTTCTTCAATCCAGTCATTACAGCCAGATTATGCATAGACAGGAAAAAGTGTTCCTGTTTTATAAGCAGTTAAATCTCACACCTGTAGCAAGGACAAAGGGAAGCCAGAGTCAGACAATGGATTCAAAGTAGGCATTTGGTTGGCAACACTAAACTGCATCCTCTGACATATCTTGCTACAAAATAACAATCCACAACAAGTATAAAAAAATCTATAACACACTTAAATGTGTGCATTAAGATAATAATCAATATAGGTAGGGCCCACATGGCAAGTCCAAGGTAATTCCAGAACAATGACTTTCATAAACCTATCAGAGGAATTCTCTTCAGTGGTAAAATCTGTAATATTCTCTGTTGATTGGCTGACACAGGTGTCTGTCACTTCTGTCATTATCTATTGACTCATTGTCCCCTAAGTTTGCTAGTTATTGCCAGGCAACCAGCAGGAGGTGGGGAGCAGGGATGGGGGGTGGGGGAGAGGAGGGACTTCTATTGGTGATGCTGTGACTCTATATGATGTTGGATTTATTAACCACCCTCCCTATAAGGCTTTACCAATGAGTTTCAGGTGATTCTTAGATAGGACTGGTTTCACTTCTGGGTTTCTCCTAGAAGTGATATCAGTCCTCTCTTGGAATCACCTGCAATCATTGGTAAAACTAGAGTTTCTGAAAATTCCTAGATAGGACTGATATTGCTGCTGGGTTTCCCCCAGAAGTGACATCATGCCATGGGGCTGGCAGCCATTTTTTCTCTCTCACTGCTGCTCTTAAGAGCTGCAAGAAACAGGAACTGGGGACAGGGGAATCCCTCATCTCCACGAGGGGCTTGACGTCTCTGCTCTTTCTCCTTTCTTCACCCCACTAACCTCATCAAGCTGAAAGTTTTCCAATTCTGATTCATAATATCTGTATATAAAACCCGGACACAGTTGGTTCAGATTTTGATTAATTTACAACCGTGTTTGCAAGGAATGCATCATCATAATCCATGGACTCAGGACAAAAAGCTGGACAGGGAAGAGTTTTTTAAAGGTCTCTTTCTTACTTGCTGTCGGCATCTCCATTACCAGGCCTTCACACCTTTAAAAGCAAGCCTGACAAAGTGGCACACACAAATCATTTTTATAAGGGAGGAAAAATCCATGCACTTAGTTCTCCAGGTCATCACAGAATCTTGGTCAATAATGCAATCAGGTCACTGAAATGAATCATCTCTCTCAAGTCACTGGCGTGTGACCAATTTTAAAAGGCAGAAATGGAACGAAGCCACATTTTGTTCATCTCCAATACATTTCTTTTGTACACTTGTGTCCCCTGCTGCTACTACCACTACTCATCTCCATGGAAATAGCAGCATTTCACCGAATACACTGGATCACCCCAGAGATTAAAAAAGGCACCTTGTTGAAATACTTCTAGTGTTCCTGGTACCTGTGCTTATAAATCAGTCCAGCTGTCCTATGTCTGAAGAGTGAGCAACTCTTCTTCTTGCTTTTTTATATTTGTAAAACTCCTTTCCCGAAATCTATAAAACCAACAGCTACCATTTGATTATAAACCTCATGATATGAAATGTCTGTTCTTAAAACTCAAAAGAATGATAGTAATAGAGACCCGCTCCAGTCTTCCAAACCCCTGACCAAGCAGCATGAATTTCTCAAACTTTTCTCAGTTTCTGGCTTGTCATTGAACTGTTGACGGGGGTACAATGAAAAGGCTGATTCATTAGTGCATTTTTGATCAAGGTGAAAAGCCCTCCACTTTGTTTAATCTATGACCATTTTTGGAATTTTGAAAATATGCAGCAGGCAACATTGCTTAATGGCTAACAGGGGAGGGGGCATAATGGCTGCTAGTGGGGCTACATTGAGATTTCTAAATCAAGGATTCTGGTATGATGGAGGCAGCTGTTTCCAAATGGATGCTTCTTGATGACACAAACAAATTGACTACAGGCTTTTTTGAAACACCTCCTGCTTCAATTAGTTGGGGGAAAGGCGAGACTGGATCTTTGCTTTAGAGAAGAGATGTCCTGGGGAAAAGGGAGTGGCTGCCAGGAAACTGCATTCCATTTTGAAGAATACTGATATAGTGGTAAGATGGAGTATTTAACTATTATCAGAGTATTTAACTAGTAACTAGTATCTAGGATACCCAGGTTTGAATCCTGTTACTTATGGAGTCAGTGTGGTGTTAAAGAGCCTCATGCAAATTCTCACACTTAGACCAATTCTACATGGAGGTGCAAAACTCACACTGCCTCCTGCTTGCAAACGCATGGTTATAATCCACATATTTGCAAGCCTCCTCACGGGAGACCCTTCCTATGTTTTCCCTCTGCCTCATTGCAGCTTTTGCCTCCAATGAGGCAGCAAGGGAAAACAAGTTGAACTTCTCCCCCCCCCCCCATCCTCAGCTTGTTATTCACAGCAAACCACCAATCAAAGCACAGTGGTTGTCTTGGGTACTCAAACTTCTGTCCCTTCCCCGAGCCCTGAATTTTTTTTTAGAGTACACTTCCATGTTGCTATAGAGAAACACCACAATGATATAGCATCCCCCCCTTTGGGATTCATGGTGTTTCAGATTCTATTTATGTTTGAGTAGAGTTGTGTGAGGCTGGACATGATAACCGGACCCTGAAGAGTGATTGTGTGTAAACAGTAGGCTTAGAAGAAGAAGAAGAAGAAGAAGAAGAAGAAGAAGAAGAAGAAGAGTTGGTTCTTGTATGCCGCTTTTCTCTACCAGAAGGAGTCTCCAAGTAGCTTACATTTTCCTTCCCTTTCCTCTCAACACCCTGTGAGGTAGGTGACGAGGATGGGATCACGTTAACAGTTTATGCACTGGACGTTTCATGCCGGACTGCAGGCTGGAGTTTTAGCACAGCTACCTGTTGATCATTTGTGGCTGCTCAACATTTTGCCCTTGCCAGTGACCTGCTGGTCCCAGTCAAGCTCTGAGAGGCAGCATATGACACCATCGTCAACAAGCTGCAACAGCTTTTCGAACCACACCCTGCAATGTGTTCTACTATTGAGACCAATGAGAAGGAGAGTCCATTGCTGATTTTGTAGCAGCACTACATCTAGATGCCCCCCATTGTAAATTCAACAGCATAGAAATAAAGCTAAGGGATTGATTAGTCTGTGGCCTCTGCTATGAGCATATTCAGCATCACCTTTTCTCACAGTGCAAGTTGATATTCAAACAGGCACTGGATGAAGCCCTTGCCACTGGAGCTGCCATAGCCAATACCAAGGTGGTCTATCAAGCCAGATCCATGGCATCCGCAAAGCCAAAGGCAACCCCTCCCCATTCACTTGGAAAATGCCTTGGATGAACAAGTTGAGAAGCTCTGCTCATTACCGTCTGCCCATCGCAGGCTGACCAAACAGCCTGCCAACCCCTGCACCAGTTGCAATGGGCCTCATCCTAGGAACTCTTGTCAGTTCTGAGGTTCATAGTGCTGGCTGTGAGGCACGTTCGGCCACAAAGTGAAGGCCTGCTAATCCAAGGCAACACCACCGAGCAGTCACGGTGAGGATCGCCAGCAACAACAACAACAAAACAACATCAACAGTTCCAATGCATAGAGCAGCACCACACTCAATCACCTGCTGCACTTCCTGCTCCATGGCCAACATTGTACATCATCAGCCCCCTGCAGTAAGAATTCCGTCCACTCAGCTAATGCAAAAGAAGATTTGCATCACCATGGAATAATTACCGGAAGTCCCATGCAAAGAGGTCCACAGCAGACAGTTCAAAAATGTGAATAATGCTTGTTTTAAAAAGTTGTTAAAGATTTTACTTATGGCAAAAACTGTTTATGGTGTCTAGAGTTTGGTGCAATCCTCTGAGTAATGTACACCAAAACTATGTCTAGTTTGTTTGCTATCAGGTACTTTATAATGAACAGTCATATCTCTGTTAAGATAACGTTTCTGGAGACAAACATTATCTGCTAACCCTTTGCCTATCAGTACCAGCACTTCCAGTGCCTTGTAAAAATGTCTGTCCTTGCTTGACCTTCTGCTTAATAAACTGGAACAGATGCACGAGGATATAAAATAATGTATTTTGAAAAACTGCTTGAATATGGGTTCATGGAAAAATAGTGCATTTTGTCTAGTTATCATGACAACCTTATAGAGAGACAACATATACAAATTTAATGTGTCAAAAACTAGCATATGGAAATGTGTTGTAGCTTATGTTTTAATGACCCAATCTAAGTTTATTTTTAATTTTAAAAAATGTAAAGACAGAAATAGGAGGAAATTAATTGTCTAAAGCCATCACTATGGTCCTACATATCTATATAAACCTTTTGGTTAGTAATTAGATTTTTTTTAAAGTTTATTTTAATTTTTCTGTTCACAATTCAACCTATCCTTCTGGAAGTCGACCAGGAATAGTCTTGCTGTGAATTATGAGATTAGTTGCTTTTTAATTAATGGTTTCATACTTTTCATGTTTGTGTAAAATAGATCAGCAACAAACAGCAGTACCCATTACAGTACACTTCTTTGAGGATGATAGAGCTAGATATCTGATAGTATTAAGGCAAGCACATTTTCTTCCAGATTAAGAACATAAGAGAAGCCATGTTTCTGTTGGCAACAGAGGATAGGCCCCACAGTAATGGGTTTAAACACACATAGAATTACATCAGCTAGATATCAGGACTTTTTTTTTCATAGTCAGAGAAGTTCAGCAGTAGAATTGACTGCCTAAGGAGTTGGTGAGCTCCCCCTCACCGGCAGTCTTCAAGCAGCAGCTGGACAAGGACTTATCCTGGATGCTTAAGACTGATCCTGCATTGAGCAGGGGGTTGGACTAGATGCATATATGGACCCTTCCAGCTCTATGATTCTATGTTGGCTCAGGTCAATGGCCCATCCAGTAACAGACCAAGACCCAGGTGCCATAACGAGATCCAGCAGTAGGTCCAGAACCTTTGACTTCTATCTTTAATAACTGTTACAAATGCTGGCAGCCTATCCATTCTACTCTTCTTTCTGACCCCACTCAAAGGTGATTGGCTATAGCTAGCTGCCCAAGACAGCCTCATTAGTAGTGATTAAGAGCAGTGGCTGCTAACCTGGAGAGCTGGGTTTGAGTCTCTACTCCTCCATATGTAGTTAGCTGGGTGACCTTGGGTTAGTAACAATCCTGTTAAAGCTGTTCTCACAAAGCAGTTTCTCTCAGAGTTCTCTAAGTCCTACCTACCTCACATGGTGTCTGTTGTGTGGAAAGGAAGAGAGGGTGATTGAGACTCCTTCGGGTAGTAAAAGGTGGGATACAAAAACCAAACCTTTTTCTAAACGGCTGAACCACACAGATCATTTTGCAGTGCATGGCTTAGCTGTTTTAAACCTAAAACAGTTGAACTGTGGGAGGGCAATCTGCTCTTGCAGCGCAGTTGAAATACAGCTGAGCCATGGAGGTAGCCTGCCCCCACAGCTAAGCTGTTTAGATCTCAAAACAACTAAGCTGCAAGAGCAGGCTCCTCCCACAGCTCAACTGTTTTAGATATAAATTTCACTAAACCAGTTTGGTTTGTATGTCAGCTAACTGGCTTTGTAGGGTTCATGTTTTGTCCACAATCCAGTTACCTAATCAAACTGCATGTTGTGGTTCATGCCTAGACTAAGTAGAACTTCTGTTGTCAGAGAATAAAGCTCTGAATACCAATGCTGGGGAGGGGAGGAACTGTTAGAAGCAATGTTTGTGCACTTCCAGGGACACTGGTTTAGCCTTTGAACCAAGATGATGGACTAGATGGACCATCCAACAGGTCATGTGGTTCTTATGTTCTCAGTGACAGGACATAAGCCCAAAAGAGGTGAATTGATTTTTAGTATGCATTCATCTGTTTAGAAGGCAAAAATGGACTGAACAACTCATAAGCAATTTAAAAATTAGTATACCCTTAAGTAATTATGGCCATATTTCACCAGAAGAATCCATGCTTAGCACAAAGGAATCATTGGATCTGTGCCTTTAAAATGTTAAATGTCTTGTTTTCTGAAAACAAATGGAGTTGACCAGTACTGAACTTCTCTGGCACATCAATGAAAGATATGTGCAAACTTTATTGTAGTTGGGTACAGAACACAATTGTATATCTCCATGCTAATTCATAAAATGTCTGCTTTATGAATTACAAATTGGAGAGCAATTGGCCTGTTTTCATGTCCTTACCCAGAAGTATTTCTTATTCTGACTGCACAGAACTCATTAACCTGAAAATATTGATGGTTAGAACTTAACCACCCTCCCCCCTTCCACTGAAGTATTTATAGAACAGGGAATCAGTCTGTCTTGTTGTAGGACCTGAAGTTTTGTGCCTAGGAAGAAGCCTCTCAGCATAATGCCTGAAAACTTTAGCTCATTTCTTTGCTCCTTTTGGAAGGTGCCTGCAATTCTCTTTCATTGGGACAGCTGGCATTCACCTGCCGTTAGTACACCATTCAGCAGCTGAACAAAGTCATGCACAGGGAGACAGAGAATGTGTGTGTTTCAGTACGAGAGACAGAAAGGGCTCTGCTTACTTGCAGTAAGCTATTAAATTGATTTCTGCTTCTGGCGTTAAATAAATAAGGTTTTGCATGCCCTGTGCTGCCATCATTTTTCTGACATTTTTTCCCCATCTGATTGTACCAGATGTTTCCCTACAGAGTTTTCTCTGTGTGTTTAGGGCTCAAAGGTCATCTTTTCTGGATCACAACGTTTTGCACATTATGCTTCCAAGCTGCAGGAAGTGGTCATATCAGATACATTAAGCATCATCTTTGGACCAATTTGATATATATTTGGCTTCAATTGACTTTGTGTAACCTTTTTATTCTTTGCATTGCCCCTCGAGGTGCTTGCATTTCCAATGACATAATAACTCAATGACTGACTGGTTCAGTGCTTTGCCAATTAAAATCTTTGAAAATCCCAGAGTGCCTCTTACACAGAGGTTGCCTTCTGCTATTATTGATGGGCTCTAGTTGGAGAAGACTTCTGACATCTCCAGTCATGCTCAGCTTGGTAACTCATGACACATTTGACTAGTCTCTCCCATTCCCCATCTTTCCTTTGCATTTGCTTTCCAGCTCATTCTGTATCGGGCCCTGTTGATTTATGATGGCTGGAGTACAGTTGGCATATTCATAGCATGGTAAGAAATTTTGGTATTGTATTTCTAATGGAAAATAATGGAGGAATTTTATGACTGGAAAGGCTGTGATTAATTTATTGTTTAACCCTGCTCTGTCATAATCCCAATGGGAAACTACAATGAGGAAGCTCATTTGCAAGGACATCCTTAGGAAAGGGACTGCAGCTCAATAGTCAAGACAGTGTTTTGTATAATGAATGTTCCAACTTAAATCCTGTACATCTCCTTTTAAAAGACCTCCAGGAGATAGTGTTAGGGGGAAACTCTCTCACTGACAGTGGAGAATTGATGTCAATAGAAAATATTGAGCCAGACAGTTTAGAATTCTAAATCAAGCTGGAGTGCTTGGTGTTCAACAACAATTTAGATACAGGAGGTACCTCGGGAACTTGATGGAATGGGGAAAATCTGTGAGATACAGTCATTCCCAGTATAAACTGTATAGATAGGATAGGGATGGACAGGTTGAGGAAGATATTTGCATATCAAAGAGAGCATATAATCCAATATGTTAGAAAACATCAGAAGAGTTAACTTCCCAACAGAAGCCATGCAGGTAGAAATAACGTGCCCTAAGGATTACTTAGACTGGAAGTGTACTATTGCCCATCTGATCAAACCCTTGAGGTTGATTTTGAGAGAGAAATAAGAAAGGTTACTAAAGCATGTAATAGTATTATATGAATTCAACTAACCTCACATTGACTGGGTAGATCAAGATAGGTAACCACGTGAGTCTGTCTGTATCAGTAGAAAAAAGTAAGAGTCTAGTAGCACCTTAAAGACTAACAAAATGTATGGCACAGTATGAGCTTTTGGGAATGGCTGAAAAAGTGAGTAGCAGCTCATGGAAGCCCATATCCTGGCCCAAATTTTGTTAGTCTTTACAATGCTACTAGACTGTTGCTGTTTTCTATTGCTATTGACCGGGTGAATATGTTCTTGAGTCAAGCTGTAGAAATGAGATTCCTAGACATCATAAATGACTGTTTACTGGAATCGTTGGGTACAGTGCAAACTGAAGGAAAAAGTACAGTGGAGAGCATCCAAGATGATGAGAAGGGTACAGCACCTTCCCCATGAGGGAAAGCTGAAGAGTCTGGGACTTTTCAGTTTAGAAAACAGATGACAAAGGGGGGACATGACAAAGGCTTATAAAATTATGCATGAGATAGCTGACAAAGATAACTTTTTCTCCCTCTTATTAAATACCAGAACTTGAGGGCATCAAACGAAGCTGATGGAAAGTAGGGTCAGAATGGACAAAAGGAAATATTACTTTACACAGAGCGTGATTAAAATGTGGGATTCACTGCCAGAGGATGTAGTGATGGCCACAATCTATTAAATGTGTTCAGTTTAAAAAAATAACATTTATTTTTAATACAAAATAAAAATGAGAGAAAAAAGCCTAGAAATAATATTTAGGAAAACTACTTGGCTAGAGTTCAAAAGACATTAGACTTTTAAAGGCCAAACAAACATGGCTTTCATTTACTTCTGTTGAGTTCCCTTCACTAGAGATAAAACGGGGCTGCCACAGACTCTACTGCACAAAACAAGTGAAGACTTGTCAGTTTAATTCCACACTTTTGTACAATTCTCAGATTTTTAGAATGACATTTTCCATACAACCATTATGGCTATTAACATTAGATGCGGCTAGCTGTTTTTTTAAGGGAGAGGGTGCAGGAAATATATGTGAAAGTTTTAATATGAAAAGTGCTTTGAGTCAAATATTAATGCATTATATATTTCTCGGTTTAACATATTTATATTCCACTTTTTCTCTTTGAATTCCAGGCAGCTATCACTGCAGCAACAAGTTTAAGGACATGAAACATCTTCAACCCAATAACAAAAAAAACAACAACACAGCAATTCAAGCGCAAGGATTAAAAACACAGCCTAATCCACTGGAAATGGTTTTCCTCCACCAAATGTCTTCTGAAATTAAACTACTTTGCATATCTTCCTACACACAGGAAGTGAGGATACCAAATTCCAGAGGACTGCATTTGCCACCAAGAATCCCAGTGGCCTGACTGCTGCCATGCAGACAATACTGAGGGCCATTTCGCACGGCTTCAAAGTAGCAGAATGGTTGCTATTTGGAAACGCTACTAATTTGACATAACCCACGACGTCGTAGACAATCTGCAACAATCCTGAAACCAATCAGCAAAAAGCGCTTCGTTGTGGCGCTTTCAGGGGAATCCAGAAAAGTGGATTCACCCTCCGGATAGCGATACACTCCTGCAACCAATCTGCAACAGTAGCGCTAAAGATCTGTGCGTTACCATTGTTGCTGGTTCTTCAAAGTCCCTCCCCCTGGCTCTCTCCTCCAAACTTCCGGCGAAGCGATCGCCATTTTTTTTTCTCCGAGCGAGCGGGGATAAACGCACCGGCGAGCCTCTTTCTGTTTAGAGGCTTCCCTGGCTTCAGTCCTTCACCTTTAGTCACTAAGCACAAACAACTGAAAAGCCCGTTTGCTGAAATAAAGTCCCTTTATTTTTTACAAATAAATTCAGCCGAAAATCGTGCCCGTGAGAGGGGGGGGGGATTTTTTTTTTTATCACTCGAGGCAGCGTGCAAATGATCATACAATCAAACGACAGCTCACATTAGGCAGCTGGATGGGTCTCTCCGTAGCAACGAATCTACCTAGATTCATTGCTATGGGTTGTTTTTTTTTTAAAAAAACCTTTCTTAAAGGGAAAGGGGCTGTTTGGGAGCATGCTAACGGCTGCCCATTGGCTGCTTGACGGCCAGGGGCGGGACGAGCTTGGCAATAGCGCTTCCTTTCTAGCGATTTCTGCCGAGACCGGAAGCCTGTGGGAAACGCTAAAAAACGCAACTGATTCCACTACAAAGGCAGGTATGCATAACGACGAATTCCACTATTTTAAATGGCGATTTTTCATTCCGCAAACAATTTGCACCAAAGATCCCTGTGCGAAAAGGCCCTGAGAGAAGTCACTATAAAAGAAGGTTTTCTGAGAAACAAAGTTGGCATGTAGGAAGTCAAGTTGCCAACAGGGCTGCACAAAAACATTCTGTCCTTGAACACAGGTATCAAATGCTGAAATGAATAGCTGAAGCTTTGCACCAGCTCAAAAATGCCACTCCATTAAACCTCTGTTGCCGGGACAGGACATTTTTCTTTGACCAGGCAGTTGGCAACAGTTGTTGGGAGTATAATAGGAGACGCAGTCCAAGAACGCAAACAACAGTGCAGCTTATCTACAAAACTCTCCCAGCATAATAAAACAGCAGGAAGCTCACAGTATCTGATAATGCTGTTAGTATTCTACTGTCAGTGCCTTACATGACATGACAGAAAGAAATAGCCCCAAGGGATGATGGTATATGTTGACAGCCAGGTACCAGGAACCGATCACTACTCAGAAGTAGAGCATATACTGCTGGACGCTGAAGTTCTCCTATACAGTCTCCATCCCAATCAAAGGGGCTGAAGTAGCATATGCCAGGAAATAACTTTCTCTGCCTGAGATCTTGCTGATGCTGTCAGCTAGGACACAATAGAGGTTGGCTTATCAAATAGTAGTTTGATATGGCATGAAGAAACATCACATACAGTTTTCATACTACCAGATCCTATGAAATTTAACAAGAAAAAGGAATTTAATTTGATGGCACACAGGGACATTAGGATGAAAGCACATACACATCCAAACAGTTTGGAAAAATATACATATGAAATATATACAAGTGATTCACTAACCAAGATTATTGCTGGTAACATGTTCATTTTAAGACACCAGTCTCAACAGAAGGATCAGCTCCACTGAAGTTTGAAAAAGGACAATTTATCAACGAAATCATAGAACAAAGGTTGAGTGCAGTAGCACCTTTAAGACCAACAACATTTTATTCAAGGTATAAGCTTTCGTGTGCATGCACACCTTTCCTGATAGTCCATACAATTCAATTCATTTGTCTGGTAGCCATAAGAGGCCAAAAAAAAAAAAAAAAGAGTTTCTGATCATCAGCAGCACAAGGGACTGAGGGCCACACATAATCAAAGTACACTTACCAAAATGGAATATCCTCAGCAAGAAGATAAGCCTCTCAAATTAATCAAACCTTTAATCAGGATCTCGAAACTGGCTAATCGCTCTAATCAAGAAGGAACTGACTGCATTAGTGTTCCTGTCAACAAAACTGTGCTCATATTAGTATTCTCCATGAAAGGACAAATCTTGTAGACGAAATAAAACTGTTTGAATTCCCCATCAAAGCCCCAGGTCAGTGACCTCCAAAGACACCTCTTCCCGGTCTAGAGTCTCCCCTTCCGTATTTGAAAACTTTCAAAGAATGAGGTGTTGCTCCTTTTCTCCTCCCCCCAGCCAATTCAATATCTGATCACTTATCTATTCCTCCCTTTCTAAATTTAGAATACAAATAATATATTGTTTTAAAATTAAGCCTCTTGTCTTATATTGGGAGCCAGAATCTTTCCCCATATTACATATGAGTGTGTTTGGTGGAGAACGTTCAAGCCATTTCTCATTGGATTCAGATCCCCCTAGTTTGTATAGCTAAGGAGATACTCATTTTAGATTTACGCTAGGGGCAAAGCCCGTTGTATCCAGGAATACAATGGGCGCTAGAGCTTGGTGGAGGGAATAGGAAGGGGAGGAGTTGTCCAGTCTGTAAGGGCATGGGATTGAATGTGTATGTTGTGTGGGAGGCTGTGGTGGCATGGTGGCAAATGAGGGCATGGGTGTGGAGATATGGGTGTCACGAACCTGTGGTTTGGAATGTTTGTTGAGTATGGGAGAGGAATGGCCTCATCCATGCCCTCAGGTTCCCCTGTGTTGCTCTTCGAAATACCTCCTTCCCCTCAGTGGGGGGCTGTCAGAGGCTCCTTCGCAGCAGACCTGAAGGGAGGGGGAGGGAGCGCACTCACCAGCCTCCTGTCAGTGTCCTGAGGCAAGTTACAGTTGGACATGACAGTTAAGACAGCCTTGGGCTGGCGCAGCCTGTCCAAGCCTCTGTCCAAGCCTGTCCAAGCCTCATCCCCCTTGGCAGACCTACTGACCTCTTCTCCCTGCAGTGGTCAGGAGCAGACTGCCCCTGGGTGGGTGGGCCCTGTCAGAACTTTGGCCCAATCATTGGTCCAAAATCCAGAGTGGGCATAACCTGTCTGAGGTAGGACCCAATCGGGATGTGCTCTACGCGTCCCGATTGGGCCCTGCCTCTGACAAGCCATGCCCACTCTCCGCCCACTTAGCCTTTAGCGTTTTATTAATAACAGCTCCTACTGTTACAGATAAATCTGTTGCTTTTTCCCCTGGGTGATTTTCTGGATTAATTTACTTGGTATGCATTTTGACCTCTAGTTTTAAGACATGAACTTTTGGAGAAACAGAAACCCTTGGTTTACTATCTATTGTACTTTCTCTTCCCCTTCTTGAATGAAGTATATTCCATAGTCTGTGTGGGGTTTTGGACTACTTAGAGTTTGACATGGACATTCTTCTGTTGAATATCATTGCATTATGTGTGGTAGTATTGTGGATGCTAGAACTTACTGATTTCCCAGACATTTTTTTCACAACAATGAATACTACAGTTTTAACTAGATCTAAAATGTGTCCATGGGCAAATGCCCCTAATTGATCTCTAGTTTATGCCACAACTGCAAGTTCAGTAGGCTCAGGTTTGCTCTAATTGGAAAAATATGCAGCATATTTACTAGAATGTAAAATATCAAGGCACTGCTTGAACTAAAATAACTATGGATTCTGTGCCCACTACTACTCTTACAAAAATTCAGTGTTAATCACTTTCTTTCTAAAATTAACCTTGCTAGCAGAACACCTCCAGTCTTACGCCCATTGAGACATCATCTAGCACTCTTAGTGATGTTTTTTGGAGTCTAACTTTCTCATTGTTATTCATTGATACTCATAGGTTCAATACACAGGATTCATGAGTGGATATTAATTCTCTCCTCTCGGTGCAATATATGCTGTTAGATTAACACCTGCTCCTGCCCTGTTTAGGGAAATCACAGAAATCTAGCCTCTCCTGAGAGCTCCAGTTGAGGACTTGCTTCCTCCAAAATTTATACATGAAGAAGAGAAAAGGTGTATTTTGTACTTTGTGAGCAGTTGCATTTGGAAAGAGTTTTCCTTTTAAAGGTGTTTACTCTCCGAGGGTGTTTATGCTTCATGAATCTTAAAGCATGGAAATATCTCTAAAATTTGCATGGCAAAGGAACACAAACCATTGCTGAAAGAGCTGGTGGATCCTAGGGACTGCACTACGCATGTGTACCAAAAGGGTTGTGCATCATGCATAAATAAACATAGAAGAAAATCCCTTCTGATCAGCCTAAGGCAGTATGATAGTCCTTTACTATTTAGAAGGAGAAATGGAGAGTGGAGATCGGTGGAACAAACATAAACTGATGGTGAAAAAGAGGGGCAAGGCAAGAGGAGAAGAGTTTTTCCTCCTTTTAGCCTCCATTTCCTGCCTCTTTCACACTTTCTGGCTCAATGGTTAGTTGCTGCAACCTTTCTTGCTAGGAAATGCAAGCTTTGAGCAAAAGGGGTCTATTAGCCCCTAATGATACAGCATACACACACAAAGACCAGCTCTACTAATGCCACTGTGTTCCTTAATGCTAAGTTTGTATTGCAAAGTATTTTTAGAGGAAAATTTGAAGAAATGCCTTCATTCTGTTTCCTCTAACCAACCCAGTTGCCCTCATTTGCTTCTATCACATCATATCCATAGTGGCTCATCACCCTTCCATCAACGGCCCTTGTTGCTGTTTTCCACTATTCCTAGTGCAAATGTAATATCCATGGAGCTAATAGGCAGAAAGACCAGGCATCTTTCTCACTTCCACCATTTCTCAGCTCCATAGGAAGAAGGAAGAATTGGTTCTTATATACTGCTTTTTCTGGCAGAAGAAGTCTCAAAGTGGCTTACAATTGCCTTCCCTTTCCTCTCTCCACAGCTGATAGCCCGTGAGGTAGGTAAGGCTGAGAGAGCCTTGATATTACTACTTGGTCAGAACAGCTCTATCAGTGCTGTAGCAAGCCCAGGGTCACCTATCTGGCTGCATGTGGGGGAGCGGGGAATCAAACCCGGCTCGCCAGATTAGAAGTCTGCATGGGATGGAGCCTGTTGGCAGGGGACTCTGGTGTGTGATTGGACTCCCTGGGGTTTGGGACCTGCATAAGAGGTTGAGGTAAATGAGTGCAGCTTACCTGGCTGAGAGGCCAGGGGCTCATTTTGCTAGGTGGACAGAGGACAGCCAAATGAGCCCATTGGCTCCCCTGCATAGGTCGCTTCCCTTAGTGGCGGACTTCAGTAGGCAAGGGGACTTTCTCTCCTGGCTGGGAATGGTGCAGGTCCCCAGAGCACCTCCGAACTCCATGGGTTGTTGGTGCAGTCTGCTGACTGCTAGGTCAGGCTCCCTCTCCCATGCTGCACCAACACTCCCATGGGGAGGTAATAAAGCTGTGGCCTTGTTTATCCCAGCATTGGTGTGTCGCATCTTATTCCAGCCTAAAATGCCCTCCTGCAAATCAATTCCCAAAATGCACTAAGAGAAGGAAGTTGAAGACTCACCTGTCTCAGGATGGAGCTTGCTTTTGTGAGCCTCTCTGACTGAGCAAAGGTGGCTGTGCCTCCATATTTCCCTACAAGATCCAGTACTAATGGCATGCCTGAATCTATCCATAGAAAAACTAGTTAAAAGCATTCCATTTCAGACTTCCAGTTGACAGCATGATAAAAAATGGAATGGGGTTATTCAGATAAGAGCAGACTTGATTTTTAAAAGGCTGAATCTCTAGAAAATATGTGCAGGTTTAGTTCTGATCCCTGAATTCTCATCTAGATTATAACTATTGATTTGAATGGTTGCTCTCTGTTCTGGGAAGAAATAAAGATTATGATAAAATTTAGTTCTGATGGTTAAATCTGCCCTTTAGACAAAAATAGGCACTTTCTAGATAGCTAATGACAGGGCCATTAAATTTGCACATGCGGGTAGAGTCAACTTATCTGCTTCAGTACAGTGATAAAGATGGTGGCAGTCAATGAGGTCACGGGCAATCCAAGTCAAGAACAGACAGGAAATCAGGCTGGGTCAGGATTCCAAGTGCGCAGATGTGGCAGTAGTCTCAAGAGCCTCAATGATCAAGAGCCGGCTTGGTGTAGTGGTTAGGAGTGTGGCCTTCTAATCTGGCGAGCTGGGTTTGATTCCCTATTCCCCAACATGCAACCAGCTGAGTGACCTTGGGCTTCTCATGGCCATGATAAAGCTGTTCTGACTGAGCAGTAATATCAAGGCTCTCACAGCCTCACTCACCTCATAGTGTGTCTGTTGTGGGGAAAAGAAAGGGAAGGTGCCTATAAGCCACTTTGAGACTCCTTTGGGTAGAGAAAAGCAGAAAATAAGAACCAACTCTTCTTCCTCTACTTGTTGAATCCTCAAATTAGTTCCTCAGTGAAAATAATGGTCCTCAAATTCAAGAACCAGAAGACAATAATACACAGATATGAATACAAACTGTTACCGTTCTCCTCAGATGTCAGTAATAAATAGCAAAGGGGTCAACCCTGATGCAAAATAAGAATGGATTTTTTTTCTCAGATCATATCCCTAATAATTGTCATTCCCCAGCAGATTTCTTATTTAAGTTATTAAATAAAACATAATGCTATTATTTTTATTAGTAAACAAATTGCTCTCCCTTGATCAGTGTCAATTGTATGGGGAAAATGTTGTAATAAGTTTCAACAGAGAGACATATTTTGACTCCATATTCACCTCTTTTTATTCCCTCTCCCAGTCTCTGACAAGGATTGGACACTGTACCTTATAGGGCTACTTGTATTTAATTCAGGAGCTTAGGCTGCATCTAAGAATTTTGACTTTAAAGTTGTTCTGTGCTTTAATCTTTCTGACATCAGGGCTATTGTGGTTTTAAAAATTAATATGGAGATACTGCAGTAGATTCTCCAAAGCTTTTACAATGCTCTCAGAATGTACAAAAAGTTATATAATATATTGTACAGTAACAACCCTGAAGGCCAACAAAAAGCTATATAGTCTGAATTCTTAAAACGAATAGAGTTATTACCCCCTGGTTCCCTATCCTGCCTTCATACTGGTGTGGCATAATGGATGGGGATGGTGGTCTACACAAGGTCATGCTTTTTTTTAGGGGGGGGGTCAATCAGAAAGCAAAGATAACTTTGAACAATTCCTGCAATATCTTGTTCCATTATCCTGGGAGAAAACCCATGTATAATTGAAACCTCTTGTTTTCATTAATTATGTAGTAGCTGAAGAAAAGAATCTGGTTTTTTTTTTAATAAATCTGTGACAAATCCCCATGGCTGTTTTGCATAGAAAGGTAATCCATCTGAGGATGCGAACTAAGGATAAAGGAGAATAAATATGGTTATTAGGAATAGCCTCAGATGTAATAATTGTGAACTCGTCCTTCAAACTGATGGATCTGCTTCTTTATTTAAATGTAATGGCCATCACATCATCAAGGCTTGAGGCATGTAAGAAGACTCCATTAAAGAGAATAAAATTTTCCTTCTGGCTCCCCACAGCCCTCTGCCAGCTCTTGTTTGCAAAAGCCTATCCAGACTAGTAGGCTAGGACTTTGATAAATTTCCAAAAGGTATCACAGTATAATCCTAAACTAAACAAGTTTTTGAAGTCTAAGGCTTAGCAAGTTTAATTCTGCTTAGAATTGCACTGTCAATTCCACATCTGTAGGACAGTCATCCCTCTGGGAACTTGTGCCGTTCAGCTCTGATGCATGGATGGATTGTATTTGATCGGTCCTGAGGTCTGAAAAGAACACTGAATGAACAATGTTTCCTGAGGTTTGCGATGCCTAGGGCTTTGGGATCAAAACACCATGCATTGTGCCAGAAAGACAATAGGGACTAGTGCACACTGTGGATCAAGATTTGTGCCTTGAGGAGCCCATCTTCACCAGGTGGGCTACAACATGCTCATGGATCCACTGGGGTTATCTTCATATCAGCGTATTGCAGGATATTAGCCTTGAGATGATCAAGACAAGGAAATCTTGCAGAAATAACATTGCAGTCATTTTAGCTTGCAGATCCTCAAGACAGAGTAATGACATATTTTAGGCATAGATCAGGGCTGATGGCCATAATGAGAATACTTACATGAACTCAACTGCCAGTTTTTCTAAGCTAAAATGTATTTGAGGAGGCTAAATACTGGGAAAAGAGGAACACTTTTCACTGCCCCCCATTTCTCAGGTTCAAATTAATCCTACTCCTTTTGCCCTCACGAACACAGAATTACGGCATGGATGTCAGTAGAGAGCAGTGGTTAAGAGTGTTGGACTAGTATTTGGTTGACCCAGATTCAAACCTCTATTTGTGGGACAGTCACACTCTCTGACCTCACTGGGTGAAAATGGGGGGAGAGGAAAATGCTGTATACCACCTTGGGTTCCCGTTGAGGAGACAGATGAGGTACAAATGAAATAAATAACAAAAAATTTAAACAGGGAAGTTGAAGGTGAGGAACGCATTAAACATCCTTTCTCCCACTGCTTCTCTGCTGCAGAGCATCTCTTCTCAATATTCTGTTGCTTAAGAAAAGAACAACCCCTGAGGATTCATTCCATTTACTTTTATACAGTGTGTTATATGATTTGTAGTGAATGGGGATGCCAAGCCTCACCAGTAACAGTGATTCGAGTCCAACCACACACTGGCCCAACAGGATTAGAATTTTTGAGAGCCACCTGGACTTGTACTTCATGGCTTTTATACATTCTGATCCCATGATCTTTACCACAGCCTCTTATTTCTGTTTCAGCTGCAGAATATCTGGTTGGTTGGATCCAGCCCATAGTTTTAAGGAAGGTGGTATGCTATAGCCCAATCTCATCTAATCTCAGAAGCTAAGCGGGGGTGGGATGGGAGACCACTAAGGAAGGCCAGGCAACAGAAAATCATCAGTGCTTCTCAATTGACTTGAAATCCCCTTGCTGGTGTCACCATCAGCTTGTTGATGGCACTTCTCTACCTCTTGGTTTGTTCTGATCTTAGTCCAGCATTCAAAGCTGTTTTCAGCCTTTTCAGGCCTAATTCCTACTGGGTCTCTTCTATGAACATTGTACCCTGTCTACAATGGCAAGATCGAGGTGTCTTGCTGACCCAAAGTACTGAAAACTGCCCTAAAAACATTAGGGTGGAACACAGAGAATGCAAAAGCATGCAGTGAGGGTGAGATTTATACCATTTTATTGTTACTGTTTTTGAGAGCAAGCTGCCACGTCAGATCAGGAGCATCATCAGGTTATCAAGTTTAGGGCTAGGACCACCAACTCCATGTTAGGAAATGCCTAAAGCTTTGGGAGTGGTGCCCATGAATGGCAGGGTTTGGGAGGTTAGGGAGCTTGGTAGGGATGTACTGCCACAGAGTCTGCCTGCCAAAGCTATGATCTCCTCCAATGGAGCTAATTTCTGTGGGCTGGAGATCAGTTGTCATTCCAGGACAGCTCTGGATGTGTTGAGGGAAAACAGAAATCTTGGGTGCGGTTAGATTAGGATAAACTCAGCCAGCAATTTTAGATCTTTTTATGCTCTAATTCACTCCTAATAGTCATGAGTTTGAAGTGATTATTTCCTTTGTCAGGTTTTTTAAGGTCATCTGAGATTATCTACCTGGTCAGTCTTGGCTAGGTTGTTTTCTTTTACACAGGATCAAGTGTATTGACTAGCAGGAGGCGATTAGCTCAAAGAAGACTCGACACTCCATCTGGCATTGAAATTGGCTGCAGCCCAATTTATTGCAACCCTCAACGGAAGGTTGGCACACCAACACCCAGGTAAAGAAGCCTGACCCATCAGCTGTCTGGCTGCTATGCTGTATCAAACCATGATGCTTGGGATCCCTGCCTCGCTCCCAGTTGGGAGGACAGGTCATGCTGCATCACAGTGTAAATCACATGGGAAGCGACTATTGGGGGCCAATGGGCATCCGCCTCCATTGGGACCCCCAGCTGCCTGGCCACAGGCCCCTGGCCCCCCAGCCGGGTTGGCCGCGCCCTTTGTGTGGTTGATCTCCTTAGGGAGACCCCTTCCCTCAGGGGGTCCCTGCCAAAAGGCTCCTTACCTGTGTTAACCCGCAGCTGAGACAACTTTAACAAATGAAACATAAACCATAGGGCAGGTGGGAGGGCTGCTGTCCAAGGTTCTGAATGCGGAGAGGGAGAGCGGCAGCATTTGAAGCCTTATAAAGGCCACGCTCTCCCCCTCCACGTGATCCAGGCCACAGCCGCTGCCAAAGGCAGTGTCCCTTCTTCTTTGACACCACCGCAGCGTTAATTGCGGCCGTGATAAGTCATGGGCCGCTGATTTTCGATGTATGATTTCAGATATTTAATGCTTCCAATGAGCCATTATTATTCAGTTACCTTGTGCTAACCATCCTATTCCATTGCAGACATTGGCATTCCTGCACTTTAAGCTATCACCAGATATTGTTCCCAAATTGAGTTTGAGGAAAGGTTGTCCACCTTGTTACCTTTTCTAAATAAGGTATTTAGTATTATTCTGTGTCATAGTGTTTCTAATATTTGGGAGAAGGTTTTATTTCATACTATAATTCAAGCTCCTTTTAAGGCTACAAACATCTGCATTTTATTTTCTTCATGAAATACAAAGTGCACATAAATGGGTGCCACGCAGGTGGTCACATTTTGGGTTATAATTTATTTCCTAAGCAGATTTTATGGGTAAGCAGAACTTCTTGTGAAATGTTGCAATGATCATGGTAATTAACCTTAAATAAAATGAGATATTTGTATAAAGGTGACTATATACAAGTAATCTGCACATGCTTATGCTAGGCTTATTGTCAGGCAAACATTTGGTTTGGCCAAGAGCCTGTTATTTTGCAAATGAGCCACAGCTGGCATTTTTAACCATGCAGTTCCCCTTTCCACATGCATTGCTGTATTTGTGTAAAGCGCTCATAGGGGCCCTTAGGCAGAACTGCAGGTAAACAATAAACTAGAACTATTCCCTATAGGGAGATTTGGAGTCATAGCTCATTAAATTCCTTGGCACAGTACAAGTGATTCTTTTATTGTGCAAAGATGCAGGTAACATTCTGTTCTTTTCCAGGCTCTGATTCGCACGGCAAACAATGTTTATCCCAAGGTACCGGCTTGAAAATGCACGGTTGAAATGATAATGCCAAATGATGTGACTTTGATGTTATTATTTGAAGTCTTGGCTTAACTGAGTTATTCGGCTTTATTTCATTTTGAATACCAAATTTCTCATTAGACACCTTGTTATTCTTCCTCTAAAGCAATGGCATCAATACTTAAAAAAAATATATTAATCCCACCCTACCTCCCTTCACATCAGAATTTTATGTTCTATTGGCTTTTCTTTCAGCCCACAGAGTTCTCGATAGTTGCTCTCTTTTATTCTTACCTTTACTTTTTTAAAATTCTGTATTTTGAGGTTCAAACAGATCCTATTAAGAACAGAGGAGAAACTAATGAGATTGATCAGAGGCAAAGAAGGATAAAGCTGCTGCACTCATTAATAGCTGGGTTAAAGAAAGAAATTTTGGAGGGAAAAGCTTGCCATGATCACTTCCACATAAGGGATTTGACTGGGATCATCAGGTGCAGGTCTAATTCCTGCTTTGAGACAAAATTGGGTTCAGTCTGGCCATCCCTGGCCTGACTCAGGCCATCAGTTACCCCGCAACAAGGGAATGAGGATAAATCGGTGTTCCTTTTTTTGCCGTGGGCCTACTTGGGGTGTATGTCAGACCTGGGCCATCAGGAAATGGAAAAATTGGGCCGTCCCTTTCCCCACCCTTGCAATCATCCCACCACCCCTGAGCATCACTTCTGCTGGCTCCTCCTTGCTAGGCTGCCCACCTAGTCCTCCTGCTTCTGCTGCCAGGTGGCCTGGCTTCTCTCTGTCCTTGCCTGAATAATTCATTCTTGAAAATGAAAAGAAATGCCCCACACGTCTCTACCATGCTGGGGGTGGCATGGAGTATTTATTTCAGTTTCTTAGATGGGGTCTTCCTCAAAAAGCTGAAACAAATGCTTACTGCCACCCTGCCTTGTGGCACGGTGCTTCCATGTGGGGCATTTTTAAAAGAAGCTGTTATTGTATTGTTACGTTCTTAAAAATAAAAAGAAATGCATCAACATGCGTAAGACCATTTTGACGTCTGTTCTCTTGTCACTCAATGAAACCTCCACATTGCTCCCAGAGGCAGACATGACTGTCATGTGAATGCAGTAAGCACACAGTTACTTGCGTTCTCTTTCCCCGACCCTCTCTCTCTTTTGTAGCAGGCGCTGGCCTGCTTGGAGCAACCAGAAGTTCACCTGGCCTTCACCAGGGCCAGGGCTTTTTCGATCCTGGCCCCTGCCTGGTGGAATGAGCTCCTGGAAGAGCTACAGGCCCTGTGGGAGCATCTGAAATTCCACAGGGCCAGCAAGACAGAGCTCTTCCGCCAGGTCTATGATTGAGGCCAGTGCAGTGGAAGATCTGATGGGTCCCCCCTGGGAAGACACCTCACCACACTTGTTCTATCAGTGGTAACCAGAAGTTATTGCACTGTTGCCTTGGCTGGGGGAGCCATTTTGCAGTGCGGGAGGTTTTGTTTTTACTGCCAGTCTTGTTGCATTTGTTAATGTTAATTTTTATTGTTTTTTTTAATGGGAGTTTTAGCTTACAGCCTCTTGTTTACATTGGCTATGTGAGTGCAGAGAGAATGGGATGACACCAGTGTCCTGGTGTGCTTGGGAATGTCTGCTGCCTGCTTGCTCTCAGGATCATGAAGGTAGCTCTCTCTTCCCCACCCATATCTCTCTCTTCCCCACCCATACACATGCATATATAAACACAAACACACATCTCTGTCTGCCTGTCTATCTATAGCTATCTCTAGGGTTTTGCTGCCTCTTCATTTATGAATTCTACACCGTAATGCCAAACACTAGATGATGTAATATCTTGTCAATATTTGTAAGAACAAAACATGTCCCAACACTAATATGTTTCTCTGAGAACCACCAACTCATTCACTAAAATTTCCCTTCCAGCTCTTTTTGGCTTTGTTAAAATTGACCTTCTCTATGCTGGCAACTAAATCACATTCCGTCTTCCCTTAATCACTCACAAAATGTCACTTTGGCCATTTCCCAATTGATGTCAGATTGGTCTTTATGGATTTCCTTAACAGGTTGAAAAAAATCAATTCATCCCCTAATCGCAAGTAAAGAAAGAGAATTACAAAGGATAAACCCTCCCAGTAGATCAAATTTCTTGGGAAATGTCTAAAGAACGAACAATTAATGCACAACCCTTTGTTAATGAAGCTGGTGTTAACAGATCAGTATTTGCACGTTCCAGAGTTTGTAACCTCAAATGTTAGGTCTGATAAATTAAAAAGAAAGAGGCGGTGGGTGGGGAGAGAATAAAAACAACAACAGTCAATTCACAAATAGGATTTAGGCTGTAGAACTAAAACACATAAAGAGATAGATTAATCCAGTTCTCTAGAGAGGGTACAATTCCAACCTGTGAAAGAACTAAGCAGCTTAGCCTTAGGATAGAGACCCACACAATTATCTGTGTTCTAGTGCCAGTCTGAAACAACTGATACCAAAGCAGGCAAGCAACAATTAGCACATTTCCCAGCCACTGTAGAGCTGGCTTGCTGCTGCAAACCTTGGCACAGTAGGGGAATACTGAATATATGAAAGACACACACAAGGAAACAGGGTAACACAGAGCCTGGAAAATGAGGGTGAGGTCGAAGGCCGTGGGACAGAATATACCACTTCAGAATGCAAATATGGGCTGACTTTCCCCCCAAAATGCTCTGCTTTGTAGCAACTCCCTCCACCACTCAGCAGGAGAAAACAATTTAGAAATCTTTCTTATTCGTATTTTAGCTTCTTTATTTGTAGGAGTTTTTTTTTTTAAATACAGGTAGCCATTTTAAAATGACATTCCCCCATCAGAAGTTACATAGTAGTATACTCCATCATCTTACATTTCTAGAATCTCATTTGTAGGCCAAGTGTGACTTGTGGTCTGATGTTCCTCAGTGCAGATCTTGTCTCTAAGTGGCCTAGGGATCAAATGCATCATGAAATAAGAGCTCTGCGGTTGGCTTGGCATTGCCTGTGCATTTTAAAGAGCTAATTAGCAGCCCATTGTGGCTACTTTGAAGATCAGTGGAAGGGTTGCTAAGCAAGGGATTTCTATCCTTTCTTCCTCTTCTATGATCTATATCATCCTTCTGAAGCTGTAATGTCATTCTTCAGAAGGGCAAAAAACAGGTTCAGGCTTGGGGAGCAGATCTACCTCAATAAACCTTCTTCTTATTGAAAGCAGTTGTGTGGGTTTGATAGTTTCATCGCACCAGTTTCATCGCACCAGTGAATAAGCCATAGCAATACACAATGATACTATCAAAGTAAGAACAAGAAATTTTTACATGTTTTCATAGACAAAATTAAAATACATAATAATCATTTCTAGATTGGCCCCGGAACACTTAGCCACAGTGATCCATATGACCATCACTTCCAAGCTAGACTTCTGTAACTCGCGCTACGCTGTCCTACCCTTATCTTGGATCCAGAAGTTGCAGCTGGTGCAAAATGCGGCTGCAAGGGTCCTCAGTGGAACATTTTGGAGGGCCCATATCCAAGCTGGAGCAGCTGCATGGGTTTACAGTTGTGTTCTAGATCATGTTTAAGGTTCTGGTTGTGACCTTTAAGGACATTCATGGTCTGGGTCCAGAATACTTGACAAACTGCCTGTCTCTTTGTGCCCTTAGTAGAGTGTTACACTGCGAATTTAAACAGCCTAATGGTCCCTGGCCCAAAAGAGGTCTTTCTGGCTTTGACTGGGGCCAGGGCCTTTTGGTCCTAGCCCCAAAATGGTGGAATGAGCTCCTGGAAATGCTGAGAGCCCTGACAGAACTCTCACAGTTCTGCAGGGCCTGCAAAATGGAGCTAATCCACCAGGCATTTGGCTGAGGCTGGGTAGTGGAACGTCAATTGGGTCCCCCCTTGAACGACCCCACCATATGATGGGAAGTAGCATTTCAAGCCATTGCATGGCAGGGATGGGTTGGGTGGGGTTTGTTCTGGTTTTAAATTGATTGGCAGGGTGGCAGAATGCCAATGAAGACACGACTCGCTTCTGGCATTAACATGGCTGCAGCCGCTTTATTACTGTGGCAACAAAAACGGGGTTGGCCTAGCATGATAAGAAGCCTGCCTCTCAGCTATTTGGCTGCTTGCCAGAGGGTCCTTGGCCGCCATGAGACCCACTCCATCCCAGCTGGGAGAGCAGGTCCTCTGAGTCCGGAATCCCTCACAAGGGAAGCGATCATATAGGGGTCCACCAGGTGTCCACCTCACTTTGGAACCCCTTGATCGCTTTGCTATGAGCCCTTGGCCTCCCAGCCGGGTAAACCATGCTTGCGTGTCAGCCGGTCTCGTTAAAGAGACCCCTAACCCCCAGGAAGTCCAGTGCGCAAACTGAACTCCGTGCCAAAAGGCTCCTACCATGCCTAAACCACAGTCGCAATGGTAAATATAACCACGCAGTAACAGCAGGAGCAACAAAACCAAATACAGGGCAGGCAGGATGCTGTTCGACAGCAAGCATGAGAGGTGCCAGGCAGAGCACATGGTGCCTGCTATAGGCACTCACACCCCGCCTCTCGCACATGCCGAAGGACGGCATGCACACCATGCAACCTCTCACTGTGGCTCAAGAGCCGCCACCCTCTGCATCAAAGGCAGCCGAGGTATGTCTCGCCCGCTACTTGCATTTTTATCTGTTGTGGACTGCCTCAAGCTGGATGGCCAGGAGGTGTGATATATAAGCCTGATTATAAATTAAAAAATAAAATACAGAACTTTAAAAAACAGGAGAGTACCACATCACGGATTACTTAAATTAAATCTATGTTGTCCGTTGATTGTTCTAGCTGTACCTACAACATATATGCCAAACATAAGGTAGCATTTTATTATTATTTTAGACTGATATACTGAGTTTCAACCCTTCCATTCAAGGTAGTTTACAATTCCTGGCTATCTTTGCCAGATAGGCAAGGTGGGCTACAATTGTTGCAGCCCCACTAAGACTGACCCTCACACTCTAGATGAAAAATTGTCATGCCCTTCATAAATTTACTCAACTCTGTTTTAATGGTCTTTGTTCCCCCAATCCTACAGGGAAACTTTCTGCTGACTTTAAAATACTTAGATCTTCTGGCTTTGAGCCATCATCTATTAATGAGTTATTTATAGTCATGAATCCAAATTCTTTTATTATTCTTATTTATTACATTCTATGTGGTATTAAGTCAGGCACCACAGGGACTGCATCTGTCCTCCATTTCCTGTGTTGCTTCTCCATTTCCCTGACTTTGGCTTCCTGTGAGTTTTGCACACAATACAAATAGCTAGTATTGTAAAATTACTATGTGGCTCATGATTGATATTCTTCATATTGCCTCTACATTTTTCATTTTTATTTGCTGGAGCTTTTGTCATTCTGTTCACTATATTAATTCCCTGTGAACAACAAACAAATAATTCACCAGCCCCTCCCCCAACAGAACCTGGAAAAGAAAGGAAATAGAACTTTAAGGCCGGTCACTATGAATATATGTTGTCATTATTCCTTTGGTCAGCTCTTTATTTTGATTTTATTTTTACTTTGAGCATATTGCCGTTTTTCCTTTCCTAATCTTTCCTGAGGAGTTATGAAGTGGTGTTAAATAAAGGACGCTTTTATGTTATAAGTCTTTAGGAAGGCCCCTCCCTAGTGTGTATTTTTAGCGCCTAGTTGGTGAACAGCTCAGTTTTATATTTTGGCTGAGAGGATAACTGCTGTGTCTATTTAAAGTAGACATTTTGCTTTTAACTGTACAAATAATGATCCAGATGCATACTGCAACCTGTCGGAGATGAAAATAGGCATATGATTGTAAATAGGCTTTCTCAACGAGGGTTTCATGAAACCCTAGGGTTTCTTGATGTCCCTGGAAGGGTTTCCTGAACAGATGGGAGTTTAGTTTTTTATATTTTTTAAAAAAATGTGTTAAACATTGATTAGATGATATGACCATATATGGTCATGTTGACCCTCCCCCCCACGCAAAATGGCCAGAGGTGACGGGGAGGTGCCCTAGGTGGGTATGTACACAGCTATGCTTCCCAACCATATTCTGCACGATCACATCACTTCTGGGGTTTCTTGAAGTTGGTTTCTTAATGGTAAAAAAGTTGAGAAAGGCTGCCTTGTACTAAAGATCACTTTGCAAACTCCCTCCTAACATTATAAATGTTTAAAAAGCAATTCACTACTACCAGTGTGTGCTTTGTTCTTTCGATACGTGCAGGTGAAAAAGTAGCGATAGAGCTAAACCCTGAAGGATGACAATGGTAGCAATTCATGTCTCCTAAAATTGAACAGTGTATACCTAACAGGCACAAATAGAGAAAAAAAAACTCCAGTAATATTGGTTTAGCATAGATAGGTACCAGGTAACAGATTGTCCTGATCAATAGGGATGGGTGGAGAAAATGTTATGGTCAAGTATGACACTAGATTAGGGTTGTCAGGTCAACTGAATCAACATAATCTTTTGGGCCCCGCAGAACCCTTCCTCTGAACTGACCCACCTTTGGGGTCATAGCTAACATCTTTAACTTTGCTACCACTAGTTATGGAATGTTATGAAACCAGTGTTATTACTGTTGCTTATTTGATGATATTACTGAATTATACTGTACTTATCCTTTTGTTCTTCTGTTCTATGTAAACCACCATGAGCTGCAAGGAAGGGCAGTATATGAACAAATGAACGAACAAACAAACAAACTCTTCTGTGTTTTTTGGGCAAAATCAGAACATCACCCTGACATCCTAACATTACTTCTGGGACACATTGAGATCACTTAGGCACATTGCTGAAATGTTGGGTGTTCTTTTTTTATCATCATCATCATCATCATCATCATCATCATCATCATCATCATCATCATGTAGCTGTGAATTTCCTGCATTCTGCAGGGGGTTGGACTACATGACCTTGAAAGTGTCTTCAGACTCTATGATCATCAGCATTACCTTTACTTTTCTAACCCACCCTTCCTGTGAGGCTCAGGGTAGGTAACATCAGTTTATAAAACAGTTTGGGGGTAATTCCTCCCACCAATCTGCTGATTGGCAGTGGCGAGGCAGGGCCTGTCAGAAGCGGGGGAGGTATTCTGACATCCCTGCACTAGAAAAAATAAATTAATTTGCTTGGGAAAAATCAAGTAATCCATGCTCATGTTCAGTCATAAGAGTAGGCACCAGCAGAAATTCAGGCTTACATATAGGAGACTCTGGATCCATGCATCATGAGATAAATAAGGATTACAATTTAAAATGAGCATTTCCATTGGAGGTAGACTAGCAGAAAGTACTGCAAGTCATAAGAGATGCACAGCATATTGTGCTTGATCCCTACTACAAAAATAGACTCACCGTTCACCATAAATTGAACAAATCAATGCATTTTGGTTCAAGTGAGTAGTTAAAAATGAAGTTGATTCAATTTCTCAAAGGTATGACAGCTTTAGTATTAATAATACATACCATGCAGCCACAGGAATAAGTAGAAGCCAGGCTGCTATTTGGAGGGGGGGCAGTATTCAGTTCACTGGCTTCCAGTCCTTAAAAGATTAGTTTTATAAATGTATTCTGCAGCGATGTGGAAATCATTACCTTAGGAAGTATAATGCATTTACCAAAAAACCACTTAGAAAATTCCACAGCTTGCTCTTCGGTTATACATGAGAGTTGCTGATCTTAGATAAGGGGTGCATAGGCCAGTCATCATAACTGAAATGTAGTTGGGGAAAGTAAATACAAATTACTCAAGATTTTGTTAATCTAATAAAGTCAGTTTATGCAACAATATTGTTCAACTCATCAGTTCACAATATCTTAAGGGCAAGGAATGTGGTCAAAGTTTATTTTTACTGGGGTAGTGTTTGTATAAAATTACTTAGTGAAGTAAATGTAAAAAACAAAAAAGACTCATTCAATTTGCTCAAGGTCCCTGGCCCAAGGGAGATGGAACTGGCCGTCCTAGAGCCATGGCCTTTTTTGACTCTGGCCACAGGCTGGTGTAATATGCTCTTGGGAGAGACCAGGACCTATTATGCATGCGTCAGTTTTCAATGCAGTCAGTTCATCAACCCTTTTAAAATGTCCTTCTTCCATTCATGCACGTGCTGTGATACTGCGTTTGCCCCCCCCCCCCATCGATTATGCACCGTAAAAGTTCCTATGATAATTTTGAGAGGGGGATGAGAGTTTGAGGAGAAAATTCCATTGCTAGGCAATGTCATTCACATTCCAGCTAACATAGTCTACAATTAGCATTTCAATTCACGCCATATCTTTAAGACAGAAAGCCGTGGTCTGTGGAAATCAAGCTACGAAGAACTGATTTATGGGGGAAATTGTTCTAAAGTGGCTGCCAGAGAGGCAACCGGAATTAAGGCAAAGCCCCTTCCTTCCTAAGAAGAAGCCGCACATAACAGCCAGGCTGTACTCAGGCTATTACAAATTGCATGTTTACATGATTGCTGACACTGAGGAAGCAGAAATCAGCAGCAGGCACCTTGACCTCACGCACACACATGGTCACTGATCAGAGGTAGAGCTTTGTAGTTGCAGGAGTGTTCCAATGCCATAAATACCACAGGGTAATTTCTACTAATTTACATAGCAATATGGCTCGGTTGCCAGGGCAAATCAGTTCTGCAGGGCCATGGAGCTATTCTACCTTGCTTATGACCAAGGTCCAAAATATAAAATGAAATAACATCCACCAATAAAGCTGCCCTCACCACCGGAGTAGGAGGAGAACTAGAAGACCAGTGCCTTACAATAAACACTTGGACTGGGAATTTAATTGGGGACATTTCAAGATGTGCTGTTTTAATGTTTTAAATTTAACTGTATTTATTTAATATGCTGTTACCCGCCCTGAGTGATATAGAAAGGCAAGGCTAAAAATAAAACAATTATTTTTACTATTATAAATAATACATTATATTTATTTATACTTATATTTATTTATTTATTTATACTTGGATTTGTTGTCTGCCTTCTTGCTGTGGACTCAGGGCAAATAACATCCATAAGGTAAAATAAAAAATAAAAAATTAAGTTGAGTTTATAAATTATTAAAAAAAGATTCACACTCAGTTTTTCCATTCTCTCCTTCAAGGGAAAAAAATAAGGGAGGATGATATGAGGAGGAGGGCAACAAAGATGGTGAGGGGCTTGGAGACCAAGATGTATGAAGAAAGGTTGGGGAGCTTGGTCTGTTTAGCCTGGAGAGGAGATGACTGAGAGGGGATTTGATAACTATGTTCAAGTATTTAAAAGGCTGCAATATAGAGGTTGGAGCAGACTTGTTCTCTTTTGCCCCGGAAGAATGGACCAGAACCAATGGGATGAAATTAATTCAAAAGAAATTCTGTCTAAACATCTGGAAGAAGTTCCTGACAGTTCGAGCAGTTTCTCAGTGGAACAGGCTTCCTTGGGAGCTGGTGGGTTCTCCATCTTTGGGAATTTTTAAACAGAGGCTAGATAGCCATCTGACTGAGAAGCTGATTCTGTGAAGATTCAAGGGGGTGGCAGGTTACAGTGGATGAGTGATAGAGTTGTGAGTGTCTTGCATAGTGCAAGAGGTTGGACTAGATGACCCAGGAGATCTTTTCCAACTCTATTATTTTATGATTCTATGTTTCTATCCAAAACCTTGAATCTGATTCAGTTTTCAGTCTGGAGCCAATGCAGCCGGGAGAGGACAGGCTGAATATGGGCCCTCCACTAGGTCCCAGTGAGGACCTACACAGCTGCATTCTCGACCAGTTGAAGTTTCTGGAGAATTTTTAAGGGTAGCTCTGCATAGAGTGAGTTGTAGAAATCTAGTCTGGAGTGGATTGTTGCATGGATCACAGTGTCTAGGCCAGGTGTCAGGTTACAGTGGATGAGGGATAGGTTTGTGAATGTCCTGCATAGTGCAGGGGGTTGGACTAGATGACCCAGGAGGTATGTTCCATCACTATTATTCTATGATTCTATGATTTTATCCCAATCTGAATTAGGCTGTCAGGCCTTGCGGTTGAGGTCCCAGTAGGGAACTTGGAAATTTACATCTGAATGAAAGTCCTGTGCTGAATCTGGACTCAAACTAATAGACTTTTAAACATATAACTAGACCTTCATTCACCATTCACTCCATTATTATCTTAGATCTGGAACCAAATCGAGTGCGCATGGAACAATCTATGCTGGAAACTGCAGCATACACTTATGTGAATGTTGAGGGATAGAATGGAAGTTGATTATTATTGATTAGTAGTTGTTGCAGGAAGGGTTCCCAGGGTTGCAACACAATAAAAAATATCCCAGCTCCATTGTTTGAATCTGTATGCCTGAAAAACAGAGACCACGGAGCATGGAAACTATTAGTTTGCTGGCCCTTTTATTCACTTCCCTTTTCCTCTTCCAGCAACAGGAACATGGAGCTGATCTTGCTATTACAAGAAGGGGAGGAGGTCAGATGAAATGGCTAGGGAATAACTGATCAGAGTTGCCATGACTACCACTCTTCTACTTGAGCTGTGTGTTTAAAGAGAAATGCTGGTTCTCCAGATTGCAACCCGGCACCCCTAACTGTGCAGGTGGATGAAATGTCCCTATAATATGAGCCATTTTCTTCTAGTCAAAGCACAAAGTATTCATAGATTTTTCCCCATAGGTTTAGTTATCATATCTTTTTCCAATCCATGAGAAATGTGATAGTGCCATTTAAAAAGTTAATGAAAAGTAATGAAAGAAACATATTGCAGCTCTGTGACTCATTTCAAACACTAAAACATGGTTTGGGAATCAGAACATCCTTCTAGGCTCTTATGCTCTATCCTCTCCTTCCTTCCCCTTTTCCCTCATGGGTAGAGGCTTTCTCCTTTGTCTCCTGGTTATCACAATGCATAGGCTACTATGATTAGTATTAACATTGATTTCCAGCTCATGATTTTCAAACTAATTTAAAACTGCTATTTAAAATCATGATTGCAGCATGGCACTAGGCATAATTTCTTTGTCCAACAAACTATATTTAGGGAAAATCAAGAAGTGGAGATTAGAGGCACACTCCTGATGATTAGCCATAATTTAGCATTATGTTTGAATTGTGTGATGTATTTTGCCCAGTTTGAGGATCTAAGCCAAGTATAGACTCTGTGAAAGGCCAAATTGTCCTAAAAAACATACAAGTCCAGCTTCTGTTGAACCACAGATAATAAGATTAAAAAGTTTGTTTTCAATGCACAAACTCCATTGCAGTACCAAAAAAATCTATACTGCTGGGTTTTCCATAACATGGGACAGTAATTCTAGTAGAGTAGTCTGTTTCAACAGAATAAAATAGCATCTGTCAAGCCTGTATGGTAATATAACCAAACTTAGGCCGGGGTTGGTTTAAATCACTCCCCAAGAACTCACTAACAAAATGAAATTAAAAGGTTTATAGAAGAAGTTCAAGAAAGAGGTCTTAAATGTAGTTTTTATGTAGTTCAGCTTTCTATTTACATACTCCTAGCAGCAGCAACAGTGGTTCTTATGGCTAAAGCATGAGTATCTTTAGGGAGTAAGAATGGAAGAAACAGGATAAGAAAAAGGTGTTGTCTCCATCATAGACTATATTATTAATATACTAGCAATGTGCATTTGGTCACTGGGGGCCAAAAAGTATCAAAAATGGCTTATTAACATTTTTCAGGTATTAGTTCAGCTGATCTTTTTTTTGTTGCTGTTTTTTACAATTTGGTGTTGTGGTTAGGAGTGAGGACTTCTAATCTGGCGAGCTGGGTTCAATTCTGCACTCCCTCACATGCAGCCCCACTTGGGCTCGCCATGGCTGATAAAGCTGTTCTGACTGAGCAGTGATATCAGGGCTCTCTCAGCCTCACCCATCTCATAGGGTGTCTGTTGTGGGGAGAGGAAAGGGAAGGCGACTGTACGCCGCTTTGAGACTCCTTCGGGTAGAGAAAAAGTGGCATATAAGAACCAACTTTTCTTCTTCTTCTTCTTCTTTTTCTTCTACTACTACTACTACTACTACTACTACTACTACTACTACTACTACTACTACTACTACTACTACTACTACCTGAAATGATTGGGCCTAATAGCTGCAGTTGAATCGCATTTAAATAGCACTCTGTCCTTTTAAATGCCTCCAGCGTGAACTCACAGCTTGGAGGAAGCATTAAACAGACTGTAAGCCATTTAAATACCTTTGGAATTCACTCATACTGCCACCCTGGCTTAGAAAAGGCATTAACATTATAAAGGGATTGTGTCTGAAGTTTAAATGCCTTTTCTCTTATATTAAAAACAATGGTAAATGGGGGCACCTTCTTGGAGACCCACAGAATTGGATCCCCAGTCCAGTCTTTTTTGAACTTTTTTTTTTGAGCAGTGGCATGAAATTTTCAGCATAGCTGTTGGTACCTTTCCTTATCCCATACAAGTTTGCAGCATAGGTGTTGGCGTCTCTGCCTCAAAACATCCATTCCCTCAAGCCCCAGATACCCCCAGGTCAACTCTCTGTGGTAGCCTATGGGGACCATTTTTGTTCCCTATAGTCAATAATGGAGCCAAACAATTTGGGATTCCTGAATATTTATGGAATCTTAATACCAAACTAGTATTGTGATTCAGAAATACTAGGAAACACCAATATTTTCCAGGTTCAATATAAAAGGTGCAAGCACTGGGTCATGTCTGACCCTTGGGGTGATGCCCTCAAGCATTTTCATGGCAGACTCAATACGGGGTGGTTTGCCAGTGCCTTCCCCAGTCATTACCGTTTACCCCCCAGCAAGCTGGGTACTCATTTTACTGACCTCGGAAGGATGGAAGGCTGAGTCAACCTTGAGCCGGCTGCTGGGATTGAACTCCCAGCCTCATGGGCAAAGCTGTGAGACTGCATGTCTGCTGCCTTACCACTCTGTACCACAAGAGGCTCTTCTAGGTTCAATATACTCAATCGCAAAAAATACCTGTTTTTTTTGTATACCCCTAGTTGAAACAGATGGCCATAATCTCTTTACCCTCCCCAACTGAGCCTCTTGCAAATTCTCTTTTCTAATGTTATTGTTATGATCATGTTAAGTTATTATTGTTATAATGTTATTACTGTTATCCACTGTTACTATATGATATCTGTATCTTTTTCTGTTTCCTGTAAACCGCCCTGAGCCCTCGGGGAGGGTGATATGTAAATATAATAATAAATAAATAATAAATAACTAATCCCTGAGTTGTCTCTGTGAAACTCTTGGAACAGCAATAAGCTCCCTTTCATACTAGATTCACAGCTGAATTGTGCAAATTAGTTAATGGACCATTAAGATGTAACCATCAGTCTGAAGGTGGGTTGTCTGGCTCCTGCAGAGCAGTCAAAGTACAATTAGATGAGAATTTAGCTGGAATTTTCTTCTGAGATAGCTTTTTCTCTTGACAGAATCTATTGTTACCTTAAAGACAGACAGAAATAATAAACTATAATTAAATATAAAGAAATGAATTCTGTTAATCCTTAAAGTCCCTTCCTGTTTTATTATGAGTCATATTGGATAGCTCCCTGTGAAATTTTTTTTAGTTAGAATGGGCATAAAATACACTAAAAATAAACAGTAGGCTGAAAACAATAACCAGAGGAAATTAAAATGATATACCATAGGAAAAATCTTTTTTGCTCTGGAAACAGAAATATCATAACTGTCATGAAAGAAAATTGTGTTTTTACTCTGGTGATATCCAATGAAATAACCTGGAGGAGAGTGAATCTTTTGAAGTTTGTGGAGGATTTACTTACTGTTAAAAATATAAACAGTATTTTGCTCAAATATGCCATCTTGGGAAGAGAATTAAAATTGCAAGGCGAAGACTTTGGGAGATCACTGCTTTTTATTATTTACAGGAAAAAGCAGGCAAGCCAACAATCAAAATGATCGGCAGGGTTTACAATATTCATGAAGTGTCACAGTCAATTTGTATCATGCACAAACTATTCCCTGATTTTGGGATTTTATTACTGTTCATTGTCATACTGTGTTAGCCCATCCAGTATTTGATTCTTTATAAGGTTGTTTTTACCTACCATTGTATCAAGACAAAAATTCAATGGAGACTGAGAACAGATTTGTCTGATCATAGAGACAGTATTCTACAGTTCTACAGACTGTTTTATGTATGGTTCTCTGTTATAATGTAAACCGCCCTGAGCCTCCGGGGAGGGCAGTATAGAAGTATGATAAATAAAATAAATAAATAAATTATAACAGCGCCACCCTGACTTCAATAGATTTAGAAGAATATAACTCTGCTTAGGATGGGTTAGGGATACCAGCTCTGGGTAGTGAAATTCCTGAAAATTTGGGGGTAGAGCATGGGGACTCTGGGGTTTGAAGAGGGGAGGGACCTCATCAGCGTATAATGCTAATGGTCAACCCTTAAAAACAGCCATTTTCTTGAGAGGAGGTGATTTCTGTAATCTGGAGATCAATTGTACTTCAGGAGATCAGATCTCACCTGAAGGCTGACAACCTCAGATGGCACTTTCATATACTCCCCCCCCCCATACACACCAAACTTGAAGATAAGGCCTTGATTACCATTGTATATCACCCAGGGAAGTCTTGAAGGCAAACACAGGCAATTTCAAAGTGTAGAAAAACATCAGCTTTAAAATGTTTTCCAAAATGAAATTATTTCTATAGTTGCAGTCATGGTTGATGTTAAATATGCTACTGCCATGGATGTCATTGTCTTGCGGTTTTATAATTTTGCATGACTTTTGTTGCACTTGAACAGGCTCTCTCAGTCAGGGTTTTCTGAAACCCTGGGGTTTCTTGATGGCCCTGGAAGGGTTTCCTGAATAGCTGGGAGGTCATTTCTTAATATATTTTTAAAATTTGTTAAACATTTATCTGGTGATAAGATCGTATATGATCATGTTGACCTGCCCTCCCCAAAGGCCAATGATGGGCCTGAAGGGGGTGGGAAGGAGACGGGCCATGAGTAGGTATGTACACAGCTAGGTTTCCCAACTATATTCTACATGATTGTGGCACTTCTGGGGTTTCTTGAAGCCTGAAGAATGTTTCAGAGGTTTCTCAAAAGTAGAAATGTTGAGAAAGGCTGCACTAGAGCTTAAGAGACACTGCTTCAAAACAAGACATGCCTAGTTAAAATCTTGTATCTAAAAGATCACAGACAAGCTGCATTTGTAATATGGGACCTGTAACTCTGACCACGTTTACAGAGTTTCAAAAGAAGATAAGGTATGCATAATTCTCCTTCTCATTTATTATCTTTTTAATATTATGCTTTTTAACATAGAAGGTATTGACTGGGCAGCCCATCTAGTATAAAAAGAATTCCTCAGCATGCCAGGTCCAATTTGTTTTGGACAGCTTCCACACGCTCCCTCCTTCTGTTTGGGTTCTGTTTCACTATTTATCTTTATTTATTATTTATTTGGATTTTTATACCTCCCATTCTTTGCAGCTCTGGGCAGTTTATATTGAACATTGTATAACTTTACATGGAACATTATACAGTCTGTAACATTGTTCAACTTTCAATAAAACATTATAGCAGTCCAATACATCGTGTCATTTTCATTAATCTTCATAATCTATGGGAACATTAAAATAACAACCACTTTGGGAGATCAATTTTTTTCAGTCATGGGAGGGCATCTGAGGATGGCGACCAGTAGGTGTTCTTGCTCTTCATCACAACTTGGGGGCTGTTTGGGCATTGGGCTAGATCCATTTTGGGTAAAGATTGGATCCACATGCCCATCCATCCAGTTGGGAGTCCTCTTGAGAAATCTTGTCCCAAGTCATAGTCCAGCACTGGAACCACAATGACTTGATACCACAAAACACTGCAGTAGTAGAGATTGCTGTAATGGCATTCTGCCATGTGAGCATCAAGCTAATTGGGATGGATACACAAACAGAAAAAGGTGAAAACCTGGGGTGAAAACCACCTTTCATGGCCGCACATGTTCTGGGTCTTGCGTACCTCAAGGACTTTCTGCGAGTCCAACACACTCTTTTCACTCAAACTGATTGGTGATACCTGGTCACAAAGAAATCTCCCTGGCCTTAACAGGAACCAGAGCTTTTTCAATAGTGGCCCCCAACTTGGTGGAATGAGCTCCCCAATGAGATCAAGGCCATAACAGAATTTAAACTGTTCTGTAGGGCTTGCAAAACAGAGCTCTTCCACCAGGCCTTCAGCTGAACACCATTAACAAGAGACCTCCTTGAAACCAGATCTATCCATTTCAGGTAACTCTTTTAACACATCATCCAAGCTCATGGTGTCTTCCTCTCCAAATTATCATAGTTAGTGTTTCAGTGTTTTCAAATGATGTTTTTTTATGCTGATATAATGACTATTATATTTGATTAGATCTGTTTTTACTCTGTTAAAAATTGTTTGATGTATATTTCCAACTTTACTGGTTCTATGTACACTGCTTCGAGATGTCATAATGAGGAGCAATATATAAATTGAAAGAAAGAAAGAAAGAAAGAAAGAAAGAAAGAAAGAAAGAAAGAAAGAAAGAAAGAAAGAAAGAAAGAAAGAAAGAAAGAATTTGGGATCTGACCACTCTGTTGTATTATGGTTTAGCATTCATTGTGCACTGACACTAAGGGCCTAACTATGTGAGACATGGATGAATTGCAGTTATAACAGATCAGAGGACTTGTTTTGAAAACTGCTTTATCATTCAGTGCAGCTCAGACCTCTGCAAAGGGAGGGGGGACTTCTGCCTTCCGTCCAGCATCATTTTCCCTCATGGAAAAGGCTGCATGGGGGATACTTGCCCCTTCCTCAGCCTCTATGTGTCCTTGGTCACATTATCACAGGATATGTGCAACCCAAGGAAGAGTCAAACACACTTCCCTGACTATTTATAACAGGGAATCCACCAGGGAAGACCCAAGCTGAACAAAACAATGAAGAGATTTTAAAGTTGAATCTCTCGATACATGGATGACTGTGAGTTGGGGATTCCCACCCTGACTTGGATCTCACATAGAGATGGGCATGAAACAAACCCCAAAGCAAAGTTCATTGTGAATTTTGCCCTGATCATGGTCTGCAAATCAAAGTTCATGATAGGTCTACTCAAAGCCTAAAATAACACCCACCAATAAAGGCTGGCCTCACTGCTGGAGGAAGAGGGAGTTGAACGATCAGCTCCTTAGAAAAAAACCCTGTCTGAGGAAATTTTAGCTAGGGGTATCAGGAAAATTGTAATATTTTAAAGATTTTTAACTGTATGTTTTAAATATTGTTACCCACTCTGAATGATATGGAAGGGCAGGAACAACAACAACAACAACAACATCAACAACAACAACAACAACAATATGGTAGATTCAAATGGGAAGTGGCACAATAAAATCAGAGTCCAGTAGCACCTTTAAGACCAACAAAGATTTATCCAAGGCATGAGCTTTCGAGTGCAGGCACGCTTCCTCAGGCTATGAACTCCCTTCATGACAGTGGGAATATATAGCAAAAGTTAATTCTGTTAAATTAGTAAACTGTGTCACACATCCCAATACAGCCAATGATAATTCTTTGCTAAAACAGCCAATCAGTCCCCTGGAAAAAGGTAGCTTGGTCACAGCTAGAAAGGTCCCTGTTGGCTGTAGAATCCAACCTCAGTGCAGGAAATCCAAAGATATGGTGACTTTCTTGCAAGACTGGCAGCTTCTGCTTGAAGCTCTCCAGTAAGGGAGAGCCCCTTTCTCAGGTATCTAGTTCCATGGACAAAACAGCTCTTAACATTAAGAAACTTCTCATGATGTTGAGCTGAAAACCACGATGCTGGTCTTGAATGCTAGAGCAGGAGATTACAAATCCTTGCCCTCTTCCCACAAGAGTTGCTTGTAATCTATTAACCCTCAAATCAAAAGGGCATGTTGATAGCTGTTGATAAAACACATTCATGAAGACCATCAACGGGGGCTCAAAAGAAAGATCATTATGGATTATGCAGCAAATATAATAAAGCTTATGCATTAAATTTTAACCACGTATGGTTAAAGGCTATTATGGTGTTACAAAGAAGAAGAAAAAAGCCTGCTAGAGTGAGCTTTAATACTGAAAATTTCATTCTTTTGATGACCATTCTGGCAGTAGTCATAAATTTAATAGATATTTATGTATGTATTCCATAAAGCAAATGACATTGCACTGGGAAGTTGAAGACTACACTCTAATTGCATCACAAATCTCCACACAGTTTTGACATTTTCTTCATCACTAAAATAGAAGTTCAGTGTGTACCATCTGCATAAAATATACATTATCTATCAAGAACATACAAATGCTGCATGAATTACATTATTGCGGGGTCATTATATCAATGAAATCTTGCTAGGAGAAGGATGCCAGTTTGCAGAAAAAGCACAAGATGCTAATGTTACACAATGATGTGCTGTTTATTAGGAGGTAGTATAGACATGATGGGTTCATAACCCAAAACAGATCTCATGTCTGTTTAATAATAACACACTGCTGGCCCTTGTCTAGCGTGCTAGTCTTTTTTACTTTAAACTAATGGGCTTTTCTCATTGAACACCTCTTCTTACAGCATCTAATAGCCTGTGATCTAATAGCTGGGGCAGATAATCCAGGGGTGGGAACTTGGTTCACCTTCTATCACCAGGGTCCCCAAACTCTTTGAAGCTGTGAATACCTTTGGAGTTCTGACACTCAGTCAGAAAATGTTTGATATGGGAGCTGGAGCCACACCTGTGGAGGAAGCCCAACTGCAAGGGAGATGGAAGGGTAAATAAAAACACACTGGGAAAGAGAGTGAGGGGAAAAACTGAACTCTATGATGGGAGCACCCACTGATGCAAGCAACGTTGTTTTAATCTGCATAGCCTACCAGATTTTCAGGGGCAAATCAGAAGCCTTGATGGACAAGAGCCCTCCTTTGTCTACACTAACTTTCTAAGAACATTTGGTGAGAGCTGGGATAGGTGTTAGTAGTTGGGGACATTGTGTTCTGTGGGGACAACCTGCTCTTTCCCAGTGACTTAGCCTCCCCAGAGAACAGTTAGCAGGTGAAGGAGTATGTCTGCCTAAGGAATGGGCTGGAGATGGAGATCAAGAGTATCTTAGCCAGCTCAGACTGGACAGAGGTGGGGAGTGAAGCAGACTGCATAATTGGAGAGACTTCTGAAGAACCCCCTGATGTATTAGAGATATCAGTTTGAAGAGGAGGTTGGGGGGGGGGGTTGCAGATCTGCTTAGCAATGTTACATGCTAGAACCATAAAATGTCATAGCTGTCTTTCTCCAGGAAAGGGGGGGGGTAGTAGCAGACAATGAAGCAATCTATCCAGTCTATATGTGACTGAATACAGCTGCTGAAAAACAGCTTCCCTGGTTGTTCCATGGATTCTAGTATGCTTATCCAGGATGTGTTCTGTTATTTGAAGCCATGGAAATGCACTTTGGGACTTTCCCTTCATTAGGCTGTTCCAGGGAAATACTTGTTCAAGTTTCAGTCTTGTTGCAAATATATTTGGAAAGTGAATGTTTAGAAGTCAAATGATATGGTGATAAGGACCTGCATAGTTTTATCTTTATCTTCACATCCCATTATGTTATGAATCACAAATATTGTATTAGGATCCTATCCCTCCCTGTCTAGAAGCTCTCTGAACTCTTTTACCAGAATTTGGTCATCAGCCCCTTTGATGTTTGCATACCAATCATTCAGGGATTTACAGAAACGTTAACGAACTCCGTGTGAACTTCAGACATCCTGTAGAGTTTTGAATTTTGTCTTCTGTGTCTAGTGATCGTAAGCATTTGCTCAGGGGCTAAAAGTGCATTATGCAGAAATGTGGGTAAGAGGACAACTTTGCAGCATTTTTTCCCATTAAAAATGGCATCATAGTTTTCAATCATTATGGATTTTGATATATATTATACCAAATCTGGATATAAATGTAACCTCTTTAGTTTCAGATGAATTCAAATGCATATTTCTCATTTTTGAGTTTTCGAAAATGTTCCTTCCCTCCATCTCCCTCAGCATTGTGTTAGTATCAGAATCTATTTACTTATACTTTGCCTTAATTTTAAAAAATTAAAAAGAAAAAAAACCCTGAGCCTTTCTGCACCCGATAAAAAAATTGAAATACTCATGTTATGTGCCTGACCTGGAAATTACAGCTGAGGCAAAATGCAGCTGGTTGGGTTCTTACAAAGACTCCATGGAAGGCTCATGTCTGTGTGGGATCTGCCCTCACACAACTGCATTGGTTGCCAATAGAGTTCCAGACCGGTTTGATATTGGTACTAACCATTAAGGCATGGGCCCTGCGTAACTGAGGCAGTCCTGAGGCTGTCCTTTCCCAATATGCTCCCTGAAGAGCACAGCATTCATCAAACACCAACCTGTTGGTGATACCTGGCCCCAGAACAATCTGCCTGGCCTTGAGCAGAGCCAAGGTCTTTCTGGCCCTGGTTCCTGTCTGGTGGAACAAGTTGCCAGTGGAGATCTGGGTGTTGATGGAACTGCCAGAGTTCCACAGGTCCTGTCAAATGGCACTCTTCCACTAGGCCTTCCAGTACTATGGGCTTCCCTCCTCTACTCAACATGTTCTTCTCCCCCCCCCCCCCCGCCCCAATATAAGGTTCCCTCTGGAGGGGATAGTTTTACTACCATAATGATTACTGAAGTTGTCAGCTATACTATAGTGGTTATGGAATAAATAGTATTTTATAGTTTTAAATGTATTTCATTGTTGGAAACTGTCCCAAGCCACCATTGGGAAGAGGCAATCTATGAATAACATGATAAAAACAAACAAACCTAGGGATCACCAACCTGGCACTACCCACTGAACCAAATAATGTAATGTTGCAAATTGGGTGGGAAATGAATTTCAAATGGCAGAATCAAACAAATGTGGCAAGCTATTACCAAGCCCTGGCAGGACAGACACACAATAAAATTAAATAAAATACAGTCCTGGGAGCCTTACAACTCTGTCTTCTAGTATTCCAGGTTACTCTTGACTATTTCTGGGATTTTCCGGGATCCATTTCCATGGGTCCCGGAAAATCCTGGATACCATCTAGATACCTAAATATATCAGGAAAATATGAATAAGATATTCTTTGGCTTTATATTCAGATCACAAATATCCCAATGCATATCCCTATTTTTCTAATCAAAATATCCCCATGTCGTTATTCCCATGTGTTTTAATAGCATGTTTATCAAATTTTCAATCCTAGAGGAGAGCAGCAGCTGCAGAGGGGAACTCAGTAAAGTTTCTTTGTTTCATCTTTTGGTGGGAATTTAAAGACAACCCAATGTAATGTTTTCACAGTAAACAACAAAAACAAAGAGAGAAGCTAAGTATATTGAAATAAAGGGATTTTCAGTTGATTGTTAGGCTTACAGAATCGCTTTGCATTGCGTTGTAAATTGTGCAATGCCGCTATTATATCCACACTGAAGTAGATGTACCTGAAAGAATGTTGTGCTGGATAAATGAAGCATTGTCTTAATGCCTGACATGTATTATACTAATGTGCAGGGGAAGGAGAATGAGCCACAATACATCTGATATACTTGACCAAACTCCTTGAATGACATTTTCACAAAACATTGTAAAGGGTTTTAAAAACTCAGCACTCCACTCAGCAAGGTAAACTTGACTTTAAATGCTGACGTTAAAAATGTGTCCTAGACCACTCATCTGTGGATTACTTGTGCTTTATGGAGGAAAACAAAGGCCCGTGTCTTAAGTCCAGCCCCCTGAGGAAATACCAAGGTAATGAATATGGTAGTGACAGACTTTGTTTTCAACCCTCTTCAGTATTTTTTTTCCCAGTAGAGCTCCTCAGAGTGTGATACTAAGGGCCATTCCGCACCAGGATCTATGTGGCAAATTGGTTGCGGGATGAAAAAACACCATTTTAAATTGTGGAATTCGTCGTTATGCATACCTGGCTTTGTTGTGGAATCCAGCTGCGTTTCTATCGTTTCCCATAGGTTTCCAGTCTCGGCAAAAATTGCTAGCCAGGAAGCGATATTGCCGAGCTTCGTCCCGCCCCTGGCCGTCAAGCAGCCAATGGGCAGCTGTTATCATGATCCCAAAAAGCCCCTTTCCCTTTAAGAAAGGTTTAAAAAAAACACACATACGTTGCAACGAATCTGCGTTGATTCGTTGCAACGGAGAGACCCATCTAGCTAGCAGGTGGTGTTTGAGCTGCCGTTTCATCGTTGCCACGCTCCCCCCGAGTGAAAAAAAAATACCCCCCCACATGGGCGTGATTTTCAGCCAAAAATACAGTGAAAAATAAAGGGAAAATAAATCAGCAAACGGGGCTGTGTGTTGTTTCATGCTTGGTGACTTAAAACAGCTCTGCAGCCAGGGAAGCCTCGCTGGGTAAACGAAGGCTCGCTGGTGCGTTGATCTCCGCTCGCTCGGAGCAAAAAAAAATGGTGATTGCTTCGCCGGAAGATCAGAGGAGAGAGCTAGGGGAGGGACTTTGCAGAAACCGCAACAATGGTAATGCACAGAACTTTCCCGCTAGTGTTGCAGATTGGTTGCAAGAATGTAGCACTTTCCGGAGAGTGAATCCACTTTTTGGGATTTCCCTGAAAGCACTACAACGAAACGCTTTTTACGGATCAGTTTCAGGAGTGTTGCAGATTGTCAATGTCAATGATTGTCAATGACGTTGTGCATAACAGCAAAACAGTAGCGATTTCAATTTGTAACCATTGTGCTATTTTGGACGAGTGTGGAATGGCCCTAAGTTAAGCCTCACCACCATTAATAAGCTATAGATCAGTGGTTCTAAACCTGGGAGTTGGGACCTGTTTGGGGATCGAACAACCCTTTCACAGGGGTTGCGGCAGGGTGAGCAGCTTGGGGGGGAGGAGGGACACCACTGTTGCCATTCTTCCTGAAGGCACCTGCCAATTTGGATACAATTTATATACAATCATGAACAATGGATCTTCACGCCATTGGTCAGTTCGGTTTAATATCCATGAAAGAACACTTGCATAATGTTATGGTTGGGGGGTCACCACAACATGAGGAACTGTATTAAACGGTCACGGCATTAGGAAGGTTGAGAACCACTGCTATAGACACACAAGTAATTACAGGTCAGGGGAAGAACTTGGAAGGCTCTGTCCCCATATCTCTCCTTTCAGAACTGTATAAACTCCCACAATAGGCAGCACAGACTTACCCGTGCGGCTTTTGGCGGGTAGGGGGCCGGGAAAGGAGCGATGGCTACGGCGGCCATGGCGCGAGCCCCTGGTGGCATGCTGCATTGGTGGCGCGTGCGGCAGGAGGCGGGGCTGGAGAGGCCGTTTAGGACGTTGCCTGTCTCCTTCCCGCCTCTTTGCCAGCCGCTGGGGCAAGCGAACGGTTGCGTGATTGGCTCTGTGAGTGGCAAAAGCGCGGGCCTGCTCGGACCTCGAGACAATCGACAACAGCCTGTCAGATTGTTTCCTGAGTAGGCTTGTGAGGGAGATTGAAGGCCATTTTTCTTCAAAAAAAAAACAAAAACGCTTGTTGTTCCCAGGGGTGAGAGTCATTTAAAAAAAGGAAGAAGAAGAGGAAAGCAAGCGAATAGAACGGGCAGCATGGCCAAGGGGCAGCGATCCCAAGGGAGCAAATCTGATGGGAGGGCGAGTCCTCGGACTTGCAGCGCAGCAAGGGGCCAGGAGTCTGTGGAGGCAGCCCAGGGCCAGAGGCAGAAGTGCAGCAGCACTTCCAAGGCCTGTGCGGCCTTGCTATCGAAAAAGGCAGGGAAGGGCAGGACAAGCCTCGGTGGGGCAGAAAGGGCCGCCTCAGTTCCTAGGGCAGCCAGTACAGCCAAGTCCCGGTCAACCAGTAGGGGACACGTGGCTAGGAGCCAGGAGAGTGCGGCTCATGGGCCCAGGGCCCGTGGGCAGAAGGGAGCAAAGGGTCCAGAGGCTTCTGCGGCCTCAAAATCTGTGAAACATTCCAGATCGCAGCGTGTTGCTCGAGCTGCACAGCCCAAGCATGGCAAGGTTGCTCTTAGGCAGGCATCCTCGTCAGATAGTTCCCCTTTGGATCTGGGTAGGGGCAGGACACGACACAGGGGAAGCAGAGAGGCTAAGGCTTCTCTTCGTACAAGAAGGTCTGCTTCTTCGGGGCGCAGGTGCAGAGCAGATGTGCGGACATCTGAGTCCAGTGTTTTTACAAGCTCTGGGTCAGGGGAAGATCAGGCTTCTAGCTCAGTCATTTCAGATTCCTCTACGGCCCGTGGTCACAAAAAGGTTCAGTTAACAAGCCGGATGGCAAGTTTTGGTTAGGTTATGCGCGAGCTGTGGAGCACATGACTGCTATGCACATGTCTGGGGAGGCTCACGTTAGGCTCACAGTATAAACAAGCTAACCCCTCCTTATTTTCTCCAACTGCATCTTAACATTCCAGGCCTCCTAGCACATATTCAGTCCTCAGCATATCATTCCCCCCTTTCTTTTAGTTAATTAAGCCACATTTTAATGCATACTGCCTTCCATGAGCATGTAGAAACAACTATTTCATCTGTGGGTGGTCCCGTTGTGCTGCTTTCAGGATTATCGTAGCAGCCAGCCAGTTCTCTCTTAGGTGTGACAGGCTATCAAATAATCAAGATGAACAGGATGACATTAAGGATTGCAGCAGCGGAAAAAGGATTTAATTCTGTAGTTCAAATAGGAGAGAGGCATGAGTTTTGATACAATGACCAAGTTTTGTATGCACTGCGTAATCTCTGCCATGGATCGTGATTCCTCTTCTGCTAAAACTTCCAGTTGCCTCAAATCAGTGGTTGCCAGTAGGCTGGCCCTTGTACAAATGGAAGTTTTAGCAGCAAGAGAATCAAGAGTCCATCTGGAACTCATTCATGGGAGCCATGCCAAAAGCAGTGACATAGCAGAAAAGAAAGGAATCTTTGATACATTATAGAATGATTTATCAGCCACCCTAAGCGGATAAAGGTAAAGGTAAAGGTATCCCCTGTGCAAGCACCGGGTCATGTCTGACCCTTGGGGTGACGTCCTCCAGCGTTTTCATGGCAGACTCAATACAGGGTGGCCTTGCCAGTGTCTTCCCCAGTCATTACCATTTTACCCCCCAGTACTCATTTTACTGACCTCGGAAGAATGAAAAGCTGAATCAACCTTCAGCTGGCAGACAGAAGGATATAATGCTCCTTAGGGTGACATTGTATGACACTTGATTTACTTGTATTAAAATATTACAAGGCAGTGAATATGTAGGAAGGGTCCTTTGTAGTGTACTCTGCCTCCTCCATTTCCACTGATTAAAACAGTGCTCCGTTTTGTCCGGTCAGTGAAATCAGAATCGGAAATATAAGCTCAAGGAACTGTGTGTTGTTTTGTGTTCCCTTTGAGGCTTTCTTCAACAGCCTGCCAGTGATTGGAATGACTGGATTTCAAAACACTTTCAACTAAAGAGCTGTCATTCATGGATGCTCTTTATCTGCATTTTATCATTATTTTATTATTTTCAGTGCCAGGGGCTGTGCTACTGTAGGCAGTGAGCCCATAACGATGCCCAGGTTGTGTCACAGCTGCCAAACTCATCAGGGTTTCCAGGTCGTGCAGCTGCCAATGCAGGGCCGAGAGGGACTCCTGGGCAGGGCTGATGATGCCATGGATCCTGGGCTGCATGGCTACCACTGCTGAGCCCTGCAGGGCTCCTGAGCTGTGCAGCTGCTGATGCAACCCCCAGGCTGCTTGTTCACCAGAGCCAGGCCCAATGTGGCTTCTCCTCCAGCCTCCTCTGGGCCTGGCACAACCCCAAGGCTGCTTTTCTGCTATCTCTGCAGGGCCCACTCCAGTGCAAGGGATACTTCATCATGGAAGGTAATTCTTTTTTGTGTATGCCCAGAGAATGCTCTTTTCGTTTTAGGGTGGTTTAAACCCCTATGTATTTTTTATAGATTTCATTTTTTTCCCTGCAAACTTAGGGGTCACTCAAGTTTGCAGAAAAAAAATTGCTTAGTGCAAGTGTGGCCCCAGTGCACAAATTGAAGTATCTGCACATGGACATTTGGGAAATAGATATATAGATGTACTGATTACTGTATGAAGATGGGGGAATTTTATGCTGTCTGTCTTATAATAGAATATGTTATTTTGTTTTACCATCACCCATAGCTTGGGAAAGCCATTATACAAATTGAATAACTGCTCAAAGTGTGTATGTGTGCATTTTATGGTAGGTTGAAACGTTCACAAAAAGTGACTGCCATTTCAGCATAGTCCTACAACAAATGTCCTAGGAATATAACTTTTGTGTATATAACTCTTCTTCACTGCACTTATTAAGAATTCCAATTCAAATGAAGCAGGCAAGCTGGATCAGTGGTGGGGCGGGCATGGATAACAGGACATTATATGTAACCCCATCCAATCCCTAAGATCCAGTCAGGCTTTTGTAGGTCTTTTACCACCTGAAGCAAAATTGATAACTGTAACATGATATCCAGTTCCCAACATGGCCCCATCTGTAGATAATTAAATATGGAGAGTGGGGCTGTGGACAGACAAGACAGACAAACCTGAGAAATGACAGATTTGTAGAAAAATCTGAAATCTTTAAAAAGTGATACAATTACCTCCAATAATAAAGAAGTGCCTACAGTATTAAGAGATAAATGCGCGGTGACCAAACCTTGGTTTCTGTCAGGAAAAGGCAGACTGAGCCATTTCCAGGGCTCTTTGGCTTAGAGGGTGAGCTCATTTGAGCCAGGTTTGTCAACAAATTATTGAGTAACTTGCTACTGTGGAATAGTCTTTTAACTAAGCTTCCCCATACCTTTGAGCTAAAGGCCAATATATATATTGTTAACATTTAAGCAGAGAATAATAAATTATAGAATTAGTGAAGGACTAGATCCTCAGGACATACTAGTTGGATAGCAACGGAACTATGATGAATTTATGCTCATAGAATAGTAATAGGAGGAAACAACCACTGATGAAAATGCTACATTGAAAACAGTACGAATCTAGAGTCTGTATTGGTTGTTTGATTACTATTAAAAGAAGAGATAAACCGTATTTCCACCCTTATTCATAGTTAATTTGTTAAATTGTTTTTTACAGCCTAGGGTAGGTTCTTTCTTCTGCTGCTATATTCATTTCGAACCATCCTCTTTTCATGGTGTGTGCTTCACCCTTTGAAAGTCAATGCGGTATAGTAAGAGTTTCAGAACAGATCTGAAAGAACCCAGGTTCAAATCCATACTCTGTTGTGGAAGCCCACTTTGTGATTTGGGGCCAGTCACATATTTCCGCCTAACCCACTGGACTGCTCCCAGTCAGTCTGGGATTTCTGCTAATGGAGAACACATGCATGCATTTGGGAAAGAAGATACTTATCTTTGTTTTCAAAGAAAGTCCAGGTGTTTGGTCTCTTTTCCTTTTCAATTACAGGTACAGAAAGCCCCCAGAATCATAGGTGGTCATACAATGGTGAATCGCCAATTTCAAATTCTATTCAAGAGACACATAGATAAGACACATATTAGTTAGATGTCAGTGGAGAGTCATGGACACTGAGGTTCAACTCCCTGTTCTGCTGTGGAAGATTGCTGGGAGACAGTGGGCCAGTCTCAAGATAGGCTCCAGCAATATGTGGACCGAGAACTTCCAGAAGTACAGGCAGGATTTTGAAGAGGCAGAGGAACTAGAGATCAAATCCCCATTAGTAAATCTAAAGTACTCGGCATTCAGAGTGCTGGAAATAAAATTCTACTATGGGTGAGATATCAAAGTACTGATTGCTCTGGACTCACTGTCAGGTGTTTGCAGTTAAAACTTCAACCTGCTGTAGAAGGTTTCCAGTTCCAGTTAGTCTTCATTCAAAGATCATGCAATGGTTCTGCTGCACAGAGGGAGGGCGCAGGGTTTTTAATTTCCTGCAAAATAAAAATAAGTGGTTCACCCCGCAGCGCAGCAAAGCACCAGCAAGCTGACCGGGGCATTTTTTTGCCACCCTTGGGCCACTGTAGGGCAGGAAGGAGTTGGGCCTGAAAGGCTCGGCTCTTCCCTGTCCACACAGGCCTGTCACAGGATAGGCCCTGTTGGTCCCTGAAGTGGGCTAAGGGAACACGGAAGAATTTGCCTTCCCTTATCCTGGGGCAAAATAGGGCCTGATCCACAGCAGGCCTAGGAGGGGGCCTGCCTGGTGGCTCCAACATACATAAACAGGGATTAGTCCCACTTCGATATGACTGGCCTCTTGGCCTTTTCCACCCATGCGGAATTGGCCCGTTGGGTAGGTGAGACTGAGAGACCTCTGAGACAACTGTGATTGACCCAAAGTAACCACTGGCTTCATATGGGGAATCAAAATCTGTTCTTCAGATTAGAGGCTACCATTGTTAACCACTACACCAAGCTGGCTCTAGTGGCTCCTATGCTAATATAGCACTAAGGAAGTCAATTGACAAATCTTGCATTGTTTAACTTCCTATCAATGAATCAAACTCACAGGACCATCTGTATTGGTTGACAAGGAAGGGGACTTGTTGCTAAGCATTGCTTTTGGCCCACATGTTTTAAGCATCGCCAAGAATTAGAGCATCTTGTCGCCAGGAATCCTAGGCCCATTCTGCATATGTTGGATAATGTACTTTCAATGCATTTTAGAAGTAGATTATCCTGTTCTGCATAGGAAAATCCAGTTGCCAAAGCACCTTGGAAGTGCATTATCCAATGTGTGCAGAATAGGCCCTAGTTTCTTTGACTGCATTTGCCAATCATGAACAGAAATACAAGCTGGCTAAAACTTGACACCATTGTTGGCACAGCCTGGAGACTATTCTAGGGAATAAGAAGCGTTTAGGGCATTAATATAACCCATGAAGAGAATAGACATTTCTTCCGTTGCTGCAGTACAAACCAAATTGCACACATGGCAACTTCTTCATAGAAGCTGCAAAACCTGCTTTGCTTCTTACTTAACCTGGCTACTGTAAATTACAAACTAAATGGATCAAAACCTATTATTTGTATCTATCTTTTATCTGGCATTCCTAGGCAAGTCGCATCACAGCATGACAGAAAATTCCAAGTTAGATCTCTTTTAAAGGGCTTTGTGAAAATAAATTACTTTCTTTTCTTTTTTTCTCTCCATGGGATCAAAGCAGCACAATAAATGCTAGTGAATCTCTGGGCTTCTTTGTAAGAAGTGAGGGATTGCTACTTATGGTTAGTTACTTCTGAGAATCTGTGATGCCAGGTGGGTGGTTAGACCTGACGTCAATTTACATTGTAGAGCTGGCTTGCTCATCAAAAATAATGGGCAGGTCGAAGTGTCTGCTCGACAGGGGAAGTAACCCCTTTGTTTCTAGTGCAAGCAAGATTGTGTCACTTCTGCTGACACTGATTGGGAAAATAGGTATGATTTATACTTAAAGAAAGGTCCTACAGTTTGACGGCCTGGATGTGCAAATATGTTCCTATAAGCAAACATTTGGCTAACAGAACAATACATTAACAATACATAATATAGAAGTCCTCTCAAACTGTCCCTCGTCTCTGTATGGAGAGGTCTCCTTAATGGATGACCCCCTGCCAAGTTAGCGTAGGGATCTTAGCTGAACTGAGCTCCATTTTCTTGAGATGGGGAAGTCACATCAGGTGCCTACGTGGCTGTCATAGTTCTGTGTCAGCGTATCACTGAAAGGGAGAACAATGATAAAGCATCCTTCCACCTGACACCTCTCGAGAATCCATCCAGAGACCTTATGAAGCTCTGTCAGAATATTCTCCCTTTTATAAGTTTTCGTAGTTTTCCTGGAAAGTCTGACTCACCTCCAGAGGAGGTGTAAGAACCAAAGAAGTATTATAAAACTGTGTTTTATTTCTATGTTTTTAAAATTATTATTATTTCCCTTTGTTGTTGTTAGGTGCGAAGTCATGTCCGACCCATCGCGACCCCATGAACAATGATCCTCCAGGCCTTCCTGTCCTCTATCATTCCCCAGAGTCCATTTAAGTTTGCACCTACTGCTTCAGTGACTCCATCCAGCCAACTCATTCTCTGTCATCCCCTTCTTCTTTTGCCATCGATCGCTCCCAGCATCAGGCTCTTCTCCAGGGCGTCCTTCCTTCTCATGAGGTGGCCAAAGTATTTGAGTTTCATCTTCAGGATCTGGCCTTCTAAACAGCAGTCTGGGCTGATCTCCTCTAAGACTGATCGATTTATTCGCCTTGCAGTCCAAGGGACTCGCAAGAGTCTTCTCCAGCACCAGAGTTCAAAAGCCTAAATTCTTTGACAGTCTTCCTTATGGACCAACTTTCGCAGCCATACATTGCAACTGGGAAGACCATAGCCTTGACTAAATGCACTTTTGTTGGCAGGGTGATGTCTCTGCTTTTTAGGATGCTGTCTAGATTTGCCATAACTTTCATAGAATCATAGAATCATAGAATCATAGAGTTGGAAGGGGCCATACAGGCCATTTAGTCCAACCCCCTGCTCAACGCAGGATTAGCCCTAAGCATCCTAAAGCATCCAAGAAAAGTGTGTATCCAACCTTTGCTTGAAGACTTCCAGTGAGGGGGCGCTCACCACCTCCTTAGGCAGCCTATTCCACTGCTGAACGACTCTGACTGAGAAAAACTTTTTCCTGATATCTAGCCTATATCGTTGTACTTGAAGTTTAAACCCATTACTGCGTGTCCTTTCCTCTGCAGCCAGCAGAAAACAGCATCCTGCCCTCCTCCAAGTGACAACCTTTCAAATACTTAAAGAGGGCTATCATGTCCCCTCTCAACCTCCTTTTCTCCAGGCTGAACATTCCCAAGTCCCTCAACCTATCTTCATAGGGCTTGGTCCCTTGGCTCCAGATCATCTTCGTCGCTCTCCTCTGTACCCTTTCAATTTTATCGATGTCCTTCTTGAAGTGAGGCCTCCAGAACTGCACACAGTACTCCAGGTGTGGTCTGACCAGTGCCGTATACAATGGGACTATGACATCTTGTGATTTTGATGTGATGCCTCTGTTGATACAGCCCAAAATGGCATTTGCCTTTTTTACCGCTGCATCACACTGCCTGCTCATGTTTAGTTTACAATCCACAAGTACCCCAAGGTCTCGTTCACACACAGTGCTACCTAGAAGCGTATCCCCCATCCAGTAGGCATGCTTTTCATTTTTCTGACCCAGATGCAGAACTTTACACTTATCTTTATTAAATTGCATCTTGTTCTCATTTGCCCATTTTCCCATTGTGTTCAGATCTCGTTGAACTCTGTCTCTATCTTCCGGAGTATTTGCCAGTCCTCCCAATTTGGTGTCATCTGCAAACTTGATGAGTAGTCCCTCCACCCCCTCATCTAGATCATTAATAAATATGTTAAAAAGTACCGGGCCGAGCACCGACCCCTGAGGTACCCCGCTACTCACCTCTCTCCAGTCTGATGAAACACCATTTCCTCCCCAGGAGCAAGAGTCTTTTAATTTCTTTGCTGCAGTCCCCATCTGCAGTGATCTTGGAGCCCAGAAAAATAAAATCTGTCACTATCTCCATTTCTTCCCCATCTATTTGCCAGGAATTGAGAGGGCCGGATGCCATGATTTTTCTTTTCTTGATGTTGAGTTTCAAGCCAACCTTTGCACTCTCCTCCTTCACCCGCATCAACAGGCTCTTTAGTTCCTCTTCACTTTCTGCCATTAGAGTGGTATCATCTGCATATCTGAGGTTGCTGTTATTTCTCCCTGCAATCTTGATCCCAATTTGTGACTCATCTAACCCTGCCTTTCTCATGATGTGCTCCACATACAAGTTAAATAGGCAAGGCAACAGTATATATCCTTGCCGAACTTCTTTCTCAATTTTGTAGCAATCAATGATTCTATGCCCGGTTCTTACTGTTGCTTCTTCACCTGCATATAGGTTTCTCAAGAGACAAATAAGATGCTCTGGTATTCCCATCTCTTTAAGAACTTGCCACAATTTGTTGTGCTCCACACAATCAAAGCTCAATGAAGCAGAAGCATAGTCAATGAAGCAGAAGTAGATGTTCTTCTGGAACTCCCTAGCTTTCTCCATGATCCAGCGTATGTTGGCAATTTGATCTCTAGTTCCTCTGCCTCTTCGAAATCCTGCCTGTAGTTCTGGTCCACATATTGCTGGAGCCTATCTTGTAGGATTTTGAGCGTAACTTTGCTAGCATGAGAAATGAGTGCTATGGTGCGGTAGTTTGAACATTCTTTGGCATTGCCCTTTTTTGGGATTGGAATGTAAACTGACCTTTTCTAATCCTGTGGCCATTGTTGAGTTTTCCAAATTTGCTGGCATATTGAGTGTAGCACTTTTACTTCATCATCTTTTAAGATTTTGAATAGTTCAACTGGAATGTTGTCACCACTACTACCTTTATTGTTGCTCAGACATCCTAAGGCCCATTTGACTTCACATTCCAGGATGTCTGGCTCGAGGTCAGTGACTACCTGATTGTGGTTATCATGGATGTTAAGCTTGCTCTTGTGTAGTTCCTCTGTATAATTTTGCCACCTTTTAAAAATCTCTTCTGGTTCTGTGAGGTCCCTACCATTTTGGTCCTTTATCATACCCATCTTTGCATGAAACATTCTCTTCATATCTCCAATTTTCTTGCAAAGCTCTCTGGTCCTCCCCATTCTATTGTCTTCTTCTATTTGTTTGCACTGTTCATTTAAGAAGGCATTCTTATCTCTTCTAGCTTTTCTCTGGAATTCTGAATTCAATTGGGTGTATCTTTCTCTTTCTCCCTTGTCTTTCACATCCCTTCTCTCCATAGCTATTTCTAAAGCTTCCTAAGACAGCCATTTTGATTTCTTGCATTTCTTTTTCTTTGGGATGGTTTTAGTTGCTACCTCTTGTACAATGTTGTGAACCTCTGTCCATAGTTCTTCAGGCACTCTGTCTATCAGATCTAGGCAGAGTCTGCACTTACTTTTTTTATTCCATTGTCAATCCTGTTGAATTCAGATCACTTTGAACTCGGATCTTCCTCTTCCCCCCCCCTCCCCATTAAAATAGGAAAGTATTCTGCACGTGGCTAGGGCGGCTCAGAAGAGGGGGGGGCAAATGGAGACTCTTTCTTTGTTTTCTTGAAGGAGGGGGGAGAGGATCCAAGAAGTCAGAGGAGGGAGGAAAAAATCCTTTCTTTTCTTGAAGGGGGGGGAAACGAAGAAGGCACAACAAAAAAATCCAAGGCCGACAGAAGTTGAGAGAATTTAGGGGCTTCTCCTTTGAGGCAGGCTTGTCACATGACCACCTGTAGCCAATCACGCGTCCTCTACCACGGAGGAGAGCCCAGATTCAAAACAATGTGATTTTCTGAATATATTCAGGATTAGCAGCAGTCTGAGATATCCCACAATAATGGTAGGGTCTCTCTGGATCAATCCTTCTTGCTGCAGAAGGAAAATTTAAATCGCCCAAAATTCAAACGGAAATCACATTCTGTGTAGAGGGCAGGGACTGAATCGATCTGGAGTTGGAATAAAAGCTCCATTCAGTTTACACCCTAATTCCTTAAATCTATTTGTCACCTCTACTGTATATTCGTCGGGGATATGATTTAATTCATACCTGAGTGGCCTAGTGCTTTTCCCTACTTTCTTTAATTTAAGCCTAAATTTTGCAACAAGAAGCTGATGATCTGAACCACAGTCAGCTCCTGGTCTTGTTTTTACTGATTGTATAGAACTTCTCCATCTTTGGCTGCAGAACACATAGTCAATCTGATTTCTGTGCTGACCATCTGGTGAAGTCCATCTGTAAAGTCGTCTCTTGGGTTGTTGGAAAAGAGTGTTTGTTATGACCATTGTATTCTCTTGACTAGTGATCCCCAACCTGTGGGCTGCAGACCACATGTGTTCCGTAGATTAATTGGAGGTGGGCCGCGAAGGATGCCTTTTCCCCCCCCACGGCCCTTTACTTCATCCCCCCCAGCTCTTTTCAACACACTTTGGGTGCCATTGTCTCCCATCACTCCCAGATGGGACTATCTTGTTGCAGAGAAACAAGCTCAGGGTTCCCATTGATTTGTCATTGTCATGAGTTAAAATTTACATGAAAATAAAATGTTCCTTATGTTCATTGTTGTAGCAGTGGTTAGGGCAGTGGTTGAGAGTAGAGGCGTAAACTCCCCCTCCCCCCCACCGGGCCTCAGTAAAATTGTCAAGCGTTGAGTGGTCCCTGGTGATAAAAAGGTTAGGGACCACTGCTCTTGACAAAATTCTACCAGCCTGTGCCCTGATAAGCACATCATTTTTTGGCGTTGCTTCTAGAAGGTGTTGCAGGGCTTCATAGAACTGGTCAACTTCATTCTCTTCAGCAGCAGTGGTTGGGGCATAGACCTGGATTACTGTGATGTTGAAAGGTTTGCCTTGGATTCGAACTGAGATCATTCTGTCATTTTGGGGATTGTATCCCAAGACTGCTTTTCCTACTCTCTTATTGATTATGAAGGCTACTCCATTTCTTCTGCGAGATTCTTGTCCACAATACTATACCTGATGGTCATCTGTATTAAATTCACCCATTCCTGTCCATTTTAGTTCACTGATTCCTAAAATGTCAATGTTTTGTCTTGTCATCTCTTGTTTAACCACATCCAGCTTGCCTTGATTCATGGATCTGACTGACATTCCAGGTTCCTATGGAATAAAAATCTTTACAGCATTGGACTTTTCTAGGGCTATCAAAAAACTCCAGGGTCTCACAAAACCCTACTTGAGAAAGCATGGCCTATTCAAAAATTATATTACAGTAGGATGTGTTCCTCTTTGATATTTTAAACTGTTTCATCTGGACTTCTGTGATCCCTACCACCACCAAATGTGTTCTGTTCTGCTGCGGGGACCATTGCATATAAGACAGTGTACATTTATTTTTCCTCTGGTTGCTGGTGTGGGCCAGAGATTTGGAAGACCAGTGGGTGCCTGGAGGAAGGATACACATGGAATGGTGACCATTGGAGTCAGTGTGATGTCACTTCCAGGGGAAAAGAAGCTGGAAGTGCTGTTAGGCATTTATAGGAACTGCCTGTTTTAGCATAAAGGTTTCACTGAAAGGGATTCCTAGAAAGGACTGCTGTCACTTCTGGCTTTTCTCCAGAAAGTGATGCCATGCTATAGACATTCATTTTGTTCAATATTTCTCTCATCATTTCTCAGAGTGGCAGTGGGAGACAGAAGCTGGGGGACTGGCGACTCCAGTCGAATCTGCCTAGTACTTGTTGAATCACAGTGGGCCAGCATGGCTAGAATGTCAGGCTAAGATCTGGGAGTTTCAGGTTCAAATCCCTGCTCTGCCATAGAAGCTTTCTGGGTGACATTGGGGCAATCACACACTTTCACCCTGACCCAGAAGTATTGTGAGGATAAAAAGGACAAGGGAAGGATGTTGTTAACCCCACTGAGTCCCCATTAGAGGAGATCAGCCCTGACTGCTCCTTAGAAGGCCAGATCCTGAAGATGCAACTCAAATACTTTGGCCACCTCATGAGAAGGAAGGACTCCCTGGAGAAGAGCCTAATGCTGGGAGCGATTGAGGGCAAAAGAAGAAGGGGATGACAGAGAATGAGTTGGCTGGATGGAGTCACTGAAGCAGTGGGTGTAAACTTAAATGGACTCCGGGGAATGGTAGAGGACAGGGAGGCCTGGAGGATCATTGTCCTTGGGATCGCAATGGGTCAGACACGACTTCGCACCTTACAACAACAACAATGCTCATGTTGACCTGCCTCTCCTCCCAAAACAGCCATTGATGACCTGGGAAGGGGTGGGAAGGGGAGAGTCCCTGGGTGGACATGTACAAAGCTCTGATTCCCAACCATATTCTGCACGATTGCTCCACTTCTGAGGTTTCTCAAAGCCTGAAGAATGTTTCAGCAGTTTCTCAGGGGTAAAAAAGTTGAGAAAGTCTGTTATAGGCCTTTGCTACAAGATAATTGTTTTAAATTGGTTTCCAGATATTCTATATTGACTCCATGCAAAACAGTCTACTAGAGTAGGGGCAAAATTTAAAGAGAATTATCTGTTGGTGTTTTACTCTCTGGATTTCATTACTGCCATTTAGTAGGCAAGTCTTTGCTGTGTGTGTATATTTGTGTGTGTGTGTGTGTGTGCATGCACACATGTGTCTTTCCTGGACAAACTATGACCTTGTAATTCCTCTCCTCTTTAACTGGAGTGCTGGGAGCGCTACAGGATAATTACACTGTGTCGTCATCGCTTCACATTTTGGCTCTGTTTCCAAAATGGTAAATTAAATATATTAAAAACAAGGCTGGCAGTCTTGTCTCCCTGGTGACCTGTGCGATCTGCTAGAGAACTAAGAACGTGTCTTAATGTTTGCATGCCGAGGAACAGAGAAGTGTTTATGTATTTCAAGGAGATGGAGAATAAATGTGCAGCATATAGACAAAAGCTAAGGAATACCAATAAGGTTGGACGTAATGAGATTATATGTCTTATAAAAAGTAGCAATTATATTCCCATTACTAAAATACACCGTGTTAATGAGGACAATTATACTGCAACCAGACTGGGGGGAAAAACATATTACAAAGTATAGACTAGTATTTGATGAATAATCTACATGTTTCTCTTTGAACTTTTCTCTTGTCACCCTGGCACAAATTGGCTCATCTTTGGAAAAAAGACTGGGCTGGCATTTTCCAGCCCTCTTTAAAGATTTCATATTTTACTGCAAATCTGAGATGTTGTTCAGGTTTGTAGAAAAGTCTGTCTTGCCTGTTCATGGTTCCAGTCTTGCCGTCCCATCACCAGAGTTCAGTATTCTCAGATCTGGCTGATTTAGGTATTAGTAATTACAACCATTATTAGTATATGCAACTACACTACTTGCAGGAGGATCCCCAACTCCCAGGTTACTGCCTGACACTTCCAGGATTGTTGCATCTTCTGACCACCCTGCACTCCCAATGGCAATGCTGCCAGGGCGGCCGTGGCCCCTATTCACCCAACCACCTACAGCAAACCCTGCCTGGCCACCATCTTTCCATTGTTTAAGATACAGTCAGGCCAGACTCATCTTCTGGCTGGCTCCCAAGCCCATGGCAGATCCTTCCCCACCATCTTCATTACTGTAACTGAGGCCACACTCAGCCAGCCTTGGGTTTCTCTCCCCCAACATCTCTGCTACTGTCACTGGGGCTGCCATGGCCCCGAGCCAACCTCTCCCCTCATATCTGCAAGCAGGGCCAGGCATACATCACTACAGAGACTGCCACAGTTTCTCCTGCCCATAACTGACAATGCATGGAAGGGGTGGTATGTGCATTATCTGCACATGTGTATGTTTTATTTTGTAAGGGGGGTTTAAATCCCATAATTTATTTCTGCAGTCTGGGGGGGGGGCAGGGGAGGTTCCCAAGTGTGCAGGAAGATCTGCAATTCTATGGCATTGCACCCCAGTCAGGTCCCTGTCCTCCCCAGGCTCCATCCACAAATCTCTAGACATTTCCCAACATGGAGCTGGCAGCCATCCCCTTCCATCCCTAAGCAGCAGCCTGAGGGGACCTAGCAACCCTAGCCGTAGCATTATGAGCATTAGATCTCATGACATCCATAACTGGAAAGTCATGCTTTTCCTGTCATAGAGTCTAAGAAGACTAAACTCTTGCATTTTTAGGGATTCTTGCAATGCTGAGGTGGTCTTCAAACAAAGCTTGCATTTTGAACATCTAAAAAATGGATTGAAAATGTTCAGTGCATACTTATTTTCACACTGACCCTTATCAATCATCTTTGCTTAATATTCACAGAACCAGTTACAAACAGGTGTTGAGTGGGGGCAGGAAAGTTGTGTGGCCTGTCTTTCTATTCTAGCCTCTCTTTTCTAGGCATTTTAATCTGCTGAGTCTCATTCAATGTCTCTTGAGACTCTCTCGCCAATACATTTCAGCTGCTCACTTCTTCATCCATCAACTTAACAGAAAAGAACCCTCCTTGGTTGTCCGCAATTCTGCTGGAATGAGGAAGATGCAATTTGGGTCTTCAGTGCATCAGTCTTACTCATTTTGCCTCCCTGCTTGACTCCTCAAGCTAAGCGTGTTCATTTGTATTAACTGGACTTATATGGTCTTGCACTGCTGCTTCAGAACAGTTGTTCAAACGGCTCAGTTCCGAGCAGGCATCAGCACAATGAATGACACCAACTGCTGAATTCCATTGACTGTACAGGCACGAAAGCTGTAAATACACGCTGGTTAGAATTGTCAGCTCTGGATCAGGAAATTCCTGGATATTTGGAGGTGGTAAGAAAAACAGGAGGAGGACTAGGGAGCCAGAAAGGTTGAAGAAAGGGGGAAAGAAACATGTAGAATTATCAATGTGAATTAAAACACTAGAATTCTAATACAAAAGCTTTAATCAACATTAATAAATACAAACTCTTTAATCACTAAACATTAAAAAGTTGATCTTGTGTGCTTCCAACTCACTCCCTACTTGATTGGCCTTCCCTGGGAAAGAACCAGAACCCAGGAAGATCACAGTGCAGGTGTATGTGCTAGTGCTCATTGTATTCCTGGATGCAACGGGCTTTGTCTCTAGTACTAAAATAAATACAGTACAATGTAAGGCAAACGCTTTAATCAACTTTGATTGAAACTGTGCAGCATAATACAACAATCTTTGGCTACATATATATCTGCCTTTCCCAAGCATATTAAACCTTTTAAATACAATTGCATTTGTATACTCAGGGATGTCATACAGTTGCAGCATCTTTCCCATGACTAAGTACATTTATAAATCATTTAAATTACACATAAACCAAACAAAATGATTTTTAGCCACGAAACCTTCCTCAGTGGTTTAAATGTTAGTAATACACGTCATATATTGTTGAGTTTCTTTTTAGTACACCATGTCTGAGCATGGCACTAAACATCCAAGAAAAGAAAAAAAAACGCAACTGCTTTGGATTAATTATTATTTCAAATGTTAAAAAAACATAACTTTTAAGATTATTAACCAAACATTAAAGTTACTCACACCTACCAGAGATTTTTTTAAGGGACTATGTATCATCTGTTGTTGCTAATTAGAACAATCAAAGATAGTTATCCAGATGGTTGATTCAGCGGTCCAGATTTCTAAAATATACAAATGAAAATTCTGTCAATGATTATATACATATGTCTGTGGGAAAGTCAAAGAGGCCACAGCCCCAAGTTTCTAGAAGTGATTTCATGAGGCAACTGTGTAGATGGAATTGAGTGGGAAAGTCATGCCGCTGTACCTTCACCATCTCAAAAACAGTTGGGCAAAATGGCTATCAGCTGCCAAAACGCAGCCTAAGAGCACTGGTTTAAGAAGTCTGAACATTGCCTTTCTGACAAGTCCTATTTGTAATGTGTAGGGAATGCAGAGCACTCCAAGTAAGCATTTTATGCTGTGTGCTGGTGAGGAGAGGGACTGAACTGAGGACTTGTCACGACTTGTTTGGGCCCTTCTTATAGCTGCAAGTGATTTTCCCACTCCATCTCCCTGCAGTTTACACAATGAGGCTGCTAGAGGGAGCTGCTAACTAAATTGCTTCCTACACCTGGAATATTGGTGTGTGTCAGATGAAATCACATTCAAGCAAAGTTCTATTCTCTGCGGTGTTGATTTAAATCAAATCAATATATTTGCTAGTTGGGACATGATTGGAAGTATATTTACTTTGCTACATCCTCTAACAGCCCTGTCATTTACCAGAGGCTTCAGCAGAAGGGCTAAAAGAAGAGCTACTGAACGAAAATTGCTTTCCCAGCTGAATATTTTCATGCTGTTCCCATGTGGGCTCGGCATTTAACAAATGCAGAATAATTTCCACCCTCCTGGTCTATAAGGATGTGCATAGCTTATTGGAGGGGTGTGTGTGTTTTCTTTTACTCTGTGCTGCTTCTCTTCTATTATTAGGCTATGTACAGAAATCAATATTTTTGTATGTTTTGTGGATTAGATATTGTATTTGGCATTTGTCAAATCATGTTATCTCCAAATGGTAGATTTCTATGCCGTTTCTACTCACTGATCAGCTAGGAGTGTCGATTTAGGGCAGATTGTATGCAGGGATGAAACGTTTACCACTGGCAGCAATCACATCTCTTGTTCTGGTAGGCTGGTGTCTCTGTATTCAAATCCTTATGTACCCATATCAGAGGCTATGTAGCAAATATCTGGATGCATGGTAGTAACTGAAACCACATCAAGGTCTGGGCATGAACCTGCATGGATAGTCATTTGGTGATTCAAAGCATTGTCATCAGAGCATCTATTCAGCATGCTACTATTTTGAAGAATTGTTTTTATATCCCCACATTTTACTGCCTGAAGGAGTCTCAAAGCAGCTTATAATCACCTTCCCTTCCTCTCCCCACAACAGACACCCTGGGAGGTAGGTGAGGCTGAGAGAGCTTCTGACAAGATTGCTTGGTCATAACAGAGCTGTGATAAGCCAAAGGTCACCCAGCTGGCTGCATGTGGAAGAGAAGGGAATCAAACCCAGCTTGTCAAATTAGACGCCTCTGCTCTTAACCACTTCACCATGCTGGCTGGGGGTGGGGAGGTTCACTAAAAGATGGGAGGACATAAGTGGACACGAGCAAGTTCTTCAGCTGAAATCCAATGAACTTTTAAAAGATTTCTCCAAACTCATTATGACTCCGTTCAAAAGTGAGATGCGTTCCCCCTCCCAGCTCCGTGATCTGTGCTGTGACTTGAGAGCAGGAATGGTGATTGGATTGAATTGTCAGGAGATTAAATAGGTCAGAATAGGCAGGTGCAGTACTTCTTTACTGATTTTATTTATTTAAAATATTAGTATGCCACTTTCCCACCTAATTTAAGTTTTTCCAAGGTGTGCGTGTGTGCCTGTACCTATGTAAAACAATTAATAAAATATATAAACACAGAGATGCACAGAGAGGACAACCAATGAGAGTTTGTGAAGGAATGCTAAACTAAAAAAAAATAAAATAAAGTCAGTTCAAATGTAAAGAACAAGGGGATTAGAGAAGAGCTTGTAAGCTCTTTGATGTATCAACATGATAGAGAGAAGCTTGCATAAACTAGAAAAAAACAAAAACCCAAATCCAACCAATGCATTTTATTAAGGCCAGTTCAAATGACACAAATCATGGCACAAATTTTCAAGTTCATCAGAACTCTTCATCAGGCAGCTCAAATGAGCTTCTGTCCCCAAACAGTCCCTGCCAATGCCAGCAGCTGCATTCCCCTTGATGAATGAACCTGTGTGGGTGGTGAGGCGAGGCTGGGCCAGCCATGGGTGACTGAGCTTTCCCAAGACATGTGGACCCAGGGGACAGAAGCCAGGGACAAATGTTTGGGGGCTGGGCAAGCCTTGGAGGCAGGCATGTGGATCCTGGCTAAGCGGTGGACAGGATGCAGGAGTGTTGGGAGGGGTCAAAGAAACTATAATTCCAATACTAGCTCATATGGGAGTGACTACTGTTAATACGTGAAGGAGATAAGGAGGGGCAAGGAATGATAATGTGTGGGGGATAATGGGGAGGCAGAGGAAGAACATGGGGTGGGTGTAAGGAGAGAAGACATGGTTAGAGAATGGAAAGACAGCCAGAGAGAGGGAGGATGAGATGAGTGGAGCAAGGTGAAGGAAAGATGGAAGGTGATAGCAGTAGGGATAAGATGGGGGAAGGGTCAAGCTGGCAGGCTAGAGGCCATTTCAGATGGAGGGAAACAAGGCCGGAGAGAGAGGAGGAGAAGCTCCTCCAAAGAGTCTGACAGCTCAGAGGACAGTATAAAGGCTCGACCAACAACCTGCCCCCCCCCAGTGACTACTGTGTCTCCAGAGGCATTATCAATAACAACTAGTGACCCCAACCTCCAAGTTCTGAGTCTTCTGTTTGCACCACAAACACGGGCTCTAGGCAGCAGAGGGTGTGGCCGCAGCCTCAGACACATTTTTTAAAAAGCCAAATGGAAACACAATTCACTTGTGAAACTCACTGCTGTGGGATATAGTGATAATTTACAATTTAAATTTTATGTAGGATCAGCCAATTAATGACTCTTAGCCAGAATTATAAAAGCAAACATCCATGTGCAGAGGTAGTAGATTTCTGAATATCACTGCTAAAAGGCAACATCAAGGGGAATGTTCCCTGCTCATTAGCCTCTGTTCCCTGCTCATTAGCTAGGGCAGCCAGTTTACCACAGTGTGAAACAGGATGGTAAACTAGAATGGCCATTGGTCTGATAAACTAGGTTGCTCTTATATTCTCTTATGACATTGTTTCCAAAAACCCTATGTCAAGAAACTCTAGACCAGGCTTTCTCATCCAGGATTTCATGACAGCCCTGGAAAGGTTTCCTGAAGGGATGGGAGTTAATTGATATTTAAAATTTGTTAAACATTTATTGGGTGATGTGACCATAACCCCTCCCCCCAATGACCAGTGATGGGTCTGGAGGGGGTGTAAGGGGGAAGGGCTCCAGGCTGGCATGTACACAGCTATGCTTCCCCCACCTTATTCTGCATGATTGCACCACTTCTAGGGGTTCTTGAAGCTTGAAGAATGTTTCAGGGTTTTCTCAGTGGTAAAAATGTCGAGAAAGCCTGCTTTAGGCAGTATTTGCGTCTTTGAGAGTCTTGTCTTCAACTTCCTGGTTATTTCAAGAAAAGAATTCTGAAAGACAGATTTGTCTATTTTTCTGGAAGGTATCTCTTGCAATAATTTTCTTTAAATGGCTGCTGTTTTTTATCATTATTATAACTTTCTGTGTCACATGCCCATTTCCTTTTGAATTTACTGTCATTTCTGTCCTAGGGAGCAGCACATTAAATTCTTCATTTGCCTTAAACCTGGCAGTTTGATTGTCTTCACTGACCTCCATCTGGCGTTTCAGGATCTGGTGGCCTTAGGCTATACTCTCCACATGTCTGAGCCAGGTGTGACAGATGGTTGAGAAAGCTCAAAGAACACAGGTCTCCTTGAGTGAAAAAGAACCACACTGTGGTCCAGTATGTATGTAATGCTCAGTTGCAGAACTATAATTCCAATACTAGCTCATATGGGAGTGACTACTGTTAATACTTGAAGATGTTAGTATTGGCTTGGATGCTGTGCAGAAAACTCCACATTAAGGTCCAGCAGCGTAACCAATTAATATCAATCTGTTACACCTATGGCTGAAACAGGCTAAGCAGCTATGGATGAAGCAAGTGAAATTCTGCATTATAATCCCTTGAATGTGACAGAGTGCGGTATTTTAAGGATTTCTGCTATAGTCACTCCACATATTTTAAACTGGATGTTAACAGGCTGAAAATTTACCATTGTACTTTTAATGCACTTCTCAAGATTAATATTTTCTCTTGAGTAACAGAACATAGCCAGGCATCAACTCTTATGGTACGTTTTATGCTACAGTACAATTCAGCTCATTTCTCACCTCCAGAAAACAAAAACGAGGCTGTGTTTTGCCTGCCTGATCCCAAGAAGACTGTGGACACTTTAAAGATTTTATTTCACCTTGGATAATGTAGGTTTGCGGTCCCACTGCAGCATGGAACAGAACAATTAATTTTTTTTTTACTCAAAGAAGGAAATGGAAAGGGGAGGGTGGGAGTGAGGGTGGGACAAAGCTGCCAAGACTATTGCACATTTCCCCCTCCATACAATCTTATCCCTGGTTTCTCACTGGTGGCTCACCAGTGGTTTGCACAATTTAGGGTGGTAAATACAGTTTTCTGGATTCCTGAAATCACGATTTAAAAATGACTAAATTGTGGCCTGGCTACTGGACAGCCTCAAGATGTTGGCACTGTCATGTGGAGGGGCTCTATATACTGCTAACATGCCAAGGGTGTCCAGGAACATTTTCCTCATGCAGAAATGGTTGGAGTGAAAAGCTCAAGGTCACCTTTATAGCTGAGTATGAATTTGAACTTGGATCCACATGTGTTTTGCTCCCCCTAGTAATCATTTCAGTATTCTATTGCTGTGTCTCTGGAGTATTTCCCTTCATTTTTAGTGCAGGGGAATAAGCCAGGAACACAGTGATGTAATGCTGAAGTGACCACTAGAGGGAGTAAAACACAAGGAAAAGGGGGGGGGGAATACTGACTTGATATGCGTGCAGGAACAATGAAAATAAGGATGTGGAAAAGCCCTAGTCCAACAATCTGACCAGTATGGTGTATTCCCCGTCCTGGCTCTCAGTATGGTGAGAAGGTTGTTGATGTGAATAAATAAATATTATTTAGAAGCATCAGTGATAACTTCAGCATACTAACCACTGGCTGTTGGAACTAGTCACTAGCTGTTGGAACAAGAGATATTGCAAGTATAAATTCATCAAAACAATCTTGATACAGTTACTGGTATACAAAAAGCAAGATATATTGAAAAAGTGAAACAACAAAACAAAAATAGTAAAAATGAGTACTTTAGGAAGCAAAACAAAAGACAAGTCACTTATTTAAAAAGCAAAACACTCCTTTGACTGAAAGCCAAACATGTACCCTATAGGGACAGAAGAAAAAGATTTGGTTTTTATACCCCACTTTTTTCTACCTCAAGGAATCTTAAAGTGGCTTACAATCGCCTTGCTTTCCTCTTCCCATGACACTCACCTTGTCAAGTAGGTGGTTCTGAGAGAATTCTGCAAGAACTGTGACTGACCCAAAGTCATCCAGCAGGCTTCACGTGGAGGACTGGGGCACTAAACCCAGTGCTCCAGATTAGAGTTTGCTGCTCTTCACCTGCTTTTCATCTTGACACCACGCTGGCTCACAGTGAAGATATCCACATGTTTTTCTCAGTAAAGGGCTTTTCCGCACATCGGTCAAAATGGCGGCACATATCCTCCATGCAAACACGTGATAGTATATTGCATCTCACCGGCCCTCCTCACCTTCAAGCTGTCTCACTTTTTCAAGCCACCTTTTTGAGCATTTTACCCTCCTCATTAGCGGTTGGAAAAGGCAGACATAGATGTGGCTCGCAGTGGCCTGTTACTCACTGTAGGCAACCAATACCCTCCTGGCATATCTGGTTGGTGTTTAAAGGTCCCATAATGTCTGTAAATGTTATTGTTTTTAAAAAGTACTACTTATTCATTGCAATGCATATGCACAGAAGCATACACACATAGCATTTGTTAAACAGTTTGTAAATTTCTACACGCATAGCTTCCTTTTTGAGCATTTTACCCTCCTCATTAGCGGTTGGAAAAGGCAGACATAGATGTGGCTCGCAGTGGCCTGTTACTCACTGTAGGCAACCAATACCCTCCTGGCATATCTGGTTGGTGTTTAAAGGTCCCATAATGTCTGTAAATGTTATTGTTTTTAAAAAGTACTACTTATTCATTGCAATGCATATGCACAGAAGCATACACACATAGCATTTGTTAAACAGTTTGTAAATTTCTACACGCATAGCTTCCTATGCGTTGCTCCACATGTGTCACCATTTTTAAAAAGATGCAACTTTCCATGCCTGGGAGCATGGGAGAGGGAGGCAGGTGTGAGGGTGGAACAAAGCTGGGTGGACTATAGTGCATTTCATCCTCCAAATGTCCTTTCAGCTGGTAGCAGGCTGGTTGTTTGCCGGTAGAAAGCGCATTTTAGCGTGATGAATCCACTTTCTGAGATTCCTGAAGATGAGGGTTAAATAGCAAGCTAGTTTCTGGAGATAGATGACATCTTGTGGAGGGGACAGAATATGCTGCCTGCATTTGGAGGCTGTATGTCTACATTCCTCATGTGCGGAAAAGGCCCAAGAATTCACCTTTGCTTTTTTAGTATACTGAATGTCCAAGTAATGTGCATCAAAGTGGTTTCGAAGTAGATTCAACCACTGACAGGAATAGAGCACTACTGCCTGCATTTTCTCCTTTTGGGGCTTCCCATACTTATAAACAATTCCTCCCGGGCACATTGTTGATTTAACCCCAATTTTCAGCCTGATTGCAACCTGTAACTTTCCTTTACTTGTATGAGTCATCTCACAGGTATACGCTCCATTAAACACCTTTCAGGGCTTCCATTCACTGCTTGTGAGATACTGCAGTGTGCTCTGTAGATGGGTGAGACTGTGCATGTTTGGTGAACAAGATCATCTTTTAATCATTTCCATCTCCATGTTTCCATATCCCCATGCCATGACAGCGTCTTCCTTGTTAACAAAGCACTACTTGTGAGTGTAGAAGGCTGTTGTAGTGAGTGACTCAGCATGGCTGGACACTGGGGAGGCACTAATTCATTTTGTATGTATAGGTGTCATGTCCTTGAATGAGATGCCTTCCTTTGTCCTCTCACTCCCCGCATATGGCCTTCCATAGAGCCACATGTCTCTGCAGGTCTCTCCTACAGAATCTCTTGACTTCACAAACACATTATGGCAGATTAACTGGCTGTTTGTGATAGGGAAAGTACTGTTTCGATTAGGTTTCTTTGCCTCCTTTCATCTATTACCTGAATGGAAACTGGATCTCCTTGAATATATGTGAGTCTACTTAATTTGCAATATACCTTTTGGGAGATTTATTTAATGCACTTGGTATCACACTTCTAAAAGGTAAAAAGGTAAAGGTATCCCCTGTGCAAGCACCGAGTCATGTCTGACCCTTGGGGTGATGCCCTCTAGCGTTTTCATGGCAGACTCAATATGGGGTGGTTTGCCAGTGCCTTCCCCAGTCATTACTGCTTACCCCCCAGCAAGCTAGGTACTCATTTTACCGACCTCGGAAGGATGGAAGGCTGAGTCAACCTTGAGCCGGTTGCTGGGATTGAACTCCCAGCCTCATGGGCAGAGCTTTCAGACTGTATGTCTTACCACTCTGCACCACAAGAGGCTCTTATCACACTTCTACGACTAGGCAAATTCTGCTATATTAACCAAACGTCCCAATCAAGGCATGCCCTTCTGAATAAATGGTGCCAACTACTGTTTGCTTTTGTTCCTATGAGTGCAGCTCCAATAAACCTTCATCATTTCCTTGAATCATCCAGTATGCCTTTGATGAGATAATAATGTGTTTGTCAGCTCAGGAAAAAAAAAGATTAATGCTAATACTTTCTTCCAGTAAGCTACAAGATTTTTTTCAGGGGCACTTTTGTTAACTTTTCAATAAGAAAGAGTTAGGAAATTTTCATTGCTTGTCCTGTGCTGGAGAATGCTAGATATCATTTTTGTTTATATGAGCACCATAATCTTTGCCTCTGTAAGAAGCTCCCAGAATGACTCACATCCCCTGGATCAGCTCTGATACTTTCTGACAACACTGCCAAATTACTCCATACAGGGATAAAAGGAAGATAATGCTTTAGGGCCCTGAAGGTAGATCAGTAAGTTTACGGAGAGAGTATACCAAGTCACCTTTTAGCTCAACACAGCAGGTTCTCTCCTTACTGTCTATGCCCAGACAGAATACCTCCCTTTTTCCTTTCCCTGCAAGCACTCCAAGTGCAAGCTAGAGTCTGAAATGGAGCAGGACTCAAATAACCTATGTAGCTGTGGTTTCATTAAATTTGGGAAACAAGCTGAAACAAAAATCTTTCAATTTTTGAATGGCTGGTTGAGTTGAAATGGTATGTTGGGAAACGTTTGATATGCTACCTTTGTAAACTTCCCCCCAAAATGTTTTGTTATGATTTGAGTACAGTAGAGGTAGAGGCTAAGGTTTAATTGTGTCACCCATAGAATAAAAAACAGTCATCCCCAAAACATGGACCCTTTAATATGTGACGGGGAAGAACCAGATCCTCTCTCTATGTGAAAGAGACCCACTGACTTGGATTTCAGCAACTCTTAGGGCCTTTTTGCACGGGGATCTTTGTTGCAAATTGTTTGCGGAATGAAAAATCGCCATTTAAAATAGTGGAATTCGTCGTTATGCATACCTGCCTTTGTAGTGGAATCAGTTGCGTTTTTTAGCGTTTCCCACAGGCTTCCGGTCTCGGCAGAAATCGCTAGAAAGGAAGCGCTATTGCCAACCTCGTCCCACCCCTGGCCGTCAAGCAGCCAATGGGCAGCCGTTAGCATGCTCCCAAACAGCCCCTTTCCCTTTAAGGAAGGTTTTTTTTTAAAAAAAAACAGACCCATTGTAACGAATCTGGGTAGATTCGTTGCAACGGAGAGACCCATCCAGGGTGTTTGAGCTGTCATTTGATCGGTTGATCGTTAACACGCTGCCTCACAGTGAAAAAAAAAATCCCCCCCCCTCACGGGCCCGATTTTCGGCTGAATGGAATGTGTGAAATGTGTGTGTGAAATGTGTGTGCTTAGTGACTGAAGGGGAGGGACTGAAGCCAGGAAGCCTCTGTTTGAGCTGTCATTTGATCGTGGCCACGCTGCCTCGGAGTGGAAAAAAAAATCCCCCCCTCCCCCCCCCTCACGGGCGCGATTTTCAGCCGAAACAGTGTGAAAAATAAAGGGAAAATACATCAGCAAACGGGCTTCTGCGGGCTTCTTGTGACTGTAAACAGCTCTGAGGAGGGACTGCAGCCTGGGAAGCCTCACTGGCTAAACGGAGGCTCGCCGGTGCGTTGATCTCCACTCGCTCGGGGAAAAAAAAATGGCGATCGCTTCGCCGGAAGTTTGGAGGACAGGCTCAGGAGGAGGGACTTTGAAGAAACCGCAACAATGGGAACGCACAGGTCTTTTTCGCTACTGTTGCAGATTGGTTGCAGGAGTGTATCGCTTTCCGGAGGGTGAATCCACTTTTTGGGATTCCCCTAAAAGCGCTACAACGAAGCGCTTTTTGCTGATTGGTTTCAGGAGTGTTGCAGATTGTCTACGACGTCGTGCATTAAGGCAAATTAGTAGCGTTTTCAATTAGCAACCATTGTGCTATTTTGAAGCCGTGCAAAAAGCCCCTTAGTATTGTGTCATTTCATGTGAAAGTGTTAGGGAGACATACCTTACTATCTTTTCTAGAATATACTTCCCCCTCCCTAGCTACTATTATTACTTTTATTTAGACAACTTGTATGCCATCTTGGTGTAGTGGTTAGGAGTGCAGACTTCTAATCCGGCGAGCTGGGTTTGATTCACGCTCCCCCACATGCAGCCAGCTGGGTGATCTTGGGCTCGCCGCAGCACTGATAAAGCTGTTCTGATGGAGCGGTAATATCAGGGCTCTCTCAGCCTCACCCACCCCACAGGGTGTCTGTTGTGGGGAGAGGAAAGGGAAGGCGACAGTAAGCCACTTTGAGACTCCTTTGGGTAGAGAAAAGCAGCATATAAGAACCAACTCTTCTTCTCCATCATCTTTACACCTGATCCAGGTAAGAAAACAGCAAACATTTTTTAATGAAAATGTTTAAACAAATAAGAAGTTAACATATAAAATGCAATTAAAAACACATAACGCTAGAACGAGGATCAATAACTGGTAAAATATATGAATAGAGGGAGACAGATGACTCTCCCTGGGGAGGGAGTTCAAAGTTTTGTTGCCATGCAGAGAAAGCCCATTCTTGAGCCCATTCACTGGCAGTCTTCAAGCAAAGGTTGGATACAAACTTTTCTTGGATGCTTTAGGATGCTTTGGGCTGATCCTCGTTGAGCAGGGGGTTGGACTAGATGGCCTGTATGGCCCCTTCCAATTCTATGATTCTGTGATTCTATGCCATCCATCTAGCCTCAGATGGGGGGTGGGGGGAACAATACACAGCTTCTGAGAATGATTGGAGTTCCATATGGAAGAAAGCAGTCAAACCATTGGAAGGGCACAAGTTGGCCACACTGTTTATTTACATGTAAAGAAAGCAGGGATTTCAAATAAAAGCAGAGTATATGGTGGATCCTGTTCCTCCCCAGTCTAAAGTTGCCAGCCATGTACTGGCAACTTATGGAATCTTTTTTTAAAAGCTTTTTAAGGCTTTAAAAATGTCAGTGGTCTTAAGTTTAACTTGCTGCAGGATGAAACCACATGATAAAAGTTGTGGAAAATTGCAGTGGGTTAAAAGAAAGATGCATAATGGAAGACTTGATGCAGAAAACCTATAAGGATGGAAAGAATGAGTGCCATTCATCCATAGCTATTCTAGGAAAGTGTTGGAACAAGAGCAGTTTGGATTCTGTAACCTTTGAACAGTACATGTGCCTCAGTCCTTTTCTTGTCCATTTCTCCCTTCTTTTAAACATTGATTTTAAATGTGCTTTTTTGTTATTTTGTTTTTTTTTTCATATAAAGGAATAGAATACCCCATGCTGTGTGTGATATTAAAACAGCCTTTTATTGATTTTAGATGCTACTCACTATGTAATAAGAAACTATGTGATATTAGCACAAAAAGTCAGGTCTATACTCATTTTAATTAGAGAACTGGATAATTTGCCTGTAGTTCAGCAGCATTTTTACAATTTCAACCCGTGTGTCTGCCATATACCAAAATAAGAAACAAATATTCTACAGTATAAAATTGTGTTTAGGCCCATCTGCTTCATGTTAGAGGGTTTTATGCAAACAAATATTTGGCTGTTTAGAAATTTTAATTAGCTTTTAACAAGAAAGCAACTGTGTAGCCAATTAGAGATCTAAGAAGTAACATGTGCCCAGGCTGCCATATTTGCAAGCAATTAATTGATAACTAGCTTACCGTGGGCTATCTAATAATTAAACGGGAAAACATTCTGAACAAAATGAAAGGCAATAATGCAAATGAGTCTAACATTTATACTTTTCTTTTCAAATTCACTGACCACATTATTTAATCTGCCAGGGAAGGGGGAAACGCCAAATTACACCACGCAGAGGTTCAAATTAAATCCCCCCAAGCTGAGAGTGTACCTTTCTGTGAGTGTGAATTGCCTCTGTAAAAGAAAACGTGAGGTGCAAAACTTTGCAGGAGTGCATCGGGCGAGTTCACTGATAGCTGTTTTCTTCCATCGATCTCATCCTGTTTGGCAGATCAGTTTCTGTTTTTTTTGCGTATTTGGGTAGGAGCCAGTTTCAGATAGGTAATGTGTCTGTAACCTATTCAATCTCCCAGGAAGAAAAAATTCTCCCTAGTGAAACAATAAAGTGCCTCAGCTATTGTTGCATTAGTGTTGGCTGGAGACCGATCTTTCTCATGTTCTTTGAGACTGAAATGTTGACAGAGAATTATATAGGTTGGCAAAATTGCTCAATCCATTCCTTACAGGTGGAAATTGAAGAGATGTCTTCCCACAGGGGGTAGCAAAAAACACTGGGAATAGGTCCTTACATCTAGGGACCATACCTGTCATCATCAAATTGAAGTGTAGCCATCTCACACCTAGTTTGAGAAATAAGGGCCCTTCTTTGGCCGATTTATGCTACCTTCCTCATCTGGACAGACAGCAAAGTAAAAATTCATGAGCTCTATTGAAGCTATAAATGCACCTCATTCATTCAAATTGAAGACTTCCTCCAAAAGATATTACCTTCAACTTCAAAAAATGATTGCCTTTATCTATAGAAAAGCAATGGACCATTTTAACTACTCCTTATCCTTAGATTATTCCTTTGAAACAGAGCAAGTGAGCATCATAATATGTAGTTGAGTTGTTAAACTTCTAAAATGCTAACAAAGGGGAAAATAAATCGTAGGTAATAAATAAAAGGAAGGAAGATGCATGGCAGCAAACATCTTGTATTATAGACATTCATTTCGTACCATTTCACATTGCCTTGGGGATCAAATTCATGACTTAAGAGACATAGATCTGTATGTCATGGATCTGTTAACTCATCATGTATGAAAACCTGTGGAATAAGTGGGGAGCAATTCTTTCAAGCATTGCAAAATCAGCTATTAAAACAATGTTTAATGGACTCCAGTAATGACACCCCCCACTCTTGTAATGTGAGGATCAGAATAGCCAAGCAATGATAAGTTAATACCCTCCATAAATTTGTTTGTGAGGCTTTTAGAACTGTTTTAGTAGGAATGGCAGACAGACTGGTGTAATCCATCTTTGACCTACAACAGAAGTAAACAGCACAGTGTAGCATGGTAACTGCTAACCCATACTTCCTTCCAAAGATTCACTGTCAATATACATTGGGATGTTACCACATTCATCCCATCCCATCCTATTCACTTCTAGATTCACACAAAGATCCAGCCAGATTTTTTGTTCAAGCTCAACCAATTCCATTCCTTATTAGGGTCCTTATCCAACATGGCTTCACAGCTGACCCTGCTTAGCTTCCTAGAGCTCTGTAAAGATCATATTAGCCTGAACCATTCAGCCTGGACCCCCATCTTTCTTTGCAGGGCTCCTAAATTGCTTCCTAACTCACCAGCCCTGTAATGGATGGGGGGGGGGAGGGTTGGAAAAGGGACAGGCAAGAGGGAGGGGGTCCTATCCACCTTGATCCTCCACTCAGCAGGATCTGTTCCTTCACCAGCTGAGCCCCCGGGGAGGGCGGTCTATAAATAAATAGACAAACAAACAAACAAACAAACAAAACAAACAAACAAATAAATAAAGCACTGCAATCACTCCTCACCATTGGCTCTTTCCCCTTCCCACCCCTGTAAAAATATTATTAGCCATTCACATTTAACATTGATCATTTCTCAGAAAAGACACAGAAATAAATAGAAGAGAGTCCCATTGGATTACCAGAAAACCTATGCCAGAGATCATGGGACCGGCTCCTCAGATGCTTCCTTTGCTGCTGCTGCTGCCCGCATCCCTTTCCATAGCCTTCACCCCCTCCCTGTCCATTACAAGGCTGATGCATGAGAGGACTTTGCCCAGCATCTACAGCTGCAGGCTTTGACAATTGTGGGGAACATGTTATGAAACAGTGTAATTGTGTTAATATGGTGATGCGTTAGTATTGTGCAATCTTAAAAACAAACAAAACAAACAAAAATCAGCTCCACAGCCATGCTGGGGATGCCAGGAAGAAAAGAGAAGAGAGTTTGCAAAGGGGAGGGGGAGAGTTGTGAGACAGAGAATTGGCTGCAGCTTCCCCCGCACATACGCACGCACAATTCAGGAGTGAGAGGAGAAGCCGTATGAAAAAAAGATTTAGGACTTGAAGGGGGGCACTGAAATGGTGCTGGAAGGTGTTTGGGAAGTTCTTGCCATGTCTCAACGATTGACAATTTAGATGAACAGCCAAAAGTCCTGGTTTCCAGTCCATCAACTGCCTCGTGTGGCAGCACCAGTCCTGCACAACAAGGGGATTAAGCACATCAAAGGCTCCCATTAGGAAGTGGAAACCTCAGAGCAACTACAACCTGATCAAAAACCAGATGGCATCATGGCTTTGCATCCTCCATATAGAAAAGGTCTGGGAAGACTCCAAAAAGCCACCTGGATCCCAGATGTGAAAAACAAATTGAAAGGGTCTTACATTAACCCAGGAAAGTATGCAAAAACAAAGTGAAAAAGTGAAAAAGTGAAAAACTGGACAGTGCCTAGAAGGAATGAAGTCCATGGCTATTGGGATAAAAAGCTAACAAGTCTTCATCCATGTTTGGTGCAACTGCTTAATTATATGCTCCATTCCAAAGCATTATAAGATCGGTTAACAATTTGCAGGACATTTCTCATTCTGAATAACAACCAAGCAAATTCTGTCCCATTACCTGTTTCCCAGCATTTTTTAAACTACTGACAGGAATTGTAGCCATTCCATTCAAGAGTATCTACAGGTCAATTCAATTTTACCACTTTAAACAAAATGAGTTTTCTGAAAATCCCAAGGCACTAAAGCTCAGTTACTAATCGACAAAATGGTCTTTCAAAATCGTTAAATGTAGGAAATCAACCTGAGTGTTGCTTGGGTTGATTACAAGAAGACATTTGAATCATTTCCTCATACATGGATCCTTAAAATACTAGAAATGATAGGCATCAGCAAAACGGTAACACTGTTTATCAAAACTGCAATGAGTAATGGAACACCAGATTGATAGTGAAAAGAGAAGAAATTGGAACAATTAATATCAAATGAGGAATTTCCCAATAAGACTCACTATCACTGCTGCTCTTTGTCATTACCCTAATATCACTCACCATCATTCTCAATAGCACAGGACTAGGATACCAGCCTTCAAAGACATGCCCAAAGATTTCACACTTGTATATGGATGACTTAAATACTCATCAGAGATTATTCTTTACTAAATACAATTTGGATATTCAGCAAAGATATAGCAAAGGAATTTGTCCTTGACAAATGTACGGCATTAACAATGAACAGAGGAAAGATAACTGAACAAGAAGAATTCAAGATGCCAAACAATATCAATTGGGTTTTGAAGAAAACTACAACATATCTTGGCATTTTGGGAAGTTGACAGCATCAAACATGCTCTTGTAAATGCAGTTTGATGGCTTTACAAGGAGTAATACTGAAGAGCTAAAAAGCTCTTGCAAACAAAATTAAATGGAAACAACATAGTAAAGGCAATTAGCACATCAGCAGTCCCAGTTCTAAGATACATAGCTGGCATTAGAGAGTGGAAATGAGCAGAATTAGAAACAGTAGTTTACTAAACTTGCAAGATTATGATGATGCATAACTCACTACACACTAAGAGTGATGTTGATTGTCTCTACTTACCATGAACATTTGCCAGAAGAAGTCTCCTGAAAGATAAATGAGCTTTTGAAGAAGAAAAATGAGCACTGAATGGCTACACCAAGAAAAGCAAAGAATGGTTTCTAGTTGAAGTATACAGGACAAATTTATTTAAGGTTACAGAAACCAAAAAAAGATTACAAAAAGATTGAAATCAAAACTTACTTTGAACATTGGAAACAAAAGTGCTTGCAAAATGATATTTGAAAGACATAAAGGTAAAGGCAAGCACCGGGTCATGTCTGACCCTTGAGGTGACGCCCTCTAGCGTTTTCATGGCAGACTCAATACGGGGTGGTTTCCCAGTGCCTTCCCCAGTCATTACCGTTTACCTCCCAGCAAGCTGGGTACTCATTTTACCGACCTCGGAAGGATGGAAGGCTGAGTCAACCTTGAGCTGGCTGCTGGGATTGAACTCCCAGTCTCATGGGCAGAGCTTCAAACAGCATGTCGGCTGCTTTACCACTCTGCACCACAAGAGGCTCTTATTGAAAGACATAGAAGACACAATTGATAACTAAAACATGTGTAAATGGCTCTAGAATGGACATCTGAGGAAAGAAATGGAAGGACCCATTCTAGCTGCACAAGAGCAGGCACTCAAAACAAACAGTATGGAAGCCAAGATTCAGAATACCGGGGATGACAGCAAATGTTGACTTTGCAAGATCAACATGGAAACAGTCAATCACATGGTCAGTGCCTGCAATAACATTGCTCAAACTGACTATAAAGAATGGCATAGAACTGTGACTATGTTTCACTGGAATCTTTGCTAATATGGTTTACCAACAATCACAAATTCATGGGAGCCCAAATAGAAATTGTTTGGAAGTGAGTAGGTTTTTATATCCCACTCTTCTCTAATATAAGATGTAGGTTTTTATATCCCACTCTTCTCTACCATAAGATGTCTCAAAGTAGCAGGAGGATTTTTTAATATTGTTTTGCAGCTCCTAACTTCTGTTCAAGTTGGGTTTTGGTTCCCTTTTTGGTTTTGCATTTCTCCCCTCTCCACCAACTTGGTGTAGTGGTTAGGAGTGCGGACTTCTAATCTGGCGAGCCAGGTTTCTTTCCCCATTCCTCCGCATACAACCAGCTGGGTGACCTTGGGCTCACCAGAGCACTGATAAAGCTGTCTTACAGAGCAGTAATATCAGGGCTTTCTCAGCCTCACTTACCTCACAGGGTGTCTGTTGTGGGGAGAGGAAAGGGAAGGTGACTGTAAGTCGCTTTGAGACTCCTGGTAAAGAATAGCAGTGTATAAGAACCAACTCTTCTTCTTCTTCAAATACATTCCACCTTTTGCTATTTTTTTTCTTTCCAGCAGAGTGCATTGTGGTAGTACTCTTCACTGTGTTCATACCTCCGCAGGAGAGATAGTATGTGTGTAACAGCCTCTGTGTGTGCATGTGTATAAGAGGCACAGGGATGGTTGTTACTTGATGCTTTCAGGGAAATTATTGCCAACTGTTAAAGAGAAGTAGCTTGTCATTTTTGTGTGATATGCAAAGGATGCCTTCTAGTCGAGAGAGGCCTAGAACAGCTTTCTGTTGCTCAAGACAGAAAGCTGTTCTTACTGCAGTCACTTGTTGGAATTACACACACACATAGTGCTGAGGTGTGTTGGGGGGGTTTCTCATTAGAACATGATGAGTTAATTTGAGAGATGCACACATAGTGAGATTCAGCACAGGCAGTGTGGAAGAGATGTGCATATAATGTTTAGGACAGGCCACACACTGAATCGCCAGCTTCCAACGCAAAGCAGTAAGCCTTATGAGGCTTATTTATATGGAAGTGTCTGCCTCTCAATATATGTTATGCTCTTATAACTTTATTGGCTCGGCTGTAAACACAAAACACCGTATTTCTGTCTGCAATCTCTACTTACTAAGGCTGTTCTTCACACAAATAGAGCACACAGTATCGAAGGCAATAAACATAACAGGCCCCAAATAATCCTGGTGACATGTTTTAGGTTTTGTGAGGAATTCACAGTTTGTTTCATGAGGTCATTTCCTGTGGTGTCTAGCTGCAATTTTAGTAGTTGCTTTATGAAAGTGTGGCAAGACTGTATTCCACCAACTGCATTCAGTTTTGCTACCGTTCATTTGAAGGAAGCAGAGTCACGGAAGGTAGGCCTTGAATTATGCGATCAATAGCTTTTGTTTTCTTTGCACAAAGTACATATAAACTGAAACAGGAAGATGCATTATTTGCACTGTTTTGTACTGTCAAAAATGTAGAATAGTGATCCATTCTGGAACTAGGGTTACCAGGCTATGCCTAGCAACTGGTAGAATGGTTAGGTATAGGGATATGTGGGACATGATGTCATCTGTGCCACCATGTCACTTCCAGAGAAATCCTGGAAGTAATTTAGGGTTGGTCTAGGGCTCACCACAAACTCTATGGTAAAGCCATAGAGCTTCCAGCATTTCTAGGAATGCTGGAAATGCTGGAAGCTCTATGGCTTTACCATAGAGTTTGTGGTGAGCCCAACCATGACTGGAACTGCATTTTTCAGAATTGTATTGGTAGAATCAAGACAAGTAGAAGGAATGAGATCTGATGTTCTAGGGTTGGGGGACAAGTAGAAACGGTTTACCAGGTCTACACTGTGTTCATTTGAGGGCTTTGCAGGAACTCAAAGATATTGTTGACTTGCAGGAGGGCATTATGGGCTGGAATAAAATGTGATAAACCAATGATAGACCACCTTCCCCCCTTCCTCCCTTTGTTCAATCATCTGTAGCCATTGCTTTGAAGCTATGTTTGCAACCTGCCTGTATACAGCTTCCTCTCCCCTGCTGTGAGCCCCCTTATCTCTTAGCTTTAGAAAACGTCCTTGATTCACAGAGCAGCACCTAAAAAACAGCTGCCTGGCCTGAGAAAGGATGTCAACTTGCTATAGTTTTCCAAGCCTCTGAGATCAAAGGTTCATTCTGTGTGAACCCACTGTCCTGCCAATGTCCCCCCCCCCTCCCCGAACTTATATAAGGCTTCGTCTTCTTTTGTCCCCTGTCTCTGTCAAGATTCCTGTCCTATACATTGCTATGCATTCTGTGATTTCTGGTGAATCTCTCCATTAAAAGATTCTATGCCTGAGTCTTGAGGATTTTATCTGTTGGTCTAAGTCAGGCGCAGCCTACACCTTGGTTTGTGAAAGTTGGGTATAAACAAGGCCACAGATTTATTTCCTCTCCATGGCAGGGTTTTCACAACATGGGACAGGGAGCCTGACCTAGCCGTCAGCAGGCTGCACCAACACCCCATGGAGTCTATAGGTGCCCTGGGGATCTGCACCATTCTGCACTGGGAAAGCAGATCCTCTTGACTACTGAAGTCTGCTGCTAAGGGAAGCAACCTATGTGGGGGAGCCAAAGGGGCGCACAGTTGAATGTGCCAGTCCATCTGTCAAAATGAGTCTCTGGTATCCCAGCCGGGAAAGCCACATTCGTTTACGTGCCGTCTGTTAGGGAGGCCCCCAACCCTAGGGAGTCCAATTGCACACAGGACTCGATGCCAAGAGGCCCCATCCCATGCAAACCTGCAGCTGTGATGAATTATTAACCATGAAACATCCACCACAAACTCTGTAACAAGGCTGTTTACACATCAACGTAAGATGGGTGGGAGGGAATCTTCTCTGGCAGTGTCCCAGGCAAAGAGGCCGGGACCCCAGCATGTGGTGCCTTTATAGTTGCTGCGGGTCCTGCCCCACCCCTCGACACCTTGTGTGCTGTGTGTATACAGCATACACCACGAAAAGTCCCCTGAGGCAGTTGCATTTGCCTTCAGCCAGCCCTCTGTGGCGTCAACAAGTGGCTGTGTGGAGTCTCAGCCATGTTCTATCCTAGCAAACATCTTGATAAAATTGTCCTCCCTTTCATAGGAACAAAAGAAATGTTTATTCATTTCAGTATTTACTCAATACTGCTCACTCAATACTGCTCACTCAATACTGCTCACTCAATGGACACCCAAAGAGGTTTATGTCACTCCTGTATCTTCCTGATAACAAGCCTAGGAGATAAATTAGGCCGAGACCAAGGTAACATAGCAAATTACCATGGTATAAAGGGGATTCCAATTCTGCTTCTCCTTGAATGGGGGTCCCTAATATTTTTAAGCCTCTTAAATGTTCTGGTGGGTACCCTGGTGTCCAAGAACATTATGTTGGGGCTCATAGTCCAGCATTCTAGCCACAATATCACATTGCCACATGTAATGCCATAGTTTTTTTAAATAAAGGATCCCAAGAAAATCTAGAGGTTGAAGGCCATTTATTGTAACGTCTAGGTAAATTGGTGGAAATTATTATTGCACATAGAGTTATTAAGTAATTACAAAAACAAGTCCTACTGAAGAAGAATCAGCATGGTTTCCTCACAATTCAAAATTAATAGCATTTTCCATCTGTGGAGTAATAGCGTTCAACATGTTGGCTGACCAGGTAGCTGCTGCTAATGCCTGCTTGCAATTTTCTGCCCTGCTTTGATTATGTATATCTCAGGGTCAACCAGGCAGGTAATGCACCATTTAAAACAATGTATGTTAGCATGTATATAGGCCTTTGTGTCTCTGTTCTTGTCATTCATCTGTCAGCAGCATTCACTCTGCTGATCTATGCTCAGACCTGACAGCTCCTGGGCGACATTGTAAGAATGCATATGTCAATGAATACAAATGAACATGAACATTCTCAGCGTTGGGAGTCAGGAGAGGAGCAAGGTTGTACAAAACTGGAACACTAGCAGGGCAATCCTCTGTAGAGTTGTGCCCTTTGAAGTCCATGTAAGTCAGTGGTCTTAAAAGGATGTAACTTTGCTAAGCATTGTGCTGAATAGAAACAAGCCATGAAGACTCTCTCCTAACTGCCCTGCAGGATTGAGACAGCCAAGAAAAACACTTCTTTAATCATTTGACAGCTTTTACCTCGAGTGTCTTGATAAAATGGAAGGAGGAAGAGAAAGCCATGGCAAAGAATTTCCAAACTGGACCTGAACAATGAGCCAGACAGTCAGTGTGGCCAAGGAAAAAACAAGCAGCTCCATTCCCTGATTCAAGTAGGATTACAACCTGTCTTTGAAAATGGGTTTGGTCGATTTTCCAAAACTTTTAATGAGGATCATAGATGAGAGACAGAAGGTAATGCAATTGCATGGAACATTTTAAATCCAACTTCTAATGTCTGAAGCATTTTTTTAAAAAAATATTTGCATTCTTCTCTCAGTTTTCAAACAAACTGTGACCTGAACAGAGGGGTGACCAAGCAAAGTTATTCAGTGTTGGCCCGATTCCAAGTAAAGTGATACAGGGAAGGGGGGGTTCATACAGAGAATTTCCTTCCATTAATGAGCCATCCCTGAAATAATATGGCCATTTCAAACAGCACTACTCCCCTCTGTTTCTTTTTTGCCATGAGATCTTCCTTGGAGTTGTTTTTAAAAAGTCCACAGAAGATTGTGCACCAAAAAGGGACAAGAAAAAGGCAGCATTGTAGGAAGCACTATGGACATTTTAAATAGCACACCACAGTGGTTCAGAAGTGCAAGAAAGGGGTTGAAAATGGACGAAAGCTGTTTCCCTTAATAGCAGCTCAACCACACTTTGCTCACCCAACACAAGCAGGTTTGTGAACAGGCAAATAAATTCCACTAGCAGCCAGTTTTGGTCTGAAGTGACAGAAGAAATCCATTAGCAACCAGTCACTCAAGCAGAATACAAATGCAGTTTGAAAGTGACTTGAATGTGCATGAAGTACCTTCATGTCACAGCTGGTTTATGGTGGACCCATAGGGTTTTCAAAGCAAGTGCTTAAGCAAAAGTGATTTGCCATTGCCTTCTTTTGCAAGGTTTTCCTTGGTGCTCTGTATCTAAGTACTGACCCTACTTAGCTTCTGAGACTATATTATACCATGCCACACACCCTGTTTTAACTTATAATTCCGTAGTAATATTATAGCTCCTCTACAGGTGAAAGCAAGCAGCCAAACGTGTGTGTGTAAAGTACTGTCAAATCACAGCCAACGTAAGGCGTTCCCAACAAGGGCTTTTCAAGGCAAGTGAGAAGTAGAGGTCATTGTCCATTGCTTTTCTCTGCAATCTTCCTTGGAGGTTTCCCATCCAAGTATCTACTGTCCTTAGCTCCCCAGATCTGACAGGACTAAACTATACAATGCCTCCTTCCCTCCCAGCAGCCAAATAATAAAACAGCCAAAGGTCTTCCTGAGCAAAATCATATTTAGTTTGCTCCCCAAACCTCAAAGAGAATGGGGCTCCATGGGGCAAGGGACAGGATCTCAAACTACAGCAGAATGGGAATTCAGAAGATTTTCATAGATGACAACATAGATGGATTAACATACCTTTCCCTATATGTGAAACCGCTCTGTCTGGGAGAATCATAGTCATTTGGAAATTTGGTCTTGTGATGAAATTAAACTTGGGCTGTGCTTTGAACCCCGCTGCTAAAACAGGACTTATTTCTGTTCAGTTATTTATCTTTGGATATTTCCCCTCAAACCTCACATGCTTCTCTATGTCATGGTTCATGATTCTCAAGGGGGAGAAAAGCTCCTGGGCAGCTTGTAGAGCTTGTACGTTTTAAAAGGTATCTTTTTGATAATATATTTATGTTCAGCAATGAATTGCACTGATGGGATGACCTGCATTTCTAACCTGCACTTCTGTTCCTGTTCCATTTGCCTTTGCCAGAATGGATCTTGATGATGGAAATGGGAGGAAGTTAGGTATTAGTAGAAGCGACATGCATGTTTTATCTTGCCAGTGGGGAGGCACTCTGTCGAGCTTATCTCTGCATAAGGTAGATGTATGTTTGTTCACCGTTGGTTTTTGCAGCTGTCAAGAGAATGTATTCTCTGGATGCAAAGAACCTCTCTGAATGGAGTCATCTGTGAGTAATATGTTTGTGGTCCCTGTGCCGTTTCTCTTCTTTTGTGATTATGCACTGAAGCTCTACTTATGCATGTAGCAACAAGTAGATGCATGAATAGAGTCCTGTTTTAAACAGCCAAGTTTTGAGTATTGTAAGAGGGGGTAAAACTTGGCTTTTCAAAGGCCTGGATAAAATATTACTTATTATAGTCTCTAAACTTCCAAAAAACAAAACAAATAACATGACAGGCTAATAATGGAACATTCTGATCTTAGACCATTTCCGCATGAGGAATTTGCCACTGCCCAGCCTCTCATTGTTCACTTAACGCTGCTTCCTCATGATGATGGCAGCAACCCGTAGCTCTCCAGTGGGTGGCACAAGCTTTTGTACTCTTTGCTGCGTAAGGCGAGAAGCGGTAGAATCCGCTTCCCCTTTCTTGTCACAGCGCACAACGAGGCGCAAACAGGGGCAAGCCTGTCTGAAAGAAGAGGATATTATTTGCCTCTCCCTTTCTGGATTGAAATATTAAAAAGCCTAAAACTGGTGTGGTCCATGTTGCAACAGGACTGCAAAGCAATATGTTCTCAGTTCAAATAAAATGTACTTCAGTGTGCACAGTAATATTGGGATCGGGCAGCAACTCAATCTAAAATATAGGGGCTTGGATTACTGAGGCTAGGCAGTCACAAAAATTTCCTCTAGTTCCTTTTCACTCCACCAAGGTCCAGCCCAAACATTGTAGATAAGAAGTCTGCAAAAAGGTAAAGGTAAAAGTATCCCCTGTGCAAGCACTGGGTCATGTCTGACCCTTGGGGTGACGCCCTCTAGTGTTTTCATGGCAGACTCAATATGGGGTGGTTTGCCAGTGCCTTCCTCCGTCATTACCGTTCCCCCCTCCCCAACAAGCTGGGTACTCATTTTACCGAACTCGGAAGGATGGAAGGCTGAGTCAACCTTGAGCCAGCTGCTGGAATTGAACTCCCAGCCTCATGGGCAGAGCTTTCAGACTGCATGTCTGCTGCCTTACCACTCTGCGCCACAAGAGGCTCTTAAGAAGTCTGTACTTACAATCAATATGTAAGACTTTTGTTATGGTGTCCAGAAATCTTCAATGAGCGGGCAGATTCTTACAAAAAAGGGAATCCATTATCTCAGGAGATATCCTCATGGTACCCACCAATAGCTTTCCTGGTGCTCACAAAATGTTTGTAGAAGGTAGGTGGGCCCAAGTGGGGCTTTTGATCAACAGGCTTACTGATTGGAGAGACAATTACAAGATGTCTTGATATATAGAACTTCTGCCTGAAATGTTGAACAATTACTATTATAGTTATGCACAACCTCACTACCTGATATTTTATGACTAGTTACACTCCCTGTGGCAACCATTTTGTTATTTCTTTCACCTGCCTGGGTCAGAATTCCAAAGGTACCTGCAAGGCCATAAAGGTTGGAGACTTCTGATTTCTACTGATAGCTACTCTTTCTACATGGTGGATATGTAGTAAAGCCGACAGGTGTGGCTTTGTTTATTTAGCATTGTGACTTAAGTAATCTGCAAACACTCTTACACACATCACTCTACCACAGCCTGACAGCACCCATACCAAAGCAACTGTCACGCTAGAGAAAATCATTTAGAAAGGCAGGTATAAAAAGCACTAGAACTGGCAGCCTTCAAGTTTTACAAAAGAAATCCCTATCTGATGACCAGAGAGGTGGAATAAAGTATTACACTTCTGACTACTGTAAGGCTAGTGGTGTACTTCTATTTTGAACTTCTCATTTCAAGTGTCAGCCAATACCCATCAAGTCAATAGGCTTGCAGTGTATAACTGTCAGACAGGTATATTTTAATTTAAACATTGGAGCATTAGGATTGATAGCTGCTGCAATTTACAGTGGTTTTGTTCTAATAGTCAGGCTCTTAAATGTTAGGTCTGGTTATCAGGTAGCGTAAGTGCCCTATTTGGCCTGACAGATTTTAAGAAAACCATTATAATTATTTATTTATTCACAATATTTCTATGGTACCTTTTTAGAGTCCTGCTTGAGGCAGCTCACAATCAAGAACCACAGTACAAAAAGAAAGTCATTAAAGAGCAAGCCATTAAAATAAACAAACAAACCATTAGACGTAAGCAGCCTTAAATTGAGACTGTTTGATAACTGGTCAGATAAAACTGAGCAGTTTTAAAAGCCTAAAGAAAGTTGCCTAAAGGAAAGTAGTCAGAGGAGCCTAAAGCGGGAGAGCATTCCAAAGGTGAAATGCCAAATACTCTGCCTCTGTTTGCCGCCCATCTCGCCTATGAAGGCAGGGGCACAGGGAACAGGACTTGAGGGGCACATCTTTACTGGTGGGCAGGGTGATATATGAAAGACAGTCTTCAAGATAACCTGACCCTGAGGGTCTGAAAAGTATGAACCAGCACAGGGCTGACTCAATCCCTGGATGGGAGACCACCAAGGAAAATGCTACCGAGGAAGGCAATGACCAACCATCTCTGCATCTCATTTGCCTTAGAAGTCCCTTGCTGTGGGGTCACCATAAGTCAGCTTCAACTTTACAGCATTGTATATACACGCACAGACATGAAGGAACTTTGCATATGTCCTTTCCATTTCACATTAAGTTCTCAGATAGCACTGTAATGTAATAGCATAACATTGGACATTCTGTTTTGATTCCTATCTGTAAATGTCCACAGTACTCTACAGCAGTGGTCCCCAACCTTTTTATCACCGGGGACTGGTCAATGCTTGACAATTTTACTAAGGCCCGGGGGGGGGGTAGTCTTTTGCAGAGGGACATTGCCGCCGCCTAAGCCCCTGCTCCATTTGCTTTCCCACCGGTGCTCCTGTTCTTGCCTGTTGTGGGCAAATAAAGTGATCTGGGGTAATTTCAGGATAATCAATAAGGCTTTATGCTGTTTCCACTGTTGGGTCCCTGGAAATCAGAGATGCCCACTAGAACTAACTGGTAGAAAATTCAAGGTAAACAAAATAAACTTCTTTACACACATAAATTCACAGTGCAATCCTAAACAGAATTATACCTTTCCAAACTCATTGACTTTGGTGAAATGTGAAAGGGGAACAGTGCAATCCTAAATGATGATAATTAGTGTCTTAGATGGGTTTTAAAGGAAATCCATGGCAGATAATAATGCTGATCAGAAATTTTCAGAACCAGTATAGTTCCAAATATCAGTTGCAGAGAGGCCTTTATGCCATGGAAAAGTGCTTTCTCCCTAATGTTGGCACCCCCCCCCCCAGTTAGGGCCAATCAGGTAGAGAGTCAGTTGTCTGCATGAAATATGACCTGATTGGCCCTTATTGGCAGACTGCAATTTGAACTTACAGGACCTGATTGGCAGAGTGCAGTTTGAACTGATTGGCCATCATTGGCCAAGTGCTCTCTTCCTATCTCAGTTAGGGAGTGAGTTGGCTGCATGCAACATCATAATGTTTACTGATGTTGCTTACAGAATGGGAACAGCACTGAAGTCCCTGGAAGCCCATCTCCCTCTATCTGCCAATCAGCTCCCCCACATAAGGCCTCTACTTATTTGGAAGTGTCTTATGTACATTGGAATAAAGAAGTCCCAATAAAAGATTTTGTGTGTCCTGCTGCAAAATTCCAGTGTTAGTTTAACAATCTCAAGTGCTTACATTTATATTGTTACTGTATTTCAATATGGTCAGTTTTGTGTCTAGCATCATGTATAAATCCACTCCACAATATTTTCTGCTTTCTTCTGAACTAGTTGTTTTTGTTGTGCCTAATTAGTATTTATCTTTAAATGAGTTCGATGGCACTTTATTAACAGTGGGAAGCTGAGCTAATTTTAGTAGAGTGGGAATGGTAAAATGGATTTAACTTGTTTTGGCAGGTCTATTAGCTTCCATTCTAAGGAATACAAACCTAATCTCCTAATTTTGTTAACGATGACGGCATGAAACAAAACAGATCAAGCATGTTCCATATTGCGGATGATGCTGACTATGTTTGTACCATTTGCTAAATTTAGCTACTATGTGTTAGGTAAAATTTGCCATTATCTTTAGTTCAGGAATAGGGATGGACACAAATTACCTGACCTGATTTTATCATGAATTTTGGTTGGTTTCTGCTTTTTGAAGCAATATTTGTGGAAGGATGCCCGACATGACCATTTCACAAACTTTAGTGCCATTTGGTGTAGTGGTTAGGAGTGCAGACTTCTAATCTAGTGAGCTGGGTTTGATTTTACGCTCCCATACATGCAACCAGCTGGGTAACCTTGGGCTTGCCAAAACACTGATAGCTATTCTGACCAAGCAGGAATATCAGGGCTCTCTCAGCGCCACCTACCTCACAGGGTGTCTGTTGTGGGGAGAGGAAAAGGAAAGTGAATGTAAGCTACTTTGAGACTCCTTCGGGTCGACAAAAGCGGCTTATAAGAACCAACTCTTCTTCATCTTCTGGGTTCATGAATGGATACATTTTGAGACTGTCACTTCTCAATTAAACTGCTTTCATAACTCCAAGGCAATGGGGGTGGATGGAATTCTGCAGCCTTGAAAATACCAATAGGAGCCCTCCAAAGTTTAGCAGGCACTGTTGGTTGCCAATAAGACTTCCCATTCTTCTCCATTGACACCACTGATATGCTGTGCACCCATTTAGCAAACCTGGGGAAAGTCATTCTCCTGATTCGAAAGCTGGACCAGGTGCTGACCTCTATACTGCAGCCAGGCCCTGAGGGGATGGCTGTTCTTTTATAGGTCATCACCACCAAGTTGCATCTTCTCTGCAAGTAAGGGGAGTAGAATCTGGCCTGTATGTGTGATTCCCGCATAAAGGCAGTATTGCCATCCAGAATGAGAACCTCATACAATGGAGGCTACAGGCTAGCAGACATGGCCAAAGGGAACAGTAGGTAGAAGGGGCTGGAGAAAAAGCAGGGAGAAGCTTCACTACTAGTTGTCAGTAATGAACTGAGAGGTCAGCAGTGGTGGAATTGCCAGGCATGCAATGTCAGAGGATTCAGTTTTGGTGATGAAGTGCCTTGATGAGTCCCCTGAGCCTGCCTCTGCTGAACCCCAGAAGTACTGTTCACTAGGCACAGGTGATTTGGTTCAAATAAGCCAGAAGTACCCAAATGAATGCTGATCTGGGTACTTTTCAGACCTATCTGAGCTAAACTGAACTGGCCACCCCCACATTTAAACAGTCCAAATCAGCAGTGGCCAAATCACAATTTGGTTATTCGTCCACGATTCTGCTCATTTAAACGCACACCCCTGCCTTCTCAGCTGATAATGAAAGGAACATTGTTCCCTTTAAATCACTCCCCAAGATGAGGAAGAATTTAAAGGGAGTGGGTGGCATGCCTATCATTATCAGCTGTTATGTGCAGAGCTCTTTAAATGACTTCTCAATGCCTTCACAGGCAGCACTGTAAAGAAAACAACAATGGCCATGTTATGACCAAATGTCCTTGCTCATGAACTCTGCATCCCCTTCACTGGCTAGAAAGCATGTATGCATCTTCAATCAAGACAGAGCATCCTTCTTCCGGACATTCCTCCTGATTCCAACCATTGTATTGCTAAAATGGTAACCAGCAGAACTCCTCAAAAATGCTTGTTCACTCCAGCCCAGGAACCCTCTTCCTGATTCTAACAACACTGCCAATCAATATTATCATCAACTAGATATTAGAATTTCAACTCAGGTCCAGAACCTTCCTAAAGTATCTGGCTAGGAAAAGAGTATCAAATCCCTTCATCTGGCCTCCCCAAATTGCTTCTCTAGTCACCTAGGATCCTGCCAGAAGTCCATCTTGAATGCCAGCTCATTAGCCTTGCTGTGCTCCTTCTGTCTTTGCTCCCCGTGTGCAAATTGTTAAATATCTATATTCTTGCTGCCTCTCTTTCCCTGAAACTGACCCATTTCCTACCTTATTTCTCTCTGCATACATGTGTTAGTATAACTGCATACAGTTTATTATTTGTCTTGTGTGTTTCTCTTTAATAAAACTGGATTCTTTGTTTTTTAATATTTGTTGTCTGCCTTGGATTCCTAGAAGGTTTCAATCAACTCAGAATCATTTGAAAAAACGGACGTCACTAGTTATCCTCGCCTCTTGCTCTGCTAATTCCCTTGTATTTAAACCACTTGGGGTAACAACCACTGGGGACACCTTTTGGGGGAGTCCCTAACCTCAGGGATAAAATCTCCAACACTGGGAGATATTGTAGAACAGCAGGCAGGAGGATCAGATTCCCTGTGTGTTTGGTGTTTGCAGCTTGCAAAAGTCTGTTCTATGCATTTCTGAACCTGTGCCTGACATTTCCCCAAAAGCACTTTCCTGGCTTGACATTAGAGTGGGTTGGGCCCATGAATACCTCCATATCTACTTTGGTCCTGTGTAGTACTCTTAGAGAGCCAGAGTGTAGGGGTTAAGAGCAGCGGCTTCTAATCAGGAGAGCTGGGTTTGATTCCCCACTTCTCCACATGCAGCCAGCTGGTTGACCTGGGACTAGTCACAGTCCTGCTACAGCTGTTCTCATACAGCAGTTTCTCTCATAGTTCTCTCAGCCTCACTTACCTCCCAGGCTCATTTTGCATGGCAGCAGCCACACTGGGGCACTGCCCATGCATTGCTGCAGAGCTTCATGCTCTGCAGCATTCGGTGTCCCCACAGGAGACACTTTTCAGCATCAGAGCTGTTCTGCCACCAAAATATGCCCCATGGGGGACATATTTCAGTGGGACAGTGGGTGCACCCATGGGTCCCCATGGTTCTGCCATGTGGGGGGGGGGGCGAGGGGATTTTAATGTTGCAGGAAGGTGGGATTGCATTCCACACAATCTCACCTTCCTGTAACATTTTTAAAAATGCCCCTGTCCACCTCACAGTGTGTTGAATTGCTGCAAAGCCGACCAGGGCATTTTTGTGCCCCCTCTGGGCCAGCGTAGGGGACAGGCCCTGTTGGCCGCTGGACAGAACGTGTTGGCCACCATAGTGGCCAAGGGGACACAGATTTTCCTGCATTCCCTTAGCCCAAGGCAACTGAGGTCCCAATCTGCAGCAAGCCAAGGGGGCCTGTCCAACGGCTGCATTATGTAGAAGCAGAGATTGGCCTGCTTCCATATGATAGCCCTCTCAGCTTTTTCCGCTCATGTGGAATCGGCCCCAGTGTGTCTATTGTCGGAAGAAGAAGGGAAGGCAATTGTAATCTGCTTTGAGACTCCTTTGGGTAGTGAAGTAGGGGGGGGTATGAAAACCAACTTCTTCCCCTAGCTGCAGAGCAATTCTTGCATCCAGTGATGGAGGTCCCATGCTCAGCTTTCATATGACTTGCCCAGCCTCTCGCAAAGAGGTTGGAAATAAAGCACAGGCAGACTAAAAATCCCAGTTGCCATGAGCTCAAATCATCATGTGAATGATCCCTCAGTAGAGCAGATTTTCAAACAGGAAGAAAGCTCTCGCAGCCTTCAACCAGCGAGCCTGAAATTCAAAGTGGGAGAGCTGACAGGTTTAAATTCTTGCCACCTCATCCATATTGCATAACTCAGCTTCCCTTTGTATTGTTACTCCCCACTTCCCAAGGGAGAAGATTTAGGTTCTTTTGGAAGAAAGCGAGCACGGGAGACTTACAGTATCTTTGTAATATTTGCTTTATTCACAAATCTGAGAGCTGAGCCTATGGGAAACAACCGGACTGCTAAAAACAGGCAGCTGATCCCCAGAGAGGAACTTGCAGAGCACCTTCAAGGCAGCATAGATTTCCAGCTAGAAATGTTCATCTCTCTGAGTTCAAACTGGCCTTTTTCAATACTCGTATATGTATACCCTGTATCCATGTATGGTAACTGCTCATCTAAGGGACCATGAACAGTCATTAAGCAATTTTATCCTTTCCTTTTTGTCAAGCACCTATTGTTTAAGCCAGCCAAACTTACCACATCACTTTGCTTCCTGCTATGAAACACAAACCAAGTTCTTACAGTGAGCATGGAATTAATTACAGTTTTAAAATGCATTAATTCCATTTCTGTTTTGTTTAAAAATAATTCCCTCTTAATATGTCTTATGTGACATATTTGTAACAAGAATTTTTCCTAGTCCTTTTTTTGGCCGTATAGTATGATTTTGGTATATGCTTGTTTGAATACTTAACAAGGAAGATGGCAGAAAATGAGGATGTGGGCAGTCTTTCAGAAATGGAAAACAGAAGGGAGTTGCTTCTCCTGTCTTCCTCTTGTGATGTTGCTGCATCTGCTGTGTCCTAAAGAGCTCTTGTACGTTGACATACCATGAAAAGTGAATCTGAAGCAACAAGTTAATTCCAATCCGTTGTAGACTAGACATGCTCAAACTCCTATGCATCAGCTGACTTCACTTTGGCAGTGGTGATCAGGCAGCTATTTAACTGATGTGCTGCTCAGCAGTTAGCAGCCTGTGCATGTATTTTCAGAACAGGAAAATTAACTTTTTTTTTTTTTTTTTTTGCAATGCAGTGATTAAAAGCCTTGCACCTGTCCTTGCTTAACTTGGAGTGGGGACGAAAGGGGAGGGGAGAGTTCTCTCTTTTGCAATGCAGACATTAAAAGCCTTGCATCTGTCCCTGCCCAGCTGGCGGAGGAGAGAAATTAACTCTTTCTTTTGTAGTGCAAAGACAGAAAGCATTGCTTCTGTCTCCGCCCTGCTTTGATGAGAAGGATGTGCTCTCTTTTGCAACTTCACTGTGTAACTTTTTTTGTTGAAGGGATATGGGGAAGAAGACCCAAACACCCAGCTGATGGGTAATGTGAGCCCCCTTCTACATTCCCCGCTTGCTTAGGGGTGGGGCAGCTAAGAACTCCAACAACCGCGAGTCAGCTTCAAACCAATAGAAAGCTGCAAACATGTTCAGCAGCTGATTGAACTGTTTAGCGATCTGAAGACAGCCTTGATAATCTCAGTTTGATCGTGAGTTCGAACAAGAACAGTTTGTCTCCTGAACAGGTTTGCTGAGAAATCTGTGGCATCCCTACTGTGTACAGGCTCGGTTTATGCCCTCTGAGTGGGAACGGGCTCAGCCAGTCCCAGAGTCCAAAGGTGTGCTGCCATCATCAGCTGATGTCAGTGTTCCACAATTTATGTGCCAGCGCTACATTACAGAAGCTTAATCGCTATGCTGGGGAGCAAATGTGAATCATATAATGACTCACAGGTCAGAATACTAGCATGCAGTTATGCCTGCAAAAAAAGATAGTTTGATTTTTAAAATCCCACTGGAATGAATGAGCAGCCACAGATAATGGTTCTCTCCTTTTCCCCTTCTGACCTACCCACCCAGCCAGGCTGGGAACCCTGACACATGAGAGGCACCACTTAAATATAGATCTCATGTGTCAAGATACACTGAATATTTTTTTATTTACTTGAGTTTTACCCCAGCTTGGTCTATAATGGGAGCCTGGAGTGGCATATATCATGTTGCTGTCCTCCATGTTATCCTTCAAAATCTCTGGGAGGTAGGATAGGCTAAGAGGGGGTGACTGGTCCTAGGTCCTAAGTTTTACTTGTCCTAAGTTTTACAACAACCCTATCCTGTCCCCGGTTTATACTAAATAAGTGGGAATTTATTATTACGATTCAAAATTCTACTATGCTACTCCTCCCAATTGGGCTACTCTCCAGTTGCTTATGTGAACTCATTGATCTGTTGTCTAATTGGATCACTTCTTTGCCAAATATTTGTTTCCTTCACACATGCAAAAATATTCAAGTCCCAGCATTTCTGCCCATTTCCTATCGAGTGCACCATGGCTGGGGCAGTGTGCTGGGTTCCAGGGTATCAGGGTAAGATTGTGGGCCTTTTCGCACAGGGATCTTTGTTGCAAATTGTTTGCGGAATGAAAAATCGCCATTTAAAATAGTGGAATTCGTCGTTATGCATACCTGCCTTTGTAGTGGAATCAGTTGCGTTTTTTAGCGTTTCCCACAGGCTTCCGGTCTCGGCAGAAATCGCTAGAAAGGAAGCGCTATTGCCAAGCTCGTCCCGCCCCTGGCCGTCAAGCAGCCAATGGGCAGCCGTTAGCATGCTCCCAAACAGCCCCTTTCCCTTTAAGAAAGGTTTAAAAAAAAAAAAAACAGACCCATAGCAACGAATCTAGGTAGATTCGTTGCTACGGAGAGACCCATCCAGCTGCCTAATGTGAGCTGTCGTTTGATTGTATGATCGTTTGCACGCTGCCTCGAGTGATAAAAAAAAAATCCCCCCCCCCTCTCACGGTCCCGATTTTCGGCTGAATTTATTTGTAAAAAATAAAGGGACTTTATTTCAGCAAACGGGCTTTTCAGTGGTTTGTGCTTAGTGACTAAAGGTGAAGGACTGAAGCCAGGGAAGCCTCTAAACAGAAAGAGGCTCGCCGGTGCGTTTATCCCCGCTCGCTCGGAGAAAAAAAAATGGCGATCGCTTCACCGGAAGTTTGGAGGAGAGAGCCAGGGGGAGGGACTTTGAAGAACCAGCAACAATGGTAACGCACAGGTCTTTAGCGCTACTGTTGCAGATTGGTTGCAGGAGTGTATCGCTATCCGGAGGGTGAATCCACTTTTCTGGATTCCCCTGAAAGCGCCACAACGAAGCGCTTTTTGCTGATTGGTTTCAGGATTGTTGCAGATTGTCTACGACGTCGTGGGTTATGGCAAATTAGTAGCGTTTCCAAATAGCAACCATTCTGCTACTTTGAAGCCGTGCGAAATGGCCCTGAGTCTTACTCCATGTGTCAGTTGGTGAATTCCTTATATGGGCAATATGTGGGAACATCATCCATACATAACATTATGGTTGGTGTGTGATGGTGGCATCGTTGTTATGAGTCTTACGTGACTGGCCATTTGTATTCTTATGTTATCTAGTTCTACCTTGCTTCAAGAAGAATGTAGCATCATTATTTGGTAAAACAAGAGAGACTTGTATTGTTATGGCCTAGTGATCACTGGCTAAAGGATTGTCCTGCCAAGTGCTTTATGACTAATGCCATTCCAAAACTCAAATTATTTAGATGGAGAAAAACTGACAGAACAGCATTGTTATGAAAGATGTTTTGAATGCGAATTTTTTAAGTGGCATCTTTTTTAGTAATCAAGTGAAATTTATTTAAAGGCAGTAACAAAACTTAAGGAATGTTTTTAAAAATTTGTATTGTGCCTTATGGTTGGTTGGTACTGCTGACTTTAGCAAAAAAAAGAAAGGTTGTAAGTTATCTTAAACAAATAAATAAACAGAACAACATGCAGCTAATCAAACCAATGTACGTAGAGAGTTAGAGCATTGTACATTTCAAGTAGTTCCCCATTGTTAAAACATATTCTAAGCCAGAAAGATGTGAAACCATCCAACCTGAATGATTAGGAAAACTCAGAACTGGATACAAATTTTGTAGACCTGCAGTTTCACAAAATAGTTTTAAAACCTCATTGCTTGGAAAAAGAACACTCGTAGGTTTATTATGGCGGCAAACTGATAATTTGTAATTACTCTTTTGTGAATTACTGACTTTCATATATTACTACAAGTCACTTACAGGTGTGGTTGGTAAAAAAGATTCCTGTGCTTTTAGATATGTACATTTTACAGTATTGGTTTATATCCATTTTTTTCTGATGTGAATAAACATGGAGAAGATGTTAAATGGTCATGGTTAGAAGATCAGTTACCTGAAAGGAGATTTTCTCTGCTAACATGATTACAGGTCACCAAAAATATAACAGTTGGCCTGTGGTTGGCCCTCCAGAGTGACTAATTGTCTTTGGCATGAGATAGAATGATGGATTAGATGAACTACTAGTCTGATCCAGCAGGGCTGTTCTTATGATTCCCTCCAAATGGATGGAGGCTATCCAACTGGTAGCTCTAAATTATAACTGAATCTATCCTTTAAAATCAAACAAAAACCCAGCCCAGCAAGAAAAGAGATCCTTAAAAAATAAATTGAATGAAGGGACATACACTGTCCTACAGCAATATAATTCCAGTTCTTTCCACTGGACTTGCTGCATTCTAATCAAAGATTTGGGTGACATAATATTCTAAGGATTCTGAAGAGTATAAATGGTAGCCATATTTATGAAGATCTACACTAGAAAGTTTACGGATATAATACGCTCTTGATAAAGCTGTGCTTTAGAGGGCTAACTGCAAAGAGTCAACATAAGCTTCTTAAACGAGGAAGTCTTCATATTGAATATGATATCAAGGTTAGGCTTCAGATCCTTTCTATTTCTTTAAACTTCCATGTCAAGTGGGGCATATCATGAAGTCATAAACTTATTACTTAGGAGAACCATATCAGTACTTATGAGAGCTCAAAAGGGTGTACGCAATCCCATGCCATATATATTTTATTTATTTTATTTTTTTAAATCCTAAAGAGTGGATATAGAGGGCGAAAAAATGGTATAGCACCATTCAAAACAAAGTGCCACCATTCTAATATCATTGAACTCATTTGGCTTAGAAGGGTATAGCTCTGGTTAAGATGGCGCATTTAGTCCCTGGGTAAAGGCCAATATTCAAGAGTCAAAAAGAAGTGCTACCATGCTTTCTTCTGAACTAGTTGTTTTTGTTGTGCCTAATTAGTATTTATCTTTAAATGAGTTCGATGGCACTTTATTAACAGTGGGAAGCTGAGCTAATTTTAGTAGAGTGGGAATGGTAAAACGGATTTAACTTGTTTTGGCAGGTCTATTAGCTTCCATTCTAAGGAATACAAACCTAATCTCCTAATTTTGTTAACGATGACGGCTTTTTTGTTGTTATGAGAGCTCAAAAGGGTGTACGCAATCCCACGCCATATATATTTTATTTATTTTTTTAAATCCCGAAGAGTGGATATAGAGGGCGAAAAAATGGTATAGCACCATTCAAAACAAAGTGACACCATTCTAATATCATTGAACTCATTTGGCTTAGAAGGGTATAGCTCTGGTTAAGATGGCGCATTTAGTCCCCGGGTAAAGGCCAATATTCAAGAGTCAAAAAGAAGTGCTACCATGGGGCAGTGCTAAAAGATCCAATAACTTTACTGGCAGAAAATGCCCATGATTATTGAAGTAGGTGGCAGCCACAGTTAATGGGTGACTTACTGTTGATGGGTTGGGATGTAAAACATGTGCTGTCTGTCCCTTGCTAGTCAGCAGTCATGCCTATGGTTGGTGCTGACAGCAGCCACAGTCATCATTGTGCTTCTTCCACCAGTACTGGGATCACCCCCTCAGTTGAAAATCTGTGATGGCAAATGAATCTCTTCCTGCTGCCACTTATTTTCTAGTGAAATACTGGACTAGTCACACAACAAAAATCTATTTTTAAATAATCCCTTTGTAGTGTTCTGGATTTGCTAAGAAGCTTCAGTGGCGACTGAGAATCACATGTTTTACCTCATTATGAAACACTGTAAAATCTAAACAAACAATCATGTGGTTGATTTTAGTCTGGCACCTTCATAATACTAGAATACTTCTTCCATATCCCCCAAGTGAAACCTGAACTAACTTGAGTTTACAAATTGCATAGAGACCTGAAATCTGAAATCTGTATCAAAGACTGCAATACCTTTGAATATCAGTTTGCTGGGGGGAAATAACATGAGATTTGGACCTCAGTGTCTTCTGGCTGGTCATTATGAGAAACAGGATAGTGGGCAAGATGAATTATAATTCTGATCCAATAGAATTCTTCTTATGGGCTCATATTGATCTTATTCTACCTTTGATTCCTTTCTCTTTTAGTCATCCTGCAGTACCTGGAATGCACTGCATGGGCAAAAGGAAGGTCCAAGACCTTATATTTATGGGGAGGGGTCATGGCTTAGTGGTAGAGCATCTTGTTGACATGCAGAAGGTCTTTAATTCAATCTCAGCATCTCCAGTTAAAATCACCAGGCAGTAGGTGACGTGATACACCTTTGTCTGAGACCCTGGAGAGCTACTGCCAGTCTGAGTAGACAATACTGATCTTGATGGGCCAAGAGTCTCCTTCAAGGCCCCTCCAGAGTTTTTGTGTGATACAATTTCCAGCAACAAAGCCAAGTAGGTCTTAGTTTGGTCATCTCTGAACAAGAGAATGCCAGGCAACTCCACTTGAACTCCTCCACATTTCCTGAATGTGAAGCAGGATTTAGGATATTTTGTTGCCACCTGCACATGCAACCCAGGAGACTTACTACAGGATTTCCATCATACTACCATTTTGGAAACTATGCCAGTGAAATGACAACACTAAGCCACTTCTAGCAATCTGAATAGAGATGGCTATTCATTTACATCATGCATCATGCAAAAGGTAATGTAGGATTTGCTAGAGGAAGACTAAAACAAAATGGTTCCAAAGCAGAGGATTTTTACATGATTCCATTAGCTTTGTCTTTTAAAAGTATCGAAAAGCTTGATCATGTAATAGTAAACCCAGTCAGTCCATCAGGTTTGATTGCTGTCATTTGGATAAATGTGAGCAGCTGGTGTTGTTATCACTGGGCACCAGCATATCACAGCCTACTTACACCTTGCAAAGCTTTGGATGTCAGAACATATTTGTTGGGAAACATGACATATTTCTTGCAGCCGTTTTAACAAAATCCCTAAACTCACTTTTTCTTCTGCTATATTTGAAAAATTCAAGCTTTCTCTTATACCCTACATTTGTGACTTGCCCTACACACTACAAATTATTTTATACCAGGAAGAAAGCCCATTGCAGCCAGAAATGCAATGGGCACTAGGACCCAAGGGACACCGGCAGGTGCAGATCTCTCTCTCACAGCAGGAGCCATAGGAGGTAATCAGGGCTCTTTTCTAACAGTAACAGGGAAGCAAGGGTTGTTTGCAGTTTGTCTCTGTCTTGCCCTCTCTTATACAGCAGGAGCCAGAGCAGGTAATCAGGGCTGGTTTGCAATTTGGCAGGGCTCTCTGTATCTCTGTGTGTCTCTCTCAGGCATCTGAGAGCAAAATGGCTAGCATCCAGGGAAGGAGGGCGGGAGCTGGAAAGCTGGCTGCACCCTGATTGGTCCTATTTCATCTCAGACAGCCAGGGCACTCTCCACCCCCAGGTCTGTTTCAAAGATATTAAGAGGAACAATGGAAAAGTATTAGATCAGTGGTCCCCAACCCCCGGTCCGGAGACAGGTACCGGTCCGTAGATCAGTCGGAACCGGGCTGCAGCTCCTCCTCATCCTCCTCCCTGGCTGCTGCCTTGGGGGCTGCCCTGCCACTGGCTCACCTTTGGTGCTCACCAGCAGCCACCATGGTTGGGGCTCCCCCTCAGTGTGGCACTGCGCAGCTGTTGCTGGCAGCGCCCCCCAGTGGGCAGCAGGAAGTCAAGGGCACCAGCGGGAAAGCAAGTGGAGCAGGGGCTCATGCAGTGGCAACGTTCCTCAGCAAAAGACTACCCCCCCCCCGGGCCTCAGTAAAATTGTCAAGCATTGACTGGTCCCCGGTGATAAAAAGGTTGGAGACCACTGTATTAGATGATAACACAAAATTATAGATTAATAGTGCAGTTCTAGGAACACTTCATGGGAGTAGGGCCCATTGACCAGACTTGTGTAGGTTACTAAATAACTATCTTAGGTTTGATTTGCCCGTCTGATTGGGTTGGATCCTTTGAACGAGTGTAAGGACCTTGTGGAACTAGATCTCCCTTTACTTTTATTCCCTCAGATTCCCCACCCCACCCCCATGATGCTGGAAATTTAACGCTCAAGGGATATCCTGGGCAAAATGCTGTATGGTATAGAAGCTACAGCAAGGTGGGGGAATTGGATGAAATTGCCATTCTCCTTGGGCTAGGAGACACCTTGCTTCTATCAAGATTCTTGTGGAATATGTAGAATAATGTGACCTCCTCTCTTTAGTGCAATCTTTCATGCAACATTTTGTCCACAAGATGTCCATGACCATCAGCCATAATGCTTGATATGATCACAGGGCACTGTTTGGGGAAGAAGGAAATATCTTCCTCCATGAGACCCTTACATTCTCTGTGTTCAATGTACACAATGCTTGGGAGCATGTGAAAAATTTCAAACTTGAGGAGGAGGGTAGAGGAGAGGCTAAAGCAGCCATGCTTCTAATTTGTTGTCTCTACTTCAAAAAAAAGCTCACCCCCCCCGAGCCCCAGATATCCACAGTTTGATTCTCCATTATACTCCATGAGGACCATTGACTATAATGGTCCCCATAGGATCTAATGGAGCTAAAAAAAATATTGGGATTCCAGAACATTTATTTATTTATTACAGTTGTTCTCTGCTCTATCTCTGCTCTATGCTCTATCTCTGGGGACTCTAGTTGGATTACAAGTAAAATTACTTTAACATAGAATATACAACATTGCTTATGTTGTTTTTAGGCCTAGGCCTGGCAGATCAATTCTGTCTCGCAAGCCCTGTGGAACTGTTTGCTCTCACTCAGAAGAGCAAATTTAACAAATCTGAATACCATATCAGTATTGGGATTTGGGAATATCAAGAAATATCAATATTTTCCCCATTTCAATATAAAATGTAAAAAATGCCAGGTAAGACATTTCTTATCAACCATCATAGTAAACCTATATGTTTATGAAGACTCATGTGTTTTTAAATTTAGACATTTGTGAAATGTATGTTGTGGGTGCTTTTCACTTTCTATAGACCAACTGAGACAAATGACACCCTAGGGGTGATCACCCTTTGGTCCCCATGCATTGTACGTCTGGGATGACACTGGGTAAATAATTATATTGTGATCCACTACAGTTAAGCTTCTGGCAGCTAGAAATACAGAAAGTTGGGGAAGGCTCAATAAAATAAAGGAGAAATAGCTTTGTACATAGTTGGGTGACATTAGCAATTGCTGCTTATATTTCACGAACCTCTAATATTTCAAGCATTTAACTCTCACTATGGTTTTTATTCCTTCTTTATAAAATAAGTGGCTGTTTTGACGTCCTTGCGTGAAAGAAATGCTCATTTAGGCATTTTGAGTACTTCAGACTAAGTATTGAACTATTAGGCATTCATCCTTCTCACAATGTCTATTGGTGTTGTGGATTATCTCCCTAGAAGTTACTTAGTTTTGTTCTATAGATGAGGGTATTGCTTGTCTTTTGAATGCAATAGATTTGTGCCACAATGCTGCAATAATGAAAAACACAAACGAACATGAATGTATTGAAAAGGGGGAACAAAATCAGTTAGTGTTGGATAATCAAAAGTAATTTTCCTTTTTGCAAATATTCAACAAAAGGGAAGCAGAATACTTTGAGGGGTTTTTTTAAATATACTCCCTTCCGTGGAGATTATTTTCTTTCCGAGTTGTTAACTAAATTGTAAGGCTTTAGCAAGGTGGTAATAACATTTATCATCTAGTTATTTGTGCCCTCCTGCAGCTCGTTGCTTTCTGGTTAAGATTTTACTGCCATTTCAGTGCCATACTGGAGCAACCTTCTTCTTGGGTTGACATTTCTTTGGAAAGTGTGAACTTGATGACATTATACCTCTGTGAAGTCCCTCCCCTCCCCATACTCCATCCCCAAATTTCCACGAATTTCCAAACCCATAGATGGCCACCCTACATTTGCTAAATGAGATCCATTTCAGGAACTTGAAGGCTGAGCTTACAAATATAATTTTAAAATGAAAATGTTTATTACAATAAGGTGCACAAGTTAAAAATTAAAAAAAAAACATGAGAAATCATGATTGTATACCATATATCATTTCACAATAACACGTGGAACTGAAACCAAATAAATTTCGATCCAAAGGGTCTTTCTCAGCGGTCAAGTTATTTTAAAATGCACTAATGCAGTCAATTTTAGGGCATGCTGGGTGGTAAAGAAATTGTGATTTAGCAATGTTTTTGATTTTTAACTTGTGCACTTTATACGCTTAACCTTAGAGTTCCTAACTTGACTAGTTAGGTTGGGTTTTATTTCCTTTTTTAGTTTTGCTGAGATCTGTTCCAGTTTTAAAAATCTATTCTTAATAAGCATAGTTCCTAAACTGTCCAGAAGATATTTCTGATTCCCATTACAAAATTTGAGGACAATACCATCACATTCTTCTTGTTTTGCATGTATAACTGAGATAGAACTCTGCCCCTCCCCAGTGGCCAATGGCTAGTTAGCTGTTTAACTAAAGATTGGTTTAATTGTGAAACAGGAAAGAAAAAAACACTGGTGTTTGATAAGGAATATGAGGAGTAATCCGATGTCCTCAGGGCAGCCTGCGTTCTCTGTGCTTGAATCAGTGTCCAAACAAGGTCTCAAGAGCAAAATGGTAAGAATGAAAGAGGGTTTTGTTTCTTGAGGATTAGACTGAATTAGGCTTTATTTGAAGTGGAACCCAAAATATTTAATATATTTGAATTTCAATTTTTAGTATCTGTTTGGTTCCTCTAGATCTATTATTATGCTTTCCTGCCTTGTATTGAGTGGAGAGCTAATATAGTCCAATGGTTAGAATGCTGTGATAGGTGTACTAGGTTAATGTATAGCTATGAAGCTTACTGAAAGACTGTGGGCAAGTCCTTGGCCCTTTCTGCACGTATCGGATAGTGCTTTCAATATGCTTTGGCAGCTGAATTTTCCTGTGCGGAACAGGAAAAGCTACTTGTAAAGTGCATTGAAAGTGCATTTATTATATGCAGAATAGGCCCTTCTCTCTCTCTCAGCCTGAGCTACTTCACAGAATTGTTATGATTGCTAAATAGACAAGAGAAATATATCACAACCATCACTACCCTTCTTCAGCTCTTTCTAGGCATTTAAAGAGTTGTTAGGGATGTCAGGGACCGAATTCTGGACTAGTTCTGGGGTCACCCATCACTTCAGGTTTGCTTGTGTTTATATTTGTGTAGGCCTCTCAAAGTACAGACCTACCAAAAGCCCATTCCTGGTTAAATCCTGAAATTTCTATTTCATGAATCCTGCTGCTAAGGTCTGCTAATGATGGAAATACTGGCCTTTGTTCTGTGAAAAATGTAGTCTGAAAAGTTGTTCAGTATATTAAACCAAAGAAAGTTTTATTACAGCCTGAAATGAGAGCTGTAAAACAAGGTGCCAGCTATTGAGAACACACCCTAGGGAACAATTCCATTTTGACAGCAGGAGGAAAAGTTCAATGGCCAAATAGGTCTTTTCCCATTTCTAACACCTATCATTTTACAGTATTACTTCTGCTATGCAGTTTGCTTAAAACAAGCCTTTCAGACTAAATTTCCCGCTTAGGCAGCTGACCATTTAACAGTTTTGCATTAGAAAAGACTCATGTAAAATTTAATTAATTATAATTAATTAATTAAAACATTTATATCTTGCCTTTCTTCTTGGTTCAGGGTGGCTTACAATAATAGTGAAAACATCCCCAGCTAAAACCAAAGATAAAATAGCAAACTCTACATCCTTAAAATACCTTTCCCATATGCAATTGTAGTGAGCAGACAAGTTAGAATTCTTTTTTAATTGATTGATCTGACAGCTTTGAAAGAGGTGGTCATGAAAGCCCTCTTGAAAAATGCATCTCTGGACCAAAATGACATTTTTAAAAACTACCTGTCAGTGGCTAATATCCCATTCTTGGGAAGGTTCTCCTTTTGCCCAGGAGTTTAATTAGGGGTTTTATCTTATCAACTATTTAATAATGTCCTCTGTTTATGGTTAGCTTTTATTTTTGCATCTTGTGTTTTTGAATGGCTTTATTTTGTTTTTAATGACATTTTTTAATACTGTGGTTATTAATTGTAGGCCATCTTGAAGAGGATTCTGAAGAGGCAGCATATAAACATTCTAAAGAAATAAAGAAATCTTTCTCTAATGCATGTTTTTATTTGTCAGGCTCTTCTGTGAAAGTGAAGAATGTGAAAGTGAAGAATAAATAACTAAATAAATAAGCTAACAAAATACTGATTATATAGTCAAGATCTATGGATATACTTAAGCAATCTATGGCATTATCCAAAGAAGTATGAATGCACTTCTGTTTGTAGAAAGGATATTTTGTGCTTCCTCCTTTCTGCTGCAATATTTTGTATCCCCCAAGTCATTCTCAAGGATATTATGCAACGTCATGGCATGAGGGGCAGAAGGCTGTCACTGAAAGGGAAATTCATGGAATCACAGATATCTTGCATAAGGTATTCATTGCTGCTCATACAAAGATGCTAGATCCAAAATTTTCAGCTAGATTCAGAAATGAGTCCTTGAATTTCAGATTCTAGTCTCCCAGCCTATTCACTCAGCCTAAAACAAATCTATCTATCTATCTATCTATCTATCTATCTATCTATCTATCTATCTATCTATCTATCTATCTATCTATCTATCTATCTATCTATCTATCTATCTATCCTGGACCCAAACCAACCAAACTCTACTTAACTTGGGTCAATTGGATTTGATTAAACTTCATGATAAACATCTGGTCTCTTGATACAAGTGTAATATTTTGTAAGACATTCCAGTAAGTTGTTCCACACAAAGTCCATTGAATTTGAGCACCGTAGCACAACTCCCATTATTTCTATGGGACTTGTGCTGAAAACCTTCATGCTTGATTGTGTCCCCATTTCTCTAAACAGAGAGTGTGTACCTATAGAGGAAGATGGAATTCCAGTCATTTTGGTTGCTTGTGCTGGCCTGCATAAGAACCAGCCAGAGGGTTGGATCTCATAATCTGCAGGCAGAAAATATTGAATCTTTCCCACATTCTCCTTCCCCCCTCAGTCTTTTCCAACTACCGGAACTGTACAGAAATTCATGGGACTGCATGACTCACACGGCAGTGGGAAGCAAGTAAGGAGCTAAAATTATTTCTCTACTGACATAAGGAGCAAAAAGTGGAGTTTCATTTCTTTGCCCACTGATATGGCTGACCAGCACAGATCCTGGATTCCTGGGAATACTGTTTCTTATGTCCAGGAAAGACTGCTGGAGGATGAGAAGAACACTGGAAAGATCTGTGGCTATTGAGAGACCGTGACTCATGTTGAAGTGTGCTTTGGGGGAATATGTACTCATTTGGTTGGACAAAATGAAAAAAAATGTATTTCATATTTTCGCCAAAGATTTCAGACCAATGCACATTCTCCCACCCCCATATTTTAGAATCAGAACAACCTGTGAAGTAGGTTAATCTGTGAGATGGTGATATCATGAACCATTATGCAGACACCTCCTCATCAGATGAAGAGGTCAAGGACTCAGAGGAAGAGGAGGAAGCTAGGCACCTAATGAGAGCCAGCTTGGTGTAGTGGTTTAGAGTAGTGGCCTCTAATCTGGAGAACCAGGTTTGATTCCCCACTTCTCCACCTGTAGCCAGCTGGGTGACCTTGGGCTCAGTTCTCTCTGCTTCAACTACCTCACATGGTATCTGTTATGGGGAGAGTAAGAGTAGGTAATTGTGAGCTGCTTTAAGACCTCTTCAAGCAGCAGAAAGCAGGGTACAAAAAACCATCTTTTTATCTTCTTCTAATGCTATCACAGGAGACAGTAGGGATATCTCCAACCCACCTTCATCTGAAGGAGGAGTCCCAAGTGTCTGCTCACCCTGAAAAACTACCCTGCCTTCAGACCTGGACCCCAAACCCTCCAACCTAGGGCTTGCAGCTGCACCACATGTCTCTCCCCCAACTGACCACTCAGGACTTTTCTTTTTAATTTTTTAATTTTTATTTTGCATAATAGAAATCAGAAAAGTTACAAGGATAGAAAAAGCTTACAAATGTTTCAAATATTCATCCCAGTGCTTTTGAAAGTCTTCTGGTGGTCTATGGTTGACCAGATTAGTTAGTTTGGCCATCAGGACTAGTTCTCAGAGTCTAGTGCACCATGAATCCATGTGTGAGACCGGCTGTTACTGACAAGTCTTGCTGCTCAGACTTTTCAAACACTAAATCATCTCATCCCTATCAAAGTGTTTGCCACTGTAACCAGGCAAGGTACCTTTAAATACTGGCAGCTTTCTCCTGGAGGAGAGGGGTCTGTATTTTTCATAGTATCTTTAGGGTCTCCGTTTATCTACACCCTTTGCTGAAGCAACCTACATGGTTGGTTTCAGCTCCTGCATTGATTCCTGCACCTCAGCCTTGAGCAGAAATTCAGTAAGGCTTCCAGTTGAGCAGATAGATATAAAACAAGGTCTTCTACTACATGGTCAAAGTACTGTAGGTCAATTTAGTTATTTGTAAAATACCTGGCTTTTCTCTAACGAGTGGTTAAGGAATAACCCTCTCCCCTTCTCCCCTTTCATCATTCAATGCTGTGCTGAGGATCATGGGCAAAAGTCAAGGGAGATGGAGAATATAGTAAGGAGGGGAACTAGGAAGAACCTATTATGGGTACAGATCATTAATGTGCAAGATTTTAAGCAGCATATGGATTTCATTTTTGCCTGAGATTTAAAAAAAAACAATACTTTTACCTCTTAAGTTTCAAGTTCCCCCCTGGGGGGAGGGGCGAGCACAAGAAAGTATTTCAACATATAGCGACAATTAACACTAGCTCTGAAGCTGACAGGAAGAGTTTTTAAAAGGATGAACAATTCGCCACCAGTAAAAACAGGGACACTCAGAAGTAATTGTGGATATTTCAGCAGGAAGGGGAAAATGCCTCTCCTCAGCAAAATTAAAACAAATCTCTCCTGACAGAGGTTTCTCGGGGAGTTACAAAAGCTATGGTTATGTTCTCAACGCTTGGCTTCCAACTAAAGCTCAGAAAACCAACAGGCAGAAAGCAAAATGGGAAGAAAGCACTGAAAATTACAGAGAACTCAAAAGGTGTCATATAGGTCAAAAACTTAATAATAACAATTATCTACAAGGGCATCTGTTGTATAATGCAGTGTTACCCATTTTGTATCTGATCTGGGTGGGGGGGGGAACCTACATTCTTCGGTTGATAGACTCGTTTACACCTAATGCCATGATCCTTACCCATCACATGTTTATTCCTCCAAGGAAGACGCACAAGATATGGATTTTCCCTTCCTCATTTATTCTCACAACAATTCTGAAGCCATTGTGTGAATAAGTGAATTTAATGGCTAAGAATTTAACCCAGATTTGCCATATCCTAGACTGTTCACTGGGTGGCTGCAGAAGCTGGATTTATGCACAGGTTTGCAAACACAGGAGCATAGCATACCTAGCAGGGAGCTCTTGGCTGTGCTTTCTGATACAGTATGGAGGGCTCAGTTGAAATACAGTTTAAAGGAGGAGGCACCACCTGATAAACTGTTTCAATTATTTCCCTGTTATTTGGGGGCTAATTTTGGCGCATCCATACAACTCCAGATATATATGTTCACCTGATATATGTGCTGACATTCACATGCCAATTATAATTGCATCCGTTTGTACATTCTATAATAGGCTTTCTCAACCAGGGGTTCATGAAACCTGGAGTTTCTTGATGGCCCTGGAAATGTTTCTCCAAAAGGATGGAGAATTAATTGTGTCTATATTTTTAATTAATTTTTTCTATATTTTTAAAAATGTGTTAAATATTTTATTGGGTGACATAACCCCATGTCAACCTGCCCCCTCCAAAATTGCCAATGATGGGCCTGCAGGGGGCAGGAAGGGGAGGGATTCCACATAGGCTTACACACAGCCATGCTTCCCAGCCATGTACTTCACCAGCATGCCACTTCTGGGGTTTCTTGTAGTCTTTCCAGGGGTTTTCCAACAGTAAAAAAATTGAGAAAGGCGGTTCTATAAGGTACTTTTTCTGACACTGCATGAATATCCACATGTAAATGGGAAACAATGGCAGACTGGACTATCAATTCTAGCCCTTTCCTCTCTATGCTCACCTGGAGGTATTGTCTCAGCTGTGGGCTGGTCTGTTACTCACTGGTAGGGCATTGGCTTTGCATGGAGAAAGTCTCAGGTTCAGTCTCCAGCACCTCCGGTTAAAAGGATAGTAGATATGAAAGTATTGACAACTGGATGGTACAGACCTTGACAGAACAATGGTTATTGCCCACTTTGGCTATGTTTATGATGGTTGGAAGAATAAGGCAGCTTCATGTGATATGTTTAACATTATGTTTAAACCAACAGAGAATAATTACATTTATTTTTTCAAAAGCCTCTGGAAATTACTTTAAATTCTCTTACATATATAGATTGTGGGACTTCAAACATGATTGCTTTATGACTTTAAAATAAGTGCTGTAAATTTAATTAATTCATTATTCATATTGTCAAATGCCAAGCATTTGTCAGAAGGGAAGCGATGAATTCTTTTATAGAAGTAGGAACCCACAAGGACTTACAGGAGGCATCTCATTTCTCCATTCCCCATTGTTTTCTCTGTCCTTTCCTGAAAGCCCCCATAGCATTTCCTTTTTCTTGCTTCTCTCTCTCTCTCCATCTCATCCAACAACCGATGTACATTTCTCTGCCTCTCTATCCACAGCTTTCTCTATCCTCCCTAGAAGCCTCTAATAAACCAAGTTGCATGATGCTGGCCACTGGACTAGGCCCACTTGCATGGTAGGGGACCCTCAAGGACTTGTGAGAGGCACCCCACTTTCCTCTGTATCTCCCTCCCTGAACTATTTCCTCTTTCCCTGGTCCTGGCAGCTCTATATCCCCTCCCCTTTCCCTACTTATTTCTCTTCTCATTCATTCATGAACTTATCTTTTATCTACCTTCTATCTTCATCTATATTTAGTATTTATTTCATTTATATAGCCACCTTTCTTCTCAGTGGGGACCAAATCAGCTCACATCATTCTCTTCTTTTCCTTTTTATCTTCACAACAACCTTGTGGGGGTAGGTTAGGCTGAAAGTATATGTCTGGCATAACATCACCTAGTAAAGGTAATTTAGAACAAGACACAAGGACCATTGGCAGGCACCCATGGATTGTGGACAAGCTACTTTTCTAGCAATCCTATCTTATACCCTTCTTCCTCCCCTCACACCATGAATACCAATCTCCCTACTCTTACCACCAGTTCTTCTCAGACAATGTCCCCCTTTTCTTCCCCACTCCCTTTCTCTCCCCCTCTCCAGACAATCTCCTCTTCTCTGCAAATCCATTGTCTTCCATGCAAGAAATCCCTTTGTCATTCTAGAAACATCTAATCTGGACATCTAATCTGGCGAGCTGGGTTTTATTCTGTGCTCCCCCACAATCAGCTAGCTGGGTGACCTTGAGCTCGCCACAGCACTGATATATTTTTTTTGGAAAACCAGGGAAAGTTTAACATTATAACTTTAATGCTAGTCTTAGTGGGCTGAGAAAAGGAAATTGATCAGACAAGCTATAAGACATTAATAGAACATTTAATGAAGCCATCCCTCCTCCCTTCACACACACACACTTCTTGCCAGATGGCTCAACCTGCTCTTCCCGTTGGGTTGCAGTCTGGAGCTGCTCACTTGCCTGTTTTCCCCTTCTTAGCTGGGCTGTGGTTCACTTCTTGGCTGCCCTCCCTTCCTGTCTGTCCATCTGTGCTAGGCCGCACTTCACAAAATGCTGAGCAGAGTCAGTGCGGAGGGTGGGGAAAAATCTCACCACAGGGACTTGCCACAGGACAGCAGCTGCAAGGGCAATTCATGCAAAGGCAATTCAGAAAGGCTGTGGGGGGGGCAATTTGGGATGGGACTGTGGCTCACAGGAAGATAGAGTTTTAGCCTTCCCCTTGCACCATTTTCCCAACCAGGGACAGGAAGAGTTATTTGTTCATGTAGAGATATTCAGTGTGATTGGCCTGTTCTTCTTTCTCTGATGGGCTGAAGTTCCCTTCCCAGTTTGCCTTATCCCCCCTGCCCATCCACCTGTGCCAGCCTCCACTTTGCAAAGTGCTGAGCAGAACCAGTGGGGTGTCTCAAGTGGCTATAACTATGCATGGGGGGGGGGGGTTCCTCCCATGCTATCTCACTGGCTCTGCTACTCAGCACTTTGCAACGTGGAGGCAAGCACAGGTAGATAGGCAGGGGGAGGAGGCAAGCCAGGACAGGAGCTGCAACCTGGCACAGAAGACCACCAGGGGAGCAGCTCTGCCTGGCAACCCAATTGTAAGAGCACATTGAGCCACCCAGCTGGCAAGAAGTGTGGTGTGGGTGTGTGTAGGCGGAATGGAGGAAATGGCTTCATTAAATTTTCTCTTGAATCTTTTACAGCTTTTCTTATCATTTTTCTCCTCAGTCCTCTGAGATGAGAATTAAAGTCATAATATTCGACCTGGTTTTGCCAAAAAAAGAAAAAAGGATTGGATTTCTCAACTGATGAAGGAGGGAAAGACATGAGGATTTAATAGTCTACTGAAATGGTGACTCCAAATTAACTAAAGCCAGAAGAATCTTACCTACATTTTCAGAAAACATGCCCTGCCCTAAACTAATAAGAACAGACCAATCACAAAAAAAAACCCCACATAAAACTATGTATCCGCTTTTCTTCATTGCAGTGCAGAACTCATACTCCTCTAACCCCAAAAGTTAAATGCATTAAAATAAAAGGTGCAGCTTATACGGGCAGGAGTCAATATAAAAATATACCAATTTGACTTCTACAATAATCCAAAGTAAACTATAAGTGCAGAAAGGGCCATAGTGGCTACTGCAGCAGCAGATCCACAAGGGAAAATCTCATTTCCGCTCCGTCTCTAAGCCTAGTGGTTCTAGGCCCTCCCGTCCTTTTGAGCATGGTGGTGTCAGTCTCTGGGACCCATTTTAAGCCCAAATGTTCTCCTGACATATGCTACCATGACAGTTGGGCATATAGGGGCTCTCAGCTTCTGCCACCATGGTCAGGTTCACTCATGCCACCTGCCATTACCATCTCTGGATCCAGCACAGGTCTTTGCATGCTTTACTTTCATAGCCAGACCCAAAGCAGCTCCCAGCATCTGCTGTGGCTGGGCCTGGAGCACCTCCTAGTATCTGTGCATGCCTAGACAATGCAATTTTATTTGGGAGGAATGTAACCCTCCCATTTAGATTTTATTTTTGATTGAAGATTTTTCTGCAAACGTGGGGAGTCTCTCAAGGCTGTAGGAAAATTTGGTTATCATAGGAGTGGCCCTGATCCTCAGATTTAGGTACTCCCAAATGAGGGCCACACAATGCTATTGTGTTCAAACTTCTGCAGTAGACATAACAGATTGTCTTTGCTCCCAAGGGGGAAAGTACAGTTTAATATGGCCATTATCTGTAGATAAATATGCTTGAAGGAATATATATATTGACAGGGAAGGCTTCCAGGCTCAAATGACAACACTAAACAGATACAGAATATCAGATATTATGTTTCAGTATGGCAGAAAATCTATATCCGGTGAGCGCAGGTTGTCAGGTTGTTTTATGCTTTTGTTGTAGAAAAGGTTTTTATTTAACAATATGCATCCGTCACTTTCTTGTAAAATATATTTTCTTTTAATCGTTTTTGAAAAATCATACTAAGCAACCATATTTTGGAAGATGTAGCTTGTTATATTGTGCTCATATGCTTGATATTGTAAATATATGCATCTAAGGTACCGAAGAAAGAGTTATTGAACTTCCATGGAATTCTATGTGCCTGAAATGTCAAGTCCAACTAAAGTCTCTGTACAATCAGGGCTGATTTATACGTTGCAGCAACAGGTCCATTTCTGCATTTATACTGATGTTCTTGGAATAAACACATAATGAATGAAACAGAGCTCACAGCGCACCAAAACATGCTAAGAAACCATGAATATCATTATGATGCCATATATGCCCACCCAGATCCATTGACAAATATGTTGAAAGGTACCAGACCCAGTACCAAGCCCTGTGGCACCCCACTGCTCACTACCCTCCAATCTGATGAAATAGCACTGATGACCACTCTTTGGGTGTGGTTTTCTAGCCAGTTCCACTTAACCATACCTCACAAATCACATAGGCAAAGGCATATCCCTACAAGTCTCCATGATTAAGTAATGTGCACAAATTAGTCCTGCCGCAACAGAAAGATGTCAGAGATGACATCAGTTTAGTAGGGGAAATGTAAATCCTGCTATTTTCCTTTTATTTGTATTAAAAAGTTTAGAATGAGGGCCTAGGTCACAGAGCATGGGCAGTTGGTAAAGTTTCTCACATATTACTAACTTCAAGAGTTCCACCCCACCAGTCAGTCTGACATGCAGCAGGAAAGGGAAGGCCCAGACATTGATTGAAGGAAACTGATAATTTCTTTGCAGCTATGTCATGGGACCAAAAAAGAGATGCCAGTCACCAGATAGGACCTGGGACCTCCAGGTTTCACAGTTCATCTCCCGGCAAAAAAGATCTATTCCCTTGGAGAAAATGGCTTCTTTAGAGGGTGGGCTCCATAGCATTAAAAGCCAGTGAGGTCCCTCCCTGCCCCAGATCCCACCTACTCCTGGCTCCACCCCTAAGATCTTCAGGTATTTCCCAACCCAGAACTGGCAACCCTAACCCAACAACCAGAGAGGAATTGCATCTTAAAATCTCCACTTACGGAGTCGATATAAAGAAAAGGTTTTTCAAGCTGAGTTTTGATTAAAGCAATGTTAAAACTCTTTTCCTCATTATAGTCAGTCTAGTCTGCAGCAGGCGAGAGAAGGCCAATGGGGGGAAATTCTGACTTCTTTGGAGGTCCAAGCCAGAAAAAGGATTCCAGAGAGGGAGCGACAAGCACTATTGAAGAGCATACGGGGAAAAAACAGCTGTCCATTTTTTAAAAGTTAATATTTGGGCTTTCTCTTGTTCCTTGTGTTAATGGACTCTGTGTACTAAAAATTTTCCTTTGTTCGGAATGATCCTCCTGAGGGGTACTGAAGATTCGGTCTTTTCAAACATTGTAATGGTCATAGATATTATAATTCAGTTTTATTTTTAATTGTAAAGTTGCTAGGTTTATGATATTGAAAACCATTTAACACCTTGATTTTTCCCCCTCTAGATTTTTGAAAGAATTTCACATTGGTTTGCCAAGCTGTAAGGGTACTGTCATTTATGGATCCCAAACTCCCTCCCTGCTAGAAAGGGTTGAATTAACTTTTTATTTACTGAGAAAAATGAAGGGGTATCTGGCATAGCTTAGTGGGAAACAACATTAGGACAGTGAACCTAATACTAATTCTAGATGTATGCTTCACTTCTCTGCAACCTCATTGTCTTCCATGCAATAAATCCCTTTGTCATTCTAGAAACCCCTTTGTCATTTACATTCTGTAATTCCATTTGTATTGATAACTACATGTTTAATAATTAGACTTCCAGTTTGATGTATTGGTTAGAAGTGTGGACATATAATCTGGCGAGCTGGGTTTGATTCCGCACTCCCCCACAATCAGCCAGCTGATTGAGCTCGCCACAGCACTGATAAAGTTGTACAGAACAAGCAGTAATATCAGAGCTCTCTTGGCCTCACCTACCTCATAGGGTGTCTGTTGTGGGGAGAGGAAAGGGAAGGCGATTGTAAGCAGCTTTGAGACTCCTTTGGGTAGAGAAAATCTTCATATAAGAACCAATTCTTCTTCTTCTTTATTACTTATAGTAGTTATGCTTACCTGGACGACCCAGGCAATCATGATCCTATAAGATTTTGGAAGTGAAGGAGAGATGGTATTTGTATGGGAGATCTCCAAAGGAAGTCAGTATGAATTTACTAATGGGAATATTATTTGGAGGCAGGGGAGTAGTTCTCAAAAACACATCATGTTTGATCTGGGTATTAACCTCTGTAGAGCAGCAATTTCTGGTAATGTTGGGGAAAATTAAAGCAGAAACACTGAAAACTTTATCTTGGAGGTATGTAACTATTAATGGCATTCTTCTCTTCTTATCTATCTTGATCATCATTTGTTTTTGAAGTAATGAAGAAAATCTCATCCTGGCGATTGTATGCTGTCAATCTCATGCTTAATATTTTGTTATCTAGCTATGTGTTATTGCTGATCATATGCCACCAGCTGATAACTACAGATAGCAGTGTGATTGACTTATCATTATAGATACTTCTTCAGCTTTGGATAAGCTCTTAGAAATTGTTTTTACAAGACAGATTAGTCACATTACCTTGATATTTATGACAGTGCTTTAGATACCCGGCTTATCAAAGAGGCATGTTGTGAATCCTTTATATTGCAAGTTATGCTGCAAATGCTTTCAGTATATAGTCGGTTTTATTATGCCAATAAAAGTATTCTGTCTGTCAGTTGGTTTCTTTTAAAAAGTTTCTGTAACTATTCAGATAATTGGAAAGGCATTGTTTTGATTAAATACTTGACATAGGAAAAATGTGTGGAAGCATTACTTTATCATTCAGCTTCTGACTCTTTGGGATAAAGTATAAAACCAACTACCATTAAGATAATTAAAGGGTGTACATCTGCTAGATTGGAGTCCAGTAGCACCTCATAGACCAACGAGCTTTTCAGGATAGAATCTTTCAAGGGTCAAGGCTGCCTTTAAGAACTAGTATCCCCAAAAGATTGTTGTCTCTAAGGGGCTACTGGACTTGAATTACTACTAGAGACCACCATGGCTACCAACTGTTGGTTTATGTACATGTGTTGAATCCCTGTAAGAAAGGTGGACTATTAACTAAATAAATAAGCGAAGAATCAAAAATATCCACATTTTAAGGATGACATGGGACTTTGCAGGTTTCAGGAATCAAAAGATAACCATCATGTTCTTTGTGTGTCTTGGTTATGTGATGGCTAACAGTGTGATGATGTGTAGTTACTCCTGTCTAGAACCACTATGTTGCACTAAATGGGATCATACAGTGGTAGATTAGATGGGATTGGATGAGTGTTACTCATTTCAGTCCATGCTTGTTCCATGGCCTTGCTGCATCAAGAGATTTGTTCGGCTTCCTGAAGATCCGCTGCCCGTTTCTGTGAATATTATTTGGGTGGGTGCATTTTATCTTCCTGTATTATTTGCATAATGATGATATGTATCCAAATATGTATCTAATGTACGTTTCCCCCCAATGGGTTTTACCAACAGAAATGATCTTTCCTCCACCGACTCTGCTTTCTTCCTCCTCGTCTTGCTGCACCACTTGTTTTATCATCTTCAATGTTTCTTTTTCTTTTGTGACTCACATTTTGAATTTTTCTCATGCAAAGAATTTGACCCCTTTCCTTTGCTCTTACTACACTTTGAACAAGGCAAGTAGGTATAAAGCATTCAAAAAATTATACCTACAACTGACTTAGTCAGAGCATAGTCTCCTGGAGGTATTGCAAATGCTAAAAAGCCACTGTTCCTGTCCAGTGGGAGATGAATTACATTAATATTAGGAGGTGCTGTAATTACTTTATCCCATTGGGTGTAATGTATATGAATTAGCATGTTAGTATACTTTTTAATCATTAAAGGAGACTATGGGTTGGATTGTATAACTGCGAGGAATCTTGCTCTGGAGGAAGAAGTCAAGAAGAAAAGACTTTCTGTTGCCTTTACTTAATAAAACAGTGTTGTATGATCCAGTACATCCACTTTGTATATCAAATATATTTTAGACATATTATGTAGCAGTTGTGATTCTCTTTGGTTTTAATCAAATAAAAATGCTTCATTACTTTTAGGCGTATCCAGGTTTAGCAGGACCAGATTAAAATCTGTGCTGGCTGAAATATATGGGCAGGCACTGAAACATGGGAAAGCATTGTGTGACTTGTCACCATCTTTTTTCTTTAGGGCTTTGACAAATTCACAACAGGTGGAAAATTTACCTGGTGAAACATATCCAAAGATGCAAATGTAATTTTTTTCCTACCCCCATGAGACTCATGTAACAGTTAGAATTAAAGTTTCTGACAAAGGGAAGACATGGATGATTACATGTAGCTGCGCATTGTTAGAAGTGATTGATCTAGAAAAGAATTTCCTAGGATTGTCTGTGTACAGAATGTGAATAAGAGAGCAGTATGAACTACCTAATAGTTGCTTCTCATCTTTCTCTTGTTCTTGCTCTCCAAAGTCTGCATTTAAGTAATTAGCCCAGAATTGAGATCATGCCAATCACACACCCTCAGCTATTCTTTGGTATTTTACTGCCTCAGAACATGGCTTCTTATCTCTTGTAAGAGTGTTAAGTCATGGTCCCAGCTGAATGAAAATCAGAAGCACTGTGTCTTGGTTAAAAATGTGGAATAGCCACTGGTTTAGGAATGGTTATGGTGTTCTATCTAATGTCGCATTATTTATTCCACATGGCAGACTTACATTATACTGTGCAATCTCCACAATGTATAGTTTAAATTAGATTGTGTCCTAATTCTGCTGTATTTCCCCATTCCTACCAACATCAATCAACAATATTTATTTTATTTATTTACTGCCAGCTCAGGGCACAACCTTAAAGCCTGCAATATGGTTTGTCTGCAATAATGCTGCAAACAGCTAAGGCATGAGCAAATTCAGGCACAGCTGATGCAGGATAGAATGACTTAGAAGCAATGGATTTTCATTTACTCTGCTCTGGTTTGGCCTTGCTTGGAGTGTTCAGTTTTGGGCACCACAGTTGAAGAGGGATGTAGACAAACTGGAGCATGTCCAGAGGAGGGCAACAAAGATGTGAGGGGTTTGGAGACCAAGACGTATGAGGAGAAGTTGGGTAAGCTTGGTCTGTTTAGCCTGGAGAGGGGATGACTGAGAGGTGATCTGATAACCATCTTCAAGTATTTAAAAGGCTGCCATGTAGAGCAGTGTTCCCCAACCTTTTTATCACCGGGGACCGGTCAATGCTTGACAATTTTACTGAGGCCCGGGGGGGGGGGGAGTAGTCTTTTGCCGAGAGACACCGCTGTTGCCACTTAAGTCCCTGCTCCACTTGCTTTCTCGCATGCGCCCCTGACTTCCCGCCGCCCGTTGGGGGGCGCTGCCAGCAGCAGCTACACAGTACCACACCGAGGGGGAGCCCCAGCCATGGTGGCCACTGGAGAGCACCAAAGGAGAGCCAGTGGCAGAGTGGCAGGGCAGCCCCCGAGGCAGCAGCCGGGGAGGAGGATGAGGGGGTTGGGAACCACTGATGTAGAGGATGGAGCAGAGTTGTTCTCTCTTGCACCAGAGGGATGGATTAATGCAATGAAATGGAATGAAAGAGGGATGGACCAATGGAATGAAATAAATGCAAAAGAAATTCCATCTAAACATCAGGAAGACGTTCCTGACAGAGCGGTTTCTCAGTGGAATAGGCTTCCTTGGGAGGTGGTGGGTTCTCCTTCTTTGGAAATTTTTAAACAGAGGCTGGATAGCCATTTGATGGAGAGGCTGATTCTGTGAAGGTTCAAGGGGGTGGCAGGTTATACTGGATGAGCAATAGGTTTGTGAGTGTCCTGCATAGTGCAAGGGGTTGGACTAAATTACCTCGGAGGTCCCTTCCAACTGTATTATTCTATGATTCATGCTTCCATCCCCTCTTGGGGGATCATATAATTATGTATTCTAGTTGCAATACAATGTACTAGGTCATTGATGTTGCACTGCGTCTCCTGGATCAGCCAAATTTGCACAGCTACATTACTCTGTGTCACATATCTCTATGGGACATTATCTTGCATCTCTTATTTCCAATTTCGAGGTCTCTAGGGACCAAGGTTTTAAAATGCAGCTTCACATTTGTATTGTTGATCCATACAGTTTGAAGTCAAAATAAGAAACTAAAGGAATCCCAGGAAATAAGTTTTACCAATTCCACGCAACACAGAAAGGACAATTTCAATGGTGAGAAGCATTTGGGAACATCTTAATTGTACAGCCCTTTAATTAATACTGATGAGTACACGTGTTTCCCTGGAGAATTGACAATAAAGGTTTGTGTGTAGAGAAGTCCTGCTTTTCATTTATGATATAATGAAGATCAGGATCCCTTTCTTGGGTGCAGTCACTTTTCATTTTCAAACTCAAAGTTTATTATCTTTAAAAAAAAAAGTATGATAAAAAGAGCTTAACTTTTTTTTTGCCACTGCTTAATTTTTCAATTTAACATTAGGATTTATATTGAAATGCTTTCAGTTTTACTGCAATATCTGAGATCAAACTAATCTAAAAGGTCAATCATATTTTGCACAAGACACATGCATTTGTACTGCAAAACAGCTGTGGGAGTTGCCACTTAGCATGAAAGGTCAGTGGTAGAGCAAGAGAAGGGGCTCCTTAACCTTATAATACTTTGTCTTGTCATCATTACTGTCCCAAAATTGTTATTCTTTTCATAGGGGAAAATATTACATGAAGTCCAGTGATGCTAAGGAATTATATGAGCATTCATACATCCTCCTTCACTACCATAATAAAGAATAAAAATCTTATGATTGTATATCTCAGATTCCATTACATGAGTATTTATTTCAGACATCACGCCATACTATCACCCAGAGACCTCTAAAAAAGATTTCTACAGAAGTGAATTAATGTGCCATAGCATTAAAAATCATCCATCCACCAAGACTTCTGCAGTAGCATTCCATCAGAATCAGCCCTATTGAAGACCAATTTAAGATTCCTGCCAGGATACTATTGCCAGGCCTGCTATTGCCAGGCCTGTAATTCAAGGTAGAACTTCTGTTCTTGCCTCTGGTTTTTGTTTTGGGATCATCTCACTTCATTGAATTAATTACATTCTTACTCATCAAAACAAGACAGCTGGATTCCTGGTAGCTGGTTAACTGATCACTCCCTCTGACTGCAGGCCTGCATTAAGAAGATGTCTCATGAAGGGCTATAAATCATGCATACAGTATAGATACAAACATATCATCCATGTATGGCATTACATACATGAGCCTAGAGCTGGTGTCATCCATGGCCACACTATTGCCAACTCTACCCTTCAACCAGGCTATTACCCTGGACCTGATTTTTGATGCAGGGCTGGAGGTGGATCTGATAGCAGCTAATGCAGTGTCATGGTCACTTTGCCTTGAAAGCCTGACTACAGAATCCCCATCCCCCCTAGAGGCAGAGGGCAGATTTTCATCTGCCTGTGGAGACTTCTCAATCCAGAGAAATTCCTAAATGCTCTAGGGGACCCAAAGCCTCCTGGCAACTTGTTAGATGAGATGGTCAGTGACTGGCACAACCAGATGTTGACCACCGTTAATGAGATTGCTCCCTGATGTCTTCTCCCTGCCCGCTCCAAACCAGCCCCTTGGTATAACAAGCAGCTGCACAAAAAGAACTTGGAGTTGAGATGACTAGAGTGAGGTTGGAGGCAAACACACAATGAGCTAGCAAGAACACATGATGCTAATGAAAGTCTATGAGACTGAAGTGAGAGAGGCTGTGAGAGTTTTATGACACCTTCATGGTGCCCACTAGTTCATGCCCAGCTCAATTATTTAGGATAATTAGGTCCCTCAGTACCCTGTTAGAAGGGCACCCAATTAGTAGTCTATTGGATATCAGCTGTGAGGCCTTTGCAAGCTATTTTGTGGCTAAAATCTCGTCACTCTTCCCTGATCTTCCTCCAACACTTATTACAGCAAATGGCTGCCTTTGAAGGAGTGCTTTAACCGTTTTAGAAGTCTTGTGCAGATCAATGTCAACAGGCTGCTAGCTTCAATAAGGTCAACCACTTGTTCTCTAGACCCCTGAACCTCTTAAAAACAAGCAACAAGAGGATAGGCAGAGGACTCCAGGAGATAATAAACCTATCCTTATCAACAGGGGTGCTCCTGGGCAATCTGAAGAAGGCAGGGATTCATCCTCTACTGAAGAAACCATCACTGGATCCCTGAGATTCAGCCAGTTACCGCTTCATTTCACACCTTGTGTTTCTGGGGAAGGTGATTGAAATAGCAGCCACAGACCAGTTGCTAGCATTACTGGAGGAAGCATTGATCCTGGATCCTTTCCAGTTGTGCTTTCACATTGAGGTCAAGAGGGCTCTGGCTACCATAATGGATGTTCTTCAGTGACAGTTGTTGCTGTGGGGATCCAAGGAACTGCTCTTCAGTGAGTTACCTCCTTTCTCCATGGTCAAGATCAGAGGGTTACAATCAGGGAGGCTCAATCCCACAATTTTCAACTCCCTTGTGGGGTTCTGCAGGGTGCAATTCTTTCCCTGAGTGTGTGTGGAGGTGTGAGGTGGTGCTTACAGTTGGAACACACACTCCATGTCTTTGATCTGCCAGTAGATAAACTTCTGAAACTCCTGAAGATTTGGACGAAATGAGGCCGTGCCGTACCCTTATTGATATCTTGCCAGCGGTTCAACATTGTGTTCAGCTCCAGGTTAGCCGCAGAGCTGAGCATGATCTAGTCTTCTTCTGGGTCTCCAGGACTGGTCTGAGAGGCCGCTGCCACTGCTGCCATGTCTTCCAGAATGACTTCTTCAATGACCTCTTCAAGGCCCTGCGAGGGCCCTATGCCCCCTCACAGGGCCTTGCGCTCTGCGGGGGAAAACCTGTTGGTTGTTCCCGGCCCTAGGGAAGCACGCCTGGCCTCGAACAGGGCCAGGGCCTTTTCGGTCCTGGCCCCGACCTGGTGGAATGAGCTCCCAGGAGAGCTGCGGGCCCTGCGGGATCTTTCAACGTTCCGCAGGCCCTGCAAGACGGAGCTCTTTCGCCAGGTTTACGGTTGAGGCCAGGGCTGATAATAGATCTATGCCTCCCCCGGGGACTCGGGTTCTGGACCCGAAGCAAAACATCATCAGGACCTCCTCTCCACCCACTAGTAGTGGGAGGGAGGGGGGGAGTTGAGCTGCCGTTCTTGCCATGCCGGCAATACTGGCAATGTTATTATTGTTTTTATGGGGTTTTAATGGGGATTTGTGATATTGCTACCTGCCACGAGCTGCAACGGAGTGGCGGGCTATAAATCTAATAATAATAATAATAATAATAATAATAATAATAATAATAATAATAATAATAATAATAATTTCCTCCTTGTTGGGAGTGGGGCAGGACTCCTGTCCTGCAGCAAACACCACTGCACCTTCTCAGCTGAGGCAATGGTTTGTTCATGGTGGTAGTGGTGGTGGTGGTGGGTGAGGGGATGGACTAGTGGCTCCTGCACCTCGGTGCAACAGGCACAAACAGTTCCTTAGAAAAACCCGCCACCACCTTTTTCTCCAGAGGGTCCTCAGAATGGGTTGGGTTGGCTCCTCACCCGGAGCATTTACCACCTTCCTTTGGTAATGTTTACTGCATCATTGTTTGTGTAGTCTTTATTTCTGGTAAAGGCTAATGAAAGTCTGCGGTGTCAATTTCATTCACAAATAAAGGTCAATATTTGTTGGGCATTTCAGGTTTGGGGGGGGGCAGAAAGAGGTAATATTTCTAGAAACTTCAACCACTCCTTCCCTCTTGCTTACTTGATTTCCTTTCTTTTCTCTTGCCCCCCCCCCCGGCTTGGCTGCTTTTCTTTTTCTTTTCTCCTTTTCTTCCTCCCTACTTTGTTTCTTTCCTTCTTCCTTCCAGCTGTTTTCTCTATAGGAAATGGTATCTGAAGAACAGATGTGACTCCTGATCTCCAGGCCCTCACCTGGAGGTTGACAACTCACTTGCCCAAAGTCCCCCCCCCTGCCTTGATGTTCCCACATAGTGTGAGAATCAGATAGTCACAGCATTTTAATATAAATAATTAATCTAATCAAATTCAAGGGTTAATCTACGATATGCTTGTTCCAGTAAGCCGTCAATTTTGAGTACAGGTTGTACTTGGCATCCTCCTGGTATGCCTTTTGGGCAGGTCCATCCTGACTGCAACTCAGCCAGTATTTCTGTTGGCCTTCCTTATCACCCCCCTGCAAAATCACTATGTGCTGAGGGGGTGCAAAGTTCCAGCTTTCTCTCTTGATGTGCTATGAGGCTCCTTTCAGGTTTCAAAGATGCCACTCAGCATCTAGAGGAGTCCTCCAGAGTGTGCCCAGGTTCGAGATATGTGGTGGTCTGTTTCAGACACCTCCCACTGATGCCTCAGGGTGTTTGCTGATCTTCGACTATCGGTTCAGCGGCAGCAAAATTGCCTGCAAGGGAGAGGATGCAGCTGAATAAGCAGCCTGCTGCCCTTTCCTCATTGGCTGAACCAACAGTGCCCTGTGTCACTTTTACAGCTAATGGGGGTCAGAGCAAATTGATCCGCGCTGAAGTTCTGGTGATATTTATGTTCCACAATGTAAGCAATCTATGGTGTAATGGAGCCTTACCAGCAGATTAAATACCCTGCTATGATTTCTGTCCAAGAAAAGAATTTAAACTTTAATATCTGTTTTGGGTAACAAGGGAGGACTTCAGCCTGGTTCACATATTTTGCTGCAAAAAGGCAAGGAGAAACTAGCCAGTGTGAATTGGGAGGACATACCTTCCCATTCCCAGGTATGATCTTCAGGTAGACATTTAGTTTAAGCAGAATCCAAGAGAAATTTCAGGGACGTCTTGTGACGTCACCAAATATCCATTGCCAGTCTGCTCTTGGATATGATGCTGCTGAAATATGATCCTCCATTTGACTCTTGCCCTTCTTGGTCCTTCTTCCCTAAATCAAATCCTTTATATCCTTGCTGAATTTGTCTTTGTTCCCAAATCCACCACAATCAAGTATCAAGCACCTAGCCATGACCCGTTTTAGACTCCAAAGAATCTCTTCACTGAACCTTACTGGAAAACAAATAAACTCGGACACCATGTAATGGATGAGACACAGATGCTTAAGTACTGCCCTGTGTGGCCTGAGACCAAATATGCCAAGCAATCAAGTAATTGCTTGAAAGGGATTTGCTTAATTACTTGCAAGATATGACTGAGTAAGCCACAGCAGATGCTAATCACACCGTTAGTTTATTTATTAGGATCTTGTGGACATTGATTGAATTGGTAGTCTCCTTTTGATGTCTTCCGAGAGAATTTGAAACAATGGTGCCTACCTCTTATGTGATTAAAATACCAATGTTTTAAACTGTCGCCATTTGAAAGGGCACTTTGAGATAGTGAATATTAGGCAGGGTTGGGGACCGGTCAACATAAGGCATCTGTAATCAGACAATGCATGAATAGCCAAATGTAATTATGCCTTAGGCAGACCTCTGTAAAGAAACAATTAAAATACTGCAATGAAGGATAAAATAGCCTTCAAAACCGATGCATATGGAATCTTACAGCCCCCCTTTTTTCTGTCTTTCAGTAATAATGATAATCACCTCCCAAGATCCCAAAGATATGAAAACTGGCACAATCAAACACGTTTAAGGTTTATATAGTTTAGATTCAGTACCTAATGTCCTGATGTTTTAGAGTCTCCTTGTACACATTAAGGGTATGCTCCAAGAAAAAAAAATGGTTGTAATTTCAGATCCAGGATTCAAGCAGGACACCTTGACTGTTTATTTCTGGGATTTTTTGGAGGGGGTATAGCAGTAAAATTGAAGGACTGAATTCTCTCTCTCTCTGTGGGGGGGGGGGGTGTCCTACAATTTAAGTATTATTTACAATGGGAGAATCAATTCAAGGATCTGGGGCAGCTGATTTTTTTTAAGTCACCAAATTGGCACAGACCATAGTCTTAGGACCATCTACATTTCAAGCAAAGTGGTTTGATATTACAGAATATTACAGTAGGTATAATAGCATACTTCTCATTACTATTTCCTATGCTGGCAGACAATCAGGTAAGATTACTGGTACTATTCAAGGAGTTCTTGGTAGGTAGGGTTTCTCATTCCTCTGAAAATGTTATTGGACTCAGAGCAGCAATTGTGGGCCTTAAAAATTCCATCTGTGCTGCTTATCTCCAGTGGTGCTTTGCTGGAAGTGCTCTTAATCCCATTCAAGGATACGAGGAAGGAAGGGAGAAATGCTATGAGAGATTTATCTACTTTTAGGTGATTTAAATTAACAGTTATGAGTGTGACTCAGACCTGCTGACAATGGCCAGCAGTGAGACTGATGGCCATTGCTCAGCTGTTGATTGAGTTACCAAAGAAACTTTGCCTGGACTGTGAGAAACAAAACTTCACCCCCCAAGTATAAGCTTGAATTAATCAAAACTCAATCAAATATAAGACATTATGAAGGAGATATGTTATTATCTGAGCCTTCGGGGAGGGCGGTATATAAATCTAAATAAATAAATAAATAATAAAATAAATAAATTATTCAGCAGATTTGTGTTATTGATTGTAGGATATTTGTCAAAATATTCTTTTTAGAATGAATCTGTCATCTTTTAATCTTCTTTAGAAATTCTTCAGAGCATTATTTCCATTGTCTTAATTTTGTCCTGAAGGTTTTTTCATTCTTTTAGCTACAAGAATAGTCTTTGCTAATTGGCTGCTGTGGGTATTCTGGGCTATGTGATCATGGTCTGGTACTTTTAGTCCCTGACATTTCTTCAGTAACTGTGGCTGGCATTTCATAGGTAAGACACAGCAAGATAGAAATCTCTATGTGCCAAAGTGTGAAGTATGTGAACAGTTGCTAGGTGTGGAGGGATTCCCATCTTGCTGTTTTCTACCTCTGAAGTTGCTAGCCACACTGCCCATAATACCCACAGCAGCCAGTTGGCAAAGACTATTCTTGTAGCTAAAAGAATTATATGAATTCATAATCTGTTATAGGCACATGTTTCTTCATGCTGCTTTCCCTATCTTTTACCTATGTTATTTCTTATTAAAAACATTAAAAACAAGATTAAAAATAAATAAATAATATAATGTGTATTTACTGCTGGAAAACATTTGATCAAATGCAGAAATAAAAATAAGTGATTAATATCATATCACAGCTCATGAGAAATTCAAAAGCACCCCTAAACTTTAAGTGGTGCAAAACATTCCCAAAAGCCTTGCCTTCATCTTCTGGAAGACTGTCAAGGCAACCAGGGGGTGGAGCGGGGGCTTTAAATTTTAGGAACAGCATGGAAAGCAAGGATGGAGTATACAACATAAATAGAAATCACTGAAAATCTAATCTGTCCTTAGAAAATCTAATTGGGATACAAGTACCAATAATGATAAACATTTGTGGTATCTCTAATTAAGCTCTTGTGCTTAGAACATCTTGGTACTCTGGCATCTATCCCTAAAAATAAGCCAATTCTACCACATAATTTACATCCACCGTTTTTCTTCTCCAAGGAAACAACAGTCTGTGTGAGAGAAGAAAAACCATAATCCTTACTATAAGTATGTGGTGATGCATAGATTGAATGGCATCCTATCACATCTAATGAATCCTTAAACAAAGCACATAAATGGCCACATTTGCTTTTCAAAGCAATATGTGTTGGAAGCCTAAGAGACAGTGCGGACCATTTATGCTACCTGAGAATCCACGAGTTGCATTACGTTACAGCCCACAGACAGCTCTCCTCTACTGGAAGATCACTCACACGTTCATTTGTCTGTCCATGCATCCCTCAAATTTTACTGCAGAAGCAGCAGAATCATGCACTTTGCCTGAAGGTATTTAATTTCATCCCTCCTAATTGTGATATTGGGATGGAACGAGAGGGAGTGGTGGATTTGATGATCCCTTCCCGGAGATCATAACGTAGGAACTGTTCTGGCTTCTGATGAGGGTTTGGTTTTATGTGCCAGCAGATGAGGAATAACAAAGGAGGTTGCCAAATGGGTTGTAAATACTTAATATGTGCTGCCTTCTGCCTGTTTGTCACTCTTTCTTCCCACCTGCTGCTACTGCCTGTCATACAACAGAACCAGTTTCTCTCACTTAGAGATGCCTTCAAGGCGCTACTGGATTGCAAGTATATATCAATATCGTCTCTGAATAGCCTAAATGTACTTTAAACAAGACATTTCCAAACTGTTTTGATGCCAATTGTGCACTATGAGCTGCTAAAGAACAATTAAGGGTCTGCTAGCACTTGCAATATAATCTTTTAATTCTGGATGTTTCCTGTTATTTAATGCCATTTTTAAACAATCAGCACCAAACCTGCCATATTAAATACTTTTTCTCCTTTTAAGTAAAAATAAAGCAGTCTGTGCATTAATAATAAAAAAACACAAGTGTCTAATATTGAGAACACAGGATACTGGGGATATTATTTAAAGCATGAGATACTTCAAGACCTTTGCATAATTCATAGGAGTATGCATCTCATCCCAAATCTGGGATATTTGATTCATTTTTTTTTGTCAATTTATATTCTTTACTATAATTTACACACTTATAATGCCTTATTAAGTTCAGGTGGATTTTTTTGCCTCCCCCCCCTCCATTCATTTATTTCCCCTGAATCATGCATTTCTTTCCTATTCAACTGAGATTCAGTTGACAAAGGCTGTTAACCCACTATACCCATTCATGGGATCCTCCCTGCCAAATTTTCCTAGGAAAAGGACAAAAAGTCCTTGCTGAAAGTGAAATAGGCAATTATTTTAATGACATGACCTTGAATAGCCCAGGCTATCCTCATTAGAGAAAGCAATCATGCTAGGATTGGTCAGTGGAAAAAGGAAGCCAGGCCAACAAAGAACGTGATGGTTAGATATGATCAAAATGGACACCGGCCAGAACATTAAAGTGCTGGGAGATGTGGTGCAGGATTGGAGATCATGGCGGCAGTAGTGCCATAGGATCGCCAAGAATCAGACTTGACTGAATGGCTAACATCATCATCATCCTGATCCCATTAGGTCTCAGAACGTAAGCAAGGTAGCCCTGTTTCTTACTTGGATGAAAGACCACCAAGATGGGAGATCACTAAGGTTTCTAACCATAGCCAGTCAGTGGCCAGCCACTTCTGTTCTTCTGTTGCCATGAAAACCCTCCAGGGCCACCATATGCTGCCTGCAACTTGACAGCACTCTTCTTTGCAGGCAATCAGTATTCTGACAGGCAATGGAAGGAGTTTAGCAGCCCAAGAAAACAGCTATCTTTGGGAACACACTACCAATGATGAAGCTATGCCATGCAGACTGCAAGTATACTCTGATTAATAATGATGTGTGTGGATGCTACTCACTGCTTATAAAACCATCACTGAACTGGGTATTACACATAATAAAGCATCGTGGCACCAAAAACAAATCAGAATGAAATACAGGAAATGAAGAAGTTCAAGGGAATCTCACTAGAGCTCCATTTAAATTTACCCTTGCTCATAAAAGTGCTAGCAAACTATTCCCTGCATGCGGATCGGTCACTAGAAATTTCAGTATGCAAAGCAAGTGCCAGATTCTGGAGCCCTTACTGAAGATTAACTAGTCCTACAGGGAACATATATAGAAAAGAGAGCAAGATCACACCCACTGGCTAGCTTGAAGTCAATTCATAATATGCAAAGTATTAGAAATGCAGGCTATGGCCAGTTGAATACATACATATGCTTGTTGTTGTTGTTATATGCGAAGTCGTGTCCGACCCATCGCGACCCCATGGACAATGATCCTCCAGGCCTTCCTGTCCTCTACCATTCCCCGGAGTCCATTTAAGTTTGCACCTACTGCTTCAGTGACTCCATCCAGCCACCTCATTCTCTGTCGTCCCCTTCTTCTTTTGCCCTCGATCGCTCCCAGCATTAGGCTCTTCTCCAGGGAGTCCTTCCTTCTCATGAGGTGGCCAAAGTATTTGAGTTTCATCTTCAGGATCTGGCCTTCTAATGAGCAGTCAGGGTTGATCTCCTCTAGGACTGACTGGTTTGTTCGCCTTGCAGTCCAAGGGACTCGCAAGAGTCTTCTCCAGCACCAGAGTTCAAAAGCCTCAATTCTTTGACGCTCGGCCTTCCTTATGGTCCAACTTTCGCAGCCATACATTGCAACTGGGAAGACCATAGCCTTGACTTAGACGCACTTTTGTTGGCAGGGTGATGTCTCTGCTTTTTAGGATGCTGTCTAGATTTGCCATAGCTTTCCTCCCCAGGAGCAAGCGTCTTTTAATTTCTTTGCTGCAGTCCCCATCTGCAGTGATCTTGGAGCCCAGGAAAATAAAATCTGTCACTATCTCCATTTCTTCCCCATCTATTTGCCATGAATTGAGAGGGCCGGATGCCATGATCTTTGTTTTCTTGATGTTGAGTTTCAAGCCAACTTTTGCACTCTCCTCCTTCACCCGCATCAACAGGCTCTTTAGTTCCTCTTCACTTTCTGCCATTAGAGTGGTGTCATCTGCATATCTGATACATATGCTTATGTATTCATAAATAAAACTCTTCCGGGAGCCCCCAAATAAAGACGGGAGAGGCAAGAATACAGTCAACTGGTTGGTTATTAATGGCTGATCTCCACAGAAACTGTGCCTATGATAGGGTGAGTTGCTGCTGATATGCAGCCTGCTGTGCCTACAGAATCTTAGGCAAACCTACCCAGACTTCAGGCTTAACCAGCATTACCGCAGGCTTTATTTAATCTCACACACATGTAAAACAGTGCTAAGAGTCTCATTTTAGCCTCATCTACCACATGCTGCTCCAGCTGCTAAGGAGCTAAGTTGATGCTGCTCAACCAACCCCAGGCCTAACATGGGCCAATATAATCTATATCCATCTTATCAAAGGGAATTTGTGTGTGGGTTTTTTTTCTTAAACAATTGTAAGGCCCTAGTAGAAGGACTAGGCTTCATCTGACATATGGCTACAACTTTTGGATTTGCTTCTGTAGCTCAGACTGCCAGAACTTTTTAGGAAGTTTCTAATCTACAGTATTTGCTGGCGTATAAGACTACTTTTCCCCCCTGAAAAACATGCCTCCAAGTTGGGAGGTCGTCCTATACACCAGGTGCATTCAGTTGGGATAGACATAGCTGCCCATAGTGGCCCATAGTACTGTAATGTAATGTAACAAGCTCTATATTTTGAGTGGAAATGTTGGGGGGTCGTCTTATACGCCCAGTCGTCTTATACGCCGGCAAATACGGTAATATTTTTGTTGGTATATATGACCCGTGCTAAGGTGAGCTTTCCGCATCGGCTTTGCTTGTTCTGCTACCAGTAAAGCATTCATTTTTTCATATATGAATATAACAATACATTAATCATCACAATTTCAAATTCTTATTTAACTGAATATCCCTTAGGGCTTGGATGGTTTGGACTCAAAAAACTGATTTCCGCTCTCCATCTATGTTTAGTTTTTTTACGTAGAAAAAAAAGAGCAGAAAGACAGAGAAAGAGAGTGAGAGAAACAGAAGAGAAATAACTTACATAATGCTGAGCAGAAACATTAGCTAGATTCCATCTAAATATTGTCCTCTGTTGGGAAATTAATATGGAGGTTCTTCCATAATATTTGAGGGTATAGTCAAGTGAGGACTGTACCATATATGCTAGTGAATGTTTGAATAGAACCCCAAAACTATACAGACCCTTGCAATATATGACACCTCAGTCCGCTTTTGTTGCTGAGTGACTCCAATGTACCAGAGTGAAGTTTATGTATGCTGGGAGGTATCTGAAAGCTTAAATCATTTTTGACTGGTATGTGGGCCTTATGCTGACTATCTGGTGCTAGGGGCCAGATTCCTTCAGTACAATATTCCTTAGGCTTTTCTGTTTAAGATTAAGAGGTTTCCCTACCTACCTACTATTAATCTCCGGATTAAATAATGAAATCACACTGTTCAGTGGAGCTAAAAATGACCCCTGCAGTTATACTGGAGGGTTCTGAATCGTTTGTAGATTTGTATTTAACAAACTAGTATAAAAATCTAAGTCTCCCCAATGCTGCTTCTGCCCCCGTTGCCTTATCAGAGTGAGCTGAAAGACCACAATGATCTCATTTCTAATCTGCATTAATATAAACCTTGAGCCACATCAAAGTGCCCAGGAGTCCTGGCTGCTCAGAACTATTTCAATTTCTCTGAAGGTTTTGCCTGACTTGTGGTGCGTTACATGGTCTGTTTGTATTATGATCATAACCTCATTCATGGAAATGCAGGATTGTGAAAGCTCTTCTGTTCCGGTCCTTAAGATAGGAGGCTGTGCTATATAAATAAGAATGTTCAACTTAAAATAGGCAATTTCGAGTGTTCGGGTTACTTCACACGCATAATCTCAGTGATAGAGAAGACCATGTTATTACCTGGTCTTATGGAGTTTATTTAATTTTATTGAAAATGGAACGGGGGCAAGTGAAGCTAAGTCTTTACTCCTCCGTTTCCTCCCTTTGCTTGGTGCACTTCATTTTCTTCCTCTGTCCCACTTCCTGCATCAGGGTTGAGTTAGGAAATTAATTCCTCAAACAGCACCGTAGAGTAAGGAATTCCCCTTGCTTGCATGTTTCGTGTTCTGAAAAAAGGGGGTGGGGAGGGATAGATCCCAGCATGGCATGTTTTGCATATGAATCATTAATAAATAACCTCATCAACAAATGTTCACAGACCCATCTGTCATGTCTAGTTTAGCTCTCATGAAAGCTTGTGACAATTTTATAAAGCTGATTGATATTATTATCAACGTATTGGGGGGGGGGCACTGAGGCCGAGAGTTAGTGGCTTGCCAAAGGCTACCTTGTCAGTTTGTTGCTGAGATGAGCCAATTACACAGCGTTTCCCACATTTCTGCTGAGCTTGTACTTCTAAGCAATTAACAAACAGTTTGGGTGGCAGTTGTCAATTGGAGTAATAGGAAATGCTTCATCTCTTGGCCTGATTCTGTTTGCCCACGGAATAATATAAACCCTGTTCCTAGCACCATGCATAAAAGCCTTTGAAGGAGTTGAACAATCCACATTTTGCCATTATTGTGACTATAGGGACAAAACGGTGGCTAACACCTCCTAGTGAATAAACAATAAATGTTTAACGACTTTAAGAATATGTTTTTTTCCTGGTTCTCTTTTCACTCTTGGATGGCCCTGTCATGTTTGACAGTATCCCTGTGACCAGCAGGTGGCAGACAAGTGTGAATATAAATTACAAAGGATGTGTTTATTCTAGGAGTGAACTGGAATGCAGCAGGAGATGAGAAGAAAGCTAGAATGAAGGCTATAGCCATCATATAGGCAACTGTTGTGGCACAGGTGGTAAGGCAGCTGACATGCTGTTTGAAGCTCTTACCATGAGCCCGGGCATTTGATCTCCGCAGCCGGCTCAAGGTTGACTCAGTCTTCCATCCTTCCAAGCATGGTAAAATGCTGGGGGGGGGGGGTGTGTGAAACAGTAATGATTGGGGAAGGGAATGGCAAACCTCCCTGTATTGAGTCTGCCAAGAAAACGCTAGAGGGCATCACCCCAAGGATCAGGCATGACTCGGTGCTTGCACAGGGGATACCTTTACATATTTATACTTTTCTTCCATCATGGAATTCAAGGCAGCCTGCATAGAATTTCCAGGCAGTCTTTCTATCCAGGCCGTGATCAGACCTAGATTGTATGAACCTTTATAATAGTGGTTCTCAGCTTGTGGTGGCAGCGGCAGCCTCGGTGACCCAAAGGAGAAGGGGGTGAGAACGGCTGCCGGTGGCAGCAGCAGTGATCCAAAGGGGGTCGTACGGTTGCATACATGCTGGCAATCATGGAAGGCCGAGGTGGCCAGCAGCGTGGAGGGGAGGGGCACTGGCTGGTGCACCAGTGCTATACCTCCTTTCAAAGTCATGGTGCTGGCCACCTCTGCCTTCCATGATTGCCAGCATGTGTGCAACCCTATGACCCCCTTTGGGATGCTGCCGCCACTGCTACTGCCAGCAACCCCTTCTCCTTTGGGTTGTCAAGGCCGCCACTGGGGCTGTTTCTCCTCACATACCCCCTTTTGAACAGGGCCCCAGGTGTACTTATCCCACTTTCCATGTCTTCCTCAATGACTGCCAGTAAATGTCTGAACAATACATCACAGTTACTACATTTCACTGAGAATATGCTACAATTAGGCAGTGTCATAATTACATCAGAGTTATAAACATATATTTCCAGCAAGAACAAATCCATGCCACAACTTACCTGAACAAAATATCAAAGTTATCACATTTCTCCATGAATATGAACCAGTAATATGTTCCTTAGGGGTACATGAGGAGAAATGGCCCCAGAGAAAACCAGAGCTCTTGCCTTGGTGATACATATTATTGGTTCATATTCATGGAGAAAAGTGATAACTGTGATAATTTATTCAAATATTGACAGGCAATTCATTCATTCATTCATTCATTCATTCATTCATTCATTCATTCATTCATTTGATTTCTTACCCGCCACTCCCATATGGCTTGTGGCAGGTTACAAAAATCTGTTTAAAACCCCAATAAAATACCCGTTAAAACCACAGACAGCAATACAACAGTAAAAGCACAAGATGCAGCAGCCATTAAGTTCTCAAATCTATCCCAAAGAGATGGTAGGATCATTAAGTTCCCAGTTCAAATATCCCCTAGAGGGGATAAGGAAGGGTCGATGACTCCCAGTCTGCCGTACGCTGATAGTGTTTTATCACTGAGGAAGACACTGAAGGCAGGATAAGCACACCTGGGACACTGTTCTGGTTGCCCATATCTGGAATTTATGGATACTGAGAATTTGAAAATTAGAAATATATCCATTTAATAAGAAAACAAGATTGTATTGAATTTGTGCCATTTTGATTTTTGACTTCTTATTGTTCACAAGAAACCCCAGTTTAGTATTGTCTATCATCAATATGCAGATGACACCCAGCTCTTCCTCCTGATGAATGGCTGCCCTGACTCTCCCCTAGAAGCATTAGCCAGCTGCCTGGAGGCAGTGATGAGATGGCTGAAGCAGAGTCATCTGAATCTCAGTCCTTCAAAGATGGAGGTCCTATGGCTGTGTAGAAAGGGTCCATGCAAGAAAGCATGCCAGCCCATCCTGGATGGTGTGCAGCTCTCAATGGCTCACTCCATCAGGAACCTGGGTGTGATCCTGGATGCTTCCCTCACAACAGAAGCCCAGGTCACAAAAGTTGTGTGGCTGGCATTCTACCACCTCCACCAAGCCAAACTACTAGTGCCCTACCTGGCCCTGGAACACCTAGCCACAGTGATCCATGCAACGTTCACCTCTAGACTAGACTTCTGTAACTCGCTCTACACAGGCCTGCCCTTAGCCTTGATCTGCATACTACAACTGGTCCAAAACACAGTGGCCAGGGCCCTCACAGCAACACCATGGAGGGCCCACATTTGGCCCATTCTCTATCAACTACAGTGGTTCACAGTTAAATTCCAGATCCGGCTAAAGGTTCTGATAATTATCTTTAAGGCCATACACGGTCAAGGCCCAGTGTACCTGAGAGACCACCTCCCTCCCTATGCTCCTCAAAGAGCTTTACTCTCTGCCACTGGCTAATGATCCCTGGCCCTAAAGGAGCCTGCCTGGCCTCAACCTGCCCCCCCCCACATGGTTGAATGAGCTGCTGGAGGAGATCAGGGCCCTGATGGAGCTAAAACAATTCCACAGGGCCTGCAAAAGGGAGTGCTTCCACCAGCAAAACCAGGAACATCTACAGGGCCTCTGCTCCCTCCCTCCCACCCAGAAATCCACTCATGTGTTCTGCCCCTGGACCTGTTTGCATTGTTATAGTTACCTTTGTTACAGTTATTAACATTAATATTATTATTGTTGTGGTTATCTATACATTATGGAAAAACTAAGTTCCTTGTATTGTTCCATGTTCTATGTAAACCGCCCTGAGCTTCAGGGGAGGGTGGTATATAAATATAATAAAATAAATAAATAATTTTTATAAGTACCCCCTCTAATTCCTCATCCAAATCATTTATAAATACGTGGAACAACACAGGCCCCAGGACAGATCCCAGGTAGTGATGCAACGACCAATAATAAAAGCAAAATGAATCAAAATGCAGTTCTAAAAACAACTGCAGTCTATTGGCTCCTGAAGACTGATAATAAGGGGGATAGGAGCACATAGGGAGATTGTTCCATAACTGTCGTACTGCCACAGAAAAGACCATCTCCTGTGTACCCACCAAATAAGCATCTTTAATTGGCAGGACAGTCAGGAAGACATCTTCCCACAATTTTAATCCCAGGGCAGGAACATATGGGAAATGACAGTTCTTCTCGTATCTCAGTCCCAAGCCATGTACTGCTTCAAAGGACTAAAGTAACACCTTGAATTGGGCTTAGTAGTAGATCCAAGGAAATTCCATTATATGAAGTATTGCTCAGATAATAAGGTAACAAGGTATGGCAGATCTTTGCTTCATTAAAAATCAGATTTGAGATAGGAAACTAAAAATGGTATTAAGCCAATATAATACTTATGCAGCACTGGAGGAACATTTTATGATGCTACTGATGTACCTGAAATTGGCTGTTATTTTTCTACAATGTTGGTGCAGATGTTTTTATGGAAATTAGTATTGTACTGTTATTGGTTCCTATTATCTTCCTCATCTTTGGTTTTCCATTTAATTCTGAATTACAACTTTGATATGCACTTCAGTGGCAACACAAAAAAAATAAGGAAATTCTATTTGGAAATGCGTAGTGTAGGAAGAACCCAGCCATTAATTCTCTGAGTTGGGAGCCATCTTTTTATGCTAGAATGTCACTTTGCCATGAACTGGGAGTGATGGCATTGCACTGGCACAATTTTCTAGGATTCATAGTGATTCTATGGTTTAACTATCAGATTTTCAATGTTCTTTTCCAAAAAGAACTCAAAAGAAAGATGACACTTTGTTTTATCTAACCGTAGAATTCTAGAGAATCACACTGATACAGGAATGCCAGTTCCTGTTTATGCCAGTAGCAATGTTTTGGGGTAACCAACTCTCCCCCAATCTCCCCCCTCCTTGTCAAGTGGTAGTGGGGGAATGAAAGGTCCTGGATGTGGCATCTCCAGCTTTCTCTTTACTGGGAGACCTGACCACCCTAGCCTAGTGTATATATCACTCATACCCTCCATAAAGGAAAACATATTCATCTCCCTTATCAGTAGTCTGCAGTGGAGTACAAATCCTACCTGTGTCCCATCTTGCGAACAAGTCTCATAATGCCACCTTAAAACAGGTCTCAAGATACTTACTTCAAATACAAGTTTTTATTTATTGAAAAATACGTGTTTCGCTTTTCTCCTCAGACCCTACTTTGTTACCAGAATAATTTTTAAAATATTGGCAGTCTTTAAAGCAACAGAATGCTTCATCCAAAATGCAAAAGCAGTCAGAGTGAATTTAATTTTTAAAAACTGGTCAGGAAACTGGCTTGTAAGATTATTCATTAATTCAGTTAAAATAAATATCACAGTGTGTTATACTGGCAATACTTCAAGGATATTAAATGAAGATAAGAAGCTCTCTTGCATCATGAATATATCACTCCGTTCTCATTGTTTGGACAGATCAGTTCATCCTACTGCCCACTTGAAAGAACAATGAAGTGTCTATTTTCCTTTGTGTTCTTATTGGGGAAAGGGCATTGAAAGTCTGATAGAAATAGTGATCGTGCAATGTGTTGGTAATTTAGAAGATATGTGGAGAAGATCCAATATCTGAATTGTGAAAGTACAACAGACACATTAGTTGTAGTTATAAGCAATATTAACAGCAGTTTCTGCACTTAATCATAGTTAACAACCCCCCCCCCCCAACCCTCCTATGGTGGGAGGTGGCGTTTCCAGCCATTGCATGGCAAGGGAGATTGAGGGGGGGGGTTGTTTGGGGTTGTTTGTTTTATTTCTTTTGGTTTTAAATTGTATTTTCCATTGTTGTGAACCACCCGAGTTGGCTGACTGGAACGGGCAGTATATAAGTCTAATAATAAGAAAATAAATAAAATAAAAGGAACAAATGAAGAGATCTGCATCTATTAATTTAAATGAAATAATTATTTCAAAGGCAAAATCTAAAGATATTCAAATCCAATTGCTCAGTATGTTTCTCATGGAAAATTCCCTTGAAGGATGCTCAGTGCCTGTCTCTTTATAATTCATTATTGATTGGTTCTTGTAATTACAAGGGATTTTTAGGATAATGACAATTTGGAGAAAGTCATAATGTGCAAGGTATTTATCCAGAATAATTTGAATCAATCTTCAGCTTCTAAGAGCTGCCACAAATTAACATGATGATGCTTTATTTTTATTACCGCCGTAAGTTCTGCTTCGAAACTCGGTTTTTCATTAATTCATTTAGGATCATCTGGCTTAGTACACTTTTTGGACTTTTTTGAGTTCAAATTTTGTTCGTTTTACTTACGGAAATTTGCTTAATACTAGTTAAAATAAAATAAATAATTTGGAATAAATACCAGATGAATATTTGTTCTTAGCAGATTGTCTGTTTCATCAGTTACAAAAGTCTCTGTTTCTTAGTTGGCCTTGGTCATCAGTGCTAGCTCCAACTCCCCTTCTTCCTCACTTCTTTTGTCTTCTGCTTTCTGCTGTCTCTGTCTACTCATTTTAGTTGCTACCTCTGCCTCCTCAACCATTACCTCAGGATTTGAGCTCCCTTTTGGTTTCCCATGGCAATGAAAAGGGACCCTGAACTGGGAAACAGTTTGGGGCTTTTTAGGACAGGACATTTCTTTCACCCTGGCTTTGGATGGGTCACAATATGCCAGGGCAATGAAGACAATCTTTTCTTCATGGCTTCTTGCCAAATCATAGTGGTATGTAAGTATCCATTGTGGTTCCTGCACAAATCCAAAATGGCCCCAAAAATCTACTTTGTTTTGTCTTTGCATTTGAAGACATTGCTAGTAGTAAGCGGCAGATTTTAACTTGAATCATCATCATCATTTCAGGAAACCCAGGTTTTCCTCTCCTTCAAAGTCAAAGAGCTTTAGAAGGGGATAACTCTGCATATCATAGCTTAAGATCAAAGATCAAACTAATATCAAAGATCAAACTAATAGAATGATATGAACAAAATTTGATTCTTCAGTGAGTAGAAATGGCTAAAGTATTCCTCAGTGCCTTGGTTGACTTTCCTCCATATAGCTAGAAGTGCAATTGTAACCATAGTTATACTCTATTAAGGTCAATGCATTTATAAGTGTACAACTCTCCTTAGGAAAGTACTGTTATTCATATACCAGGCAAAGAGAACACAATAATTACGGAATGTTGATTTGTCTGAAGTAATAATGAATGCAGGCTTCTGTAATTGTGAAAGGATATGTCATTTATCAAGCACTTAAATGCATTTTGAGTCAATCTGATGTTGAAAACTAGTATTCACCTTGAGTCATGACTGTAGACTCATCCCTCGCTCCTCAACCCCCCCACAACATTGCTAATTATTGACAAATCAGTTTTATTGTCTTTAAAAAATTAATGCTGAATCACCAGATAACAATGACCTAAAGAAAGAGGTCTAGAATTATCCACTGCATTATGTGTAAACATCAGATAATTTTTTTAAAAGAAAGTTTACCATTGATGACAATTCCTTCTAGTTAGATTAATTCTCATAAAGAAGAAAAGTGATACTTTATAATGAACAATGCCTTCATGTGAATTATTCATAAAGTTCATCCATTTTATCATGGAGCACAAAACTTAGAGAACTAGCAGTAATGGCTAAACTAATAGATTTGGTTAAACACAGTCTCCTGGAAGACTTTCAAAAACACTGGGACGAATATCTGAAATATTTGTAAAACTCTTTATTTCTGTAATTCTTTGTAACTTTTCTGAATTATTGTTTAAAAATAATAGAATTAGTACATTAAAAAGTTCATCCATTTTATGATGCCATGTGTGACTATATATAGAAACATTTTTCAAAATTTTGATCATTGTGCCAGAAAATTCTAGGTAAAGGTAAAGGTATCCCCTGTGCAAGCACCGAGTCATGTCTGACCCTTGGGGTGACGCCCTCTAGCGTTTTCATGGCAGACTCAATACGGGGTGGTTTGCCAGTGCCTTCCCCAGTCATTACCATTTACCCCCCAGCAAGCTGGGTACTCATTTTACCGACCTCGGAAGGATGGAAGGCTGAGTCAACCTTGAGCCGGCTGCTGGGATTGAACTCCCAACCTCATGGGCAAAGCTTTCAGGCAGCTGCCTTACCACTCTGCGCCACAAGAGGCTCTAGAAAATTCTATCCATCATTAAAATCACACATATATATCCTACTGCTCTGAAAATTGTACTACAGAATGCCTTGATCCTAAAGGTGCCCATGTTTTCAACAGCCCAAATATAATGGGTATATGCATCATTTTCTCCAACAGAATGTCATTTTCATTTATGGGAAAGAGTGATCATTTCAGTGGATCTGCTGGATCCCAGGAACCATGAGTTGCAGAAGGGAAAACTAAGACTTTGGATGGTTTTGAATGAAAATGGATGTTCAGGAGAATTTCCCTCTGTAGATCCTCAGAGACAAGCCAGATTCCCAAACCTTCTTATCCTCCTGCCAAAACACCATATGAAAAAGGCTTCAAGGGCTAGCTAGACAGACAGACAGACAGATGAGAGTTAGTGCTGTGTAGCATTTAGAGTGTTGGATTGCTATTTGAGATAACCAGGGTTGAATCCCCACTCTGCTATGGAAACATACTGAGTGATATTGGGCCAGGTACACACTCTCAACCTAACCTACCTCATAGGGTGGGTTGATGGTGAATCCTGTATGTTATCTTGGGTCGCCATTACAGAGAAAGCTGAGGTATAAATAAAAAAATAAGTAAATAAACATTTTTTACATTTTAATCCTGGAAAAAGAAATTTCATTCCCCATAACAATACTAATAAGCATACCATTAGTACTATTGGTGTGACAGGTGCAATGTCTGATTATGGCTATTTTCCCACTATCAGTACAGTCACCCATGTTGGCTTTTCATCTAAGTGAGCTGCCTAACCTTCACTTTCATCATTTTGAAGCTTACATGTGGTTGGTGAGAAAGCTGGGGAGAGTGGTATATAAACAAATAAACAAACAGATAAACAAACAGATGCTTCTACAAATAATCCAGTCAATTTTTAAGGCATTGGTATGGATTAAATATATATGTATATCAACAACTGCAATAACTTGGACAGCATAGGCTAGTACAATTTTGTTACATCTTGGAAGCTAAGCAGGGACAGCCTTGTATGGTATGTAGATGTGAGACCTCCAAGAAATATATGACATGGAGGCAGACAGTGACAAGCCACACCTGAATGTCTCTTGCCTTGAAAATACTATGAGGTCACTATGAGTCAGTTGTAATTTGATGGCCCTTTTCACCATCATATCAACAATGGGGTAGCAAGGAAACTTTAATTGCTTACTTTTTTCTGAGTAGCTATATAAACACAGTTTATCTGTAAACTGCATTCCACAGTATAAATAAAAGGCTAAGGGGTGTGGGGGTGGGCTCAATCCGGGATGGGGGGGCAACAATTGGTCCCTTGGCCCTAGACTGACAAGTGGAAGAGCCAATCGGAAGGCGCGAAGTGAGTCTGGAGCCAAGGGGCCAATCCAGAGGCATGTACAGCCAGGGGCCAAGGGGCCAATCCGAGTGGGCCTCACCAGGACAGACCAGAGTTCCATCCAGTCAGGGAGTGCAAAGCACCTCCCGACCCGCCCACCCAGCCCAGCCCAGCCCAGCCCAGCCCAGCCAGGGGCAATCTAGAGACATGGCTGCCAGTCTGCTCCTGACCACCACAAGGAGAGGAGGTCAATAGCGCTGCCAAGGGGGATGAGAACAGAGGCTTGGACAGGCTGCGCCAGCCCTTTTTGCCCCAAGGCTGTCCTAACTGCCAAGTCCGACTGTAAATTGCCTCAGAACCCTGACAGAGCTGGCCGGAGGCTGCAGAGTGCTCCCCCCCCCCCCTTCAGGCCTGCTGCAAAGGAGCCTCTGACAGGCCCTGACTGAGGGGAGGGAGGCATTTTCCTTCAGAGAGCAACACAGGGAAGCCCGAGGGCATTCCTTTTGAGGGGGGAGGCTGACAGGGAGGCCACAGAAAAGCCCCTTCTCACTTAAAATACTGCTGTTGGAGGGAAGAAACAGCCAAGCAACTCTGCAGATTTGAGACCTACCACACAGGCTTGTTGTGCAGGTGAACCTGGAAGCTGTTGCAGGTGAACAATGAACATTCCATACCACAGGTTCTTGACACCCATATCTCCACACCCATGCCCTCATTTGTCACCACACCACCACAACCTCCCACACAACACACATTCAACCTCATGGACTGGATTGGACTCAACAACTCTTTCCCTTCCTCTTCCCACTGCCAAGCTCTAGCATCCGTTGTATTCCTGGATACAATGGGCTTTGCCTCTAGTTAGGGATAAAAGTGCATTCAGGTTTATAGAAATGTATCAAGGGCATAATCAGGAAAGTCTTATTGAAAATAAGAACTTTGTTACACTTTTCAACATGGCTGCTCTCCAAACCAAAAGCACACAGGAAAGAAAACACATGGGAATATTCTTTAATAAAACCAGAAGATCACATAACAGAATATGGAAATTTTGAAACTGTATCAACTAGCATCATATGAATCTCACCAGAGGCTAATCATGATTTTGCAACACTTTTTTGCTGCACTTCTTTGACAGTTTGGGGCCTCCAAAGAGTGAGAGTTTGCAGCTGTGCAACCAAAATCCGTGCTTCCCCTCCAGCATTTTAAGAGCTCATCACCTAATAGCAGAGCTCCAGCATCATTTCTCTAGGCCCAGTGGAAATGTACCCCCCCCCTCACACACATTGGAAGTCTTAAACAGGAGCAGGGATTGGCAAAACCCACTTGTCTTGTAGTAGCAGGAGCCAACCCAAGTGTGTGTATGTGGCATAGCCAACTTATGGTGACCCCCCCCCCCCCGGCCAGGGTTTTCAAGGCAAGAGAGAATCAGAGGTGGTCTGCATTGCCTTCCTTTGCACAGTGACCTTAGAATTCCTTGGGGTTTTAAGGTAAAGGTAAAGGTATCCCCTGTGCAAGCACCAAGTCATGTCTGACCCTTGGGGTGATGCCCTCCAGCGTTTTCATGGCAGACTCAATATGGGGTGGTTCGCCAGTGCCTTCCCCAGTCATGACCATTTACCCCCCAGCAAGCTGGGTACTCATTTTACCGACCTCGGAAGGATGGAAGGCTGAGTCAACCTTGAACCGGCTGCTGGGATCGAACTCCCAGCCTCATGGGCAGAGCTTTCAGACCACATGTCTGCTGCCTTACCACCCTGCGCCACAAGAGGCTCTTTGGGGGTTTTAAGATGTGTTTAAATTATGTTTTTAATCTTTAGATGCTTTGGTGACCCTGATGAGGGCAGAAAGGCAGGATATAAATTTTGTAAATAAACAAACAATAGATGACTGGTTTATTAATACCAATGATGTTATTAGAAACTATTATCACAAGGCAGTTCTAATGGGATATTATCAAACATCCTGATCCTGATTATTTATAATCCAGTAATTTCACTATAAACCCTCTCTTTGTAGGTTTTCTCTTGAATAATGGTGACTTCCTGGTCAGTAGTAGAGTGTCCTGGAAAACATACTTCTGCTCTTAGATTAAACCTTTGAGTTAGTTCAGAAGCCTGTTTTATTGTAACAGTCTGGACATGGGAATGATGATTATATGATCAAAAGAACACAGGTCTAGCTGTTCCACATGATGTCAGAGATGCATAGATGAACTCGGTAGCAACATCACATCAGGTTTGACTGTAATGCAGCTACCCATTTGTTTTCCAAAAATGTTGGCCTAAATTTCTTTTAAAATTTGCAGGGGCAAAAGGATTTCTGTCTGTCCACAGATATAGCTTTCCTTTCTCCCCCCCCCCCTGCCTAAAATGTTTCCTAAAATGTTGCCTCTGGGGGATGGTATACCCCCATGAACAGCTGGGGAGAGTTGGAGGAGAATCAACAGAAATGCCTCACTTTGTATATGTAGAAATTCAATAAATTATGTAAAGAAACAGAAGATCAATGCAATGACCTATATGGATTTTTAGATAGGTACTTTCCCTTTTATGTTGCCTTTAAGCTGCAAGCAGATTTCTATCACTGGACTCATGAGTTGAAGTCACTTTCATATTTAACTTGATTTAATGGGTATTAGCATTTATAAGTCAGCATAGGAGTCCAAGCGAAACTCTGCTTTCCCCAATATTAACTCGTAAGATGCCCCTCCTGCCACAACGTCCCCCTCCCATTCTTAAAATCTGATGACCCTGAAGAAAGAAATGGTTCTGAAATAACACAGACTGATGTTTGCATCGTATTTGAAAAATTATTTTTAATTTTACTTCATTTCTATCATGGATTTCTCCCTAGGGGGACCCACAGTGGTTCACTTTGTTCTCTTCTTTTACATTTGATCTTGCACAACAGCCCTGTGAGGCAGGTTATTCAAGGTAATGGTATAGCATCACCATGGCATGCTAATAGGCTTGTAGCCTGGATTGTGCCCCTCCAGACACCAGCCCCCTCCATATTTAGTCCCTACCACCATATGCTTCACAACATAGCCTTCATTGGCAGCAATAAGTGTCCCATTTCTAAAATAATCTCTGTGGCCTGAGGACTGGGGCAAACACATTCGTTATCATTTCTGAATTGAAACGGAGAGAAGCAGGGCCCAACATAATCTGAGATGACAATGCCACGAGTATGGAAAGCATTTGAAACTAGCTATCAAACTGTGGCTGTTCCATTTTCCCTGGAATGGTTTATGCCAGCTGTGCATCAGCGATTAAATGCTTAGAATCTTTAGTCCATTACAAATGGCAAAGCAATAGAGGTTTCAAGCTGTGCAAATGTGCAGATCTACAGGTGGCTGTTCCTGTCAGTAATGAAAGAGTATGCAAGGCTCACATGAGATCAATGTTTCCTGTTATTCTAGGCTCTTTAGCACACAGCGGCTACCATTCAGCTGGCAGGGAAAGCCCCCAAACCTCTGTGGAAAAGGCCTGCTTGTTTTTGGCACCTGTTTCTCCTCCACTGATTGGCTTTGGAAGGCAATCACTTTTTTCAGATAAGGACCTGGAACAACAGCAGTCTGAATGAATCATTTGGATCCTGCAAGTTCTGCTGAGATAAATATGGAACCTTCCTTTGGTGTTCAGATCTTTCCCCCAGAAGAAGCAACTCTTGTTTTAACTGGAAATATTTGTCATATTATAGTAATCCACTTTGAACTATGAAAAGGGTGGTGTATACATAATTTAATAAATGATATCAATTACTTAAAAATGTTTTGGGCGAAAACTCTTGAGCCAGAGGGGCGCTCCTGACTTAGCGGAGTGGTAGGCACCAACCCAATATTTATACGTGGCTTGTATGTCTTGGAGGGAAGGTGGCATAGTATAACCTTGAATGGGTCCTCTATCTTTTCCCAGAGATAGAGCTAAACCACTCTGCCACACTACTAGGCAGAGCTGCTATGTTTCCCTCCAGGATTCCATCTTCCCTTTGAAAGGATGTCAGAGCAGCCCTCTTATAGCCTCCGGGATGAAACAGCTGAGTGGTCTTTCTTCCCCTTCAGGAGCAGGTCAACCTCTTGTCCATCACAACTGAGCAGGGGCTTGTTAGCCACCAGGTGAAGCAGCCCGTATGCTGGGGAGAAAGTCCTGGATAATTGGAGGGGGACTTCAGCTGCCTGAACAGTTGGCTGGTATATGTAAGGGTAGGATTTACAGCTGGCTGCATAGGGTAGGGTGGTTGGAAGAAGGCTTCCCTGTTTGGATGGGTGACACAAAAAAGGAACTAAAGAAACCTGTGAGGGCATTTTAGTAAAATGCTACAGCTGAGAGCTTTTATTAACCTCCCTCCACTGGTGACTCCTCAACCTGATGCAGCCAGCATACTCACTAGCAATGATGGCCCATCATTGGCCCAGGCTTTTGGATCACACCGACTTTGTACAGAGTGATTGGACAGCAGTTGCCATGGCAATATGCCTAATGTGGGGTAAGTGGAACAGGCCTGACTGTTTCCTTGATTGGCTGAAAAGTATGAGGCTCCCAGACATTATATGCCTAGATTATCATAGTTTATTTCAAGAGAGCAAAAGGCAAACACGCTCCTTGTGTTGATTATGATGTGGAATGGGCTTAATATAGGCAGTATATTAAAATACCTATTTTAGCACAATGAAATTGCTGTTTTAAACTGCAATTTAACCTCCACTAACCTTGCCTCCTCCTAAATCAGCAAACATAGTGCACAAATTAGGGGAAAATCCTGAAATGGGCAGTAATTTTCAAAACAAAATGTGAAATCAATTGAATCATTTCTATATAACATTATAGAAAATTTCACCAAGGAATATCAAAAATCACCACTATAATAAGTCCAAAAAGAAGAATATTCAAATTAAGTCATGTGGAAGATGTAGAAGAAATAGTAAATACAACTAGTGGAGTAGGAAAACAACCTTTAATGCTCTCAAAGCATCCATTGTGTTTCTTTAGACTCTGTAATCAAGGCAGAAATCCTTCAGGTAAGCAAAATGTACCATTCTTTCCCCCTCTTGACTCACACAACTTTGATTTCTTTCCTGGCTAAATACTGTCAAGCACCCTTGACCTTGAGCTGTGGACTTCAGTGCAGATAATAATCTTAAATCTGGGAGAGGTGGGTGAAAAGGAATCCATTCCTTATCTTCAGTGAGCCTTTTAATGAAGAACAGCCAATAAAATGACAAAGGTGACTATACAATATGCTTAAGCACCATGGAGATAAAGTTGGCAGAAAGGACCAGAGAGTTCGCTGGATACATTGACTTCTTCTTAGAAACAGATTTTATACTTTGCTACCAATAAAGAAGAATTAGTGGTCCAGCTGTATTTATTTCCATAATACTTTGACCTAACAGCTGAAACAAATAATCAGTCTCTGGAAATCTGAGGTCCCATTGCAAGCATAGTAACAGCCACAAATGATTTGGGGTGACACCTATAGGTAGTCTACACTTCCTGCCAGCCAGTAAGACCATTTCCTCATGGAGGGCTTAAACACGAGTGGCCTCCTGCTTTCAAATATCGGATATTAAACCTCATGTTTTCCCTCTGCCCCATTTCCCAGTGCATAAATGGTCGATGAGTTGCAACCAAGAAATCTACTTACTAGCCCTTTCTGCCTCCTGACAAGGCTGCAAGGGGAAACAAAATGAACTTCTCCCTCCACTCCATGGCTTGTCAAGTCACCAATTACAGCATAGCAGTTCTCTCATAGACTGAAACTTTCTTCTCCCCCTGAGTCCTGAATATATTTTTAAAGGCACTTCTGTGTTGCTATGCAGTAATGCCACAACACAGATCCATTTTTAATAAAAATCAGCACTGCTTCATTCCTATGGAGAAATGCCAGAACGATACAGCATTCCCCCTCTTTTTGTGTTCTTTTTGACTTTATTTCTGTCTAGGTGGATTTCTAAGATGCTGAACATGGTCCCTGGAGCCCCAAAAAGTCATTTTTTCTGGCATTGTTTTTTTATTATATATATATATATATATATATATATATATATATATATATATATATCATAAAGATAGAAATATAGAATAGAGACAATGTAAGTTATTAATACAGAGAATAGTAAAATATAGTCTTTGTTTGGAAATATAAGACCCCACATTAACTACACAATGGTATGAACTTTTGTCCAAAGCTTATAAACTTTTTCACATTTCCACCACGTTTAAGAAGAGAAGCCTACTTTGTTACCACCTTTCCATCATTTGTTTACATAGTTTTTAACAATTTTAACGGTCATTTTTGGTGTCTGATAACAGCCTATAAAACAATTTATACATAACACAATCTTAGAGCCATCCACATGACAAAAAAGTCATTTTGTATAAATGGTTACCTTTAAAACAAGGCATTCAGACCCCTGTATGATCAGGAAAAGGATGCTAGATCACCCCTCCCCCCTCTTTCCCAGCTCATTTCCCACCTCCAGAAAACAGAAAAAAGGGCTGTTTTTGCCTGCCCAAGTTGTGAGCAGGCTGCACATGGTCCCTGAAGCCTGAAAATACATTTTGTGTTAATGGTTGGCTTTAAAACATAGTGCTCATACCCCTGTATGATTGGGAGAAGGATGCTAGATCACCTGCCCCCAGCTCATTTCCCACCTCCAGAAAACAGAAACAATTCTATTTTTGCCTGCCTGGTCCCAAAAAGACTGTGGACACTTTAAATAAGATTTTATTTTACCTTTAACAATATAGGTTTGTGGTCACACTGCAACAGAGCAGAAAATGGAGAGCAGAGGGCGGGTGCATGGGTAGGACAATGCTACAGAGACTATTGCACCTTTCCCCATCCATATGGGCTTACCCTGGGTTGCACACTGATTGCTCACCAGTGGTACATGCAATTTAGAGTGGTGAATCCAGTTTTGGTGATTCCCCTAATCACGATTTAAAAATGGCTAAAACGTGACCCAGCTACTGGACAGCCTTGGGATGCAGGCAAATTCATGTGGAGTTGGCTGTAAAAGCTGCCAATATTTGAAGGCTGTCCAGGGACAGATTCCTTGTGTGGTAATGGACTAATAGTTCCTGTTGTGGGATTCATTGTTGCCTTTTCCCTTTAGATAAAAGAACAAGATGAAAGCCCAATGTCCTGTATCTGTGGAAAGTGTTTGGGAGAGCTCCAGCTTCTTGAAAGACCTTAAGCTTTTGGTCCAGTTTGGCATTGTGTTCTTGTAGGTTTCCCTAAACCACCCTTTGTAAAACCTTTCTGGAAAGAAAAATGTGTGGTGTGTCCTTAATGCTAGGCATCAAAATAAAGAAGTAACACAAAAGCACAGTATAATGGGCCAAGTTTCATGGACAACAACTTCCTGTGACCCTGTTCCTGCCCACACCATCTCTTGGAGTGAAGTAAGGCAGCCCACTGGCCCGTATTAAAGAAACAGAGTTATCAAATCACCACAGTGTATTAGAACATTATAATAATCTACTTACTAGCCCTTTTGAATGTCCAGTTTACATTACAATGGAAATCTCTAGCTGTTTTCATTGTGGTGATGTGTCTTGTCTCTTTTGACTTCCAAAATAAATGCATGCATCCTCATAAATTATTGCAGGAAGAAATAGACAATGTAATCAACTGTAATTATAGGATCAATGTTTCCTCCTTTTGAAAATAATGGTTGAGTACGTCTTAAACATTATTTCCCATCAATGTCTCTTCACTCCAGATGGTATATTTCAGCAATGGGCAATTCAGAAGGACTATATTCAATTTGCATTCTTTTTTAAACAAACCAATTGCTGTGCTGTTTTTCTCTTTAGTTTATCACAGTCCAAAGATTTTTACTTACATGTTTTTACAAGGCAATCTCCCTTGAACAATTTGAAATATGCTCATTTTAATGGCAGTGTCCCAGTGTTAAAATTTCATGTCCAACTCAAGAACTTTCCTAAGTTGGATTTATGTTTGTATGCATATTCAGAAGCTATTTCCTTCATTAAGTCAGAAAACTAGGTCCAGAATCAATAGGAAAACTATTCCTATGCAGCATTAAACCTATTTTATCTCTTTGGCAACAGGAGGGAGTGGAATTTGGCTATGATTCAAAATACATCACACTAAGTATTAGATTCATTAAAGGAAAATGGGTCTTATGGCTTGGATTTGTCATAACTGAAATGAGTGCAGAGCTAGAAACAGAACCAAAACCATCTGCTTGTTCCATGGAGAGCAGAGAGTGGAGCAGCTCCATTAGCAGCTAGTACAGTTTCCCCTCCTCATCATATGGTTTCAGTATACAGTCTCAGCCATAGCTGCCCACTGCACATATTGTGTCATAGCCCTGCATGCATCAGAGACCCTTTTGAACTTCTGGTTAAAGTTTCTAACCAGCACCTCTCCTGGGTAGGCATAACCAGGTGGTGTACTCATGCTTCTGAACACTTAGAATGGAGTTTCCCTTCCCCCTGCTTTAAACAAAAAAGTATGCTTTTAAGAACAGAGTTTTGAAATATGAATTAGAAATGAATGCATGCATAACATGTTATTATCAGTGACATTTAAAAACAAAACAAAACATGAATTCATTTACCTGTGTCAGGAAAATCCTGTTATCTCAGCATGAATAAGGCCTCAAGGTTCAGAACGATAGTTCAATCAAGTGGTTATTATGTTCCCAAAGAGAAACTCATTGAAAACATAAGTCGTTGTAGTTCATCTGGACTGAGATAAGATGACAGATGTTGACTGTATGGGTATTTATTCTTAATGGATGTTATGATTCACAGCAGAGAAGCAGCTTTTACAGCTATGTGCAGTGGCTTCAGCACATTATTAGCACAACAGACCATCAAACATAAGACTCTGAATGTTGGAGATGCAAAACAGCTGGGTTAGATCAGGAACATTAAACATTGCTCATTCCTGCCAGGTATAATAACCATAACAGGAATAGGCACAGTTGTCAGAGAACCTACAGAAATTGAACTCCTTCAACTGAGAGTCTACATTGTATTCCTTGCCATAGTAGGGGAAAGAAGAGAATCCTGAGAGGAATATTAAAGCAGTAGATTGGGAGTCACTTTACTAGTCTTCATTGCTAAGAGGATTTTTCAGCAACAAAGAAATTGAAACTTATCTTTTTGTCAATATGTATGGCATATCCTAATATATATTCATTGTGGCCTCATTAATGTGGCAGATTAAATATGTGTGTAGTTGTAGTTACCCAACCCCAATGGTCATCTTCGGACACCTTGCTTCAAGTGCCATCTGAAGCTCGATGACCGTTTATGCACTGGAGATTTCATGCTGGGCTGCAGGCTGGAGTTTTAGTCGTGGCAGGTTGCCCCACCTCTTCCTGCACCCACGTGGGGGAGCATTTGGCCTGGTGTGCCTCAACTGCCTCCAATTTGTGCTCCTGCTCGGGAGTTGGGGCAGTGAAGTTCCCAGTGCATAAATGGTCGATGAGTTGCAACCAAGAAAGGGTCTTCTTGATAACAGCATCAAGATATTTCTGTTCTCTTCTGTCGTTGCCTTCTGCCCATTGAAGACTTCCCTATTTTGTCGGGCATCTCTCCTCTGATACTCATTGATCTTCCTACTGCTCATATGTTAAGTATTTTGTTGTATTTTTAAAAAATATGGGTGTGTGTTTGACCTTATTTAAATGGATTTATCATTCAGTCCCTTGGGTATCCTACATTTGATGGAAGGTCACTAAGAAGTACATAAGTAGTTTACCAGTGCCATCCTCAGGAGAGTTACAGCTTCTAGGCCAGTTGAAGGGAATACATTATGAGGAAAAAAGAATGCTGCTGATCGGCAAACATAGAACCACTCCAAGGTCTTTCAGACACTACTACCTATGACAATAATAGCAATAATAGAACTATTTCTATGGATATATCCTATTTTGATTTACCTATTGCTTCTTATTAGTGGTCTTTCCTTTCTGGAAGGTAATACCCATGACCCCCACCAACCAGCTCAGCGAATCAGGCTTGGAGTCCTCAGAGAAAGAGCCAAAGGAGCCAAACCCATCAGCTGAGGCGAACCAGCAGAACCAGCAAGGGCCTGTCTGACAATGCACTAGCAGCTCCAGAGACTACTCTGTTGGAGCTTGTAAGCAAGTCTTCAGTGCTGGCCCCTAAGAAAGCCTGTAGGCTGTCATGAAATAGGTCTCAAAGTCTGGTTTGTAGCCTCCCAAGACCCTTTCCCACATTGCAGGAATGGTCTAAAGATCCCAAGCTGAGGTGGGCTAATGAAGGTGAAGGGTGCACAACCTCATCACAGAACCATGCAGTGAGAGCCACACTATTCTTCTGTTGTTTCACTTTTACTCCATAAAGGCAGCTTCAATAACAACAACAACAACAACAACAACAACAACAACTTCTCTATGAATGAGACCAATATGCATGGTATAATCAGTATATCTACCAGAAGGGAGGCTAGCTGTCAGATGAGAAACAGCTATTAAACATGCCTGTATATTTTGAATTTTTACATGTTTCCTAACAATACGATTGTGTACCTTACAGACGTTGCTCATATGATACCAATTGTATGTATAGAAACAGCTGTACCACATTTTAAAAGTTGACAGTAGTATAAGCAAACATGTAAGTCCATCAGAAAAATATCTAAACTGTGATAGTAATATAGTGCTGTCATGATGACCAACTAAAATTCATGAGTGCTGAGTCTGGGTATATTGAACCCCCAAGATATCAGTATTGCCAATATGCCCAAATTCTAATATGGAATGGTACTTGGATTTGGTCCCCAACCCACACACAGGAATCTGAATTTGGGGGGTTCCCTTGTACCATTTGAAGACGTTATCTAGGTTTGGGAGGGCTGTTTTGCAAGCTACAGAAACCAAATTTATACCAAAGATGCTAATGCCTGTCCTCAGAAGAATCACCAAGTTTCAAAAAGTTTGGATCAGAGGGTCCAGTTTTATGAGCCCGAAAGAGGGTGCTTCCATCCATCCTCCATTGTTTCTAGTGAGAGGAAAAACAGCTTTTTTCCCTCCAGGGCAAAAGGCTACAGCAATCAATGGTCAATGCCTTTCACACCAACAACCACGACAAGCTACAAAAAGGAAACCAGAACCCAGGAATCCATGCAGAACCACAAGCCAGTGTGGCAAGCCCAGCAGAACTAATGCCAGATCACAGCACAACCAATGAAGCAGAGGGTACTTTTGCATGACCAAAAGAACCAACAGAGAAGCCCAGCAGAATCCAATACTAGTGTGGCAGTACAAATCCAACAGAACTAATGTCAGACCATAGGATCCCAGCAGGTTTGTTTGTTTTTGCTGTCAATATACAGGTGGCTAACAGAACACTCAAGTGCAGGATAGGGAACACTTTTGAAAGGCCACCAAAACAAAGGGCTGTACACAATCTTTTGCAAGTTTACTTGAAACAAAGGCAATACACAGAGAGACATTACATACCAGTTCCCTAGGGAAGGACTCAGAAAGTGAAAAGGAAGGGGTTGCATCCACCCTGATCCTGCTGTCTCAGCCGTCTGCAGTACATGTATCACAGCATCACAGATGCCCCCTTTCCCACCTCCCATCCCTGCAAGAAGTATGTTTTCATTGCACTAAACAGACCATTTGCTTCATTATTTATGGTGCTCCCATGGGTTCTGCTTGTTTCTGTTTGGCGCACAGGTCTTTCTATCCTACTCTACCCATGTTATCTCCATCAAGATGAACAATTCTTGTCCTGTTTTAATTTCAGCATGCAATTTGGACTGATTCTGCATTAAGCAGGGGGTTAGACGAGATGGCTTGTTTGGCCCCTTCCAGCTCTATGATTCTATGACTCAGTGAATGATATTTTTAGCACCACCACCATCATCACCCTGGGGTCATATACCAGGGATTGTCATCCTGGAGTAGCCTTTGGAACATTTTTGACTATGGAAAAGGAGTGGCTATTTAAAGTGATCATTTTATCATTGAGGTGAGTGACCCTCTTCTCTGCCTGTTGTTTCTCTCTCCTAAGGACCCTAGAGCCAACCTCACCAAACATCTTCATCAGAAATACTTGGTGTCCCTTCCCTATCAGATGGTTCAGGGACAGCACTGGATATGTTTGCAGAATGACTCACCTCCTGGCTGGCTGGTAATAGCTGCATAGACACTTTAGCAGCAGCCTCTTTCTCACTACTTAAGGACACCACATCTGGTACTGTGCACCGGAAGTGGTTCCCAACTATTTAGGGACGTCCATGTTGACTGACAGTGGTGAACAGGCCAAGAGCTGCCTCCTTAGAAAAACTCAGGACAGACTCGCTGTCTCTTGGGGGAACAGGAAGAGATGCCCAAGGTGTTGAGATAGCATTTCTTTCTCTTGCATCCCATCTGGCCTCTCCTCCTGTTCCTCCTTAGAAGGCCACCTGGAATCTGGAGCAACCAGAGCAGGGTCATCTGGTCTCTCTTTTAGTTTCTACCACAGCCTCTGGGTCCCTGAAGTGAGCTCCGGAGCCAGAGAATTCTCATTCCCAAAGCTTAGCTTCAAAGGACAGCTCAGGCAGCTCCACCTGTTGCTGCTGAGCCTCAAGAACATCTGGAGGAGGGGCAACCTGAGCAGTGGACGCCTGTCCAATGCAAGCACATGCATGCACCTCTGCAGGCAGTGCTCCAGCAGCTACTTCAATGAAGACTGTCATGCATGCTCATCCCTCAAGGCAGGAGATGGAGAGGTAGAAGGCAGTTGTAGAATAGGCCTCCACGCAAGGGGGTGTTAGAAAGCTTCAGCCTACCCCCTCCCCACTGCACTCTTTTCCCTAGCTTTGTCCCCAGTGCTCTATCGCATTAACTTCCTTCAGCTCATTGTTTTCCCATGCCAAATTCTTTCTAACTAGTAGAAATTGAAAGAAGTTAGGTATCTAGTTACCTATGCTACAACCTAATGGACTCTGAAACTTTTTAACGATCCCCCATAAGAAAAAATGTTTTTTAATACCCCTAATTTAACCTTGCTTCAGTTTTTAAAATGTTAGAACTAGTGACTTCCTATACTGATGCCTGTGGTTTAATAGAAAGCTGAGATAAAATTTCCATACTTTAAAAAAAGTTTAAGGTTCTTTACTAAACTCATTCTATGTTTTATTAGAGCAAACCTGCTTTCCTTTTCACTGACTTCTTCTAAAAAATGAAACTACAAAACAACCTAAAACAAAAATTGTTGACAACTTCAAATGCCTGCCTACAAGAACTGAAGCTCAGAGTGTACACCAGACTGTTTTGGAGTTTTATACTACTGTGATGCAAACATCTTTTAATAGCCTAGCACTACTGTAATTAGGGAGGAACTGAAACCCTATGCTGAAATGTAATTATAACTGTTTTAAACAATTCTTAACATAACATTATTACTAGAAATCTCTACATAACACCTACTGCCAGAACAAGTATTTAACAGTTAAGCGGACCCTTGAACCAGAAGCACACATGCAGAGCCAAATCAGATATGTGGATGAAACATTGATTGAAATGTGAATCTCCAACACCTCTCCCAAACTTCTAGAAATTAAAGGAAATAAACAGCAACTCAACTATTCAAGTGAAAAATAGAACACAAGTCTTTCAACAAATTAAACCACTAGAAAACCACAAATTAAACCATTGTTGTTGTTGTTTTTTTTTGGGGGGGGGGACAGACACCTTTTCCATACCTCAGTGTTACTGCTGTTTCCCATTGACTTGAATCCACATCTGATGCTCCAACATTGTGACACCTCTTTCACCACAGGGCATTTATTTCAAATAAATTTTTCTCGACTTTGGATCTTACTCTTTATGAATTGTTGTGAACCACCCCAGGTGACCATTCACAATCACCAGGGCATAGTATAAAAATCTCTAAATAAATAAATAAATATGCTGTAATGTTATAACATTGTCAAAAGGCTGGATGTATCATGGGGAACAGTATAGTTGCTTCCATTTCAAAGGTACTCTGCTTCATTTTAGGCACCAACTTAGGAAATGGACAGTGAAAATTCACACAAAATCCTATTGAAAATTGTATTCCCCATGGACAACACATATTCAACCTGCTCCCCAGCAGCTGCACTGGTTACTGGTTGAGTTTTGGATCAAATTCAAGGTGTGGGTTTTAACTTTTAAGGCCTTATGCGGTCTGGGACCTGCATACCTGAGGGGTTGACTATGCAAGTATGTCCCCTGAAGGGCATTGTGCTGTGTTTGGCCTCAACTAGAGCCAGGGCCTTTTTGGCCCTAGCTCCACCCTGGTGGAATGAGTCGCCAACCAAGTTCAGCCCTATCGGAGCTGACAAAGTTCCGAAGGGCCTGCAAGACAGCACTCTTTGACCAGGCATAGGCTTGAGTCCATCATAAGAGCAATATGATACCAATAAGGCCCCCTTCCTTCCCCCATCCACATCCATCTTAAAATCTGGTCACAAAACTGATGCTGAAATTACTCTGACCCAAGTGGTCAGATCCAGGACACTCAAGAGGGTTTTTAGGTTAAGATTTTTAAAATTAGTTCTGAATGTTTTTATATATATTTGTATATGTGTTTTATGGAAGTTAGCCACCTTGAGCCTATTCTAGGGAGGGGTGACCAATAAATCCGTTTAATAAAATAAAATAGTGCTAAGCTACATTTCTAAGTGTTACAGAACTGTTTATGTAGGTGAAATAGAAAAGTTGGATATCAAAGAAAAGGTTGTTACTGGAAGGAGAACTCTCCTATCCCCCCTTTTTTCTTCTTTGTCTAATGATGAACCTGATAAACGGTTTGGTGAAACTTGAATGCTACCTCAGTGGGCTTTGAATTTTACTTGGTCCTAATGAAAAATTGTAGCACTCTTACTATTTCACAAGTAGCCTCTCTGTGTTAGATTATCCAGGTTGCCAAAATATTTATGGAAATCTAAAGATCCCCACAATATGCATTATTCTTTTCAATCCTTTTATACTTGAGTATGCGGGAGGGGAGGGGGAGAGTCTTGGAGGACCTCATGCTAAAGGAGCAGAGTGTTGACTCATCATTTTTGGTTGACAGCAGCCTTCCTTTCTCATAAACTTTTCTCCAGCTAATTATTAGAATTTTATCTCTCCATCTATATGAAGGATACAGTTCAGTAGAATGATCAATAATATTACAGCAACTGTCAGGCTGAGTCTTGCTCATTAGGTCATGTCAGCTTATAGTTCCAGCAGGCTTTTTCTGTGCCCCCAGTTCTGTATTAACATTGCTTGAGAGGTGCAAGATAAAACGAGCTGCCACCACAGCATGGAACTAAGGCTGAAAGGTCATTGCAAATGGAATCATTGTAGTCCTGGCTCTAGGAAAGGTCAGAGCCTGATGAACAATAGGAGAATAGCTGCCAGTTACAGAACAGATTGACTTGGTTATTCTCATAGCAAGTTTCCTCTGATGGGTTTTTTTGGATAAAAGGTGGGCAACTAGTTAAGCACCTAAGACCTTAACAGAACTACATAACTAACTTGAGGCCAAAGCAGCTAGAACGTCCCTCCTAGATCCAAAATCAATAGTCCATATAGTTCAACAATTGTTACAAATGTCTTTACCTGCCTTACTCCATCATAGGCTTCTGGGGCAGATAACAACAAATACAACCCCAACAACAAATCCACAGTGTGTGACCTAGCAATAAACAACCAATAAAAACCCAGCAATTGATAAAAACAGCAGTAGTAGAAGCAAGTAAAACCAGGATTCATTTTAAATTAATTACAAGAGAAGCAAATACTCTCCTGTTGTTGCCAAGGATTTATAATTATTAGTCTTCAAAGACTACCAGGCAGGTTGGGTATCTAGACACAGGGAGGGGTTAACCATGCTACTCTGAAAAATTATCAGGCATTTAATTATCAAGCACACTGTCTAAAAGAATGTATATGAATATTTGTGTGATGTGATTTTATAATATTGCCAATATCACCATGGAAAATATCAAGTCAATGGATAGGTTGCCTTCATTTTTAATCACCATCTGCCCCACTTGGAAAACTGCCCTATTTGGAAAATTGCCCTTTTATTCTGAAGCATATCAATTATAATTGAAAGAATGTCATGTTGTTTGTATAATGGGAATATTTCTGCATTTAAAAGAACATCAGCAGCTGCTGATTTTCTTTCTCCTTTCATTTCCAGTCAATGTGGCAATGCTCTAGTTTGCACACACCTGATTTGGATAATTCTGTCCACCCAGAATTCTTTGACCCAGAGTATATGTTTTCAATATCTCTGCCATCTTCTCTGATCCCTTATTAAATAATCTAGAAAAAATGAATATGCTAAAATTATGAGCATGGCACAGTTCTTAAAGCAAAGGAAATTATGACAAAGATATTAGTGATTTAAAGGAAGTGATCGCAATTAGTTAACAGCTACTGAATGTTAGAAATAGCTGTTCTTGTTCATTCTCTCTCTCTGTCTGTCTGTCTGTCTGTCTGTCTCTCTCTGTGTGTGTGTGTGTGTGTTTCTGGAAATCCAGAATGTGAAATTCACACTGTTTATTTTAATGTAAAACATTATATCCTGCCTTTCCTCCTATGATCTCTAGTTGAGTATATTCTAAAAAGCTTATAACAAGTATCTCTTTGTGATTTCGAACAATATTGTGGCAAATGTTTGCTAACCATGACTTAGTTAAACTGCAGTGCAATCCTAAATATAGTCCCTCCCTTCTAAATCTGTTAATCCCACTGGATTTTAAAAGGTGCCACTCTGTTTGGGATTGACTCAGAATGGTTTACTGATGTTTTCTCATTAGGCATTAACTGTTCATAGGAACACGCACACTCATGGATCTGCCTTGGAAAAGATTATCCCTCCCAGTTGAAAGGAAGGGGAAATTAGGTGTGTTCATGTGTGGACACATAAGAAAATACCTATAATTAGGCCATGTTTATTTATAGTGCCTAAAAAGAAATGGATTGATTCCTTTAAAAGTGCAGAATAAGAAAAAGAAGATATATAAAAGATATGTATGAGCGAATAGAGGGAGGTATTTATTAAATTTGCAGAAGACACTAAACTGGGAGGGGTAGCAAACACACCAGAAGACAGAATCAGAATACAAGATGATCTTGACAGGCTAGAAAACTGGGCTAAAATTAATTAAATGAATTTCAATAGTGATAAGTGTAAAGTTCTTCATTTAGATAGGGAAAATCATATGCATCACTATAGACTTGTTTTGGCAGTAGTACATGGGGAAAGGATTTAGGGGGGGGGGGGGTCTTAGTAGACCATACACTGAATGAGTCAGCAGTGTAATTCAGTAGCTAAAAAGGCAAATAGGATTTTAGGCTGTATTGAAAGAACTATAGTGTCCAGATTATTTGAGGAAATATTACCTCTTTACTCCACTCTGGGAAGAAGAAGAAGAAGAAGAAGAAGAAGAAGAAGAAGAAGAAGAAGAAGAAGAAGAAGAAGAAGAAGAAGAAGAAGAAGAAGAAGAAGAAGAAGAAGAAGAAGAAGAAGAAGAAGAAGAAGAAGAAGAAGAAGAAGAGTTGGTTCTTATATGCCGCTTTTCCCTACCCGAAGGAGGCTCAAAGCGGCTTACAGTCACCTTCCCATTCCTCTCCCCACAACAGACACCCTGTGGGGTGGGTGAGGCTGAGAGAGCCCTGATATCACTGCCTGGTCAGAACAGTTTTATCAGTGCCGTGGCGAGCCCAAGGTCACCCAGCTGGTTGCATGTGGGGGAGCGCAGAATCGAACCTGGCATGCCAGATTAGAAGTCCGCACTCCTAACCACTACACCAAACTGGCCCTCACCTGGAGTACTGTGTTCAGTTTTGGGCACCACAACTGAAGAGAAATGTAGGGCTACAGAGGAGGGCTACAAAGACGGTGAGGGATTTGGAGACAAAGTCATCTGAAGAAAGGTTGAGGGAGCATGGTCTGTTTAGCCTGGAGAGAAGGCAACCAAAGGTGATATGATAACCATCTTCAAATGGAGCAGAATTGTTTTCTGTAGCCCCAGAGGGTCGAACCAGAACCAATGGGTTGAAATTAATTCTAAAGAATTTTCAGCTAAACATTTGGAAAAAGTTCCTGAAAGTTAGAGTGGTTCCTCAGTAGAACAGGCTTCCTTGGGAAGTGGCGGGTTCTCCTTCTTTGGAAGTTTTTAAGCAGAGGCTAGATAGTCATCTGACTGAAATGCTGATTTTATGAACAGGCTCATCTATTAAATAAATAAAATTAAAGAATCCTATATGATCTAAAGAGCCTCTTGTGGCGCAGAGTGGTAAGGCAGCAGAAATGCAGTCTGAAAGCTCTGCCCATGAGGCTGGGAGTTCAATCCCAGCAGCCAGCTCAAGGTTGACTCAGCCTTCCATCCTTCCAAGGTTAGTAAAATGAGTACCCAGCTTGCTGGGGGGTAAACGGTAATGACTGGGGAAGGCACTGGCAAACCACCCCGTATTGAGTCTGCCATGAAAACGCTAGAGGGCGTCACCCCAAGGGTCAGACATGACTCGTTGCTTGCACAGGGGATACCTTTACCTTTACCTTTATATGATCTAAGAACATTTATTTATTTAATTTACAAGGAATCTGTTTTCTTTATATAAATCAATTATTTCATGGCTTCTAGTTCTTAATTACAGGCTTTTTGGATGCTCTCAGGCTTTTTTCATGTTAAAATGCCTTAAATTGGGAAGTTCCTTCAACTGTGTTTACTCCCAAAATACTTTGTTTTTCTTTGTTCTTTTAATCTATAATATTCCCTTGGACTCCCTGTGCTTCTAGAAAAGTGGCCATGCTTAGCTTGTACTAGCTTGTACTACCACGTTCTCCCTTTCTGGATGAACCACTTTCCCTGATTCCCCTTCACTACTTATGAAGAGGTCCTCCTTCTCTTCCTTAGAAGGATTCTCCTTCCTCTTTGGCCTGATTTGGGAGTAAACAGCTGACTATCCACATTCTCACTGCCAAATAACTGTCCTTGTTGTTCAAACATTGTGTGGATTTGCTGTCAATGAAAAACTGTTATCTCACCAGAGTTTCTCCTTAGATAAGTTTATCAGCTAAGAATCAGAATCAAACCTCTCTCAGACTAGTCCGAAACTGAACTGAACTTCCCCCAGTCAACAGCCAGTATAATAGCTCCCAGTCGGCTGTGGCTGGCCAGCTTGTCATCCTGTTCTGTATGTCTAGTGAGGATTTAAAACTCCTCACTCACTGTTGCTGTTGTTTCAGCACTTAGAGCCTTATTTTCTAGGTGCTCACCATCACACCCCACCTAGGCATATGGCTGATCCATCAGAGAGAAAAGAATAGTTTCTGTCTTGGCCAGAGCACTGTGGGTTACTTAGCATTTTATGCTAAACTATATTTCTTTTACCAAACCCTTTCCCTGTCCACTGAAGCTAATTAGATCAGACTAAGGGCACATCTACTTGACAGGTTCTTCTGCTGATATTGTGGTGCAAGAAAACTTGATAGTGCCCTGAATCGAGGCAGACATATCTCACCCTAGCCTGAGGCAATCAGTACAGCATGTCAATCTGTGATCATTATTCATTTGCACCTGCAGTTTTTCCCCCTGTCAGTTAAATAGGAAGAAATGCAAAAAGCAGTGTGTGGGGGAAGACACTCCTTAGGGCTCAATCAATCCCTCCTCTAAAGCTCATGTGAATATACCCCAAATTTTCCTTTGCTCTGGAGATGATAGACTGGTGGGCACCCCAGCAGTTCATGGCTTCCAGAAGACAGATCATTGCCTTAAAAGGGTACCCATTCCTTTCCTCTGTGGCAGGGTACCAGTTATACATAAACAACTTCTGACAGATTTCTTATCTAAATGTCAGGCATGCTATCACTGAACTGAATTTCCTGGCCATTATTTCTACATAGCTAAGCAATGACATGTTACTTGATTTTCTTGTCAATTAATTTCTACTCTTTTGCCCAAGCTTGTTATGTTAACCATTAAGGTGTCACACAACATTTACACATATAAGATCACAATGTCACAGTCTAAGCAAACTAATTTTGAACTTAGATAATTGTCATCGTCCTACTAGATTTAGTGTTTTCAGAAGACAATTAGTCCACTGGTTTTCCAGCCAATCTATAAATGAACCCTCTTGAATTCTGAGGAAGTTGGCTTTATTTATGGATTTAATTCTATAATATATTTACTGCCTCTCCAAAGACCTTTTCAAGGTGGTTACAAAGTAACACAAATACAACAATAAAATAATTAAAAAAAACATGATCTGTGTCAAAACTAATAATAAAACAAGTTCCCTAGTTTCAGGAGCACTCAAGAAGACATATGTAGTATCTAAAAGATGCTACCATTGAAAAGCCCAGTCTCTGGTCGCCACCACTACAGTAAGAGTCACCAAAAGCAGAAACTGCAAATTGGTTCATTAATGGTGGGCAGAAAGTACAGGAGGAAGCTCCAAACTATTTAGGACCTTCATCATAAAAGCCAGCATTTTGAATGGTGTTTGCAAAAGCAGCTGAATTTCCCAAGACAGCCAACTTGGTCTAGTGATTAAGAACAGTGCCCTCTCAACTGGAGAACTGGGTTTGATTCCCCATTCCTCTACATACAGCCAGATGGGTGACCTTGTCAATGGAAGCACAAGTCACTAAGATAGCCCAGCTGGTATTCTCCCACCCTATGAAAAGCCCAGCTACTAGGTCCTTCCCAGCCCAGGAACACTTGATCACAGTGATCCATGTGACAATCATCTCCAGATTAGATTTCTGTAATTTGCTCTATGTGGGCCTTCCCATTTCCCTGATCTGGAAACTAGAGCTGGTACAAAATGCAGCTGCTAGTTTTTTCACTAGAACACCTTGGAGAGCCCATATCCAGCCTGCGCTGAGGCAGGTGTATTGTGGGTTAAATTCCAGATCAAGTTCAGGGTTCTGCTTTCGACCGTTAATTCCATTCTCAGTCTAGGCCCAATGTATCTCCCTATGCCCCTCGTAGAGCTTTATCTGCAAATACTAATAGGTTGGTGTTACCCTGCCCAAGTGAAATTTACTTGGCCTTTACCAGGGCCAGGGCTTTTTGTGCTCTGTCCCCTACCTGGTGGAATGAGCTTCTGGAAGACCTATGGGTTCTAAACGAACTACAGGACCTGCTAGATGGAGCTCTTCCACCAGGAAGTTAAAGGGAGATTTTGTGTCTCTCCTCTGATATTCTCCAATTATGTCCAGCTACATCCTCCTGAGTTAGGCAGTTGACAGCTGGAGGGGGGGGGAGGTAAGAAAATTGGGAGGTTTTTAGGTTTTGTTATTTTTATTATGTCTATATTTGAATCTGTATTGCTTGAATTGTTGTAAGCCGTTGCGAGTTTGCTGGGCCAAGAAAAGTGACATATAAATATAAGAAATAAAATAAAATATTAAAATATGTGAATAAAGGTCACATGCCATTTTGCTCATAGCCTTATTGAGTTCTACTCCTTCCCCCCTGCTGCTCCACCAAGAGCTCTTTCTCTCCTACTAGTCAAACAGTAACTATGCAGAAAACCAAAACAGGAACCTGAAAATGGTTCAGACAAAAAGATGCCAGTGGGGAATCCAGAAAGTCTACCAGAAACTACTGAGGACTGTTGAACATGCTGTGGCAAGACATTCAGGTGGATGGCCATGTTGGTCTGACATAGTTTGAGCCCAGTGGCGCCTTTAAGACTAACAAAGCTTAATTCTGCATAGTGTGCATGCAGGCTAAAGCTTCATTCATTAATTAAACTTTGTGAGTCTTAAAGGTGCCACTGGACTTATACTGTAGCAGAAATCTGTAAGATCTGTTTGTATTAATTATACATTTAATTATTCCCTGATATTCTCTCATATTAAGCCCATTTTTGTTGCTTTTAGAAGAAGGCCACCATGCACCAGAATAGTGAATATTAATGATTGACATGAATATTCCTATTCATTTTTCTTGGGGACCTTTTTGCATCGTTTTGCTTATCATTAGCAAAGAAACAAATGCATAACTGTGATTCAATTTGGCCCTGGAATGGTTTATGTCTGGGAGCCCCTAATCACAAAAATGTTAACTTTAAAAGAAAACCCTATTTTTGTCATGATGATCCTGCTGTCACTGTCCAACATCTGTGTGACAGTGGATTGACACTGATGGAAGGGTTTGACATCAGTAGAGCAAACCTTCTGCTGCCCTGGAAATTCCTTTCAAGGCTGGTAGTATGGGACAAAGGGATAATATGGATGCTCTATGTTTACAAAGCTTCTCCTTGTTCAACTTATTGGAAGTGAGTTGTTTTAGGGAAGAAAGCAATATGTATTCTGTTTTTTACCCTATAGGACAGGCATAGGATGGAAATAATTTCATGCTGTGTTTCTTTATGAGATTTTGTCCCTATTTCCAGAAAACATTTAAGTATTGTATGTTGTATGCTAGCCCAGAGCCTTTAGGACTGAATCACACAAATACATTAGGCTTAATTTTATTTTCATGCAATCAGAATGTTGTATGATAGCATGCTGTGACTATGATCACTGGGAAGAAAGATTTCTTTAAAAGAACTTTTGGTAGCATAATCTAAAATGAGTTTCAGAGACAAACAAGCAGAGACATGTGAGGATTGTGTACATGAGATGATAGTTCCTCCAGCTTTCCTCATCTAGCTTTGGCATGATGACACCTCCCAGCCTGCCTGACCACAGGATGACCACCTCAACAGAGGTGGCAGTTATGGGGACAGCTCGCTCATCTGTGAAATCCCAGCTTCAGTGTGGCTTCCTGTGAGCCCCCATCACTAGCCTTGGCACAGCTCCTAGCATGGCTCCTCAATGACTTTCAGCATTGCCACTGCTGCACATCAAACCAGGTGAACTTTCTAAGGCTTGGCATAGCTCTGAGAATAGCTATGGACAGGCAGAATGGGTGGGAAGCAGTGAAGCTGGGGTTGGGTGGACAGGGGGCACTACCATGGCAAAGCTGGGGTTGGCGGAGGGCTCAGGGATATAGATCCAAACTATGCCTGGATTCTGGACAGCCTTCATCTGGCCCTGATCTGTGGGTTTATGTATCTACTAGAATTTAAGACCGCTGTAGCCAGAATACAGCGGTCGCTAGCGGGCAGTGGGTGGGTGCAGGAGGCCCCCCTCCAGCCTGGGTGCCCCCCTCCCCCCAGCCTCCCGAGGCCTGTGCTGAAGCTTGCCCCAGCCGCCCCCGTTCCCTGCCAAGCCCCCATCTTCAGCGTGGGGCTTGGGGCAGGCCTGCCACGTCTGAGCCAGTTTGGTGTAGTGGTTAGGAGTGCTGACTTCTAATCTGGCATGCCAGGTTCAATTCTGCGCTCCCCCACATGCAGCCAGCTGGGTGACCTTGAGCTTGCCACGGCACTGATAAAACTGTTCTGACCGGACAGTGATATCAGGGCTCTCTCAGCCTCACCCACCTCACAGGGTGTCTATTGTGGGGAGAGGAAAGGGAAGGCGACTGTAAGCCGCTTTGAGCCTCCTTCGGGTAGGGAAAAGTGGCATATAAGAACCAACTCTTCTTCTTCTTCTTCTTCTCTGAGCGCCATGCTGAAGCTTCCCCCCAGCTTCAGCACAGGACGTCTTGGCCCCTCCAAGTTTTTATCCCAGACTTACCCCACCCCTTTCTCCACCCCCTTACTACTTTATTTTTACCAGTCCCGCGGAGCGGTTTACAGATAGACTGGTGTAGAATAGATATATGATAACTGGAGATCTGGAAGCAACCTTTGGGAGCAGCAATCCCATTCTCCCCACTTTTAATTCCTCCTCCTATTTTTGTCAGTGTCTTTCTCTTTCTCCCCACTTCTCTCTTATTCTCTCTCTCTCTTCCCCATGTCTACTGGCACTCCTCCTTTTCAGCCTCCCCCACCCCATCATCCTTTCCCCATTAGCAGTGGTAGATCCCCCAGCAGCCCCTTTGCAGCTTTGCCATTTCAGTGGCTCACCTGGCCTCTTTGCCACTTTGATGGCTCTACTAGGCTCTTCACCCTCTTGGCAGCTTCACTGCTTCCTCTCCCAGGTATCTTTGCTGCCTTGGAAACTCATCTGGCTTCGTTGCCATGCTGGCAGCTTGCCTAGACTCTTTGATGCTTCAGCAGTCACAGCAGCTTCTCCTACACACACCTGCAGCTTTGTTGCCTCAGTGACATGGTGGGTGGAGGCAAATTGAAGATTTTACTATGTGTGCACAGTCCATGCCTTTGGTTTGAGAGGAATTCAACTCCAATATTTTGTTTTGTTTTTACATTTTCAGATTCTTCTGTGAAGCTAGGGGTCCTTCAAGCTTACAGAACTATCCGCTTTCTGCCAGCGTGGGCCTAATGCAGATTTAAGTATCCACATATGAGCTCACACTTGGGTATCAGATAGACTGTCCCCTCCCACGCCATTTCCTCTTTCCTTTCCTTGAATCCCCCCATAGACAGACCTAACAAATGGGAACTCTGTGCTCTTTTAGAACAGAATTAAGCCACTGCAATATTAATAGACAAAGCTGCCCTTCTTAAATGTCTGCTCTTTTACCGAGGCAAGCCCCAAAACAATTGTAGCACCCTCCAAGGTGAACTCTTCCTGTATTTCTCGCTAACTTTTTATTCCCCTGAATGGTGATTGGATGCTAGAGCAGCACTCCCACTGGCTTGATGAGTAGCTGCTTTTTTTTAAAGGGTGTATTTTATTGTATTATATTGTAAGTAGCCCAAAAGCCTGTTGCACCCAGGAATGCAACAGGTGCCCCGACAGTGCTGCCACCGCCCTACCTAGGCGTCCCCACAGCCATCCAGCCTGCCACATGAGCTGGTGGGCAGGCTGAGCAGCGGGCTGGCAGGGTCACTGTGGGAACGCCCTCCTAGGCAGCCAGGAAGCATCTGGCTGCGAGGCTTCATGTGCACCTCGCAGTCAGCTTCTGGGGGCGGGCATTCTAGGGGCCAACCCAATCCGGCTGTGCCCAGCTTTGCAGAATCCAGCCTGGGCTGAAGGAAATTCACCTACAATGCCACAGCGGCAATTAGCAATTCCCTTGGTATGCAAGGAAGGACCACAACAGACAAATGCTGGCACATCCCTTCCCCTGCCCACCCACTCACGATATGCCTAAATTCATCAAATCAGCATTTCTGTCAGATGGCTATCTAGCCTCTGCTTAAAAACCCCCAAAGAAGGAGAATTCACCACATTCCGAGGAAACCTGTTCCACTGAGGAACTGCTCTGTCAGGAACTTTTTCCAGATATTTAGCCCAAAATTCTTTTGAATTAATTTCAACCCATTGGTTCTGATCTGACCCTCCAGGACAACAGAAAACAAACTCCCTCATCCTTTCCTCATATGACTTGGTCGTCAAAACCCTCACCATCTTTGTAGAACTCCTCTGGACACATTCCAGTTCCTCTACATCTTTCTTCAGTTGTGGTGCCCAAAACTAAATACAGTACTCCAAGTGAGTGGAGTAAAGTGGTAAAATCACCTTTTGTGATCTGGACACTATACTTCTTTTAATACAAACCAAAATCCCATTGGCCTTTCTAGCTATCGAATCATACTGTTGACTCATGTTCAGTGTATGTTCTACTAAGATCCCCCAGATCACACATATTACTGCCAAGAAAAGTCTCACCCATCCTATAGTGATGTATTTGATTATTCCTACCTAAATGAAGAACTTTACATTTTTCACTATTAAAATTCATTTTATTCATTTTAGCCCAGTTTTCATGCCTGGCAATATCATTCTGTAACTTGTATCTATCTTCTGGTGTGTTTGCTACCCCTAACTTGAAAACTTGATGTGCATGCTTTTAAAATAACCCCCCTCTATAAAAGTTGCTTCTTTCTCTTGCCGTTGTTGATTTTTAATCATCAAGTGTGACTTGCATTTTTTTTTTTGCCTTCAATGATTTTTTTAAAGGAAGTGAAACACATTTTCGGTTACTCCCCTTTAACTTTTCATTGTCTTCTGTCAACAACAAAGTAGTAGATGGAGCAAAACATAGTCCTGGAATACTGTAAGAAAAGAAAAGCAACTGGGGTTGGAGAGAGAAAATGTTTAACTCTTCCTCATCCTCTGTACTACAAGAACAGTAAAATCAATTGGAGAATGATTCTTTGCAAAGACTCACTGCTAATAGCAAAGCAAGCTACAGAATGGGAACCTGTAAGTGTATAAAACCAGTGTTAGCACCACACTAGAAACACTCATAGCACCCACTGCCCTTCTCTAGGTCACTCATCTTGTAGTAATTGGCAGGATGCTGTGCACAGACAAAGCTATCACTCCAGCTGGCTTTAGTGGAAACATATAACTTTGGGGGTTGGACAAAATGACTGCTGTTTACATTGACTGGATGGGTGGTATATGCCCAATCAAGATGTGAGTGATTTTCTTTGGCATCAAAAAAGAAACAACTTTATTATCCAACATGAACTGAGGGTTGGCCTGGCACAAGGTATAAATTTACCCTCGCATAGAGTTACCCTGGCTGCTGTCATGGGCTCAAGGGGCACCCTGGGTCCTCCTCCCTCCCAGGCGGGAGGAAGGATCCCTTGCTCCTTGATACCCTCCTCAGGGAGGAGGCTGGTTTAATGGTGGTTGAACATCCACCTCACCCAACCATCCCTACCTCCTGGCTCTGAGCTCCTGACCTTCCCAGCTGGGCAAGAGCATGCTTGGTATTAGCCGGTCTCTTACTGAGATCCCCAACCCCAGGGTGCCAGTACTCGGACTTGTCCCTGACCAAAATACTCCACCTCGTGCCCCTATTCCACAGCTGTGACAAATATAATTAACAACCCTAAAACCCTTACAACAGGGTGGGAGGGTAGGCAGCTGTCCTCAAGCTCACTGCGGCGGACAAAGGGATGAGCTCCAGTATGACCGTTTATGCACTGGGAACTTCACTGCCCCAGCAACCGTGCAAGAGCACAAATAGGGGGCGGATGGGGTACACCAGGCCAAATGCTCCCCCATGTGGGTGTAGGAAGAGGTGGGGCAACCGGCTACGACTAAAACTCCAGCCTGCAGCACAGGATGAAACCTCCAGTGCATAAACGGTCTATGTGGCACCTTAAATAGGTACCCTGGAGCCCTACCCCTTATACCACCACTGGAGCCACATGGGCATAACCATGTTACTGCTGGGCCTGACTCAGCCACGTCTTTAATGGCCCACCCACACGCCACACCAACTGCAGCCTCTGCTGACTCATGTCCGTGTTTTGTTTGCTGAATCACTTTCTCCCTTTCTCTTCTGGAGTCTCTTCATCCCAAATTTGAATTCATGGTCTTATGAAAAGCAGAAAGCACAAATGTCAGATATTTCAGTGGTTATCTTAAAATATTGGTGCAAATAACTGCCATTATTTTCAGTAATATAATGCATCATATTTCACTAGACAACGACTGAATGCATGTTACTAATTCTCATTGTATGGCCCCATTTTACCTTCTGATTGTTGGACTTTTGTTTTCTCTCCTCTCTTCCAGTTTCCTTATTCTTTAAGATGTATATTTGTAATGGAAATATACTTGCTGTCAGTCCCAATACAGCAATTTCACCTGGCTGGTACAGTTTCACATTCTGTCAGTGTTCTGGGCAATCTGATAAACTAGATTTCTATTCAGTTTCATAACTTAAATGCCTTTTCTATTCAGGTCTGGGTTTTTTTTTCAAATATTTGATTCTTTTAAAACTTTAGTGCTATTAAATATTGTGCATTCCTGTTGCATTTCCTGGATTCTACTTTTTAAAACACATTTTTCCACTGGATTATTTTTCACAATTGTCATTTTATACACCTTCACATGATATGAAATGACCTGAAATCAACCCAAAAGAGTGGTCTTAGAGACTAGAACCAATTTTATCATTTCTCAATTTAGTAATCACACAACAAAGATTATGATTGCTAAAACAATGGGTTGTAGTTTCATCTTCAGCAAGGATAGCCTTAGGAATGTTCAGTGCTTGTGTTAGGAGTATTACAGGCTTGTCTCTTCTTTTCTGATGTTACATTATTTTGTGAGCTCCTGTAATGGAACTGAAATGTACAACATCAGTTAGAATCACAATAAAGTCAACGGAGAAAGAAAAGAGATAGGACAGCAGATTCAGTCTGGGTAGTGTACATTTCAGTAAAATCTAGTGATGATCAGGTTTTCCCAGCTTCATCTTGATTGGGATCTGAACTTTCTTTATTCATTGAGGTCTGAACTTTCTTTACTCATGCCTGCTGCATGTCCCGAAGGTGACCTGACATGAGCGCATCACGGTGGGTGCAGAGACCAGGCCTTAAATCGTGCCATGTTCACTGGCCCAGCCTTTTTCATAGAATCATAGAATCACAGAATCATAGAGTTGGAAGGGACCTCATGGGTCATCTAGTCCAACCTCCTGCACTATGCAGGACACTCACATCCCGATCGCTCATCTACTGTAACTTGCCACCCCTTTGCCTTGACAGAATCAGCCTCTCTATCAGATGGCTATCTAGCATCTGTTAAAAAATTTCCAAAGATGAAGAACCCACCACCTCAGGAACTTCTTCCGCATATTTAGATGGAATTTCTTTTGAATAAATTTCATCTCATTCCTTCTGATCTATCCCTCTGGGGCAAGAGAGAACAATTTGGCTCCATTCATATAACAAAGTTTTAAATACTTGAAAATGGTTATCAGATCCCCTCTCAGTTGTCTCCTCTCTAGGCTAAACAGGCCAAGCTCCCCCAACCTTTCTTCATATCTCTTGGTCTCCAAACCCCTCACCATCTTTGTTGCCCTCCTCTGGACACGCTCCAGATTGTCAACATCCCTCTTCAACTGGGGTGCACAAAGCTGAACACAATATTCCAAGTGAGGCTGAAACAGAGCAGAATAAAGTGGTTCCATCACCTCTCGTGATCTGGACATGATACTCCATTTGATACAGCCCAAAATCCCTTTTGCCTTTTTAGCCACTGAGTCACACTGCTGACTCATGTTCAATGTATGGTCTACTAAGACTCCTAGATCCTTTTCGCACATGCTACTGCCAAGACAAGTCTCTCCTACCTTATATTGGTGTATTTGGTTTTTCTGTCTTCAGTTGTGTTTGCTACCCCTCCCAGTTTAGTATCTTTTGCAAATTTAATAAGTATACCCTCTAATCTCTCCTCCCAATCATTTATAAATATATTGAACAGCACAGGCCCCAGGACAGATCCTTGGAGTACTCCATTTGTCACTCTTTTCCAAGAAGATGCTGAACCATTAACAATTACCCTCTGGGTACAATTTCACTTGAGATGCTGACAACAGAGTTATCCTGTCCTGCCACCCTGAGGTTAAGTAGAGTTAAGTGTGGTTTACTGTGTGGTGTGCAGCGTTTTTTAATGTTAAGGTGTACTTTTGCATTATTATTGTCACAGCTAGCGGTGTTTTGGGGGGAGGTCTGTGTTTTGGGGGTAGGTCCAGCCTGTGTCCTGGACTCCCAAGTTTAGGGGCCTCCTAAGAAGAGGCTGGGTGTGAGCAGGACTGCACCAGTAGGTAGGAACTGGGCTAACCCACCTGGGTGGCTCAGGGTGGTGTGCACCCTAAAAGGTACCTTGAGTTGGACACTTCCATGGGTAAGGATCCTGATGGCAAAGGAAGTCGGGCTCCCAGCTGGGTGGCAAGAAGGGATTCCTTTGGGAGCCACCAGGATGATTAGAAGGTGGTGGTGTGGTTGGCTGACCTCAGCCACAGGTCTCCTTCTTTTGCCAGACCAACACTCCCAGGTTTTACTAAATAAAGCTGTGGCCTGGTTATACCAATAAATCAAAGAAGAGAGCCTGTGTCTTTCTTGAAGTCAGGAATGCCCACCTGCCTGTCAGTCTAGCGGTATGAGACTATTGCTAGGCTTGGATAACTGAATTTTAAAAAATTAAATGAGGGATGAAAGGAGGTGTTAAATCTTTAATCCGCTGCTTGTATTGACATGAAAGGGGGGTCAAAGAGGAGGCAAATAGCAGTATCCCCAGTGCAAAAAAGAAAAAAAAATCAGTGCAGCATTCAAAGGAGGGGGGGTCATCAGCACACAATGAAATTGACATGAGTTGTAAAGAAAGAGAGACAGGAATGGGAAGACTAAAACTTTGAAAACATTTTCGCTTTAATGCGTTTGTGATTCTATGGTTCTATGAAAGTTGGGTGGGGGAACAATTTTGGCAGTCTTGAGAAGCCTAACATTATATGGCACCTAAACCACATGGATCTTCTGCAAACTGCTGAATGTAAGAATCACTTGGGATTGATCCATTTGGAGGACAGAATACAGTGAAGACAGGCTTTTAAAAACTGCCAAGATTCTGATCAGTGTGCAGGATCAAATTGGAGAATCACATAGAGAAGATTGCAAATTTTTGAGGAAGGGCAGGAAATTAGCATTACTATGCAGCTGTACTCAGACATCAGCAAAATTTTAGTGGTACAAAACTAAAAAACAACCTCTCCAGGCTTCTATCAGAGGACTCCTCCCCTCCTCCCACATTCTAAGTGAACCATCCTGAGCCTTTGGGGAGGGTGGGATACTAATGTACTAAATAAATAAATAAAATACAAATTGCAGCACTGTTCAAAGTAATGAAGATGTAGCTGACTTTGCACACGTTGCCAACAATCACAGCTGCTGGTCAGTTTCAAAAGACGTTTTGCCAATTTCAACATCAGCCCCTTCACTTTTGCCTACTTCCTTTCTGTTCCCTTTCATTCAATAAACTAATGCCACAATACATGCACAAAACCTGAACCACAAGGATTCGAATGGAAGGCACTCCCTGGATGCTGCTGGGCAGCCACGATATGGCAACTGTATCAACATTTATTAACAAACTTTGGACACCTCCTCCACATCTCATAAGTGACATTCCACCCTGATTTGGAAAAGGGCATTTTTAAAAATTGTAGTTGCAGAATAAATACACCAGTGAGAACAGGATCTGAAGTCAACATTATAGCACTTACTGCTCTATAAATTTGCAACAAGGTTTGCATATGTAATTGGCCCAAATAATTGAATTTTGAGACTCTTTTGCTGAGGGTGATTCCACACCAATGGCACCACTCTGGAGCACCACCAGTGCATTGCAGTGGATCAGCATGCTCTGCTGTTTCCTGGATCCCCATGGGGGACACATTTCAGTGGTGGAGCTGGTCCACTGCTTTCTACACCCCTGGGGGGGGGTACACATTACGGCAGTGGACCCAGCCCACTGCTAAAATATGAAGAAGAAGAAGAAGAAGAAGAAGAAGAAGAAGAAGAAGAAGAAGAAGAAGAAGAAGAAGAAGTTTACAATCTTCCCTTTCCTCTCCCCACAACAGACACCCTATGAGGTCACCCAGCTGGCTGATTGTGGGGGAGCGCAGAATCAAACCCAACTTGCCAGATTAGATGTCCACACTCCTAACCACTACAGCCTAACTGGTTGTCTAATTATTAAACAAGTAATTATCAATACAAATGGAATTACAGAATGTAAATGACAAAGGGATTTCTTGCATGGAAGACAATGGATTTGCAGAGAAGTGGAGAATACACCTAGAATTAATATTAGGTTCACTGTGCTAATACAGTTTTCCACTAAGCTATGCCAGATACCCCTTAATTTATCTTAATAAATAAATAGTAGTGAATAAAAAGTTAATTCAACCCTTTCTAACAAGGAGGGGTTTTTGGATCCATAAATGACAGTACCCTTACAGCTTGGCAAACCAATGTGAAATTCTTTCAAAAATCTAGAGGGGAAAAAAAATCAAGGTGTTAAATGGTTTTCAATATCAGAAACAATAATCATAAATCTAGCAACTTTACAATTAAAAATAAAACTGAATTATAATATCTATGACCATTACAATGTTTGAAAAGACCGAATCTTTAGTACCCCTCAGGAGGATCACTCAGAACAAAGGCAATTTTTTTAGCACACAGCGTCCATTAACACAAGGAACAAGAGAAAGCCCAAATATTAACTTTAAAAAAATGGACAGCTGTTTTTTCCCTGTATGCTCTTCAATAGTGCTTGTCGCTCCCTCTCTGGAATCCTTTTTCTGGCTTGGACCTCCAAAGAAGTCAGAATTTCCCCCCATTGGCCTTCTCTCACCTGCTGCAGACTAGACTGACTATAATGAGGAAAATAATTTTAACATTGCTTTAATCAAAACTCAGCTTGAAAAACCTTTTCTTTATATCGATGCCGGAAGTGGAGATTTTAGGATGCAATTCCTCTCTGGTTGTTGGGTTAGGGTTGCCAGTTCTGGGTTGGGAAATACCTGAAGATCTTAGGGGTGGAGCCAGGAGTAGGGAGGGATCTGGGGCAGGGAGGGACCTCACTGGCTTTTAATGCTATGGAGCCCACCCTCTAAAGCAGCCATTTTCTCCAAGGGAATGGATCTTTTTTGCCGGGAGATGAACTGTGAAACTGGGAGGTCCTATGCCGCTTTTCTCTACCCGAAGGAGGCTCAAAGTGGCTTACAGTCACCTTCCCTTTCCTCTCCCCACAACAGACACCCTGTGAGGAGGGTGAGGCTGAGAGAGGCCGGATATCACTGCTCGGCCAGAACAGTTGTATCAGTGCTGTGGTGAGCCCAAGGTCACCCAGCTGGCTTCATATGGGGGAGTGCAGAATCGAACCTGGCATGCCAGATTAGAAGTCTGCACTCCCAACCAGCCTGTGAGGATGCAGCAGAAAATTTCCACCTTGTGGGGAGGTGGCAGCTTCCCCCCTCCCCATTCAGTCTTGCCCCATATAAAATCCCTGTTCAGTGTTACAAAGCACCATGTGGATTGAAATGAGCCCCCCCCCCCTCTGGGCCTCCATAGGATCGGTCCACATCAGCCTCCACCATGTTAGACCCCTGGAGTACTTAAGGGAATGCGGAAGATATCCATGTTCCCTTAAAGCAGGGCAATGGCAGCCTAACATGTGCCAGGTCCTGGAGGGGCTGCCCCAGCAGTGATGTCATGTGGAAGCGGGGATTAGCCCTGCTTCCATGTGAGTGTCCTCCCAGCCTTTTCCTCCCAGGAAAAGGTGGAAATCGGCCTGATTTTGATTGTATTCAAGGAATAAAGGGGATCAAACCTTCCCTTTCAATTGGTTTCTTTTAGCATCCATGGGAATTATAGGCATGACAAGATAAAAAGTATTTTAGGTACCATCAGCACGTTCTTGCGCAGTCCTATAATTTAAGTAAAGAGGGGAAAAAGTGGCTTTCCAGATGCTCCTTCCCCATTATTTCAGGGATGAAGTAGGCAATTTTCCAATGTTACAGAGTTTTAATGTCACTTTGGAGAAAATGGATTGTGAGCCATTATAACGGGACTTAAAAAAAGAAAAGAAAAAAGAAAAATCACATTAGAGAATCAACTAGCATTAGAAAATCTCACATAATCTTTAGTGGCAGTTATCCAGAGATGCCTGAATCCTGGAAATAAACACAGAGGGTGCACGGAAAAGAATTTCCCCTGGTTCCATGTGATTTGCTATCCAATATTCTTTAGCAGGAGATGCCTGGGATTAATCACAACAGCATCTATGGTCCCTCCTATAACTCATAGCATACACATTTCTCCCATTTTACACACATTTTAATAATAAACAGGTTAAAATGTGGACTCTGTCACTTTCTGTACTTTTCCATTTCCATCCTCTATCAGCGGGGATGAATACTTGCAGAAATTTCATTTCGGGTGAATTAAAACAATTATTTCAGGTCATCCTGGATAATGTTAATACACAACTAATGGTAGATGACTGGAGCTTAAGGGTACATTCTACCAACCACATCTCCTAATTAAATACATACATTAATTTTAAAAGGGCTTGTTCCCTACATCCCTGCTTGGATGTGTCTTCACTTAAACTGAAGGTTAATTAATGTCATTACTCCAGTCTAATAATGCTTTGGATACTTCTCAACTTAAAAAAAATGTTTTTATTCATAGAGTAGGAGAAAGAGACACTTAAAAAAATTGTAATATCTAATTATTTAATGCTGCAATTAACTGTTCTTCCCAGAGGCAAGGTTATTGAGACAGTAGAATAAATTTTAGCTTGTCAATTCACTGATTTAGCCTGCCCTCCTCTAGTCTTCCAAAACTGGCCACCATAGGTTTTGTAAATATTTCTTCACATGCATGGTGGGACCACTGCACATGTACATTCATGTAGCATAGTCACAGCCCATTAAGTCAGCTGGTATTTATGGGTATTGCCTGTAGCTACAGATGTAAAGACGGCCAACTTGGTGGAGTGGTTAACAGTGTCAGCCTCTAATCTGGAGAGCTGGGTTTGATTCCCTGCAGTCAATTGGGTAACCTTGGGCTGTTCACAGTTCTGGTACAGCTGTTCTTGCAGAGCAATTCTGTCAGACCTCTCATCCCCACTTACCTCACAAGGTGTCTGTTATGGGGAGAGGAAGGGAAGGTGATCATAAGGTTCCTTTGAGGTTCCTTCAGGAAGTGAAAAGTGGGGTATAAAAAACAGCTCTTTTTATTCTTCTTCTAGTGTCATTGTTGGTCTCTCACAGCTCAGTGACTAAGAGTTTTGTGTGCAATTGTAGTATGCAAAAGTATAGGTCATGTCCTGGCTTCCATTTTTTAAAGGAGGATCTATTTCTTTTCATCTACAACAGAAATAATCTCGGTTTTCAGCTATTTGTAAATGCACCTCTAGGAATGCTCTTCAGTCTTAGCCTTCAGGAATTGGAGAAAGCAACAGAATCTGACAAAAATCCCGGAAATTATCAGATAGATTCCAGTGGGTAGCCATGTTGGTCTGAAGTAGCACAACAAAAATTGAGTCCAATAGTACCTTTGAGACCAACAAAGATTTATTCAAGGTGTGAGCTGTTGAGTGCATGCACTCTTCCTCAGACAAAATGGAACAATGATCATAAGAATACAGATGTAAAGCAACAGTAAATTAGTGGCAAATTAGTAAACTGTGTCATAATATCCAAATTATGCAGCCTTGTAATTCTTTGCTTAAACAGCTAGTCAGACCTTTTGAGTTCAGTTGTAGTTCACAAAAAAAAATTGGAGAAATAAAAATGTCATGATTAATAATTTATGGCAGACACTTTCCCGCTTGTAAAAAGAAATAATTGAAACAGACTAGTTTTTTGCCCCATCCGTCTAGAGACTGAGAGAGTGTCTGCTATTAATTATTAACCTTGACATTTTTATTTCTCCAATTTTTTTGTGAACTACAACTGAACTAAAAAGGACTGAATTTGGATATTATGACACAGTTTGCTAATTTGCCAATGATTTACTTTTATTTTAGATCTGTACTCTTTTGATCCTTGTTCCATTTTGGCTGAGGAAGAGTGCATGGATTTGAAAACTCACACCAGCTTGAGCCAGCTTGGTATAGTGGTTAGGAGTGTGGACTTCTAACCTGGTGAGCCAGGTTTGATTTCACGTTCCCCCACATGCAGCTAGCTTGGTGACCCTGGGCTCACCACAGCACTGATAAAGCCAGGCCCCCTCTACATACACTTGTGGGGGCAGGGGGTTGCCACTGCCAGCTCCATAGCTCCACGGAGCCCGCAGGGTCAGGGCTGGGTGGGCTGAAAGAACCGGCGCTGTCGATTATGCACAGCGCTGGCCCGCCTCAGCCCCTGCCGACCCTCGGCATACCCAGGAAGCTGCGGATGTTCTTGTGTTTGCTTAACACGGGCCTTCCGTAGCCCTGGGCTGGGACGCACTTGCACTGCCGCCAGCACAGGTATTATGGTCCATGCATAATGGGCCATAGAGAAGCTTTCCAACAACAGGCCAACAGTATCATGTCTCTGGGGAAACCACAAATAATGAGATTATTAAACTAAATCCCAGTTGTTCTCTTTTTACATATTCTTTGTATGTCTTATTTGTGTATGCATTAGAGTTAACAGGTCTCCTCCTCTATGATTAAATGTAGAGTTTTGTACACTCTGGAGCATCCCATGACATCAGTTGCCAGGGTGATGCCAGCATGCCAGTTCTCATCCCTAATTACTTCCTGGGGTTACTAGCTGCAGCCTAGCAAGCCTAGCTAATCTATACATATGTACAGTATAACTGTCGGCAGCCCAACTACAGACTAGGGTGTAAACAGCATGGAGCTTTTATTCCAATCCCAGGTCAATTCAGTCCCTGCTGTCTACACAGAATGCGATTTCCATTTTGATTTTGGGTGATTTAAATTTTCCTTCTGCAGCAAGAAGGATTGATCTTGAGTGACACTACCTTTATTGTGCAATAACTTAAGAGTGCTTTTAAACCTCAATATTTTAATATTCAGATTGAGAAAGCAGGCTGTTTTGAACTTCCGTGGTAGAGACGCCCTGATTGGCCAAAGGTGGCTATGTGACAATCTTGCCTTAAAGGAGAAGCCCCTAATTTCTCTCAACTTCTGTTTGTCTTGGATTTTTTCTCCCTCCTCTGCCTTCTTCAATCCTCTCTTCCCCCACCCTCCAAGAAAGAAAGAAAGAGGCTCCCTGCTTGGTTCCTCTCCCCACCCATTCAAGAAAAGAAAGAGGCTTGGCTCCCTCCCCCCCTTTTGAACTACCCTAACCACGTGCAGAACACTTTCCTGTTTCAATGGGGGGGGGGAGAGGAAGACACGAGCTCAAATTGATCTGAATTCAACAGGATTGATAATGGAATAAACAAAGTAAGTGCAGACTCTGTCTAGGAATAAACTAACTGCAGCTGACTCAACTTGGTTAGAACACTTTCCCAAGTAAGACTATTTGGTGTATCCAAGGAGTGCACATCTCACCCTTCCAAAAGATGGGCAGCCAGGAACTTGACATCTGAGTATTGAACTCTTCCAAAACCACCACCAATAACTTATTGAAAGAGTTGGTGTTAAAATTGCAGTTCACAAAACTCTGTTTCAGTCTAATTTTATCAAGCACCTTCAACACTCCAATTAAATGGATTCCCTCCACCTACCACAGCAAACGTCTGCCTTCCAGAGGATTATCCCTCATTCAGCCATTTTTTATTGTGTCCTGATCAATGCCTTACATTATAGTAGGACTTTTCCTGGAATGCAGCTTATTTTCAGAAAAAAACAAAGCCAAATTTTTGCTATGTGCTTCAAGACTTTACCTTTCCATATTTTAAATATTTCATCACATCGGACCAACTTTATGACAGGTTGTCCAATATAATATTTCTGAGGGCCTTGCCTGTGATGTGGCTCCTTGAAACTTATATTACAAAATGTTAACGCCTGGGGGGAAATGTTCTTGTAGTATGACAAGAAACAATATAAAAATTGAAATGATATTTTGGGTTCAAGACTAACATCTTTCTCGATGTACATTAGAAGAGATAATAATACGATGATTTATTTAATTTATTTTCCCCATAAATCATCCCCATTCTTCTCTGAGACTCAAGGAGGGGGAGGGGAATTATCCTTTCCCCACATTTTGAATATCATCCACATAGTTTTATACAAACACACACACACAGTGTATACCTAAATATAAAAGGGCATTTGGGAAAGAAATGAGTGTGTTAATGAAATCTTTTAAAAGATTCTCCAGACACCCCCCCACCACCACAAATTGATTCCAGCTTCTTAGGAAGGAACTCAAGTATTTATGTACAGATTATATACAACTTGGGTCTAGAGGCATTAACTGCAAACATTCCAAAAGAATGTGCTTCAGAAAAGCCCAGGACACATTATCTTTGGGTCTGCAGGGAGCATCCTTTCAGAAACAGCAGTCTCCATCACAGAAGGATGCTTGACTTGGGATTTCTTAATATTTTATGACTAGGCCTAGACCACCATGGCAATCAATTGATTTAATTAATTCAAATGCCACTCCTGCACAATAAAATACAATTAAAACCAACCCTGGACCTCCCACACACACACTGAGGTGTTTGAGCCAGCTGTTTTTCAAGCTAATGGCATCAGACTAGCTATAGGTTGCCTGCATTAAAGACCCTCCCTTCATTCACCATTTTGACAGCAGTTGGACTAAGGGACCCAGTTGTGAGGATTCTGGAAGAAATTGCTTCCCATCGTCTTTTTATATTTACATTCCACTCCTCAAAAAAAAGGTAGGTCATTTTGTGTAGCTGTATTTCCAAGGCCAAAGCTGAGTTCATCCATCCCTTTGTAAAGCAAACGTTAGGACAAACTGTAACATATAACGCACACATTATCAAAAAATTACTGTCTGATGAATCCCCCAAAATCATTATACTTGTATCTAAATTTTGTTCAATAGTACGTAGAATTTGTGGAGATAATAGGGTTCACCATGAAAAATGAAATATGATGATCTTTTTTCAGGCTCAAAGAGGAATGCGAAGGCGACTGTAAGCCGCTTTGAGCCTCCTTTGGGTAGGGAAAAGCGGCATATAAGAACCAACTCTTCTTCTTCTATTTCTGCTCTAGTTTTAAAAATCCACTATACATTTTATTACCAAGTTTTGTCTGGTGCAAACCATCATAAAATTTATTATACATCTATCTATCTGTAGCTGTAATTAATGAAGCACATGTTGAAAGAAAAGGAAAACAAACTATTAAGAAGCCTAGAGTCAAAATCACCTTCCATTGTATAAGAATCAGTTCCAAATACTAGGGTTCATTTTGTGTTAGAGTAATTAATTGTTTTAATCATTAATAGATGCTACAGCTGAAGCTTCAGTAAAGGTATTCACTGTTTTATCTGCATCAGCTTCAGAATCTGTTCTCTTTAAATCAGTATATTCTCGTGCAAGAGAGGCATTGCTCTGACGTACTATTAGGGGTGGGGTTAGAACTCTCCAACATTTCCTCCTGATTATATTTGGTTCAAATGGGTTCCTCAGTGGCTCATGCATTGCTAGGTTTCCTTTACTTTTTCTCAAGGGGTCAAATTCTTATGATCTGCAACAGTATTTTTAAAAATAAACGAATATATTATACCCTGTATGCCAGTGTTCCTCAGCCCCCGGTCCACAGACCAATACCCAGCTGTGGATCCCTAGGTACCAGGCTGTGGGGGGGGGGCGGAGGCAGGGAGGCGTGCGTGCCAGTGCACCAATGGGTGATCACCTGCTTCAGCACAAGGGGAGCAAGGAGGGGCAGACGGGCATGGCTGTGGTTTCGAGACCAACTGGGGCTGTCGGCTGACTTGCATCAGCTGGGGGTGGGGGCGCGGGGGAAGGGGTGAGGCTTTGCTGTTTGGAGAAATTAAGAAGAGGCTGAGGGCACAAACCTAAGCATGGCAGAAGAATAGCGGGCGGAGAGGCAACCCCCTAACTTCTCTCCCACTTCCTGTCGAGATCCGCCTTGTGTCATTCTGAGGGCTGCTTCTGACGAAGGTGACCAGAAAGTGCTCTGTGGTGTGGCCGCGAAGGGGACAGAATTCTCCTGCTCCACCTTAAGCTGCCAAGTGTAGGGAGGCTACAGGAGGCAACAGTGCCTCCTTAAGTGGCTGCGGGTCCCGCTCCTGAGGGGGGGTCCAGCGGCGGTGGCACATCCCACCTTAGGTTTCCTGAATTCTGGTCACTTTACTGTACAGGAGCAAGGTGAGGGGGATGCAAGGGTATGTGGTGGGGGCCGGTGCCCGCGCCTCCCTCTCCCCCCGGTCTCTGGCCCGAAAAAGATTGGGGTCCACTGCTGTATGCCATGGTTATTGGTTTTCTTAATGCTACTTGAGTAGGAATAACATTCTTTTGTGATACCCTGACCTGGATAGCCCAGGTAAGCCCAATCTCATCAGATTTCAGAAGCTAAGCAGGGTCAACCCTGTGTAGTACTGGATGGGAGTTCTCCAAGGAACACTATGATAAATAAATAATAACTGAAATCTCTTATGAAGCTTGAGCAGCAAAGTAACATTTATGACGTGTACTTGAACTGCAACCACATATTGTTGGTGATTGTGATAGTATTGCCCTCTAGTCATAATTCACAGCTGGATTGTCTTGTCCACTCGGGAAATCCGGTTATGAATTATTGTTATCATTTAATAGCTTACAGTGCATGGATGCCTCCTTGCACTGCAAGAAACATTATTTGAAACATGAATGGCTTGGTTTAAAAGAAAGATCCCTGCCTGGCAGTCAACTTTAAAGAACTGCTCCAGTAACAGCTTTAAATTCTGGATCCATCAAACATCTTTGGTGCCTCCTTGAGATATGAAGTTCACCCAACATGTTCCCAATAAGATTGAAATCAGTTGCTGTGCTGCTAAATTGGATTGAATTGTTAAATGGGAGAGAGGGAGGGAGGGAGAGGCTAAGAAAAATATTCATTCTATGTGGGAGAGGCGAAACTCTGCATGACAAAAACAATATCCATTGGCAACCAGAGTTTAATTTTGAAAGGAGAGATTAGCGTTCCTGCTTCTAGTTTGCCAGAGGGGAAGGGAATCTACACAGGGAAACCTAAACAGTCCATTCACATTAAAGTATCCTCTAAACTATTCCCTTGGGGAAGGGGGAACATGCATTTCAATTTTTTTTAAAGACAAGAACAAAGCAGATGCCTTAAAAATACATCAAAAACAAGATTAAATAAAATATCATTCTAGAATAAAAAGATCTGGACAGGCAGATTTTTTGGAAACTGGACCAAGAAACGCCTGAAGAGAGTTACTTCTTGTAAAACTGAAAAGAACTGAAAATTGACAGGTTATCCCTACAAAAATTACCAATAGGGAAAAACAAACAACCATGGCTTGGATCCAGGAAAGTGTGAAGTTTCTTCTGTTTATGCAAGGAGGATTTGTAGTTTCCCCCTTCTGGCACCAGCTACCTTCATATGAGCCTTCAGGGAAGGGCAGCATAGAAATGTAAATGATACATTAATAAATAATAAATAATGTTGCCTAAGTCAGTTCTTGAGTCAGGCTTGTCACATACAGAGTGTCCCTACATAAAATGAACTATAACACAAGTCCTAGGGCAGAGAGAAATTCTTTTAGTCTGTTGTAAATCAATCTTTGATAAGGAAAAAAGGAAGACTGACGGGTATTTAAGCAGTATTAAGAGGGGTTTCCCCCTTCAAGGATCGCTGCCTTGTTGTGGCAAGGGGGCTTGCGTAGTTCAGTGAAGCTATGAGCTATGCCGTGCAGGGCCACCCAAGACGGACAGGTCATAGCTGAGAGCTCTGACAAAAGGTGATCCACTGGAGAAGGCAATGGCAAACCACTCCAGTATCTTTGCCATGAAAACTCTATGGACAGTTCCAATAGGCATAACGATATGACGCTGGAAGATGAGCCCCTCAGGTCGGAAGGTGTCCAATATGCTACTGGGGATGAGCAGACGGCTAGTACGAGTAGCGCCAGAATGAATGAAGCGGCTGGGCCAAAGCCGAAAGGACGCTCAGTTGTGGAAGTAACTGGTGGCGAAAAGACAGTCCGATGCTGTAAAGATTTTTATTCCATAGGAACCTGGAACGTCAGATCCATGAATCAAGGCAAGCTGGACGTGGTTAAACAAGAAATGAGAAGACTGAACATCGACATTTTAGGAATCAGTGAACTAAAATGGACAGGAATGGGTGAATTTAATTCAGATGACCATCAGGTATACTACTGTGGACAAGAATCTCGCAGAAGAAATGGAGTAGCATTCATAATCAATAAGAGAGTAGGAAAAGCAGTCTTGGGATACAATCCCCAGAATGACAGAATGATCTCAGTTCGAATCCAAGGCAAACCATTCAACATCACAGTGATCCAGGTCTACGCCCCAACCACTGCTGCTGAAGAGGATGAAGTTGATCAGTTCTATGAAGCCCTACAACACCTTCTAGAAGCAACGCCCAAAAATGATGTGCTTATCATCATGGGGGATTGGAATGCTAAAGTAGGAAGCCAAAAGATAACCGGGATAACAGGCAAGTTTGGCCTTGGAGTACAAAATGAAGCAGGGCACAGGCTGGTAGAATTTTGTCAAGAGAATACAATGGTCATAGCAAACACTCTTTTCCAGCAACCCAAGAGACGACTCTACACATGGACATCACCAGACGGTCAACACAGAAATCAGATTGACTATGTGCTCTGCAGCCAAAGATGGAAAAGTTCTATCCAGTCAATAAAAACAAGACCAGGAGCTGATTGTGGTTCAGATCATGAGCTTCTTGTTGCAAAATTTAGGCTTAAATTGAAGAAAGTAGGGAAAAGCACTAGGCCACTCAGGTATGAACTAAATCATATCCCTGACGAATACACAGTGGAGGTGACAAATAGATTTAAGGGATTAGATCTGATAGACAGAGTGCCTGAAGAACTATGGACGGAGGTTCGCAACATTGTACAAGAGGTAGCAACTAAAACCATCCCAAAGAAAAAGAAATGCAAGAAATCAAAATGGCTGTCTGAGGAAGCTTTACAAATAGCTAAGGAGAGAAGGGAAGTGAAAGGCAAGGGAGAAAGAGAAAGATACACCCAATTGAATGCAGAATTCCAGAGAAAAGCTAGAAGAGATAAGAATGCCTTCTTAAATGAACAGTGCAAACAAATAGAAGAAAACAATAGAATGGGGAGGACCAGAGATCTTTTCAAGAAAATTGGAGATATGAAGAGAACGTTTCATGCAAAGATGGGTATGATAAGGGACCAAAATGGTAGGGACCTCACAGAAGCAGAAGAGATCAAACAAAGGTGGCAAAATTATACAGAAGAACTATACAAGAGCGAGCTTAACATCCCTGATGACCACAATGGGGTAGTTACTGACCTGGAGCCAGACATCCTGGAATGTGAAGTCAAATGGGCCTTAGGAAGTCTGAGCAACAATAAAGCTAGTGGTAGTGACAGCATTCCAGTTGAACTATTCAAAATCTTAAAGGACGATGCAGTAAAAGTGCTACACTCAATATGCCAGCAAATTTGGAAAACTCAACAATGGCCACAGGACTGGAAAAGGTCAGTTTACATTCCAATCCCAAAGAAGGGCAATGCCAAAGAATGTTCAAACTACCGCACCATCGCACTAATTTCTCATGCTAGCAAAGTTATGCTCAAAATCCTACAAGCTAGGCTCCAGCAATATGTGGACCGAGAACTTCCAGAAGTACAGGCAGGATTTCGAAGAGGCAGAGGAACTAGAGATCAAATTGCCAACATACGCTGGATCATGGAGAAAGCTAGGGAGTACCAGAAGAACGTCTACTTCTGCTTCATTGACTATGCTAAAGCCTTTGATTGTGTGGAGCACAACAAATTGTGGCAAGTTCTTAAAGAGATGGGAATACCAGAGCATCTTATTTGTCTCTTGAGAAATTTATATGCAGGTCAAGAAGCAACAGTGAGAACTGAACATGGAATCACTGACTGGTTCAAAATTGAGAAAGGAGTTCGGCAAGGCTGTATACTGTCGCCTTGCCTATTTAACTTGTATGCAGAGCACATCATGAGAAATGCGGGATTAGAGGAGTCACAAATTGGGATCAAGATTGCAGGGAGAAATATCAACAACCTCAGATATGCAGATGATACCACTCTAATGGCAGAAAGTGAAGAGGAACTAAAGAGCCTGTTGATGCGGGTGAAGGAGGAGAGTGCCAAAGTTGGCTTGAAACTCAACATCAAGAAAACAAAGATCATGGCATCCGGCCCTCTCAATTCCTGGCAAATAGAAGGGGAAGAAATGGAGATAGTGACAGATTTTATTTTCCTGGGCTCCAAGATCACTGCAGATGGGGACTGCAGCAAAGAAATTAAAAGACGCTTGCTCCTGGGGAGGAAAGCTATGGCAAATCTAGACAGCATCCTAAAAAGCAGAGACATCACCCTGCCAACAAAAGTGCGTTTAGTCAAGGCTATGGTCTTCCCAGTTGCAATGTATGGCTGTGAAAGTTGGACCATAAGGAAGGCCGAGCGTCAAAGAATTGAGGCTTTTGAACTCTGGTGCTGGAGAAGACTCTTGCGAGTCCCTTGGACTGCAAGGCGAACAAACCAGTCAGTCCTAGAGGAGACCAGCCCTGACTGCTCTTTAGAAGGCCAGATCCTGAAGATGAAACTCAAATATTTTGGCCACCTCATGAGAAGGAAGGACTCCCTGGAGAAGAGCCTAATGCTGGGAGAGATCGAGGGCAAAAGAAGAAGGGGACGACAGAGAATGAGGTGGATGGATGGAGTCACTGAAGCAGTAGGTGCAAACTTAAATGGACTCCGGGGAATGGTAGAGGACAGGAAGGCCTGGAGGATCATTGTCCATGGGGTCGCGATGGGTCGGACACGACTTCGCACATAACAACAACAAAGAGGGGTTTGAAAACAGAAGTACAAAACAGCAAGCTTGTGTTGGAATACGCAAGACCAGTAGTGTGCACGATTCAAAAGCACATGGAGAATATCCTACAGGAGGCACCAGAGATGTGTATTTAGCATAGTTAAAATAGGAACTTTCTGATGTTTTTCAAGTAATTTCCTCCAGTGGCTTAATTGTCTGCAAAGGAGACTTCCTGCTTTTTTGAGCATACTTCCTCCCTGCTTGCCGCCATAACAGATGGACATGATGCAGAACAACAGTTAGACTATTAGTTATGACAGTCTGTTTCTATACAAAGTTGTTCCTTTTCTGAATAAAACTATTATTTTATTATTTAAGGAGCCGCTGCTTTGTTCCTATTTGAATATTTAAACTCTGCCAATAGCCTAAAGTGCTGATTTCTGTAATAAGACATTTACTCATGATAATCCAGTAAACCATTCATGTAGTGTGTAGTTACATTACTTTAAGTCAAATGTCCATTGAAGTTCCTTCACGGTGTGTGCCTTTCACATAGCTTGCTGTTAGGTGCGAAGTCATGTCTGACCCATCGCTTCCCCATGGACAATGATCCTCCAGGCCTTCCTGTCCTCTACCATTTCTCAAAGTCCACTTAGGTTTGCACCGACTGCTTCAGTGACTCCATCCAGCCACCTCATTCTCTGTTGTCCTTCTTATTTTGCCCTCAATCGCTCCCAGCATTAGGCTCTTCTCCAGGGAGTCCTTCCTTCTCATTAGGTGGCCAAAGTATTTGAGTTTCATCTTCAGGATCTGGCCTTCTAAGGAGCAGTCAGGGCTGATCTCCTCTAGGACTGACCGGTTTGTTGGCCTTGCAGTCCAAGGGACTCGCAAGAGTCTTCTCCAGCACCAGAGTTCAAAAGCCTCGATTCTTTGATGCTCGGCTTTCCTTATGGTCCAGCTTTCACAGCCATACATTGCAACTGGGAAGACCATAGCCTTGACGACGCATTTTAGTTGGCAGGGTGATGTCTTTGCTTTTTAGGATGTTGCCATAACTTTCCTCCCCAGGAGCAAGCGTCTTTTAATTTCTTTGCTACAATCCCCATCTGCAGTGATCTTGGAGCCCAGGAAAATAAAATCTGTCACATAGCTAGAGCAGAGCAAATCAGTTCAGAGGGAAGAGATTATCACTGGTTGCTAACAAGGGGACCAGAAGGTGCAGACTGACTGGGAACTCGGACTGCAGGAAATAAGAGAGGGGACTAGATTGGAAGATATGGAGAGTTAGGATAGGGAAGGGAAGGAGAATGGAAGTTTTTAGTTTCAGACGGTAGCTATAATGGAATGCAATAGAATAACTAGATTCTAGTCTTGGTCTCTAAGGTGCTAGAGGACTCAAATGCCACTCTTCTATTCCTTTCTTATGCAGTTAGATTTACTTGGGGATAAAACAGTGAGAACTGCTATTATTTAGGCTTGGTTCAAAATTAGGGTCTGTGACAGCGTGGAGCAAAGGTGCAGCTTTCTTTATTCACAGAATTGGGTGATCCTCTGAGAGGTTCAGTTTTAGGATACAAGACTCCATTGGCATAAAGGTCCATTTCCAGGTATCTATAAGGCAGTTCAAACTGTCTATTGTGAGAGGGTACCAGAGAAGAATACCAATGTGAGCTATAAGACCAGGAAATGGGTGCAGTTATAGATGACTGCTCTAGATACATTACGTGTGCAACTAGTAAAGGTAAAGGTAAAGGTATCCCCTGTGCAAGCACCGAGTCATGTCTGACCCTTGGGGTGATGCCCTCTAGCGTTTTCTTGGCAGACTCAATACGGGGTGGTTTGCCAGTGCCTTCCCCAGTCATTACCATTTACCCCCCAGCAAGCTGGGTACTCATTTTACCTACCTCAGAAGCATGGAAGGCTGAGTCAACCTTGAGCCGCCTGCTGGGATTGAACTCCCAGCCTCATGGGCAAAGCTGTCAGACGGCTGCATTACCACTCTGCGCCACAAGAGGCTCTAGTGCAACTAGTACTCATTAACAATAGTTTGGGATGTGTCCTTTTCAAAATTCTACTTGAATCACTCCAGAAACTTGTGTTGTGAGGAAGATTCTAGAAGCCATGGTTACTGTCCTGCAAACCCGGATCATTTGTTATGACTATAGGTGTAAGTTGCTTAGGAGGGTCACACCTACAAAGTCTAGATAAATCATCTCCTGGAGCATTCAGATAGACCAGAGGCTGTTTTGTCTTGAAAGCACCTGGAGAAATCCCTTCCTTGTTATCAGAATGTATGGATTTATCCATGCCTCTGACCTGGAAAGACCAGAGTATCTTAGCATGTAAAAGACATGGATCTCGGTGGGGTGATCACCCCCAGAGATCATATGAGGGATAATCTGTAATTAATACACTCATCTGTTCCCCAAGTATGAATTTAACTTATGTATTCTACTTCATAAAAGAATAATTTATGGCAAGGATTGTGTGCACACCAAATATAGATGGATGCAAATGACTGAGATATGGCCCATGCATGAGATAAAGCACAGTCCACATTGTCACTTGGCAATTAAAAACTAAGTTGTTATCCCTGGAGGCTGCTAATACTTACACATGTAGTTTTATGCACATGAGTACCCCCATTAAATTCATGAGCATAAACTTACTCATGTGCATAGCCATTTGCAGTAATGGGCCATAATTTGTAGCAAATTATTTTCTCAATGATTGCAACAGTTAACCTCTTTTACTGTCCATCTGAAGCTAACAATTTCCTAGAGGTTATTTGCAATTCAGAAGTAGCTTCCTAGTAATTGGTGAAATAAGTGAGCAAATAGATCAGCATCTCCTTCTCATGTGGGCACAGAAGTTCATCTTTGATTGCTCATTTTATCTGGCCTAATATAACTAAACAGATTTACTTGTTTACACTGGAGGCTAATCCAAGAGGAAGTTCGAAACCAGTTCCTCTGACATGGAGTTGATCGATCAACATTATTGTCCTTGTGCAGAGTTTCAGCTCAAAGGACTCCTTGCAGACAGCTTAAAGCTTCATTCTTAATGTTGCTAAAGACAAAATATATTCTCTGATACAACTGTGATTTCCAATTCAACGGTACATATGCAAATGATATTGGAGTGAACATAATTATAGATTCTCTTGAGAAGATGAATAGCTACCCCCTGCCCTGTTTATGTCGAACGTTAATTCAATTCTGTTGAATGAATTAAAGGATGGAATTATTTCAGTGGTTGTTGGTGTGCTCAGCCAATATCATGGGCTCATGCAATACCATAAAGGGGCCTTTCTAGATAGTATGCATCCATTTTCTGAAACTGGAATTATTTTATACTGAAGAGGTATAAAGCACAGTCATGTCAATTCTCTCACCTAATAGTAGCCAGCACAACAGCACTAAGCATTACACATAGGCATGCAAAATTTTCCTTAGATGGTAGTGAGGTAGAAGATTTGCTAGAAATCGCTCTATGCTTAGGCAACAGGCAAGCAATGTGCCAATTCATTCCACAGGGAGAGACAGCAGTCACAAGGGTACTGGTACCCCCTCCACCTCTGTGGAGTTGCTAAGTCATCCAAGCAGAATGAGTGCATGGACAAAGTGTGTGCACATATCCTCCCTCCTTATAATCAGTGACACTGCTTTCCTAAGGGCAGGGATTTGCATGTGCATATGTCTGAGAGGTCTCACATTCTCACTGGCTTCAGCAGTCTTTGGTTCTGCCACAACCAAACCCAATTCAGCTGGTTTTGTTTACTAGCATTGGTGGTGTTTAGGGTACCAGTAAAGGCTCTCTGTGCACATGTAGGTTAGAGAGTTTCTCAGCTCCTACTCCTCCACTTACATACGTGTGTATGCATGAGTGACTAGGCATGTGGGAGACCCTTTCAACACAGTTCATGTTCTTTTTTTAAAGGGAATTTTTATTTAATACACTGTAACAATCTGGAGAAGAGCCTAATGTTGGGGGCGATTGAGGGCAAAAGAAGAAGGGGACGACAGAGAATGAGGTGGCTGGATGGAGTCACTGAAGCAGTCGGTGCAAACTTAAATGGACTCCGGGGAATGGTAGAAGACAGGAAGGCCTGGAGGATCATTGTCCATGGGATCGCGATGGGTCGGACATGACTTCGCACCTAACAACAACAACAAACAATCTGGAATGCATTACACAGGGGGGGAATAAATATCATACACAAAGGATGATCACAGATCTAAGAAGACAAGAGAAAGCACATTCACTAGTCTAAATGTATGGTCACAGTCTTTATCTCAGCATCCCTGCTTTGGACCTGTAGTTAGATCAAATGCTTGACCTGGCATCTGAACAACATTAATACGTTACTCCTATATTTTAATGTTCAGCGCCAGTCGGCAGGAAAACTCTTGCCCAGTCCTGAGTTTTGGAGACTATCTACTTGTACGATGTTAGAGGTTCTACCACAATCACAGTGGAGTTCTGTCTCAAACATTTGATTTTCCCCCCCTGCTGCATAGCTTATGCAGCAATAGCACATTAAAGGGTTGCACATGGAAGGTCTCTTGCCATAGCAGAAGACCTTAAACAAACCTCAAAGGGAACATAGACCACGGAGTAAGCAAAATAAAAGTTTATTATATTATTATAGCAGAAGACCTGTCAACCTTCATGGGAGCTCACCCTTCACACATTTAGCAGTTTCAAGGCTGGAGGAGAGAACTGTGCCTATGTTCCTGCAGGGAAGTAAGCTGCATTATGCTTGTATGCAACAGAGGGACTACCCACTAAATTTGCAAATGACACCAAATGGGAGGATTAATGACCACCCCAGAAGATAGAGATAGAGGTCAGCAAAATATGAACATGCTGGGAAAGTGGGCAAATGAAAACACGATGCAATTCAATAACGAGAAGTGCAGAGTTCTACATAAATGAGAAGCATGCATACTGAATGGGAGATAAACTTCTGGGTAGCAGTATGTGTGAATGAGATCTTGGGGTACGTGTGGACACTCAGCTAAATATGAGCAGAAAGTGTGATGTGGTGGTAAAGAAGGCAAATGCATTCTTGGGCTGCATAAACAAAGGCATCACATCAAAATCACAAGATGTCATAATACCACTGTATGCCACATTGGTCCGACCCCACCTGGAGGGTTCATTTAATGGACAAAATTGTGGACAAAATTCAGAGGGTGCAGAGGAGAGCGACAAGGATGATCTGGGAAGTAAGCCTATGAAGAAAGGCTGAAGGACTTGAGAAATTTTATTTATTTATTTAATTATTTATCATACTTCTATACCGCCCTCCCCGGAGGCTCAGGGCAGTTTACATTATAACAGAGAACCATACATAAAACAGTCTGTAGAACATGTACATCGATAACCAACAATTGCAACCAAACACAACACAGTATAACAGTAAACAATCATAATACAAACAGGTCCAGGGTTTGTTGATGGGATTCTGAGGGGGGTGGCTTATTGATTGAATTCTGAGGGGGGGTGGGGGGGAGCAGGGGCCCTTGGTCGCTGTTGATTACGTCTGGTCTCGGCCAAATGCCTGATGGAGGAGCTCCTTTTTGCAGGCCCTGCGGAACTGTTTAAGCTCCGTCAGGGCCCTGATCTCCTCTGGGAGCTCGTTCCACCAGGTAGGGGCCAGAACAGAGAATGCTCTGGCCCTGGTCGAGACCAGACGGACTTCTTTAGGGCCAGGGATCCTTAGCTGCTTGGAGGCAGTAGAGCGTAGAGCTCTTTTGGGGGCATAGGCGGGGAGGCGGTCCTTCAGGTACACTGGGCCCTGACCGCGTATGGCCTTGAAGGTAATAACCAGAACCTTTAGTCTGATCTGGAATTCAACTGGTAACCATTGCAGCTGATGGAGAATAGGCCGGATATGGGACCTCCACGGTGTTGCCATGAGGATCCTGGCTGCTGCATTTTGAACTAGTTGTAGTTTCTGGGTCAGGGCTAAGGGCAGGCCTGCATAGAGCGAGTTACAAAAGTCTAGTCTAGAGGTGACCGTCACATGGATCACTTTTAGCCTGGAGAAGAGGAGGTTGAGAGGGGCCATGATTGTTCTCTTTAAGTTTTTGAAAGGTTGTCATTTGGAGGAGGGCAGGGAGTGGCTCCTGTTGACAGAAGAGTATTAGACCTGCACCAATGGTTTTAAACTACTTGTAGAATGGACCTAACAACGTCACCTATACCATCAAAGGCTTATACATCTGTTCATCTTCAAACTTGGTATATGCCATCAAGTGCCAACAATGTCCCTCTGTTCTCTACATAGGGCAAACAGGTCAAACCCTCCACCAAAGAATTAATGGACACAAATCTGACATCAAAAGCCACAAGACTGAAAAACCTGTAGGGGAACACTTCAACCTTCCAGGACATTCTATAAGGGACTTAAAAGTAGCTGTTGTATTACAAAGAAACTTCAAGAACAGGCTAGAAAGGGAGATTGCAGAAATGCAAGTTATTACAACACTCAATACTTTGACATACCCTGGACTCAACAAGGACAAAGATTTTTGTATCTCACTATGCATGCTAACCTTCTGTAACTTTTGTTTCCACATTCCTCACAATTTATTTTAATTGGGATTATGTGACTGTTATTACAAGACTCTATACTATGACATATCCAGGACTCAGTAGAGACAAAGGCTTTTTAAAATTCATGCTAACCTTGTTCAACTAGTGTATCCATATTCCTCACTATGTATTTTATTTGAGATTATATGACTGTAAGATATGGCATTGTAATGGAATTTTGAGTTTGACTCCCTGGCCTTGGGAAAGGACCAGTAATTCCCTGGGAGGAATGTCTCATAGTTGTATGGAGTAAGCAACATCTGGGGAGGTGATAGCCTTTGATCTCGGGTAACAGCATTTTGGTTTCTCTTTGTAAAGTACACTGAATTCTAGGGGATTCATTGGCTGTTTTGACAAAGGATTATCATTGTCTGTATCTGGTTGTGACACAGATGTAACAGAACTGATTTTTGCTATATATTCCCTGTCATGTAAGAAGAAAATAGTCTGACGAAGGGTGCTTGCACCCGAAAGCTCACGCCTTGAATAAATCTTTGTTGGTCTTAAAGGTGCTACTGGACTCTTATTTTATTGTGCTACTTCAGACCAACACGGCTACTCATTTGAATCTATCCTTGTAGAATGGTATCAGCTATATTCACAGAGGGGAATTCACAGAGTAGTTCAGCAGTGGGAAAGCTGCCTAAGGAGGTGGTGAGCAAACCCATGCTTGTCATCTTTAAGCAGTGCCTGGAAAGATACTGTCATGGTTGCTTTAGGTTGATTTTGAATTGATCAGTAAGCTGGACTACTAGATGACCTGTATGGCCCCTTCCAACTCTATGATTCTATTATATATTTATAATATTAAATATATATTTTATCACTAAAAATATGTTTTGTTCCCCTTACCTTTTATCTATTTGTGATTATCTTAACCCACTGTAGAGAAAGTTCCTTTGCTGCAAAAAGAACTCCCTTTGTCATGAGTCATTTTCAGGCATACAAGTCTAATGTCTTTCAAGGAGTCCAAAAGTACCTGACATGAGAAATGACCACCTGCATCAATGACAAGTAAATCATAGAATCATAGAATAATAGAGTTGGAAGGTACCTCATGGGTCATCTAGTCCAACCCCCTGCACTATGCAGGACACTCACATCCCAATCGCTCATCTACTGTAACCTGCCACCCCTTTGCCTTCATAGAACCAGCCTCTCCATCAGATGGCTATCCAGCCTCTGTTTAAACATTTCCAAAGATGGAGAACTATCAGGAACTTCTTCCGGATGTTTACATGGAATTTCTTTTCAATTAATTTCATCCCATTCATTCTGGTCTGTCCCTCTGGGGCAAGAGAGAACAATTCTGCTCCATCCTCCATATGGCACCCTTTTAAATACTTGAAGATGGTTATCAGATCCCCTCTGTCATCTCCTCTCTAGGCTAAACAGACCAAGCTCCCCCAACCTTTCTTCATATGTCTTGGTCTCCAAACCCCTCACTATCTTTGTTGCCCTCCTCTGGGCACGTTCCAGTTTGTCAACATCCCTCTTCAACTGGGGTACCCAAAACAGCACAGTACTCCACATGAGGCCAAACCAGAGCAGAGTAAAGCGGTACCATCACCTCCCATGATATGGACACAATACTTTGTTTGATACAGCCCAAAATGGAAAGAAAGTATAGGGCCTTTCAGTCTGCTTTCCCCCACAAAGTGTTCCTGGTTTTGAAGAAATAGTACATACTTCCTGGAAATTTACTCTGAGGTACTGCCTAGCAACAGTATTGAGGATTGGTTAATTCTGCAGGAAGAGGGAGAGGAAGGAGAGAGCCAGAGAGAGGGGGGTATTCTGAGGAATTGCAGGTGTTCAAGAGCAGAAAACAAGCTTTGGAATAGGTGCAAAGAAGAATGGTCACCTTCAGGTGCATGCCTAGTGTTTATGGGACTTCTGCTCTGAGGAAAAGATACTCCCAGGAGTCTCTAAATCTGGGATGTCTCTGCAGTCATCCTGGCACAGTATTGACTCTACCAAGTCTTTTGTTGTTCAAACAAATCATCCAGACCTTTGTGGAGTCCCAGAGATTCAGGAGACTTATTTCTCCCTTCACACTGGGATACGTCAATTTGCTATTGTGTTACAAGCAAATGTTTTGTCTCTCCAAGACTCCCCATTAATACTTCTCCCCCACCTTTTAATAAAACTTGTCAGTTCAACTTTTGATGGGAGAATAACAACTCTGCACCCAATACAACCTAGCCCTTCTTATACCTGAAAGGGTTACATGGATGCACTGTTCTATATCAATAGCAAGAGCTTTGGGCATGCCATAGATCCATTTCAGTTTGGGCTGAGACCTGGCTATGTAATGGAGATGTGGCATTAAGTTCAATCCAAGGTGCTGATTCTCTTTAAAGATTTTCTTGGCCTGGGATTTACATACTTACAGAACTACCTCTCCTATGATCTTGCATGACAACTCAGCTCCCAGCAGACGGAGGGGTGGCAGCTATGCTCTAAGTGGGCATTTGGCTGTAGAGGTTGGCTACTGAGGTCAGTGCCTCTGGGCTGTCCTCTGACCTAGGGAGGACAGCTTCTCCCATCCTGTGCCATGCTCTTGCTTGGGGTTAAATAATATAGCTGTGGCCTTATTTATTCCATAGACCATGTCTGAATATTATTTATTGGCCTCTTCTATGCCCTGCTATGCAAAGAAAGAAGCCATTTCTATCCCATCCAATAAATAGGATTTTGGAAATAATTCTTGCAAATTTTCTAGATGAAAATGATATAGGGCAGTGGTTCTCAACCTTCCTAATGTTGCAACCCTTTAATACCTTCCTAATGTTGCAACCCTTCCTCATGTTGTGGTGACCCCCAACAATAAAATTATGTGGGCGCCTTCAGAAGAAGTGGCAACAGTGGCAGTGCCCCCTCCGGCCAAGCTGCTCACCCTGACGTGACACCTATGAAAGGGTCATTCAACCCCCAAAGGGGTCCCGACCCCCAGGTTGAGAACCACTGATTTCCCCCTTCCCCTCCCATTCACTTAGTTTCTTTAAAGGTGGCCTTAATGGATGGATTTAGTAGGAATCCAAGTTGTAGCACAGAGGGCCATTCATTAACCAGTTCTGCAGAAAAGCCATTGTGTGCTTGCATTAAAAATATACAAAATGTGGAGCAGCTCATGTTCCAAAATTGGGCATCTAAGTAAATGCCACTTCACACATTTCACTGACATCAGTAAAGTGCTAATATGTATTGGATGGAGATTTGTGAATTGCTGCTATGCGCTGATGGTACCAGTAATGAGTCATTACACTAAAAAAAAATCTGATTATGAACTACAGAAAGAGCAGGTCAGAACACAAGCATTTATAACTCTGAAAACTTTAACTTTCATTGAAATAGATATATGGGATCCTTTTAGCACAGGCTTTAAGTGTTTAACAGAAATTCTGTTCATCTCTTTCCCCTGCTCTTCCTCCAAAGATCTCAAAATGGCATATCTAAATCTGCCCTACCTCATTTTGTACTCAAATAACCAACAGGTCAGGATTGGTCTACAGTGCAGTGCTAAAGAAAGTTGTGCCTTTCAAAAAGACTACTGAAATCCATGAGTTTCAAAGGGAGTAAGTCTGCTTAGAATAGCACTGTAACCAAGGATAACACCGCAAGCAAGCTTCATGGCAAAGTGGAGCTCTCAGCCCAATACTCCTTGACTGTACTCTTTATGGTTTAATCAAACCCCCACCCTGGCTGTTCTCAACAAGCATTTGATATGCTTTAAAATATCTGCTGGCTTGTTGCACATTAATATGTATACAAATAAATAAAATGGTGATACCATATCTAGGAGCTTTTTGCATGAATTGTCTTCCTGTGTAGCAGACTGTCTTGATAGCAAATCACAGGAGGAAATGTGGGAAACTTACATTAACAAACTAGATTGTATTTGGTAAGCTATTAAACACTCTTCTTTTCTGCAAGTGATAAAATTCCAAGGTTGTCCTCCATGGTTTATTTTCCTTTGGATAAAAGAATTCTTTGTCTATCAATACATGCTCAAGCAGAACATATTGGGAGCAGCCAACCCCCTGAAAACAAACAGCACAGCCACTAACTCTCCATCAGGGTTCCAATAAGGACTACTATTTCTCAAGGACATATTGGTTACAGCTAATCTACATACTAATAGAGATGTCTGGCTTCCATCCATGGATACCTAAATATCCAGATCAGGGCCACACTAATGTCAAACAGATTTTTCTGCAAACTTGGGGGAATTTGCAGACAAAATCTGTCATTAAATATAAAATATATGAGATGGGGTTTAAATTTATTTATTTGTTTGTTTGTTTGTTTATTTATTTATATTTTTACACCGCCCTTCCCTATGGCTCTGGGCGGTTTACATAAAACATTTTTTAACATTCACATAGAACACTATCAAAATCAATATAACAGTATAACAATAACAACAACACATCAAATGGAACAATTAGAACGGCACTTCAACAATAACTTGACAATCCCTCAGTAGGTTTGGTCCCTCTCAGATACAATTGCTCTGTCCGTGCATGCACAGGCAACAGTCTTTGGGAGCCTCTCCAGCTCACCAGCAGCGGCATACACCAGGACCTGCTTCAGGTCCAGTGTTACCAGAAATGCAGATAATGAGCAATGAGGAACTGTTTTGCAAAAGGCCAGGTAACGTAGAGTTAAGGATTGTTTGCCAACGTTTACAAGGTGATTACATCCTCCAAAACTCAAGGCAGACAACAGATGGTTATGGCAAAATAATAACAACCTTTATTGGAAGGAAAGCAATGAAAAGCAATAAGCAAAAATATATCTAGCATACTAGCAGTCTAACGGATAGGAAAATAAAATGAGAAAAGGGGTTGTAAGGCTTGAAGAGTAGTGAGGCAGAGATACGACACAACCAGCCAGCAGTGTGAAGGGTATTCTGAATGGGTCCACATCAGATGCACTCTTTGGGCTTGGCAAAGACACTGTTTATATATGTTTTGGGGATAGGGGATATGTGACTGAGACCAGGTGAACACAGGATGGAATTTTCCATGTGGCAGGATAATAGAAAACTGTCTCTTCTTGGTTAAGAGATACGCTTTTAACGGGTAACCCATCTTGTAGGTGCAGAGTGGATTATAGATGAGAGACTGAGAATCTTGCCCAGGAAGCTTTTAGGTATACGGAATTCTATCGGACCTCTTGCTCAGCAAATACAATGGGGTGGGGTGGAGATCAGTGAGCGGTGAACTGGACAAGTCTTGGATTGAAGCTGCTGTGGATTGAAGCTTCCCTGTGACAGGGAAGATGAAGTCTGGTTGTGGCAGATCTTAACAGTGCTCAGCTTGGCATAAGTTTAAACTATTGATGAGTGCTGCTGGTTGTTCATAACAGCATGCCATCCTGTAGGGCAAGGTCCTTCTATCCATAACACCAGCCAAAGCAGAGTGATAGCTAAATGAAAAAAATTTAAATATTTGCACTGCAGAAGAAATATAGACACAGGGGAGTTCCCAAATCTGCACAGAGAACAATAGGATTACATAGTGTTAAATACCCTTTCCTTGAAGGCTGGGAAAGATGATGCCTCTTGCAGGAAGAATCAATAGCCTGAAATATCTATCTCCCTACTCTACCTCCTGGGAACATCCTACAGCCCTTTTGCCAGCCTTCCAGGAACTGCTGGCAGTGGGTCTTTGCCTGGTATCAATCCCAGCACCCAAGTTTTATATATTGTAGTGGCTTCCTCATGCCTTCTGGTGTTGGTGCACAAAATCAGCTTGACCCTGCTCAAAACGTTCCCTCCTCTGACTCATGGGGAAGCTACATTCTAGAGAGGAATATACTGCTTTCTTTTCTTTTTTTATAAGATTTTTATTTTTATTTTCCAGGATTAAAGATAATGAAATACAGGCAATCTACATTGTTAGTACAGAAGAAAAAAGGTTATTCTCTTCATTTGATACATTTAGTTCCCCGTTTCAATCCCCTTTTAAAATATTTAAAGATAATACAATGCAAGTAATCTACCTTATTGATACAGGAATATACTGCTTTCTTGATAAGATCCAAGAGTCAAAACAATCAAATAAATATGCAGAACTATCGTCAATTTCTAATAATTGTATAATCAAACAGAAGATTGCAATAATTTTCTTTACCACCACACCATCAAGAGGAGGACATTAGCAGCTGCCTTGGGCCTAGACAAGGATTCTAGCAGCTGCTACAGGGGCAAGGGTGGCACAGTGCTGGCTGCTCTTCCAGGCCTGGGTGCAGAGGAGGAAGATGCCAGCAGTTGGGCTGAGCAGTAGATGGTGGGGTTTGAAGCCTTGTCAAGGTTCAGCATTGGAGGTGAGGTATGGGATTCCTACCACAAGTCCTTCAGCCCCCCCTGATTTGTCTAAAGCCTCATGGTTCTCTCTAGAACAACTAATGGTGTAGTACTTAGGGCCTTTACGCACGGGGATCTTTGTTGCAAATTGTTTGCGGAATGAAAAATCGCCATTTAAAATAGTGGAATTCGTCGTTATGCATACCTGCCTTTGTAGTGGAATCAGTTGCGTTATTTAGCGTTTCCCACAGGCTTCCGGTCTCGGCAGAAATCGCTAGAAAGGAAGCGCTATTGCCAAGCTCGTCCCGCCCCTGGCCGTCAAGCAGCCAATGGGCAGCCGTTAGCATGCTCCCAAACAGCCCCTTTCCCTTTAAGAAAGGTTTTTTTTAAAAAAAACAGACCCATAGCAACGAATCTAGGTAGATTCGTTGCAACGGAGAGATCCATCCAGCTGCCTAATGTGAGCTGTCGTTTGATCGTATGATCGTTGCCACGCTGCCTCGAGTGATAAAAAAAAAATCCCCCCCCCCTCACGGGCCCGATTTTCGGCTGAATTAATGTGTAAAAAATAAAGGGACTTTATTTCAGCAAACGGGCTTTTATGTGGTTTGTGCTTAGTGACTAAAGGTAAAGGACTGAAGCCAGGGAAGCCTCTAAACAGAAAGAGTCTCGCTGGTGCGTTTATCCCCGCTCGCTCGGAGAAAAAAAAATGGCGATCGCTTCACTGGAAGTTTGGAGGACAGGCTCAGGAGGAGGGACTTTGAAGAAACCGCAACAATGGTAATGCACAGGTCTTTATCGCTAGTGTTACAGATTGTTTGCAAGAGTGTAGCGCTTTCCGGAGGGTGAATCCACTTTTTGGGATTCCCCTGAAAGCGCTACAACGAAGCGCTTTTTGCTGATCGGTTTCAGGAGTGTTGCAGATTGTCTACTACGTCGTGCGTTAAGGCAAATCAATAGCGTTTCCAATTAGCAACCATTGTGCGATTTTGTAGCCGTGCAAAAAGCCCCTTAGTATTGTGAACTAGGATCCAAGAGATCATCAAACAGCAACATTATATTCCGCCCCCTACTTACCAAAAGCTGTTACTTTCCAAAAGTAGGGGAACATGATATCCAGTCATTAGCTTCTGTTCACAGTTGATCAACCATTGATCTCTGACAATAAACAAGCAATTAGTGTACCAAAAGGAAAATCATCCAGTAACCCTAAAGCCAAGTGCATAATGTATTCATGAGATTTTAACAAAGGGTGAGTATTATGAAATTCCTGGAAGCCCAAGGTCACCCAGCTAGCTGCATGTGGGAGAGTACAGAATCAAACCCGGCATGCCAGATTAGAAGTCCACACTCCTAACCACTACACCAAACTGGCTGCCTTTAGGACTGGAACCCTTGGTAACCTTGGAGAGCCAGTACCTGTCAGAGTAAAGGTAAAGGTAAAGGTATCCCCTGTGCAAGCACCGAGTCATGTCTGACCCTTGGGGTGACGCCCTCCAGCGTTTTCATGGCAGACTCAATACGGGGTGGTTTGCCAGTGCCTTCCCCAGTCATGACCGTTTACCCCCCAGCAGCAAGCTGGGTACTCATTTTACCGACCTCGGAAGGATGGAAAGCTGAGTCAACCTTGAGCCGGCTGCTGGGATCGAACTCCCAACCTCATGAGCAAAGCTTTCAGGCGGCTGCCTTACCACTCTGCGCCACAAGAGGCTCTTCTTCTGTCAGAGTAGATAATCCTAATGTTGATAGATCATGAGTCTGGCTTTGTATAAGGCAGTTGCAGGGGTTCAAGTTATGGACTGGGCAAGTGATAATAATGTTTACAATCAGGGTTTCCTAAACAATTCTTGTTGATGGCTGCAATCTATGGGTTGAATTAGGACAGTTTCCTGATGATTAAACAATATCCTGTTTAAGAAAGGATGTGTGCACTGTGGGATAAAGTGTGCATGTGTGCTTGACAGCATGACCATATTAGCTATTGCATTGCATCGGTATTCCATACAGATGGTGGTAAGAGAAACCTCAGTTCCATGTTTTTTGAACTTGTTACATGTGTTTCCATGGTTACTAAGCATTATTGCACCATATGTATTTGGTGATACGAGAAGAGGCAGACTGAGACATTAAAACAGGGTCACTTGGCTGAGCCTGTCCCTGGCTATCAGACACCCAGGGGTCCTCCAGTTCAGGGACCCAGTGAGACGTTTCCTATTAAGTTGAAGAGTCCACCTAATACTAAGCATGGAACATTTCCTCTGGGCATAGTAATATTTTCCCTATAGCAACTCTTTTTTTACCACTGGGAACACAAAAGTAGACTAGATTCACTTAAACATGAGATTAGCTGAGATTTATAGAAGTTTGGAGGAAGCCCATGCATTTGTAAAATTAAAACGTTATTAAAAGACTTAGTGAGAAAGAAGCTGAAACTAAGAGTAAAAGGGAAGAAGCAGTCGCACTGAGAATGAACCTGACAATAGCAAAAACAACAACAATATTTTAATAACTTTGATTATGTTTTACGGAACAAAGATGACTAATCCTCCTTAATCTGGTATTTTTTTAAAACAAATTGTATAATTCTTTTCTTCTGTGAGCAGATATGGCACTTGCTAACTACTGAGGAGGAAAATTTTTGTGGGTTCAATGAAAGAGGGATTTTAAAAATTTATTGAATGCCTTCAGTTTGCATAATACATCTCTTTCTACCTTTCTCTGACTGAAGAATATGTTCCTAAATACAGAGTTAAACCAGGAGCAAATCCCATGTTTACTGACACAGATGAGGAGAATATAAATATTTATCAAGTTGTTGATACCCTATTTACATTTTAACTAAATCACTGGAAATCTCTTTGACCAGGTGTGAGAAAGGAAAATGCTGAGCAATTATTAATACTGCCCTACCCAGGATGATCTTTAATAAAGAACTACAGGCATTCAAAGAAGCAAGAACAATTGATGGCAAACAGTGAACCTGAATCTGTCGTCATGAAAGCCACCTGGAATGGATACATGCAACTAGCCCATCCTGGCACTATCCTAAACCCATGTATAATGGTTGAGGGAATTTTGTTTCATTGTAGCTGAAGAGGTGTACTTACACACGGAAACTTATACTTTGAATAAAACTTTATTGGTCTAACTGGTGCCACTGGACTCAAACCTTGTTCAAGACAGTTCAGTGTGAAGCAAATTGTGTTACCTGGCATGGGGATACACACACATACACTAGGGGCAAAGCCCGTTGTATCCAGGAATACAACATCCCCACTCACTGTCCGCCAATTTAGGCCTTAGCCTTTTATGTTTATACAGCGACAGCTGTATAAAGATGTGTACACTATTTAAGTGAAAAAAACTTAAGATGCCCAGACCATTTCCGTATTTGAGGCATTTCTTATTTTAGTCTCCTTTTGGATTGACTGTCTGTCTATTACTTCGATTTCTATACCACTATTCCCAGATGGTTTGTGGTGGTTCACAAAAGTCTCTCTACAATAAAACCTCATAAAACAATCATTAAGCCCTCCATCACAATAATTAAAAAGCACAATTGCAACCATCTCTTGACTGTGCCAACTCCCCCCCCCCATCTCAACAGACCTTTGATACAAGTGCTTCAGGGAGACCATCTCAGGGGGAGCCTGATGATCTTACAACTCTGTGAGGGGCCCATATTTCCTTGCCTAGGCCTCAACCAAAAACCTTGCAGAAGAGCGCCATTTTGCAGGTTCTGAGAAAATGAGAGTTTCAGCAGGGCCCACAGCTCTCCTGGGAGTTCATTGCACCAGGTAGGGGCCAGGGCTGAAAAGGCTCTGGTCAAGACCAGGCAAACCTCCCTCGGGCTGGAAACCTCCAATAGATTCATATGTCTCCTTTTAATTAAGCTTTAATTTTGGGCTGGGAGACACTGCAAAGTTAGATTTAATAATACAGATTCAGCTTACTTAGCTTACTTAGAAGATCTTAGACCCCAGATTAACTTCTTAACTAGTTATATTGCCTATGTGGCTACAGAAAAAAAGGAAAAGGAGGAAAGGAATTTCAACCACTGTTTCTCATTTCCGTTCCCCAGACTTCTTAAGGGGGTCTCATATCGAGGCTTGTTGCATCTTGTTGTTCCCATTGACTTATGTTCTGTCCAGTTGGCCTTTGGCTTAGAAAGTGCAGTTGTAGTCTTTCCCTCGGAGTATACATCGGTGAATCTTGAAGCAGTTGTACCTCCTGGGCTCCAATATCAGTACAGTTTTTTTTCCAAGAAGCTCCTTTAAATCGATTACTTTCACAGCAGATCCATATATCTTTTGATTGGTTCTTGTGTACTGTTGCTTTGGAGTGGCTGTATGTCTTTTTAGGGAGGGTGTCCTTATCCGGGCTGCAAAGCGACAACCCCTTTTCCATCTCCATAGTTTCAAATTTCTCTTCTGCTGGTAATTTTCCACCTTGTTTAGAGCTATCATCAGCCACTGTTATTGATTCATCATTCCTGTTAGAGACTTCTTCCTTGCCACCTTTGATCTCCTTGAGCATATTTTTAAGCAAGCCATCTGTAAATGCTTTCAGATCTTGAGTTTGTTTCTCTATTAGATGAGCAATTCTTTTTAGCATAGACATGTTTTAGGCTTGAAAATTTGTTAATCTTAGGCAATTTTGCAAATAACCAGTAGAGGTCCTACGGAGTCCTAACGAAAGCAACAGTTTGTTTTGATCTCCGACGTTCTGGTATTGACGCTGCCAAGTGATGTATTGAAGTCAGTAAAGCAATGTCTCGTACTGGAACAGAATTCTCGCGAGATCTTCCCACCCACGGCTCTTATCTCTTATCTCCGAAAACCAAAACAAATGCAGTAAGAGCTATTACTAATTAGCTTGAGTTGATTTAAGTCCTTCTTCTACTTAGAAAAGAGAATTAGCCTGCCTCATATCGAGGTGGCTTCAAGCAGAGCCAGAAACGGGGGAAAAGGAGAAACGGAGAAATACTTGCATCTCTGTGCGTTGATTGATGTCTTGATATCTTGGAATTTAGCAGATGTCCTCCCCTCACTTCACAGCATTCGTTTGCAGTAAATCGTAGTAGAGGGTCAAAGTAGATTCTTGAAAGAAGAAAAGAAAGAAAGGAAAGAAAGAAAAGTCCAGAATATGGCCGGCGTCCTCTTGGCCCGAAACGCTGACAGCCTATAATCCAGGGAGATATACTCCCTAAAGGATTGGAGACAGCCCCAAGAATTCCCTAGAGCTTCCTGGGTAGAAAGGTGAGGTGGGGTTTGCGTACCCCTCCTCTTTTCTGCTAATTGCTTCTGCAATTAACCCCTGTCAGGCTTCAGAGAGATTACTCTGCAATCCCCTCAGGATGCCATCTTAAGCCACACACCCCATAGAACTCACATTTAGTCGTCTTCACAGCCATTTTATATGCCTTCATAAGTGTGTGATAATGAGCCTCTTGTGGCACCACCTCTTGTGGTAAGGCAGCCAACATGCTGTCTGAAGCTCTGGGAGTTCGATCCCAGCAGCCGACTCAAGGTTGACTCAGCCTTCCATCCTTCCGAGGTCGGTAAAATGAGTACCCCGCTTGCTGGGGGGTAAACGGTAATGACTGGGGAAGGCACTGGCAAACCACCCCGTATTGAGTCTGCCATGAAAACACTAGAGGGCATCACCCCAATGGTCAGACATGACTCGGTGCTTGCACAGGGGATACCTTTACCTTTAAGAGTGTGATAAAATTTTCTTGCCGCCTCATCGTGAAACTTCCTCCACACTCGCACTAGTCATCTCACAGCTCTCTTTCTTTTCTACAGCTCCATCATATACCATGGAGCTAGTTCGAGGTGAGGTCGGAGAGGATGTTGAGTAGCAATGTTTTTGATAGCGGTTGCCAGGCAGGACTGCCAGTCCTCCATCAGCCCTGCCAGTGAGTTGCTGGAAGACATTGGGCATAACAGAACATTTGGAAATCCAATCAGATCCATAAATCTTTACGGGCAGGCTAAAATATGCCCACCACTCAAGCAGGGAAGGAATGGTACCCTCAACCAGGCTTTCAGGATGTTGTGGTCTGTCCACGGGATGACATCAGTTGCCACGAGATCCACTTCTACCCCAGCACCAAAGATCAAGTTGATGGTGTGGGGCTGGTAACAAGTTGGGAGAACCCCAGTGTCAACAGGCTGACACCAGTCCGAACCAGACCCAGAAGATTTCCAATTTATGCTGATACTTGATGCTCGGGTTTCCACATTTGGGTATCACCCCATCATTTCCCAGGCTGAAATTTGGATACGTTTTCTGAATCATTCTTTGTTCCCATTCTCCTTTTCCAAGACATTTCTTTTAGTCTTGACATGCTGTAACATGGTGCCTGATTGTGCCTTTCTTTTCGATGTACCCCATTCCATGCCCTCTCTCCAATTTCATTACTGACTGCCTTCCCTTCTCTCCCCCCCCCCCCCAAGGTATACTGGATGGGATTGTGTGTGTGAGTGTGTGTGTTTTAAAGAAGCAGTATAGTTTATTGCAGTACAATGCTGTGTTAAAATCAAGACTACCATTACTTTTTTCCCTTAGAGGCAGTGCTGTAATATAATCATCTCCCTTAAAAAAATATCAGAGGGGAGAAAGGATGGCGACAGAAGTGATGCTGGAGGGAGGCGGTGCACTAAAGGCTGTCACAGCAAAAAACAAAAAAGTCTGAATGCAAGAATTTCCCTAATGGACAACCTGAATTAGAACCCACCTCAAAAATGAAATCGATATATCCAAGGATTCATTTGTCTTGGGGATGAGTGCCTTGGGTCTGTGCCTGAAAGGACAGATTAAGCGCAGAAACAGATGCAAACTTTGGCCCTTTAAACAGACAAAACTGATGGAGGTCACAAATGCAGAACCAGTCCCAATGTTGACAGGATGCATTTATGCCCAACTGTAAAGGAAAGTGTTTGTATTATATAAGTCAACATGATTTATCTATAACATGTATTCATACAAACAATTTGCATACATATAGCAATGAGCATATTCCGTCTCTTCTCTTTCATTCTGTACACATTATTAAACATTACTGGACAATGCTTTATTAATATGCTGCAGAAATCAGTTGCATATGGAGGATAATAGGATAATCCAGTGGTAAATGATTGCTAAAATAAGAGCCCAGAATCCAATGGTGTGTGGGGATGCAGAATTTGGAAAGCTATGTTTAATACATGAGCATATATTAATTCAGTTTTTATCAATAGTGGTTTTGGGGAAAGATCTCCAGCATTTCCCTCTAGTTTGCCTATATTCAAGTCACATGCAACCCATCGTTTAGAAATCATGGATGGTCAGTCAACCCATTTCTTTAGCTTTTAGACCTTCTGATCTATCTTCTGGTTTAAACAAAAAAAAAATTGAGCACCAGATTACCCTGGTCTGGTTATGAAACAGCTGGGAAACCATCCAATGAGGATTGCTTTATTGTATTTGGAATGGAAAAATGTGTACATAAAACTGGCAATTTTGGAGAGGCAGGAAAACTAACAAAACTATAATCGTAATGTGATTTTCATAGCATAACTACTTACGTCTCATGACTGACAGCATATTTCACCGTTTGAGACAGGTCTAGCTTTTATTATAGCAATAAGCGGTTGTATTTTATTTTTATGAGCATTATAAAACAATATATTCCCATGAGAACTTGACATTAATAGATTATTTAATGCAAGCACAAAGTGTATAAGACCTTATTTGCTTTTCTTTCTGACTTTCTGGAGACTGGTTTCATTACGGCACACCTCATTTGTCCTGAACCAAAGGGGGGGAAAAAGTGAGCCAAGAGAGGGAAATATAAGTGAGCTAAGTAGGAACAAAGTACGTTGTTGAATCATAATAAAGTAAGGATACGTAAGAAGGCTCTGATTGAGAACTGCAAGTATAGATATCAGCATGCCTTATTATTTGGTAAATCCCCTTCTTTCCTTCATAATATTCATTGTCACCCTGGTTCAAGCCTCTCCTTCCTCTTGCATAAGGGGACTTTCTCTCTTCCAGACATTCTTATGCTATCTTCCCAGAGCTCCAGGTAGATTTTAACAAGGTAGTTTTAAGAATGTTGAGGCTGTGTGACTATCTTCCATTTTGTTGCTTTCCAACAAACATATTCCTATGTTTCCTTCTTTCTGAGTTTATGCTGATATACTGTGTTATTGTTGGGTGTAAGGTGTCTTTAAAAAAAATCCAGTAAAATGTGCCCCTTTTATTAAATATTTCAAAACCAATCATTTTCCTAACTATAACTGTGAAGGGATTGGCATCCTGCTTGATTTTTTTTGTTCTGTTCCATCTGGTGAATTTAAAGAATGCTAATCCACCCCTTTAGATGGATGGCGTTTTGCCAACTGCCTTCAGTCCAGTTGCTCCACACACTCCTCACCCATAATTCAGTCAAGCAAAGTCCCATGGCAATGTAGCCACCAAACACGTCCATCCCTTTCCATCAGCAGCCAGTAGCAAAAGCCTGGTTGGAGAGAAGATGTGATGAGAATGCATTCTTAGCAAACCAAACCTCCTTACTGGCTGATACCAAGAAAGATTTGCTCAGTAAGCCTCATGCTCCCTTTGAATTAACAAAACCATGGTGTACTGATCTCCATCTTTAACACCAGGAAATCCATTTTTCATGAATCATTTCACCTCTATGAGAAGCATCCCTGTTTCAGTGAATCATTGTATTGAAGAAGGAAAGCGTTCATAACCCTTCAATACATATTTAGTTGTTATCTTTTCACTCCTGCCATTCTGGCATTTTCAGCAAGGTTCAGCTGTGAGCCAAGTGACAGCCTCAGTTGGCTGAAGCTTGGGGTGAGCTTTTCATTTCAAACTGGCTTTCATCAAACCATCATACAACTTATTGGATGGTGCCATGACACCTCCAGCCCATTTTTCAATTGCCATGGTCATACCACTCCATCTCTTCCTCCCCCAACAGGATGAGAGATTTCTTTTTCTGTAAACTACACTAACATTTCAATATAAAGGTAAAGGTAAAGGTATCCCCTGTGCAAACACAGAATCATGTCTGACCCTTGGGGTGACGCCCTCTAGTGTTTTCATGGCAGACTCAATATAGGGTGGCCTTGCCAGTGCCTTCCCTAGTCATTACCGCTTTATCCCCCAGCAAGCTGGGTACTCATTTTACCGACCTCGGAAGGATGGAAGGCTGAGTCAACCTTGAGCCGGCTGCTGGGATTGAACTCCCAGCCTCATGGGCAAAGCTTTCAGACGGCTGCCTTACCACTCTGTGCCACAAGAGGCTCTTAAAATTTCAATATATTGTTGGACTATCCTAGTGGGTTCTTTTGAAATCCCAGCTTTTCTTCTTTTTTTTAAGTAAGTCTAGCCCCTTCCCTCATGGAGATTTAAGGGACCGATTCCACATAAGGAATCAGCTCATGGAGAGCCCCTGGTTGCTGGCTGGTTTTAAAGCTTCCTACACATGACATCATCTGCATCCAAAGGCTGTCCAGGGGCTGGCTCAAGTTTTGGACAGATTTGCCTTCAGATGAGAGAAATGGCCAAAACTGGATTATTTATTTTATTAGTTATTATATTTATATACCACCCTCCCTGGGGGCTCAGGGCGGTTTACATAATAACATAAGAACAATACATGGAACAATCTTATAAAACATTTGAGTAACCGTGCAATAATAACTGATAATTGTAAACATATAACATTATAATTGTATAACCAATAAACAATATAACGTTGCAACATACAAAGAGGTCCAGAGTGTATAGGTGGTGTTCTGAGGGGGGGCGGGGAGCAGGGGCCCTTTGGTCGCTGTTGGTTATATATATATGGTCTCAACCAAATGCCTGGCGGAAGAGCTCCTCCTTGCAGGCCCTGTGTAACTGTTTAAGCTCCGTCAGGGCCCTGATCTTCTCCGGGAGCTCGTTCCACCAGGTGGGGGCCAGAACAGAGAATGCTCTGGCCCTGGTTGAGACCAGGCGGACTTCTTTAGGGCCAGGGACCTTTACCTGGTTGGTAGCAGTAGAGCGCAGGTCTCTTTTGGGGGTGTAGGCAGGGAGGCGATCCCTCAGGTACACTGGGTCCTGGCCACGTATGGCCTTGAAGGTAATTACCAGAACCTTTAGTCTGATCCGGAATTCAACTGGCGACCATTGCAGTTGATGGAGAATGGGCCGGATGTGGGACCTCCACGATGTTGCAGTGAGGATCCTGGCCGCTGCATTTTGAACCAGCTGTAGCTTCCAGATCAAGACTAAGGGCAGGCCTGCGTAGAGCGAATTACAAAAGTCCAATCTAGAGGTGACCGTCGCATGGATCACTGTGGCTAGGTGTTCTGGGGCCAGGTAGGGCGCTAATAGCTTGGCTTGGCGGAGGTGGTAGAATGCCAGCCGTGCTACCTTTGTGATCTGGGCTTCCATTGTGAGGGAAGTGTCCAGAATCATGCCTAAGTTCCTGGCGGAGTGAGCCATAGAGAGCTGCACACCATCCAGGGCCGGCAGGCGCGCTTCCTCACATGGTCCCTTCCTACCCAGCCACAGTCTTTGAAGGATTGAGCTTCAGACGACTCTGCTTGAGCCATCTCGTCACTGCTTCTAGGCAGCTGGCTAATGCTTCTGGGGGAGAGTCAGGGTGGCCATCCATCAGGAGGAGGAGCTGGGTGTCATCTGCATATTGATGGCAACCCAGTCCAAACTTCCATACCAGTTGTGCAAGAGGGCACATAAAGATGTTGAATAGGATAGGAGAGAGGACCGCTCCCTGTGGGACTCCACAAGGAGTCACTTGTTATCTCACTTCATATCAGGGAGCACCCAGGGGTAAGCCTGTGTGGAGGGAGAAACATGTGACACAGTCTCAACAGTGTTTTGCCCACCCTTGCACCCATCATCCCCTCTCTGTTTCCTGCTCCGAGAATTATTTAAAAAAAAAATGGTACAGTCTGAATTGCTGCAAAACTGCAAAGGTACTTTGTCAAAGTTTAAATAAAATGTTCTCACTGTGCATGGTCATTCTGGGATCAGATGAGGCAAAACACAGTCCTGTTTATGTTTTCCTGTTTATGTTTATAGGGAATAAATGGGGAAGGAGGGGTGCGCATGATAGAGCAGCTTTCTTCCGATCAGCTAGGCATCCATGTTCTTTGTTTTTAAGCGTAGTGTTTACACACAATCACTCTTCAGCATCTGGTCACCTATTCCAGTCTCTCACAAGTGTACCCAAACATAAACAGAGTTCAAAACACTATGAATCCAAAAAGAGGGGGAATGCTTTATCGTTGTGGTGTTTCTCCATGCCAACACGGAAGTGCTGATTTTTTAAATTTAAAATACTTTTGTGTTGTGATGTTACTGCACAGCAATGTGGAAGTTCATGTTTTTTTTAAAAATATTAATTTTGGGACCTCTGCGGGATGGATGTTTGAGTCCCCAAAAGAACCGCTGTACTGTGATTGGTGGCTTGCTATGAATGACAAGCCAAGAAGCGGGAGGGAAAAGTTTGACTTGTTTTCCCTTGCCACCTGATCAGGAGGCAAAAAGCCATGATGAGGAAGAGGGAAAATGTGGGAGGGGTCTCCCATGAGAAGGCTCGCAAACATGTGGCTTACAACTGTGCATTTGCATGCAGGAGGAAGCATGCCTCCGTGCAAAATTAGGAGGGAAAAGGTATATCTTTCTTTTAAAGACAAAAGCTAGGAATTCAGACAGCATTCTAAGATCTTTAATAAAATGCTCTGGTGACATATTGACATTTTACTGACATTTCTGGAAAAAGGGTGTTGTATGATGCCATGATGATGGTGCTCACCCCCTGAAAGTCCTCATTTTTGAATGCATGTGTGGAAGAAATGAAACAGACCCCACAACTGCGAAAATATAGATCGAGGGCAAGCTTCTGGAATACTTGTGCTCAAACCAACTCCAGTGCTTGTGGACTGACTGCAAATAAAACCAGCGGTAAACTGAGGATGCAGAAGAGCAGTTACATTTATTTACTCTTAATACAGTTACTGCATAGTGGAATCTTAATGGCTACATGGTTATTGATGCAATCCTAAGTAGCTTTATGCAAAAATAAGTCACACTGTGGGCAGTGGTACTTACTCCCTAGTAAGTAAGTTTAGGATTGCAGCCTAGTTCATTTTTTTTGTGTTGATTCAAACTGCAGTTGATTAGGCTTGTAAACAAAAAGTACAAAAAATGAGAGACATATCAGTCTCCTGCTCACTGACAGGAGACCATTTCCGCAGAGGAATCTGCTCCTGGACAGCCTCTGGTTGCTGATGGGTTTTAGACCCCCCCCTCCACATGACATTGCCTGCATCCCAAGACTGTCCATGGGGTGGCTCACATTTTGCCCAGATTTGCCTCAGGATGAGGGACATCACAAAAAAGTTTTATCTCGCAGCCCATCAGTGAGCAACCAGAGAGCAACTCAGGTAAGCCCATATGAAAGGGAAAAGGCACAATAGCCTCTGTAGCATTGTCCAACCCTCACACCCACTCTCCCCTCTCCATTTCTTGCTTCTAGTATTTTTAATGGCATGGTCCACATTGACTGCAAAGCTACATTGTTAAAGGTAAAATAAAATCTTCTTTAAAGTTTCCATGGTCTTTTTGGGATCAGGCAAGGAAAACACAGTCCTGTTTGTGTTTTTTGGAGCTGGGGAATGAAATAGGAAAGGGGGGTGGGGATGATCAAGCAACTTTCTCCCAATTATCCAGGCATGCATGCCTCTTGTTTTAAAACCTTCAGTTTACACACACAAAAAATTGGGGGCTCCAGCTTCCCGTGTATGAATCCCAAAAATGGGGGAATGCTGTATTGTTATGGTGTTTCTCCATAGCAACATGGAAGTGTTGATTTTTATTAAAATGAATCTGTGTTGTGTCATTACCTCATAGCAATATAGAAGTATCTATTTTTTTAAAAAAATAATTAATTTGGGGGCTCAGGGGAGAAGAACGTTTTTGTTCACAAGAGAACTCCTGTGTTGTGATTGGTGGCTTTCTGTGATTGACAAGCCAAGGAGCAGCGGGAGAAGTACAGCTTGTCTTCTCTTACAGCCTCATTATGAGGAAAAAGCCACAACAGGGCAGAGGGAAAACTCGGGAGGGGTGTCCATGTGAGGAGCGCTGCAAAATGCAAGGTTTACCATCCTGCATTTGCAAATAGGAGGCCACTCACATTTTACCCCTCCATGCAGAAATGATCTGAAAGTGTTCATGGAGAATATTTGGCTAAACCCAAGTGTAGAGAATAGCTTATTGCACAAGGCATGGGTGCTCTGCCTCATCTCCACAAGCAATAATGAGAATGAGCATATCCTTTCATTAATCAGAAAGGCCTTTCCAAATGCAAGCTGCAACATGTTGCAAATTGATGTCCAAATTGCATTGCATTGTTTTAAATAGGCTTTAAATGTAGACTGGTCTTGCCTGCCTTTTGGACGATATCTTTTTAATTACATTTTGGGTATTCTTTTCCTGCACACAGCTTTTTGCAGTCTCCTTTTCCTTATTAAAATGTCAAGGTCAGTTTGAAAATGATAAGGAAGGAATGTGACAGGTCTGACTGCATTATGTCATGCTACGTTTGTCTTTTTGTCAAATGCTCTCAAGCTAGGAAGGAGGCTATGGCTGGAATGGATGGATTTGAATTTTCAAATATGAGATGCGTCTGGATTTGAACAACAAACTCCTGCCTCATTAAAGAATGAAGGTGATTATAATTACTGTTTTGTCTCCACATTATGCATTGCATCTGGAAATTTAAGCGTATTTGGGTTTCATTACCATAATTACGAAAGTATTGTTGCCATCACAGATATGCACAATAAGTGCCTTCTAAGGACTTGCTTTTATTGCAAAACTAATTAAAGCTATCAGTTAAAGCATGAAATTTGCAGTCAACAAGAGATAACCTTGATTATGTAAAGTCCCTAAAAACTCAAAAAGTATCTTAAATGTAATTTATCATGCCAGGATTTTTGGGATGTTTTTTCAACATACTTGTATTACGAGATATCCTTAATCCTAATTCTATTAAGGAGAGGAGCATAGAAACAGCAAAAGATTTTGTGAATGTTACAGAAATTCTTTATGATTTCCCTTGGAACTGTTGTGGATATTTTGTCCAAGGGAAGTTTGGGGAGTCCTGTTTAACAACATATCTGTGGAGGTTTGGAATGAATTTAAAAAATGAGTAAAATCCACAACAATTCTTAGGGATGCTTCTACATACCTCTGGTCTGTTATCAAATTTCATCTAAAGCATCTAAAACATTTGTGAGTAAGTGGCTTAAACTATGTCTTTTGGTATCACGTAATGACAAAAATATTTCCAGTCTGAAAAATAAGCTCCTAATATATTGCATTTTAACCTTCACACAGATTTTTATTAATTTTTTCTTCCAACAGAGTCTTCTCAAGTGACTTGAATACAGGACCGGTTAAGGGTTTGTGGGTCCTGTAACACCAGAGACAGTTTAAGTGATCTTGGCCAGCTGGAGTGTGAAGTGCTACATCGGCATGCCCACAATCTCATTAGACATGGCAGTGTTGACCTTGGTAGGCATCATCAGATCCTGTGCCACTTCAAACATTGCTGGGCCACAAAGGCTCAGAAACACATCGTACTTCTTGTCTGTGTTGGTGATGTTGTTGGCCAACAGATAGCAGCCCAGATGGGTGGTATACAATTCCCACTAGGCTGAGAATGCCAGGCTGAGCTCTTCAATATGGCCTTTGGTTGCCATGGTAAAGACTGGCATGTAAATCTTGGTGCAGGAACACAAGAAGTTTAGATTGTCACTCCTTGTATGACAGATTGGTTCAGCTATCCCCCTCAGAAGGCGGGAAGCAATTTCCAAAGATCCCTCCTCAGGAGGCAGGGATGGAATGATCACCAGAATTCCCCCTCAGAAGGTGGGAGTGAAGAAGTCATTTCAGCTGTTCTTCCTTGGAATGCAGGGAAGCAGTGATTCAGCAGATGCCAGCTGGAGCTGCATTCCCAGATCAGCATCCCATCCTCATCAGCAATATTGAATAATGGAATCAATAAGGCAGAGAGTCACATGTGTGACAAAACATCAGCTTTTTAGATATTGCACACAATTAAACTAACACAACAACCCACCACCCAAACTTATATACAGTTCAGAAGTTCCTGCCAAAGCCTGTGACTGGCCCTAAGCTGAGCCTCCTAATTGGGTAATTACAACAACCAATAGTAGGCTGGATCCTGTGAGCTAGTCAATGGTAATTACGCATCCCAGATGCTAGTGCTAGGATCCAATCTCCCAATCTCTGTTGATTGGCAGGCTGGCAATATTGCCACATAAGACACAAGGGATGGCATGTACTCGGCCACAGCCTTTATTGTGTCCAACCCCATAACAGAGGGTTGGCCCGAAATTTGAAGCACTTGAGAGGAGACTCATACCCCACAACTATACAGCTGCTACAATTTGGAGCCCATTGGCACCCTGGGTCCGTGTTTCCCAGCCAGGAAGGTTGGCCCCTTGCCTCTGGGACTCTCTCTCCCTGGGAAGCAACCTTACCAAAGACCCAATGGATGCCCATCTCATTTTGGGCCCCTCAGTTGCTTGGCCTCGAGCCTGTGGCCTTCCAGCAGGATCAGCCATGCTCTTTCTGGCCAATCTCTTAATGAGACCCCCAACACCTCAGGGAGTCCAGTGAACATGCTGGCTCCCTGCCAAATGGGCTCCTCCTTGTGCTCCCTAATCCGCAGCTGTGACAATATAAAAGAATTATGAAACCATAACAACTCTCAACACAAACAAACAGGAGGGCGGGTGGGAAGCTGTCCCGACAGTGTCCTGGTGAGAGAGGGTGGGCTGGCTGCATGTGGCGCCTTAAATAGGCCCCACTGGCTCCGCCCTCCACATTGACGCATGTGTACCTGCGGCATGCATGCTCACTGGGGCAGTCGAGTCTTCTTCCGGCGGCTCCCAGCTGCTTCATCAATTGGCGGCCGCCCTTAGTGGCGGCCGCTCTTTGCACTGCATACGCAACAGGCAAGGTGATATCATGACATAATTTCTTATTTGTAACTGCAAGTGATATCATGATGTTCTAGGAGTTCTTTAATCTATGTGTTTTTTTTACCATGGAGTCTTGTGAATTCCTAGAGTGTTGCAATGTCCCTTCCAGGTACAAAATGGAAGTGACATCATAATGTAACTATACATTAACTCTCCCATGTTCCCACTGGAGTGAAGAAACTTACTGGGGATTGGAGCCCTGGGACAGGAGATTGCCTATGGGTGAGAACTTGCAAATTAATATCAAGCCTACTAAGAACACTTTTCTGTTAGTAACTCCATTGGATAAAATAGAAGTTTCCAACAGATCTCTTCAGGATTATGCTCAACTCATAATGCAGTCCTATGTAGTATTGATCTAACCTAGTTATGGACTTGTATAAATGAGGGTAGACTTCCTGACTTACTAGCTGCTCTAGGAAATGGGAAGTCTTCCAAGAGATTCAACAGGACATTCTGGGGGGGGGGGGTGCCTGATAGGAAGGCATGCCTTAATGTGGGCTTCTGAGTGTAATCTAGCAAAAAAAAAACAAAAAAAAACAGAAGCATACACTCTGAAAGTCTATGCAAAGCAAGTAGTGGCACAAATGAGAAGCTATATGTGTATGGTGGCTGTAGGTTTTATCCTTTTTTAAAATAGTGTGGCTGGATAGCAGGGGAATGGAAAGGCATTTTCATTTCACCACACCTTACACAGTAAATCCATCAACGTAATTGCTAGTTCTGTAGCATTCAGCGGTAGCACTCTGTGTGCTTCAGAGAAAACTGTACCAGAGGGACTATTTTCTCCATTTATTCTTTTCCTCCCAGCATCACAAAGGGTCGCACTGCTTCAAACCCCCAGTGCTTTCTCTATACTGACATTAGTATATTGTGTACTTAAAAGTACAGCTCTAAAATGGGAAAGGGGTGTTTAATGGCATGTTCTGGCTGTGCTACTCCTCTGGGTGAAATAAAGCATCCATAGATATTAAGAATTAGCCAAGGCTGGAAACTTATAACCACTATTACATGTCTCCGCCACCCCTGCCCAAGAGATCGGCAATGTTTAATGTGTAGAATGAGTTTCGTGTAAACCATTCTGTTTGGTGCAACTTTCATTTGTAATACCTGCTTAAATTTGTTTAGGCATTCATATACCACACCACCAAAACAGGTAGGTAGAACGTGGTATATTTAAATTGAGAAAAGGTCAGCTTTTCTTTGCGAGCCTGCTAGCTAAAGAAGGTTAAAATGGTGTTTTATTATTCCTGACTCACTTCTATCAGGATGTTTTTTAATGCCCTAGCACTAAACTTCCCAACTTTTCCTGCTCTACAAAACAAGGTAGTTCTATGAAATCATCTGATATTAAACTGAATATAGGCATTATGTACTACTTAATATGAGCCTCTTGTGGCGCAGAGTGGTAAGGCAGCCGCCTGAAAGCTTTGCTCATGAGGTTGGGAGTTCGATCCCAGCAGCCGGCTCAAGGTTGACTCAGCCTTCCATCCTTCCGAGGTCGGTAAAATGAGTACCCAGCTTGCTGGGGGGTAAACGGTCATGACTGGGGAAGGCACTGGCAAACCACCCCGTATTGAGTCTGCCATGAAAACGCTGGAGGGCGTCACCCCAAGGGTCAGACATGACTCGGTGCTTGCACAGGGGATACCTTTACCTTTACCTTTACTACTTAATATAAACCTAGAACAGCCTTTCTCAACTTTTTTACCACTAAAAAACCCCTGAAACATTCTTCAGGCTTTGAGAAACCCCAGGAGTGGCATGATCATCCAGAATATAGTTGGGAAGCATAGCTGTGTACATGCCCACCCAGGGCCCCTTCCCTTTCCCACCCCCTCTAGCCCCATTGGGAGGGGGTTGAAATGACCGTATGTGGTCATATAAATGTTTACCAAATTTTAAAAATATATAAAAAATTAATTATTCCCACCCATTTGGGATACCCTTCCAGGGGCATCAAGAGACCCCAGGGTTTCACAAAACCCTGGTTGAGAAAGCCTGTATCTAGCATATCCTGTTTGGAAGTGTATTCTAAGTTACACACCCATCTACTTTTTCCGGAAATTAGTTACATATTAGCAAAGCCTGCCAGGGTAAAAACAAATCCAGAAAACATTTCAATATGTGTAAGGGCTGGGTATGAAAGCTTGGCATGATTTTTTTAAAACAAATTTGTTCAGTAATGATTCCTTGATTGTCATTAAATTGTCCTTTAATTTTTCTGTACTGAGAATAACAGCAGCACTACAAATGAAGAAGGCTTTCCCAACACTTAAATAATGCAGATTTTTACACTTAATTACCAACTTTGATTAGCTGTGACTTGCGTTTCCGCAAACAACTTTCAAAGAATCCTCATCAACTATCCCCTTCCCATAATTTGTTTTGCCGAGGCTGAGCTGTGTGCTGTGTGCCAAATTCATAATTTCTTAGGAACTATTATTGACTTGATTAGCTAATTACAATTGGACCCAGAGTGATTCACTTTGTAATTCAGAAACACCATGAGCCCAAATAAAAGGTCCAGCTGAAATTACAGTTCAAAGCCTGTCATTAGAAGCAATAGTTTAAGGTCTCCCCCTTGTACAGGTTTCAGTAGTAGAATTTCTAACAAGCACCAGACAGTCAGAAGTCCCTGTTATGCAATATGCTTCATGACTGCATCAGGAAAACTGAGAGCCAAACTCTACACACTGCTCTGGCCCATGCAATCTTCCTTCCTTCCTATCTATAAAAATGGATTAGAGTAGAATAGTGTCAGAAGAGGAGGAGGAAGACAAGGGAAGTTGTGTGTACTTTCTTTCCTATGTTATTCACTAAAAAGACAGATCAGATGTCTTTTTTTAATCTCTAAGAAGAAACCCACAGTAAAGAGTGTCTTTCCCTTGAAAGAGAAAGAAAGCAGCTTTGGAGAGCTGGTGAAAAAAATGGCAAGAGTTAAACCCTCATTTCATCTGTCTTCTACTTTAGTTTGCAACTTCTCCAGCTCCAATTTCAGTGCAGCTTTAAAGAGTTGTTACAGATATGCACGTGAAGATGAGTGAACTGTATCTTTCAGATTTGGATTCCAGGAAGTGAATGAATACCACTGCTCAATGGTATTTCTCCAGGTACAATTTCAGGATAAAGATTCATTTTTTTTTTATCTAGGATCCCAGAAATATTCAATTTCCATTATTTTCTATGGGCAGACTTTTTGAGGGTGGCTGGAGTAGCTGCTTACACCCAAACATCAAGCTACTATTGCCTATCTTCTAAGGCAGTGGTCCCCAACCTTTTTATCACCGGGGACCGGTCAAAGCTTGAAAATTTTACTGAGACCTGTGGGGGGGGGGGTAGTCTTTTGCCGAAGGACGTCACTGCCACCGCCTGAGGCCCTGCTCCACTTGCTTTCCTGCTGGTGCCCCTGACTTCCCGCCACCCACTGGGGGGCACTGCCAACAGCAGCTGTGCAGGGGGAGCCCCAGCCATGGTGGCTGCTGGAGAGCACCAAAGGTGAGCCTGTGGCAGAGAGGCAGGGCAGCCCCTGAGGCAGCAGTTGGGGAGGAGGATGAGGAAGAGCTGCGGGGTCCCCAACCCCCGGTCCGGGGACTGGTACTGGTTCAAGCATCCCTAATTTGCATCATTTTCCTTCATTTCATTGTTGTAGGATTTCCATTTTTGGAGCTCTAGAGAAGAGTACCTACAGGTTACTAGGCACTGTAGATCAAACATCAGAAAGGCCAAAGCTGAGAGTGAGCTACAGTTGGCCAGGGAAGCCCATCGTAACAAGAAGAGATTTTTCAGTTATGTGAGGAGCAAACGTAAAGTAAAGGAGGCAATAGGCCCACTGTTGGGTGCGGATGGACAAACTCTATTGGAAGATGCAGAGAAAGCAGAAAGGGTTAGTGCCTATTTTACATCTGTTTTTCCCCACAGGGCAAAGGGTATAGACACATCTAGAGATGGCAGTAGCCAAGGGATAGTGTCTGGGTGGCAGGTTGACATGGACAGAGAGGTTGTCGAGAGGCATTTAGCTGCACTGGATGAGTTCAAATCCCCTGGGCTGGATGAAATGCACCCGAGAGTGCTCAAAGAACTTTCCAGAGAACTTGCACAACCCTTGTCGCATCCACTTTTGATATGGCTGCAGAGATTAAGCAGACCAGAACTGCTCTTGACCCCCCTGCCTGCCTTTTATCTTCCTCTGGACTGGAGCTCCCTTGGCTCAGCACATCCCTGCCCAGGAGCTTTGGCCCATCTCTGCCAAGGATGGCTCTGGTTGCTGGGTACAGCCACAACAGCTGCTTCCCTCCCCAGCCTGTATTACAATGTCATCATTGGGAACTAGAAAGTGTATGGGACAGAGCCAAAATACATCAGAGGATTAAATGTTATGTAGTAATTTGAACTAATTGCCCAATAAAACATAAAGAAGGTAATTTTCAGGAGTGGGAGTCAGAACACCACCATGTCTCCCTTCTGCAGGGAGATGATGGCAGAAAGCCACACAACATGCCTCTCCTGGGCTGCATGCAAACCACAAGCTATATAATGTGCACCATGATCTAATCATTCTTCATCAATGGTGTCCCTCACACTTCTCTCTCAATCTGTATGAAGAATAAGGTTTTTGTACTCCACTTTTCTATGTTAAAGAGTCTCAAAACTGCTAAAAATGTTGGACAGTGGGTTGCTTGTGCGCATGTGTGGACTCTAACTCCCGGAAGAGGGAGCACAAGAGGTCCCAGCTGTAAATCCCAAGTTTCGGCGGCGGGCTGCAGGGCTCCGCGGCGATGTCAGAGAAGGCGGCGGGAGGCGACTGTGGCCAGCGGCGCGCTGCAGGGCTGTGCGTGGATGCTACAGGAGGCGGCGGGAGGCTGGCGAGCGGCTGCAGTCTTTTTTCGTCCTGGTTTGGCGGCGGCGGCGGCGGGCTGCAGGGCTGTGCGTAGATGTTGCAGGAGTCTTTGTTCGAGTCCTTGTTCGAGTCCTGGTTTGGCCGCGTCAGCCCGCCAAACCAGGACTACGCACGACTGCCGGGGGCTCCCTCGGGCGGCGGCCTGATGCGGCGAGAGGCGCTTTGCGCCTCTCGCCGCGTCAGGCTGTGAGCAAATGCGAGCCGTGCATAGCGCGGCGCGCAGTTGCTGGGGATGGGAATCAGAGGGACCAATCGGCAGGCGCTTTGCGCTTGCCGATTGGTCCCTCCAATTGTCTGTCATGAGGAAGGGTCCAATCCGGACCCTTCCTCATCCTGGACACATCCTGCCCCAGAACGCCTTACTATTTTATTTAGTCCGTGGCGCCCGCGGCGCCACGGGCGGTGTACAGATGTGTCATCAAGTGGCAATAGCGCCTTTTAGACAAGTGAGAAGCAAAAGTAGTTTGCCAGTGCCTTCCTCTTCAGAGCCTTCCATGATGGTTTCCCATTGAAGTATGGACCCAGCTTAGCTTCCAAGATGTGAAATAAAACAGGTTTTACCACGCTGTCTTCTCTCCCTGCTATCCTAGTATCTTTCCTCTGCTCATACAACACATACAGCTAAAATATATATTAATTTGAAAAACAGGTGCTTATCTTGGTCTTCTGGATGGGGGATAGGTAGAAGTACTGTCTTACTCTTTAGCATTTTTCATCCACCAAATAGGAAAATGGCTGAGGGATGACTGATGCTGGGGTTGAAGGGCACTCCACCCCTCTCACTGCCAGAGTCCTCTGACAGAACCCAGCCGCTTCCCCCACTTCCGGCCGCAGTCCCTCATGTCAATGAGAGAAAACTTCCAGCCCACAGTCACTGCAGTTTGAAGAAAGTGGGCAGTAGAAGAAGCAGTGGATTGCCTCACTTAAAACTGCCAGTTCCTGCTCTTAGAGGCCTTGTGGCCTCTTTCCTCCCCGAGACGCCCCAAAGATGGGAGCCACTTTACACTCTTAGAGGCTTCTTGCTTCCTTGTTACCTGAAGAGGCACCAAAGATGGTGGCTGCCTCCCGCTCTCAGAAGCCTCTTAGCCTTTCTTTCCCCTGATGAGAGCGCAAACAGTGGCTGCTACTAGAGCTGAGGTAATTTTGGTGTGCTCTCAAAGCTCATGAGATTTCTCCCACACTCTCTCTCTCCCTTTGTAACTCACGTTGGCTATACAGCCAAGCTGTGCATGCGGCATAAGAAGTTTTCACATCAAGAATTGTTATACTCTGTTAACTAACCCTGCCCCCTTTCTCTAGTTCATAGGAACTGGATATCCAAATGTTTTGCCTTTCTCAGTCATGATAAACTCATCAACCTGCAGGGACAGAAGACTCTACCAAACCAAATTGGCCTGATTATATTCCTGTGTTTTTTTTCTTTATTATACATGATACAGCATGGATATCTGAACCGTGAACATCACAGCATCTCAGACATTTTCTAGCAAAAAAACAGTAAAGATTCATTCAAATATGATGAAAATCAATGACTGCAAGACAGTTTACCTCAAGAATTGCAGGCAGGAGACTTCGGGCCCTTAGCACTTAACCTCAAGCTTCACTACACAGTGATATAACTTGAACATTTCAACTACAAACTTCATAGTAAATCAATATAACTTAATTAACGTTACAGGTCAATTATTGAGCAAACCCACTCAAAGAATAAATTACTGCAGGTGTCAGTGACAGGAAGCCTTGAACAGTCTTATTACATCAATAAAGCAGAACTCTTGTCTTCAAAGCTTATGTTAACATAACATATACTATGCAATCTGTAAGGGCAGCCACAGGTCAGTAGTAGAGCACATGTTTTGCATGTGGAAGTTCTCAAGTTCAGTCACTTGCAGCTGAACTTAGAAGAAGCTGTGAATAGGGTTGCTAGCTCTGAGCTGGAAATGCCTGGAGACCAAAGTAACCATTTTCTCCAGGGGGACTGATCTCTTTAGTCAGGATATAAGCTATAATTCCAGGGGGCCCTAAAGTCCCCTTCACCCTGACAGGACAGCAGGGGATGGAGTTTAAAGAGCCCCCAAGCAGCTGTCCCCATCAGGGAATCAGGAGGGAGTATTTAAAGGGAACCACAGCTATCATCAGCTGTAATGTGGGAGCTGCTCCCCTTAAATACTCCCTCTCAGACTGGGAAGGTGAGTAGGACTATTTAAATGGAGTGGACCCTCATGTTAAAACTGTTAATGACAGTCACATGGTTCCCTTTAAATATTCCCTCCAAGCCTGACCCCCCTGCTGCCCTGATGGGGAAAGCTGCTTGTGGGCTCTTTAAACGCCATCCCCTGCTGTCCTGTCAGGGTGAACAGAGAAGCCTCCCTGCAGCCTGACAAGGCAGCATGATGAGGAAGAAGATGGCAGGCAGCTCTCCTGATGAGGAAAGCCACTTGCTGGATCTTTAAACAATCCCCCCTGCTGTTTAAATACTTCTCCTTACTTTTTCTGTCTGGGGGGGTTTAAAGGGAGTGGCCCTTTAAATAGCCCCCCCCCCACCATGCTGTCAGGGTACAGGGAGAAGCCTCTGTGAAGCTTAATGGGATGGCATGGTGGTGAAGGAGTCAACAAGCAGCTCTCCCAATGGGGAAAGCTGCTTGCTACCTCCTTAAACCTCCTCCTCACTGCCCTGTCAGGGTGCAGGGAGAAGGCTACATGGCGGCCATTGAATTCCAGCATGCAACAGGCTTCACTGCTAGTAGAATAAGGCACATGAAAATGGTAATATAGTTCATCCTTCCTCCCTAGGACCTACCTAGAGATATGTCATTGTCTTTTACCATTGGGAAAGACATTTTATTTGACTGGTGTTTTGTCAATGATTCCTCCTTCTTGCCTTACATTGTAATTGCCGTGATCCCCCCATCCATGCTTTTAGGTGTGTATTTTAATTCAGGTTTAAATTTTTGATGTGTTTTTATAATGGTAATTCATACTAATATGTCAAGGATAGTTAGAAAGGATTTTGTCTAACATTATTAAGAGAAATTTTCTTAATTCCTCTTTACCCAGTTTCTCCCTGAAATCCAAAAATCCAGTTCTTCCCTTCTTTTTAGGAATTTGGAGTCTAATAACATTTTGATCAAGTGGAAATTAAAATTAAAAAGAGACAAGAAGTGAGGCTTTGCAAAATTTCAGAATTTTGCTCTGTAGATACTCAGGAACAGGCAATGTCTTCTCAAACATTCTTGTCTCCCTGCTAAGGCACCACCCTGTGGCACATAACATAAACTTGCTGCAAAGGTTGAAGGTAAAAAATGGTACATTAATTTCTCTACAAATAACAATCAATAAAGTATGAAAGAGGAATTCATCTAAGAAAAAGGAAAAAAGAGAATAAAAGAAATAAATGGCTATTTTGAAATAAGGAATTTTAGAAAAAGAACTTGCCCTCCTCACAGCAATACTAGATTTTTCTACTTCTCTATTAACATACTGTTTAGTCACTGAGACTAAGAGGATTCAAGACTATATTGAAATAGGGAATTTTGGAAAAAGAAATGTGTGTATATATAACAATGCTAGCTGTGAAAGTTGTGTTTTTTGCCTGCCAGAATAATTATCTTTTTGAACTAATAGGGTTTCCTGAAACCCTAGATATAGATATGGATATGGATATGGATATGGATATGGATATGGATATAGATATAAAATCTGTTAAACAATTATTGGGTGATATAACTATATATGGTCATGTTGGCCTGCCCCCCTTCCCAAATTGGGGCCAATAATGGGTCTGGAAGGGTTGGAAGGGGAGTGGCCACAGTTGTGTATACACCTATGCTTCCCAAGCATATTCTTCATGGTCACACCACTTCTGGGTTTTCTTGAAGCCTGAAGAATGTTTTAGGGGCTTCTCAAGAGTGAAAAACTTGTGAAAGGTTCCTCTATGTAAAAGGAAGCTGAAGCTGGAAGCAGGAAATAAACAGGCTGCCAAATCTGTCATGAACACAAGCACCAAGTGAACTTTCCCTGTTTGATTCCTGTGATCAACGTGAGGGGAGCTCTTTGCATCATGGGTGAAGTTAAGGTGTTGGAGGGCACCAAGACAGGAACCTCGCCTCTAACTACAACAACAAAATGGCTCACATGCATCATTTCACTGTCATATAGTTAACCACCTGATGCGATAATCATTTCTTTAAATAACCAGGCAGTTACTAAAGAGTCCTTGGGGCATATAAATTTGAATAAATATATAAATTTTAATGTCTATTAAGATTGGGAGAAACAGAATTTCCTAGCAATACGATATGAATACCACATCTATTACAGATTTTCCTTACATCTGTAGTGGAATTAGCCTATGTTTATCCATCCAGGAAGGACTTCAGGGAATGCATCATTCAGTAATCACTATGGTCAGTGACATAACATGGAGGAAGGATAGAACCATGACTCTTCACAATTATAAAATTCCTAATTATATGGTCAGGTTCTTACATTGGTAAAAACTGCTTATTTGCATAAGGGTAATGCAAAACAGCTGTCATGACCATTGCTTTGCTAGGCAATTATCTGAGCTGTTGATTGTGATTTGCTTCCATTCCAAGGTAGGACAAGAGAATAGCCCAAAACAATCAATTTGCAAACACAGCAAGCAAGTAATTGTTTAATTTTGGACACTCTGCTCATGGCATATAAATGATGGCTTTGGGAGGATGTTTTCTTAGAAATCTGGGTACTTTTTATAGAAAGTGCTCACTTTTTCAGTTCTTCACGAAAGGTCCTACCATGCCACACATTTTCTTAGGATGCTACTAGACTCTTGCTCTCTTCTACTGCTACAGGCAGTCTAACATGACTTCACATCTCGTTCTACGCAGGCCTACTCTTAACCTTGATACAGAAATTACAACTGGTGCAGAATACTGCGGCCAGGATCCTCACTAAAACATCATGGAGATCCCACATCCGGCCAGTACTCCAACCACTAAGCTGGCTCCCAGCTGAATTCCAGATTAAGCTTAAGGTTTTGGTAACCACCTTTAAAGCCATATGGGGGTTGGACCCAGCGTATTTGAGAGACCGCCTCCCTGCCTATACCCCCAAAAGAGCCTTATGCTCCGCCACCTCCAACTGGCTGTGGATCCCTGGCCCCAGAGAAGCATGTTGGACCTCAACAAGGGCCAGAATCTTTTCCGTCCTGGCCCCCACCTGGTGGAACGAACTCCCTGAGGAGATCAGAGCCCTGCCCAAATTTCCACAGTTCTGCAGGGCCTGTAAAAGGGAGCTCCTCCACCAGGCATTCGCTTGAGGCTGACCGACTTGGAACATTTGCTGCCCCCCCCCCTCAGATGCTCTTCCATGACAGAATTATTTGATCTCCCCAGTTTGTTGTTATTCATGTTGTGTTGTGAATTGTTACTTGATAGATAGTTGTGATGTTATATTGAAAGTTGCATAATGTTATAGTTTATTATAATGTTCTATATAAAGTTATAATGTTCCATGTAAACTGCCCAGAGCTGTAAAGAATGGGCAGTATAAATAAACAAATAAATAAATCTTTATCTATCTCTTTTATAGATACACTAGAGGCAAGGCCCGTTGCACCCAGGAATACAATGGACACTACCACTTACTTCTGTGAACTTCCTGGGTTCTGGACATTCTCCCCCCCCCTCCCCATTCGATCTTAAAATCCAGTGTGGTGAAATAATTAAAGATTAACAGACTCTAATCTCAAGAGCTGAGTTTGATTCCTGATTCCTCCCTATGCAGCCAGCTGGGTTGCCAACTTCCAGATGGGGGCTTGAAACAAGCCTTCAGGAAGATGAAAGAATGAACGACTGGATGAAAGAGAGAAAGAAAGGGGGAAGGGAAGGGAGGAGGGAAGGAAGGCATCAGTTCTCCTAAAGAAAGCAATTGCTTTGGAGGAGCATTGGCTCTCCTACCCCCCATCCCCATACAAAAGTATACGGCACTGGTCAGACCACACCTGGAGTACTGCGTGCAGTTCTGGAGGCCTCACTTCAAGAAGGACGTAGATAAAATTGAAAGGGTACAGAGGAGAGCGACGAGGATGATCTGGGGCCAAGCCCTATGAAGATAGGTTGACGGACTTGGGAATGTTCAGCCTGGAGAAAAGGAGGTTGAGAGGGGACATGATAGCCCTCTCTAAGTATTTGAAAGGTTGTCACTTGGAGGAGGGCAAAATGCTGTTTCCATTGGCTGCAGAGGAAAGGACGTGCAGTAATGTGTTTAAACTACAAGTACAATGATCTGTCAATACTATATTTATATTTTTGTCTCTGTGTATGCCTTTCTATTGCTGGATTTTGAGATTTTTCTGGTTCTCTTTCCCCCACCCACTGCTTTCCTCATTTTTGTTTTTGAAAAAAAATAAAACAAATTATTGGACTACCTGCTTTCCTAAGTATTACTATTCATTGTTAGCACCTTAATTATTTAATCAGTATGAATCAAAACAAATTATTTGAGAAAAAATGAAGATGTAAAATATACTTTTGAAGTAGTTTTACACAATTTATTTATTGTGGATACATCTACACTAGCAGAGAAATTTTCAGTGTAACCGCCAAGACATCTACACATATACTTCTGATTCAATTTAACCACTCCTTTGATCTTGCTTTAGCAGAAAGAGGAATCTGGATGAAACAACCCATTTAAGAAGAACATGTACAACCATTTTCAGTTACCAGAGGAACAATGAGCAATCCAAATGGTACTTAACTGGAGGCCAATAGTTTTCGAAGTACTGGAGCTAGGTATTAAGCCCACACCATTTTCCTTGGAGGATAGCTGGGGCAGAAAGAAAAATAGTTGTGAGAAACAGCTTGTCATGGAAGATGTAGGCGGAAGCATCAAACATAACAGAGCGACTACTGAGATATGAGCTCATCAATTGCAAGAAAGAATTAGCCTTTCTGTAAGGATTGTAAGTAAATTCTTTTGTGTGGGGTAGGATGGTGTGTATATGTTTGTGTGTGTTTGTGTAAAAGTGTGTGTAAAAGTGTAAAAGTGTGTGTGTAAAAGTGTGTTTGTGTAAAAGTGTTTGTGTAAAAGTCCCCACGATGATAAAACCTTTTCAGCTTCTTTTTAAAGACAAGATCCATTGCTGAAATTCATGTGGGGCAGAGGCAGATTAGTTCAAATGAATCAGCAGCAGGGACTAGTTCAGAAAAGCAATGCAGGTAAGGCATGTAAGTGAGTTCCTTGACACAGGAAAACAACACCAAACCTTATAAAATGGAGTCTGTTTAGGTACACTTCCAGCACCCAGAGTTGCCAGCTCTGGTACAAGGCCATCCTCTGATTCCCCTCTCATCTTCAGGTGTTTCCCAGCCAGGAGTTGGCAACCCTAAAAATGGTGGGTGTTTTCTTCAGTTCCCCTGGAGAAACTGGTAGACTTGATGGTAATATAACCTCATCTCCACCCCAGGAAAAGCCTAGCAGGAGGAGGGAGTGGCTGCCACAGCTGAGCCAAGCCAGATGGTCATACTTCCTTCTCTCCTCCTCTTCATCCTCCTCATGGGGCTCGGCATATGCAGGCCGGGATCAGACTGAGATTGATCTGGGACCACAGTAGCCCAGCACTGAAAGCACAGTTGAGGGAGTAGCTCCTCCTACAATGGCCTGGGTGGATGCCCCCAACCATGGGGATAGACAGTTTCCTCCAGGGTTTCAAGTAGAGATATTTCACACCGCCGCCTAATTGAGTATTTCAATGGAAATGTGGGGGCTGAACCAAGGACCTTATACAGGGCAAGACAATGCTCTGTGACTGAGTGACAGACCCTCCTTAACATAATGTGAATCTTTCCAACTGGAAAGATTTAGATGAAAGGTTATAATGATACAGGATGGTTTGTTCATTTCCTCTGCAACGTTGTATAGGTTGAATTTAATTCAGAGTAAGACTGGCATATGGTCTGCTTAAGAAATCTGAGTGTTGGAGTTTTTTTGTTAAAAAATATCTTTCTAATGGATGTGGGGAAACATTTGAAATCAGGCCATCAGGGGGAACTTCTGTATTCTACACAATGAACCTGTTCATTCCTCTCTCTGTAACCACAGATGCTAGCCAGTAATGTATCTTATCCTGCCTAAATTATTCCTAGAAGGGCATCAGGGCAGGCTCATTTCCCTTTGTGTATGCCAGCATATAGAGGACTCTGAACAGGCCTAATTAACCCAGGGGGACTCATGGAACTAATGTAACTTCTTCTGTGCATAGTCTGCCCATTTTGGCTGCCCATTTTGTGAAAATCCATAATAATTTCCCAACCAGAAAATTAACCTACGTTACAAATGATATAGAATAATATATACAACCTGAAGTAGTTTTTGGCAGGTGAAAACCCACAATAGTAATGGCTTTATCCCAGCACCATTCTCCTGACAAAGGACAAGACAACCACATTTTGGGTTCAAGTGGTCTATTAATATTAACTGGCTTATCTACATTGTAACTATTCTATTTTTAAAGAGCAGGCCTCACTAGGTAGAAGGGATGCCAGCTCTGGGTTGGGAAATACCTGTAGACTTTGGCAATGGAGGCAGGAGTGGGTAGGTTTTGTGGCAAGGAGGGACCACAGTGGAGTATAATGCTATGGAGTCCACCTTCTACAGTTCTCTAAAGATCTCTTTAGTTTGGAGATAAGCTACAATTCGAGGGGATCCCCAGGTCCCACCTGAGGACTGGCATCCCTACCAGGTAGCCCTTTCATGGCCACCACCATATGAGCAACTCCACCATAGAAAGAAATACAGCCAGCCATTTATTAATTTACCTTCACATGTGTATATCTGTGCTGATGCGCCAAGCTTCATTGCCCCCATCAGTATGCCATCAGGATACCCAAAGATTTGGTTGATGGTACTCAGCATTATGGATGTCCCCTCCATTCACCTTGCTAGAAGGAAAAGTGATGGGATGTGTTCATTCCATGGGTTCAGAGACTAGGACACTGAAGGCCATTCCACACCTGATAAATATAGTGAAATTCTTACCTTATGAAGACACCATGATTTTGTTTTTTTTTTCCCACAACATCACCAACATCCAGCATCCAAGCAGCAAACTGGTAGCTACATCTTCCATTTTAAAGCGCTAGCTGGGGAATCACATAAAGTCAATTCCCCAGCCTAAAGAGCACAAGCTGGAAGAGAGCAACCAGCAGGCCACATGCTAAGGAAATGTGTGGAGGTGAAAAAGTGCTATGTCTGCCTCCAATGTCCTGCCCATGCACCCACCTCCCTCTACCTTTTCCTAGGGAGTTTTTTTTTTATAAAGCAAACTGCCTGGAGCGACAAATAGGCATTCAATTATGCAGGTAAAGCAAAAAAAAAAAATCCCACAGTTTAAGCACAAAGCATGCCTCTTTAAAGTCCCCCCCCCCAATCAGGAATGAGATTATTTTTAAAAAGACTATCAAGATCTGGGGAGGAAGCTCAAGCAAATGGGGGCACAAGTGGTATTCTCTTCAATCTTGCCTGTCAAGGGAAGAGGAATGCATCGGCAGGAGATATTTGGTTTCTGGGACCATGGGATAGGCTTTCTTGAGGAAGGCCTACTAGCACCGGATGGACTGCACTTATCGAAACTGGGGAAGAATGTGTTTGGCAGGAACCTGGGGAGATTCATCAGGAGAGCTTTAAACTGAAGCCACAAGGGGAAGGAGACGATCAACATAGGGAGTGTAAGGAAGGAGACCGATTGGGGGCAGCCCAACCGGCAAGGCCAGCTCATAGGGAACCAAAAGTAAAAGGATTCAGATGCCTTTATACTAACGCCTGAAGCATGGGCAATAAGAAGGAAGAGCTGGAACTTCTCATGCTGATGGAAAGGTATGATCTAGTAGGCATCACAGAAACATGGTGGAATGATTCTCATGACTGGAATGTAATGGTGGATGGATATGAACTGTTCAGAAAAAACAGAATAGATTGAAGAGGTGGAGGAGTGGCACTGTATGTGAGGAAAGGGCTTACCTGTCAGGAAATTCTAGTGAAGGAGAGTATATCTACAGTGGAAAGCATCTGGGTGAAAATAAGTGAGGGGAAAACAAACAGTGTGGTGGTTGGTGTCTGCTACCGACCGCCTGACCAACGAGAGGATGTGGATGCCGCACTTTTTGAGCAGCTTGAGAAAATATCCAAGCGTCAGGACCTCGTCATCATGGGTGACTTCAATTTCCCAGATGTGTGTTGGGAAACAAACTCTGCAAAGCGTCCTTTCTGACCTGCCTGGCTGACAATTTCATTTATCAAATGGTAGAGGAACCCACAAGATGTTCAGCTATTCTGGACTTAATACTGACCAACAGGCAAGAGTTGGTGGATGAGGTGAAGGAGATGGGGACCCTAGGGGGAAGTGACCATGTCCTCATAGAATTCCTTTTGAGATGGGGAGGCAAGGAAGGTTGTAGCCAGGCGCGGATGTTGGATTTTCGTAGGGCAAACTTTAATAAACTCAGAGACATGATGAGTGTCATACCATGGACGGGAATGCTGGAAGGGAAGGGAGCATGTGAAGGGTGGGCGCTACTCAAACAAGAAGATTGGGAGGAGGCAAGGGGGGGCTGACATTTTTTCTATATTCTGTTTCTGTATGGATGGCATTAATACTTACAGTAACTGCAAAGATTTTAAAACAATTTGAATTGAAGAATTTAAGAGCTGCAAATGTTATGATAAAGCAGACTTCTTTTTTTCCCCGTTAAAAACAATACTGGGCTAAAGTAGCTGTAAATGTCATGATAAAGAGGGTTTTTTTTCCTTTTTTATTTTCTTTTTATAAATACTAGATCAAAGTTCATATTGTTTTATAAGAAATGCTTAATGTTAAGTACTTAAAATATGTTGTTGTAAACAAGTGCAGGAACCAGCTGATTTTCTAGTTTAAGGATATGCCTTGGTTCAAGTCTAAGGGTAATTTTTATAACACCCATTGACTGTAAGTGCTGGAAATGTTATGTTAAAGTGGGATTTTTTTGTTGTGGCTTTGTTTTTATATTTACAGGCAACAGACATCTACAGTATTCAGCAATGCAAAACTTCAAGCAAATGGGGACTTTGGGAAGTAGAGGGAGGAATGATATTGTAATATTGTAATCAAAGATGTTTTCCTTGTTCTTTCTATATAAAAATTATATATATATAATCTTTATCTTTAACCGCTCCTCACGGAGCGGAAGAAATAAAACAGTAAGGGCCCCGAGGGCGGGCCCTGTCCGGGATGAAGAAGGGTGCCAATAGGTCTTCAATATCACCTTCCTTCTCTTCTGCTTCTGCTGATAGGCCCCTTCCCCTGGACTGACAAGCGGAGGGCCCAATCGGGAGGCACGAAGCACCTCCTGATTGGGCCCTCCACTTGTCAGTCCAGCCCCAAACTGCCAATCAGCAGCAACGTGCAGCGGCTGTTTACCTGGCCAACAACCAATTGGGGGGCGTGAAGCACCTCCCAACCCGCCCCACCCCCCACGAGAGTGAACTTTCGCTCCACAGCAGCCATTACTCAGCTGGCTGCCGAGAGAGAAGGTAGGCCCACTGGCCCCTGTCCTCTACCCCAGAACGGCTCCCCAGGCCCCAGGGAGCATGATCCGTGCCTCACTGAGCCAGGGGGCACCCTCCCCGGGGCCTGGGGAGCCTTTTTGCAAGTCCAGCCGCCTATACAAAGGCTCTCCAGGCCCCGGGGAAGGCGATCCGCCCTCCCCAGGGCCTGGGGAGTGTTTTTGCAAGTCGTGGGGAGGGGAGGGAAAAAGCTCCCCGGGCCCCGGGGAAGGCGACCTCTCCGGAGCCCAGGGAGCAACTCCGGACCCAGCCTGGAGCTGCCTTTTCCCCAACCCTCCACATGCCCATTTTTAAAAATGGGCTTTGTTCCTAGTATATATATAAAGAAAGAAAGCTCTCATACTTTGCGAAATCTACAACAGTGGTCCCCAACCTGCGGGCTGTGGCCCGCTGCTGGGCCGCGAAGGCCATGGTGCCGGGCCGCGGCTCCCTCTCCCTGCCCTCCTCGCAGTAAAAAACTTCCCAGGCCGCAAGCTTGCGGCCCGGGAAGCTTCTTACTGTGGGAGGGCGGGGAGAGGGAATCAGGGCTGGGCTGCGCGGCCATGCGGGTGCGGCTCGCGGGCGCGGCCCGATGCGCGGCATGGCCTGTGCGGGCGTGGCCTGCAGGTGCAGCCCGATGCGCGGGCGTGGCCCGATGCCCTGCCGGTCCCCAGCCTCAGAAAGGTTGGGGACCACTGATCTACAAGACAACTGAAGTATGGGGTAGCACAAATAAGGGTAGCCATCACTGAAGCCACTCTACTGACTATCTAACCCCCCATAAATGTCAACGTTTCCAGTTGCCTTCCCTTTCCATTCATGCATCCTCTTCTATTGCCATCTACCATTCACCATTAGCTCCATGAACACCTTGCTCAAAATAGTTTTTCCGCACTTCATGCTTCCTCTATTAAATCATGACCACATGCATCTTTAGGTAATGTACCTAATAAATTGTTAAGCATGTTAGTAATGCATTAGTCTAAATGAGCACTAGAAACTGATGTGCCACTTCCCTTGTGAATCCAAACAAGAAGAAGGCTACTATTTATTTTCCATTAAGCCTGATATGTTTGCTCATTGCTCATATTAAATCCTTGCTGCATTGCAATGACATAATGGGTCATCTCTTTGATAAATGGCTTATTTAAAAAAAATAATAATTACAGTGCAATAACTAGGGACACTGAGCACTATCTCCTACAAATTAATATTTGCCAGCTGCCACAATGATGATGAAAAATGTCAGGATGTTCATTGGGATTTCTTATCAAATGCATTTCTCTAAGGAGTGCTAGCGGCTTTTAAAGGCAGGAAAGACTGTCTAGATTAGCTTATTTCACAGATCCTTAATATTGTAGCCATGATAGATTCATTTCCCTCATCTAAACACTTCAAGGACAAAGAGAGAACAAGAAAAGGACACCCGAAGTGCAAAAGGACAGTGGGATGGTTTCAGGAAGTGACTGGTGCCACACATTTTTTAAAAAGTAGAAAACCACTTGCACAAATTCCAGACTCCGAATTCCCAACAGCTCAATATGAAATGTGAAACCAATTGATCCTCCTTCAGAGAAAATTATCTTTCCACATTAGCACAAGTACATCCCATCAGACAGTCTGTCACCAGTTGAACTTATGGCTATCTCTGATTTCACTGCAGTAATGATCTTTCTTTCATAGCCCTGAGAGCATTTGAGACTCATTAAAGCAAACCATCATCTTTGTATATATAACCCCACATCTACTTACAGGCCTTCTGTAGTTGGATGATTTTGATGTAATTGATGTTATGACTGGTGAGGAAAATTACAAGTTGATCGGAAACTAAAGTGTGGTTTTCTGTACTACACCTTCTAGGAACATAAGTTCACCTGTCCATAAGACCATCTAGGAACTTAAGACCATCAAGCCAATTGTCTTTCTGATCCAGCTTCCTGTTTCATACAGTGATCAAACAGATGCCCCAGATGCGTGGAGGTCAAAGGGTTATCCTGCTGTTACTCCTAGCACCCCTAGCTCCAATGAGCACAAAGGTTACATTGAAGTCATGAAGGCAAATAGCAATCAGTAAATAGAGTTGCCTGTTCTGGGTTGGGATATACCCAGAGACTTTGTGGGTGGAGCCACAAATGGGCACAATTTGGGCCAGAGAGGGACATCAGTGGAGTATAATTCTGTGGAGTCTACCCTCCAAAGCAGACATTTTCTCCAGGGGAGATGATCTTTGTCACCTGGACATTAGCTGTAAAACCAGGAGATCCTCAAGTTTATCCTGGGGGATAGCATCCTTATCAGTGGAACTATCCTTCATGAATTTGTTTAATCTTCTTTTAATACCAACTTATACTAGTGGGCATTGCTATGTCTTGCGGCAAATAATTCTACAACTTAATTCTACATTTTATGAAGAAGCCATTCTTTTCATCTGCCCTATCAGCTTTATTGAGGGAGGGGAAAGTTCTCTCTGTCCACTTTCTCTAGCCCATTCCTTGTTTTATAAATTATATAGCCTATTAGCTGTGTTTCTCTACGTCCCCCTAACTTCACAGAGTTACATTTCCTTAATGTATGGTTCTGGAACTCCTTGATTGCCTTTTTACTTTCCTTTTCCAGCTCTATGATATCTTTTTTAGATAGAGTGGCTGGACCTGTAAACTTTAGCAATTTCAGATTATTTATGAACAAATTAAATAGAACACCGAGGAACAGCACTGACTAATGTAAGAGAACACACACAAACACAAATGTGTAGCAGCCAACATTTAATATACAAAGAATAAAATCTAGCAGAAGTTGTGACTAAGTTCCATTAGAAAGCCATTTAATGAGACTTATGTCCTAGTTATGAAAACCTCATTCAGGCTTATAGTTGTAGGGGAAGCATTTGCAGTATCACTGTCAAGCGGTTTTCCACAAGCTTTCACCTGACCACTTGTATATGGAACCACAAAGACCTCCCGCCCGATGGTACTGTGGTTTGGGGGTTTTCAAAATAGAGGCTAGGGAGAGCCAGTACCCTATGCCTGCCATTTCTAGCTCTGAGAGAACAAGAAAGAAAAGGGGTTTTATATTTTTAATCTACCTTTATTTGGGCAGGTTGACCTGCCCCCTCCCAAAGTGGCCAATGATGAGCCTGTAATGGGTGAGAAAGGAAGGATTCCTGGCTATTTAAACTTTTGCTGGTTGAGGCTCCTCTCAATTCTGGAGGGCATGGCAGGGAGGTATGGCCAGCTGACATCACTTCCTGGAACCTCAAAGTCTGAAGAATATTTCAGCAGTGTCAACAGTTTCTAAAGGCTGACCTATACTACATATGAAGCCCATGTTCTGCCCAGGAGCTGTGGCACTAAGGCTACTGCAATACTCAGAACTCACAGGGAAACAAATGTGCTGTGTACTTCTCAAAATCCATAATCTGAATGGAATTATAACAGAACGATCTTCAGTATTACCTTTTTTAAAACAGTTCAACACTATGCTTTAGAATGCTGGCAGCACATTAAACATGTCTTTAAAATCTGTAAAACATAATTAATATTGAAAAAACTTCACAATGCATTTTTTGAGTATTCACCTCTCTGCTCATTACCACTTGAAAAAAAAATCTCTAAGGCTAATTATAAATAGATCAAGGGATTTTCCAGCACCTCTTGATCTGTTATACAGCATATGTTCAGGTTCTGTTTAGCAGGATGTTCGTAGCTTAATTCCTTATTGACACATTTTGCTTTATGAAAGTATTTGCATGTAGTTGTTGAAAACAGAAAGCCATGAAAAAATCACAGCCTAAAAAAACAACAATTCATATTTCTATGCAAATTACTAAGAAGAATAAAAATGAGCATCAGAATGCATATTTAAACAAGTATGTGTTTTAAAGCGGTAAATTTTATCCTTAATTCAGTAGAAAAATAAGATTTCTCTCAAGAGAATATCCAAAATTACACTTGCTCAAAGTTCATTTTAATATAACAATCAATAGGTTTTCAAATAGTAAAGCAGTATTTAACTGCCATGTACAACCTTCTGCAAGGGAAAGGTCACTAGTCTTTGCAAAATTTAATTTCCTGGAAGTTCTTCCAGTGTTTACCTAAAGCAGAAATTTACATGATGGCATGTTCAATTTACAGAAATTTACATAGTGACATGTAAAAGGTTATTACTACAGGTCAGGGGAAATGGTACTACATATTTTTTTTTGTATGTACAAAGGATGTCCCACCTACCTGAACACAGCTCACCAGCTAAATATTATGGCCTGTCAGGCACTTAGGAACCATTCTGGTTTGAATTAATCACTCAGTTTTAAAAGATGCTTGTAAGAAGAATGAGTTGTCAAGTTGCAACTGACTCATGACGACCCCATCCTCGGGTATTCTAGGTAAGAAACAAGCAGAGGTGGCTTGCCAATTGGCTTCCTCTCAGCTCACCTTGTTGGTCTTCCATCCAAGCACTAACAAGCCAAGCCTGCTAAACTAAACATGAGCAGGCAGTGTGATGCAGCGGTAAAAAAGGCAAATGCCATTTTGGGCTGTATCAACAGGGGTATCACATCAAAATCACAAGATGTCGTAGTCCCATTGTATACAGCACTGGTCAGACCACACCTGGAGTACTGTGTGCAGTTCTGGAGGCCTCACTTCAAGAAGGACGTAGATAAAATTGAAAGGGTACAGAGGAGAGTGACGAAGATGATCTGGGGCCAAGGGACCAAGCCCTATGAAGATAGGTTGAGGGACTTGGGAATGTTCAGCCTGGAGAAAAGGAGGTTGAGAGGGGACATGTTAGCCCTCTTTAAGTATGTGAAAGGTTGTCATTTGGAGGAGGGCAGGATGCTGTTCACATTGGCTGCAGAGGAAAGGACGCGCAGTAATGGGTTTAAACTACAAGTACAACGATATAGGCTAGATATCAGGAAAAAAATGTTCACAGTCAAAGTAGTTCAGCAGTGGAATAGGCTGCCTAAGGAGGTGGTGAGCTCCCCCTCACTGGCAGTCTTCAAGCAAAGGTTGGATACACACTTTTCTTGGATGCTTTAGGATGCTTTGGGCTGATCCTGTGTTGAGCAGGGGGTTGGACTAGATGGCCTGTATGGCCCCTTCCAACTCTATGATTCTATGATTCTAAGCATTCAAGTTCGGATGAGCTTGGGCTGAGCTAGGCTATTCAGACTGCCTACAATTCCTCTTTGAATTTATCCTTCCATTTTAAAAGCTGTTTGTATCCCAGGAATTATTTTGAAAAATGCCCTTTCCATCTTTAGGACAATAGCCACCTCAAAACCCAGTAGAAGGTCTATCCTTTCCAAGATGTAAAGGTACAGATAGATGAGTTGAATTCATATGCTGCTTAGGAGTCACAATAGCTGTAAAATTCTGGGTAAAAAGCCAGCTCTGTTTCAGTCTGGTACTATTTGTGTTTAGATGGCTCATTCAGTTTCATGCACAGAAGCAATAGCTCTTCTTTACAGTGACACCAATGGAAGCCATTAGCAGTTTACCAGTGCTGCCAGTGTTTCAGAGGGATTTGTGAATCCAGAAAAAGAGAAAAATGAGAAGGCAGTATATTTAATTTATTGCCTTCATTGGTTATTGCCTGCTTCAGAGCAAAGATACTCAAAAAGCTTATCGTTGCTAATGGGTGTAGGGGGTAGTATTCATGTCTCAATTCCTATTTGGCATTACTGAGGTACATCAACAGCTTTTGAGATTATGGGAGTGGAGGGGGGGGAAGGCTTGTGACAAGCCAAAGTTAATCATCTCTGTCCACAGCTGACTTCTGCTGGAGGTTTCTTCAAGCTGCTACTTTGGCAAGATGTCTAAACTAACTGTGGTGAGCATCCTCTTCAGGCAATTTCACTACTCTGTAAGTATTATGTGCATCTTCCTGTGAAGTGGTTAGAGAGCCAGGTGGCCATTCAGATCAGGATGCTTAAGCATTAAGTATTTAAAAGGTCAAGTGGCACATAGCCCCATTCCATAAAAGCCTCGTATCTTGGGATACAGGAGACTGTCTAATATAAAGTATTTTTCAGTATGAAATAAAACTATGATTCTGCATCAGTATAGCTCTAGTATTTTTACTATTTTTCAGTACTGCAAAGCCCTTTATTTCTTAACACTACAGCCCCAAGAGTGGAGAGTATTCACATGTTGTGAACATTAGCGGGAAGCAGATTTTTCAATGATGTACTACAATACCCCTCAGCCTACAAGTTCAAAAAGTGCAGCCAAAATGATGAAAAAGGGAGAGAAACTGTTGTTAGCAAAGACTAATGAGTTTATGACTTTCAAAATGTGGGTAAAATGTGCCATATTTTTTGTGAAATGTATCTAAGCATATCTAATTGTTGCCATGAATCTTTGGAAAAGGGCAGAATAGAAATCAAATTAAAAAAAAGAAAGACAAAGAAAATTTTCCTTTCCACTCCCTTAAAGTTAGGATATGGAATTCACTACTACATCCAGCTCTAAAAGTCATTGACCACATTTGAATTGACTTTTGGTAAATAAGGTAAAGGTAAAGGTATCCCCTGTGCAAGCACTGAGTCATGTCTGACCCTTGGGGTGACGCCCTCTAGCGTTTTCATGGCAGACTCAATACGGGGTGGTTTGCCAGTGCCTTCCCCAATTTGGTAAATAGCCTCTGGCAAATATCCTCTCCAGTTAAAAGGAACAAGTATTAAGTGATGTGAAAGACCCTGGAAGCCACTGCCAGTCTGGGTAGGCAATACTGTCTTGGAAGGACTGAGTCAGTTTAAGGAAACTTCACATGTTCAATCTATGATTTCATACAGGGTATGAAAGACCAGCTCCTCCAATATTGTTCAGCTTATCATTTAAAATATCTGCCTCACAAGCCCTGCTCTTTGGCCTCCAGAGGTGAGACAGGTGACACTTAAATACAGTGATTCTCCAGAGGTAGCATCTTACCAGTGGAGTGCCCGTCTACTTGAAGCTTGCCTGGTACTTCTTTTAAACAGGCATGCCATTCATTCATTCATTCATTCATTCATTCATTCATTCATTCATTCAATTTATAGTCTGCCTTCCTTCTTGGACTAAAGGCAGATCACATAAGACCCCATAAAACCCCATAAAATTCCCTTTTAAAAGCTTGAAACTATAAAAATCACCAATACAAGATGGTAGAAAGCAAAATCCTCCAGCCTCCACACAACTATCCATGAAAGGGTATGTCAGATGGAATAGTGTAGCCTGACGACATCCATTTGATCATAACAAACTGACATCAACCAAAGACCTGATGGAAGAGCTCTGTTTCACAGGCCCTACTTAGGGCTTCCAGAGAGTTGTCTGATGCACTGGCATCACATTTAGGTTTTAATCTAGACATGAATGCATTATGTGATGACAAATTTACCCCTTGTGCCACCCCAAAGCATCCTGCTTTAAGGTGCTAGGTCAAAATATGTCTTTTTGCCCAGTCTTTTAAATAAGGGGCTGAACTTTTAAAATTACATTCTGCTTCCAGGCTGGGAACTATTTTCTGAGAATTCTTTAAGGCTGCTAAATGCTTTACAGTGTTATCCTAAAACTAATCTTACCCTTCAAAACGAATTGACTTCAGTAGACAAAGAAGGGTGTTAATTCTGTTTAGGACTGGGCTGTGATGTTATTCTTATGCTCTGGGTTAGGTTTTAAATAGTTAGTTTTTAAATACTTTGCTCATTTTAACCCTGTTATGTGGTTTTCTGATTTTATCTTGCTCCCTTTTAAACCATCTTGAGCAGATTCTATGGCTATAAAATTTCTAAACAAACCAATGTCTTCTCGTATACTCTGTAAAATGGAAATAATTTTATGTTATTTCATTAGCATTACACTGTTCCTTGCCATTTTATCCTTACAATAATTGAGTGAAGTTAGGCCCAAGGTCAGCCAGTTATATTCCCAAGTCTCTTGTTCACATCCAACATGCTATCAATTACACCTTATCCTTTCCAGCAAACAACCAGGAAGCTGGTAAAGCTCAGACATATTAAAAGAGCTATATAAAAAGCCCACTCTCACCTCAGGGCAATCTACTTGTGCTGCAGCATCTCCGTTCATCTCTTTTTGCGTTGCTTGGGCTCAATGCTATAATCTAATTTTTCAAACAAATATAACTTTTATTTCACCAGATGCCATTTCTCATTCACCATGTTCCTAACACAATAAGCCACCAGAAACACAATAAGCAAAGCTGCACAAAATTACATTTGGTTGAAACTCCAAATGCGAGCAATTCACTGCTTCTCTGAAGCTGTGCTTTTATTAGCCTTGTAGATGTTAATTCAAGGGGCCGGGATGCTTTCAAGCATATTCATTTTATTGTTTGAGTAGCAAGGTGCAAACTGGTGCACAGCAGTCTCAAAAGTTTGCTTGGTTTGAATGTGTAGCTTTTACCAGACAAATTATATATTTATCACTTCACCATTAGGATTCTTTCCACACCCACACCCCTCTTCTAACTGCTGCAAACAAAGGAGATGGCAAGTATTTTGCCCATGTTGCCCCCAAATAGAACCATTGTACATGTTTTCAACTAATGATAGATGTGTAATTTTTCAATTTTCACAAACAGGTATGATTAGTTTCCTTGTGTTAGTAATATTATGCTAATCTAAAATCCTGCTGGGGAGTTTCAGAAGTGCTACCGCTTTTCCTTTCTGTTAGCGCTACAGAGCCAGTTCATAGTACAAGTAGTACAATCATCTGATTTTATTGTATTTTAGTCTATAATATTAGCTTATTTTATTCTATTATATTTTTACCCTGCTTGGCTGTACTTGCCTCTTCTTGTTATGCCAATAAAGGTTTATTATATTATATTATTGTTAGCGCTACAGGGCCAGTTCATAGTACAAGTAGTACAAGTCATTGCTTGGGGAACCATGTTAACAAGGGTGGCACTTCTGCCTCTGTGTCCTTATCTACCTCAGTTGTCCCATCACTTTCTCATCAGCCACATCCTCCCGTAGGATAGTCAAGTTATCTCCTGGCAACCAGCAAGTGGTGGGGGGGAGGACTTACTAGGAGAGGGAGGGAAGTCCAGATGTCACTGCCAGCAGGCATCAGAAATGACATCATCACCCTGCACCGTGGCAGCAACACTACGGTATTAGGGCAAAAACAGCTTCTACTGTACAGTTTTTGCCCAAATACCAGAAAGCTGCTCAGATATCACTCAAAGTGTCACCAATGATGTCACCTGGTCCTTCCTCTTTCTCCTGGTAAATTCCCCCCACAGGCCATCTGATCAGCTGTGATTAGATTACACAAGAAGGGTTAAAAAAAATCTTTGCTTTAGTCTGCTTTGAGTCGCCCATTTATATATTTTATTTATTTAAAATATTTTATGCCACCTTTCTACCCAGCTTAAGATTCCCCAAGGCGGTAACCAATCAAAAACATTAAATCTATTAAATGGTTACAGGTCTGAAATACTATTGGAAATATTCAGGAGCCAGTTGCCAGCTCATTGGAGCAGAGGTACAGTTTTGTGTGTTCCCTGTTTGTGAATGGAGCATGAGGTCCTTTTGCATTGAGTAGCATGATCAGTGAGGTGGAGTGCCTTCTGGTTGCAGGCTTTTACTTCAAGGTGACTTGCTCACTCTCCCTAAACACATCACAGTGAGGGGCAGTATATAAATTGAAACAAACAAACAAACAAATAAATAAATAATACTCTGGGATTTACTAAATTGGATAGCTGAGGCTGGTCTGAAGCAGCAGAACAAAATTTCTGTCCAATGGCATCTTTAAGATCAATTCAGGGTATAAGCTACAATGAAACAAAATGGCCTCAAACATTACATATTGGTAGAGAGAGGGTAGGGGTAGGGGTGCGTTAATTGCCAGAAAGGGCTAGTTGCATGCATAAGTAACTGGGAGATTATATCTGAGATTGGATTAAGAAGAAGAGGAGAAGATTTGCTGGTGTAGCAAGCTTGGTGTATTGGTTAGGAGCGGTGGCTTCTAACCTAGAGAATAGGGTGGCTTTGGGTTAGCTGCAGTCCTGTTAGAGGTGCTCTCAAAAAGCAGTACTGTCAGAGTTCTGTCAGCCTTACTGTTACCTGAATTGGGCATGTCAGGAGGCACGTGCCAAGTTTGGAGAAATTACTTACAATAATTCAGATAACTTTGAAAGATCAAAAAGCCTATGTAGACAATGGGTATAATTGCACCCTAGGAACTCAAGGATGTAATAAGCAGTTTTTATTTAATAGAAAATAAAATAAAATAAATAGATGTAGGCAGTTTTTATTTAATAGAAATATAATAAGCAGTTTTTATTTAATAGAAAATAAAATAAAATAAATAGATGTAGGCAAACATGTAACAAGCACACTATCAATCTAGCAAATGGGGAACTAAAGGATTGAAAGGAAAAGAGTTTGTGGAATAGAGTCAAAGGTAATATAATTACCGGTTCCTGAAGAGGCAAAGACAGAGACGGCACAGAATTCAGCAGCATGTTGGGCACTTTGTATGGTTCCAAGGTTCCAGAGTTGGCAAAGTGGCTTGCCAGAACAGGGACTATTATATTCTGTTGAAGTGTGCTAAAGATTGCACATATAGCCAGGTGGTCTGGCTCAAAGTGGAGACAATTGGTGAAATAGGTACTAATGGCTCAGGAGATGAATGCAGGTGGGGCTTGAGTGCTCTGAAGAAAGGAAACTATCATAGTACACTGGGAAGGATCCAAGGGTCTCAAGAGACTAGCTAGCCGGGTGGAGAGGAACTCCCTCCTGGCAGAGTGGCTTAGGTTATTGCTTACAATAAAAATGACAATTTTCATGTTTTATGGGAGGGCACAGAGAAGTCTTAGGAGCCTGAAGTTGAAAGTTTCAAAAAAAAAAGTTTGATTCAGCAAAAAAAGAGTAAGTAAAAGAGAAGAATTTTGTGACATGCACTAAAGATAATTCGAAAAAAAAAATATTATAGCCGCATAAAACCTTACAGAATGAAAGATGTTTTCCCAGTATGTTTCCAGTACCTGTTGAAAAAAATACATGGAGCTTTGAAAGCTGAATCATATGTCATCACAATAATTCAGGTAATTCAGGGGCCAAATATTACAGTTATAATGGGTGTTTTTCCACATTGCATAATACATAATTAGATTTTACTCATCTTCCTCAGCACAATAAGAAAATGCCATAAAAGGTTGCCCCTATCAAGGTAAATGACACACGGTACATGACGGTTCTCATGTAACCTTTTAAAAAGTCGCTACAATCTGAGAATACATATTTACCTGTTCTCTGAACAGAAGTACTGATCCATTTTGCTTTGCCTTGCTGTGCTGCTCTTTGTGGCCTGTTTAGTTTTTATTTACTTGCACACAGGATCTTGTTAAAGATATGTTTAATCCCATTCATTTATGTTAGTGTGTGGGGAAATTGCACTTGTTGAATCACCTCATTTAAAATTGTTTTCCTTCCAGATCTCTCAGTGTTTAAGGTGATGGCACAAATCAATAACACAATTAAAATGTCCTTGCTGATGACCCCATGGTGAACTAGGAATGATGACTCTTGAAATGATAATTGTCTTCTAGAGAACAGTGGCCAGTGCCAGTGCTCCAGTGCTTCACCATGTAAAAAAGAGGAAAGACAAAGAGGGCTTTGCAAGGTAGCCATCACGTTTGGAAGAAGAGAATTTTGCCTGGCAGATGCATTGGTTGAATGCAGCACATGCCATAATTAAAATCAGTTTGGTGACTACTGTTGGGAAGGTATGATGCTGAGGCATCAGCTCTAACAACGGGTTCAAATAATCCCTAATGGAAAAGACTCAAAGGGTTGTCATCACAGACCAGTTATCATCAGTGTGGAAACTATGCTGTGGAGTTCTATAGGGTGTAAGCTTATTCTGCATGCTTTTGAGACTTTCCCTATATCTTTTAGGAGAAATCATTCATAGTTCGGGGGTTGGTAGTTATCAATATGCTGATAATACCCAATTCCATTTTATCTAGATCTCCTGATGATACAGTATTGGTCCTGATTAATTACCTGACTGATACGATTACATAGCTAAGAGCGAACAAACTGAAAATAAATCCTGACAAGATAAGAGGCTATTGTAGTTGGGAAGTTCTTACAACTTTTTCCCCCCTGACTGATCAAGCACCTTATATTTACTAAAGAGAAGAGATGTCAATGAGCAGATGTAAAAAAAATGGGAGTATAATACCAAATGATTTCCTCCTCAGTGTTCAACCCCCCCCCCTTCTTTCTTCTTTTCTTTCTTCTGATTTATCGGTTATCTTCCTTTGCAGTGAAGCATAAAAACCATTATAAAAAGTTGCAGATTCTGCCTAAATTTTGTCACATTTTACCACAGACATTTTCACTCCTACTAGACTATTGTAAGTTTTCTTCAAATAAGTGTTCCCCCCCCCTGCAGTAGCATTTGCTCAGCTTTAGGGACTTCACACAATTCTAGAGGCAATTTGTAATCTTCCATGAGTTTTTCTTCTTTTATTATTTGTTACGGTTCTTCTCTAAATAACATAGTTTTTCCTTCTGCCAATTTTACCTAATACCGAGCTTATAAAATGATGCCTTTTTAAAGCTCTTCTGCTTCCCATGTCACCTCAGAACTGAGAACTGATGTTTTCCCTCAATGTATATTCGCAGTTCTTTAACACTCTTCATTAATCTCTTGTCTTCTCCATAGTTTATTTTTCAGAGCTTACCTTATTCTCAAGAGTTTTAGAAAATTATTTGTTACCATCTGAGAAATATTCTGTCAGTTTTCTTGATCGTCAAATGAAACAAGGGAAATAAAATAATACATATTTGTGAAAAAATTACAATAACCTGAGGAACGGAAGTGCTAGTCGCCAGACATAAGTAGGATAATATTACTCTAAAATTGCAGAGCCTCTTCATTTTCAGTTGTATCAAGGGATAAACACCTCTTCCAGTGTTACTTTCCAGTCCCAGTTCAGAGCCCTCATAGCTGCTTTGAAGCTTAAAGTAAGATATGAACACAAATGTGCCATAGGCTTATATAAATTTACATCTATTAAACAGCTGTTGAAAAGAGATCTGGGGAGCAATCCTAAGCAGGTCTACTCAGAAGTAAGTCCTATGTTATTCAAATGGGCTTACTCCTAGGAACGTGTCCTTAGGGTTGCAGCTTTGAATGCTCATTTAGGCACACTCCCAATATTGGTTTCTTCCTACTATACATTCTTTTGAAAAATACATTGATCCCATCAGTGTCTATTAAAGGGTCTTCCACCACACAACTTGATCTATCTTTCAAGGAAGCAAGTGCAACAAATAATCAAAGGTTGGGTCCCACACAAAATCTCTGATGATTTGCTGGGAGAAAGGTGGAGAAAAATAGAAAGCCAATCAACAGATAAAATTTCATCTCTCTTGGTCCAACCTGAAAGTCTTCCCCAGTACTGCTGCTGGGGGACAGAGGACCCCCCTCCCTACAGGTACAATTAATGATCTACCATGGGAAAGGGAAAAATACTTCTTGTCCTATCAGAAGAATTTCTACTGGATCCATACCTACCTGCAGTTTTACTTTGCATTATTGAGAACTTTCATTTTCAAAGTTAAAACATAACTTTTAGATATCTAATTAAGTTATTCTGATATACCTGCACCTTTCTTTGTTGAAATTGTCTTAGACATTGGTTTCACTAGAACAGTGGTCCCCAACCTGCGGGCCGCGGCCTGGTGCCGGGCCGCAAAGGCCATGGCGCCGGGCCGCGGTTCCCTCTCCCCGCAGTAAAAAACTTCCCAGGCCGCAAGCTTGCAGCCCGGGAAGCTACTTACTGCGGGAGGCGGGGAGAGGGAATCCGGGCCGCGCCGCGCCCGTGCGGGCCACGCCCGCTCGGCCCGATCCGCGGGCGCGGCCCGTGGGCGCGGCCCGCGGGCGCGGCTTGGGCGCGGCCCGATGCCCTGCCGGTCCCCAGCCTCGGAAAGGTTGGGGACCACTGCACTAGAAGATTAACATATGTTAATCTTAGTCCTACTGTACTCCACTGGTTAGGGACCCCAAAATATAGTAATTTATAAATTTCAAATGTATTATCTGAAACGTTTCACATATTTTAGTTAAACCTCCCATGGGGTTAGAAAGTGCTTGTCAAATCACAGCAACCACATAGGGTTTCCAAGGTAAGAGATGTTCATAGGTGGGTTGCCATTGCCTACCTCTGCAAAGCAGCACTGGACTTCTTTTAGAGGTCTCCTGTCCAAATACAAACCAGGGCTGACCCTACGTACCTTTACTGATGAGACTGTGCTAATCTGAAGTTTCCAGCCCACTATTTACCATGGTTTGGATGAAGTATGCTATTTGCCTTGATTAGTTTAGTACTGCCTTCAGAAGTTCTGGCCAGTGGAATTCCCAATGTGATGGATTCATCTCTAAGTAGGGTAGCCTTCTGCCTCCTCTACTAAAACCTGGTACTAAATTCTCCCTCCCTCCCAGCGAATCAGATAAACAATCCTGGACAATCTAGGTCACAATACAACAGCAAATCAGCATCAAAAGAAGATAATTTGTTTTAGAAAGTGGGAGTACAATTTTACTAGCTTCCTAATAACTCAGTTTTCAGTAAAGAATCCTGATTCTCAGACTCAGGGATAAATACTGTTAAAAACACCCACTTCAGAATTCCTGAGAGATGTGGCAATAGAGAAAATGTTAACATATATAATATGGATGATACAGACTAACTCAAAAGAAAAATGTACCTTTAAGGAAAATAGTGGCCTAACAAGGACAACATTTTCAATTTGGTGTCAACAGACCTTGTGTAGTAGATTTGCTGTCTTGCACATGCTTTTCAGAGATGACTTGACATCTCCTTTCAGAAATTAGCTAGACATGAAGAGGCAAAGTTTCCTTTCCACAGGAATTGCCATTCTATCTATGCTCACAACCACAGAGAAGGAAAAGTCTCCTTGTATTAAAGCAAATCCCCCATACGGTGGCAGCCTTTTGAAAGAGATTAAAGAGAGCCTTTCCCTTTGGGCCTGAATGCAGTACTGAAGCATAGTTAATGTAGATGGCACACTAACATTTCAGTGGAGAAAAATCTCAGCTACAATTACCTATGCTATTGATCACGTGCTGACAGTTGTTGCAGCAGTATGAGTTTCTCTGAACACGTACCTGCTTCTTTTGTACTACATGTATATGTCTTAAAAACAGAAGTCCTTGTGAGATGTGCAACATTAATTTTTTGTAAAAAATCTTGCATCTGCCAGTAGCAATGAGGCACTGTCAACAGATATGCTAGTTCATATTTTGTGTGTCATCTGGAATGGAGTTACACCCTTTAAAGCACACTGTTATCAATGAAAAAGGCATAACTCTGCTTAGAATGACACCATCAATCTTGTAACATTCCTATTTTTCTCAGGGATTGTTCACAAGTACCTTAGAGGCTTATGTCATACTTGATGACTAGGTAGTTGAATATGTGAGCTTTACAAAGCAGGTTAAATGAGAGTGTAGTAATATGCATGATCCGAAGTGTGCATGATTGAGCATACTGTCCTGCAGGGTAGCGATTCCCAACCTGTGGGCCGCGGACCATATGTGGTCCTTCGACTAATTGGAGGTGGGCCCCGAAGGACGCCTTCACCCCCCCCCCGGCCCTTTACTTCATCCCCCCGGCCCTTTACAACACACTTCGGGTGTCATTGTCTCCGATCAGTCTCAGATGGGACTATCTCGTTGCAGAGAAACAAGCTCAGGGTTCCCATTGATTTGTCATTGTCATCTGTTAAAATTTCCATGAAAATACAATGTTCCTTATGTTCATTGTTGTGGCGTGCCTGTATCTTATTTTGAAGGGATGTTTAAACATTACCATAGCGATCAGAGAGCGTTAGGGCAGTGGTTGAGAGTAGAGGAGTAAACTGTCAGAACTGTTCCAGTCATATCTTCCAGACATATATTAGATGCCCTTCATAAGTGCATGCATGAAGAAGATGCTACCCTACCGAGAAATGATTTTATCACATTGGGAATTCCGTTGGCCAGAACTTCTGAAGGCTTTACTGAACTAATCACAGCAAATAGTGGGGGAAGAGTTTTAGGCTAGACCAAGAGAGAAGAAATTCTATCTATTGATTGACTTATTTTTTTTTCTCCATCTTTCTCCCAAGCACAAATCCATGGAGACCTTGAACAGGACCCGTCTTCATACAATTGAAGCTGTATGGCTACATGGCAGTAGGTTATCACTGTTTCACTGCATAATCCCTGATTGAATGATATGATTCTAGGAATGAATAAGTTTTCCTTAAAACACCCCAAATTATAAAAAATTAAAATGAGTGAATATTCAGGGCCATTTCGCACAGCTTCAAAGTAGCAGAATGGTTGCTATTTGGAAACGCTACTAATTTGCCATAACCCACGACGTCGTAGACAATCTGCAACAATCCTGAAACCAATCAGCAAAAAGCGCTTCATTGTGGCGCTTTCAGGGGAATCCAGAAAAGTGGATTCACCCTCCGGATAGCGATACACTCCTGCAACCAATCTGCAACAGTAGCGCTAAAGACCTGTGCGTTACCATTGTTGCTGGTTCTTCAAAGTCCCTCCCCCTGGCTCTCTCCTCCAAACTTCCGGCGAAGCGATCGCCATTTTTTTTTCTCCGAGCGAGCGGGGATAAACGCACCGGCGAGCCTCTTTCTGTTTAGAGGCTTCCCTGGCTTCAGTCCTTCACCTTTAGTCACTAAGCACAAACCACTGAAAAGCCCGTTTGCTGAAATAAAGTCCCTTTATTTTTTACAAATAAATTCAGCCGAAAATCGGGCCCGTGAGAGGGGGGGGGATTTTTTTTTTATCACTTGAGGCAGCGTGCAAACGATCATACAATCAAACGACAGCTCACATTAGGCAGCTGGATGGGTCTCTCCGTAGCAACGAATCTACCTAGATTCGTTGCTATGGGTCGTTTTTTTTAAAAAAAAACCTTTCTTAAAGGGAAAGGGGCTGTTTGGGAGCATGCTAACGGCTGCCCATTGGCTGCTTGACGGCCAGGGGCGGGACGAGCTTGGCAATAGCGCTTCCTTTCTAGCGATTTCTGCCGAGACCGGAAGCCTGTGGGAAACGCTAAAAAACGCAACTGATTCCCCTACAAAGGCAGGTATGCATAACGACGAATTCCACTATTTTAAATGGCGATTTTTCATTCCGCAAACAATTTGCAACAAAGATCCCTGTGCGAAAAGGCCCTCAGCATGTCCATAGGTTTTTTTCCAATTCTGTTAGTCTGTTAGAGAGCCAGAGAAAAGTGGCATATAAGAACCAACTCTTCTTCTTCTTCTTCTTCTTCTTCTTCTTCTTCCCAATTAACTTGTGTGAGAAAGCACTTGGAAGACAGACTTTAAAACAAGTGAATTTGTCTAGCTTCTCCATCCTAGAAATCTGCTTCCATTCTCAAATTTATTTATTTATTTATTTATTTGTTTGTTTGTTTGTTTGTTTACTTATTTACTTATTTACTTATTTACTTATTTACTTATTTACTTACTTACTTACTTACTTACTTACTTACTTATTTATTTATTTATTTATTTATTTATTTATTTATTTATTTATTTATTTATTTATTTATTTATTTATTTGCCTGCTGCCTTCCCTGGAGGCTCAGGGCAGTTTACATAGGAACAAAGAAATGTGCTTAAAAGGAAATTATGCTTTATAAAAATAAATCTCACTCTAACCATTTTCTACAAAAAGAGAGTTCTTTAATTCACTGCAAATTATAAACATCGCATTAGGAAACATGGGTTTACCTTACATTAGTTGTGGTTCAGGTATTTTGCTCAGTTTGAAATGGTAAAGTTGTGCTGTACTTATACAAATAAATTAACAGGTATCAGTGGCACAGAGGAACAACCATTTTAAGGGTTATTTATTTATTTATCGTATGGTATGTGTAGTGTCATTTAGCCAGGAGATCTGAGGATTGTCTGGTAGCCAGGCAAAGGACATTTTCAAGGTGGTCTGCAGTTGCTTGCCTCTGCATTATGACCTCTAGCACTCCTTGATGGAACTCCATCCAAATCTTTGGAGGTCTCCCATCTAGGGCTGGCCCTGCTTAACTTTCAATCATGCGTGTCCTGGGCTATCCATTTTAAGGGCTATCTAGTAGATGATCTAGTAGAGATAAATGATTTTATCTCATGATGCAGTCCTGCATGATGAAATCACCAAAAGTTTAGAAAGCGGTTGAGAGTGAGGGCAGTCTATTAATGATTATATCCAATTAGATTCAGGTGGGTAGCCATGTTGGTCTGAAGCAACAGAAGAAAGTTTGAGCCCAATGGCACCTTTAAGACCAACAAAGTATAATTCTGGGTTTAAGTTTTTGTGTGCACTAATTAAACTTTGTTGATCTTAAAGGTGCCATTGAATTGAAATGTTCTATATCCAATTAGATCATCAGTTGTCATCAATATGATGCAGTCTCTACTGGCCAGAAAAGTTGGATGCTTTTGAATGCAGCTAAATATGTGGCTTGGTCAAGCAGCTTGAAGTCACAGTCCAGCATTTTGCGGAGAATTGACATGATTTTTTTTGCTAGTATAACGATCACGTGAGAAACTTAGTGGTCTCTTTTCCATTGACACGTAATTACTACATACGACACAAATAAAGGTTGTAGTTAATAGCTTCTGCAGCAGCCATCTATTTCCCTAAGAAGACACCTGGTAGTTTTTAGGCTGAGCAGAAATGAGAAAAAGGTAAACAGATGGAATTCTAGCCCATTGACACTAACACCTGAATCACTTGTGATTTAGGCTTTGACAAGTGAATCCTCTTTTAAGGTCAACATCTGTACCAAGTGGAGCTCTGGGCTGATAAGTTCTCTGGAAAACATTTTTACATCCTGCAGTCAGCTATCTCTTGTAGCCTCTAGTGGCTGGGCAAAGCCTTTCTGCTTCAAACCTCTGCACAGTAATGAAATACTTTTTTTCTTACTTGGATGCCTAATTGCAGAGAAGATCTGGTGTTTTCTCCATGCTGGTTAACACTAGGGTTTCCTGATGCTGCTGATTTAAAGGGAATCCCTCCACAAACTACTCATGGGCCTTTCAACCATATAAAGTTGTTTGAGCAAACCTCCATTAGGTGTCTCAGAGCCTGACTCAGGAAAGCAGAAACCACCAAAATATCATACCTCATGCTAGGCTCTGTTGGCACAGCACAGGAGGCCTGTCAGTATTACCTTTGTACCTAAGGTTGCCAGCCTTCCAGTGATGCCTGGCGATCTCTCACTATTATAATTGTTTTCCAGGTGGCAGAGATCTCTTCACCTGGAGAATACGGTTGCTGTTGAAGGTGAAATCAAGGAAAGAGAAGGTATCATTGACAGGAGATGTGCACAGAGGTTAGTCCAAAGGACAATGGGAGTTGGCTCTCCTATGGAGCCTCCCCTGAATGCTACAATGTGAGTCCAAAGATGTCAAGTAAAATGGCACTCAGAACCATTGGAGCTCAAGAATAGATGACAGGCACTTGTGGGGGAGATGGGAGCAGCAACAAGGGCAGGGAAGGATCCAAAGTGAAATGAAAGACGGACTTATGAGAAAATGAAGATAGGAGGATATGGCAATGGAAGGAAAAGGAAAGAGCTGGTCATCAGTGACTCTCTGCAAAGAGTTATGGAACATCAAGTGGCTAGGCCTGACCCCCTAGTCTGAGAGGTATGTTGCTTGCCAGGGACAAAGATTAAAGATATTACAGACCGGATGACTAAATTGATCAAACCTACAGATCATTCCCCATTAGTGATAGTTCATATGGGTACAAACACTGTGGTTGTGAACACAATTGCACATATTAATGTTGACTATGAATATCTTGGGAGTCAACTTAAACATATGGGGGCACAAGTAGTATTCCCATCAATCCTGCCTGTGAAGGGAAGGGGAATGAATCAAGAGCAGAAGATAATGGAAGGAAACCACTGGTTGAATTCGTGTTGCAGGCAGGTGGATCTGGATTCTCGGACCTCAGCTGTCAAAGCTGGGAACAACGTATTTGGCAGAAACCTGGGGAGATACCTCAGGAGAGCTTTAAACAGATACCATAAGGGGAAGTAGATGCCCAACAAAGGAATTCTAACGAAGGAGAACAAACAGGAATGAACCACCTGGCAAGGCCAGGTCAAATGGAACCAAAGGTAAAATACTTCAGGTTCTACACGCCAATGCCCAAAGCATGGGCAATAAGAAGGAATAGCTTGAGCTTCTCATGCAGACACAGAGACATGATTGAGTAGGCATTACAGAGAGTTGGTGGAATTATTTCCATGACTGAAATGCAGTAGTGGATAGATATACGAGTAGTTCCAAAAAATCAGAAAAGGTTGTTGATGAGGTGGAGTGATGCTGTATGTAAGGCATATAAGAACCAATTCTTCTTCTTCTTCTTCTTCTTCTTCTTCTTCTTCTTCTTCTTCTTCTTCTTCTTCTTCTTCTTCTTCTTCTTCTGTATGTGAAAAGAGGACTTGCCTGTCAAGAAATATTAGAGGAGAGTAGCACTCCAGTGAAAAGTATTGCCCCTCAACATCTCTAACATTCGTATATCACTCCCATTAAGTGCATCCCCCCTATTCCCCTGCTGTCAGCCCTGATGGACCTGGCAACCCAGGAACTGATCTTTGTAGTCTGAAGATGAGCTGCAATTGTCAGGGATCCTCAGGTCGCACCTGGAGGCTAGCATCCCTAAATAATTCCCTCAATGAACATGTGACTGATGCAGAAGATTGGAGTGCATAACAACCCAGATGCATGCAGAGGAACTGGATCTTCCTGGTACTTTGAGAGTAGCGATATTTCTTTCTATATTTCTTGAGAATAAGTATGATAATGAAAAGTGATGATAATAGAAGTGCTAACATTGCTATCTGTGAGCTGGTCCTTTGGAACTGCAAACTTGTGACCCCAGCAAAGGCATATCCCTGTCTTATCAGGTTGCTAACTTTGATCTGATTGGGCTGTGGTATGATATGGAATAAGGCAAAAGTTCAACAGGTGTAAGCATGGGATAAGAACTTTGTTTAGTTAAGTATTTGTGCCCCACTTTTTCCCAAATCTGGAGGCTCAAAAGGGCTTATGGAAACATTCTCATCATTAAACCTCCAGTATAGAATAAGCTGCTCCTATTGAATTTCGTTCTTTCAAGCAATTGTAAAAAAAGCACAATTGGTTGAAAGAACAACATTCAAAAGGAATTTGGATGCTCTGTCTCTCTGATAGGAAACAGGCAAAAATTCAACAGGTGTAAGCATAGGATATGAACTTTATTTAGTTAAGCATTTGTGCACCACTTTTCTCCATATCTGCAGGCTCAGAATGGCTTACGAAAATAAATATTCTCATCATTAACCCTCCAGTTTAGAAAAAAGCTGCTCCTATTGAATTTTGCTTTTTCAAGCAATTGAGAAAAGCACAGACGGCCTGGGGTGGGAAAGTAGCAAGCAGCTCTAATAGGAATTATCCTCCCCCCCCTCCTTCTTGTCTTTATTTTATTATTGCTCTTTTCCAAGGATCCCCTGCCAGTAGCAAATGAACTGATGCGCTAAACCGTCTAGCAAGCAGCTTTTTGCCAGAGATTTAAATGCTGGAAATCAAGACCATGCTCTGTAAGGCACACTTGGGAAATACCGTCGAACTCTTTTATCTGCCCATTAGGCTCACTTTGTTCGTTTTCAGCAAGTGTGCCTGATTGCTTCAACTGAGTCCTTCGCAGGGGCAAGCCTGACATTGCTGAACATTTGCAGCCAGGTTCTTTTGCCTCTTGAAATGATTAGCCGGTAAGTGGCAGAAGTGCTTGGGGCGTGGCCTTTGAAATACGAAAATGGAACGGGGAAATCGATATTAATTTTATAAATGCTCAAGGTGGCAATAGCCAGCGGATGCTTTAAAGCAGAGAGAGAAGCACAAAAGAAAGTCCTGTGATTTGGGGGGTGGGGGCTTTGTGTGCTCCCCCCCCCACACACGCAGACACAATGGACAGCACAGTTAGGAACAAGCACTTTTCAAATTAGTCTTCAGATCTTTCTTCCCGATTGCTGCAAAAGGAGTGCCTGGATTTATAACCATCTAGGGTTTCATTTACCAGTCTGTCTACGAGTGTCAACTGGGAGGATGCCTGGACATCTCTCTTTCTCTAAACAAGTCTGTAGCATGTCACAAAGCATAGCAGGTGCCCTTTAACTAAAATTCTTACTTCAGAAGACAGGGCATGTGAATTTTTAGAGGAAGGATTCTAATGGCAGAAAATAACACTCAGATCCTGATTGGTGCTGGAGGTGTTTGTTACGAGGTCACTGAGACCCAGGAAGTGGGGTGGGGTGAGTCCATTCCCTCAGAGCCTCTGCCTTGCTTCATCCAGGATCTCTGCAACAGGTACATGCATGTTCACTGGAGATTTATTCTTGTTTTCAAATGAAGGGCAGACAGCTACTGCTGCATTGAAATATTCAGAAATCAGCAGGAGAACATTTTAACCCAGTTAATTCTTGCTTGTAGTGCTCGACCTCCAGTTCTGCTGGCTACCTGGGCTGCCCGGTATCACCAGGGAAAAGTGTGCAGAAAGTGATGTTCACAACAAGGGCTCTCCCAGCCACACACACCTCCACTGAGGAAAGGGCATGCAAGTGCCTGTAGGAGAGGTTGTCAGCAGGCAGGGACAGGAGTCACTGGCAGGTGGGGTGAAGTGGGTGAGGGCACCAAGGGAAGTGTGAGTAGGCATCCCAGTGCTGAGCACAGGAGGGGAGCAGGGCCCTGGGCTCACTCTGCTCAGGGCCCATCAAAACCTTGAACTGGCCCCGGGAATAGCCCAGAATGACAGGCTCTGGGCAGATATGCATTGGTTTTACTCATTATGTCTCAAACTGTGCCTTCCACAATTAAAGAACCAACATGGTTAACTGTGACGGCTTCTAATCCGGTGAGCTGGGTTTGATCCCCTGCTCTTTCACATGCATCCCGCTGGGTGACCGTAGCCTTGTCACAGGCCTGATAATGCTGTTCTGACTGAGCTCTCTCAGCCTCACCTACCTCTCAGGGAACCTAATGTGGGGAGAGGAAAAGGAGGCATTGAAACACCTTTGAACAGCGAAAAGCAGGATATAAAAACAACAATTCTTCTTTATTAATTCTGCTCTATCTTGAACAATTCAAATAGTTGCCACTCTGATAGACTAACTTATCTTTGATTGGCTGTTGTTTCAGACTGGCCTTTCTTTTTAGCATCAATCTAATCTTCCCTCTTATAAGTAATATATACATATCTGTATAAATACATTAAGTATAAATATATCTGCATTGTATGCACACTGCATGCAACTGAAGTGGATTCTGACTGATGAAGGCGTATGGTGGAAGACATTTTGTTAGTCTGTAGTGTGCCACTGGGCTTCTGTTGCATTTGGCTGCAATGAGCAGTGCTCCCTTTCCCCTCTAGGTTATTGCATGGTTAAAAACTGGGAAAGAATTGGTCTGGGAAAGGAGGCTTAATTCTTTTCACTGAGCAAATCCCCTCATCAAAAATGCCCCCCGCAGCTATTTTAAACAACTGTTGAGTGAAAATTTAGGTAGAAACCTTTATTGTATATTTGTTCTATTTCAAGCTGCCAACGGCTATTTTTCAATTGGGGAATCAGCACTAGGAGTTAAACATTTCCTACCCACAATTATGGGCCCAATCCATACTACTCCAGCTTCTACCAACATGCACATACACTGCTGGTCTTTGGACCTTTGGAAATGTTATTTGGGCCTAGTCCCCAAACTCCAGCAAGAAATATAATTTCTCCCCAAACGTAGACGGTTTTTGCCACAGCTCAACAGTATACTGAGATGTGCTGTGGGAACTCCATAAAAAGAATGTCCAAGTTTATCTCATGGCAACTTAGGTTTGAAATGTGAGCTCAGCTTTCTATTGCAGAGTGCAGGTTGTTGGAAGAGAAAGCAAGTCTACTGTTTTGTGAGGCAAAAAACAGAGTCCATATTGAGGGGCCCTTATTCCTCTTGAATAAAGCTGCCACACAAAAATAGGCATTTGTAACTCCATATCAATTTGGAATGACTTGTGGATGTTTAAATGAATCTTCCAGAGGAGAAGCTGGGGATGCTTTTCTGCTCAGGAGTGAGTTTTTCCACCTGCTCAGTCTCATCTCCTGGCTGCTCACCATTTGAGAGTCTGATGCTGCTTTATTAATTACCAGGTGACAATTTGATATTTGTGTTAGAGTTGTATCTCTTAGCTATTTGGAGTTTTTTTTAATAGAAAGGAAGGATATCTATATCTATATCATATTGATAAGCTTACTGCTATGGTTAGAGGAAAATCACATTTTGTGACACAATGGAAATCTTTTATTGACTTTTTAGAAGAAGAAGAAGAAGAAGAAGAAGAAGAAGAGCTTTATCAGTGCTGTGACAAACCCCAGGTAACCCAGCTAGCTGCATGTGGGAGAGCAGGGAATCAAACCCAACTCACCAGATTAGAAGGCACCACTCTTAGCCACTACACCAAGTTGGCTCTCAGGGAAGGGAAAAATGGATGGGCAATTTGCGGATTCAAAGATTTTTTAAAAATAGATTTTAGAGTAGGGTATGTACAACACAGTGAAAAATGGCTAATTAGAGGGTTGAAGAGATTTAAACTGGTTAGAGGAATAATAAAATAATATTGTAACAATATTCATCAACTAATGTAATTGTATATCATAATGTAAAAAATATAAGACCCATTCTTTGTTCTTTTTGTATAATCTTTTTTTTATCTGTTCTATGTTATATTTTTAAAAATACATTAAAAAAAAGAAAGGCAGGATATATAACCAAGTATATTGTGTTGCATTATGTATGTATGTATGTATGTATGTATGTATGTATGTATGTATGTATGTATGTATGTATGTATGTATGTATGTATAGACTATTGGCTAGAAGAGCCTGCAATGTTCTTATCATACAGCATGACATATTTCATAATGAGGTAAAATTATGATAATGATGCCTACTGCTTGTCTGGTAAGACGCATTAGAAAGTAGACTCTTCAGTTTTCTCCAGGTTCTTCAAACTGGATGAAAACTTTTGGTCACAGATCTGCATCTCTACTGAACTGGCACAAATGACCTTTCATAAAACTACCTGTCAATTAAAGTGTTGTACATTATACAGGCACCCAAACTGGACAATCTGATTCTATAGTTAATTTTACCTGCCAGATATAGATGTAGTTTTTCCATAATAAGGATATCCATTAGCTCTTAACCAATTCTGAGAGGTAGTTTTCCTCATTAGACGAAGGGACAGGGGCTATTTTTGACAAAGACTCGACTACTTCCAAGGAAAATGAGCCATTTGTCTTGTCTTGCCAACACCCGAAGAAGAAGCCAATCAAACAATGCAGGAAGCAAGTACAGGAGACAAATGGTTGATGACACTTTCTGTTACCTTTGCCGTGCAAAGGTGGGCGTGAAATGCTTTATGGGAAGACAGGGGGGGAAAGAATGATGAGCAATTAACTATCAACTCATGCAGTAAGTTCATCGTATCCGTGGCTCATCCATCTGTGTCTCATGCGGACTCATGAGTTTCATGAAGGAGACATTTTCAAAGCAGCGGACCAAAACGGATCATTTTCAACTTGGAATTCATTTGAGGTTCTGGCCTACTTTTGCTGATTGTTTAAGATGCACAGGCATCGGATGCCCATTAGAATCAGCTCCAGACTGATTTTTGTCGGTGTATGTATTGTTGTAGAGCTCATTAAGGAGCTGATGCTGCTGCAATTCCCACTCCTCCCCCACCCGGATTTTTATTTACGCAGGGCTTTTCTTTCCTAAACAGAGTGGAGGAAGACATATCCAACCAGGTTTAAATTTCATTTCCTTTTCCTGCTTTTTGGTGAACGGTAAGCGAGGAGACTAACAGTGCACTCCTAGTCCATTGATGCAAAAAGGCTTAAAGGGGTGCAACTATGCTTAGGATGACACTGCAAAAGAAAGTTTGAATGCCATTTTGACCGTTTATGCACTGGAGGTTTCATGCCGGGCTGCAGGCTGGAGTTTTAGTCGCAGCAGGTTGCCCCACCTCTTCCTGCACCCACACGGGGGAGCATTTGGCCTGGTGCACCTCATCTGCAGGAGCACAAATACCCGATTTGTGCTCCTGCACAGAAGCTGGGGCAGTGAAGTTCCCAGTGCATAAACAGTCTTTGTGTGCCTCAGTGTGGAAATGGGAAAACAATTCAGACTTCGACGCAGAAGAAAATGCACTCGGGTTGTATAATCAAGTCACTTAGAATTTGAGTTGTCAACCATGCAGGTGAGGCCTGGAGATTTCCTGGAATTACTGTTGATCTCCAGATGACAGAGAACGGTTCTCCTGGAGAAAATGGCTGCTTTGGATGGTTTGGAGTCTTTGACTGAGGTTACAAACCCCATTACAAACCCTATCCTCCCCAGGTTCCATACATTTCCAAACGCAGAATTGGCAATCCTACTTAAAATGGATGTTGCATTTAGTACCCAATGAGGGTGCAATCTTTGCTACTTTAAGAGTTATGTGCAAATGAAAACAGTATATACATATAGTTCCCCCACAGAGTGCCTAAATGGAGGTGTCAGATACTACTGTAGACTAAGCTAAGCTATATTAAAGTTATTAAATATTTGAACTGCAACTTAGGAATGCTTACCTTCTAATGTGGTTTCCCAAAGAGGCTGCCCAATATGTTCACCAGCACTTGGGCACAGGAGTGCTCTAAGGATCTGCGGGTCCATAGCACCAGAGCTAGTTTAAGAATTTGTGGGGCTTTAGCAGAGTAAAATTGTGGCAGGAGCAGCCAGACCGGGCACGGAAGTCGAAAGAGATGTCACTCTGAGTGCCCTTAAAGAGCGGAAAGGGGGAAGGAGAGAGCTTACAGAACTGGGGGGGGGAGGCATCTTGTGGGGCCCTTGGAAGCGAGGGTCCCATAGCACATGCTGCATGGATAAATCGGCCCTGCTTGGGCACAACCACCATCAGATAGGAGTGAGCCTGTTATGGTTAACACATGCCAAGGAAGGTATAAAAAGTAAAGTGGGGGGAAAGAGGCTTCTAGGTGATCCAGCTCAGAGAACTGAGGGAAGAGACAGAATCACCATCTTATACTTCTGAAATGGCAGACAAGATGCTTTTGAAACTTCAAAATAATTTTAAAAAACATATTTTATTCAATTTGAAGGAGGAAATTTCAGGTGGAATGGAATCGGGTAAATACATGAGGTGAACAGATGATTATAACTGAGGTAACTTTGTAATCACATTAAATTCAAGATAACTTGTCAACAAGTAGATTTTTATACTTTTTGACAAGGTCTTTGAAACTTTGAGGGGAGAGGTTTTCTTCTAAGTGCCTACCTAAACATTCAAGCATAAAATGCTGTGTATCACTGACTCATAAGATTTTAAAGGAAGGGATGTACAACCAAGTTCCCCAAATCCTTGTCTATACACTGACTAAGGATCCCTCCTCTCTTGAGATACCTCCCTTTTCACTGGGCAGGGATTATCTCTCTAGACTAGAAACTCCATCCCTTTTTCAGCTTGAATGGAGATCTTCCATGATCCTCCCACTCCTCTTTTAGCCTCCTTAAGCAGGAATGTAGTCCGTTGCAGCGCTCACCCGGTCGCGGGGCTAATTTCCAGTTCTGTATGACATTGGTGCCAGTCTGGGGAGGTCCCAGGCCTGGTGCAACACAGGCCCTCATTTGCCTTGTGGCAAGGGAATGCCCTGGACCAGCACCAATGTTATCTGGAAGCAGAAATTAGCCTCATGCCCAGACAAGCACTGCACCAGACTAGATTCCTGGAGAGGAAAAGGTCCTTCCCAATTCTCAATAAGTGTTAAACTGTCAGCTGTCAGTTTCCTTCTGTCATTTCTTAACTGATGCCCTTCACAGCATCATATCTGAATAACCTGTCACTCGACTCTGTTCTCTGACTCTGTTCTCTGACTCTGCTAGACCTTAACCCTTGACAGTCTATCACATCACAGAAACATATAAATTAAATATTTTCAGAGCCTTATTATGCCAGCTCTTCAGTGCAGGCATTCTATCTAAAAGGCTGCCAAAGGTACCACAAATGCCAATATAAAAGACAATGCTATCTTGGCTACAAGTGTGAAGCTGAGTAGAATAAACTTTAGTGTATCCTTGCATGCATACAGTAGTATGCTGATTCATGTGGATAGCTGTGCTGGTCTGAAGTAGTATAACAAAATTTGAGTCCAATGGCACCTTTAAGACCAACAAAGATTTATTCAAGACATGAGCTTTCATGTGTATGCACATGAAAGGTCTGAGGAAGTATGCTCTGCACACGAAAGTTCACACCTTGAATAAATGTTTTTTGGTCTTACAGGTGCCATTGGACTCAAATTTTGTAGTAGTATGGTAAGTCTGTTAGTATAGCATCCTCTCTCCATGCTGGTGATCAAACATGAAAAGGCCCTGCCTAAAATACCACAGACAGATAAGTCATGAGAGACTGAATTAAGAGCTCCCCCTATTCTAAGATGCCTTTAGATTCTTGACAAAAATCCCAAAATTAAGCAAAGACTACATTGTTTCAGGCAATCCTCCTTAGGGCCCCTCCTTAGGGCCTAACAAGTGTAAAACTAGGCCTAATAAAAAATATAAAATCCCGTTCCCACCAGTGACAAAATTGTCAGAATTGCAATCAGCACATCATTTCATGAAGTAAGCCTTGAAGGGGCATTGTTAAGTTGTTTAAGCAGCTGAGCACTACCTATGTGCTTACTAGAGATGCCTATTGATCACTTTGCAGTGGAAAAATCCCAAGCACATAGCTGAGGATTCCTTTGTATTTATTTATTCATTCATTCATTCATTCATTTATAGGCCACCTTCTTTCAAGGACTCAAGGTGGGCTCCTGCCAAATTCCTCTTTCTTCAGGAACAGCAGAAGCAAGGCTCCACTATTCGTTTCTGCTCTCTCTCCATCTGCTGATGTGTGGCATGTAGTCTGGTTCCAGCCTAGCCACAAGAGGCTTGCAATGTGTTTTCTTTGCAAGTACTTTTAAGCTTTTGTGCACCGCTTCAGTAAGTAGACTGAAGCAGATGAATATGATATATATTTTATAAATAACCTTTCCCTGTAAAGATTCTTTCTTTTAAACCTCAAAGTGCTGTGAGTCTGGATCTGTGCCTCATCCACAAAGGTAACTAATAACTGCATACTTTCAAAATGCTCTGTTACTCTGCAACTCTATTCCTCTGGATGGACTCACGACCCAACCAAGTCCAAAAGTCCCAACAAAAGTGAAGCCGGGAAAGCAATGAGACTAAAAATGCCATTCTAATAGGATCACCAGGTACCCCCTGGCCACTGGGGATTGAGCTTGGGAAGGATGATGACCTCTGTGGGGTACAATGCCATAGAGTCCCTTTTCCAAAGTGTTCATATTCTCTAGGGGAACTGATCTCTGTAGTCTGGAGATGAGCCATACTTCTGGGGGATTCTAACATAGAATTTTGCCCCTAAACCAAAGCATTGTCCCTGATGTTGCTACATCACTATAACAGGTTTAGGCATGCCACATTAATTTCTGGCATTTCTACTACCCACCTCCGTCCCATCTCCTCTCAACTGCTCCAAGAAACCTGGCAACCTTATCCCACAGTCAGAACAACAGTTCAAATGATCAAATATATATGACTGAATGACTTCCTAAATGATTTCTCTTTAAAAGACTTGCTCAGTTCTTGCAAAATAAAGGCCATGGCTTCCTTCACTCAGTCAATCATCTTGCACTAATTTGCCAAAGTCCCTCTTTAGGGCCTAACCAACAGGATTAGACTAATATCCTCCCTCTTTTAAACAATGCAATACAGGCAAAGAGATAGAGAGAGAACACAGAGCAAGAGAAAGATCTATCAGCCAATTAAACTGATCTAAAACATTTTTGCTTGACCTCAAAGTGACTGGCTAATCTCACACCTGAAGGGTGGGCAAATTAAAAGGGTTGAGAAGGGTGATACAGTGGAGTTGGTTAGTGACAAAGAACTTTCCAACACAACTGATTGATCACTGTGAGATGCAGGACATCAGATTAGTCTGACCAGTGCTTCAGAGGTCCTCTCCTATTACCATGCCTTTTGAAGGATTAACCCCCAACGGAAGCAACCTTGTTTCTGGATGACCACAGGATCCAAATTCAGCTTTGTTTCCTCCTCATTATTGGCCAACAGGAGTCCTAGAACAATCATACAAGGGAGGTACAATGTCAACATAAATTCTTCACACAATTAGAAAATGCACACACTTTCTGCCATCTCAATACAATTCAATGATGGAGTACCTGTCAAGCGAACATAATTCCAGTGTTCATCTCACTGGTGGCCTCTATTAGATTTTCCATATTAATGTCTTGAGCAAGGGTATGTTTTCTAGGTGTCCTCTGGTGACAGACAGGTGAAGAAGTTAAAGCTGTGAGTTTTACATTTTCTTTACAAAATATAAAATGCTTACCATTTGTATAGCTGATAAGACGAAATAGATACATTTTGAATTATTAATTGCCCGCTTAATAGCATGACACACAGTTATCCTATACAATTCATTTCTAAGCATTTCATTACCCAGTGGTCCCATACAGTGCTAAACGACGATAAATAATTTTAAGCACATGTCTGGCTTAAAGAGCCTACAGTTGCTATACAGCTTGAGCTGATTTCTCAGCTCTGAGTCATTTTTAAAAAAATCATGCTAAATATTTTAACAGCAATGTGGCAGCTGCTGGCTTTCGTAAATGTAAACTATGTGCATGAATCCCTGTGAATTTTAATTATAGGGTGACTGTGATGAAGATGCTAAAGCAAAGAGCCATGCTTACTACACTTTGTGAAAAACATATGGCAAACAAATCTATTTCATCCTCCTGTACTGATAACTCACATAGAAAGGCCAAGAGCCTATCCATCCACACCAGCCTGGCCCCAAAGAAGCTTAAATTGGTTCTAAAGTAGTCTTAGGTACTGCTAGATAACAGAGGTGACATGAGTTGTGTCGGGCATCCTCCAGTTCAACACACAGACACATCAACCAATGGGAAATTTACCTTCTGATAGCCCTTTGCTTGCAGAGCCTTTGAATGCTGCAAGGGAGGAAGGGGCTTCTGCTTGAACTATTGTCCAGATCAGAAACAGTTTGCCTTTTGGTCAGGCTCCAAATGTCTAGGTGTCATGTGACTGAGGACACATGGAGCTTGGGAAAAGGACAAACAGGCCAGTGTCTTGCTGTTTCTTATCTGGAACACAATGGGTAGTGAAGATAGATGCTCCACTTCCTGCCTAATATTCAGAACTTCTACAACCAATGGGCTGTTTAGTAAGTACATGGAATACATATGACTATCCTCCCCCCAATGCAACTTGTGTCACCTGTATCATGTAGGACAACCTTAGTTGCTGTTCAGGTGGCTGACAGGGCCATATGGATTGATACTTTTTCTGCAGGCCCATACAATGAACCTTTACTGATCCAGCTAAATACAGCCTCCTATCTGCCCACAAATACAGAAATAAGGGGATTAAGAAACATCTGACACACTACAACATATGCTGCTGATCAGGTAATTCAGGACCCTTTGAAGAGGAAGCCTATTTCAACGGAAGGAAGGCTCTCTCGGCATTTTCAGTTTAAAAAAAAATTGAGATGACAGATATTGACAAAGACTTTTCTGTGCCTTAACCTTTGGAGAATCACTGACTTCCAGAGAAGCTACAAGGACAAGAGTATAAGGCAGTTTCATAGGGGCATGCACACATATACAGACCGTTTCCGTACGAAGGGGTAAAATGCATGTGGCCTCCTGCTTGCAAACACGGGACGGTAAACCTCATGTTTGCAGCCCTCCTCACAGGAGCCACTTCCTGTGTTTTTCCTCTGCCCTATTGTGGCTTTTTGCCTCCTGCAAGGGAAGACAAGCCAAACGTCTCCCCACGCTCCTTGGCTTTTCAATAATAACAAGCCACCCATCACTGCACAGCAGTTCTCTTGTGGACTGAAACATTCTTCCTCCCAAGCCCCCAAATTATTTTTTTTAAAGGCACTTCTGAGTTGCTATGCAGCAATGCCACAACACAGATGATTTTAAATAAAAATAAACAATTCTGCGTTGCTATGGAGAAATGCCAGAATGATACAGTATCCCCCCTCTTTTGGGGATTTGTATTCTTTTTGACTTTATTTATGTCTGGGTGGATTTCTGAGATGCTGAACACGGTAAGCCCAAAAAGTCATTTTTTGTAAATGGTTGGCTGAAAAATAAAGCGCTCAAACCCCTGTATGATCGGGAGAAGGCTGCTCGATCACCTGCCCCCCCCCTTTCTCAGTTCATTTTCCACCTCCAGAAAAAACAGACGGGGCTGTGTTTTGCCTGCCTGATCCCAAAAAGACCTTAAGATTTTATTTTACCTTTGACAATGTAGCTTTGCAGTCATGTGACAATTCCTCATACTTTTTAAGCACAATGTATCTCAAGTCGCCCAGTGTGTAAAAAATGAACATATTTCAGCACTTCTAGCTAACTTCATCAACAGAATATAATCTATGAACCTAGCTATTAGTGATGTCATAGAAGGGGCCAGATAGGCCATCTAGTCCAACCCTGGCTCATTGCAGGATCAACCCAAAGCATCCTTGATAAGTATCTGTCCAGCAGCTGCTTGAGGCCTGCCAATGAGGGGGAGCTCACCACCTCCTTAGGTAGGCAATTCCATTGCTGAACTACTGTGACTTAATCCCCCCCCCAAAAAATATTTAGTTGGTACTTTTCTGCACATGGTTTAAATGTCCTATCTGTGGCCATTCTACTGTGAAACTAAAGGCGGATGTAGCAAGCTTCCAAATGAATGGTGCTTACTACCAGGAGGATGGGATAATAGGATGAAGCCTCATCCAATTAAGCCATTCTGCCACATAGAAACATTTCCTCCATTTGCAGAGATGTTGTAAAATTACAGCCAGACTTTAAAATCTCTGGTCTTTGTTAACTACCCTGCCAGTGCTCTGTGCTTCCGACCAATTGCGGCAGTAGTGTAGTTTACCGGAATAAACACTCCCTGAAGTCAGAGGCTGTGAGCCACTGGATCTCTATTATTTGCTTCAGTGGTTCCTGGAACAAAGCTACTGTACTCGGCTCAGTACTCTATGCATGATGATGCAGGTAAATGCAAGTTCCAGTAGTAGTCTTGGTAAATAATGTTATTGCTAATTTAATGGCCCTCCTGAACATATGGCTAACTCTGAGCTCAGCACAGAGCAATGGTAGGGAGCAAGATAAATGGAATAGAATCAAAGTTGCATGCCATTCCTGACATGCAGTATGCTTTTAGCCTCATTTGCATTAAATCTCTGAAGAATTCGTGTTGAAACATTTGTAGGATCTGATGACACTCTATACTGTCAAACAGTATATGTATCTATAAGAGTCTGCTGATCTAATATGCATTTGAAATAGACCAAGGATTAGAGTCCCAGATAAATTCAGCCTCTGTACAAGTCTTTTTTTCTGGTAGGAACACCCTAGTATTCCTATGTGGAGATCTTGCTCATTACCCACCTCATTCAGAAGTCTAGAATCAGCTCATTTCCCCACTCAAAATTCAGGAGACAAGTCTTTTTTTTTTGGTAACAATTCAGTAGATACATGTGGTACATGTGACTGTGAGTTGGGCTGAGTGATCTCACCCCCAATAACTTGTGTCACCTGTATAATCAAGGAGAACCTTAGCTGCCATTCAAACAGGTGACAGGGCCATAAAAATGATACCTTCTCTCCAGGCCCATACAATGTAGAAGAGCTGTTTTTTTATACCCCACTTTTTACTACCAGAAAGAGAGCAAAAGTGGCTTACAGATATCTTTCCATAAGAGGTAGGGGAGGCTGAGAGAGTTCTAAAAGAACATGTCTGAGAGAATTGTACTAGCACCTGGGGAAGAAAGCTATGGCAAATCTTGACAGCATCCTAAAAAGCAGAGACATCACCCTGCCAACAAAAGTGTGTTTAGTCAAGGCTATGGTATTCCCAGTTGCAATGTATGGCTGCGAAAGTTGGACCATAAGGATGCCATTTTGCCTCCATAACATTACAAGGGTTTATGAGAACTTAAAAAAAAAAAAAAACCCTGTAATTCAAGAAGTGCATACCAATGACCCAATGATCTATTGCCAGAATTTCTGGATGCCTGGATATCATTTTACTTTAAAGTAGCCTCTTTCCTTGCAGAATTATAAGAGGAATTGTATACCACGTAATGTTCATGGGAAATGGTGGCTCATTGTCTTGGGTACAGTCAAAGACTGTTAAAAATCATGTATATCAGAAATAAATAAATTAAAAAATACTGAACAGACTGGGTAATTGCCTTCCCTCTGAGCATTACACCACATATCTGATGTTAAATTTGTGGCAGCCCTAATCCCATTTGTTGACTGTTTCTTTTTCTTTGGAAACTAAATGTCAGAGGGTGGTTTTGTTTGTCTAATAATGGCTACAAGGTGAAAAGGAGTAGCATGCACATTCTGAGAAGGCCACCTAACTGCAGAAGAGTTTGTCAAACAGCTGTAGATCTTAGTGTCTGTCCTATATTCTGTCATATACTGCCTGTTAGCACAACTAGGAACAGTGAATACAATCAAGGTTGGATGAATTCTATATGTTCTATACTTGTTCCAGTGTTATATGTACTATTCTTCAGCATTCCACTGATTTTTCCTAGCAGGGCAGATTCTAGAGGCACCCTTCTAATTCCTGCATTGTGCAGGGGGTTGGACTAGATTACCCTGGAGAGCCCTTCCAGCTCTGATTCTATAATATACTCAATAATACACTAATACACTTTACTGAAATAGTTTGTTTCTAGAAAATATAGGACATTGAGCTAGAGTGACATAAATCTGAGTGAAATTGAATCAGAAACTGTACTAGCTGAGAACAATAATGGTGAAACCTAATATCCCTTTCTTAATGAAAAGTCACCCTTTTTTCATTCAAAAGTGTTTATAACATAATGAATCTAACAATTAGGACAGGAATGAATTGACCAGAGAATAAATTTCAAATTTGTTCAACATGAAGTCTGCATTCTTGACAGGCCATTTTTGCTAAGATTAGGCAAGTTATATATTACCACTCAAGTTTTTTCACCATGCAAATTGGTACATAATTCAGTGATAGTGGGACTTCTGCTTAAACAATAAAGGGAAGGAAGAAAAATAGATGAAACAAATGAACAATAAACCATTCTCAGATCTAGCCCAAATATGCAAACTTGCCTGATTTTATGTTTCTATTAGATTATTATCACATCATTTGCACTCTATTTGGGGAAGACACTGAGGACTACTAAATGATGCTTTGTACTAGCCCTGCCTCCAGGTTACATTCAATCACATGCAATCTGTGGACAGTGTACATTTGGTCCTCTTAAATACATAAGCTGAGCAATTCTAATGTTATGTGTATGTGCAGCTGAATGTGTGATACAAACCCAACATTTATCCAGGTACTGGACCCTGAGCACACATGTATATGCCTGGTATAATTGCATTTAAAGTGTCACATGTACAGAGCTACTGAGGGTCTATCCACCAGGGATGTACAATTCATGTTCAGAAATATTTTAAGTCACCAAAAGATGCTGTATTCAGAATGATGACAAATATTTCTAAATCAGAATTTTATAGATTCACAGATCTCGAATATTTCTTAATATTTAGAATCATATTGAGTAATGAATGCAGGTACCTGGAGTATTGTGTGCATTTCTGGAGGCCTCACTTCAAAAAGGATGTGGACAAAATTGAAAAGGTGCAGAGGGGAGTCATGAGCATGATCCAGGGTCTGGGGACCAAGCCCTATGAGGAAAGACTGAGGGACTTGGGAATGTTCATCCAGAAGAAGAGGAGGTTGAGAGGGGACATCATTGCTCTCTTTAAGTATTTGAAAGTTGTCAGTTGGAGGAGGGCAGGAACCAGTTCCTATTGGCAGCAGAGGATAGGATCCACCATAATGGGTTTAAACTATTTGTAGAACAGTACTGGCTAGATATTGGGGGGGGGGGGAATCAGAGTAGTTCATCAGTGGAATAGGCTGGAGAAGGAGGTGATGAGCTCCTCCTCACTTCAGTCTTCAAGCAGTAGATGGACAGATACTTATCCTGGATGCTTCAGGCTGATCCTGCCTTGAGCAGGTAAGTTGGAGATGACGGCTTTTATGACCCTTTCCAACACTATGATTCTATGATACTATAATTCAAGCTAGGCTGCTTGTAAGGGAAGGAAGGGAACCCAGGCAGACCATATTATCTTCAACATCTGATCCCATGGACTAGAGATCATGTAAGATTACAGCTGTATGCTTAAGGCATGGTTTTTCTTTGACACAATTTGGAACAGGAGGCTGTACATGCTACATTTCCCCCTTGTTTACACTTGTTTCCCATGTTCCCTCTAGTCACGTGGCAACTGCTGGAAACTGCTTCTTAAAAGGGAGGAGCACATAGGGACTTGTACAATCACCGCAGGGAAGGAATGGCAGAATGTTATTCCACTGAATTTGATGCTACACATATGCAGATGCTCCATACAGAATGACAAAATTGGGAAAATAACTCCTCCCTACCCCATGTGGGTTTTGCAAGAAAAAACTGCAGGGGGGACAGTAGTCCTTCTTCCCAAACATCATCATTCTGAAGCCCCACCTGCAGTTCCCTACAGCTGCTGTATGGCTGTGGAGAACACAGGAATTCACAGAAACACATTTTGTAGTTGACCCTTGAATGGGTTTAAATCACCGTATCCATTTAGAAGTTGATCAGTACTGGGCATCTGAGGCATGTTTTATCATTTTAAATGTTCAAACTTCCTGTTTTGACTGAAAAAAAATCCCTATTATGCTTTCCCTTTTGTAAACTGAGCATATATTATTAATAAGAAATGTATATAGATTTCATAGAATTCTTTTAAAATGAACAGTGCAAGCAATTTTAGCAAATAGAGAAGCAAGCACGATTGTTACCAGGTCTTAGGTTCGGGAATGTCTTGGATAAAGATGGCTATATAAATATGTTATACAAATAAATATAACAAAAAGACACAACCCCCCCCCCCCGCCCCTGATTCATTTATCTTAGTTTCTGGTAGTTGGGGAGGCAAGTTGCTGTACTGAACACAGAGCAGGTTTTTAGTCACAATTTTAACACAGCAAGAATGGCATGACACCTGCTTTCCCAGAGAACAATCCGTCCTGGTGATATATTATATATGAATAATATAATAATGTTGTGGGGCTGATCAGACAGTTCGTTGTCATTGGACTGATACCTAGGCAGGACAGAAAACACTATCAGATGAGCAAGAACTTGCAACTCTTTGGCTCAAAGGTCTTGAACAGATCAAAATCCAATCAACTCAAGACTATCATCACAGCTAAATATCGAGCAACTGCAAAGGTGGTTTTCCAGTTCCCTTCTTCAAGAATGAGATGACATATTCACATTCATTATTAAGAGGAGGTGGGAAAGAACCATTCACCTATCCCTGTCCACTCTGTGGCCAATCTTGGTCAGGGTTGCCTCTCATGGAAATGGCTCCCAAACTATTACTGAAGCACATAATGGCAATCTTAATCAAACTGAATGACTGTTCATTTTGTGGCATCCTCCCAGCTCAAATGCATGTGTGCCATCTTCATTAGGGAATTCTCTGCACTCTGTAGCAGCATAGAATAAATAGTAGGTCATAATAAAGTACCATGCATTCAGTTAGAGAGTCCATCAGCAACACTTTCTAATACTGTATGGACAAATTGCCTTACCTTTTAAAAATTCTGCATATTTGACCTTTTTGTTCAGTGTGTATTGATTCATTTTTTCTTTCTCTCACAGTGAAATACAAACAGCTTTTACTTCTTCATGTTAGTTAAAATTAAAGTATTTCCTAGGAGGTCCTTCAATTGGACTGTTCTTCAGCATTGGCAAATTTCTTCATAGATAGCCTCAGAGATTGTATTCACCACATTAGGAAGCTGCCTATAAATAGATCCTGGGAGTCATGCTCAGTTTCAAGAGGTCTTGAATGCTTAATATAGTGATTCTCAACCTTCCTAATGCAGTGACCTTTTAATACAGTTGCTCATGTTGTGGTGACCCCCAACCATAAATTATGCAAGTGTTCTTTCATAGAAATTAAACCAAAACTGATCAATGAATTTAAGATCCATTGTTAATGATTGTATATAAATTGTTTTTTTTTTCTGGTGTTTCTCAGTTCAGTTCTGCCTCTTATTCCACCATGCCGATCTCGCTTTTTTCCACTGCTCCAGATAGACAAATACTCTATCTCAATCTACCCTGCAAGGCTGTTGTGTGGATGGCGCCCCCCCTCCCCGGCCAAGCTTCTTGCTCTGCCGCAACCCCTGTGAAAGGGTCATTCGACCCCCAAAGGGGTCCCAGCCCTCAGGTTGAGAACCACTGGCTTAATAGATGAGGAACTGGTTAAGTAACTTGCCATCTATTAAGCGTTCAACATGGAGTCTTGAATCTGAGCTTAGAAGACCTCCCTTTTAAGAAGCAGTTTCCAGCACTTGTCATGTGACTAGAGGGAACATGGGAAACAAGTGTAAACAAGGGGGAAATGTAGCATGTACAGCCTCCTGTTCCAAATTGTGTCAAAGAAAAACCAATTTTTTGGTTCTGCCTTAAGTCTCTAGTCAATGGGATCAGATGCTGAAGATAATATGGTCTATGAAGACCTTTAACTACACTCACATCTTTTCAGGAAGTGCTTTTACTGTGATTAAATAGAGGTCTCATCCTAGTGCATTGTGTGGCTTGTTCTTTTGCGTCATTATCATTGGTCCTTCTGGGCAATACTGACTTGACCTCACATTGGAATTAAAAGAAATCAGTTTGTGTTCCAAGATTGTTATGGTGTCACCTACAATAGAATGGCCAAATTTAGGAAGTAGTGATGCTTCCTAAATTGGCTATTCTAGTGATCTTCACAATAAAACTATTATATTATTTTAAGAAGCCTGGTGATTTGCTTTGTCTCTTGCATATTTAAACAGGGACCTTTTCCACACCAGTAATCTGGCCAGGTGCATCATTTGTCCAGTTGGAGGGCTAATTTTCACTTCTAAACAACATTGAAACTGGTTTGGGACAGTCTCAGGCCTAGTGCAATGCAGGCCCTCATTTGCCCCAAGGGAATGCAGATTTATCCAACATCATATGGAAGTGGAAATTAGCCCCATGAAGAGATGAGTGCTATGCCAGGCAAGATTCCTGGCAGAGTTTTTTAACCACTCCCAGTCTGAATAAATCCCTGCTGTCTACACTGAATTCAATTTCCATTTTGATTTTGGGCACTTTAAATTTTCCCTCTGCAACATGTATGATTGATCCGGAGTGACCCTACCTTTGCCCCGCAATATCCAGAAAAATCGGCATCAGTAATTGTGCATCTTCCTGCTTTTTGTGAACTAACTTCCTTCTCCATGCCTGGTAGCAAAGTAGTCTTCCCTGATTGGTCAGGGTGTCAGTTCAAAGACTTCCTGGTTCCTGGTTGCAAGGCTTGTCTTAAAGTGACTGCATTCCAAAAGCCCTAACTTCTCTCAACAGAGATTTTCCTCTTGGTTTTTTTCTTCCCACTGCTGTCTCCAATACTCCCTCCACCCTCGTTCAAGAAAAGAGAGAAAGAGACTCCTGCTGTGCTTGGCTCCCTTCTCGCTGAGCTTCCACAATCAAGGGGAGAACACTTTCTGTTTCGATTTTTTTTTTGGGGGGGGAATAGAGGAAGACTCGAGTTCAAATTGATCTGAATACAGCAGGATCCACAACAGAAAAAACAAAGTAAGTGCAAAATCAGCCCTGGTGTAGAAAAGGTCCCTGTCAAGAGATCCATCATCATGCTACATACAGAATGTGTTCTACAATGCTTCACCCTTGTCTTGACCCTGGCATCATTGCTTACTGTATACTTGTGGAAGAGAAAAAAGACATTTCTATGCCATATCTATTGATTTCCTGTCCACTCACATACAAAGAAAGATGCTATCCAAACATTTTTTCCTCTTTTTATCATAGACCAGGATGCCCGCTTTATGCTACAGAGTGGTAACAATTATAGTACCAAACACTTCTAGCCATCTGTAGTACATGACCAGTAGTGAATCACTTCTCCCACTGTCAAATGCTAAATAATAGCACAAGTTTGCAGCATCTCTGGTACATCACATTGACTCATATAATGTGTGTTTCAAAGTTTCAAACTTGTTTTATAAAGTTTTTTTTAAGTTCTACACTCACATTTCATTAATGAAAAGCCAACCACTTGAGGAGAAACAGATCTCAGTTCTTTTCCCCCCGAAGTCTAATAGTGGTGATTTATTATTCAATTTTTGGAAACTGTATTTCTGCCATGGACGCTCACTGGATGACCTTGATTCAGTCACTCTCAGCTTAACCTCCCTCACAAGGTTGTCATGGTAAGGATAAAGTGGAGGAGGGGACAATGGTGTAGTGAATTCCTTTGGGTGAATTCCTTTGGGAGAAAAGCAAAGGATACATTTCAAAATTTAAAAAATCACAACAACTAGACCAGAGCTACACTTGAATGATTATTTTGAAAACAGTGGCTACATACCATATCAGTTACTTACAATATATGCTAGGATCTAAAAACTTGAAAAAAATGTCATTTAAATAAATGGGTTTAAATATGAAATACTATCCTCCTGAATAATTTGGTTCCCTAATACTGTTATGAAATTTAGATTCAGGGTTGTTTTTCTTCCAGAATTCCAAAATTGTTTGTGCAAGGTATATACCCTATGCAGGTACTCTTTCTGTGGGCTGGAGTGGCTGTCTACCTTCAAGCAACTCAGGTAAAGAATTCCAATCTATAGGCTCCTGAACAAGGTAACCCTAGCTGTCTTAGTTGTCTCCATTGTTTCCCAAGGTGTGGGAAAAATCCATGCTTTCACCAGGGCAAAGTAGCCAATAGCCAAACATACCAATACAACCATTGGTCAGAAATTCCCCCAAATACATGGCTCATGGGAATTGTAGTCCATGGACATCTGGAGGATCACAGGTTGAATACCCCTGGTTCAGTGGATAAGAGTGCTGGGCTACCATCTGGAAGACCCAGGTTCAAATTCCCCATTTGTGCCACTGAAGCTCACTGGGGGACCTTTGGCCAGTCATACCCTCTTGGCCTAACCTACCTCAGAAGGCAATTGTGAGGAGAAGATGGAGAAGAACAGACTGATGTAAGCTGCCTTTGGGCGTCATAGAGTCTAATGTCAGGATATAAAAGAATTAAATCAATAAATAATAAATAAAACCCAACAGAACCAGGAAATCCAACTGGGTACCCCTCCCCCAAAAGCACAGACGGAGAAAATACAAAATTAAAAAAAACAGAAATTCTTGAAAAAGCCAAGGGAAGAAATTAAATCAATATATATTTTTAAAAGAACCAGAATAGAAACAAAAATTATTTCTATCTACAACTACAAATCCCAGGCAAAAACAACACACAAAAAAAACTTGAAGTAATATTTTAAACAATATTTTAAAACAAACACATTTGCAGATGTCCGGACACAAAGCAAGAAGAATGTCTTCCCAGGAAGAAGACAGCAGACAGAAGAAATCTAAAGCATCGTCCAGAGCAGCAGCAGCAGCAGCAAGCACCACCAGAACATCAGGAAATCTAGCCCTGAAATTGAGTCAAGCTGGGGAAAATGACTGGTTTTTCTCCTCTTTGCTGATGCTTAGGAAGCCATAGATGGCTTTCAGACAATCATCATGACCAAGCAGACAGTTCTATTGCTTTCTGATCCCATTACCTGGGGGAGTTGCTTCCCTTCTGTTTCTGAGGAATCCTGTAAAATGGAAGTAAAACAGGCCTGGGAACCTTCAAATTCTGACCCTCAACATTCCCAAATGTTTCCTAAATCATTCAAGGGCTGATAGTAGTAATCTGAGTGTCCTGAATGTTGCTGTGGACACCTAGATGTACCTAAAAATACTGATAAAGTATTTTTGGATATATACTCAGACCATTTCTGAATGCACATGCAAATGGCCTTTTGAGGTGGAATTCTCAGTTATTCAGAGATAAATGTTACATTTCCTGTATTGCTTCATGCAACATTAAAAGTTAAACAGTAATGACTATATAGGCCAAAGGGTGTAGGATCCATTTTAGGTTGCTTGTATTTTATTACAACACTGGCAAGAGCTTTTCATGCACTTCACTCGCCCCATTCATAGGACATTGAGTAGAATTTATCTCATACATACGCAATCCCTACTCCCCAAGCAGCTCCTACTGAGTAAACTTTCTAATTCAGAAAGCCTACCCTTTCTGCTTGATCTCTAGAACCTAGATTATTGTGCAATATGTGGTGAGCAAAAGCAAAGAAAGTCAGGACAGTTTTTATTGAGGATTAAAAAGAAGATTGGGGGGGGGATTAGACTGAGTTGCAGATGGAGGTTGTTTGTGAGGCACCACATGTAGGCAGCCCAGGAACTGCTGAGGGTGGATTCCGAAAACGTTGAAGTGCTGACAGAAGAGTCTGCACGCAGCCAAAATGCACAGACTGTGTGTGGGGTATTACACTTCACACATATGCACATAGCAGCAGAAAACTGTGTTGAAGTCTTGCTATTTAAAATTTAACCTGAGTAGCGCATAAGGTTTTGCTGATTTGATGGCTGAGGATAGGGACAGGTTCCTGGGTGACTTCGCAGTTCTGCTGAATTTTTCTTCTCTTTATCTTTAAAGACACAGTTTTCACAAAAGGAACCAGTGCTTGTGAGCAAAATCTTTGCATGTGACACAATAAGATATGGGTATCATCCACCGCTAGTGGGTGAATTTCTCTGTCTAATGCTGGAGAAGTTCAGTTGACAGATGGTCTAACTTAAAATACATCCTCATGATTCCCTTTTATAGAAATTATTTCTCATACTGTTTTATGTTGAAAAGGGGATGCCGGTGAGTCCATAATTGAGAATATCTAAGACGTCAGTTAGGCTATATTTACACAATGCTGGAATTTCTGCAGATAAATTCTATCATACAAAGAAATTGTACAAAGGATTTAATAGGCCGGATTAACTGGTTTTGCTGCTAAAATGATCCCCTTCCTGCAAATCTGATGTTGCACGAAGCTTATTTCTGAGAAGATATATGGAAACATTTCTCAGATTACATTCCACAAGCTACTGACAACTTTATACAAGTTGACAGGAATGGAACAAAACTAAGTTGCTAATGAATTATGAAAGGTCAACAATAATGCAATACATTATTTATTTGCAGCTAATCCACAGAACTGGTAAAAAGTGTTTTGGAGATATACCCCTTTATAAACTTTTTAATTTGTATCTTTCAGATCTTATTTCATTGGCTGAATATTGAGTCTGCTGTTCATGTGCTGACCACAAAATAATTTTGCAGGAGAAAATGCACAACTTATAGAAGTAATCTGCAAAATATTTTTTCCCAAATAACGTGGTGATTTTTTTCATAGCTTCATCTCACAAGTGAATTAATTCTTTTACCAAGAGAGGCCACAGAATATCTAACTGCTTGAATAAATGAGAACATATTTGATTTTTTTTTCATCCCTGCTATTTTGATTTAAAAAAAAACACATTCCCATTTGAATTTGACTTCTCACTTTTCTGGGTCTTCAATCCAATTTGTCCTCATATAATGTATGTACTTTTGAATGGTTTGTGTACATCAGAAAAATCATGGTTGCAAATGATATACATATGATATTTAGATAACACATTATACATGTATAAATGCTGTACCTGTTTAAATGGCATATGAAATCATACAGTATGTATTAGGGATGTTCGGTTCATCTCAAAGTGGCCGTTTCAGCACCGGATCAGGCCTGCCTTGGCAACAGATCACTTTGGGGTGGCCTGAATCTCTCCCCCCTTCTGCCAACGAGACAGAGCTGAAGCAGCCACCTCGAAACCAAAGCAGCCGCCTCGGAGCAGTCATTTAAAATTTAAATAGGATTTCTGCTTTCCTGGGGCCTGGGGGGGGTTTAAGTTATACCCGTCACACTTTCAGGGTAGCTCAGGGAGGGTCTTTACTGACTCCCCTCCAATTTTCAAAAAGATTGAACCAAGGAGTCCAATCCTAGGGGCTCCGAAAGAGGATGCCCCCATCTCTCCATTATATCCAGTGGAGAGTCTGTCCCATTGCGCAAAAGTCAATGGCGTGAAAAGTAAAAGACTGACATTTCAGACAAACATGTGGACAAATATATTAAAAAACAAATAGGAAACATTTGTTTGTGAACTAGCATATGATCATAATATGTTGAAAGGGTTAAGACTTCCAATTAGTTTTTATCAGAAGATTATGGACTTTAGCGTTATATCAACAGCCACCATTTTGAACAAATTTTGGATGTTTAGATTTCTGGAATGTGGAAGCTCATTAAGGGGGTATTGCGCACTGACTTTGGATCAGTGATGAAGTCACAGACTGCGTTTCACATAGCAGCAGGAATATAAAAGAATTTTTTTTGCAATGTCACAACAAGAAGCACTTAATAAAAATGCTATATCTCATTTAATAGTCTATTAAATTGGCTTATTGGCTAAATCATGGATATGATTTTGTACAATCACATTAAACCATAAGAGCACAAGCTAACTTCACTGTTCAGATACAGGAAATGACAATTTGTCCTCACTATTAATTAAAGCAATGCCCTCTCCCATCATTACAAGTGCTCTGCATTCATAAGGTGTCTTAGGGATGGGTGATTCAGCTTGCATATGACCCATAATACTTGAATCAATGATGATTAAAGTACTTTTCAGGCTTATCCAAACTGAATCACACATTTCATCACATTTAAATGAGTTGAATAAGACAAGCACAAAGTAAATTAGACTGATGAGATCCTCAGGATTAGCTCCTCAGTAGTAGGATATTTATGTTTCTTTAGTAAACCCTTCAGAAGCTGTACAGTCTTTGCACAGCCTCATTCTGGGTATGCTGGATCTGCTGTCTCCTTTTAAATGTTCAGCTCTGTGCTGGAAGGGAGTCATTTAAATGGACTTAAAGGTAAAGGTATCCCCTATGCAAGCACCGGGTCATTTCTGACCCTTGGGGTGACGCCCTCTAGCAGACTCAATGGTTTCATGGCAGACTCAATACAGGGTGGTTTGCCAGTGCCTTCCCCAGTCATTACCGTTTACCCCCCAGCAAGTCATTACCGTTTACCTTGAGCCGGCTGCTGGGATTGAACTCCCAGCCTCATGGACAAAGCTTTCAGACTGCTGCCTTACCACTCTGTGCCACAAGAGGCTCTAAATGGACTTAGGTCCATTTAAATACATCCCATCCCAGTGTGCCTTCCCCCTTATCACAGAGTCCAACAAACAGTTGATCTTCAGCTGACTGTCATGCTCTGTGCTGGAAAGTGAAGGATTTAAATGCCTCCAACCCCAGCGTGCCTCCCCCCCAGTGCATAGCCCCCCAAAAGCTGATTCACAGCTGTTTGTCCTGCTCTGTGCCTGAAGGCGAGGCATTTAAACAGAGCTAGGCCCATTTAAATGCCTTCCCTCCAGAATGCTTCCCCCCCAAAAAATGCCTACCCCCATGCAGAGCCCGCTGAGCTGCTTGTTGGGCTTTGTCCTGGGGGGAGGCATTTAATGACCTATCAAACAGCTGATCTTCAGGATCAGAGATGGCAGGTCTTTGTCTCTGGCAGATCCATGTTGGAACTGACTGGACTGGGATCAGGGAGTGGAATTGACATGTCAACCTTACACCTGCCCTCCTGAACTCTGCTGGGGTCAGCTGCAGATTGGAATTCAGTGGGTGTATGTGTGTAGAGATGTCTCAGTCTCAGAGCCTTCCCTCCCTGACCCTGCTGGGATTGGCTCAGCAGACCCCAAACCTGTCTGCTGCCCTTCCCACACAGCCTGGGCTGTGTAGGAAGGGCTGGCTGGAGGCATTTAAAGAGACCTATGTCCCTTTAAATGCCTGTGAAGCCACCAAACAGCTGATTTCTGGAAAGTATTCTCTCCACAGCTGTCTAGAGTCTGACATAGCCAAATCGGTTCAAGTTGTTCAAATTGGCCAAGCTTCAATTGATATATCGAATCAGTGGTTTGAATAATCCGAGTTATACTAAGTCAGGAAAACTCAAATCTGAAAAGTATGTTTTCCACCAGCTGCAAATCCCTACTGTCATGTTCAGTCCCTAACATCTTCAGTAAAGTGTGTAAAAAGACATTTCTCTGCCTTCAGTCTAAAGAAGCATTGCCTACAAGAGTGACAACAATGGGTTAAAAATATCCAATTTGACCCTATTAAGTGAAATGCAGCTTCCTTTATATAAGTTTATGGATAAGTGTTATGGCAGTGTAGCAAAGTGCCTGCTTCACATCTCAAAGGTCTTCACATCTCCAGTTAAAAGATCAATTGAGGAAAAATGGTTGGCCTTGGAACACTGGATAGGTGCTCCAGTTAGGATATGGAATAAGTTAAATGGACTATTGGTCTGGCTTAGTATAAGGAAGCTCCTTTCATTAAATCTGTATTGGGAATAATTTATCCAGGCATGGTTAAAGGCTTTTAAGTCCTATTGATTTCAATGAGATACATTTATTTAAAACAGCTGCTTAGGTCTCCCATTAAAATCAATGGACCTGAACTTTGTCAGGATCATGTTTATAGCTTATTTACTTACAATGTATAACCAATCACCTGAGATTCTGTGATTGACTGCATTTGGAACTCTGAATGAAATACTGTTTTGTCTTTAAAATGCCAATGATATGTTTAGACGAATAACCACAGCCATATTGAAAACAAATGCATGCAAATATACATTAAATTAGTACTCTGGACATTAAACTTCAGGAAAAGGTCATAGAATATTTTATAGACTTACACTGCAAGACTGAAAAGAGGTATGCCTTTCATAGCCCATGGGCATCAATGGATTTGGAACATCTGCTTAGAATGGTTCTGTAAAACAAACAACCCTGAAATCCAGTATCTGACTATACAAAAGTATGCAAAATCCAGTGAATATTTTTTAAATATAAAATTAACTTGATTTTTGCTATGGCCACAGCAAATACTGCAGCCTTACATCATTGCTGGTATTGTTAACACTCAAGTAAAATAGTGTGTTTGAGATTAAAAATTGAGCTCTTTGGGATAGAAATAAGTCTTTTTCAGGCTTGGCTGTTGTAACCCTGCTCACACATCTTCAGGTGGATTAAAATGAAAGTTCCTCAACTGAACACCCAATGCCACAGTAAAAATGTCAAGTAGGGATGGGCATGTGGTTTGCTTTGGTTTATGGTGTGTCACCAAACTACAAACTGAACAAGACAAACTAAACCTACATCTACATCTACATCAACCTACATTAGGATGCTTAGGGCTGATCCTGCGTTGAGCAGGGGGTTGGACTAGATGGCCTGTATGGCCCCTTCCAGCTCTATGATTCTATCTAAAGTTGTTCCAGATACACGAGTCTGATAAGGCTAGATTAGAAATCCAAAATGTATGACACTGGAAGAGCTTCCTTCTTGTTATATACTGTAAACTACAGATTTCTCAGAATTAATGTTGGAGTTGGTGAGGCTAATGACCCTCATAATGTGTGTGTAAAATGCCATCAAGTCACAGCCAACTCATGACAAGCCTATGAGCTTTGTAAAGGAAGACAACAGAGGGGGTTTGTCATTGTCTTCCTCTGCATAGCAACCCCAGAATTCCTTGGTGGTCTCCTATCCAAATACCAATCAGAGCCAACCCTGCTTAGCTTCTGAAATGTGACAAAATCAGGACAGCCTGGAGCAATGCAGAAAATAAAGAGATCAAAAATCATGAATACCACTGTCGTGTCTTCATTATTTAAGTAATGAGTTTATGGAAACCAGATATACTCTGCTAACTAGCCGAATTGCAAAGGCAGCTATAAAACATGGAGTGCGGGAAGCTACAAACAGTTGGCTTCCTGTGCACAATTACAGCTATTTATTTCCCCAAGTATTCAAGCTACAGCACAAGAAGCCAACAGGAGAGCAGAAATGAATGCATACCATTTTTGCAACACTAACATACTTCTTCTACCTTGTCAAATAGCTCTTGAATTTATTGCACATTTCTGGTATGCCTCACTAGTTTCTATCCAGCAAGGAAGCCACACATTTGTTTTTCTCTCTCTCTTTTTCTCCCCTCTACTTTTCACTTTTGAGTGCTGAATCTGAATTACAGAAGCATATTTGATAATGGATTTTAGCACCATGGGGCTGCAAACCTCAGCCATCATTCAGAATTCAGGGCAAGGGAGGGGGAGTCAGCCGTGGAAAATATAAGAAGCATAAAAACTGACATTCAAAGACATATCGGAGACCTTTAGGACTTCCTGAGTAAGCTACATGTATCATTGCCCTCTGCATTTGAATTGCAGAGTGATGCCTCTTCCCATCCATAGGCAACATGCAGGGATTACATGGATCCATAGTCCATGCTCCACTATTTTGAAATGAAGATGCAGGACTCAACTAATGGGTTCAACTAAGGTTTATTAAAGTCATGAATGAAGTGGACAGCTATTGAATGTGGTTTTTTTACCTTTAATGCAGGCTCCTTAAAAGGTATTCCAATCGGGTTACTTGCTTTTGGGCCACTCACTGTGGTTCCAAATTCAGCCCAGAAAAAGAGAATAGATGCTTTCAAATTATGGTGTTGGCAACGAATGCTGCGAATACCATGGACAGCCAAATTTACCAACAAGATAGTTTTAGAGAGGAGCAAACCAACTATGTCATTAGAAGGGAAGATATTACAGCTAAAGCTCACTTACTTTGGACACATCATGCGATCAAACTCACTAAAAAAATCATTAATGCTTGGCCTGGTCAGCGGCAAAAGGAAACATGGTCGCCAAAGGATCCACTGGCTCGACACAATCAAAGCCGATCCAGGGATGACCATGAACCAATTAAAAGAAACAGTCAGAGACAGGGACACATGGTGAAGACTTTCCTATAGAATCGCCAAGGGTTGGGCACAACTGAACAGATGACATCATCACATCATCAGGGCCTAACTAATTTCACAACACTCAGCACCCTGGGATTTACATGAAGCAAGTGTCTTAGGCAAGATCCTCAGAATCAAATACAGGCTGGTTTAAACAAATCTGAGCTGACCACAAACCAACCAATGAATCTCAAAGAATGGGCAGGTATTTGGGCAGTCAAAATCCTTAGGCAGAGAGGCCAGGATATAGCCTATCCTGAATCTCTTTTAATTGGCTAGGCTGCTAGGCAGCTCCATTCTCATCTATAATAGTCTTCATCTCATTCTCACACAGTCAGGAACCAGCCAAGATTCTTGAAATCAGTAAAATACTCATGAAAACAGAAGATTACATAATAATAGACCCTTAGCCTTATGCTCCAGCATACAAGCTGGCAAACAAGCCATTAACTGTCTGCCTTGAGCACCATTAAGACCTTTCCATAGAATCGAAGTAGCCCACGATGGAAAAATGTTATTGGTCCTTAAATGGCCACAGGAATGTTTCATTTTGATACACTAAACTAACTAGGCTCTCTCTCTCTCTCTCTCTCTCTCTCTCTCTCTCTCTCTCTCTCTCTCTCTCTTCAATAAAAATATCAACCATTTCCCATGCTGCATACTATAAGGAATGTGAGATGATGGTCTCACACCTATGAGATGGAAAGAAGACTAAAAAGGAATAAAATTTGTTTCCCTTCCTTCCTCTCAGTTTTCAAGACAATGGAACTGTGACATCTCTCCAAATGGCCTACCTCTCTCCAAGTGGCCTACCTCAAATGCTGGAGATATCCCCTACTCTCAAATTCAGCAAGTATCTAACCACTATTCTTCTGAAACCAGTTCTCATCACCATTTTTTTTATTATACTGTTCTTTTAGCAGGCAAGACTCAACAAATGGCATGGACATCAAAGAGGAAAAGGAGAAAGAAAGATTGATCGGAAAGGGATGAACACTAGCATTTCCTTCATTAGATTCAGGTGGGCAGCCATGTTAGTCTGAAGGAGCTGAACAAAGTTTGAGTGCAGTGGCACCCTTAAGACTAACAAAGTTTTATTCAAGGTATAATTTTCTGTGTTCATAAGCACTTTGTCAGATTCCAGCATTTGATGAAGTATGCATGCACACAAAATATTATAACTCGAATAAAACTTTATTCCTTCCGTTAGTTCTAGCCAACTCCTCTGGAGCAAGAGAGATTTACATATTTGTATTAACAAATTATCTTGTTTCAAAATAGAGAACAACACAGAGATGGCTATCACATGGTTGCAAATTTTAGCTCGGTAGTACAAGGAACTTCCTAATCTTAAGAGATCAAGAGATGGTGATTTATCCTTCAGCAGTGGACATTAAATAAGGTTTGTTTTTAAGTTGTGTATGAAAACTTGTGTTTCAATAAACCTTTTTTAGTCATCATGGTGCATAGAAATGTGGCTGTAGTCATGAGCATCCATGGCTTCAAAAATTAGATAAATTCATGGGAAATGAATCATAGAATCATAGAGTTGGAAGGGGCCATACAGGCCATCTAGTCCAACCCCCTGCTCAACGCAGGATCAGCCCTAAGCATCCTAAAGCATCCAAGAAAAGTGTGTATCCAACCTTTGCTTGAAGACTGCCAGTGAGGGGGAGCTCACCACCTCCTTAGACAGCCTATTCCACTGCTGAACTACTCTGACTGTGATTTTTTTCCCTGATATCTAGCTATATCATTGTAGTTTAAACCCATTACTGCGTGTCCTCTCCTCTGCAGCCAACAGAAACAGCATCCTGCCCTCCTCCAAGTGACAACCTTTCAAATACTTAAAGAGGGCTATCATGTCCCCTCTCAACCTCCTTTTCTCCAGGCTGAACATTCCCAAGTCCCTCAACCTATCTTCATAGGGCTTGGTCCCTTGGCCCCAGATCATCTTTGTCGCTCTCCTCTGTACCCTTTCAATTTTATCTACATCCTTCTTGAAGTGAGGCCTCCAGAACTGCACACAGTACTCCAGGTGTGGTCTGACCAGTGCAGTGCCTTTTTTAGCGCTGCATCACACTGCCTGCTCATGTTTAGTTTACAATTCACAAGTACCTCAAGGTCTCGTTCACACACAGTGTTACCTAGAAGCGTATCCCCCATCCAGTAGATATGCTTTTCATTTTTCTGACCCAGATGCAGAACTTTACACTTATCTTTATTAAATTGCATTTTGTTCTCATTTGCCCATTTTTCCATTGTGTTCAGATCTCGTTGAACTCTGTCTCTATCTTCTGGAGTATTTGTCATTCCTCTCAATTTGTTGTCATCTGCAAACTTGATGAGTAGTCCCTCCAACCCCTCATCTAGATCATTAATAAATATGTTAAAAAGTAAATGGGTATATCTATTAGGGGTATATATTCAACTGGGCAAAACTAAAAAAAAATCAGTACCTCCCGTGGTCCTTATGTCCCTCTCCTATCGATACCATGGTGTACAAGAATAAAGGGCTATTAGGTATACAAAACTTTGAGAAATGGACTGATCATAACTTCTTATACTTTGATCAATCTTTAAATAACTTTACTTTTGGTCAATTTGTATGATTCAAGAGGCATTCAACTTTCCCTGCAAGTTTTAATGAGGCTGCTGACAAATTATCCAAATAATTTCAGAATACGGGTTAACCCAAGAAAGTCATTTGAGAAGATCTGTTCAAAGTTCATGTAAGGTTTTAGCAAAATCTTTTAGATTTAGAAGATCATTTACCATCTTACGATGACAGTATTGTATGTTCTCATGAATATACACATCTTGCTTCAGCAATAATGAATTTCAGAAAATTTGAACACATCAAATTGCAATTCTAAGGAAGCCATTTATATTGTTTTATGTCCATGCCCATTTATATACATTGGAATGAAAATGAGACCTGTCAAAATTAGAATTTTGGAATACAGTTGAAGAATATACAATAAAATTGGTGAGGATCCTTTCACTCAACATTGACTGGAGAAAGAACATAACATAGATGTCTTGAGGGTCTGTTCCAATGGAATTCATTGAAACCTAAGAGGACTACTGCTTGAGTCTAGATACATTCATCTATATGATTCTCAAACACTGTGAGGTTCAAATACCATCCAAGACCTCTCTTGTTTTCTTTAATCTTATCAGGGCTAGATCATTTATTTTGCAGGATCAGTCTTTTAAAAACGTTATTAGGATTTTTCCTATAACTATCCTATTGGATCCACCATTTCTTATGAACATTAAGGCATCATTAGGGATCTTCCTGTCTCTCTCTAAAAAAAATCCATTCTATAATTGGTAAGTTTCCTTTTACATCTTTCATTTCTATTATACTTATAAATGGGTCATGGGTCTTATTATAGTGGATATCTTTTTTGGAGAATTGAATACTAAAAATTAGATCACTTGTCTAATTTCATGACCCTTTGCTACTTTCTGTTGGTGAGTTGTACATTTCTCAAGAATGCTGCATTTGAATAATGTGTTTTTTGCATTTTTGCATTTAAATTATATTTGTTGTTTGATTATAGTGGCTTGAAAAAGTCATTACAGAACAGGAAAATATAGCGGGCCTCCTGTTGCCATGATCTGTATTATGTCTCATTATGATCAGCCTCACATCTCCTTCGATCAGGAGCTCTTTTCGCCTTGCTAATTCAGTGCTCTGGCAGATATTTGTTGTAAAAACACTGTTTTGCTTAACTTGTTTGTGTCTGAATATTGTACTTCTGATTTCATATTTTTAATTTATATTGTTCATTACTAAGATAATATTACCTATATATAGATAAAATTGTGGTACATTCCTGAGTTTATTTACATAAAGACTCATACTACAAAATTGGTTTTGAAGAGTTATTATTAATATAGTGAGTACACTGGGGCCCAGGTTTTCCTGGCATACTATTCATTGTTGAGAAGAAGAGCTGTTTTTATACCCCACTGTTCACTACCTGAAGGAGTCTCAAAGCGGTTTACAATCCCTTTCCCTTCCTCTCCCCATAACCGACAGCCTGTGAGGTAGGTGAGGCTGACAGAGCTCTGTGAAAGACTGCTTTGTGAGAACAATTTCTAACAGGGCTGCCCAAGGTAACCCAGCTGGCTGTATGTGGTGGAGCGGGGAATCAAACCCAATTTACTAGATTAGAAGTTGCTGATCTTAAACACTGCACCAAGCTGGCCTTAATGCTTTGCAATACTTCTATGGTTGCAAAGCATTCCCTAACAGCCACAAATTTCAACGGACATTCTTTAAGTTACAGATGTTGTTTGTTTTCAGCTGGGGAGTTTTAAATGCAAGATGTCTTTTTTCCCTTAGATATCTGCTTTTTCTGCAAATTTGGGACTGCTTCAGTTTTGATCGCCCCCATTCCGTACCTACCTCTGTTTTACAACTCTTTCCATCATACTATGGCATGGTTCAGACATAGATATATGGCTAATCCCAGAAGAGTTCTGGGCCTTCCTGAGTGGATCCAGATCTGGGGATCCCTCAGGTTATAGTTCATCTCTGGACCATTGGTATCAGTTCCCCTGGAGAAGATTGATGCTCTGCAGGTGGACCCCTGTGGCATCCTACCCTACTGAGATCCCTATCCTCCCCAGGCTTCATCCTCAAATATCCAGGACTTTTAAAAACATGGATCTGGCAACCTAACCCCATTCCCATTTGTAGAAAGTACCTCACCTCAGAAGGCTGTGTTTCCAAAGAAGAACCCACTAGGGATATGAAAACATGAAAAAGACTTTTTAATTTCCTTTCCTTTGTTCATTAAAAGCTCTATAACTCAAGGTTATATTAGGATTTTGATCTGAGAGTTAGAAGGGAACCACCCGCTTGGATTAAGATAATTGAAATTTACAAGCCATGGTATAATAACATGGCATGTAAGATTAGAATATAGAGGGTATTCAAATAAAAATATGCGAGATTGACTCTATTTGACCAGGGGAGCAAGAGCAAATTTTATCAGAGTAGGGAAGATCAAAAAAGTGACCTCTCACAATCACTGTTGTATAGGCATTCATTCTAGCAAGAGTAAAAGCCCTGAGTAGACCAGGTGAGGTCAGATGATAAGCATAGGGGAGAAGAGGATCATGGGGATGTATTCAAAGGAATTGTGAAGAACAAACTCATCCTCCTCCAACAAGGTCAGATAGCCACTGACATAGAAAAGCACAGATTAAATGCAGGCAATCCTGCCCTAACCTGCAATGATGGCTGGCTGAATTCCAGCAACACAGTGTGTTATATTTAGCAGCTTTCTAAGGAAGTAAAGAAGTGGAAATTCAATAGATTCTATAACTACCCTAATTATTATTTGCCACCTGATATAAAATAATATGGATTACCTTAAGATAAAAAAAATTGTAATAGCCCCAGGTACATACCTCCTTCCCCTTGTTCAAAAGAAAGTCAAAATACTGTCACATGGCTTGATATTGTTTCTCACAGCTTTTTGATGTGAAGACCAGTTTAGATTAAAAACAAATAAGACTCTGAGATAAGAGAATTCTTTAATATGTGCTACCCGCCCCCCCTGCCCAAACCAATGGTACGTTTTAGGATTATTGGGGGGGGCAAAAACCTACCTAGGACTTCTGGCAGTTTGCTGTCAAACATTCTTTGCAACAGTAGCAGGTAGAAAAATAATTTGTGAGAACCGGATTGTCATGAAAGATTATGTAGAAATATTAATACTTTCTCTAACAGTCTTCACTCCCATCTCTGTTACCCTCTTGCCCCTCCTCCATCTGTCATCTTTCTCTTTTCTGTAAATCCCTTGTCATTTCTCCAACAGACTTCTTTCCTTCCTGGTTGTTCCCTTCTTGCCTTCTTCCATCCTCGCTCCTTTCTCCCTCACCCGCCTCCTGCCCTTCATCTCTCTGGGCCATTCCGCACCGGAATCCATGTAGCAAATTGTTTGCTGAACAAAAAATCGCCATTTTAAATAGTGGAATTTGTCGTTATGCATACCTGCCTTTGTAGTGGAATCCAGTTGCGTTTCTATCGTTTCCCACAGGGTTCTGGTCTCGGCAAAAATTGCTAGAAAGGAAGCGCTATTGCTGAGCTGTGTCCCGCCCCTGGCCATCAAGCAGCTAATGGGCGGCCGTTATCATTCTCCCAAACAGCCCCTTTCCCTTTAAGGAAGATTAAAAAAAAAAAGACACACACACACCCGTTGCAACGAATATGTGTTGATTCGTTGCAATGGAGAGACCCATCCAGCTAGCAGGTGATGTTTGAGCTGCCGTTTCATCGTTGCCACGCTCCCCCCCGAGTGAAAAAAAAAATCCCCCCCCCTCACGGGCGCGATTTTCGGCCGAAAACAGTGTGAAAAATAAAGTGAAAATAAACCAGCAAACGGGCCTCTGCGTTGCTTGTGCTTGGTGACTTTAAACAGAGGGACTGCAGCCAGGGAAGCCTCACTGGGTAAACGAAGGCTTGCCGGTGCGTTGATCTCCGCTCGCTCGGAGAAAAAAAAATGGCGATCGCTTCACCAGAAGATCAGAGGAGAGAGCCAGGGGGAGGGACTTTGCAGAAACCACAACAATGGTAATGCACAGAACTTTCCCGCTAGTGTTGCAGATTGGTTGCAGGAGTATAGCGCTTTCCGGAGGGTGAATCCACTTTTTGGGATTTCCCTGAAAGCGCTACAATGAAGCGCTTTTTGCGGATCGGTTTCAGGAGTGTTGCAGATTGTCAACGACGTTGTGCATAACGGCAAAACTGTAGCGATTTCAATTAGTAACCATTATGCTATTTTGGACGAATGCGGAACGGCCCTCTGTGTCCTTCCTCTTTCCATCATCCATTTTTCTTTCTTCATCCTTTTCCCACCTTTCTTCCAACAGCTCCTCATTTTACTCTTATCCCTGGGTTTCCCTCTCCCCCCAGCTGTCAATGGCTGCAGCCACAAGGCCATTGACCATGGGGCTGGAAAGCAGCTGTTGCCCCAGACTGATCTCGGCTTGGCATGCAGATGCCGAGCAGTATGAAGAGGAGGAAAAGGAGGAAAGAAGGAATCCAGGACACCTGGCTCACCTCAGTGGCAGCTGCTCCCTTTTCCTGCTGGCCTGGGTGTGCATGAAGCTGGCCCATCATCCTGGGTCCTATTGTGGTCACTATGTCATATCTGTTCCAGCTTCTCCCAGGCATGACCTAGCCTCCAGGCCACTTCTGGGAGACCTAGAAGGAGACCACAGCCACAACAGAGACATCTTGTTCATCATGTCTACCTAGACTCATAATATGCCATTTTGACAGGGTGAATGGCTTTAATGATGTTTGAGGTCAGAGTTGGGACAACTGTTGTGAACTTTATAAGATGGTGGTTAACATTAGTGATGTATATTATGTTTTATTGCACTGACCCACATAGCCAGTGCCTCACAAAGGTAGCATATCCTTTCTGAATCATGCTGTTAGCCAATTTTATAGTGCATAGGATCATGTTTGACTGCCTTGTGCACTACAAGTGCACTCAGCCCTTTGTATAATGTTTGTCAAGTACTAGTTAACCATCAACTGCAAGTATAACGTGGTTTCTATTCTGCAATTGTTCAGCTAGAACCCCCAGGTACACTCAATAGCCACTGGGGTATGGTCCTTGCCTAGAAAAAGTGGGAGAAGCCAGGCTGATTTGAAAACTGTACTCCCTTTTGTGGACCATGATACAGAAAATAATTGGATAGACAGATTTACTGCAAGAATACATTTTGTCAGATGAAACATGTCACATCCAAGCCACATTCATGAGGAAAACACACCCAGCATTGTAAGTTAAATAAGACAAAATGCTAGCCATTCATTGTCAATTCTTGTTTAGGTTTTTAATTTCTTGGAAATTGTACTTGCATAACATCGAGAACCCAGACACTTCCCCCACAGGGAATGTGGGTCCCCTTGCTGGATTCCCTTCATAGGGAAGTGTCCCACCTGGGGTGCCATGAGGAAGTATGCAGTTCCCTTGGTCCGCCCCAGGCTGCCTGGCACTGTAAACCCTGGGATGTCAAGGAGAGACACCCATGTCCCTTGGTCCCACCCCAAGCCACCTGGTGTTGCAAGTCCAATGCCTCTTTTGCTGGGTTGGCCATGCTGGCAGACGTGCAACCCCATAAGGAAGCCCCTACCTTGGGGAGTCTGATGTGCAGACTGACCTTCCACAAAACAGGCTCCATCCCATGCCAGACTGCAAGCTGTGACAAAATGCAGATTGGATACATATGACAGTGTCCCATGCAAAACCATAAACAGTAGTAGCCAACATCACAGGGTGGGTGGGAGGGAAGCTGCCGCAGTGGCGGCTCAGGCAAAAGAGGCTGGAGTCCTTGCACATGATGCCCTTTAAGGTGCCCTGTGTCTATACTTTCCCAGCTTGCCCTAGGGCCATGCCACATCACCACTCCTTGTGAACATGCAACTGAGCTTGTCCATCCAGCATATCTTTCTTCTACACCCAACTCTTCCACTGTATCAATGGGTGGCAGGAGGTAAGGTCTCAGCCTCATTTAAGCCAGTCTATCTCCTCAACATCACATCAACAACTTTATTGTCATATCATAAGAAAGAAAATACAATTAGTACAACCAGTATATTAACGTGACAAGATTTCTGGGGCCACAAGGCGGGATGTGCCGCTGGCACTGCTGCTGCGGCGGCAGCAGCAGGTGGGCCCTCCACCCCTCTGCCCTCCCTCCCCGACTGGCCTCAGAAGGGCAGTGGTGGGGCGACGACGGTGGTGGTGGCGGCAGCGGCAGCAAGCAGGCTCTCTCTCCCTCCTCCCTCCCCAACTAGCCTCAGAATGGTGATGTTGGTGGCCGAGGAGGCAGCAGGTGGGCCCCCCTCCCCCCCTGACTGGCCCCAGAGTGGTGGCAGCCTGGGAAGAGCCACCCAAGCAGGTGGCAGCAGAGCCATCCGCGAAGCCCCACCCCGGAGCCCAGGCTCCTGCATAGGGGCCTCCTGAGCCTGGGCTGCCTGCTGGGCTGCCTGCTGGGCTGCTTGCTGGGTGTGTGACCCCCCCCCCAAAAAAAAATTTAAATTATAAATTGGAGAACGCTGTGGGACAATTAGAAAACACCACGGTAAACGGGGCAAATGCCCAAAATGCTGGACTGTCCCGTCAAAGGTGGAATGCCTGGCCACCTTACAGTATATGCTGTTTATGGAGATCAAGGGTAGACACACTTTAGATTTGCAGTTAGAGCTCTTGCAACCTTACAGCAAATTGTAAAAATATTGCTACCTTCTCAATCAAGGCAAGATTCTATAAATTAAAAACAATACCTTAATCTGGTCAGAATATAATATCACCTCGTTCTTCAGAGTGATAGTTCCAGATAAACCATGGCTGAGACTCACCGCAGCTGCTTGTTGACATTGCAGAGGGCTAGCTGGAGGCAGTCATGACTGTCTCAGTGGCCATCTGTGTATGTGCTCTGTATATCAGATTTTCCCACTTTTGGAGGGGCACCTGGACAATTGTACTTATGTTGAAATTAAAAAATATATATTACAATACTATTTTTGCATTCTATGCATTCTATGAAAAGTTTTGTTGCTCCATATAGACCAAATTTTTAATCAAGAACACCCCCCCACCCACCCGGTCAATGGTGTCCCGCTTTACCAATGTTAAAATCTGGTCACCTTATCCTAAGGCAGGGGTAGTCAAACTGCGGCCCTCCAGATGTCCATGGACCACAATTCCCAGAAGCCCCTGCCAGCGAATGCTGGCAGGGGCTCCTGGGAATTGTAGTCCATGGACATCTGGAGGGCCGCAGTTTGACTACCCCTGCCCTAAGGGTAGGACAAGTGTCACCCTTTCTAACTGGGGTATGGGTGTTTCAGATTAATATATATGAAATTCCTTCAAAAATATAGGGGGAAAACCATTCAAGTTGTTAAATGGTTTTCAATATAATGAACCATAAACCTTGCAATTAAAGATAAAATTGTCTGAATTATAATGTCCATGGACATATCAACATTTGAAGAGATGGGATTTTCAGTGCCCTTCAAAAAAAAGCATTTAGAACAAAGGCAAATTTTAGCTAAGTGTCCATTAACACAAGGAACAAGAGGAAGTCCCAAATGTTAATTTAAAGATATGGAGGGTTGCTTCTTCCCAATATATGCTTCAGTAGTGTTTGTTGCTCCTGCTGCTCCGGAATCCTTTCTCTGGCTTGGGCCTGCAAAGAAATTAGCAATTTCTCTCAGCTAAATTCCAGCCATCTCTCTCCAGCTGCAGGCCAGACAGACTCTGCCAGAGGGAAAGAGTTTTAACTTACCTTTGATCACAACTCAGCTTGAAAACCCTTTTTAATATAACAATTCCTAAAGGGGAAATTCTAGGATGCCACTTGTCTCTGGATGTTGGGCCCATCGTATACATGCAGAGAAATTAGCAGTTATTCTCAATCAATCCTTGGGCCTTCTCTCTCTGCTACAGGCAAGTCTGATTGGCAAAGCATGTGGGTGGATCCCAAGGAACAAATTTGACTTCCCTGCTGCTTGATACATGTCCTACAGTCCGCCTACTAGAGAAAACAAAGGAGCAACAAATATGAGTGATAACATTAACACCTGTGGTGATACCATTTAATACCTGGAATAAGTTTGGGCATATCTCCTGGCTGGGTATACTGCGTGGTGGCTCAACACCGCCCCAGACCCATTAAGAGATTTCCCCCCCAATGGGGGGAGACAGACACACAAACCCGTCTCCCCTAATAGGATCTGCCCAGTTGTGCAAATCTGCCTGCTCTATCAGTTAAACATATCTAAACAGAACCCCTAAATAGAGGGTAGGTGGAAATCCCCGCCCCAAAAAAAACCATGCTGCTGGAGCCCCTGTGCAGCGTAATTTAAATAGCCTCCATTGCATAGAGTCCTGCCCAAATTTCCAGCTCTTCATTGGGCCAGTCCCAATATAATGTGGGGCTGGCCAGGGTAGTTCCCTGAGACTCCTGTTTTTGCTGGCCACTAAACTGAGGGTGATTAGTCTATTATTATTATTATATTTATATTTATACCCCGCATCCCCCCGAAGGCTCGAGGCGGCTTACATAACCCCGTCCCCTAAAACCATAAAATGACAATAAAAACCGATAATTTACAGTAATGGCAACAGCGATGGCGTAATCTACTCATTTGCTCTCCGCATCCTCAACTACGGAGGGGGGTGACGCTCTCTACCACCAGTTTGTGAGGGGGGGGGCTGATCTTCTTTCCGCCCGGCCTCAGTTATAAGCCTGGCGGAAGAGCTCCATCTTACAGGCCCTGCGGAATGCTGGTAATTCTCGCAGGGCCCCCAGCTCTTCCGGGAGCCCATTCCACCAGGTTGGGGCCAGGACCGAAAAGGCCCTGGCCCTAGTCGAGGCCAGGCGGGCTTCCTTGGGGCCGGGAACGACCAGTAGGTTAGCCCCCCTTCTAGCCCATGCCTGCAATATGCCCATTCTGAGGTAAGTCTCAGCTGTGTTTCCACTCTGCAACTACCATTCCATCCTGGAGATAAACATAAAGGAGTATATAATTAATTCTAATTGTGAACTTTGTTGATCAGATTCAAATTTAGTCTCTTTATCTGTGATATGAAACATATGTGGTTGGGTCCCCCCCCACCCCTAATTGCATTGAAATGTGTGCTGCAGCAGGAAAAAGGCATGTCACCCCGGATAAAGTTTAGCCAGAAATCAAGAGATTTCTGCCAGGAGACACCATACCTTATCTCATCTGAGGCACAGCTGCACTTTTATTCTCTCTTTGCCCTAGGCCATGGAAGCCCTGAAGCCCTGCTGGGAGTGAGGAGGCATTATGCAGTCAGGCTATAAATCCACCTGCTGAGAAGGTTGCATGCAATGGGGTGGGATAAAGGAATGGGGACAGCTACAATAACCTTCAGAGCATTGTTTGTTAGTACAGGGGATGCAACAATAGGGCAAACAGATGTGCTGTACAAGATGGAACGAGCCCAGTTTAATTGCAGAATATAATCTCTTTCTGTCTCAAAGATTGTTGATATTCCCTTGAAAAGTAGGCCAGGAACTCTAAAACCAAAAGAGGCCTATTCCCTTGCAAAAAAAAGAAGTATAATTATCTGCTACTCATGTGTTTTTATCTGAATACATTTGTGATTTGAATGCATTAATATGTCAACCATGTACTGTATAAAATAAGAACAGATGAATTATAATAATTCTGGCTGGTGCTGAGTTTCTTTTCATGAAGGATCAATTAGATACATGGACTGATGATGGGGAAAGTGTTGATCCCTTTTAAACACCACACACTAAAGGATTCATTACTACACTGCTATTTATTTTTAATCTGAAACCAAAGTTCTACGATAGACATAGTCCTAAAGGCAGGAGTGGATAATCAAAGGGCCCCAAATTTTGTTACATCTTTGTTCCACGTCCTTAATTAATCTAAGGGAAAAACTTTTTTAAAATCACAGTGGTCGGTTGGATCTGTCATCCAACCCTACCAAAGCTTTTTTTTTTTCTGTGTGGCTTTCTGTTTGTATTCTCACTATCATTTAACATCTTCGAGCATTCTTGCAATAAATTGTGCTAGTTGGGCTAAAAGACTAATATATGGTCACATGAAATAGCTTGGATAAGATATATATTGTGTATCGTCTGCATATTGATGACAGCTACCCCAATACTATGGATGATTTGGCCTACAGACCAAATCTTGCATAAATACTGAACAGCATGAGGAATAAGACTGCAGAAGATAGGTCCCGCACTGATGATAATTGGTCTCCAAAGGTAATTCTTTCGGATTGGTCCATGAGGTATTATTTGAACCACTCCAACACACAACTCCTGATTCCTACTTTTGCTTCCAGGTGCCTCAACGAGATATTATGGCCTATTATGTCAAAGGCGGCAGATAAATCCAGTAGGACTGAACTTTGCCTACATCATCACCTAAAGCTAGCAGAGCCAGCTCCATCCCATATGACAACCCCTCTTGAGGTTTTGAAGGTGAGCAAAGGAGGATTGCCATTGTCTGTCACCTTGGTGATATCCTGTCCAAATATTTAGCAGGGCCAACCCTGCTTAGCTTTTGAGATCTGACAAGATTGGTCAAGTCTTGGCCATCCAGGTCATGCTGCATGCTTCCTAAATCATGGTGCCTCACCAACTACTGTGGATATATGTCATGAAGTGTCAAGCTCTCAAAGAAATAACTTCCAATAAAATATGTGTGTTTTTTTCAGGATTTATTTTCAAAAGGTCATTTTGTTTATGGGAATCTGCAATAAGCTTAGGGAAGCTTACCTATATTCCCAATAAGCATTCCCAATAAGAATACTAGGAGGATAAATTATGCTGTAACATTGTAAGTCGCATCAACACTTACAGTAACCATAATCTTAGCTGCCTTTCTAATTATCTGATAAACTGTCATTGATAAAATTTCAGATTTCTACAAAATGTAACAACTGACACACCCTGGATATAGCTGAGCTAAGCACTTCCTTCATGAGAGGTATATAAACACATACCTATTGCCAGGGGTAGTCAAACTGCGGCCCTCCAGATGTCCATGGACTACAATTCCCAGGAGCACATAGGGGCTCATGGAAATTATAGTCCATGGACATCTGGAGGGCCGCAGTTTGACTACCCCTGCCCTATGCACTCCAGTCATGACATTCCAATCATGGTCTCTGTGTGCAAGATCGTTCTTGCTTAGCATGCTTAGAGGTAGGTTGTTCTAACAGAGTACAAGGAAAACTATCTGCAGCATCTTTTGACTTTGTTGGTGATTAAGTAGTACTTTCCTCTGCACCACTTGGGGGGATTTAATATAATATGCATTGCATAAGCAAGGAGGGCAGTTTTAGAAGGCACTGGGCTTGGCTTCTTTTTTAACTTTTGTATTATTAAGTATCATGATTTTGCTTTAAGGAAGATGTGCGGAATGAATAATTTATTGGCTTAACAGCTAGCTGTAGCAACCTTCTTATTCATCTAAAAGCATTCACCTTCCAGTTCCTATTTCCATAAGCAAATACAACAGAAATTTTCCATATTTATTCTAAGTGTGAACTCACAGGCATTCTGTAGATTTGACAATTAAGTTTCACCCTAGTGTATAATGGTAGTATTTATTATTACGGAACTGCACAATAGTGTTTAATGAAAACATGCCAGAAATGTAGTTAAATGCATTTGTCTTTTCTCCCCTCTGGCCTAATGAGCATCTTGGGGTTTTTTGGTCTCTTTGTTTTCTTTGCCCTTTGTTCGTGCTCCATGCCCTTTAATTCTATCAGATGTCTATAGGTAAGGTTGCTATTCCTCTGCAGTTACAATTCCTGGCAATTGAGCCAGACAAAATATGAAAACTGTCTCATTACCTTTATCTTGAGTCCTAAGTAGATTCAAGGCTGGTCCAGCTGTTACTGTTGTTTGTTTTCAGTCCTGGATACAGCTGCCCACTCAAAAAAGCAACCATGCTTTTCAAGTCTTAGAATATTGGTTGTGAAAAGACCTTTTTTCAAATACCATATAGGAAATTTAAAATGCAAACAATTTAACTACTGTAGCCACCTGCTGAGAAGGATAGCTGGGTGCTCCCAGCACTGAATGACTTAAACACATATTTATCAGGCCAAACAGACAGATAGCAACTTCACATGTGAGAAAGAGATCTAGGGCTCTGTGAAAGACAAGATGGTTAGCTGTGTTTGTCTGTAGCTGCAGGGGGAAAAAGAGTCCATTAATAACTTAAAGACCGATTCCACACCAGCAGCAACACTATGGGACACTGGCAGTGCCTTGCTGCTTCCTGTGTTCCCATAGGGACTGTTTTCTGTGGCAGACCCTGTCCGCTCTGGAATTCCGTGGCCTCACAATGCAGCCAGGGTGGAAAGGTTCCATAGTGCAGGGGGAGTGGTGGCAGGGATTTTTGAAATTTGCATGAAGGTGGGATTGTGTAAAATGCAATCCCACCTTAGAGCAAATAAGAAAAATGCCCTGTTTAGCCTCGTGATGCCACAAAGTGCCATTGAACTGACTGGGGCATTTTTTGTCCCCGCTGGGATGCCATAAGTTGGTAGGAACTAGGCCTAAAAGGCCCAGCTCTTCCATGTCCACATGGGCCACCACCTGCATAGGCCCCACTAGCCCCCGAGGCAGACTAGGGACCATGGAAATATCTGCATTCCCTTTCTGAATGTATACTTTTCTGATAAACTTGACCTGTGAAGTCATCCAAAAGCCATCCATCATAAAATATTTGTCAACACTTCTTTACAAACTGAATATAAAATCATGTTTTGGCACCTCTGGTTTTATGGATACTGGGAAATGGATCCTGAAAAAATCCCAGAAATATCTAGGATTATTTGTGAATTAGAAGGCTCCCCAATGTTGTTTTTTTCTTCTGTTTTTTTTTCTGTGTGTGTCTTCCAGGGCTTGGTACCTGCTTGCTGTGGTGGGTTTAGAAGAGGCAGACAGGTGATGAACATTGTCTTTTTGGCCCACCTGTAACCCTGAACCTGTTGACAGAGGTTTCAGAGGGTGGTAAGGACTCTGAGTGGGTGAAAGCAGTTATCATATGCTCATTGTAGTCGTCTGTGGCTGGAACACTGTGATCTGGCCTGTAACCTCCAATGGCTTGTGAAATATTGGAGGAGGAGTTTTTGAGTTAAGGTCATAAAAGATGTTCAAGTGCAGAGTTGGCAGTGCTAAAATAAACACAACACTTCTGTTGGACCTGCGAATTCTTATTTCTTTATTCAAAGCTTTTGGCAAAAATAAACTTGACCTGTGAAGGCACACAAAAGCCATCCAGCATAAAATATTTGCCAACTCTTCTTTACACACTGAATGTGAAATCATGTTTGAGCAGCTCTCACTTCCTCCCACAGTCTTTTGGACCCATTGGTGAAATGTACTGACAGAAATCCTCCCCCTCCATTCAATCTTAAAAAAAAAAACAGCAGGCCAGATGGTTCTTGTTGAAGACAGTACATATTTCAAGTCCCAAGTATCTGTATATTAGCAATGGAATGTCTCTGCTGTGGTTTTCTAAGATCCTTCTGCCTTTAATAGCAGCTGGATGTGAGGAAAGTAGATCATGGTCATAAAATCATAAGAAAAACCTTTACCTACTTCCTTCCCCTCCCATTGCAGCCCACTGATCTCCACAAAATGGCAGCTGGGGGATGCTGAGGAATGATGAGGGGAAGGATCTGCAGCAGAAAGGGGAATTGTTGGAAATGCCAATCTGGATCCAACTGTAAATCTTGTGTGTTTTTTTTAAAAGAAAGACTGTTCTTCATTGAAGTAGGAAGATTCTCTAAAGATTACATCTTCCATATTTTAATTAATATTCCAGGCAGCAATTATTTTTTTAGTTAATAGCTGTTTAACATCTGCAAATCTTTGATGAAATACTGCTCTGCCATAGTCTTGGTATCTGCATTTTCACATTTATATGTGATTATTAAGCTTTATAAATCATATGGAAGGATGTTTTTTTCCCTTGCTCCAGATTAGCCTTCCTTCCTCTCATGCTGATGCACTGGCCTGCTTAATCTTTCACATGCAACTTCCCACTGAATAGAATTTCTTGCTAACACTGACTTGTATTGGCATCCCTCCTGCTATTAGGTCTCTGGGTTTATAAAAAGTCTTCCTATCCCTCACAACACAATTATGGGACCCCTTGGTTTTGTAACTGTCCACAGTCCATATTCTATGGAAGTACAATTATAGCAGAAAACTGTCCACTGACTTCTGTTTTAATGGAGTTCATATACACATATCCAAATATAATACAGGAAACAAGTGTCTTGAAGCCCATGGAGAATTTCTGTAGGCAAAAGGGGGTCATTTATACTGATTCCCTGTACTTGGAGCTTTCCTGTCCCCTGCAGTAGCAGGGGAAGGTAGAAAGGCATGCTCCTAGGACATCAGTTCCTTCTTTTATGGACATCTCTCTTGCCTTCAATCAACTTATTGGATATGACACTGAATGATGTATAAAAATAACATTGGGACCCTTTCCACATGAGGAATTTGTCCCTGCACAGCCTCTCATTGCTCATGGGTTTTACTGCTTCTTCCACATAACATTGGCAGCAACCCGCAGTTGTGCAGGAGTTGGCGTGAGTTCTCATCCGGTTTGTTCCACAATGGAACAAATCACAAAAAATACCCCCGATTTCCCTTTCTTGTCATGATGCAAATCAGGGTACAAACAGGGGCAATCCCATCTGAAGGGAGAAATGTGCAACAGTCTTGGTAGCATTTTGCCTGTCCTCGCACCTGCACTCCCCTCTCAATATCCAGATCAAAATTTTTAAAAATGGCGTGGTCCACGTTGCTATGGGACCGTAAAGTGATGTCCCCCTAGTACAAATGAAATGTTCTCTTCATTGTGCACTGAAATATTGGGATCAGGCAGCTAAAACACATTCATGTTTGTGATTTCGTATGGTGGGGTATGAACAGAAAAAGAAGGGAGCGTGTGTAATTAAGCAGCCATATCTTTATTAGCTTGGGATCTGTGCTCTCTGTTTTAAATCTTTATTATGAACACACAATTGTTGGGTTCCAGTTACTAAGGTCAGCCTATCACAAATCTACCCAAACATAAAGGGAGACAATTATACACAGTATCCTAAAAAGGGATCTAAGGAAATATTTTATTGTTGTTGAGTGACCCTGTAACAACATGGAAGTGAAAGTTTTTTTTAATTTTTTTTTACTATTGTGACATTTCTCCATAGCAATGTGGAGACATTTCTCCATAGCAACTGCACTGTAGGAATTGGTGGCTTGCTAGGGGAGCTGGGGGAGAAGAGCTGGTTGTCCATGCTTTAGGCTTCTCCACTGCCTCGTCAGGAAGGGAAAAGCCGTGACAAGGTGACAGGATAACATGGGAAAGAATCTCCTATCAGGAAGAGCTGTTTCCTATCATGTGCAAATGCGCTGTTTCCTATCACACGTTTTCAAGCAGGAGGCATTGTTGTTTTACTCCTCCATTAGGAAATGGTCTGGGATGCCAACATGGGCAAATGTGTTCCTTTGGCCATCTTTATTTCACAGACCCAATCTCAAGAAAACCATAAACCATATCATTTGCACAGCTTTATAATATTTCCTTGGTTCTTGGCACTCTTTGGGCGATGCATACCTGCAAAAAGGATGATACTGGATTCGCTCCTCATGACCTTGAATTCCCATTTGAGGATTGCTTTGTGTAAGAGAATGCTGTGTTAAATGCTGTAATGTCAGTTTGGGTGTACGGGTGGCAGTCCTTCTCTTCTACCACATTTTGTATCATACAACTGGGGAACTACTTCATAAGCTCCAAAACAGGGACCCCATGGGGAGGCAATAAGGAAAAGATGCCTTACATATGTCCAAACCTCACCAGAACTTTATTAAAATACTAGTAATTAAGCCCGCTGCAGCTTAAATGCAGCGGGCGCTAGGGTGGCATTGGATTTGGGGGAGGTGGCAGTGGGCTGTGGGTGGACTGTAGGCCGTGGAGGGGAGGGCGAGACAGTCCGGCGTCGTCCGGGGGCTCCTGTGGGCATTTGGTGGTGCAGGCTGTACCTGGAGCGTGCGAGGAAGTGGAGCGTGGTCGTCGTCGGCGTGTGAAGCGTAGCGGGAGCAGCAGTTGGAGGCGTCCCGGGGCGGTGGCGAGCTGTGAGCGGCGGGCGAAGGCTGGCGTGGCTGCCGGGGAGGCCAGGAGCGCGTTCTTTCGTCGGCGGTCTGATGGCGGCGTTCTTGCGGCCGCGTCAGGCCGGGAGCAACTGCGAGCCACGCTGCGCGCGGCTCGCAGTTGCTGGGACTGGGAATCAGAGGGACCAATCGGCAGGCGCAAAGCGCCTGCCGATTGGTCCCTCCGATTGTCTGTCGTGAGGAAGGGTCCAATCCGGACCCTTCCTTATCACGGACACATCCCGCCTCGGCAGGCCTTAACGAATTATTTAGTCCATGGCACCCGTGGCGCCACGGGCGGTTTAAAGATAGTGTCCTGGTAATGTATTGAACTGGAATTATTTTGAATGGAGTATGAAAGGAATAAACGAATAAACATCTCTTGAAATAAATAACATGCAACAAGCCAAGTGATTATGCCTCAGGAGAACTTGTACCTTAAATTATTTTAAGATAAACTCCCCTACTGCCCTTAAAATACAGTGCTTTTTTTTGCAATTCAGTCTACATCTAAGAACAGGCCTTGAACTTTGCCAAGTCAGGTATCTCTTCACTCCATTGCCCACCGATACTTGAAATAGCATTCTTAGTTAAATGGCTCATTTGAATGATCCACAATGGCACTTCATACAGCATCGATAAGTCTTGTACATGATGAAGTACATCACATTAAATTATCTTAGCCATCCTTAATATTAATTTTGTGCAGTTAAAATGTGTTCACCTTCATCTCAGCTTCTTTGAGAAGGCATTTTGTAGATTTAGAGCTTTTCATGGTGCTCATTCTTTTTTTCCTCAGAAGAAAAGCACTTACTCAAAATGCACCACGAAGCCCCATTTCTAATAAAACTTCAGATGCTCACCGGATAGATTACTGGACCGGGACTAGGCAGAGACTAGGTTAGAATCCCTATTCAGACATTTGGCTCACTGGATTGCCTTGGACAAGGCAATATCCTTTATCTTAACCTACCTCACAAGATTAATGTAAGAATAAATGTGTGCTTTATGCTGCTCTTAGCTTCTTAGAGGAAGGCTAGCATACTAATATGATAAATAAATAATAGAAGGCCTAATGTTAGAAAACTGCAGCAAGCAGGACAAAAGAAGGATGGTAATTCCCACATTTTTGTTTGAGTCAGACACAAGAACCCACACAGTTATTGTGCATTTAATTTTAGACTGCCTGTACGCTATTTTCCCTCAGGCCTCTTGCTAGAAGTATGGGAGTTCTAGGCTTTGTACTTTTTGACTAAAATAATATTGTTTTCTTTTTGCCGGAGCAGAATGAATAATTGATTCCACTAGTCTCTCTTTCAGTGCACATTTCTAAACCAACATATTTTCCCATACTGAGTATTTTCTTCAGTGAAGAAAAAAAGTTGTCCCCTTCTGGCCCTTAAGTTTGTGGCTGACCATGTTTACCAGTGCTACTTTCATGACAGGTGAAACAGCTCTTGCGGTTGGGTCAGCTATCAGCAGTAACGTTATCTTATCACTTACAGTGTTTATCAGTGGAGGCAAACATTAGCCTGTGCCAGTAATAAGATGGAAAAAATGATGTTTTAAGGGGCCTGAGGAGGCCAGTGAGTATTGGTAGCACAATGGTGTTTGGCAAATCCAGGGACAGAGATGAACTGTTGGGGAGAGGGATCTGGAGTAGAGAATACTAAACATCTGGTGAGTCAAACATATGATCAAACAAAAGTTGAAGGGAAAGGAGAACTGCCCTCCCCAACTGGTCAAATATCAGCTTAGGCCAGTTTTCTTCTGATTTGTAGACAACTCTAGACTAAGGTTATCAATCTCATCAAGTTCAGACCCCATTAGCTTGAAGTTGGGCTTTGTGTTCTAGTGTGTATTATCTTATCCAACACCAACCCTGAACTATATTTGCCATGTTGTTGTCCACTCAACCAATTAGTGGAGTTTCTCCTGGACTCTTCACTTTGATTTGGGTTTTCACCATACTGAATACGTTTATGTCACCTGCAGACTTAGCCAACATACCACACACATCCAGTTCCAGACCATTTATGAATAAATTAAACAGCAGCAGCCACAATACCAACTCTGTTGCTTACTTCCCACTACTGCAAGAACTGTCAATTTATTCCCATCTCCTGTGTTTTAGCCCATAAAACAGACTTTCTAAACCAGGATTTTGTGAAACCCTGAGGTTTCTTGAGAGCCCTGGAAGGGTTTCCTGAATAGATAGGAGTTTATTGTTTTTTAAATATATTTTTTAAATTTGTTAAACATCTATTTGTTATATATTTTTAAATCTGTTAAACAACATGACCAAATATGGTCACATCAACCTGCCCACCCCCTCCCCAAATAGGTGTGTGAAGGAAAGGGGACCCAGGTGGACATATATACAGCTATGTTTCCCAAATGTATTCTGCATATTCGTGACATTCTGGGGGTTTCTTGAAGCCTGAATAATGTTTTGGGCGTTTCTCGATGGTAAAAAACAAAGCAAAACATTGAGAAAGGCTGCCATAAAAGGACCATCCCCTGGCACCGTATGCACCACCCCCAAATCTCCAGAAATTTCCCACACCAGTCTTGATGATTGAAATCCATGTGCAGGGAAATTTTTTCATGTGATCCCTTCCTGAAATGTTAAGCTTTCCTGCTACATAAAAGGAAAACTGTCAAACTGGAGAACCAGACTGGAAGGTCCTTCTCAGAAATATGGTATGCCCCCTGTCCTATTTTTTTTAAAGCTTTGTTGTGGAGATAGAGGGGCACAGGAGGGAAAGAGGGGACAGGAGGGAAAACTTCAAGAGAGCTGGAGTGGAGTCAGGTAAACTCTTTGTTCTCATCTTCTCTATTCCTTAAGCTTTTCTGCCTATCCCTTTGCTACTTTCACTTTTGTTTCTATCCTCTTTGGTGCCCACAGAGACAAAGGACAATACTCTGCAGAAGATTGGAACATTTGCTATAGGGGTAAAGGGCATGCAAGAGATGGCACATGAGCCGAAGAACAAATGCCCAGTTTCACACAGCCCTGTATTTAGCAAACCTTAATGGTAGCCATCTGTTTGTAATTTGCCTATATAAGAGAAGATATGCCACTATACTTGCACAGAAGGCCTTAACTCAGCACTGAATAACTACTGTCATACTCCTGTCCTCATGCAACTCCTCCAATACTCTGGAATTAGGGCTGGAGAAGACACAAGAGGTGTAAGGATCATATAGGCTTAAACTACACACTCATTCCAGAAAAAAAGAGAAAATCTTTACAGCAGAAGGACAAAGGGGTCACAAGGGTGCAATAAGGTCCACTACCTTTCAGTACATAAAAAATAAGTTCCTTGGAAGAATTAAAATTACTTTAAGCCAAGAATAATCCTGAATGCTACAACTGAAAATACACTGGACATATGCAGAGCGCTTCCCAGCACTAAACAGTAACTACATGTATCTACCTACCTGGTAAGGGATAATTTCTTGCTTGGAAGGGGTGATTCACAGGCATATGTAATTTAAGATTTGCCCATTTCACTAATTAAGCCACTAGTTACCATATGCCCTGCCTGCCATCTTTCAACACACTATTGAAACTTACCCCTCCTCCAGGTTTTTGCCTTACTACATCCCATGGGAGAAGGATAGAGGTATACTAATCAAATCAATATGAAGCTCACAGGATAATTATAAGGAAATCATTTTGCCCATGAATAGCTGATGTTATACCATGCTATAGATAAAGAGCATCTTCTAAGACTTGCTTGTAGTAAGTACTTTACATGCATATTGGAGAAGGGCTGCACTGATCAGGCGTTAACTGTTTCACTGCTGTGATGGACAGCATCTGGGAAAGGAGGAGCTGAGTGCTGTGACTGCAGCAACAGTGAGGGGAGATAAAAGCCAGGGATGCAAACAGGCTCTGAATGGGAGTGAATATTACTAGTTGTGGGCTGGAGGGAATTGGGAGGGAGGTCTGTTTTAAAACCTTAGCTGAAAATATTAATCTGAGGAGAAACTGTAGTAAGAATACTATATTTTTGATGGACAGGGCTAATCCACACAGTATCTGGCAACTAGAGCAGTCATTTGGCAGAGGGAATCTGGAGCATCAGGTGAATACTCCAAAATTAGGCTAAAGTGTGAGGTGAAACCCTTGGAGAAGAGATTATTATTATTATTATTATTGTTGTTGTTGTTGTTATTGTTATTGTTATTGTTATTGTTATTGTTGTTGTTGTTGTTGTTGTTGTTGTTGTTGTTGTTGTTGTTGTTGTTGTTGTTGTTGTTGTTATTGTTGTTATTATTTCGATTTATTTCCCGCCACTTCCAAATGGCTCGTGGCGGGTTACAGTGTCTTAAAACCCCATTAAAACTCCCATTAAAAGACTTTAATGGTGGAACCCTTCTGAGTTTTAAGGGGAAATCAGGGGTGTATTTCCCAAGGGGTGTGTGTGTGTGGTAGAGCTTTAGTCATCTCAGAAGGTAGTGGAGTATTAGTTTGTCCAGGATTAGTTTGTCCAGGCAAATTGTGGCACAAGCTGAGAGTGATCCCTTTCTGAAAAACAGGGTGGTTCAGAGGAACACACTAAGATCAAAGTAAATCTATTTTGGAAATAAACACAATAAAAAAACTCTCAATTTAAAAAGAACTTCAGCATCTGAAAAAAAAAGCCTGTCAACATCTAAAAAGCCTGTGAACTGATGGAGTTGTATATATAACCATGATGCCTCATCCCAACTGCCCTTTACTCTTTGTAAATAAAATCTTTAATGAGTTTATTAGTAAAGAATCTCAGTTCCAAATCAATTATCCCTTCATAACCACCTGATTACGACTACACGCATACAACATTCAATGCAGTGGGGAAGTACTACTGTTAAGATGGCTGTTCAATGTGACAGTGCCATGTCCCACTCATCAGTAGATCCCATTTATATCATCAGGCAGCACGCCACTAATCAGGATTTACACTTGCAGTGCTACAAAAATACATGTCATAAGGGACCATGAGATACATAATAAGTATTGTAAAAACATGGCTGGCATAGCCAGTAAAAATGTTATCATATTCTCTTAATCATAAGAGAACTACAGACAAATTTGCTGAATATAAAAGAGCAATGTTTATTAAGGAATGAGTAAATGATCAGTGGTGTCTTCTCCATTCTAAAAAGAAAAGTTGGTTCTTATATGCCGCTTTTCCCTACCCGAAGGAGTCTCAAAGTGGCTTACAATCGCCTTCCTTCTCCTCTCCCCACAACAGACACCCTGTGAGGTAGGTGAGGCTGAGAGAACTGCTCAGTCAGAACAACTTTATCAGTGCTGTGGTAAGCCCAAGATCACTCACCTGGCTGCATGTGGAGGAGTAGGGAATTGAATCGGGCTCACCAGATTAGAAGTCCACACTCGTAACCACTACACGAGTTTAACATACATAAGTAAATACTTGCTTCTAAATAATGGTCTTCCACAACTGCTTCTTTAGCCAAACTTTGTTTTAAAGTAACTCCAACACTATTGCATCCAATAATGTCTCCAAAGGATTCAAGATGACCAGAATTTATATGAACCAGCCATTACAACATGGGGCATCAGGCCTCCCCTATTGTTCCCCCCCCCCAGCATCTGATCCTCAGAGGAATTATTCCATTTAAGGATAATAGCTAATCACAGCTAGCATTGCTAATAGCAATCAACATTTGTACTGATGTGTCCATCTACAATGGTAGCATAATAGTATCCCACAAAGATAATGTAAGTAGAATCATAGAATTGTAGAATTATAGAGTTGGAAGGGACCTCCTGGGTCATCTAGTCCAACCTCCAGCACTTTGCATGACACTCACAACCCTATCACTCCTCCACTGTCACCTGCCACCCCCTTGAGCCTTCACAGAATCAGCCTCTCTGTCAGATGGCTATCCAGCCTCTGTTTAAAAATCTCCAAAGATGGAGAACTCACAACCTCCCAAGGAAGCCTGTTTCACTGAGAAACGCAATGTCAGGAACTTCTTCTGGATGTTTAGACAGAATTTCTTTTGAATTAAGTTCATCTCATTGGTTCTGGTCCATCCCTCTTGTGTTCTATTTAACAATGGTATGCTGGATTGGAAGTCTCTGTGCCCTTAGCTTATTTGGTGGTAGCAACAAGCCTTAGGATGAAACCACAATCCCATTGGGTTCCTTGGACAGGAATGATACTTAGGATTGTTTCCCCTGCACATCAAACTGTAAATCAAATATTGCACAAACACTAGTAATTTCAGAGGCCATCATAAGACTGTGTGCATATACAGGAGAGAAAGAGAGATATAGAGATTTACCAAAGCTTTACAAACTCTTTTAAGAACCTTTACAGAAAGTCAATCAGATCTCTTTTTTCATTTTTAATTAATTCTATTTTGTTCCATGCTTGACCTAAATTAATGTGATGTTGGGGGGGGGGGGAGAAAAAAGTTAAATTATTTCTTAGCAGAAATTGCAAGCAATGGACACTTCTCTATGCATATTTCATTAGGAAGCTATAAATAATTCCGTTGGAATTTGGAGATCAGAGAGGAACTACTTGCATGATGTAGGGCATTTATGTAAGACTGATTTTGCCATGCACATTATAAGGGGTGGGGGGAGACTCCGTCATTCATGAAATACAAGTTGTGTCTGAGCAGAAGTGACAATATCATATTCGTTTAAACTGTTTTATGCACTGATAGATACACAGCAGAGCACGTGACTCAACAGAACACATCTAAAAGAAGTTCATATGTTTTGAACAGATAAACATTATTATAAGGAAGGGAATGCCTTCTTTTTTACCCCAATATTCTTTTTAAAATTTATTTTTGAATGTATATCCTGCCAGTCCCATCAAGCCATCTCACAGTGGGTTTCAGATAAAATCCCAAAAAAAACATAAACAATTAATTAGCCTATTTGAACTACTTTAAAAATCCAATGGTGAACACCAAAATCCCATAGTTGTTGGCTGCTATCCGGTGTCAAGGGTTCCCCATGTGCTGGCTCACCTCATACAGCGATGGTCAGCTGGTGGAGACTCTACTAGTCTCTAGTTCGTCTACTTCTCATCTTCTACTTCCTCATTTTATAGATATACTTATTGATCCCTCTCACTGTTGTATTTCTTGTTTAAAAGAGGGATTCCTTATCCATTTGTGTTTGTGTTCTGTAGCTTTGGTTTTTATTTATTTATTTTATTTATTTATTATTATATTTATATACCGCCCTCCCAGAGGGCAGTTTACAGAAAACAGGGAAGGATACAATTAACACATGGTAACAGGTATTGGTAACAGCAGTAATATTATAACAATAATAACTTAACAAGATCATAACAATAACACCATAAAATAGAAATTGTGAGAGCCTCAGCTCAAATTGTTTTATGTTACACACCACAGAGTGGTGCTCTAGCAACAGGATAGAAATGTTTGGGAAGACACTGCCTACCTACCTCTGAGCAGTTACAGAGTGAAATTCTGAAATTTTCCAGAACCTCCCTTCTCAACCCTCCTTTCTTCAAATCTCTGTTTCTGCCTTTTTCAATCTTTTGTTCATGCAGCATCCCCTGCAATAAGTTTTCATGTTTCAAGAAGCCCCCGAAGTGGTGCCAGTGGCCACACCTCTCTTCCGTGCCCCAGAGATGTCACTGGAAACGACATCATTGCCTGCATTAACAGGCAGCCCTAAGGAGGACTGTGGGGGGAGGGGGAGCAAGGGAAGTAGTTTGTTCCCTAGCTTGTGTTCAAGCCCATTAAGGCAGGAGGGGAAAAGAGCTCCCACAGATTCCTGGTTGGGAATCCCTTGTCTATTTGATCAAAACAAAATTTATTAGAAACAGATTTCAAGTTCCTTAAAAGCAGGGAAACAAATAGGTTTTTGGGAGAAATTGGCTAGTGAGGAATTCAGAGAACTTCTCTTAGCACCATTGCAAATCATATTTTGGGTTTAATGGATTTTTTACTCAATATTATTAATGCTTAGGTTATGTATTTATGAATCTACCCAACAATAAGTTTCACGACAGAGTGTTTACATTCCTCACAACTCTTCTGGTGGTTTGCCTGATTTGGAATTTCAGATTTCCGCCCTCAATGTTTTGGTTATCTGAAAGGTCCTAAATAAATTTGTTAGCAACTTTATCCTGGGTGTTGCAAATTTTGCTCACTGGCCATAGTATCCTAATACTGTGGCCAGTCCTGGTGAGATGTAAATGATACAAACACACCATATTTTAGAACTTGCAACCTTAACTAACAACTTGCAACTACCAAATTTCACAGATTTTATTACACACAATGACTGTAGCATTGCTGCCCCAGAGGAACATATCCTCAAGCATGGGATTTTGACAGATCTTTCTTGGCCTGAGGGCCACATCTGGATCACTACTTACAGCCCATTCCTGTTTCCTATGCCAGCTCTACAGAATTACATCTGACTCCTGCATGTTAACATATTGATAGTTCCAAGGGGCTGCCAAAGCTTGCCATCATAAACCCAGCAACTAGATCTTGACCCTCAGGCATTGCTTGGCTTAACCCATTTTGAGATCAGTGGCCAATCAACGGAAAGAGCAGACCCCAGGACCAACTGTCAAGGGTGGATTAAAAGTTCCTGCAGGCAAAATGTAGCCTGAAGGGTCATAATTTGCCCACCACTGTTCTAAAACCAGCATTATACAATGTGCACAATTATTGGTATAATGGCTTCAAATTGCATATAAAATGATACCGTTACAGAAAATATATATTTCTGTTGCCTTTTGCCTATTCAATCGTGTTTAATACCTTTCTTTTGCCAGAGACCTCCCAGGGTGATATGCTGTTTTACTGTTCTTACAGACTGGTGATTAGGCTGGGAGAGGATAACTGACCTAAAATCACACAGTGGCTCAGCAGGAATTCAAGTCCAGGTTATCTCTGATCTTAGTCCATTACACTATCTGCTATGCCACACTTACTCTTTGTTATCAGTGACATTTCAAAATAGTGCTGCTCAAATGCTGCTCGACCTCTTTCATTCAGTTTATGTGATTTGCTTTTTTTAGTCATTGGCTGATTCCACATGAAGGTTTTTCTCCATTGCAGCAACTCGAGGTGTGACCCCCCTTGTGTTTCCACATGATGCTGTCCTCCATTCTTGCAAAATTCAGCCTGTTTTTTTCCCTCCTAAAAATGCTGATTCTTTTTTTTTTTTTAACCAGGAAAAAGTGCCAATATCTCCTGACATGGTGTTGCTGGGATGATCATTTTCATCCATCTAGAAGGAAAGGTTCACTCCTTCAATGAAGTGTATCTCAGCATGCCTGGCCCTGGGCAGGCACTACATCACTCTAAGGGGGTGTAGGTGTTACCTACTTTAATGGAATGCCCCTATTTGTCTGAACCTGGGAGCTGGCTTTTGACATCTCACTGTGCCTTCTCACTCACCTTGAAGTCACATGTCTTGGCTGGTGTCTACTGTAGCTAAGATGCCCTCCTACTTTCACCCATAAGCTGGCCAATTGTGATAGGGAAAGTTCTCTTTAGATTAGGCTTCTCTCTCTCCTTTGGTTTGCAACCTGAATCGAAACTGGAAAACTGTAGGTTTATCTATTTTGCAATATATTTCTTGGGAAATTTATTTATTGTAGAAAATTACAGTCTTTCTTCAATCATGGCTCAAAATAGAAAATTGTGTCCTATTAGCATATCCATAGGGTTGCCAATCTCAGATGGGAATGGCAAGATAATTAGGGTGTGGGGCCTGGAGAGGGCATCATTTGGGGAGGGGAGGGACCTCAGCTGGATAAAATGCCATAAAGTATACCCTCCAAAATTGCTGTAAATTAGTTGTCATTCTAGGAGTTCTCCTGCCTCCACCTTGATGTTGGCAACCATAACATATATATCACAAGCAATTCCCACAATTAGAGACACAATGACTTAATCTTCCCATGCTACATAATGAGAAAGGAATGAAATGGTAGATCTAGAGTATAATGTACCTTGTTCCCATGTTTGACTGTTTTAAACTTTCTGCAAGTGAAAAATGAGTCCAGAAGACACCAGGATATCCTACAAATTTTCCCTGCTGAACTATTTTATTTATTTGCCAGGTTATTTTACATATGTGAAAATGTTAAAAAATGACATTCCCTGCCTAATTTAGCTTTCTGTAGTTGTCTATGTGTAGACCAAGAAACCCAACATGGTGCCCTGGGGCACCATGGCACCTGCCAACACATATCCTGGTGCCTGGCAAGCATTTTAAGAAAGTGGTTGAGGCCAGGTTGGATTCTGCCCTGTGGAGCTTTTGATTGCCCATCTGAAATCTAATTGGCTGTAAAGATTAAAATAATATTTTGGCAAAAGTTGGCACTACAGTTTTGGTTTTATTCTCCCTCTCTCTGACCTTTACCACTCATCCAGTGGTGGGGTAAATTCCAAATGATGCCATTGTCAGGCCAGGACCATCCCAAGCCTGGCCTGACTCAGGCCCTTTTTTGCCCCAGGCGCTGATGGGACCTATGTTGGGCCAAGGTCTTGGGGATGGGAAGAGCCAGACCATCGTGGCCCAGCCCCTCCCCACCCATGGCTGTCACTACAGCATCCTGGAAGGGACACTAAATGCCCCAGACAGCTTTGCTGCACTGCACTGCACAGCAGAGGTGCCTCAGGCATTTTTTAACTTTTAAGAATGGGGTATTGCATTGTAGCAAGTCCTAAAAATTAAAATTGGTCCCCGCTGCCACAGCTCCATCATCTGGAGGAACAAATCTGGTGTGGATAAGGTCCAGTGGGGAAAATGCTCCCCATATGGGCCTGAGAAGAGGCGGGACAACCTATTCCAGTTAAAGCACCCGGTGGAAGCCCAGCACAGCAGCACCAGTGTGGAATGAGTTTCTCTGACTCTTCTTTCCCAGTGTATTTTTAAAATGTATCCCTCTTACCCTCTGCACTTTACAGGTGGCCATTTTGTGGTCACTCATATCACCCTGTGTCAGAATTTAAAATGTCCTCACAGGATTTTTAAAAAGTTGGGAATCTCTAGTGTAGGCCAACAAGAGATATGAGCCAATTGTACATTTTCCCCTTGTGTTTCGCTATAACAGCGAAAGCTGTTGGATCAAAAACACTGAAATATAAACAGCCAAACAGTCAAATTAGAGAGATCTTCATGAAAAATTGTCGTACGTACCACAACTGGCAAGCAAGTTGATTTCAGTGCTTGCCAAAAGAGGAATGGTGACATCATTTCAAGAATAATGTTTGCAGATGAAGTATCAGCAGAACCCCAAGGTCAGAAAGCTGTGAAAGAACCTTCTACATAGGAAGACATAGAGAAGATGCCCAACCAACAAGCAAAGGAGTGGAAGAAGACTGCAGAAGAAGAAACTGGAGCTCTGATAGAGGACCAAACATCGGTATCCACAGACCTTTCTCCTGGGAAGAGAGGATGCAGATGGGTTTTCTAAGAAGAATTCCAGGAGATTTTACAGAAAATAAACCTGAAAGACTTTGCACACCAGATATTGAGAATATGGTTGGAATATGCAAGAGCTGTAGTGTGCATGATTTAAAAGTATATCAAGATATCCTGTGGGGGCATCAGAGGAAATGTGTATTTAGCATTGTTAGAATAGGAACTTCCTGGTATTTTTTCAAATACTTTCCTCCAGTGTCCTGATTGGCTCATTGGAGACATCCTGTTCCTTTGAGCATACTTCCTCCCTGCTTGGCTCCAATAGATAGAATAAATGAACAGGACAGACAATAAGGTTACTAAGACTCTCTCCCTCACCTCTTTCTATACATAGTTTGTTTCTTTCTTCTAAAAAAAACTGTTTTAAAGCAGCTTTCTGATTTGCTCCTTTGCCCATTTAAACTCTGCCACCAAAAGCAGCTCTCCATACAGACATGGTCATTTCTCCCAGAATATAGTTGGGAAGCATAGCTGTGTACATGTCCACCTCCCTTTCCCACCCCCTTCCCACCGTTTGGGGAGAGGGAAGGCAGGTCAATATGACAATATATGGTCATATCACCTGATAGATATTTATCAATTTTTAAAATATATAAAAATTAATTAACTCCCACCCATTCAGGAAATCCTTCCAGGGCTGTCAAGAAACCCCAGGATTTCAAAAAACCCTGATTGAGAAAGCCTGGTTTATCAGCATGCAGGCCAAGCTCCAATTCTTTTGCTTGAAAAAGTAATTGTCTTCTCCCCCTCTTAACAATTTAGATTAACTGGATTTAAAAAATACACTGGGCTTTCTATTGTGAACCTTCTTCCACTGACTGCCAAAGCAGTGCCCCTAAAAACAGGTTGTGGTAAATAATCAAGTTGAGGAACACATATGATGTGTTTTTTCCTCCTCTTCTTCATATATAAGAATAAAATTTTGCTAACTTTCATCATAGATGGGTCCATCCTAATTTTTTTTGTCATCTAGGATGCTACGTTAATGAAGGACGTGACTGTACTCAACCTTTCGCTTCATTATTTAAAGACCTCCATTCACAGGAAACTGGCACACTCTGTATGAATCTATAATGAACCGTAAGCAGCCTTTAAGCACTGTGAAATCATAATTGAGTTACGTTTGATGCTCTTGTTGTCATCCTGTTGCCTTTTCTTTTGAATAGGGAAAATAGATATTTACGTATAACCACACAGGCAGAGTCGCTAACAGTTTGCCCCTGCTTAGGTAAAACATGAAATAAATATTTAGAGTATCCAAAGACTTCAATAAGACAAACAATAGTGTGCATTACAATGATTTAAATTTGCCTGCCTGACAGCATTTGATGCCACTATGGGTCATGAACCAGTAGACCAGGGGATGTCAATCAGCGACAAAATATTTTTAAAAAGCAGTCAGGATAACTAGTCAAAGCAGCAAAAACAACAACAACAACACACAGGTTCATGAACACTAGTATGCCAACAGAAGCCATGTGATACAACATGACCTCATTAGAAGCTTCCAGGTCACATTTGCTCACTCAGCAATAAAAGAGTTATGCTGTTCTGTCCATTACCAAGTTCTGCAACAATCTACTCCATAGCTAATTGTTCTAAGGACCTTTGATGACAAGACCTATGTCTGACACTTGCTCTAATAATGTGCTTTTGTTATTTGTTCATACAGGATCCAGCTACAAACTATACAATGGTGAAGGGATGCTGTTGAAGTGCTGTTGAAGTGCCAAGAGAATTTTCATTCCGAGGATTTGAATAGTGTCTATAACAATACACGGATATATTTATATATCTACTTACTTCATTTATGGCCTACCTTGGTCACTGAGACAGCCCAGCACACCATAATGTAGAAATTGGATTGCAATGACAGAAGACCACACAGTTAAAAAACAAGGTGATACATTACAATAAAAAGAGCATAAACTACAAGCATCATTCTGAGCTATTCCAGTATATAGCCAGTTTGGTGTAGTGATTAAGAGTAGCAGCAACTAATCTGGCAAGCCGGTTTGATTCCCCGCCCCTTCACGTGCAGCCAGCTGGGTGACCACAGGCTACTCACAGTCCTGTTAGAGCTTTTTCTCACAGAGCAGTCCTTTCAGAACCTCACTCAGTCTCACCTACCTCACAGGTTGTCTGTTGTGTGGAGAGGAAGGAAAAGACTCCTTTGGGTAGTGAAAAGCAACTCTTCTTCTATACTATAGTACTAAATAATTCACATTTTTAAAATGCCATCTTGAACAGTTGTGTATTTTTTTGCACCTGCTGCAAAATAATAGAAGTGATCTCTTCAGATAGGCCATTCCACAAGATGGGAGTCAAAACACAGAAGGCACGTGGAATCAAGAACCATCCTAGAAGTTGGATTCTTCTCATCTCTCCCCTCCCAAATGGTCAGCCTGAGTTGCAGAGCGGAGACCAATGAGATTTTGTAATACAGAGATTAATAGCATTGCATTTGTCCCCAGCCAGCATGGAGAAGGGGGAAGAAAAATTAACCCTTTATCCTGTCCTTTCAGCAATGCAAACATCAAAAGCATTGCTTCTATCCCTTGTCAACTTAGGAGGGAATGGAAGAACTCTCTTTTGAAGCTTCAATGTAAAGCTATTTGTCTGAAGGGGATAAGCTGGATGAGAACCCTGAATTGGTTTCTAACCAACAGGCAGCTGCAAACTGTTGAGTTCAGCAGTTGTTTGAGCTTCTCTAGGCAATATGAACAAATCCCTGATCAGGTAACAGGTTGATTTTGAGAATTTGTCTGCCTTACAGATTGTCTGCCTTACAATTTTGCAGCATCCTTACTTTACATGAATGGAGAATGGCAGTCTTCAAGCAAAGGTTGGATACACACTTTTCTTGGATGCTTTAGGATGCTTTGGGCTGATCCAGCGTTGAGCAGGGGGCTGGACTAGATGGCCTGTATGACCCCTTCCAACTCTATGATTCTATGATTCTAATTTTGTGTAACTTCTACCCTTCTTCCACTGGGTTCTGCCACTTTAGCAATAGGATGTATCCCTCAAGCACATTGCTTTCTGCTCATGCCTCTCATGACACTACCTGTATATGACTCTTCTGTGTTTTCTCCATGGGTCTATTGAGGAAATGTCTGTCATCCAAGAGCTGCTAAGCCTAGATCCAGTGGCCTTTGTAACTATAAATAGGAAGCTAAATATATATAACTGGATGAGTATCCAATCTTTCTGACATGTTGCTATTGACTGTTGAATAGGTGGTTCCCATAATTGAAAAATAGGGATTTGAAAAGTTATTGTTTTTTTTTCCTCAAATTGATTAGTTTGTTGCTCAGGTACCTGCCTTATACAAAGGCTCATGACCCTGTGTGTATCCTGAAATCAATAGATACAGCCTGCTGTGTATGCAGGCCAACATATGAAAGAACAGATGAAGTAGCCAAATAATAATAATAATAATAAAACACCCAATAATTACTAAAGCTACTTGGTGTTCAACGTAGATGGAAAGTGTCAAGATTGGGATAAAGTAATCTGAGCCTGACTCGCTGATTGCATTCACAGCAAAATCTCTAACCAGCCTTGATCTGTCCAGGTTTTTTTTTTTCTTTCCAATTTATTAGCGGTTGAACCTGTCTTTTCCCACCATGGAATTAATTGCAAGTTTGAAATGTCTATTGTAGTCTTGTAATATTTTTAACTACTTTATTTGCACAAACATAAAAGCCCAGTTGCATTTCAGTATGAATCCACAGCAGAGCTGTGTCATCATTCTATAACATGCATTCATCTAGAATGTCTTTAACTAGCAGCAAGTTACAAATTGGTCCCAGTTTTTCTACTCTGCAGATGGCTTGGTTACCCTATACAGTGCAATGCTTATCCCAATTCCTTGGCGATATGTTTCACAGTAACATGAATACTAGCTATATAACCCAAGTGATGTAGAATTATTTTGTATTCTTGCCTTATTAGTCAGACACCATATTGGGTTATTTGAAAGATTAAATGTGTAATGCAAGACCTGTTTTCAAATGAGTTCAAATACTTTTAACAACCCATGGTAAATCATTTTTGACAGTTCTCCAGTTGCCTCCATTAATGAGCTACAGACTTAATAGAATTTCTCAGTATTGAGGAAAAAGAGAATTATCACCTAGCACACTAACACAGAAAGAGAGAGAGAGCTGGAACTAGGCGGAGCCATGGCACTTGGATAGCTCGAATACTTCGAGCTCCTGTTCCACTGAGGGTCAATCGCTGCTGTGATTGACAGAACTGGGTTTTGGGTACGCCAACCTACCCATAAATCTTCTCAGGAATTCCTTGTGAATCTCTGGGGCCTCTCTGTTCCGCAGGGAAATTAATCTCCCACTGGAACGTAAGCTCAGTGTGCACAGGGTCCAGCAAGCGCCGTCCGCCATCTTAAAATCTTTTTTCCTTTTCTTCCTTTTTCAACTCTGCAATCTACAAAGCTTATTTTAATCTACAAAGCTAATTGGATACCTCCCAGCAAGACCTTCGACTCACCACAACTCCGGAGTGAAAACATCTGGCAGACATCAGATCGAGCCTGCAAACAGTGAGTGGGGTTTCCCTCGGCACCTTCTTCCCTGGAATGAACTCTCGGCGTGGAGAGTTGCTCTCGCTAATCCAAACAAGCCAGAGTGACGGGAAGACTATTTATTACTACTTAGGGGGTGAAGCTGCCAAACTCCAAGATATTGAGTCATTAATCAACGCAGAGATGCAAGTGCATTTCCGCTTCTCCGTCTTTACTTTTCCCCCCGTTTCTGGCTCTGCTTGATGCCACCTCATTTTGAGGCAGGCTAATTTTCTTTTCTAAGCAGAAGAAGGACTTAAATCAACTCAAACTAATAAGTAACAGCTCTTATTATATCTGTTTTTTTTCTTCGAATATAAGAGAGATTAGAGCCGTGGAATCTCGCGAGAACTAAGCTTTAGAGACACTCCTTTAATTAAAAACAGACTGTTGCTTTCGTTAGGACTCTGTAGGACCTCTACTGGCTATTTGCAAAATTGCAATATATTTTGGAAACAACATATGCATAATTGATTAAGTCTAACAAAATTCCAAACCTGGAACATGTTTTCGTTTAAAAAATTTGCATATCTTCTAGACAAACAAACACAAGACCTGAAAACCGCACTCAAGAGAATTGGTATTTGAAAGAAAAACCATGGGTAACAGTTTTCATGAAAGACTATGGCCAGCAGGAAAACAAAAACAAAAAGTAGTAGCAAATACCTGGACTAGTGGGCTTATGAATGTATGGTCAAGATATAATAAGAGACTTTCCCCCACACCATCAATATTGAAATCGCCAATTGAGGCACATTTTGGTAAAGCTCAACAAAAAAGGTTGACCTGTATTCAGTACAAAGACTTAATATCAAAGACTGGTAAGCTTAAGGATATACAAACAATAAAGGATGAAGGAGTAGAAATTCAATGGTTAGAGTACAACCAACTAGTATCCAGATTTAAAGCAGAGTTCCAGCAACCGTTAAATCTAGAGGCCCCAATACCAGAGTTTGAAAACTTAGTAATCCAAGATAAACCACATTTACAGGGCCAAATATATAAACTGTTACTAAGGTACGAGACAGAAATGGAACGGGTAAAGCCATGTATGATCAAATGGATGCAAAATATTGAGACTAATGTGACAATGGAACAATGGGAGTTAGTATGGTCTAGAATACCAAAGTATACCAACAGTCAAATACTTAAAGAAAATTGGTACAAAATGTTTTATAGGTGGTATGTAACTCCAAAAGTGATCGCTAAAATTGCCAAAAATTGTAACAACAAATGTTGGAAATGTGATGATAAAGTAGGTTCTTTTTTTCATATGTGGTGGAGATGTGAAAAAGTTTATAAGTTTTGGGCAAAAATACATACTATTATGCAGAAAATGTGGGGTCTTAGATTCCCTATGAAAGCTGAAGCTATGTTATTAAGTGTTCCTCCTCAGTGCCTCCCAACCCACACACAGAGCTTCTTCTTCTACGCGACGACGGCAGCAAGACTAGAATTGGCCAAGAAATGGAAAACGCAAGAACTACCCTCGACAGAAGACTGGCTGAATAAACTAGCTGACTTTGCCAAGATGGCTAAACTGACACTGATAATTAATGGAAAAACAGAAAAGGCCTTTCAAGAACAATGGGGCCCTTACCTGAACTATCTAAAAAAATAACACAAAGGGGATTGAAACAGGGAACCAAATGTATTAAATGAAGAGCATAGTCCTCTTTTTTCTGTATGGACAACATAGATTGCATATATCTTACTGTCTTTAATTATGGAAAATAAAAATAAAAACTTTATAAAAAAAAAAAAAGAAAGAGAGAGAGAGCTGACCAGCCATCTTGCTTCAACGTGTCATAAAGCTACCAGTGCACATAATGTCTATAATGTGATCATGTGTTTACTAGAGCAGAATTATACAGAGAAAGAATATACAGTGACCTAAATCAATTTAAGTCATTGCTCAATTTCCTCTAACAACACAGGAATAAACAGTGAAGGAGATGGGTATATTTAACCTAGGCTGAATATGCATGGAGCTTTTATTCCAATCCCAGGTCGATTCAGTCCCTGCCATCTACACTGAATGAGATTTCCATTTTGATTTGGGGCAGTTTACATTTTTCATCTGCAACAAGCATGATTGATCCGGAGTGACCCTACCTTTCCCCCGCAATATCCTGGATTGGATATAACCCTCAATAGTTGAAAAATCGGCATGAGTAAAGGTGCAGCTCTCTGCTTTTCCCAAACTAATTTGCTGCCTAGAGCCTCCAATGTTGTAGAAAAGCACTGATTGGCCAGGGTGTCAGTTCAAAGGCTTCCTCAATCCCATGTTGCAAAGATTTTCTTAAAGAGGAGAAGCTCCAGAAGCCCAACTTCTCTCGGTAGAGATTTTTCTCTTGGATTTATTTCCTTCCTTTGCAGTCTCCAATCCTCGCCCCCTCCCCTTCAAGAAAAGAAAGAGGCTCCTGATGTGCTTGGTTTCCTCCCTTCTGAACTTCCCTAACCATGTGCAGAATACTTTTCTGTTTCAATGGGAGAAGACACAAAATAGAGGAAGACTCGAGTTCAAATCGATCTAAATTCAGCAGGATCCACAATGGAATAAACAACGTGCAGAATCAGCCCTAGAGAAAGTTTAGTGCAAGAAGATGAATATTTTCAGCACTTGCAAATAATTAAAGCACTTAGAGATGGCATCCCATTATAATTACCAGTTTGAACCGGGCTGCCCAGCAGAGCCCAAGCTGATCCTTTGGGGAGAGTTCTCTCCACACAATCCGATTTACAAAGGGCTATTCTGGTCAGCCCAGCAGCACCCTTTGAAGCCCAAAGGGACCCCTAGGCAATCTCCTGTTGTCTCACACCTATGACTCATTCCTATGCCCATCTGCCAGGGGAAATTTATCTCCTAAAACCAGTAGCTAGACCCATTAATATAATGGCTCCCTTTGTTTAAGCTCATCAGGACCCATCTCCTGCCCTAGAAAAGGCTATTGCCCAACTTAGCACCTAAGGAAAATTCCATCCTGTTCTTACCTAGTACCCATCATTAACCCCTCTCCCCAAAAGACATTTAAAGAGTGCCTTTCCCGAGCCAAAGTGTGTCTTCTGATTTGGATCCATTCAGAGCACCCTACGTGCTGGCTATATTGCTTGTTCTCTGCCTCTCGGCTTTACAGGACCAGTAAATATACTGATTGCAATCCTCCCCTCCCACTTTATTTTCCTATCTGCTTGAATGCTAGTGTGCTAGATATATTTGTGCCTATTTCTTTTTGTTATTTTCTTTCCAATAATGATTTTAATATTTTATTATAACTATAGGTTGTCTGCCTTGAGTTCTAAAGGGTAAATATTGCAACCTCATAAATATTGGCAAACAATCCTTTATGCTACATTAACCTCTTGCAAAGCAATTCCCCACTGCTAAATATACACGTCATGAACATGTATGAGCATTTCTGGTAATAAGCCCCGAATTTGCATGGACTCCTCCATGTTCATCAACCTTTGGGTTCACTTGATTTTGTTAACTGTTTAGCTGTTTCTTGGGGTGCTATAGATGTGAAATTCACTGTGGAGACCCCTGATTATATTGCCTCTTTGTGGAGATGGTTTCTAGGTCTAGTCCTGTGTCCACCCTACTTGCCTTTGGCTCCAGGAGGTGGTTATCCATCACTTACCTTCCAATGTCATAGTTTTAGAGACAACCATGATTTCCTATTGACTTAATGGACTTTTTCATACAGACCCATCTCATAATTCATGTTAGGTGAAATGTTGAAGTCAGGCATCATAGTACATGTAGAATATCCAATGGGGATTTCCTTGCCCCCACCCACATGGTGGGAGCTGGAGCAGGAGACATATGGGGGAAGCTTTTCACAGTTTGTCCACTGGTCATCAAACCAGCATGTCCCATGGCTGTGACAGGTGATGCCACACCATCATGATGTCTGGCGCCTGTGCCACCTGAAGCCATTCTTTCTAGGTGCATGATCCTCATCCCCCTTTCCAGTACTCAGATATCCCTCCTTGGATGACAGATATGCACTTTCATTGTCTCGGTTACAATAGAAGGGCCATGGATTGTGGGGTTTCAAATGGCTGGGGTGCTAGAGATGTGAAATTCACTGTGTAGCCCCATGAGTGCATCAACTCATCACAGACTATGGGTCACCCTTCTTGACTTATGAATAAATTCAATGCGGACTTCGAAGCGGGCCTCCATTGCACAATGAAAATATGATCCAAATGAAGGTATCATGGTGATGTTTTTTATTTATTTATTAGATTTGTATCCCGCCTCCAACAACTTTTGTCGCCTCAAGGAGGCTAACACTTAAAACCATAACAATGCCGCACAAAATCCCCATTAACAATAACAGTACACATAAGGACCCACAAGATGGTGGAAACAAACTATCAGCCAGCATAATCTACTAAATCCAGCCAGACAATCCGCATTAGTTGATATATATTACAAGGGATGCTCAGCTAGGGTGGGAGTCCTGTTGTGATACATTCATAAGTTAGTAAGGAAGGGAGGGAGAATAATTTCCCCCTGGGGGCGCCAGAGAAGCTTTTTAAAGCTATATGCAAGCTTTAAAGCCATGCACCAAGCACTATGGGACTAGCATATGGCTTTAAAATGTTCCCCCATTCCACCTATGGGCTCCATTGGCAGTGTGGGGGCTCCATCAGCTGTAGGGGGAACTTTCTAAAGCTGCACACCAGCTGCTGTGCTGCCTTTGCATGCTCTCCCATGTGACATATTGAGGAACATGCAAAGGGGAGGCCACATCTCCTCCAAATCCCACAAACCACTAAGATTCGGAGGCTTAAAGACCCGTGTGGGCTCAGTGTGTTCATAGAAGGCGTGGCTTCACAAATGCTGGTTTGCAACCCATGAATCATTGAATTTTGTGGGTTCTCAAACCTCCGTGAGCCAAACCATGCCTATCTCTAGAATCAAAGTAAAACTAACACAGTATGCCAATACAGCAAAACAACATTCCAAGCCTGGGAAGACACAGATATGCAGGAGGGGGGAGGAGAAAGAGGATAAAACAGTCCGGGAAACCCTGAAAAATCCCAGATACAACCCAGAGACCTGAATATATCCAGAATTTACTGATTTGGTATTTTTGGGAGATATATTGGGACTAAATATATAATGCATGCCCCTAAGATGCAGCACCAATTTGTGTATGTGCATTTAACTATAATAAATGTGTGGAAGCTACTTCCACAGATTTATGGACCTAACTAAATGACCCATTATGCACGGGGGGATAGTGCGCATTCGGGGTGGAATGGCGGTGACTAAAATCACTGATAACGCACGGTGCCGCCTGCAACCGGCCGCAGATTCAGTGCATGCCGCCGAAAAAGCCGTGTTAGCAAAACGCAGAAGAAAGTGCAGCTTCCGGGTGACCGGGGTGCAACCAGAAGTGGCACCGGGGTCATTGCGTGCATAATCGGATACTCTGGGTTTTGCTGCCATTGCATCCTGTCCCGTGCATAAGCGGTTTGCTTAGCTTCTTCCCACTCCGCGTTTTCCATGTGACCCGAAATTGCCGTTTCGGCAGCCGTGCATAATGGGCCAATGAGGAGAAATGTATTTTTCCCCCCATAAAGGAACACATAAGAGCAAATATATGTATTTCTTGTTTAAACTTAAAATCCATCTGATTTCTTTCCAAAGAAATCTTCATCAGCAGGAAGAAAGCTACCTGCTTGAACTTGAACCTTTCCTTTTATTTTAAAATGTGGATACTGGCCTATGGATGACCACTTTGGTTTCTTGTTGAGACCATGGTTCAGGAAATTCGACTGTACATTGTTTGGTGTCAGAAAACCTAATTCCACTGGATTTCCATGATTCAGTGATTCCAAAACCAATCTCACATTGGGTGAAAAGGTCATCTAAGAACTGGTTAACATGACCTAGCTCCCAATTTACTGCATCATTGCTAACACTTCCGAAGGAGTGTTTGCAATGGGGTGGTAAATTGGGATCTGAGCATACCACTTTCCCCCAAAACTTAATGAATGGAAAATAAAGCTGAAAAGCTTTATGTGAATCCACTCTGAATTCTGAATTTGTTCTCTTAGGTCAGGATGACCCACTGGCAAAACCCAGTCAGGAAGTCTGTCCATCTCATTTTTTATTGCATTAAGGTCTCGGACTAAAATAATTGATGTATGAGCAAAAGGCATTTTAAAAACAGAAATTCCACATGTTAATATTACAGAAGTTGGCTCTCTTTGCTATTGATATCACTTGTTAGAATCTTTCCTTTACTAAGTCATACTTGTAACTCTTCACCTTGAAGAGTTCTCCATTCTGATACAATGTCAGCTATAAATAATAAAAAGGAGCCAAAACAGATTGGAGCCTGGTGAAGAGGGGAACAATGTGATTACATGGACAGCTTTGCTGGATAAGTGTGACATCAGGATTTCAGAAACCATATTTGTCATTAATGTGATCCCTAATGTGATCTGTTAACTTACAAACTAATTACTTAGTGACTTGTCTGCCACACTAAGCACAACTTCCATGATTTTTGCTAGTTTTACTGATTCAGTTTAGGAAGAATGGTACCTTTTCTTTTAAAAAGGAATAACTGATGATCAGCTCCATGGGAGCACTTTTTAAAAAAATACAAAACAATTTGACAAACCATATTACTCTCAAAAAGTCGATTAAAATATAACTGTTGGTTAATCAAAATGATCTTCCCTTTATATCTTGCAGAATATTAAATGCATAACAGGTAATGTAAATAGAATTAATAGAAGCAATTTGTCATTTGAAAATAGATTTCTAAGATAGTGGCAATTCTCAGTTTAGGCAAATATGTAGATCCTTAAATATGGGGAGTGGAGCCATGAACAGACAAAACAGATCTTTCTACAAAGCTGAAAAATGTCCCAGGTTTGCAGAAAAAATGGAGGCAAGGCTAATCACCACTGCCCTAAATGATGAAAGGGGTGCCTGTGGCTTTAAGAAACTGTTGGTCTCAGTGGCCATTGCTAAGCAACCAGATAGCTTTCAAACCTTAGTTTGTACCAGTAAAAGGCAGAGGGGGTGGGGGGGTCAAGGCGCTTTCTAGGTATGTTTTGGCCTTTGAGGGAGACTCACCAGGCTAATCTGAGCAGCAGCCACCAGGCAACTTCCTACCACAATGCTTACTTAGACCCAACTGCTTGCTACTGTTCAACAAGAGTGACTCCACTAAGGCCAGTGTAATGCAGTGGTTAGAGTTTTGGACTAGGATCTCATATACCTGGGTCTGAATCTCCATTTTGTATGTATTCTGCCACGGTGACCTTGGGCCAAGTATACATTCTCAGCCTAACTTTAATCACAATGTTTTTGTGAGAATAAAATAGAGGGGAGGAGAATGGTATGAGCTGCATTGTGGCCATATAATTAGTGTGATTGAACTATAATACCTGGCAGATCCAGTTACCTGCCCTAAGACTAGACTGTATCTGAGTGGAGGGGGGAGGGAACAGGATGCCTTTGGGTAGTCACATCTCAAATTGACTATTATTTGAGGGGCATGTCTCGCTTGATTAATATAGCTTATAGCAGACACAAGGTGATTTCCTAAAACCACGTTCTTTTTGTACAGATTGGTAATTCTCTATTGATAGAAAGCCAAGCCCAGTTTGCTTTTGGTATGAATTGATTCTCAGGAATTTGATTGAAATGATACCTTAGAAAACACCTTGACATTTATGTTCCAACATAGTTCCAGCAGATCATTTTTATTATCCAGAGTCTCTTCTATTACTTTCAGTCTCATATCAGTTTTTCTTGTTTGCCATGTTCCCCCCACCCCAGAAAATGTCCAAGGATATTCACAGCTACTAGACATCTATTTTTGCTTCTAGTTAACCTTACTACAGCTTGTGTGCCATTGCAGGAAAATGAGTTGAAATGGGCCAGATAATATATACTCTCTGCATTGGCTACATGGTCTGATTGAAATATCAGTAGATTATACATAGTTGAACACATTTATGACATGATTAAGTTAAACCTGTATCATTTGTCTACCAGTAATTAATACTTATTACAAGACACTTAGTTCATCACAATGCTATAATGAAGTATAGAACTATATCAAAACAACAAACTCCAGACCAGATCATCCAACAAAGTATTTGACTCCTCTGATTAAAACTTAAACCTACATTAATCTAATATCCATATATGGTACCATACCATTGGATAGGAGCTGGTATTGGGTTTATTTTTAAAGATACTGGTGGCCATGTTGATCCTTCCAAAATATAATCCTAGAATCAATGCAATAACATATTTTATCTGATAAATAAGAAAAGGGCAAATTGTAGTTAAATTAGGCACAACTAGTAGATAATACTATCTCAAAAGCTTGGGGGAAATAATCAAGATGTGCATTTACCTTAAAACTAATGAAAATAGAAGTGAAAATGTCCATTTTTTCCTATCATTTGGATGGTTAAAAGAAAAAAGCGGGGTCAGTATGGGAATAAAAGTATCTTTTCAACCTCTACCTTTGAATTGGTATTTCCAGCATCATCGGACTGGAAGAATGCACATAAGAGTACTGCTTTTATTAATGCTTTGCTTCAATCCAAGCCAGTAGCTCTACAATTTAAGAACTAGGATGCTGAGACCAAAAGAAAATATTCAAGATGGCAGCAAAAGGGGATGGATGAGTCCCCTAACAGTGTATATCCTGAAAATTATTCTGTCAGGCTGGTAAGAACAAATCCAGAATTCATAGGCATTACAAAAAATACACCCTCAAAAAAAAACATGGCTGTTTTTTAAAATTTGTTTTACATTTTGAGTGCTTACCATAATTATAATTAGGAGATCTTTTGGGAGGCATTTCTTTTGTTTAGGATTCTGCTAATTTTCAGGGCAGTAGCATGATCCTGCAGAAATGGCATGATCCTGCAGAATATAGTTGGAAAGCATAGCTCCTCTCCTTTCCACCCCCTCCAGGCCCATCAGTGGCCATTTTGGGAGGAGAGGCACAATGACCATATATCTGACCACATGACATGACCATATATCTGAAAATCAGGAATAAACAGTAAAAGTGACCTCCCCAGATCACAGTTATGACATTTTCATGATTTTTTTTTTCATGGAATTCACTTCTAGAGTCTTTTTGGGGAGGAAGCGGCAGAATTTTGGTATCACAAAACTTGAGGGTGGACTATAGCTCATTGCTAAAGCATCTGCTTGGCATGCAGAAGGTCCCAGTTTCAATCTCAGCATCCCCATTATGGATCAGGTTATAGGAGATGTGAAAGATCTCATCCTCAGATCCTCGAGAGCAGGTGATTGTAAAGATTTTTACATCCCAATTGTCTGATTCAGTTTAAGGCAATTCCATGTGTTTTTGTATTTATAACCTAGAAAGCCCTTTCCTGGGCTACTGCCTGCCTAAACTTGAACTTTTCTCAGTGAAGGGGTAGAACATACTCCATTTAAATTAATTGGAAAAGTACTAAAACTAGCATGTATTAACAAAGGTGAGAAGGCATAAAATGCTCAATTAAAATTCCATAAATGTAATGGTTATTTTATTTTTTTTTAATCAGATGAGACAAATTTGGATTCCTTGAAAGTTTAATCCTAAAATACCTTAAAACAGAGTTCTATGTCATTTTGGGGGGGGAACTGTCATCTGGTCATGATGTCAGGACAAGGATGAGTTGCAAACCCCACAGAAATTTATACAGAGATTGTATTACCCAAATCAATGCATGTGTTAGGCCCATTACATGCAGACTGTACACTACATGTGCAACATCTGGCCAGATCACTGAAGAAACTATATACATGAGGCCTGCTTTCAGGCAGGGGGGGGCAAGACAGAGTAAGAGGATCTCCCTAATAAGATACAAAGCTAGAAAAAGAAATACAACAGAAGGCAAAAACAAAACATCATTGCAGTACAGTAACATAATTCTAGCAATTATACCCATAGTTGTTGCCTGGTTGTGATAAATGTGAAATCTAAGGAAATAAATAGTGAATACGCTGCTTTATTCTGAAGAGACAATAACTTTTAGGTAAACATCTGGAAAAAAGTTCTTGACAGGTAGAACAGTTCTTCAGTGGAACAGGCTTCCTTGGGGAGGTGATAAATTCTCCTTCTTTGGAAGTTTTTAAGCAGAGGCTAGATAATCATTTGACAGAAATGCTGATTGTGTGAATTTAGGCATATTGTGGGGGGGGCAGGAAGGGTTGTGTCTGTACTTGGCTCTGTGTCCGTTTTTTGCATTCCCATGGAAATGCTGATTGCTATTAAAATGTTGTTATTGTTATTGTTGTTGTTGTTGTTATTATTTTAGGTGATTGCTATTTTGATGTTAGAAGGCAAATTTCCTCCAGACCAGACTGGTCAGGGATTCTAGTTTGGATGGGGGGGGGGGGATGATCTTGGTATGTAATTAAGGTCTCTGTGAGTGGGCAGGTAGTTGTGAGTTTCTTGCATTGTGCAGAGGGTTGGACTAGATGATCTTGTAGGTCATATGAATGATTCCATGAGTCTGTGTAGGGATTCAGGGAAGAAGAGAAGAAGAGTTAGTCGTGGACTAAGAAAAACAAATAAACAAACCAAAATCAACTAGGGAAAGTATAGATAAAGTGAAGAATTCTGTGATTCAGCATAAAGAGAATTAGGCTTAGATGAATACAAAACCAGTTATGGAGTTGGAGGGGGGCTGTAATCCATTGATTTCAGTGGAAGGAGAACAGCAGCTCAAAATGGAGGCACAAAATGCTCTTTTTATAGGTTTGGAGAAGCCAGGCCTCAGATAAGGTTGGAATCTACAATGGAATTAGTTCAAGAATGTTGGGTAAAGGTAAAGGAATCCCCTGTGCAAGCACTGGGTCATGTCTGACCCTTGGGGTGACGCCCTCCAGCAGACTCAATACAGGGTAGTTTGCCAGTGCCTTCCCCAGTCATTACCGTTTACTCATTGTACTCATTTTACCGACCTCGGAAGGATGGAAGGCTGAGTCAACCTGAGCCAGAATGTTGGGTACTAAAAGACAATTGAAAGAGAGTTTTTACTGGGGCATGGTAATGATTCCCACAGTTCTAATACAGGTTAAGTAGCAATTTGATGACTTTTCCGGGGTTAATGATTGAATTGACAGGTTACAATAGATGAGAATAAGAGTTCTAAAGCCTTAGTCTATTAATATGGATGTGCATCACATAAAAATTCAATACTTTTTAGATTTGGCTCCAAACAATTTGGCTGAATCTGAATCACCTGAATTAAAGTTTTGGTATAGAGATTTGTACACTTTGAGGACAACCAAACCAATTCAGGCACTGAGGCATTTAAAGGTATCTAGATATCCCCTTAACTGATCCTACCATCGTAATGCTGCGATCCCAACTTCTATCCTTCCCAGGCTAAAGTGGGATGGCTCTCTTTGATTCAGGCTTCTCTGTTTCAGCTGGTTTAAACTCATAGGATGTTTGATATGGCCTGCATAAGTCTAAAAAGTATAAGAATCAGCATTGATTCAGGTTCTTTTCATCAAATCCAAGCTGAATCACCCAATAATAGATTATTACCCAGCAAACTTAAATCAGAGCAACTTTGGGGAATACACAAATTAAGGGGTCCCTTTGTGGACATGGCCTCAGTTGCAAAATTGAGTGCGATTATAAAATGAATTTCCCAAGCCTTCCTAAATTTCAGGAAAGGGTAAATCTTCACTTCTTGTACATCTGCTCTGAGTGCTCAAAACATGATTTCAAATAATGTTGAGAATGTCTTAGTGAATCATCTCAGGCTTAGATGACAACACAAAAGCTAATCCTTTCTGTATTATCGTTTCAGTGCATCCGCTAAAGGAAGTATACAAAGAGAATATGGTGCAGAGAACGCTCGCAAGGTTTCCCCTTTTCCAAACCTCTTGATAGAGTCAGGAATTCAGTGGGAAATGTTGTAAAACAATTCTGCATAACAGTTTATGAGTTAAAAAGATGTGAAGTTTGTTTTAATTTAATTTACTAATAAGAATACTGCATAGAAGACTCATAATTCTATATTGTTACCCCAAAAACAATTCTCCTAAATATTGATCATTCCCATCCTAATAAAAGTATATTTGAAGTAGGCCTGTCCCCACAGGAAAAAAAGCTAAGAATGTTGAGTTGTCAAGGGGATGCTAACTTTGGGAGTGAATTTTTACTTGCAGCAGCCCGAGTCTTACAGATTTCAAGATGGTATCTGACATTTAGATGAAACATAGGAGGAGAACAGGATATGAAGACATTTTTATGTAAATGTAGGGTATCTGAAAGATTGTATTGTATTATCTCCCATGCTTGCTTCGGGAATGTCAAGAGAGAGGCTTCAAAGCGCATGGAGCCAAAAATGAGCTTGACAGCCAGAAATATTGGGAAGAATTGCTAATCAGGAGATTCTATTTAATTGACTCTGAAAGGAGCAAAGCTAGCAAGGGATTCGGTACCTTCAAAATGTTGAGGCTGTGGGAAATAAGCACGCTACTCTGTCATGATTGGTCATTAGCTCTCACAGAATAACAGAGAGGTTATTACCTGGTGTCATCCTACACGATATATTCCCTGGAGAACAAGGGGAGTTCTGCATTAGAATCCAGTGCAAAATTTACCTCTCTCCTGCCGCCCACTGAAGTGAGCAATGTTGCTGCAACCAGGCTGGCTAAAGTCAGATTGCTGCAAGCAAGCTAAATGCAGAGTGGGAGACGAAGAATGATGCATATCCATTTTATGTGCAGAGTACACATGAAGTTCAAAAGGGCTATGGGCACCATCATTATCACCTTTGTCTTTCACATGCCAAAAGCATCAGAGAGAAATGTACATGGCTTCAGTTAATAAATCATTCACCAAGAGCACAGGGTGCCTGTCTTTGCAGAGCATCATTAACAAGCCAAGCTGTGTGTACTGCACACCCAGGTGTGGAGATAATGTTTAATTAAAATTGGGAGAGCATCCAATAAAGTATTTGTGTTTCCAATTTCAACTTCAGGCTTTTATACCCCAGAACACTAGTGTTTTAATAGATTTAAAAAACCCTTCTGGGGTATAAATTCCACTGCCCCTGAAAGTAACAATGAGGTTTTTGCTAATGCTATTCTTTTAAAGACAGCTATTATTAGTCACTGTGTTGCTGTAAACCGTGCCTTTATTTTTGGAGACTAAGATTTTCAAGCCAAGGAAGGTTGGGGGAGTACTAATATGTCCTCAGATTTCTCAGCCTTTAAAATTCTATTGCTTGAATTAAGCTCTTAAAAATGTAATAGAAATGGCCCCTAGACTCATTTTCAAATGCCTGAAATGGAAAAAAAAAGGATTTTCCATGTACTCAGTTGCAAGAGGTCACAAAGGTTTACATTGCCTCCTCTCTAAAATGCTCAGAATGGGGTTTTCAAGGCAAGAGAATCCAAAGGAGTTCTGTCATTGCTTATCTCGATGTCATGACCTGGTATCCCTTGGTTGCCTCACATCCAAGTACCGCCCAGGTCTCACCCTACTTCTGTGTTCCATTGAGATTGGGTTTGTGAGAGAAATCCAAACAGGTGGTTTAAATTGCTACCAATAAATGGACTGTTTCACTTCCTCTCACTTCTAAGTGTGGAGGAGAGAAACAGAGGATTTAAATGGCTGTGAGGCTTTTAAACCTAAGAATCGACTGGAGGACTCACAAAGGTTTTAGCCTGAAATGGCTGGTAGCCATTTAAACTCTCCATTTCACTCCTCCCCACTAAGAAGTAGAGGGAAGCAAAATGGCTGGCAGCCATTTCAGGCTAATAGTGGAAATTTGCATAGGATGCAGCACAGAAATTGCAATGATTAGGGAAAATTGATGGGAATTGCCACACCATTTTGTGTGATGGGAATTGTTTTTCTACTTGCACAAGTTTGAATGTATCCAGTCAATTGAAAACATTTCTTCATAAACACTAAGAGCTCTCAATCACAACATGGTTTTTGCTGCTCAATTTATGTCAATCTCTTGTTTTGCTTAAAATATTTTTAATTTGCATGATTCTCATGAAAGCTATTCAAGGCCTGGTTTTCCATCAGGTAGATAGGTTGAAATAGTTAGAATGCCTTGTAAAATGTTGTGAATATAATAGGTGAGGTGAACAGAAAGGAGGGCATCAACCATTTGTCCATTCCCTTTACTTTAAATGTTCCCAGCCAACTCACCATGCTGTTTTACTGCCTTGCAGAGATAATAGCAACTTGCATGGGACAGCCAAAGTAGCATGGCTGAAATAAATCATTGTTTCTTTTCTGTGAAAAGTAGTGAACTCTAATGCCAGTGGTTAAAATGGTCATTATGCTCTAGGATGACTTCAGGTTTTTTATTGGTACTTGTTCATGTTCTTTGTGATTTCCCCATTTCTGCAGTGCAAATCTGTGCACTACTGTTCCTTAACTGAGTAAAAGGAAGCCAGAGTGTGCTTAAATAAATCACCTAATATGCATAACTTTTTAAAGTGTTCCTTTATTAGTGCGATTCTCTTTGATAGGTTGCACACTTCCCCATCAATATGATTTCCTCTGCATCATGTCACCAGTGTCAACTGTAATGACAAATTATTCAACAATAAAAGGAACTGAAAACAAACAACCCCCTAAGCTGCTGCTTGACACAAGATGAGTCACATGACATCTGAAGGCAAACACTGTAATATTACTGTAATATTCAAAGAAAATGCTCATGGTCAAAATAATTTATTTTTGAAAAAACATGTATCAGTTATGGTACCAGAAGATAATTATGTTGGCTTTTAAATATTTTAAACAAACTCGTGATCTCTCTAATCTGGTAGTGACATTTTATTTTGGCATTGAATTAATTACCCTTACCATCATTAATAATTAAATCACAGCCCACATAGGCTGTCAGCTTGATTTTTCCTGCAACCTAGACAGGGATATCTTGATTTATTTTGCCCTGGGAAAGATCACATCATGATAGATAAGAACGGTTGTATCTCATATATTAATATTTCTAATCTTAAAATTTCGATCTGTCCAGGGGTGCATCCCATTTCCAGACAATGTAAGAGCCACTGTTTTACTTAAGAAGCACGTTCACAATGAGATATATGTAGCTCCTAGGAAGAGTATGGATAACTCGATAACTTGCTTGGTGTATACATGTCATCTGCTCTTGAATTGCTGACTGGAATGTTATTTATTTATTTATTAGTTGGATTTCTTCCCCGCTGCTATCGGTGAGCCATCTCATGGTGGGCTAAATAAAAGATAAAACCCCACATAAAAATTAAAACATGATCAGTCCCCCTCCCCATTATAATCAAGACTTGGGAGCAAAAAGTAATAGCTCCCCCCCACCGACTTCCCTCCATTTTTCCAGTCACTCCTCACCAATGCCTCAATTTATTGCGATTGAACTAGAGGATGGATGTAGAGTTGCCAACTTTTAAAATAAAACTTGGTAGCTGTCTTTAAAAGCAGCTTTGTGTGCTGATAATAGCAAGTTGTCTTGTTGATTTTTAAAACTGTGAAAAGCTTCACTTGTTGATTTCCGCCCAGCAAGGTGCTGATAAATGCACAAAAGCATTTCAGGCCATCTTGGTCAGTTAGTAATTAGTTTGGGCAAAAATAATGATTTGTGAAAATGGTAATGTCAGAGGCAATTTGTTTTAAGAATCAGGTGAGGGATGACTATCCTACTCAACATTAGAACTTTTGTAACATGACTGGGTTAGGAAACAGATTTTATCAGCAACTGGGTGGGTTTAGAAAACAGCACCAGACAAACTGTGCTTCGGCTTCATTATGCTTAGCTTGGCCATCTGAAGGTTATACATCTGAGAAGACAGTGGAGATCACATAGTCATAGAGCTTAAGAATCTTCTGCTGGATCAGACAGAGGTCCATCTAGTCCATCATCCTTCTTCACACAAACCTGAAGGGCAAACAGACCATGAAGGCTAAACCTTCCCCTAATGATAGATTCAAATGAGTAGCCATGTTGGTCTGAAGTAGCACAATAAAATCAGAGTCCAGTAGCACTTTTAAGACCAACAAAGATTTATTCAAGGCATGAGCTTTTGAGTGCAAGCACTCTTCATCTTCCCCTAACGTCCTTTTCAGAACTGACATTTAGAAGTTTACTGCTTCTGACAATCCAATCCTGAGAATATATTCCAGGGAGTAAACACAACAGAGCAGACTGAAGTAGTATTCTGAGTAGACCTCCTCAGGATTGCTCTTTGATTGCTAGAGGTGCCTTTAAGTAGCATGTCTTGTAGCCACTGATGGACCTATCTTCCCTGAATCTGTCTGATCTACTTTTGCAACCACCAATGCTTGTAGCCACATCACTGTGTCCATTGGTGGTGTGTTCCACAGTGTAATTACTGGGGGAATAAATAAGTATATCCTTTCATCAGTCTTGAAATGAAATATTATGGCCATACAAAAAAACAACAACCTTCAAACCAAGTAGATTCTACCTCTGCTCATATGTTTTATGGTCAATGGAATCTTTAAAATGTAAGTAACACTGAATCAACTACCCAGTTTCATAGCCCCTTTAAACACAATGACCTTATAAAAAATAAAGTAATTGAGCAATTCCACCCCCCCAGTAGCAGTGAAGCAAAGCCTATAAAGTGGCAACAAGGATGAATTTACCAACGAGATCTTTCTTTGATTGTTCTAAAATGAATTCTGTTCCCTTGTACTTAGCAATGCCAAGTGAAACATATTCCTCTGAAAGATGAGCCTTGTATTGATTATCCAACCAAATAAAATTATTACTGGCAGGGAGGAAATAATGACTTAGAGACAATAGTGGCTGTGTGCATCAGATGAGTTATGCAAATGACTTATCACCAGTAACAATCTGATTTTCGTCTGGTTATTTTGAGTTCTTAGCATCACATGACAACAAAAGACACTGATTTGTTGGGGGCTGGGGAGTCATTTTTTTCTTTGAAAGCCCCAGCTTAGAAGCACTCCATTTTCAGGCTATTCCAGCAATAAAACAAACAAATAAATGAGCATGATAATTAGTTCTCAGATTTGAACTTGAATTATCTTTCCTCTTCAACTCTGTGCAATTTTTAAATACCAGGTTAGCTCTAGTATAGCACTTTTGAACTAAACACAGTTTAAGCCTTCTTTCAACCATAAAGATGTGAACTCCCTGTTCTAGTACAAATCACAGAAATAGCAAACACATGGGTGTATCCTGCCCTTGGAGTCTACATACCGTTTTCTTTTCCCTATACAGAACATGGAAACCTGTGGTCCTTTTCTGAGTTCCTGTATAATGGGAATTTCTCTGTGGAACACAACATTTTGATCTGGCACTACAATCCTCCACTTTCCTGGGGAAAAACCACACTGAATAACATGAGATCATTTCAGAACAGTTCCAAAGTTCTCATGGGATAGAACTGCACATGCATATTCCCTTCCCCCTTACCATAATCGGAGGGGTTTGATTGCAGGTCACCTTGGGCTCAAGGAAAACATGCACACCTTTCTGTTGGCTTAAACAAGGCCACAGCTTTATTGTTAAGTGTGCAGGAGTATCAGTGCAACATAGGAGAGGGAGCCTGACTTGCAGTTGGCAGACCAAAAAACCTTAGACCCCTAAGGGGAACATGAGTCCCCTTGCTGCTGGGATCCTACCCATGCTCTGGGTCCCACTTGGTTTCTGCACCAGAAACGTGGGTCCCCTAGCTGTTGGATTCCCATCATAGGGAAGTATTTACTTGGGGTGCCAAGAGGAAGCGCACACTTCCCTTGGACTCACCCCAAGCCATCTGGTATTGTGAACCCTGGGGTGCCAAGGAGAGCTGTACAACTTCCTTGGTCCTACCCTGGGCTATCTGGCACTGTGAGCCCCATGCCTTCCCTGCTGGGTCAGCCCTGCTTGCAGACCTGCTGTCTCTTAAGGGGGCCGCTACCTTGGGGAGTCTGATGCACAGACCGAACTCCCACCAAACAGGCTCCATCCCATGCCCAGCTGCCAGCTATGACAAAGACATTTGACAGTGGATATTCAGATATAACAATATTAGCCAATATAACAGGGTGGGTGGAAGGGAAGCTGTTCTGGTGGTGGATTTGGCAGACAAGGCCAGACTCCTCACACATGGCACCTTTTAAGGTGCCCTGATCCTGTGCCTCCTCACCCCATGCACAGCGGGATGCATCACACCTACCATATGTACTACCAAGCTCACTCTCTCCCAGCACGTCCTCCTTACTGGCCAGGTGATTCTTCACTGCTTTTTATCACTTCTATTTTATATATGACATTTTTTTGTAAGCTGTCTTGAGTTTCTCGTGATAAGGGGAAATGTTGGACAGAAATACATAAAGTATTTGGCTATGTATTATCATATAAATATATATGTAAATATAATATCAATAAATAAAAATAAATTATGGAATTGAGGTTCTGGTGCACATGGAAAATCTAAACATCAAATGGGCCTCCCCTGCCAGCATGGCATTTCCTTATTTCCCCTTTTGTGGGAAGGACTTATCAGGCAGCTGGCTCTGAATGACAGGGAGTTTCTAGTTTAACTATACTTGAATATATTTATAGAAGGTTTTTATGGAATTTTAAATGTATCTTCATTGTTATTGTTACATGATGTAGTCCTCTCAGAGATGACTGGATCGACAGGGTGGGCTGTAAATATTAATAAATAATTAAAAGTAAGAAATACATGGCCAGTAGAGTCAGGAAGGTCAAAGGTTACCCATCGTAGAATTTCCTCATAAATGATGTATTATATTCTTCATATAAGTATATTTATTCATGCCTTTTCTCCCTGAAAGGAACCAAAGGATCTTTCTTTCTTTCTTTCTTTCTTTCTTTCTTTCTTTCTTTCTTTCTTTCTTTCTTTCTTTCTTTCTTTCTTTCTTTCTTCCTTTCTTCCTTTCTTCCTTTCTTCCTTTCTTCCTTTCTTCCTTTCTTCCTTCCTTCCTTCCTTCCTTCCTTCCTTCCTTCCTTCCTTCCTTCCTTCCTTCCTTCCTTCTTTCTTTCTTTCTTTCTTTCTTTCTTTCTTTCTTTCTTTCTTTCTTTCTTTCTTTCTTTCTTTCTTTCTTTCTTTCTCCTGAGGTGACTATGGACAGTTGCTCTGTATTACATGTGTCCTTCCTTCCTTCCTTCCTTCCTTCCTTCCTTCCTTCCTTCCTTCCTTCCTTCCTTCCTTCCTTCCTTCCTTCCTTCCTAGGAAGATTGCAAAACATATATAAACAATTTGATCAAACAGTAGAGATTTGTAAGACAAAATACTACAACAAAAAATCCGTATGTGAGGCACAAAACTGTTACTGTCAGCAAAGCAATAGTCTTGTCAATGCAAGAGCTCTCAGCATGGTCCCCATGGTCTGTGATGCTTGCTCAAACCTTTCCTGGTAATAAGTGCTTTTCAGAAACTACATGGGGCCAGATGTGGCTTCTGCCCAGTAAAGCTTGATTTGCCATTGAAGATTTGATTGGCTATGGAGATTTAAAAAAAATGGTAGTTCAGCAGCAACTGTCATTGCAATACAAGGATCTTCACTGTGTGATTGAAGGTAAGTTGTACAGCCATTATATACATGGGGTCAAACTCTTGGAGCAGGCATTATAAGAATGCCCTCCTGAACATTTCTGGGTTTAGCGTTCTGTGAAACAGTCAAAGTATGATAGCCTGATAGCCTCAAGATTGATGACATCACAGACGATGCATATGAATGGGCAGTTGCTGATTTTACCTTTTTGCAGGATGGCATCTTCAGATGAGCACAGCTGTCATTGTGGATCATGGCAAGATAGGTGGTCCTATTCCTGAACGTGGATCCAAGGACATTAAGGGCTTTGTGAGTAAGTAAGAAACATAGAAACGTGGTTAAACAAGAAATGACAAGAAATGACAAGACTGAACATCGACATTTTAGGAATCAGTGAACTAAAATGGACAGGAATGGGTGAATTTAATTCAGATGACCATCAGGTATACTACTGTGGACAAGAATCTCGCAGAAGAAATGGAGTAGCCTTCATAATCAATAAGAGAGCAGGAAAAGCAGTCTTGGGATACAATCCCCAAAATGACAGAATGATCTCCATTCGAATCCAAGGCAAACCATTCAACATCACAGTGATCCAGGTCTATGCCCCAACCGCTGCTGCTGAAGAGGATGAAGTTGATCAGTTCTATGAAGCCCTACAACACCTTCTAGAAGCAATGCCAAAAAATGATGCGCTTATCATCATGGGGGATTGGAATGCTAAAGTAGGAAGCCAAAAGATAACTGGGATAACAGGCAAGTTTGGCCTTGGAGTACAAAATGAAGCAGGACACAGGCTGGTAGAATTTTGTCAAGAGAATACAATGGTCATAGCAAACACTCTTTTCCAACAACCCAAGAGACGACTCTACACATGGACATCACCAGACGGTCAACACAGAAATCAGATTGACTATGTGCTCTGCAGCCAAAGATGGAAAAGTTCTATACAGTCAATAAAAACCAGACCAGGAGCTGATTGTGGTTCAGATCATGAGCTTCTTGTTGCAAAATTTAGGCTTAAATTGAAGAAAGTAGGGAAAAGCACTAGGCCACTCAGGTATGAATTAAATCATATCCCCGACGAATATACAGTAGAGGTGACAAATAGATTTAAGGAATTAGATCTGATAGACAGAGTGCCTGAAGAACTATGGACGGAGGTTCGCGACATTGTACAAGAGGTAGCAACTAAAACCATACCAAAGAAAAAGAAATGCAAGAAATCAAAATGGCTGTCTGAGGAAGCTTTACAAATAGCTAAGGAGAGAAGGGAAGTGAAAGGCAAGGGAGAAAGAGAAAGATACACCCAATTGAATGCAGAATTCCAGAGAAAAGCTAGAAGAGAAAAGAATGCCTTCTTAAATGAACAGTGCAAACAAATAGAAGAAAACAATAGAATGGGTAGGACCAGAGATCTTTTCAAGAAAATTGGAGATATGAAGAGAATGTTTCATGCAAAGATGGGTATGATAAGGGACCAAAATGGTAGGGACCTCACAGAAGCAGAAGAGATTAAACAAAGGTGGCAAAATTATACAGAAGAACTATACAAGAGTGAGCTTAACATCCCTGATGACCACAATGGGGTAGTTACTGACCTGGAGCCAGGCATCCTGGAATGTGAAGTCAAATGGGCCTTAGGAAGTCTGAGCAACAATAAAGCTAGTGGTGGTGACAGCATTCCAGTTGAACTATTTAAAATCTTAAAGGATGATGCAGTAAAAGTGCTACACTCAATATGCCAGCAAATTTGGAAAACTCAACAATGGCCACAGGATTGGAAAAGGTCAGTTTACATTCCAATCCCAAAGAAGGGCAATGCCAAAGAATGTTCAAACTACCGCACCATTGCACTCATTTCTCATGCTAGCAAAGTTATGCTCAAAATCCTACAAGCTAGGCTCCAGCAATATGTGGACCGAGAACTTCCAGAAGTACAGGCAGGATTTCGAAGAGGCAGAGGAACTAGAGATCAAATTGCCAATATATGCTGGATCATGGAGAAAGCTAGGGAGTTCCAGAAGAACATCTACTTCTGCTTAATTGACTATGCTAAAGCCTTTGATTGTGTGGAGCACAACAAATTGTGGCAAGTTCTTAAAGAGATGGGAATACCAGAGCATCTTATTTGTCTCTTGGTCTTAAACACTTCTCCAAACTGGATCTCTAACCCCTCCATTCATTCATTTGTGATCAGGATGTGTAGGTGCTTTGTACATTTATAGTTTTGTAACAACAGATTAGAAACACTGATAGCCTTTTATATTGTCAAGATGTATAAATGTTTGTGCTTCAAGATATGGGAAATGTTCGGATCCAAACAAAATTTGGGTCCATGTCACTTTTAAGACCAACTATGCTTTATTCAAAGTGTAAGCTTTTTGTTGTATGAAACTCAAATACTTTGGCCACCTCATGAGAAGGACGGACTCCCTGGAGAAGAGCCTAATGCTGGGAGCGATCGAGGGCAAAAGAAGAAGGGGACGACAGAGAATGAGGTGGATGGATGGAACATTGAAGCAGTAGGTGCAAACTTAAATGGACTCTGGGGAATGGTAGAGGACAGGAAGGCCTGGAGGATCATTGTCCATGGGGTCGCGATGGGTCGGACACGACTTCGCACATAACAACAACAATAACAACAACAATGAACATAGATTTACATTTGTTTTAAATTTAAGAAACCTAAATGTAACTGTCTAGTAATCAATGGATTATCTGCAGAATGGAAGTGATAAGGACATTCCGCTGAGCACTCAGCTCCTCCTTTGAAGGAATGCCCACTTAAGTTGGAGGACAGCCCCATAGTCTGGGGGAAGGCTTCACATTATGCTGCGTGGTAATGGAGGATACACAGCACTGAGACTGGGAAAACATACTGGAACTGTGGGCAGAGTTAAGGGGAAGGGTGAGACTGTAGCCCCTGGAAATTAAGAGGCTACATTTTTTTTTCTTCACCTGGCTGCTTTCTCTGAGATGTAAATCTGTCTCCTGGAAACCATGTGACTTACTCTAAAATTCCAACACTTCAACTAAAGTAATATTTTCAAAAAATAAAGACAGCATGGTTGGCTTCTGTGTCACAATTTTGTCCTGATATTTGTCACATAAAAGGCATTGTCACTGTTTCCAGTTCTTCTTTCATTCTCCTGTTCACTAATACCAGACCTTTCAAGTCTATGATTCTGAGCATCTGGATGAGCAGGAATGCTCCATTAATTAAGTATGGCATTTTGCTATAGTCCATATGCCAATCTGCTAGATATTGTATAGGGTCATCCGAAAGTATCAACTTGTCCTTTCCAAAAACACATGACAAAAGACATTTTATTTGGAACATTTTGACAGCACCCCCCCCCCCCCCGCTAACATTTCTTCACTTGCAAAACAATGTCTGGACTAAGAGGAAGAGAAGGAAGAGTTAGAACACTGTCTTTTTAAAACATTCTGAGACAATTATTTGCCTAGCGTGGAATTAATATGAGATGTATATCATTTCTGTGAATATGTAAAAGAACAGCAGTGTTTGGGGGCATTTATTAAATGCCATTTTTATGCCAGAATGAAACATGTTGAAGTCAGATCCTAGTTTTGGGCTTCTGGATTACTAGTATATACAGCCATAATTAGCTAGCAGAGAAGCTTATATTCTCTGTCATACAGTCCAGTAATAAGAAACAACTTTTATGATTTTGATTTCTGTAACACTACTCAGTTGTTTGTTCAGTCATTTATAGCATGTGCTGTCAGTGCACACAGAAGAAACAAGATTGTACCTACTGGTTTCACCACCACCATTTTTGTGCACAGAAAAATGTCTGTAGTGAGCATGGTTTGTGCATACATATAGAATCATAGAGTTGGAAGGGACCTCATGGGTCATCTAGTCCAACCCCCAGCACTATGCAGGACATTCACATCCCTATCGCTCATCCACTGTAACCTGCCACCCCCTTTGTAAGCTTTGTAAGCACAGTCAGGATTCTACTGTGACACAACTACTTTTTAAAATCAGCCTTACCTTTTCTTGATCCATACCATCAAAAGCTTTTCTGTAATCTATGAAACACAAGATGATTTTTTTTTGAAATTCTGAAATGGTTTCAACCCATGTCTCTGATTCACAAACACTTCATAATTTTCTGATTGAAAATGTCATAACCCAATCCACTTTAGTTCAGCCACTCTAGTCCCGGGATTGCAATGTTTAAATGCTCCTTTTCTCATTTTACAATTTTGAACTTATATTGATTCACACTTCTCATATTCCATGTTCCTATTATATGCATCAAACAGCTTTGGACTTTCCATTTCCATCCATTCATGTCAACAATGTCCTCTCAGCTTTAATCCAGTTTCATCAATAAGAACATCGCTAGTCATAGTTGTGTTCAGCTCTTCCCCAGTAGCTGACTGAGTGTCATCTGACCTGGGAATTCCATCATACAGCACTATATTCATTTTTTATTGTCTCATCATTGGGTTCTCAAGGTTAGAGTTGGTCATCATAGGATTCTCAAAATACCATTACCTTCTTCTGCACAGTAATAACCAGGGTTAGCTGTAATGTCACTGCTGTTGTCTATGATGGACAGATACTCTGCCAGTATCATCTTTCACCACTGCTGCTGCTCAGTAGCTCCCCTTCAAGGATTCTTCTTACCCCTCCACCATTGGAACTGTCCATTCTCTTCTGCTGATGTAGTCATTGATCCCTAAGGGGAATGGATGGATCGTAGTCTGGTTTCTTAGTTATGACCATTCCACCTTGAGTTACTCTGCTAGTAGTTTAGACCCCTTTCAATATTGCTCTTAACTATGCTACGTTGTGCATCCAAGAGGGAGAACCAACACTTGTGTGCCTGTATAATGTTGATCCCACTGTCCCTGTCCCCTCTGCCATATGATGTTCCCAATAACATTACAAGCCACTTGGTACCACCCCAATTAATTGGCTGCTACTGCTTCTGTTGATGAGTAACATGTAAGGAAAACAGCCTTGGTCTCCATCGATGTAACTATGAATTTGATTATGGTAGAGCGTCCCTGATTTCTATCAAATGATATTGATATTAGCAACTGACATTTTCTGCCGTGCTTCAGAGTTGCTGATTGCATGAGTGTCTGAGCATCTACAATGCCAAATGGGAAATTGCCTTGTCTTCTACACAGTGGGCTGTGCAAGTGCAGTGAAGCAAACTGTAGTATGAAAAGAACTTCTCAAACATTTCCACAACCATCCATCAAAGTAGAGTGTTGCCATGGAGCTACTACATTTGAACAGCTTCCTTTGATTCCTGCTTTCTGCATGAAGAAGTTGTGATGTGTTCCCTGCAGCATATCTATATGTATTTAAAATTCTGATATATTTGAATTCAGATCAAGTTTTAGCTTGATCTGAGGCTCATTGTTCTCAGCAGAAGTATTTCTTTGAGTTCCTCTGGGAAGTTTGGATGAGGCAACTGTGCCCCTCTATGTCTTTTCTTACAGCTCATGAGTTTCCTTGAGAAATTAATGGTAGTTCTGAAGATTTTCTTCATCATACTTTAAAATGTATGCCTCATAGTACTCCAGAGTGCTATTAACAGAGTGATGTTAAAGAGTTTAAGAAAGTAACTCCTAGTGGTATGAAGAAGTAAATAGTTTATGCAATCCCTTTATGTATCTAATAGCAGTAAAGCTCATTGTACAAAAAATACAACAGGCTCTAGGCTGACCTGCCTGGAGGCTTTGGAACATTCAACACATCATTGGAAATATGTACACTCAATTATATAATAACATGTTCAAAGTCAAAATCAGCTTCTGAAATCTTTTACATTGATGATATCAACATTTAAGCCCATTATGCACGGGGGGAATAACACACATTCGGGGTGGAATGGCGGTGACTAAAATCACCGATAATGCACGGAGCCGGCTGCAACCGGCCGCAGATTTGGTGCATGCCGCTGAAAAAGCAGCATTAGCGAAACGTGGAAGAAAGCATAGCTTCCGGGTGACTGGGGCGCAACCAGAAGCGGCACCGGGGTGGCCGCGTGCATAATCGGTTACTCTGGGTTTTGCCGCCATTATGTCCCGTCCTGTGCATAACCGGTTTGCTTTGCGTCTTCCCCCTCCACGTTTTCCACGTGACCATAATCACCGTTTCGGCAGCCGTGCATAATGGGCCTTTGAGAGGCAAACGGGCTTTCAAATAAACATACAGTGCTCAAATTTTGAGCAAACCTGAAATTCAGAAGAGTTTTTTTTTTAAAGGATGTACTGCATAATGGTTGGAGCGATCAGAGAAACCGAGATCCAGATCCCCACTCTGCCATGGAGATTTGGCTAAAATGGAGGAGAGAGGACATACAAACTACTTTCTGACCCCACTAGGGTGAAAAGTGAGATATAAACAATAAGTAAAATTGTAAGTTTCTAATTGTAAGTTTGTATTCTGATTAAATCAAGGAAGAGCAAAGGGTCTAAGGGAAACAGAGGATCCAGTTTTCACAACCTACATTATTTTAGCTGTCCAGCCGATTAAAATTATTCCTTCTTTGGCATAGGCTCAGCTCTTTATCCAGTATTTAGGAACCAAAAACTCAGAAATTAAAAACAAAATATAAAACATGGCATAGCCAGTGAAAAGCTTTGGAGATAATCTCTGATTTAGGAGTCTGCTAAAATGTTTCTTCAGCCTTTGGAGCTGGACTTCAACAGCCAATGTAGAGAAGAATCACATCATGTTGGGGGAATCTGCCCCCACTGAGCTTGGCTACCTATGGTCCAGGTGCCCAGGCAGAAGCAGCTGGCCTTTCCTGACACTGAATTTCAAAAACTCATTACATCAAGGCCAAGTTAGAGCATCAGGCAAGACCCACTGCTGGGCTACCACATAGATGCTCAGCATGGTGCTGAAGACCAAACCAACAGATCTAATGGAGCAATCAATAGCAGACCTTATGTATGATTATGCCCATATCTTGGTTCTCAGAATGCCTGATACAAAGCACTGTCCAAACATACCCATGCTTAGTTTTTAAAAAGATTTTAGCATCGTTTGTTGTATGGGACTAGGAAAGTTTTGTAATTTCCAGTTGCAGCATGCACATGCACGAGACGCTCATCGCTGAGATCCAAGGTTAATCTGCAAACCCCAGTGCTTAAATCTCTCTGGCCTTCAAACGAAGAATTGCATGATATGGAAAAGTGTTGCATTTATGCCATAACAAACAACCTAGGGAAGGTTTCTTACCTACTGCCTGCAAGAGGAGAGAACAGAGAACAGATCTTTTTTGAGAGAGAAAGAGAGAGAGACAGAGTGTCTCACTACCGACATAAAACAAAACCCAAAGATAAAGAGTCCTTAGGTGTGTCTCCTTTTAGCTCTGAAGAAAGATTCTTTTAAAGTTGATTGTACATTTGTTTCCAGAAGGCTGAGTTCTGTGCAAATAGGCAGAACGGGTGGGTAGGAACTTTATCCATCAGATCTGTAATGAATCCTGGGATGCTAAATAGTCACTAAGGAAACAGATTGAAAATGTTCGCTTACACGGCTCTGAAGAGAATTATGATGTTAAAGCTATTGTCTTGTGGAGTGACTGACATTATCATTTTATTGCTACTGTACTATTATTCTACATTGCTTTATTATAATGCAGGAGGCACTTTAAAGGGGCGGGGGGAAGCATGCCTCTTTAAATGCTGAAATTCCTCTTTAATATGAAATGCTATAGAAAGAAAGGCAGCCAAGCAGAATCTCAAAGCCTGTAGCTGTATGTGAGGATGGGAACACAATATGCCGTTCACCATTGCAAAATGAATTTTAATTCAACAGCTAAACAGTCTAAACATTGCCATTCTGTTTTTGCAAAGTGGATATGGGTGTGAGGGGGATTGGAGGCTGGGAGTTATATCATAATGGAAGAACCATACCAAGGGTATTGCTAATGAAGCCAGTTGTGGCAAGCAGTGATACTAATCCTTGACCCTTTTATGAAATTTTGCCCATCACTTATCCTCTCTAGCTTCACAGAACTATGTCACGCCCACTGCTGCACCTCTGGCTGTGCTGCTAGAGGGCACTTCAGAGGTTGCAGCTGATTCATTGCCTGGGCCCAGTACTCTCCAGGTGCCACAAGGAGATCTAACCATGTAGGTTCAGGTTGGGGATCAGGACCAGCCCAATGCCCCAGAAGACGAGCAACCTAGTCCCAGCCAGACTGACATCCAGCCTGATATGCTTGCGTATGCCAGCCCTGAAGACTCACTAGAAGAATGGCACCACTGGTCCCAGGCAAAGACCCAGTGAGTCCCACACAGCAGCAGCAGAGGAGGCAATCTGACAGATGTCAGGAGATCACATGCCTGGGACTCCTCTGTCAGGGTAGATGGGACTCAGCTGTACCTCTTTCTTCTGATGAGGACTAGGACCAGGTGGAAACCCTCTTGCTGAGGGTTGCCCCACTCAGCTTGTCTGTCTTTAAGAAGGGTCTTTAGGCAAGATTCTTCATGGGTGTGAAGTGTGTGTTCCCTGCCAGTCTTCCCAGACAAATCTGGTTCAGTACGACGAAGCTCTGCCCGATTGAATCCTGGTGCCTGACTCCTGACTTCGCTCCCGGCTCTAGAACCTTGGCTTTCAGTTCCTGACTACATCCCTGGCTTCTGACCTTGGTTTGGTTTGACTGTTTCTCTGGCTACTTTAAAGTAGAATAGCAGAGGCTGTTCCACTGAACCATGACCCCACCCATAGAATCCGTTGCCCCCAGACATTGAATCAGTTACTGATTCCCATCCTAATATGGCTCACAGGATTGTTGCTAAGAGAATGGAGAAACGCCTAATGCTGGGAGTGATTAAGGGCAAAAGAAGAAGGGGACAACAGAGAAGGAGGTGGCTGGATGGAGTCACTGAAGCAGTAGGTGCAAACTTAAATAGACTCCGGGGAATGGTAGAGGACAGAAAGGCCTGGAGGATCATTGTCCATGGGGTTGTGATGGGTCGGACACGACTTCGCACCTAACAACAACAACAACAACAACAACTTCTTTGCTGTTGTTCAGGAATTCCACCTGATTAGATTCAATTTTTAAAATGTTATTAAGAACTGCAGATTACTCTCTGTCAGTCAGTGTTTCCTCCAATGATATGGTGCTCTGTGGTCTTTAAAAACAGCATGAAATGTATTATCATTAAAGTATTTTAATAGCAGCAATTTATTGGGGAGGGTGATGGAAGGGTGTTTGGCTGAACATGAAAACAGCATGCAGAGGCAAAAAGAGGGACTCAAGAAGTGTTTCTACAAAGTCTGTGGTAGGCAATGCAGTTTTAATTGCATGTTTAAACTAAGACTGCTAAACAGAAGACTTTCAATTAAAATTAGTAAAGCTCTAGGATGCTTGAAAAGCTGAATTTCACCTCAAAGCAATTCACATTTTGACTCCTACCTACATGGGAGATGTTATTATAAGCACAGTAGTAGTGATGTTTTAAGTCTTTCAATGAACACTAGGTTGTACCCAAAGCTAGGAACTTTACCAAAAAAAGACCACACGATAAAAAATAAATCAATAGCAGCTGAAACAAGGTAAAAGAATGATAAGGAGTGAAATGAAAGCAGCAACTGAAGGTGGTACAGAACAAGCCTAGCTCATTCATATAAATTCTGCAGAGAGGGACAATTTGAACTATAGGAGGCAGAATCAACAAGAAAGCAAACCCCAGTTTTACTACCCCTCTTGTACCTGATGTAAGGTAGACAATGTGGGCAGTGGCTCTGGGCCTCACACATGAAACAGCGGTGTGAGTCAGTGTTTTAAATGATCAGATTGTTTTACTTCTAAGACAACAACAATAAGGATGGACATGAACCAGGGAAATGTGGTTTGTTTCAGTTTGTGGCATACCCAGTTCATGAACCACAGACTGTCACAAACTTTTAGGCTTCAAACAATGTGAAGAGTTGGTTCTTATATGCTGGTTACAGTGATCCATGCAATGGATCAGAAGAGTTGGTTCTTATATGCTGCTTTTCTATACTCGAATTATGGTTGTCCACCTCCAGGTGAGGCCTGTAGAGTTCATGGCTGCTTAGCAGAATATGAGCCGAGCATGCCAAATATGAGGTGACAGTTCATCCATGATAACTCAATACTAAGACCCAAGGAACAACCAGTTGTGTTCTCTCTAATTTTCATCGTTTGGCAATCTCTGTGAGCAGGAAATATCTACTATCTTTTGATCTGTCAAGGGACATGTGCATCTTCGACCACAGGGATAAACCTTTTATCTGCTGTGAAATGCCCCCGCTCCCTGCACATGCAGACATACAAAATAAGGACTAAATGGTTAAAAGATTCTGGCATGTTGACATAATGTGAGTGACCCCTTTACTTTTTCTATCAAACTTATCTGAAATGACACTGATAGACAATTATGGTGCTTAGTCTGAAGTTAAATGGAACAGACAACTGAACCCCAAGCAAAACAAGGCAAAAACAGATCAGCATGTACCACAGAAACTAACTGCAAAGCATACATTTGGAAAACCAGCCAGGAGGAAATTAATTAGCAAGACAAGTTATTTCCCAAAAAATTAAATATCTCTAAGTGGAACAAGAATTCTAAAGATCTCAGCTACTGTCTTGGCAGCTAATTAAATGGCTGGTCACCAGTCTCTACATAGCTTAAACTTTATGGAGGCTTCTGTGGGATTTGAGTACCCTTTGGCCTAGCAGGAGCAAATGATTCATAAACCAGCACACTATTACCTTAGTATTACAATACCTGAATGACTCCGTAGAATACATTGCAAAGAGGTTTTGCCATTAATTGTGACAGTTTTTAATTTTAAAAAGCATTTTAATGGGTATTTTTCAGTTCAGGTCTATAGGGCCTGAGAATAATTCAGTATTTCTGAAAAATACCAGATCCAAATACCAGTATAGTAGTCAAATTGGGGATTTTTCAGAAATTCTGAATTTTCTAGTAGAGTCAAGTAGAACAATATACAGGTGTTTTGTTGTTGTTCTTTAAGTCAGCCCAATCCTGGGAGTGGCTTGGCTTCTCCTGCAGCACAGTTTAAAGTGTGCTGCAGGAGAAGCAGCCCCAGGATCTCTGTGAGATAGGGAGGTCTTTCCCTGAAGCATGCAGAATCTGGCTGGGATGGCTTCACCTAGGGCCATTCCACATTCGTCCAAAATAGCACAATGGTTACTAATTGAAATCGCTACAGTTTTGCCGTTATGCACAATGTCGTTGACAATCTGCAACACTCCTGAAACCAATCCACAAAAAGCGCTTCATTGTAGCACTTTCAGGGAAATCCCAAAAAGAGGGGATTCCCCCTCCGGAAAGCGCTACACTCCTGCAACCAATCTGCAACACTGGCGGGAAAGTTCTGTGCGTTACCATTGTTGCGGTTTCTGCAAAGTCCCTCTTCCTGGCTCTCTCCTCTGATCTTCCGGCGAAGCGATTGCCATTTTTTTTTCTCCGAGCGAGCGGAGATCAACACACCGGCAAGCCTTCGTTTACCCAGCGAGGCTTCCCCAGCTGCAGTCCCTCTGTTTAAAGTCACCAAGCACAAGCAACACAGAGGCCCATTTGCTGGTTTATTTTCCCTTTATTTTTCACACTGTTTTTGGCTGAAAATTGCGCCCGTGAGGGGGGGGGGATTTTTTTTTCACTCGGGGGGAGCGTGGCAACGATGAAACGGCAGCTCAAACACCACCTGCTAGCTGGATGGGTCTCTCAGTTGCAACGAATCAACGCATATTCGTTGCAACGGGTTTGTTTTTTTTAAACCTTCCTTAAAGGGAAAGGGGCTGTTTGGGAGCATGATAACGGCTGCCCATTGGCTGCTTGACAGCCAGGGGTGGGACAACTCAGCAATATCGCTTCCTGGCTAGCGATTTTTGCCGAGACCAGAAGCCTGTGGGAAATGATAGAAACGCAACTGGATTCCACTACAAAGGCAGGTATTCACAACAACGAATTCCACTATTTAAAATGGCAATTTTTCGTTCCGCAAACAATTTGCAACATGGATCCCGGTGCGGAATGGCCCCTAGTATTGGCCAGCAGCTTCAGGGAGGTCAGGAGAGGGAGCAATATCAAAGAGATCAGAGCTGTAACAGAACTAAAACAGTTCAGCAAGGCCTGCAAAAGGGAGCTCCTCCCCCAGGCATTTAGTTGAGGTTGACTGAAACTAAACAGCATTTACTGGGCCCCCGAACCTTCCTCACGTAAACCCCTATGACGTTCTGACCAACCATGGGTATGTTACATTGTTTACTGTGTTAGAATGTTCTCTTCTCTGTTTATTGTCATTATTACTTTTACCTTCTTTGGTATAATCACATAGTTTGATGTATTGTTCCTGTTTTATGTTCCAAAGGGTGGTATACAAATGCAATAAAAATAAATAAAATGAATAGTGAGACCAAGAAGGGAGCCAAGTGAGTAATGGAAGAGAATGCTACTTGCAGGTGTGGCCCTGGGGTGTGCACTGAGTACGGAACAGCTCCCCTTTACAGAGACCCCTTCCTAGGTGAGCTTTGCAGCAATTTGTCAACCTGGCCCCCAGGTTCTGGTAAAAACCGCCAGAGCCAGGGCAGCCAGCACAGAAACGTTAACACACTGGAGAAGGAATGTTTTCTCTTTGGGTTGTAAACAACTCTTTCTTTCTGGTGAAGTGTAGCTTTTCCGTACTCTGCCAGTTTTTAAGACACCATCTCTCATGTCCACCTCCATGACTGTTACAGAACAGCTCAGTCCTCTGTCTCTCATCCACAAAAGTTGGTGTAAGAATCATCTACATAACAGCAATAACCAGTCACCATATCTATACAAGGTTGTGTGTGTATTTTCTACAGAAAATATGTTTTCTGTTCACACCATACACTGAGTGCTATTATTCCTCCCTCTTCTAAGAATAGTAGCTAGGTAACTATGGAGGAAAATCCTAAAGCAGTGAAACAATTGTGAGTGCTTATACGTTTCCATCCAAAACAGTTGACAATGAGGAATACCACAGACATTCTTTCTGTATCTGGGTTTTCAGAATTAATCTAGGTATCCCCAAGAGAAAGAATATAAATTGACACTTCAGAACTTCCTTTTCTAAACTTACTATGATAGCCTCCATCCACTTCCCTCCCTCAGAGGCAAGATTCTCCCTCTGTTTTTCTTTTCCTTCTGTAACTGAACCAACCTAGTTCTCTGTTTTCTTCTTTCCTGAAGAAACCTGGCTGTCCCACCATATCAGTATAATATTTTGTCTGTTTGCTCAGCCCAAGAACCTAAGGGATGGGAGCCCCCTTTAACTTGTATAATTTGAACACAGAGGGCAAAGGTCAGGTGAAATTAGAGACAGAATTCCTGCAGTAACTATACAGATAACTCTGAGGTATAAATCAGTATATGCAGAGACTTTAGTTCTTATATTTCATGCTAATGAGATTTTCACATGCTATTCAGTTACTTAAAATATTTATGCTGAGAGGCTTTTGTTACACTGTTTTCCAAACAAGCAAACTTTCTGTAGTATTCCCTGATTCTTCTTGGTTTCCAGAAGGTAATATACACTTTTCAGTACCCAAACTCTTGAAACACCAGTACTAGTCTTAATTTTTTAACTGACAAGGTTTCTACAGTTTTCAACCACACCAGACCAGGGGTCTCTGTACTCTTCAGAGCTAACTGTTTAGCTTTGTAGGAATTTATCTTCTCTATCTAGAAGATCTATCCCCTTTCCGTGGCCCAAATGGGAATCTCCATATAATTCATCTTTGTCAATTTCCTCCAGTTCTCCTGTTTGTGTTAAACTGCTCTCAGTCAAGGCTGAATTCTGAAATTGTCAGTACTCAGTTCTTCTCAGCTAGGGCTGAAACCCGACTGAGTTCAGTAGTCTTTCTTTGCTCAGCAAATGCTAGCCAATCAGATCTCTTGGAGCAGCCTATCACTCAAGGCTCTCTGGCTCAGTCCTTTATTTGTTCACACAACACTTCTAAGCTTTTAAAAGTGCCATCCATCACACTTATCTTGCTGACTGTCTGCCTTATTATCTAAAATATGAGTTCATTTTTAAAGTAGCTTGCCAAAACAAAAGCAGAGATCAGGACTTTAAGATCTATAAAGTATAAAACTACCCCAGTCTCAGGTTACATATCCTGTGACATTTTCGCTATTGTAGCATGCTATAATACAAACTCTAATTATCCCAAAGATTTAATTATCTGGAATCCTTTTATAAAACCTGTATTCCCCATGTTAATTTAAACCTATGCAAATAGTTCTCCCATTTATATAAACTTTTGGGTTCTCATATGTTCACAGGATGTGCTCCAGGCAATTAAAATTGAGGTTGCAATATAACTTTCCATTTTTAAGTATTAGGGGGAAGCTCCCAGTTCAAGTTACCTATTTATGTAAATTGTGGTGTTAGCAGTCATACCCTGAAGCACTAGCTCTGAGATAATTCTAAGTGCGATCTCATTAGACGTCTGTGAATTAATTTATCTCAATGGTAGCAAATTAGCAAGATTTTTTGAAAACCTTACAAATACAAGTACAAAATTTAATAATTTGTATGCTTATCTTATTACAGGGCTGGACCAATGCATCATCAGTTATAATAAACAGATAATATATAACATGTGACAAAATGAATGCAAAAGTAGCTGTGGTGGTGGTTATAGAAATGTGATGTGCATTTTGGGGAGGGGCCATGATTCAAAGATAAAGTAGCTGCTTGGCATGTAGGAGAACCCACTCTACCCAATGAGATCTGGGCTAAGCACCTGTCCTTTCCTTATGACAGGTATTTAAGTCTGCATGATGTCAGACTTGTGAACCTAAGGGTCAAGAGCAAAGGGCCCAGGATGGTGGGGTATTGTAATTTTTGTATTGTATTTATTACCTGTTTCAAGTTTAGACTGGGAAGAAAAGCAAGTTCTAAAATGGCAAATTTGATATTTACTAAGAAACAATAATTCTGTGGATTATGGTAATTCTCTTCTCATATTTCTCTGTAGAACAAAGATTTGAAATACATTTCCATGGTATGGTGGCTAAGAGTGGCAGCTTCTAATCTAGCAAGATGGGTTTGACTCCCTGCTTCTCCACATGCAGCCACTGGGTGACCTTGGACTCGTCACAATCCTGATAGTTGCTGTCAGAAGCTCTCTGACTCACCAACCTCATAGGCTGTGGGAGGAGGAAGGGAAGGCAATTGTAAGCTACTTTGAGACTCCTTTGGGCTGTGAAAAGCAGGGTATAAAAGCCGACTCCTCCTCTTCTTCCTCTCCCCCCTTATTACCCTAGGCCAATTTCAAGGGCCATTGTGCACAACCGCCAATGTAGCTAATTCTGAGTGCTATCGAAAAGCACTGAAATTAATATCAGCAGGACTCAGTAATGCAACAAAGGAGGCGATATTTTTCCGCGCTTTCTCCCGCCCCTAGCCATCAATCAAACAGAGTAGCCAGTGTTCGTGCTTCCCTTTAAAAGCTGTTTTTTTAAAAAAAACAGAACACCTGTAGCAATGCATATTTGTTCATTTGGTGTATCAGAAAGACCTTTTTCACTAGAGTAGGAGCTGGCGCTTAATCGTTTACACACTCTTAAAGTTAAAAAAAAAATCCCCCCATGGGTGAAATTTCTGGCTGAAATTATGGGCAGTTTTGAACAGGGAGCTGTATTATGCTCGGAAGCTTGTGGAGGCATTTCAGCCGAAGAAGCATTGCTTATTCGTTGCTTTTGCCGGTTTAAGGGGGGGGAAATGGCGATCGCGACTCTGGAAGCTCGGGTGCGAGAGGTTAGGGAAGAACATTCTTGCTACCGCTATACTGAGAACGCACATGTATTTTTCTAATGTATTGCAGGTTGTTCTCAAGAGTCAAGAGTTTTTTTAAAGGGAGAATCCATTTTTTTTTATCCAACATGTGCAAAAGCACTACAATGAAGTGATTTTTGTGTTGCAGATTGCGTACGACGTTGTGTGTAATGTTAAAAAAATAGTGTTACACAATGGTAAGACTTCAGCAACATTAACGCTGTGCGGAATGGACCCAAATATTAAAATTTTCTGAAAAGCATTCAGGGTATGGGTTCCAGTGAGCCCTCATAGGAAGAAGTTCCATTCAATATGAATCACTTACTACATATGGATTTCCACTCCAGTTTGATCCCAGCCACACTGTTTTCTTAGCCACACTCTGCTATCATGGCAGCATAAAGGCATCACCACAGTCTAGAGAAAGTGAAGTGTGTTCTAGTCTCTGTGACTCAGTTATGCTGAAGTCATGATTTTTTTTTCTTTTTTGCATATAATTGCAATATTGTGTTTATCTCTTGGGAATATTGTGTAAAAAAAGTTGTCATTTCCTATATAAGCATTGCTAGCTACGAATGCATGCTCAGATGCACTGTACACCACACACCAGCCATGAATTAATATAACTGACTTCACACCTTGTCATATCTTATTCTACCCAGGCATGTACTTAAACGGTAGCTACAGCTATTAGCCAGGTAGCTGGGTCATACTTGACAGCCTCCTCAATCTGATTTCCTACCATTATGCTTCTCTCCATGTTCTCCTCCTTTGGCCTATAAATAGTCACTCGCTTTCAGCCTGCTTTCGTTCTTATTACATTTTGTGTGATCCTCTTTTATACTCATTAAACAGCTGCTATGTTTTGAAAGCAAGAAACTGATCATTGAAAAGGTGTTTGCGAGCCTCTTCATCTCACTTGTCAGATTGGTACAGAATAGTTTAATGATGAATGTGTTCATAAGCATCTGCAACTTCATTTACATAAGTAATCCCATTGATTTGTTACTTACTGTCACTATCAAACAGGCAGACAGGCATCTCTACGAATTATGTGTGTGTGTGTGGGGGGGAGGAGTTAAAAAGTGAAAATAGGCTAGGAAGCATTTGTTCAGTTTGTTATGGGTATACTCCACCTTATTGTCATCAAAGGTCTGTGGAGTATGGTGACATGCGCTGTTGAGTCACAGCTGACTCATGGTGATGCCACGAGGCTTCAAGGCAAGAAGTGAACGAGAGGTAGTTTGCCATTGCCTGCTTCTGCATAGTGACCCTAGACTTCCTTGGCGGTCCCCCATCCCAGTACTAACCAAGGCCAATCCTGGTGAGCTTCCAAGATCTGAATATTGGGCTAATCTTTATGCACATGTTGGATACTTCACTTTCAATGCACTTTAGAAGTAGATTTTCCTGTTCCGCACAGGAAAACCCAGCTGCAAAAGCACATTGAAAGTGCCTTATCCAACGTGTGCATAATGGGCCTCAGAGCTAGGTGAGGCAGTGAGATAGGCAATAAAGTGGTTCCTCTCCATAAAATACAGAGCTAGTAGAGTAGTGGAGTAGGCTGGGGAAATCAGATCTGTATTCAGCCAGGCAACTTTCTGGCTGAGTTTTGGCCAGTCATTCTTTCTCACCCTAACCTCCTTTACACTGTCATTGTGAGGATAAAATGGGGTTCACTAGTGATGGTTCCCGGAGGAAGAGCTCACTAGTGATGGTTCCCGGAGGTCTATGGAGAAAGAGCGGGATAAAATTATCAGGCAGATCAGGCTGACACAACAGCTAACCCAACCCTATTTGGCTTTGTACCACCTGTTATATATCAGTCTGATCTGTTACATTTTATTCCACTCTTTTCCCATAAGTCTCATAAATCTCAACATTTTAAGGGTTTTAGGGATTTGAACAAGGCTTTCTTGCAGCCATATCCTCATCTCTTTATCACACTTTGGTCATTTTCACACATACTAAACAACACGTTTCCTATCCACTTTAGAGGCATTTTGCGTTTACAGATTAGAGGCCAGCTCTCTTAACTACTACACCAAACTGGATCTCCAGCCACATTAATTTCCCAGTTATTTTGGAACACATAACCCTTTTGTATAACTGTTTTTGTGTCTTTTTGCTCCATTAGTGCATTTTGCAAAAATGCTTTTTTGATGACTGTTCATTCATGAGAAGCTTCCCTAATGGTTATCAGGTAGCAGCATAAAATGGAAGCCATTCACAAGAGCATATGATGCAGAAATAACTTCAGCATGAATTTTAATTGAAAATCGTATACGCACCACTTTTCTACAAAGACCCAAGAAAAAGGCAATTCATGAGCAATACTCGGTGGCAAAGAATAAAATAGTGGAAATTCAGCAGGATATACGATAAGCAGCATCTGTTACTCAGCAGTTTCTGTAAGCATCTGTCATAAGGAATCTGCCACTTCTATAACCACTGAAATGCTCCTCCGCCACCAACCAGCGAATGGGCCCTAGCCCTAAAGAAGTTCGCCTAGCCTCGACCAGGGCCAGAGCCTTCTCTGTCCTGGCCCTCACCTGGTGGAACGAGCTCCCAGAGGTGATCAGGTCCCTGACAGAACTAAAACAGTTCTGCAGGGCCTGCAAAAGGGAGCTCTTCCACCAGACACAATCAATCAATCAACATCTGCATTGCCCCTGTCCCCCCTCCTCCCCCCCAAGAAACCAACTAAGACTCCTGGACCTGTTTGAATTACTATTGTTTATGTTATACTGTTACCCAGTTATTATCAGTTAATAATATGAATATAGTTATTATATGTACGGTTCCATGTATAGTTTCAGTTCTATGTAAACCACCCTGAGCCTTCGAAGGAGGGCAATATATAAATATGAATAAATAAATAAAATAAAAAGGCTACCTGAAATAAAGCTCCTTCACATGTCCTGTAAAAGGTAGTCTGTGACTATACCATCTACATCTCTTTAGCCAGATCATTCCACAGCCTTGGTTTTTAACTGAAAATACCCTTGCCTGAACTGACAATGAGGGTTTAGCATGAAGGCAACAATCCAAGGGCTGTCACTGAAAAATCAATCATATGAGTCAACATATTTATGCCCAATCAGCATCAACATGACTTAATGCACTCTATATGGATACAGTTGACTTCCTAATTTATTTTCGTACCTTGTCCCATTAACAACCAATATAATGCAGCAGTGAGGCTATTTATGCCCTATTATTGAGATGCCCTTACTGTTAGATGCAGGAAATGTCTGTCTGTAATACCCAAATGAGGGCCTTCTCCACTGCTACACCCTTTCTGTGAATCTTTCGCTTAAGAAGTGGAAAACTTCTTCAGATGAAATCCCAAAACTTGGGGTTGGTTCAGAAGCTCATTCTCTCCGGAGTTTATATTTTATTGCTTATTTTAATTTAACTTTATGCTGCTGGTTTATACAATGTTATTGTTTTGCTTAAATTAAATGAGCCATTTGGGAGTGGCAATATAGAAACAAAAAAATAATAATTAATTTGACTATAATTGTGTTTTTTTATATATTTTTAATTTTTATGTAAGATTATAAACTGCTCTTGGGGCCATATTTTGACACAGGGGGTGCCTGGACACACACACACACACACTAACAGATGAATGATACAGAAGCTTATGAGCAAAAAAAGATTTCCAGAACCAGCAGAAATAAAACTTTTCTACAATATGATGATTTTACCCTCAGGGCTCAAATATATTTGAGTTACATAGAGTTTCCTCCCCCTGCAATGAATATAGAATTTTAAAAAAACACATAAGACTGTTGTTCATGCCAAGAAATATCACTCCTTTTAATGCTTTGGTTATGATATTTTAACATTCATGGTCAGCATAGAATCAGAAAAGGATATGGAAACTGATTGCTATCCCATTAATTCAATTTGTCATATATGTCGTATATATATATATGAGAACTCATATTATATATGACAAATTCTATCTCTTTCTGTATACACACATGCACAAGGAATAATATAGAAGGGATAAAAAGAAAAAAAAGGGATTATATAACAAATTAAATATATCGAAGATTATTATACTTTACCAGGTATATAGAACAGAAAATCATTTCTCCCCAATATCCCCTTCAGTATAATTTTCAGAAAGTTTTGTATAAAATGCAAACATTTAAAATTTCAGATTTTATAACTGATGCATTTTGTAACTATATTACTAATTTCACCATAACGATATAGTCTATTACATTTCTATACACTAGCTATAGTTTTTAATATACTAATGTTTAAAAGACAGTGTGTTATATATTTCACAATAAAAATAAAATATATTTTTGTTCGACAATCTACTTCCTTATATTCAAATCCTGTTTGGCCCTGGCTTCAGCATGGTAGAATGAGCTGCTGGTGGATACATGAGCCTTTATGGAGCTTCCAAAGTTTCAAAGGGCCTGCCTGCAAAACTGAGCTCTTCCACTGGACATTTGGTTGAGACCCAGCGCTGCACCTTCAACATCTCTATGAGCCCCCTGACTAGTTCACACCTGGGGTTTTCACCCAGATTGTTTAACCCTGTTCTAAGCCAGGCCACAGAGCAGAACGTCATAAATTGTTCCCCTGGTATGTTATGCTATGATTCCAGGGGACAGATATATTGTTGCTAGCATATATACTTTTCTTGCTGCTTAACACAAGAGCTGAAGCTCCAGTTACCAGTCAAGTTCCAGATCAGGTTTAAGGTTTTGGTAATTACCTTCAAGGCCATACACGGTCTGGGCCCAGTGTACTCGAGTGACCACCTCTCTGCGTACACCCCTTAAAGAGCTCTATACTCTCCAACCAGCTAGTGATACCTGGCCCCAAGGAAGACTGCTTGACCTCAACCAGGGCCAGAGCCTTCTCTGTCCTGGCCCCCACCTGGTGGAACGAGGTCCCAGAGGACATCAGGGCCCTAACAGAGTGAAAACAGCTCTGCAGGGCCTGCAAAAGGGAGCTCCTCTGCCAGGCATTTGGCTGAGGCCGGGAGGGGCGGAATTTATGTCCAATAATAAATAAAAATAAATAAATGTTGTGATTCTTCTTTAGTCTGTATCTGTGTACTCGGACTGTAATACTGCTCTGGAACTGTCATGTCAAAATTATCTGATACATTCTTCTGGCAATGACAATGTACAGAATGAGCTGTGTAACTATGAAGCTCAATTTCATGGGATTAAAAAAAACAAGGCAGAAAGACTGGGCTTACTTTTCAAAAGAGCAAAATGCTGTATATTTCAACTTGACATTTGAATATGTTGACTTCAGGTGACCACGACAGCTTCGCCATTTGACTATGAAATGATTGTCACAGTAATCCTAACATTGCACACCTGCTATTGTTCAAAACCCTTGTTAGTGAGATGCATATTAATCATTTGTCTCTGTTGGATTAAAATAGAATTAGCCCACACGCATGATGGGAAAGTGAAGACAATATGCCTTTTGTTAACCATCTGTCCTGATAAGAAAGGGAAGATAGAATCTATTAGACATTTTGCTTGTATCTTCTACCTTCTTTAATTTCTTTGTCCTTACAACTAAATGAGGAGATATCCTTTTATCTATTAATGTGGGGGATTTATAATACCTGACAGAGTGTTGTTGCTGCATGCATAACTGGAGAAATGTGTCAAGCCGGTTAATAGATTTTTCAAGCTATCTTAAGACACGCTGTGCCGCCAAATACATGCTTAGGGTGGCATGAGCGAACCCTTATCGTATGCCAGAAGCAAAGGTTTTATTCAACATGATGATGTGTAATTATACCTACCTAACCATTTTGCATTAGGATGACAGGAAAGCAGAGCACTCTTGTAACAAGAGTCTTGTTCCAGTCCCTCATATGAGGTTGGTTTCTGAGTATCCCTTTCAAAACAAATTGGATGCTCCATTGCTTATTCTAAACAAGATTTTCTTCACATTAGCATCGTGTAGTCCCTGATTATCATGAAATATTTAGTCATTTTTCTTGTAGATAGCCTATGTGATACAGCAGTATGTGTAACTGCTAATGAATTAACCTAGAGGGGCATAAAGTGGGCCCATACATTTTGGAGAAAGCCTAGGGTTTGTTATATCCTCTAATGTGATTTATGCTTAACTAGTATATTGTTTGGTTTCCTTATTTCGTGAAAATTCAGAAAGAGGAATTAAAATTCCTCCTCCAGGTTTTTCATGCCACTTATCCTGTTGCATATTCTCTTAGGGAGCATAACTTGAAGCACAGTTAGGTGCACTTAAGCTTAGTGAAATCAATGAGCTTAAGTGTGCTTTACACTTTACTTTCTTGAGACTTGGATGTGTTGCCTTTACTTTTTATTAGTGTGCTCATTGGCTTAACATTCCATTGGTGAAGAATGCTCTGTTTCAATGCTATTTTCCTAGCAATCCCCCATCCCCATAAAAAAAAAAACAACTCATAATTTGTCTTCAGGCATGCTAGCTAACAGATGCAACATTATGGCAAAAATGAATTAAGTCAGATGTTATGTGTGCATGGTGCAACCTCTTGTGAAGCGGCATGATAGACTGGGTTTGATAAGATTATAATGTGACAAGTACACATTGTAATGACAGTTACATAGCAGGGCTGTGTCCTGGAAGTCACAAGTGTAATGCAAATACAATACAAGAGAATCGCTGTGCAGTCTTGTGAAGAAAATGAACCTACCCATCAATCCATCCATTCATCTATCCATCACACACACAAAAGAAATCCTGGGGGTACAGGTATTTGAACATATACACAGATATAAATACCTGTACATACATAGGATGGGTGTACCATTTTACAAAGTTAGATTAGAATACGAATGACCACATCCTCAAAGAACAGGATATAACTGAGGAGAGCAATTAAGGTTAACAAGGTTGAGTTAGTAGAGGGCAACATGCCGATAGCAGCACACAGCTTTTGGAAGCATAACTCCAAATGTTTACAATTATTATTTGTGATATCTTATCATTTGTAATAACTTAGAGAAGTTTAAATAGCAAGAAGGAGAAAAGGAGAAAAGGATGGCTGTCTCCATGTGGGTAAATTTCTTCAGTTCATTTCAGTTTTTAGCAGAGACTTAACAGGGTCATCATAAGCAGAGTTACACCCAAGCTTTTGTATCTGTAACTCTGATCCAGGTGGTCTGGAGGAGGGGAAAGAACCCTGCCTCTTTAAGCAAAGATTAATGGCATTTTATTTACCGGGTGATGTTGTTTACTTCTGTGCTACCTATGCTACCCATTAAGCCTCTCTTAAATGGGCAACAGATTCCCCCCCCCTTCAGATTGTGGCAACTAGAGTTTACGATTGCTTTGCCAACTGACCAAACCATATCATGGGATCATGCCAGGGATCTTCATCACACAGTAGACCTCTCCCTCCATTCTCTTTTTGGCAGTTGGGAAAATGGTTATATGGTTAAACCTATTTGGTTTTTTTTGGGGGGGGCATCATCTGGGCATGGAATTTGGGTCACTGTGGTGGGCAAGTAGTTGTGAATTTCCTGCATTCTGCAGGGGGTTAAATTAGATGCCCCAGAGGTCTTTTCCAACTCTTTAGGTTCAGCTACCAACTGTATAATTTTATGTTTTTAGGAAGGGCAGTGACATGAAGAAGAGTTACTTCTTATTCCCTGCCTTTCACTACCTGAAGGAGTCTCAAAGTGACTTACAATCACCTCCCTTTCCTCTACTCACAACTAGGGTTGTGCGCGGTGGCGTCCGAATCAGCCGTTCCAGGCCAACACAGCCAGCACTGCTCCGGTGGGGGGGAGGCGCAGGTGCCAGTGTGTTATTCGGTGCACACATGCAGGTGCATGCGCTGAGTTATGCCCTGGCACCTGTGCCTCCCCCTCCCCCATGGCACGGCCCTGGCTGTGTCAGCCTGGAACAGCCAATTCAGATGCCGCCGCATACAACCCTACTCACAACAGACACTCTATGAGGTAAGTGGGGCTGAGAGAACTCTGAGAACCGTGAATAGCCCAAGGTCAACCAGCTGGCTGCATGTGGAGGAATGGAGAATCAAAATCAAACCCAGTTATTCAGATTAGATGCCACCACTCTAAACCACTCTACCACGCTGGCTCTCACGGTACGGTGGCCATCAGCACAAGTGTGACGTCACTTCTGGGAAAGTCCACAAGTGCCATCAAACCAAAGAGTTTATGAACATTCCTTGAGAGGCATCATGCCACTTGTGGGGGAACTCAGAAATGATGTCACCTTGTCCCTAATAGTGTTTTTTTAAATCCTTTCTCCCACTGCTTAGTGCAACCCTGTCAAGTTCTGATATTTTTTCCTGAGGTCAGGGGCTTCTCAGGGTGTTAATCAAGACATCTTGCATTTCTGTATCAAAACTTCACCACTGGTCTGCAATCTAACAGGAAGACACGGATTGTGCTTTTAATGGTGACAGTACCCCTCCCTCTTCCTTCCTTTCTGCACATTATCTTAACCTATCTAATCTAACTGTCTAGTCACATTGCATGACTATCAAAGTCAGACTTCTTAACAAGATTGGAACCTTTTACCACTTAACTGGGGAAAACATAATTTCTGTGGCTAATACAAACACAGCAGCTACCATTCTTCTTTTCTAAGACAATGCTGCTTTTAATTTTTTTTTTAATACGTTGATTGTTTTGGATGATCTCTCATATGCCCTTTGCAGTGGAAACACAGACACAGAAATATGATTTTAAAAAATCAGCTGAAAAAGAGGCACAATCTAATAAGAATCACTATTTTGCTAGCTTAAGCCAGTCACAGATCACTGAAAGAGTAAAGAAATATCGTGTCCCTGAGCCTAGTTCATTAAAATGTCCCAGCATCCAGATTAGCAAATACAGAAGAGAGAAAAATGAACCCTGATATACCAAAATGACAGCTGCGTGCATCACCCATGCTGGCCAGGAGATGCTTGAATTTAGAAGAGTGCAGCTGCTATCTCACAAGGACATCTTCCCTAGCTTCCTGGGATCCCATTGCAAAGTGGCCCTACAATTTTTTGTTATTAATTCCCTCCCATCAGCACCCCTGTGGGGCGTTAGCTTGTATGCGACCTGCCTCGAAATCTGACAACTCAAGACAGATCCAGATTTCCACAGATGGTAATGAGCAGACACATTTGGGAGACATCCTTCACCTTCGTAGAAGAGTGAAAAGGCTAAAGCAGTGCCACTGATAAGATAACCCTGGAGAAAGTGTGTGTGTGTGTGGGTGTGTGTGTGTGTGGGAGGGGAATAAATCAAAGAATGACTAAATTTATGATGATGTAGAAGCAAGAAAGGAGTACCTGGATTAAAGTCTGCCAACAGCAAATAGGAAAAAAAATGATCTAACGTGTGTGCAGAAACCTCTAATACATGATCTATGGGGAAGAGCTGGATTCACAACAGGGAAGCACAGCACTTTTGCCTGTAACAAATCAGAATTTAGGAGGGCAAATAGAACACACTAAATATTTTCTTGGGAAAGGAAGGGAGAGCTACTTTTCACCTCTATGTGCAAGTGGGATTTAATTTCAAGAGACATGCTTTTCTCATCTGCCTGGAATGCGGCAGACAGTATCTCTCAGATGAGGGCCAGGTTCTTCTGAGGATTTCATGCCCATAATTTTGAGAAGAATTCCTGGGGAGTGATTTGCCATTGAAGCTAGTGGAGATAACTATTGGATCATTTTTCCTAAGATAATTGGATATGAATAAATAATCTCTGATTATTACATTATTATTCTGATTATTCTGATAGTAGTGTATTGATAAGAACAGAAGGCAACATGGTGGTGTGTCAGACTCATATGTGGGAAACCAAGGATTGAATCTTTGTCTTGCCCTGGAACCTTGCCATTGGACCTTGGGCCAGTTGCTCTCTTTCTGCTTCACTTTCCTCACAGGGGTGTTATGAGGTTAAAATGGAGAAGAGACAAATACTGCTTAAATTGCTTCAGGCCCCCAACTGAGAGGAAAGTCAGGTATAAATATCCACACAAAATAAATAGATGTGTATTTATTTTATTTATTGACGTTTTTTTATCCCGCCCTTCCCCTTCCCCTGAGGGTGAGGGTGAGTTACAACATGCCAAACGTACGTAATTAAAATATATAATTTAAGCTTCAACCAGAATACACAATTAAAAATTTTACAGAAATATAAAAGACCAAGATTTCCATTTACTTAAAACCAATATTTATTCACAATGGCATCTCTCTCTCAGTGAGTCTGATATTTTTTTTTTCACACTTGCCACATTTATACCCAATGAACTAAAGGGAAAATCCTGTGCGTGGGGGAGGGAAGAGGGAAAGAAAATGTAAACTCATTACATTTTCTTTCATATTGATGACAGGAGCAGCCCCCTGTTTTCCTGAACCATACATAAGTTCCGCCTTATATCAAAAAATCCCACTCATCGGAAAATATATTGACCTGCTTCCACCTACCACCCATAACGTATAAATTTATACTATACTGTTGAGTACTGTGTTATGATCACACTAGTATCAAAGTCTGTTTTAAAAACTGGCTTTGAAAGGAGTGGCAGGCAGGAGGGCTCCTGTAGAGCATGGTGGCCCAGCTGGCAAGCCAGGCTGCCTGGGTCGGCATGGCACCATAGAGCACAACTGGCAGCCTACCCCATTCCCCAGCAACCCAGCAATGGGGGCTGGGCCACCTGGGCTTCCATCTCTCTTTGGTGGCCTGGAGGCCTGGGAGTATGGCAGCCCAGCCATGGGGGGTGGGCTGACCTGGCTGGCACTGCAGCTGGCCAGATGGCCTCTTCCAATCCCTGATGGCCAGATAGCCTGCTCCAGAGTAGCAAGGTTTCCCTTGTATGTCTTGCTTGGAGGACGCCCAGTTCTTTTTCCACCCTACTCACTGCCCAGAAGTGGCATAAGGAAGAGGAGGAAGAGGGTGGGTAGGGGAGTGGGGCAGTCACTCAATTGACCCTCAGTCACAGAGTGCCCTCTCCCTATTGAGGACATGTCTCCCACTGAGAGCCAATCCAGTACGGATTTGCTCTGATCCCTTGGACAGGAATTCTCACCTAGAAGATTTTTTTTTTTAAAAAAAAATCACAATGCCTGCTCAGTAATGTACAGAAGCAGATCAACAAAGCCATAATGGTGCCCAGAGCCAAATTGCTACAAGACAGACCCAAGGGAGGCAACAACAAAACACAAGTGACTGTCACCCACAGCTTTCAACTTAAACCAGTTCATCATCAGTGACTTCTAACCTTTCCTGGATAAGGATGTTTCTCTTTCATAGGTCTTGGCAGCAGGAGGGAAAGGGGTTACAGGCAGCCTTCCAACTTAAAGCAGCTTCTAACTAGCAACCCCCTCCCTTCCGATTAAGATCCATACATTAGCAACCGACTTAAATGCCAGCTTTGTCCCCATGTACAATCAGGCCACACTATTACAGAACCTAATAACATCAGTTACACCAACCAGGATCCTTCTTTTGCAACTCATCCGATTTAATTTATGCCATCCTGTGCCAACAATGACCTTCTATTATCTCTATTGGACAAATGCCCCAGTCTCCGCATGAGAGACCCAATGAACACAAATCTGACAGAAGAAGTCACAACATTTAGAGCCAGTAAGGGAACATTTTAATCTCCCCCGACACATTGTTGCAGATTTACAAGAAAATCTTATAAGGGAATATATAATGTGAAAGTGCTGAATTGGAACTCATCAAGAAAGCCATCCAAGCTTAAACAGAGATTTAATTTCGGAGGGCACCACCACAGTAGAGACCAACAAGAGCTCTAGGGTAGGAGTGGGGATTAACCAGTTAAATACAGTTTGGTGCATGGCTTGTGGAATGCTTGGTTTGTGAAATCTGAACCATTATGAATTCTGAAGAGTTCAGAAGTTCATGACTCAATAGAACAGCTCCGCAGCATGCTAGAGACACTACATTCACAGGGGTTTCAAGGAGGTCTACCACAAGGAGGATGTTATGCCACACTGCCCCCTGATTTTTAGCCTGGGGATAGTTGCCCCAATCCTTCCCACTACCACTTGAAAGGGATCCACTACCTTGCCTTTTGTATACACACACCCTGCTGCTTTTGCACCCAGCTGCCAAGGCTACCCTGGCACTGGGCAGCCTTTCTGTACATTTTTTTTGGGGGGGGAAGCATGTTGCAGGCTCTCTGCTTGCTGTCCTGCATCCCATCATGCTGTCGGAGATGGGGAGAATATCAAACCACCAAAAGAAAAAAAGAAGCTCTGTGCAGCCTTGGTCAGCATGAGGTGCACTGTGCAGGTGAGCCCCAGTACCATGTACCTCCTCTGCTGGTAAATGTGGGTGAGCTCTTCTATTCACTGACCCATGAGCTGCCATCACTTAGCTGCTGCCCGGGGAACAAAAGGGATATATTTTGCATGCCACTACCTGGCTTCACCAGGCAGCCTCGGTTTTTGTTCACACACCTTATTGCTTTTGCACCCAACCAGCAAGGCTGACCTGGCATTGGTGAGTTGGAGGCTCTTTGCCCATTGTTTCATGTCCCCTGGTGCTGCTGAAGATGGAGAGAATGTGAAACACAGGCGAGCATTTCCATCCCAGGAAAGCGGAGGAAGGGGACTGGGGGGGTGGGTGTTATTATCCTGGAATTGTGTTGTAACCCAATTCCAGCCATAAAAATAATAATAATAATAAAAAAACAGCACCCAGGGGCAGTTGTTGGGGGAGTTGAGGATAGAACTGAAGCTTGGGGGTTGGGAGTACAAAGGCAGGGAAAGCACACTGGGGACGACCTCAGTTTTCTGCAAACACATGGCCCAGGCCTTGTCATGGCCTGCCATTCAAGTTTGGTGAGAATTGACTTTTTGGGATTTAAGTTATGGTCCCCCAAAGAAAGTGCCCACAGGAAAGTGCTTACTGTCGAAATGCCTGTCATATCCCAATAATGCACTTTTCTAGGGCATCTCCTTTGAGAGGCTATAACTTGGACCCTGTGAAAATAATTCCCTGTGAAACTAATTCTCACCAAACTTGGAGAGCACATTGAAAACAGTCAGTCAGAGCTCTTCTTTGTCTCTAGCTTGCACAAGATCCATTTAAGAGAGCCAGCTTGATGTAGTGGTTAGAGTGCACCTCATCCGCTCCCGATTTGTGCGAGAATCATCCTTGAAATATTTATGCTAGGATTCACATCAGGAATATCTCTACTTCAACTCTACTAAGCCCCTGCACTCTGTAAGTACTAACTTGTTGGTGGTTTCTGGCCTCCATATTTTACTTTTAGAGCCTCTTGTGGCTCAGAGTGGTAAGGCAGCAGAAATGCTGTCTGAAGCTGTCTGCCCATGAGGTTGGGAGTTCGATCCCAGCAGCCGGCTCAGGGTTGACTCAGCCTTCCATCTTTTCGATGTCGGTAAAATGAGTACCCAGCTTGCTGGGGGGTAAACGGTAGTGACTGGGGAAGGCACTGGCAAACCACCCCGTATTGAGTCTGCCATGAAAACACTGGAGGGCATCACCCCAAGGGTCAGACATGACCTGGTGCTTGCACAGGGGGTACCTTTACCTTTTATTTTACTTTTTGCAAGACGTGTCCATCAGGATTCAAGTGCTCTCCCGCCGCCCTGGTTTCCATTTCTTATCTTAGGTATGATGTAAGAACAGCTTGCTAGAGATATTTGAGGTCACTCCATTGGGATGGCGTCTACTTTAAAAGTATCCATCTGATTAGGAGGCATGGCAGTTGGTTCCCTCACTTAGCTAATTGAATCAAGGAAAGAATGGCTGAAAAATGACAACACAAACAAAATTACTGTGGTGGCAGGGAAAAGCTCTGTCGGCTTGAGCAATACCCACATGGCAGGTTGTTATTTTTTAAAAAGAAAAGAAGAAGAAAAGGAAAGTGCTGTTAATGAGAACAAAATGTTGCCACTTGGAATACACAGTCAGTGACACATCTACAATTGCAATGAGGTGATATGCTGAGAAAAAATGTACTGAATTAGGGACTTCTGTGACTCAGGAGCAGCAGATGGAGAATCACATCTTTTTAAACAGTAGCTGGGATGATCGAGAATGTTCAGTTCCCAACTGCTGCCATGTCCACCTAAGAAAAGCCTGCATGATAATCTAGAACAGGGGTAGTCAAACTGCGGCCCTCCAGATGTCCATGAACTACAATTCCCAGGAGCCCCTGCCAGCAAATGCTGGCAGGGCCGCAGTTTGACTACCCCTGATCTAGAACAATAAAAGGATGTGTATGTCTGTCTACCTGCCAGGCCATCTGCTTGCATGCAGCAGACATATTTTCTCAGTAAATAAAGCTATGAATCTTTAAAAAAATTAACCTCCACTATCAGGATGATTATGGGAAATGCGGTGCCAAAGATGAAGGGAATCAGCTCAGGTTATCTGCAATTGTGTTATTTGCCATGGAAACAATGTTAGAAGCCAAGAAGGTGGAGGCAGAACCTAATAGGGAGAGAGGTTAAACAATATCTCCTCCCTTTTAAAAGAACAGATGTATGAGAAAGGGTGAGATTAGGGAAGGAAAGGGAGCTCATTCAGTGAAAGGCAAAGGGAACATCAGGGAACTACTTTGTTCAGTATATCTCTCAATTTTATGTATGTATGTGTGTATTTATTAAATTTCTATACTGCCAACTCCCAGATCAGCCAACTTATGGAGGGTCACAAAAGCAGAGTCAAGCAGTTTAAAAACATAAAACGGTAAGATTGCCATCTCACTGGTAAAAATACAATATAGTACAAAACAATTTAAATTAGAAAAGATGACAACCACAATAATCCATTACTAAACCCATATTCCTCACTCTCTCTTTCTAGCAGTATCAATCAGATGTAAAAACTAGGGGTGATGGTATGCCCCAGGGTGGTCCAGATGTCACAAGGGTGGGGGAGGAGCCAGTTTTATTAGTCCGGTTTTCAGCCTGGCCTCAACCAAAAGCCTGGCAGAGGAGCTCTGTCTTACAGGCCATGCAGAAACCAGAGAGCTCTGGAAGGACCCTCAGCTCTTCTGGGAGCACATTTCACCTGGTAGGGGACAAGACTGAGAAGGCCCTGGCCCTGGTACAGGCAAGGCGTGCTTCGTGGGGGCCCAGGATCCTCAACAAATTTATACCCACAGAGCACAATGCCCTGTGGGGGACATAAGGAAATAAGTGGTCCCACAGATAGGCAAGACCCAGGCCATGTATAACCTTAAAGGTCAAAACTAATACCTTGAACTTGATTCAGTAGCAAACCGGTAACCAATGATGCTGACTCAGCAGTGGCTGGACATGGGCCCTCAAAGATGACTTAGTGAGGACCTGTGCAGCTACCTTCTGTACCAGTTTCAGTTTCCAAGTCAAGGACAAGGGTAGACCCATGTAGACTGAGTTACAGAAGTCTAATCCTGAAGAGATAGTTGCATGGATTACTATGGCTACATGTTCCGGGAACAGGTTGGGTGCTAGTAGCCGTGCTTGGCACAGATGGAAAAATGCCGTCTGGGCTACCTTAGTGACCTGAGCCTCCATAGACATCAAAAATTATGTTCAAGTTCCTGGCCATAGGTGCAGATGTAAGTTGCACTCCGTCCAGGCAAGGGAGACGTGCTTCCTGATCCTGTCCCCTTCTCCCCAGCCACAGGACCTCCATCTTGACGGGGTTGAGTTTCAGGCGACTCTGCCTGATCCATCCAGTCACCACCTCCAAATTGGTAGCAAATATATCTGGGGGGAGATCCAGCCAACTTTCCATTAGGAGATAGAGCTGGGCATCATCTGCATACTCCAGCCCGTAACTCTGAACCAGCTGGGCCAGAGGGAGCATAGATATGTTAAAAAGTGTGGAGGAGAGTATCACCCCTACGTGGTACTCCACAGGGAAATACAATGGGGTTTGACAACTCTTCCCTCACCCCAACCCTCTGTGACTGGTTTGTAAGAAAGGAGGTCAGCCACTTCAAGGCCATTCCTCCAATCCCTGTGTCCCAGAAGTGGTATGCCAATAACTCATGATTGACCACATCAAATGCAGCCAATACATCTAACAAAATGAGAATGGCCAATATAACTTACTAGTCTTTGTATGGCTGCTGTAGATGTGCCAGAACATGTGGCTGACCACTATGGGAACAGGATTCTAGACTAGATGGTGGGCTATTGATCTGATTTGGCAGGCATCTTACATTCTTATCTCCTAACCCAAAAAAAACCCCACATCATACTGATTCCAAAATACTTGTTGCTGTAGCTGAGCTACCTCTGTGTCTCACTCGCATGTAGTAGTATATCCATAATCTGATAAAGACCAATGAGAGGCCTGTAGGCTTTGACTTTCCATGTAAAGTATGGACGGTGGCTAACAGAATACAAACAAGGCTTCGGCAGTTCTGCAGACCTGTTGTTTAAGTGAGGCAAAATACCAGGTCTGAATGCTATTGTGGTACAACCCACCAAACTATTTGCCATCTGTCACAAGAGTGTAAGCATTGTGGGGTCCAGGGAGATGTGATGGAGTAATAGCCCAATCTGTCTGCTTGGATACATATTTTATATTATTACATGCTTCCTGTGTGTAACAATGCCCTGCAATAAATAAATAACTAATAGTAGCGTATATTAGGTTTTCCTCATTTTGGGGGCATTGAAGTACCCATAAAGCCAATCCTGGAATATAACAGCATAAAGTGAGAAGTGGTTCCCACTTAATAGTCATTTATTAAGTCAGTTGACTTAGTGATCATATTGGATGCATTATACAATACATTTAAAAATTTAGCTTATTTCAGAACTAATGCAGGGAAGAGACACCAAGTAATGACACTCAATGACTTGTAAAATTAACATAATTTAGAGATTATGGTTTTATGCACTCATGTCTGCCCTGAGACCTTTTAAAGTCAAAGGTACTGTGAGGCAGTCATATTGATTGAATCTGTTTAATAACTGAATTCTTAAACGGCAATATTTAAATTTAAAACATGAAATTTAGCACAGTGCCAGTGCAAACTGTGATACCTATACTCTACTAACTGAATAATCGTTAGTCAAAACAAAGCTACATTACAGAGCAATGCTCTAGATTTGGTACTAATATCTGTCCCACATGATGCTAGAAGTATTCAGTCAGCAGGACTCAGGAATATATGTTCTCATGAGTATCTGGTGAAAGGAGTTTTGCCTTTTGAAGGATTATACCTGAAAATCTGTTGGTCTTTTCTGTGCTACTGGAATCAAATCTTGCTCTTCTATTGCAGACCAGCCACCTGAAACTTAATTTAGGTTATTATTTATGGTGTTACACATTTTAGTTTCAAAAATCCATATGCTACATCAAAGGACATAAGATATCCATTTTCATATCACACCCATAAAACATTTTGTGATCCATGGTTTGACAAAATTAAACTATCACAATATCACCTTGTTTTGTTGTTTGGCAAAATATCTTATTTATTTATTTATTTATTTATTTATTTATTTATTTATTTATTTATCATATTTCTATACCGCCCTCCCCGGAGGCTCTTGCCTTTTGACTGTGTCATTCCTACAAAGTTACATAGCTGATCCTCTATTTTAAACTAAAATATCATGTGATGATTATATTGTCTGTAGGGTAGAGGGGGCAATATATCACTTTCAACTGTGTGGGGCTTTACGCACCGGGATCTTTGTAGCAAATTGGTCACTGAATGAAAAATCGCCATTTAAAATAGTGGAATTCGTCGTTATGCATACCTGCCTTTGTAGTGGAATCCAGTTGCGTTTTGTAGCGTTTCCCACAGGCTTCCGGTCTCGGCAGAAATCGCTAGAAAGGAAGCGCTATTGCCAAGCTTGTCCCGCCCCTGGCCGTCAAGCAGCCAATGGGCAGCCGTTCGCATGCTCCCAAACAGCCCCTTTCCCTTTAAGAAAGGTTTTTTTAAAAAAAAAACAGACCCATTGCAACGAATCTGTGTAGATTCGTTGCAACGGAGAGACCCATCCAGCTGCCTAATGTCTTTGAGCTGTCGTTTGATCGTTTGATCGTTGCCACGCTTCCTCCGAGTGAAAAAAAAAAATCCCCCCCCCTCTCACGGGCCCGATTTTCGGCTGAATGAATGTGTAAAAATTAAAGGGAAAATACATCAGCAAACGGGCTTTTCTGTGGTTTGTGCTTAGTGACTAAAGGGGAGGGACTGAAGCCAGGGAAGCCTCTAAACAGAAAGAGGCTCGCTGGTGCGTTTATCCCCGCTCGCTCGGAAAAAAAAAAATGGCGATCGCTTCGCCGGAAGATCAGAGAAGAGAGCCAGGGGGAGGGACTTTGTAGAAACCGCAACAATGTTAACGCACAGGTCTTTTTCGCTAGTGTTGCAGATTGGTTGCAGGAGTGTATCGCTTTCCGGAGGGTGAATCCACTTTTGGGGATTTCCCTGAAAGCGCTACAAGGAAGCGCTTTTTGCAGATTGGTTTCAGGTGTGTGGCAGATTGTCGACGACGTTGTGCAAAACAGCAAATCAGTAGTGTTTTCAATTGGCAACCATTGTGCTATTTTGAAGGCGTGCAAAAAGCCCCTGTGTTTTGTTTTTAATTTTTTTGCATTTGACCACAAAATGTTTTGTTTAATTACATTTTTTTTCTTACTACTTCTACAGCCATGTAACAATCAGGCGCTGGAGACAGCTCTGACTCCTCTGATGAAGAACAGCTAGATTTAATGCCTATCAGTCACCAGCCAGCTGCAGCTGAACAGTCAGAGGAATCAAAGTTAGGAGGCTATGAGGTGTGTCTTTCATTCCTCTGCCTGGAGCTGACGGTTCAGCTACCCAGTCTCCTCCATGATCCCGGGTCTGCAAAAGCAACATCGGTAGAGGTATAAACAGGATTTACACTCCTGAGGCAGATCAGCATATCTCAGGGCTCAGCACTGGTAATCAGTTGCAGAGGAAGGAGAAATATCACCAAAGGAGAAGTGAAGTATTTGTAGCAGGCATGACATGGGGCTTGAAGCATATGAAAGTATAGGGTGGCTTCCACATGTTCCCTTAGGCACTGACTTGCAGATACTATATCGGTTGTTCATTTTGGAAAACAGACCTTGAGCTGCTTAGACAATTCCTGTATAATGAACAGACCCTATTTGTTAAACTCTGGCATCCTGCCTCTGCTAACTAGCTCCCATTATCTACCTGCATTAACTCTGCATATACCAGCACCTGTCCAAATCCAAACACCTACTCTCACACACCCCTAGCCAAACTGAGTAGTGAACTGAAGTTTTTCCAAGACTGAAAGCTGGGTTTTGTTTCCACATTGCTGTAGTATTTGCTTTGCAGGTGAATAAGGTCGCTTAATAAGAACACTGACAAACTGATTGACATTAAAATTTTGGCCACAGCCTTTAATCAACAAATTGAGCATGGGAAGGAGGTCTGGCCCTCTTGTGGTCAGCCAACCACAAGTCAGCTCCGTCACAGCCTGCCCCTCAACTCCGGCTATACAGCCCACATCAATCAGGACATAATGGCAGGGTGGAAAGAATGGGAGGAGGCAACTTGAAGTGACCCCCCCTGGGCGTCCACCTCTGTTGGGTTCTCCTGCCCCCCAGAAATGTGAGCCTTCAATCAGGCTCTGCATCCACACGTCCCTTTAAGGGGACTCCCAAAACTAGGAGAGGTCAGTGCGCAAGCTTCGCCGCCCCAAAACTGACCCTTCCCATGCTCCAGTTCAGCCAGCTGTGACAATTAAGTACGATATAAACATAAGGAAATAAACAAGTCCTCAAATGATTTCTGAAAAACTGAGAGGGAGGGTGGGTTTCACACTCTCGGAGGCCATAGGAGTGGGAAGAAGCAGAACTGCAGTGGGCTGATCCTCAAGGAGGTACCCACTTGACGAGCTTCTTTTGTTGGCGGTGGGCTGACGCGGCGAGAGGCGCTTTGCGCCTCTCGCCGCGTCAGCCCGCCAGGCAGGGAACCCCCGGCAGCCGCGCCTCGCGCGACTGCCGGGGGCTCCCTGGGTCGGCGGCCTCTCACCGTGCCTCTCACCGCGTCAGGCCGGGAGGAACTGCGAGCCGCGCTGCGCGCGGCTCGCAGTTCCTGGAGCTGGGAATCGGAGGGACCAATCGGCAGGCGCTTTGCGCCTGCCGATTGGTCCCTCCGATTGTCTGTCGTGAGGAAGGGTCCAATCCGGACCCTTCCTCATCACGGACTAATCCCACCTCTACACCCCTTACCGAATTAAGTAAGCGCCACGTGGCGCCACGGGCGGTTTAAAGATAATATATATCATAACCAAAAATAAGAAGGCACAGTCTATAAAACACAATAAGTTAACTTTTGTTGGGATACATTTTTTTTTCAATATTTAACATTTAAAATTACTTCTCATTCTACTGTTTCATTGCAATATGTTTATATACAATTTTTTTAATTACTTGTCATTCTAGATTTGTTCCCTCCTTCCATACAAATGATATACACTCCATCTCTCCCCAAATTTCCTAACTAATCTGTTTCTCAAATAAGATGTTAGTTTCACCATCAGAGCCTATTTAGAGAGTTTGTTTTTCCTCTCTTCTAATCATGGGCAAATGTCTGCTTTCCATTTTGACAGGCAGGAGGGCATCCCTGGGCCCCAGGAAAAGACACTCAACACCTTTTGTATTTTGGCAAAACCGGCCACAGCTTTTATTACCTTGGAGTGTTGGTGAGGCATAGGGAAAGCCTGCCTGTGGTCAGCCGACCACACCCACCACCTGAATATTCGACCCTAGAACTAGGGTCCCTGCCTGGGAAGTGTCCCCCACCCGAGGTACCGCAGGAGGCGCACACCCCCATTGGTCCAACCTCGGGCCACCCGGCTGCGTGAACCCCAAGCCTTTCCCCAAGGGTCAGGTGTTCACGCCCAGCCGCCTCTTAGGAGGCCCCAATCTGGGAGTCGGGCACACTCCGGACTCCCCCCAAAAACTCAGGCTCCCCTATGCCGTTCCGCCAGCTGTGACAATTGAACAACAGAAATAACTATATTTTTTAACATTTCCATACCACAACCAACCACGCAAGCATTTTAAACAGAATTCCCAACATACAAGCCCACCAGGGAGGGAGGGTGGGGAAAGCCTTCCGTCGCCCGCAGCTCTCCCAGGCAAAGTGAGGCGGGCCAGCGCACGTGGCGCTATTTATAGCCCGCCTCACTAGCCGCCGCGCCACGCACTCTGCGGCCCGCCGTTCCCGGCGGGCTGCCAGCACGTCAACTGTTTGCGCCTCTTCCCTGGCGCCCCGCTCCTCCGCCCGTCAACGGGCGGCACCGGTAAGTCCGTGCCTTCTTTTGACAGGCAGGAGGGCATCCCTGGGCCCCAGGAAAAGACACTCAACACCTTTTGTATTTTGGCAAAACCGGCCACAGCTTTTATTACCTTGGAGTGTTGGTGAGGCATAGGGAAAGCCTGCCTGTGGTCAGCCGACCACACCCACCACCTGAATATTCGACCCTAGAACTAGGGTCCCTGCCTGGGAAGTGTCCCCCACCCGAGGTACCGCAGGAGGCGCACACCCCCATTGGTCCAACCTCGGGCCACCCGGCTGCGTGAACCCCAAGCCTTTCCCCAAGGGTCAGGTGTTCACGCCCAGCCGCCTCTTAGGAGGCCCCAATCTGGGAGTCGGGCACACTCCGGACTCCCCCCAAAAACTCAGGCTCCCCTATGCCGTTCCGCCACTAGAACAGGGCCTTTCAAGGCCCAGTTCCCGCCCAACACTCCCCAAGTCCAGCCATGCACTGATTGCTGCTCGTATGTCGTGCAGCCACAAGTCAGTGCCCCAATCTGATAGATGCACTCCATCTGGACGGTATAGCGCTTCCAGAGTGTGATCTAAATCTGGGTGCCTGATGACCGTCCCTCCCCATCCTTCAACGAACTTTGATACCATTTTATTAACTTTTCTAACCGATAAATTCACCCGCTTTGGAGCTAACGCACGCCGCCAGGTGCGACGCTCAACTATGGTTGACCAGAAGAACTTGGTTCTGGGTAAGCGCTGCCGCAGAACCGTCAGGTCAGCAGTCATATCGTTAATCAACTGTAAACTTTTAACTTTGGGAATGTCATTTCCCCCCAGATGTATTATCAAGGCTGCAGGTGCTCCGGCTTGAAACACCTGCGCCGCTACCGTTTCCAGCAACGCCTTCCATTTCATCCCCCGGCATCCGGTCCATCGGAGGTGAATACGATCAGTGAGTCCCAGGTGAGGTCCCCAACCGGAGCATGCTGCATATAGGCTGGCCCGGAACACGTAGCTGTGTCCCACGAAGAGGACCTCCAACGGGGGAGCCAAAAGCCCTGGAACAATGCAAGCGTTAGCAGGGTGAAAAGGGGCGCAGATATGCTTTGTAAACCTCTGATCTCCAACGCCCTAACCCCATGATCTCCTGTGGGGATGCCCCATCCTGGTAGGCCTGCGTGGCTGCGCCTATCCGGAAGGAATGCGTCCCATAGTTGCTGGGCTCCAGCCCCAGCCTCTTGACGCACATTCGGAGGATGGCTGAGAACTGAAACCTCGACAAGTAAGTGCCATCCCTATGGATAAGCAGTGCACCCCCGACCTTTGGCCGTGCTTTCAGATAGGCTCTGAGGCTGAGCACGGGGCATGGATGCCCTGCGGGTGCTTCCTGTATGGTCACCCAAACCCCTTTCCCGTATTGATCTGTCTTGGATCGCCGCAGCTTTAACCTGATGGCATTCCCAACTAATGCGACGTCGCTGACCGCCAAAGTGGCACCACCCAGCTTCTCCCTGGAGGGGGCTAACAGCTCACTGCACCTGAAGGCGCCGTGAAAGGCTAGTGTAAAGGCCGCCCGTAGCAGGAGTTCCTCATACGAGGAGAGGCAGACCCGCCTCAGCTCCTCCACCAACCTCCTCAGCAGCCTCATGGTGATGGGACGCCGAAGGTCCTGCTGAGGAGGGTTCACCCTCAACCACCCTTGGATGGCCCTTCTTGCCAGGAAGGAGGACCCTGGATCCCATCCCCCTAAAGTCTTGCTGAAGAAGGATAGGCCCGCCAGCTGAACCCTCAAGGTCCTGGGAGCCAGCCCCCTCTTCTGCTGGTGGGCTAAATACTGTAGAACCAGTGACTCCTCCATTGGCCATGGAGACTGGTCCCCAACTCGTCTAGCGAACTGCACGAAGGCTTCCGCCGCCCCCACGTATGCCTTTTGGGTGGCTGCCGCCAGGGAACACAGGACCCCTTGTAAGATCACTCGACGCCAAGGCTCCACAGCCCCTTCGGGATCTCCTCTGGCTCTGGGTTCGCCGGAAACGGGTGATCTGCGAACGAGATAAAGCGTCCGCGGCCTCATTAACCGTCCCCGCCACGTGCCGGGCTGAAAACGTAATGTTCGCCCTGAGGCACGTGAGCACCAGTCTGCGTACCAACCTCATGACCCTTTCTGACCTGGAGGTCTGTTTGTTGATGACGTGCACGACCGCCAGGTTGTCGCACCAAAATCTCACCCTGTGGTTGCAAAACTTGTCCTGCCACAGCGTTGCCGCCACCAGAATCGGGAACAATTCCAAAAATGTGAGGTCGCGCCTGACCTCCTCTCCCCAGGCCTCCGGCCACTTACCTGCGCACCATTGGTTGCTATAGAACACCCCAAAACCCATGCTTCCCGCCGCATCCGAGTGCACTTGCAGCTCATTGTTCAACGGCAATGGGGTTTGCCAGATGGCAACCCCATTGAAGTTGGCTAAAAACTCCCGCCATACTGCCATGTTGGCCCTCAACGCTGCCGTGATCCTGATGTGATGGTGCCGTGCCCGGGCTCCCGCCATGGATCTGGCCATGCGTGCACAGAATGCCCTTCCCGGGGCCACGACCTTGCACGCGAAGTTCAGATGCCCTAACAGCACCTGCATGTCCCTCAGCCTGCATTTTTGGCGGCCCGCCATGTCCTCCAGTAAGCCAGCCAATTTCGCTAGTTTATCCTGGGGGAGACTGGAGGAACCCTGGACAGAATCCAGTAAAATGCCTAGGAAGGTGAGTTGAGTGGCCGGGCCTTCTGTTTTTTCCCTAGCCAGAGGAACCCCGAATTCCCCCGCCAGCTTCTGAAAGGCCTGGAGCCGATCCGCACATGCCGTGGTGCCCCGCGGCCCCGCCAGGAAATAATCATCCAGATAATGGGTGATCTGCACAAAGCCCCCCGCCTCCTTTACGGCCCATTCCAAGAAGGTACTGAAGGCCTCGAAGGCGGCGCAGGCAATGGAGCAGCCCATAGGCATCGCCTTGTCCACGTACCATGCTCCTTGGAATTTCATGCCCAGCAGGCAGAAATCCTCCGGGTGAACCGGTAACAGGCGGAAGGCAGACTGAATGTCACACTTGGCCATCAGGGCCCCCTTTCCGCAGGCCCTGACGATGGCCACTGCGTGGTCAAAGGAAGCATATTTGACCGCACAGAGCCCCGGGTCAATGTGATCGTTCACCGAGTCCCCCCGGGGGTATGACAAATGGTGAATGAGGCGATATTGCCCCTCTGCTTTCTTGGGCACTACTCCAATGGGAGAGACCCGTAGGTTCTGGAGCGGGGGAGAAGAGAAGGGGCCCGCTATCCTGCCTGCCATGCACTCCTTTTCCAATTTCTCTCTCACGATCTCCGGCATTTGTGCGGCAGATTTCAGGTTGCCACTGGCCGTCGCCACCCTTGCGCCTGTGAAAGGAATGCGAAAACCTACCTCAAATCCCGCAAGGAGGTATTCCGCTGCCTCCCGATCCGGGTACCGCAGCAGCCAGGGCCGCAGAGCCTCCAGCTGCACTGGTGTGGGAGCTCTGGAGAGTGCGCCGGCCCCGCTGGCTTCAAGCCGTCTTAGAGGTGGCAGAAGGTCCCGGGTTTCCCGACCCTCCCTCCTTCCTTGCGAAGGGTCGGGCCCCTCGAAAGGGCTGCTGGGCACCGCCATCCTTGTTGCAACCCAGGCCTGTGTGCGCTCCACCGCACTTCTCGCACAGGTGCGCGTAGCGGCACGGCTTCCGGGTACAGATGGTTCTATTATAGTCCCAGCAAACCGGCCCCTTCTCCCGGCGGGATGGACCCGGTCTCCAGTCCCTCTCCCGCTGAGGCTGCATGTTAGGCCCCACCCGCACCAACCAGGTGTCCTGGTGCTTAAGGTCCCACCGGGCCCGTGGGTTATGCGAGGCCATTTCCCTGAAGCACCTGTCGTACTCCAGGGCTGCCTCATCTCCCCCGAACTCCCGGTCCTCCAGGACGTGGGCAAGGTATCTGCCCAGGTGCCACCCACGCTCTGGGTATGCTGCACTAATGAGCGAGGCATATTCTGCGAAGCCCCGAAGCCAGTTAGGAAATGTGCGCTCCCAGTGTGGCATCTCTTTCTTCCTCGCCTCCCTGCGCTTACCAGTGTCCCCTTTTTTATTTGGTTGCCGTATAAAGGCGAAAATATCGACATAATAGCCCTCTAAAGCCCGTTCCCGCAACTTGCGTGGCAGGTGCACGCCAGGAGGGGCTTCGGCGTCCGTGTATTGGCGAGGAGGCGCCCTGGCACTGCCCACCACCCCCTTTTCCTCCAGCAGCCGGTCAGCAGCTGCTCTTCACCTATGCAGCCAGGATGGCAGGCCAGGTGTGAACGCCCCCTCCAACCAATGCCAGCCGTCCTTGTGAGAGCCCTGACCCTAGTCCTCAGACGACTCACCAGTGGAAGTCGAGCTGTGACCCGAGCACCCGCGCTTGTGGCAGCGGCGTGCCTTCCTCCGCCGATGCCGGTCTCGCTGCCGAGATGCTGAGGCACCAACCCCTGTCTGATCAGAGCTGGCCCCTCTGCTGCTCTCCCCAGTGGAGCTGGAGGTCTGCCCTCGAGCCCTGCTGCGCTTGCACCCAGATTGTAGCGCCATGGCTTGAGCATAACCCTGCCAGAAAGCTGCTGGGTCCCCAGGGGCACTGCCACCCCCCGCTCGCCTTCTGCTGGAGCTGTCTGACTGACTGCTTGCATGTGACCGAGCCTCCCGGTCATGCTGTGATGCCCCCTCACGCAGCCGGCCCTTCGAGCGCCCAGTCCTAGTGCCAGCCCTACGTTTTGGCCGAGCCCCGCTGGTGGATGGGACTTCCCCATCCTCAGGATGCCCTCGGCTTCCTGGAGCCTTGCCCCTGGCTCCCCTACGCGCTGCTGGATGGCTGGAGGAGCGCCTGGGGTGGTTACTGGAGCTCCCTGTCGAAGAGCCACGCCCCCCCCCCGAAGAGGTGATGGGGTGCTGGACCCCCTGCCCGACGCCCCTTCCCCCCTGCAGCGGCGCCGTCCGCTGCCCCTGTTGAGAGAGCGTCCTCTCTCCCGGAGAGGCTCCTGCCCTCCACAGCCCCCAAGAGGACTTCGTGCCCTTGCCCGCCGTTGAGACGGCACAGCCGCCGCCCATGCGGCCCTTGCCTTCAGGGCACTGGCCCGCCTCGAAGGCCCTGGCCTGGCCTCCTCCCCCTCGCCCCCGCGGCCAGATTCGGAGTCCTGCGGCCCAGCGGGAACCTCCCTGCCGCCGCCCACCCTGCTCCTCTTCTTCGGAGCCATCGCCTGCGCTTTTTTTGGGGGGGGGTGGGGGGCCTCCCAAGGTCTCCCGGCCGTAAATGGGGGGGGCGGTACTGGAGGGAGGGGGGGCCTGCGCCACTAACCGCCGCCGAATTGAAAGGAGCGGGGGAGGGGGTGCGCCGCCGTCCCGCAGTCGCGCCCCAAATCGCAGTCGCTCGCGCCGTTTGCCGGGAGAGGGCCCTGCAATAGCCCTTTGCCCTGCCCGGCCTTCTGCCTTCGCTGCGCGCGCTGCCGGCGACAGAAAGCCTTCCGTCGCCCGCAGCTCTCCCAGGCAAAGTGAGGCGGGCCAGCGCACGTGGCGCTATTTATAGCCCGCCTCACTAGCCGCCGCGCCACGCACTCTGTGGCCCGCCGTTCCCGGCGGGCCGCCAGCACGTCAACTCTTCGCGCCTCTTCCCTGGCGCCCCGCTCCTCCGCCCGTCAACGGGCGGCACCGGTAAGTCCGTGCCTTCTTTTGGTGCATAAATAATTCTATATCTCAATATCTTGTCCATTTTTGGGCAACTTGTTAGGCAGTATATCTAATAACACACTCTGCTTCCATGGGAAATTTAAATGATTTTGCATTTCATGTATTTCTTTCCGATACCATATAAAAACATCCATCTTTGTCTTGATATTACCAACATCCTTCCTTCCTTCCTTCCTTCCTTCCTTCCTTCTCTTTCTTTCTCTATATCATTTGGAGTTATATAACATCCAAAAACATTTTCTACTAATTTTCTCTTAGTGTCTGACCAAATATTCCTTTCCCATAACATTTCCCATTGATGCATCCAGTTGATCATACATGTTTTCACTTGTTCTTCTGTTTCTAGTTGAGTCGTAACTTATAAATTCACTGTAACAAATGTTATTTTTGTTCTGTGAACAACTGTTGTGAGCCCTGTGTTGTTCAACATATTAATAAATTATTTGGATGAAGGAATAGAGGGGGTGCTTATTAAATTTGCGGCTGATACTAAACTGGGAGGGGCAGCAAACACACCAAAAGACAGAATCAGAATACAGGGTCGACACACATCAACTGGGTCTTAATGGTGCTTTCCACCACCCAAATTTCTTTTTGATTGCATTCTTTATGCTGGCAGAGGTTTGGTTGCATCATCAACCATATTGTAAAGACACTGAAACAAAAGAGAGGGGAAGACATCTAAACTAAAGACCAAATAAAATGAAATATTTTACTGAACCAGCTTATCTAACACCGTCTCGCATTAAATCTAGAATAAGTTTTTAATCCATTTTTGAAAAAAACAAAAACAAACATGTAGCTGTTTCTTTTTAAATCCATATTATTTCTGGGAACTAAAGGGCCACTGCCTTTTGGAACACAGCAAGTATCCCAATAACTGAAGAAGTCACATTCTTTCACATGACTGCATTAAGAGCAGTTATCAGCTTAGAGCTGTTTACTCTGTCCAATCTCAAATTTCCCTAGCTGTTCACTGTGTTTGCACTGCAGATGCTGATAACCGCTAGTACTATCCAGTCAATGAATTCAGGATATGTGGGAATGTTATTTCTAATTCGTGCCCCTTGTGTTTTATCCTCCTGCCCTCGCATCAGGACTCATTTAAGTCATTGAGCTCTAAAGCATTTAGCTCACAAGAGTGTTTTTCAATAGAAATATTGACACTCTCAGATATTTTCTACGTTTCAATCAAAATGTTCCAATCAAGATATTCCAGAATGAGCTTCAAAAATATCCATATTTAACTAAAAAATATTGCAAAGACAGATTACAACTTTGTATGTGTGAAGTGTGGTCAAGCCTCACCTGATTTATGGTGTCCCCAGCATGAGGCTTTCAAGGCAAGTGAGATGCAGAGGTGGTTTGCCATTTCTTTCCTCCGCAGAATCTTCCTTCCATATATCAACCCTGCTTGGCTTCTGAGGTGTGAGATCAGGCTAGACCATGCTGCCTTTCCTCCCGATTACAGCTTTAAGGATTTGGAATTCAAATGCAGATTTGGAATTCATGTGCAGACTGGACAATATTATATTTGGCCTCAATGCAATCTAGGAGTAGGTATATTATTACAAACAGTAAGCAAAAATACTAGAATTAAAGGGCATCCAATGAAGCTGATGGGTGGTAAGTTCAGGACCAGCACAAGGAAATGCTACTTTATACAGAGAGTGATTAAAATGTAGAATTTGCAGCCAGAGGATGTAGTGATGGCCACAGGAATAAATAGCTTGAAAAAGGGATTAGATAGATTCATGGAGGATGTCTACCAGTAGCTACTAGCCATGGTGACTGAGGGGAACTTCCACATTCAAAGGAACTAAGCCTCTGAATCCCAGAGCTAGAGAGCAACATCAGGGGAAGGCCTTGGCCTCTATGCCCTGTTGTTGATCGCCCAGAGGAATTGGTTGGCCACTCTGTAAGAAGGGATGCTGATCTGATCCAGAAGGGCTGTTAAATACTATTTTGTCATCTTAATCTATCTGTGCTCTCTCCATCTTCATGCCCACATGTGCATCTAATCCTTTTGGCTGTGTCAGTGGAGTATCAGAAAGATGAGTGGGTCATCACAGCCATTTGTAAACCAAATACCATAGGTTGCCACAATCAGTAAGATTAAACAGCAGCAGTAAAAAAGCCTGCTCTAGGTGAGGAAATACCTGGAGATTTTGATGGTAAACCTAGGGGGGAACGGAGGGATAGTGGGGTTAATGTCAGAGTCCACTCTCCAAAGTAGCCATTTTCTTTAGGGTGACTGATCCTGGTTGTCTGGACAGAAGCTGAAATAGTGGGAGATCTTCAGGACTCACCTGGGGTTTGGCAGGCCCTACCCATGTCTCATGGCATTTTCCCCCAGTAGGGTCATAGGGCTCCTAAAGTAATAGAAAGGCAGGGATGATTTGTCATGGTGAAAGATTTGTGCTTACATTTCTTAAGAATCAACCTACAGAATATGTAACAACTATAAATTATTAGTACAATACAAAATGTTTGCAGCACGGAGGGATCTCATTCTATTCTCCGAGGTGTGTACGGAGCTTCCTCACTGCATGCATCAGCCATGCCCTACCTGTTATAGGGGGAAAGTGTGATTCGATGTCATTGAATTATTGCACAAGGCACTGAATGATGCAGCAGCATTACTTAGCAACCCCTTCCTGTGTTCAGAAACTGATTTTATTTTTAGAAATTCATTTGCTTTTGTTTTTTGCTATTCAACAGGAGTACAAGAGAATCCTTTGTGGAACAGAGGTGGAATGGAAATACATATATTGTAAGAAAGGGGAACCAAAACTCCAACTAACTTATCAAGTCCATTCATGCACACTCCATCCAACAGAGACCTAGAAAGAGAGAGGCTGAGCAGTAGGCATATGTGGAATAGTTACTCCTTCATGGGCCTTTGATATTAAACCAATCTACAATGCAGTAGAGTTGCAGTAGAAAATTTCTTTCTCAAATGGACAGAGGTCACTAACTGCCCAGAACTTTAACCTGAGGATATTATTATTATTATTATTATTATTATTATTATTATTATTATTATTATTATTATTATTATTATTATTATTATTATTATTATTATCATTAAATGGCAACCGGATAAAGTTTGGAGGCTGAAAACAGGAACTATACATTCCAGCATATGCCAGAACACACATTATCCTCAGGATGTAGCAAAATTGTACCACAACCATTCCTTTCCCTCAGGAACTGATCTATTGAGATGGTTGTGGTACAACTTTGCTACACACTGAGTAAAGCATTCTGTCATCTGTCTTATACCAGGAGAGAGCTGGTTGTTTTGTCTTCTCCAGACCCAGATGGAATCTGGTCACTGGACTAGCTTGTCCTACCCAGATAGAAGAGAGAACTGGTATCTGGACTCTGGAACTGAAGTATGGTTGTTTGTTCTCTGACTTACCGGTGGACTTGGTCCAGGGAACAATAGAAAGGTTGTCCCTGCCTTGAAGCTGGCAGCAGTGCATCCACATGTAAACAAATTTGCTCTGGAGAGTTGATAAATCTACTCAGGGAGAGCTGGATAATTATTGTCCAGTATCAAGTGTACCGTTCTTGAGCAAGGTGATTGAACATGTGGTGGCTAGGTAACTTCAGGGATTTCTGAATGAATTGTTGGTTTTGATCAGTTTAAGGCCTGCTTATGGGACTAAAATGGCGTTGACTGCACTTGTGGATGACTTGCACTGGGAGATGGACATTGATTACCATACCATCTTTTGGTCCACCTTTGGGGTTTATGATATCATTTTGCAGTGATTTGGGTAGGTTTCACAGTATGATGCTGGGGGACTGCTTCTTAGCCCCATGGCCTCTGGCCTACCTTGTTGTGCAAAATTCCAACTTGTTCCCCTTGTTTTTAAATATCTATGTGAAGCTTCTGGGAGAAGTCATCCAGAGATTTGTGTTCATCTGCCACCTATATGTGGCTGATACTCCGCTCTAACTTGAGCTTTAAGTAGAAGATCCCTGGGAGGTTATGGTAACTAATCAGGTAACTGGAGACAGTTTTTGGATGTTTGTAAGCCCATAAGTTTTTGTAGCTTGATGTGCTGCATGACTCAGGACTGCTGTTAGATTAATAGGCAGCAGCAGTGACCAAGGGACCTTTCACTGTCTCTGACTGATTAATTAACTGAGTCCATTCATGGACAAGAAGGATTCTCCCTGCTATTACTAGCCCCCTTTCCCGATTTTTGTTAATGTGTATATATCATGTTTTGTTTAATTTTCATATGCATGCATGTACGTACGTACCTATCTGCATTTTAAATGCTTAGATATTTTCATGTTCATTGCCCTGGGGGTTGTGAACTGAGTGAGAAGGAAGCATATAAATGTTCCAAATGAAATGTTCAACTTGTGGAATGGGGCCATATTGGGGTATATTGGATGTAGCTCTCTTAGGAATGCTCTGGCTTTCTTTGAAATAAAGCTTCTATGTTTAATTGGCTCAGGGTCAGAGGCATATGGATGGGTTGCCTTTCATCTTTCTTCATTTATTGGAACACTAAAAAGAAACATGAATACATTGGGTATATCCTTAAACAAGATGACTTCACTGGGCCTGGACTTAAAAAAATAATCTAGGAAAGCAATTTGTTTTTATTAGGTTCCTTTCTGAAGTCTTGTTTTTAGATGCCAGATAGACTCATTCCTTTATAGTCAACCAAATGCCACTTAAAGATATCTGCTTGCTGACACTACAACACTGTTTCCCCCATATCAAGCACTTGGAGAACAAAAAGATTCCCCCCCCCCAAAAAAAATTGCATCACTACAATGACTTTAAGGCATGGATATTCTTAATCAGTAGTACTTCAGATCCTTTTAATTTGGCCAAGGAGGGTTGGATTAACCTTTTTTAAAAAGCATTTTTGTTTCACAATTATGAGGAGTTTGAAACTAAGAATGTGGTAAATGACTGCTAACCAAAAGTATCAATCAGCCAAATACCACAAAAAAACCCAAACATAAGATATTCAATTATGCACCTGTCCAAACATAAGCCAGACTGAATGCTTGCATCACAATCACTGACAAACGAAAAAGTGTGTTACAGGATTATATCAAAACATAATATTTACAACATATGTAATGTTCTGAATTGTTTGCCCAATATTTAACATTCTCTAATCAGTGCAGGTATTAAACATCTCTATCAAAATACTTTCCCAGTAAATTTCATAGAGTCAGAAGGAGCCAAACAGGCCATCTAATCTAAGGTGACCAGATTGTCCCACTTTTGGAGGGACATCTGGGGGGGGGGGACCTGGCAAATTGTACTTATGTTTAAATTTAAAAATATATATTACAATACTATTTTTGTGTTCTATGCAATATATGAAAATTTTTGTTATTCCATATAGACCAAATTTTTAATCAAGACATCCCCCCTCCTGGTCAATGGTGTCCCGCTTTACCAATGTTAAAATCTGGTCACCTTAATCTAGTCCAACCTGCAGCACAATGAAGGATCAGCTGAAAGCATCCTTGATAAGAATCTGTCCAGTTACTGCTTGAAGACTGCCAGTGAGGGGCAACTCACGACCTCCTTAGGCAGTCGATTCCACTGTTGAACTACTCTGACTGTGAATATTTCCCCCCTGATATCTAGCTGATATCATTCTACACATAGCTTAAACGCATAGTCCTGCCCTCTGCTGCCAACAGGAACCCCCCCCTGCCTTCCTCCAAGTGACAACCTTTCAGAGACTTAAAGAGAGCAATCATGTCCCCATTCTTCATGAAACAATTTAATCAGTTTGCTAGATTAGAATATATCTCAGACATCAAGACAATAAAAGCAACTCTGATGGGATGTACCATGTTATCATTTAATCCAACATGATAGACTGTTTCCCAGATGTGGAAACTGCATTGAGGCTGTATTTGCCACTCATGTTAATGAGCTGTGTTGGAGAACATTCCTTCTTTCTTCTAAAGCGGATCAAAGATTTCCTCCGATCCATCATGACTTGAGAGCTTCTCGCTGTTTCGTCCCTCTTGAGCACCGAGACTGAATTTGTCAGACCTTTGAATGATGATGACATATTTCATGACTTTGCTACATCTAAACCAGTGCAAAGTAGTTCAAAGAAATGAGTACATGGAGTAAGGTTGTTGTTGTTGGCAATATATAATAGATGCCTAGGTCTTTTCTTGTATTATCTATATGCTTAATCCAGGAGGGGAAACCTAGAGATAAAATAGAATAGAAGATATAGAGAATACAGGATATAAACTAGAATCTTATTAAAATGGGATTATTTCATTAAGATTTCTAGAAAGCAGTTAGCTCTGCAACCTTGTGGGATCTCCAGGTTTGCAGAAAAAAAGTCTGAAAACCTCTTTTAAAAATACAAGGCCACATTAAATCTTCACCTTCGAAAATGAAAAGCAAACAAAACAAAAACATTGTCTGTGCACATGCAGATTACTGAGCAGAGGATATGGGTTGACATCCTACCTCCTAAATCTTTGTCATCAGTATGGTTCCCAACAACTATGTTGCCACTGCCTGCAAAACTCTGGGGTGGGGGTGGTCCTGAAGGTAACCCAGCACCTCCTGGGAGCCTTGCTGTGGTGGGGAGAGAAAGGAGATTGTCTGGGAAGGGGTTAGAGGGGAGAAAGAGGGGGGTTGCCTGAGAAAGGTGGGTGGAGAAATATGGGGGAGATTGACATAGAAGGGATTAGGGGGGGATGAAGTATGGGAAGACTGACAAGAAATGCTGTGGGAGAAAAACACAGAGTGGGAAGACTTATATGGAAGTAGTGGGGAAGAAAGAGGGAGGAACATTGATGGAGAAAGGGAAAAGAAGGAAAGGTAGGGGAATGGGGTACTCCCTTCCTGCAATTTCCTAGAATGCCCCAGCCTGTATAATTGTATAAAGCTTCCATGTCTAGAGTTAAACCACTGATAATCTCTGATTGGGTCTCCCAGAGTCTCCTGTGAGCTTAATTTGTTTGGCTGCCAGGAAAACCTGCAAGTAGAATGGCTTATCTATTCACCTGTTTGATTGAACACCATTGTTAACATTTTCTTAATGGAAGAGTGTGTGATGCTTTGATAATATCAACACAGACTGAATACTTCATTCAACAGTGTTATAGCATTCTTATGTCCCCCTTCCTCCAAAGACTTCAGAGCAAGAGACATGATTGTACCCTCCTCCATTTTATCCCCACAACAAATCATGGAATAGTTTAGATTGAGAAAGAGTGTATAATCCAAGGTAATTGGGAGAGTTTCCTAATAGCATGAAAATGGGCCTCCCTCATTGCAACCAAGGGCAAACTGGTTATTAACACTAGCGGGAAAGCCCATTAGGTCAAAGGCCTAGAGGGGAGGCACCATGACCCTGAGGCAGCCCCAAGTCACAATTCCTGGCCAGGGTAGGCCCTCTTCTGCCATCTCTTCCCACTCCTTGGGGAGGGGAAGGTCCATTTCTAGGGTCATTTTTGCCTCTCAGCACTCTACTCACTATTTCACACCAGCACAATGCATTTTGGAGCAGTAGGATGAACTTTCTAATTCCTATACACAATATCTGAACTGTAACGAAAACTGAACCCAGCTGATCAATGGCATGCAGTTGACAAACCTAAATTATTCAGCATGGCATAATGCAGTACCCTTAGCATCGCTCAGTGGTAATGATGCCCTGCAACAAAACTGGCATTTCAACAACATATCTACAATTGAAGTTAATGGTGGGGAAAGAGGGGACATTCCAAACTAGAGATAAGGCATTGACTTTCCTAAATAAATGTATTTTCAGAGATTTTTGTTTTCTAAAATGAGAAATTGTAAATAATTCATGCAAAAAAATCTATGTAGATTCCCAATTAAAACTAATTAGACTCATTTTATCAAAAGTGAACTGCCTATGTTTTTTTTTTTGTAAATCTCTCCGCATTTTTAAAAGTGTAGCTATGACCTGTGATTAATGCAGTTTAAAAATACTTACTGCAAAACCTATGTGGGTGTTTGGGGAATGCTGTGGGAAGAAGGTTAAATAATAAAGTGGGTGAAAATAAGTAATTCATCGCTAGGCTGATGAGTGTCATTTATCAGAAAATGGAAGTCTCTTCGACAGCCCCTTTTGAGATCCTGTGAATGACCCCGCAATGTTTCACAGCAAACTCCTTTTCCAATTTGCTTCCTGTGACATAATTCTGTTCAAACCAGGTTGTGCTAATCGCCTCCCCCCAGCAAAACCGACATGCTGATCATTAGCATTTGACACATATTTATGAGTGAAAGATGGAAAAGAGGGATCTGGACTTGGACCTCATCAAACGGTATTTTGTATGTTTCCTTGTCACTTCATCTTTTTTGGATGTGAACTAAATCTCTCTGACTGTACAATGTCAGCTCTAAGGTTTGGTCTGGAACTCATCAAAGCAAACAAGGAAAAAATGTGGTCTGGAAGTTGGGACAGGGATACAACTGGCTCTAAATGGTGACATATGTTTATTCAATTCTTAGTCATCTATAAAGGATTGAGATTCTCCACCCCCCATGCATTTATAGGAAATGCTTCATCACATATTGTATCCTCTATCATATATAAGCATGTGCTGCTATAGTAGCATTCAACTGGCAATTGGAGGATCCATTTCAAAATATTGTTGCTGTTGTTGCTGTTGTCAGCCATTCAGTCATGTCCGACTCTTGGCAATCCCATGGCACAGCCACCACCAAGATCCTCAATCCCACACCACCTCCCTCAGTCATGCTATGTTTTGGCCAGTGACTATTCCAATCTTGTCTAACCACCACATTCTTTCTTGGTCTGGTTTCCTTTTTCCACTGACCAATCCTAGCATAATCACTTTCTCCGTTGACTTGGATCACATTATATAGCCAAAGGAAGTGAGCCAGAGATTCATGATTTTGCCTATCAATTATATATAAGATTTTATGTGCTGGAGTATTTCATTGTTTGTGACTTTTGCTGTCCTTGGAACCTTCAAAAGCTACAAGTCCTTTCTCCTCCCCGCTCATTGGGAACCTTCTGGCCTGAGGCACCACTGGGCACCATACTGAAATCGTTTGAAAGGTATACCATAGGATTTTCTTGGCAATTTTTTTTACAAGGTAAGTTGCCAGTTCTTACCTTAACCCTCCCCATTTATCTGGGCTTGGGATCAGCATGCTCAGGTGTGCATGGCTGTTTTTTTTCTTCTTCAAAATATAAGGACTTTGTATCTGATGACCTAGTTCAAGCTTTCTCAGCCAGGGTTTTACATTTGTTAAGCTATCAGGTGCTATGACCATATTTGGTCATTACAACCCCTCTTCCCAAATTGTCCAATGATGGAACTTGAGAGAGTGGGAAGGGAAGGGGCCTCAAGTAGGTATGTATACAGCTATGCTTCCTAACTGTATTCTGCACAATTGGTGGGGTTTCTTATCTGGGGTTTCTTGAATTCTGAAGAATATTCCAGTTTTTCACAATGGTAAAAATGTTGAGAAAAGCTGACCTTGTTAGATATAAAACAAATGTAGGAATGTTAAGACCAGCGGGATGATTTTCCAAGTGGACCTAAGCTTTGTTTGCAGCTCTCTAAACAGATCTATCTGTACAACCACTATCTGTTTACTCTCTTTAAAAGAAATGTCAATAGCCTGCTTAGGTACCATAATTTATAGCCATTGCAGTGTCACTCAGATGAAACGAGTGTTTATCAAATACGAAATGGTAACATCAACAGAGGAAGCTATATCTCTTTCAAAGTGGCTAGGAAGACCATGCCACTCTTACATTGTTAAGAACTGTCAAGCAGTTGAACAGCAATTGGACCAAGATTGAAGCATGTGTGTAGTTTATGCACTTGATGCAAATGGCCTAAAGAGGGCATCCTGTGTGCCTCATTAAGTAGATCATGCCATAATACACAGACAGCAACTGAGAACATCTTTGGTCTCAAACCACTGTGTTCCTCCATTAAGATCTAGTCAGCAAAACCTGCTCAGAATCTCTGACCCAAAGAGATCAGATTGGCCTCAACCAGAGCCAGGGACACTTCAGCCCTGGCTCCAACCTGGTAGAATGCTCTGCCACCTGCAGGATCAGAGCACTGCAGGATCTCAAACAATTCCTCAGGACTTGTAATACAGAACTATTCTGCCAGGCCTATAGTTGAAACATAAAACTACCTGGTCTACTGGCCTCCCTGTCAGAATTCATGGCCAACTTAACAGACCCTCTTATGAGCCCTCTTTTTCTCTCTTATGATAGGAGAGTGGGCAACTGTTTAATAATTTGTTTATCATTATCATTATCATTTGGATTTATTGCCTGCCACTCCCAGCAAGCTAGCCCATGGCAGGATACAAACACTTTCTATACATAAAATCCCAATAAAAACCCCAATTAAAATGTATAAAAATACAATTTAATGTATTTAGTAATTATATATATACTAGTAAGAAAGCCCATTTCGACCAGTAATGCAATGAGCTCTAGGACCCACGGGACACCGGGAGGTGTAGACCTCTGTGTGTGTGTGTGTCTCCCTCTCCCTTTCACTGCATGTCTCTCGATGTGTCTTGCAGCAGGAGGCATAGCAGGTAATCTGTGCTGGTTTGTAGGAGGGAAGCAGGACTGGTATGCGGTTTGGGGTAGCTCTCTCTGTCTGTCTCTCTCTGCCTTCCTTGCATAAGGAGCAATAGGAGGGTATAAGGGCTTGTGCTTTGTCTGGCAGGGCTCTGTGTGTCTGTCTCCATCTTTGGCGCGGATGAGAGGAAAATGGCTAGCGTCCAGGGAGGGAGGGCGGGAGCTGTAAGAGCAGGGCCAATCAAGGTGGAGCCATCATTGCTAGCTATGCCCTGATTGGCCACATTCCAACTTGGACAGCCAGACACATTCCACCCCCCACCCCAGGCTGTTTCACAAATATATAGAGGAACCATGGATAAGGATTTACTCATTTTATATGTTCTAGCTCCATTATAAACCACCCTGAGTCTTGCAAGACAGGGCAGTTAATAAATACAATTATAAACTAGTAAACAAACCACATTAATAAAACTGTCTGCTACTTTAAAAATATCCCAAAAGAAAAATGACATGGCCACTTATCACCTGGTGTCAAATTGTCCTTTCTTCACAACGTGATTGAGAGAGTAGGAGCAGACTGACTCCAGGTCTTCTTGGATAGCTCATCTGCTCAAGACCCTTTTCAGTCTGGCTTCAGGTCAGGCTATGGGACAGAGATGGCTCTGCTAGCTTTAGTTAATGATCTCTGTCTGAGCATAGACAAAGACTGTGACTCCCTGTTGCTCTTGTTGGATTTATCTGTAGCTTTTAATACAACAGATCATACTATCTTGTTAAGGCCCTTGGAAACAGACACAGGTATCAAGAATGCATCCTAAACTGATTCAAGTCATCCTTCACAGGTTGGTATGGGAGATTAGTTGTCATCAGTGTAGGACCTATCCTGTGAAATGCTACAGGTCAGAAACCTATACCCATTGCTTTTCAATCTCTATGTAAAGCCTTAAGGACAAATCATTCATAGCTTTGGAGTTGGATATCATTAATATGTAGATATCTAACTCCATATATCATTATTCAAAATATTGGGTAATATAATTGAGGTCCTAAATAACTGTCTAACTGCTGTGGCAAATAGTCTTATACAAATTGAAATTAAAACCTGAAAAACCAGGTAATGTTAGCTGGGAAGGTGGAGATCTTAAAGAACATTTTCTCCTCACTTTTGACGAAGTTCAGCTGACTCTTGCAAAATCATTTAAGGGGCTTGAGGTTGTACTGAGCCCAACTTTAATCCTGGACAAGCAAGTTATTGTGGTTGCTAAAAAAAGCTCTTTTCCAACTCAGCCTAGCTCAAGAGAAGGCTCCTTATCTTGATAGAGCTGATTTGGCCACCCAGATCCATGCCACCGACTTTGAGACTAGATTACTGCAATGCACTGTTATGCCCATCTCCCCTCAAAAATCGATTCGGAAACTCTGGCTAGTGCAGAGTGCTGTAGCTTGGCTATTTTCAAGGGCTAGATGGAACATGTATATTATGCCCATCCTGCACCTTGCCCATACACATGCCTTCTCTGTTGTGTCTCCCACTCTCATGGATTTCCACAATATGCAAAATGGAATTATTCAAGAGGTCTTTCCCATACAAGCATTTAGGCAGCACTGTACTCAACGATTCACAAATCAGTGGGAGAGGAAGGAACTGTGATCCATACTACTATGTATTGCTTCTAGCTATAGAATTTGGCATCATTTAGCATGTTTATACTTGCCTTGCAGGGGGCAATAGACGTACCTCAATAACAACACTGAAACTTATATCCTTTTGGCATGAAATGGCCACAGCCGATTTTATTCCTTGAGGGTGGCGCAGCATGGAAGCGGATATCACCTTCTTGTGGTCATCCAACCACAAGGCAGCCCCAAATATTAGCAGGTCCCTCAACGGGTGATTCTGGCTGACATGCCTGTTCCCCGGATGTTGACCTGCTAGCCTGCAGGAGGTGACATCCCAAATGCGAACCTGCTGGGCGTTTTGCCTCTGCTGGGTTTCACCTGTCACCCGGAAATGCGAGCCCTTCAACTGGCTCCGCATCCACACAGCCCCTGACGGGGGCCCCCATTAAACCGGTAGGCCAGCGCGCAAGCTTGGCCCCCTTCAAAAATTCCGCTTCCAGCGTACCATCCGCCAGCTGTGACATTTTAACAATTTTATATATAACTCTCAAAATTCCAAATTCCCAACATACAGGGAGAGAGGGTGGGTGCCGCTTCAGCCGCCGAGGGGGAAAAGAGGCCGGGCCCGTCGCACGATGCTCCTTTTAAGGAGCTCTAGCCCGGCCCCTCCCCTCCCTGCCAGCGCCGTCGCGCTGCCCCTCAAGGGAGGCTGGGAAACGTAGTCCCCAGCTTTCCCGGCAGCGTTCTTCTCCGGGGCGTCAGCCCCCGCCACGGCAATTGGCCCCCTCGCCCATAACTCAGGTGCTCTTATGCTTTGTATTGGCCCTGTTTCTTATGGCATTGTTTATTGAATGTCCCATCCATCAGTTGTATTGATCTACTCTATGTAATCTACCTTGGCTTCAAATGAGAAAGATGAAATTTAAATAAATAAACAAACACAAAAATAAATAAGTGGATCCACATCAATAGGGAGTATTTGTACTGAGAGCAGTGATGGTTAAGTTGTTCATCAATAGTCTGGGCAAGAAGTTCTCAAAGACAACTGAATCTGAATTTCATTTGCATATTTCCAATGACAAAGGGCAAGGATGAAGCGTCTTGTTTCAAAGCCAAGAAACAATACCTATGAGGGTTGCACTTTAACATATTAACCAGCCAGCTTGACACAGAAATATGGAAAGTGAGAAAATGGCAGTGATGATTGTTAGGCATTCACTAGAGCTCAAGCTAGCTAAATTAGCCACCTACTGTACTGACAAGTAATGAAGCCAAGAAATACAGAACATGTATAGACCAGAGTGGTTATTAAAACTGTGAACTCTATATGAATATACAGCAGAATACTTTTTTGAATATTTTGGAGAGATGCACTTATTTGGGTTGCCTTGGCATGCCTTGTGACTCTGGGCTGTGATCCAGTTTTTCCTATCAATAGCATCACAGAGAATCTTATCTGCAATTTTATTTATTAAGTTTTTATTCCGCCCTTTCCTATGGGCTCATTAAAATACCCGGTAATGGCGATGGGCAGCTTCAGTGCCTGAAAATGATCTTATATTGTTGTTACTTAGGAAGCAAAACTTTGTATTTTATTCAGGACAGAATTGTTTCAAGCTTAATGTTAGAGTATATGACTGTTCTCCAGTAGCATTTATGCTTCCTGTGTTTTATAATAGGCAATTCAAATACTAAAGCAATTGAACACATTCACATAGTGCTTTCATATTCTTCGCATCCCAAGAAGACAAAGTGTTCCAACTATAAAGTGTCAACTATAAATTAGGAAATTAATTGACCCCCACTATTAAATTAGCAACGTTATTTTACAAGCGTTAAAAATTTAACATTATCGTATCCGACTTCATTCAGCAACAGAATAGTCATAACTTTTTTTAATGGCAAAAATAAAATGTTTTCCTTTGGATTAAAATAAATGTGAGTAACCTTTGTCTATAGAACCCATTAGATTAATTTACCTCAGGCTCTGAAACCTAATGGATACAGTGGTCACACATTTGCGACATGAGGGTTTTATCGGTGTTTGGGTTTGTGTTGCCATAAATATTCCTGGAAAAGTATAGATTTTACAGTTAAACAAAATTACTTCTTACCACAAAATGCTTAATGGTTATCAGTAGGTTAGCTATAGTGCAACACTCAGCATCTGCTCTAATAATAGCCAGCCCTAATGTTGCCATAATAGCCAGCCCTAATGTTGCCACAATGAGCCTCTTGTGGCGCAGAGTGGTAAGGCAGCCGTCTGAAAGCTTTGCCCATTGAGGCTGGGAGTTCGATCCCAGCAGCCGGCTCAAGGTTGACTCAGCCTTCCATCCTTCCGAGGTCGGTAAAATGAGTACCCAGCTTGCTGGGGGGTAAATGGTAATGACTGGGGAAGGCACTGGCAAACCACCCCGTATTGAGTCTGCCATGAAAACGCTGGAGGGCGTCACCCCAAGGGTCAGACATGACTCGGTGCTTGCACAGGGGATACCTTTACCTTTACTAATGTTGCCATGGAAAACCCTTAGTGCAGCGGTTGCACTATAAGTCTCAGTCATGGCACTACATGGTCCACATACTAAGAGTACAGAATTTGTGGTGGTTTCCCCTTGTCTCCAAGATAGGGATTATTAAAAATACGAAGGGAAATCACAAAAGTATTGCTACTAGAGTTCCAGTTCATATTTGCACAGGTTTATTCCAAACTAAACATGTTTAAACATGTCTCTGTAATGAGTGGATAGCCACAGACAAGTTCTCTCAACAATATACTTGACTTGGTCTCATTAGGGTGTCTTCAACGGCACTGGTGAGAAATAGGCCAGGAAAGTTGCACTGAGGAATTTTTTCCATCACAACATTGCACCTAGCAACAAAAACTGTATTTTGAGAATTCCTTGGGAAACCCTACCTTATCCACACTACAGCCCTGATCTTGACCCTTCAGGCTTCTTTTCTCCATGCATGCATACACACACAATCACCAGAATCCTTTAGTACCCCACAGGCAAGTTTCTGAAGGGAATATAATTTTGTCTATAAACTGCTGGCATATGCAAGATATGCATAATTGACCAGAATATAAAGGGTGTCCTGCAGGAGGCATCAGAGGAGATGTCCATTTAGCATAGGTAGGATAGGAACTTCCTGATGATTTTCAAATTATCTCCTCCAGTGTCCTGATTGGGTTAACAGGAGACTTCCTGCTTCTAGAGCACACTTCCTCCCTGCTTGCTTCCAGAACAGTTGCTGACCAGCCAGCTAGATGATTAGGTCTCCCCTCTCCTCCTTCTACATATAGTTGTTTCTCTTCTGACTAAAAAAAATATTTTATTCTTTAAGCAGCCTGGTGCTTTGCTCTCTCTGCGTATTCAAACCCTGCCAACATAACCAGCCTCTGTATCATTGCTGTCATGTACCTCTGTGCTTGCAAATCAGAATAATGATTCTTCCATCATTGTGTCCCTGTAATTCACTAGTGGCACACAATTATGCATGCTGAGAAAGTATTATTTAAAGTGTCTCATCTGCAAGCCTGTCTCATATTATTTTCCAAGTACCCTTTAATTTCAAATTTCACTGTCAATTAAATTGCTAACAATTGCAATGGAATTAAAGAAACATATCAAGAACTTTTGTAGTGGCTTCATTACAATTTTATAGCCTGAACTACTTGGAATTCTTGTCCTCTTCTCTGGCAGCCTCCTTCAATGACCATTTGAAACTTTCACTGAAGAAAGCTAACTAAAGAATAGTTATTTTAAAGGCAGAAATCTGAATATGGACAACATCGGTGTTATAATGACGATGAATGTATAAAACAGAATAGCCATGATCCTTTCCCACTGGACATCAATGGATAGCAATGCAAAGTCTGAAAAAGTGAGATGCTTCTTTGTAAGAAGAGCTTGTTTTTTTTGTAAAGTATTATAACTCCCAGGATTCTACAGAAAACTCAGCAGTACAAGGTGATCACAATCAGCCATTCATGCCAGTGGTATACCAGCTGCAATGGCTGCTAGTTTGTTTCTGTTCAGGCTGCTAGTCTCGTCAATGAAAGCCCTACATGAATTGGGTCCAAAGTAGCTGAAAAAAATGCTTCTGTCATCCCACCTGGATTTAAGGTGAATCCAGAGATGATAGCATGCTGTGGGCAAATAGTCTTGACAGGTGAGGTGGACCAGGGCCTGTGATTTCAGCTGCTTCCTACAATGACCTCCCCTGCATGTGAGAGCAACAGTGTTCCTACAGATTTTCTAGTCTTGACTAAGATGAGAAAAAACATGAATGGAATTGATTCATTGTTGGATGATGCCAGGCAGTAGTGCTATTATATTTTTTAATGTTACTGTTGTAAAGTCTGGATTTTATAGTTAGCTGGTAAGAGGTGGATTCTTCACAGAAAGGCAATCTGCTGAGAAAAATTATTTTTTAAAACAATCAATAGGAACCTCCCCACTGGGAAAAAAAAAACCACACAGGAAGCTCTTTAGAACAATTATAGCAGAACAGCTGTAAAATCAGAACCAGAAGAATGCAAAAAAGGATACACTTTATATAGCAACTTGGACCCTCCTGGACAAATCCTTTTAAAATTTAAGAAGTCGTTAGAAACAGGGAAAACACAAAGCAATTTGAATTCTAAAACAAGCCCAGAGAAGACAAGCAAACACAAGCCTTTTAAAATCCTTTAAAAAGCAGCACCAAACAAAACCAAGGGGATTTTTAAAAAAAATCTATTAAAAAAAAACAGAAAGAAAAGAAGGGTTATTCCCCTCCATTACAACTCCTCCAGCAAAAATACACACAGAGAAAAAACTTGAAATAATAGCCACAAGTCTTGAAGATGTCCCGTAGAGAAAGAACAAGGTCTTCCCAAGCATCCAGCAGGCTGTAGAAATCCAAAGCAGATCAGGACAGCAGCAGAAGCACATACCCCCAACCCCCTCTTGCTCTGAAGTGGAGTCAAGCTGTTTTATCATACTCTGACCAATGGAAGGATGTGAGAATTATCATGACAGCAGCTGGGCCAGATTTACCATTAGACTAACTAGGCTGAAGCCTAGGATCTCCAACTCTAAGGAGCCTCCAGCCAAGATGTATAATATTTTTGATACTGTCATAAGCCTTCCTTACACATGCTGTCATAGCACACTACTCTAAACAAGCTGTATTCGGTGAATGCAGACTCAGACATTCTTCAAAAACAGCTCTCTTTGTCAGCAACATAGCTGGTCTGGTTTCAAAAATGGCTGCCCTGGTCCTGTATTCTCAGCTGGCTACCAGACGGTGGAGAGGTTGCAACTGCCTATTCCTCCTAGGGGACTTAGTGAAGGGAGAAGATCGCATACCCCAATGGGGATAGAGGAAACAGGCTCCACCAGGGGGAGGAGCTCATGGGATATAAGCTCCAGGCAGGGAAGTCTCTCCAGGAACTTCCAAGGGGGGAAGACTGTAAGATCCCTTCTCCAGAGAAGGCCCTGGTTGCCCTAGGCCAGTGTTTCTCAACCAGGGGTCCAGGAGAGGGGAGGGTTGGAAGGGGTCCCTGGCATTTCCCCTGCTGCCTTAGCTAGGCTTGGGAATGGGCCATTTCCCTTGTTCCCCCTTCCCCTCAGCACTGGGCCGCGGCTCCCTCTCCCCGCCCACCTCGCAGTGAGAAACTTCCCAGGCCGCAAAGTTGTGGCCTGGCAAGCTTCTTTTTGTGGGAGGGGGGGGAGCAGAAAGCGCATGGTGCAAACATGCATGGGTGCACATGGCTCAAATGCACATGCACGGACCTGCTGCACATGCGCACATGCATGAAAGTGCCACACGTGCATGTTTTCAGCAGCACGTGGTGCAAACCGCAGTTTGACTACTCCTGCCATAGCCCATCCTGCTTCCTATCCTGCTGTTTGAGCTGATAGCAAGGAAGAAGGCAGAGAGTTGGGGTGGGGTGGGGGACATTTTTCTATATAAAACTGTTGAGCTTTGTGATGGAAAGAGAGCCAGGGCTTGTGTGGAGATGGTGACTGTGTGTGTGTGTGTGTGTGTGTGGAGGGGGGGGAAGACAGACAGACAGACATGAGGCTGGCACTTAACTGCCTATAGCCCATCCCCCTGCTTTCTCTCCTGTTGCATGCCCCAATAACAAGGAAGAATGTAGGGAGTCCCACCTGGAAGCTGGCATCCCTGACCCTGTGTGGGGAACAATGCCACAGAGTCCACCCTCCAAAGCAGCCATTTTCTCCAGGGGAACTAGTCTCCCTCATCTGAAGAGGAGCAGTAATTCCAGGGGATCCCCAGGTCCCACCTGGAGGCTGACATCCCTAGCTGAGAACTACTACACTTTGATCCAGCACAAGGACTGTGCTCAGCCTGCATAAGATTCCTTCCTTTAGTTGTGAGGGTGGGCAGGGATTGGGGAGGCCTCACAAATGGAATACCCGAGAGCCTCTCCTCATCTAAATCCAGCCCTGCTGAGCAGACACTTCAAGAGTTGTCTGATGCCTTGAGAAATGTGAGAATATGCTGAGAAAATGGTGGCCTGATAATTTCCTGGATATTAGTGAATATTTCCAGGATTTGGATGAAATTGCTGCTCAGTGTCCTGAGATCCTGGATACTGTTTAGGCTAACCAGAGAGAATATACCTAAAGAAATACCACTGGGGTATTGGGGAGAGGTAGTTTTTCAGAAAGCAATTGCAATCCTATTTAAAAGACACAATTAAAAAGTAGGCATGTTTTCAAGCACATGTTGTTGCCACTTACAATTCTGCAACTAAATCACAATTTGGTCAGAGATGTCATCCACCCTTGGAGAGAGAAGGTTCCATAGACTATTGTCTACTGAAAGCCGATTTCTGTCATAAGTGATTGATGTGATTCTCCCCTCCCCCTTCTGACCTTTTTAAATCAATAGCTAAATATGATTCATTGATAGATTATAGTTTTTGATTCACAAAAGCACATGTCACACATATGCAAACAAAAGGACACACAAGTTGGTATTGACAGTTGTAATCACGTATGTAATCGGATAACTTGTTTTAGGATTCATATCTTGGTCGCCAAAACATTATGCTTGCATTAATCCTATGAAATCAATGTCTTTGTTGTGAATAAATTATTTCAACTTTGACAGATTATTTCAATATCACATAAGATATATTTGTGTGATTTAGAAGTACAAGAATAGTTCTCTCTAACAAAATTGCATACAGATTTTTTTTGTATATAATAAGAAAACCCTCCATAACATTTCAAAAACATAAAAATTCATCCAGCTAAACTGAGAAACACTAACCTAATTTCATTATGTATAATAGAACAATGGATTGATGACACTATTAGCTTTAGTCAAGCATAGTAATTTCATGGAAAGGAAAGGAAATGCTTTTTTCTTTTGGGGGGGGGTTGCCATGAAAGGTGCAAAAGAAACAAATACTTCTAATATTGGTGAATTTATCACATCCTGGAAAAGTCTCTTTGGAGATCAGATCTGCCACTTATCCTTTTGAATAGCAAAAATAGAGTCATCCAATTTCATTAAAAACATATATGGGTAGAAACCCTTGCAAATCTTACTCTCCAAGTCCTTGCTGTAAAACAGATCTGTATAGACATTCCTTGTATTCAATTAAAATATCCTAGATTAGATAGTAGGAAGGTTTTCATGGAGTAAATATTTGGAAATGGACTTGAATGCATATTACCATGAAGACATGGGCTTTAACAAGTACTAGGTGCAACTAGAACCCATACTGAACTTTATATTATGCACACAAAGTCAGAAACACCCTCCATAGAAATGTATTCTCAACCATCCAAATGGGGCACCGAACCTATGGAATGTCCAAGAACAGAAAGGAATGATCTATATGCATCCATCCTTGGTACAAGAGGGGGGATGACCAGTCAATTGGAGTTGGCTGAGTGTAGTGCTCTTTGAGGGGCATAAGCAGAGAGGCAGTCGTGGGACCACCTCTCTTGTCTCCTCAATCCGACTCAGGTATTTCAACACCCCTCCAGAAATATGCAGTTCTGAAATGGGTAAGCACCTCTAATCTTCCACAGTGACCATAAGTAAGTAAGAATATTTGTAAGTAAGTTGGTAGAAATTCAGGTACGTAGCTATGTTCATCTGAAGGAACAAAGGAGGTGCTACCGGAGTTAAACTTTGTTATAATAAACAGATTTTTTTTCATGGATTAGAAATTATTTTAGAACACCAACAAAACAAGGATCTTGGAAAGATCAACGTCCTGGCAATATCAAAGAGACTCCTATGCACTTAGGTTCCCATACGTTATACACATACAGAATATGCACAACATAATTGTTTGGTGGACATTTTATAAAGGAAACAGGACTGTATATGACAATGCTAGGAAGTGTTATTGCATTGTTTATTTTGTGTGTGTGTGTGTGTGTGTGTGTGTGTGTTTAGTGAATTTTGTGGTTTTTTTAGTTTTGTAATTTTGTCATCCCCTTGAGTCTCAGGAGGAAAGTTGTGGACTTGAAGCCTTTTTTAGTGAATTTTGTGTTTTTTTAGTTTTGTAATTTTGTCATCCCCTTGAGTCTCAGGAGGAAAGTTGTGGACTTGAAGCCCTTTTTCCCCAGCATTCAGTCTACCAATCTATGGGCAGCCTTGCTGGTACAATCAGCCAGTAGTTCAACCACTTGCTGTTGATATGAACTAGATCACAGTTTGTTGTCTACTGCCTATTGAGCTATCGTTGATGACTTTAACCATTTTGTGAAGGTTTTTCATTGGTTTGTTTTGTTTAGGGTATTTGAAAACACTTTTTATATACCCGATGACAGCCATCCGAGTTGATCACATCAAGACACAGGAGGAAACTTTAGCAAGCAAAGCTCATTTCCAATCAGACCTTGAAACTTGACCTCAAATGGACCTGGTTCTCAGCATGGTCAATAAAGGAAGCATAAATTAATGCGTGCCTGAGGCTGACAGCAATCATCACCCATCCATCTCCTGACCACAACTGTGAAGAACAGCATTTTTTTTTAGCCTTTCGACTGCTTTCTCTGCCTGTGTTACCAAATGTTATTAACATTTATGACTTTATGGAATAAATGGGGAGATGCTTGGTTGTATAGACCCTTGTCTTACATTGACCATGATTAAATGAAAATCTGCTTTTTGCTAGTGCTTTGATTACTCTTTCTGGGCAATAAAAAGGCGCCTGAATTTATATTATTTCCTAGCGTTTTGGAAATCAAGTCTGTGACTAGAAAATGGAGCCCTTCAGATTTAACACACACCACAGGTGTACAATTAGAACACATACCATGTCAAGGCTTAGATACATCACTGATTGCCTATCTTTGGTAATGCAATATAATCTATGGCCTTCATGGGAAAGGAATATGAAATATTATCAGTGTAAGGGTGTTTGAGGGGAGGAAGGAAATGTTCTCTTTGGAATCATCTTTTTATGAGGATATTGAAGGGAATTTCTGTCACTGACAAAGTACATGATGACACATTTGCACAACCCCTTTTTAAAAGAAGTGCATAGGAAGGGTTGGATCTGAATTTAAGAAAAAGATCCCTGAAATAAATGCTCTTTTGCAGAAGAGATCCAGCAAAGTTGAAGCATCAATTGGGAATTGAACTTGCCAGGAAACAGCAACAATACAGGAGTGCAGAAAAGGTACAGAAATTGGCTTATAGCTCAGATTTGTTTGTACACTGCTCAAAGGGCCTTGAAAAATTTCATTTTTAAAATTTATTCTGTTTTTATGTTGCCCTTCCTTTATGGCATATTTTTCTGTGTTAATATGTGACCAGGTTCTAGAGCCTTCTAGAGAAACTTTTAAAATACTTTGATTTTTTTCCCTCCAACCTGCTGTAACACATATTTCTTCATATATAAATGACACTAAAGATTTTATTACTAAAGTAGAAGGTTTACATATTCCAAAAGAGGCAGTATTGGCCACCTTTGATGTAAATATTGTATATACCTCCATTGCTTAGGCAAGTTGTTGAATGTTGGAAGGAGCCATACAGGCCATCTAGTCCAAGCCCCTGCTCAATGCAGGATCAGCCTAAAGCATCCATGATAAGTATCTGTCCATCTGCTGCTTGAAGACTGTCAGTGAGGGGGAGCTCACCACCTCCTTAGATAATCGATTCCACTGTTGAACTACTCTTTGAATTTATTTTCCTGATATATAGCTGATGTAGCTCTTCACATAGTGTGAGAGAAAATATGTTCTAGATGTTGTATGGGTGTGTACAGAGCACATATTTTCCTAATTTAAATAAACAGATCTGAAATCAAATTTCAACTGTCATCACAACAGTATTTCTATTGAAGTGTTTCTTGAGATACTTCCAGCTTCACATTTGGAGCTGGCGTTCTGGCAAGATGATTTATTTGATGCCCTTAAAATGTAGGTGGCAGCAGTGAAGCAGTGAGACACCATCTTTCTGAAGGGTACACTGGACAGAGCAGTGTAGTCTGCAGATTCAACCCATCAAACCTGGGTACCATTTTCTTCTACCAACCTCTCTTCCCCTTGGGAGGCAGGCAGCCACGAAGACATCATAGTTCTAAGCAAGCTTCTTCTCTTTCTTGTTTCTAAGTGCTTTCATTTGGAAGCCTCAATGGAGCAGCTCTCTGAAAACTGTTGGCAAGGTTTTCTACTTTTCAGGCTTACTGGAAACAGGCCTGCTTTGAATTACAGCCTTAAAGGAAAGTTGCAGTTTAAAGTAATGTACTGTGGTTACAATGAGAAATCCAGTGAATAATACATTGTGTTGCCTTTGTAAGGTTAGCCTATAAAGAAATATGAAATCCTTGACAGAAATTTCACTAAGTGTATCTTTTGGATGCTGTCAGAATTCCTTGAGTTTATAATACTGAAGGACTGCTGCATTGTCCTACCTTGGAGCTGAAAGTGGGTCACTCATGGTCACCTGGATGGTCTTGTGTCAATCATGTCCTCCCCTCCCCTCCCCCCCCCCATTTGATGTACTTCACGTGGCCATTGTGATGGTAAGGAAGGGAGAACTGTTTGCATTGTCCTGAAATTTTTGGGCTGACTGAAATAAAAATGTTCTAGATACATTAATTGTTGAAAAGAGCCTTACAGTCTACTAGATTTTATAGTTCATTAGTACAGATAAGTAAAAAACCAACAGAATCAGAATCACACACAGAGCTGAAAGAGACCCTAAAGGAACATCTAGTCAAGCCCCCCACCTTCTTGGGGACTTAAAACACATACTTCTGACAGGTGCTCATCCAATCTTCTGTAAACTTCCAATGAAGGAGACTCTATCACTCTCTGTGGTAGTGTATTCCCTCTACAAAACAGCAGTAAACAAATAGTCCCTCTCTTCAATGTGCAGTTGAACACAGCTATCATATCCCCCTTTGCCCTCTTCTTCACGCTACACATACCCAACTCTCAACGTCTACTTGTAAAGCATGGATTCCAGCCCCTCAGTCATCTCAGACACACTTCTCTGAACACATTCCAACTTGTCAATATCCTTCTTGAATTATGGTGCTCAGAACTGGATGCAATATTCCAAATTAGGTTTAACCAGTACAGAATAGAGTGGTATTAAACTTCACCGGTTGCATCCAGATCCCTTAGCTTCCCTAAAATTTCATCAGCAAATGTTTCCAAATTAACACCATAATTTTGTTCTATGTGGAATTTTGATGACTACTTTCATGACTATCAATGGTCTTGGTAGTGGGCCACATGTGCAAGGCATCCATGCAGCTAGCAGACATTCAGTAGCTCTATGGATTATTCCTCTAATTAATTTGGAAGGGAAAAAATAACCTTAACATCTATATGGATGTTGTAAATTAAATCATTGTAAATTAATCAAGCCATTTTCTTTACCAAAAGTAACAACTGAGTTAAGAGAAAGAAAGAAACAAACAAACAAACAAAGAGCTTTTTAACTCTACTTTTCACTACCCAAAATGGCTTATTAATACCTTTCCCTTCTTCTCCCCACAACAGACATTCTGGGAGGTAGGTGGGGCTGAGAAAACTATAAGAGAACTACTCTGTAAGAAGAGCCCTAAAGGAACTGTGACTAGCCCAAGGTCATCCAGCTGGCTGCATGTGGGGGAATGGGGATTCAAACCCAGTTCTCCAGATTAGTCTGCTTCTCTTTAACCACTACACTAACCTGGCAGAAGACAAGAGGATCTTGGCTGTACAAAGAAAATTGGTATCCGTGCCAGCTTCCTTCATTAATAAGACAATTTCATGGTAAAGTTTGCCATGGACCATATTTTTTTTAAGAAAAAGAAGATTGCTTCTTTTAGACTAAATGTGAAAAGAGAATGACTGTGGAAGGGAGAAATTTACTGGGGACATTTAATTAGTGTAAAGGGATTTTTTTTCCTGATTCAAGATAAATCCGGACCGCATGAAAATGGCAAAGTCTCATCAGGGCTAGGTGCATTCATGGGTTTAAAGAGCTTTGTATCTATTATTGTAGGCTTACATTGAATTTAGTTGATCTTGCAGAGGCCATTCACAGGCTCACTTGGAAAGTCTTATCATTCCTTTGGAGAGTGTAATGTACAACATAAATTCTATGGCAAATGCAAGCATCCCAGTAAAGACTGCTAAATCTCTACCCCAACTCAGAGTCATCCCCCCATAGATACAGATTCTAGTGTTTCTGTCCTCCGAAATGATATATACATAATTCAATTTATGCAAAAGAATGTCTGGTATCCTAAGAGCATTCTGTGGATACTAACTAGTGTCTGCTGTGGAGCGTACTACCTTTTCCAGTGAAGCTTCGGTTTGCCTGACCAAACTTTGGTTTTTCTATGAATGCTTTGATTGAATTGAGTTTAGCAGCACATGAAATGTCCTTCATGCAAAGACTATCTAAGCACATGGAACTTGCTCATAGACTCCAAGATAACAGCTGAACATTTTGATCATGTCTTGAAATGTCCAGGTAATTGGCATGTATTTAATTTAAATATACAGTCAATTTCATTCAGTCAGCTATTTCTTGCATTCTTGAGAACTGTTCCCTGTATCTAGGCAGTGGAACAGATACTCCCTAATGGATATTCAGAATTAATAACCATGTATGAGCAGCAATAAAATGTCTAACACTCATGTGCTGTAACTGTATGTGACACTCATGTTCTGCAATTGTATCAGGTCATTGGCTGGGCTACTGAGGAGTGATAGTATTTCCCCAAAGGCTCTTATAATAAGTGCCCTGGAAGTGGTTGCTCATCTTTCCAGAATGCTAATCAGACAGCAATATGACATTGCTTCTTTGAACAGTAGAACTTAAAGGCACAAAGGTGCCTCCTAGGCTTTTCTCAGTTACCTTTTACAATATTAACATGGACAAAAGCCAAGAGTGGCTCATTATTCTGAGGAAGAGATGCTTATAGGAGAAGAATGCAAGTAACAAGAAATACACTAGCAGGTTCCATAGAACCCACCGTCACTGTAGTCCTATTCATGTTACAGCAAACACACGAACGATGTGTACACTTGAGTAATTATCATGTTCAATTGAATGCATGTGCAGCTGAATGTGTGATACAAATCCCACATTCATTCATTCATTCATTCATTCACTCATTCATTCATTTATTGACCACCACTCCCAAAGGCTCATGGCGGTTTACATATGTCCAACAAAAAAACCATTAAAACCCATTAAAACCCATTAACAGCAACAATCAACAGCAAGTGAAGGAACCCTCAACCCCCCCTCCCATTCATCTACTAGAGGGAGGAGAGAGGAGAGACAAATCAGATGATGTCCATTGTTGGCAAGAGGGGGCCCCAATTGCTCTTCCTGCACTAACCTAGCCTTAACAATAGACCTGGTGGAAGAGCTCCATGTTGCAGGCCCTGCAGAAGGCCCCAAGGTCCTGCAGGGCCCACAGTTCACGCGGGAGCTCATTCCATCAGGGTGGGGCCGGGACCAAGAAGGCCCTGGCCCTGGTCAAGGCCAGGCGTGCCTCTCTCGGGCCAGGAACTCATCTAGGTACTAGTCTCCAGTTTCATTCTTAAAGTGATTACATGTCAGCTCTTGCTTACCATCACATCTACACATGCACAGGCATGAAGCACGTACATCAGGGAACAGGGCTTATGTTGGGAATCACTGTGGCCCGTGATCACATTCATATTACTTCTTTTATGAGGCACAGGAGTAGGAATTTACTGAGTACTTCCTTTGGAAGATGTGTAGGCAGTCTTTAGATAGCCAACTGGCTTTCATCTATGAACATTCTCATGCTCTTACATGGAAGCTTGGTAATATCAGGGAAGATGGAATAATGTGGTCATTACACATTAGTACTGTGTGCAGTTTTGGAGGCATCACTTCAAGAAGGACGTGGATAAAATTGAAAGGGTACAGAGGAGAGCGATGAGGATGATCTGGGGCTAAGGGACCAAGCCCTATGAAGATAGGTTGAGGGACTTGGGAATGTTCAGCCTGGAGAAAAGGAGGTTGAGAGGGGACATGATAATCCTCTTTAAGTATTTGAAAGGTTGTCACTTGGAGGAGGGCAGGATGCAGAGGAAAGGACGCACAGTAATGGGTTTAAATTACAAGTACAACGATATAGGCTAGATATCAGGAAAAAAATGTTCACAGTCAGAGTAGTTCAGCAGTGGAATAGTCTGCCTAAGGAGGTGGTGAGCTCCCCCTCACTGGCAGTCTTCAAGCAAAGGTTGGATACACACTTTTCTTGGATGCTTTAGGAATCTTTGGACTGATCCTGCATTAAGCAGAGGGTTGGACTAGATGGCCTGTGTGCCCCCTTTGAACTCTATGATTCTATGATTCATTTTGTTTCTTTTTAATTCAATATGTTGCCTTTGTTATTGGCATTGCTCCATTGCATTTTTATTGTGTTTCCTTCACTGCAATTTCATTCTTTTGTCTCCTTTATATTACAGCATTTACCCTACAACATTTTAATGCAATTTAAATGCACAGGGCATTTTAATGCCTTACGTGTGCCATTGTTACATGTCATTTATTTGCAATTGACATGCCAGATTCTGAAAAATAAGTAGATTTTATGGGAGAGCAATTCAGTACAAAGAAAAAAAAACAGCGTAAAAATAAAGATCACAGGTTCATCTAATGTGGCTCCCAGCTGTAAATGGGTGGCCAGGTGCCAGTCAAAACAAATGAGACAACTCCATGTGTGAATTAACAGGCCACACCTTTAGATTACAGCTGCAAAGGGTTGGCTTGGATTAGGGTAATGGATCCAAGGTATCTAGCAACCTGCCTGCCACCAGATGTTTAAATCCTGTCCCTTGGCCCACTTGCTGAAGGGAAGAATCTGGGATGGCAGCGATATGTGGACAAATGGCAAAGGCCACTGTATAATGACTGTGCTACCTAAAAGTGAGGAGAGACCAGCACTTCCAAGTTGGACATGTTTCCTTAACCTATACTGCAAAGGCCTCTTAATGGGGCCCCACTTGGGATAACAGGCACACAGGAGGAATCTTCCCCCAACAGAATCCAGCCCAATGCCAAAACTGCCTAATAAATTATGACAATAGCAAATTAAAGAGAGAGAACATTTAGGACAACTGCAATAAAGAATAAAACAGCAGATGAGAAACAAAAGCCATGCCACCAAAGCTAAGGAAAAGCCCCAGTGGCAGCTGAATTTGAAATGAGCAGGTCAACCAGAAAGAAAACTGACAGCATCATGTCTGCCTGCTCGACTCCACTCCCAGAGACTGTCTGGATGCGGAGGAGGTTCAGACTAGCCATGAGAACCCCAAGAATGCTGAACAAAGATGGCACCTGGCCCAGCAATCCCCCCCCCCGCTATGGTATTCAAATGTTTTTTCTTTCCTAAAACATAAGCATGATCCAAGCTGAGATATTCAAGCAAATCTTACTACCAGGTGTGCAACCTCCCCCCACATGGTATATTTGGGGTTCAGTATATTGATCAATATTCCCAGTATGATATAGGGATTTAGTAAATATTCTGGAATGCCAATTATTTTGGTTCCATTATAACCTATGGGGATCCTTATAGCAAAATCAAAACATGGGTGTTTGAAATGAACCACCAAGCTTATATAATTCGGTCTCTTCCCTACATGTATTTTAATATCATGTTGAGAGATTTTCAGGTGCTGCTTAACTGGAACAGGAAACATCTTCTGCATAGAATCCTTGGCTGCTACTTGTGACTGGGCTGCTGAAGTTGTACTAGCTTGCTAATTTGCTTCCCTCTCTTTTCTTCCGTCATTTCACTTTCCCTTTGTGAATTAAAAGTCAAACATCCAAACAAAGTTGTTACAGTCAAAGTGATGCACGATTAAATTTAAAATCATTCTTGTTCCTTGTTCTTGAACATACAGTAAAGCAGGGACTCGGACATGCTGGAATTTCTAATAACCTTGATCATTGTGATAACACAAGGGTACAAAATTGCCTTGTCGTCTCTCTGATGAAGAGGCCACGAAGAATTTAGTGGGCAATAGCACTAGGACAAAAAGGACATCCGCATACCAAGTTTTAATAAATTTATGGTTAACACAATGAATTGCAAAGCAGTTGTTAGTGATGATTTGTATTCTGCACATGATCTTAATGAGGGGGAAAGGTTCTTTCAAAACCACTGCATATTATTTAATACTGTAACAATTCGGATCCATGAAAACCTCACTAATGAGAAATTAGAAACCGAGCGGACCATGAAACTGGAAGAATTCTGATTTATGTCTGAGGAGTAACAGGTCAGTAGCCATAATTCTGCATATGAGATGAAAACAAGAATCTGTTAGTTCAGATGTTGCTATCATCGATCCTGAAAGAGGTTTGGCTTTCCCCAATTTTCCTTTTTTCTCTTAAGGCCATGAAGGCTTAGGAAGGAAAAAAAAAACAGGTAAACAAAGGGACTTAGGAGGGGAAGGAAGACAAGATATCAACATGCTGATAAAAACAGAACAATTGAAGGATTGTGTAAGATACTCCTGTGCACGAGTGAAGGTTTCTGGGAAGAAAAAGAATAGAAGAATAGAAAAATGCTGGTAATTAACAACATCTCTTGAAGCAACTTTATCTGCTGTGGTGAAGGGAAAGTGAAGTAAAATCCTGTTGTCATTTAGAGCCAGCATATTTTGATCTGAACATTGGTGAATTAGGTCACCTCATAGGGAACCCCCTTCCCCCCCCCCCAAATAAAATCTGAAACTGCATAAATTGCAGTTCTGCTGTGATAAATCTAATAACATTGATCTTAATGTGGCACAGACTTACCTGGTGCCCGCTATTGATTCTGTGGAGAAGCGGTCACAAGGGAGATATGCTCCTGGTGCTGTTTCAGCAGCTGGGTGGGCATCTGTGGCGCGTGAACTGCCATGCAAAGAGGGGAGTGGGGAGTGGGGGGTGGGTTCATGGTTCCCTTATAAGGATGCCACATGCAGGAGCCCAGTCCCCTTCCCCCACACACAGCAGCCGAGTGGAGCAACTTCCCACCCACCCTATTATATAGGGTTGTGTCAACTTATTTCAGGTAAAGTTATGTTGGCCTGTGGTGGCAGGCTTTCTTCCCAGGGGTGGAACTGGGTGGCTCCCAGGGCACCACTTCGGTCAGGATTCTCATGGTCAGTCAATCGAATATGCAGGCTCCCTCTCCCATGCCCAGCCAACACTCTGGTATGCCACTAAAGCTGTGGCCTTGTTTTAAACCAACCAAAATATGTATATGCCGTACTTCACCTAACATGCCCTCCTGCAAGTCAAAAGCATATTGTTGCCTAATATCTTAATTTTTCATGGGTACGATCAGTGGATGCATGAAGATATATTACAGTGCTATATTTATTGTATATTCAGGTTTTTTAAAACATTTCAAAACCATCTTTCCACCAAATTTTGGGTCCCCAGGCAGCACACTAATAAACATTCAAAAATGTAAATGTCAAAACATTTAAAACATTTAAGAGGCATTTAAAAACATATAAAACATCAAGACATATAAAAGCTCACAGACAGGGAGAAGAGTTAAGAGGTAGTAATGATAGAACACCAAACCTAAATATATATATATATATATATATATATCCATTGACCCCCTTCAAGGATCGCTGCCTTGTTGTGGCAAGGGATGAAGCTATGAGCTATGCCGTGCAGGGCCACCCAAGATGGACAGGTCATAGCTGAGAGCTCTGACAAAAGGTGATCCACTGGAGAAGGAAATGGCAAACCACTCCAGTATCTTTGCCATGAAAACTCTATGGACAGTTCCAATAGGCATAACAATATGATGCCGGAAGATGAGCCCCTCAGGTCGGAAGGTGTCCAATATGCTACTGGGGATGAGCAGACGACTAGTACGAGTAGCGCCAGAATGAATGAAGCGACTGGGCCAAAGCCGAAAGGACGCTCAGTTGTGGAAGTAACTGGTGGCGAAAAGACAGTCCGATGCTGTAAAGATTTTTATTCCATAGGAACCTGGAACGTCAGATCCATGAATCAAGGCAAGCTGGACGTGGTCAAACAAGAAATGACAAGACTTTAACATCGACATTTTAGGAATCAGTGAACTAAAATGGACAGGAATGGGTGAATTTAATTCAGATGACCATCAGGTATACTACTGTGGACAAGAATCTCGCAGAAGAAATGGAGTAGCCTTCATAATCAATAAGAGAGTAGGAAAAGCAGTCTTGGGATACAATCCCCAAAATGACAGAATGATCTCAGTTCGAATCCAATGCAAACCTTTCAACATCACAGTGATCCAGGTCTATGCCCCAACCACTGCTGCTGAAGAGGATGAAGTTGATCAGTTCTATGAAGCCCTACAACACCTTCTAGAAGCAACGCCAAAAAATGATGTGCTTATCATCATGGGGGATTGGAATGCTAAAGTAGGAAGCCAAAAGATAACCAGGATAACAGGCAAGTTTGGCCTTGGAGTACAAAATGAAGCAGGGCACAGGCTTGTAGAATTTTGTCAAGAGAATACAATGGTCATAGCAAACACTCTTATCCAACAACCCAAGAGACGACTCTACACATGGACATCACCAGACGGTCAACACAGAAATCAGATTGACTATGTGCTCTGCAGCCAAAGATGGAAAAGTTCTATCCAGTCAATAAAAACAAGACCAGGAGCTGATTGTGGTTCAGATCATGAGCTTCTTGTTGCAAAATTTAGGCTTAAATTGAAGAAAGTAGGGAAAAGCACTAGGCCACTCAGGTATGAACTAAATCATATCCCCAACGAATACACAGTAGAGGTGACAAATAGATTTAAGGAATTAGATCTGATAGACAGAGTGCCTGAAGAACTATGGATGGAGGTTCGCAACATTGTACAAGAGGTAGCAACTAAAACCATCCCAAAGAAAAAGAAATGCAAGAAATCAAAATGGCTGTCTGAGGAAGCTTTACAAATAGCTAAGGAGAGAAGGGAAGTGAAAGGCAAGGGAGAAAGAGAAAGATACACCCAATTGAATGCAGAATTCCAGAGAAAAGCTAGAAGAGATAAGAATGCCTTCTTAAATGAACAGTGCAAACAAATAGAAGAAAACAATAGAATGGGGAGGACCAGAGATCTTTTCAAGAAAATTGGAGATATGAAGAGAATGTTTCATGCAAAGTTGGGTATGATAAAGGACCAAAATGGTAGGGACCTCACAGAAGCAGAAGAGATTAAACAAAGGTGGCAAAATTATACAGAACAACTATACAAGAGCGAGCTTAACATCCCTGATGACCACAGTGGGGTAGTTACTGACCTGGAGCCAGACATCCTGGAATGTGAAGTCAAATGGGCCTTAGGAAGTCTGAGCAACAATAAAGCTAGTGGTGGTGACAGCATTCCAGATGAACTATTCAAAATCTTACAGGACGATGCAGTAAAAGTGCTACACTCAATATGCCAGCAAATTTGGAAAACTCAACAATGGCCACAGGATTGGAAAAGGTCAGTTTACATTCCAATCCCAAAGAAGGGCAATGCCAAAGAATGCTCAAACTACCGCACCATTGCACTAATTTCTCATGCTAGCAAAGTTATGCTCAAAATCCTACAAGCTAGGCTCCAGCAATATGTGGACCGAGAACTTCCAGAAGTACAGGCAGGATTTCGAAGAGGCAGAGGAACTAGAGATCAAATTGCCAACATACGCTGGATCATGGAGAAAGCTAGGGAGTACCAGAAGAACGTCTACTTCTGCTTCATTGACTATGCTAAAGCCTTTGATTGTGTGGAGCACAACAAATTGTGGCAAGTTCTTAAAGAGATGGGAATACCAGAGCATCTTATTTGTCTCTTGAGAAATTTATATGCAGGTCAAGAAGCAACAGTGAGAACTGAACATGGAATCACTGACTGGTTCAAAATTGAGAAAGGAGTTCGGCAAGGCTGTATACTGTCGCCTTGCCTATTTAACTTGTATACAGGACACATCATGAGAAATGCGGGATTAGAGGAGTCACAAATTGGGATCAAGATTGCTGGGAGAAATATCAACAACCTCAGATATGCAGATGATACCACTCTAATGGCAGAAAGTGAAGAGGAACTAAAGAGCCTGTTGATGCGGGTGAAGGAGGAGAGTGCAAAGGTTGGCTTGAAACTCAACATCAAGAAAACAAAGATCATGGCATCCGGCCCTCTCAATTCCTGGCAAATAGATGGGGAAGAAATGGAGATAGTGACAGATTTTATTTTCCTGGGTTCTAAGATCACTGTAGATGGGGACTGCAGCAAAGAAATTAAAAGACGCTTGCTCCTGGGGAGGAAAGCTATGGCAAATCTAGACAGCATCCTAAAAAGCAGAGACATCACCCTGCCAACAAAAGTGCGTTTAGTCAAGGCTATGGTCTTCCCAGTTGCAATGTATGGCTGCGAAAGTTGGACCATAAGGAAGGCCGAGCGTCAAAGAATTGAGGCTTTTGAACTCTGGTGCTGGAGAAGACTCTTGCGAGTCCCTTGGACTGCAAGGCGAACAAACTGGTCAGTCCTAGAGGAGATCAACCCTGACTGCTCTTTAAAAGGCCAGATCCTGAAGATGAAACTCAAATACTTTGGCCACCTCATGAGAAGGAAGGACTCCCTGGAGAAGAGCCTAATGCTGGGAGCGATCGAGGGCAAAAGAAGAAGGGGACGACAGAGAATGAGGTGGCTGGATGGAGTCACTGAAGCAGTAGGTGCAAACTTAAATGGACTCCGGGGAATGGTAGAGGACAGGAAGGCCTGGAGGATCATTGTCCATGGGGTCGCGATGGGTTGGACACGACTTCGCACATAACAACAACAATCCATTGACAGGGAATAATGATCAAGGGAGGCAGACAAACTTCCCTTGGGAGGGAATTCCAAAGTTTTGGCGCCATGACTGAGAAGGCCCTTTCTCAGGTTGCCATGTAGGTTGTCAGATGGCAGGGACACCCTGAAGCAAATTCACATGGGAGTATGTGGTTCTTCGGGTATGCTGGCACCAAGCTATACACGCATTTTGAATTGGTTCTGGAAGCAAGCTGAGAGCCAGTGTAGAAGGAAGAAGGTTGAGGTGATATGGTCCTTACACCCCACACCAGTCAGCCTTTTCGCTGCTATGTTCTGTGCTGACTGTATTTTCTAACAGTCTTCCAGGGTAGTCATGTGTAGATACCACCATGGCAAGCAGCACAGTGGCAAGCTTTTGGGACTCCAACAAAATTGCCATGGAGGGGGATACGAGGATATAATGCAGTCATAAAATTAAGTCCTTCCTTTAAAGAATGAATTGTTCACAGTTATCTGGGCAATGATTTCATTCAGGCTGGATTGCTGTACATGAGACTTCCAATGGAGAATGTTCAGAAGTTTGAGCTGGCTCAGTATGTTGCTGGAGTCATCCATTGGGATCATGCGATATAAATCTATATATCTATATCTGACCATTGTCAAAATAGCATGCCAGCATACAAGAACATCTGAATGTATTTTTTGTACAAAATGCAAGCAGGATAAAGAAGAGGTCCTTGAAAATAACTGAACCCCAAAGCAACAGGTTTTGGATACACTAAGGCAGGGGTAGTCAACCTGCGGTCCTCCAGATGTCCATGGACTACAATTTCCATGAGCCCCTGCCAGCAAATGCTGGCAGGGGCTCATGGGGATTGTAGTCCATGGACATCTGGAGGACCTCAGGTTGACTACCCCTGCACTAAGGTGTATTTGCCACAGCCAAGAAAACATTCTGAGTCTCTGGGTCATGTGAAGGGGACAGGGACCCAAGCCACACACTGCCTGTGTATTTTCCACGGCACAGATACTTCTTGCCATCCTCATAAATTTGAGATTCAGCACCATCACCAGTTAACTGGCACAGCTGAGCCAACAAAGACTCTTCTGCTCCTGAAAGTCTGTCTCTTGTACAGTGGTGTGAGACCCCAAGTGATCATGCAATTCATTCCGATGATCCATGTCATAAAGCAATGAAAGGCTTTACTGTACTGTAGATGTATAGGAGGCTATTTTGGCAAAGGTTGGGCTTCTCTGTTTCATTGTACTTTTCACATACAGGTCCCCGTGTGTTTGTGCCACAACAGCAAAACTCGCTAGAAGAAAGTAGGATTGACATTTTTATGAGAAATATTTTTCATTTTAACAGCTCAACAGCAAGCTGAAGGAGTAATGGAAAAAGCTTTATCTGATTTTTAGGCCATGATACCAGGAGCGGGGGAGGCAACCCTAAAAGAAAATGGCATGTCTAGCAATGCAGAGGAACATTGGAAGAAGTGCAAAGAAAATGTTCACCTCAAAACACTGCTAATGGAACTGCAAAGAAAATAAATCCAAGCAAGGAAGTCCCCCTTCCCTTCTGAAAGCTTGGAAGCTACAGAGTGGTAAAATTTATTGCATCTTTTCCTAGACTGTAGAAACATCAACATACTTGGGTGCAGGATGGCTATTTGGAAAGAACATAATGGCTTTGTGTGTCAGGATATGAAGAATCTGCGGTTGAAATAATCTTATGAGCACGAGGCGGTGTTTAATTATTAACCCTAACATATTTCATGGAGTTTGCCTGTTGGACTGCATAGGCTCATAATCAAGATTGCTTGTGGAGGAGGGGGGGCACAGACCTACAACTAAGTCAAGACATTTGGAGCACATGCAAAAAACCTCCGTGTAGCTCTATTAATCTGTTGGCACGATCACTCTCGGCAGCAGACTGGCCGGCGATGCAGAAGATTGTCTTTCTGTAGGATTTTCTGGAACACTAGGGCTCCGTTTCAGTTCCCTTCATTAATAAGAGGCAAACGGGAATAGCGGCAGATGTTTCATTATGGAATCATCTGTACTTCTTTTTACCATAAAACAGCAGCCCTGGCGAGAGATTTGATTAAGGGTTGTGGCATGAGGGAGACCCACATCATTTCTGCAATCTTAGCAACTCTCTCGAGGTATTTTTTGCCCACAGGACACAAAACACCATATGGCATGTGTGTGTGTGTGTGTTTGTCCTCACAATATAAATAGAATTGGGGGGGGGTATGAGAAAATGGTAGAAATGGCCAGCCAAGGCTTTTACCTGGCTTTGTAAATTATTTTATACCTATCGAAAATTTGGCATACCAGGCTGCTATTTTTAAATGTGGCTGTCAGTCTCCTGTAATGTATATACCATTATCTGCAGATATAATACATTATACAGCACAGTATAATATCTTCAACAGTGGTAGGACAGGTATAGTGCAATGTGGATGTGATGTATTAATAGTAACTCTTGGTTTCTTTACAGTGTTAACTGGCTTAGCAACAGTGCAATCCTAAACAGAGTTGCACCCTTCCAAGCCCATGGAATTCAATGACTTAGAAGGGCAGACTCTGCTTAGGATGATACTGCAAATGTCTCCATTTTTGTTGTGGCAAATTGTTGTGGTATAAAGACATGTCCAAACTCATGCCGAATAATCCCTATAGGTGTACAGAATGTCAATGTTATATCCAGCTGGGGCATCTGTGAGCTTTTACTACAATGTATAGGATCTCTGTATACATTGTGTCAAAATACTTTTATCTGTAGTGTTCATAAAATAGCTATGTGTATAGTTCCCCTATTGCTGAGAGGTACGCAATATTCCAGATGAAAGATGGCACTGCAGAATTAATTGGAATCTCCAGGAGTGTTATGGGACTTTAATGACTCATTAAAATGCAAATAAATAAATAGAAAATTGCATCTAAGCTTATGAGGAATAATGGGAATTTGCCTGTTTCCAGGTAACTAATTTAGTATGGAAATAAAGGAACTATCTGTCACGATTATTTCATACTTTTATACAGGCTAATCCCCAATGTCCCATTTAACTTTTATTCCTTAGTTTTTCATATTTACTGAAGTATCTATTCATATACTGATTCCATCAAGACAGATAACATTCTCTTTAACAGCCGTTCTTCCATGTGTTCTCATGTACTAAGGCCACAGTGCATGGCAGTTGCGGCACATTTACAAAAGTGCTTATGACAGCAGAAATCATAATGTGCTAAATTCTTCTTAGGTACAGCCAAGGGAGCTGCAAAGCGCATGTTTTGCCAGGAGATCTTGTACAGCATTCTGATTTTTTTTCACTAGATGTACTGTTACCCTCCATGATTGTTTGCTTTTATGACTGTAGTTATGCATGCAGAAAACTGGATTGTGGTCTATATAGTGGGCAGCGGGAAGTCAGGGGCACCAGCAGAAAAGCAAGCAGAGCAGGGGCTCAAGCGGCGACGGCAACGTCCCTTGACAAAAGACTACCCCCCGCCCGGGCTTCAGTAAAATTGTCAAGTGTTGACCGGTCCCCGGTGATAAAAAGGTTGGGGACCATTGCCTTACAACTCTATTATTCTATCATTCTGTGATTCTATCTCTGGGACAAAATACTTCTCCCCTTCAAAGCCTTTCTCTAACAAAGCATATAGCACTTTGTCCTCACAACAATGTTCCAGAAGTAAATTGGGTTGTGAGAGTTTGACAGTCCCAGCATCACCAAGACCGATTATGCATGGGAGGGATAAACCAGGATGGCGCTCACATGGCAGTGGGGCAAATTCCCACTGATGAATGACATCACCATCAGCCTGGCCCCCTCCCATCCCTGGCCTGATTTAGGGCCTCCCATGTCCCCCAGTAAGGGAATGCTGATTGTTCGCCATAGGAGGGAATGTGCTGCTACATCCAACTCCACTGAGAGTCATTTCAATTGCTGGAGAGACAGCTGAATCCAGAGCCTTGACAGGCACCTCTAGTTCACTACCCCAATGATTCCCTTGCCCTGACTAAGGCTCTTCATTTGTATGCATGAAATGTTCGCTGGTTCAGCTGGTTCAGCTAATCTGAAGTGATATAAAGGACTGAATATTCAGTTTGAACAACCAGTTTCAAGTCACTTCCCAGTAAGAATGATTTGGGGGGCTTTGCATTCTTGTTGTTTTGATTCCCAGATCCCTATTTCTAAGTGTGAATCAGATGAATGATTCCTTCTTTGTTCTGGTTTTCTGAAAAGCCAGCCTAGGTTTTATTAATGGCTTATCTGCATAATTACTCGAGATGCTCATACGCTCACTGGTTCTGCTCATGCTTTCTGGGGAGCCAATATTTCTTCCATCAGCTGCTCTTGAGTGACATGAGGGCTTTTTTTTTTTTTTTTGCAGATTCAAACAGTACAGTGTGGTGCAGTCAACAGGGTTTCACGCACGTGCATTCTTCCACATCCTGACTGGAGTCCCACTTCCTCCCCTTTCACACAGAGCAATTATTACTGCAAGTCCCCTGGAAGCTGCTCATAGAAATAAATAGTGAGCAAAATAAATCATTGAGCCAGTATTTTAGGGGAGGGGGGAATGATGTTCATTTAAGGTCGTGGCATTAAGGCTATTTCAGACATGTATATTTTCATACAGCCTTATGGGATGTATAGTTCCTGTGCCCTCATCATTTAATTGCCTCTCTCTCAACCTTCCATGACCTTGGGGGGAAAATCTATTTCAGCTACAACACAGACGCAAATCCATCTCCAAAACAAGGAAATGAAACTCCAGCACACAAAAGGCCACTGCAACCACAGCTACTGAGTGGAGCGATAAAGCTCTTTGGTAGCTCTTCAGTTTTTGCAGCATTGAAATGAACAAATATTAAGAATGGTTCCTGAACATTTGCATTGGTTAAACATAATACTGTTCACCTGCAGAACTGGCTTGCAACAGCCTGTGGCATCTCTAATAAAGTACTTCCTTCCCATTGTAGTGTTTCGGTAATCTCTCAGGGACAGTCTTTCACAACTGCCAGCGCGTGGGCAAACCCTGTCATGGCTCCAAACTCAGATGGCATTACAGCCTCTCTTGGCAGCCTTGCTTTTGAATGGGTCCCTTTAACATCAGCTTGAGCTGTAGCAATTAACAGGCAATCCTGTTGGCCGGTTGTTTCTGGTTGGCTGGCCTTTACTATCAATTGCAGGGACATCCTCCTATGATTTGGGGGAGAAGTAGGTGTTGTAGCAGGTGTTCTACAGGTAGCCAGTGTGTATACCTTGGGTTTACTGTTACGAGGTGAATTTTGTGGTGGGCAAGTAGAATATGGAGATCATTGAGACAGGATTTTTCTATCAACAACACAGAAGATTTTTTTTCCCCAGATACGTTTCAGAGGACAGATCAGCTGCACAGGTCTCCAGGTAGACCAAGGAGAAACCTGGCTGAAGGACATCAATTTAAACTGCTTGTGTCTTTAGAAAATACTCTAGAGCTTTTCGCACCGGGATCTTTGTAGCAAATTGGTTGCTGAATGAAAAATCGCCATTTAAAATAGTGGAATTCGTCGTTATGCATACCTGCCTTTGTAGTGGAATCCAGTTGCGTTTTGTAGCGTTTCCCACAGGTTTCCGGTCTCGGCAAAAATTGCTAGAAAGGAAGCGCTCTTGCCAAGCTCGTCCCACCCCTGGCCGTCAAGCAGCCAATGGGCAGCCATTAGCATGCTCCCAAACAGCCCCTTTCCCTTTTAGAAAGTTTAAAAAAAAAAAAACCAGACCCATTGCAACGAATCTGTGTTGATTCGTTGCAACGGAGAGACCCATCCAGCTGCCTTGTGTGTTTGAGCTGTCATTTATTCGTTGCCACGCTCCCTCCGAGTGAAAAAAAAAATCCCCCCCCCTCACGGGCCCGATATTCGGCTGAAAATCCAATGGGCAGCCGTTAGCATGCTTCCAAACAGCCCCTTTCCCTTTAAGAAAGTTTTTAAAAAAAAAAACCAGACCCATTGCAACGAATCTGTGTTGATTCGTTGCAACGGAGAGACCCATCCAGCTGCCTTGTGTGTTTCAGCTGTCATTTATTCGTTGCCACGCTCCCTCCGAGTGAAAAAAAAAATCCCCCCCCCCTCACAGGCCCGATTTTCGGCTGAATGAATGTGTAAAAAATAAAGGGAAAATACATCAGCAAACGGGCTTCTCTTGTTTGTGCTTAGTGACTGAAGGGGAGGGACTGAAGCCGGGGAAGCCTCTAAACAGAGGCTCGCTGGTGCGTTTATCCCCGCTCGCTCGGAGAAAAAAAAAATGGCGATCGCTTCGCCGGAAGATCAGAGGAGAGAGCCAGGGGGAGGGACTTTGTAGAAACCGCAACAATGTTAACGCACAGGTCTTTTTCGCTAGTGTTGCAGATTGGTTGCAGGACTGTATCGCTTTCCGGAGGGTGAATCCACTTTTGGGGATTTCCCTGAAAGCGCTACAAGGAAGCGCTTTTTGCAGATCGTTTTCAGGTGTGTGGCAGATTGTCAACGACGTTGTGCATAACGGCAAATCAGTAGCGTTTTCAATTGGCAACCATTGTGCGATTTTGAAGGCGTGCGAAAAGCCCCTCTGTGTTTCCTTTACTGTTTTCAGGCATAAGCAGGCATTTACTGTCTAGGCACTAGGTTGGATCCTCTCTAGCACACATAGGATTCTACCCACACCTGCCTGCCCTTTCCCAAAAGGCAGACTAAATGGTGCAAGGCCTGCTCATCACCAGAGACAGGCGTAACAACTGTATGCTCTGGTTTTTCCTTGAGGAAGAACTTAACCACTCTGCCATACTACCAAGCAGAGCTACCCTTCACTCCGTCTGCTCTTTTTCTGAGCCTGGCCTGAGCTCTCACTGCTCTCTCCGCTGAGGCAGAACTGAACTCTCCTGCCGTGCTCCCCTGCAACCTCCCATACTTCCCCCCCCCCCAGAAGGTGATTGGATGCCAGACCAGCACTCTCATGGGCTCAGCCAAGTGGTTGTTACCCTCTTCAGGGGCAGGCCAGCATCCTGCCCATCACACCTACCGTGAACAAGTCAGTGTTTCTTGTTGCATATAAAAGAAAATAGAGGTATTTTAACTTGCTCTGAGCCTTTGGGATACGGCAGAGAAGAGAAGGAAATAAATTACAGCTTCAAGCCAATGTCTGAATCATCCACAGGTGTAATTCAATAGATTTTCAAGATGCTCTGTCATTTTTAAGCCACCTGAGGGTTCAATCACAGATGTGTTCCCATTTAGTTTAGTGGGACTCACTGTGAAGTAACTCAGAATCAGGAAGACCCTGATGTTTTAATTGCTACCCTAGTAGCAATTGCTTCATTTTAACTAGGCAGGTTGTGTGTGGGGGGGCTTTTTGTGTGTGGGGGGGGGTTGGCATGACACAACTCACCACTGTTTACAGCTAAGAGCTGCTAGGTAAAAAAAAGGGGGGGGAAATAAAATAATATGTATGATGCGCATCAATCGGCTTTCAACAGTGTTATTATAGTCTGATGGTTTTGTATGTCAGTAGGTGTCAGCCTTCAGTTACCATGTAATTGAACAATGTGATTGAATACTCGTGGCAACACGCCTGCAGAATTAATGCCAAGCCCTACACATGCTGTGGCTTAGAATAAGAGCTGGCAGCCTGAAGCATACTCATCTGGAACGTTTTCTTTACAAGACAAGTTGCATTTTCTTCTTCACCGTTGAAACCGCATTCCAGCAGTTTATGAGTACGTTTTCTCTCCTCCACCATTCTAGAATCCTTTATCCATTCAGGAACTACTCATTTTTTTGATACCTCACTCAGAAGATCGCTTTTCGAGCAAAATACATGTGTTTACTCATTCAACAAGTGAATAAAAATATGGACAGATGCAGTGTGTCCAGTTCTAGTGCCACAGTAAGAAACAGTGCAATGAATGTTGTATACCCATGAAATGATTAGCAGCCTTGGCTGATACTTCATCCAATAACTCTGGCTAACAATGACAGTTTCGTCATAGAATTCCGTATATAGGTTACTGCATTTTTAAAATAGCAGCTCCTTTAAGGGGGAAGTATTTCTAAATAAGCCTCTTGTGGCGCAGAGTGGTAAGGCAGCCGTCTGAAAGCTTTGCCCATGAGGCTGGGAGTTCAATCCCAGCAGCCGGCTCAAGGTTGACTCAGCCTTCCATCTTTCCGAGGTCGGTAAAATGAGTACCCAGCTTGCTGGGGGGTAAACAGTAATGACTGGGGAAGGCACTGGCAAACCACCCTGTATTGAGTCTGCCATGAAAACGCTGGAGGGCGTCACCCCAAGGGTCAGACATGACTCGGTGCTTGCACAGGGGATACCTTTACCTTGTTTCTAAATAACATGGCCATCAAGCACAGCCAATTTTTAACACACAGTTTTATTGGGATGAAAGAATATACCCTTCTTCACTCCTTTTTTCTTTCTGTATGTTATGTACTCTCTGTCTCTCTCTCATGTGTGCACACATGCACACACATACAGAGGAATGAAAACATAAGACACTGCTTTGAATGTTAAGCTAGCTTTCTAAATTGTTGGTCTGCATTATAGCATACTTTTAAAAGTGTGTTTACTACTGACTGCTAGCATTTGGGGAACCCCAGACTGACTCTAAATTGAGTTGGCATTGCAACCTGTTTTGTTCATCCTAGAATTATATCATCTTCCCCAGATGCCAAACAGCAACTAGGAGTTCCTTCCCCAACCCACCAACCACACAGCCAATGTTAGACTGGTCTGAGGAAAAAGCCATCCATTTAGCTGCATTTTGTGGTGCTGGATAATTATCCCTATCTACGCACTAGTAATCACTGTTTCCACAATCCTTAGTTAGCTTTATAAGTCCTTGGACCAGGACTAAATATTGACCCAACTCTGCCACTGCAAGCAAAGACTTTTGAACAGTTCAGGCCTCCTTATTTCATTACCACTATCAATAATTTAATGTTTTTATGCATTTGTATTCAATTAATACATACAGTATCCATCATAACTATAATATATGCATTAGGAATCAGTGTACCTAATTCTCAATATGGTCCTATCTGTGGATAGCTAAATACACCAATTGAAGTCATAGACCAGCCTTCCTCAACTTTTTTACTGTTGAGAAACCCCTGAAACATTCTTCAGGCTTTGAGAAAACGTAGAAGTTGTGTGATCGTGCAGAATCTGGTTGGGAAGAATGGCTATATGCACACCCACCTGGGGCCCCTCCAGGACCATCACTGGCCATGGGGGGAGGTTGACATGGTATATATGGTCATATCAACCAATAAATGCTTAACAAATTTTTAAAATATATTAAAAATTCGGAGAACCGTATCAGGGCCATTAAGAAACTCCTGGTTTTCATGAAACCCTGGTTGAGAAAGCTTGTCAGACATAGAAAAATTGCAAGTTTGCAGAAAAATAATTAAAATGCTTCTTGGAGGGAGGTAACCTTCCAAAACAATAGAAGAGGCTACCGCAGCATTAAGAAACAAATGTCAGCAGTGGCGCTAGACAACCACAACAGAATTACCAGACTTCAAGCCTTGGTTTCCGCTGATAAAAGGCAGTCATAGGGGCTATGACCCTTTCTAGGGTTGTTTCAACTTTGAAGAAGGATTCATTGAGGACTGCCTGGTAGCAACCACCCAGTGACTTGTATGCCTCATCCAGGTCCAACTGCTTGCCTACCATTCAACACCAGTAAAGTGGTTAGAGTTTTGAATTAGGATCTGCCATGAAAGCTCATGGAACATTTGGGACCAATTACATGCTTTCAGTCTAACCTACCTCACTGGGTTATTGTGAAGATATAATGGAGAAGAGGAGAATGATATAAGCTGCCTTGAGTCCCCATTGTGGTGTGAAGCAGAATTTAAAGGAAGTAAACAAATAAACTTAGCTAAAAGGGCAGATAAAAGACAAATTGGTGGGTGGGTGGGAAGGAGAGAAGTAAGCAGGGATATTGCCATGTCGGCAATATTGGCAATGTTATTATTGTTTTTATGGGGTTTTAATGGGGATTTGTGATATTGTTACCCACCACGAGCCGCAAGGGAGTGGCGGGCTATAAATCTAATAATAATAATAATAATAATAATAATAATAATAATAATAATAATAATAATAATAATAATATAATAATAAAATATGAAAATACGGGAATTGCTAGGAGGAAGAAAAGAGAAAATTATGTAGAGAGATTATCCAGGAGTGAGGAATCCCCTCCATCCTTGAAGGTTCTGCATTAAGCAATTGAACCCAGCTAATATTATGCAACTGTGCCGCAGTTTTCCTGGCAAGAGGTTGCTGGGTTTGCAGGAAAGCTGAAGACAGTGTGGCAAATAAAAGTTGGTTAGGTGGTGGGCAGGAAGAAGAAAAGGGAGCATGAAAAGGAAAGAGGCTTTGGGGAGTTTTAGGGAAGGGGAAGGGAAGATAGTGGAGCAGCAGCAAATGAGATGGCTTCTGCAAATCCTTGAGGTCTCCCACTTGTCATGCCGATTTACGGAAGCACAAGTAATATTGACTAATGCGCACAGTGAGAAGAATTTGGTGTGAAGAATCAGAAAATGGCATTAAAGATTCTTGGGTTTGTATTCCTGCAAGCACAAATATTTAAAATCAACAAGGTAGCTTGCAGAATTTGATAATATCTCTTTTATCTAAATGTGCTTCAAAGTCACCATTGACATTTAACATACATGCTGAGAAACCCACAAGAGGGTCATTCAAACAAATAGAATAACACATATTTAGTGTGCAATCCTGAATGATTTTAGGATTAAAGGTAAAAGTATCCCCTGTGCAAGCACCGGGTCATGTCTGACCCTTGGGGTGATGCCCTCTAGCATTTTAGGATTAAATAATCTTAAATACTCCAATGAGTTTAGAAGGGTATAAACAAAAGGGAGAAGACAGTGACAGAGACACATAGCAAAATTTAGCGGGGGGGGGGATCAGTCCTGGGAGCCTTACTAGGCCTTGATATTCCTGGTTACTTCCAAATATTTCCAGCATGTACTTGTATCCCCAAAATCCCTGAGTGCATCCCAAAATGCTGATCAGGTAGTTTTGGGCTATATCTGCAGGCACAGCTATAGTCCAGACACGTCAGGTAAACTATCTCAAGGTAAGCAGCTAGACAAGCGAGCTACCTGCCCAGCCCCACTGGCCCTAATCTAAGCTTTGTACTCAGTGTTCTGAGCCTGATTATTGGCTGTTTGGAAATTCTGTTATTCAGGTCAGGCTTGTGATAGTGACAGGTTCAGTGTCGAACATTTCAGCGAGACCCCTCTGCAGCATTTGCTATAGAAACAAGACTGGATTCATGAATAAGCAAACCCTCCATCATTCCGCAGGGAGCAAACAGCCGATAGGATATTGCGGACAGATCACTTCTGACAGGGCTAAGCAATAGGTGATGGAGATAAGTGGGTATGGAATAAAATTTGATTAATCCAGCCTTTCCCATTTGGGCGTTGGTTTTATAATTCACAGAGCAGGCTATTCATCTTCTGCCTTGGAAGGAATAAATCATCCGATAAAGGCAAGTGAAATATAAGTGGGGTTCCGAGGAAGTCAAAGGGCCATGTGTTCATAAACTCTTTATGCAAAGCAGAAGAGCAGCATCCTGTCTTAGCGGCCATCAGAATGTAGGCAGAGTCAGAAAAATAAACAGTGATGAAAACAACATCCAAGAGAAAGAATTGAGATCAATGCAACCAGGGTGTCATGCCACTGGAGAATTAATGTCAGAGCTGGGTTTCCATGTTAATTGGCAGCTTATTTTTGTTTTTGACTTGGCTACATTATCATGCCAGTGAAGAGTTCTCGGAAATACTTAGAAAGCTCAACTACATTTTGAAGGAATCGTTACTTTATGGGTGAAAGAATGGCACACTATTTGCTTGATTGGATAATTGATTCATCTGGTTTATTTAATTTTTTCCCTGCTGTGTTCTCCAAGGAAGTGTGATGTGATTGCTCTCTCTCTCTCTCTCTCTCTCTCTCTCTCTCTCTCTCTCTCTCTCTCTCTCTCTCTCTCTCTCTCTCTCTGTATATGAACAATGGTTTCATAAGCCCACTACTGTTCTCTGGACATTTGTAAGCCTTCATGCCTCCCAGTTCCAAAGTTTCTCTTACATTTCTGAAAGACCTGTAGTTTCTGGAAGGGGATCGAAGTAAAAGCTAAGAAGAATCTTTAAACAGCCCGTGGCGCCACGGGCGCCATGGACTAAATAATTCGTTAAGCCCCCTAGAGGTGGGCTTTGTCCGTGATGAGGAAGGGTCCGGGACCCTTCCTCACGACAGACAATCGGAGGGACCAATCGGCAGGCGCGAAGCGCCTGCCGATTGGTCCCTCCGATTCCCAGCCTGAGCAACTGCGAGCTGCGCGCAGCGCGGCTCGCAGTTGCTCCCGGACTGACGTGGCGAGAGGCGCAAAGCGCCTCTCGCAGCGTCAGACCGCCGCCCGAGGGAACCCCCAGCAGTTGCGCGAAGCGCGGCTGCTGGGGGTTCCCTCCCTGCTGGACTCCCCTTTCAAAACCCCTTTCAAAACCCCTTCTCCCCTTTCAAAACCCCTTTTTATAAAGGGGCTTTGAAACTAGTTATTAAATAAGTCAACAAGGATTCTTTACTGCACTGTGTTCTACTATACTGTCCTTGACATATTGGTTGCTTCAGAAGTATGTCTTGGAAATTCAGCCTCCCATCTCACAATATGATCTGCCCCCCCATCCCCCATCCCCAGTAGGACGTGGTTTGAGATAGATCAATGCTATAAAGCTGTTAGGACTCAGCAAGTCAAAGGTGAACCGAGAGCCAAGTATGATTCCCCAATCCTCTGCATGCAGTCAGCTGAGTGACCTTGTGCTAGTCACATTCCTGTTAAAGTTATTCTCACAGAACAGTTCTATCAGAGCTTTCTCAGCCCCATCTACCTCACAGGGTATCTGTTGGAGGGAGAGGAAGTGAAGGTGATTGTAGGCTGCTTGAGACTCTTTTTAGTTGTGAAAACCAGGGTATAGAAACCAACTCTTCTTCTTTTAAGTCCAAGATGAAAATAATCATTAAAATGCTTGATGAAGACATTCTTTAGAGATCTGAATGAACTAAATGAGGCAAGCCACTCTGTGGTATCCAGGGGAATAGAGCAGTCACATGAGGCAAGAGAACTGTTGCACTCATATCTAGATAAACTCTTGGAGAAGACATGCTCCTTAGGAACCTATTCCACCAAAGAATTAGGCCCAGGCTAGCACTTGTCTGGTTGTGGGACTAATGCCCACTCCCAGACGACATTGGGTCTGGCCTGGGCAGTCCTGGTCCTGGAGTGGCTCAGGCCCTCAGTTGGCCCATGGCAAAGCAACACGGATAATTCTGCATTCAGTTTTTCACAACGAGACCCATTTGGGCATAGACTGGGCCAGAACTCTCTGTAAGGGAAGAGTCGGGCCATTCTGGCCCAGATTCTCGCCACCTGTACCTGGGGATGCCTGGGTATGGCATCCCGAAAAGGACAAAAAATACCTCAATACACAGCATGGCAGAGCTGCATTTGTTTTTGTTTTTGTTTTAAATTAAGAATGGGGCATTGCATTGTAATGCAAAACCTTGTTCTTAAAAATCAAAAACTGGCCGTTATTACCCTGCAGCTTGGTGGAACCTCACTTCCCTGACTGCCCTGCATGGAGACACAAATCTGGGATGGAAAAGCAGGAAAAATGCTCCCCCACCTGGAACCCGGAAGGATTGGGGCATCCTGTTCTGGATCGGATGCCCAACGGCAACATGGCATGTCCCCGCTGTGCAGAATCGGTCAGAGTAATGGCATTGCATAATGAGTGAGAAGAGAAGCTGACGGTGCAATGAAGGAGAAAAAATGCATTTTTCATGATGGCAAACAAAACATCTGCATTAGCTATAATCTTGCAGGGTGACTTCAGTGCTAATTAATAATGCATCTAGATTTTAAAGTGAAATTCTGGCAAAAAACAGTCTTTCCTTTTTGAAGCAGGATCTTTTTCCTTTGTCTTTTTTATTTCTTCCCAGTTTCAAGTGTTGAAAGCACACATACTAACAACAGATGCTACAAATTGAACCGTGGTTAAAATTAAAACATTTTTAATTTTAGCCATATTTTAGCTATACTCTGGGAGCCAGTCTTTCAGGCATCTATTTAGAAGCCCCAAAACCTTTATTTACAGTTCTAGGTAACCACAACTTCTTACTGCAGTTAACACTCCAGCTTCCTTCACATTTAGATTAGTGAGCCTTCCTTTATTGTTCTGTGTCACATTCCTTTATTTGGTCTGTGTTTGCTCCAAGCAATTGCAGCCCACTGCGTGTTGCACCAAAAGACAGGCCATTCAAATTGGAACAGCCACCTGGTAATTGCATTCTTTAAACAAGGCTGTGACTAACAGAATGGAGGCACAGGTCAGAGCAAAAGAAAGTTATTTTAATTGTGAATAAATTAGATTGCTTTTGCAAGCCGTGCGCCTTCGCACATATTGCTGTAACGTGGGTCACCTTGACACAAATGCTCCTTTGAGAATGTTAACCACGGTCACTTCAGTGGGCTGTTGGGAAATGTGCAGTGTGCTGATGACCATTGTGAGTACGACGGAAGAATCAGAATAATAAGGCCGACCAGGGCACCAGCTCATCGGCAAGTTTTGTGGCTTGAGTGTCATTCCCTACCCTAGAAAGCATTGTAGCTGTGATCCAGAGATAACTATTTCAGCCTTAATTCTGTTTGAAAGAAGGAGATAAGTTAGTAATCGCTACGCTAAATCTCAGCAGGATGACGCCATTGTGAATATATTTGAAAATATTGCTTGGGGTTGGCATTCCCAGCCCCATGCCTATCGACATGAGCTGAGAGGCCAGCAGACCACCCCCGGGTAGGCAGCAAAGAGAAGCCTCAGGAGCGTGACCTGACACTGCAGGAGGTGCCTGGCACTCCACTGAACGGCCATGACCAGCCAGGCAAGCTGAGAAGGGGCAGTCACAAGATGGGGGAGACTGGGGAGGGGCACAGCACAGCATACCAGTAATGGGAATATACGGAAATACCAATATTTTTCAGGTTCAATATACCCAAACCTGGTTTTTTTTTAACCCCTACTGTGAATTATAGCCCAGGGACAGCAGCAAAGCCTGACACATAGGATACATAACTGTGGATTGCCACAGGTGAGGAGACCATAAACCCCAATTATCCCATGTACTACCCTATGAATCTGCCACAATTTGAAATATGGGCTTGGATTCACAGGTAATGTCTGTACTCTCTTCCTCCATCTTTATCCAAACATGTCCCTGAAATGCTGCTCTTTAGGGACACATATGGGCTTCAAAGTCTGAAATTCCTTGATGTTTGTGGTGGAGCCAGGGGAAGGAGTTAGAGGATGAGAGGGATTCCTAGCCAGTTGCTGCATTTCTGCTGTTGATTTGTGAGGTTCTCCCACCAGAGAGGCAAAAGGGAGGGTACGTGTACCCTGTTTGCCCACCTTGCTGAAGTGTAGTGCAAGGGTTGCCAAGGAGAACAGAGAATGAGGAGGGAGGAAAGCACCCAATGCCCCGCTTGTTTATCAGATAGGCAAAGTTGATAATAGTTCTTTAAAAAAAACCCTGAAATATATATTATCCTGACTTCTTAGAAAAGTCCTTTTCAGTCACCAGGGAATCTCACTAATGAGTAAGGAATATCCATTGTATTTAATGGGAATGACTCCTGTGTCACTGGGTAAAACTGAAATCTCGAACACGCTATTCATAACAATGAGGAGGAGAGAAAGAGATTGTATGGGGGAGGGATTGTATGAAGGGAGTCACCGACTACCCCTGCTTTACTGAGACATGAAGTTGTGCTAAGGGTCAGCTCACTTTGAGCATCCTGGGAAGCCTTTGACTTCACTAATTACTTCCCCCTGCATTGAGGAATGTTGCTGTCATTTATTACAGGGGTAGTCAACCTGTGGTCCTCCAAGATGTTCATGGACTACAATTCCCATGAGCCCCCTGCCAGCAAACGTTGGTAGGGGGCTCATGGGAATTGCAGTCCATGAACATCTGGAGGACCACAGGTTGACTACCCCTGATTTATAACACATTTTTGTGTGTGTCTTCCCAATTCATTTGTTTCAATAGCAATTGTATTATATCTTTGCCCAATTTTCATACCATTTTCATACATCTGATACAAAAACAAGTATCAGTTTTAACAGTAATAACAAAGTGTACTTTACAGTGCTGTGAGGCTGTAGCTCATGAATGAAGCACCTGATTTGCCCACATAAAGTCCCAGAGTTAATCCCTGGCATCTCCAGTTACTTACTTTGGACACATCATGCGATCCACCTTGCTAGAAAAATCATTAATGCTCAGCATAGTCAGCGGCAAAAGGAAACATGGTCACCAAAGGATCTGCTGGATCGACGCGATCAAAGCTGATACAGGGATGACAATGAACCAACTAAAAGAAGCAGTCAGAAGCAGGGGCGCGTGGCAAAGACTTTCCTATAGAATCACCAAGGGTCGGACACAACTGAACGGATAACATCATCATCTCCAGTTAAAAGGATCAGGAAGAAGGTGGTGTGAAAGACCTCTACCTTAGACCCTGAACACTGAGCTAGTCAGAGTAGGCAATACCGAACTTGACAGAGCCAATGATCTGATTCAGTATAGGGTGGTATAATTATTTTCCCTTATTGATTTTCATAAGATGACCCCTATTCCAACCTAAGAGGGGAGAACCCATGTCAGACTTTTTCAATCCAAACACTGTTTGAATGAAATGTGGACACATCCCAAATCCACAATGATCTACGTTCCAGGACAGTGGATGGACAGCCCAGGGAAACGAATGGGCTTTCCCATCCTTTGCCCTCCACAAGTTTCTGCTACAAGCTTATTTCTCTTTCACTTCTTCAAGATTAACACTTTTGCATCATGAAGTTAGCCAATGCCACTCAATTTTATTTTGTCCATTTGTGCTTTTATTATCCAGTTCTAGACTCAAAGGAAATAATGGCACCACCTCCAAGTACTACATTTTAAAGAGAACATATGACTCCCAATGCAGTCAGCCTAATTGAATGATGGGCCACCTTCAAGTGTGCGGGTATTGTGTGAATCAGCATGGAAGTGCTTCATATTGAACAACCAGCAGCTGCCAGGAAGCAGGCTCAGCTCTAGAGCTGGATGAGAGCTACTCCAGTTGTATTGAACTATATGTCTGCAAAAATGTATTTGGCTTCCAAGGTCACAGCCTCTGTACAATCAATAGAAATCTAATTTTTTTACTCTCAAGGTTTATTCAATTAGAAGTTGTTTTTAATGCCCTGGAAACCAAAGACACCCTAAGTAACCCAATATTAAAGGCTCAAACAGCATCAGCGGTGAAGTTCTGGTTCACCTCCCATATATCCAATTTGTTTCCCGCCTTCTGCAAAACGATAATACGTAGCACATTATAAAAGGATATATCAGAATTACCAATGAATGCAACACAAAATATAGGAAATTTTCTTGTCAGAAATAAGGGAAAGTTCGGGAGAAATTACAGATCCAGTCTCCCAAGATAAATTTAAATTCAGAACCATTTTCAAAAAAGATTTCCCCCATAGCCCTAACCTTTCCCCAGTCAGTGCTTCCCTGTTGGTATGTAAAAAGCAATGGTTTTCTCCTGCCTAGCAGGCAGAGCCCCAGCTGATGGAACAGCTTATGCATAAAACCAATTTTTATAAAGAATTAGAAGGCTATTGTGGGAGCAGTGATATTGATCGACCCAGAAAAGCCAATAGGGATGATCTCATCCAGTGGCAATTTGGGCAAAATTATTTATTTAATCTTCATTTTGCTTCCCTGTGTTTAGGGGAAAGCAAAACAGAGGGTGTAATTGGCCTGGACCCAGAATCCAACTGGACAAAGGGTCCATTAAGTGTTCAGGGGAAGCACCTGAATTTAGGGGGGGCATGAACTAGCCACATTTATGATGTATTTAGGATCATGAACTGGTTCGTGCCTATCTCTAGTAACCATAGGACTAACCATAAAGGGCCACTTCCCCCAGGGCCTCCAAACTTAGAACTCTTGATCTCCTATTCTCTTTATGCATCCCTTTTCTGTTGCGGAGAAATTCTGGGAGGGGGAAATCATAGGCTGAAGCTGAGAACCAACATTTCCCTAGAATATTTCTTTCTGCTAGCAAATGAACAGGAGAATAGCATTGCTTCAGAAAGGCAAAACAGAGAAAGGTATAATAGAGATATATCCACATGAAGTCCACTGAGGTCAATGGGCGTAGGCAGGTGTTAATTCTACTTTGGGTGATACTGTAACTATCTCTGTGACAATATTAGTCTACAGTCACAGTCCCACTCTCCTTTCAGATCTATATTTGTGCTTGGTAACCAGTATAAAGAAGGGAAATCACAGACTGCTGAACTGAACAGGTTGTAAAGCAAAGGCTCGAGAATAAGTACTGGTATACAACATCCCACACGGCAACTATCTAGAGCACAACTGAATTGCATTGCACAGGATGTATGGGAAAAGCACACATCCATGTGTCTCAAGAGATGGAAATAGACAGGAAGCAGGAATCAAGGGAAACTAAGGTGGACAAAGCTAGTAGGACAGGCAAGTTGTAGCTGACATAACCCATTTCACTACAGGGCATTGTTATGACCACATTTCTACTCATAGTCCGGCCATTTGTTGGCCATTCCACTAGTTTTCTGCAATGACCTGTAGGTCTGTGGGAATGACTGTCTTTTCTTTCTGAACAACTTTCATAGCATTGACCAGAAAGGCATTATGGGAGGAGGAAGATAATAAAATTGGTGATTTTTTTTTTCACCATGAAAACATGTGCCACAAGTGTCCCTTCAGCCTAGAAACTACATTCAGAATGATTGTTTCCCCATATACATAGTATTACATTTCTCACCATGTAATTTGGATGGAGGTTGCCATGGAATTTGTAAATGTATCTGTGACAAATACTTGCAATTTAGCTAGAAATGGAAGGTTCCCTGAAGCTTTGGGGGGGGGGGGTGTAAGGGGATTTTCTGCCTAAGGGGTTTTAAAGGATCTGAATTATGACAGGTCTTTTTTATTTAGCATTCCTTGTTCACAGCCCTCTCATTCTTGACATGGGTAACCAGACAAAAGAACTCAGCATTTCTTAGCAAATTCTGGCCTTATCACAGTCATCCAGAGAACTGTAATGTTTGTTGTGTGTTTTGTCATTACCTCAAAATAACTCAGAATTTACAGCATGGTTGGCAGTGATATCTTTGAGGATCAGGATCAGAGGGCTTCCAGAATGCTTGTGATGCCACACCATGGTTTTAAATTCCATAGCCCGTTTTTAGCTATAGTCACTGAAGATTTAATATCTGTCACAGCTACTGGTTCTACCATCATAAACTAGAACAGAAATGAGGTAACAAGCATGTCTGTCTGGAATAAAACCACTACATCTTGTAGTTTACCCTATACTTCATCAGAGTCTCTGAGACTGAACATTCTGTTAACCCTGTGGTAAAAAACAGAACATAAAAGAAACAGACCATCTGAAGGGACCCTTTCCTTCCCCCCAGCTTTCAGTTCCTTTATCACAAAAGCTCAGGTCATTGTTTGGTTTTTAGACAATGGGAAGGCGCGAAGAGGACTATTGTAGGGGAATTTGTTGAGCAGGAGGAGGGAAATCATTATGGTCCTATTTCCTGGATACCTTGCATTTGATGATCTGGGGCAAAGGGACCAAGCCCTATGAAGATAGGTTGAGGGATTTGGGAATGTTCAGCCTGGAGAAAAGGAGGTTGAGAGGGGACATGATAGCCCTCTTTAAGTATCTGAAAGGTTGTCACTTGGAGGAGGGCAGGATGCAGTTTCCGTTGACTGCAGAGGAGAGGACACGCAGTAATGGGTTTAAACTACAAGTACAACGATATAGGCTAGATACCAGGAAAAAAAAATTCACAGTCAGAGTAGTTCAGCAGTGGAATAGGCTACCTAAGGAGGTGGTGAGCTCCCCCTCATTGGCAGTCTTCAAGCAAAGGTTGGATACACACTTTTCTTGGATGCTTTAGGATGCTTAGGGCTGATCCTGCGTAGAGCAGGGGGTTGGACTAGATGGCCTGTATGTCCCCTTCCAACTCTATGATTCTATAGAACATATCTCACATTACTCTCTCCTGTAGCTCTTACATCATTCTCAAGGTCTTTCCCTTATGCATTCTGGGAAGAAAAGCAATCACCTCCCAAAAGAAATGCTGCTGTATTTCCACACCTGTAATAATTAGCAATTAACAATTTCTTATAGATAATCTAATTTAATTATTATAAGCATAAGATATATTGCATGTTACATATTTCTTATCAATTTCCGTCTGCAAGGATAATTATTATTCTTATCTAAACTGGCCCAGCTAGCTGAATATAAGGAGTCATTCTTGCTATATTCTGCGTGAAGTAGGAAAGTAGTGATTTTTTTTTTAAGTTGGAAGTCACTTTGAGGACTTCATGGTCAAAAAGTAGGATGAATAAATGAGACAACTGAGTTCGTGGAAAGAGGGGAAAAATCAGTATATTTGCAGTATACCAAGTTTAACAACTTCCATGGAACTGAGGTTTTGAGTCTCATTGGTAACCTTTTGTGCATAAGTGGATTCCACAGAGGAATAGGGTCTTAAAGGTAAAGGTAAAGGTATCCCTGTGCAAGCACCGAGTCATGTCTGACCCTTGGGGTGACGCTCTCCAGCGTTTTCATGGCAGACTCAATACGGGGTGGTTTGCCTGTGCCTTCCCCAGTCATTACCGTTTACCCCCCAGCAAGCTGGGTACTCATTTTACCGACCTCGGAAGGATGGAAGGCTGAGTCAACCTTGAGCCGGCTGCTGGGATTGAACTCCCAGCCTCATGGGCAGAGCTTTCAGACAGCTGCCTTACCACTCTGCGCCACAAGAGGCTCTTAATATGGTCTTAGTGTTCAACAATTCCTAGGAATGTCTAGCTTCCAATATGATGTATTTCTCTTTAGACGCATTACTGATCTTGCTATGCCTACATATCTCCAACTGGCTCATAAACATTCTTATTGGTGATTGAGTTTTATATCCATTTATTCCATGCATAATATTGATGAACATCTATTGCTCTTTCTAGTGTGGAGGAAAAAAAACAAACAAAAAACTCTGCAATTATTTCTTAATATCTCTGGACTAATCTAAGTACTCTTTTTTAGGTGACCATCAGGCAAAAAGACCATATAAACAATTGAAATTCATTAGGGCCAATTCTGGCTGGCAATGCTACTCTGGTCTCAGGTAGGAGAAAGGTCTAACTACTGATTTTTTAAAACTTGTGCTGCTAGTGATTAAACATGGACCTTTCATTGTTCAAAGCACAAGTTTAAGTGATTACCTTTTTCCATAGTCCATAGCCCACAAGAATTTATGTCACAATAAATTTGTTCATCAGACAAGGAAAACCATGTTATGGCACATATGAAGTTTTCCTTGTCTGACATGCTTTTATCACCATATACCCAAAAGGCAGCTTGGTGTAGTGGTTAAAAGTGGTGGCTTCTAATCTTGGCAAGCCAGGTTTTATTCCCATCTCCTCCACATGCAGCCAGTTGGGTAGCCTTGGGCTCATCACAGCCCTGTTAGAAGCTGTCCTTACAGAGCAGTCCTCTTTGAGCTCTCACACTCCCACCTACCTCACACAGTGTCTGTTGACTAGGAGGTGGCGACTATCCCAGTAACGACGCAGACCCGAACTTGGCAACAAAATTGGCCACAGCCGTTTATTAACCAGAACCCCTCCCAGCCGGAGGGTTGGCCCGCATGCCAGGTAAGGGAGCCCCACCTTGTCAACCGGCCGGCTGACCACCATGCCCGCGGCGTTCCAGCTCCTCGCCTCACTCCCAGCCGGGAGGATGGGATGCCTTCCGCCGCGGGATCCCTGGGAAGCGACCATAGGGGGCCCCACGGGCGTCCGCCTCCAAGGGGCCCCCTCCCCTCGCTTGGCCCCGGGCCCCTGGCCTCCCAGCCGGGTAGGCCGCGCCCGGTTGTGGCCGGTCTCCTTAACGAGACCCCCTACTCCAGGGAGTCCCGTACGCAGACGGGCTCCCTGACAACGGGCTCCCTGCCTTGCATAACCCGCCACTGGACAGGAACCTTAGGTCCCTGTTCCCGCCAACCCTCAGCCAAAACTGTGCGCAAAACGTCCCGCACATCGGAAAGCCAGAGGTCGCACCCTCGTTCAGAAAGGTGAACCCCGTCTGACCGAAACAGCAGCGGGGAACGAAAAGTTATGCCGGGGTGTGGAACCACCGCACCCCCCAAGGAAAGTACGGTCTTCAACGCGGCCTTATCTGCCTTCTGCTTGGCCAAGTTCACCCGATCAGACCGCCTAGCGTCCCGCCAGACCAACCTATCCAGCATCACGGACCATACCAACATGGTATGTGGCAGGCGCTGTCGCAGGATCCCCAAGTCCTCCGTCATGGCTGCACTCAACTGACGGCCGGTCAAGGAAGGCAGGTCGTTCTCTCCCAAGTGTATCACCAGCACGTCGAGAACGCCCCAGCGATGAACGTCGTCGGCCACGACCCGCAGCAAGGACGACCACCGTAGTCCCCTCCGTCCGGACCAGGCAATCCTGCAGACATCCTCCAGGCCAAGATCTGCTCCCCATCCGGTAAAAGCTGCGTGCCTGCCGGCCCAGTACAGAATACTATGCCTCACCACCATGACCGCCGCTGTGGCCGAAGGGACACCTGGGAAAAACCATAATCAGACAGCATGTTGAGGGCGAATGTACGACTTATATGCCTGCGAACGCCACCGCCCTCTCCGCTTAATGGCCCCGGGCGGCTCGCCAGCCAAGTAGGCCTCGGTGGCGGCCCCGATGCGAAAAGAATGGGCCCCATACAAGGCGGGTTGGAGCCCAGCCCCTTGCAGGCAAGCCCGGAGAACTGCAACGAACTGATACCGGGACAGGCATGCCCCGTTCTGGTGCACGAACAGGGCCCCTGGCACTGGCGGCCGGATTTCGAGATAAGCGGCCATGGCCCGTCGCGGGCAGTCGACCTCCCCCCGGGACGCCGGAAGGTACACATGAGACCCCTTGCCCCTTTGATCGCACTTGGATCGGCGCACCAAGCACTGAACTCCGGTGTCAACCAACTCCACGTCTGAGAGCATCAGGCCCGCAGGAAACCGTGCGGAACGGGACTGGGCCACCAACTCGCCGCCCCGCAATGCTCCGTGAAAAGCCGCCATGAAGGCCGCCTGGAACAGGACCCGCTCGAACTGGGAACGGGCCACGGCCGGCAAGTGCCCCAGCAGCTGACGCAGTATGGCACTGGTGATGGGGCGTCGAGGATCCGGCCCACGTGCGCTCTGCCGTCCCCAGCCCTTCATGGCCTGCCGGGCAAGGAACGACGTCCCGGGATCCCAGGATCCCACGGCCTTGGAACAGAAGGAAAGGCCAGCCAGTATGACCCATAAAGTCCGGGAGGAAAGTCCCCGCTCCCTGAGGTGAGCCAGGAAACGGAGCAGCAGACCCTCCCTCATGGGCCAGACGGAAGAATGCCCAGCAGGCCGAGCGAAGTCCACAAACTGGCTGGCCGCCTGCCGATACGCCCTCCGCGTGGATTCAGCCAAGGACGACAGGACCCCGTCCACAATCAGCCGACGCCAAGCTGCCACAGGTCTGCCGGGCACGCTGCTAGGTCCGTTGCCGCTGCAGGGGCGAGGCCGCGAAATCTCTCGACCTGAAACCGAGAGAGAGCGTCGGCCAACTCGTTGGTCACCCCCGGGACGTGCCGGGCGCGGAAGGAGACGTTGTGCGACAAACAGGCCAGCACAAAAACCCGGACCAGGCGCATAACCCTGGGGGATCTGGACGACTGTCTGTTCACAATCTGAACCACGGCCTGATTGTCGCACATGAACTCAACCTGGCGATTTGCGAAACGGGGCCCCCAAATGCGAACGGCCCCCACGATGGGGAAAAATTCCAGGAAGGTCAAGTCACGGTGGACCTCCGCCGCCCAGGCGTCTGGCCACCGCGCAGCACACCAGTCCCCATCGAAATACACCCCGAACCCGCATCCCCCTGCGGCATCGGAATGGACCTGTAGCCGATCCCTGGGGGCATACGGCGTCTGCCAAATGGCCACGCCGTTGAAGCCCTCCAGGAACCGCTCCCACACGCGAAGGTCCGCCTTCATATCCTCGGTGACACGAAGGTGGTGAAAAGGCCGAGACAAGCCCCGGGTGGCAAAGGACAACCGGAAGCAGAACGCCCTGCCTTGGTGACCACCCTGCAGGCGAAGTTCAAGTGACCCAGCAGCACCAGAACGTCCCGCAGTGTGCACTTCCGCCTGCCCAGAATACCCTGGATGAGTCCCCGGAGGGAGGTCACCTTGCTGGCTGGCAACCGTGACGTGCCCGCCACGGTGTCGAGCTCGACCCCCAAGAAAGTGAGCCTGGTCGTGGGACCTTCTGTCTTGTCGGCGGCCAGGGGCACGCCCAGTGCGGCCATCACCCCTTGGAACACCTTCAGACTACCCGAACAAACTTCTGTGCCCCTGGGCCGGGTCAGCCATCAAAAAGTCGTCCAGGTAGTGCGCCAGCTCCCTAACCCCCCCCCCCCGGACCCTGGCAGCCCACTCGAGGAAGGTGCTGAACGCTTCGAAGGCCGCGCATGCAATGGAGCAACCCATTGGCATGGCCTTGTCTACGTACCATCCGTCGAGGAACCGGAAGCCCAGGAGGCAGAAATCGTCCGGATGGACAGGCAGAAGCCGGAAGGCAGATTGCACGTCGCACTTCGCGAGCAGTGCCCCGGGGCCGCACCGGCGAACCATGCCGACCGCCTCGTCGAACGGGGTATACCGTACGGCGCACAGCTCCGGAGGGATGAAGTCGTTAACTGACCCGCCCCTCGGGTACGACAGATGTTGGATGAGGCAGAATTCCCCGGGAGCCTTCTTCGGCACGACGCCGAGCGGGGAAACCCTCAAGTTGGGAAGAGGCGGCCTGCTGAAAGGTCCGGCGATGTGGCCCGCAGCCCGTTCCTTCAACAGCTTGGCAGCCACCATGTCCGGTAGCTCGCGGGCCGACCGCAGGTTCCCGCTCGTGGACTCCACCCGCTCGCCGGTGAACGGGATCCGGAAACCCTCTGAAAACCCAGCCGCCAAGTAAGCGGCCACCGGCCAGTCCGGGTAATGACCCAGCCACGCCAGAAGCACAGGCAGCTTGACCGGCATGGGAGCCATCGAGCGGAGCAGCCCCGCCGCCTTAGCCGGACTTTGGGGCTGTGGAAGGAGCCGCGGACCCCGATCCCCCGTCCTTTCTTCCGGAGGATCGGGTGCCTCGAAAGGGCTGCGAAGAGGAAGGCTGCGTGCAGGCCGCCATGGCATGGCCGCCCCCGCAAGTCTCGCAACGATGCTCGAAGTGGCACCTGCGGCGCTTGCAACCGCCCCTATTATAGTCCCAGCATACCAGGCCCTGCAGCTTCCGGACCGGACCGGAAGAACCGCTCTTCCCGCGGTCTTTCTTCTGGCGGGCACTGGGCCCCACCTGCATGAACCAAGCGTCATGCAGCCGGAGGTCCCAACGCGTCGAAGCGTTGTGGGAGGCGAGTTCCCTGAACTCGCAATCGTAATCGAAGGCGGCCTCCTCGCCGCCCACCTCCCAGGCCTCGAGCACCATGTAAAGATAGCGGGCGAGGTGCCAACCCCTCTCCGGGTACCCCCCGCAAATCAATGCCTGAAACTCGGCGAAGCCCTTGAGCCAATTGAGCATTGTCCGCTCGCATGGCTGGGACTGAGCCTTGTCCTTGTCTCCCTTTTTCCCGGTATCGGCGCCCTTCCGGCGCCACTTGACCAACTCGAAGAAATCGACGAAGTACCCGTCGAGGGCCCTCTCCCGCAATTTTACGGGGAGGTGAACCCCGGGGGGTGCCTCGCCATCCCTGAATCGGCCAGGCGGCTCCCTCCGCCATCGGCTGATACCGGCCTCGTCCAGCATCCGAACCATGTTCCGCCGCCTGCTCTTCAACCAGGACGGAATCCCCGGGACGTATGCCCCCTCAATCCAGTACCATCCATCATGGATGGTGCTGTCACCCTCTTCCCAAGAGGAACTCTCACCCGAGGGCAAGCTGTGCCGTGACGTGCGCCTCCGCTTATGGGCCTTCCTCTGCGTCTTGCGCCTCCGCTTCTCACCAGGCCTTGGCGAAAGAGTCCGGGATTCGGTGCTCCCCAACATGCTGCCGGAAAGCGAAGCGTCAGCCCCGCCAAGGCTACGCCGGTGGGACCGCCGGGCCCCGTAAAGCGCCTTGGCCTCGGCGAACCCTGCCCTGTATTCAGAGGACCGGCGTGGAAGGGAGGGGCTGGACGATGTGGATCGGGATGACCGGCGACTCCGCCCACTACGGCGACTGGAATGTCGCCACTTCCGCCGAGTGCCCCCCACACGCCCCCCAGATGACCCCCGGGAAGGGCGTGGGGAGGACCCGCTGGATCCATCTGCGCCCTGCCGGAGGAGCCGACGAGGACGGCGCAAGGGGGACGGGGAAGAGGGCGGGCTGCGTGCGCATGGCCTTTTTAAGGCCTGCAGCCCCGCCTCTCTCCTGGCGCGCCGCAGCGCGGCTGCTGACGCAGCCGGGTCCGCGCCGATCCCGGGCGCCTACCGCCGCATCAACGGCGGCCGCGCTAATTCGCGGCCGCTATTTGTAGGGAGAGGAAGGGAAGGTGATTGTAAGCCATTTTGATATTCCTTTGGGTAGTGAAAAGCAGGGTATAAAAACCAACTCTTCTTCTCTTTTTTGTACAGTTAGTGGCTGGGGACTTACCACAACTGTCATGGACGACACAGGTGGTATCAGGAAGCCTGACAAGTTGGGGGCATGCATGCCACTGCTGCTGTGTGCGGGAGGCACCTTTAAGGCAACACATTCACCTGCCTTGCCCTTCTTCCTCATCTGGCAGCCAAAAAGCTTCCTGCCCTCCCACCCTATGTTCATGGTTTAGCTATTGTTCTTGTTGTGTTTCTTTGTCACAGATGGTTTAGGCACAGTAAGAGCCTGTTGGCATGGGAGCCCAGTCTGCGTAATGGACTCCTTGGAGGTTGGGGGTCTCCTTAACGAGATCAGCTAAGATTGAGTATGGCCTACCCGGCTGGGTGGCCAGGGGCTCGTAGCTAAGCGACCCTCGGGGAACCAAAGAGAGGTGGATGCCTGGTTGGCCTCAATGGGTTGTTTCCCAGTGAGGGATTCTGGATGGGGAGGACTTGCTCTCCCAGATGTGGTGGAGTGGGTCCGCTGGATCCTTGGGTTAAACAGCCAGACTGCTGAGGGGTCAAGCCACTTACCGTGCAAGGGCAACCCTTTGGAGGGTGGCATAATAAAAATGGCTGTAGCCATATTTTCACCAAAACGCGAGTTGGGTCTTCATTGGCAGATATGCCACCCTGCTAATCAATACATTTGTTAGCATTCAACACATCACAACACTCCACTAGAAGCTGTCGTAGAGATTAGGATTTGTTTGCAAAATTTTCCTGGAGCGTGGAGACTATAACATGTCTATCCGGGGAACTATCATTAGAAAGTTACTAGAAGTTTTTATCTGCAAAAGTTTTGCAGTATGTGCAGTAGGACATCAAGTGAGACAAGACAGAGTACCTTTGCATGATTAATATCTACTGCTGTATATTTCAGAATGCTCAATACATTCTTTAAGAAAACAGCTTGCCGTTTCCATTGAATAGTGTCTGCTATTCTAAACTTAGCATTAGAATAACCTGTCTGAGACTTTCCCTTAGTTCCTGCATAATCGTATCATTAATTCTGACAGTAGAATGTCCCCTTATAACCAAGCACTTCGGAATCTGAGTCTGTCCACTGCTGAGCCATAGAAATTGATATCTAATTACAAATCTAGAGCAAGACCCATCGTTACTCTTGCCTATTGCTATGAAGAGCCTCTTGTGGTGCAGAATGGTAAGGCAGCTGTCTGAAAGCTTTGCCCATGAGGCTGGTAGTTCAATCCCAGCAGCCGGCTCAAGGTTGACTCAGCCTTCCATCCTTCCGAGGTCGGTAAAATGAGTACCCAGCTTGCTGGGGGGTAAACGGTAATGACTGGGGAAGGCACTGGCAAACCACCCCGTATTGAGTCTGCCATGAAAACGCTAGAGGGCGTCACCCCAAGGGTCAGACATGACTCGGTGCTTGCACAGGGGAAACCTTTACCTTTACCTTTTTATTGCTATGAACCTTGTCTAGTAACTCATTCCAACATACGATTTTCATATTTGTCTGATGTGGAGGGCTTTAATTTTTTCCTCAACATCCCCTCATCATATGGAAATGATGGGGACAGAATTACTACATCTGGCCAATAAAAAAAAATCAACCATTAGACAAACCAATGAGCACAACTATCCAAAGCGTGTATGAACAGCTGCTGACCTGTAAACTCCATAAGTGAACTATGCTATCATGACTGGATTCTTCAAGGAGGTGAGATTCCCATGATGCAGATGAATTATAATAGAGCATGGCAAGCTTTTTGGGAAGTCGAGAATTGGATGGAGAAGAAAAGGCCGAGAGTAAAGAGGGAAGAAGGGATACTTCCATGTGATGTCCTGATGGCATCTAAGTTGCTACAGAGCCATGAGATTTTGAAATATAGGAGTCAAATTAAGCTGTAGAGACTGAGATGGATATACAGCAGGGGTAGTCAAACTGCGGCCCTCCAGATGTCCATGGACCACAATTCCCAGAAGCCCCTGCCAGCAAATGCTGGCAGGGGCTTCTGGGAATTGTAGTCCATGGACATCTGGAGGGCCGCAGTTTGACTGCCCCTGATATACAGCATAAAAGAACAGGTTTGCTCCCTTTACCTGGCATAGGATGATGCTGGTGGCCTAAAGTGCTTCATGTCCTATCACGTTAAAATGGTCTGGGGTACTGTCTGTGGCAAGGAACACCTTCCCACGGGACCCTGCTCTCACACCACATTTCATTTTATCCATGTAAGGTAACAACCCAGTTTCCACAGGACATTGTGTGCCAAATCATATGGGTGAGTTTGCTTGATTCAATTAAATCAGAGTCCAGTAGCACCTTTAAGACCAACAAAGATTTATCCAAGGCGTGAGCTTTCGAGTGCAAGCACTCTTCCTCAGACTGAGTGTTTGATTCAGATAGCCATACATTTAAATCAGGTTGCCTTCTGGAGGCTAGAGGTGCTCTGTATCTACTTGACAAAAAAGAAAAGAATAAAGACTATTGTTTAATTGGGATTTAATTGGGATATCTATAGATATAGGGAGGGGGGGAAGACCATAAACAATATTCCTTTCCTCTTTTGTTACTGTTCCAGTTCCATTACTTCAGCAGCTCAAATTATGATATTCTGATGAAAAGGCAAAGATTTTTATGTCACAGAAAAGATAGCGGCATTAATGCAAAACAAACTTGCCATGTGTATCCTCTGACAACTTAATTTGTGCCACAAAACAGTGTTATGGCACTAATCCATTATTGGGGGGTATCATTGCACAGAAGAGCAGCATGATTGCAGGCATTTATTTTTGAGACATGGACAATTTTAAGGAGGCACAGCCTGAGTGAAAAGACTGTGATTTCACAATCTATCCTACTATGATAGGGATTTTGGGTAATGAAACCCATCCATTACAGTACTAAAATAGGTTCCTAAAAAGCTTAAGAAATGTCATTATCTAAAAAGATAAACCAGTGCAGAATGGATGCAAACAGCATTACTTTTAAACCATATCAGGCCGTTAGATAGGCTCAATTTAAACTTAAGTATGGCATCGATGACAGGAAATAAATAGCCCTGCGTGATACATATCCATACAAGAATTGCAATATTTATTAAAATAGATTCTCACAAGGAGAACATACATGAATCTGTTTATACGTTCCTAAGGATAGGTGGTAATAAAAAGGTAAAGGTATCCCCTGTGCAAGCACCGGGTTATGTCTGACCCTTGGGGTGATGCCGTCTAGCGTTTTCATGGCAGACTCAATACGGGGTGGTTTGCCAGTGCCTTCCCCAGTCATTACCGTTTACCCACCAGCAAGCTGGGTACTCATTTTACCGACCTCGGAAGGATGGAAGGCTAAGTCAACCTTGAGCCGGCTGCTGGGATTGAACTCCCAGCCTCATGGGCAGAGCTTTCAGACTGCATGTCTGCTGCCTTACCACTCTGTGACACAAGAGGCTCATATTACCTTTAGGTGGTAATACCAGTATGTTAATTTGCCAGACAATCTTGCCAATTGCCACAGAAATATTAACAGTAAAGGTATGTATGCATGCCTTTCTGCCTGTCCGTCCATCTATTTACCTATCCTGCATTTAGACAAACTGAAATTAAACACAAGCCAGGCATGGACATGGCTTGTGGTCACATGACACCCCCCTAACTGCTCTTCCCTTTGTACATAAAGTCTGAGTCAATCCTTTTTGATTTAATCAAGCTGCAGTTTTTTTGTGATGTTTCAATGGAGGTGCCTCAGCAGCTGGAATTAACAGTAAAACAAAACTGGGAATTAAAAGACTAGATTTTCAACCACATTTTAAGACCAGTTTAAAACTTCAACTTGTGGCACATAAACCAATTCTCGTTTATGAGTGTTAAGAGCATCATAACAAATAGCGATTTGACAAAACTAGGAAGTTTTGAATCAAGGTACTCATATGAAGTGAAGAGGGAGGATGTGTAGATGTAGCCATGTAGCCACTGTAGATGCAATGCAAAACCAAACCAAACAAAACAAAAACACTAAAATGTAATGAGCATTGTGCCTAAGAAGCAAATCAATATATTTGTATTTGGGGGAGGAGATAGTTCAACACAAATTGCAGTACAGTGTATGTCAGCTGTGAAAAAGGCAAGCTTCCAGATAGGCATTATTATGAAAGGTACTGAAAGTAAACCAGCCAGTATTGTGATGCCCCAGTATACATCTGTGGTGCCCCCTCACTTGGAATATTGCGAGCAATACTGGTCACTGTATCTCTAAAAGGACGTTTCAGAGTTGAAAAAGGTAAGGCTTTGAAGTGGCTTTCCTAGGATGAAAGACTAAAGATCTTCAATTAAGGAGAAAAATGACTAGTCAATCACAAGATGGAATTCTATACATTATTGAATGGAGCAGAGAAAGCAGATAAGACAGCATTCCCCCCTCCCTTTTCCATGACACTAGATTGATTATGAAGGGAAAGAAATTCAGGATGGACAAAAGGAAGTACTTGATTACTCAGGGAGCAATCAAGTTAATCTTATTACAATGTGAAATTTGCTGCCAGTAGACATAGTGATTGTTACAAGTGAAGATGGTTTTAAATTGGGATTAAACAGATCGGGGAGAGAGCCCCCAAACTAGGTGTACTGCCTTCAGATAAACTCCCAAGACCTCTTAAGGGAGTCCATAAATAGGGGAGCCAGGCACTCAGTTCTGTCTCCCCCTCCCCTGAAGAGGAGCCACCCTACCTTTGTCAAAAATAACAGTAAGAAATACAAAATGCAGTGACAGCTGAAAATAAAGTGGGAGAGCCAAAACATGTGGTCTACATCCAGTGACAGCTTGTTCAAATGCTCAAAGGGGGCTCTGATATAACTGCTGCATCATGAGCCCACCTTTTCTCCCACATTTGCCAAACCAGCACATAGGTGATGTGGCTGGCCATTACATCTCCTCTTGCAGACAATAGCTGATGCAGTTTGTGAAGAAATGCATTTTTGCTGTGAAGGGTTAAATGAGTGTTTTAGCAGGGGTTTTTTTTAACCTCTTCTCTGGGCAGAGACTAGGCAGAGAGGGGGAAGTCAGATCAATGGCTCACCATCATACAAATGCAAATGGGTCTATCTAAAGACAATGGTATGATCAAACTTTCCCCCTCTCCCCCAAACAGGAAATAAAGAGTTGGGGGGACTTGTAAACTAGATATCATCCAGGAATCATCTCCAGGAAGGAATTCTTGGAGATATTTAGGAAGTGCCTCTTTAACCCAGATTGAGTTGGTCAATGGGTGAAGAAACTGATAAATCTCAGGAGAGTGTTTGTTTTTTAGTGTGTAGTCTATCAGAGGGACAGAGCTCTCACCTGAAATCTGGGGCATTTTGACCATGTGGCCCCTGTAGATCTGAAGGAAGCTTTAAGGTAATGGTATCTCTGTAAAGAGGTATAACTTTTTAAAACTAGAGGAGCCTGGCCTATATTTTATCATCTGAAAGGGTAATTATAGTGAGAGGGGAGGAAGGATTTGTGTTTTATCAAAATTCTTTTGGATCCTTTGCTTAGTCAGGTGCTCTGCTAAAATATGCTTTATACATTTTCTTTTTAATAAATATAACTTTGGATGTTGGTAGTGTTTTCTGTACTACGTAGACCTCCACGACCTTGGACATGCTGTTGAAAAAGTGGAGCTCCAGGAAGGGCTGGTAGTTTGGCAAGCAGGTATTTCTCCAGAGGCACATTTTGCTGTGAATTGTCCCTGTGGTGGCCAAGCAGTGGGTAGCAGAAGACTCTGAGGCAAGACCTCAGAATTGAATAGGGAAGCTGGGGGTCCTTACTCTCTCAGTGGATAATTCTGCATAAAGGTCAGTGGTGGCATCAGCTACCCTAGAGAGAGAGAGGGAGGGAGAGGGAGAAACATCTCCAAGGCTTGGGAATTCCTTGGAGCGTGAGCAGGGTGGAATAGGGCCCACAGACTGTTCTGTGATACAGCTGCTGAAAACCAACCTCCATCCTTGCTCTCTTCAGGTCCAGGCATAAATTAAGCTTTTGTTAAATTGTGACCAGTACATGTGGAGAATACCTCCATCACTGACTACTGGCCAAAATGACTTAAGGGAATTTCCTCATTCAGAGACTGTAAATCTCTGAATATCATTATTATGAACATCAGAGCATGCTTTGGCTTCTGTGGCCCATTTATTGCCCCGTCACTGGCTGGCCACTGTGTGAAAAAGGATGCTAGGCTAGATGGAGCAGTGATTTTCTTTCTTTTGTGGTTTTCTTTCTTTCATATAAATATATATGAAAGGGAGAAAATCACAAATATGACCAATGAGAATTTCAGTGTCCATTGAATCTAATTGAGTGATGAGGATTATTAAAGATTAAGGCTGTAAGGCAATATAATACAGAAAAGTACCTTTCAAAAATGACAACTGATGGGTAGCTTGATTATTATTATTTATTTATTATTTATTTGATTTGTATGACCGCCGCTCTCGGAAACCGGCTCGCGGCGGTTCACAACATTTTAATACAAATACAATATATTAACCATTAAAATTCCCCATTAAAACCCCATTAAAACCCCATTAAAACAATGACTAAGTCACAATGATGGCGATTAAAACTATTCCCGTACAGGCCCACTGGATGAGCAGAAGGGAACGGAGGATAATTGGGCATAGGATGGAACACTCTGGGGAACCAGGTCAGTTTAGTACTGGCCTCCCCCCTCCGGGGAGAGGGGTCCGATCTTAGCCCCGGGCCATCACCCGGCCTTAGACAAACGCCTGGCAGAAGAGCTCCGTTTTGCAGGCTCTGCGGAACTCAGAGAGCTCCGACAGGGCCCGCAGCTCTTCAGGGAGCTCATTCCACCAGGTAGGGGCCAGGACCAAAAAGGCCCTGGCCCTTGTCGAGGCCAGGCGTGCCTCCCGGGGTCCTGGGATCATCAGCAGATTCTTACCCGCAGAGCGAAGTGCCCTGCGGGGGGCATAAGGAGATAGGCGGTCCCTCAAGTATGCAGGACCCAAGCCGCGTATAGTCTTAAAGGTTAGTACCAAAACCTTGAACCTGATCCGGAAACAAACTGGCAACCAGTGCAGCTGCTTCAGCAGAGGCTGAACATGGGACCTCCAAGATGATTTAGTGAGGACCCGTGCAGCTGCATTCTGTACCAGCTGTAACTTCCGGGTTAGAGACAAGGGTAGGCCCGCGTAGAGCGAGTTACAGAAGTCTAATCTAGAAGTAACCGTTGCATGGATCACAGTGGCCAGGTGTTCCGGGGGCAGGTAGGGCGCTAGTAGCCGAGCTTGGCGTAGATGGAGAAACGCCGTCCGGGCTACCTTAGTGACCTGGGCCTCCATGGAAAGTGAGGCATCCAGAATCACTCCCAAATTCCTGGCTTGGGGCACAGATGACAATTGTACCCCGTCCAGGCAGGGAAGACGCGCTTCCTGTTCCTGCTCCCTTCGGCCTAGCCAAAGGACCTCCGTCTTAGAGGGGTTGAGTCTCAGGCGGCTCTTCCTGATCCATCCAGCCACTGCTTCCAAACAACTGGCAAATTTTTCTGGGGGGAGATCTGGCCGGCCATCCATCAAGAGATAGAGCTGGGTATCATCAGCGTACTGGTGACACCCAAGCCCATAACTCCGTACCAGCTGATGGGAAGCAAGGGTCAGTGAATGGACTAGGTTAGACCATATCATGCTAACTCATTCTGGAGTGAATGCAATTTGCCAGTGTCTTTACCATATCAAATGAAAGGAGTCTGTATATTGATTAAGCAAAGAAGTTCCTATGGATTATCCAAGATCAATGTACTGGTCTTTTCCAAAGCCCTCTCTGGGTATACAGTGTTAAATGCACTCAGATATTTATATTCTCTTCTGGCAAATTACAGGACATGAAAAGACAATAAATTAGAATTAAGAAAGTAATCTCATGTAACCAGCACTGGGATCATTATAAAAATAAAAGTAGATTTGTTGCTTGCTGCTGTGAAATACATCTCTATAGTTCTTTATGCTCACAGGAAAATTTGTGGGGTGACTGAGATAAGGAGGGAATAAAATATATATCCATCTTTATCCTTGTGATCAGTTTCTTTTGTCAAAAGGCAGTTGAGTCACATAACTAGAAGAAAATCAATGTCAAATTTCATAGTCTGTTGGATTTTGTAGAATATGTTTTTAAACAAAATTTTAAACAAATTTATTATTTTAACGATGTCAGTTGGCTATTTCTCCAGCCTAGATTTTTGTATAATTTTCTTCGGTAATCCTATGTCTATTTTCATAGATTGTCACAGTATTCCTTCTAAACTTGCAGTAGTATCTCACCATTTTGTTCTACAGACCACTTAATTTTTTTTTCATGTCCAGACTGTGGACATCGAAGAACCTGTATGAGCTGAGAGAAGGAAGGTTTCCCTACACTTGCTCCATTAATGTGCAACTGGACAGAATTAGAAAGTAGACCATCTTCATGCTGACATGTCTGGTAGAATTATTCTCCCTGACTATATATGGTTACATTTGAACATGCTGATATCATGACACTATACAGACAACCAGACCTGGATATATCACATGATATAGGACAAATGAAAGTAACTGAAATGGAAAGAAGCGCTTCCTGAAAGGTACATCCTGAATCATATGAAGATTCCAACCACTTGCATCACCAGCTGCTCTCCCTTTCTAGGTCTAATTCCTTCATGCCACTATTTTCTGAAAGGAATGTTGAAATGTAATAAGTATTTCTGTCAGAGGCCAGGCCCCAGGTGCAGCTGTGGATGGCTATGGATGGCTGATTAGCCTGCCTATATGGGCATTATGTTTTTCCCATATAGCATTCCCCCCACACTATTTCCTAGTTCCCTTTTCCAGGCAATCCCGACAGATTTATCTTTCCTTAATTCCTTTTCTTCTTCCAATCTTTTATCTGTCCCCCTCATCTTTAACTGTATTTATTTATTATTTATTTATTTACTTTATTCCCAGTGTTTCTTCAGTGCAGCTTACATCATTCTCTTCCATTTTATCTTCACAACAACCCTGTGAGTTCGGTTAGGCTGAGAGCATGTAACTGGCTCAAAGTCATCCAGTGAGCTTCCAGCAGGAATGTGCATAACAAAGTTGCTGAACTGAAATGCCTTTGTTTATTTGCTTATCGGGAAATACAGCATACACTGGTCATTTCCTTTGATTCCATTGATTGCTTGGCAAGGCCATTTAGATAACTGCAAAGATCATTGCCCAGTCAATTACCTTAGAGATAAGCTACAGAGAACTGCCAGTCCCCTTTGCTCTCTTATTTAATGGGGTGGGAATCTATTCTCCTCTGCAATTAGGATGGCTGGGGGCATCTTCACCAAGGGTCCAGGGACCTGGAAGTCTTGGTTAAAATTTCATTAAACTTGGAACCTTTTGGCCCAACGTTTAGAAAACTCTTGGTCTAACTTATTCCTCACCTCCCTGCAATTTTGGTTTCATTTTGTTGAAAAATAACCACCACCTCCCAAATATCAGGCAATAATAGCAAAACAGCCACCCAGCCTCCCCCTCCTTTCCCCTGACAAAATATAATGTCTGAGGCACCCTGTTCACAAGCTCTTAGAGATGGAATTCTTAACTAGAGGTGCGCATGAACCACAAAAAAGTAGTTTGGTTTGTGCGTCATAGGAGAACACTGAAGCAAACACAAGCCCGGTAGACTTACATATAAACTGGACTTTTTTGTGAAGTATATGCTTCAAACAGCTGAGTCATAGGTTCAATTTGCTCCTGCAGATCAGTGGGAGCAGGCTGCCCCTGTGGCTCAGCTGTTTCTGTTCTAAACAACTGAGTTATGGAAGTAAGCTGGCAGGTCAGCTGTTTGGGCAACAGATCTGCCTACAAAAGCTCCTTTAAGCAGCTGAGCCACAGGAGTAGGCTCAGCTGTTTTGAGCAACAAACAGTTTTGTCCCGGAGGAGGGCTGCCCCTGAGAATCAGCTGGTTTTTGTTTGTTTGTTTGTTTGTTTGTTTTGAAGTCTTTTGGCAGTGTTCATATGGATATTTTGGTGAACTTTTTAGGGAGGAGAAAGAAGACTTTTAAATTTTGTTTCCCATGTTCATGGCCAAACTGCAGTCCAAACTTCATAATGAACAAATGTATGTGAGCTGTTCATGCTCTTGATCCAATCCAATTAAAAATTAGAAGGCATACTAGAGAGACAGTCCTCATCCCCCTGCAATTTTTGTGTAATTTGGTTACAAAACAAAGCTACAAGTATCAGTTGTATTAGAATAGGGTTTTTAGCTTCCCAATTTTTAAAAAAGATATCAGATTTTCTGCAAACCTGAGACTTTTTCAAGTTGATATAAAGATCCATCTTGTCTGTTCATGGCTCCAGATTAAATTATCCACATTTTAGGCCATACTGAGAATTAGATACATTAATATTCAGAAAGATGAGGGGGGAAATACTACACGGTATGGTATTTGATGATGCTGTATATCCTTAGGAAAAATCTGTCTGTCACTGAAATGTATAAGGGATTAAGTGATTGACATCAGAGATAACTATGAATAAAATACAGCTTTCGGGGAGGCAAAAAACCCCTTTGGCTTCTGCCATCATCAGTAACTTAAATCTGATAGATTTTACAGCAGGCAGTGAGTCAAGGTAACAAGACACTAACAATTGGGCTGCATGATATGCTGATCACATGAAAAACCACCCAGCTCTGTCTGCTCAGAACTTTAAAGGTTATTGGAGACAGAGAAAACTATTTTAAACTTTGCCAGAGCAGACACTAGAATGGCATCCATTTCCTCAACATTTTGGGAGTCTGCAGTTTTCATTTGATGAACAATTTCAAACTATTCAGTTTAGCAACAACAACGAAATGAATGTAGGTGACAAATTATACCACAGTTAGGAATTTTAGAACACCCCAGCAACACCAGAGTTCAGGCGGAATCTTGAATTGTCGAAGAAAGGGTATAAAGAGGCAATGTTGAGCAGTAAGAGGAGGCGGTGAAGGATGGAGGCACGCAAAAACAAGCGGCAGTGAATGTGAGCTGCGGGGGGGGGGCAGAGTAGACGGATCATGAACTTTCCTTTTTAATAGGTACCTTCATGTTCACACATCTCATGCAACTATAGCAGCAGTTCTCAACCTTCCTAATGCTGCGACCCTTTAATGCAGTTCCTCATGTTGTGGTGACCCCCCCCCAACCATAACATTTTGCAAGTGTTCTTTCACAGAAATTAAACCAAAACTTACCAATGGCGGGAAGATCCATTGTTCATGATTGTATATAAATTGGTTTTTTTCTGGGGTTTGTCAGATCAGTTCGGCCTCTTAGTAATAAAAGAATTTGTTGGTTTTTCTCTGATCAGTGATGCAAGTTTACCCATTTCTGCAAGTTCTCTGATTTTCATCAACCGGTCTTCTAAAGTAGAAATATTTGCATATTTCCAGTTTCGAGCATACAATGGTCCCACTGCTGTTATCATATGTAATAATAAAGTTCCACATTCTTTTCTAAGGTCCATTCCGCACAACTTCAATGTTGCAAAAGGCTTGCAAATTGCTACTAATTTGCAGTTCCACAAAACGTCGCACACAATCTGCCACACTCCTGAAACAGTCCCGCAAAAAGCTATTCGCTTTAGCACTTAAAGGGAAATCGGGAAAAGTGGATTCACCCTCCAAAAAGCACTACACTCTTACAAACAATCTGCAACACTAGCGAAAAAGACCTGTGTGTTCCCATTGTTGCGGTTCCAGCAAAGTCCCTCCCCCTGGCTCTCTCCTCCGAACTTCCGGCGAAGCGATCGCCATTTTTTTTTCTCGGAACGAGCAGAAACCAACAAACCGGCGAGCCTTCATTCACCCAGTGAGGCTTCTCCGGCTACAGTCCCTCCACAGAAGTGCTTTAAAGCTCCCCTAAGTCCCCAAGCACAACACAGCCCCGTTTGCAAGTTCCCTTTATTTTCGGCCGAAAATCGCACCCATGCAGGGGGGGGGATTTTTCTTTTCACTCGGGGGAGCGTGGCAATGATGAATTGCCAGCTCACACACCAGCTGCCAGCTAGATGGGTCTCTCCGTTGCAACAAATTAACGCATATTTGTTGCAACGTTTTGTTTTTTTTACTTTTCTTAAAGGGAAAGGGGCTTTCCCGGAGCATGATAACAACCGCCCATTGGCTGTTCATTTGACTGACAGCCAGGGGCAGGACAAAGCACAGGAAAAATCATTTCCTGTCTAGCGATTTTTGCGAGACCGGAAACCTGTGGGAAACGATTGAAACGCTACTGGATTCCACTACAAAGGCAGGTATGTATAATGCCGAGATTGCACTTTTAAAAATAGCATTTCCGCTTTCAGGAACCAATTGGCAACACTGGTCCTTGTGCGGAATGGGCCTAAGTCTTTGTCAATCAAACCTAGCAAAAATACTTCTGGTTTCATTTGAAGGTTAGTCTTTAAAATCTTGTATGTATGCATATATTTGTATCCAAACATTTTGTCTGACTTCAGAGCAAGTCCACCACATATGATAAAACATTCCTAATAGTTCACATTTCCAGCATTTATTTGGAACATTTTTATACATTTTGATCAATCTTTTGGGCATCATATACCACCTATACATCATCTGATAAGAATTCTCTTTCCAGTTGGAACAGTGTGACTTTAATCCTTTGGAGCACATTGTCCCATTGTTCAATTTGTATATTTTGGCCCAAGTTCTTGTGCCACTTTAACATACATTTCTTTACCTGTTTCTTTTCTGTATCATATTTCAGTAAGAGTTTATACATTTTTGCTATATTATGTTCATCATTTGTACATAGACAAATTTAGAATTTCCAACACCATACGTTTTCTTATCCATTTTAAAACTTTCTAAAAGTTGTGCATAGAAAAACCATTGACAGTTGTAACCTTCTTATTTTAGACTTTCTCTAGATTTCATTTTGCATTCCTCTTTGGAAAGTGCTAGAATATCATGATAGGTTAACCACTTATATTTCATTAAGACTTCTCTTCTATAAAAAAACATCTTGTGTTGAGATCCACATTGGTGTCTTTTCATACAACTTGCACTTATACTTATTCCCAGTCCTTAATAAAGCATGTCTGACCTAATGTTTGGTGTAATGGTTAGGAGGGCGGACGTCTGGTCTGGCGAGGTGGGTTTGATTCTCCACTCTTCCTCTACATGCAACCAGCTGGGTGACCTTGGGCTTGCCACAACACTGATTAAGCTGTTCTGACCAAGCAGTAATATCAAGGTTCTCTCAGCCTCACCTCCCTCACAGGATGTCTGTTGTGGGGAAAGGAAAGGCAATTGGAAGCTGCTTTGAGACTCCTTCTAGTAGAGAAAAGTGGCATATAAGAACCAACTTTTCTTCTTCTAAAATCAACACTAACTTGAGCTTTATCATACCGCAGATACCCATGCCAACCAAATTGTAAATCATGTCTTTCTAGTCCCAATAGCCTTTTCTTTCACAATGTTTCCACCATACCGAACAGCTTGCTGCAAAGTATAAAATCAAATTTGGTTTTAGAGATTAAGAATGATAGTTCCTGCAAGAATCATAAAGCTATTTAGCTATAAGGGATAAATCTGAATTAATAAGCGATGTTCTGGGGTATGGAATGCTGGAAACTCAAAATTCACTGTAATGAGACTCATATGTCTGTTCTTTGTGTTTTTATTCTTCCTCTCTCTTCCATTATCCTTTCCCCCTCTATCTTGTTTCATTTGGCTTTTGAAGTCTGTATTGCAATACTAAGAACTAAACTATGCACCTCCTAGAATTGCCAGCCTCCAAGTGACTGAAGGACTGGAAATCTTCCAGAATTACAACTGATCTCCAGACTGCATCGATTTCTTATTTATTGATTTGAAATATTTATTCTACCTCTTCGAAAATGGCTGCTTTGGAATGTGGATTGTGTGGCATTACATCATACTGTGATCCCTCCCCTCCCTCCTGCCTCCTAACCTGGCAAGATAAACATGCTCTCAGATGAAACGACAGCTGCTATGCAATGAACATTTCCCCGGGTCCTGTTTACAGGTTACAGTGAGCTCATGCATGTCCTGCAGGTAAGTGCATATCTCTGTTCGTAAGGAAGAGTCAACATATCTCCACTTTATAAATGAAGCAGAGGAGCAACATCTGGATAAGCGTAAGGTTTCAATTGCATTTTAATTTTCTACACCTTGAATATAAAATAGGATTTCCAAACATACAAATAAAGAAAAACGAAGCATACCCTGCACATGGATTGTGCGTATGTTCATTGTAACTTGTGAGCAGGGCACGTGTCAATTTATTATTCTGCCAGCTGCTGGCTCCACTTCCTAATAAGCAAGGGCTTATCTATCAGCTTGAAAATACAGAGCTATTGCACTTGTGGTGTTCTGGCATCTTCTGAATAAGCAGGGAGACACCAAACCTGAAAGCTTCTTTCATGCTTGTGAATCAAAGCTTCAAAGCACAAGTATTTTACCATTAGAACATGTTTTTGTATTTACATGCCTCCCATCTACAGTATCTGTAAAGTGCAATTTAATTATTTGCTGTGCGCACGTAGCTCTTTTTCCCCTGCACATTTTAGCACTTGCTTGAAAGAACTACAATGATGGCTTTCCAAAACAGCAACTTTATTATGCAATTTAACTTAACTATATAGGCGAGAACGAGCCTTGGGATGAGACCGGAAAAGGATTCTAGGCATTGTGCATTTTAAATTCTGCATACAGCTGAATGAAAAACTAGTGAAGCATCTGTTTTAATTTTGCCAAGGATGGGTAACCCTATGTCTGACTGAGGCCTCTTAGTCTTTTAATGGTTATATTGCAATTAGCTTCCATTACTCATTGCTGACAAGAGGGAAAGCGATCTCTTCATTGGGTATGACGAATTACATCCTGCATGGATGGCTGTGGTTATGTATTACTCGAGAATGCAGGTGGGACAGTCATATTTAACTTCCAAGTTTGGTTAGGGGGTGGAGACTGGCATGCTGGCATCACCTCGGCAAGACGATGTCACTTTCAGTAAAAAACTGGAAGTGATGTCATGGGGCTCTAGAATTTACAATACCTCTATGGTGAAATCATATAGCAGGAGAGCTGGTAACCCTGTTACCAGAGAAAAACAGGGAGAAATATTTAGTTTAGCCTTGATAACCTAATTGGCCTCTGAAAGGAATAGTCCACATGAAGAAGCTTTCAAAACATTCATTCTTCAACTTGCAGTCTGTATAGAAGTCCATGCCTCCGCAGAACATCGGCACAATCTGCGTAAGGATAGATGTAACCATTCAAACAAACAAAGGAAAATGTTCGCTGTTACGCGAGGGAGAGTTCATTTTTCTTTTGTTACACTGAAATTCATTCTTCTTAGAATGTGCACGAGGCACACACTTATTTTCATGGTTACAAAATTTTATGAAGTTCCTCTTAATTGGTAAAACATCTGCTTTCCCTGAAATTAATACAACTCTTTTTTTGCCGATACAATGAAGATAAAAGCCCCCATCTGGGCTGAATGCCAGATAGGCACTATGCTTAAGTAATAAGCACAATTATCTTGCTAATAAACACCAACTAGGAATTAAACCCACGTTGGCAGATATATAGGACACTTACATGCTAAGTGGGATTAATTAAAATCTAAAAGGGGTTCTGTCACAGACACATATAGCAATAAATCACAATGCATGCATTCAATATCACAATTATCTCCCTGTCTCCTCCAGCTCAGCACCTCTATTTGCATTCATCCATAATCTAGCTCATAAGGAAGTCAGCAAATTTGTCAGCCTTTGACAGACAAATGTACATTTTATGGTTTAAAGTCTTGGCCAATTAAGTCAAGAGATAATCGAAATATAGTAAGGCTCAGATTCCTCTTCTAAGACACATGTACTGTTCACAGCGTACCGAGAGGTGGAACCAGGAGAGATACAAACATATTATGTTCACTGTTATATCAGACCAAAAGTTCATCTTGTCCAGCATAGGGGTGTATGGATTGTAGGACGTCAGCCAATCACTGAAATGCATTTGCTTCTGCAAATGCATTGTCAATGCTTGGGCTTGCAAATTGTAGAAGCTTGCTTGCTGCAATCAAGAAACAGGTGGGGGGGGGGGAAGCTGGGGTGGGAAGTTAGCCAATAGGGAGGCAGGTTTGGTGGGGGGAACATTTCTTGGCCTATCAGAGAAGGTTTTTCATTTTTGAAAATCTTCTCTGTGTGACCAATACACTTCTTAAGGCTAGGGGGTCTTTTACCAGTTCTGTTTTGTTTCTGCTGCTGCTGCTACCGCTGTTGAGGTGACCTAGAACTCCAGTAGAGACAGATTATTTGAGTCTGACCCCCAGGCTGCTGGTCCTTAGTGGTTGGCTGCCTTGCTGATCCTAAACTATTCTTTGGGTTTCTGTGGGTGGGGTGGAGTGTGTTTAGGGGGGTTATTTTGAGGGTTCATTGTTGGTTTTGTTGTTGTTGCTGTTTATGGGGGCAGGGCCAAGGCAGGGCATGTTCCTGGTAGTTTTGGGGTGCTGCTTTGAGTAAAAGGAAGGTTAAGTTATTTTTTCCTTCCTTGTTGTAGGTTTGGTTCTGTTCTTGTTTGGGGGCAGGCAGAGTTTGTTTGCCTAGCTGAGGGGGTGTTTCTGGTGTTTTTAAAGTTGGTTGTTGAGTTTGTGTTGTTGGGGTTTGGGGAGAGTGGGGCAGTGTTTGTCTGGCTGCTAAGTTGGTACAGCTTAGGGTTTTGTAGTTCTTTGCAGTTGTTTTTGCTGGTTGCCAACTTTGGGCACAGTTTCCTGGGTGGCTTTTGTTGTGTTCTGTCAGAGCTCTCTGGCATGAGGAGAGGAAGGAAAAGGTGATTGTATGCCACATTGAGACTCTTTTGGGTAGTGAAAAGTGGGTCTTCCTCTTGACTTTGCTGTATTTGTTGGTGGGGGGGGAGGTTGGATGGGAGAGTCTGTGATGATTAGGGCATGGATAAAGAGGTTACCCTGAACTCCTCTATTTGCTCTCTGAGGCTTCCTCGGGGCTAAAGAGATTGTCTGTGTAGGCATGGATTTCCCCCCATCTGTTGTGGTGTTTTGTTGGCCTCCAGGCCCCCCTGGAGGCTGGCATCCCATTACCACTAGTGGTACTAGTGGTGCAGGGAGACTGCTTCACCTTGTTCCTGTGCCTTTCTTCTATTTACACAATTTAAGTCCTAGAGGGCTGCAGCGTAAAGGAAGCTCCTGGGAAGTTATCAATCAGTGAGAGGAGGGTGTTTCCCAGAGGAAGACAGGAAGTTTCCTTTGACCAGCCTCCCTCAAAGAGAGATGGGATACACCCACCAAACTGTCCTCCTGTCCTAAGGGGATAAGGGCCCTTTTTGGTGAGTATCCAATGGTTGTTTCCCCTCATCCACCTTGACAGGCCACCTCATGCTCTCCAGGAGAACCCAGGTGATCTCTGAGTGGACCCCAGTGGGTCTCTAGTTCTCACCTGGAGGCTGATACCCAAATATTGCTTGGGCAGCCAGCCACAGCCATTCCCTGTAGTTCTAGCATGCAGTGTTCCTTTTCACCAGGGGAGGTGATGGGATTGGGAAGATCTGCTCTCTGTGTGAAAATGAGCATCAATTCCTGTTTATTCCCATCATCTCCTGCCTGGAGGGTGGCATCTGCATGCTAGACCTGGGTGCAAGAGAGTCCCTCTCCTGTTTTTTCCACCTTTCCTTGGGCCTGGTGGGGGGGGGGGGTTAAGTTACAGCCTCCATACTTTCAGGGTAGCTCCAGGAGGGTCTTTCCTGACTCTCCTCCAGGTTTGGATCCTCTTAGGGGATCCAAAAGAAGGTGCGTCCATCAGCTCCATTATATCCAGTGGAGAGTCTGTCCCATGAAAATAAATGATTTTTTAAATTTCTGAAGAGGCTTCCAGGTCTCGGTGCTATTCCAGCTATTTTCTTGCATTCATTTTGAGAACAGAGCCCATCACCCAAAAAAGACTTTAAGAATATCCTATTCCTAATTCCCTCACATCTCTGTCTGCCTTTATGAATAGGGAAATCTGTTACAACAGGAAAAATAAACACTTGACTTTTGCTGTCCCTAGCAATATACTATCTTGCAATAATTCATAAATATATGTATATTGAGGAGATTTATTCTATCACACATTCCATACCCAAAATTATTCTAGTTGGTATTGTTATCTTTTTAAAAGGAGATTATGTGAGTTTCCCGCCCTTCCCTTCCCCTGTCATGTCAAACATTTTGTTCCATTCCTGACGAGCTTTGAGGTAGATGTTCTTTATGCAAACACATTTCAACTTTTATAAATAGACACAGGTATTTATGCTGTTAGTGACCTTCAACAGGGTCCCCCCTCCCTGCTTTATAGATCTGTGATAGTAAGCTATTTGGAATCTTCCTAAGCAGCCCAAAAGATCTAGGATTATAGAAGCATCCCATAATATACCATAAAATCTTCACATATTCTAGCAACCACAACAATATTGCTGAGTCTTCCAAGCAAGGTTTCTTCCAAGGTGTCCATAAAGCAAAGTCATGAGTGGAATCAATGGTGCACTCAGAGGCCATGTTCCCTGATGGAGGAGGATTACCTGAGATAGGCCCAGTGGTAACAAGAAGAAATTCCAGCTTATACTACTCAGCTGACCACTGGCTACTGCAAAACTGAGCATGACTTTTCTCTGGGGGAAGTTGCTAGGTTAGGGAAAGAGGGGGACTGATTACACTAGTTTGGCCAGAGGATGGGAAAGAAACAAAAAAATACAATGAGTCTATGGAACTGCCATGGAAGAGAAAGAGGAAATTGTGGAGGGGGGGATAAAAGGGAAAATGAGATCTCCCCCACAAGTCCTGAGGGTCCCTGCTTGTTTATATTTTTCATGGTTTCATTTTCTGTTTTGACTTAGTGGGTTCATTTGACTTGTGTACATAAATTTTGTAGTATTTATATGCACAGTAGATGATGCATAAAATTATTTATTGCTGGACAAATAAGTCTGAAACATGTACAATTTATAGGGCATGTATGTGAGGAAGCAGTAAATAAATGGCACAAAAGCAAAGGCTTGATTATCATCTTAATTCTTATTTGGGGTGAGTATTTGTAATGGAAATCGTCATGTCAAAATAGGAAGAGTAAAAAATTCTATATCATCCCTATGTCATGGCCCCGTCTCCCGAGGGTGCCTCTGCACCACTGCCTGAGCTCATTCTGCCAGCTCCCTCGGAGGAAGAAGTGGAGGAGCTGGAGCAAAGCAGCAGGGTGCTGCTTAGAGAGGCAAGTCCCGATAGGGAGCCACAACCAGGTCCCAGCCGGACAAGCACCATGCCCTCTGCACCAGCATTAGCTCAGCCTGCAGCAACACCCCTGAACAGCCCAGACTCATCTCCAGAGCGCAAGAGGGGATGCAGGAGGACAACGTTGGCAACACGCAGGCAAAGTGCTCGGCTTAGACTACAGCAACAGGCTAGGTTGGGCTCAGGTGGGGCTCATTCATCTGAGGAAGGCTGAGTGCCAGGTGCAGCCACTTGGTGTGACAGCTCAGCTTGTTCTTAAGCACAGCAGAAAGGCTTCCCAGTGTGACTGCAACTTTGTGCACATGTCCGCCTGTTGCCTTGACTGGTTTCCTGCTCCCCGACGCTTTGGTGAAGCTCTGCTTGACTGATTCCTGGCTTGACCCTGCTTCACCCGACTAGACTACACTTTGAATGAATGCTCCACAGATTCCTGGCTTGACCTTGGTAAAGATAAATGACAACTCTTTCAGTTCTCCTTTGGACTTCATTCACTAGCAATTCCTGATAAGACCTGGACTGGACTTTTGACTACTCTCTGGTACGTGCTTTGAACTTGCTTGAATTTGTAACCATGCTTGCCCTTGCACTAACTCTGCATGTGCCAGGCTAGGGCAGCACACCTGTAGCAAGATGTTATACTTTTTGCAGACCTTTATATGTAGATCAGAGTTGAGCTGTTCAAAAAAAACCCCAATCCTTGCCAGGGCCTTGTCTCCTACAGTTCTTTAAATGCCCCCACCTCTAGGTCTGCATGTTAGGCTGAAGAGAGCAGCTCAGAATCATGACCATTTATACTTGAGATCACTTTCAAAACATTATTGGTAAATGAGTATAACGAAGCTAACAATGAACAAAAATTACTTCATTGCGATAATTGGAATCAACTTGCTGAACTGGGCTATCTGGAAAAATACAAATGACAGAACAGTTAATTAGACAGGACTGTAAGTTAATGAACAATGAGGGATTGAAAGGATGGAAGAAAAAGAAATACTCAAGGGGATATTCAGGTTATTAATCCTATTGAAATAAAAGCTAGGATACAAATCCAGGAGAGTGATTTTGGGTGTCATAACTTTTCTGACATTTTGTTTGGTTAAAATTATCTTGGTATCTAACCTTGCAAGGCATTTGTTGAGGCAAAAGAGGGAACCGAGGAAACCCTTTGGAGTTGCTGCAGCAGGCTAGCACCACCTGAGGTTCATCTAGCGCAGGGGTCCTCAAACTTTTTAAACAGGGGGCCAGTTTACTGTCCCTCATACTGTTGGAGGGCCAGACTATAGTTTAAAAAAAAAAACAACTGTGATGCAACCCCAACCCCTAGAAACCACCCCCAACCAACTAACCAACTTAAAAAATACTCTCCTAACTCCCCCCCCCCCAAAAAAAAATCCTAACTTGTTCTTACCTCGATCCTCAGGCGGCAGCAGGCTCTGCACAGGCAAGCTCATGATCCCTCCAATCACACCTGCGATCACACCGGAGATTGAGAGGAGGAGTCCAGAGACAGAGGGAAGGAGGGGAGTTAGAGAGTGCAGCTCACATTCCGCACATGCGCACTGCGGGGAGTCGCCTGCTAAACAGGACAGGCAGCGGCAGCAAAAAACACCAGGCAGGCCGGATAAATACGTGACCCGCGGGCTGTAGTTTGAGGACCCCTGATCTAGACCCCTTGGCCATGAGCTGAAGAAGAAGAGTTGGTTTTTATACCCTGCTTTCACTACCTGAAGGAATCTCAAAGCAGTTTATAATCACTTTCCCTTTTCTTGACAACAGACATCCTGTGAAGTAAGTGGGGCTGAGAGAGCTCTGACAGAATTACTCTGTGAGAACAGCTTTAACAGGACTGTGAGTGGCCCAAGGTCACTGTTGGAATTTCAATTAGCAAGTAACTTGGTGAAGTCAGCCCAAAAGAGTTGTTGCTGCTAAGCTGTTAAACGGCTAAACTGCACCTATGATTCCACTAGTGACACCAAATGGTGACTGCTGGGATTGCAGCCATGAGAAATAGAATTTTGTAAGCACATGTCTAGTCAATTCCCTTTGTTTAAGGTGGGACATCGCTCACTTCTTTCTTCAGGAAGAGAAGGTCTTCTGCTAGTGAGGAGGAAGGAATCCTCCATTAAGCTTCCAACTGTCTCCATCTGCTGATGTGTGGACATGTAATCTTGCTTACAAAGCCAGGCATGTGTTTTCTTTGTAGCTACTTTAAAGCTTTGGTGCACTGCTTTAGTAAGGAGACTGAAGCAGATAAATATGATATATATTCTGTATAATATTTCCAACAAAGCTTATTATTTTTAAACCTCAAAGTGCTACGTATCTGTGCCTAATCCACAAAAGGTAATCTATTATTACTAAGAGTCAGCATGGCTTTTTCAAGAACAAGTCATGTCTGATTAACCTTATTGCTTTTTTTTTTTTAGTAAGTTACGACCTTGCTAAATCAGGGGAATGCTGCTGACATTGTTTACCTTGATTTCAGTAAGACTTTTGATAAGGTTCCACATTATATTCTTGAGTCGTGAGGAAGGATCATTTGGACGTGAAATTAGGGTCACTGTGGGTAGGCAGGTAGATGTGAGTTCCTGCATTGTGCAGGGGTTTGGACTAAATAACCATGGAAGTCCCATGCAGCTCTATGATTCTAACTGCAGATGCTTTGTTATTCTGCAGCTCTATTCTCCTGGAGGAACTGCATGGGGTCCCTGAAAATGTGGAGCACATAGCTTGTAATACATGTAATACATGGATAAACCAGCCCATTTGCCATACTGGACATACTGAATTATATTGAATGTATAATATAATCAAGTGTCAATGGATAACAAAGAAGTAATAGATATGAGATTGCCTCAGCATATATGTGCCTGACAGGCACGTGATCCAACCAGATCTTTTAACCAATATCCAAACCAAAAATATTCTCGGTTTAGCATTTTTGAAATAGAAAAGAAGAAGAAAAGCATTTCCCCCAGGATCATTGCTTAGAAATAACTGCCTCGAATAGGACGTTCAAGATACAGAAGCAGGATCCGGACCCATTCCAAGATCTTGGTGGCAGGAAAGGAAATAGGAGACGAATCATCCCACCACACCACTCTGAAGCAAGAGATAGCTGTCATTTCCATTTTACAGTACAACAACCAATTTTATTATTAAGGTAAGAAATTTGACATTATCTGTGCATTTTCTAGCATAGCAATCTACCTTACATTACAAGATGCACACACATCGGTATGATCTATTATCCTTTTTTTTTTTTAAGCCTTAGCATTAAATTCCCTCTAGTGAAAAGCTTATGAGTAAAGTAGGTGTCATAACTACCATGAATAATGTAGCATTTAATTTACTTCAAAGAGCACAGCACATCCTGCTGCTCTACATAAATTCTTTTATCAGGCAAAGTAGTTACCACTGACTGTACAACAGGCATAAAGGACTGGCAACTGCTTATTTGATGTATTCAAATGAACTGTGGAAGATCTCAGTAATCATTAGAGACGAGGCCAATGAGGAACGGTGGCTAGATAATACAGCGTAATTACTGGGATTATTTTACACCCAGGACAAAAAGGGGCAGCCCAGTGTACTTTAATCTCACTGGGGCATGATGAACTTGGGGAAAATAACTGTATTTTGTTCAATAGAATTATTCGCTCTAATTAGAGGCTGAAAGTAGCTAGCAGGTCAGAATCCATTTCTGGCTATTATTTCTGATGTGCTTCCTGGTTTACAAACATCAATCTCTGCCACTAGGAAAGCCATAATGAAAATGCTCTAAAAGTTAGCGGAAGGCAATTTTGCCCCCAAAACTCTTTGAGCAACTGATTACAAGGGCTTCCTTTCTGCTCTCTGGATAGCAAACATCTTAGCTAAGTGTATGTTTGCTGTTTTCAGATTTTTATTTTTTAAGTTTTCCTGCTGATTTTAATGGTTTGTTCGTCCCTGACTCTGATTTTTGGGAAGTTCAGGGCAATGTCTGTCCGGTAAAACAGCACAGACCTGGGGCCTTCATGAACAACTATATGTGCAAAAATGTAAAGACTGCTAAGGTCTGAGAGAAGCTCAAAAAGAAGAACACGCCATTAACAGATTCATGATTGATTTACCCATTGCTGGGTATAGAGTTTGAGTCCAGGATACTCACCCTGTGACTTGTGTAACAGTCAGAGGTGAATGGTGGGGTCTCCTCAAATCCACATGCATGGAACTAGAGAAGGAATGTAAGATTTCCTCCTGCACCATTTTCCTGACCTGAAAACCGCAGACACTACTTAGCCTATTAGGAAACCACAAGTATGTATTTCAGGCCAGGAACATGGCCTGAAAGGGAAGGATAAAGCACTTTCTCCATGCAAATTGCAGTGACAACATGCATCGGGCATGATGGGTGCAGAAAGTGAAGAGGCTCTAGAATTCAGCCATGACTGTGCCACAGGATGAGGATTCCACACACACTCTGTGTACTTAGTGAAATAGAAATCAACCACATTCATTTCATCCCCCCAAATTCAAATTGCAAGCCATTCCTTTTAGCACTTTATCATCGAATCATAGAGTTGGAAGGGACCTCATGGGTCATCTAGTCCAACCCCCTGCACTATGCAGGACACTCACAGCCCTATAGCTCATCTATGGTAACCTGCCACCCCTTTAAGCCTTCACAGAATCAGCCTCTCTGTCAGATGGCCTCTGTTTAAAATTTTCCAAAGATGGAGAATCCACCACCTCCCGAGGAAGCCTGTTCCACTGAGAAACCGCTCTGTCAGGAACTTCTTCCAGATGTTGAAACAGAAGTTTCCCCCATCTTATACTGGTGTATTTGGTTTTTCCTACCTAAATGAAGAACTTTACATTTGTCCCTATAAAACTTCATTTTATTCAGTTTAGCCCACTTCTCGAGCCTATCAAGATCATCCTGTATTCTGATTCTGTCTTCGGTTGTGTTTGCTACCTCTCCCAGTTTAGTATCATCTGCAAATTTAATACGTATTCCCTCTAAACCCTCATCCAAATCATTTATATCAAATTTAGCAAACTATATGCTTCTACCCTTATAAGAGAATGAGTGTGTGTGTTTGAAACGTAGAGCTGCCAGTTTCCCTGTCTCAGATTCCATTTCCATCTGCCACTTCAGCAGCTGATCGAGGGGAAAAAATGAAAAATATTGATTTGCAGGCTGGCACTAGTGCCAAGTAAGATGCGACTCTCAGGAATGGTGTTAACATGGCCACAGCCTTTTATTCCATCCAACCCATAACAGAGGGGCACTTAGGATGAGGCCTGCACCCCACAGACATCCAGCTGCCCCTGGGACTGCCTTTTCCCTGACAGGAAGGCTGGTCCCTTGCCTCTGGGGCTCTCCATTTGGGAAGTAACCTTACCAGGAGCCAATGGATGCCCATCTCATTTGGCTCCCTCAGTTGCTTGGCTTTGAGCCCCTGGCCACCCAACACGATCAGCTGTGCTTTTACCAGCCAGTCCCTTAATGAGGCCCACAACACCTCAGGGAGTCCAGTGAGCATGCTGGCTCCCTGCCAAACGGGATCCTCCTTGTGCTCCCTAATCCGCAGCTATGACAAAATTTCAAACAGTAAATTGACAACGCCAACCATAACCACCACACTGTGAACCAATGAAAACTGGGAGGGAAGACAGGAAGCTGTCCTGATGGCGGTCTGAGTGGAAAGGATGGGCCAGCTACACATGGCACCTTATAAAGGCGCCCTCTGGCCCTGCTCTCCGCCACTGTGCCATGCGAGCCAGAGGCACGCATGGCACAGTGACAGAGAGCAGGGCCGGAAGGCACCTTTATAAGGTGCCATGTGTAGCTGGCTCATCCTTTCCAGAAGCATACCAGAGACACGCATGCTCCCGGAGCCATCACACCTTCCTTTGGTGGCCCAGCTACATCATCAATCAGCAGCCTCCCTTAATGGCAGCCACTCTTTATTGGCTGAGAGCATTATATTGCTTCTGGGAAAAACCTGGAAGTGACATCAATCCACTCTGTGAATGTCCAGAAACTCTATTGTAATCAAAGAGTTCCTGAAAATTCTAGGGCAGATTCACATAACTTCCAGGTTTCTCCCAGAAGTGACATAATGTCATTGGCACTCCTTTGTACATGGCCCCTCTCCCAGTGGTTAGCCCAGTGAGACTGAAATTTCTTACTGCATGGCACAAAGTAATGTTTCTTATGGTCATTTTCCATTGCCATTTATCAAAAACTAGACTTTGGAAAGGAAGGTCTTGTCAAGATTTGGCCTAATGATTCCTGACCAGAGGAAGAGAACAGTTTGAAGGATAGAACCATGAAAGACCCTGAGCGCTTGGACTACCAGGGGCTGTCAGGGAATCATAGAGTTGTATCTCCAGGGTCATCTAGTCCAACCCCCTGCTCAATGCAGGAACTCACAACTACCTGCCTACCCACAGTGACCCCAATATCATGCCCAAGCGATTCCGACCCACCCAACAAAAATCTCCAGGATCCAGGCTGGCCTGGAGGAAATTCACCTACCATCCCACACTAATTGTCAGCAATTCTCTGGGAATGCAAGGAACTTGCAACAAAGCTCTGGAGGGTCAGGAGCAGAAGCCCCCTCCAGGATGTGAGATTGCTGAGGGATCTATGAAAGAGACTGATCAATTGCCAATGACCCTGTTGTCATCCCCAGGCTCATGAGAGAAGATAACACATAAAGTCTGGGCAGAAACACCTTTCAAACAGTGGAGTTGGACAAATAACTGCCCAAGGCTTTTGTGCTGACCAGAAGGCATATCAATAACAAGCGATCACTGGGATTTATGGCTATTGTATTTTATAAATGGTTTTTACACATTACATATTACCACCAATAATGTGACCCTTTATCACAAAATTTAGAAAAGTCACAACCTTCTGTAAAGAGTTGCAGTAAGTTGACAAGCATTGAGATGTAAGATCGTTTCATAGTTCATTGTCTTCAAAAGTCATACATAGTAGACCTTCCTCAGAAATTGTTTCCAAATTAACCATAGTCATTATAATACCGGGGACACCATGCAGTTAAATAAATGTTAGCATTATAAAGGAGTATATGGTGTGCTTTTAAACATCTCTCTTATTTACAACTCAACTTTTACACAAGAAGCAAGCCAATCCATTAACGTTTCATTTATCAGGTACAAAACTTTTGACTCTGATAATTGCTGGCAAAATGGTCTCTAAGCATACTGGCAATATGCCCACCTTAAGAAAAACTTCCCCCTATAATTCTGTTGTGCTGCATGTAAAACTACCATAATCTTACAGTACAGAACACAATTAGAATCAATATCATGACTATTATCAAGCTAATAGGAGCTGTATAGAAATAAGAGATGAACACCGTATTTGAGTTTCCTGGACCTAGAGGCTCACCACAACTGGAAAAAGGATGCTAGACTAGACTATCATGGCTAGATCCAGGAACACAATCCTTATATTATTTCATCAAGATTACCCGAGTCTTTTTCTAAGCACACAGGATTCAAGTCCCCAGCCCTTTGGTTTACAATTATATTTTTTTATTAAGTGTTAAGTGATTTTTGTCCAGGCAAAAAGTAGGCTATTCATCCATTCTACAGACTGAGCTTCTAGAAGATGTTATGATTTCTCTAATCCCGAGATCAGAAAAAAGAAGCTAAAACGTTGCCAAGAATCTAAGAAGGTTGAGATCAAGGCAGTGAGAAGGCGTTTCATGCACAAATCCCATTACTACTTAATGGAATTTGTACATGGTACACCCCCACAACCTCCTGAAAAGAGGCCCCTGAGAATGTAGTGATTAAAATGAATGATGTTCTGGGATTTGAACATCTCCCATTCTGCTGTAAACTTGTGTGGGAAAATACCTGCGGATTTTAGGCAATACAGTATATGAAACAAGATGTTTAAAACTAAAATCATGAGAAAAAGCAGACTGTTGTTTCCTCTCCTTCATAAATGGGCAAATGCAACTTGGGCCTGTTCAAAATTGCCAGGTCCTCTACATTGATAGGAGACCCACTGAGGGCAACCCCCACTAGCCACCACAGCTCTGTTGGCTAGAGGGAGAAAACCAGGTTGAAAAACTGTTGTCAGCACCATGAAGAAGAAAAAGAAATGACCTCATGCCAGTCTCGGAAGCCCTGGAGTGGCAGCCCTGTGATGGATATAAAACCTTGCTTGGAGTTCTGTAATTTTTAACCAGAGTTATATACAAGGACTCGGAAGGACATCACAACCAACCCTGTTTACAATGCCCAGGAATGAGACTTGTCATATGAGAAGAAGTAACAAAATGCCTCTAAGTAAATGTGTCATGTTCCTGCCTCTTGAGTATCTTCTGCCATTTAAAAATTTGGAGCAGGTCAGATCCTAGAAATAGTTGCAAATAGAACCATCTTTTGTGGGGGTGAGGCGTGATGGTATTCCCTTTTCTTTTAGACTCATTTCACTCCTTGTATTGGAGAGGAAAGGTGTAGAAAATACATTGCCCTTCTGTTCCAAGGAGGTGCACTTCTTCTTACTTGGGCAACCTACCAGAATCATCGACATCCAAGAAATTGCCACGAATCATGAGGAAAACTGTATGCATGTTTTAATAAATGTAATAAATAAAACTGAAAGCAATTTTATTTATTTATGTTTTAATTTTCATCCTGTCCAATTTGACAGACTCAAAGAGGATCACAACATAGGTAAAATCACATAAATGAAATTCAAAAAAATTAAAAAATTAAAATCTGATTAATTTAAATTAAGACTTTAAACATCATAAGATTAAAGTACTGATATTGCCCACAAAAATGTGTCTATTGTATAGGAAGGGGGATCATAAAAGCATAATCCTCACTGGGGGGGCATAGAGTGATAGATGCAGACGGGTGTCATATGTCAGGCCTCAACCACAGGCCTGGTGAAACAAGTCCATCTTTAAAGCCCTGCAGAACTGTCTGAAATCCTGCAGGGCTCTGATCTCATTTGGCAGAGCATTCCACCAGGCCAGGGTCAGGGCCAAAAAGGCCCTGATGCTGATTAAGGCCACTTTAATTTCCTTAGGGGCCAAAGATTCTAAGATGGTCACTACACCTTAACACCCTTTGGGGAACATATGACATTTACCTGGGACTGGAAGAAAGAGTGAAGGTGGGCAGATGAGACAACATTGTGTAGCATTTTTAGATACAGTACTGGCTATAAATAACAGACCTTGCTGGGATATAAGTTATAGTGAGATATTAGGCTTGCCCATGTAGGTGAAACAGATCTACAGATTATAGAAGTCAGTTCCATGGAGGGGGGGGGATGTCTGCTTTGGTAGCTGCTCTATGGAATTATACCCTATAAATGTCCCTCCCCCCAGAGTCCTCCCCTCCCCAGGCACCATCACCAAATCTCCAGGGATTTCTCAACCCAGAGCTTGCAACCATAAGAAATATGAGACTGTATTCTATGCACTAAAGAATGTTTTGTGCCCAAAGTGGCTGGCTGTGGTAGCTAGTTACTACAAATTACTGTCCTCCAAGACCTGATTGTCTCCTGTGACTTTGGAAATAGGACAGAAGATTAGAGATCAGTTTATGGAGAAAAGAAATATAACACACTTAAGAGAACACTTGCTTCTAAAATCAGACCTCTCCTGGAAAAGTCATAACTATTTTTGCCCAAAGTCAGAAAGCTCTGGCAGAAGCAAAAATAATGAGCCTGGATACAAATAGTTGTTCCCTTACAGGAACCTTCAATGTAGATCCATAGTTATAGCAGGCAAATGAGCAACTACGAATCCAGAAAATTCAAAGTCCAGCCCTTCCTTCTCCCTTCAGATATTTTTGTTGTGTTGGCTCTACATAGCAACTTGCAAACTGTGCAAGATGGTCTGCAAAAAACAGTCTAGTGAAACTATTGTAAACAGGCTGGACACTTTGCCAAGCTATGCCATGTCAGATACTCCAAAGAAGAAACACATGCAACCTAAGTGGCAGGTGTTACAGTTCTGAGTATGGACAGAATCAATTCTCCACATGTTGCAGGCAAAAAAGGTCTCCTCTTAAGGTGTCTGCTGCCACCTCAGAAAAGTCTCAGACTATTGAACAAATTTTGGGTACTGGTTCAGCAATTTGTCTTTCTTTTAAATTGTGCCTCTTTGTAAACCAAAATTACACTCAGGATTCCATTAACAACTCAGATCCCTTTACATACTGGCTATTTTGGTGTATATTATGTACTGTCCTTTATAACACCGTTATCCTTGGCCTAAATGCTGTTGATGGATGGAGTAACCCTTCTCAGACAGGGGTCTCAACTGAGCAGCATGCAAAAGAAAACGTTGGTGGTGTTGCAGTGGTGAAAATGTAACATAATGTGACTCTCAGTCAGTTACTGTTCTCAGTCAGATAGGTGGTACGTGAAGAGATTACCAAACTAGGATGGAAAGTCCTCATTGGAGACACTGATTCATCTGAGTGAATTTCACCTATACTGCTACAGAAAAAGAAGGATGGATGCTTTTGTCGTTTTTGCAGATCTGAGATAATCAGGCAAGGCCATTGTAATAAAAAGAGAAGAAGTGTCCACAGAACTCTGCCTTTGATTTGCAGAGTGTATACCACTTGTATTGAATATACTGGAAAAGTGGGCAAATGAGAACAAGATGCAATTCCAGGAGAAGTGTAGGATTCTACATCTGGGTCACACAAATGAGAGGTGTGGATACCGGATGGGAGATACTTTTCTCGGGAAGAAAAGTATCTGCTCAACAGAAGCATCACATCAAAACTGCATGATGTCATAGTCCCTCCGTATACCTCATTGGTCAGACTGCACGTGGAGTATGGTGTGCAATTCTGGAGGCCTCACTTCAAAAAAGATGTGGACTAAATTGGAAGGTTTAAGAGAAGAGCAACAAGGATGATCAAGTCTTGGGGACCAAGCCGTATGAGGAAAGACTGTAGGACTTGGGAATGAGAGGGGATATGATTGCTGTCTTTAAGTATTTGAAGGATTGTTACTTTGAGGAGGTCAGGGAGTAGTTCCTTTTGGCAGCAGAGGATAGGACACACAGTAATGGTTTTAAAGCAGTGGTCCCCTTTTTATCACTGGGGACAAGTCAACGCTTGACAATTTTACTGAGGCCCAGGGAGGGGGTAGTCTTTTGCCGAGGGACGCCACCGTCACCTGAGCCTCTGCTCCACTTGATTCCCGCCGGCGCCCCTGACTTCCTGCGCCTGCCAGGGGGCGCTGCCAGCAGCAGCTGCGCAGTGCCACACCGAGGGGAGCCCCAGTCATGGCGGTTGCCGGAGAGCACCAAAGGTGAGCCGGCAGCAGAGTGGCAGGGCAGCCCCTGAGGCAGCAGCTGGGGAGGAGGATGAGGAGGTGCCGTGGCTCAGTACCGACTGATCCACGGCCCGGTACCAGTCGCCGGCCCAGGGGTTGGAGACCGCTGCAGACAACTCTCTTTTCCTTTGAAATGGAGTATTGGCTGGGAAAACCAAAATGTGACAGCTGATTGCTTGTCTAATTTGTTTTGCCATCACCACACGCTCATTAGGAGGAGGATATAAAATGAAGGCATTGCTCTTTTTACAGGCACATGTATTGTGGTTGCTCAGCAGTGATTCTGAGCCACTTGTTTGGCATGTGGAGTTCAGCAAAGGTTAGGCAAGCTTTTGACTCAGCAACGGCTCAGTCATCTTGGCTGCTTTATTTTAGAACATGTGAGGAAATAATACCCTTTTGAAATGGTTGTGTGCCATGAGGCCTGTAGTGGTTACTTGTGGCAGAGGAATGGCAGTGCAAATCCATGCACATTACCCATGATACACATCTAGGAATCCTCCAAACCAAACAGCAACTGCATGATGAACAATAGGATCGTGAGTGTCCTGCATAGTGCAGGGGATTGGGCCAGATAACCCAGGAGGTACCTTCCAACTCTGTTCTATGATTCTATGTATATTGATGGCCAGGGATGGACTCCCAAACTGAAGCAGCTTTTAAAGCAAATGTTACCTGCCAAGTGAATGGTAAGACAGCAGCAACCAGTCTCTCTTCTCAACCCTGCATGAGAAAAGATTACAATTGACATTCTGAAACCCTTTGACCCTGCTCCAATGGACTGTGGCTATACTAGCACCCTAATAGAGGCTATTTTCATAAACTGCCTAAAGTAGCATTTATATCCCAAGTTTCCTCTGCTACAGTGATTCAATTTCCCTTTGTAGTTTTTAATAGGAAAAGGAGCCCTAAAGAACTAATTTCTAAAAAATGCCATTCAGTTTGCTGCACTCAAATTTGGTGCTTTTTCTTGCATACACTGAATATCCTCTTTGTATTGCCCTCAAGCTAATAGGGAAATTGACCAGTTTAACAGAAGCTTGAAAGAGAGTTTGCAAACAGCTAAATCAGAAGGCAAAGTACAGAAAGTTTTTTCTACTGATTTTCTGAATGTTTACAGGGTTACACAGCATGCTACAACACAGAAATCATCTGCAGAACTATTGCATGGGAGAGAACTATTACGACTGTTATAAATATGAGAGTTTTTTAATGAAAGGACGGTGTTGTGACTTTCAGACTAGACTTGGCCCTGAGTCCTTCCAGAAAAATAGAGCTGCAGAATAGCAGAACATTTGCAGCTATTGGTTACCTTTTTGTGGATTCAGCCAATATCCAAACTGCTTTGAAGTTTAAGAGGAATCATCCTGCCAGGAAAGATTCTACATCAAAACAGATCATATCCATCTCTTCAGTCTCCTTACAGAAGCAGTGCACAAAAGCTTTAAAAAAGTAGTTACAAAGAAAGACATCGCAAGCCCCTATGGCTGGCTTTGCAAGCAGGACTACATGTCCACATATCAGCAGATGGAGAGAGCTGAGAGCTTAATAGAAGATTCTTTCCTCTCTGCAAGCAGGAGATCTTTTCTTCCTGAAGAAAGTGGGTAATGGCCCTGCTTAAATAAAGGGAATTCCCAGCCACTTGTGCCAGGGAATTTCCACTCCTTATGGTTGCAATCTCACCAGTGACCACTTGGTGTCACTAGTGAGTACATAGGTACAGCTTCAGGGTTGACTGTACTTGTTGAATGCAGTTTCAACACAAGAGAACATGGCATTGTGAGATACAACACTGGCTATAAACAACGATCTCCCAGTACATACAATATAGTAGTCAGAAAACAATCAATAAAAGCTGTATGGTTGCCAGGCTATGCAGGAAGGTTAGGGGACATGTTGATGGAGGGTGACATTATCTGAACTGCTATGCTCCTTCCAGGAAATATCTGGAAATGACATACAGTAGCTCTAGGGATAATTGGAAACTCTGTGATTTCCATCAGAAATCATTTTCTTTTTTTTTCCCCAGTGGAAGTTGTTATGTATGGCAGAACTCTGCCCTACAGACTGGCTCACTGTTTTACACAACCAGTGGCACTCCTACATAGTCTAGGCTTGTGCCAAAGCCAGACACTGTTAAAGTCAGCCACGACCATCTTGGGAACAAATTAGGCAACTAGGAATGACAGTAGAAGGCCTCTTGCATGGTGGGAAGTACTAAGAGGAAGAATATGTTAGGCTTGGACCTAATCTGGTTCACTAAGAGATGCAGCAGTTATTAGGCCTGTTCAGGTTCCATGATAAGCCTTGTTTTAAACTTAATTTCATGATACAACCCTCCATCATTACAAAGTTGCATCAAACATCTGAATCTAGAGATTGGCATGAATTAAACAATGAGCCAAAACATGCGCTGTATAATAGCCAAATCTGGACTTGGGAGGTGATGATCAGTATACATGTCATCTCCAAAGATAGCTTTGAGTTTTGGGGTGTGGCTTGGGGTGGCTTGGAAAATGAAACCCACCCAGAAACTTTGGAGCAAAGATGTTAGGCAACAATGTTTGTGTGTGTGGGGGGGGGGGGGGTGGGAGGGTTTCTAGCCTTGCAAACATAAATAGGGACCCCCCAAAGCTTGACAGGGACTGCTGCCTGTCAATAACAGAGTTCCCATTCATCGTACTGGGATTCAAACCTATATAAATGTAGGACAAGTGAACATTTGTTTTCTTGGCTTTGTGGTTTGAATGAGGAGGGTGTGCTCGCAAAAAGAGTTTTGCTATTGCCCCTGTTGTGGGGATTGCTTACCTAGCTTTCTCAGTCCAGAGGTCTGGAGGTTTTGCTTTGCCCTGGGTTCCTCTATGTTGCGATCTGATGTTTATTTGTTTGCTTATTTCCTGGCTTCATTCCATTGTTGTTTTTCTGCTTCTCTGCATGCACGTTTTACATTCCTCTGGTTTTCCTCTACTCTCTAAAGAATTTCCTATCCCCGCCCCCAGCACACAGAGTGTTTTTCCCAAGGTGCATGTTGAAAGATTTGTATACCTATTTCACTATCAAGTTCATATGTGTTTGACTGAAGGGACTCTGCAGTCATAAAGTGCTGCTAAGTTTATATGTGTTTGATGTGCAAGAAAGAGGATGCATGACACACTAAACTTTCCAGAGTGGCTGCTGTTCACCAGGTGCATAACTTACATGCTGTAATGCATTCTGGCACTGGCTGACAGATACATAAATAATACATAAATATGTATTAAATAATCATTCCATAGCAAAATGAGTTTCATTAGTGAGAATAGTGCAGCCGGGTACATTTTGATGTATTGGATGCTGAGTGGCCTGATCAAATTTGGTAGAGAAACTGAGCAATAGACATGAACATCCCTATGTATTAATGACACAAAGGTAAGGTCCAAAAATGGTGCAACAAGAATACACAATGGCAACACCTCTAGAAACCAGCTGCAAGAACCAAAACTGTTAACAAGAATATGAACAAACAGAAAAAGAAACAAAATAGGGAACATTTACTCATCAACTATTTAAAAAAATGAAACTGGGAATATTTAATTGCAGCTTTCTTCCTTCCTCCTAGATGTAATAGAGAAAACACAGAGATATTAGAATGAATTATGGAAAGGTTGCCCTGCTTGCGTATGAATGTTGTGTAAAGCATTTAAGCCACATGATTTTGTTGGCGTCAGGAGAAGAATGTTCCTAGTATCAACAAACATTTCTAAAGCCTGAATAGAAATTTGAAATTCCATTGTTTTTGACTTTCAATGGGTGGGAGCTGAAGGTCGCACTTTTACTTGGTGTCACCGAAAAGCAGTTTCTGGAAAGGTTGTGCGGTATTAGGTACACAGTTTGTTCATTTCTCTTCAAAAGAGGGGTTGAGGTCTTGAACACTCAAGTGGATGAATAATAAATGAAGAGACACTTAACGGCACAGTGCACTCAGCTCCTCTTTCAAACATGTCACTGCCTCATACAATGCGCCCATTTCCCCTCTCACCCCACCAGAGGGAGTGAATAAATAGACCTTTGATTTTATATTCCTAGAAGGGAATGTGCAGGGGAAGGGATTAATCAGTCGATGACATCAAACTTAGCGCATTGTTATAATTCAAATTTCAGCATTTGACAAAGGAAATGAACTCTCAGGCTTGACCTCCCCATTCAAAAGCACCATTAATTTCTCCTGAACTGAGGTAGTGCACAGCCTTGTAAGAAAGATGTCGATGCAGAAGCAAAACTTTTGTGTTCAGCTTACATTAATGGGTGCTGATTTTTCCATGGGACGACGACTTAGATGCTATAATTGTGATCCACAAGTGCTTCACTCAGGCCACAATACAGCTGTTTGTCTGCTAATACGTCCACTTGTGGAAGACTAATGGCTTTCAGTGAACCTTGCCCAGACAAAGCGTTGGCAACAGAGGAAATGAGCTGTGCTGTGGCCAGAGTCAAGCGTGTCCAGAACATGGTCATGTGACACGAGCCAAAGTTCCTGCTTATCATTAACAGGGTTTTTGAATGGTGAATTTTAGCAGTTGCAATGAGAGCAGTATATAAATTAAATAAACAAATAGTTGTTTGGAGAGATAGCAATATGTTAGCCATTATTTTAATGTATATATTGATACTGGCTGATTAATACATTTAAACTCTTAAGGGGGAGCTGTAGCGTAGAAGAAGTGAGAAAATGACTGACCCAAATTCATCCAGTGAGCATCATAGCTAAGCAGGCCCTAGATGACACCACAACCTATATAATGATGTTTTCTTGCCTCCTGTGGCAGGATGCTAGACTAGATGGACTACTGGAGTGATCTAGGAGGGCTCCTTATTTTTTGAGGTATCAATCATGTCAGTCATTTTTGGTGTCCAGAGAAATAATTGTTTTCAGGACATAAGAGAGCCAGTTTGGTGTAGTGGTTAGGAGTGCGGACTTCTAATCTGGCATGCCGGGTTCGATTCTGCATTCCCCCACATGCAACCAGCTGGGTGACCTTGGGCTTGCCATGGCACTGATAAAGCTGTTCCGACCGAGCAGTGATATCAGGGCTCTCTCAGCCTCACCCACCCCACAGGGTGTCTGTTGTGGGGAGAGGAATGGGAAGGCGACTGTAAGTCGCTTTGAGCCTCCTTCAGGTAGGGAAAAGCGGCATATAAGAACCAACTCTTCTTCTTCTTCTTCATAACTGGTCTGCTCAATAGTTCCTTTATGCTCGAACTCAAGAAGAGATGTGCTGTGGCTGAAAATATGGGTATTGCCTGTCTATTTTCTGATGAATTCATCTTATCTTATCTTTCCAGCATTCCCCAGAACCAGTCTTGCATATCTTGAGCAAAGTCCTTCTTTGTCAATGCCAAATGCCCTGGCTACCTACTTCCATGTTAGATATCTGTTGTGCATCCTTTGTGGGCCTCCCTTTGATGATGGTTAGAAAGTGTAAATCACTACCAAAAAACCTCAGCAAGGTTGCTGTCTAGTATTGATTTCAGGTACAGTATTGAATGAGTTTCACTGGCTGCTAGTCCACTTTTGTGCTAAATCCAAAAGGCTAGTTTTGGTCCTAAAAACCCTAAATAGCCTTAGATTAGAATACTTTAAGGACCATCTGCTACTAAAAGAATAACTTTAGCGCTTCATTTAGCATATCAAATCCTGCTTTAGGTCTCCCTACCTTCAAAGACTAGGAGGGACAAGGACATTTTAGTGATGTCATTTGTGGGTCACTATTTCCATATCTCTTTCTTAGCTGCATAGCAAGCTGGCTGTATTGTTTTGACTGGCATTTCATTTGTATTTGTGGTTGTATCCTTCAGTACGGTACTGCTGATGTTTTCAAGTAGTATTCTTCTTCATTGTTTTTATGATGGACATTTTAGATGGCTATGTAAACCTGTATTTTGTATGTAAATGTTATAATTGACTGGCATGGTGGAATAAGGCCAATCAAGACACAACTCAGTTCTTTGGCAGTAAGAAGGCCACAGCTTTATTGAACTTCAACCGGTAACTGAGGGTTGGCCTGGCATGAGGGAAGAGCAACCCCCCACAGCTGTCTGGTTGCTGTCATGGGCTCCAGGGGCGCCCTGGGTCCACCACCCTCCAAGCTGGGAGTATAGGTCCCTATAGGGGAAGAGGCCTGTACAATAGCTGCCAGATGCTCACCTCATCCAACCATGCAATCCTCCTGGCTCTGGGCCCCTGGCCTTCCCAGCTGGGTAAGGCTGTGCCTGGTGCTAGCTGGTCTGTTAATGAGACTCCCCAGCTCAGGGTCCCAGTACACAAACCAGTCCCTGGACCAAAGGTTCTCCCTTATGTGCCTTTACACCGCAGCTGTGACAAAATAATATGAACCAAGCAGAGAACTTCATACATGGTGGGCAGGTGGGAAGCTGCTTCGGCAGTGGACCTGTGGCAGAGAGGCTGGGCTTGGCCACAGGGCACCATAAATAGGCCCTTGTGAGCCCGCCCCTTATGCCAGACCTTGTGTGCCAGCTGCTCCATGAATCTATCTAATCCCCTTTTAAAGCTGTTTCTTTCCTGCAGCAACCACTACATATGCTGGCATCGAATTCCACCCTATGTAAAATACTTCCTGTACTGTACCTAATGATCTTTTGTCCATCGTGAACCTACTGAATGCTCTCAAGTTCTAGAATGTTGGGAGAGGGAGGGGAAAAAATCACTTGTCAACTCTCTCTTTCCCGTGCATAATTTTATATTTTTTTAGTTTTATTTCTATTTGTGTGCTGTCCTTCCTATATCATGCCCCCCACAGCTGTCTATTATAGCCTTTACTCATTGGGAGGGAACTCCAACCCCCCTAATCATTTTGGTTCCCCTTTTCTGTACTTTTACCAGCCCTGCAATGCCCTTTTTGAAGTATGGTGACCAAAAATGGCCACACCATAGATCTATATAAGGGCATCACAATATCAGTTGTTTATTCTAAATCTCTTTCCTAATACTCCATAACACAGAATTTGCTTCATGACAGCAGCTCACTGTGTTGACACATTCATTGAGCTATCTACTATAGACCCAACCTTTTCCCCTCTGAATCTCAGGAAGTTTAAACATCATTAGATGATTCTTGAAGCTGTTTTTGTCCCAATGTGTGCCACTTTACACTTACCAACACTGAACTTCATTTGCCACATTGTCATCCACTCACCCAGTTTGTGGAAGTTTTCTTGGAGCTCTTTACAGTCAACCTTAGTTTTCAGCATCCTGACGAATTTTGTGTCATATGCAGATTTGGTCATTACACTACTCAGCCCTAGTTCCAGATTGTAGATGAATAAATTAAGAATTAATGTCTCATTTGCTATTCTCCAATCTGCCGATACAGTGACTGAATTTCAACCATGCCATATCTGAGTTCTATAAGCACTCTTGGGTATAGTCCATCAGGACCTGGAGAGTTTTCAGTTTTTAATTTCTCTAGTATGCCTAGAACTTTTTACTTTCTTTTTCTTTTCATTGTGCTTCTCAAGACACAGATTCCTATTTTGGCTACCTAATTCCTTGTGCCTTTTGTTCTATTACATTGTTTTAATGTTCTCCAATAGTGTTTCTAATCTACTCTCAGATTATGTCAACACCTAAAGCAAGGCCTTCAAGGCTTGCTAGTGACTCATAGGTTCATAAAAGCTGTAGGTGATTCTTTAGGCATCGAAGTCCCAAACCGTACAAGGCTTTAATGGTAAACATCAGTACCTTGAATTGTCCATGGAAATAGTTGGTGGGGGCAATGTAGGTGAGCTAGGGTTGCCAGCTTCCAGGTAAGACCTGGGTATCCTTTGGAAGTCCAACTCATCTCCAGAGTACAGCAGTCACTTCCCTGGAGAAAATGGAGGGGAACTCTATGGTATTTTACCCCACTGACATCCCTGTCTTTCCCAGGCTCTATTGCCATAATCTCCAGGAGCTTCACATCTTGGATCTGGCAATCCTACCCCACCATCCAGTGCCCACAAGAACTTGGCAACCCCAAGATGGGCCTAGAATGGAGTGGTATGATCCCTATAATCCACTCCAGTCAGCATCCTGTTTCTGAATGCTTCTCAAGGGCAACCCCACATAGAGTAAATTGCAGTAATCTAATCTAGATGTAACCAGGGCATGTACCACAGTGGCAAAACCCTTCCTGCCCAGGAAAGGCCACATCTGACAAATTAGTTCAAACTGGTAAAAGGCCCTTCTGGCCACAACTATTTAGAAGTAGGCTAGAAACAGAAAAGCAATTTTAATGGGCTACCATCAAGTCTATGAAATGTCTGCTTGCCGCATGGGAAGCATGGCTTAAAACATGCTTTTCAGCCTTCCTGAGCTTCTTAATACATGCTTGATTTCAGTATTACTCCACAGCTTGCAACATTTTCCTAATTGATTTAAGTACGTATTATGCAGACTTACATTAGACCCTGCTAGGTGCAAAAAGAGCTCCTGGTGTATCAGAGGCTACAAGGGAAGAGAAACATGGCTTCTCTGATGATTGGGAGGAGGATTAAAAGGCTAACAGTTACTCATTGCTATCAGGAGTACTAATTAGAACCAGTATGTCCCCTGTGAAGCAGAGAAGTGAAGAAATATAGTCATATTATATCAAGGATGGCCTAATGAAATGAATTCTGCATTACACCTCTTCACTGCATACTTACACGGATTTAGGCCCCACTAAGTGGAGCTTACTCCCAGGTAAATATGCATGAAATTACAACATTAGAATTTGAAAGTAATATTTTTGGCCACTTTTTGGAAATTCCAGTTTAGGGATTCCAGGAGATTTGGGAGTGGTATCTGGGTCTGCTTTCCAAAGCTCCTGGGCAATCGATACCTGTAATATGGAGATGAGTGGGAATTCTGGTAGGACTCCAGGCTAGATATGGGCCATTTGGTTTGTGGGAGAACACCATGAACCCAGTTGGCTCACCTATGAACAGAACTGGGTTTGTGAGGTTTGAGCCAAAAACAGCTGACCTGTAAGGACAGTCTACTGCTGCAGCTCAATTGTTTTGAGCTCTAAACATCTGTGCCATGGAAATGTGCTGCCCCATTGTTCAGCTGTTTCCATTTTAAACAGCTGAGCCATGAAGCCCCCAGGATGTTCTAAACATTCTGTTCTAAACATCTGAACTGCAGGGCCGGCCAGTGTTATGTATGGTGGAACCCTTCATTGCTGGATTGGCACTCAGTGCCCAGTGACCCATGGCCTCCATTACCAGTCAAAACCAGACTCCAGGTTCTCTAGTCAGCCAGGACTCAAGCCTGGCCATATTCCATTTTCATCTTGACTAAAGCCACAGGTTTGACCTGACATCTGCAAACTTTGTGCTCTGCATTCATTCCTCCCCCATTCCATTGTATTGCTAATCCAGTGGCCAGCAGAGTCTATTGCACCTGAGGGCTCTTGCCCAACCTCTTTGTCTTCACACCTGTGACTTAACCTAAATTACTCTGCCAGGAGGGAATTACCCTCCACCAGCTAGTTAGACTCCTGAGACCCTTGGAATCTTCCCATTGTACTACGATAGTTTCCTTTCTTCAGAGCCATCAAGCCCCACCCACACCCATCTCCTGAGCCATTTACTCATTGTCTCAACTCAACTCCAAGACAGCCCAGCTGGCGTATGTGCAATCTCTAGCACACACCACCCTTCAACAAGGTATAAAAGTCCCTGTTCTGGCAAGCCACTTTGCTAACTCTGGAACCTTGGCTCCATCCAGAGAGCCCAATTACTGCTGGACTTCGTGCCATCTCTGTCTCTGCCATAATTATCCTTCCATTGACCCTGTATCCAGGACTGTTTTATCTCCCCAATCCGCTAGATTGATAGTGTTCTTCTTATATGTTGGTCTACATCTATTTTATTCTCTATCAAATAAAGACTGCTTATTTTATCCTTATATATCTGTTGTCTTCCTCGAGATCATAGGGTGCAATTATCTGATATACATAGGCTTTTTTATCTTTTAAAGTTATTTGACCTCTCACAGGCCATTCCCCAAACTTGGCACGTGTCTCCTGACACAACCAATTCAGGTAACATCAGGTCCTTGCTGCCAAGAAAGTCTCCTTAAATAACAGAGTCATGAGGGACCCAAGCTCGACTGTTTCCCTTCTAAACAGCTGAGCCACAGAGGAAGCCTACTTGACATGTAAAAAGGTAAAGATATCTCCTGTGCAAGCACCGAGTCATGTCTGACCCTTGGGGTGACGCCCTCTATCGTTTTCATGGCAGACTCAATACGGGGTGGTTTGCCAGTGCCTTCCCCAGTCATTACCGTTTACCCCCCAGCAAGCTGGGTACTCATTTTACCGACCTCGGAAGGATGGAAGGCTGAGTCAACCTTGAGCCGGCTGCTGGGATTAAACTCCCAGCCTCACGGGCAAAGCTTTCAGACAGCTGCCTTACCACTCTGCACCACAAGAGGCTCACTTGACATGACTCAGCTTTTTAAAGGGGATTTCCTGGGCAGCCAATTCAGAATCATTAAAATATTTGCTTTTTGCTCCCCATGGCTTTTCATGGGGAGTAGAAAGCAATGATTTTAATGTTTCTCTGACATTTAAGCCAAGCAGTTGAATGCTGGGTAGCTCCCCGCTGTTCAGCTGTTTTTCATGAGGAACCTGCTTTTTGCTCTTCATGGACCACCATGAACATCCAAACTTCATGAAAGTTCTTCATGATTCTTCCGTTTGCAAACATTGCTTCATGAATCACCAACCGGCCCAAATCTATGATGAACTTTACCTTGTCATCCAGTTCATGCCCATCCCTACTCTAGGCCCCAGCTGGAGGCTGGCTTCCTTATTGGTAAATCTCCTTGAAAGTTTACCTTCCCTTGGCCTCCATGCTGAGAAGAACTCAATGCTGGATGTCTCCATGTTGCTTCTAACATAAACAAGTCGTGACTAATCTAACCCTGTGCTTCTGAAAAGTTTGCCAGCTCTGACTAGGGAAAATAGGTGTCTCTCTGATATTTTGAGTTTCAAGCTTAATGAGCTTAGTGTGCTTCAATTTTACTTTTCCTCCAAAGAGCTTATAGCATATACACTGTTCTCTCCCATTCAGTCCCGAACAGCCCTGTCAGTTTGGTCAGGATAAGAGATGATGACTGACCAACATCACACAGCAAGCTTCTATCTATCTGTCTGTCGGTCGGTCTGTCGGTCTGTCATCCATCCTCTATCCATCATCTATCCATCCTCCATCCATCCTCCATCCTCCAGCCTCCATCCTCTATCCATCTATCCATCCAGATTTCTATACTGCCCATTCCTTGCAGCTCTGGGCGGTTTACGTTGAACATTGAATAACTCTTACATGGAACATTACATAGTCTGCAACACTGAGCAACCTTCAATAAAACATAACAATTCAACAGTAATACAATATATAATAATATTGGGAGGTCATTTATTTCGGTCATGGGAGGGTCTATGGGGGGACCAGTAGATGTTCTGAGACTACTTCTCCCAGCCACTAGTCTAGCACTCTTAAGAGCCTTTTTGTTTAGAAATCTCTCTCCTCCCTCTCTCCTAGTTGGGACAGTTTTCAAAGTTCATAATTGTAACCAGTCTTGTAAAATCACAAGAAGTCAATCTTAAGCAGGAGTGGATTTTAACTGGACTATTATTAAACACTGGGGAGTTTGGAGAAATGGATTTCTTCAACCTGCCTTTTCTTCCTCTCCTTTTTTTTTTTTTTTTTGGGACGACAAAAGTAACTGAACTAAAAATAATCCATCAGCTTGTCATCTTCATACAATTCTATTAGGACATTGTCAGAACACAGCCATGTTTCTAGCACCATTGGTTCAATTCTATTTCCACCTCCACATGGATCAGCAAAGTCCCTGACATCCTTGGTCCAATGTACATGAAGAGATTGCTGACAGACATGAGTACCAAGCTGTGGAATATAATTTTCTGACAATGTGTGGTATCTCAGTATGTAATTGGCTTCCAGTCTTGAGTGTTCCACTGTACCATCTATTCCCAGCTCCCTAGGTAAGCTGTTTTAATAACTGTGAAACCATTCACTACCTGTTTTCTGATTATCCCAGTTCCTGAGCACTATTTGGTATCATTATGCCTATATAAAGGGTTACACGTTGAAATAGATCACCCTAAAGATTCAGATTCATCTTGGATTGGAATGAAATTATTTTGTACTGTATTTAACCCAGTGTGCCAGTTTTCATGAAGGGACAACTGGCACATGAAATCACACGTATTTAATTGTTTGTTTATTAAGGGTTAAAATATTAAACATTAAAACATTAAAAACCAGTATATACTAAAACTAGGAAGCCCCCCCCACACACCTTCTCTCCAATAAGTGCTATAATCGCTGTTATGCAGATGTCTGTGTAATTAAGGCAATGATTAATAATGTTCTGTGGGTCTCAGTCAGTCTGGTGGAACAGCTCAGGCCTGTAGGCCCCACAAACTGTTTTAAGTCCTGCAGGGCCCTGATATTTCTTTGAAGGAATGAGCAAATATGCAAACAATGGTGACACAATAGATTTTGTTTACCTAAACTTCCTGAAAGCTTTTGGTAATGTTTCTCATAATAGGCTCCTAAGAAAACTCAGTCGTTTTTTACTTGTTCATTCATGATTTGGAGTTGGGAGTAAGCAATTGGCCCAGTTTGTGGGTGACAATAAGTTGTTTAGGGCAATAAGAACCAGAGAGGACTGTGAGAAGCTCCAGAGGGAGCTGTCAAGGCTGAATGAGTGGGTGTTAATGTGCCAAATGAGGTTCAACAAGGAGAAGTGCCGAGTAATGCTCATTTTAGCCAAAAATCTTAACTATAAATATATGTTGATGGGGTCTAAAATTGTGGTGACGGACCAAGACACAGATCTTGAAGTCATTGACCATTTATGCACTGGAGGTTTCATGCCGGGCTGCAGATTGGAGTTTGAGTCGGGCAGGTTGCCCCACCTCTTCCTGCACCCACACAGGGGAGCATTTGGCCTGGTGCACCTCATCCACTCCCGATTTGTGCTCCTGCATGAGAGCTGGGGCAGTGAAGTTCCCAGTGCTTAAACGGTCATGGTAGGTAACTCACTGGAAATATTGACTCAATGTGCTACTGCAGTTTTTCAAGAAGCAATGCTATGCTGAGGGTTATTATGAAGGGGATTGGAAACAAATCAACTAGTAGCATAATGGCCCTATATAAATCTATGGTATGACCTCTTTTGAAATATTGTGTACTGTTTTGGTCATCACACCTCGGAAACAATTATAGTATTTGAAAAGGTGCAGAAAAGGGCAACTGAAATGATTAGGTGGGTTGAAGACCTAACCTTTGAAGTAAGATTAAAGAGGTTAGGGCTCTTTAGCTTGGAGAAACAACAACGGAGTGGTAATATGATAGAGGTTTTGAAAATTATGCATGGGCTGGAGAAAGTAGAAAAAGAA